>NC_045702.1:48024607-50867856 GCF_009834535.1 Camelus ferus | reverse complement strand
ATTAGTGCTTTATGTGGGCAAATAATAGGTGTAGAGTAAATGAAATATATGTTTTAAAATGTTATCAGCAGTAGTGGTGATCAGGCCAGTCATTATGAAGTGTCAGAGTTAGAAGTAACTTTTAGCCTTAGTTGATCCTTTTCACTTTGTTAACACACTGATAACATTTATATAAAAGCATTGTCTTCCTTGCTTTGTTTGCTAAATTGCTGTTCATTCTAGTGAGCCTGACTTATATAATACCTACTTAGTTGTATAAAATTATATAATGTTTTCCTGAAAATATTTGATATAAATATACTATGATACCATTTATTAAATAGCTTCTAAAATAAAAGGGTAGGTCTTTTCGGTTACGTAATTATTTCTCCACCGTTTTTTTCTTCCAAATAGCTTTGTTCGGATAGTTTATACATAATGACTATAGAAGTTCTTACATATTAGAACTATGAAATGAATAAGTCAAAATGTTTATTTATTGGTAACATTTATAAAAAATAAATGGTGAAAAGAGGAAACAATGAGATATAAATTGAAAAAGCACTACATCTAAACTAAAAGATGAGGTCTAGTTTCCTTGCTTCTGTAGATCTGGGCAAATGATTGACCGAAGAGGCAGGACAGTCAACACCTACACTGCTACTCCCACAACTAAAATTAGCAGAATAAAAGTGTTTTGTAAGCTATAAAGACTGCTAATGATATAGATGAAACAGAAACATAAATTCTATTCTTTAAATAATTTTAGCTTACATTATCATGGAACAATCAATTCTCTTGTGAAACAGTAAGAGGCAGTATATGATTATGTTCTCCTTTGTGTATAATGAAATGTGCTGCTCCACTCGTGAGTACACTTACATGGTACGTGCTCATCCATCGGTGCATGTAATTGAGACAATTACTTAGAAGTTAGTACCATGCAAATCTTTAACAACAATACTTTTCTACTTCTGTACTTCTTTTAAAATTGACTTTTTTGCATAGTGGTTTAATATAACAAAAAGCTATTTGTTAGTACTTACTGTGACACAGGTGTCCACAGTGCTTTATACACATCACTTTATTTCATTTTTATGATAGTAGTATGAAAAAGTATTTTTATTTCAGTTGTATAGATAGGGACCTGAAGTTCATATTCAGAATTGTTAGGTGGTAAATGAAAAGGCTGAGTTTGAATATCTGATTCCAGGTCTTTTGGCTCCAAAGCTTATGTTCTTACCAACTTCACAATACTGCCCAGGTGAATAGGTTCAGTGATGCGTACAGTACATCCATATACTAGGGATTTCCTTCAGGCTCACTGTTTCTCCTCAAATAGTGTTCTGAAATAAATTATTTACCATTTCCCATATGTGATTTGTGCTTATCTCCATACCTGCATTCATGCTATTTCTTCTTAGTCTTTTCCTCCTATTTTTATTGATTTGCTACCTACCTCGCCTCCTTTGGAACATTGTTTTCAACGGCCGCATAGTACTCCCTTCTGTCAATGTTATATAATTTATTTTGAGGTGGAAATTCTGTTATTTCCAACCTTCAAATATTTCAACTAGTACTTTAGAGAATACCTTTAAGATATGTGAATTTCTGTGCAGATTCTTAGTTCATCCTTAGGAAAAATTCCTGTAAGTGGAAATTTGGGGTACAAAGTTATGTATACTTTCAAGAATAAGCCAAATACTATGCTCTGAAACATACGGTCAGACTACGTTGCAAAAATTTACATTCCTATTGGCAGTCTGTGGGAATGCCTGTGTCCCTGTGCTTTTGCTTTAAAAATATTGTCAGTTTCCTAGGCAAAAAAGTGCGGTAGGTAATTGAACTTCTGTGTTGGGATTGTGTGTGCGGAGTACTAGTGTGTAGGTTTGCAGGTTTTTCTGCTTGAGATGTCCTTTACATTTTGATTTTTTTTGTCTTATGTTTTTCAGTTTCCTCTTTTACCTTATTTTCTTTGAAATATTATTTTGAAAAGCATTCAGATTAAATAACACATGCATGTTAAGAAGTGAATAAAATGTTTATAATGTTATCTTAAGTTTAGCCTACTTGGCATTATCTGTTGATGCTTTGTTAATGATAGTTACGGTTCTTAGTTTATTTCATCTCTCCTTCGTCCTCTCAGTGTAGTTTTAATCACAGTTTTGGATTAAATTCACTTGCAGTAGTCCATTATTTTTTAACTGTAAGTATTGTTAACTGTTGAGTTAAGTAGTACACCATGATTACATTTTCCTTCCTGTTCTCTTATCACTGATTTTGTTTTTTTACCTATTTTTTAATCTTCATATTATTTTTGTCTGGGTTTAGCTATCTCTTCGGTTTATACGAGACAGATTTTGTGTTTCTGTCCCTGCTTTCCTTGTTTGGCATCATTTTCTGGAAGAGAGGGGTAGTTGTAGAAAGCGATCTACTCTGCTATTGTGAAACTGGAACCGATTTATTCACCTGTCTTTAGGACCTGACTGCCACATCTCAGTGAAATCTTCCCCCATTACACTGCCTGTATCTGAGCTCTTACTTTCCTGAACTCTCCAGCATCACTATTATGGCACCTATATTGTTGAGCCGTACACTATGTTTGATTTTTGCCTTGTTATAGAATGTATCACCTTCTAGTAAGAAAAATAAGCTCTTTAAAGATGGGTCTATCTTTTATTTGTGTTTGTAACAACCAGAGCTTCCTAGCACCAGGCACATAGTAGGTATATGAGAGTATTTACTAATTTAACAATTGACCCCACTTAAAATTTCTAATGTTTTAGTGATCTTGGTGTGGTAGATGTATTTTATGTGGGTTCCAAGGGAAATGCCCCTAAAAATGTATAATCAAAAAAGAGAAAAAGGAATATTCTTAATAATTTTTTTTAGGATTTTGAAAGTAACAGTGATTTCTAGGGTACATTTCATGTTCCAGGCTTTCACTGTTAAAGTCTTGTGCTAAAGATGATACGCAGTTTATACCTCATCAGTGCTCCTTAAGCATAGCAAAAGAGGGAAAGGGATGGCCTCATCGCAATTGCAGAGTGGCAGCAGGAGAGTGACCGAAGAATTCTGACTCATTACAAGTGACTGCCAGCTAGAATTCTCAGAAGTTTTTGTAGATATTTTTTGCCTCATATAGGGAAGTAAAATTTTCTAGCTGTATTCAGCCAAACAATGAAATTTGACTTTGTGTCACAGATCACTCTCCAGTATCCCATTAAGCATGTAATTTATGACTGTAAACATTCAACATTTATATTCAGAGATAAATAAGTATGGACCGAAGCCATGGAGAGGAAATGAAAAATGAATGGGTTTAAGAGTTCGGTTTATTGGGTGTAGTTGGTATGGTAGGGAGATTTACTAAAGAGGAATGAGCCTTCAGTTTCCTAGGTGTTGGAATGAGAGTTGTACCATTGTAGATGCAGAGAATGGGTGCCCAAGTTCTGAAAAATAATGAATGTGAGGACATCTCGGTACAGGGGCTGGAAGTAAACAAGTCTTTGGTAAGTAGACTGAAGCAATGAGAGTAGATTAAATCACCCAGGGGAAAAGCTGATAGAACAAACTCAGTACTGTGATAGGTAATCTCTGTTAGAAAATGTCAGCCTAAGCTCACAGGATCACTGAAACTATGTCTTTGCATGTTGTTCTGAGGTTTTATGGTAAATGTCATATAGAAATACAAACATTTATAATTACAGTAATTTATGATAAAATTGGTTTGTTAACATTTTTCAACTTCCTTTCAAACACTGGGCGCAAGTGATGAGCCTAACAGACATTTTGGCCTGGGATGTTAAAAAGGCTTTAAAGACAGCATGCAGACTGGCATTGGACATGCCTTTGGGCCTGTTACCACCAGTACTTACGGCATGCAGGGCTCCTGAACAGAAGCGTGGCATGCAGTCAGCTAAAGTCTTGATTTCACAACAGCTTTGATTTACGGGTTGAGACAAGATTTTTGAGGTCAAGTTTTAAAAATTAATCAAGTGCTCCTTTGCCTGATCAACAGCCACATTGTCTCTCTTTCAGGAGATGTCTGAGCTCCCGATATCTCAAATCCAATATTTTGGCGACATTTATTTATATTGCAAATGAAGCTTTTTATTTAAATAGGTGATTGGCAGTATGTTTTGACATAGGTTTAAAGACAATATAAAAGTAAAAGTACTAATATAACCCAAGGCAAGTGTAATTGACATAGAATTACTCTCTTATTTTTAATTATTCAATGCATCTTTAATATGTGTAGGTAAATACAAATTATTTTCACAAAATAGTTCTGAATATTTCTCACAAAAATCAATGAAACAGTGTGTCAGATCTGTTACTTCAGCTTTAACAGCAGTGGATTTGAAATGCCAAGTCCAGTGGGTACTTCCCAGCCATGACCTTATTAATTCCTTTGTGCATATGATTTTGTTCTGTGACCTCCAGAGTATTCTACTCTGGTTCTTTTCCTGTCTGCCTTATCATTCTTCCTCCATCCTCTTTGCTCGCACCCTTTCCTCAACCTTACACTAAACGTTGGCATCATTGAGGTCTATCCTCAAGTCTCTCTTTTCTCTTTGTTTGGCATACCTTCCATTAGGAAATATAGTTGTTATCCTAAGCCACAAATCCAAGTCATTTGCAGCCTCTCCTCACTCAGTCTTTTCCTCTCCCTTCCTTATACCTAGGGAGTCAGCAAGTCAGTTGAGTTAGGTGAACATTTGATTTTGGCCGTGTACCGAGTTTGTGGTAGGCACAAAGTGCTGTGTTTAAAAATCTCAAGCCAGGCCTTATTTACTATCTCTATTATCACTCCATTTGATCAGCCTCTGATCATTTCTTTTGTGGATACTTCTGATCAGCAAATCTTAATTGAGAGTCCACTCTGTGCCGAGTATTATACTGGGCACTGGGGATGCAAAAGTGGTTAAGATTACATAGTGATAAAATCAACAAACAAGTATATGCCATATAGGTTACATAACACTTGACTTAGGAGATTTTATCTCATGCTAAATATTCCATAATGTCATAATAATGCATTAGAACTGTGGGTACTTTTGCATTGTGTAAAGAAATAGTCTCATCTAGTGCAGGGTTGAATACTGCAAAGGGCCAGGACAACATAGGGAGCACCATCACGTACCTCTCAACCTTTCTTCTACTGGTATTGTTCTCTTTCTGTGTCATAGCAGCTTGTCTTGCTTCCATGTTAGTGTCACTGTCTTCTCCCCAGTGTTTTATAATCTTAACTGGACAACTACCAAGAGGGCCAGACTGGATTGCATTTTTAATTATAGGAAATGTTATCTGCACAGAATATTCTTTAATGGAATGGTTGTGTAAGACATTTACATGAGATGCACAGAGTGCAGTAGTAGCATGAGAGGAATCCATCGGGAGCAGGTCAGGTAAGACTCTGCAGAAGTGATACAGTTGAGCAGTGCTTTGAAGCTGATAAGAGAGAACAAGGGGATTCTGGGAAGTAACGTGTATGCTAGCACCAAAGTACATATTGTAGCTAAGTCAGCTCTTTACTCTGGAGCATAACAGACAAGGAGGGCTTTGCCTGAAGGAAAGGAGGCCAGAGGAATGGTTAGGGGCCATAGAAAGATCAGGAGGGGTTTTGTTTGCAAGGCTAAGGAACGTGGGCTATGCAGAGAGCTACTGAAAGGTTTGAATCAGGGGAGTGACAGATTCATAGTTTAGAAAGAAGTACTGGCTTCAGTGTGATCTGCCCTGCATTCCGTGCTCTCCATCCCCAGTCAGCTTAGTGAAACACAAGACTGGTCATGTAACTCCTAGCCGACAGCTTCAGATGACTCCCAGATACCACGGCCGATTTTATACCATTTCTGTGAGAAAGCTTGCTGTTTCCTCTCTCTTGAACTTTTTTTTCGTCAGACACGCACATGGCTTACTTTTGTACTGTATTCACGCCTGTACTGAAACGTAACATTCGAGACCTGCCCTGGCTGTCAAAACCAGCACCCTGTCACTCCTTACTTCCTTATCTTGCTTTAATTTTCTTCTTACCTCTTACCAGCCCAGAAAGTTATATGCTCATTCATTCATTCATTCATTCAAGTATCCTGCCATTGGACTGTAAGCTTCAGGAGATCAGAGCTTTAATATGTTCTGTTCACTGCTCGGTGTTCTGTGCTTGGCACATGGTGGGTGGTCAGTATTTGTTGGAAGAACGTGGACCTAACCGGCTTCCCCTTCTCTCTGTCACACCCTGTGCTGCACACCCCAGGTGGGCCGCCCTCACCGTTCCTCACCATCCCTCTGTCCTGCTGCCTCCTCAAATTCTGTTCATCTTTCAGGATCCAACTCAGATACCACCTTTTCTATCAGAATCTTTTTCTCAAGCAGTTGCTTGCTGTACTTAGCTGCTAGAGCACTTCTGACTATGTAGGAGAAGACTCTTCCTGGACTGCCCAGGACATGATGGGTGCAAATAAATATTTGTTTTAACAGGTGATTCGTCAGTAGAGAATTATTCAATGAGGCAGAAATGCATTATAGGTAAAAGTTGAAATTCAGTTGATTAATTGGAAAAATGCAGTAATTAGTTGTGACTTGACTTTGATTATAAATGTCATATGATTAGAGGAAGTAGCTAGAGAAATTGTCACCAATTTCTATTAAGTATGCAATTATATAAATAGTCTGGAGAAAGTATCTACTGACTTATTTTGTATATGCTACTTTTCCAATTTATTACTCCTATTTTTTATAGAAATAACATGACCTATAATAGAAATAGATGAGTTCTGAAGAAATTACTGGTCAGGGACAATGTGAAAAACATGTTAAAGTTTCATATTACTTTTTATTATCTTTTTGCATAAAGTATTACTTCTTCATATTCATATAACATTGAAAACATAAGTTATCTAGAAATGTTTTGATCAAGTCAAATTAATAGTATTATACTCAAGCCAGTTTCTACTTTTTAAGATACTATAATTTGAATTGTCAAAAAAGCCTTTTCTCAGTAAAACTGGAGAAAAAAATGCCTTCATTGTAAGAATACTCCAGATAATTATTTATTTTTCTGGCAAAAGAAAAGGTGCAGAGACAGGATCTAAAAATTGCTTTGGTTTTTCAATGTCCTTAGTTTATATTTCTACATTAGGTGTCTGATGATCTGTCAGTTCACTTTAAATGATGAATTTCTTTTAGGAAATCCCAGCTAAGGACTTTGTGTGAACTCCAGTTTCTCATTGCTGAACTCAAGTTTTACTCCTCACCATTAGTATCTTTTCTCTCAGATGAAAATCATGCTAAATGTTGGGGTTTCATTGAATTTTCTAGTTGAGACACAAACTCGGAAAGCTAATAATGAAATTGAATTACTGACCAGTCATAAAAGCAAAATTGCCAGGAATCATAGTTAACCTCTGATATGTATCAATCAAGAAATATAAATAAAGTCAAATTTTTTCTTGCCTCCATATTGGAGGACCCCATTAGATGTTTGGAGGACCCTATGGAAGTGCTGAAGCAGCTTTGAGAAGTTGCCTCTGACAGGATGAAAGTGTTAAATGTAGGAAGCTGAGGATGAGGAAGATCAGCTTTTTATTTAAGGCTCTCTTATTTATATACAACATAAATGATGCCAAGATGACTTCTGTAGAAGATGGCAAAAGAAGCATAATTGTCACATCATTTAGTGCAGAATTCTTTTTTCCCCCCAACAATGGCTTTGTTTGAGGGGGAAAAATCCTAGTAGGTTTGTTAACTGGGAATCAGGTACCACAAATGTGTAAGGATATATAAGATGTACTCAGCATTTTACTGTGATGGGTTCATAAGTTTCTAATAAAACATTATGAAGGAGTTTACCCATTCCCTTATTTTTCTTAATTAAGATATGAAAGGAGAATTTTGAAAGGATTTATGTGAACTTGAAGTAGATTTTAGATGTTTGCTTTGTTAGAAAAATATTTGAGGCGATATTATAATGCAATAGAAATTTTTGCTTTATATGTATTTTATGGTATTTTGTTTGTTTTTCAGTGTCAAGCCAATCCCAGCTGAAGGAATCAAGTCGAATCCTTCAAAGCGGCATAGAGACCGACTTAATACAGAATTGGACCGTTTGGCTAGCCTGCTGCCTTTTCCACAAGATGTTATTAATAAGCTGGACAAACTTTCAGTGCTTAGGCTCAGTGTCAGTTATCTAAGAGCCAAGAGCTTCTTTGATGGTAAGACAGAAGGGTTTAATTTTTCTAGAATTGCTTACAAAATACTTATGTTGAATATGGCTCTTTCTGCTTCTGTGTTGAAAGCTGCAGAAATGAGCCATATGTGAAAAAGTTTTGTTTATTGCTGTATAGTAAAACTTAAGTAGCAAAGCCAAAATTTTAATATTTCCAAAAATCAGTTTTCCAGATTCATTCATCAAACAGATGCTGCCTCTTAAATGATACATGGTGTTATTCATTAAAAATCATAATGCTCATATTAATTTGTCACTTTCCGGTTCTCCTTCCAACTCAGTTTTTCAAAGTCTTTTTTTCAGTGGAAAGAATAAAATACATATTAACTATGATGATAGATTTTTGCTGGATTTCTTTCAATATGTTTCATAGATATATCATTTCACTTACCCTTTCAAAATTATGTATACTTCTAGTGCTTTGAATTAACTATATGTTTCCTCCAGGAAAACGTAGTTTAAAAAAAATTTCCCCCCACTAGAAAGAGCACTGCACTATTGGAGTCATTCTCCATTGTGCCACTGACAAACTGACTTTAACTAAACCCGTTGCATCCCTGTACCTCAGTTTACACAGCTATAAAGCTTGGGAGTTGAACCAGTTGATATTTGTTACCTTTTAATCACACAATATTTCATAGTCAGAAAGTATTTTAAGTGGAAGTTTTTGTTTGAAAGTAATGTTTCATTGTGTCTTCTGATGTAAAGTAATTTCTTGATTTCTCTTTTTGTCTGTTATGTCAGAAATAGGATTTTTCAGGGAATGTTCAGTCTTTTAAATATTTCATGTTATTTTATGAACAGTAGTGAAGAATTAATGATAAAAGCTCAATGGCTTATATTAGTACTTCTCAAACTTCAGCATGCTCACAAATCACATAGGGATCCTGATAAGATGAAGGGTCTTACTGGGTTTCAAGGTAGCCAGAGATTGTGCCCTTCTCTCAAGCTGTCAGATGATGTGGGTATCGTTGCCCGTGACACCTTGACAGCTTCTTGAATTTGCAGTTTGTGTGAGAATATTGCAAGACAGTAATTTCCCTTTAGGTTCATGTTTAGCTAGTTTGCTGTGTTTAGTCTGAGCATCTTTTTACTTATTTGTTTGTTTGCTTACTGTATGTTTTTTATTTTGGATAAAAGCTATATAGTTTAAGTATTGTGATCTGGGCAATATACATTGATTTGAGGATAATTTCAGGGAAGATTGTATATTTAAAGGTTGATAGTAGACACTTAAATTTTCTTTGATCTATATAAAAAGTCTGAATTTTCAACCTTCACGTATACCAGACCTGCCATCTTTGAGATGAGTTATATGATATTCAGTGTGTGTGTGTGTGTGTGTGTGTGTGTGTGTGTTGTGTGTTACAGTTATTTTGTGAGTAGAGCTGGAACCAGAACCCAGGTTTCTGTATTCCCTATATTGTTTTTGCTGACTATATCTCAATTACTTTTCTAGGAACCATTTATATAGCAAAATCTTGAGGACTTTTTCCTGATCTGTGATTTTCAAAGTGCAGTCCCCAGACAAGCAGCGTTAGTGTAACCTGGAAATTGTTACTGGATCCTGGGCCCTATCCTAGAACAACAGAATCATAAGTTCTGAGGGTGTGGCAGATTTGGGAGCCCCTATCGTAGATTTTAACCTCAGGGTCACTGCCAGCTTCTTGGGGTGCAGTCCAGATCTTCAGCATTTATTCACATGCTGTGCTTACTGTTTGACCTTGTGATTGGGGAGGGTGGGATCCATGACATGTATGATGTGGTCTCTGCCCTTAGAGGGTTTATGGTCTAGAAACCAGGGAGGCATTCCTTAACTCTTATAAAGGTATATTGATGTGAATCATTTTGCTTTTTCATTCCTGCTCTTTTATAAAAGGAAATCAAATATGTTAAAAAGAGAAAAAAATGTAGAGGTTGTTCCCTGTTTAGAAGAAGTGGAGAAAAACTGAACTTCTTAGAGAACAGGCAGTATGCCCTTTGAGTACTAACACACTTACTGCTTTCTAGGCTCTCTATGTGTGTGTATGTGCATACACACATTAATGTATGTATATTTAATGTAAAAATCTCTAAGTATGCATATATATATTCATGACTAGATGTGTATCCTGCTCAATACCTCAAGTAAAAATGATTCCAAAGTCTCCCTTATAAAGATTGTCATAGTTTAGCAGGACTCATTGTGCAGTTCTTACTTGTTAAGTGTTTTCTTGGCTCTTCATTAATGAATTTATTTTTTATTCTGGTTCAGTGTATATGACAGTAGGATCTTACTACTCTACTTGTGTCATTCCTTCATCAGTTACATTATTTTTAATTTCAGGTGCTTTGAATTATTGGTTTTTGTACATCAGTGTGCATCAGAATAACCTGGAAAGGTGGCTAAAATGCACATTCTAGGGCATGCCCTTTTTATGAAGATTCTGTATAATGTTGGACCCAGGAATCTGTATATTTATAAGCATCCTAGATGAGACTGAGGCAGTGATTTAACCTGGTTTTGATTATGTGCTGCATTACTTAAACATTTTTCCCCTATGACTTTAGAAAGACAAACCCAAATACACAGAATTTTAGAAAGACTATCAGTGTGTTTGCTTGGGATTCAGTGGTGTGTGTACTCTAAGCAGTTTCTTAGACTTGTTCACTACAGGAACACAGTTAGGTGAAAGGTGAGGGAAATAATCAGTGAAAAGGATCCCAAAGTCTTCTCCAGACCACCAGTGGTCTAGGAAGGCGGTGCAATATTCTGAGAGCACAGAAGAAAATTTTCAAGTAATCCTTATGACTGAACAAATACTGAATGCAAACGAGGAGACTTGGAGCGTGCAGACAGCGATTAGGATTTCTGTGTGCAGTTAAAACCACTCTCCCACTGTATTAGGGAAAGAGTATAGCGAAGCTAAGGGAAGCGCTAAGTGAATAACAGGATGCAAACAGGGGGTGTGTGAATTCCTGCGGAAAGAACAATATAAACGAGTAATCATACAATCTTGTTAGAAAGGAAACTCAAGTTTTACTGTAACAATAGATATTTTTCCAAGAAAATACATCTATTTATTGCAAGTTTAAATAATCCAACTTGGATGAGATCTTCTTAAACTTTGGAGCCATGACTATACCTCTATGACTGTCTGAAAAGCAACACTTAAGTTTCAAGTACAGCATTAATCTTTATTCATTTCTAATTAATCAGAACATTCTAGGATATAACTTTGAAGCACCTGAATAAGAGTTGTTGTGGTAAAGTTAGAAGCCATTTCTTTGATACTATTCAATTGAAAATTTTTTTATAAGTTTTGTAATTCAGGATTGTGCTTTATTCTAAATACTGTGCCCTGTGCTGAATTTATGAAGAAAAAGAGGGGGAAAAGGCTTCTGCCCTTTAATAGCTCAAGGTCAGGTGTCTCAGAAACTGTGACAAATACAGTATGTGAAGTCCTTTAAAAATGTGCACGTTAAATATTTAAAATGCAACATTTAGGGAGTGTTTTCAATGGAGGTAAAAGAACTAGGAGGTGGGTGTCACCTGAAGAAATGATTGAGGGAATCTTTGAATGTTTAATTCTGTATGTATTCTAGACAAATTGTTTTTCATTTGTATTCTCTACTTATTTTACAGATGGTGAAGTAATCAATTATAAAAATTTTCATTTTCGTGATACAATGCCCTTTTCTTTTGGGTGCACTTAAACATGTTCTTTATTTGCCTATTTCTGTCACTAGAGTAGAAGCTCCTTGAGAATATTGTCTTTATTGCTACACCTTAAGGACTTATAACAATGCCTGCCCCACAGTGGGCCTTCAGTAAATGTATATTAACTCGATTTTACTAACATATCTGAGAAATAATGTAAACTTCATGTTGAAATTCTAGATATGTTTAGAATTATGTTTCTAGGGCTTGGTTTATGGTGTTACTATTTTACTACTTCCGATAATCTCTTTTCTTTTAATCAATTAAAATGATTGGTTTTATCAGTTATTTTAGTCTCTATTTCTAAATATACAGATGCAGGGAATGTTTGTTTTAAGGAATTTTAGCAGTAGGAAAGTTTTTACATGGTTTTTAATTGATTGGCTTGTTCGTACAGTGAAACATGAAGTATTGAAGGATTCAGACGTCACGCTGTGTACATCTGTTTTGCTCCAATTGGTATCACCGCCCCCTTTCTCGGCACTTGCAGGACTGCACCTTGTGTTCCGTTGCCATGCTCTTCGCTCCTGGTCTTCCCTTTACGTTTATTACCTTGTTCCTGGGCCACTGGTCGTTTTCTCCTTGGCTGGATGTTCCTGTTGTACTTCGCAGCAGTCTGGCAACCTTGGCGTATTTTTAATTTTTGTCAGTGTAAATGGGATGTACAAATAGAATTTTGGATTTAAAGGAAAAAAAAATCACTCCCTTTGTAAATTTGACAGGTTAAAAGTTCCAGAATAAGGTGATACTTTATTTTTAATTTCTGCACAATGGACAAATTTAGACATGTTGAAGGATTAATAAGGAAGTATTCATAATAGATCAGTTGAAATTGTAGAAGCTGTTTTTAAGTTCTGTTCAGTTACCTTAGTAACATTGCTCTTCTGTGTTACCTTCTATGCTTCCCTCCTTATAGCTCTTTAAGGATTTTTTAAAATTTATGTTTATCAAGAGCCTTTTCTATTTTTAGGAAACACGTTTTAAAAATTCAGAACCGCTATTTTCTGATGCTGGTAAAATAAACAAAGGAAGTGCAGTTTTTGCCTGTTGATAGGTTAAATCCAAGTAGGGGGAGCCTGAGACAGTAAAATGACCAGGTGGAGCTCTGACTTGGCAAGTCAGTGTGGGCTTACATCTTAGAAATACAGACTGAATGCTGAAATCTGTAACATCATGTTCACACTTTTCCACCAAATTCCAGCATGTTAAAGTTAAACTCTCCATTTGTAATTAAAGACAAATGTGGAAAATAAAAGGAAGACCCAAGTCACAAAATGAGTATTAAACTCAAATATCATGTTACTTCTGTGATGAAAAATATTTAATAAGTTTAAGTAACTTAATGGCTGAAATCAATACTAGTTTATTAAGGGACACTGTGATACGGATACTTATAACACAACCTTTTTAATTGGTTGATGTGAAAGAAAAGGATTGTTTCTCCTATATTGTGTCTCTTAATGCCAGGATCAGACAGTGGACACTGGACTTGTTAACCAATCTGAATCAGTATGGTAATGTTTTATTCTCAGTAAGAGTAATTTCAGCATACAAAAAAAATTGAATTAGATTTCATTATCACTTTTTAAAATACTCCTCATTATGTAAGTATTGTTTAAATTACTCTCCTTTTTGACAGCAACCCCCAAAATTAACGAGAATGACTAATCCACGTTCTCTGTTGAGACACAAATATCTAATAAGGTAAAAAAGGCAGAAAAGTTTTCTTTCTTTGAGATAATAGTGAAGGTCAAAAGCATATATAGTACTTGTTAATTCAATAAAATATTCATAGTACTTACTGTACTATTAAAATATAGTCATTAATTGTGACATCTTTTACATCTTTATATCTGAGTCATGAGTTATTCTTTATGACGTCTTTGTAATTACAATGTACAAGTTTAATTTGTGGAAAGGAAAACTTAGAAACAAGAGAAAGGTGATTTTTGTCCAGGTTACATTAAGCCTGGTAGAGGTGAGTGTGGTGGATCTGAGCTTCTAATTCCAAAGTCCTGTATTTGCAACTGTCACAGGGAATAGTGTTCTGGTTATTTTAAAAACTAGGTAATGTAGAGAAAATGAGTTGTGAGTCATTATACATGCTCAAAATGATCACCATTTTATAAAATATAGATACTTTACATACGGTCATATTTTAAATTCACAACGTTTAACAATGCTGTGAGAGGAGGGAATGACAGCAGTTAACTAGTCATGTCATGATCTAACATTTATTCAGTCTCATTGTTTACTTGGATCTTGGGTGACTTTATTTTAAATTTAAAATTATATGTGCTCTCTCCTTGGTCTTCCAAGAACAGAATTTGGTAGATACTTTAAACAGTTCATTTCCAGTTCATTAGGTTTTTATAAGAGAGCTGTTATATTTATTCATCTTCAGCTTGTGTGTCTCACTGGATTTTAATCCTTTTTTGGTATCTGTGTAACCAGAGCATTATCTTGAAAAACAAATATGTATGTATGTATATATGCGAAGAATGAACTTGAACAAACAGTGAAAATGAATTAAATAGCCTCTTTAAGGGTTGATGTTACAAAGTTTAATGGATTCATATGTGTGCTTTTACATTCACAGGATTTGTGTATTAATTTTATCCACTTTAAAAAAAAATTGCGTGCCAAGTAATTTACAAAATTTCAGTATCATAGCAAATGTGATTTCTTAATTATAGAAATGTCTAAAGTTTGCCTAAAAGATCAGTACATTTGAAATCATCAGATAGCGTTGAGTTTCATTAACCCGTGGTGTTACCCATTTTAGGCTGTAATTTAGCTCTGTATTTTTTTTCCCCAGAATTCACATTTGAAAACATGAAACCCTAACATTCATGATACCTTCCATAACTAAAACTATAAAATTTAAAGATTCTTTTAAATTTTACTTTATGGATTTAACATAATCAAATCCATGCAAATTGAAACATGGATGAATAAAAAGAATGGTGAGTCAAGTTGCAGTGTAGTCAAACCCTGGCCCTTAATTTAATAATATGACATCTTTGGATTAAGAATTTAATCTCTCTTTTCCTCAGATGTTCTAATTTACAGTATAAGATTCATTAAATTCTATGAATAAATACATAAATAAAATGAAAAAATACTTTTATGATATTTTATACTTTCATCTCTTGAGTGTTTTTCTGTACTTTGACAAGTGTTTTAAAAAAGCACAGTGGTGAATACATATCAGAGATTCAAACTGAACCTAAACTCATTATACCCTTTGTTTTATGTTTTGCTTCTTTCCTGTGTCTTTTAAATTTACTTCCTTAATGGGTTTTCTCTTTGATCATTACCTAGTGTTGTGTGACTCTAGGATCCTTGATCCTTAATTGCTTGGCCATGAACAGTTCCAGTTGGTCATAAATTTATGGCTTCAGCTTTCTTTTTTTACAGAGGATTGCCACTGGGGGAATATTGAGCCAGCCAACTTTCAGCAATTTTCTCTCTTTTCCCTGATGCAGATTTTAAATGTCTGTAGTTAAACTGTTTTGAGTTTTTTGTGAGGCTTTTGTTGAGCTGGTAGTAGAAATACACAGCATCATCTGTGTTACAGCATTTTAGAAACCATATTCACATACAGTATAAAATTAATCACTTTAAGGTCTATATTGAAATACAGTTATATTACCACTGACCATCTTTATTTAGTAATCATACTTATGTGTTTATTTTTTAATCCTGCTCTTATGGCCTTTTGACTTTTTGATCAACCATTTATAATCAGTAGCTCAAATTCATTTATTTGTTCATAGCTGGAGATTTAGATTTTGGAGTCATCATTATGTAGTTGGGGTAGTATTTTAAATCTTTTCATTTAAAAAAATTTAAATGAAAAGTGAATAAAATATTTCTAGGGAAAGCATATAGAGTAAGAGGAAAAATACTGGAGATGAAATGCTTTAAGGATGAGCAGAGATAGAGGAAAGCAAATCTGTGTGTGTGTGTGTGTGTGTGTGTGTGTGTGTGTGTGTGTGTGTGAGAGAGAGAGAGAGAGAGAGATATGAAACCTAGCTAGGTGATAATGAGTTTGCTTAAAGAGGACTTCATTTGGTGCTTCAAGTTCTGAGAGGGTCAAAGAGAAAATTGCACATGAAAAGGTAAGCTAAAATGAAAAAAAAGTCCATACAGAAAAATAATACTACTAGAGGAGGTAATTTCTGGTTCTTGATTGTCCTTAGAAGACATATAGCCATTCAGGTGTCAGCACTGGGAGGTTAAGGTGAGAA
Source organism: Camelus ferus (assembly GCF_009834535.1). Taxonomy (NCBI): domain Eukaryota; kingdom Metazoa; phylum Chordata; class Mammalia; order Artiodactyla; family Camelidae; genus Camelus; species Camelus ferus. The sequence goes on along the minus strand of NC_045702.1, from coordinate 50,851,697 downwards.
AGGCAGTCACGTTGGATCAACTTAATGAACCTAAAGTTGTCTGTATTGAATTCTTCTGTTTTCTAGCCTTAAATTTGCCCACACGATGTGGGAGTGCCTTTATGGTCAGTTTTACAGAATATTCTATTGTCCACTGGATTCTTATTAAAATTTTTATTGAAGTATAGTCAGTTTACAATGTTGCATCAATTTCTGGTGTATAGCATAATGCTTCAGTCATATATGAACATACATATATTCATTTTCATATTCTTTTTCACCATAAGTTACTATAAGATATTGAATATAGTTCCCTGTGCTATACAGTATAAACTTGTTGTTTATCTATTTGATATATAGTAGTTAGTATCTGCAAATCTCGAACTCCCAATTCATCCCTTCCTACCCTCTTCTCCCTCTTGGTAGCCATAAGTTTGTTTTGTGTCTGTGAGTTTGTTTCTGTTTTGTAAACAAGTTTGTTTGTCTTTTTTTTTTTTTTTTTTTTTTAGATTCCACATATGAGTGATATCATAGGATGTTTTTCTTTCTCTTTCTGGCTTACTTCACTTAGAGTTACATTCTCCAGGTCCATCCATGTTACTGCAAATGGCATTATTTTATTGTTTTTTTATGGCTGAGTAGTATTCCATTGTATAGTATACCACAACTTCTTTATCCAGTCATCTGTTGATGGACAGTTAGGTTGTTTCCATGTCTCGGCTATTGTAAATAGTGCTGCTATGAACATTGGGTGCCTGTATCTTTTTGAATTAAGGTTCCCTGTAGACATACAGCCAGGAGTGGGATTGCTGGATCATATGGTAAGTCTATTTTTAGTCTTTTGGGGAATCTCCATACTGTTTTCCATAACGACTGCACCAAACTACATTCCCACCAGCAGTGTAGGAGGGTTCCCTTTTCTCCACACCCTCTCCAGCATTTGTCATTTGTGGACTTTTGAATGATGGCCATTCTGACTGGTGTGAGGTGATACCTCATTGTAGTTTTGATTTGCGTTTCTCTGATAATTAGTGATATTGAGCATTTTTTCATGTGCCTATAGGCCATTTGTATGTCTTCATTGGAGAATTTGTTTAGATCTTCTGCCCATTTTTGGATTGGGTTGTTTTTTTCTTATTAAGTTGTGTAAGCTGTTTACATATTCTGGAAATTAAGCATGTCAGTCGTATCATTTGCAAGTATTTTCTCACATTCTGTAGGTTGTCTTTTTGTTTTGCTTGTGATTTCCTTTGCTGTACAAAAGCTTATAAGTTTAATTAGGTCCCATTTGCTTATTTCTTATTTTATTTCTATCACTTGGGTAGATTGCTCTAGGAGAACACTGCTGAGATTCATGTCAGGTAATGTTTTGCCTATGTTGTCTTCTAAGAGGTTTATAGTGTCTTGTCTTATGTTTAAGTCTTTAAGCTATTTTGAGTTTATTTTTGTGTATAGTGTGAGGGAGTGTTCTGACTTCATTGATTTACATGCAGCTGTCCAGTTATTCCCAGTATCATTTGCTGAAGAGACTCTTTGCTCCATTGTATGTTCTTGCCTCCTTTGTCAAAGATTAACTGACCAAAAGTTTGTGGATTTATTTCTCGGCTTTCTGTTCTTTTCCATTGAACCATATGTTTATTTTTGTACCAGTACCATGCTGTTTTGATGACTGTAGCTCTGTAGTATTATCTGAAGTCTGGGAGGGTTATTTCTCCAGTTTCATTCTTTTTCTTCAGTAATGCTTTGGCAGTTCTGGGTCTTTTGTGATTCCATATAAATTTTAGGATTATTTGTTCTAGTTCTGTGAAAAATGTCCTCGGTAATTTGATAGGGATTGCATTAAGTTTGTAGATTGCCTTGGGCAGTTTGGCCATTTTAACAATATTGATTCTTCTAATCCAAGAACATGGGATACCTTTCCATTTCGTTAAGTCACCTTTAATTTCCTTAATCAGTGTTTTGTAGTTGTCTGCATGTAAGTCTTTCACTTCCTTGGTCAGATATATTCCTAAGTATTTTATTGTCTTGGATGAAATTTTAAAAGTGATTGTTTCTTTACTTTCCTTTTCTGATATTTCATTGTTAGTGTAAAGAAATGCCACTGATTTCTGTATGTTAATCTTGTATCCTGCTACCTTGCTGAATTCTTGATAGTGTGTAGTTTCAGATGACTAGTCTACATGTGATGGAGACAGCATCCCCTCCCTTTGTCCTAGCCCAAGTTGGGGAGATTGTGTTATGTAAGGAAAGCACCAGCTGCAGGTGACATGGAGGCTTGTTCAGTTAACTAACCTTGTGGTTACAGATAATACCTTTCATGTCACTGTTCCATACTGTATACAGTGGACTCTTGAACAAAATGAGGTTGAAAATCAGCATGTAACTTTATAGTCAGTCCTGCATATCTGTGGTTCCTCCACATCTGAGGTTCCACAGCTGTGGATTCAGCCAACCACAGATCGTATAGTATTGTAGTATTTATTGGAAAAAAACTGAATATAAGTGGACTTGCCCAGTTCAATCCCCATGTTGTTCACAGATCAACTGTACATATAGAATTTTTTGTTACTGCCCTGTGTTTCAGTCTTACATTATGTGCTGATATTTTCATCTTTATGAAATTGGGAAGAGTTACTTCCTGAAGACATTCATGTTAGTAATGAACTCTTTAGGCAGAGGAATGATAATTTTTAAAAATATGAGGAAATGAGATCCAGAATATTTTTAAAGTTATTTCCTAAGTCACTAGTTCTCAAAATGTAGTACCTTGTCCTCAGCATCCCTTGGGAACTTGTTAGTAATGCAGATTGTGGCACCCCATCCTAGACCTACTGGATCAGAAACTCTAGAGTTGGGAGTGGGAGGTCCAGCAACGTATTTTAATAGCCTTCCAGGTGCTTTTCATGTCCATGGAAGTTTGAAAAATGCTGAGTAACATCTTTGGAACTCAGTTTCCACTTAATTGAGAGTAAGAATAGATCTAACTTTTAAGGACTTTTTCAGCTTTAGAATAGTGTTTTCTAGATTTGCTAAAAAGACAGTAACCATCAGTTATGCAACCTACATTCATTCATAAAGCTATAACCTAAAATTTGCATTTTTAAAAACTGAATTTAGTTTTATTCTGCCCTGGTGATTAGAAACTTCTAGGCAGAAAAAAATACGTCAGTATCATCGAACTGCATAGACCTAATCTTTTTCTCCTAGAAGCTTAGAACATAACAGTTATTTTAAATTTCAGTTTCTTCCTTCTTTCCCTCAAAAGGAAAATGCTTCATTTGCCCCCAAAAAATCAAACTTCATGTTACTGAAATGAAGTATCTTTTATCTCAAACAATGTAGATGTGAAGAGAAACTCTCTTTAGGTATACTTAATATATGATTAGGAAATTATTTATAGATACTTACCCATACTAATTGAGGATGTTTTTCCTTATATTCAAGAAATACTACATTACTTAACCCTTTCTAATTTATAAAAGTTTATGTATTTAGTTGAAATTTATAATGAGTGATAGCTTTGCTGTCTTTCATGCTAATATTGATGTGAGATTGGAATTTAACTTTTCTTACCAAAAGTAATAAAGGGGATGGTAAATATTATAAAATAAATTTAATTTATATCAACAATTAAAAGGCTTATGCTTTTTCCTGGCAAGACATTTATCATATCATTCTTTCTTTTTAAAGGCAAAACTACAGTAGCAAAGTACAAAATACAGCCTACCACATTCCAATATTTGTTTCTCATGAGTTTCTCTCTTGAACAATTCAGAGCATGTGTTTTGTAGAGGAAATATTTGGCTTGTAGGGAGAAAGGGAAATTTGAGCTTAGATATATAATGAAGGATAGTGAAGTCTTAGGAAACATAGATATGGTTAAATGCATGTGGGAATAAGACTTGAATCAGTTGATAATAATTACAATATTACAATCTTATAATACTGTGACGTATTTATACTCTAAATTTCATCATTAATTCTTGTTTAATTGCTTCATTGATCTCTCAATGAGGAAATAGTTGAATACTCTGATGATTTATTATCTTAAAATTCCACTGAATACTCAAAGTCAGATCCTTACACTATGGAAGGTGTGCTCTTCCTGCAGATGGAGGGGGGATTTTAACAAATGTCTATTCAGTAAAGCAAATGTTTCCAAAATAGCAGAATCAGCACGTGACTTATTTTCAGATATTATATTTAGCTTCTGTGAACTGCTGTGTATTTAATTCCACTGGTGCCTTATGCATTTGACTGTGCATATAATTTTCACGACAATTCATAGATTCTAAGTACCTTCAGATTGTTGTATAGACATCATAGCAGTCCTGTTAGACACTCATTAATGTTCCCTGTTTAGAGATGAGAAAACACTCAGATATCCCTGGTGTGCAACTTTCAATGTCAGCTTTCCACAGTGGTTTGAGGGTGTGTAAACTCAGCCTGTAGATTGTCCGTTACAGATTCAGGCATTTGCTAGGTACTCTACATGTTATTTTAGTTCTCATAAGAATTTGTCTCCAGAGGTATCATTTATCTAAAGATAAGGAAACTGAAAGTCAAAGGCAGCTTAGCATGGGGGAAATGTCAAGTAGGTGGTTAATAATAGTTCACACACTTAGGATCACACTACCTGGATTTTTGTCTAGGCTCTACCACTTAAAGCTGTAACCTTGGGAAAGCTTCTTAACCTCTCTAAGTCTCAGTTTCCTAATATAGTGAAAGGGCAGTAATGCCAGTCTCAGAGCTATTATGAAGATTAAATAAATTACAGTACATGGAAACTGCTTGGCATACAGTGTGACCTCTGAGTGTCGTATATCATTACTAAGAAAATTATTTAAAGCCAGTCAGATGGTAGGGTCATCTCCCCACATCATCTTCTTACTCTTCTGTTGCTTTCCAATCGAGGCAAGAAATATGTATGCGAAAGTGAGTAGTGCTCATTAATACATCTTCTAGTAATTTTAAGAAGGGCGAGGTAGCAGGTATGAGATCAAGAAATAGAGGCCACACTCCATAGAAGGGCAGAAATTACACAGTTTGGGTCAAGTGGCTAGGACATAGAAGAAGTTTTCTAAAAAGTCATACTAGTGTTTTTTAGATGGGAACGGGAAGGGAGCACACCCTTCTTGGACTCACCTTTGTGCAGTATTTACTTAAACCCTGAACTGATTATTAACCTTCAACATGACAGCAGCAGGAGTACTTATTTATTTTTGGAAGAACCCTCCAGTGATCCCTTCCCAGAATGCACTTACCACTCTTCCAACGTAAGCAATAGTTATCCATATTAAGTATTGTCCCTCCAACATTTAGAATTGTAAGCATTATTGTTTAGAAAGAATTTGTTCTTTTTCTCTCTTTCGGGTTCCTCTAATACTTTAAATTCCACCCTGAATATTTTTGACATTCTTTTCTCATTCTTTATTTTCATAGCTTATTTATATGCCCTACTTAAAGGCAGATGCTGTCTAGTGTCTAATTGCATTGGCTAATTTATCCCCAGTACAAGGCCAGAAACAAATTGTAAACTACTCTGAGATGAGTGGGCTTTTATTTCTTATTTAGCTTCTCAGTGGTCTAATAACCCTAGTGAGAAGTGACATCAATTCCATTGATTAAAAGTTAATTTTAAAAGATTCTTAGTAAGAAAATTTAGACTTTTAAAATTTGACACTGTTAATATATATACATTTTTAGGATGGCTTTGCTTCTTCCATAATGTAAGGGTTTAGGTTTTGTTGTTTTCTTTTTAATAGCAAATCTTACTGATATTTCTTGTAACTCATAAATTGTGCCTTACACTGGAGCTGCTGGAAAAGTAGAAGAGTGTAGTTAACCCTGGCATTGAGATTTTAATGTATTCAAGCAAATCTGGCCCCTGGAAAGCAAACAACAAAACCTACAGGGTAGAAAGGGAGAAAGGCCTCTCTGTCCCTTAACTTTCAGCAAGAAAAGATTAAGCCTTTCCTTTGGTCTTGGTTAACTGTTAGATCAGTTAATTTATCTCAAACTATTTTTTGGCCTAAGGAAATCTGTTTTGTGGCCTTTTGGAGTTGTTATATTCAGAGGCCAGGCTTTTGGCCTCTTCTTTCAAAGAGATAATGTTTCAAGTTGTGTAAAGACAAGAACTTGGCATAAGATTCCAGTGTGACACAAGCACTGGTGATTTACCAGAAAATATACTTCAAACATGAAAATGTTTTGTATGTGATGCTTTGCTCAAACTGAGAGAAAATCTGATTATTAATAAATCTCCAGTTTTTCACCAAACCAGATTATCTTTAGCACATAAAAATCTAATGAAATAAGAAATCTTAAAAGGAATGTCAAAGTTGATTTTGATTAATGGCTTCTCTTATTTAAATATCACAGGTTTAAAAAAGATAAAAAAAAATAGAAAGGTATTATAACAGTATCTGAAAGGTATACTTGATAAAGAAGGGAAATCCATGAGCTCTGGGAAATACTGCTCATAATCAGAGCTGCCATTTATTGAACTGATATTGAGCTGCTCTGTGCCAGGAACATCACATATATTCTGATTATCTTTCACAACAGCCCTGCAGGATGGTTTTGTGGTGTTTGTTTTTTCAGTTATCCCCTCACGTATTAGGAGACAGGCGCAAAATGCTCACACGCTTAGTAAATGGCAGAGCTGAGATTTCAACTCAGTTCCATCAGATACCAATATCCACACGTTTTAACTGAGAAAATATTTGAGAGTGCTTGGAAAAATGCTAAGTAAATGGTAGCTATTATTATTTCTGTTCAGCTGAGCTGCCTCCCAGATTATGAATACACACGCACGCACGCACGCACGCACGCACGCACACAGTGAGGGGGAGATACGGCACTACAGCGTGCTGCCTGCCACTAAGCATCCCACCCGCCATGCCGCAGGCTCTCCTGTGTACAGCCCACAGGTATTTAGAAAATCATTAGGGAAGAGAAGCCACTTTACCAGAGGTAATACCTAGGAACAAACATGAAAATACACATGAAAAAATGTTTTTATGGACAACTTTAAAACATTCTAGTGGGGCAAGAAATACAGACTTGAACAAATGGGAAAACATACATGTTCTTGGATGGATTGACTCAACATCATAAAGATGTTAATTCTCCATGAAGTGTTTTATCAATATGAACTTGATAATAATATACTAACAATTTTTTTACCCTAGAACTAGACAAGAGGATCCTAAATCTAGTGGAAATACACTTCTTAATAAAGCATTTGGTTACTTCTTTCTCCTCACCACCACTAGTTTAGAATGTATATAGATATTAAAAATATTGTAGGTTATGTTCTGAGGAACCTAGTTCTCAAAAATAAATAGGACCCCGGGGAATGTTTAGCAGTGTTGTGTAATTCTTTGAAACCCCTTAAGTTATAGGCCGAAAATCATTTCATGAACTCATCAAAAATTGTTTTTGAGAATCTGTCAGCTGACTTTGGAAACCACCCATTGGCAAAGAATTCTTTACTTAGTCATTGTAGTACCAGTGGATACGAATTTTTCAGATTGTCTCTTTGGTGCATAGAGGTTTTTTATTATAGCTATTTGAAATTGCTTATTTTAAAAACTAACTACCGTATCATTATTTTTCCCTTTTTTTTTTTTTTCGTAGTTGCATTGAAGTCCTCCCCAGCTGACAGAAATGGAGTCCAGGATAACTGTAGAACAAAATTCAGAGACAGCCTGAACTTGCAGGAAGGAGAATTCTTACTACAGGTAAGTTGTAGTAAACATGGTTTCTTATCATTGGAACAATGGTAAATGGGAAATTAACAGTCTTTTCAGTTATTTCCAGTTTATTTAGGGCTCACTGAGTGTTTCATGCCACTTTCATCAGACCTGCAATGGTGGTTTAATGCAAGTACATGAAAAAGTGGAATTGTATGGAGCAGATTTATTAGAGGTCTAGTTGTCACTTCCCCTGTTGCATTTCTTTAAATAGTAAGGACTCCTAGATTATTTTAAAGGTTCTCATTTAAGACATTGGATTTACTTACTTTTTAGGAATATATCTCTATTAAAATAGTTTTATTTAGTAGTTTGAAATTGTTCTTAACCTGAACTTTGTTTTTCATTGTTTTCTTGTAACTGTTTTCTTTTAGCAGCTTGTGTGACTTAACGTGCAGTAGATTTTTCAGTAACTGTAAGCCCTATTGTCATGCTTTAATACTGGAGAGTTTCTAGTAAAAGATTTGTCTGTAAAAGTATTTGAAATCTGTTTTCAAAGAGGTAATTAGGTTTATATTAATTTATTTTAATGGAGGTACTGGCGATTGAACCTAGGACCTTGTGCATGGTAGGCGTGCACTCTACCACTGAGCTGTACCCTCCCCCTTGAATCTTTTTTTTTCTCTATTTCTTTCTCTTGGATATGTATGATGCTTGATTCTCAGGTACGTATTTTGTTAAGAAAGGTAGAATGAAGATGTGTGCTATAATCTGTGCTACTACTATTACGTAATAGTTTTCAGTTCTACCCAGTGAACTGAGTGAATAACTTAGTTTGGCACTGACCTCACTGGATTGCTACTTGAATACATAAAAATCCTTTAGAAAAGTGGCTTTTATATAGTAGGTGCTGTTTGTTGTCTTTGTAATCTAGTTCTCAGAAGTGTAATATAGACCAAGGATCTTGAAGGTGAAAGGAATTAGAGCGAAAAGAAGACAGCCACTGTATTTCTGTACCTCGTCGAACAATGAGGTATCTGCCAGACTGGGAGCATCATTAGCACAGGGCAATGTCTTGTTAATTTCTGAATCACAGTCCTTAGCATGTGTCCTATTTGGTATGTAATTATTAAGTGTTGAATAAGCTACTTCCTATCATTTATGTACTTCTTTCTAGTGCACAAAGCATGGCCCCTGCATTAACTGAGTGCCGGCTCTGTACCAGGCACTGAGGTACATGTGAGACATAGTCGTCGTAGTCATCTGATAAAGCCCCTATTTTTCAAACGACACTAAAGCTACAAGGAGTAAATAACAAAGCCACACAGACAAGTAAGAAACAGAAAGAGGAGTCCAGTCCGAATTCTGACTCCAAACTGTAGGGTTCTTATTTCTAAACCACACCACATCTCCTTTTACACGAAGAAGAGTTTCAGAAGGGTTTAACCAAGACGACGTAGCAAAGAGTAGAGTAAGCACTGAACTGAACTCAAACAGGAAATACTGAGTGCTTTAGAATGAAAATATGTGGTAACAACTAATGTGTGAGGTAATCTAAATACCTTTATTAGAGTACATAGATATTAACATTAGACTTGAATAAAAGGATTAGAGAGTATAATTTCTAAACTAAAATAAGGAAAGAAAAAGTCAAAAAATAATTGGCGGAAAGCAGGCAAAATGGAAAGAAACAGCAATAGACTACAGGTGAAACAAATAGAAATAACAAAATGATAGCTTTAAACCTAAATATATTAGTAATTATATTAAATTTAAATGGACTACACTTACTGTATACTTGTCTTACATGTATATATTTGCATTACATGTATATTTTAAGTATTTTATGTATAGTACATTTGTATATTTGTTTTATCATAAAAAGTTTTTAAATGTATTATACTTTGAGAGTATCCAGATTTCAGACTCCACCAGTGCTTAAACTGTCTTTGCACAGAGATTTTCTCCTATTAAATTTCTCTTATGGTTCTAATCAGCATCTTAACACACTACATCCTTTAAAAAGCAGTGTGACAGATTACAGTAAATGCTGTTTATACAATTTATGTTTAAAAAACACGTACAATATATTTAAAACAGGAAATCTAAAGTACAAAGAAGAAATCAATATTCTATAAAAGTTACTATGACCTAGTATTAAATTAAGCTCCAAGCTCTTCTTTGGCCAGATCAAACGGTGTGAATAGATTGTTCTCACTACTGGGGGATGTGGGGTTTCTGCATTTGTGGGGTGTAGTAACTGTCACCATTTTGAAGATTTTTCATCAGTAAAAGGAACAGCCTTAACAAGAGTCAGTATTTATGGGTGACAGTATTATTTAATTACATTAATTTTTTTCACCTTATTAATTTTGTAACCTTTTTCCTTTTAGGCTCTGAATGGCTTTGTGCTGGTTGTCACTACAGATGCTTTGGTCTTTTATGCTTCTTCTACTATACAAGATTACCTGGGGTTTCAGCAGGTAAGTATATTTTTCTTAGGTCATTACAAAATTTTTTTGTAGAAAATTAACTTTCTACTTTTTATTTTTTACACTTCCGGGACAGAAGTGATACTTTCTATATATAAAATATAATGAAAATATATATGCTATAGAATAAAAAATACATATATTTGCAGCTAATATATTTTTATGCTCTTTATAATTTACCACATTATAATTTCCTTAAAGGTATGTGTGATTCATGGATATTATGTTTCTCTTTTCAGTTACAAGTAACTCTTACATATAGGAAACTTTCAGGCATGGGGCAGATAGGGTTTGGATTGGCAGACAAGGGAATATTTGCTGTCAAATTAGTTATGGATATTGGAGGGCATCTGACAACTATGAAATGAATGAGGTGGTTTGTAGAAGCACAAGTGAAATACTATGGCTTATCCTTTTAATTCTGATTTGTATGGGTTATGGAAGCTTTCCTAAAGGAATTGGTATTTAAGCTAATCTAAAGAAAGTGTAGGATTAGATGGGTGGACAGTTGTGGAGGGAACAGAGAAGAAAAGCAAGAAGTACTGTAGGCAGTAGGCTTGAAGGCCTTTAAAGAGGTGAGTGTATCTGGTTTAATGCTACTGAGTGTATGGTGAATAAATGGGGTAGGAAGGCATTAGCATATTGGACAGGAGCATCCAATATGACTTGAGAATAGTTTGTAAGTACACTTGTAGGCTAGCTACTCTTATGTGTCGGTAAGTCTTATATTCTGATGTGCATAAGAAGCACCTGAAGAAACGGATCAAACTTCATAAAATTGATGGGCCTTGTTCCCAGATGATCTGGTTCAGTAGGTCAGAGTGGGTCCATATTTGCATTTCTGACAAGCTCACAGGTAACGCCAAGACTGCTGGTTTGACTAGCACCGTCTACACTGTCACACAGACTTAAGCTGAAGTTATGTTATAAACACAGTGGAAGCCACTGCGTGTTTTTTTTTAAAGGAGTGTATACGCTTCTGCCTGTATTTCAGATGATAATTCTGGAAGTTGTTTACTGGGTGGTGTAGAGATGTCTTAATACTAGAAGATTAAGTTCATAGAGAGATTTAAGTCTAGACAGCTAAATGGTAGAATCTGGCTGTGCTACAAAGCCTTTTTCAGTCTTCTTGAAACTTAAATAAAATATACTAATGTCCATGGAAAAGCTTTTTTGAAACTTAATTATATAACTAGCTTAATCATTGTTTGATATGATTCATAACAGTTAAGAAGTCAGAAAGATTAGGTGTTTCCCAAGCTGTTTTTCTTCATGTGTACACATAACATGGATATTCATTAAGAAAACATTCATATCTGACATCGGTGGTGGTTTATGGCACCATTTTTAAAACTACAGGTTGTGACTCATTGGTGGTGAAATTGACACAATGGATCACCATCAATCATTCTTTATAGTTGCTTAAAATGAAACAGAATACACAGTATTGTCACACATAAAAGAGGGGTTCGGTGAAGCTTTTTCCCATGTGTGTATGTATACACACACAAACACAGATAATTGATGGAAGATGTATTTCTTGCCATGAGTTACAATAAAAAAGAACAATTCTGGTTTAAGGGCTATGGGCTCAGCACTTTAGTAAATGCTGAGAGGCCGGAGGTGGAGGAACAATTCTGACCTGGTAAAAGCATCATCCCTTACCCTATGGAATCTACTAGAAGTAAAAATTTCATATAAAGAAAATCATTAGAGAGTGGTTAGGGAAACGTGTATTACTGTGAAGCTTAGAGAAGTTAAGTGTAACTGGATGATATTGAAAGATCAATAAATGGGTAAAAATCAGCAGAACTTAATGGATTGCAGTTAAGGAACGGGGAGGTGACTTATTTGACTGAAAAGTGTTCACATAGGGAAGTGATGGCAGATAACTTTCAGCTTGTCAGTTACTGTGCTAGTCTCTTTCTAGTTGCTTCTATCTTGGATGCCTGGAGAGCTTTGCAATCATATGGCATGCATCCATCATCACTAACAAGCATCCACTAACCTAGCTAGGTTTTAAAATTAGTAAGCCACATTTCCCTAAAATCAGTACTTCTTATTAATTTCCTTGTATCTTTTTTCTTTAGTCTGATGTCATCCATCAGAGTGTGTATGAACTTATCCATACTGAAGACCGAGCTGAATTTCAGCGCCAGCTGCACTGGGCATTAAATCCTTCACAGTGTCCGGACTCTGGGCAAAGAATCGATGGTAAGAATGTTTAGCATTGGGAATTCTGTCAAAGGAGGCAGAGAACCTTTAGGGGCACAGAACTCCATAGTAAAGGTTGGGAAGAAGGGAAAAGACAGAAATCTGTAGCCGTAGACCTGAGCCACATCACACAGAGCCTGGTGACCTATGGAATATCTTAACAAATGACGGCCTTTATCATAGACTCAGTAATATATTTTATAAAATAACTCTGAATCTGTTGTGAAAGAAGGAAAGGAATGTACAAGGTTAATAATTGTGTATAAATTGTTCTGTGTTTAAATGCACCAAATATAAAAGCAGACTAGCATGTGCAAGGATAAAAAATATTTTCCATGCTAGCAGTGTTTTCCCATGTCTGTGAAAGTGTTAAAAAGAAAAAAGGCATTAGGAAATAACAAATTGTTGACAGTGATAGTCAGTAGAAACAAAAACCAACTGAATAGGTAAAGTTCTATGTAGTAAAATAGTAAGTTTTAATTTCTCTTCATTAACTTAAGTGATTTTTTTTTGTATTCAGACTTGTTTAGAAATTAACAAATTTTAGCTATTCTCAAATACTTAATTTTATAGCAAAATGGAAAGTCAATTTGTGTTGCTGTTATTTCTATAGAAGCTAATGGCCTCCCACAGCCAGGTGGCTATTATGACCCCGACCAGCTTCCTCCAGAAAACTCTTTAATGGAGAGGTGCTTCATTTGCCGACTAAGGTGTCTCCTGGATAATTCATCTGGTTTTCTGGTAAGGTGCCAAAGTTTTAGAAACTAAAAAAGAAAAGTGAAATCAGTTTAATTTGATTATATTAGAGTTTGGTTTATAAAAATCTACTTTATTAAATAATTTAATAAAGGAAAGTAACTTCAAAAATCTTTTTAGATTTTTTAAAATATCTTTTATAACTCAAAATCTCTCTTTTAGGATGCAGTAACGAAGACTGAGTGAAATGAAATGAAACCCTGTATACTGCCCTTTTTAGGACTTTTTAGGTATAAGATAGAGAATTACGTAGCCCTCTTTTAACAGGAGAATGCTTATTACTTTTGGATGTGATGCCTGCTAGGCAGAAAAATTATCATGGCCTTTTTCACGTGGCTAGAATAACTGCCATATAGAAAATGGTTGTATATTCATGATTGCGGAATCCTTGTGTGGTATGAGACACTGTTGTATAGTGTGAACTCCTGAGTTAGGATAACCAGGGAGTAATTTAAGCAGGACGTGAAGAGTGCAGGTGTTCCGGCCTCTCAGTTGTCTATCCATAAGGTAGTGCGCTCCACAGGCACAGAAGAAAATACAAAGCATTTTGCGTATTACTTTTGTGAATTATCAGGGATTTGAAACATGATCAAATCTTAAGCATCAGTAAACAATGATTTTAGTTGTTACATTTATATCTGAAGATAATTTTGCTGAGTTAATACTGTGCTTTAAGATCGTTTTCCTAGTACTGATGATCAGTCAGTGTGTATTTGAGGTAGAACTTCTTTGTGTCATTGGGCCTTTTCTTCCTTGTGCTGCTATCATATTGATGCCAGAATTATCCCTTGGCCTGGTTAATAATGTTTTAAGCAATTTAAGTTGATCATGGTCACGTTTAAATTGTCTTCGTTTCCTCTGTCTTCTAAGAATATTCTTTAATAGAGTTCTACGTTCTTTGTATGATTTTATGATTCATTTTAGTGTTTTCTTTAAAAATTGTGTTTTAGCTCTATTACCATGAGTTATGAAATATACTCTGAGCTATGGAATATAGCTCATGTTTGTTTGAAAATTAATCTGTATTTGAGGACTTTATCACTGTTAGTTCATTCAGGAAACACATTTTGAGTGTCTGGTGTGCACGAAGCAGGGCTAGGCATGGATAGCAGGGCAGCTGCAGGCTCAGAAGACTCCGTAGGTCTTCCTGTTGTGACTGCTGAAAAGCAAGGAGTGGGTCACTTACCAGTCCCTTGAGGACAGTCCTCATACTACCTTCCAGGACAGTTTTAATGGGCTTCCTGTGGAGAAAGGAATTAAAGTAGCATTTGTCAGCCTCAGGAACTTTTATGGAATTATCAGCAACACTGGAAATGGCCACAATTTAGAAGGAACCATTTTAAAGCATTAATTTTAATGAACTGTTTATGGTTTTTTAAGGCCATGAATTTCCAAGGGAGGTTAAAGTATCTTCATGGACAGAACAAGAAGGGGAAAGACGGATCAGTACTTCCGCCTCAGTTGGCTTTGTTTGCAATAGCTACTCCGCTTCAGCCACCATCCATACTCGAAATCCGCAACAAAAATTTCATCTTTAGAACCAAACACAAACTAGACTTTACGCCCACTGGTTGTGATGCCAAGTAAGTGAAACTTTCTGAGTTTTATTTCACCAAATGTATATTTTGTTGCAGCAGGTCTGTCTTAGCATGTAAACCAGAGTGTAGATTATAATAGTTTATTATTATAGTAGCTATTGTTATTTCATACTTTTTAGCATAGCATTTTAAAATGTCAACACGTTCACAAATATCTTAGGACTTTATAATTTTTTACAGTACTTGCCAGTGTCTGTATCATAGAGCTGATGATTAAGATTCAGTATCCTGATGACACTGATTGTTGGCTTGTTTTACATTTTTTAAGTGTACAAACTGGCTTTAAGCCCTGGAAGCTTAGTGACCAAAGCATATTACTGTTTTTCTCCTTCCTATACGGGAATGCAAACAGGTTTGAGAAACTGTGGCTCAAAATCGATTCTAGAATTTAATTAAAGATTTTGTGTTTCATCTGTATAATCTGCCCAGTTAGATTGATTTATAATTTTCAGTCTTTATTTGGGAGGAGGAAATAGTCTAAAACTGACATTTGCAGCTACCAGCAAAAGAAAACAGTAACAGAAATGCTTCTACCTGCTAGTGTGAAATTTTGAATGTCAACAAAGTGCAGAAAATAGCATATAACCAGTGAATATATGTTGGGTACTTCCAATTACGTTCAATTTTAATTTCATTCTTGTTTTGCCTTTTAAATAGAGGAAAAATCGTTTTAGGCTACACGGAAGCAGAGCTGCGCATGAGAGGATCAGGGTATCAGTTTATTCACGCTGCGGACATGCTGTACTGCGCTGAGTACCATATCCGCAGTGAGTTGTTCCTTCTGAACGTGTCTGAAAAAACGGCATATGCTCTAGTATACGTCTCAGTTTATTACTTAACTGCTCCACAGCTGCCACATGCGATTATAGTATTTTACTTAGTATGAACGTGACCATTTTCCCCAATTTTTTTATGGCAGTTTCAATTCATATATCTGTTATTACAGTTTATACTTTAAAATTGTATAGTAAAATGTTAAGCTGTAGGAAATGTTCCCTTTTTACACAGAAAATAATTTTCCCCTCAACCTCTATACTCTCTCTCTCTAGTTTCACATGTTACTAGAGTTGTCTGACTTAATCTTTCTTTTAGCAATTTACATAAACAATTTAGTTTGAAATGGGAAGAAATAACAATGCTGAAGAACTGTTTTGATGCATTGTAATGCTGTGTTTAAAAGTTGTCAATATATTTATCTTCTTTGGTGATACGTGAATTACATCCAGAAATATTTCAGTAGGGCTTTGTTTCAGAGATTTTCTTTATTGTGATGATCTTGGGCTTAATAATTTAATTTTTAAATTTTATTTCAGTGATTAAGACTGGAGAGAGTGGAATGGTAGTGTTCAGGCTTCTTACGAAAGACAATCGATGGGCTTGGGTACAGTCAAACGCACGCTTAGTTTATAAAAATGGAAGGCCAGATTATATCATTGCAACCCAGAGACCGCTAACGTAAGTACAAAGACCTAGAATGTTTCCTGTTTTTGTTAGGAACCCCTTGGGTTATAAGTCCTCTTACATGAAAACGTAAAAATAAATTCCAGGAGAATTTACTCTGGAAATAAAAATGGAAAAGGTAATATAGAAAGAAGAAGGTATAGGTAAACAACACTGAGACAACAGAATTGACAAACCTTATTGAAAAAACTGAGTAAGTAGCAGGCAAGCAGAGCAAATGCCGAGGATTGATCCTGGGTAAATGAAGGGAAGATGAAATGCTAGTGCCATCTGTAAAATAAAAATAGAACAGTGCTTTGTTTAGCATACGTTTGCTAAGCAAACAGTGAATTTATACGTTTTTTATGTATCTGGAAATCCGTATTTTGTTAAGTATTTGTATTGCCAATGTTTTCTCCACTCTAGAGAATTATTTTTTTGTATGCAGCTTGGAAGGTAAGGATCAGGATTAATTTTTCCCCCCTTTTATGGACACCCAATTGACTAGTAACATTTACTGAAAAAAGATGATTTTTTGAAAAGGTCATCTTTTCCCCACTGCACTGCATTTCAGAGGATTCTGTGTGTGGTAGATTTCTGGGTTCTGATGGCCCCGTTGTCTGTTTTATGCCAGCAGTACATTGTCTTAATTATTCTGTATCTTGATATGTCTTGATGTCTGAGTGTATGCCCTCCATCTTGTTTGTTTAGGATTTTTGTTCTTGATCTCCTTGAAGAAAAACTTCTTTAGGTTCTTCTTTACCTTTTCCTTATATTTTAGAAATCAATTGTCAATTCCCACCAGAAAAATCTATTGGGAATTGCCACTGCATTGAAACTGTGGTTTCTTTGTAATATTAAATCCCCCAACCCGTGAACACGGTGAATATGTGTTTGTGGGTACACTACTGAGATAAAGACATGGGCACATGCATGCAATGGATTATATTTGTCTTATTTGAGTCTTATACATCTTTTATTCATTTTATTTCTAGATATTTGATGTTCTGTGATGTTTGAAATATATTTGAAATACATATATAATATATATATTCATTGTAATTTTTCATATATAGAACTAGGTGATTTTTTAATACTGGTTTGCACTCAGTGACCTTACTAAAATTCACTTATTAATTCTAATAAGGTGTCTGTCGATTTGGGGGGTGGGTAATCAGGTTGGTTTGTTTATTTATTTAATTTATTTAATGGAGGTACTGGGGATTGAACCCAGGACCTCATGCATGCTTGCATGCTAGGCATGCACTCTACCACTGAGCTATACCCTTCCCCCTTGGTGTCTGTAGATTTTAAGATTTTCTACTGTATACCATCTTTGCAAATAATTTTTTTCTTTTTAACCTTTAGACAGTTTTTTTTATTCTTTTATTGCACTAGCTAGGCCCTCAGTAAAATATAATGTAAATAATAACTCATTTCTGTCTTATTCCCAATCTTAAGAATGGAAAAAGCCTTTAATATTTGACCACTGAGTATGATGTTTGTAGTAGTGTTCTGTTATTTTTGTAAATATTGGTTTTTTTTCTTTTAGATATAAAGCTTCCCTTCTCTTATCATGAGTGGGTGTTGAATTTTATCAAATACTTCCTCTGCCATCGTTAACATGATGTGATTTCTCTCCTTGATGCTCTTATTTTCTTTTTACTCTAAGTTCTATACTGATGTTCTTTTAAAAAAGATTTCATTTCCATTAGAAATCTGTGCCCTCTTTTAATCACTATTACTAGAAGGTCATTAATTTTATTTGTACATTTGTTATCCCTTGTGTGTCTACTCATGATTATTTCCTTCTACTCTGAAGGTATAATTAGGGTTTTTTCCTAACTTTTTATTTTTTAATGTATATGGTTAAGCTATCAATTTCCCTTTAAATATGACTTTACAATGCTCTTTTATCAATTGAAAATATTTGCTAATAGTTATTTTGACTTATGAATTATTTAGAAATACAGTGTTACGCATTTTCTGATATTAGGGGAGTTTCTAGTTGTTTGTTAACTGATTTTTAGCTTGATTCCACTGAAGTTAGAGAACAGTCTCTGAAGGATTTCAGTCCTTTGAAATTTGTGGTGGCTTATTTTATGATCTAATGGCCAGTGTTGGTAAAACAGCCCATGTGCTCTTGTCAGGAATGTGTTCTGTAGTGTGTATAGTATCAGTGGTCTGGTTTGTGGTGTTTTTATACATTTGATTTTTTTTTCCCGCTTGTTCTGTTATTAAGAGGGTATTTGTTTCACTTTCTTATTACTACTGAGGCAGGACATCTTTTTATATCTTTATAGGACATTTTTCTTTTGTGAATTGCAAGTTCATACTGCTTGGCCTATTTTTCTGTTGAGTTGTTTGCCTCTTAGATCCACGGAAGCTCTACCTGATATGAATGTTAATTATATACACACACACACTATATGTAGTATATGTGAAACTAATTTGACAATTTCTCCATGCCTTACCTTGATTTACGAATTCTTTATTTTCGTATGGCAGTCTTCCTTTAGAGCTTCTGGGTTTTGTGTTGACATGCCTTGTTTTTATATTTGGATCTTTATCCCCATTAGAATTTTTTTCTGCAGGATTTTAGGTAGGGATGGAACCTGAGTGTGAAATTCAAATTAGACAAATTTACATGATTAAGTACTTGTCATCAGAAAAGTTTCTCTCAAACGTCATGTTCCTGCTATCAGACTGAATTATGATGTACTTTGCTTGCTGTTTTTTTTTAATATTTTACTTGAAATGTTTATGATATGGCTCTTCCTAATATATATGCAAAACTTCTTACACACAATTTTAGAGATGAAGAAGGAACAGAGCATTTACAAAAACGAAATATGCAGTTGCCTTTTTTGTTTACCACTGGAGAAGCCGTTTTATATGAGATAAGTAACCCTTTTCCTCCCATGATGGATCCACTACCAATAAGGACTAAACATGGTGCTAGTGGAAAAGAATCTGCTACCCAGTCAACTCTAAGTAAGGATTCCCTCAATCCCAGCTCCCTGCTGAGTGCCATGATGCAACAAGACGAGTCTATTTATCTCTGTCCTGCTTCAAGTAGTACATCTTTCAAAAGAAATTTTTTCAATCAATCTGTGAATGAATGCAGTAACTGGCAAAACAGTGTTGCACCAGTAGGGAGTGATAATCTGAAACATGAGCCAGTTGGTCAGTCTCAGGAAATGAACCTGAGCCTCTCTGGAGATCATGCAGGGCTCTTTCCAGATAACAGAAATAGTGACTTATACAGCATTATGCAACGCCTAGGCATTGATTTTGAAGATATCAAACACATGCAAGAGAATGAGTTTTTCCAAACTGACTTTTCGGAGGAAAATGACTTCGGAGATGATATTGACTTAACAGATGAAATTCTGACCTACGTAGAAGATTCTTTAAATAAGCCTACCTTCGGGATGCTCAAGTTTCCATCAGCCCCAACCCGTGGCTCTGAACGCAAGCTGCATGGTACAGGAGCAGCTGCAGCTGGAACAGCAGCTCCAGCACCAGCAGAAGCTCACAGCAGTGGAGCCGCAGCAGCTGTGCCAGAAAATGAAGCACATGCAAGTTAACGGCATGTTTGCAAATTGGAACTCTGACCAGTCTGTGCCTTTTACTTGTCCTCAACAGGACCTGCAGCAGTATGATATCTTTTCAGACTTACCTGGGACCAGTCAAGACTTTCCCTATAAATCTGAGATGGATACTATGCCTTATACACAGAACTTCATTCCCTGTAACCAGTCTGTATTGCCACCACATTCCAAAGGCACACAGTTAGACTTTCCCATGGGGAATTTTGAACCAACCCCGTACCCTACTGCTACTTCTAATTTAGAAGATTTTCTCACATGTTTACAAGTTCCAGAAAACCAAAAGCATGGACTAAATCCCCAGTCAGCCGTAGTGACTCCTCAGACATGTTACGCCGGGGCTGTGTCCATGTACCAGTGCCAGCCAGAGCCTCAGCACAGCCACGTGGCCCCCATGCAGTACGACCCCTCGCTGCCAGGCCCAGAGGCATTTTTAAACAAGGTAAGGGTTTTAGCAAATCACATAAACCCTTTCATTGAGTCTCTGTACATTATAAATATGTTACAAATTTTTTTTATGCCAGTGACTGATTTTAATCTATTATCGGTAGCATTCATATGAGAGCGTTTTTAATTATATCTGTGCCTACTTTTGTGTGTGTTTTGTTTTTTATTGGCCAGGACTTTTCCAGCATATTACTAATACAAGTATCATACCTACCTGAAACACAAAGGAGGGAGAAATCAAGGACTAAAGCAACATGAATATGTCTTTGTCTTTAAGTTACCAGGTGAAATTTAGTTAAAAATCTAGAATAATATTTTCTTGATTCTTAAAAATTCAGAATTCAAAAGATTTGAAGTTTTAAAAGTAACTTCTTCAAGCCTCCATTTTTGACATTTAATTGATTTACAATTAGTTTCAGGTATACAACAAAGAAATTCAATATTTTTATATTTCTGTTGAAATCGAGTTAAAATCAGTATAGATGTACTTTCGTCCTAGCTCATCTCTGGAATTCAGTCCTGGCTCCTCCTCTGGCAACCCCTCCTTGTGATCTGCCAGATCCTTGTTTTAGCCTTTAAGGTAAAATGGGGTTTTTTTCCTGACATTCTTCAGCTGGGTTTCCATCATGGGACTCAACCTTGAGGTTATATCTTTCCTAATATTTGAATCTATCATCCAGACTCGTCTAGCATCAAGTCAACTTAAAAGTGCTTGCTGATGAGAGCTGGCTCTCTGTGGCCATCTAACAGTATATATCATTTTTGCATCTACACTTTTCCATTAGAAAATACTTGGTTCGTTTTAAAGTATATGTCAGTTTAGTTTTGAAGCAAATTCTGATTGAAAGTTCAGGTCTATTGTTGACTGTGTATAATAGTGAAAAGATTCAAGTTAATATTTTGTAAACTGTTCCTTCTGGCCTTTTCCAGACATTCAGTTTGTCTAACTATATATGAGCTCTTTAATAGAAACTGGCTGTGAAAGTTTTTCTTACCCTCATTCCTGATAGTCTTCAGTTACATTAAAATTTAATATCCAGCCACTGTCTGTCTCCCAGCATGGCTGTAGAATAAGCATGGGGACAGTCAACTGCAGGAAAGTTCATTACGTAAAATTACATTTTGAGCAGGGCCTGCATTAGCACTAATTCTTTCCAGTGCTGTCATCCCCACTGCTTCGTATTACTTCTTTATGAATAATACGAATTCTAGTTGTTAATATATTCCCCCAGCGAATTGTTAAAATTAAAAGAATTAAAATCTGTGGCTCACATTCTATTTCTGTTGGACAGCACTGCTTTTGACAATATATTTAAAGTGAATTGCTGCAACACATGCATTGTATTACCACTGATGAGAGTAATTTATTCAAAACCTATCATTCTCTGGGCAAATAGTACCTTCCCTTTGAAAAGTCAAGGAAGTTTGGAAGTAATCTTCTGATTCCTGAAGCCTAATGTTATTACATAGGCTTTGGGAAGGCAGATTTTATTTAGAGCAATTAAGGGTATGATTATAATTCATTACCTTCACTAACAAGTATTAAAATATAAGAGGCACTATAAACTCTGCACAAACCCCACAGCACCACCTGTGTCCCTGTGTCTTTCTCCCCTTTGAGAAGCAGTTACGGGAATCAGACTAATTTCATTGTAAGAAGATTATTAGCAAAATAAAATGCTTGTTCTTATTTTTAATTTGGTGATTAGGACAGTAATTTTAGTACTTACTAATTAAAAGCATATTACCAATAAAAAATTGGTTCTAGAAATCATACCCATGGTATAATATTTTAGGAATATTAAGAAACCTCTTGTACAACAGAACTTACCTCTTTTGGGAAAGTCTTAGGTTATCTGTAGTCCAGTATAGTAGTCTTGAACATAATTAATTAGAACTTACTGAGGTAAAATCTGGTCAGTGCAAACCCGCTTATGACAGAGAATATCATTAATAACCGTGATTCATGACTGGCACTCTCTGATCCATCCATACTTATCCCAACCAAAGGCAATTCATTGATATTACTCACCTCTACCATCTAATGGAGAAACTGAAAGGTCATAAATGCAACTAATACATAGTGTTCACTATGTCTTCCTCAAATGATTTAAAATGTAGCATCAGTAAAGGAATTTGAAGTTAACAAAATGCCTGATGAAGATTTTTAAAATACATTTTTAATATAGTTAATGGCTTAAGATACTTGAAAGGGTATGTTCTAATAAGTTGCATTGCTGTGTTTGTTTTCAGTTTCAGAATGGAGGAGTTTTAAATGAAACCTCTCCAGCTCAATTACCTAGCATAAATAACACTCAGACGGCCACCCACCTTCACCCGTCAGAGGCCAGGCCTTTCCCTGATTGGACGTCCAGTGGATTCCTGTAACTTCACCTTGGTTTTTGATTCAATTAGCATGTCAAACATCAGAGTGATGAAACGGCCAGCTTTGGACATCAGCGAGTTCACAGGAGGCCCTGAAGTATGTTCTCCCTGTTATGCCAAACCAAATTTTAATGTTTTTATAAAAGGACTTAAATATCAAAATTATGTATACTACCGTCATTAAAACAGAAAGGATGCTGCCACGAAGGAGTGAAATACCGTCTGTATTGTACATTATTCTGAAGTAAAACCATAGAACACAGGACACTTTTAAATAAGAAAATTCTCTCTGTTGGGATTATTTCTGTTGAATAAAAATGAAATGCTTTTGAGTTTTGAACTTCTAGATTCTTAGTAGTATACCAAATATGAACTATTTCCTTTTATTTTTAGCTTCTGCTTTTACCTCAGATGTTAAAATGAGTGGTTTGGTGCTTTTATAAAAAGCTAATTTCAGTGCTCCCCTCCTTCCTTGTTAATGCAAGTGCCTCACAGTTTTTTCTACCTATAACACTGTAGGAGTATATTTTATATAAAACATTCTTTCTTTTAAAAATTAATAACATTCTGCACACAAATATTATTGGTATTTCTTAAATTCAGTCATGTTTTAAATTAATCTAGGCATGTTTTAACTGCACTGCTCACCCACTTTCTTCAGGTTAAGGGCAAATAATGATTGAAAAGATTCTTTATTACATAATCTAGTTGCTTCTAGACTTTACTGTTGCCATGTGCCTTACGTTGAAATATTTCAAAAGTAAACTATCTTTCCAAATTATTTTTTAATTATTATATAAATGTTAAGACAGCAGAACTAAAATTTCAACAGTTTTCAGAAGAGATAGACCACCATTTATCTTTACTAAAATCTCCACCATGATAGTTGAATGTTGCAGTGTAGAAAATCTGCTGTTAAATGCAACCTTGTTATTAACTTAAAATGAAGAGAAGCAGCTTTATTTTTAGCTCTTTAAATAAAGTACCCATTTCAATGTGTATAAATTCTTTAAAACCTGTTTTAGATCTATAATCCTTTAAGATGTAGTACGTTGACTTTATAAATTTCACTTCTTAGTACAGTGGAAACTCTTTTTCTCATATTTGAGGAGTGTTAAGATTGAATATAGCAATGTTTGGTGCAAAGTATTGGTATGAGTGGAAGAATACATGTACTTTATAATGAACAAAACAATCTGTAAAATATTTTCAATCTTTCCTTTAAAACTAGTGCATACCTTATATACACACACGAATAATTGGGTCATAACATAATCAGTGTGTCCTTTTAAGAAAGCAAATAATGAATCCAACTGCGTTTAAAAGTTGGTATTAAGAAAAAGACAACCATGAGTTTCTCTTAACTTCAAATATTAGGTTGTCTGTATGATATAATGACCTTTATTATCAGTGAGGCAAATTAATCACCCTACTAACTTTACCATCTTCAGGTTGACTTATAAGTGCCACCATCTGCCTTTCTTTTACTTAAATATGATATCTGAAGGGCACAGAGACATTTTGCATGTATTGTATAAAAACATGGAATTCCAAACTGCAATGTATTATTAAAATATACCATTTTCTTTTATATACATTAACTTACTAAAAAAAAAAAAAGTGGCTTCAGACAAAATATGTCAGCTCTATGCTTCCATAGGTTCAAAATTTTGACTGAAAATGCAGTTTAAGTGTTGAAAAAACAAATTTGTCTAAAACATTTCATGATTTGTTTCCAGCATGCAGTATCACTAAAAATTTAGATCAGTGGTCTAGATTAATAGTCCATTTTTACATTTAAACCATTAAAAAGTCTTCCTATAAACCAGTTTTGTTAGTTTCTTCCACATGTTATTGGATGACTTGTTTAGTGGAAAAATAGTCGTTTTGAATTGTGAATATGGTGACAATTATACACTTACAAAATTTAAAAATTTTAAAGCAATATTGTATATTTTTATCTATATAAAGTAACTAAAATTTATCTAAGAATAAAATCACATTAAACCAAATACACCTTTGTTTGTATTGCTAAGTGCCAAACAAAAAAAGAATGCTTTGTGTACTGCTATATTGAGGGATTTATTTTTAGATGATGTGCACTTTTAAGGACGTGGATGTTTCCCTGTGCCAGGTTGTTGTTCTTACCTGAAGACTTAACAGTGTTCCAATGTATTATGTGGCTTTCAATCATTACCATGCACAGACTGGTGTTTTTCAGTATTACTACATTTTAGGTAAATGTTCTCATGGGTGTTCTGTCCTTCAAGATGTTACTGCTTACATACGCCACACATACATTTTTGTTTAAAATATGATTTATAATATCCTTACTTATCAAACAAAATTGTATACAATAATATATGTGGTAATAAAATGATCACCAAGTATGAATAATATGTTTTAATGCAAATTCTTCTCTCTGGTCCAAATAGATATTTATGGCATAGTATTATAATTATGTTAAATGAAGGCAGTCACAAAATTTAAGGGCAGGTTAAGCCAGTAATTCATAAACTTCTTACAGTGTTCTGCCCCTGGATATTTTGGCCTTTACCTGAATATAAAAAATAGACTCCACGTAACTTCCTAGATTAAAGTGCTTCTGAAGTGGACTGTTGTTTTAAACCTTGTATTATCAGTGTTATAGATGTAGTGGCGTGGTTAAAATCCAAAATCCATTTTAACAGATAACATTTTAAGAATATTTATGAAAAAATTTTAAAATAACCAATGTTGTATTTCATGTTTAGACTAGAAAAGTTATTGCCCTGACTTACGTCTCTAACAAATATAAATGACATATGAAGCCGTTGGTGTTCAATTCATAAGTATCAAACACTCACCAGGAATTGTGCAGTTAGAATTATTTGAAGAAAAACTCCTGAGAAAGTTCTCATTCTGGTGGTGATGTTTTACATTAATTTTACATTTATTCTTAATAATCACTAGATAGCTTTCTCAACAACTCAATAGAAACATAGCAAGTCAGCATCATACTTAGTCTTTAATTATTTGATCTGAAAGAGTCAAGTAAAAATCCAGATAATCATTATTTCTGATCTCTGCTTTCAGTCAGTCAAATGACTTCTATCAGCATAAATGACGTCAACTTGCCACCTTGTCACCAAGCCTGTCAAACACTGACCCAGGGATGTTAGCTACTCATAAGACTGGGGAGTCTCTGTTTTCCCCAGTGTCCACAGATGACCAGGCTTCTAGTTCTAATACAGTCAGGCCATCGAAACCCCATAGTGTGTCCTAAGTGTCTGTACCTTTACCTCCACACACCACTATCCTGTCTCTCAGGCCAGCCTCCTGTGTGAGGAAGGGAAGTCCCCCTGCCTCCGAGATTAACACCCTTCCTTTCCAGTCCTCACACACTCAGCTTCTGCTTCCCTTTTCCAGAGTCTCTTCTCTCCTGTAGGCGTCCCTGTGTACAGGTCGTCCTCTATCCTGGAAAAAAATTACTTTTCTCACTGAATTATTTACTTGCCTCCCTTCTCCGAAATATTTTTCACCTCCTGAAACCTTTTGTTTTCCTCCCTTCTATTACACTGCTTTGTTGAAGTTCACTTAACATCCTTTCTAGCTGATTCTCCGTGACCCTGCACCCGAACCGACTGCACCCTCAGCGAACTTCTTCCTTCTGTTAGCTTCCATGATTCGAGCTGTCCCGCATCCTAGGATCCCTTCTCTTTCCTTTGTGAGCTACTCTCCCCGCCTCCCACCTGGCAGCAGGCTTACTTCTGAGCACCATGTGTGGTTCTTTCTCTACATGCTGTCCCTTTGGAAGCTTCTTCATTCTGCAGCTGTTCCTCTTACGGTGAATCCCCTCGAAATCTGCTGTCTCACCTCGGCAAAGGGGTGACAGAACGACACCTTCTCTGACTGACATTTGTGGAGCCTCCTTTCCCTGTAAGAGCAGCACAGCAAAGCTACGTGCACAGACCCTGGAGTCAGGCTGCTGGCTTCAACACACACACGATGGGGATCGTTGGGGAGGTTTCCTACTTTCTCTGAGCTTGAGTTTCTGTTTCTACAAAATCAGAGTAATAGTCATACCTGCCTCACTGAAGTGTTGGAGGAGTCAATAGTTTACGTAAAAGCAGCTCCCAGTGGCCAAACTGGAATAACTGAACAACAAAATAATAGCATCAGATGACAACCCAAAGAAAAATACATCCATGAGTCCATCCTGGTACACCTAAGTGATTGAATAAATAAATAAATAAATGGGAAAGAAGGGGTAAGTCTTTCTTACAGAAGAGTCCCTATGTATATGGAACTTAATACTCCTCCCCTTGAGTGTGGGTTAAACTCAGCCACTTGCTTCCAAAGCAAAGAGTACAGAAAGAGAAGAAACTACATCATAGAAATCTGGCAAGCACTGCTCTAACCAGGTGATCCAGCTTGACATCAGGGCTAAGTCACGGTGTTCCCCCTGCTGGGGTGCTATGCTGAGCACCCTTCTGCTCTGTGGGATTCTCAGAAACACAGAACCCCAGTCAAGTTGTGAGAAAATGACCAAGAAATGCAAATTGAGAGAGATTCCACAAGACTCCTGGGAGTATTCTTTAAAATGTTAACATCAAGAGAAACAGACTGAGACACTGTCACAGATCAAGGAAGACAAAAGAGGCATGACAACCAAATGCAAAATACGATACTCTGTCTCCGATTGCGCTCTGCAGTAGAAAAGGGGCCTTGTGTACTGCAGTGGTCTGTATAAAGTTTCGTTAATAGTATTGTACAATGTGGCTTCCTAGTTTTACCCGTGTAATACACTCCATTCAGATAAAGCTGGACATCCTAATGCATGTGTAGTATTTATAAATTTATCCTCAATTTCCCCATCATGCTGTATCTTCAAAAATTTTTAAACGACCTACCTGTTGACATTTTAGGATACTAAAATCTAATTTGGCATAGAGATTTAGAACCAAGACTGAAATCTGAACTAGGGTAACGTGAATTCTGATGAAATGAATGTCTATTTTCAAGAGTGTCCATTTCCATTGTTTTTAAAGACACTTCCTTTCCTCCTCATTGAATCAACTGACATGTAGAAAATCCAGACCAGTTTTCTTTGAATATTGAGCGATTCATTGCACTTTTAGAAAATTTTTCCTTATTGTCAACAACTGAATGGTCTGAGATTCTACCCTACATTCAAGCTACCAGGTTAGCCAGGCGCAGTTCCGTGGATACTGGCAGAGACATACAACTCTTGGCTCAGAGGCAAAGGGCAGTTTATTACAGTAACAGCAGCCAGAGCATCAGCACTGTGTTGGTTCCCCACAAGGCAAGGCAACATCTTCACATGCAGTTATAGGAAAGGAACCCTGAACTTAGGGAACGCAAATCTTTCATGATGGCGGTACCCACTCCTGACCCTTTGCTCTGAAGGGAGGCACTCTCACTACCTTCTAAGGCTGGGCTGTTCACTGTACAAACATCCTTGAAAAGACTGTCCAAAACAAAAGAGGCAGTTGCTGCCTCTGCCTGCAACACATGTAGAGACACAAGTGACCCTCGGAGAATAGTCTCCAGCACTTACCCTGATGTGTTCTGCTTGCCCTTTTAAGTAAAATTTTCATCCTTCCTCTTTTGACAGCCTCCCTGCTCTGACCAGAAACAACTGTTATTTGACCAGGGGGAACAGGACAAACCTTTTCCGGCCTCAAGTTACAGGATCCTGACTCTCCATGGAAATAGCTCTGAAACCCTGACTTTATGTCTCTGCTCCAAGTCAAGTCTACCTTGTAAAAGGCGATACACCACGATGTTTAAGATTCAGGGCAGGTACATGGATTGAACGCTGTCTCTGCTCCTTTGCCAGGTGCGTGAGATGAAGGGCTTAACCTTTCTGTGCCCTTGTTCTCTCCTCTGTAAAGATGACCCTACCTCATAGGCTCTTTATGAGAACCAAGTGAGATAATACACGCAAAGCACTCAGTAGTCACTGACATGTGCTGGAAAGTGTTAAAGAACTCTTAGCGCTGATTGTTCTGGGGTCTGTATTAGTTAGGGTAAAGGCCAACCCGGTGTAATAGAGACCAATCAATGCATTGTTTCAAAAATAGACTTCTGTCTCATATAAGTGGACTCTGCTCCACAGCGCCACCCAGGCTGGTGGGACAACTCTTCCATCCTCAATATGCTCCAGCCAATGCCTTTGCCAACCAGGAGAAAGGGAAGGAAGGGACTTGTCCAGGCCAAGGGTCTTTTAGAGCCTAAGTCAGAAGTTGTACATACCACTTCTGTCCACCTTCTCTACCCTTGAATTTAGTCACATGCTCACAGCTGGCTGCAACCATCTGCCCAGCAACAATTCTGTTTCTATGGAAAAAAGAAGAAACAGATTCTGGCGGACAACTTAAAGGACCCAAGGAAAAATAAAGAGCACCTTTTTATCCATTTGAATTTTGAAGCTACTGAGAATGTGTGAGTGTGTGTAGAGGCTGTCACCAACCCAGCCTTTCTACTATGAGGACAATAAGGAGTAAGGCAAGAGGTTAGAAGCCCTCATCTGTTTTCATGGAAACCTGAGCAACAGGAGAAAGATTTTTCTGTCCAAAACATGACTACCATCACCATCATTACTATTATAAGGTAACCTCATTGGTCAAAACGTCTGTTAAGGGCCTTTTCCATTGTCAATTACTTTGTTCAATGCCCATGCGATGCAGAACTAAGTCAGAGTTTAGACTCAGAAACAAAGATTTGTCTCTTCAGGCCAACTGCTGAATAAACTATTTCATTTACCTCTTTGTGCTGCCAGGAAGCACAGAATTCAGTTTTGTACTCAGTGTGATAGCTTCCCTCCGCCTTTATTTCAGGCAAAGTTGTTTGTGCTTCTGCTTTACTTCTCTCCCCGCTTCGTCTGTCATTTCCCTCTTGGTATCATCACTTTTTTTTTTCCAGTTTTCATGTAAGCTGTCTCAAATTGTTTTAAGGCAGGATATAAATTATCCTTATAAAGATGCAGTCAGTAAACGCAGTGATGTAGGAAAAAATGTTGAAGAGAAATATGCTATCCATAAGTGCTTTTAGATGAAATGTTGGCCAATTAAACTTGGCAGCATTTACAGGAGAGAGATTGGCTCAGCAGAGAAGTAGCCTTAAGATGAAGGGATGACGACTATGAATAATGGTTTCAATCTGCCTTTCCAGAGGCTGGGACATTTTTTTCATGATCATTCTCTTGTGACACTGCTAACTTAAAATTATTTGTGCTATTAATTAAATTCTTTTCTCTTTGGCCCCTCTAATAGTCCCAATCATAGTGTCTTATATCTTCTATTTCCTATCCTACAGATTACCTGCTTTCCTTTCTGGACCTGAGTAAACCAAAAGGGCCCAGAGTAGAAAGACTTGGGAGAGTTGATGTGTGCTTACATGCAAAACACAGCCTTAAAACCCCTATAAATAAGTAGATGAGACTGTGGGCAGGTTATAAGTGCGTTCTTTTATAGGTGAGGTCATATCACAACTTGAGTCATTACTCACAGGCTGATGAGAAAACTCAAGTTACACACTTAAAGATGAGAAAAGTGAGGTCAAAGAGGCAAAGGCGCCTGTTTGGGTCACACAGGCATTAGTGGGTACAGAATCTAGACTTGGCATCTCTGAATTAAGAGAACTTTAAAAAGAACATCTTCTAACAGCCACCAAGCATGTGCTTTGCTGGATGCTTAGGCCAGGCCATCTCATTGACTCTATATCCCCATGAGGTGAATGTCATTGTCCCAATTTTACACAGGATGAAACTATTTTAAAAAGCAATCAATATTTCTTTTAGGTTAAGTTTAGTAGTGCTGAATTCTTTTAGTTTTTGCTTGTCTGTGAAATTCTTTCTCTCTCCTTCAATTCTAATGGATAGTCTTGCTACTTTGAATATATTTTGCTACTCTTTTCTGGCCAGTAGAGTTTGTGTAGAGAAATCAGCTGAAAGCCTTATGAAATTTCCCTTGTAACTAACTCTTTGATATCCCACGCTCTTGGATTGGAATAATCAATATTGTTAAAATGGCCATACTACCCAAAGCAATTTACAGATTTAATGCAATCCCTATCAAATTACCCAGGACATTTTTCACAGAACTAGAATAATTCTAAAATTTATATGGAACCACAAAAGACACCAAATTGCCAAAACAGTAGTAAAGAAAAAGAATGAAGCTGGAGGACTAATCCTCTCAGACTTCAGACAATACTGCAGAGCTACAGTAATCAAGACAGCATGGTATTAGCACAAAAACAGACATGGATCAATGGAACAGAATAGAGCCCAGAAATAAACCCACAGACTTACAATTAATCTTTGACAAAGGAGGCAAGAATATACAATGGAGAAAAGACAGTCTCTTCAGCAAGTGGTGTTGGGAAAACTGGACAGCAGCATGTAAATCAAGCTTAGAACACTCCCTCACCCCATACACAAAAATAAACTCAAAATGGCTTAAAGAATTAAACATAAGACAACTCTATAAATCTCCTAGAAGAAAACATAGGTAAAACATTTTCTGACATGAATCTTAGCAATGGTCTCCCAAGGCAGTCTACTCAGGCAATAGAAATAAAAGCACAAGTAAACAAACGGAACCTCATTAAACTTATAAGTTTTTGCATGGCAAAGGAAACCATAAGCAAAACCAAAAGACAACCTATGTAATGGGAGAAAATATTTGCAAATGATATGACTGACAAGGGCTTAATTTCCAGAATAAGTAAACCGCTCATACAACTTAGTAAGAACGAAAACAAATAACCCAATCCAAAAATGGACAGAAGATCTAAACAAATTCTCCAGCGAAGACATACAAATGGCTAACAGGCAAATGAAAAGAATGCTCAATATCACTAATTATCAGAGAAAGGCAAATCAAAACTACAATGAGGTATCAGCTCACACCAGTCAGAATGGCCATCATTCAAAGTCCACAAACAATAAATGCCAGAGAGGGTGTGGAGAAAAGGCAACCCTCCCACACTGTTGGTATGAATGTAGTTTGGTGTAGCCATTATGGGAAACAGCATGGAGATTCCTCAAAAGACTAAAAACAGACTTACCATATGATTCAGCAATCCCATTCATGGGCATATATCCAGAGGGAACCTTAGTTCAAAAAGATACATGCACCCCAATGTTCATAGCAGCACTATTTATAATAGGCAAGACATGGAAACAACCTAAATGTCCATCGACAGAGGACTGGATAAAGAAGCTGTGGTATATTTATACAATGGAATACCGCTCAGCCATAAAAAAGGAATAAAATAATGCCATCTGTAGCAACATGGATGTTCCTGGAGAATGTCATTCTAAGTGAAGTAAGCCAGAAAGAGAAAGAAAAATACCATATGATATCACTCATATGTGGAACTCCCCACCCCCCAACAAAAGACAGCAATGAACTTATTTACAAAACAGAAATAGACTCACAGACATAGAAAACAAACTTATGGTTACCAGAGGGGAAAGAGGTAGGAAAAGATAAATTGGGAGTTCAAGACTTGCAGATACTAACTACTATATATAAAATAGATAAACAACAAGTTTATACTGTATAGCACAGGGAACTCTATTCAATATCTTGTAGTAACTTATGGTGAAAAATAACATGAAAACAAATACATGTCTGTATATGTGTGACTAAAATATTATGCTGTATACCAGAAATTGACACAACATTGTAAACTGTCTGTATTTCAATTTAAAAAAGAAAGAAGGAAAAAAAAGTAATCAAAACAAGATGGTTGTGGTAGATAAAATAACGCCCTTCCTGCAAAGATGTGCATATTCTAATACGCAGACTGGATAGCAAGAGGGTCTTCATAGATGTTACTATGGTTAAGAACCTCGAGATGGGAAGGCTACCTCTATTACCGTGGTGGACCCAAAGAACCACAAGAATCCCTATAAGAAGAAGGCAGGAGGGTCAGAGTCAGAGGAGATATGATGACAGAAGGAGAGAGAGAGAAAAAAAGAAAAAGAGGGGAGATTTGAAGATATTTTCTGTTGGCCTTGAAAATGGAGGGCCACAGGCCAAGGAATGCAGGCAGACTCTAGAAGCTGGAAAGGGACAGGAACCCAATTCTCTCCTAGTGCCTTCAGAAGGAAGGCAGCCCTGCCGACACGTTGATTTTAGGGCTCTGATCTCTGTTAATTTATACCGATTTCAGCCACTACATTTGTGGTAATTTGCAACAGCATCAATAAGAAACTAGTACAGCGGTTATCTATTTTAAGATGGCAAGGGAGGCATCTGGAAGAAAACATTTACTTCTCCATTATAATCATATCCAGAGAAGTGAAGGGTTATTCTCGGTCACTCTCCCTGGCCGCTGTGCAGGAGAGGACCAGGAAGGTCTGGCAGCATTCCCCATCCCTCCTTTCCACCTTCAGAGACATCTGGGCTCCCAAAAGAACCTCCACTTGATGATCGTGGTGCCTGATGGGCTCCAGCCTTGCCTTGGTTTTGCGAAGAAATGCAGAAGAACCTAGCCAAGGCGGAGTTTATTACAGTTCTGCCTTTTCCAGATGTTTAGCGCATGTCAGAAGCCAGGAAACACATTGCTTACAGCCCCACATGTGTTTCTGGAGAAGGGTCCTGACAAATGTGTCTGGTTTTTGCAAATAACCCAAAAAGTTGACGGCCTGGTTCCTAGAAGAAAAATAGCTCTACTGTAGTCAGTCAGACATGACACAAGCGGTGTCAGTTGTACATCTTTAAGTGTACAACTTAAAATTAATAAAGCCATTTTGAGGATGCTATTTACAACTAGGCATCTTAGGTGCTTGTACATGGGGGAAAAAAGCATGTTTTCACCTATACTATGATGTTATCACACAGCAAGGTCTAAGGAAAGATGACTCAAAGAGTAAGTGACCCAGAACTGTCAGAAAGCTGCTTTTTTTCCTGAGCCCAGTGCAGCATGTATCTGTTCAGTGCTTTATCTGTACAGCAATTTCACATCCATTATCAGAACTGATTCCAACTACTACACAATAAGGGGTTTTTTATGAAAAGGAAGCATTCAAGAAGATTATTTAACACCACACAGCCAGGTAACCAGTATAATCAAGAACTGTGCTCAAGTCATCAGACTTCCCAAGTTCAAACTTTTTAAAACATATTTCCGGTTGGTCTTCAATAGGATACAGTAGGAGTTGAACCACTGATTTATCTACATGCATCAAGCAGTTAAAAAGCCCCTTGAAGTTCAGGTGCTAAACTGGTTTTATCTTCAGACAGCAAGGCAGGAATATCAGTGTGGAATCTGTTGAGGAATGACTAATAAGGAATTTCTACAGTTAAGGAAATTGAGGCTAGACCAGAGATAACTCATGCTTGTTCTACCTAAAGTGCCCCTCATTTGTCTAGTAAATTAATATAACCAGAGTTAAGAATAATTTGGCCATTTGACTGACCAATCTTTCAGGTTTCTCTCCCTGATTCAAGTGAGACATGAATCAAATGGCTCCCACTGAACATTCGTATCAGCTTGGATATTCAGGACAGTTCTTTGCTCTTGACAGAACTTCACCTTTCCTGGAAAATTAATGTATGCTCTGCACAAAGCCCATTTACAAAATTTATTCTTACATTTGTGTACAAACCGAAGAAAAGTCCTAAATTGCACAGTGGACTTTTAAAAACAAGATATGAGAATACCTCAGTTTAAAACAAAATATGAGAACACTGAGATAATAAACTCCTATGTTTTCCTCAAAGTCACAAACTACAGCATTTGAAAATTCATTTAAAAATCAAGTTGCCAGATTTTATAGTACAGAAAAAAATCTGGACTTGTGATTATCTTCTATGTTCTACATCCAATATATAAATTTTCATTAGCCTCTGGGGGTTTTGAGGAAGCCACACTTTTTTATACCTGTTTGAAGTAGATTGACCAAAATCCTAGTCTGGCTATGTGTGTGCAAGAACTTTGAGTTAATGTCTAATGTTTTGTTTCCCAGAACATTCTTCACAATGACATTTTTAAAGTGATTTTAACCTTAACAGCACATTGAGTCAATGTCTTCAAAACTACAAGATGTTTTTCAGTGCCTGTTTTATAGAATATTAGTCACACCAAATGATAACATGTGGATTTAATGATCAAGTAAGTTTGGGAAACACTAGGCAAAGAAAAGTTAATCGCATCCCTTTACTAGATGTCTCTAACGCGTCACTGTGTGTCCTATTTTTCCAAGAGATGGAACTAGTATGCAGTATTTTCCAAACTTATTTGACACTGGAACCGTTTTCAGACCTCGTCACATGATGTTAGCATGCTAAGGAAAGTACATTGAGAAAATCTGATCTACGGGACAAGGTTTCCAGTTCTTCTCCTGAGTTGTTCCAGTGGCTCAGAGTTCGTATTTACAGATGTGACTGGAGCACCTATGACACGCCCATCCACACTGCAGCTACCTGCCATTTCTCTGCCTAGGCACACAGAGCCCCTCCACCCAGGATCTCACTATGTGGAAGAATTTCATGTTACTTCTATAGCAGAAGTGCTCACTGTCTCTTCTATCACCTATACATATATTACAGTCTTTTCTTTTGGCCAAGCTTGACCATCAAAACCTCTCTGTACTTCAGCCATGCGATTTTGACCATACGCAAAAAGACTTTCACTGAGTTTTATTTGGGAGATTTTGATCTTAGTTTTCATTGAGGGGTGATAGGAAAAGCAGTCTTACCAGATATATTATGGCAATTACTGTAAGGATTGTGTTTAAGTCCTGTAGAAAAGATCCATGTGCTTTTTTTTAGTATTAGAACTAGGAAAACAGCATGTTTTCTCCTCATCAAACTGTAATTGACTCTCTTTTT
Source organism: Camelus ferus (assembly GCF_009834535.1). Lineage (NCBI taxonomy): Eukaryota > Metazoa > Chordata > Mammalia > Artiodactyla > Camelidae > Camelus > Camelus ferus. Next base: position 50,816,227 of record NC_045702.1, on the reverse strand, counting down.
GTTATGAACACCGGGAAGCTTAAAGCCAAACCAGGCACAACCAGATCAATGATGTATGCTCTTACAGACTGCAAGCTTGTGTTACATTCTCACCTCTCCCTCACTTGTGCTAACCTCTCACTCTGTATTTTCTCTGCCATTATTTTGCAATACTTTTCTGTTCATGCTTTACTGTTTTATGTGTTTTTGTGTTAAATTTATTTTTCCCTTTTTGGAAAGATGTGATAAAAGAACAAAACAAATAATATAAGAAAGGAAGAAAAATAGTCCTGCTTCTAACCTTGATTACTATAAGCTGTGGTACCAGATACAACTGATACTGGGTGAGCATTTAACATTTGTAGGTCAGTTTTGAGTACATGTTGGCAAAGTTCATGGCGGCTGATTTTTTTCTGGTTTTATAATGGTGCCAGCATACTAAACAGAGGATCCAAATTCTTCAGTCCTCCTTAATTGCTTCAGTTAAAAATCCATGAATATCTAAAGGTTTGACATCAACTACCAAGATAGTTAGGAACAAGGAGGTCAACCAGATGGCAATAAGGAGGCTCCTGAATTCCCCTCTTCCTATGGACACACTGAATCTATGGCTACACAAAGAGAAATTACCTTTGAAAGAAACTGGAAACTAGTGAACAACTCCTATACATCAGGCAAATGAGAAAATACCCCACATCAAAATGGGTAGGAAAGGCAGAGATACACGCTTGCCATAAACCCTACCCTTGGCACAGCACCACACAATTGGAAGGGAACTCCTAACTTCTCCTTGAGGAGCAAAGGGTTTGCTCCAACATTTAAGGCTCTCAACTGCGGGATAAGTCCCCAACACATCTAGCTCTTAAAGCCAATGAGACTTGTGTCTTCAAGACTACAGCAAACAAAGTACTGGTTGTTAATGGGCATGTAAGTGCTTGGTATGGGGCTATTCCCCCAGGGCTCAAAATACAGGGAGCAGACAAACTCACTCATTTCCTAGTCTTTCACCAAGAAAAGTCCATCTGTATACTTTGAAAGCTGCCGCCTGAAGTTTAGGCTTTTAATTTAGCACACATATAGAGGCTAGCTGTGATGTTCCCTGGAAACCAGGGAAACCTGACTCCTGGTGGCCTGCTCCAAGTCACCAGTATCTCCCTGGAAGAAGCTTGTACACATGTTTGTGCCTCAGCTTTCACAGCTGCTACCCAAGGAAGCAAGTCCCTGGTATGTCTGGCTCTGGTAGCCAGTGGGGCTTCCTTTCACAGTTCCAACAAGATTGTAGCAATCACAGGTACCCCACCTCCACAGCTATACACCTGGACTCAGTACATAGGAGGCAGGGAAAAAACACCCATCTCCAATTTATCCCTGAAAGGGACTTAACTACATACACTTCCTTGTCTCTGAGGGTCTACATTCTAGGCACTAAGTGTGTTCTTCCCTTCTTGGACACTGACAGGTCTTGGCACACCCTCAAATACTGGGTACTCAACTAAACTACTCACTAAGAACAAAGAGGGCAGCTTGCTCAATCACAAAGTCTTGAAAGAAAACAAGGATCTCAAGCTGGACTGATTGATAAGGTTCATCTCCTATATGAAACCACTCTGTCAAAACTGGGAAAGGCGGCTACTTCGTTTTATGCACAGAAACCAACACAGACAGTCAAGGAAAATGAAGAAACAGGAAGGTGTTAAAATAAAACAACAAGATAAGTCTCCAGAAACAGATCTTAATGAACAGATATAAGTAGTTAATCTGATAGAGAGTTAAAAATAATGCTCATAAAGATGCTCATCAAAGTCAGGAGAGCAATGCATAAACAAAGTAAAAATTTCAACAAAGAGGGAGAATATTTAAAAGTACCAAAGAGAAATCACAGACCTGACAAATATCATAACTGAACTGATAACTTCAATACAGGGGTTTAACAGCAGAGTAGATCAACCCAAAGAAAGGATCAGCAAACTTAAAGACCAGGCAGTGGAATTCATTCAATCAAGGAAAAAAAGGAAAAATGAATGAAAAAGATATAGACAGTTTAAGGGACTTAGGGGACACCACCAAGCAGACCAAGGATTCCCTATCAGCAGACTTTTGTAGCAAACTTTGCAAGCCAGAACAGAGTGGAATGATATAGTCAAAATCCTGAAAGAATACAACTGCTGACAAGAATACTCTACTTCAAAGCTATCTTTCAAAACTGAAGGAAAAATAGTTTGCCAGTAAAGCACAAGCTAAAGGAGTTCATCGCCACCAGATCAGCCTTGCAGAAAAGTTAGAAGGATTCTTCAAGATGAAATACAGGGATGCTAATTAGTAAAATGAAAACCTGTGACAGTATAAAACTCATGATACAAGTAAGTATATAATTAAATTAAGAATACTTTAATGTTGTAAAGGTGGTAGGTAAATCACTTTTAACTCTAGTACAAAGATTAAAAGACATTTAAAATAACTATAATTACAATAATTTGTTAATGGATACACATAGTAAAAATATGTAAATTGTGATATCCAAACACAAAATGTGGGGAGGGTTAAAAACTAGAGCTTTTGTGTGCATCTAAAGTTAAGTTGCTATCAGCTTAAAGTAGACTATTACAGATATAACATGTTTCATGTAAGCCTCATGGTAACAACAACGCAAAACCTACAGTAGATACATGAAAGATAAAGAGAAAGGAACATAAGCATATCACCACAGAAAATCATCACATCACAAAGGAAGAGAACAAGAAATGAAGCAACAAGGATTTACAAAACCAGAAAACAATTGACAAAATGGCAATAATATTAAGTCCATACCTGTTAATAATTACTTTAAATAGAAATAAACTAAATTCTCTAATCAAAAGACATAGAGTGACACAGTGGATACATAAACAAGACCCAACTATATGTTGTGTACCAGAGACTCATTTTAGCTTTAAGAACACACATAGGTCAAAAATGATAGGATGGGAAAATATATCCCATGTAAGCAGAAGCTGAAAGAAAGAAGGGGTAGCTATACTTATATCAGACAAAATAGACTTGAAACCAAAAACTGTAACAAGAGATAAAGAAGGTCATTATATAATGATAAAGAGGTCAATTCATCTGGAGGATATAACATTAATAAATATATATGCACCCAACATAGGAACACCTAAATATTTAAAGTAAATATTAACTTATCTGAAGGGAGAAATAAATAGCAATACAATAATAGTAGGAAACTTCAATATACCACTTTCAACAATACATAGATCACATAGACAGAAAATCAATAAGAAAATGAACTCAAACTATGTTAGAGCAGATGGACTTAACAGACATTTATGGAACATTCCATTCAAAAGTAGAACAGATTCTTCTCAAATGCACATAATACATTCTCAAGGATAGATCATACGCGAGGCCACAAAACCAATCCTAATCAATTTAAGGAGACTGAAATCATATCAAGCATTTTTCCATCCACAATGGTAAGAAACTAAAAGTCAATTGCAAGAAGAAAATTGGAAAATTCATAAATATTTGGAAATTAAACACTACAACTCTAAATGATCAATGGGTCAAAGAAGAAATTAAAGTGCAATAAAAATATCTTGAAACAAATGAAAATAGAAAACACAACATACCAAACTTTTGCTATGTAGCAAAAGTAGTTCTAAGAGAAAGTTCATAGTGATAAATGTCTCAATTAAGAAATAAGAAAGATTTCAAGCAACCTAACTTTATGACATAAGGAACTACAAAAAGAAGAACAAACTAAGCCCAAAGTCAATAGAAGAAAAGAAATACAAAGATCAGAGTGGAAGCAGCAGAAATAGAGAATAAAAAGACAATAGAAAAGATCAATGAAACTAAAGAGCTGGGTCCTTGAAAGGGTAGACAAAATTCCCAAATCTTTAGCCAGACTAACCAAGAAAAAAGACAGGACTCAAATAAATAAAACTAGAAACAAAATAGGGGACATTACAACAGATACCACAGAAATACAAAGAAACATAAGAGAATTCTATGAATAATTATATGCCAACAAATTGGACAATCTGTAAGAAATGGATAGATTCTTCGAAACATACAAACCACCAATACTGAATCATGAAGAAATAGAAAATCTGAACAGGCTAATTGCAAGTAAGGAGATTGAATCAGTAATCAGAAACCTTCCAACAAATAAAAGGACCAGATGGTTTCACAGGTGAATTCTACCAAACATTTAAAGAAGAATAATATCAATCATTTTGAAACTAATCCAAAAAAAAAAAAAAAAATAGGAGAGGAGAGAACACTTCCAAACTCATTTTGTGAGGCTGGTATTACCCTCATACCAAAGGCAGACAGACATTACAAAAAAAGAAAATTACAGGCCAACATCTTCGATAAACAAAGATGCAAAAAGAATTAACAAGAGATTAACAAACTGAATTCAACAATACATTAAAAGGATCATATACCCTAATCAAGTGGAATTTATTCCAGAAATGCAAGGATGGTTGGTTCTACATGCACAAATCAATTATCATGATATACCACATTAAAAAGAAATGGAGAAATAAAGTCATATGACTATCTCAATAAACATGGGAAAAGCATTTCACAAAATTCAACATCTTTTGATAAAATTCTCTGAAGAATCTTGCTAGAGAGGGAATGTCCCTCAACATGATAAAGGCCATATATGGCAAACCCACAGCTAATTATCACTTGTAGTTTGTTTGGTTTTTTCCTAGCTTAAAAACTAAAATTTATTTCAGGTTTAAGGAGAATAAATAAAAATTGAGGTACATTTGAGGCCTAGCTCTGCATACAAAAATGGGTACTAGGCTCATTCTGGCTCTTGCAGCCCAGATTAGCCCACTTGCTCTAAGGTAAAAAGCTGAAACTTTTCCTCTTAGACCTGGAACAAGACAAGGAAGCCTGCCCACTCTTGTTGTTTTTGTTCGACATATTACTGGAAGTCCTAGCCAGAGCAATCAGGTAAAAATAAATAAATGAATAAAAGCCATCCAAATCAGAAAGGATGAAATAAAACTGTCTCTATTTGCAGATGACATAATACCTATAGAAAATTGAAAAGACTGTACCAGAAAAAAAAGGTAGAACTAATAAACAAATTCAGTAAAGCTGCAGGATGTAAAATCAATATTCATAGATCAGTTGTGTTTCTATTTACTAACAATGAATTATCAGAAAGAGAAAGGAGTCCCATTTATAACAGTATCAAAAAACCCAATAAACAACTAAGGAATAAATTTAACGCAGGTTGTGAAAGATCTGTATACTGAAAACTAAGATATTAATAAAAAAAATTGAAGACATAAATAAATGGAAAGATCTTCTGTGCTCATGGATTTGGAGGAATGTTGATAATATGTCCATAGTGCCCAAAGCAATCTACAGATCCAATGCAATATCTATCAATGTTCAAATGGCATTTTTCACAGAAATAGAAAAAAATCAACTCTAAAATATGTATGGGACCTCAAAAGACCCCAGAGAGCCAATGCAGTCTGAGACAGAAATATAAAGATGGAGGCATCATGCTCCCTGATTTAAAACTATATTATGAAACTACTGTAATTTAAACACTATGATATTGGTATAAAAACAGCCATATAGATGAATAGAACAGGATAGAGAGCCCAGAAATAAACCCTTGCATATATGGTTAAGAAACATTTCACAAGGGATCCAAAAATACTCAGTCTCTTCAATAAATGGTATTGGGAAAACTGGACAGCCATAAGCAAAAGAATTAAACTGGACCCCTATCTTATACCATACACAAAAAAAACAACTCAAAATGGATGAAAGACTTGCAAGTAAAATCCGAAACCTTAAAATTCCTAAAAATGTAAGTGGTAAACTCCTTGACTTTGGCCTCAGCAATAATTTTTTGGACTTGACACCAAAAGCAAAGGCAACAGAAGTAAAAAGTAAACAAGTTGGACTACAGCAAATTAAAAAGTTCTGCTCAGCAAAGGAAACAATCAACAACATGAAATGGCAAACCCCCTATCCAGTGAAAAGTTAGTAGCTAAACTATACAAGAAACTCATACAACCCAACAGCAAAAACAAATAACTCAATTAAAAAATGGAGAAAGGACCTGAATAGATGTTTCTTGGAAGACAACATATAAATGGCCAAAATGTACATGAAAAGATGCTCAACATCACAAATTATCAGGGAATGCAAATTAAAACCACGATGAAATTATGACCTCACACCTGTTAGGACAGTTAAAATCAAAAAGATATAAAAAAATGCTGGCAAGGATGTAGTAGAGAAAAGGGAACCCTTATATGCTGTTTTTGGGAATGTAAACTGGTACAGCCACTAAGGAAAATAGTATGAGGTTCTTCAAGTAATTAAAAACAGAATGACTAGATGATGCAGTAATACCGCTTCTGGTTATGTAACCGTTATCTTGAAGAGGTATCTGTACTCCCTTGTTCATTGCAGCACTGATCACAACAGCCCAGGTGTGGAAACAACCTGTGTTCATTGAAATGAATGAATCAAGAAAATATGGTGTATCTATACAATGGACTATTATTCAGCCTTGAAAAAAAGAAGGAAATCCTGTCATTTGCAACAATATGGATGAACCTGGAGGGCATTATGCTAAATTCAAGCCAGACAGAGAAAGACAAATACTAGCAACTCTCAGTACTGTGTGGGGCATGATATCACTTACATGTTGAATCTTTAAAAAAAAGAAAAGAAACGAGTAGAAAAGTCATTGCCAGTGGATGGGGAATGGGGGAAATAAGGAGAGTTGGCAGCAAGGTACAAATTTTCAGCTAGAAGATGAATAAGTACAAACTATTGGGTATACAATAATCTACAAGGATGTATTGTACAACATGGGGAATACAACCAGTATTTTATAGTAACTATAAATGGAGTATAACCTTTAAAAATTGTGAATCGCTATATTGTATAACTGTAACATATAATACTCTACATCAACTATACTTCAATTTTAAAAATATGATATTGTAAAATACATACATAATAAAGTTTTTAAAAAGGCCGAAAAAAAGATGTGGTGTGTGTATACACACACACACACACACACACACATACACAGTGGAATATTACTCAGCCATAAAAAGAATGAAATAATGCCATTTGGAGCAACATAGATGGACCTAGATCTTATCACTTATTCACTTATCATACTAAGTGAAGTAAGTCAGCTAGAGACAAATATTATATGCTATCAGTTATATATGGAATCTAAAAATGATACAAATTTTATTTATAAACCAGAAAAAGACTCATAGACATAGAAAACAAACTATGGTTACCAAAGGTGGAAGGGGGGAGAGGATAAATTAGCAGTTTGGGATTAACAGATATACACTATTATATATAAAATAAACAACAAGGACTTACTGTATAGCACGGGGAACTATAGTCAACTTTTTGTAATAAGCTATAATGGAAAAGAATATGAAAATATGTGTGTATATATATATATATGTTTGTATATGTATGACTGAATCACTTTGTTGCAGACCTGAAACTAACATTGTAAATCAAGTATACTTCAATAAAAAATAAAAGTAAGAAGTTAAAAAAAAAAAGATGAATAAGGTCTGAGGATCTAATGTATAACATGATGACCAAAGGTGGTAATTCAGTATGGTCTAACTGAAATTTACTAAGACAGTAGAACTTAAACATTCTCACCACCCCCTCCAAAATGGGAGGGGGTAAATTTACTAAGACAGTAGAACTTAAACATTCTCACCACCCCCTCCAAAAAGGTGATGGATATATTAATTAATTCAGGGGCAGTCCTTTCACAATATATACATATATCAAATCCTAATGTTGTACACTATAAATATCTTACCATTGTATTTATAAATTATACCTCAAAAAAGCTTGGAAAAGATAGTTATGAATGGCAGAAGCTAACTTTTCAAGGCAGGCAGGGTTTTCTCACCAGTTTTAAAAAATGCCCTTTTTGTCTTGATGTGGAGGGGTTTCTCACCCATGGTACTATTGACATTTTGGGACAAGTCGTCCTTGTGGGAAGGGCCGTCCTGTGCACGTAGGATGCTGAGCAGCATCCCTGGCCTCTACCTGATAGATGACAGTAGCAGCCCCACCTCCAGGTATGAAAACAAAAAATGTCTCCAGATATCATCAAGTGCCTTTGGGGGCTGTGGAGACTGGGAATCACCCTTGGTTCAAAACCACTAATAGAAGAAGGAACATTTCTGAAAGGACACAGGTTCGTGTGCTGGAGGTGGCCCAGGAAATGAACTTAAACGGTGTTTTCTGAGAGGTCCTACCTAACTCCTGTATCTCTCTTTTCCAACAGCCCCCATGAAATTAGTCAATAGTTCTTTGCTCTCTGGAGCCTAATGATAACAGATCACCTAGCTGAGAGGGTCAATTAAAAGGGAGACAATTTTCACACAGAGACCAAGGAGAGACACCTTTGATACAATAAATGATACACAATTAGAAAGGGTTGTTAGTATGTTCATTACACAACAGTGGTAGGATTGGTAATATTATGCAATAAAAAATTATTCATATTCATTATTTATTTCAGATCATAGACACAATATATGTCTAATGTAAAAAGCCACATATTAATTATGTCTGCAAAAGTAGTTTCTGCTACTGTAAGACATTTAGAGTAAAAGAATGCATAAAACATAAAATGAGAGTTTCATCTCTCCAAACCACTCTCTGGAGGTAACCATTTTCAATGGCCTGTTGCATTGGTGTATATACTTTCATACTCTGTATGCAAATCCTCCTACAGTGTTTAAAAATGCACTAAGTATTAATAATCACTTTATAATTTTTACCATTACGATAGAAGGCAGACTGGGATGTGTCAAGGAATGAAAGACAAGCAAACTTTCTTGGGCACTGAAAGAGCTAGTCTTTGCTATTTCTAAGATCTAACCTCTTCCCGATGGGACAGTGGGAGTGGGCTAATCCGTCTGTGGAGAATCCCACCGGCCCGAGCAGGAAACTGCACATGGGTGGGGCTGCAAGACGAGCCAAAACGTGTGTGAGCAGAGACCAGCAGGAGGAACACTACCAGGTGTGCAGCAGTCCCAGTCTGGGTGCCATCCCAGGCCTCCCACCTCCTCACCTGCCAGAAAAGCGAGGCTCAAGCCCTCTCAGCTCTTAAACAACCTGGAGAAAGGAAATCACACTGGATGTTTTGCTCATCCAGTGGTTGGCAGATGGGCCCAGTTCTAATTCGATTCGGGAAATGAAGAATTCTGACATTGTTTCTAACTCTAGATCACAGAGCAGTTTACACTACCTAGACAATAATAAATTATTTTTTCTATGCTCTGGTTTATAGTAAAAATAAATCTTAATTTTCTACTGTAATTATTCCAACTTTTCCAGAGGAAAAATAACTTGGAGGTCCCTCCTCTGCCTCAGAGGTGTGGCAGTGGAGGTGACTGGGCTAGCGCCAGTGATCTTGCAGCCTTGTGAGTTGTGCAAAACAAAAAAAGCAAAAGTGCTATCTCCCCAAATCACTTTGCTCTTAAAAGAAGCTAGATTGCAGATACTTTCCATCTTTTGAGTTGTGCCGAAAGGTCTTCCCACACCTAGGCTTTCTTATTTTCAAGTAGTACTGGCTGGAAAAAGGCAGCGGGGTGACCTCTGCTGTGGGACTCAAGTAGGGTGACCAGGAGCCAGTAGGCATTGCACTGGGGCCTACCTGGCACACCCGGGCAGAGCCTGCTCATGCACACAAGGCTGGTGCTCGGTGACAGGTTCATTTATACACGGTGTTCAGGTGACCAGGCATGCAAGGAATGCTCCTGCCAACAACAGGTCCGAGTGCCAACCAAGAGGCACACCCTGACTTCAGGAGGCTCAGTTTCCAGATTGGAGGTGGAATGTTTTGCATAAAACTCAGTAACTACTCACTGACATGGGTCTATGCATATGTGCATGAATGGCCAGAGACCCTCTTTTTCGTAAGTTTACCTTCACCAGGGCAACTCAGGCAGCTATAAATGATGTTTACACTGGAGAAAAATAATTATATTTCCTGCAAATGTTAGAAGTGGAAAAGAACTTAAGAGACCCCTCTCATCATCACTCCCTCTTTTCCAGAAATGAGACTACCGAAGTTCAAAAGGTGACCAGTTACACTGTCCAATACAAGGTAATTGGTCAGACAAATGCCCACGTATTTTGAAAAGAGTAAAATGCATGTTATTCACTGGCTCAAATGTTAAAGCTTTATTACTATAGAATGAAGATCATCTAGCAGGGCTTCTTGATCTTGAACATGCAGAGCAACCTACCCCCACTCCCACCCCCACCTTGTTACCGTGCAGATTCTGATTCAGGGCTGGGCCTGAGATTCTGCACTGCTAACAAGCTCCTAGGTGGCGCCCAAGCTGCTTGCCTATACTTTTGAATATCAAGTGCTTGTAGGCCCTGGCCTTCTGTGTATGGACCTTAGCCTCCAACAGAAGGGTATGCAAGACTTTGCTTCCTTTGAGAATTAATTATTTCCTGGTATGGTAAGGAGTTCCCAGCAGAAAGTTATTCTGCTGTGCTTAAGGCAACTGGAATTTCTTATGAATGCTCCTTTCAGGAAAAAAAAAAAAAAACCAAGAGAATGGATAAATTAAAATGTCTTCTATTTGTGTAATGCACAAATTGAGTGTCCTTGGCAGAGGAACCTCATAATTCAGAAAGTTCATGTCTGTCTCTCCCACTCAGTGGGAGTATGCTTTGCTTCCTCTTAAGTAATAATCAATATTGCAAAATTGCAACTAGGCAACCAGCAAAATGTTCCCAGGAAATACAACTGCTAGCTTTTACTCATAACCCACTAACCCACAACTCCCTAACCCACTCCCGCCTCTCCTGCCCGCTCTCACTCGTGGGTTTCTCAGCTTCAGCACTATTGTCATTTGGGGACTGGGCATTCTTGGCAGTGGGGAGCTATCCTGTGCATTGGAGGATGGTTACTACAGCATCTCTGGGCTCTGGTCATGTCTTAGTTCAGGCTGCTCTAACAAGATGCCCTACATGGGGTGGCTGAAACACCACATACCTATTTCTCATAGCTCTGGGGGCTGGAAGACCACAACCTGGGGCCAACGTGATTGAGTTTTTGGTGAAGGCCCTCTTCCTCGTTTAGAGAAGGCTATCTTCTCAGATCTTCACATAAGATTAAGAACGAGCTCCCTTCCTCTTTTTACAAGAAAAGAAACTTCGTCACAGGAGTTCATGACCTAATTACCTCCCAAAGACCCCATCTCCAAGTATCATCACATTAGGTATGTGAATGAATAAGGTATGTGAACATATGAATTTGAAGGGGGGACATCAACAGTCCATAGCAACTTACGAGATGCCGACAGCACCACACCATTAGTTGTGACAACCGAAGTGTCCCCAGACACTGCCAAATGTCCCTAAGGAGGCAGAACATCCCCAGCTGGAAACCACTGCTTTAAAAAAGTAATAATACTATGTCAGAAACTAGCTTAACATAGAAAATTACATACTTTTAGGTCTGAAAGGAATCTTAAGAGTTCTTCCTGCATCTTGGGGTCACATACTGAATTGAAGTTAGAAAGACTGTTACTGCTACTGGGCATATTTCTTTCCGTTCAAATAGTGAATTCAAGATATTATCCATGTTCTATTTTTCAATGGCACAAAATTCAGTTAAGCAAAATCTCTGATTCCAGGTCAAGACAGTCTTTGCTGACGTGGTAGGCAGGGGAAGGGATCAGTGCTTGTCTCTTTCCTTAGCAGAAGCGTAGGAAAGTTGAGACCAGAGGTCTATGGAGCCACCAACATGCCCTCAGATCAGGGACTCTCCAGCTGGGTTGTGCAATGTCTTCAGTCTTATGTAAAGTGCAAATGTACAAACATGACTTCATGATAAATTCCCCACTCCTGACTCACGGCTTCTTAGCCATCTAGTTAACCGGCTGAATTCTGGAACAGCTTGTGTTTACGTTCAGGGACAGTAGGTCAGCTTACAACACGCACCCCATGATTTTGAGAGAGGCTTTCTCACTGAGGTATTAGTGACAAACGTTTTAACTAATCCTCCACCGGCAAGAGGGACATGACCAACAACAGTCTCCTAAAGGAACCACTCGTTATCTCACTGTTAAGAGAACTCTGAAGTAAAACACATGCTAAGTACTTAAAAACTCATTTCATGTTCATAGATTCCCTGACATCAGGGAAACGTGATGGCCTAAAAGTGTGTCAGCATCAACACGCGTTACTTATGGATGGTGGCTAATATTAACAGCTTACAGCCCTGGCACAGGGCCAGATGAAAGGGGCCCTTTCCCCACTCTCGTCTATTGAAGAGGAACAGGAAAAGCTGGTGCCTCTCAGCTCTGCACTGGGGACAACATTCATCACCTTCCGGTAAACAGTCTGCTGGCCTGCAACTGCCACCACCCACTCCATTCACACTCAGCTAGTGTTTCTTATACACCTATCATGTGCCAGACACTAATCCAGGCACCTTCACATCATTTATCTTAAATTTTTACAACTGAATACATTTGAACACTACTGGGAAATACATGCAAAACACAAAGGCTAGTAATGCCAAGCCTATCTTAGAGTTCTTTGTACTCAAAAAAAATTGCTTTTATTTCCTAAATTTTCTAATTCTTATTTTATCTCCTATTCATTTATCACTTACTTCCTCACTTGATTTCTTCATGTGATAGATGTACTCCCAAAATTTGGAAGCAAACTGCAATTTTCTAAGTTGACTTCCTTTGGAAATGTTCTAGTGTGGCTCAAGAATTAGGACTCACGAAGGAAATTTGCCTTTGATTAAAACAAAACATCCTTGGGTAAAATGAATGGTCCCCATTTATCTGATTTTTAATTCTGAATTTTTACTTCAAAGCTTTCTCAGAGATGGACAGATACAATGTTTTCTCCAATCATCAAAGAAATCTAAACCAATAACAGATTATATTTTTATAGGGATAAAGTAGATGGTGTAAGAATCAAATATTAACACCAATATTCAGACCAGTCTAATGGAAGGTATAGCTGTACTATCTTGAATGTTTTTATTAGTCTCCTATTGCTGCTATAACAAATTGCCATAAATTTGATGGTTTAAAACACCACAAATTTATTATCTTGTCATTCTAGAGGTCAGAGTCCCAAAATCAAGTCTCACTGGGCTAAAGCCACGGTGTTGATAGGGCTGGTTCCTTCTGGAACAGGAGAATCTATTTTCTTGCCCTTGTCAATTTCTAGTGGCCACCTGCATTCTTTGGCTCATGACCTCTTCACATCACTCCAACCTCTTGCTTCTGTTTACTACTACTCATCTGACCTCCTGCCTGCCTCTTATGCCCTCTCGTGATTATGTTGCACTCTCGCTGAAAATCCAGGCTAATCTCCCCATCCCAATAGCTGTAATTTAATCACACCTGCAAAGTCTCTTATTATGCAAAGTAACATATTCACAGGTTCCGGGGATTAGGATTTGGGCATTTGGGGGGGGGGGGGCGGCAATTTTATCACAATGCTGAAACAAAGCTCAAACTAAACTTAGTAAAGAACTGGTAGAGAGTCAACTAATTACCTACATCAGTGCAAATAAATAAGAAATAGATCTGGAAAAAAATTCACTGAGTGATTAACTTTAATCCAATGTACTGATACAAATCTGGGACTTTCCATTATTAAACCCTGGAGCAAGGCTTCCTGAAAAGATTATTGAGATGCCCTGTAACTGTAACTTGTTCCACAGAAATAAAATGAAAACTAAAAAATGATCCAAAACCCCAGAACTTTGCTCTCGTCATCAAAGACTGGTAAGTAACAATGCCATAAAACCTTAGCTTTGGGTTATTTTCTAGATAGAATGATTAGCTTGATTTGCACTATTATTTTTACTCAGATCCCATTTATAACCAATACTATACATTTATGAATAAAGAGTTCATGATTTAGAATATAGTGCAGATATCTTCTAAGTACTCTGCTCTGATCACTTGAGTGAGTTCACTTAGACAATCTGCTTCCTAAGTAAAGTGCACTTTAAAGAATTCAGTTCTATTATCTTTCAATACACATAAAAATTATTATACTGTAAGACATCAGCTGTACTAGTTCAACATTTAAACAGTTCTTATTAAGACAGGCTTATACAACTTAATAAGAAAAAATCAAACAACCCAATACAAAAAATGGGCATAAGATCTAAACAAGAAATTCTCCGATGAAAGCATACAAATGGCCAATAGGCACGTGAAAAATTGCTCAATATCGCTAATTATCAGAGAAATGCAAATCAAAACTACAATGAGGTATCACCTCACACCAGTCAGAATAGCCATCATTCAAAAGTCCATGGATGATAAATGCTGGAGAGGGATGTGGAGAAAAGGGAGCCCTCCCACACTGCTTGTGGAAATTAGTTTGGTACAGCTGTTATGGAAAACAGTACAGAGATTCCTCAAAAGACTAAAAACAGACTTACCATATGATCCAGCAATCCTACTCGTGGGCATATATCCAGAGGGAACCTTAATTTGAAAAGATATATGCACTCCAATGTTCATAGCAGCACTATTTACAATAGCCAAGACATGGAAACAACTTAAATGTCCATCGACAGATGACTGGATAAGGAAGCCATGGACTACCACTCAGCCATAAAAAAGAATAAAATAATGCCATCTGCAGCAACATGGAACCTAGAGATTGTCATTCTAAGTGAAGTAAGCCAGAAAGAGAAAGTAAAGTACCATATGATATCACTTACATGTGGAATCTAAAAAAAAAAAAAAAAAAAGACAAACGAACTTGTTTACAAAACAGAAACAGACTCACAGACATAGAAAACAAATTTATGGTTACCAGGGGTGGGGGAAAGGGGGTGGAAAGGGATAAACTGACAGTTTAAGACTGCAGATACCAACAATATATATAATATAGATAAACAAATTTATACTCTATAGCACAGGGAACTTTATATTCAATATTTTGTAGTAACTTATGGTGAAAAAGAATATGGAAACGAATATAGGTATGTTCATGTATGACTGAAGCATTATGCTGTACACCAGAAATTGACACAACATTGTAAACTGACTGTAATTCAATAAAACACACACACACACATATATATATATATAAAAAGTAGGCATTATGTACTTCAAAAGAGACATAAAGACAGATTTTATTCTTGAGTCTAAAAACATTTGTAGGGTGTTGGTCTCCTCCTCTGGACTCTAAGCAGGTAGGACTGTGTATGCTTCAATCAATAGAGTTCAGCAGAGTGACACCAAGTGACCATCAGGGCTGCAAAGCCACTGAATGTCAAAGAACATTTGCTCTCTGAGCCCTGAGCTGCCAAATAAGGCAAAGCTGAGAAGATGTGATGAAGCCCAGGCCACATGGAGAGCCCACGTGTATGGCACCAGTGACAGTCCCAGCCTTCACGTCATTGCAGCCCAGACACCGGAGATCTGAGGGAAGCAGCTTCCAGATGATTCCCACCCACTGCCATTCAAGTCACCTACAGCTGCCTGAGCCTGCTCGGCTGAGGCCCCTACACCGTGTCCAAGGTAAGCCATCCCTGTCCAAGTCTCTGACCCCTGAATCTGAGAGTATCATGAAATGGTGGTGTTTTATGTCACTAAGTTGACATAAAAAGGTGGTTAGTTACACAGCAGTAGATAACCAGGGAAGTGTTCAAGTTTGATTAAAAATTAATGTAAAGAGAGGGTAATTGAGGGTAAATGAAACTTTTGTGTTAACCTGGATTTGTGGCTAAAACATATAGCTGGAAAGGTGAGAAGTTACAAGAATGTCGACTATAATGAGCACGCCAAAAACAAGGGCAGACTACGAAGCAGCAGAATAAGCCATTCTACAATCAGCCCAATCCCCAGTGTGTTTAAGGACAGGACTGAGAAGTAGGGTGGCGAAGAGGCAAAGGAGGATTGTGATGGATGCTTTGTGATTTGTAACAAGCAGCTTTCCCCTTCTCTTTCCATGGGTCCTCCCAAATGAATTCCAGCCAGGTAAAAGGTGCTTCTAAGAAAATCATTCCTAGCTCTTGGCAAAGCTTACCAAAGAGGAAGACCTAAGAGGAAAGCAGCTTCAGTTGTCTTAGCCCAATCATCTGTTTCTGGGGTGGGAAGGAGGGGGAGAGAGGAGGGGGAAGGATTATGTCATGTCCTGAGGTGACAGTAAGCCCAGAAGATGAGGATCAGGACACTTACTTTGCAGAGCATCGATTCTCACCAAGAAGAAAGAAATGTATGTCCCACCTCCACAGGTCCTCAACCTAGGCTGAGTTTTTAAAATACTGATGCCAAGTCCCTAACCAGACCAATTAAATCAGAATCTCTAGGCGTGAAGCCAAAAAATATTTTTTAAGACTGTCCAGGTGATTCTGATGTGCCAGCAGGTTTGATCATAAATACAAGCAAAGGCACCTGAGGGAAGCTGTCCAAGGATGAAGTTCAGTGGAATGAACTGAAAACATTTGAGTACGTAAATTTCAGTGTTATGCTGGGCAGGAGTGTTGCATCTTGAGGCTTGGTCTTTTGCTTTTTACCCTCCAACCTTGGCCTCTGGGCTTTAGATTCTTGTTTTTAAAATGGCTCTATGATAGCATCTACCCTGTGATTGCAGTGAGGAATGAGACAAGCCACATAAACCATGAACCATTCCTGGTAAAGTTTAAATACTCAGAAATGAGCTGCGATTCATATAAGGTTGTCTTGGAAGTTTACACTGAAATGTAATAAAGTCCTCTTGTATTTTGCAAGCACTTTGTACATGTATTTTATTTCAGCTCTACTTTAGTATCCAAAACAACCAGGCCAGATTGACCTGCTTTTTATCAGATTTTTCTCAATATCGGGAAAAGCTGTACTTTGCCTAAGCAACTAGTCTGTTTTCACTTTTCTTTTATTTTAACTTGGATGCTATGAATCTTGTGGTCAATTTCTTTCTTTGCTTTGGCCATTAGAAAACTAACATGACCCAAATCTCAAGGACTAAATAAAACTGGCTTTACAATTTTCTCTCCCTTTTCCCGCTCTCCTCGTTTAAAAACTTTTATATAATATTTATATACATTTTACATACAAACCCTTTACATACTTCTGCAAAAACCTGTGTTGTAAGGTACTCAAGTGCTTTGTAGAATGGAACCAGCATATGTTAATTACATTAGAAGCACTTTTCTAGGATGAGATCCTAGGCTAATAGGTAATTGGTTAGTTGAAAAATGCAGTAAATGCAGGGATTCATGAAAACATGATGTATATACACCTTCAATTTTTTTTCAATTTAAAGCATATAAATGTGCATCTTTTAATTGATCTTCTGATACAGAGCCATACCCTTGTCTTAAGAAATAGATCTACTGATAAAGCTTGTTGCTCTTTCTTGTATCCATCATATCTGTAGTTAACTACTAGCTCCATTTTTTTCTTTAATGGAATGAGAACTCAGAGACACTTGCAAAGAAAGCAGAGTGCAGTCTCTCTAGAATGTTACCATTTTCCTCCTTAATCTCTAACAACTTCCCTGCCCACACTTAATTCAAAAGCATTTATTAATGACTCCCTTTCTCAAAAAAATCTTAAAACTTAACTAAATTTTCATAGGCATGACCAATTTCTTCCTTGTTGCACTGATTTCACTTGTGATATTTATAAATTACAGGTTTGAGACAAATAAAAATGAAACTCAGTCAAGATGCAACTCAAGTGGTGGAAACAAAAGTATAGGAGGCCTATTGATTGTCAATGGTCTGTGCTCTAGACCCATGGTCTGTATGTTTCATAGTCAAGAGCTTTGCATAAATTATTGACATAGAAAAAAATGCTAAATGAATAGGCCCATAGAAAATACATAGCTAAACTGAGCAATGAGAATATTCAGAGGTATCCAAATATTCACAAGTGGAAGGAACACGAGTGGATTATCATGAGTGACCGTGCAGACATCTGTGGATGAGCATGTGCATGTATTTGCTCAAAGGATATGGTGTTCTTTCTCTCTCTCTCTCATGGTATTGCTCTTGCAAGGACCTGGCCAATACCTTCCATTTGGTTGTCGTTTGTTGAGTTGATGCAACTTGACTTTTTACATTGTTGGCCTGTAGTTAAAGAGTGTTTCCTAAACTGGTATTTGCTGTTCTTTAATATGTGTGGGAATATTTGATATTTTTCCCAAAGTAAAAAAAAACAAGTGATAACAGAGTTATGCATAGTAGAGCACATTCTTCCTCCTCATGGCCTTTTTTTTTTTTTTTTTAATTTCTTGATCACTGATCACTGTGCCTCAAATTATAAAATAAGTAATTATCCACTTGGGGGATTAATGTCACAAAACAATGGCTCTCCTTAAACTGGAAGGTAGGTTTAACATCAACTGAGAATGAAAACTGCTAAATATTAAGGGAAGAGGTAAATTTTTACCCCTTCTGCCGCCAAGTATTACACACAACAACATGTGGCCAGAGACTTTCATAGAAATGGAAATTCACAGGAGGGTGGTGGGTGGAAAATTCTTTGTTGTGTACCACCATCAAAATCAAACTCAAAATGAAAAGCATTTAAGGCAAAAGATTTTATCTAATGGCCATTAAATCAATCAGCTACATCTGGAGTAATGTACAATGTTAATAGATTTCTTTAAAATATCATGGAATTTGGACCCAGAACATGCACCTCTAGGACTTTGAAATACACATTTTTAAACTTTCAAGTTTAAAAAGGTAATTTAAAATGAAGTTATTCAAGGTTACCAATTAATGAAGGACTCTTACCTTCTCTATACCAAATATAAAGGCACATATGCTCTCAAGACCTCTATATATCCACCACTGCCTATCTTAATGATTAACATGACAAACTGAAAAGGAAATCTGCTGAAATATAATTTGTTTAATCATATTAAGTTGAATCACAAAGTTCAATTGGATGAGCGCCTGTCTCTCATCTCTGATGATGTGGTCACAGTGGTTACCAGAGGGTTCTGACAATGGCTGGGCAGCATGTCTAACAGACTGTGTTTTACTATTTTCAATCACACAGCCTTTAGGATTTATCATAAACCCTCTAACCTAAGATTTATCCCAAAGCACTTTCCTCCAGTGCAGCTTTCAGTATGTTAATATTCTACAGGTGGTATATTTCCATTAATAATGTCTTTCTATTAATTATGTTAACATGTATCTCCCCAATGAGGAAAAATGTGAAGTGTTTAGTCAAATTACATAGAAAATAGTCACGCATCTCTCTTCCCCAGAGGCCACAAGATTAATATGACTATGTTAACTGGCTAATGTTAAGTATTCATATTAAGGAAGAATCGATCATTTGTCACAGAAGGAATGTTAGCCAGATGAATAATTAACATTATTCGGCTCAAAGCCTAATGAAATCAGTCATGGATTGAAGAGTTTTAGTCATCTGATCTTAGATCTTAGAATTTTTAAAGCATGAGAACACCTAAGAGCATTAGTCCCTAAAGCATTGCTCTTGTCTCCCAGGAAATGAACCAAAGGATCCAGTGGGGTACAGGGAGTTAATACCAGAATTTAGATTTAAATTTACTTTTTATATGAATAGGTAACAAGTTACACTTTATTAATATTTGGCCCACTGTTTGACACTAATGCCAAGATTCTTAGTGCATTTCTGCAGTCACAAGTCACAGATGACATGTGAGTGTCCCAAGGGCTGGTAGGGATTTCCACAATCCAGCAGCACCCTTCGCCATGCACTGCCTTTTAGAATTTAGAGACGTACTGCAGTTTACCTATGAAAACTTCTTCCTACAATATTTTCCAAGATGTCGGAATTATTTATCTTGATTTTAGGAGGAGACTTTATTGCTTTTGTTTATAGTTTTAATATTTTATCTACATTTCCCCTTAGTTCCTTAGTAAATAAATCCGAAGATCAAAAGTTAAGATTGTTCAAAAAAAAGGAATCTGTAATTTCTCATTTGTTTTACTGAAATGTTCCAAAATATCTTTACAATTTTCAATTTAAAACAGTGTATTTGACCTTTATTAACCTTTTAAATAAATGTTATGTCTTGTTTGAGTTTTAGGTTCTCTTCCGTGTCTTTAAAAATATTCTTAAAGTTCTCACTGCAAGAAAAAAAGTTGTAGAGGGGAGGGTATAGCTCAGTGGTAGAATGTGTGCTTAGCATGCACAAGGTCCTGCGTTTAATCCCCAGTACCTCCATTAAAATAAATAAATAAACCTAATTACCATCACCCAAAGAAAATAAATAATTTTTTTAAAACTGTAAAACTAGGTATGGTGATGGATATGAGCTAGACTTATTGTGATGATCATTTCACAATATATACACATATCAAATCATTATGTTGTACACCTGAAACAATCATGTTATGGGTCAATTAGATCTCAATTTAAACAAAAAGAAGAAAAGATACCATCGGACCTCTTCCAAGGCCTAAACAACTTTGTGATGGGCAAACCATCTCATTATATTTAGATTCTTTAAAGGAAAATCCAATTTGGCATGTGTGTTTAAAACACTCCATTTTTAAGACAAACCGGAAAAGAAGACATAATTTGTAATTGTTGCAAAAATATGTAAATAGTCCACAACTTCAGGTTGTCCTGGAGGCGGCCTTCCTCTCGGGAGATTTAGAGAATGAGCTGCTCAGGGACATAGTCTATGTATTCATTAATGTATTTAAAAGAATACTGTCTGTCCCCTTCATTACAGCTATTGATCAGAAGACTCATCAGAAATGCTGTCAGTCTTTCAATGGCAGGGTACAACTGCCCAGAGCTCATTGACTGAGTGAAGGAGGGGTTTTAGCTGGCAAAACAATGTTGAAAATTTTTGTTTGAATAGTGGCACACAATAATCACCAATGTATGGTATCACATCCAGGGCAGAATCTGCAATAACAGACTCATATTTAATGTTTAATATATTTATTCTATTTACTACTTCATTTTGTTCCTGTTTCTCAATTATTTTTAATTAATTCTAACAAGATTTTGGGGATAAATAAAATTGTTTTTTGAATCTTAACTTTTCTCCAGCAACCTTTGTAAAAATAGATCCAAATCAGCAATTTTTTTCTTATAATATCATTTTCTTTTTGGGGGGGGGGTAGGTTTTATTTATTTTCAATGGAGGTACTGGTGATTGAACCCAGGACCTTGTGCATGCACTCTACCACTGCACTATATCCTCCCGCAAATCAGCAATTGTGTTTAATGATTCTGTGATTTCCATGAAATTTCCATGCTCTGAAGAGCACAATATTTTTATCATGTCCTTTTCATTTATAAATGTAATAACTGCAGTAATCCTTTTTAGCACTTCAAACTAACGCCACATGTTCTGTCTTTTCTATTACTCAAGATATTAATCTGATGCACTTTTATTTGATTTACATGTAATCCAAGCAAACACTATTCCTTATTATCTGTCCTATCAAGACTTTTTGGGGTCCTTTGGTCTACAGAAAGCAGAGAGATTTGTCTGCTTTGCAAGCTGCTTTAAACCATAGGCTCATTTCTTCAAAGAAATTAAAAAAAAAAACAACCTTTTTCTAACAATAGATGCATCTGAAAGAAAACTGAGAAGACTGAAATGTTCAATATAAATCTTACAAACCTTCCATTTTAATTAAAGTTTCTACCAAGTCAGCCCCTTTTGACTCTAAGTCTACCCTGCTTTTCATTAAAAGGTAAAGTCTGATAGAACTTCAGAGATCAGATAAATCCTAAAAATCCCTTAGGCAGAACCAAACTACAGCAAAGTTTTATAGAAAGTGATTTTTCCCCTGGTTTTCCTCCAAAATTTCCATCCTTCCCTTATTTTATATCCCCAAAGGTGTGTTTAATCCAAATCCCACACATAACTTAATTTCAATTTTGTGGTACAACTGTTCATAAA
This sequence comes from Camelus ferus, assembly GCF_009834535.1. Lineage (NCBI taxonomy): Eukaryota > Metazoa > Chordata > Mammalia > Artiodactyla > Camelidae > Camelus > Camelus ferus. The sequence continues at coordinate 50,794,303 of NC_045702.1, read as the reverse complement.
AATTTAGCTCAGCAGAGGTCAAAGCCTCCTCCTTCTTTTGCCAAAGGACGTTTGCATTGTTAACTTTACATTATTTGCAAAGGAGTTGCTCCTTTTTCCATAATCCTTCTGCATCTTTAGTGAATTAACTGGCTGTGTGGTTCTGATCACATTTCTCCCTGCTGCCACAGCAAACAACCAGTGTTTAGCAAGTAAGTCACACTGATTTAAATAAAAAAGAAATTGAGAATAGCAAATAGCTGATTCCAAATGTGTATTTTCCTTTGGTCCATTTTCTGATAAGAGGTTAATAAATGATCCAAAGACCAAAGTGCTTATTTCACTGTGAAGAAATGTGATGATTCAGTGAGTGGCTCCCTACAGAATCAATAGAAAGCAGATGTCTTATTTTTCCTCCCTGGCAATCAGTGCTCTAAGTCCTGTATGTTAAGATCATGTTTAGCATGTCCGCATCTAAATGTGGATTTGTGTTGCTGGAAGTCACGTGTGGAAGATTGCTGCCCTACTCCTATCCCATTTTAACACTAGGTAAGTGGGATACATTTTGTTTATCATAACATTAAGCCAAAGTAAATTTGCCCCAATCTATGTGTGGCCATCATGTTAGTCCATACCTAGTTTCTCCAGCAAATGTGCAACTCTAAACTACCCTTACGCTTTCATAGAATATCTTACCTAGGTTTAATGAAACCTAGCAAAGAAAACAGCAAGATAATGATGATCTACAAAATAGGCTGTTTCAATCATACAGTTGGCAAAGCATGCCCGACTTATTTTCTAGATTAAGGCCTTATCTTTGTTACTGTAAGCAATCATTTTGGGAAACTGTCACCTAAAGGATGCAGATGAAACTGGTATTTTATTATTATACTGCTTTTTACTTTTCTTACTAAAAATATTTATAGAATGGAATACTATTCAGTGATAAACAAAGAATAAAATAATCCCATTTGCAGTAACATGGATGGACCTGGAGAATGTCATTCTAAGTGAAGTAAGCCAGAAAGAAAGAAAAATACCGTATGGTACACTCATATGTGGAATGTTAAAAAAAAAAAAAAAAAGACACTAAAGAACTCATCTACAAAGTAGAAACAGACTTGCAAACATAGTAAACAATCTCACGGTTACTGGGGGAAAGGGCATAGGAAGGGATAAATTTGGGAGTTTGAGATTTGTAAATGTTAACCACTATATATAAAAATAGATAAAAAACAAATTTCTTCCGTATAGCACAGGAACTATATTTAATATCTTATAATAACCTTTAATGAAAAAATATGAAAATAAATATATGTATGTATATGCATGACTGGGACATTGTGCTGTACACCAGAAATTGACACACTGCAACTGAATGTACTTCAGTAAAAAGAAATCCATGTTGATTATAGAAGAGTAACAGTATTACAGGTAAGCAAATACAATAAAGTAAAAACTAATCTGTAATCTCACCAGAAGGAAATAACCATTATTAGTCAGCGTTCTGATATACATATTTATAGACTTTATAAGCTCATTCCTGTCCTAAGCCCTTTCTACTGCTGTTTATTCTGCTTAAAATATTCTTCCCCAGATCTACATGTGCCTGCCTCATTCAGGTCTCAATTCAAATGTCATTCTGTAGAGAGGCCTTCCCTGACCGGTTTAGACAAAGCAGCCCCTCCCCAGCCTTTCTGTCACTCTTTATCACATCACTCTAATTTTCTTTTCTTTATAGTCCTTAGCAGTACCTGAAATTCATTTGTTTGTGGTTCTAGGATGTTTCTCACAACATCTGTATCAGCTGTTATTGCCAGAGCCTACAACCCATGTCAGGCACATTTTTGTTTTCCAGGAAGTATTTGTTGGTCTGTTAATTGGAACTGGCCATACCATAACATTTCTCCATGTCAGAAAATATTTTCCCAGAACATCATATGGTGACTCCACCCAATGGCTACATGTGTATAGGTGTGTATGTATGTGTCATAAATTATTTTTATCAATCATTCTAAGATTTCAGAATTTACAATGCAGGACATTTTGGTGTTCTCCAATTTTTCACTATGTTAACCTTGCAGTGATAAGTATCTTTTTTGTTAATGTTTTTGTTTTTAAACAGCTTTATTGAGATATAATTCACTTCCCCATATATATGTATGATCTCATTTAGATATACAATTCCCCCATGTAAAGTGTCTAATTCAATGCTTTTAAGTACTACATCATTAAATTCCTTTTTTCCCCCCTCTGAATCTTTTTTTCTTCCAGTTTTGTTTAGTTATAATTGACATATGGCACTGTGTAAGTTTAAGGCATACAGCCTTAAATAATGATTAGACTTACATATCTCATGAAATAATTACCATAAGTTTAGCGAACATCCATCACCTCATATAGACACACAAAAAATATTTTTCCTTGTGATGGTAACTCTTAGAATTCACTCTCTTAACAACTTTCATATATAATGTACAGTGGTGTTCATTTGATTAATCATTTTGTATATTACATCCCTAGTATTTATCTATCTTATAGCTGGAAGTTTGTGCCTTCTGACCATCTTTATTCAATTCCTCTCCTCTCTAACCCCCATATCTGATAACCACAAATCTGATATCTTTTTTTTCCTATGAGTTTGTTTGTTTCTGAAGTATAAGTGACCTACAGCACTATGTTAGTTCCTGGTGTACAACATAGTGATGTGACACTCTACACATTACAAAAATAATCACCACAATAAACATCTTTGACAGCTACATTTGCGTGCACATCCAGGATTACTTCCTTAGGAAAAATTCCTAGAAGTAGAATGGCTATATTAAAGGGTATGTTCTTTTTAAAGCCTCTGCCAATATGTACTAAATTATGTTGCAGAATATGGAACCAATCAACACCCTCAGTAGTGATGTAGGAAAGCACTTATTTATTATACCCTTCCCAATCTCTGAGTACTGTCATTTAAAAAAATCCTCCTCAGCACTATTTTTAGTGTGAAACTAAGGAGAAATTACAAATATGTCATGTGGATGCCTCTAACAAGGATATAAAGAAAAGTGATCAGCCCTAAGTCTCCTTCTCAGGGCGTTGATCATGACATGCCTTTAATTGAGTTTCTTCCCACTGTCAACTGGACCTTTTCTCTGTTTTATACATCTTTTTTTATTAGTTGCAAAACTGAAGCTGAATTTAACTGTCTCCAAATGGGCTGCTTTAAACTGTAAATATTATCCAGTGCATTTAAATCCAGTAATGTTCTAATTACAGATCTCATTATTTTTGTTTACGTCTAAAATCATACAAGGAGAAATAATCTTAGACTGGAAACCCGTTTGGCTTGGCTACAGTATTTGGAAATGGTTGCTAAATATCTAAAACTCTTCCTAAGAATTGCAGAAACACTAATAACATCTGAAAATTACACGGATATAATGAGAAAACTTAGTCTTATTTCCTGACTGACCTGAGCAAAAACAGAATGGGAGACATTACATGAGCTCTTCTCGGATACCCAGAGTGTTGCTCAGTAATTTATTGACTTGGTCAAAGACAAGCCCTGAAAAAATAAGCTGAGTACCGACTGAGTGTAAAAGGTTGTCCACGGAGGACACCAAGAAGTATCGCAATTGAACCCTGAACCCAAATATACTTTTAAGTCCTCAGAATGAATACCACGCCAAAGAAAATATATTCATGGCAAGAATATTGAAGGATCTCAAGACAGGACATGACAGACCAAGTTTATGTGTCTTGGAAGAGAGCAAGCAAGGAGAGTCACAGAGGACTGTCCCAGCAAAGGTGGGACTAGAAACAAAGCTGGGGATGGAAATCAGCACTGCAGTCAAAGACAAGCAGGAGGACAGAGGGGTTTCTAGGCAAAAGGTGGAAATGTGGGAAGGAGTATTTGTTCAGGAGAGGGATGTGAGGCCAGCAGGTGTGGGTAATCACAGGGTCGGGGGAGTTGGGTGCAGGCAGACCCGAGTCCTTCAGCTACTAACGTGAGCAAGTCACTCTGAGTTTTATTCATTGTCAAGAATCAAACGGGATGCAGCACTGATGTGTGTTTTAGGGTTTAATATTTTTGGTAGAAGATAATATTTCAATGAGAGTTAAACCTCATCTACCCTTCTCTAGATGATGGATAATAAAAACCTTAATGGACCCAATTGCTTTCAAAAGGCATTTAAGACTTTCCACTATGGATTTCCAACACCCTTTTCAATTTTTGTCCCTTCAAGTGACAAACGTTCCTATCAGTCCCAGTGACTAACTGGCAATTGCTCCTTTCATATGCTTGCCTTTGTCCTCATTGTTTTCAGTCTGAAAAAATATATAGATCTTCCCAAATCTAATTCAGTCAGGCCTCAGCCCAGTGCTACTTCCCTGGGAACCACCTCCTTCATCCTCTACTGGATCAACCCTCCACTTTCTTTGTGCTGTTAATGAATACATTCTGCCCTCCACGATAGTTCTTCCTGTTCTTAACTTTAGTTCTCTGTTGAATTCTTAACTTGAAGAGGGCAGATATTGTGCCCTCCTTTCTTAAATCAACTGTCTCCATAATTTCCCTTCTTTCAAACGAACACATTATCATGATATAATGTTAGAAATACATAGTCAAAGATTGTCCAATGTTCTATCGACTAAAGACATCTATTTACGCTGTTGGATATTTACTATCAGCTTTGTTTTCCATGGATTTTTAAAACTGTGATCTTGCCAAGTATAAACTTGTATATAAACAGCTAAGGTCTGTTTTAGATTTATCCAGACAGTAATTCAATGTCTTCATAAGAACCATACGAAATAAGTTAGCTTTTTTACCCCACTTTACAAGTGAAGAAAATCACCCAGAGAGGTTAAGTCACTTGCCCAAGGACACAACGCTCCTAAGTGGGAATTTGAAATATGGCAGGCAGCAGATAGCACTGCTTTCTAAAAGGCTCAAGCATCTTTTTTAGATGGAAGCAAAATGTTCCACCTTGATATACCATAATTAATCATTTTCTTAATATGGACATTTAAGTGACTTTTATTTTAATACTATTTTAAGTGACAAAATTATCATTTTGGTGCCCTAGACTTTTTAAGATAAAGTAATAATCCAAGTGAATTATGGGGTTAAAAGATATGATTATTTGGAGATTTGAATAGTACTAAACTGTTTTCCAAAACAAGTTTTTAAAATCATGGTTCCTGGTACAGTGGCTAAAGAGTACTCTAGTGACCACATATCACTAATGCAGAATTTTTAAAATAACTTTAATCAGTTAATTTCATGGGTAAACATATCATTATATATATTAATGTCTCTCCCATTGCTAGTGAAAATAAATATTTTTATGCAAGTTGCCTTTTTATATCTTCTCTTTTGTGAAGTCCATTTTAGTTCTTTGACTATTAATTTATTAAACATCTTAGTGTTTTTTCTTGCTAGTTTGAATAAACAGTTCTGTAACAGAAGTAACAGTATGTCCACTGGAACTAGACTGTATTAGGCTACAGACTACATCTGTGTTTGACAGTTTGGCTATCTATTTCAGTTATTTCCAGAAATAGAAAAGTTTAAAATTTTTATCTTCTGCTTTTTCAATTGTGATTTCTTCTCCCTTTTCTAAATCTAGGAAGCCCTTGCTTCTTCAGAGACTTAAGAAACATTAACGTCTATTTTCTTTTAATTTAAAAAAGGTAGACATAATTTTTAATAACTTTTATTCAACTGCTAATCAATTTATTAATTTGGCAGTATGACTGAGAAAATGATCAAAATTTAAGAAAATTTATTTATTTTCTCTAAATATTTAATCAGTTAATACCAGGAGTTCACTCTCAGTCACGTGCATTATGGAGGCTCAATAGAGAGCCTTACAAAATCTAGGTACAACAAAAAAGTTTGTTACACTTGGCCTGGGACTTAAGTTTTATGCCTTTGGGTGGGATCTGAAGAAACTAAAGCCACCAAGCCAAGAGGTGTTGGTGCTGGTGCTGGTGCTGGTGCAGTGGCCTATTAAATGTCACAGCTTTTGGCCAAGAAGAAATGGGAGGTTTCTTTTCTTTCAGGAGATGAAATAAAATTCCTGAAGAAATATGTTAGTGTTCTTATAAGAAAAAAAATATGTTGTGTAATGGGCAGGAGTTTGTTGTCTTTCTGAGTTTTGCTGTGATGTAGCCAGTAAGTGTTTAGATTATAACATAGTTCAGTCCTGGTAGCCTCAACATTCATGCACAACAAGGACAGACTTTTACAAAATAAAAGCCATATGACTAGTACTGAAACATCAAACACTTTAAGTAATATTTATGCTAAAGTTTAACAATACTCTACTTGGAATACAGAAGAATTTTAAAATCAGCTTATGTGCCTAGCTTAAATCTTGTGATCGATATGAATATTTGTGGAAATATGTGTAATATTTACTGGTTTGGTATATTTACATTAGGTGTGACTAGGAAGCAGTAAAACCATATTTAAATACTTTGCAAAATGATAGCATCCGTTTACAGTGGTTACTTTGAAGTCGCAATGCTCCTTTGCATATAAAGTTCTAAAGTTAAGTCATTTTATACAAATATCATATATACACATGAAACTTATGATGACTAATTTTAGTCCTTAAGTATTGCTATCAGATCTTCTTCAAATATTCTTTTCAAATTTTTTGTTGTAGAAAGTGAAGAAGGACAAAATATTTTGCAAAGAGTGCCTTAATAATTTTGGGTAAACAAATGAAGGAAAAACCTCACTACTCATCAAAAAAACCAAAAACAAAACAAAACACCTAAGGTATTTTAAGTCTGAGGTTAAAATGATACATTAATGTCTAAGAATACAGTAGAGGACAGTTTCTTATAACTCTAAAACAGAATTTTAAATTGGATTTTCAAACAGATCTGATTAATTCTAATAACGAAGGAGAATGGTATAAATAATTATGGAAATACTTGCACATAAAACACACTTCCAGGTGCACACCTGTGACACCTACATAAAATGTAAAGACTATTGTAGCTAGAAGTGCAACAGATGAAAGACCAATTCAGCTGTAAAATTTGCCGAATGACTTCCAATCTGAGGCCTTTGTGAAACAAAGTTCTCGATGGCAGAAAATTACCACAGTTAATTCCTTGCCAGAGCTTTCCATAGGTACAAAGATGCACTCTCATAGCACCTGCGACAGAGCACGGCTCATCCTCTCCCTGTGCCCTTACTCCCTCATTTGTAAGCAGAGGTTGGTTTCTAAGGAAATTTGTGATTTAAAATGACACAAATTCTTCCTCCATCTCGTTTGCTCTAAAGTCTTGCTCTGACTTCAGAGCTGAATTAGGACTGGAAGCCTCTGCGCAGCAAAGTCAGGCTTATTATTTCCTGCTCCCATGCTACCTTAAGAAAGCAAAATTTTTATCATGAATCCTGAAATGGTACCACATCTTTCTGAATACAGAGCCATCTTCTGAAGCTTAAATTCCATCCTAGATTTTTCTATTCATGTTTTATCCAAATTACGTTTTCTTCTGAAGGTCTCATGATTTTCAAATTAACTCATGTTTTTGTTTACTACGCTATCTGCCTCTAGAAAGTAGAATGCACGTTCTATGTGAACGAGGTCTTTGGTTTATCTACCACTGTATTTCCAGTGCTTGGCAAGTATTTATTTAATATAAAGACAGTATACCTTTATTCAGAAGATGTGTCACTTTCAGAGTATTATTTGTGGATTGCCTTATTCCCATTGCCCATTCTCATAGCCATTATCAAAATTCTTCACGTGACAGCACTGAACACAATGCTTCTTTCCTAAATCCCAGTCCCCCCTCACCCTAGACAAGCAAATATGAAAGCACGATCCAGGGACCCCTGAGGGGTTCCCAAGATCCTTTCAAGGGGTTCATGCTGTCAAAACTATTTTCATAATAATACCAAGATGTTATTTGCCGTTTTTACTTGTTTTCTCCCAAGTGCACACTGGAATTTTCCAGAGGCTACATGACATGAGATATCATTGTTCTGATGTCTAATGGAAATGTGTTTGTGTACCTGGTGTTTTAAAAATGTTTGTTTTAACATGTTAAATATCAATAACAGAGACCTACATAAACATAGGTCTTTGAGGTCCTCTCTGAACCTCATGTATGATGATTATACACAGTTTTTAGGGAACATGATTTCAATGTTCCAAAAAGTAACTCACAAATGGCCCTTTAGATACACCATTCACAGACTCTGGATCTCCTGTTTATGTATGGAATAGGATGTTAAATTAGATCTTCTCTGCTGTCAAATTCCAGCAGAGGCCCCTAAAACCAATAATGTTCCTAGAAGCCCAAGATCCTAAATGGAGGTGTAGGACCATCTACGCAGCACATGCTAAACTGTCCAACTACCATCCACATCACAATTATGTAGAACAAATCCTTGCACGAAGAAAGGGAGTAATAACTTTGAAGCAGGTAGTAAATGTGTTACTTATTTCTCCCATGGGGGAGGGGAAAAAGGATCTTATCAGTTATCTCAAATCAATGAAGAGAACTTTGAAAGAACCACTTGGAGAACTTGTCATACCTCCCTTGGAGTGTGGGGCTAGGGAATGGTCTAAAAATAATCCAGAGCACTAAGCTGGCAGCATTTTGAGCAGGCAAAGTAAAGAAAGAAAGGGCTGCCCTTCAACCAACGGTAAATAAAGAATGCACATTTTCCATGGGCTAGGTGGGGAGTAGGCTGCAGCTCTCTTGAAGAGGAAGAGGGCTTCTGGCTGTGAGTACAACAAACATCCATTACCGAAACTGAACAGCCTGCAGGTAAAGGCAGTGGAAGGTCTGGGAGGTGAGGGGAGCACAGGGTCCAAGGAACTCTCAAAAGTCACCCACAAGAGAGTCAGCTTTAGTCATCTGCCTATCGACTGTACGAATCGAGTAAGACTCGCCTTCACTTCCCTCTTCTTCCTGCCTTTCTTTGACTTTCAGAAAACACAGCTAGAAAGTAAGGGAGGAACTCTTTCAAGAGATAAAGGCCACCAACTATTTCCCATTCCCCACTGCAAGATCCCCAGCCCACGGGAAATGTGGATGAAGCTAGTCAAAAGGTCCACATTTCCTGTTAGAAGATGAATCAGGATTGGGGATGTACACACGGCGGCTATAGTTAACACTGCTGCTTGATATATTTGAAAGTTTCTAAGAGAGTTGATCCTAGAAGTTCTCATCACAAGAGGAAAATTGTCTTTTTTTTTTTTTGGTATCTATATGAGGTGAAGGATATTAACTAAACTTATTGTGGTAGTCATTTTGCAATATATGTAAGTCAAGTCATTATGCTGTACACCTTCAATGTACACAGTGCTGTATGTCAATTACAGCTCAATAAAACTGAAATTTAAAAAAATTTCCTGGAAAAAAAGCCAGGCTCAGATGACTTCACTGGTGAATTTCTACCAAACATTTAAGGAAGAAGTAAACTCTTCCAGAAAACAGAAGAGAAGAAATTCCTCCTCAGTCATTTTATGAGGCCAGCATCCCCTTTTACCAAAGCCAGACAAGAATATCGTCAGAAAAGATAACTTCACTATGTACAAATTTCGAACCCCTAGTCTGTCCCTTCCAGCCTCCCTCCCCCTTGGCAACCACAAGTTTGTATTCGATGTCTGTAAGTCTGATACTGACAGGTATACATAGAATAGATAAACAAGCTTATACTGCATAGCACAGGGAAATATATTCAAGATCTTGTAGTAACTCATGGTGAAAAAGAATATGAAAATGAATATATGTATATTCATGTAAGACTGAAAAATTGTGCTGTACACCAGAAATTGACACAACATTGTAAACTGACTATAACTCAATAATAAAAAAGAAAAGGTAACTTCAAACCATCATTCAGAACATGTCCACTGTAACTGCTAAAACTGAAAATTCTCATACATTGCTGACAGGGGTACAAAATGGCAAAGCCACCTTGGAAAATATTTTGGCAGTTTCTTGTATAAAAATGCATATATATTTATCATATGACCCAGCAATTCCACTTCTATATATTCAACCAAGAGAATTAAAAACATATTTCTACACAAAGACCTGTATGTGAGTGTTCGTAGCAGCTTTATTTCATAACAGTCAAAAATTAAAAACAACTCAAACACTCATTAGAAAATGGATAAACTAGTTGAGGCATATAATAAAATGGCATACTACTCAAAAACAAAAATATATGCAACTGATATATGCAACAAAGTTGATGAATATCCAAAGCCTTATGCTAGGGAAAAAAACCCAACCAAAGAAACACATATTCTATTATTTCATTTATATGACATTCTAGACAAGGCAAAACTATAGGGATGGGAATCCAATTAGTGGTTGGCAGGGACTGGGAGAGGTGGGCAGACTGCACAGGGCCAAGAGAAAGCTTTTTGGTATAGTGGAAATGTTCTGTAACTCAGTAACAGTGTTGTTACAGGACAACATAAATTTGTTAAAACGCATCGAACTGTACATTTAAACATAGCGAAATCTGGTGTATGTATATTATACATCAATAACCCTGAATGAAAATATTAAAAAAAAGATTTCCAGCTCAATAAAGAACAGAAGTTGTAAGTTAGATGACAGCTCTGGGTTTTTATATTACACTGGACAAGGATGGAAAAAAAGACTACTTAACTATTACCAGGGTAATCTACCAGATCTACGTAAGATTCCATCCAGGAATGGGAGGATAACATCTACAGAGAGGATTCAAAGAGAAAGAAGGAAAAAAGGAGAAAAAAAGGCATCTTCTTAGAGAACATATGAAAGGCATGTTGGTCATGTGTTTAAGTAGAAATGTTGGAGATACACTAACTCTTGCTTAATTTATCACAATTTTCTCATCCCAGCTTTCCATATGACCCCAACCTCTCTTTCCAACATTGCCTCTCTTTAAACAGTTACATTTTTTCCCAGCTCTGCTACGCCTACCCTCTACTTCTGCATACCTACATATGCACCTATTTCCTTTTTTCTAGAATTTTCTTCCTCTTATTTTTCCCATTGAAATCTTTTGTGACTTTCAAGGTTAACTTCAAAAGATCTTTCATAAAGCTTGTAAAGAACAAACAGCTGGAATGCCAAGTCCTAATATCCTTTATGAGTTGCCAGTGGCGTATGGCAGCACCTCCACTTATTTCTGAGGGTTATTTTCATGGGATTCACTCCAAATTAAAAATGATAGGTCTCGATTTCCAAGTAAGGATTAGTGACAATCTTCAGCTCTCTCCTGCTCTAGCACACAAAGTGGGGCCATTTGTAATTCATCCACTGCCCTTACCCCTCATTACAATGCTAAGACTAAGAGGTGCCTCCTTTTCCAAAAAGCCCTACAGTGGATGCTGCTTCAGGACCCTGGACACTCCCATGGAGACCACATCAGCCCTACGAGATAGAGAAAAGCATCATAAAGAGGATATTTAAACTCTTCCACTCTCCCATGGAATGAATAAATGCCCCACTCATTATTGTAGTATCTGAAATAGGCATATCTGAGGATTTCATTTTCTCCATCCTATACTCGTTCTCTTATTATTCTTCTCTCTTTGGAGAAAGTGGTTTACTTATTAATTCATATTCTAGTGTTGGCTGTAAGAATAGGAACAGTTAACCCTTCCCTAGAGATTAGAGTGACACCAGAAAAGCCTTTTCCTGATCCACTACCTGAAACACAGAAATATTCTACCTCTCTTAAAAACTTACATTATTTTGCCTATAGAATTTTCATGGCTTCATGCCTACATGGAAGAACATAAAACATCAATTCTACAACGGCAGGGTCTGTCTTTTCTTAGAGGGTATCCTTTACAGAGGATAATGTTTGTAACCTCTGTACATACCAGCACATAGGAGGTACTCACTATTTCATGTTAAAGTAATTAAATTCTTGCATATAAGATAAAGTATGACCTTCTTGAACTATATTCAAAAGGTTCATTTATTGATATTCCAGGGACCTTTCTCTACAAAATAATTACCCTTTAAGACTCTCTTAATATATTGAAACTAAAAAGTTATGGTAGGAGTCAATGCGTTTAAGTTTCTTATCACCTCATTATATATAATACTTAGAAGGTCTGTTATCCATTGTGAAAGTTCTTATGAAAGTACATTGGCCAAGTTCATTCTACAACTCTTTTGCCAAGTTCAAAACCACAGTATCTCAGCAGCTTTTTTCTTCCAAACATCGTAAGTTATTGCCTATATGATGCATTGCATACTTGCCAAAGCACTTCAGCCAGATTTTTTTGTTACATAAGCTTAAAAGCATTCAATAATAATAAACTCCTATTTTTCTTTCCACTTTTTATAAATTCAAAGAACCAATGTGTTTCTATGCCCTTGGGTTAAAAAAAAAAAAGCAATCACTAACATTTGAAAAGTATTATGCCAAGCCAAAATTGTGAGATGTTTATTCTCCTCAACTGGCAAATTTCTTCCTAAGTATAATTTACTTGGAATTACACAAGTTTCATAATAATTTTTCTTGATAATACATCTGAAATGTATTGCTTGTGGATCCAACACAATGACTATTGGCTTGTCTTTTGTTAGTTTGTTTGCTTGTTTTGTTTTTCAAAGAGCAGTATGTTGGAGTTAGTACTTTGCTTTTTGTTTTATTGGCCCAGGTACAAAATTAATCCTGTATGTCTGAATTTTCAAAATTGAAATACATATACATACACACATTTAAACAATAATTTGGGAATTTTACTCAATCATCTAAAGAAAGATAATGAAAGTTTTTTGTCACCCACATAGCTTCACAAGCAGTGGTCCAGATCTTGCCTAAAGATTCTGCATAAGTTTCTCTAAGGTTTGTATACTATGTCAATTTGTTTATGCAATTTTTTGTGAAATGTGAAAACACATTTTCCTCCTTTTTAATACTTGCACCATTAGTCTGAAAAGTAGGCTTACCATCATCAAGTCCTATCTAACTAGTAACGGCAGGAAAGTTAGCAACAGTGGAAGCAGTATTTTGAGGAAGAGCTAGCAGATAGTATTAATGAAAGAGAAACCTGCAGTGCATCAAGCATCATCTTTCACTTTCCAAAAGCTCAATCAAAAATGTTTGTATCGTAGCAAGAAATGTTATTTCTGTTTGTGAATCAATATGGCAACTGAAATATGTAAAGTGATCCAACTCACGTTTTTCAGTGAAATGATGGAAGCATTCTCTAAGATTCCTCAGAGCCGTATTAACAGCCAGATGTTCTTTTTTGTGCCTGAGTAAGTAGCAGCCATCAACAACACGACCATTTTGAAATATGATCATCTGAGTGACTACTTTGCAGAATGTCTGAAGCTAGAGGCAGAGTCAATATGACACCAAAATAACTAGTGAAAAATGAAGAATTTGGCCAATCTGCTCCTTGGTCTCCACATCGAGTTGACTAATTTTGCTTCTGCTTGCCCATCAAGTTTAAGATGGGGAGCCAGTACGGATGAGAGTCAAAGTCGTCATTATGGTGTTTTAAGGTCTGGACTGACTCCATCCACCCTAACTCAGATAATCACAATGAGATGGACCAAAATTTCAAGTTGGAATTCTTCCAGAAAAGTTACATTGCTAGTGACATCTCCTTCTTAAACTTATTTTTCTGTCTTATAGGCACGCCAACAGGTATGTTAGGCATGTCGTATGGCCTCACTTCATTGTAAAATTTACCATAACGTCAGTTTTTTCTGTAATAACAGGAGGCAGTAAAAAGTGAAAACAGAAGGGAGTTAGAAGCCCAGAACCATTTTTACTTGAGAGGAAGTTGATCCATTCATTAAATAAGATCACTGCATGTGCGTATACACACACATCAATGGGCAAGGTTCTAAATATATGAAGGAAAATAAAGCACACATCGTTCCTGCCTTCTCTGAACTGATATTCTAGCAGGAGAGATAACTGTAAACAAGTACATGCAACAATGAGAAGAGAGCTTCATGAGAACAGCAGTGAGAGACTTACTTTCAACCGGATGGTCAGGGATGGCTTTTCTGAGGAAGTAAATAGGAAAATGAGGAGGAAACAGCCAGAAAAAGAACATTTCAGGCTGATGAAAGGCCCAGAGGTGGAAACAAGTTTGGCCTGTGGGAGAAACAGCAAGGAGACCGCAGTGGTGGAAATTCACAAGCAGAGGATGGATAGAACAGTAAGAGCCAAAGAGGTTAACAGATCACGTCAGACCTGGAAGGCCAGACACAAGGCTTTGTCTTTTATCCTGAGAAAAACCGGGACTTTGTCAGCCTGGGACTGACAAAACTTATACTTTTTTAAGACATTACTGTGGCTGTTGAGTGTATACAGTGAAGGCAGGAGGACATTGTCAGAGCTGGAAGGGTGTGTGTGTGTGTGTGTGTGTGTGTGTGTACACGTACCCACGTGTGTGCATACAAACATGGATGTGATGTGTATTTTCTGCAGTCAGGATATTAAAACACTTCCCAAGTCCTTAAAGAAAACACTTTTGTGTTTGAATATTTTAAAATGGCAAATAGAGGGGAGAGTATAGCTCAGTGATAGAGCACATGCTTAGCATGCATGAGGTCCTGGGTTCAATCTCCAGTACCTCCTCTAAAAAAAATAAGTAAATAGACCTAATTACCTCCCCCCACAGAAAAAAATAAATAAAATGACAAATAATCGTGTCAATATAAAAAATAAAGTGACAAATAATCATGTCAAAAAGTACTTAAAAGAGAGCAAAGTCAGGTAAAAGAATTTCAGGGCTTAGTTTCCAGGAATTTCTTCCTTTACAAAAAAAAAACCCTGTAATTTTCTCATCACCAGGGTAGGCTGACTTTAATGCATTATTTGTACTTATGTGTCCTGTACTCACAGGTCCAATTCTTGGGGCAATTACTCACTTTCCCCCAGTATGTTTTCCGTAAAGGAACACACTTTGCATGTTGATGAACGTATTTCTCAGCGCAGCACTTGCTGTTCTGTCTTTTTAAGATTAATCAGGCTACGTTACTATTTCTTCTCACTACATGTTGTGGATAACCCCTGTGAATCATGTGTGTGGGAATATTTTTTAAGGGGCAGCTGTTCAAAGTACAGTTTTTATCTGTACCGTGGAGTCCATTGAGCACCTTTCCAGAACTCCGCATTTTTTTTTTTTAATTGAGGTACTGGGAATTGAACCCAGGACCTTGTGCTAAGCATGAGCTCTACCATGAGCTATGGGCACTCCACCCCTCCAGAAATCCACATTCTTAAATTGCTCAAACCTCTAGAAGTTTGCAGTGTGGAAGTCATCAATAGTGTTGTTTAAAGCTTTAGAGTGTTAAAAAAGAATAGTGACTTGAATATAAAAAATATTTTATTGTATGTATAAGTGTGTGTGTGTGTGTGTGTGTGTGTGTGTAAACGTACGTGTGATATTGTGACAAACATATCATTGTGGAGAGTCAGAGTAGAAGCTGGAAGACGTATGTGTGTGCATGCATAAATGGAAAGACGGACAATCTTTGCAATTTCAAGATCCAAAGAAAAAAAAAGCCCTTTTTCTTTCACATACTCATTCATTTTCTTAGCCATCTGGAAGACATGGTACTGTTTTCAAGGTCCACCTGCAGATCTACCAAAGCCAAATTTTACAAGTGTGGAATGAGAAGCTACAAGTACACTCCCTGTATCTCTTTAGTCCCTTTCACTGCATCTTAAGGGTGACTGATGTCACATTTCATGACGCGTGATGTTCAAAGATGCTGAATGACAGGGAGCCTATTCCGGTGTCAGATCCTGTTTTGGTTGTCTCCAGGATCTCTCAGATTTGGGGAAAAAAAGGAAACAAGTGAATCTCACAGAATACATCTTCCTATTAATTAGAAGGACGTGCGGCATGGCCTTAAGGAAAAGGAAACATTTTTCAACTTCAAATCCCTCTCTGGACCCTTCTCTTTAGGAGGAAGCTCTAGCGACAGGATCAAAGTATCATTTTCCCTGCAAAGCACAGCAATATCTTTTTCCCAGTGGAAAACTAGTCCAGTCAATTCAAAGACAGGACTTTAGGATATTAGGATATTATCCACGACTGTGCTTTTAAAATCAAAGTACATGTTTTCAAACTTTAAATACAAGATTGTCTCGATGGCTCCATTTTCAGATTACTGTTAAGTCAAGCAGATCTTTTGAGGCAGAGCTTAAAAATCTCAGGCTTAGAGGTCAGGCTGCTTCCATTCAAATCCTGGCTTAGCTACTTATTTGCTGTATGACTGGGCAAATCATTAAATCTCTGTGTCTCAGTGTCTTCAACCTTTAAATAAGGATAAAAATAGCACTGACCTCACAGAGTTCTTAAGAGGGATTAATCAAACTACCTCATGCATAGCACTTAACATGACTCCTTAGTCATTACATTCACCCAATGATAATAAATAATAGTGTAACAAGAACTAAGGTAACAAAGTATTATGGTCAAAGAATTAAAGTTTTTAACTCCATATTGGCAGGGCCTAAAGTGTTTATGTGGCTTTCAAATATGTTAAATTGTTCTTAAGGAGAATATAATCCCTGCTGTGGTGGGGTAGATAAAAATTATGTGAACAGCTAGAAATTTTTGCTTCTTTCTTACTGTCCATCTCAGTACCCCACAGCAATCAAAGGGGCACCTGCAAACTGTAGCTAAAAAGCAGTTTAATTTTCTAGGAGCATCTTGAAAAATGCCCAAAGGACATTTGATCGTGATGCAAAGAAATATATATTTTTAAATTCTCTTCCCCCATCATGCCTATAATTGTCTCAGCAGAAAGACAGCTGCCTTCCCTTTTCTCAGTTTGACCCAAATTCTTCGTCAGTCCAGCCCCAAATAGCTCCTGCCTTCTCTCTCTGCACTGAGGCAGCTCTCCTAACTATTCTGGTTTTCTGTTTAGTAATCCTCTGCCCTTTACAGTCCAAATCAAATCAAGCTACAAGGCGCTATTCTGAATTCATTCATTATCTCTCCCTCCCTCTCCCTCCCCTTCTCTCTCTCACTTATTACTCAACATCTACACAATAAAACTTAAGAGACATAGAAATAAGATTTGGTAACCTGGATACCAAGCTCAACCTCCATCTCAGCAGAAAGAGTCAATGGTTAGATTATGATGATCATGTTTTTTTTTCTGAAGCATATATACTACTATTTACTCCTTGGCTCATTTTCTCCTAAGGCAGACCTGATTTTGCTCTCACATGGAATGCAAATAAAGCTAGGTGGAAAGGTCACTTACTCCTTCCTCTCTTCAAAAAAGGGAAATGATAAGCCGTCCTGAAGAGCGCACCCAGCTTCCTTCCCAAAGGGCGCCACTAACAGGGCTGCATACTCCCTTCCTGTTGCCCCAGGTGCTGAAGCTGAAAATATTTAGACACTTGGCAATCCTGAAGAAATTCTCTCAGGTGGCTATAAAAAGGCTGGCCTCAGCTTCTGCCAATATAGCAGGAGACACTTCAATTCTACTTTATCTGGAGAGGAAGTTCATTGAGTTGGCTCCCCCCACCACACCCACAACACCTCAACTTCTCTTTTTTTAATGGGTACATTTTTTTTTCTACTTCTGTATTTCAGGAATAGGTTTTCAGTGGTTCAGCCATTTCCCGTGCTTTTACCCGAATGTGGGCAACCTCAGTAGCAGAGGCTCCGGGAAATATCCCCCATCTATTTTTCTCAGAAGATGTGAGAACCGCTGACTGGAGTTATGAGGGGGAAGTGGTTGGTGCATCAAGTTGCCAGAAGAGTAGAGGGAAGTTCTTTATTGATTTAAAAATAATATCAGCTCGTATTTATCTTTTGACCATGGCACCGGATGGGATGCAGACCCTCTGCTTTCCTGCACCTCAAGCAGGAAGTAAGAGAGAGGTTGGGTTCTGGGTTCTAGGAAGCTAATGGTTCGGGGTTATTTTAATTCCAGCCTATTATATACACTATTTAGAGATTTAATATTGGCTTCTGTCTTTATCATTAAATCTTTTTTTCCAATTAAGCAATTCTAGTGAGATGATTTCTTTTATAAATACATCAGTGTTCTGTTACAATGAAGCTTTTAGCAGTATGGGTCATGCGGAGCTTAGGTGTAAACCCAGAGGTGAGAGTAAAGGAGAGGAAAGCCTCAAGGTCAAGAGGAATTTAGAAATGACACACTTCTGACTTCTTTGCTCAGAGGTGAAAACATTTCTCGCATCAGGAACTACTGAAGTTGTGGATAAAATTATAAGCAGTGATTAAGCAGGATGCCCTACTCCTTGGCCGTGGGTAGGTTTTCCTTAATTTTATGGACAAGTAGGGAGAGAGCTGACTATCAGTCATGTTGAATTCAAGGTGCCTTTAAAAGGAGATAACCCAGAAGAACTGGAAATTGTACCTTAAACTCAGGTGGATATCGGAGCTCACCATGCACGTGTGGGAGTCAGGAGGGTAATTCTGGTGACTGATGCCAAGAACTGCATATTAGATGAGGTGAAGTGAGAAGAGATAACCGCTAAGAACACACACACCAGAGGAAGAGTAATAGTTAGAGGACAAACTGAATGATAAGCCAGTGAGGAGTCTGTGACCAAACAGCTGGAGCCTTAGAGGAACCCGGGTCTCTCTGCGTCCGGTCCAGCGCGGGCTCTCCTCAGCCCAGGCTTCACTCTAGTTTCTCGCCAACTGCTAAGGCAGTAAGTCCAGATCTTAGTATCTGATCTGATGTTAACTGACATTTCCTCTCAGGGTTTGAAGAAAAGTATAACATTTCCAATCAAATATCACTTGAAGAACATAATACATGTATTTAATTTAAAAGGACATTTTACTACACAACATGGAGGGGTAGGTAGCATAGGGATGTGCAGAGCGGCACCAAGCTATCCTCTTTACTGGCCACTGCTGAAGAGTCACTAATGATCCTGCCTCCTGCCTCAAGGATGCAACTAAAAAAATCAGACCTCAACCTAGTATTCTGGTGGTGAAGTGACTTACGACTCTAGAAACTTCAAATCCAATCATTCCAGCAGTAGCTTTATTGAAGATGACTTTTATTGCTTCTATAAAATTGGAAGGCTGCCATTAAAACCAGCACCTCACCATTTATTCACTAGTAATTCAAAGCAAATGAATCGACTGTGAAGCAAGGTGCAATAAAATCAGGAAGTGATAGGATGTGAAGCAACAAGCAACTTCTAAGATGGGCTGGTGCATTTTTAGAATACATGAATGACAGAGAAGGCTTGCAAGACAAGCAGTTTGGTTCTTGCAGTAAGAAAAGAGGTGTTGAGATGCATGCCCAATATCCCATTGGACAGCAAGAAGATTAGGAAAATGTCCTTAGTTTGGTAATTTTTCTTAGTAGACCTTATTAGGATAACAGAGTGTGTGAAAAAAACACCCTAGGAGTCGACAGTGACAAAATCCAAGTCAGTGTGTGTGTGTTAGTGTGCACACCTATGTAACAGGAGGGATAATATCAGATAATATAAGGGAGAAGAATGATTCACGGACAAAGTGAAGAATAGTTTCAAAGGCTGCAAAGTGAGAAACGACCTGATGAGCATTTACTTTATTTAGAAATTATGATCTCACTAGTGACCTGTGGCAAGGGTAGATTCTATAAAGTGCTAAGGTTAGAGGAAGGTGGTTCCTGGTTACAGGAAGGTGAAGAGTAGACAGAAGCTTCCTTTTTCAACAATATTGGCAGAGTAAATATCCTGAAAAACTATCCCTGCTGCAAAGCTACTAAAAGTAGCAGATACAAAACTAAAAACATATTTTAATGCATGACTGAATTGGAACTAGTTAAAAAAAAAAAAAAAACTACCAAAGTCATCAGAGGCTTAAAGTTCTGGGAAAAACCAACTCAAAGAGTTATATACACTGAAATCATTTGTTAATTCCAGTAATCTAGAGCTTTGATTTTGACCTTGACAAACAGGTCTGCACTGGTAGGAGAGTTGGATGTCAGTTCTGGGACCTGTAAGGAATTCCATCACACAGTGACAGTGTGAATTAGAAAAAATGAAAAACAAAAAAAAAAATACGCCTTGAATGAAGACACAAAATATTCCCCGGGAATTCACAAGCCCAGGCTAGCCCTCACCCAGGCTATGGTCTCACATCTCACATCTCTGAAAAAGACTCAAGCAACTGCAGGCTTGAAGCTTCCCTAAGTGCTTGTCAGAAATGAAAAATAACTTTCTCTAGATGAATCAACCATCAAATCAAACCTCATAGAATTTCCACATGTAAAGTTCCTATATCATCTCAGAATTTAAAAGTACGAAATCAACAAGGAAACACGGAATAGGAGTAAACATCAGCAGATACAACAAACACAGAATCAGACCGAGAAAAAGTTCAGATACTGTCATGTGTCACATTCACTGTCGGAGATTAGTGTGTAATATATTTAAAATTAAACAACAATAACAAAAAAAAACAAACATATGCGTAAAGAAGCAGTGGCTATCAAGGTAACTAAGCAGTTGGAATAAAAATTAAAAATAAATTGGACATAAAGAAATAAAAATATGGAAATTAATAAAAACTCAGTAGGTGTGCTACTTAGCCTATCAGACATGACCGAAGAGAGAAGGACTAAACTGGAATATAGGCCTAAAGCAATTAGCCCTAAGGCTGCACAGAGAGACAGAGATGGAATATGAAAACAACTGAGAGACATAAAGGACAGTGATACAGGTAACATAAGTCAAATGAGAATTGCAAAAAGAAATAGCAGAGAAATAGGAGAGAGATTATCTTGGAAGGCAAGATGGCTGAGGAATTCCAGAATTCCAGATGACATGAATCCTCAGATTCAGGAAGCAAAACAATCTCAATCTGAACCAAACTGTAGAATACAAATGTGAAAGACCTTCTAAAAAGCCACAGAGAAAAACATTATACCCAAAGAAAAAAATGGAATGATAACCGAATTCTAAATGACAACAATGGAAGAAAGAAAACTGTGATATATTATCAAAATTATTTTTTAAAATTATAGCTACAGACTCAGAATTGTATGGCTGTAAAATGTCACTTTGAGATATAACTAAATCAAGAAATTTCCCACAAGCAGCTCCTCTTTATAGGAGCTTCTAAAATATATACTTCAAGAAAAAGGAAACTGATTTCAGAAAGAAATACGAGTTCAAGAAGAAAATAAGTGGTATATTAAGTGAATCTAAACCAATATTAACTCTGTAAAACAATAATGATAAAGTCTAATTTGAGAATGTATTAGTTTTCTATTGCTGTGTAATGATATACCATAAATTTAGTGACCTAAAACAATGCATTATATTGTCCCTAAGTTTCCAAGGATCATGAGTTGGGACCCAGCTTAGTAGGTCCTGTGGTCTGGGTACCACAGGGCTCCGATCATGGCTCAAACAAGCTGTGATCTCATGAGGAGGGACCCCTGAGGAACAATCCACTTCCAAACTCTTTCACATTTTTAGCAGAATAATTCCATGGGACTCTATTACTAAGGGCCCAGACCTTTTACTGACGGTAAGCTAGGGGCCACCCTTAGTCCCTGGGAGGCCATCGTATTCCATACACCCTCTCACAATTCAGCAGCTAATTTCTTCAAGTAAAAAGAATCTCTTTCCAGCCTGTATAACACAGCATAAAAACTGAAATGACACTCCTATCACCTTTGCTATATAATGTAATCTTATCAAGGGAGTGACATCCCACTATTTTCACAATATTCTATCAGTTAAAAACAAGTTGTAAGTTCTACCCACACTCAAGGGGAGATAATTATGCAAAGGCATGATTCACAGGGGGTCACAGGGTATGTTCAGCACAAAGAATTTGGGGGGGGGGGGAACAAGATAAAACCAAAACACTGAATAAGTCAGAAAGAGCATAATCAGAGTTGAAGCATGCTGAAGTCCTTGTATAAAGTTCAGAAAGATACAGATTAACTTTAAAATGTATTAAGCAGTAATAGGAAGCACAAAATAAGATGGTAGAAATAAATCAAAATAAATCAGGAATCTAAAATATAAATATACATTTTTTAAATGAAAGAGGGAACAAAATTTAATGCAGCTATACTAATATCAGATAAAATAGACCTTAAGGTAAAAAGCAGTATTTCAGTTAGTGCCACACTACCTAATAAAAATATTCCATGCACCAAATTTCATAATTTGAAAATGCACTAGCCATAAAAATTAAAATAATTTCATTTGCAGCAACATGGATAGACCTGGAGATCATCAATCTCAGTGAAGTAAATCAGAAAGAGAAAGAAAAATACCACATGATACCACTGGTAAGCAGAATCGTAAAAAAAAAAAAAAAAAAAAAGGACACAAATGAACTTATTTTACAAAACAGACTCAAAGACATAGAACACAGACTTAAACTGTTACTGGAGGGAAAGGGGGTAGGGAGGGATAAATTGGGAGTTCAGGATTTGCAGACACTAACTGCTATATATAAAATAGATAAACAACAAGGTCCTACTGTACAGCACAGGGAACTAGATTCAATACCTTGTAATGGCCTAGAATGAAAAAGAATATGTAAAGGAATACACAAACACACACATCCATATTATTTAGTCCCTTATTTTCTTTTCCATTCAGAAGCAAACAGCTTTAGGACAAAATCTGCTTTCTTCTCCCTTAACAAAATGCAATTCCATTCTTTATACCTTCTTTTACTGAAAACACACATCTTACTTTCTGGCATCCTGAAATGTTTCCCTTATTCATTTAAGTAGCCTTAATTTTACCTTCCTTCCTAGGTACAACAGAAGTATTATACTTAACGTTGATGACTCTAAAGACATGTCTGTATTAATCAAAGCAACAAGCTTAAGCTAGCTTCAATACCAAATATCAACCAGTACTGATTATTTTCCAGGCCATGTGGACCTGAAATTAACTCTGGCCAGTTACATTTATATTTTTGAGTATTTACATAAGCACTTAATTTCCTTTAGCCAATTAAATAGTGCTATTTTAAAAAATTAATTTTGGCAATGCTATATCTCTACCACACAGATACATACCAACATATATATAATAATACGTGAATCACTGTGTTGTGCACCAGAAATTAACACAATATTGTAAATCAACTATACTTCAATTAAAAAAAGTCACAGTCTTGTCATTTCCTGGTAGTAGAACCATGGGGAAAACAAACTGTATATATGTGTATGTATGTATTATGTGTATATACACACACACACATATATATGGAGAGAGAGAGAGAGAAAATTAGCAGGAGAGAATAATAGATCATAGTGGGTGATTTTGAGACATATTGCTTGGCAATTGATAGGTCAAACTGACCAAAAAAAACAGTAAGATATAAAAGACTTTGAGAATACAAGTAACATGTTGGAACTAATTACATTATATAGGGTAAAGCATGAAACAATTAGAGACAAAACACTATTTTCAAGAACACATGATACCTACTGCCTATGTAAATATATAGAAACCATGTGATAAACTGTAAGACTAGCTTTAACAGGAAATACCTCATATGATATGGGTCATGTTCTCTAACCACGATAAAATTAAGTTTGAAGAGACTCATGAAGAGACTCACGTTCAGAAATTTGAAAATACTTTTAAATAACACAAAGCAATGAAAATGGGTATTAGAAAATTTGACTAATTACGAAAAATTCTGTATCAAGACATGTAGCATACAGATTAAATAGTTCACAGATTTTAACAGCCTCATGTATATATATATCAGAAAAGCTGATAATAAATTATTTAACTAAATTTAGAAAAATAGTGAAAAATAAACCCAGAAATTACAAGAAAGGAAATCAACAAAGATAGCAGAAATTAATTATGCACAAATAATTAATCAATAATGAGAATTAACAAAATCAACTGTTTACTGAAAAAAACAAAACCCAGATGTCTCTGATAAAATCAATCAAGAAAAAGGAGGAAAAATAAACAATATTAGCAAAGTTAAAGGAAACACAGCTTCAACAGAAACAGACCAAAAGGATAGCAGACTATTATAGATGAAATGGGCACATTCCTAGAAAATTCTCTCTTACAAAAACTGATTTATGAAAAAAATTAGAAAACCTATGTGATCCTATAACCATTGAAGAAATTACACTGTTGTCTTCTCACACACACAACAAAACCCCTCAAATCTATAGTTTGGCAAGAAATTCTACTAGATATTTCAGGAGCAAATAATTTCAACACCACATAAATCCTTCCAGAGCGTAAAACATACTGACACACTGCTCTTTCACTTGTTTTATGAGGTCTTTATTGTAACCTTGATTCTAAAACCCAACAATGAAAGTTTCAAAAGAAAAATTGGAGATCTCAATTATGAAACCTGTTGCAAAAATCCTATATAACATACTGGCAAACTAAATCCAGCAATATATTAAACACACACACACACACACACACACACACACACACACACGTATTACTAATTTGGCTTTATACAAGAAATAAAAGGCGAGATAACATTTTTTTAACTATTAATATAAATTAATATAAAAATGTTGAAAACTCAAAAAATTATTTCTTTTTTTTTGCAGATAAAATAGACACCATGTTCATTCATATTAGAAACTCTTAGCACACTTGGAATTGAAGAGTAGGAAAGGGTTTCCTTAACAACAACAACAACAAACTGAAGAAAATGGTTGGTGAATGTGACTCCATCATCATTAGCACATTATGATGTTCACCAAAAGGCACCATAAAAATCAAGGGGGAAAAATATGCCACAACAAATGGGAAAGATACTCTTGCCATCAGTACCAGTGGAAAACAATCAATATCCAGAACTTGAAGATAAGTCTTACCAAACAATTTTTAAATAGAAAAAAGGTATAAATCAAAGAGAAAACCCAAGTAGACAATTAAAATAGGAAAAGATACTCAACCTCACTACTAATCAGGAAAACTAAATTTAAAGACATAATAAAAGTTAGCTTTGCATGGAGGGGGCTTGGAAGACGTCACTCTATCCTAACAACAAATAAAAGGCTGAATTGACTGAAAAATCAATTCTTGGATCCATAAAAGAGGGGACGACAGAGAGAAAACCGCTCCCTCTAGGACTGGAGAGACAGACTGGGGAATAAAGCATGCTTTCACCTACCGAGCAGAGACTCACTAGCAGGACCACTGCGGGAGCCGGTGCCAGGGGAGGAAAGCCTGAGCTGCAACTGCGGAATTGATGGAGGCTCAGTGTGCACAACTCTGAGAGTGAAAAACTCCAGAGGAACCCAGTTAGAAAAGGGCTCCACAATATTGTGAGGTTTACTTCCAGGAGCTCAACCAGGTTCCTGCAGTACATGTGGGAGAAAAATACCCTCCTGTTTCCGTAAGGGGGAGGAGAAAAAGAGACAATTTGAAATAAACCAGAACACCTTTGTTCTTCTTAACGAGGTCTGATCTCAGGAGAAACTAGTTAACCGGAGCCTAACCTGCTGGGGTATCATCAGAACCTAAATGACTGGGGGGAAGAGAAATTTCAACTCCAGTCAGGGGTTCTTTCCATGCGGAAGCAGGGAAATATCCAACTCCAGCCTGCCTTAGTCATCCTGTCCTACTAAGAGGGGTAGAAAAAACCCGAAAGACTTGTGAAGTTACATGTATCAAATCTGCAATTTTTTCCCTCTTATACTAGGTGTTTTTGAGAATGTGAACCAATGAGAACACTTATACATTGATGGTGGTGATAGTCTTAGGAACAGTAATTTTGAAAAACAATTTGATATTCTGTGAATTCCACTTCTACCTTGCCCTTGAGAAATTCCCACACCTGGCACAAGAAGGCATGTATAGGAATGGCTGCAGGAGAGTTGTTTGTATAGATTAAACCACACGAAATCCTGATAATCAAGTATGTTTCATCTACAAAAGGTGCAGTTTTATATGATTCAATATAATAGCAGTAACCCCAAACAACGTCCATTTACAGTAAACGGTCATGATTAAATGTATTATGACCCAGTCACCCTGTTTATCACGATGAATTGCACAAAGCTAATATAGAGCAAAAACAACAAACAAAGCAAGTTACAGAATACCAACAACAACATGATAGAATTTACATAAAACCATATCATGTAAGACTAAGCCATATACTGTTAGGTGGGTATAAATGATGAAGAAACAAAAAACAAGCAGAAATTCATGATTGCCTATATAAGGGAGGGGCGTGCATTGGGAAAGGAAACAAACTTATTTTAAAGGCACTGGTAATACTCTGTTTCCTAAGCTGAGCTGTGGATACATTTAAATGATCATTTTTATCTTACACATGCATATTATTTTATACATATGAAATATTTTATATTAAATGGTTGATAAAGCCTGGGTGGAAGGGGAGGATGTGGAGGCTGAGAGTGTATGTTCCTTTTTCTGCGGACACTTAGACATGAAAGGAAGACAAAGGAGAGAAGTAGTTGGAATAAAAAAAGAATAGGAAAAGCGTCTTGATTTTTTTTGCTAGAGGAACTTGAATGTTACGGTACAGGAAAGGCTGACTGGAGAGAGAAGGCAACTGATCAACCAGGTGACTGAGATTATAGGAGGAACGGGGAACCAGGTGAAGCTGGAGAGACTAGCTTTCACCAGAGACGGGCGTCTTGCTTTCCACCAAAACTGAAGGGGACAGTTTGTGATACGTGCAGATCTTGGCTGAAGGAGGTCAAAAAGTCAGAGAGGTGCTGGTCTGATGGTCACTGTTTTCTCATAAATTAGGGTTTCAGTCATCTGTTGAAATGAATAGGTAAAATAGCAAGTCTGGGCATCAGGAGACTGGTAGAAGCTTAAAGTGATTTCTGTGAGGCTGAGAAAGAGAATGAAGGTCTGCATTAAGGGTCTGCATCAAGGTGGAGACCAGGAATATGTCATCACAGCTGATTGTTCCTTCTCTCTAGTTATGCCAAGATTCTCAGGTGTAAGAGTAGAGGAAAGATCTGGATGAGCTAGGCTTTATGCTTTCCTCGGTAGGTGCTGCAGCAGGCACAACTGGGCTCAAGTGACAAACTGATGAGCCTCTGGGGTTTAGGCAGATGCAAGTCAGAAAGAAGATGAGAGGGCTGAAGGATAGAGAGAAAACGGAGAGTCCAAGTGTTGGTGACCTTGATGTGGTCAAATGAGAGGAAGGCTGAAAATATGAGGAGGGGGAGAAGTGTGAGGGTAAGGAAGGAACTGCCAAGAGATTAAGAATCCAGAACAGGAAAATAGGGGTAGGCTGATACAGCCCAGGAGGGTCTGGCATGTGTGGAGCTGGTCCCCAGAAGTGAAGCGATCAGAGAACTGTGAAGAAAGTTGGTTGGATGGGGTCGTCTGCATGGGCGTTGAAACTAGCCAGGAAAATAGTGGCAAGAAAGAACATGATCAGAATCTAAGGTCCCTGGGGAATGTGGAGGGATGACAAGGGTGTTGGTGAACAAGAGCCAGATGGAAGGGAGAGGGTGGTAACCAGATGGAAGGAGCCCCAAAGCAGGGGAGATTTCCATCTGAGGAATGAGAATGGCTGGTTTGAATCTGAGGAGTGAGAATGGATGTGTTGTGTTGTGAAGTTAAGAGGCTTTGATACTCACATTTTGTACAGGGTACACACAGTGTGGGAGGACAGCCAGACTTTCCTTGAGGATCAAGGGAATAGCAGGTTCCACGTCTACAATGTTTTCAAACGTGGTAGCACCAGGCCCCTGACTTCACTCCTATTTTCCATTTAAAAACCTTTTCCTAGCTATCCTTCCAACCTTGATTTCTTTGCGCTTTGCATTGACCTCACTCACAGCACCCAAACACAATGCTTATAATAGTTATAAGTCTGTATTAGCCACTAGACTGCACTCTGCTTAATGACAAAAAAAAATAAAACATAATATTCACTTTCAGGTTCACAACAATTAGCATAGTGTCCAGTATATAAAATGTGCTCAACAAATGTTTATTAAATAAATCAATGGAAGAAACAGAGTAATATTTGAAAAAGGAAAGGATTGTGAAACCCATGGAATGACAGGTGTGCACTTGGATTTGTGAATGAGTTCGTGTGTGTGTATTTCTTACATGAGTTGTTAAGAGATAGAATAAAGATGTCCTGTGCACCAGATGGCAATTACAATGCTTAATTACCTGAGAAGTTTCTGGGTGAGAAATATATTAGTCTGAAACTCAGGAAAAGTCACTAGAAGGAAAAATTAACCATCATGGACATGATAAAACCATCATAATCACTTTGGGAATAACAATAAAGAGAAAATACTAACATAGTCCCCACCTGTATATTTCAAAATTAATAATGAGCTAAATACCTCCTATGAAGTTTTTCATCAAAAACATACTTCCATAATCTAAGTACTACAGACTATTAATTCAACAAAGAAAGCTTTGCTTTATAGTGTTGGAAATTGGAGTTCTATGAAATCAACTTTATCTTTAGAAGTAGGTTTTAAGAAAACTGAAAGGATTAGTAATAGCAAAGTAATTATAGAACAGATGTTGCCTCAAGCAGGGCCCTAGATAAAACTGTATTTTGATATGAAGTTAATGAAAAAGCATGGTGTCATTGGTATGATTTTTGCAAAATTTATACATTTGCAAATAATGCTGCTATGAACATTGGGGTGCAGGTGTCATCCTGAAGTAGGGTTCCTTCTGGATATAAGCCCAGGAGCGGGATTCCTGGGTCATACGGTAAGTCTTACTAGTCTTTTGAGGAATCTCCATACTGTTTTCCACAGTGGTTGCACCAAACTGCATTCCCACCAGCAGTGTAGGAGGGTTCCCTTTTCTCCACAGCTTCTCCAGCATTTGTCATTTGTGGACTTTTGAATGATGGCCATTCTGACTGGTGTGAGGTGATACCTCATTGTAGTTTTGATTTGCGTTTCTCTGATAATTAGTGATATTGAGCATTTTTTCATGTGTCTATTGATCATTTGTATGTCTTCCTTGGAGAATTGCTTATTTAGGTCTTCTGCCCATTTTTGGATACAATAGCCAAGACATGGAACAGCCTAAATGTTCATCAACAGATGACTGGATAAAGAAGATGTGGTATATTTATACAATAGAATACTACTCAGCCATAAAAACCAACAACAACGCCATTTGCAGCAACATGGATGCTCCTGGGGAATGTCATTCTAAGTGAAGCCAGAAAGAGAAAGAAAAATACCATCTGAGATCACTCATATGTGGAATCTATTTTAAAAAAAAAAGCATAAATACAGAACAGAAATAGACTCATAGACATAGAATACAGACTTGTGGTTGCCAAGGGGGTGGGGGGTGGGAAGAGATGGACTGGGATTTCAAAATTGTAGAATAGATAAACAAGATTATACTATATAGCACAGGGAAATATATATAAGATCTTATGGTAGATCACAGAGAAAGGAATGTGACAATGAATATATATATGCTCATGTATAATTGAAAAATTGTGCTCTACACTGGAATTTGACACAATATTGTAAAATGATTATAAATCAATAAAAAATGTTAAAAAAAACTAAAAAAAATTTATACATTTGCTTTCTATAGTGTGTAACTGTCTTTTAGTTTTCTAAGTAGCTGAAAAGTTTTAATAAGTATTAAGAATGCCTTGAATTTAGATTTAATAGGTCATGTATTTTACAAAAAATACTAGATGATATTTTGGAAATGTAAATCTTGCTTTTTGTTCAATGGAAGCATTTCCCATTAAACATTCTGTTCTAGTCCTTGTAATTAAGTCTGCCTAGAAGATATGCCTAAAGAAAGAATAATAATCTAACAGTGTATATGATATGTAAGTTTGTAGACTGTAAGATAACTCCATGTTGTTGTAACATTGGTATGCTAATATCCTAGAAAGATTTAAAGGTACTTAAATAGTAAACAGAATATACACTGTTCCTTAATATTTAGCAGATTATGGAATTTTTAAAATAAATGAAACTTTTTGGTTATTTTGTCTCAATATCCTAGCATTTTTATATGAAAAAAACAAAGAGAGTTTAAGGAAGATTAACGATTGATAGCAGAATTGGAACAAAGGTCAGATCTTCTGCACTCCAGGCCTGAATTTTCTCCCTTCTCTTTTTCCTTGTATTTATAATACTAACACTTGATATCAATACTAAAATACCTTGGCTTTTACACCCCAGCACAGTGATTTTTAAAAATTAAAGTTTAAATTTTACCATAGATGTATGGATTTTTCTTAATAGAACTAACAAGTAAAGAATAAAGGAAATAAAGTTTCAGGTGTTAAGATAATAATTTCATTAGAGTAATAGATCCAGAACCAGAAATCATATTAGCTTTGACTTAAAACTAAGCAGAGAATTGATATTCATAAAGGTTCCACAATATTTAACTGATCTTCCCCTTCCCCAAAACAAGCACAAATGTTTCATAATAAAGAGGTTCATATGTGCAATGAAATTCCAATATTATAACTTGTTTAAAAGACTGAGTGCTAAAATGTTGTGTCCAAGGTTACACAGAAGCAGAATGGACTTCTTAGAGGGACTCTGGGTTGAAATGGGCTGGATGCTTAAATGGAGTCTTGGCTACAGCAGATCTATACTCCTGATTTTCCCTGATGGCCACATAAACCCGGAAATTTCTTTATCTCCTTCCTCTCCAAATTAAAGACTTCGAAGTAGGGTTGAAAGCAGAATTTAGAATTTTAAACCCACAAAAATGTTATGTTTTGGGCATATTTAATCTTGGTAGACTGCTAAAAATGTCTGAGTAGGTATCTGGTTTTATTTGGGACTAACAGCAGACTCCAAACCAGAAAAACCCATCAAGAAATTCAACAGCTGCTTTGAATAAATCTTGGCTTAAAATTTTTTTAAAATCAGATTTTAAAAATTGCATGATAAAGCATTACATATACAATTATTTCTACCATTGAAATTTGGAAAGCTTAAGCAAGTGTCCAACGTTTAAGTATTAAGTATTTTTTAACCTATGTATTCCTTTCTTCCAATGAAAGAAGATAACATTGAGTCACTTCGTTCAGTTGAAAGAAACTTCTGGCCTAATCTTTGCTCATCAAATTCCCTCTCCTGGTGCAGGGACAATTAATAACCTATTTTCTAAGCAAAGCTATGCTGCTTTCTTCTCTCCCTCCTACTTTAAAATAATTTCTATGAATCTGGCTTCAAGAATATTACCTCTAGGCTCTTATCCAATAAGCATCACTAAGTCATTTATTATGTACTTGGTGCCCTACCTGCAGAGCAAAGCATATTTTATAGCATAAGAAGTGTATAAAGTAAAGACTGCATTCTTGATGTCTGAACAAGACTTTTTTTTTTATACTGTTTCACATTCATTAGCTCATCAAATCTCCTGTAAATAAAGTAATGGACAAAGATTCCGAGTAAATTTTTCTGGGATATTGAGTTCCCTGAGATAAAAACTATTCCTTCCTCATTGCTTTATGTCAAGTATAAAAAGCCAGACACATAGTTGTGCTCAATAGCCAGTGAATGTGGAAGGAATGAGGTCTTCCTTACTAATGGTGGGTCTGTGGTGTCATCTGCAGATAACTGCTTCTAGTTAAGGACTGGCTCTCAAACATCATTTGGTGTTTCCTTCTTTTACCTTCCTTCCACACTCTGGGCCACATAAATGAAGAATTTTTGCAGCTGCTAAGTTTTCTATTCTGTCATTAGGTTATTAGTCCTAAAATGATCATTTTTTTTCTATAAGGAAAATTAATGGCTGACTCTTTTTCTCTTCATTTTTAAGAATGTAAGTTCTGCATTTACTCTTTGCTTCTCAACAGAGAATGTTTGTATAGTGAACAGCACCTTTGGCCACCTGGTCAATGCTACTGTTACTTACCAAGGAGGAAGTATACACCTACTTCAGTTTTTCCCAGGGCTAGTCAGTTTCTGTTTTGTTTTTTTCTTCCCACTACTTCCATTATTACTAGATACCACAGACACTTGGACTGCGTGATCCAACCTGTATTTCAAACCCACTTTCTCCTTCCCACCACTACTGCAGGACAGTAAAGGTTAAAACTTAATTTCTCAGCACTTCTTTTACTTGTGAATGGTCACATGACAGTTCTGGTAAATGAGATGAAAAGTTAATTAACAGCTTCTGACGTGCTCTGTTCCCTTGCGTCCATCTCCCTGCCTGGGGCATGCGCAATAGCGTGGCCCTCTTGCAAACACGATTAAAATCATATGCCCACAAAGGCAAGGCAGAAAGATGTAACAAGCCTAGGACATCGACCACATCATGGAATCATTGCACCAGTGTTAGAGGACTTATTGTAACTTCTTTTTATATAAGAAAAAATAAATATCTTTCATTGTAACTTTGGTTTTATAGTACAGGCTGCTAAACACAATCCTAACTGATACATTAGAATAATATATTTTTGATATTGAGCTCAATAATGTTAGGATAATTTCCAAAAAAAATATTTACAATTGATTTCTTTCTTTCCAATATGGAAGGCAATAGAGGAAGTATCTCATTAAGATAATGTTGTAAGAAAAAGCAGTTTCCTTTGTTTTGGTGAATACAGGTACCAGAAAATTGATAGTAATCCTCATTCATCTGGAACAACCCTGTTAAACTCAGGGCTTCATAAACCCAACTGGGG
Organism: Camelus ferus; assembly: GCF_009834535.1. NCBI lineage: Eukaryota > Metazoa > Chordata > Mammalia > Artiodactyla > Camelidae > Camelus > Camelus ferus. The sequence goes on along the minus strand of NC_045702.1, from coordinate 50,761,724 downwards.
ACTTTACTGGGAGTAACTTCAGTGGATTATTATATCTGCTTCTGCATTCGATCTGTTGTAATATGTTATTCTGGTTGAGGTTCATAAAGAAAACCTCACCTTATATTCAAATGTGGTTGGAAAAGGGAGGACTATCCTAATAATAACTTCTTAAGAGTTAGTTGCAGTATGGAATCTGAAACTGTCAGTGAATATTTCCTACTCTGTTAACATTAAAGGCCATTGGCCTCTCTTGCGCTGTGAATGGATCTTTTATCCATGCATAACTTTGCATTGTCATGCTGTGTTATTTAGAAAATATTGGTTCAATAAGTTATGTAGCTCTTCCAAATGTCAGCCCATTTCACCATGTAACATTTAAAAAATCACATTCAATAACACTAAATTAATTTTATCAGAAAGTCGTTAAGTACAGGGAAGCTATTAACTTCACAGTGGTGGACACCAGTTTTCCAAAATTCTGATTTTCACCAGACAGCTCAGATTTTATCCCTATGGTTCTGCCTATGGTTTTCCTGTAAGTAACAGGCTCACTATGGTCATTTTCAAGAAAATGTTGAAAATCCAGATCGGGATAACCATAGCTTTCTGTCAGTCATTCTTTCAAGTAAAAATGAAAAAAAAAAAAAAAAAAGTAAGAGTTCAGCTGAGCACTCAATCAATAATAGCCCAAGTTCTTGTGCTTAAAACAATCATACTTGTTATACTTTAGGTTTATTTCCTATTGTGTCATAGAGAATATTACAAACATATGAACTCAAGGACTAAGATTTAACAAAATAATTTTTGTTGCTTCCTCCAGGACATGCTGAAGTAAATATTTTATCCTTTTTCTTTTTTTTTACAGCAAGTATGTAGTTGCACAGAATACAGTAACAACTGGTACAGTTTTGTGCCACTGCCTTGATTCACACTAGGGCACCAGAAGCTTTATCCACTATCGCTTTTGCACCATGAATGCAAATGCCACACAACGAAAAAGGCAAATAATGTCTCAGTATTATTATGAAAATAGTTTTGAATCCACAGACTGCCAGAGATACAGACCACATTTCGAGTACTACTCCCATATAGAATACCCAGTTGGCCAATAATTAAACCAAAAATACACAACGCAGCAATAAAATCTACTGCCCTAGAAACCCAATTCATTCACAAATCAGTAGCAAGGGCCCTGAATTCTCTTAACTTACTACATTTGTATTCCAGAAACAAATCATGACATTAAAATGTTTCTTTTAAAGTAATATATGCTAACATTTGGAAAAGCATGAAGAAACAATAAGCTGTTTTCTACCACCACCAAAGATTAACTATTGTTGATATTTGACATATTTTCTCAATATTATATTATAGGCTTTTAACCTGTCATTTAAAATTTTCTCAAAACATAACTTGTGTTGGCTACAAAATGCTCCGTTTTGAAGTGATACAATAATTTTCCAACAATCTCTATAGGGTTAGATAATCAGGTTAATTCCAATTTTTTTTCTGTTACAGGTATTGCTGACAACATTGAATACAGATGCAGATTCTGGCCATGATTAGGTGTGAGACATTTTAACTTAGTCATGTTCTGATGTATGCAATGGTATTTCATTGTGACTTTAATTTGCATTCCCTTGATAGTGACATTCAGCAAGTTTTTCATGTACCTCTTTGCCATTCATATACTTTTCTGGTGTATGCCATTAACATTTTTGATATACTATTCTCACACTTTTATAATACAGTTTTCTGAAAAGTTTGATTCAGTTAATATGTCATTTTGCATCACAGATATTTTTCCTTATAAAACATTTTGACTTATTATAGAATTAATAAATACAGCTCATGAGAAAGAGAAAAATATGAAGAAAACATATAAAATTTCCTCGGATCTGAACACTAAGAGATAAACACCGCCAACCCCTTATTTTTCCAGTCTTGCCTTTATGCAGTTTTCCACAACTGAGTCAATATTACATACTCAATTCATTGTTCAACTTCCTTTTTTTGCTTCAACACCGTATCATGAACATTCTGTTCATTTTTAAGTATTCTTTCCACATCACTCTCTCTTCTTCCTACACCACCCACAGGAAGTTAAAGTTTACTTAGGGCAAATATATGCAAAATAATAAATGGTACAGTACTAAATTTTCTAAGGTAGGTGTTGGAAAATATGACGAAGTTCATATGGGTGTCGTGGAAGGTCACTGAGAGCTGGAGTCATCAGGAAACAGCAGTGGAGACGAAAGATGAGCTGGGGCTTGGGAGATGGCAGGCATGTGAATTAGAGAGCAGGGAGCAAAAGTATAGAGGTAGGAGTGAGCCTGGCTGTGTTAGGGCATCAGGTCTGGGCAAGGATTCAGTGAGGGACCAGCATGATTGGTTCACATGGAAAGAACCATGTGAGAAGAAGTGGGAGGGGCCACATTTCAGAGGTCCTTTCAAGGCTGGCAAATGAGTTGCTGCTCTCTGTAGAACTGAAGTATGCTTGGAATTACATAAAATTTAGTGGTTTGTGGGAGAAATGCTGCTACACTACAAAACCCTTTTTTATGATAACACACAAAAAAGAAACACCACGTGCACACTGCCATTCACAGAATAAACAGTGAAAACATTGTGTTGTGGCTAGAAATTGTATAAGCCTCCTTTGATGAGTGGCACCTATATTTTCCAATTTTATGCTAATGACAAATATATTGGACAGGTATTACTGTTATTACCACTATTATTATTATCAAAGAAGTTTTTTAATTAATAAATTAAAGTCAAAGAGGACTAGATAAAGAACTTGTGAACATATATACAATGGAATATTACTTAGCCATAAAAAGAATAGAATAATGCCATTTGAAGCAACATGGATAAACCTGGAGCTCACCATACTAAGTGAAGTAAGATAGACAAAGAAAGAAAAATACCATATATCTCTTATATGCAGAATCTAAAAAAAAGACACAAATGAACTTATTTACAAAATAGAAACAGACTTAAGGACATAGAAAACAAACTTATAGTTACTGAGGAGAAAGGGCATGGGAAGGGACAAATTGGGAGCCTGGGATTTGCAGATACTAACTACTATATAGAACATAGTTAAAGAAGTTTATACTGTGTAGTACAGGGAACTATACTCAGTATCTTGTAGAATAAGAAAAAGAATATGAAAAGAAATATATGCATGTCTACATATGACTGAAACATTATGCTGTATACCAGAAATTGACACTTTGTAAACTGACTATACTTCAATAAAGAAATTTTAAAAATTAAAAAATAAATTAAGTCTAGATAGACTAAGCCATTTGCCTGTAGTCACTATGACCCACAGGTCAGAGACAAGGATTTTAAACCCAGAAATTCCAGTCTCATGCTTGTGCTGTATCTAAACGACAGGTCTTAACCCTGGCTAAACATTAAAATCAAATGTGGAACTTTTAAGTATAAGCAACCACTTCCACACCCCTGGCTCTGAATTTCTGCTTTAATCTGAAACGGGACTCAATCACTGCTGACTTTAAATGTTCCCCCGGTAATTCACATGCACAACCACATTTGAGAACCACTGCTGTAAACCACATTGCTGTTCCTCAGATGATTACGAAAAGCCTCAAGACACTTTCTCCAAGATTTACCTAGTTTTGAATTCTTAATTTGATTAATTTCTTGAATACATGTTGAAATTCTCAAGGAAATTTATTTTCAAGTAGTGTATGCACGTGTTGTTTTCTAGGTCTTTCTTAATTCTTTATACAAGAATAATTTAGGTAAATGTGGACTTTAGCGGACCAATTTTTACTCAAATTTTACAGCTATTTCTCTACACTCTCTCCCGGCATCTATATTTGCAGAAGGCAAACCTGATACAAACTTTTTTCCCTTTTTTTATTTGAATTGTTTATTCTTGAAACTTGCAGGATTCTCTGTCCTTTCTAGCTATCTTCATTTTTCTCATCTTTGACTTCTTGTGAGTTCTGAGAGCATCTCATATTTAAACTCTGAATCAATATTATACGTTGTTAATTCCTTCGCTGACTCCAATAACAGCTCTAATACTCCTACTATATTTAGTTCTAAACTCCTACTTTCTCTACATGCTTTGCTTCTCAATTCATCTTTATGACTTCCCACTCTTGTCTCACAGAGGGCATATTCTTTTGCTACTATGGTGTAATCAGGCAGTATAAAAAATACTTATGTTCCTAGGTTAACAGTTAACATTCCCATGTTCTGAAATATATTTTCCCTTTTTTTTTCTGCTTTTTTATTCTTAATGAACAAGCTCTGTCTAGACTCAGTGTTTGTTAACTGATGGGTACATGGATTTTCTTTCATGACATTCAGTGTTTTTTGGAATCTAGCCATAAATTCGCTAGAAGGCAGGTCAGTGAATACACATTCTAGTCCAATTCTTAGTTTCTAAGATTCAGTCTTCATTGGAGTGATTCTTACCTGCATTGGGCTGATTTGGGTTACTATCCATCCCAGGCTATTGCTGTTCTAAATGTATTTAAAAAACATAAATTCCTAACATCCAGTTAGCACTGTTACAAGGGCCTCTCGTGTCTCTGCCTCAACCTACCGCACTTTTTATTTGTAGCATCTAAATCTCCACGATGTAACATGTTGATACTATTCTCTCCCCCTTCTTCCTCCGGTTGCCAGATTAAGCACAGGATGCCCAAGTTAGGCTTGAGTTTCAGATAGAACTACAAATAATTTTTTAGTTAAGTATATCCCAGATACTTGTGGGACACACTTACACTAAAAAATTATGTTGTTGTTCCCATTTACATTTTGGGACATACTTATATTAAAACATTATTTGTAGTTTATGTGAAATTCAAATTTAATTGGACATCCTATATTTGTATTTGCTACATCAGGTTCCTCCATACTCCTCAAGTTGTCTTTTGGGAGCATCGGTCTTTAGTTTATACAGGAAAAGCTGTATTACTAGCAGTGAGTGTATGTGAGGAGGGTTTAAAGGGCACAGGAGGCTCTCTGACAACTTCATAAGGCAGGACACTTTGTGCAGGAGAGGGACTGCTACTCAGTTTTCTTGCTGGTAGAGTTCTGAGGTTTTGGAGCCAACAGATAAATGGTTTGGGGATTTCTCCACTTCCTTCCTGCTGGGCAGCTTGCTCTGTTGCAAAGATTTGGCACTGGTGGGTCTCAACTGCATTTTTTGATCCAATTTCTATCCATCTTGCAATTGGATGTAAGAGCTCCCAGTTTCTGAAAATTCAAATTTTTGCTGGCTCTTCTATTTTCATATTTTTGTGTGAGAAATTAGGAAAGGCTCTTAGCCAGAAATCACACTCCTGGCGTGTGTGTGTGTGTGCGTGTGCATGTGTGTCTGCATGCCTGGACTACAACTTCTGGAGCATTCTCAGTGGCCCCAAATGAAGGAGGCAATTACTCAATTACTTTTGGCCTAATGAACCCTGCCTAAGTGGAATCAAGTGTGTTAGCTAAATCTGCCCCCACAATAGCTAGGTGGTCTTTTCTGGAAAAAGCTAGTGTTGCTGGAGACAAGATTATGTTGCCTAAGGTATGTATTCCAGGTCGTGCTGTGGTTCAATATTTGTGCTTCTGTCTCTGCTGAGTGTCCACAGATGCTCACTGTCTGGCCCTGTGTTGTTTTTGTCCTGATAAGGACAGCCTATCAAAGGTCTGCTCACCCCCTTGCCTATTTCACAGCTATCCAACACAACAGAGGCATTTTTTTTAAAAACACAAATTTCTTCTTTCTGCTACTCTGGGGAAATGGTCAATCACGCCATCCCTCCCATCACTTAAAACACACTCAGATGCCGGGCCATCTGCCACTGGCTGTTCAGCAATCCTCGGAGCACAAGAAAACACGCTAAGTATAAGAAAACATCTTCAGAATTGGTCTTGACACTCCTAGTTCAACCAGTTCCCAGCTACCAGCTTTTCTTAAATAAGTCATGCATTTAGCTCAGTTCAAAGCCTGACAAAGGTTACAGATTTTGCTTTTGTGTAAATGTGCAGTGCCTCATGCTGTGCTGCATCTTCCCAAACACAAGCCAACGCACCTGCTTTCCCTGTTTGATTTCTTCCAGCTGGATTCCCATTTGTCTTGATTTGCTCTCAAGGTTTTTGCCTTATTGACTTATCAAAGAGGCCTTATCATTTATATCACGAAGATTATCCTTTTACGACTGTGCTATTTGGTCAGCAGAACACAAATTAATTATATTTATTTGGCCTTTATGGAACAAGAATGATAGCTTTTGGGGGGGGGGTAAAGGACAATATATTCCCTTTAAGATGGGGACTGATGAGGAACTCATGTGGAAAGAGTCCTTTCTTCTGCTGCCGTTTGTCAGGGGTGTTGAGATAAACTGGGGGTGATGCCACAAAACCCACAACCCTGAAAGCTCTTTTTTGAACTTCTTACCATGAGGACAGACTATTCCCAGAAACCCAACCTTCTGCAAAAGATGGCTAAACCAAAGGGTGCTCATCTGAGGTCCAGAAATGGAGACAATAAAGAAAGTTTTGATATGGACTCTATAGAGGCTGAGTGTTCTCTGGTCCTGGGCCCACTGGGTTTTGTTCTGTTCCCGTTCCAAAGAAGCTCACTGTGTTTCAGTGGAAATAACACTCTGCCGAGCAAGAAAGGCAGCTGGAAAACTCCAAATATGGAAATGACTTACCCCTGTGAGTCTCTTTTCTCTCAATCTGTAAAATGGAATCGGGAATTCCGTGTTCATGGAGGTAAGAACTAAGCTGCTGAAAGAGACCTCAAAATACACTCCTTTGAAAAGAAGAAGGCAATGGCTTAAATGCAAGGCTCCTGTCTCTCCTTCTCATGGAACCATTTTAGGGTGGGCATTGTAAGTTGGGTGGGCGGTTAGGCTCTTCTGAGCCATTCAGGAGCACGGATTCCTTCCACCTTCTAGGCCCTCATCCACATTTACAAGGGCAAAGCTGGGTTTCAGCCAGTCCAGCCAGCCTGCGTGAAGGGAGATAAGATGAAGTCCGGGACGAGCAATTTTCTGTATGTCGGTCACACACTCAGAGGTTTTGCTCTTCATCGCTCAGCCCACTGATCATGTGACTAAGTTCTCACCAATGGGATGTGAGGGGAAGAGCATGAGAAACTGAGAAATGTGATCTTGAACAGGGAGGCCACGTGCCCAGGAATAAGGGGATTTTTGAGGGTCAGTAGCTGTTAGATAGATATCAGAAATTCCAAAATCAAAGCTGGAGGTGAAGACTGAATAAGATAATGTTTTTAAAGTGCTAACTACACACTAATAAAGAATATTACTAAGGGCCTTAGTACCCAATAACAACTCTCTCCTGCCCTCATTTATGTCCTTCTTAAGGGATTGATAATTATTAGAAAAAGAGGAGGGGACTTGGAAATATGATGCACAGATCTAAATACAGATAGGAGGGGGATAGGAAGAAATGATCCAGGTCTGGGAACACCTGAAATTTAAATAACTCTCATTTCTGAGTGGCTGAATTAACACGGAATGTCACAGTGGGGGGTGATTATGGAATAATTCCCCTAAGGTACCTCTCTAGACACGTGACAGGGATAAGGAGTCATTCCTGTTTGGTTATGGGAATCATGACTCATACTTTTTGATTCTAACACAGTTCTTTGGGAATTCTAGGCGGTAGATAATTGCTAGTTTGTTATTTGTTCTTCAAACATATTTAGCATTAAAGTCCTAAGGTAATAAGCTTAAAAGCAGATTAGACCCTGACTGGGGCTTTGTCATTTGAACAGCTCATGCATGAATTTCTGTGGAAGGCATTGCCCAGATTACCATGATTTGTCTCTCTGTAACTTTGGGACAATCTAAGGGTTTGGATGTTATGTGCTGGCTAATACACGTGAAATGTTTGAGTCATACAAAATCCACTCAAAAATTTGTAAAATATTATTGTGCCTTAAGGTCAGAAAAAATAAAAATTAGGGTAGTTGGACAGAAACAGAAAGTTTTGTGGGAAATAAAATCCACAACTGACTTCTACTTGAATAACTGCTGAATAAAAAAAATCAATCCCATTTGCTACAACTTACAAAACTCTTAATTCTTACTCTAAGAACAAAACAATACATACATATTTATACAACTTTAAGATACGTAAGTTTACAGAGAAGTTATTTCTGGTTGATATAAAGACGGATGGTTGCTACTCTTTATGTTTTTCCAGTATTCTCTACTGTTAAGAAGGAGAAAATTAACATGGGGAATTGAGGGGTGGAAAGAATAAGACTTGGTACAATCATGCCTTTTAATAAATCTTCTAACTACAAATGTTCCAAAAGGCTTTTCATGTTGTCTATAATCAAAATAACCCAGTATCCCCATTAGGTGACCAGAGGAAGTAGGTACGATGCTCATTGTTTTTTCAAGTGTAAATCTAAAGCATTATGTGTGGTCTCCAAGACAGTGGTGGGAACAGAGTTGGAACCTTATAACATGTCCATTCAAGGATCCAAAACTCATGAAATTCATTGTTCACAGAAACATAATGAGTGTAGAAGATTGACATTTCCTTTGCCATTGTTTCTTTCTTTAATGCTCCCTAGTGCCCCATACTCTTCCAGGAAACAGCTCCCCACTCCTTCCTCTTAATGAACATCAAAAGGCTTAGAAGCCATTTGTATATCCATCATATGTACATTGTGGACACTGAAATCAAATCTCATTTCAGGTTCTCAAGTAGGAATTCCGGTAGGCATGGCAGGGCTAGTCCAGGATACGAAGGGGAAGGCCATGGTGTTCATTTTCCATATCCAGCAAATTCTAATGTAATCAAACTCCAATAAGAGATCTGTCTTTTAAATGTGGTTCTCTATTTCCAGAGCTCATTGTCTTTACGGTTTCTTCAGACACCTTCACACTACAGGTTGGGATCCCTGGCAAATAATTTTGAGCACAAGTAACTAGGGTGGGCTTGGCGCAGGGGGAGTGGAAATTTCCAGTGATCAATGAAACGCACTTATTTAGGAAGTCTTAGTTCAAAACAGAGCTGCTGTTCACCCCCTACCCAAAGCTCATTTTCTCATTTCCCACAACCTGTTAGCAAAGGTAATTTTGGTCATACAAACTCAGGGGTAATACTGTTTCACAGTGTATGATGTGTTATTTTCTTGTCCTATATATGTATAACTAGGATTCAATTTTCCTATGATGGGTGTAAGAGAAACTAACAAACCTACAGCTTTACTCATCCTACCTTTCTGAGGAGTTTTGGTTTCATTTTTAAGACTTTGGGTAAAATGTTTAATTTCCTACTGTTTGTAACTCAGCAATGCAGTAGAACGGGAGAGAAAATATAACTGATATGTCATATATTAAAATAAGGTAAATATGTATTCTTGGTACACATTATCTATGTGGAGCCCACGTGAACCAATACTTATGGGGGTTCTTTGGTCACAAGGAAGTTTAATCTTAATAATGAAATCAAGTCTAGCTTCAAAAAATTTCAATGCTTCCAGTCAACATAAATTTAGTCAACTTGTAACACTGTTTTCCAAAGTGTACTTCATGAAACACCTATTCTGAGGTATTGCTAAGAGATATTACACAAAAACTAGCCAATTTAAACTTTTCAGGTGTGGAAAAAGCCACTTGTGAACATACTCCAGCCAACGAAACATGAATCCAAGAAAGAGAGAAATGGAAATAAGAAATAACATGGAGCAAGGAACCAGGAAAACCGAATACCTCTCTAAAGAACTGTTGAAAGTAAAGCTGAATAGTTAATGCCTGAGTTAAAGGATCCTTTTCAAAGAAGGGTGCACAGGAACTTATTTCAGAACGGGATGTAATTAAGAGTCTCTGTCGAGAAAAGGAAATGCACACCTGAACTCTGTGAGTATCTTTAGATAAGTCTGAAAATAGTCTCGTGGTGCATCTACCCTAGAAGGAAAATGAAGCGAGGAACCTGGGGACCCAAGCTAGGAGGGGAGAGTCTGCTGCTCTGTCACCATGGAGTCTACGAGCTATGAACATCTATGAATTATGAACATGCAAATTCATGCAGACTGAGTTTGGAAAAGGTGAAGTCATTTTATACATTGTCTGTAATGCAAATAGTTAGCTGTTCATTTTCTGAACGGGGAATTACTATCTTGTAGGTTCGAGAGAACCCTTTCTTCCTTTTTCTGGGGAAGTGCAGACTTAAGACTGTAGAGCCCTTTGTGCGAGTTTTCTAGACCATGATTCTCTTAAAGGCAATAGTTCCAGGGAAAAACAAGAACAGTCCCGAACTTGGCAGCCTGAACAAAAGTCCTATCAAAACAGACTCTTCCTCAGTCCCAAAGACGGTGCTGTAGGAAACATATAAGCCTGCTGTCTTTTGATGGTGATTCTCTTTCCTTTTTATGCTATTCTTCAGTTTGCAAGTTTAGTTGGATGATTATGTTCTACTTTGGGAAAGGTGAAAATAATGCCTCACTTTTTACAGTAAGAAACCATGAAATACTTACATGTATATTTTGAAAGATGCATTTTTCTACCCATAATTTTCTACCAATATATAAAGGAAAGGGACCAAAGAAAGTTTCACCCTAGAAATGTTCAAAATGTAGATTGAAGAAATTTAGCTAATTTTTCAGTCATGACTTTGATAAGACAGACTTAGGCATGGCTTAGACCTGTTAAGATACCTTAAGAAATGTAGTATTTCAAAGAAAACCCCAACTTTTATTTGGCCTTCTAGTCAATGCTACCTAGGGTGGCATGCTTGACTGCCTCTTTCTACAGCTATGCAATTTAGTAGAAATTCTCCACTTGACAATCTGATCAAAATCTACCGCCTCTAAATGGGTTTTCTTTCATTTCAGATGTCTCTTTTTGTTTCAAAAAATGTTCAAGGGCATTATGAGTGCCCCCAAATCCTTTTGGTATGTCGTGAGAAAAAAGTAAAACATTTCACAAGATGACGCTGAAAACTCAGACTGAACTGTTGATGAATAGCCCCTTGTGATCTACAGTCTGCCTGAGAAAAGATGAAGGAAGACCCAAACAATCACTGTCTCCCTGGCAAGCACTTAACACAGAGCCAGCTTTACAACTTTAACAGAAATAAACAACAAAATGAGCAATTGTAAAGAAAATAGATGTCCTCAACCTTTGAAGCCCCAACTCTTTGAAATGCCTTGCCCTGCATGCACGATGACTGATGGGATAAGGGTGCACTCTATTGGGAGAGGGGGTTGGGGACCCTGCCTTCAACCCTCAGATTGTGAACAGATGTTCCTTTTCCAATCCTGCAGGAACCCTGTCTCTGGCATGACCTAGGTGTGTATGCTTCCCTCCATTTCTCTGAAATTAGGATGCCACACAGACCCCTATAAACTTCATTCAAAGGAAAAGAAAAATCTTTCTACTTGACCAACTGTTTATCCATCCATCCTAAGACTGCCTTCTTGCTCCTCCTTGTGTTCCATCAGTATCACCCTACACTGAGCACCTCAGCTAGGTGCTCGCCTCATGCACTCTCTGTTTTCCATGTTGACATCTTAAATTCTCTTATTTAGCCCTCCTCCCCCAAGAGTACCGCCTTTGGTTTCTATGTCCTCAGAAGACTTTCTCTTCCTCATCAAACTACACATACTCTCTTGGGTAAAACAGAGGTGACACAGAGCATGGCATGGCAGGATGAGCGCTGCGTCACAGAGACTCATCCTTGGCTCCTCTACTCACTAACCATGTGACCTCAGATGAGCCACTCATCCTCCTCTCACCTACTGTAGTTCTCACCTCTCTCTCTATTTTATATATATATAATTTACTGTATATTTCCTCATTGTATCTTCCAGTATGCCTACTCCACAGAGCAGTTAGAGGAATTCAAAGCAACTTTATGTAAAGTACCTAGAATATGGGAAGCAATGCATGGTGGTAATTCTAATATCTCAGAGACAGTTTCCACTTCATTTGATATTGACATTTTCAGAACAATCCAGTGATTTTTTCATGCCCTCTCAAAGGCACATGCATTAGGGGGAGAACCTACTCAAAATGTACTGTAATAAAGAATAATACTGAAGCACAGTCTAGACTAGTGAGTGTTTCTCTTCATTTTTATAAGCTTCATTAAGAAAGTCCTTTTTTCCACCTCTTTTGGTGTATAAATTAAATGCAGTTTTGTATCTTCCTCGTCCTTCTGTTTGATCTCCTCTGCATTTTCTTAAGTTGAGAAATACCAATAAATTCAGATTAGCCATAACTGGATCATGGTTTTTCCTTCCTTTTGCCATTTCCTTCCTTTCCATCTTCTTGTAATTTAAACTTTCCATATCTGAGAGTGAGAGATATGAGCTCATAATTTTTCCACTGCTTCAATAAGCACGCTGGAAAATGTTTTAACAGACTGATTGAACCAATGAATTTTAATGGCTTGTCACGTCCTCCTGAAGATTTTCACATTTAGCTCTTCCCTTTCTCCTGTGTCTTCAGCATCTGTTCCAGTCCGAACTGTAATTCACTGAGCCTGCGCCAGTCATGGTGGAAGAGCTATTTCTTAGTTTAAATGGTAATGATGATATTTTGCTGCTAAAATTAATTTTACATGATCATTTTCACAGTGTTCTCTCTCACTGTCCTTTGTTTTGAAATAAAAATTCCTAAAATACTTCTCTCTTCACTTCTAAAGATATGACAAGGGATCTGGTGGTAGCCCTTACCTTGCCTGGAAATGCTTTCTCTCCCAGTAGGTGCCTCCTTTTAAAAACTATTTTTCCATGTTTACTTCAAACTCAAAGGCTTTTCTAGAAAAGTTGTATTCTGGGCATGTTATGTTTTTGCCCAAGTGTCCAGGCTTTGTTTTCATCTTGACAGGGATATGACTTGCGAGTTGTCCTTTATCTGTGAGAGAAAGTTGCCCTTTTGTGCTTGTTCCACTTCCTGGTGAATCAGCCTCTTCCTCTTGGGCTTGTCTCCTTGCTCAGGGACAACAAGTCCTCATATTCCACTGATTCAGCACCTGCCTCCCCATATCCAGGCTCTTCTTCAAACCTCCTCCACCAACCCCATCCCTAACCCAGTGACTTCTTTGTGTGGCCAGTTAATTATTTTTTATAGGCTCCATTTTCATGTATGAAAAAATTAAAATTAAAATTAAAATAACATATCCTTTGTCATCCTACCAGAGCATAGTAAATGAAAAACAAAAACAAAAAACAAAGCAGGGTTACTAGCAATGATACTCTTCTCCAGGAAGGAGGTAATGGTGAAATCATGAGAATTTCTGTAATCACAAAAATTCATAGGTAGCAATTTCTCTTTTATCTTTTTTTCCTCCAGGAATTTGGCTTGCAATTATCCAGGATCCATTTTTCTTTATGTATTTCCAGTTCAGAATGGCAGAATGGAAAGAAGGAGAAAAACATTTTCTCCAGACTTTTCAAAGTTTGCTTATGGGTTTAGATTAGAGAGGGAAAAGCAGTAAGAGGCACTGAGTAATTTTTTCAGCAAATACTGAGCGCCATCTTGGTACCAAGTCACTGCTTCTATATGGAAAAGAAATATTCCTCTGGGTTGTTCCCTCACTTTGTAGAGGTCAGCAGTGCACGGAGCAGATCACATGTGTTTCCACAAGCTACAGAAAAAGGATACGGTGAAGACCCTTCATCTCTGTTCACAGAATCCAAAGCTGAGCTAAGCCTTTTTATAAATAGTAACAGGAAGTAGTAAGACGATGCTTCCAATTGGAGAAAGCACTGATTCCATGTTCTTTTCTATTTAAGTGTATTTTTAATGAGGTCTGCCTTCGAAGTAGGTTTCAGTATCAATGGTAATTTTTCATACTTTTTAATTCACTCTAGCCTAGTATTACCCAGTTTTTTTTTCCTTTTCTTTTCATGACTGCAAAATCCTTGAATGAAACATGCAATATATCGTGCTTTTACAGGAACACATGTCTCCACTCTACCAACCTTTCTTGCTTTTTAATAAGAAGATCTTTTAGAATTAAAGAGTTTTTCATAGGACCTAATTAGGTCTTGTTACCATCCTAACAGAAGAATGGCAGCATATAAATTATGAAATGAGATCATTATTTTCACCTAGAATTCTCCCATCCCTCAAAAATGACTTTTTCACCTAGTGATTTCATTATTTAAAATTTCATTATTTAAAAATGAAATACATTCATTTCATTTTTAAACTGAGTGTATTTTCTAGCATTTAGTACTTAACATAGTTGTAATCCATTTGATCTATGAATCATGATATTTCTCTATTACATGTATTTTTACCTCTTCTAAAGCTTGGCTTCATGATACAATTAAATTCATGGAATATACTTGCAAATTCTTACAGTTGCAAAAATACAATACTATTTTGAAAATATACATAATTAACTCTTAGGGAAGGTGGGATGGTTTCACAGGAAAATTACTGGCTAGAGTTAGGACACTTGGATTCTAGTTCTAGTTTTGCTACTCACTAGCTATGTGAACTTGGACAAACCATTTAATTTTATTTAAATTCAATTCTTTATTGTAAAGCAACAAGGCTGGATCCTTTCAACGCTAAAATTCTAAAATGTTAGTGATAGGCACCTACCGCTTTCCCAGTCAAACTGACCAAACATCTAAATACATTGAACAATTAAACTTTTATGAGAGTTAAAAAAATACTTTGTATTTTAGTAGTATTTCTGCTTAAGTCGAAAAAAATGTATGAAAACAAAAAGGCTCATAATCTCATTGCTCCAATAATTACTTTTAAAGAAATACATGTGCACAGTTTTTATAAGAAATTCAGACATTAGAAGAAATAAATAAAATGAAAAATGGAAAATATTCATCTCCATCCCCAACAGCTGCCAATTCTATTTCCTGAGAGAGACATTGTTAACAATTTGCTTTAAAAATCATGGCACACTAGGAAATATATGTGCTGCTTAAGTACTTCCTAATATAGGCAGATCCTACCATGAAACTGCACGTGTATCATATTTTTAAAAGGGAAATCATTGCTTTAGAGAACATTTTGAAACATTAGAGACTGGTTAAAGAGCATGTGCTAAAATGTTTCCAAATGCCTATGTATAAGAGCAAAAAAAAATTTTTTCCTGTCCTATACATAGATAGTAAGGACAAAGGCATATTTGGAAACAGATCAAGAGGTTTTCTCATATCAACTTCCCTTTCAACGAGGTGTAGAATCTTCAGGCTTGGGTTTTTTAATACGATGTTCAATTTATTAGTCCAAATGAAATAAGTTAAGATATGATTATTTTTCTTGAGCAAAGTACTTACTTTCCCCAAAATTTAAATGAAACAGAACAACCCAAAGAGCCAGAGCTGGAACAAGTTTCCCAGGATCTCAACACACCAAACCACCACTAATAGTACAGACAGCTCTCTGGGAAAGGTCTCAAGTGTTCTCTGAAAAGGCAGTAGAGTTTCTGAAAGACCCACAGGAAGACCTGGGTGGTAACAATAGAACCATCTGTTCTGGAAAACTGACTCAGGAATAAATGACACTCAATGCGAGAAGATCAAGTGCTCCTCTATCGTGGGGAGCCCAACACATACGTCACAGCTGTTTGGAGCAAATTTATGGGGCTCCTGGGGGTTACACTTAAAGTTCACGGTGGCAAAATTAGCTCAATGTTTGACTTAAAGGAAATTAGATTCACTAATATTCAGCACCTGCAGGATTTACATTCTCAAAAAGTAAGTGATTGCTTCCTTAATGTAAGGGAGCCATGAGGGTCAATCAGCAAAGGTGCTACCGTGAGTCATTTCTTCAGTCAAACCAGCATCCATACTCAAGTATAATAATTGATATAACTCAAGTATAATAATAATAATATAAAGAAAAAAATCTTTAAATGCAAAGAAAAATTCTGCTCATGTGTATTAAAGACCACTAATAAAAAGAAATCTCTGAGTCATTCCACCCCATATTCATAAACGTATGGTGGTACATCATCATAAGATCATGGGCTCTAGGAATAGGCTCCTGGCCTTCAAATTCCAGCTCTGAACCAATTTGCTAGTATTATCTTGGGCAAGTCCTTAGCCTCTCTGTTCCTCGATTTCTTCATCTGAAAAATGGGGATGACAATAGTAGCTGGCTCACTGGGTTGTTATGAAGATTAAATATGTCAATACATCTAAAACACTTGCCTGGCACAGAGCAGGTGCTATGTAATACTGGTCATTATTTTTATTCTTGTTCAATAGGTCTATATCAAGAACATAGGAAAGAATCAAATAAAATAACAAAAAATATTTTTAGGTTGAAAAGAAAGTCACTGTTGAGTTAATACACAAAACCAAAGAAATTTTATTAGAGTTAAAAAGATCTGCAAATTGCTTCTAAAAGTATGTACAAAGTATTTTAAAATATTGTGTAAAGGATTATATTTGTGAACTTAGAAAGCCTCCACTTCTGAATTCATTTTTGCACAGATATTGTATGCATTCAAATAGGAAGATTTACACTAGAAAGGAAATTGTTGAATTAATTTAGAAAATACATTTTACAGCTTTTCCTGGGAATTCCTTAATGAAAAGGCAGCAAGGAGATAATAAGAAAGGACCGAACAGATGTTGGTTTCCCCTGAAATTTGCCAAACTTTTACAGCATCGTTATGACAGATTTCCATTAGGGTCTCCACAGTTTAAAAGTAAGTGGGACATTTGGATTCAGAAGAGAGCAGAGATGATTAAAGGGTTGGAAACCTAGGCTTATAAGGAAGGGATCACAGAAATGCTGCTGGTTGGCCAAAAAGAGGAGAAGGCTGTGGGTGACTTAATTGCAGTCTTGGTGTGTATTATACTCCTTATAAAGGGGTTGTGGAACAGATGTTCCCCAATGAAAACAGAACAAGAAGGAATGGGAGCACTTTGGCTGTGACTTGAGAAAAATCTTTTTAAAAGAGTTAATTTTTTTTTGAGCAGCTTAACCTTTGTTCACTCAATCAGTATTTAGTCAGTTCTTCCTCCATCTTAGATAATTTATTAAGTGCTAGGAATTAACTGAAAGATATAATTCATATGTAGACACAGAAATAGATACACTAATTGTATTCATTAGTGGTCTTTAATACACATGAGCAGAATTTGTCCCAGAATTGTCCTTGCAGTAGCTGTGGTGACTTGTGCGCACTAGCATGTAAGACAAGAAAGACAGCTGAGTGGGGAAGGCGGCAGTGGTGGGTTCTGCATTCCCTCTTATGTGGCACAGGAATGTATGAGTTTCCTGAGAACACCAGAGAAGGGTGGGAGTTCTGTTGTTGATATCCTAGCCAAGAAGACTGCCTAGGGTGGAAAACTTGGGCCCCTTGGCCTCAATTCAATGTATTTCTGAAGGGCCATCAGCTCCAGAGCTCCCCAGGAGACTGGCTGAGGCCTTTGTTGCAGCTGAATCTCAACACAGCTTCAGATTTATTGTAATTCTAAGATTCTAGGCTTGTAGAAAAATTTAACTGCTATTGATAAATGAAAGAAAGCCATTATTTAGTCACAAAGAAAGAATTTTTGTCAAACATAAATTCAGCACTTATAAAAAGTGTAATGTGAAGAATTAATATTGTTAAAATTTCTATACAACTCAAAGCCATCTACAGATTCAATACAATCCCTATCAAAATTGCAATGGTGTTTTTTACAGAAAAAAAAAAAAATCCCAGCATTCATTTGAAGTTACAAAAGATTAAATATCCAAAGCAATCCTGAGGAAGAACAAAGTTGAAGGTATTATACTTCCTGATTTCAAACTATACTACAAAGCTACAGTAATCAAAACAGTTCAGTACTGATATAAAAACAAACAGACCAATGGAACAGAATAGAGAACCCAGAAATAAACCCATGCATATACCGTCAACTAATATTTGACCACAGAGCCAAGAATACTGACTGGAGAAAAAATAGTCTCCTCAACAAATGATGCTGGGAAAATTGGATATTCAGATGCAAAATAATGAAATTAGACCCCTATCTTACACCACTCACAAAAATTAACTAGAAATGGATTAAAGATTTAAATGTAAGATGTGAAATCGTAAAACTCCTAGAAGAAAGCAGAAAAGGCTTCTTAACATTGGTCTTGGCAGTAAGCTTTTAAATAAGACATCTAAAGTACAAGCAAAAAAAAAAAAAAGAGGCAAAAATAATGTGGGACTACATCAAACTAAAACTCTGCACAGAAAAATAAGTGATCAGAAAAATGAAGAGGCAACCCATATAGTGGGAGAAAATATTTGCAAACCCCATATATGGTAAATGGTTAATATCTAAATTATATAAACAACTCACATGACTCAGTAGCAAAAAACCAAATGATCTAATTTAAAAATGAGCAAAGGAGCTGAATACCCTTTTCCACCACAGAATATATTGAAATGGAATATCGTACATGGAAAGGTGCTCAACATCACTAATCATGAGGGAAATGGAAATCAAAACCATAATGAGGTATCTACCTTATATATGTTAAAATGGCTACAATCAAAAAGACAAGAGATAATAAATGCCAAAGAGCATGCAGGAAAAAGGGAACCCTGTGCACTATTGGTGGGAATGTAAATTGGTACAGTCACTATGGAAAACAATATGAAGGTTCTTCAAGAAATTAAAAATAGGACTGTCATATGATTCAGAAATTTGGGGTATATAGCTGAAGGAAATAAAATCACTGTCTCCAGTTCCCTCATGTTGACAGCAGCATTATTTACAATAGCTAAGACATGGAAACAATCAAAGTGCCTGACAGATAACGGGATGAAGAATATGTTACACACACCCACACCCACCCCCACCACACACACAAGTGTAATGTTATTCAGCCATAAAAAGGGAAGAAATCCTGAGATTTGTGACATGGACGAAACTTGAGGGACATTATGGTAAGTGTAATAAGTTAGACAGAGAAAGACATATACTGTATGATCCCTCTCAAAAAAACCAAACGCAAAGAAACAGGGAACAGACTGGTGGTTGTCAGAGGCAGGGAGTGGGGGAAACGGATGAAGGTGGTCAAAATGTACAAACTTCCAGTTGTAAGATGAATAATTTGTGGGGATATAACGAATGACATGATGACTGTAGTAACAATATTGTATTGTATATGTGAACGTTGCTAAGAGTATAGAAGTGCTCATCACGAGAAAAGAAGTTCTAACTATGTGAGGTGATGGATATTAACTATTGGACATATGTATATATTTCAAAATGATTACTGCAATAAGGCTAGCTAATCTCCAATCATGTTGTACACCTTAAACTTATAAAATGTTATATATCAATTGCATCTCAATAAAGCTGGAAAAAGTGTATTGTAAACTATGAGTATTCACAAAAATGTGTACTCAAAATTTAAGGTAGAAACTGTTCATTTTTTAATACATTATGATAAAACAAGCTAGGGTCTTGTCCATGTATGATTTAATGTATTTAATTAGAAGTTTAATATAAATGTGAATTTATTTTTCCATCTTATTTTTTTTATAATTCAGTCTTAAAAATCAGTCTCAGTAATGCAGCTGGGATTCTTTTCAGGGTATGAATACATTTTTCTCTACTTGTCTCAATTGTAAAGTTGCAAATTTTCCTAACTTTGTAAGTGACAGCATCAGATGGACTCCAAGAAGGGGCATATGCTATTCCTAACTCTGTGGTGCCTTCCTCTCTAAACCAAGTTTGACACAGAGGGCCAGGGACTGAGAAACCTGGAATAATCCAGGGTAAGGCAGGAAGCCTCTGATTGGCACATACTTGCCTGGCACCCAAACACCAGGAGGCCGAATGCCTCCTCAGGAGAGAATCTCTGTGTTGTCAAATGGCCATCTTCCGGTGGACTCAGAAAACGAGCCCACTGAGTCAGTAACATGTTAGCATCACAGTTTGTAAAGCACTTCTCTTTAGATGGTGTCTAGCAGTTTACGAAGTTCTTTTACACACAATGACTCACTTAATCCTTTAGATATGCAGAGCATAAATGACAGTATCCCTTTCACTCGAGGAAAAACCATGATTAAAAAGAGATTAAATAAATTCCTCACTGGTAACCAAATAGTAAGTGACAGAGCTGGAGTACAAGCTCAGTTCTTAGAAGGAGAATCTCAGTCCTCTTTGATGAGCCCACCCATCTTTTCTTCTGATCTCATCTAGAGGACTAGATAGATCACTGTACATTTAGGCAATAAATCACTGAACACTAAATCTGAATTGCAACCCAGATCTATCTTAAAATTAAGCAAAGGCAAAACTGCAATGTACACATTTTTTAAGTTAAAAATCTGACTGTAATTTCCTTAATTTTCTGCACTTGAGTACTCAACTCTCTTTTTCTCTTGTCTGCCTAGGCACTCCATTCAAAACTGGAATGACTTTGCTAAGCGTATTAGTTATCTACTGCTGCATAAAAAATTACCCCTACATTTAGAAGCTCAAAATAATAATCATTATCTCATAGTTACTACAGAGTAATGATCCAGAAACAGTTTAGGTGGGTGCTTCTGACTCAAAGTTTCTCTTGAAGTTGCAGTCATGCTGTTGGCCAGGGCTGCAGTCACCAGGGACTAGCAGATCTATCTCTAGGATCACTCATGTCCCTGGTTATTGTCTAGCTATCTTTGTTCCTTGTCACATGTATCCCTCCATGTGCTGCATGAGTGTTTTCATAACATGGCAGCTGGCTTCCCCCAGAGCAAATGATCTAAGAAGGAGAGAGAGACTAAGGTTGTAGCAACATTCTTTTACAACCTATCTCAGAAGTGGCACACTATTACTTTTGCTGTGTTCTATTGGTCACACAGATCAATCTTGGTGCAATGAGGGGAGAGACCATACAAGAGCATGACTACTGGGAGAGGCCATCTCACTTCCTCTAAACCTTTCCCATAGGCTTTGCAACTTTCTTCTGAACTTTCTCCAAGAGCTCAAAAATTCCTAAGTTGCTTGACTATATTTCTCCCTCTCTTCTATCATATACTTCTCTACGTTGAGTCTTTGGGAAGCAGGGAGTCATCTACCAAGTGATAAAGACCAGGAGAGGCATGGAACATGATGGCACCCTTCTAAAGGGCAGTTAGAACTGTGGGAGCAGAGCAGGTAGAAAGGAGAGATGAGCAAGAAGAGAGAAAGAGAAAGAGGGGAATTGAGGATTGGTTAGGGAAGGTGGAGAACATTTAAAAAGGGTAGAAAGAGTAGTAATCGTCATGATTTGTTGCCATACAAAGATGACAATCAGGAAAGGGGAATTTTGGCTGGTTTCCATTTCAAGAGGATAAAACAGCAGGACAGTCAGTTTACACAAAGGAGTTAAACTAAAAGCCGGATGTGAAAATCTGAATCTTATTCAGATAAGTCTGTTAGCTGGGAAGAAAGTTCTAGATATCAGTACAGGAAGAGGTGAAAATCCCTTTGACTCTTCAGTAATCAAGAAACAGAATTCCAGAACAATAAACTAGACAACTAACACTATTTTCTGATCTTTTGGTTCTTTTTACTCATGTTGTAAACTCTACTGTTCTGTGGGAGTCTAACCCTAGACTCCAAATCTATGAGGATTGATGGCCACCTGGTCCAAATGTTCTAGCAAGTCACACATAATCTTTCTACCTTTCTTATGAGCACAACTTTCAAACATACTTTCTCCAAAAGCCCTGCACTCTGATTAACAGGCTGAAGTGCTATAATCACCAGGTATTTGAATGCAGATTAACTCATAGATCCAGGTAATGAATCTTGTTCTGTCATGTTGCTTTTAGCCAAAAGTTAAAAGAGAAAGCTTTGAAGAATGTGGCAAAACTCAAACTATGAAATTTTGATAGCCTTGGGGCAGAGAGACTTAATACAAAGAAATAATCGTCCTTCATTCTACAAGCACTCATGGCCTTGATGAAAAAATCAATGCCAAAATTCTGTGACTAATTACAGTTGTTGAAGAAGCTAGAAAAAAAAATGAATTCTTGCTCTAATCAAAGACAGAACAATTCAAATAAACTGTCCTAGAGTCGAGTGAGTTTTTGGTCAAATTCTCATGAGTCTCACCACTATTTTGAATTGTAAGACTTCACCTTCAGCCTAAAAAAAAAAAAAGCCTGACTGAACATTATTGATTTGATAGAGAAGGTATCCATTTTTTTTGCTATACAAAAAAGTGACTAATGAAATCTGAGAGTTGTGCTATTTAGGTTTTCCTGCCTGAGAGATGTCATTTCACAATAACCTCCTGAAATGGTAAGGACCTTACCTATGTGATTGGTAACTTTTCTAGAGGTGAAAAAGGATAAAATAACAAGAACAAGGATAAAACATTTGATATGTAGGACCACCTAACTAAATATACCAATAGAGCATCTCTGCTTCTGTAATCCAGACACAGTGGATCTCTCTCCTACTTGAAGAGCTGGCAGAGGGAAGAGTTTGGCATTTGGGTCACAGGCAAGGCTGATGACTAGGCTCAGAAAGAATTACAACTTCTCTTCCTCACACTCCTAAGGAAACTTTTGGAGGCAATAGGACTAATATACCATAAATAAAAAATAAATTCTTCATTTCTAGGCTTCCAGAGGTAACATGCATTAAATAGTTGTTGTGGCCATAGTTTCCTCTGTTGGGCATGGGAAAAGGATGTACACTATGTCAAAGGTTTCTTAAGTTTTGATTAAATTGAAAGTCAACTTTGTAGAACCTGACTACTGAGCTTGAACTTGCCACCATTCTTGAAATCATACTTCTAACATATTACCTATGATATGTAAAGGAGTAAAAACAGTGTGCTTCGTACACTTGAAACTTAAAGTTTCCAGACTTCCCACTACTTAAAGAATGGAAACACCTCTGCTATAGTTCAATTACTTTTCTAGCAACATAGCTAAATATGATTTGAATATTATCCTAATTCTGCTCACTTTTCTGAATAACCAAAACAAATAAAATATACGTATGTGTATAGACAGAACTTGTGAAGTCCTAAAAGCCAGACACAGTGGGAGAGACACGCAGTTTCAATTCCAGTAAAACAAACCATATGGCTAATTAAATATATATGTTTTGTAGTGATTACTAATTGCTGAAAATTTCTACATATGTTTTCGGCTAATCAGCAATTAGTTTGGGGTCACTCTCATCTAACCTTCTACTCACTACACATTTTTCTCACCTGTTGCTGAGATAAACTCTTATGATTTTAAGCTTTCATTTATGGACTTGAGCTTCATGTCCTTTTATAGACTTTTAAGTCCATTAAACATACCAAAAATATACCTCTATGAGAACACTGCATGTGGTAAGACTAGTCCTATGAATAGACTATTTCTTTTTTCTTTTCCATGCCAGAACAAGATAAACAACAAATCCAAGGCTATGTGTCTTTTCCTGGAAGAACTGTATATGAAATGAAGAGGGATCCTCCCTCTCCCCAGCACTGAATCACCATACTACCAAGCCAAGTCCTACCTTCTGGTCCAGTCTTCATTTCTTCCTCTTTAATAAAATTCTCTCCAAAACAGTCAAGGTGAAATGTAGATATCCAGATGTGCTCACCATTTCAGAAACCATCACTCTCCTCCTAAGAGAAGGAAGGAAACATGAAATAAACAAAAGGGTGGTCTGGATCTTCTTGATCTAGCACATTTAGAATGGGAACTCCTAAGAGCAGAAAATTATTTCTGTATTTTGTGTAATTATAAATACTATGCGGCATAGAATGAACATCCTATAAATAAATCAGCAAGTTGAATTTGAACCTTGATGTACTGATTTAGGACAAATACAGAAATGAAAGAAGGATATTTAGGCCAATTTCATTCAATTCTGGGTTTTTTTGTTGTTGTTTTTTGTTTGTTTTGTTTTTAGGACAGCAATACTATGCTTTGATGAAACAAAGAAAGAAAACTGCTTTCAAAAATAGATGGAAGTTTTACATGAAGACTTAGCATGACTTTAAAGCATACACAAATATAAATCTTAGATTTATTATTGTTGAGGTTATAAAGGTTCAATAATATGGGTTTGCTGCTTCCCCCTTTCTAAAGTATTACGATTTTATTATAAGGCCTGGTTTGGCTGTAGGCACAAATTTGAACACTTGGAGCATAGACAAGTGACATGCTGGCTCTCATCACTTTCCCATAAGTCATGAATATTAACTTTTTCCAAAAGATTACCACCCTTGGGAATTTGACTTATTCTTTTCCAAATCTATTACTTTATATGTATTGTTTTTCCTCTCATTAAAAGAAGGGAACTGAGACTATTCAAATAAACTCAGAGTTCAAAAAAAAAAAAGTAACCAAAAAACCTGTTTCTAAGTTTTTTCAACCCCACTACATATATGCAAGCTTAAGCTAAAATAAACAAAACTCTTAAATCCAGTATTCATAACATGACATTATTTTGACAGATTCCAATAATTGCTTCTATCATGTCTTTAATTCCCCTCCTAAATGACCCTCTCATTTAAGTAGTTTATATTTGTCTTTATCACCTTCACAGTTTGCACACACTGAAAACCACTATCTTCTGCCTCTGGTGCAAAGAATAGTGGTTTGTCCACAACTGAAGTTGGACATTATCTGGAACATCAGGACACTGAAAAGAGGACCTGAAGTCCCCTGTTACTTCTGCATTAGTGCTGCTCTCCTGGCAAGAAGGCAACTTCATCACAGAAGTCAGCCAAGGAGAGTCTTTAAATGGAAGTTGCGCATACGAGGAGCAAATGCATTAAAAAGTTGCTGACGGGCATGAAATGCTTTGATCTGAAGATGGAAAACTCCAAAGCAGGAAGGATTTGGGGCATTTTGAGTCTGATTGACTCTGTGGTTTCTCCAAGCAGCAATTCCATTGGCTAAAATTAATGCAGAAACAGTATTTTGAGACCACAGCTGTGGAGGGAAGTGTGGTGAATTTCAATGAAAATTCAGTTGAATTGTGAAGTTAGATCTGAAAAAAGCAAAGGACATGAGAGAAGTAATGTTTCCTGAAATGTCACTGTTTTTATTTAAGAATTTGAAAAAGGAGAAAATCCCATTTATTTCTTAGGAAATATGCTGAATTCTTAGGAAAAGTGTTGAATTCTTATTGCCCAGAACCATGTGGCAGATGTTCTAAAAGAAGATATTATTCCTTTTAAAAATTAAATGTTGGAAAGAGACGATTTAACAAGTAACGATAGAGATAAATTTCAGAGCCAAGCAAACATACATGAGTAATGATTTCTCACATTATTATCTTCACCAATAGGTTTCTTATAGTGGTCAGTCAATGACAAACCAATCTCATAGAAACTACATTTCAACAAGCAATGATTACAGCCCAATATGGTATTAATTTTTACCACCACAAAAAAAGAATAAAAATTAAGAATATTCAAGCATAATACTTAATACGTAACATAATACTTAAACAGAAATAGTATTTTCTACGAAGAGTAATGATGGGATGGATATACTGAGGTGAAATGGGATTAGATATGTTATGAGACCTCAGAAATTTTAACACAATTATGCAGATATTCATTTAAAAGAGACTTATGGACTAGAACCAAATAGAATAATAAATAGAAGAGCATAATTATTAAGAATGTGGCCTCCTGAATCTGAGTACCTGGGTTCTGATTTCTGGCTCTGCAGAACTTATTAGATGCATGGCCTTGACCCAGACACTTCAATATTCTGTGCCTTAGTTTTCTCAGCTGTAAAATCAAGATTTTAATAGAACTTGTTTCAAAGGTTTCTGATGAGTATTAAATTAGTGAATATATGTAAAAATCTTGGAATAATACCTGGCACTTATTAAGCACTCAATAAATACTAGTTATTATTAGTAGCAGTGCAGGATAGTAAAAAAACAACAGCAAACTCTAAGTTAGGCATCTGGCTCTGGTTCTGCACCTAGTTAAATTCCCCAGACCTCATTTCAGCCATCTGTAAAATGAAAAGGTTGGGCTAGATCATCTCTACAGCTCCTTTCAACTCAAAAAAATATTTTTTAAAAACATTTTTTGGGGGTATGCTATATTGTGCAAGGTTTTTAAGCAGAAGGTGGTACTATTTTAGCAGAATGTTTTAAAGGCATTTAATCACTTTCACAAAGACGTGTTTCACGGATTCCAATTCCTTGTCTTGTATTTTCTTCTCAACCAACTCCTGTTGACAGCTCCCTTGCTGCCACTCCACTGAAGTGGCTCTTGTCAAGGTCATGGTAATTCCCATATTGCCAAGAGCAATGGTCACTTCTTTGACCTCCCTGTACTCTCAACAGCACTTGACCCAGCTGATTTCCCCCTTCTTTCTCCACTCAGCAGCCAAATTCTCTTTTTAATGGGTAAACACATTATTTTACTCCCCCTATGTAAAATCCTGAAATGGCTTCCTATGCCATTTGTAACAAAATACAAACCTTTCCCCCTTGACTTCCATTGTTCTTCACAACTAGACACATCTCACTTTATCTTCTACCATTCCCTCCTTGCTCATTGCAGCCACACTCCCTCCAGCCACA
The DNA here is from genome assembly GCF_009834535.1 of Camelus ferus. Lineage (NCBI taxonomy): Eukaryota > Metazoa > Chordata > Mammalia > Artiodactyla > Camelidae > Camelus > Camelus ferus. The sequence goes on along the minus strand of NC_045702.1, from coordinate 50,735,254 downwards.
CTGACCTTTCTGAACTCTAAACACTCTCATCTTCATCCTATCTTAGACTGTCTGGTTCCTCTGGAATTCTCTCTCCACAGACCATGACAGCTGCTTCTTGTCATTCAGTCTCAAATGTATCCTCCTCAGAAAAATTTCTCTGATTAGATAGTACCCATGTCCCTTAGTCTATGTCACCCTGTTTCCTAGTCTCAGTGAAGTCTGTTATCACCTGAAATTATCTTACTTATTTTTACTATGTCTGGCTCCCTCAAGGAAAGTAAGTTCCATGAAATCAGCGACAGTGTCTAGCTGAATGCCAAGATTAGAAAATGTTCTTAATAAATATTTATTAAGTGAAAGATACAGAACCCAGTTTCTCTTGCATCATGTTCAAAGTGTCTCTTCCTTCCCTAAGCTTTAATCACCCTTAATGTCAGTATCATTTATCTGGTATCTGTCACTTACTATCCTGTATTATTATGGAATTTTTTTCTCCATTTATGTCTTCTTTCTCCAATTACTACACGGTAAGAGACTTGTGGGATGAGACAATGTCAGATGTTATTGTGTCTTGCAGACCTAATGGGGCCTCATTCATATTTCACTAAATATCTGTTAACATATTTATTTTAAAGGGAGATAACTGATTCAATTTATAAAAACCTAAATTACATATTACTAAATAACCAATAGGAGAAAAACAACAAAAAGTGCTTAAATGTTTTAATAAAAATAAAACATGTCCATTCAATAGTTTACTGTCCAAAACTGATACATTTTCCTAGGCAACAGGAAAGGAGTGAGACATGGACTTTAAATGGGTAATAATGATTATTTCGGTTCTTTAAAAAAATTAGTTGTTACTTATGTTAAGAACAACTGACCTACAGTCTAAATATTTAACAATGTAATCTATGGAAAATCCAATCTTGGTTGAATATATTTTACTATATATTTTGTATATCTTGTGATAGCTAGTACACACTTATGGGCAAAATTTTCATTATCTACATTGAAAATGAGTCCAATTTCTAAACAACAAGTATCATTTTGTCTCTTCTAGGCTTGACAGTCTGCTGTGACTCCCACCATTGTGCTCAGCGGCTTACATTCCTTAGCATGCCTTCGTAAGACTACAAGATTAAGCCTCTATTTACAACTCAGTCTTACCTCTTACCCTTTCCTCTCCCCTCTTCTGGATCCTCCTCAGTCCAGGCCCCCAAAAATTCACACTCAGTTCCAGAAACAATAAAAAAATTCAAATCTCCCAATAAACTCTACCACTTTCCAATCTATACTGTTTTCTCTGAAACACACTGACATTTTACCCAGCCACCTAGACCGGTTAACTCCCACTCATTATGAGTTGTAGATCAACTTCTCCAACTTCCCTACCCCTGTGCACAATGTCCCTTCCCCTCTCTCGCCCAGATGGCGTTAGGCCCTTTCCACGGGATCTCGTGTACCTTGCACTTACCTACCCCTAGAGAGCACATACCACACCACTAAAATGTCCTTTTCACTAGGCTGTCTCTTTGCAGTCAGGGACAAGTTCTCCTTCAATAGTATATCCCCAGTACCTTACAAATAGTAGGTTAAGAAGTAGTTTTGAAGAAATGAATAAATGGATGGATGAGATTTTGTTTGGAGTAGAAATACACAGTCACAGTTCTCTGCTCAAAGTTATCTTCTTAGAAGCAGTTAAAGTAAATAATTCTAAAACTATCTTTTAACAAATGCCTTTGCAAACACATCATGAACATGCCCACAATTACCAAATGAACATTGAGACTTCTGTCATTTAGCCAGATTACTTCTATAGACCTATAATAAGCAGTCAGTGAAAAAATTACGGTAAGGAGAAATAGAGTCAGAAGTAATTTCTCTCTCTCAAGGGCCTGACTATTTGGATAAATATTACATAAGAACAGTTTAAGAAGAACTATTACTGTTTTTTCTTAAACAAAAACTACATTGTGTTTTTCTCCAATAGCAAAATATCTGAGAGTGGTCCATAGAAACTCCATCTAATGTGCTTACTTTGCTGTCAATTGATTTTGAACATCTTTAAGAATAAATGCCTTAATTCTTCAATGAAATGGCCAATAGGTACATGAAAAACGCTCAATATCACTAATTATCAAAGAAATCCAAGTCAAAACTACAATGAGGTATCACCTCACACCTGTCAGAATAGCCATCATTCAAAAGTCCACAAACATTAAATGCTGGAGGGGGTGTGGAGAAAAGGGAACCTTCCTACACTGTTGGTAGGAATGTAGCTTGGTGCAGCCATTACGGAAAACAGTATGCAGATTCCTCAAAAAACTGAAAACAGACTTACCACATGATCCAACAATCCCACTCCTGGTTGTATACCCAGAGGGAACTCTAGTTCAAAAAGATACATGCAGCCCAATGTTCATAGCAGCACTGTTTACAATAGCCAAGACATGGAAACAACCCAAATGTCCATTGACAGAGGACTGGATAAAGAAGCTGTGGTATATTTACACAGTGGACTACTACTCAGCCATAAAAAATAATGAACTAATGCCATTTGCAGCAACATGGATGAGAATGGAGATCTTCATTCTAAGTGAAGTAAGCCAGAAAGAAAAAGAAAACTACTGTACCATATCACTTATATCTGGAATCTAATAAAAAATAAAAATAAAAAGACAAAAATGAACTTATTTACAAAACAGAAACAGACTCACAGACAAACTTATGGTTACCAGAGCAGAAAGTGGGTAGGAAGGGATAAATTCGGAGTTCAAGATTTGCAGATACTAATTACTGTACATAAAATAAACAAGTTTCTTCTGTATAGCACAAGGAACTATATTCAATATCTTATAGTAATTTACAGTGAAAGAGTATGAAAAGGAATATATGTATGTATATGTATGACTGAAACATTATACTGTACAACAAAAATTGACACAACATTGTAAACTGACTACACTTCAATTAAAAAACATTTTTAAGGCAAAAAAAGAATAAATGCCTTTATAGGTAGAAATAATTGCCTTATTTTTTCAAGTTTTACTGACATATTACTCAATTATAATGAACACAGTTAATCCTTGAACAACTCAGGGGTTAGGAGTGCCAATCCTGCACATAGTCAAAAATCTGTGTATAATTTATTGTCGACCCTCTGAATCCACAGTTCTTCACATCCACAGTTCAGCATCTGCAGATTCAACCATCTTGGATCCTATAGCACTGTAGTATTTGCTATTGAAAAAATCTGCATGTAAGTGGACCCATGCAGTTCAAACCCATGTTGTTCAAGGGTCAACCATATACAAAAATTGGGAAATCTGATTAATGACTCCTAATGTCTTTACAGAACTCTCTTCTACTTTAACATAGGAATACATCTGCCTCCCCTTAGGATGTAATATTTACATCAAATAAGTATTTACATGACTTCTGTTTTTCCTGTTTCTTTTTGAGTTTGTGGGTTTTAGAGAGACAATATGGTCCAACTATTGCCCATAGACCTAGGATGGCTATGCCAGAAATTTCTGTGTAGACTTTGGTCTTAATAACAAGTCCTTGTATGACTGAGCTCCCTCAACCACTTTCAGAAAAGGAATTTCTATTCCTTCATAACCAAGCATTCGAAAGTTGCCTGTGTGGCCCTGTTCTCACTCTTACATTCTACATCTGCATCTCTAAGGTGGCTCAGGCATAATGCTGCTCTCAGCCCAAGCCTGTCGTTGTCAAGGTTTGGTAGTTCATTCAGATGCTACCTGAACAACTAGAAAGGTGTTACTACTTCTCAGATTGCTTAATAGCTTCCAAGACTATGGGTGAAGAGTTTTGAACCCAGGAAATGAACCAGAAGCCTCCTCATGGCAAATCAAACTCTTATATAATTGAATAATTTTTGATACTGCTCATATGTATGTTATTTATTTTCTAAATAACCTGAAAAGGCTTTACTGGAAGAAGTAATATTTTGATGCATGTTTGAGTAACAGAACAGAGAAGTGCTTGTCAAACTGGAAGGCCAAAAAAGATGTGAAGAAAAAAAAAAAAACAGGTTCCAAGTATAGATAAAACCAGAAAAAAACATCTGAAGTTGAAGTGGAATTATCAGACAAGGACCATAAATATATCTACCTAAGACAAGTGGACTTTGGAGTAGATGAAAGATGACTTATTGCCAGGGATTAAGATACTAATTAAAACACTCTCAAAATCCCTTATGTTTGGAATAGGCTCTTGCTATTCCTTTTACTTTTAGCATAGCATTGAAAAAATGGAATGTAAGGAGACATTTGAGTTTATTTAAATACCACAAAATGATGTTTGCAGTGCTTCTAAAAATAAAGACAATTTTTATAATACATAAGTGACAGGAAACGAATTCCACAAATAGAAGCATGAAATCCATTTGGAATGGCTAAGTCAACCAGAATATATATATGTGTGTGTCAGTAACTTGAAATGCACTCACTCATTTTATGAAGTACACATTCTCCTTATTTTTTTGACTTGAGTATTTGAAGGAAAATGTAATCCATATGTTCTTCATTCATTTACACTTGAGATATTAAAATGGGGCTTGAATTACGTATTTGTGTATCATGAGCCAGTTATTTCTGTTGAAAATATCTCTTTTCTTGATTTAAAAAAAAACACACTAAATTAGAATCCAAAGTTGTCAATTCACAGCAGCAACTCCTAGTCTAGAAAACACATATTCTCTTGACATATGACAAGATGTTCTAAGTTTTACAAACATCAGGCACAATTAAAGGTCAAGGTCTTGTTTTTTCTGTCTCTATTACTAACTACTGTAAGCCATTCCAAAATAATCATCCAAACACTCCTTCTACTTAAATCCCTATGTCAAGATTCTGTATGTTTCATTATATCTATCTTAGGAGACATCAGATTTACAAGTTCTTCATTTACATCTCTTATTCAGGTTTATAAAATAATTTTTATTTCACCAAGTACAATGAGCACTATCATATGCCATAAAAAAAGAAAAAAATAAAAATAAAAACAAAACAACATAGAACAAAAACAGTTTTATTTTTCATCAGTATATGAATTTCATTTTATACACAGGATTATCCCTTGGTTTCCAGATCAGTCTCTCTTGTCTATAACTAATTTATTTCCATTTGCAATGATGTATGTCATTTCCCCCCTCAATAAAGGTCTTCATTGTCAATTTTTGTGGAGAAAAAGCAAAAAGAGAAGAAAGATCACATTGCAGCCCTGGAAGCCAGATGTCACGGCCTTTGCTCTCAGCTGACACCAGGCAAAGCTCCCAGAGGCACAGTGGCTCATTATCTGAGATGAGAGATGAGATGCCAGGGGCTCCTGTAACCCTAACAGGAAAAGTTTCTGCTGCGGCTGGTTCTATGGTAGCTTTTAATTCATCCTCCATGGTATCAACCACCACTTTTGGCTGTAGCCTACTGATGCTGACACTTGTTTCTGTATGCCATAATTTAAAGAATCACACTATGAAATAGCTCCAGAATGTGCCTTGTAACATTTAGTCACAATAAGGGCATTTACATCCCTCCCAATTTTTCTGTGTGTAAGAACATTATTTAACTTCTACTCTCATAGCAAATTTCATTTATATAATACAGTGTTATCCACTATAGTCATCATGTTATATGTTAGACCCTCAGACATTATTCATCTTCTAATGGGAAGTTTATACCCCTTTACCAATCTCTTCCTACTTCCCCCACTCTCTGGCAACCACTTTTCTACTCTATGAGTTTGACTTTTTTTCTTTTAGAATTTCACCTGGAAGTGTTATCATGTAGTATTTGTCATTCTCTGTCTGGCTTATTTCAGTTAGCATTATGCCCTCCAGGTTCATCCATGTTGTTGCAAATGACAGGATTTTCTCATTTTTCAAGACTCGTTAATATTCTATTGTGTACATATACCACATTTTCTTGATCCATTTCATTCATCAATAGACATTTAGGTTGTTTCCATACCTGGGCTATTGTGAGTGGTGCTATGAACTTGGGAGTACAGATTTATCTTCAAGATAATGATTTCATCTAGGGGAGATATATACCCAGAAAGTAGAATCACTGGGTCAGAGAGTGGTTCTATTTTTAATTTCCTTAGAAACTTCCATATTATTTTCTATAGTAAAGTTGTACCAACTTACATTCCCACTGACAGTGCACAAGGGTTCCCTTTTCTCCACATCCTCACCAGCATTCATTATCTCTTGTCTTTTTGATAATAGCCATCCTTACACATGTGATGTGGTATCTCACTGTGTTTTGATTTGCATATCAAATCATATTTGATGATTACTGAGTGTTCAGGACATTTTCATGTACCTGTTGGGCATCTGGATATATTCTTTAGAAAAAATGTTCATTTAGGTCCTTTGCCCATTTTTAATTGGTTATTATTATTTTTTTTTGGCTTGAGTTGTATGGGTTTCTTATATGTTTTGAATATTAAGCCCTTATCAGATATACAGTTTGCAGATACTTTCTTCCACTTCTCAGGTTGCCTTTCCCTTGTGCTGATGGTTTCTTTTGCTGTGCAGAAACCTTTTTTTTTTTTTAAGGTTTTTGGGGGGGGAGATGGAGGGTAATTAGGTTTATTTATTTTTAGAGGCGGTACTGGGGATTGAACCCAGGACCTCATGCATGCTAAGCATGCACTCTGCCATTTGAGCTATATCCTCCCCCAGAAACCTTTTAATTTGATATTGTTCCATTTGTTTATTTTTGCTTTTGTTGCCCCCAAATATTCTTAAGAAATCAATGGATTCATACTCTTGAGTGATATGCAATATTGCAGAGGGCTCAAGTTACATTCTTGGTCCTTAGAACACAGAAAATATATTCGGCTTGTATTTCTACAGCTTACTGAGTTTAATTAAGATTATTACTTTCTGAGCTGTTTTATAAGTCCACAGTAAGCCCACTGCCTTCTCCTCCCTTGGCCATTTACTCAGTAAGAAGATGATTACACAAAACTGTATTTTCCTGAACCATGTGCCAACGCTTAGTGAAAGTGCCATAGTAACGTCTTACTAATAAGACTAATGTAAATAATCAGTACGTTATGAACTAAATTGTGTCTCCCCAAAGATATAGTCAAGTTCTAACCCTTGGTAACTATGAATGTGATCTTATTTGGAAATGGTCTTTGTAAGTGTAAACAAGTTAAAATGAGAGCATGCTGAATTTGGGTGGGGCCTAATCCAACATGACTGAGGTTTTTATAAGACCAGGAAAATTTGGACATAAACACTGAGACACGAAATGGAGGCTACCATGTGAAGACAGAGACAGAAACCAAATACCTGGGGCTACCAGAAGCTGGAAAAATCAAGGAAGGATCCTCCTCTGGAGGCTCTAGAGGGAACAGGCCCTCCCAACACCTTGATGTTGGGCCTCTAGCCTCTAGAACTGTGAGAGAACAAATTCCTGTTGTCTGAAGCCACCCAGTTTGTGGTCCTTTGAGGCACTCCAAGCAGCTGGAGATAGAAGCCCTTCAATCCTGTAGGAACGCTCTTGTGGTGTATTAGTGCAGCAGTGTCCACTTCAAGGCACTAAGTATTTATAATCATAAAAATAAATAAATCAATTTTCTATAAAGAAATGGACATGTTTTCTGATGAGCTAAATTCCAAGTGCATTATACAGAAGGTATAGATTCAGGAGTGAAGATATTGCTACACAAACCGCAAGTTGCAAGAACCCATCTCCAGAAATAGCATTCCAGTAAAGGCTGTCCCCCAGGCTGGCTATGTGCCTCATGCTTCAATGTGAGGTCTGCATATACTATAGACCTCTGAATATGAAAATCATGTGCAAATATCTGGTGTTTCTAGATTTTCGGCTAGTAATTTTTAGGCATGGCTTTATAACATGAAGAAACTGGTAATAGCTACCTAAATTAATTAACAAAGAGCTTTGGGTTTAGCTACTTTTAGATGGATCTTGGTATCCCAAGGGCCCCACAGAGAACCTGCCAGAGGGTTGGTGTCAAAAAATAGTTATGAAGTAATATGTAGACATTAGATATGTATAAATGGTTGGTTATACATGAAGAAGGTAACCTGTAATTAAAAACTGAATAAAAGCATTAATACGTCACATTTATGAAAACATTACAGTTTACAAGGATATTGACGTACATTATTTAATTTTCAAAACAACTGTGTCAAACAGATATACTCTCCCTGCTTTATGGACAGAATATTAAGGCTCAGAAAGTTTTAAATGATGTTCCTGAAATCATGGAGCTAGTAAATAGTGTAAAAATGGGAGGTAGTAGTGACTCAGAGCACAAATCTCTGTGCCAAATTCTATGTTCTGTCTTCTTTACCATAATCAGCTTCTGAGGAAATGCCTCCTCAGCTCTTGAGAAGACTCCAGACCTCACTGTAAATTGTTATGTGCCTGGAAACTATTCACCTCAACTGTTTCTATCACAATTTGTCCATTTTAAGTGGGGTTAAAAATATTTGAAACGCCTTTCTCATTTAAACAAGATGAGAGTACATGTGTTAATGCTTAAATCACACCAGAAACTGTCAAAAAGAATGGTCTCTGTTTAAATCCAAGAAATTAGTTTTACAATTATATAACTAAAATTCTAACCAGATGTAGTCCCAAATGAATTATGTTAACTCTCTTCTTTCACTCATTAAGATTATAGAAATTTTATGTTAATTTTATCTTTACTGTACTTCACTATTCCAAACATTCTTAACTAAAATGCCAAATATCTTGGTTAAAATTTTTAAAGCCATCATTTATCATCATTTGATGTATAAGGCATATTGTATTAGACTGCGTGCTTTAACTACCCAGAATCTCTCTCCATGAAGGAGCAGGTCCACCAGCACATCATTCAAAATGATCACCATGGCGCCAGCATTGGAATAATAATGCAAGTGTGTTTTCTGGACACAAACTTGGTGGGTCCCAGTCCGTCTCAGGAATCTGAAATTTGGAACTGAGAAAGACTGAGGGGGTCATTAAAGCTGTGTATCACATGACTTCAAAGTTCTAGGAAGTCCCAAATCCCTAATGACCAAAGTTCCTAAGAGCTGGCCTGAAGTGAAATTGGATGCAAAAGATTCTGAAAGACTAGCCAGAAATAAATCAATCAAAAACTAATTGTGAGAGCTTAAGCCTGACCATAATAGAATTTAACTGCCTTCTGGCAAAATAAAACTATTTAGACGTTTTATAATCATGCCAATCCTCCACCATATAAACAAGCCATGCTATGAAGACAAAAAATAACAAGTCACACTTAACACTATTGAACTGTATACTTAAAAAGGTTAAGATGGTCAATTTAATGTTATGTGTTTTCTATCACCACTCCCCCAAAAAAGTCACAGAGAAATTAATTTGCTAGTTAAGAACATTGTATTTATCCAGTTGAGGTTCTCTGTTTTTTCCAACTGATGAGAACTTGATTAAATGTATTGGTCATGACAAAGAGATGAGGCACTTAAAGTGGTCCCAAATAATAATAAAATTTAGTCTTGAAGAAATTGATAGACATTAGTAGACATGTACTGGTAAATGCTTAACAACCACCTCTCAAACAACAAAACAGTGATTTGTAAAACAGGTCAGTTTAATGGTATAAACATTATCACCATGCCTATTTTAAGCCACCAATGTCACATCAGTAAATACAGAATTGGAAAGAGATGGATGGACACAATCAGCCTTTGTAAGAAGGCTCCAGCTCCCCACGGGAGAATAAGGCAGAACAGAACCAGTTCAAATGTCTGCTGTGTCTTCATTTCATTTCAATTGTGTTAAGTTCAAAATGTACTGATGTAGGAAAAGGAAAAGGGAACCAATATTTATGAAGTGGCTACTGTGTGCCAGGCCCACGTTAAATTATCTCACTCTAAAATGTTATGGGGGAGACTGGCCAAGATGGTGGAGTAGAAAGACCCCAAGCTCACCTCCTCTCATGACCACACCAAAATCATAACTATTTGCAGAATAACCATTGATGAAAAAGACAGACACCTACCAGAAAAGATCTTCTACGGCTAAAGACAAAGAAAAAAAAACGCAACAAGATGGACAGGAGGGGTGGAGTCATGATATAGTCAAGTCCCATACCTCTGGATGGGAGACCCACAAACAGGAGAATAATTACATTGCAGAGATTCTCCCACAGGAGTGAGAACTCTGAGCTCCATGTCAGGCTGCCCAGCCCAGGGGTCCTGAACTGGTAAGATGAGCCCTCAGAGCATTTGGCTTTGAAGGCTACTGGGGCTTCATCTAGGAGTCCCACCGGATGGGAGACTTCACTCTTCTAGGGCGTATACAGAACTTCACACACTCCAGGACCCGGGACAAAAGCAGTAATTTGACAGGAGCCTGAATCAGGCCTACCTGCTGGTCTTAGAGAGTCTCCCGGAGAGGCAGGAGGTGACTGCCGTTCACCCTGGAGATACACACACAGGTGATAATCATTCTTGGGAGTTCTTCCTACCATGTAATGCTGGTGCTGGTGGGCACCACTGTGGAATCCTCCCTCTAGCTCATTAGCACCAAGACCTGGCCCCAGCCAACAGCTTGTAGGTGCTAGTGCAGGGATGCCTCTGGCCAAGCAACTAACTGGGTGGGTACACAGCCCCACCCATCAATGTTTTGGGGTTTTTTTTTGCACAAAAAAAATCTACAACCAAGAATACCCTACCCAGCAAGGCTCTCATTCACAGCTGATGGAGAGATCAAAAGCTTTACAGACAAACAAAAGCTCAAAGAGTTCAGCACCACCAAAGCAGCTTTACAACAAACGTTAAAAAAACCTCTCTAAGTTAAAAAGAAAAAACCACAACTAGAAACATGAAAATTACAACATAAAAAAGCTCATCAGTAACAGGAAGTACACAGTAAAGGTAGGAAATCATCCAGTAGGAAGGTTAAAAGACAAAAGTAGTAAAATCATCTATATTAGCAATAAGCTGTTAAGGGATACACAAAACAATCACACATGTGAAATATGATACCAAAAACAATAACGTGTGGGGAAGAGGGCACAAACGCAGGGTTGTTACAATGCATTTGAAAGTAAGAGATCGGCAACTTAAAACAATCACATATATGTTTTATATATATATAAAACTCCATAGGAACCTCATGGTAATCACAAATCAAAAATCTATAATAGACACACAAACAAAAAAAGAAAAAGAAATCTAAAGACAGTCATCAAATCACAAGAGAAGAGAATAAAAGAAGTAAGCACAAAAACACCTATGAAAGCAACTCCAAAACAATTAACAAATTGTGGGATTTATCCCAGGGAAGCAAGGATTTTTTTTTTAATATTCACAGGATGGATTTTTTTTTCTCACGAAAAAAATCCTTTAAAATTCGCCCAGGTGAAAGACTACAGGTAATGAAAAGTCATTATCTTCATCATCATCAAGCTGTTATATGAATGCTTATCTAAATTGGATGCTATATAGCAGCTTACAAGTGTTTACACCTTTGGAGCATAGGTGACAAAAGGGTAAACTGGAAATTTCTGCTGGCCGCCTAGTATGGAGGTGTGGTCTGTACACTCGTCAACTCCTCTTCTCTCACAGAAACTGATATTGGTATTTACAGATTATCGACCCCGGAAAAAATGACAGTAAACATCTGTGCCAGGTATGTTTCAAAAATACTGATGTTATGAAGCATGAAAGATTCAAATTTCTATCTGTAAGCCAATTTTAATGTATTGAATAGTTCTTTTAGAAAATTATATCCTCATCATTGAAATAAAATCATAAAATTCTGGAAAGGAGAATGCTGATAGATCTCTTGGGATATAGTCTTTTTATAGCTGAAGCATGAATTCTTTAATCACACCACCTTTCTTCCAAAAGAGAGAGTAGTTACTGGTTCAGAGAAGTAGCTTCCATCTCACTGCATTGCTGTGTAGCACTGCAATTCAGAATGTTTTTATTTTATGGAATTCTCATCCTAATGACTAATTCCAGACACAGCAGCTCTACTTAATGGTATCATCTCTATTTTAAATTTTCAGTACATTTAAACATTTATATCACTAAGAATCAATGCTTGGACTATACTAAATTATTAAGAGTTATCCAGATCTTTCAATTCTTTGCCTTCCACCACTGGTGAAACTTAAAACTTTTATGTGCAATCTAGTCCTGACAATTTCAACTATCCATTTGATTTCATATTATATATGAATAATACTATATATAAAATATACACCACCCCGAACAGTTGTTTTTGTGCTGGTTCTACCTTTAACAGGAATGTAATTGGTAATAAAGTATAAAGAAGTCAACAAAGACACATGCTAGTATCAGGAAAAGGAAAACTTTCAGATTCCAACTATAGTATCACCAGGAAAGCTGGTAGTAGTAATAGCTAAAGTTAACATCCTGTATTACGTGCCTTAAATGAATCATAATCTAATTCTCATAACTTCAAAAGTAAGAGCTACTATTAATCCCATTCCTCATTTGAGGAAACTGGGGCTAGGAGAAGTTGAGTAACTTGTCTAAGGCTACTACTCAGTGTGGAAGTCAGACTTTAAACTCGGGTAACCATTTCTAGAGCCTCAGGGACTTAACAAGGCTCCCCCACCTCCATCTGTGAGGTCTAATGGGTTCCTGCCAAACTTTGTACAGCTGCAAGAATTGCTCACTCCTGCAAGCAGAGGAGATAACTGGGGCCAAGGAGTGATGGCAATGGCAGGAGCACAGAGGCTCTTCTGTTCTGTTCTTCTCTCCCTTTTCCTCTCTCATCTTCTCCAGTGATGGAATTCATGTCCATCTGCCTCTTAGTCCACCAATTCCTTACAAGCATGATTACAGGGCAGTATAGTGTTCAACATGGTATCTCTCGTACCTCGTACAATACAGACACATAATAGGCAATGAATACTTGTTGGATGAAGGAATGAATGAATCCTTTCAGGGTTGTTAAGTGTTAAATGAGACAAGGCACAGGACATTAAGAGCTTATACCTGGCACACACCAGATGCTTAGTAAATATTAGTTCTTGCTATTCTACTATTTTATGTCTACTGTTACTATTATTTGTTTAAAAGATAATTTTTAAGCAGAATATAAATAATTTATTTCAATGTTCTACTACATTTAATTAACTGAGCTCTTGCTACATGACCTTTAGATTTTATTTTATTCATAATTAATTTTGTTATTGAGCCTAGTTAATTACTATTAATCCTAGTTAATTTTGTTATTAAGCCAAGTTGTGGCCATTTTATTTACAGCAGAAACAGAAGTGTGAGGATGATTATTCCTATTTGCTTTCAACACACATGCAAAAGTATTCATTTTTGCTGCATTTTAGAAATGAAATTGCTGAGTAAAAAGGTTTACAAAATTCTAACGTTTTAAAGGTTATTTAAAAGGAACACATTTCTGCAGAGCAGCCAAGATGGCAGAGTAGAAGGATGCTCTTAGTTCACCCTCTTCCACAAATACACCACGAGAGATATCCACAGACCCACCCATTCACTCAGAACACCTGCTGAACATGGACAGACCATTGTCTTCTTCAAAAGACAAAATTCCTTATAAACCTGGTAGAAAAAAAAAAAGAAGAAGAAAAAGGAAATTAGTCCAGGACCTATCCCACAGTGCGGAGCGGCAAAGGAGGAATAGCACTCTTACACTGGGACTCCCCCTCTCCCACAGAGAAGTCAGCAGGACCAAGGGGGAACCTCTGAGGCTCAGATTTGTGCACAACAGCCCTTGGCTGACAGAACTAAGAGAGACCAGCACCAAGGGTCCCTGCAACCCCTAGCCCTAGATGCGAGAGCTGGCTGGGGTAGGCTGGGACTGGCTGCCTGAGCTGGGCAGAGGGCTGGGGCTGACTGAGTAGAGGCAGCCTCAGGGGACAGGAGTGAGAGCAATAAGTCAATGGAGAAACTAAATGACACAATATAATAGTTGGACTTGGTTGATATTTTTAGGACATTACATCCCCCTAAAACAGAATATACATTCATCTCAAGTGTGCATGAACATTCTCTAGGACAGATCATGTACTTGGGCACGAAAGAAGCCTCAACAAATTTAAGAGGATAGAAATTATTTCAAGCATCTTTTCTTGAAAGCCATGAAACTAGAAATCAATCACAGAAAAACCAAGGGGAAGAAAATGACAGCATGGAGATTAAACAACATGCTACTAGAAAACCAATGGGTGGATGATGAAATCAAAGAAGAAATTAAAAAATACTTTGAGAAAAATGACAATGAAAACACAACCACATAATCTGTGAGATGCAGCAAAAGCAGTCGTGAGAGGGAACTTTACAGCGATACAAGCACTCCTCAAAAAACAAGAAGAATCTCAAGTAAACAACCTAATCTATCACCTAAAAGAATTAGAAAAAGAAGAGCAAAAAAACCCTGAAGTCAACAGAAGGAAGGAAATAAAGATCTGGGAGGAAATATATAAAATAGAGATTTAAAAAAAAAAGAAAAAATCAATCAAACCAAGAGCTGGTTTTTTGAAAGAGTAAAAATTTGACAAACCTATGGCCAGGCTCACAAAGAAGAAAAAAAAACATAAATAACAAAATGAGAAAGGAAAATGGAGAATTACAACCAATACCACAGAAATACTAAAAAATCGTAAGAGAATACTATGAACAACTATATGGAAACGAATTGGACAACCCAGAAATAATGGACAAGTTTCTGGAAACATACAGTTGACTAAGAGTGAATCAAGAAGAAACAGACCATGTGAACAGACTGACAACTAGAAATGAAATAGAATTAGCAATAAAAAAAACCTCCCTACAAACAAAACTTCAGTACCAGATGCTTTCACTGAGGAATTCTAACAAAAATACAAAGAACTCATACAGGCCCTTCTCAAACTCTTCCAAAAGACTGAAAAGAAGGGAGTACTCCCAAACTCATTTTATGAAGCCATCATCACCTTGATACCAAAAACAGACAAAGACACTATCAAAAAAAGAAAATTATACACCAATATCATTGACGAACATAGAAGCAAAAATCCTCAACAAAATATTGGCAAACAAAATCCAACAGCACATAAAAAACATCATACACCATGATCAAGTTGGATTCATCCCACAGACACAAGGATGGTTCAACATACACAAATCAATCAATGTGATAAACCACATCAACAAAAGAAAAGATAAAAATCACATGATCATCTCAATAGATGTAGGAAAAGCATTAGATAAAATTCAACACCCATTTATGATAAAGACTCTTATCAAAGTGAGTATAGAAAGAACATTTCTCAACATAATAAAAGCTATTTATGACAAACCCACAGGCGGCATAATACTCAATAGTAAAAAGCTGAAAGCCTTCTCACTAAAATCTGGAACAAGACAAGGATGCCCACACTGACTACTTCTATTCAACATAGTCTTGGAAGTCCTAACAGCAGCAATCAGGCAAGAAAAAGAAATAAAAGGGATCCACATTGGAAAAGAAGAGGTAAAATTGTCACTATATACAAATGAATGATACTATATATAGGAAACCCTCAAAGTTCCACACAAAAACTGCTAGAGCTGATGAAAGAATTCGGCAAGGTAGCAGGATACAAGATTAATATAGGGAAATCAGTGGCATTTCTTTACACTAACAATGAATTAGCAGGAAAAGAAAGTAAAGAAACAGTTCCTTTTAAAATCACATCCAATACAATAAAATACTTAGGAATAAATCTGACCAAGGAGGTGAAAGATGTACACATATATAACTATAAAACACTGATTAAGGAAATTAAAGATAACTTAAAGAAATGGAAAGATACCCAATGCTCTTGGAATGGAAGAATCAATATCGTTAAAATGGCCATACTCTCCAAAGCAGTCCACAGATTTAGTATGATCTCTATCAAATTACTCAGAACACTTTTCACAGAAATAGGACAAACAATCCTAAAGTTTATATGGAATCACAAAAGACCCAGAATTGCTGAAGTAATATTGAAGAAAAAGAATGAAACTGGAGGAATAACCCTCCCAGACTTCAGACAATGCTACAGAGCTACAAATCAAAACAGTGTGGTATTGACATAAAAAACAGACATATGGATCAATGGAAAAGAACAGAAATAAATCCACAGACCTATGGTTAATTATATTCAACAAAGGAGGCAAGAATATACAATAGAGAAAAGACAGTCTCTTCAGCAAATGGTGTTGGGATAACAGGACAGCTGCATGTAAATCAATGAAGTTATAACATTCCCTCACACCATACAAAAAATAAACTCAAAATGGCTTAAAGATTTAAACATAACACACTATAAAACTCTTAGAAGAAAACATAGGCAAAATATTCTCTGACATAAATCTTAGCAATGCTCTCCTAGGGCAGTCTACCCAGGCAATAGAAACAAAAGCAAAAATAAACAAATGGGACCTAATTAAACTTACAAGCTTTTGCACAGCAAAGGAAATCACAAGCAAAACAAAACAATAATCTACGGAGTGGTAGAAAATATTTGCAAATGATGCAACTGAGAAAGGCTTTATTTCTACAATAAACAGCTCATACAACGTAATAAGAAAAACACACACAATCCAATCCAAAAATTGACAGAAGATCTAAACAAGCAATTCTCCAGTGAAGACATACAAATGGCCAATAGGCACATGAAAAAAATGCTCAATATAACAAATTATCAGAGAAATGCAAATCAAAACTACAGTGAGATATCACCTCCCACCAGTCAGAACAGCCATCATTCAAAAGTCCACAAATGATAAATGCTGGAGAGGGTGTGGAGAAAAGGGAACCCTCCTACACTGCTGGTGGGAATGTAGTTTGGTGCAGTCGTTATGGAAAACAGTATGGAGATTCCTCAAAATACCAAAAATAGACTCACCATATGATCCAGCAATCCCACTTCGGGGTGTATATCCAGAGGGAACTCTAATTCGAAAAGATACATGCACCTCAGTGTTCACAGCAGCACTATATACGATAGCCAACTCATAGAAGTAACCTAAATGTCCACTGACAGATGACTGGATAAGTAAGTTGTGGTATATTTAAACAATGGAATACTACTCAGCCATAAAAAATAATAAAATAATGTCATTTGCAGCAACATGGATGGATCTGGAGACTGTAATTCTAAGTGAAGTAAGCCAGAAAGAGAAAGAAAAATACCATATGATATCACTTATATGTGGAATCTTTAAAAAAGAAAAAAAAAAGACAAACGAACTTATTTACAAAATAGAAACAGACGCACAGACATAGAAAACAAACTTATGGCTATGGGGGGGAGGTGGGGGAAGGGATATATTGAGAGTTCGAGATTTGCAAAGACTAACTAATACATATAAAATAGATAAACAGCAAGTTTATACTATATACCACAAGGAACTAGTTCAGTATCTTGTAGTAACTTATGGTGAAAAAGAATATGAAAAAGAATATAGGTATGCTCACGTATGAATGAAGCATTATGCTGTACACCAGAAACTGACACAACATTGTAAACTGACTATACTTCAATAAAAATATATATATACCAAGAAAAGAAAGCTTTCTACAAGTTAGTGAAACTAAATTATGAATTTCATCTAGTACCTATTGAAATCAGCTTTTTATGTTAGCACAGCATTCAAAGATACAAATAATATTAATGGTGCAAGCTATTAAAATATTGTATTAATATAATGTAGAGCATCCTTTTTCTAATCATCTGTCTTTCCAGGAAACTGGCCACAGCCCACTTGAATCCTACTTACCATGTCCTTGGGGATATGAGTCCTCCCTCTTCCCTACTTCAGCCCCACCATCAGTTGCTCAATCTCATTCAAGTCTTGGATTTTTGAGTCAGTCTTAAAAACAGCCACTTAAATTCTGACCACTGAGTCACTGGATCACTTTGGTGACTACCTAGTCTTTCCAAGTCTTTACATCCTCAACTATCTATGAAGATAACAACACCTGCATTATATGGAGGCTGGGGGTGGGAGGGGGATGGTTAAATGAGGAAAACAGGGCAAAGAGCCTACACATTCTCTCCCCTTTCTATGCTGAAATCTGGAGCAAATGCTCCTCAGTGGGCTTTACCATTTTCAGGTGAAGGCTTTGGGGACTCTTAGGGGTCTAAGGACAAGCCACGCAGAGAAAATTAGGTCCTCACAAAGTGTGGCCCAGGATTTCAAGGGTTTCAGGGACCTGTTAAGACTTTCCATTCACTGCCCAGGACACCACAGACGAATGACTAGAAGCCCCTAGGACAGACTAGGATCGCTAATGAGGAAGAGTAGCAATCAATGCAGAAAAGAACAAAGAGATCAGGAGGTGAAGGATCAAAGGAGGGAAAAATAACTAAAAGAAACAAACAAGAAAAGAAACAAAGGAAAGATGTGGCAACTTGGTTCGGGCAGAGAGAACATTTAAGAAATACTTAAAATTACTTGTTGCCCCTGTCCTCAGCCTAAATTGAAATACTTGTTAGTTCTGGATTGAAGTCTATTTGTGGAATGCTTAAAAAGTTAATCGCAGCCTTAGAAACATTTGACAACAAAGTGTATGTTAATCCGAAATATAATCAAGTTGTAAAAGCCAAACTGACCCTCCATGTGGAGGGTGAATAAGTCAAGTCGGCCCTGCCCCAGCCCCACATCCAGGGCATTAAGCTGACGAGGCTCTGCCTTCCTGCTTGCCTTCTCCGTTTATAATCAGGGGATCGTGGTTTCTAGAGGCTTCTTTGAACCACATACACAAACAAATTAGCCTAATTATTTACTGCTTTCCCAATTCAGATGAAATAATTCTGTTTAAAAAAAAAAAAAAGTAACGCCCTCGTCCCCACCCCTGCAAAAGACAATCTCAAAGCCAAGCGAGATTGGTGCACCTCCTGCTAGTCTCTTTGTTGCTCTGTGTCAGCCCTAATTCAAGGGCAGATTTCTGGTTTATTTGCTATTTTCCGTCTCTCCTCTCTTTCCTGAGGTGAGCCCTCTGCCGCCCCCGCCCCCCCCCCAACCCATGTAGGAAGGGGCCTACTTTCACTTGAACCAAGGCTGAGGAATGCTGCTGGAACACCGAAGTTAAAATAATGAAAACTCCGAGAGGGCTGCTTCCACCTGTGATTCTCTCTCCTCCATTCACACCACACAGTATTGGTCTAGGTGTCTTGACCACAAGTACACACTCAACTGTCTAATGGACCCAGAAAGTGTACTTAAGTGGGCTGTCTAGTAGGATGGAGGGAACCACATGGAATGTTCCCACTTTCCTTAAGGAGTCTGGTGCCCAGGAAGGAATATGGCTGGAAGGAATCCCAGGTGTACTACTCAAGGGTCCTATATATATATGTATGTCTCATCCAGTGTTTGCCAAAGTAGGTACCCAATACAGGCTATTATTGATACTTTGTATCAATGTATCTCAAACTGTATTGTGCATCATAAATAATCTGAGAGATTATTAAAATTCACATTCTGAGGCCCCATCCTCAGAGGTCCTGATCACCTATCACAGGAGTATTTATCTGAAATCTCAATTTTTTTTGGAAGAGACCCAGTGATTCTGATCTACATGGTCTGTGGCCCATGTGCTGAGAAACTCTGCAGCCCAGCAGTTAGCACTGGACTTTGCCAAATATTCTGAACCAGATGCTCTCTGATTCCTTGAACCTTCAGAGAGAAGGCAAATCTATGATATTTTGGCTTGCTTTCTTTTTCTCTAGAATCTAAATTCTGAGATAACTAACCTGAAAAGTCTCACTGTCCCCAACCATATGCCCTCCTCTCTGAGAGCCCTCTACTAACTCACGATGTTTTCATCTCTTATTCTGTAAAAGAAAGAGAACATTTGGCCAGATGGGCCTGCAGATGAAAACCTAGGGGAGAGGAAAAGTGGCATATGTTGACTTACCCTGGGAGAGTGGAGTCATAGAAAGATCTGTTTAGCATCAAGCAGACCGGAGCTTCCTTCTTAGTCCTGCCCTTTCCTTGCCTTCTGAGCCTCAGGATTCTCAAGCATAAAATGGGAAAGAAAACATGTGCCGCCTTCACTAGCAGGTGCTCGCAATTACCTACTCCACATGGATTTGTCATTTTGGGATTAGGTTCTCTCGTACGTGTCAGACAATACTAGTTACTTATCCACCCTCCGATTCTTGCTTGCTAACAAAAGCCCATCATTTGTCGGGGGTGGGGGCAGCAAGGTACCCAGATAAAAAGCAAAATACGTTACTCTTACTTGCAGCTAGCAGTGGCCAATAAGTTCTGGCCAATAAGACCCAGGATGAATTCAATTGAGGGTTTCTAGGGAAGCATTGCTTCCCTTTCTTCCTTTTCCCTTTTCTTCATGATCTTCCTCCTTTTTCTTCCTCCTCTTATGAATATCCCTTCTACTAATTGCAATGTGTTTGTGAGGATGGAGGTGGACCACCTGCATCCATGACGACAAAGGTCTGTAACTAAGGATAGTGGAGCAGGAAGCCTGGGTCTTTGGGGGCATCCTTAAAGCAGTATTGGACTTTCCACCTCTAGACTTGATGCTACATGACAAAAATAAGCCCCCTATTTGTTTATACCACTATTATTTGTACTACAAGCATAATCCCTACCCAAAGCGCTGCTCTGGAATAGAAGTGCTTCATCCCAGCCAGAAGACTACTAACACTAGCAAGATCCAGCCTCCCTAGGTGAAACCTCCAGCTTTAGTAGCTCTCATCTTTGCTTAGAACTTTCTAACTTGGATCTACTCCCTGGAATATTCTCTTCCAAGTTGTAGCCTGATGGGTGATCTTCTGACCTACTGTTTGCTCTAAAATACTCCATTTTCCTTTCTCTGATTTTTTCCCCTGGTCTTATTTACCTTCCTGCTTCTGATACCATTCTACAATCAGAATGAAATGGTTAGATCCTTATTAAGCTCTTTTGATCATCAGGGCTGAGACTAACATGTGGTGTAAGATGCAAGAGTGCAAAATTTAAGGGAGCACTCACTCACAGGTCCTGCAAGGAAAGGATGTTAGATGTCAGTGTGTTAGAGTGAATACCTCCTTAAATTGCCTCACTAGCCTCATCCTAGTGCCCCTCCCACCCCATTCCTTAGTCCTGCCCACATCCCCACCCCAGCTTCTGGGATGGACCTGATCTTCAATTTCAGTGTTTGTCAAACTGCAATTTACAACCACTATCTTTTACTGAGATTTCTACAATGGATATGATATTTTAAAAGATGATATACAACAGGGTAGAAAATACTGAAACATATCCATTACATAGAAAGCATTCTTTACATAGTAAGGGAAAGTATTGTTAGTTCTGTTTCAGCTATGCATACAAATACGTATGTGTGTATGTGCAGCATTGGGCCATGAGATAAAATGAAAATACTTCCTGTGGATTATGGCCCAGTAGTAGTGAAAAGAAAAGTTTTTGCTTCCAACTTAGTATCCCTCTTGATCTAGGTTTCTCAACTTCATACTAGCTATCTACTAAATTTCGCCTGCAAACTTAGCTTATATATGCTTACAGAATATTTAGCATATATTAGCTACAAAGAGCTCAGGTATGTGCTGTATACCGATTCCCGAAGTCTAACGTTGTTCAAAACGATGGAGTCCTTCACAAAGGTACAGGAGAACTTCTCAGGAGGATCTAACAGCTTATCTTCATTCTCTATAAAGATGTTTACTTTCTAATGGCAATTAATATCCCTATATGCATTCCTTTAGAGGAATCAACTTGATCAATTCTAGGGTTTAGATCATAAAGTACGTCAAGCCTGTATTATTATATTAAGAGCTTTGGGGAACATCAATCTAGCTTTCCAAAATCCAATTTCTGACAGAGCCCATCCTTAACTTTCATGAAACTTGAAGGTTTTCAGCACACCTAGAAGCCATAAAAAGCATCTTTGATTCTTAGAATGACTCATACAGTAACAACCTCTATTTCTGCTAATTTTCATACTAGTGCTAAAGACTTTGCAAAGGGTTATTACACTTTATGCAATCTATTCTACTTGAGAAGCCAATACAGACCTAGGAGACACCTCTGCAATTCCATACAATGTATGCAAGCAAATGAAATACGACACGTAGTCTTAAGACAACACCCAAGACAAGTAAGAAGAGACAAGTGCATGAAATTGCAGATACATCAATCATGTCAAAGAGTTATCCAAATAGCTGGTGGGAAGTAAAGTGAGTGTATCATTGGCTCGTTTGCAAGATGATGCATAATTGAGCTAATTTATCACTCCTGCACCTTGGCATGCTGTAGCCAATCATGTCCACATAAAGTACCAGCGACAGAAAGATACGAAGAACTGGAGAATGTTTTCTTAATTTGGATTTTGAACTTTCAAAGCCCTTTAGGGAAAGTTTTGTCCAGTCCCTAAATAAAAATTGCTCGCTGCCTTGGCACACTGTAAGCACTCAACGAATGTGGGTAGAAGTAATGAACGAGCGCTAGACCAAGGATAGGCAAATGTAGAGACATTTTTGACCTTTCACTGAGTAGTTACTTGCAAAACTGCCTGAGTCTATTAAAAAATTAAAAAAATATTTACTCAAGTATCTTTTCAATTTACTTTGGATCATATGGGAACAGGAGATTCAGGTTCATAAATTTTGTATTCATTTATATTATTACATTAAAATATTATTGATAACTGCTCTGTAGAGACTCATTGCATTTGAAGCCATTTGGAAAATAAGCCTTTTGTCTTTCAAACAAGAAGTTCTGTTTTGCCAAGAGTAAAACTCTTGAACACAAACACATGACAAATGGACTTTTCTTTAATGATGTTCCAAATGTGATTCATTTGCTTGTAGTTTTTCTGTTTCACACATTTGTATGTAAATTGTACTTTAAGAAATAAGACAGAGGTGGGAGAATTTTTCTTCTTAACCTGTTCATTGCTTCCCTTCTTTGCTTCCATGTTAGAGAATTTATGAGCATGGATGACACAAAAATCATTAGCACTGTTCTAAGTGGCCTGGCTTGACTACAATGTCCAAATTTAATCCAAACACTTATGCACTGTGTGCTAAGTGCTTCACACATTTATTGGAAACCTGTAGTATTCTAGGCATTTTACAATGCAAACTTTTGAGGTGCCTCCTACTGGCCAGGGTTCAAAGCTGAATCAGACACTCTTCCTGCCCTCACAAAGTTCAAACTAATTAACCACCACATATGACCTTTGAAACAAAGTGGTTAAATCTTTTACTGCTTCTGTTACATTTCCTTGCTTCCAATTGAATATGAAGTAGGTTACAGGATATTTCATCTTTAGAAACTTATTCCATTTGTCCCCAGATTGGATGATTCACATTGTCTTCAAAAGGTTTTGGCGTTATGATCACACAGGCTCTAACAAGAAATGAGTACTTCAAAATTGTCAACATGAAAAGGCAAGTCATTCTCTGCTCAATTTCAACGTGTGACTCTTCCAATGTCATTTTTCTAGTTCTCTCAGTTCCAGTTTCCTCCTATGTAAATAAGGTTGGATTAGGGACAGTTACCACCCCTCCAGGTGTCATTCTACAGGTCTCTTTACATAGTTTGTCTGGCCACTGGAAACTTGTACATAAGAATCTATGAAACAAGTTTGCTGGAACCAGATTTTTTAAAAAGTCCCTCTCCTATGCCATGTTGTCACATCTGCCTACAGGCAATAGGACTCCTTCACTGGTTATGAAAGAATTAATGCATTCTTCTTGTTCTTAGCAATTCACATCATCTATGATGACATTTAGGCTATAAAAGGTATCGAAAGATTCCCAGGAAAATGTCAACTTGTGCAGGGACTGTGCAAAAGGATTAAATCCCATGTGTGTGGGGTTGTGTTTATGTCTATTTATCCATGCATACCTATGTCTATATGTATATCTTTATGCACAGCTCTGTATGGATGTCTTCATGTGCATATGCATATACGATTTGTTATATGCTAAGTACCAGGGCTATGTTAAATGCTCTATGTACATTTTCTCATATAATCCTCACAACATACCTACAAGGTAAATATTTTTTTTACAAAAAGTTTCAAAGGTGGGACATAATTTGCCTGAAGCTACCAGTGATAAAGTGTCAGAGCTAGAATTAAAACTCTAGTTTACCCAACTCTGAAGGAAGGACACCAACAATTTATATACACATATAGAAATACAATGTAGCTTATAAATTGTTAGAAACTGAGTTGTTAAGAGATGATTGCAGGAATATTTGTTTCGGTAAGAAAACATGTCAATCGTGGGGGTCCATACATCCAGAGGGAACTCTAATTCGAAAAGATACATGCACTCCAATGTTCACAGCAGCACTATATACAATAGCCAAGACATGGAAGCAACCTAAATGTCCAATGACAAATGACTGGATATAGAAACTATGGTATATTTATACAATAGAATACCACTCAGCCATAAAAAATAATAAAATAATGCTATTTGCAGCAACGTAGATGGATTTGGAGAATGTCATTCTAAGTGAAGCAAGCCAGAAAGAGGAAGAAAAATGCCATATGATATCACTTGTATGTGAAATCTAAAAAAAAAAAAAAAAAAAAAAAAGACAAACTTATTTACAATAGAAACGGACTAACAGATATAGTAAACAAAATTACGGTTACCAGGGGAAAGCAGGTGGGAAGGGATAAATTGGGAGTTTGAAATTTGCAAATATTAACTACTATATATAAAATAGATAAACAAGTTTCTTCTGTATAGCACAGGGAACTATATTCAATATCTTGTAGTAACCTATAATAAAAAATATAAAAACAAATATATGTATGCATATCTGTGATCCAAATATTATGCTGTACACCAGAGACTGACACACTGTAAACTGACTATACTTCAATAAAAAAGAAAAGAACAAGAAAATATGTCAATCATAGAGGTATAAATTTGCCCCCAAAATGTTGCACTGAAACCCTACCATCCTTATGCTGATAGAGAAAGCATCTCTGTTAAGGTAAAACTAAGCAGAATTGAAACATTCACTAGAAAATCATGTACATTATTTATCAATTAATAATTTTCTTCCTTAGTAATAAGAGTGTCATAACCAACAAAACAACTGTGGTGTAATGGAAAACTAACATCTAGAAAACATTAACCACAACCTTCAATTATGAGGGTTCCCTCACCCTACACTTTCTTTAATAAAAATGATAGCAATTCATATTTCACATGTTCAAATGCCAATGTACAAAATTATGACCATGAAATGTGAAAATTAATGGATTACTTTGGATGATTGTGTCTTGCTCACCTTGTTTGTTGGTGTCCCCCAAGTTGGATCTTGAAATATCCAAACACTATTAAATTAACAACGAGCAGAACTGAATTTTGCTATGTAATATTTTAGCACCAACCCAGACTACACTACTGTCCTACTCAGGATTTACTGTGGGGTCAAGAATTCAATGCAGTGGCAGCCCTAAGAAATATACAATGTATTTCATACAATATCTACTGTGTTTAAGTTTCTATGCAATTGTATTTACATTGGTTATTGATAGAGATTTTCCTAGCCATAAGCATTGTATTAGAATGTAAGAAAGATTTTTTTTTTTATTTGAATGCTTTACTTACCAAATTTTTCGACTAGTTTCCAAAGGATTTTGCCATGAAGGATAAAATAGAAATGTACGCATCAACTTTTAAAATGAAGTCTAGTTAGCCAAAGGGTGGTGTTCCATTTGTTTCTGTAGTTAGGAAAGGACTGTCCCTATCAACTGTTCTATTAGGCGACCTCTGGCTGGTCATTCAGTCTTTAGGTAAGAGTTTCTCAATGAAAGCTGGAGGTACAAGTAGGAAATCTGTCACACTGCTGTATATTTCTTCCCAAGTATGTTGTAATCTTGAGGTTGGAGGGAGCACACATGATTATTACAACAGACTTTAAAACAAAGACAAAAAAATCTTCTTACAATAAAATTATAGACTGTAAAATTAGCAAAGTCTCAACTGGTATCATCATTTACAGATTTTGTGGTTTCAACTAGGAGGGGAAGGATATAACATTTCTTGGAGGCCATCACATTTTTTTATAATTTTTAATAGCCATGGACATACATGGACTTAGCAAGAGGGAATAAATTTTTTGGGAAACATGGCTTTAGATGACTTGTAAATTAGCCCTAAACATTCTCTGTACTGCGACTCATGATTTAGGCTCTGCATCTTGACCCCTGAATATACTATTAGATGCTGACTGGACTGCTTTGCTTTTTACCCTTAGAATTTTGCAAGAACTCTGGGAATGCTGGCCAGATAAGAAAATAGACTTTACTGGAGATGCCTGCAATGATTTTAAAACCATCCTGAATAAAACAGAACAGTACAAGGAGCAAATTATGAAGATAACATTTGCCAAGGAAAATACATCTCTGAGATTCTCTCTGAAATCTCTGTGTCATTTGAAAGTGAAAGGAAAATGAGATCTGGAAGCCTCAAAAATCACAAATGTTTTGGTACCTACTATACAGTGGTGTGGTGGGCCTGGGTCGGTCCACATTGACTTGTAAGAGTCCACTGTGAACATCTCTACCGAACAGCTTGAAATTAGTCACGTTGGGAGTCTTTATACCACAGAAATTCTCAAATGCTACAAATCACCGCCTCTTACCCCCACCCCCAAACAAGACTATTAAACATTTACTAACATTAATGGAGGCGATGAGGAGGATTGCCTGAGGACCTTTATTGTTGAGTCCTTCAAGTAACAGGAATGCCAGTTTACTGTTTATTTGGTAAGACTCTCCATAACATTTATGATGGGAATTTCATTTTCAAACTGAGTGAAATGGTGTCCCTGCAATATTTTTCAGTGTTTTAAGGACTGAACCTATATTTTTATGCCTGACAGAGAAAGCCCTTAGAAAATATGAGTGTTTAACCATGGAATCACCAGCTGGTTTCATGCTCTCAGCTTTTAATACCGGCGGGGTTTCCACAGCAGGGGTCCAGTAGCCTTTGAAATGCGGTGGCAGCGCTATCTAGTCTCCCTCAGCCTTTTGACCTTTGCCCTTTGAGATTCATTGCATCTTGTCTCTCATCCTTAGCCACAAAGCCATGCATCAGTCACATACATTTCTCTTTTTTTTAACAGCCTCATCGAGATGCAACTGATTTACTAAGAACTGCAAATATTTGATGTATACAATTTGATATATATGTGCAAACACTCATGATATCATCACCATAATCAAAGCAGTAGACATATCCAACACCTCCCAAAGTTTCCCTATGTCCCTTTGGTTCCTGTTTTCTTTTTTTGTTTCCTGATAAGGATATTTCACATGAGAGCTACCTTGCAGCAACTATGGATAACAGTGTGGAAGTTCTTAAAGAAAAATTAAAAGTAGAAGTACTGTGTGATTCAGAACTCCTCTTTTGGGTGTATCTCCAAAAGAACTAAAATCAGGCTCTGAAGGAGATTACCTTCATTCTCATTTCATCACTATTCATAATAGTCAATAGTATTTCACAGTGAGAAGAGCTCAAGCGTCTATCTACAGATGAATGGATTTCTTTTAATGTGGTATACACGTACAATGGAATCGATAAAAGAAATTTTCATATATTGAGATAAAGTGAAGTTATTCTGGCTTCTACCGGAGTTAACTTGGATTTTATGCTGACTAAAATAGCCTGTTTGTGGTCTGCCAAACATACACTGTACATCTGCTCTAATTATTAAAGAAAAGGGCACACTGACCAGAAGTAAAGAATGTCCATGTTAAACATTAAATGCCCCTCTTCCTGGGATGCCAGAGCTGGTACTCCTTCGATAATATGACTCCCTTCCTCGATACCAAGGCCATACTGTATTTGCGGTACATGTACATGCTGGTCTGGTTTTCTGAAACCTTGATGAAATATATTCCTGACTTGTTTAATGTTCTTTGTTCCAACAAGATATAAAACTGTGCTGGAAACCACGCTTTTCCACAGCAGCTTCTCAGAGTAATCTGGGAAGCTGGCTTCTGGGCTAGTTTTCAGTTTGGCTCAAATAAAACTCTTTACTATTCTTACTCTTGATTCAAACCTTAAAAAGGAGTTAATATTGTCATTTGCAACAACATGGATGAACCTGAAGGGAGGGGCTAATTGAAAAAAGCCAGATACAGAAGGACAAGTACTGCATGATTCCACTTTTGTGAGGACCCTAAAGCAGTCAAACTCACAGAAGCAGAGAATGTAATGGTAGTTTTCAGGGGTTAGTGGGGTGAGATGGGGAGTTGTTGTCCAACGGGTACAAAGTTTCAGTTGTGCTGGATGAGTAAGTCCTAGCCATCTGTTGTACAACACAGTACCTACAGGTAACAACAGTACGGTATTGTGGGCTCATCAGCCACAGGAAAGGGACCATTTGGTTATTATTTGGTTAACTTATATGGTATTATTTGGTAATTATCTGGGTAACACAGTTAAGAAAAAATAATCCCTCTAGTCCTTATGGGATAACGACATTGGATTCTCAGCTACAGCTGGGAAAGGGGACTGGGAAGAATCAACTTGTTCCTGACAAGTCCAAAAAGTATAAGAGAATAAAAACCCCAGGAAGACAAAAGTCTTTCCACAAGAGTCAACACAAGTCTGGGCACACTGGGGAGAGATGCTGGGAACCAGTAAGAAAGCGGTGTCCTAGCCTCAGTTAAAACCACACCTGGAAATCTGTGCGCAGTAATGCTGCTGGCCCTCAAGAGCACCTGCACGGCAGAGAGAGCAGCCCTGCAGGGAAACACGCCTCATGGAGAGATGTCTGAGGTGCTGGGAGAGGACCACTCTGTGGACCCGAATCAGGGAGGCAGGGAGGAGCGAAAATCAACAGATCCTGCCTTTCTAGGAAAAGTGAAAGGACAGCATCAGACAGTGGGCGGGAAACCTACGGGAACCTCTAGCCTGACAGTATTAGCTGAATCAAAGATTTAAATAAAAGTTGACAAAGATACAAGGAGAAAAAAAAAAAAAAAACATTTCAAACATATTCCCCACCTCTGAGGAGGGACTGAGAATAAATTCCATCCTCTTTATAAGCTATCCTTCTATTGACAGAGCAAAATAGCTCATGGCCCATATGCACACAGAAATCCCCACGGCGTGTATGTAGAACTGGAATTCACCCTTTCCTGGAATAGCATTAAGAAACACTAATCAGAACCAAAAGCAGTCTTTAGTGCCCTTAGAAATGATAACAATCTAACACTTCTGCATAGGTGAGTAACACATGACTTTTTTCCAAAACCAACAATCAACCACAAACCCTTGGCTGGCGCAGGAAAGCTTTTAAGGCTTGAGAATATTAGGACAGGCTTCTGATACCAAGTGTTCCAGCTCATATACCCACACAAGAGCAATCTGTGCTTTTAGGGGAAAATGACCACTATGTGGTCAAGGAGAGCGTTGCAGTCCACCTAACCTATCGCATAAATCACCTCTCATATCTGTGAAATGATGTTCTGTTTGTCCCACTGAAGTAGCTTAATCTGCATCCCGGTACCTACTATTCATGCAGGAGATGTTTCTGATCCCATTAAAATCTGATAGAGACTAGCATATATCACTTTTGAATAAAAGTAGGGGGGAAATAACCTAAATGCCCATGGACCATATTTCTAAGGTCTTGGTCCAGGGATGGCAGAATACAGGAACAGTTACTTCCTGTTTGTGTGTGTGTGACAAAGTTAGAGCAAAGTGAGGCCAGGCAACAGAGGCAAAATGTGTATGCAGGTTTCTAAAATCTAGCGTATCAAAGCGGTTTAATGCTCTGGCCCGGAATGTTATATAATGATGGCACGTTGTCTAACAAGGTGGCAAGAGGGAAAACAAGTGCTCTCAGCCCCATCTTTAGGCAAATAACAAGATCACTACCTTCCATTCTCCAGTTCTAACTACAGTACGGTTCCCAAATTGGACTGCATTTTGGAATCCCCTGGGAAGTTGCAGAAACTAATGATACCTCAGCCTCAGCCCCAGAAATTCTGATGGAATTATTCTGAGGTTCACTTGGGCATCAGGACTTTTACAAGCTCCACAGTTGATTAGAACAGATGGCTCAGGTTGAGAGTCACTGAGTAAGAGGAACTAAGAAACTGTCTAGGTAGTGTTCCTCAAATTTTAATGCATGAAGTCATCTGAGGATCTTATTAAAATGCAGGTTTTTGATTTAGTAGGTCTGGAATGGGGTCTGGGAACCAGGCTTTGAGTAAGAGGGCTCTACAGCAGTGATCACCAAGTTTCTGGAGCAGTATCCATCGGCACCTGGGAACTTCAGAAATGCAAATTCTCAGGCTCAATCCCAGACCCACTATGTCAGAAACTGGTGGAGAGTCTGGAGGATAAGCTGGGATCTGTACTTTAACAAGGCCTCTGGGTGATTTAGATGTGACTAAAGCTTAAAACCACTGGTCAGAGCCTTGCTATTCGAAGTGTGATTATTTGACCAGCAGCATCAACCTCTGTAAGGTTAATTCAGGATTTCAGGCCCTACACCAAACTTACTGAATCAGATTCTGTATTTTAATAAAATTCCATGTGATTTCTATGCATTTTAAAGTGTAAGAAGCCCTTTGAGTCTTGGTAAACTTCCTCCCTCAAGCACCTTGCCTAGAACAACTGATGATAAAATACTCATCTGAAACAAAAAACTAGTAATTTTGTCTGTAATTTTGATAATATATGGCAGGTTTCTTTTTAGAAAAAGAAATCTTGTTTATAGTGACAACTTTTAAAATATGGCAAAGCCTAATCAAGCAAATGGAAATCACATGATCTCACCATGTGGCAAAAACTACAGATAACTGTTTATTCTTTCATCCAAATAACAGTGCTTCTACAGAGAGAATAAAAGCAAATTATTGAAAGAGATCATTTTATCTTGCTCAAACAGGAACTTGGCAATGTTTTAACTGAAACTTACACCCATTAGATCTGCTCAATGTGGCAAAAACATGAATCTCTTATTTAGGATAACACTGGTTTCCATCCGAAGTAACATGGCATCCAGTTCCAATGGTCATCTTGGGAGTCGGAATCCTCTGCCATGATTCATAATGTTGAAACAAAGTTATCCTATTCTGCTTCTAAGTTAGGTCAGAAAGCAGACAAAAATACCAACCAGTAATGAAAAACAGGGTGGGCTCTTTTAAGTTACCAGCAGTGAATAAATTCCCAGCAAGCTGAAACACTGATGTGTACTGGTGACCTTTAAATATATAATGAGTAAATAGTTTGGGAAAAGAGAGTAATTCACATGGATCTCAAACGGATTTCTTTCAATCTGTAACAGATCAACTTGTTCTGTCAAAGAAGTCAGATTGTTAAAATTTAAAAAATCTTGGCTGCCCAGAACTGCTACAGCCAAAGCTGTCAAACTAGAAGCCTAGCCAAGGGAAGAAACGAGAACTTGCATGTAGGAACCAAGATCCTCAGCTCCTTCGTATGAAGCCAGACCAGTGAAAGCTAAGAATTTTGTTTTTAATGATGTTTCTTTAGATTGTTAAGGTATTCAACAGGCACTGTCCTAAATGACTCTAAACTCTACCAAGACCTTTCCTTTACCAGAGGGAATACATTTTCATTAAACTCCAACATAAGAAGGTAACTACACCAGTTGTCCATCAACACTGGGAGAAGGAGCTGGAACAACAAGTCATGTTGTTTCTACACAAGAAGAAAAGCTAGACACAGTTGTGGGAAGTGGAATAGTTTGAGAACTAACAGTTGGAGTATTTGGGGGAATTGGGATTGGGTATTAGAGTAGGAAGGACATGTTATAGGCAGTGCCTTGCAAAGAGGCAAGGCTGGTTCTAGTCCCTTTGGGAAACGTGCACTTTTTAGTGAAATTGCTGGCTGTGCATTTATATACTGGCATAAAATGAGTTTATTATAAAGCACTTTTCTTACACTTCTTCATGTTCCTTTACATTATGGTAATACATACTATTTTAAATTCTATGTATAAGTATATTTCTATATTCCACCAATTTCATTTCAGACAAGTAAAAGGGGATTACAAAAGAGTTAGAAAAAAAGTGCATTGCATCTAACAGACCCTGTGAAATTAATTATCTTATCATCAATATAAATATAATCACATGCATGGCTAGTTGATTGTTATTACCTTGATACCAAAAAAGAATGTTAAATAGTTTCTCCCCAAATTTTCAAGATATATTTGGGATACTCTAGTTGAAAACCAGTCCATGTAACATGTAAAGTACTCACTGCTGGAAACCAAAGTCAAAGCACCAGGAGCTTGGAGACAGCCAAACAGGAGAGATGTTACATTAATATAAAATGCTGTGAGCTAAAGAAAACACAATTTCAGTACAAACCCCAACTTGAAAGTCCTAGGGGTAGTTCTGAGGTACAGCTGAGCTCCATCTCACATACATAACTTTATCCAGACAGCTTTAAAGTTAGTACCAAGGACACCTTTATCTATTATGGTTAATGTGGAGATTAGCAAGAATAAAATTAAAGTAGTCCGGAAGGGTCTGTTTTGCAAGTGGAACAGAAATATTCCTCTGGAGTTAGTTTCAGAATAGAGAAACATTTAACAAGCCCATTTGATAACACTGGCAACTGGGAGGTACTTTTACATCGTCACCTCATTCATTTCTGTTTCTTTTCGTTATTCACGTGATTAAGTCCCTTAATCATGTAAAACAGCAACAATATGCAAAATAATATCAAACTGTTCAGCATCAGCATCTAAAAGAAACAAAAAAAGGGACGTGTCTCAGCGCTCCTTTACTGACTTGAGTCTCCTGCAGAATATCGGGGAGGGTGCCCCCTAACGGCCAGGCAGCGTGACGCGGGGAGCTCACCCAACGTGGCAGAGGACGTGGTTTGCACTTCCACGCCCACACCTTTGCCACGCTCGGTCAGGCAAATACTGGACTCCAAATCAGAACCCTTCAGGAACAGGGTCTTTAAAGGCCAAACAAAACAAAACAAACAAACAAACAAAAAGAGAAATGGACTCACTCCCTACTTTCAAGACCTCTAACACAGTAACCCACCATGCTAGCTTTGGAACACAAGAGCATAAATGGGGATCTTTAAGATGAGTTGAGCAGCAGCTGAAATTTCCAAGGGCCTCTAATCAGCTACAATGACAGTAACCACATTTTCTTACCCAGCGGTTCTCAACTGAGCTCTATATTAAGATCATCAAGAGAGCTTTCAAAATAATAGCTGATGTTCTTGTGGTACCCCACAATCAATTAAAAATCTCTCTGGTTGGGACCCAAACACCTATATTTTCAAAGCCCCCCTAGGTGATTCCAATGTTCATCCAAAGTTGAAAACTACTGTCTTAGCAATATCCAGAAATGAAGCTAAACCCAAAGGATTACAGTAAGCTTCAAAAATCATGTGTAGTAATTACCATTACCACCTAAGGATCTCCAATATTGCCCTAAATTAAGTTCAAAATTGGCTAATTGGCTGGCTTGGTCTTTGGATCAGATGGGAAAAATCAGCTAAACAAAACACAATTCTTTGATGGAAATTTAGCTTTCTGCCAATTGTATGTTTGAGAGTTTGTGGCCTACTGTCAAATGAAAACAGAAGTGTTGTTTTTTTTTTTTTAACTAAATCATAATACTCACAATATGCAGCTTGACCAACAGTGCTTGTGGGCAACTGAGTAACTTTAGAAATTCCTTTTTCTAAAAGGAAGTTTTCTTTTCCTTTTCTTTTCTAGAAGAAAATTTCTTTTCTACACTGTGGACACTTATTTCATTCATTTCCAAAACAGGACTCTGGAAGCTGGGCTTGATTCTTGCCTTAAATAATCTGTGGGATTTGAGGCACAATTCAAAACTACCTAGATTTTAATTTTTTTCACTCTAACTAAAATAAGTTTGGACTGAAATCAAAGATCTTTTCCATCTCTTAATGTTCTGATTCAATAATACAGTTTCCTCCTTCCCAAGGCATTAGCCCTCAAATCGCTTAGATTCATATGGTGATACAATTTATTTTCAATACTGAGGCCACATCTTAAAGGCAAAGAGTTGCACAATAACTGATTGCTTTGCATGGTATACAAGAGGTACCATAAGTACTAAGCTTTTCACAAAGGATAGTGCAAAGTTTAAGCATCATCCATCGAATGTAAAGAAATATCTTCAGTAGAGACCAAGAGAATATCTGCTTTCTAATACAAACATCACTTGTCCATAAAAAATTAGGAGGCATTCACTGAAGGGAAATTGCTGCCCCTGGAGGCGAAGATGTGATAAGATAATGATTTCTACTCTTTCATTTTGGCCAAATGGTAAATAAGTTACAAGTAAAATAACGTTGGCACTAATTCTCAAAAGCAGATTTAGGCAGAGACTTCAATAAGTCTGAAATCAGCACTTAATTTTTCATTTTCCCTTTTCTGGGAGCCTTCAGTGGAACTGTTTCAATTCTAAATTTAAGATACGTTGCCAAAAATTGATTGAAAAAACATGGTGCATGAAAAGATGTTTAGGTAGATTTGAAAACAAAACAAAATCTGGATATGAACACTTGAAAGTAAAATGAGTTTTACACTACTTTTCTTTTTCATTTTAATAGAAAAAGACTCCTTTCTTTAGACTTTGGAACAACTTGGTACCTAAAAATTTATACTTTTTTATGTTGAGTAGGTATTTTGAGAAGTATTGGCCAAAATTTGGAAGTTTAAGAACTGCATTTCAAATGGAAATAGTTTGCATAGTTTCAACAGTCTCTTTTCTTTCCCCATTTCCCTTCATAATGTTGGATTTAAAGTTATGCAGCCTTCTGCCTTCATATTCTCAGACATAAATGATTTTACCTTTAAATTTAGAAATTCAAAGAAACAATGTTGGAAGTGGTATGTATTTTCTAATCTATTTTTTCTAAGATTTCAGGTAATCTCTTCCTGCTTAAGAGGTCAAATTATTTCATCTGGTGTTTCTCCAAATATAATTACTATCTTAGGCTGAAAATTGGTTGAAGACATAAATACAGTAAATTTTTGAGTAAATAATTCTTTCACAGCCACAAGATCTTAAGTTGCCAAAAGAAAAAAGATTCCTTTTCCAATTTATTGTTATTGAATATTAAATAGGCTACGGACCAGAACTAAAAGTAGATGGAGAGAAATTAGATGTGCAATTTGAAATGTAATTGTTAAAAGAGAAGTTTTAACTACTTTAACCTCATTGGAATGCTTTTGAACCAGCTATGTTAAAAGTTAGATCTGCATTAAACTAATTTATGTTGGATTGGACCATTTTCACCAATTTTCTCTTGTTCTTAGCCTTGTCCAATGTCTGCCTATCAAAGGAGACATGCCTAGGCTGCAAGAATGGTAGGGCAGGTATGGAAATATACAGATAATATTTTTAAAAGGAGGAGGGAGGTAAATATCAATTATTGCTTTCAGAAAGACTATGTGAAATGCAAGAGATTAATAGAATTCTGGGACCAAAAATCAAATTAGGAAACACACAGTGGGTGCTTACAGAGACAGGAGCGGGGAAAGATGAATATGAAAATGGAGAATCCAAGAGGTGGAAGAAAATTCAAACAGTGAAGTTCTGTTGGAAAACACTGAGATTCCACTGGGTGTTGTTCTATGAGCAGCCTAGATAGGGAGCATGGGCAATGGCCAGGCTTTTAAAAGAGTGAGTTAAACTAAACATTATCCTTGAACGTGGGGTGGGCAAAAATGTACAAAGGCTTGCCTGGCAAAAAGAGGGTTAAAGTGGGCTTTTCCAATGAGCTTGTCTGTTCAGTGCCCCTCTGGTTCCCCTGGGCACTGTGTCTCTACAGCCCTGGGAGCCCAAGTAGCCAGTCCTAAACCTTCCGGTTTCCTCTTATCCCCTGTGACAGACTTCAAGGCTGCAACTACCTAAAAGGGTCCTGTTGGTCAGAGCAAAGAAGTCAGCCGGACAAGAGTAATATCAGGCAACATAAAACAGGCCCGGATCTGTTCTTGACATGTGACAGGGCTGAGCTATACAAATGAGACAAAAAGAGATATATACACCTAATCTTCAGAACCAATGGCTTCTCTGCCAATGTGGGGTGCTAGCAACAGTAGTATTGGGTAAACTAGAGATTGTGTGACTCTTTTTCTAAGCACTGGACACAGCCCAGGTTCACTGAGCAAAGCAGGGAAGCTACAGGTGATGTCGGTAATTCCAGAGGAAGGGTCTGTTCTGCTTTGGGGTGTAGAAAAATGTGTAAGTACTAATTATGCAAACTCTTCCAATTGCTTCCTCTGAAGTAAAGACAGGATCAGGAACCCAAGGTTCTGAAGGATAGTTTTGAGGATGCTGTCCAGCTAGATGCTTCCTGCAGGAGGTGTGCTGTTTTGTCTGAGATCAGTCATGTCCTATGAAAGGGATAAACTAGACCTTCCTGGCCAGCCCACCACCATGATTGTGATGGTGTCAAGAACTTGTGCTGGAAGGGAATTAAAAATAAATTCTAACAGTACCATCCCCCGAAGTGCTTGGGAATCTGGAATATGTGTGGTTTTGCAAGCATGCCTGATCCAGAAGCATCTGAATTCTGTGTTCACCAGGTCAGCAAAGTGACTTATGACCTAGGAAGAGTGCCAATGACTCAGGCAGTCCAGGTGAGCCTTCACTATGTGCCAAGTTCTGTGCTTTTGGAGGGCAGCTCTGGAGCTCTGCTGTGCAGTGTTGTCACTGAGTCTGAGTGGTGGCACCAACATCACTGTTGTTCTCCCAGGTCCCAAAAGATTCACAAGTACCTCGGCCTGCCTTGTAACTGATACCTCAAAACCAGTTTAAACAAGTTAGGACTACTTGGAGATTAAGCTCCTCCTAGCTTTGACATGTTGAACTGAAATACTAAATTTAGCTAGTCCCTAAGAGACAATCCTAGGTTGGCTGTTGTTCTCATTGTTCTTGACTGAATAACTGCTCCTGAAGAGGTTTTCTAGATTATATGGCTGAAAGAAAGGTGGTCAGTAATTCAGAAATGAATGAATTGGAGACAATACTCAATGCATAGTTTTCCAAATGGCCTCATTCCTGACCTTCTCCAACTGAGCAATAATAGGCTTTATAAAATTTTCCCAGATTTCAAGATCTTTCTAAACCACAACTGTTCTTGTACGTAACTTTCAATGTAATTTTTACCATCTGTTGCCTGTTTATAGGGCATATATGCACGTGGTACTGTTTATATGCAGCATGTAGGTTTACTATAACAGATTTAGTCAAATGGGAATCAGTCAAGGTGAAATTTAATTCAAGGACATTTAATTCAAATCATTTTGCTTAGGACACAATCACTGCAGGTTGATCACATAAAATGATCTCAAGTTATTCCAAGTAAGGAAACCTTTTTGAGTGTTCATATCTCAGTGACATCCATTCTGTTTAAGAAAAGTTGGTTTACGTTTGTCTAGAGAACTGAAATGAAACTGCTGACTTCAGGTCCGGGTAAAATTCTTCATAGATTTTCGAGACCCAAACCAGTCTGTACCACTTGCATTATACACTAGATAATGAGAGAAAAATCTGATTTTTAAGAACTTCATACAGGTGAAATGAAATAAACACATTATAATTTTGCAATATGAGTTGGTACTGGCACAGATGTAATTTAAACCAGCTTTACAAATTGAGAGGAGCTAATGTATAAGAATGATTTCTTTTTTGAAAATGGGAGTAAGGGTTACGTGTACAACTTAGGGGCTTTTGCTAAGTTTAAGTTTCATTTTATTCATTCTCTTTGCCCAAAGAAACTACTACAAAGAAATGCAAATATTTGAGTATGTGCTCAAATAAAGATTGCATCAGTCATGTTTGAGGAGCCATCGGGGTCAACTTGCCTGACTGGAAGTGATGGGTGGGGTCATGATAGGAAAAATACAAGAAGGAGCTTCATGGCCAAAACCCCAGGGCTCTGCTCTCCTGAAATCATGCATCTGGGAGCTTCAAAGCTCAAAAATCCCCGCCAACACACTTCCAGCCTAGGAGGATGAACTGAACATGAAGCCTAAGAACTGTTGATAACAGCCTCAGACCAAAGGGTCCCAGTGGAGCCCTGGCTTCTGTCCTTACTTATGATTCTAACCAAGTTTATTATATTCTCTAAGCTAATTTATATATTCTATTTTATGACTTCACTTAGTTTGGACTTCTAGCCAATATTATTTACTTTTTAACTTTAAATTTTATTTTCTTTAATCTCAGTTTTTAGTTTTTCTTGTCTCATCTCTAACTTTTATGATATTTCATTAATTCTGGACTTTTATTTTTGCCTCTTTGTAGTGCTTATTTTATGCCACTTTATCTTACTGTTTTGTAACGTTATCTTGGTTATTTTTATCATCTGCTTTAAAATATAATTCTTGTTTTCTTTTAAATGTTACCCAATATTTATAAATGGCAAGCAGAAATACTGGCTAAAAGGAGGCATCTGGGAGATTGGTCTAGGCCCTAAGCAAGGAATGTTGAAAGATATTTTTCCCTCTTATGGGTTTTACAGTGTCTCTTCCAGATTTCCACAAATGATTCCTAAATTCCCTCCCTAGATAAATCTTTTGATTGTGAAATCAGTCTGAAGGAGAGGCTGACTGCTGTCTTGAACCCTTGATGCTAGGTAACCAAATCAACCTACAAGCCTCAGCATCAAGAGATTGTGCCCCTATGGACAGCACACAGGAATACCTGAATGACAGTGTCTTCCTCCCTCACAAACTAGCCAATCCATTTAAGAAAACTGTGAAAAAAAAAATCATGATTTTTGTTCTACAAAACTGTTGGATTCTGGGTAAATTCTGGGAACGAACCACAGTTTACAAGATGGTAACAGTCATGGGACCAGAAGGAATTCAGGCAGTTCAATTCAAGAAGAGAAACTGGCTCACATTCTCCCAGATTAATCTTTTTTTTCTTTTATAAAGAAAGTGGCTTCATTATTATTCTCTTGCTACTTAAGTAACATGGTCATTTAGAAGATTCAGATGACATAGAGTGCTATGTAAGACATCCCACTTAGCATCCCACCCTGAAATGACCACCATGCCTATCTTTTCATGCACAAATACTGTAAACATGTCATTTTCAATGAGTGTTCTACTTTACATGCCCTCTTAAAAATGTAGTGTCATCTCACTATTTCCACACTCCCCCTTTTTTTGCTTATCTTACCCTTCCCCATTTATCCTATTCCCCCAATTTCTGTATACATCTGTCCTGACTGTAACCCATATTACCAAACTAGCTGCTAAACCACCATGTTTATATATATGCTCATAAGCATATATACATAAATGTGTGCCCACACATAAACATAGATATGCATACTGATCAGCAAAGAAGGGCTAGGTTATGCTGCTGTAACAAATGACCCCAAAATATAAACCATAATAATCTCTTGATCATAATATATTTCCATTTTAGGGAATTCTGCTTCAAGTTATCTTTACTCCTAGATCCTGGCTGATGATGGAGAGGTTACACTTGTGGTGGCAGAAAGAAAAATAATATGGTGACACCACCAGTCAAGAGATATCTTGCCCTGGTCCACACTTTTTAGAAGACACTGATCTGGCCCTCCCCTGGTCATGTGCCTCTTAATGGGACAAGTAATATGAAGTCCATGCATCTCACCCCTCCTCGCCCCACCTGGACTGTGCTCTAGGTTCTAGGATCCCAGCATTTCTGCACAAATGTCCTCTGTGAGGGAGGCCCTCTCCTCCGAGTTCATTCTTCTGAAGGCAGATAAGGCTTTAGGAGCATGTACCCCTTAAACCCAAGAGGTAGCCAATGTTTGATGTTTGTAAGGAATGTAGATGGAACTTGAAAATGTGGGTTGTGTGTTCAGAGAAATGAGCTCAAGCCCCTCATGGTATGGGACAAGGGGAAATTAGGGGCCCTACTTTCTTTTACTTAAGGAGAATAGTCAGTGTGTAGCACAACATAATAAACCATACATTTCCCTCTGAATTAAAGTACATTTTTTACATATGAGAGTCATTTGATTCTCTACTCTGTGCCACTGATCCATATTTCTATGTTTAGGCCAAAATCATACTGATTTCATAAGTAATTCTATTCTGTACTCTAAAATCTGTTAAGGCAATTCTCCTCTCATTATTTTCATTGTCATTGATTATTCTTGGATATTAATTTTTCCACATAAATTTTAAAAGGCATTTTATTGCAGAAACTCTGTTGGGATACTAATGGGAATTATATTTATATACTTATATAAATGTAACACTGATATTTTTAACTAGTAAGTATTCCTATCCAAGAATATAGTATGCCTTCTACTAATTAAGATTGATTTCTTTCCTACCCTTAATAAAATTTTACAAAACTGGCTCTGAGTCTTTTTGGTAAAATTTACTGCCAAACAGTTTTGATCACTAATGTGAGTGAACTGTGTTCCCATTTCCCCATTTTTACTGCTCACACAAAGGAAACCTATTTCTTCTGCTTATACTTATCCTGTATCCATCCTTACCGAATACACTTATTTTACCAATGGTATTTCTTTATAAATATATAATATCATCAGCAAAAAAGATAAATTTTGTATCTTATTTCTCAATGTTTTATTGAGAATCTAGCATTTGCTAGAACCACCAATACAACAGCCATAGCTGTCAAGCTATTCTAGTCCCCGATCTTAATTGAAATATATTTTAGTATTGCACCAGTTGTTGCTTTCTGATGAATGGTCTTTATTTCCTTCCAAGAAATTATTTTTGTTCTTTCTCCACTTTGAGTATTTTTTTTAACAGCTGCTGAATTATAGCCCTATAGTCCTTTTTCTGCATTTGCATTATACAGGGTCAAGTTCAGCTGTGAAGAGCAGGTTAGCTTAAAGTCACAGTGGCTTAAAACTGTGAAGAAGTTTATTTTTCTCTGGTGTATAAGTGTGGCGAGCCAAGGGCTGGCATGACAGATCCCCAGTCATTGGGACCCAGGCTCCTTCTATCCTGTTATTACACCAGCTACAGTCCAACAGATGCCTCAGGGTCAAACACCACGTTTTCATTCCCGGCAGCAGGAAAAAGAACATGGGAAAATAAAGGGCAAGTCCCCTCCCTTTGGAAAATCTTGCCAAAAGATGCACACACTCCATCTGCCTGCATTACATTGGTGACAAGTTAGTCCTACGGCCATGCCTAAAACCATCAGAGGCTGGGAAGTACAGCCTTCTACTCCTTTTCTTTTCTTTTCTTTTTGCCTTTTGTGGTTTTAAATGACTATTTTACAGGATTCTGTTTTCTCTCCTTGCTTAGCATATTGATGACATTTCTTTTGAAAAAAATTTAAGTTTGCAATATACATTTACAGCTAACACAATTGCATACCATAGAGTCCTATGAACTTGCTGTGGTTGGGCGTCTACTTCACTGTAAAATTCCTTGCAGTAAGTGTTGCAAGATACTAAGCTCCCCTGCATTTCGAAACTGAATTTTCTGCTTTGGCTCCTATTTCTTAAGAAAACACTTTGTATGTCTTAATAGACATACTCTCTTATAAAAGGATATGAAAATTATTTTGTGACATCAAGTCAAAATCTTATCAATTGTGTATATTCTAGGCACCAACCTAAACACTGACTTCTTTCCAAAAATCTGAACAGAATCATTAATGATTCTTTAATTTTCCAAAACTACATACATAGGTGACTTAGATGATTTGAATTTAGAGGGTTGTTCTATTATGGGCCATTACTAGAAAAATACGTAGCCAATGAGAGTTAAAAAGATAACAATTTGAATGATAACTAATAGAAAGTTTAGTTATATTTTACATCAAGAAAAATGGGTTACAGCAGGCTTAATAGTGAACTTCTCTCTGCTCACTACCACCCTTAGTATGTTTCTTGGGCCACAGTGAAAGTGACTTATTTCTCACTCAGTGGAACTTCACTAAAGCCACCTCCAAGTCTGGGCACATAACCAGAATGCCAGGTCATAAAAGGGCTGGGACAGCCGTGATGGGTCAAAGGACATAAAACAAACCTATCTTTGGATGTTCAGTGAATTTTGTTCTGACTTGTTGAGAGAGGTTTCTGCTCTCTCATCCATGTTTTACTAGGATCAAGTAGATTTCAGGTACAATCACCTGCTACTTTACTCCTGCATGGGAAGAACTCTGACAAGGCCCTTTTAACACTGCTTTCAGCTTTCCCTTAACTACTCTTAGCCTTGATTACGGGAACAGAATTTGAAAATGGAGCAAGTTTGGGAGCTTAACCTAAGATGCAACTATTAATGCATCTGTAAAATTTGCATTTTAAAAACCAATGCAAAAATGAGTCAGGCAGAAATGGAATCCAATCATCAAATTTTAAAGATTGTTTTAAGTCCAATTTTCTCTTTAGTTTATAACTTAAATGCTAATGTTTTGGAGCACAAGTTAGCAATTTTTTTCCAGTAAAAGGCCACATAATCAACAATCTATGATTGGCAGGCAATACTGTCTCTGATGCAACTACTCAACTTCACCGTTGTAAAATGAAAGCAAGCAGAGACAATACCTAAATGAATGGGCATAACTGTGTTTCAACAGAATTCAGTTACTAACCCAGCAGACTAGATGTGACCTGCCAGCATTATTATTTGCACCTCTTATTTAGAAAAACTGAGTTTATACCCTCCAGTTACAACACTTGTTTGCATATTTTAAAATGATAAGATAGTACTGTCATTCAAAACTGTGAAGTGGCTACCTACTTATTTGTCACCAAAATATTGAATTGTTTAAAATGCTGGCTAAGAACTCTAAATTCTCTAGACCCCATGTACTAGCAAGCTTACCAATCAATGGTATCTCAAATACTGCAATCCATATAATTTCATAAGAGAGAAATTATACAAGGTAATGTTGAAAAACAGAGGCCTAACTCTTCGTATGTAGTAATTTAAGGACATATACATTCTTCTGAAGCAATCTACAGAATTTTTTCTGCATATCAAACTCATTTTAACTTTAGTTTCATGGAAAAATGAAAGTAGCTAAATATGATTACAGAATCCAGATATGACTGAATTGACATGACTGCTCAGGGTAGAGTATTTAGGGAGCGTGTAATTCACATTGGCTGTTGCTACAATTGCCAGTGTGCTATGATTGTGGTAAGGAGAAAACTTACAGAGAGACACATGTAAGATCTCGTATCATTGTTTTTTTGTTTGTTTGCTTGTTTTCCTGGTGGCTCATTCACCTGCTCCATGATTTTTTAAAACAGAGTGAGAAGCAATCTCAGGGGAGTAATGGTTCACCGTACGGAGCTACAGGGATACCAGGAAAAACAATGGCACATAAACAAATTATTAAAACTCAAAAGAGTGGAGACACAAACAAACTTTTTAATAAAGGCATATGCTGATAAGTATTTCTAACATGCATAAAAATGCCTTATTTACTTATGTAAATACAATAGTGATAAAATAAGCTTCATCGAGCTATGAAGCCTTTTTAAAATGCCGCTCTCCCCTTCTGTAAACATTCCAGTGTCTTAGTGACAACAGCACCAGAACTGTATCTCCAGAAAGCCTTTTCTGTTCATGTGGAATATTTTTATGGTTAGATGCCCAATTAATCTTCTATAGTTTAGCTTTGTGGGGCTCAAATGTCTGCTTCACTTAGCTGTTATACCTCTAAATGGCCAGAGCTCTTTAAAATTTAACAAGTAAGAGGAGACTTGGGATGTACACAAGGAAAACAGCATGTTCTCTAATATATTGTTACATGTTAAATCAAAATAATTAATAGAAACGATTATTCACAAAACAGATTTTCTTCTGAATGCTTAAACTACACTTTTATTTGCCTTAAATTTATGGCTCTGCTTCAGGTTCTACCATTTTTTTCCATGCTCAATGTTAAAACTTGCCTTTTCATGACATTTATACTCTTTGAATATTTATAAGCTGCTACCACACTCTCAGTTCTTTGCCTTTAAACTTGATTCATATTTTCATGGGTCTATGGATATTCCACAATAAAATAGGAGCAGGTAAATGACAAAACACCAACCTCTTTTTTTTGTTGTTGATAGGTTCTAAAATCCTTCATCTCATTCCAACAAGAAAGCTTTTAACTCTCTACCAGTTTCTAACCATTAACTCTCATCTTTCATTCTTTATCCCTTCAAATGCTGACGATTCATGTACTTTAAGGCACTTTGGCAGATTTACAATACATAAATACTGGGAGAATCAAACTTTATGCCAGTAGTTGTAAACTATGGATGTACAGTGATTATTTTCAGAAATGGATGCAGGCGATGTCCACAGATGTTTGGAGTTTAGTCTCTTTGAAAATGTTGTATTTGAGTTATGATGGAAATAAACAAATACCAATGCAACTAAGCAATTAAGGCTTTGTTTCATTGGTTATGATAAACCAGTCCGTAAGCTGTGTTACTAACTTCAAGATCTGACATTGGCCGAAATAGTAAGTACAAATGCCCTTAGTGAAAAAAAGATGCAATGAGTTGATTCTTATACCAAAAATGATGCTTGTTCTACATTTCCAATGACGTGGAAATGATAACTTTTACTATCAGAAAATAATTCTACCAACAATGAATAATATCTCCTTTGCATTCTACCTCAAAATTAATAACCTGCTCTGAGATTAGAAGTATTACATACATTAAATTTCACAACAAACCCAAAATGTCATCATCATCTTGTCTACCAAACATTTTTATCAGCTAGTAATCTATATAAGGATTGAAGTCAGATTGTTGAGCTTTTACATACAGATAAAACTAATTCAGTTGGGTTGTGCAAATGAGAAACGGTATCAACAAAAACAGATACTCAAATAAAGGACAACTAGTGTCTGGATAATCAGCTTGTAAATACACTGGATTCTGTTATTTCTATGTTGCAATCACAGTTC
The DNA here is from genome assembly GCF_009834535.1 of Camelus ferus. Taxonomy (NCBI): domain Eukaryota; kingdom Metazoa; phylum Chordata; class Mammalia; order Artiodactyla; family Camelidae; genus Camelus; species Camelus ferus. The sequence goes on along the minus strand of NC_045702.1, from coordinate 50,690,360 downwards.
TGGTAAGTTGTTACCGTGGCTTAAAGGTGGCTAAACTCATTTATTAGTTTTATTAGCATATCTGTACATTCCATTTAATTTTCTACATAGTTGGTCATATTATTTACAAATAAAAAGTTTTATTTCTTCCTTTTTAATCTGAGGTTTCTGTGTTTTTATTTTGCCTTATTACACTGGGTAAGATCTTCAGTAAAATGTTGAATGTAAGTGTTCAGAGTTGGCATCTTTGCCTTGTTTGTCATCTTCGAGGTGGAAGCATTTAGCCTTTCACCTTGAAAAGTGATGTTTTGATACTATATATAGGAAACTCTAAAGACTCCACACAAAAACTACTAGAGCTAATAAATGAATTCGGCAAGGTAGCAGGATACAAGATTAACATATAGAAATCTGACGTATTTCTTTACACTAACAATGAAATATCAGAAAAGTTAAAAAAAAAAAAAACCTTTGAAAATTGCATAAAAAAAAAAAAACTTGTGAATAAACCTGACCAAGGAGGTGAATGACTTCTATATGCAGAGAAATATAAAACACTGATTAAGTAAATTAAAGATGTCTTAAAGAAATGGAAAGATATCCTATGCTCTTGGATTGGAAGAATTAATACTGTTAAAATGGCCATACTACCCACAGCAATCTACAGATTTAATGTGATCCCTGTCAAATTACCCCAGGACTTTTTTCACAGAAATAGAAAAAATAATCCTAAAATTTATATAGAGTCACAAAAGAGCCAGAATTGCCAAAGCAGTACTGAAGAAAAAGAATGAAGCTGGAGGAATAACCCTCCCAGACTTCAGACAATACTACAGAGCACCAGTAATCAAAACAACATGGTATTGGTACAAAAACAGATTGATATGGATCAATGGAACAGAATGGTGAGCCCAGAAATAAACCCACACACCTATGGTCAATTAATCTTTGACAAAGGAGCCAAGAATATACAATCAAGAAAAAACAGTCTCTTCAGCAAGTGGTGTTGAGAAAGCTGGACAGCTGCATGTAAGTCAATGAAGTTAGAACATTCCCTCACATCATACACAAAAATAAATTCAAAATGGCTTAATGATTTAAACATATGACAAGACACTATAAACCTCTTAGAAGAAAACATAGGCAAACATCCTCTGACATAAATCTTAGCAATGTTCTCCTAGGGCAGTCTACCCAGTCAATAGAAATAAAAGCAAAAATAAACAAATACGACCTAAATAAACTTTTAAGTTTTTGCACAGCAAAGGAAATCATAAGCAAAAACAAAAAGACAACCTACAGAATGGGAGAAAATATTTGCAAAAGATGAGACTGACAAGGGCTTAATTTCCAGAATATATAAACAGCTCATTCAACTCAATAACAAAACAAACAACCCAATCCAAAAACGGGCAGAAGACCTAAATAAGAAATTCTCCAGTGAAGACATATAAATGGCCAAGAGGCACATGAAAAAATTCTCAATATAGCTAATTATCAGAGAAACGCAAATGAAAACTACAATGAGGTATCGCCTTCACACCAGTCACAACGGCCATCATTCAAAAGTCCACGAATGATAAATGCTGGAGAGGCTGTGGAGAAAAAGGAACCCTCCTACACTGTTGGTGGGAATGTAGTTTGGTGCAGCCTTTATGGAAAACAGTATGGAGATTCCTCAAAAGACTAAAAACAGACTTACCATAGGATCAGCAATCCCACTCCTTGGCATACATCCAAGAGGGAATCTTAATTCAAAAAAATAATGCACCCCAACATTCACAGCAGCACTATTTACAATAGGCAAGACATGGAAACAACCTGAATGTCCATCGACAGAGGACTGGATAAAGAAGCTGTGGTATATTTATACAAAGGAATACTACTCAGCTGTAAAAAATAATAAAATAATGCCATTTGCAGCAACATGGATGGATCTGAAGACTGTCATTCTAAATGAAGAAAGCCAGAAAGAGATAGAAAAATACCATATGATATCACTCATATGTGGAATCTAAAAAAGAAGACAAATGAACTCATTTACAAAACAGAAACAGACTCACAGACATAGAAAACAAACTAATGGTTACCAGGGGGGAAGAGGGTAGAAAGGGATAAACTGGGAGTTTGAGATTTGCAAATATTAACTACTATATATAAAATAGATAAACAACAAGTTTCTTCTGTATAGCACAGGGAACTATATTCAATATCTTGTAGCAACTTAGGGTGAAAAAGAAAAGATGAATATATGTATGTTCATGTATGATTGAAGTATTATGCTGTACATTAGAAACTGACACATTGTAAACTGACTATACTTCAATAAAAAATGTGTATATATATATATATATAAAACAAAAAAATTTTCTAAGTTGAATTTTTTTCTTTACTGTTTTAGTACTCAGATTGTTATTCTTCCATAAGTGTACTCAATAAACACCTTAAGATACTCAATTATCCCTACCTATTTCCAGTTAACCTATTTCCTCCAATTTCTACTGGATGACATTGACTATGTCAAAGAGAAAGTGCAGATATAAGTAAAAGAAAAAAAAGTTTTTAGAAGGATAGAAAAGAAGTAGGCTTAATCCAGGAAGTTCATTTTTAGCCTTAAAATAGTAGCTTACAAGAAAAACTTGTCATTTTCCTTCATAGTGCACAATTTATTTTTAATACATTAGAACAATTCAATTTTGTGGGACTGGCACAATAACACTGGATTTTTCTGGCTCCTCGAGTCCTAATTGTTGTCTGTAAGGACATTGATGTTGTATGGTACAGATCCAGAAGTCAGGCACTGTGCCATATTGCTAACACAGGCAGCTGATTTATGGTTATTCGTTGCCAGTAATTTGTTGCTCAAAGATTGTTCCATTCAAATGGATGAATCAAAATCATCAATTTGATGCTTTTCCCAAGAAAACTGTTTCCTAATTCCTAATGCTTTGACCTCAAGAACATTTAATAAAAAGGCTACTATGATACATATTTGAGATTTACAGTAAGTCTGTTAGATGTCTTCTTCAATAAGAACTGTCAAAACACAAGCCAAAATACACATGTAGGCAATAGTAGATTTTTCTATAACCCAAATGTCAGCTGGACAGCACCCATTAATTTGACTTAACTACTTCACTCTAAACAAGTCCATGCATTTGGGAAATAAAAAATCCTCCCCGTACCCTGAATACATTCAGTAAGACATGAGGAGAGAGGATAAAGATTTTTATTTTTATGGCTTCTTGATCTAGAATTCTGCTTTCACACTTACTCTATCTTTTCTGTCCCAACCCAAATTTGAAATATATATTCTTTCATTGATATAAAACAAACATTCCAGCCCAGTGAGAATTTGAGGGCATAAATGATTTCTGGAATAGAAAGCAGAAAAGGATTTATGTTCCAGCCACAAAAACAACTTGAAATTAAACAATGAGTATCATCTATTTTAAAATCCCATTTGATTATATTACCACCAGGGCCACTGACCTTCCCTTCAAGTAATCTCAGTTCTCTTCATCTTGTTGGTTCTTCTCTCCAACGTCCATGCTTTGTGTTCTCTCATTTCTTCTTTCCTCCCCTGAAAAAGTAACAAATTATTTTCTGGTCTCTCTTAGGAACAGTTATTGTCTCCCTTTTTCCCTGAAGCTTGCTGCCAACCAATACCAAAGTCTTGGGATTTAGCCTCCTACTCAAAGAGCTCTTGAAACATTTCCAGTTCTCTTTCTAAGAATTCTGTGGACAGCTGTTATGCAGAGAGATAACTTAGATATTGTGTATATATAGTATAAAAATTATACATATCATAAATTACGTATGTTATATATGAATTATATATTATTGTATATGCTGTTATATATAAATTATATATACATTGTATATTTTTTAAGTTTTACTATATACATGTGAAAGAGGTAAAAGAGGTGAGAGTATTGTCCAACATCGTAAGCACCTCCCATGTATGAAAGGCTAAGCACAGAGCTCTGCTCTTGGGACCATGGTGAAGGCAACTTGACCTACTGTACCTTCAGGAAATTCCAACATTTTATAACATAATAAAATTCAGAATATACATTTAATAAAAGAATCTTAAGTGTCTAATATCAAATGTTGTTAAATATGTTTAGAACATAACATTTCTGTAAAGTGGCTTCTTTACCATTGACTTTCCTTTCCATCCTGGGAGACCTTAAACTTCCCTGCTCATTTGGAGGATGTGATAAAACTAGATACCATTTGAATGAAATGTTAAAATTTATAAACCTAAGAAGTATTAATTCCTAAGTTACATTTTCAGAAGCACATTCACTATAAACATGCCACTTTCAAGAACACAACACAAAAAGGAAGTTAAAGTCATCTACTTTTCCCTGGAATATACCCCATGTTAACAACCAAATTTGCCATAATGGAGTAGTTAGGTAAGAAGAAATTTATATTTCTCCTCTTTTCATGTGCATTTTAAATCATTTCTGCTTTAACCAAAAAAAAAAAAAAAAAGGTCACTGAAAATAAAATTCAATTCCATAATAATAAGCAGTTGTCAACCACACCCTTTACTAGGAAAAGAGGGGTCAGGAGATTTTAGTGGAGGAGAGAAAGTTACAAAATAGAAGAAATAATCTCTCATCTTAGGAGGATAACATTCATACAGGAATCTGGAAAAAAACAAGAGCTCACAAGAGTCTATTAAATATTAAAGACTTACTATACAACAAGCTACAAAACACATTTTAATTGTTACAGCAATGTCAGGGAGTATTCAGTATGGGATTAAGTTTGACCTACAGGTTCAATCTCCAACTAGAAGCTGGGATTTAAAGGTATGTGGATAACTGGTATATTAAACTATTATAATTCATTACTTAATTGAAATATAAATTTTTTATTCCCACAATTATCCTCTAAACGTTATTCAGGGGGGTTGGTTTCCTTACAACCACATGAAAACTCACAGTCTCACTCTTAGGTAACAAACATTCCTATGGACACTTTAAGACAAACAGAAACTCAATTTAGTCATTAGAATGCCTGGTCTGAGATAGTCATCAAAAGTTTGAACTGGATTTAACATTAAGTCTTTCCTTCCTCCACCAGCTTGGGCCTGCTTCCCCCAGTTGGCTGGCCTGTTTTTGCTACTTCCAGGGGTTAGTGGTAAGAAAAGAGAACACATGAGATTATACTGGGCCTCCTTCTGGTTATCAGGCTTCACACCCTCTGCACCTGCAGATTTTTAAAGCTGACTCTCTAAGAGCATGTTGATAGAGCCTTCAGAGTCTCTGATTAGCTACTCCAACTACAGTTTCTTCACTCTGAGAGGGCATACCGTATTCCAAATGGCTGTGAATTCTCCCTCTTATTGATGCTAGGGTGCCACTCACTACAACCCCTCGTCAGCTGGTTTCTCTCTGTCTCTCCGTGCACTGGTAGCACTGGAGCTAGCTCCCGCAGGCTCACTAGAGCTCACTGTGCTTATTTCTTTCCAACTCCATGCTCAGTGATGCCATGTTGGTAACTTGAAATTGGTCATAAAGGTGATAATTTACACCACAGAAATAGATAAATGCTACAAATTAGGAGTCAGGGAGCACTGCTTCTATTTTTGTTTGGGGGTATTTTTTCGAGAACTAGTTTTTCAGAAGAATACTGGGTCCATGGCAATCACTTAAACATCCCTTGCCTCAGCAATTCACAGGAGTATAGGCAAGTCCCAACATCGCTTCTTCTAATGGCTCCGTCAGCAACACATCAGGCAGCATTGTTTTGCTCTCTAAATATCGCTGGTGGGAGCCAGATCACAGAAAGACTCAGTGTAGGAGTCAGATGTTAAGCCTCCTAAGTGCCTTTAGAAGTCACCCCACTATCACTGAAGAGGAGCAGGCACTGTGTGTCCAAAGGGCTACGGCTCATAGCACAGATTTCTCCAAGGATATCTCTGCCCAAAATCCACTCTTCTGATCTACTCTCTGATTCACTATATCCTCCAAATGGTAAAGGGTGGAAGTGGTGAATTTTGCATTTATAATCTGTCTTTGAAAATTCACATCTATTTTTGTCTTGATGTCTTGTTCAAAACTCAGTTTTAGCATCCTGTTTCAAGGAGTAAGCACAAATGATGAAAAAGAGGAGGGAATCCCAAACATACATGCTGTATAGAAGGACTACCAGAAACAAGGTCAAATGAGAGACCACGTCAATCTCACTTTGTGACTACAGCTGTTGTTGGAGTTTTTGTGGGTTTTTTTGCTTTTGCTTTTTTTTTTTTTCATGTGATGGGAGGCAAGTTCATGTGATGAAAACTGTTCAATTTGAAAGGGAGAAAACTGCTTTAACTGAGCACAATCCTGGGCTAAGCTCTGTGCTAGACAGGGCAGTGCTTCTTATACTTAATGTATAAAGGAATCTCCTGGGAGGTCTTGTTAAAAATGTAGATTCTAATTCAGTAAGTCTCTGTGGAGCTGAGATTCTATATTTCTAACAAGATTCCACATAGTGCCCATACTACTAGTCTGGAACTTCTCTGAACAAGAAAGGATGGTAGGGAAAAAAGCACATACACACACACACGCGCACACACACACACACACACACACACACACTCGCTCGCTCTCTCTCTTTTTTTCATGAAATAATTAAAACAATTCTATGAGATGGCTATTCTTATCTCCATTTAATCAATAGGAAAACTGAAGCTGAATGGTTAACTTGTCCAACCACACAGATAAGTGGCAGGAGCTTCACAACCGTATCTGTCTTCTCCCCTTACTCTTTCCAATGATGAAACAGCATCCCTGAAGTTGTCATTGTTATTTTCAAACTATAATCTGGTAAAAAGGAACAATGTCAACTTCTTTTCCTCACAATATGATCTACTTCTTTTCATGTAACTATTCAGATTCTTCTGTTTCATAGTCCCAGAGTGAAAACGGATTTAATCAATGTTCAGTGCCAGTTACTGGTATACATAGTTAACTACGGAATGTTGTCTAAATGCTTGGTCCATGTCTACAAGGTACAAATGTCTGTTTTTAAAAGTTATATTTTATACTCTAGAGAGATATATCTGTCAGTCTTCAAGTTATTCTAGGCATACTGTCTACTAAAGGGGTTTCCAAAACATATATTGACTGTCTTTATCTCCTACACTTCTATGGAATTTGTACAGAACGCCAACCAAGGGTCACAAAAGCTGAGCCCCAAGGAACATGTGATTAATGTGGGCTTCCTCTAGAAAGGGGGCATTAACCACCTCAACCTGCATATTTCAATTTTAAAAGATAACAATCTTGTTAAGTCCTGATTGCTCACAAAATACCTTGGTTACATATAGTACATTTATACAAAATTATTTATTAAATAATAATTCTTTTAACATAAAGGTTTCTACAAGTTTTTTTTTAATTGTTGCCATCACTGCATAGACTCGATCCCTTGATTTTTCCCTTTCAGCTTGTTTAAAACTAAAGAAGGAAGGAAGACAGAGGATGTGAGTCACATGCTAACAAAAATAAAAAAACAGCCTTGGCCACAGATAATTTCCTGAAGCCAGTATGAGAAGGAATAAGCTATGTGAAAGAAAAACATTAGCAAGTCATTTGTGAAACAGTAAAATTTCCAAATATAATTGAAAAGAGAAAAAATCTTTCCAAACTAAATATCTGTTCCTGAGCCTGAGGCAATAAATAAATAAATAAAAGGTGGGGAAAGCTCGGCCTTAATATTAAAAAAAAAATTGTTTGCTTTCCAGATTTATAATACAATTGAGAAGCTGTTTAATAAAAGCAAATACAAAAAGAAACACTTAGGTAAATTTTCTTAAATATATAATAATATGATCTCTGTGCAAGAGATTTAATAAATTGCTAGGTATTCTGGGGTTCATTGAGTTTTAACTTTGAAAACATCTCTGGACAAGTGAAGTTTAATAATCGGGACACTTCATGTGAAACAGCACATCAAAAGACCCAAAACAAACATACAAAATGTTTGATTATCTCAACACAGCTGTTAAAAATCATTTTGATAAAACTCAGCCCCATCATGGTTTTAAATCTTTTTTAAGAACTAGGATGAAAAACATTTTATTTATATGTAAAAACAGCAATTTATGTAAAATCAACAGCCATTTTCTTAATAGAGAAACTGTATTAGACAGCCCCATACATTAAAATAAATCTAGAACAGTGAAGGCTGTTTACAGTCCTCACTAACATTTAGAACTTTCCTGAGCATTTCAGCTAATAACTCAGACTATAAAGGAGCACTTGAAGTTTTCAGCCCTGGGAAAGAGGGGTAATATTCTACTCAGAAAAGTCAAGATAATCAACTGAAACATTACTATACTTCGTAAGAAAATTCAGTAAATCAGATAGACACAGGTAAAAGAGGGAAAGTAACCACTCCTCCTGCAATCTGCTGCAGCCAGTTAAAAATAAGATAGAAGAAAGTAGTGGGAAAGAACATCAAGTGTGTAGAAATAGCCTTTTTAAACAGAAGTACAAGAGTCATGAATATCTTTTCTGCATTATTCAGATAAACTACAATTTGGATATACGATGAAATAGCTCATGTTCATGGATGAGGAAATAAAATATTACTAAACTGTTAGTTCTTAATTTATAAATATGAAGCAATCCCATAAAAAATTCAAGAGGATCTTCTTTTGAACCTAGACAAACTATTTTTAGATTTTATATGAAAGAATGAATAGTAAGAAGAGTTCAGAAAATTTTGAAATAGAAAAGTAATGGGTGAAGGGAGTTTAATCCTACCAAATATGAAAACGTTATAAAATTCTAATAATGAGAAGAAATGGTACTATCAAATATGTAACAATCAAATATGTAATAAATAAAGCATCGAGTAAGGAGACAGGGAAGATCTGTTTGATAAACAGTTATGAAACAATTCCAGAATAATGAAAGTGGAATTTTTTTAAAACTAATAATGTTACATCATAAAAATAATAAAATTTAAGTAAGCAAATTTGCCAGTCATAGGAGGAAAAAAAAAATGCCTGAGTTCAAAAACAGAGCAACAACAACAAAAAAAACCAAAAACAAAAAGGAACAGATTGCTAGATTTAAAGATGTAAAATTTTCAAAAATTGTTTGATTATGCCAGTCAAAAAAAAAAACCACCTCATAAACCTCAGCAGTAAAAAGAGCTGGGTAAAATATCTGCAAGATAAATCAAAGAGCATGAAAGAGCAGCATTGACAAAGCTGGAGATAAGCATGGCTAGCACTTAAAAATAAAATTCTCCCTTACCGATAATCAAAGAAGTAAAAACAAATTTAAGGAAAATGACAAGTTTTTAATTCTCAAAAATAGTAGAAACTTTAAACAATAAAAAAAGCCAATACTGCATACTTTGTTCTTATGTTTTCTGAAGTCAGTTTGGAAGTTAACCATTCAATAAATGATCTACCAGATTACAATGAAAGCAAGTCTTACACAACATTTTCCCACAATTACAATTATTAAACAAACATTCATTAACAAGCAGGCAAAAACAATCTGTACTGTAGTTTCAATAAAATGCTAGCTCTGTCCTTTTAACTAGACAGACCTCCACTTGCATGAAAAATTAACTAAAGCCAGTAAGACAACCTTCCAGAAGCAGGATCTAGTACCTTGGGTCATCAACTGCAGACAACACAAAATCTTCCTAACCCAATGGCTGGTCACAGGATTATTTAGGGATCAAGCATTGGGCCCTATGGAAGAGGAAACAGTACAGACCTCATTGGATTCTTATTCTACACTCATACAAGTGTGTAGAGCACCTCAAACATTTTGAACCAAACCATTTTTTCCTGAAAACTTTTAATTTCACTAAGCAGTAAAATTATGCTAATTTATAAACTGCCAATGTCACCAAGAAAAGCTAATTTCTGATCATCATTAAGAAGCTAACCCAGTTATTGGTTGTCAATTGAGACCATAAAAAAGCAGCACTCGTTTAGCCACTGATGCGGTATGGACTTCTTGATCAGAACTCCAGGTGGCTTCTTTTGGACTTTCACACTGTCAATTAGCACCTGGGTTATTCCTTAACCTAACAAAACTTGCATCCTCTATATAATGTGAATTATAGGCATTTAACACCAGGTATATTTTCTCTCCTTCCATAAGACCCCTCTTCTTATTGTATGGAGATGATTGGAACTATGACACAGTTCAGATTATTTTCAGTTTAGGGCCATCAGCACTGATTCTGGTAAATCACTGCAAATGTCAAATTCTTCAAGCCAAAAGGACAGCCACAGTTTGTGTAGAGTGACAATCACTTCTCCTTTTAAAAATTTCTTGCATACTCTGCTGAGAAAGAGTGCTTTGAAGTATTTGATGGTAGTCTAATCTTTCGCAATCTCGAACTTATTTCAATAGCTTTACCTCATCGTCCTGGAAGCCAAACAAGGTCAATGCGTAGTTTTTGGCAAGGCACTCTGCCCTGTTTACGATGCCACAGCTATTTGGCAGTGATGCCTGCCCATCCCCCATCAATCTCAGGCAGCCTGTATCTCTGCCAGCAGCCACCAGTGGAGAGAGGAACTGGTACTTCAAAGGTCTCAGTACGGCTCATAAAAGATCAGGAGGATTGACCCAAGCCAAGATCAAGATTGCACATTTGGCAGTTATGTTTGGATATGATGATGAGATAATTCATAGAAATGCAGGATTAATGGAGAGGAAGTCTGGATTTAATAGCCCCAGTGTAAGCTAAAAATAAATATAAAAGAGAATTGAAAATCCTCAGGGGAAAACACTTGGTATCTCACAGCCAGCCTAGAAGGAGAAGAAAAGGAAGACAAAGCAAATAGGACCACTCAAGATTCAAAGAGCTGACCACAGATGACAATAACGTTAAATATCCAGAGAACTAAAATGAAGCAATCAGGGAGGGAAATAAAATACTCAAAAGATATGATCAGTAAGGTGGTGAAGAACTGAAGGCACTGCCTAAATCTGGGGATAGTGAGCACGAAGAGAGACTGAAGGATTTAAAAGGAAACCAGTAATTCCAGGAAACTAGAAACCAGAGGTTGGCTGGAAATTCATGACAAATTTCAAACCATTTCAAAGAAGAGGGAAAAATTGAATATAAGTTCAAAGGACTATTAAACATCCAAAATCTGCTGTCAATGCAACTTGGAACTAATCACTTTTACACCCAGGAAGGATTTGCAGTTCCTAGATATGAAAGTCTGCCTCCAGTAGCCAGTACCTGGTTGCAGTGAGAGGGGAAGCTATTACCAGATTTTATGTTTATATCCATCCTGTTCCAAAAACAGTATAAGGTGTCTTACAGAAAATAAAGTATTGCAACATGACAATAAAAATTAGAAGAAAGTGAAAGAATTCAGGCAAAAAGAAAGTAAGGTGGAGCTTATAAAATAAAGCCAAAAATGAATGATACACAAATAACCTTTACAATAAAATCTGATAAGAATGGTGTCCAGCCTTTTTTAGCATGAAGTTACTTTTTCTAAAATTAGAAAATTTCATACCCTCAAACTACAAATCTGCTCCCCGCCACAGCCATGATAACAATTATAATTGTGCAAATGTCCACCAGTGAATTATGCAACAATAAACTACGATGAATTCAGTTAAGTGAAATTGTATTTATGAGTCAGAAGTGCATCCACATGAAAAGTAGTAATACACAAATGTGTAATATATTAATTCAATGAAAATATTTGATATTTATATCAATTCATGGACCTTTCTGAAAAGTCTAATGCCCTGACTTAGCAAATCTATTTATTTTCTGAAGTGTTTTGCATTTCATGTCTCCCCAAATACAATGTAAGTTTCAAAGGAAATACAATGGGTAATAAAATATGACCATTAACACCTATAAAAATTATCACCAAAAGGATTTTTTTCTTGGGGTCTGTTGAAAAGGCTCTCTGTAGTCCCCAGTCATCTGTTCTCCATTCTTTCTTCACAAATAGCTCTTCCCACAACCTCCCCAAATATTAGCAGGTACACAATCCCACCCAGAGCCCTTACTGTGGTCACATGACTAAGTTTTATCAATGAGATGTACATAGAAATGGTGTGAGCAGACTCCACCAAGGAAGGGCTGTGCACTTCACCCCCTTTTTTCTCCCTCCTTCTGGGTGGAATGAAGACAGTACTGACAAAGGTCGTACCTTCCTGGTAGTAGAGAAAAAAGCTGGTTGGAGCCTGGGGCTTTGATGAACTTACAGAAAATCTATAGCAGGACTTTGACTACTAGACTTGCTATGTAGAAGAACAAAACCTCTTTGCAAGTCACTATTAATTTGAGGGTTTTTGCTGTCACATGCTTTCAAGTCTAATTCTAATCAATACACTGTTTCTACCCGTCAATTTTCAATTGTAATACTTAGCCTACATTTACTCTTAGAAAAATCACACAATCTGAATAAACTACAACTTTGCAGCCTCATTCCCTGTCGTCTTTAATTCTTTCTGTCCTTTGCCTCTAACCCCAGGCATTTACTCTGATACAGGCTTCCTGGTCTCTGTCATGACTATGCCCGACTGTAACTGGAATCAATAACTTTCTAGATCTCCTATATAACGTATGTATTAGATTTACTTTCAAATAGGTCCTGGGTGAATTATTCAGTATCTTCCCTCCGTATCTTTCAATTTCTTGGTTTTCATCTTTGTTTTGCCCAAGCAAATCTTCAAATAACCTCTGTAGAAAAGTTTATAAAAATTCATGAACCTAAAATTGAAGTTTAAAAAGTAACCTCCTTAGGAAAGTTTCTAAAAATTTGAAAAACCGCTGTATTTTACCATCACACTTCATTGCCATTGTGACTAAGCCTAGAATATTTCCTCGGAGCTTCAAAGGCAGTTTCATTGCTTCTAGGATCCAGCGTTGTTGGTGGAGATGTCTGATGTCAATGTGATCTATTTTCATGAATCATAAATATATGTGCCCCGCATCCCAGCTGTGAACTTCTAAGTCCTATTTCTTATTTCTTGTGTTGTGAAATTTCAGATAAGAATATTTGTTTCATCATCCTGGGAATTTTATAGAACCTAACCATTTTAAATAATTCTTATGCTTCAGTATTGGAAAGTTTTCTTCAATTTTTCCATCGCTAACTTCCTCCCCTCCATTTTCCTATGTTCTTTTCCTCCAGACATCCTATTAAGTCAATGTAAGGCTTCCCAGATTGATCCTCCATGTTTCTTACTTTTTTTTTTAATTTTTTTCCCTCTTGTTCTTATTTTCACTTTCAAAACTATTAAATTTTTGCAATAATATCTTCAATATAAAAAATCATTTCTGACTTCCATTAGTCTTTTGCAGTTTCCTTTTCTCATTTTTAAATGCAATATCCTTTCAAATTTTCATAAGGATGCTAATTAGCTTATTTTAAAGTACTCTTCTTTTTCCTAAATTATCTGTTTCTTCTGAAGTGAATGTTCTTCTTTGAGCTGTTTTTGTCATGCTGCCACTGGTTTGATTTGTATTTTTTATGATCTTTGGCTGGCTTTTTACAAATCAGAGTAGTGGATTGGGTTGATTTTCAAAGTTAAATCCATGAGTCTCCTAGCCTGTTGTTTATCTGTTTTAATTTTAAAGCGAGGTCTCTCACACAAAGATGATGCTTAACTCCAGTTCAGTACATATGATCAGAACTGGACTACTGGCCGGCTTCATATTGGGGTGAGCAACAAAGGGAAAGGCATTCAGGCTGGGGTGGAGACAGAGCTTCCAAATGCCAGGAGGAGGAGGACTTTATACTGAAAGACCTAATTTTATACCTGCAGTTCATTTGACTTCTTTAGAGAAGTGGCTTTAGGATTGTCTTGCTATTACTGTGTTGTCTTCCTTTGTTTTTGCCTGCTAGTTATATATTAGGCTGCCTAGAAATGCTTGAGTTCCACCTCTCTTGAAATGTGGAAGGGCAGGAAGGAAGGGGTGCTGTAAACCTAGTCTTCATTCAGTAATCAGCCTTTCAATTAATCTTCTAATTTGGCTTCTCTTCTCATCCAAGTTTTTATTGCTTATCATCTTTGGGCTGGGGTAATCTCTATAGCTCAGGCTTCCTCTTTTTTTAAAATTTATTTTATTTTGGGGGGAATGGTAATTGTTTATTTATTTATTTTAATGGAGGTACTGGGGAGTGAACCCAGGAACTCAGGCATGCTCAGCAGGGTCTCTACCACGGAGCTACACCCTCTCCCTCATGCTTCTCTTCATAACTGCACTTCCTCCTGCATATTCTGGGCTGCTATGATTTACCTGCTTTTAACATCTGTCAACAGAGTTTTATCTTCCTCCCATCTTCTAGAAATTTGTTGGCGTCTTTTTCAAGACTATTTCTCCTCCCATTCTCTCCATTTTATGGGTTGATTTCTTTACTATCATATAATGAGATTTAAGGAGGGAAAGGATAGAAATGCTAGTGCTAAGTCTACCAACTTAAGTCAGAAGCACTGTTTAGTGTTAGGTAAGAATGAATCTTACAAGGTCTGGTTAAAATCTATCAAAAATCATTAATAAGTTCAGGATTTAATACTTCTTTTTTATTTCACTTCTTTGATTACATGTGCATTTATGTATTTTTGTACCTTTATTTGTTGTATGACTTCCATTTTCTTTTTTGATATTAACACACTGAAATAACTTTGCAGCTACCTTAAGTCCTTTGGAAACAAGAAGGTTGATAAATCAGTAAATATTTTAAAATGAGTTTTGATGCAACTAATTATGTAGAAGTTTTGTTCCTGGGTTTATTCTGTTGTTCCTGGAGGGGAAAAAAATTCCTTAAACACCTCTGAAGTGTACTTTTTTAAATGCTAAGAATGAAGTAAAATTCAAAAATCCAATAAAAAATATACTGTCATCACAGGTATAGTTATCAAGTCCCTGACTATTGATGCCCAAAAGCCAAATCATATAAATCTATCCCAAGCCAGAGGAGCAATATTAGCACGTGGTAAGACACAAAGAAACTGTCCTACGTCCACGAGAAAATACTTTAAAACATCAGCCTGCAGATTGAACATCACGTGTTATTGTTCAGAGCATATTTGGGGCTTTGCTAGTTATAAAACTCCATTGGGTTTTCATAAACACACTTTATACTCAAAGCCACTGGAGTAAACTCTGTAATGACAGGCGTATCCTGACCTGAATGTAATCTCTTCGTGTTGTTTGGAAGGGGAAGGTTACTGCAGAAGCCTGTTTTAACTTGATTTTCGGCTAAAATGTTATTGTCCTTAAAAGAATTATACTTGTAGTTTTTCGAGTGATTTATCAAAACTTTTTTGGGGTATAACTGTATTCTGCACAGAAGGAACAAGAACAAACACAGAAATATTTAAATTGGTTTCCCATATGTATGTTCTATGTGTATACACACAAAATCTTACAGATGTGTTATTGTTTAAGTTAAGTCCACTGTCTATTTTAGGATCCCACCCCCCCCCCAAATTTAATGTGACTCATTGGCTTTGGGCAGTGACTCATTTGTAGTCACTTATCAGGCTGCTCTAGGAAAAAGGTCCTTTTCACAGTGACTAATAAAAGACTGTCTCCCCTTTCTGCCCCAGTGTATTGCACGTCTCCCAGATGTTTTTCTCTATCCCTGCAAGAAAAAGCAAAGAGGTGGAATCTCAATGAATTACCCTTTTACTCTTGAAGTGATCAAATAAAAAGCTTCCCTTCCTGGGAGCATTAATGAAGGAAGCCCAAACTGACTGCATGATGCCCAGCAGCTGGTTGTTTCTTCCTCTGCCTCTCTCTCCAGGAGAGACACGTTATATAACCATGAAATTTACCCTAATGAAGTGTACAAATTAAGTGATTTTTTTTTTTAGTATGTTCACAAAGTTGTGTGAGCATCACCACTGTCTAATTCCAGAACTTTTTCATTCCCCAAAAGTAACCTCCATACCCATTTGCAATCACTTCCTAATCTCCCTTCCCTTATACGTCCTCCCTCCAAACCCCCATGCCTGGCAACCACTAATCTACTTTTTGTCTCCATAGATCTGCCTGTTACAGACATTTCATCTAGACGGAATCATACAATGTTTGGTATTTTGGGAATGTTTAGCTCACTCAACATAATGTTTTCAAGCTTCATCCTTGTTACAGTAGGTATCAATACAACATTTCCTTTTATTGGCAAATAATATTTCATCATATAGATATACCACATTTTATTTATCCATTCATCAGTTAATGGACATTTGGTTGTTTCTGCCTTTTGGTTACCATGAATCATGCTGCTTTAAATACTCATGGACATGTTTTTTGTGTAAACATATGTTCTCATGGATATATGCCTAGAACTGAAATCACTGGGCCATATGATAATTTCATGTTTAACTTTTTGAGAAACCTCTTTAACACATGATTTTAAAATTACTACGTCAATTAAATGAAACAATTTTCTTTCTGTAATAGTATTACCAAAACAAAAAAAAGTCCCAAGCATAAATAAGTTTAATTAAGGCAGAATTTTGCAAATGATGATGTTTACTTGATTTTTCTCCAATCTGGACACCAGTATCGTGACCAGGCTATGCAAGTGAGGTCCTTTCTCTTCAAATATGTATGAGTAATAATACCAGAATTACTTCTCCAGCATAGGCCTTTTGTAAGGACAAAAATAGGATCAGTAGAAAATGCGTAAATCCTTACTTAGAATTAGAATCTGTATATATTATTTTGAATATATAAGATTACATTTTGGTTATTTGCATATGCTTATTTATCACAAACTATAAAAAATATATAATGGGGCCTTATTGTCAATTTTCAATTCTTCTTCACATGGAACAGGTAATACTGCTTAGTCTAGGAAAACTACATGTTAGTCTCTGTTCTGTCTACATTTTTTTCTTCTAGATTCTACTGTTAATTCTCAGTATTTTATGTCTTTCTGCCCTGAGCCATCTTTCACTGACACGTAACTTTTTTTTCAGAGGCCTTATTCTCTCAGTCTACTTTTTCACCTGCTTCAATTTAAGTATCACAGGTTTCGACAGAAAATTCTTTTTTTAATGAGGCCTACAAAATTCTTGTAAACATAAGAAGATCTGTTCACATAGATCTGAAGCTCTGTAAATTCCTCTTCACTGAGCGTTTGTCTTTCAGTGGGTATCAGTTTCGGCCATTCTGTGATCAAATGCTGTAGCCTTCTGATGAGAATAACATATAGAATATGGTCCCCAAAACACATCCTCCACTGCATTAAGATATAGGTGCCAAGGGCTTCCTGGGTAACCTCAGTAACTACCCTGCCTATGAAAAGGCTATGAAAGCTCAGAGATGGAGTTCCTAGGTCATTTTGCCCTGGGTTTCCCTTCCCTAGAAGGAGAGGGGAAATATTATCTTTTCTAGATGATCAAAATTTACAATTGCTTTTTAAAAACAATGCAGAAAGAAAAACCCATTTAAATGAATGTGCCCCCAAGCATATTCTTAAACGTTTTCTCCACCTTCATTCTCCTTTGTCAATGCCTGCATAGTTCTTTTACTTTCATGAAACTTCAATATTCTTAGCTTGAGGACAGTGTCTCTAAGGTAAAGCAGAAGAGATGTCTCCTGCCCAGAAAAGCAGGTGTCTGTAGGGGAAGAGAGAATGGAGGGATTTCCCCTCCTTGCTCTATTTTTTCCTTTGATTTTTTTTGGGGGGGGGGAGTAATTAGGAATTATTGCCAATTTTCAATTCTATTTATTTATTTCTAATGGAAGAACTGGGGATTGAACCCAGGACCTTGTGCATGTTAGGCATGCACTCTACTACTGAGTTATACCCTCCCCCTCCTCCCTGCTCTAAACTGAAGACTGTTGCTAAGCGTACCTTCATTATTTAGGATAAATCACAACTGTAAAATGGAAAGGACAATTTGTAAAACTGAATTGTGTTGTTGTTGCTGTGTTTATGATGTTGTTAATAAAACAACATAGATGGACTTTACAAAATATCATTTTTTTACTTTACTTTTTTGTGCGCTTTTTGCCCCACCATCAAATCAAGGATAAAAGAGTCATTTACTATAGTGACATCTACAGGCACTCTCAGAGAAAAACATTCTCAACTCTCCTTCGAAACTGAAACACTCCCATTCACCCAATCAGGAAGCCCTGTGTGGATTCAGATGGATGGTTAATGATTTTCAGTGTCGTACTACATAAAAGGCAGACCTTATCCCCAGATCCAGTTGAGTCTTAAAGCCCATCCATTTGCCTCGAAAAGGAATCTTCATCAAATGCTTAGTCATCCTGATTTCCCACACCCCAATTCCATCCATATTCATCTAGTGAAAACTTAACATTACCACTTGGGCTTCATACTGTAATAAAACAATTTAAATGTTTCCAACTGGTTTGTCCATGCCTTGTTTCACTCATACAGTAAATTAAGCATTTTATGGAATTTGAGTGGATAAGAGGAGACAGCTGAGATGTCATACGCACACCCCTGCTGCTCTCATGCCTCCTGAGCCGTAGAAACTTGTGAGCTTGTCCCCAGATACAACAAGTGGAAAGGGTGACCGACTCCTTGAGAATGGCTTGAATTACCAGAGTTGGAAGACTACAGAAGTCCACAAGATTGAGGAACCTTGACAGAGATTTACCCAAGACAGTCACATCTGAATGTCCCCAGTTCAAGCAAAATTGTGGAGTGGTGGGTACCACTAGATCAGGCAAAGACAGCAAGATGAAATGGGTGAGCCAGAGAGAGTATCTCCCACAGCAAGGGACTGTGCAGTGTCCTAGATGGAGGAGGGGCAGGATGCCTACGATAAAAAAAAGAAAAAACCCCACAATGTTGCCCTATTTAAAAAAAGAGCCGGTGTTAGAAGCCTACCAAGCCAGAGAGCACTTGACAGCCAAGTTAAGATCTCCAAAAGCACCAGCCTAAGTAAATAAGACTTTTTTCCCCTTTATATCTTACCCCTCTATCCCATCCAACCCTGGGGCAAAAGATGGCAAGTCAGGAAGATACAGATGTAGGAGAGAGAAGGCTCACTGCATCCCTTCTCAAACTTCTAGGTCAAGCACAGGAGAAAGGGAAAAGCTTTGAACTGGATATAACAAGCTCATTTTAGACAACACTTTTAATACCTTAAAAATGAAACTGAAAGTGACCAGAAATTATCATCTAGGTGTGAGAAAGGAATGAGTATCTGACAAAGAAGTTTTCAGAAATGGCAGGAGAAACATAAAGCTATTTCTAATTTTAAAGAAATGTAGTTAGCTTAGTTGGGATTTTGCTCTTTACTACCTTTTCTTTTTAACTAGTAAGTCAGCTAGTCTTAGGGAGGGCTTGAGTAAAAGGAGTTATTTTTGTCCATGTTTAAAAATTCAGGGAAATATCCCAAAGGTTATGGTTATCGTAAAGAATATTTACTTTGCATATTTATAGTGTTTAATTTATATAACCTTCATTTAAATTTGTCTTCCTTATAATACTACTCTATATAGAATGCTGCCTCCATTCTGAGAATACGAGGGCAAATTTTTCTAGGCTTTTATTTAGCCAGACTTAAACCAGACTTTCGATCCCCCAACTTTCCTACTCCCAAAAGTGAAGCTTTTATTATCTGGTCTCAGTAAAGCTTAGTATCAGTGTCTGAAAATATCCGCCTTCTGCGAAAGCTAATTTATCTTTTCTGAAGACTCTTCTGAGTTTCCTACCCCTCCTCCCCAAGAGGAAGTTCCCATGGCCAGAATGTGCTTTGTGTCTCCAAATGGCTTTCCTAGGAGACTGTCCTGCCGACTGACTTACACTGATTAGACCTGAGGATTTTGAAACTTCACAAATATTTATCAAAAGGATTTACAGATACTTGGTTTTTATAACTGCGTGTTGATACAACTGCCACATCAGCTGCCTAAAAAAATAAAATGGATTACTCATCAGATAGAAGCATAAATGAGGACACACAGAAGACCCACTAGTAATTACACAACCCCTGAGGAACCCCAGGACAATGAAGGTAAGGGTCCAGGGAAAGGTTTCTGGAACTGTTTCTTTGTCCATGCAGGATGAATTAAGCTGTTCAAGTAAGAGTAATGAAACAGAGGAACAGGGGAGGAAGCACTTTCAAGAACTAATTTACTGATAGCAAAGACCAGAAAGCAGAGATGTGTGTTGCACAAATATCCACTTCTTGGTCCCTCGCCACACATGAGGTCCAGCTACACTATTGCCATCCAGCAGCTGTCACTCTCTTGTCTCCAGCCATCTCCCATCTTCTCAGCTTCTACCACCAGAATTCAGGCAACCTTCGAGATTCAAGGACACAGTGGATGGGGTGAAGAAGGATTTTTGTGTGTTCTTCTCCCTCCCCTCAGTTTCTCTGGGCAGATATTGCCCTATCCATCACTACCGTCAAGTAGGAATGCAAGAGCCAGTCCAGTGCCCACTGGAAGTGGCAAAGTATGATTTAGGGCACAACTCTGATCAGCTTGAGAGTGAAGTGTTAACAATATGAATTGAGCAAATCTGTTCACCCCTGAGCATCTCCTCCTCCCATCCTCCCATTTTGTCCTTCTCCCCATTCCCATCACAAGCCTTCGTAAAAAGCTCTCCTCAGGAGAAAATAATAACCACCACACCACCAACTAAGCTCATTAGGAAAGTCTCATCCATTGTTATCCGAGGTAGCTAATGTTCTCTGGGAAATATGAACTCAAAAGGGAGAGCAATGCTGAGCATCTTAGGCGTACAGTCATTAAAAGAAAAATTATGTATAGTGTTTACTAAGCCAGAATTAAAAGATCAAAAACAAGATTTGAAAGTAAACATATGAAATGTCTTCAAAGAGACAGAGAAGATACTAAAAACAAGAGGGTTTGGGGCAGGGGTAGAGAGAAATCATATAAAAAGTGGAGATACTGCTATGGAAAAAGATTTGGAAAAATAATCTAATAAATTGATTATCACAGGTGGATACAAGTGCAGAACTAGAAGATTAAGTGGAAGAACTTGCCCAAAGGTGGTACAGTATATTCTTCACAGTTTTATTTAAGATCTTGGGTTGGTGGCAGATACCTGGGTACATCTGTGTAAATAAAGTGTCGATCCTGGGGATTGTATCCAGCTCTAGATGGTTTGGCCTCTGACATCTTCACTTCCAGAAAGTGAAATTGCCTATGACCAATATCTTCTATCCACCCCCACCCCCACAAAAGATAGCAAATACGCTGCTAAATGGATAAAAAAAATTACATCCCTTTTCAGCAGGAACCCTGTTATATACTGTGACGATATGTTCAAGGAAATATTTATGCTGGCATTCAAGGATCATCTTCTCAAAAATGAAACAAAATGGATAGAATTTTAAGAATTTGAAATATTTGGTCCATTTTTATATCAGGCTGATGAACAAATCTGAACACATATTCAAATTTCCATATTTTTTTGGTCTGGGGAAAAACACTTTGAACTGGGATTACATCCAAATTTTATGCATAGCTTCAGTACCAGCTTGGGATGCCATTAACAAGCAGGGCCCTGTGAGCCCATCACCTACTGTGCTATGAAGAGGAACTGTGTGAATTATAAAACACTCTTCCTGAGACCACAGAATTTGAAGTCACGCCTCTAAAACTGTGGCATCATATAAGATATACAACATGAATTCCCAGATCAGAAATAGGATATTCATTTTACTCACACTATAAAAGTTTATTAAACACCTACAATGGGCCAGGCATTTTTTTTTTAACCCAGGAAAGAAAATTCCTCATATTCATAAAAATAACTTAGATTATTTGAAAGAAAGATTTTAGATGAGGAGAATCATTTGTTAGTTGTTTTAAAGTCCCAAATGTAACTGTAACGTATGACAGCATTAGCTTTCAAGGTGCTAATTTGAGATTGTCCCCAATCCACAGATAATGATGGCATCTTAAACACAGAAATGCTTTCCTCCAGAAAAAACCCAGAAATGGATTACAAAAGTACTGAAATACATGTCTCGCATAAGCAATTAACAGGAAATGTGGATCTGACTCAGACTTAATGCTGTCTTCCTACTTTTTACTGTAAAATGTAATTTACAATCTGTGTATAAAATACTATCTTTTCTATATATGGGCTATTGGGTAGAAGAAATCACTTGGTCATAGGATGTCTATAAAAATAAGGCCTACAAAATGCATCTATACTATCTTTAAATGATTTACACAATCTTGGAAAGAGAAGAAAAGAGACAGAAAAATAAGAATTTAATTAGCTTGTGGGTTGAGTAACATCCAAGGGCTAATAGTCTTCTTGCAGAAAAAGATGATTTTGTGATGACATCATCCATGACAACACGCAGGAAAGAAACAGAGGACACCACAGGGCCCTTAGCCATGCCCTATAAAGTAGAGACACAAGTGTCTGCTTCATGAGCTCATCAGCAAGTTCTGGCCTTTAGTTAAAGGAACTCAAAACTGGCTATTTACAGCATTTACCATTACATACTTGGCCTCAAAGCCCCTCACAGTTGGCTGACAATCTCTTAACTTCTTTCTAGTCACAAAAAACATTAAGTAAGAAAAGAAAAAGTGAACAAAGTTTATAAAAGGGAAAAATCAGCTTTCCTAGGCTGTGTTTATATAACATGAACATGACAGAAGAAAGAAAGGAGAAACAAAATTCATGACTGGTCACGGTAATACCATTGCCCTCTACAGTTACCTGACTGCACCGCTTAAGTGAATTATAAACCAAATTCACCAAGGAGAAACGAAAGCAAACATGCTCTGAAGGAATACACTTGCCATCAGACCTCAAAGAATTCATTAAATCAAGGAGCATGACTTCGAAGTCAAAAATCACAAATGCTTACAAGGTAATGGGGCAGCATGATTGAGGGTGATCAGAAACACTACACAGCAGCTTCAGGTTTGCAAAAGTTTCAGATACAAGAGTTATCTGACATGAAATATAAAGTGTGTTTAATATGTCTATGAAACAATGTATAAATAAGAAAAGAATAATCAGGCAGTTCTGACAAAGAGACATAAAATTCCTAGAAAATAAATAAATATAGGATATAAAAACTCAATGTATAGGTTAAACAACAAATTAGAAATGGAAGGTGAGAACACAATTGAACTGATAGAACAAGCTAAAGAAATTGTCCAGAATATAGAATGAGATAGAAAATATGGTAGGAAGTTAAAGGACGTGAGGGATAAAATGAGAAGATCTAATATCTATGTATATCAGTTTCAGTAACACAAAAAAAGAGAATAGGGTGGAAGTTAATATTCAAACAGGTAGGGCTGAGAATTTTGCAGAACTGTTGGATTTTCAGATTGAGGAGTCCCGTCCCAGAGAATTGCAAGTGCAATAAAATCAAATACTGAAGCAAAGGAAAGATCTTCAACACAGCCAGAGATGGTATAATATTCAGCAATGAAAGGAAGTGAACATGCTACAAAATGGATGAAATGTCAAAAAATTATACTGAGTCAAAGAAACCAGGTGCAAAAGACTGCAT
This sequence comes from Camelus ferus, assembly GCF_009834535.1. Classification (NCBI taxonomy): domain Eukaryota; kingdom Metazoa; phylum Chordata; class Mammalia; order Artiodactyla; family Camelidae; genus Camelus; species Camelus ferus. The sequence continues at coordinate 50,666,901 of NC_045702.1, read as the reverse complement.
AATTTATGAATGCATTATAGAAGATAATAGGAGAGAAATTATTTACAGATTATCATATACACATTATAGGAGAGAAATCATATAACCATTTTTACAGGTATAGAAAAAGCATTCAATAAAATGTCATAATATACATGGTTTTAAAAAATTACACATACACTAGGATAGAAAGGAACCTGATTAAGTGTGTCTAGAGAAGCTATGGCCAATATGGTACTTGATGGCAAAATATGAATGCATTCCTTTTATAAGAGCAAGACAAACATGCTTGCTATCAGAGCTAACAATCACACAGTACTGATCTTGTGCCAAGCGTGGTTCTTCCATACTTTGCATTTAGGCAATGGATAGAGAATCTGATGAGGTTCAAGACCCTAATGTTAATATACTTTCTCAGAGATGCCCATGGTAACTGATGAACTTTCTGGTGACATGCAAGTACTACTAAAATCTCCAGAAGAGCTGCTTCAAGGGAATGACAACACCCTCCCCAGAATCTCTGCAATGCCAAGTGAAATACGTTGTTTATTGTGCAAGATTAGGCAATGTGATATTTCTGATGAGATAACAGGTTGAACTCTTTGGAATTAGGCTGGCTTCATTTACTGAAAACAGTGATAGCAATCTACAGCAGAACACTGAGAAAAAAATTGTGTGTGGTCAGTGCTTCCTCATCCTTTAAGGAAAAACCAGGTCAAACATAAACACAACTGGTTAAATCTAAGACAGTCAAAAGTTCGATTATTCTGATTTTTGTTAACTACATTTCACTGCTGCCTAGCCCCAGAAGTATAACAATGATTTTTTGAAAGAAAGAAAAAAGGAAGGAAGGAAGGAAGGAAGGAAGGAAGGAAGGAAGGAAGGAAGGAAGGAAAGGAAGAAGGAAGGGGTGGGGGGGAAAAAAAGAAAGAGAAAAGGAGGGAGGGAAGGAAGAAGGAAGAAAAGAAAATTGAAAAATTCAAGAGTTAAGGAAAAGTAAACAACTATTTTTCTTCATTTTATTTAACCCTTTATAAGGTGTGCTATTACAGATGCTGGGGAACATACCACACTTAGTTGTTTCAGTAAGTGTGTGTTGAGCACTGATGATACATCAGGCACAGTGCTGGGCGCTGGATGTAGAAATGAAAAGGCACAAACCATTCTCTCAAAGAATTCTGAGTTTAGTGGACACTGGAAGCATATGTGTACCCCTCTAGGCAACGTCAAAATGAATTTTCAGTAGACATCCATGTGATAAACCCATGCCTGATTCCTAAAGAAGAGAAATGTTAAAGAAAAAGACTACAGTATAAAGGAATGATAAAAAAAATTTTTTTAAATGACACATGCAAAGTAGAAAAAATGTATCTTTGCTTGGTCTTTTTGCAAATATATGATTTGCTGTCATAGGAGAATGCCTTTTTTTTTAAAGCTGAATGTTTTGTCTTATAATCAACATTTATCAAGCTTGGTTGCTTATACTGGTGATTTGAACCTGAACTTAGTGTGGACTCTGACCAAAGCAAGCTGTCATGCCTCAAAGGATCATCAATGACCAAGGAAATAACGGAGGGATATCCACACTGGACCTGCTGCAGGATCTAACAGAGAAATGTTGGTAAGTTGGAGCACTTGACTGTTCTACATCTAAAACAGTAATAGTAGCCAAAATGTATCGAGCACATACTACTTCTTGGGCTCTGTGCCAAGCATTTGATACACACCATTTCAAACTGATAGATTTTGGTCCTGACAAATGCCTGACATAAATTCTGGCCAAAGCATTTTGCTTTCTTCCCATCGTTCATGGCAAGGTCTAGACACTCAATCCCTTTCATCAAAAGGAAGACCAGGAATTCACGAAAGTATCACAAAGCTCTGCTCATACCTTCTTTGTTCCCCAGATCTCCCTATGATTGGTAGAGTGAAGTAAGGGCGCCACAGAAGCTACTTAACTTCCGTTCCTCTCTAGTGGATCTTGTAGGAACTAAGCAAAAACTAAAACATTCCTTCAAATAAACCATCAGACATTCTAAGAAGGTGGACTTTACTACTTCAAAAAAAGGCATAAAGATAGGGATAGCACACACATGAAACTATTAATTGAAGTCACCTTTCTACAGAAAAATCCAAAACAGTGATTAAAGGCTCAAAAAGTACATTTCCTTTGATCCACCAATTTTCTTGTGTAAGAGTGGTTTCTAGTTCACTCTAAGCAGCAGTATACACCAATCTGTGTGACTAGGAATATTCAACAGTTTGTTTATAATAGCAAAAAATGTGGAAACAATCTAAATTTCCAACAATGGGGCAATGGATAATTTTATCTTAGGACAGAATAATAGGTAGCTATTTAAAATAAGGTTATAAAAGAGGGTCTCTAAGCCTCAGCATTACTGACATTTTGGACTACATAATTCTTTGTTGTGGTGGCCGTCCTGTGTGCTGTAGGGTGTGCGGCAGCATCCCTGACTTTCATCCAGTAGATGCCAGAAGCAAAAATTGTTTTCAGATGTTACCAAATGTCCTCAGGAGGTAAAAACTGCTCCTGGTTGGGAATCACAGTTGTAGACGACTATTTATTGTCATGGGAAAAGGTCCACAATGAGCTAAAAGATGAAAGGAGGCAGCTACAAAGCACTATGACAAATGTGCTCCTCTCCCCCTTCCCCCTGCCACACACAAAGACTTTTTTTTTAAACAAGTGGAAAGACAGTCACCAAACTATTAATAAAAATTATCTCTGGCTGGTGAGATTATAGGGGTCTCTTTTCTTCCATTCTTTGGCATTATCCAAATTTTGAGTTGAACTTTTATTCCTTTTATCATAGGGAACAAAATGAGTAGCCCTTAAGAGCATCACTAAATGGGGCTCCAGCATCAATATGACAGCGTGTCTGCTTCCAAAACAAAGGAGTCAACGGCTAAGGAATGTGATGTAATTATGAAACCATTTTCCAAAGCAGACTTTCCTTCCCCACAATACACTGAGTCCTTAACTCCAGGGATTAAGGAAGGTCTACAGATGGGGAGAATGGGTCCTCCCTGTTGGGCACATCCTCTTCACCAAGTCAAGCCACTGGTGGAGCTACTCAGTGTTGTTTGAAAATTTAGGGTTCCAGGTGGAATTCGCCCCTAGTCAATTTGGAACAAGTAAACAGAAAACCAACATTCCTGTGGTACTGTGCTTAACAAATCTACTCTCCGGGGGTGTCTGTGTGTGAAGAATGTGGAAAGAAAGTAAACAGTAGTTGCTTATGAAACATTTGGGTCTAAAGATCACAGGCATCATACCATTTCCCCTCGTTTCCCATGTCTGCTTTCCTCTTTTGTGTTCACACGTGTTTGCACACATATGCTCGCTCACACACACTTCCAGAGAAACCTTCAGCTGGTAACATGGCCATGTGAATGAGAAGGGGGCACAGCCTGACTTGGAGAAGATGCTCGGCCCCCACAGGCACACCGGCCGCATCCTACTACTCTTCCCCTTTGCTGCCGCTCTTTCGTGTGTCAAGACCTTAGATTCAGGAGGTGGGGGAGGATGCACTACTGAGAAAAGCAAACAGAAGTGTGCATAAAGCAGCAGTCAGGGACAAGACCAAATTTACCTACTTTCCAATTCTACCCTGCCTGGCCCAAACACTGGCACACAGATAGTGCCATTGTAAATAAGTTCTTCTCAGACTGTTTCACTAGAAATTAACCACTGTATTCAGAGATTCTATCTAAATTTAAAGCTTCAAAAATATTTTCCACATATGAAGTATTTACTCCCAAATATCCAAGTTACTATTGGAATCAACTGTATACTAAGCTGGGATGATACCTTCCTCTGAGTAACCTTCAAAACCTAGAGTGTGGAAAAAGGGAACCCTAGCACACTGTCACTGGCAATATAAATTGGTGTAGCCACTGTGGAAAATGGTATAGTGTTTCCTCAAATAAAAATAAGGCTATTAGACAATCCAGCAATTTCACTTCTGGGTATATATTCAAAAGAACTGAAATCAGGATCTTGAAAAGAGATGTGCAGTCCCATGTTTGCTGCAGCATTACTCATGACAGACAAGACATGGAAGCAACCTAACGTCCATTCGTGCATGAATGGAAAAGATGTGGTATAGACACCGTGTATATCTTTATTCAGCTTTTATAAAGGAGCCTGTGCCATTTGTGACAACATGGATGAACCTGGGGGACATTATGCTAAGCGAAATAAGACAGACACAGAGGGACAAATACTACATGATCCCATTTACATGAGGAATCTAAAATAACCAAGCTCATAGAAGCGGAGAGTAGCATGGTGGTTGCCAGAGGCTCAGGGAGGGAGAAATGGCAAGTATTAGTAAAAGGGTACAAAGTTTTGTTTATACAAGTCCTGGAGATTAATGGTACAGCCTAGTGATCAATACTGTATTATACACATATGTAAAAATATGCTGAGGGTAGATCTTATGTTAACTGTTATCACAAGATAGAGAGAGAGAGAGAAAACTCTCAGGATTCTTAGACAATATGACTAAACATTTTCCAATGTTGTTGTTTTATTCTTTTTAAAGACAAAACTCTATTGGAGCTCTGATTACAGAAAACTGTTTTTACTTAAAATCCATTTAAAAGTACTTTTCACCCATAAGGATAATATATGTTTTAGATCCTGTGTAATTTTTAGAAAACATCCCAGAAAACTATCATAACTACTATATTTCTCTTGGACTTGATAACCTTGGAGATTTCTAAATGTTCTTAGGGTGGATTGGAGAATTAGACTCTTTGAGGCTAGTTCCTAACAAAGCATCCAGGAAGCTTGCCAGGAGTCCTTCGACACAACTCTGAGTGGTGCAGCAAGGGGAAAACCATGTCCTTGAGCCCACCGACCCAGGGTGGAATGTTTTATCTATGAGGGATGTGCCTTTGGCTATGTATGTGTTTCAAGAGAGAGAAAGTGCAAAGAGGGGTGAAAGAAGGAAGACTGAAGCTGGAGAAAGGCAGAAGAAAGAAGAGATTTTGTCACAATACTGTTAGAAGTTAGGCCAAGTGATTTTCAGGGGAGCCAATTCATTAGCTTATTCATTCTTGATGAATTCAATATGAAGATGAGCAGAGAGAATGGCACCCCTTCTGCCAAGAGAGACTAAACTTTTTCTCTGCCAAGTTTGAAGAGTAAAGTTGAACTCATTAAGCATGTCTGTGATCCCACTTCTATCTCACTCTAATTTTTTCTTCTGGTCTGGACAACATGACTTTCTTCACAGCTCATGTAGGCTGCATAAAGACTCTGAAGGGAAGTCTGGTTTTGCTCACTCTAAAGGCAACATTATAACTCATTAGGAGAGAGATTGGGGTGGTGGAGAAGAACCAAGCCTACCGAGAAGGCTGTGATTTGTAGAGCTGCCCACTCCTTCTTAATTTGTTCTGAATCCCTTGACACCCATGAGGTAAAAATCTACAGGGTGCTGAGTAAATACACTTATGGCACATGGGGGGAGAAAAAAACTACATACATACATACATAGCCATACAGCAAAAATGTAACTGACCAAGAAAGACATGTAAGTATCTAAACCACACAGCTCACAAGATGGTTGATCACACGTTGAAAGCCAATCACAGTTAAAGGTTCAGAAACCCCTAAATAGGTCATTACTTTCTTTCCCAGCATATTTTCCTCATATTCCACTGGCATTCTCAGGAATGTTGCCATATCAAAAAGACCATACAACATGTCAAGTCATTCTTGAAGCAAAATAACAACGGATTCATTAACAAATAAAATGACAAATATTGAGTCTGCAGATTACCTAGCAGTACAAAATTCTCACAAAATCCCCATTTTTCACCAGTGATGTGCTTTCTCCATGGCCTCACAAATAACAGAAAATAAACCAATGTCTTATAAATCAGATTTCCCAAATACCAGGTCATCTATGCCACCAAGTATTGACCATTGCTGGGTTTCTATCTGCTACTGAAGCATGTCTTTATATTAATCCATAATATGTCCCCCTACCCCGACCCTGGTAGAATGTTACATCTAAAAATTTCTTCATCTATTTTTAGGTGCATTCATCTTTCCTCTGCTACAACTCGTATCTCTATGGGGTTTTTTTTCTTCAGTACAAAGAAAACAACTCTAATTTTGTTATTTAGAAGATTGAAAATCTATTTTTGGCAAGACTCTCCAACCCCAGAACTAAACATCACTTTCTGGTTCTCACTCACGGAACCACCCTCCCACTAAGTGACAGGAGCCATGGCCAGCTTTGCCCATCAGTGCTGCCTCCATAAAAGTCTGCCTAAATATGGCCCACCACCTATAAGTCTGTTTAGATAAAAGAAGTTGGTCAATTAGAAATTTTGAAAAGTTGGACATTCCAGTTAATTTCTCGAGTAACTCAGTACTTTAAACCTGTAAAAATATATATTGCCAAACACACTACTTTCTGGGTACAATTTGAAGATAATTAATTTGCCTAGGTTCCTATAAGTTATAAGACTCTAGCAAGAATCTAAAAAGATAGATGCTGGGTTTGAAGAGTTGTTTAGTCTTTAACTACGCTGCTTTGTTTCTCTGTAAATGGAGACAATCAGTTTTATGAGAATTAAATGAAATGTTTATGACGCCCCTAGTGCAGGGTAATAAATCTAGTAGGCGCTCAGTCCCTGTTGGCTTACTTAGCTCTCCCTCTATTAACTCTCACTTCTCTTCTACCTTCTCTCTTTGGGGTAAAGAAAGCTCCATGTACAGACTGTGACTCTTATCTAGACAAGGCTTGGGCTGTCTTCTGTCTTATCCTCCATATGGTTTAGTTTTTGTTTTGGAATCTTTTTAATGTCAGATGTTGCTAGGCAATTTTTCTGGTTTGATTAATTTAGTTCTAGTACAAACAAAAAAAAATATCCAAGTGGCTTGGTCTTCACTAATGGTGCTTTTCTTCCAAAATAAATAAGTTCTACTTTTGTGTCAAAAGACTTCTGATGTGATTCCAGACCTTCACAGAACTGTGGGTGATCATAACCTTAGTAGTTTAAGTACTTCACTACTCATGGTTAGTATAAAAACGTAGAGAATGAAAAACAGTAAGTGATGAAGTACTGTTAAAAAAAACCCTCCAAATTAATTGGAGGGGAAAATGCACACGTTTCAAATCATAAGCAGGCAAGCAAGAAGTATGACTTCTTTTTGGAATTCTTTATCTAAATAGAACATGGAAAATATGATCCTTAATCTACAGGGGAAAACTAATATGCCATAATGTAGGCAAAACATGGAAACAGGTTATTGAAATTAACCATTTGAATGAATAATCTTTGAGGTTTGACGAATCCATATGATTTTGGACTCAAAGTTAGCAAAGGAAAGCATTAACTGCTTTCAATTACAGTTTACCAAGAGGATAATAAAACTAAAAAATGCTAGGTTATGAGTATTGGCTTTAGAAGATCTTTTAATATTTAATTTTGAAGTGTTTTGTGACATCCTGATCCCTGTTATCTGATTTTATTTAGACAGGCTGTGGAAAATTGCCAGGATCACTGTTTTTGGTAGGAAGAGAACACTACTCAAAGTAATGGGATTTAAAACAATTTTCTTTTATCCAAGGCTAATTTGAGGGTAGCTTTCTGTAAGATTCCACCCTATTTTATAGCCACATTAAAATGTCAGAGGACTTTATGGATTGTCCGATGCTGCCAGGGTTACAGTTTCAGAAACACCCACCAAGCTGCAAAGAAGGGACACAGCAGTGCTGCTGACAATACTTTTGTTATGAACAGAAGTGTATGAGAAGGAAATTCAGTGAAAGTGGCGGGTATCCAAGTCTACAGTTAATCTTTCTTTTTCAGCTGAAGTTGTGGATTCTAATCAATGGTTTAGAAGGAATGAGGTTGGTGAATCTCACAGAAGAGATTCTGAAATACTTTTATTACACAAAAAGCTTTTGAATGAGGAAAGAGGCCTTCAAATGGCCTCCCTCAGATCCTATACTTATTTCCAGCAAGTTGTCTTCAAAAGTGAACACTGCTTCCAACTGAACAATCACAGTATTTCAACACACCCAAGGCAAAGTGGGGAGGGAGGGCTGAATTATGATGAAAGCCTGTACTATTATGATCTTTCTCATGACCGTAATTGATGGATATGACCCTGAAACACTTTGCAGGGCTGTTGATATATTTAGAAATGCGCCTGTGACTCATTATGCCCATAATTCGGCAGTAAATACGGGGCAGATTACCCCAGTGGCTATGGGGACAAGTCACTGACCAGGGACTTGATTCCTTTATGTGGAATCACCTTCTGTAGACTCTAGAGTTGTCTCCTTTTTTAAACTGTACAGGTTGGACTCAAAGCTTCATAAGCCAAGTTCTATTTTTGATCAGAATAAGCATCAAAATATTTCAACATCCATTCTTGTATGAATACAAGTGAAAAATGCTAAAAAAAAAAAATCTTTTACTTAAAAGGTTATACTGACCTCTGGCTTCTGCCTGGAAGGTAGAAATGTAGGAGGAGGGTTACTCTTCGTCTATCAAATAGAAAACGCTGGATAAACTACAAATCTTGATTTTTTTTGAACCTGGAGAACAGATACCACATGCTGTCCAAATAGTCTGAAGCCTAAGAAAAGACAGCTGTCTTTAAGAAGAGAGGGAATATGAGCACAGGCTTACTAGTGAGAACAGAAGGAAGCCAGGGCTGCCGTCCAAGTGGGGAAGACAAACCCAGTTACAATTTTAAAGAAGTCCTAACATTCAAGGGTGGGCCACTATGAAAATATAGAATTCCCGGAAATCACAGGTGCAGGGAGCATCTATACCATATCAGTCATTCTCCATGACTCCATGGTCCTCCACCAATAAAACAAAGAACACCTCTCCTGCCTCAGGTAGCAAAACCCCCAAAAACAAGCAACAGTTGTGGGTGGGGGTATAGATTCTTGCTGTGGTAGCGTGCATGCCTAGCACACACGAGGTCTTGGGTTCAATTCCTGGTAACTCCAATTAAAAATAAAATTTTTTTTAACAAACAGCAGCAGCCCACATTGGCAAAACTGGAGAGGAAACCCCTCTGAAGTATAGGTAGAGGTGGTCCATTGCTGAGGGCAGAACAAGAACATTAAGAAAAATCCACAGGCAACTGAGATCTCACTCTGCACAAGGTAATACTACAGGAGTGTGAAGCCAGGGATCCAGAGAATGAACCCACAGCAATAACAAAACCCAAACTCATCTTACCTTTGAGACCGATCTAACACCCCACAGTAACAGCTGAGCAAAGACAGGGAGACCCATCTCCAAGCATGAATACTAGTTACCACATTCTCTACTATTCTACACATTATACTCACTATTCATTGAAAAATTATGAGACATATAAAAAGGCAAGGACAAAAGAACCCACAGGTAAGAGAAAAAGCTACTGACAGCCAGATCGAACCTGAGATAACTCACATGTTGGGCCATAAAGTAATGAATTTAAAATCACTATAACAAACATGTGATAAGGTCTAGCAGAAAGGGTGGTCAATACGCTTGAACAGATATCAAATTTTCAATGGAGATGTTAAAACTATAAGACGAGTCAACTGGAAATGCTAGAAACAAATACACAGGGACAGAAATGGGAAACTCCCTCAATTGTCACTTCCACTGACACGATGCAGGTGAAGAAAACAGTCAGCTAATGTGAAGGTAGGTCAGTAGAAATTACCTAAACTGAAATACAAAGAGAGTGAATAAAACAGATGAGAGCATCCAAGGGCTACATATGGTATCAAATGGTCTAACATAAACCAGCTGAATCCCAGAAGATGAGAGAGAGAATGGGACAGAACAGAGATCTGAAGAGATGATGGTCAAAATTTTTCCAAAAGTAATGAGGGATATCAAATGCACAGATCCCAGAAGCTCAGAGATTTCCAAGCAGGATAAATAATATTTTTAAAATAAAAAAATATATATAAGATGTTTAAAATCAAGAAAAAAATCTTTAAAAGAACTACAGATGACTATATTTTTATAAATATATATACAATAATAACTATAAAAAACAGAGAAAAGGACCACATAACATAGAAAAGAACAAAAATAAAACTGACAAAGACTTCTCAATCAGAAAGTATAGAAACAAAAAGACATTTTAAAAGGAAAAAGAAAAACAAAAAACTTATAACTGAGAATTCTATGCACAATGAAAATATCATGAAAAAAGGAAGCCAAATTAAAGACTTTTTCCAGACAAAGAAAAGATGGGAGAATTAATTACCAGTATGCATATATTATAAAACGTAAAAGAAAGTTCTTCAGGCAGAAAGAATATGACATAATTCAGAAACTTAGATTTTTATAAAGAATTAAAGATCTCTGGAAATGGTTAAAATGAAAGTAAACACAAAACATTCTTCTTATTTTTAACAGCACTAAAAAAAATGCCTATAGCAAAAATAGTACAAAGTAACTACATGTTTATAGAATATATAAAAGTAAAATCTATGGCAACAGTAGCTCAAAGGCTGGGAAGGTGGAATTGGAAGTATACCGCTGTAAGATTCTTAAACCTACACATTAAGAGGTATAAGATTATATTCAGGTAGACTGCAACTAATTAGAGATGTATACTGCCAATGTTATGACATGAGAAAAACATTTTTAAAACAATTAAAATAATAATTCAATAATGGAGATTAATTGAATAGAAATGTAGAAATAATACAAAAGCATGCATAAAAAAGGGAACAAAGAAAGAATGGAATAGAAACAACAAGTAAAATGGAAGATTTTAATCCAACTATATCAATAATTATATTAAAGGGAAATAGTCAAAACAAACTAAACAAAAATCAGAGATTATCAGAAGAGGAAAAAAAGGAAGATGAAAATATATGCCAATTACAATAAAACTAGTTTAAATTCAAAGACTCAAATAGGTTTAAGGCAAAATATGGAAAAGATATAATACATAAACACCAGCCAAAAGAAAAAAGTAGTTACCAGATTAATGTCAGACAAAGTAGATTTCAGAATAAGGAATATTTTTAGGCTGTAAGAGTGACATTACAATCCTAAATGTGTATGCACTTAACAATAAAGGTTCAAATGCAAATGTCAAAGCTGATAGACCTGGAAGCAGAAATGGACAAATCTACAATTAGAGCTGTAAACTTAAATATCCCTCTGTCTCTGGAATCGGTAAAGTAGAAAGAAAATCAGTATGAATATAGAACCTGCACAAAACTAGCAACCAACTTGAGCTAACTAGTATTTATAAAACAAACCAACAACAGCGCAATACCCATTCTTTTCAAGTGTGTAAGGAACACACGTTCAACAGGATAGACCACATTCTGTCCCATGAAACAAATCTCAACCAACTTATAAGTAAAATCATATAAAATATGTTCTATAATACTAAAATAATTAACCGAGAAATCAGTAACAAAAAGTTATTAAAAATCGCCACATACTTAGAAAGTAAACAGACTTATAAGTAATTCACGGGTCTGAGAGAACATCATAAGGGAAATTTATAGCATTAAACATCTGTATTTGAAAAGAAGAAAGGGCTCAAATCAATTATCTAGGTTTTTACTGTAAGAAACTAGAAAAAGGGTGGAAAGTAAACCCAAAGCAAGTAGGAGAAAATTATAAACATGAGAAGAGAAAAATCAATAAAATTTTAGAAAGAAAAATAAAGAAAATCAATGAAACCCAAAGCTAGGTTTTTTAAAAAGGTCTGTAAAAATTAATAAATCCCTAAGCAGATAGACAGAAAAAGAGAGGGAGAGAGAAAGTGACAGAAGGGTAGGGAGGAGATACAAGTATTAGTAATTCAACAACTCAAAAGGAATGGACAAATTCCTTGAAAGACCCTAACTGCCAAAGTATACTAAAGTTGAAATAAATAATCTGAAATGACTATCTCTTAAAGAAATTGAATTTGTAGTCAAAACTTTCCAACAAGAAAAACTCCAGAACCAGATGGATTGACTGGCAAATTTTACCAAAAACCTAAGTTAAAAATAATATAAGTTACACATAAAATCTTCCAAAAACTAGAGAAAACTTTCCAGCTCATGTTATGAGGTCAGTATTATCCAGATGAAGAAATTACCATGAATAGAAAACTACAAACCAACAGTCTTAATCAATATAGATGCTAAAATCCTCAATAAAATCTTAGCAAATAAAATCTAGAAATATGTACAAAAATATAATAATATATCATTGATAAATGAGGTTATCCTAGGAATACAGAGCTGGTTCAACATCAGAAAATCCAACAGTGCTATTCACCATATAAACAGACTTAAGAAGAAAGCTGTATAATTATCTCAATAGGGGCAGAAAAACCACTTGATAAAATTCAGCATCCATTAATGATAAAATACTCAACTAGGAATAAAAGGGAAATTCCTCAGTCTGACAAAGTCCATCTACATAAAGAGTACTGGTATATCACACAATGTACAAAGACTGAGTGTTTTTCCCATGAGATAATGAAAAAAGTCAAGGGTACCTACTCTTACCACTTCTGTTCAAAGCCAAACTGGAATCTGTAGTCAGTGCAATAAGAAGTGAAAAATAAATTGAAAGGTATAAAGATTGGAAAGGAAAAAAAATGCTACTATTTGCAGACAACAAAGACAATCCCAAAGATGCTACAAAAACTCTAGTAGAATGTCATACATTCAGGCCAATATAAAAAAAAAATCAATTACATTTTGATATATTTATAATAATCAATTGGAAGTTAAATTTATAGTAAAATTTTACCTCAAGTATATTTGTAATAGTACCAAAAAGCTTGAAATTATTAGATATAAGTCTAACAAAAAATTATCAACATCTATATATTGAAAACAAGAGCTGATGAAGGAAATGAAAGAAGACCTAAGGAAATGGAGATATATTCCATATTCACGTATTGGAAGACTCAATACTGTTGGAGTACTGACACTGCTTGAATTCAAGACTTTCTGTAAAACGACAATAATCAAGGAAGTATGGTACTAACTATAGTCAATGGAATAAAATGGAGAATCCACAATTATACCCACACAGATATGGTCAACTAATTTTTTTTACCAAAAGTGTAAAGGGAATTCAAATAAGAAAGGATAGTCTTTTCATCAAATGGTGATGGAAAAACTGGACTTTGATATACAAAAGATAATAATAATCCCTGACCTTTATCGTGCACTATACACAAAATTAACTTAAAAATGGATTATAGAATTAAACAAAACTGTGAACTAAAAATACCTCGAAGAAAACATACTTGTGAACCTGGGTTAGGCAGTGAAATTTGTTAGATACAAAAGTACAATCCATTTAAAAAAAGAAATTGGTAAATTAAAATATATCAAATTGCAAACTTCTGTTCTTCCAAATACACTAAGAAAATGAAGATACAACAAATTGACCTGGATAAAGTATTTTTAAAAGACATGTTAGGTAAAGAAGCAGGTAAGAATATCTAAATTCTCAAAACTCGATAATAAGAAAAAAAAATTTAAAGTAGGCAAAAGATTTGAACAAAAGATACACAAATAAATGGCAAATGTGCTCATTAAAAGATGCTTATCATCATTAGTCATTAGGAAAGTGAAAATTAGAACCACAATGTGACAACATCACACACCCACTTGATTGATTAAAAAACAAAAACAAAAAAATCTTACATAACTGACAATATCAGCACTGGCAAGGAGGAGGAGGATCAGCTGCAGTTCTCATGTATTACTGGTAGGAATGCAAAATAACACAGCAACTTTGGACAATAGTTTTGCAACTTCTTATAAATTAAACATGTATTTGCCATATAATCCAACAATATCCTTGATTTTCACCCAAGAAAAATTAAAACTTCTGTCCCCACAAAAACTTATACATAATGTTTATAGAGGCTTTATTCGTTATCCACAAAAACTACAACACAGGTGTTGTTCAGCTAGTAAATTCACAAATAAACTCTGCTGTATCCATATAATAGAATAGCATTCAGCAAGAAAAACAAACTATTGATACACAAAAGAAGAATGAATTTCAACTGCATCAAGTGACAGATGCTAGACTCAAAAGCCCACATCCTCTACATTCCATTTAGTTATCATTCTGGAAAAGGCAAAATTATAGGGACCAAAACAGATCAGGGGTTGCCAAGTACTAAAGGTAGGAATGGTGTGTTGATTATAAACACAAGGGAATGTTGGAAGCTATCAGAACTATCCTAGATCTTGATTTGGTGGTACATGCATTTATGAAAACTCAAAATGATACACTAATAAAGGGTAAATCTCACTTCTTACTGTATGTAAGTTACGCCTCCATGATACTGAACATACACACATGCACGCATGCCCATTCGAACTAAAAGACCTCTGAGATTATTTCAAGTTTAGCGAATCAGTAGTGATAAACATGTCCCAGGAGACAGAATTTACACCAACAGAACAAAGCTGATACAGGCTGTATCCAAAGTGACAAGCCCTAAAACCAGACTGATGATAATGATAAAGCTCAATTTTATAGCCTCTATGTCCACCCCAAAAAATATGTTCATAAGAGTATCTTTATTCTCCTAAAATCCCCAGGCCATCCCTTATCATCTAGCTTGTCATTTCCACATGGCTTCACTTGTCCCCTCATTGGACCCACTTTCAGAGCCCACACACATCTTCCTTGGTCTTCCTGCTCCTGGGCACTCCCAACCTGCTATCAGCAAAATGCCCATGTATCCTCACCCTCCTGTGTGAATGTTCCCTACACCTTCTTGCTGCATATGAAATCTAGATTCCCCGGGAGGCTTCTCATTGGTTGCTGTTTTCACCCAGAGGCTGCCCAATCAGGAAGTGCAGTACTTGTCCTCCTTGCCATGTAATGCTGCTACCAGATCATCATTCTTCCCATCTCAAAAAAAAAAAAAAAGAAAAGAAAAGAAAAGAAAGAAAGAAAAAACTTTCAGCAGTTTAAAAGTCATGCCTGTGATTATAGCACCCAATATCTCTTCTTGGTACAATCATCTAAAGAGATCCTTCTGATTGCCCCTCATTGCTTGAAGAGTTTAGCTCATGGCTCACTATCTCTTTCTCCATCACCAGTCTTTTCACAGTACTCATGATCTTCACATTCCTGCAAAAAATCTTTGTTATCTTCGCTTTTCAGTTCCTTGACCAGCTCACCTCCAGTAATCTTGTTTCCTCTGCCACTCATTTCCCAGTCATACCTCCCACAACCCTTCCCCTTCTTACCATCCGCTGATAACCTTGTCTCCTATTTCACTAAAATTAGAAGAGAACTTCCTCATTCCCCATCCACTGGTCCACCCACCTAACTGTATCTTTGCCTGTGTCCTCTGCCTGCCTTGCTGATCTTCCGGATAAACTCTACAGACTTCTCTAAGCCCAGCCACTGCAGCTGTGAATCAGTTCGCAGCATGGCTCACACACTGAAGGACATTACCCTTGCAACTGGCTGCTATTGCTGTTGGAATTAATCAACATTCCATGAACCATCTGAACATAATCAACTTTCAATTTCCTCTTCATGGATGACACAGTTTATGCATTCCTTCTCTTCATTCAGACTGTCTCCTGCCCCAGGGTCTCCACTTCCCTCTGGTTTGCCAACCGAAGCAACTGTAGTGTTTTCTGACTGGGGGTCAACTGTACCTGTCGGTACTTAACTTTCTGGCTGCAGGCTGCACTGAGGTACCCACACTAAATGGGTGTATGAAGCAGCAGAGCAGAAGCAAATTCTGTGCTGAGATTACAATTCAACCACATTTACGAAGCAGGGATGTAATGCTTCTCTGACCTCTGAGATTCTGTGCCCTTGCCACCTCCATGGACCCCAGGAACTTCCAGACTCACCACTTTCCCTGACAGCCCTGACTGGACCCACTGCTGCTGTTCACCCTTGGCTGGACTCCTGGCCAGGTCAGTGCTAACTCCGTGACAGGTGAGTAGACCATGTGTTCATTTTCCAAATAAATGAAGAAGCATTACGGCAATGAAGAGAGAAAAATTGGAGGAATAAACATATAACAAAAGAAAAAGAGAAACTTAGTGATCTCTTCCCCTTCCAGAAACTTTTGTCTAGCCCCCTGTTTCTCTCGGTTTTATGTAAAGTCATGCATCCTTGCCAGAAAGAAAAGACCATGCCCAAGGTTAGTTTGCATCATACTGTTCAGCTTTGATTCTGGTACCATAAGCCCTGGATATAAAACTCCCAACTCAGAGCAGGACAAGGATTCTACACAAATTACCTGTCCTCTCCTGGAGAATAGAGGCCTACTCTTCCTGATACACAAAGGCTGGGCTCCACCTGTGACAGATGGTTCTGGCAAACAGAATGAGGGTGACCCACTTCCTATCAATCCAGCCACACAAGATGGCCGAGAATTCTGGAGCCCAGTTCTGGGATACAGTTGGCTCATTTAGCAGCATACCTTTCAAATCCTTTCCAGGTATCGCATCCTCCCCTTTGTTCATAAGATGCCTATGTAGGTCTTACATTGTTCTCTATAAGCAATATTTTCTAAATTTATCTCCATTTCTTTCATTTCTTTTACTGCTCTATTCCCCTTAATACTTTGCTCAAATATAAAATGAGAACTCCAGAAAAAAATTTAATAAGCTTGCCGGCTATTTTAAATATAGGAGATGTTTTCATTCTTCTAAGTCAGTAATGTGAGATTCAGGAAATATAAATAGCCAAAGGTCAAACAAGTGAGGGCCAGTGCTCAAATATGAACTTGGAACTCTCATTTGAAAGTTCCCCCACTTCCCATTAGACATGCTGTTGTTAGTATAGGTGATGAAGGAAAGCCTCAGGGTGTATTACAGTCTGAGGCCAAGGGCTCTTAGAGATAGTATATATATAAAATTCTGTTTGGCATATAGCAGATGCTGATGCTAAAAAACAAAAATTAAAAAATGAGATGCAGTGGATACATTATTAATTGCTTTCCAGGTTCAACAGACTTCACCAAACATATTGCCACAATGTTTCACGTCCCTGGCAAGTATGACCTGGTGTCACATGGTAACTCTGCTCACCTAGTCTAGCTGCTTCTAACCAGGGTCTGGTTTCCCTTGGCTTCAGCACTCAAAGATCAGCCTAATCCTGTAGGGAAAATGGGGTGGAAAACAGGCATATGCACTTCTAAGGACACAGGAGAAGGCTGGGTATGGCTTTGACATTTACAAGAGTTGGCAATAATTCTGTTTAGAAAACATTTACAAAGATACCAAAAGGTATAAAGACAGCTAAAATCTAAAATTCCCACAAAGAATTAAGGAGACTGATACAATGTCCTCACAACTTAAAGAATTATCTTGACTTCAGAGAGGAAAAAACCTCTGCTTTTAGATTCTTTTCATTTTTAGTTAAAAAGTACCAGATTTTTTTTTTCTTGTAGAAAACTAGGCAATACACTGTCTTGATTGGGTAACTTCTTTGAAGCCTTCCTTTAGTGGAATGAGTCAGCTATTAGTCTGTTCTTTCTTCAGACCTCGAGTATTTAAGTTAAAAAAAAGAAAGTATTTCTAGCATTGCTGATTATAGTTACCAAAATAACATGATTACAGATCATATGCAGTGCATTCAACACAACTCTTACACTTTGATTCCAATGGTTAGACAGTGGCAGTCTCTGAGGTGTCAGAGTTCAGGTTCAATTCCATGCAGCAAGGACACTCCTCACACTGGACCAGGAGTCTCTGTGAGGCAGAATCTATTCTTTTCTTGCTTCCTTTCAACAACCAGAGCCACTAGAACTCATCTCAAAGTCAAATTTAAAATCACTGGGTAAGAAGCCCTAAGGAAAGGCATTTATTTCAGAGAGGAGCCCCAAGTGCACAAGACTTCTTGTCCTGAATCCAGTGATACTTGCGAGAGATGAGGAAATCATTTATTGCCTATGTATTTCAATTTACTTTCTAAATTTGGCACTTAAACTTTCAAAGGATGTTGTTTATCCAGTTCAAATTCAAAGCCAAATTATGTGCCAAGAAGGAGTCTTCATTTCTCCTAACAGGACATGTTTGTCCCTAATGGGTGATTTATGAGTTAGGATATCAAATATGATGAACGTGTTTGCTGTAAGGAGGGAGCAGGCCATTAGGCATTAAACATCCTGAATTTGGGGGAGAAGAGGAAAAGAGCTTTGAATTCTGTGCTCTTTCATTAATGAAGATGAATCAAAGCTGATGAATAAACTTTCTGGATTGCTTAATAACCCACAGATGTCATCATCAGGGCCTTGGCAAGGCAGGTGAAAAGGTTTCCATGAGCAAGAATCAATTGAAAAGGACTTCCTCTATGAAATAAAGTCTTGATAATTCTGGGAAACTTTCCCTTTTCCTAACATCCTTTCTCTTCCTCTGCCTTACCCTATCCTCTATGTTTTTAAACATACAAAATATGCCTTTCAACTAATAGCTGGTAAATGGAGTTGGGGGGGGGAAAGCCACTGCATAGCCGCTCTATTGCAGCTACGTTAGTACAAAATAAGATAAATTGCAGAGCCACAAAGACATCACATCTGCCTTCCTGATGGAGCAACTTGCTCTATCATTAAATGTGACTAAAGTCTTGAGGACCTGGACACAGTCATTTCTATTTTGGTACCACTGACTTGATCCATTCCTGCAGCTAGAAGGGAATCACCCTCTTTGTGTAAATGTTTGCTTTGTTGGAGATTCCTAAGCAGAAATTAATAGTATACATGCTTCAGGAAGAGTATTAAATCAGCCATGATAAACAATTCCTAGGCGATGTTTAGACTGGCTCAAAGGCATCCTAAGAATTGTGCACAAGGATAGAACAACACATTTGGTATCTATACACTAGGAATGTCTATAAAACAAAAAGCAAAGTAGAGATCTGTCAATTAGCTCATTCTTCTAATTAATGAAAATCTATCTGTTCTATCGGTGTAGGTAGATGACAGATTAAAGACCAAATAAGTACCAAATCCCACGTTCATTCTATGGTGTAGACAAAGTTAATGAATCATGAATGTTTGCTACTCTTTACCAGCAGTGTCAGAACACACTTGAAACACCTTTAGAAATTCTCTTTGATCTCTTGTTTGAAGTCAAATGCCAATATTCCGGACTGTTGTGACATCAACTATCACAACCCCGAGGCTATTAAAGAGCTTAAACTATTCAGGTAGAAGAGGCACCAAAAGAAGTTTCAACACAACATAGTCATGTGTTCAGAGGAACTTTGTCTAGGCAAATAGGATCTCAAAAAAGTTGCAAATATTCTTTTTAAATACGTTCATACATAACACCAAAGACACACACACATACACAGATACATACATACCATAGAGAAGAATTAAAGCAAAAAGACCTTTTGTTTCCCTTGGTCAAAATCAGGATTAAGGCATTATTTAGAATATTCTCAATAAAAACTGGGTATTGTATTTCTTTACGTGAATCAGCAAAATGAAGCAAACTTACAGGAGGGTCCTTTGAGGCTATGTCCCTTTCCCCAGAGCGGTGACCCAGAAACTTACAGGACATACAGTAACAAAGAGACCAATTCCATAGAACAAAATACCTAATTGTGAATAGTATCTTAATACTGACTTCCAGCCAAAAGAATAATGTAGCTTTTAGGGGGAGAGAGGATTTTACTCCATTTCTGTTGTCTGATTCACAAGTGTTGTTAAATATTTACCAGAAATCTGACAGCAGTTTCTTAAAATTTGTTAATCAGAGATAATGTCATGCCAGTAACAACTCCATAAACTTCTTTAAAGTTGTACAAGGTAAGTCTCACTCCCATAACACTGCTCACCCATCCTCCTCAAACAAATATTTGCTTTCAGTTTCTCTGTGCCGAGTTTTATGGGATCATGTAATCTAAATCTCTTTTTGTAAATAAAGTATGCCCTCAAGAAGATGAGAGAGCAGAGTCTAAACCCTTGTCTGCCTCCTCTACAGGACCTTGTATAAAGGGTTTCATGTCTCCAGAAAAATAGATTTAGGGCACTACTGACCAGTATCCCAGCAGGAGTGTCTCTGAGAAACATTTCAAAGACAGTTCAAGCCTCCCTTACAGATTTTCTTGCAACCTCCAGCCTGCAGTGGGCTGTGCTGTTGTGTAACTACCAAGGTACCAAATGGCTGAAGGTCCTATTTTCATTCTTCTAATTATTGCTACTTCTTTGCAACAATTTTCATAGAAGTCTATTACCGAAGGCAAGTTTGTGTGCCTGACACATCACGAGGCCAAACAAACTGAAATGTCGGAGTTTGGAACAGAGAAGGGTTTATTGCAGGACCGAGCAAGGACTGGGTGGCTCATGCCCAAGAAAACCCCAAACTCCCCCAAAAGGTTTCAGCAAAGCATATTTAAAGGCCAGGTTAGGGAGGGGGTGGGTCATAGGGTACATGATCAGCTTATGCACAATTTTCTGATTGGCTGATGTTGAGGTAACAGGGTGGTCAACACTATCAACCCTTAGGCCCCAGAAGGTCTGGGGGCCATGTGCTCACGATCATCAAGTAGTTAATTTCTTAGTTAATCTCTTCCCTTTGGTGGTGGTTTTTACCATCTGAAAAACTCAGTAAATACGCATTAGATACTATTATCAGAGAGGACCTACAGCAGAGGTTATGGGGGAGGGTTCTGTCCCAGGAAGGACCTACAGGGTCCTGCTTGGTTACAGTCCAGCCTAATTTCTTTCCCAGAATGTGCATCTTATAGTTCTTGACTTTCATCATTACTCTTACCCCGAATCAGCTGGGACAGAGTTCTGATGCTAGGTCATCCTGTGATGGCCATTAAGTGCTGCCAGCACACAAGCACATCACTGAATGTGACTTGGGGTAGGTCTTCTTTTATGCAGAGTAGACAGCTGCCTGTGTGGGATGACTTCTCTGATATTAAATGTCTATAAAGAGGAAAAGCCATTTAACCAATAACTCGCATTGGAAAGTATACAGTAAGCGTAACTGTATTGGTATCATGATCACTATTATTAGAAGTCTACTTCTATAGAATATCCTAGGAAATGAAAAAAAAAAAAAAACCCACCAAATTCTCACATATAAATGACTGGCATCAGTTTCTTCCTGAGAATATATTTTGATAGATATTTGATATTTCACTTTTAATTCCTGCTGTCGTGGTAAGCCATAGATAACATTATCTTCTATGATTTTAGAGATGAATGAACTCAGTCTCAGAGGAGTTAAGCAATTTGTCCAAAGTCCCATGCCTGGTCAACAGTAAGTTTGAGATTCAAAAAAGTCATTTTAGCAAAGCAAATTGCTTTAGGCAGGGGAAGGGAGTGTGATATACAATTTTTAAAAGCACATTCACACAATCTCAAAGATTTATGAGGACCAGGGGTGATGAATCAGTGACCATAGGGGAAAAGAAATCTGTCTACCTAAGGTTTGGGCAAAGGATGACCCTGGGATGGCCATAATATTTAGACTCTCTGTCCTAAGTCAGAATATATCTAATAGAATTCACCTCTGTCCTTTTCCCCCATTTTATCTAGAAGGAAGAAAATTTATTTATGCATGTGTATAAAACTAGGATCTCAGTTCCTTTAGAAAAAATGAGTTGAACTCTCTTACAATCTTTATCTGGGTAATATGAAAATAAATATTCTAGTAAACATAGATTCAGAATTAGAAAAGCGAAAAGTTACTCAATTGTCATTTCCAGCATGTAAATCAGGATTAATCACACAGATCTCAACATCAGCCCAAATCCCTTCCACCTATTTCTCCTGTCAATAGCCAGTTTTTAATCTATTTCAGGAAGGAGTCCAGGACACCATGGAAATGAAAATTAATCTTAAAATACCTCCTGAGGCATTACCAGAAATCCTGTTTTGAATTTCTAAATGACTTGCATTGTTCTTCATTTCTGGGCTGGGTCCATGACCACAAAGATAAATGGGGCATTGGGATAACTATGTGAAGGACCAAGTAGGAACACGAAATAAATCTACTGTTCAGCATGAGTCATTTGAAAACAGAAAAAAGAATGTCTAGAAAAGATGATGTTACATGACAACAATATTCCTAAGAAAACACAAGGAATTTGTCTGTATTTGCCTTCAGGTCATGAAATACCACGTGAGAACCCACTGGTTCTGGATGATGCTGTTTCAACATCCCAGTTAATCACATTCTCAGGTTGACAGCATCATCACTGGCTCTAAACCTTGGCTACACAAGAGCATTACCTGAGGAAGTTCTCCGTTCTTGGTTTTCGTGTGTTACCAGTGCCTGAGCCCCACCAACAGAGATCTGGATTAATTCATATAGGGTGGGGGCAGGTATTAGTATTTTTTAAAGCCCCCTATGTGATTCAGGGTTAGTGAGGATGAAGCACCACTATATTAACTAAGAAATGGATTCAGAAATTTCATAACCCAGCCTTTTAGGGTTGTCAGAACTGTCAGCATGGCTGTATAACTTGTGAGAACTTGAGCAAGTCACTGACCCCTGAACTCAGTTTCCACATCTCTAAAATGGAAATCAGAACACCACCTTTCAAACAGGTCTTCAGCAGGGAGCCCAGTTCATCACATTTTCAAATTAAATGTCTAGACCATTTCAAAATAAATGCCTTCAATCATTTTCTGATTCATATGTCTCTAGAATGAACATTGTGTGTAATCTGTATGTGAAAATATCTTCTAAGTGTAACAGCATTACTTCTTTTGCCTATGTAACAAACCAGGGCTTCAGAATGCCAAAAGGAGTGGCTGGAAAGTGGGGAAATACTACCACCAAATATTTTTTATATTTCTATATCTCCAAACTGGAAAAAATGGTATTTTGGGTGTGATGTTTGTTAATTTTATTTATTTTGTTTAAAAATGACCACCTAGCCCTGTACTTAGAGCCTCATACTTCAACACTCCCAAGTTGATAATCTTGGTAACAGAAACCCCAACTTACTGTTTGTATTTTGAATAATTACTACCCTATGTTACTGAGAAATTTATGTTATTTTGTCTTGAGGTTGAAGCAACAATTTAATTTGCATTTTTGTCTCCATTGTGCTCCACAGTTCCTGAAACAAAATGGATGTTTACTATGTATTTATTAAATTTATTTTCAAATGTTTACTTCCGTATCCTTATGATTAAATGATGTAACAGACATGACCCAAAATTTGATATTTGCTTACAGCCAAAGATTCTAGAATCAAGCAAGTGAGAGCACCAATATTTCCTGCACAACTACTGTACACCTTAAATTTAGGGATATCTTTTGCTTTCATGAAAGTTCAGATCATTTATAATTAAACATTTTGGGGCGGGGGGTTGTATTTCCTTCTTATTCTGGATCTGTCATCAAATTTTTAACAAATTAATTGAATTTTCCTCCACAAAAGTAAAAGAGACAGAGTTAATAAATACATATACTTCAAAGAGGCATGTTGGCATTTGTACATAATTTTAGACTACAAGGTGAATCCCTTTAGTGAATACATGGACTGCTTTATCTAGAAGAGCACTACTTAAATTATAGGAATGAAGGATAAAAATATGCTCTATGTGATAGACATTATTTATTGCTACCCAATATTTACCCCTTATACCTTTTCCTTAGGGTAGCTCAGGTGATAGATTATGATGAGACTGAGTCAATCATAACAATTTTGTTCATTGATTCCCCAGCCTCCTTGCAGCTAGTCCCATGATCCAGTCCTGTCCCTGAGGTGTTCCAGGAAGTCTGCTGGTAGGCCCTTGGCAATTTTGTGTACCTGCTAAAAGGGAACAGACACAAAAGGTATGGCCCCTTTCTTCAGCCTTCTGATTTGAATAAGGCATTTTGTAGTTGAGTGAAGCGTCAGAAGGAATCTTGTCACTGTAAAGCAGCAATCATAAAGACAAAAGACAACACAACAAGGACAACAGAACTAAAAGACAAAAAGGTCCTTGCTCTTTGATGGAGTCACTGAGGAGCTGAATCAATGCCAGCAAACACCTACTGCAGACTTTTCTGTTCTATGACAAAAATTAACTACTTGGAAGCCAGAATTTCCATGTATGAAATTATCAAGAATATCTTCTCCCTATACAATTCATAAGATGGTAACATTTCATCTGTGAATGAGAAACAGTCTTTCATAACAAAATCAATCATTAGAAAGGACATTTCAAACCTAATTTCACTGTTGCCCTCATCTTCCTTCCAAATCCCTGACTCTGGAAACAATTTCTACTACCTCAAACCACTGCAGTCATCACTGTCATATAAACAGTTTCTCTCTTCCTGTCTCTCTCCCCCTTCCCCTCCCTCTCCCTGAAAGATACATGTATGTATATATGTATCTACAAATATATACATATAGATACACATATACAATACATACTCAACTTCTCTGAATAATTCCTTCCCCTTCAAAACAGTTTTGAATTTTTGGGAAAGTGATTAATAGGAGAAATAGTTTCTTGACTGCATAGGAGATGCTTCTAACATACTTGAATCTCATGCCTAGCCCAATGCCATTGCAATGTTTTTTAAAGAATAAACTGACCACTGTTTCCAACTGTGTCCAAGTTTAGGACTTTACTTGAGTAACCTTGGTTTCAAATGAGCCAAAACAGGGATACCCACAGAAATAGCAGAACTGAGACTACAGATCTCTTGAATGAAGCTCTTCATCCATATGACTCATCAGAAGCCACAATTAGGATAATGAATTTGTCTGTAAAACCCAAAGTAAGATTTTCCTCTTAACCAGTGAATAAGAAAAATAGAAAAACCAAAGAGATCACTTATTAAAGCAACTGTCTAGTATGTCCAGTATTGATAATGGTAAATATATATTTCCTATTTTCTAGGAGTGGAGAAATAATCAATATTACTCAATCTACTTCACTATTAAATGGTACAAAAAGACCAAAAGGACAGTTTTTAAACTGAAAACATTCCACAGACAGACAGTTACCAGTTTAGGTAGAAGAGGTAACCTTGCTACCTAACCTGATAATATTGCTCACAGAACTAGTTTTATGGGGGCACATAACAGATCTCTAAGCCTTATAATTCTGCTTGACCTGAACACAGGGTTAGTAGCTTAAATAGCTTTTTAAAAAATATCTACAGTCAATCAACCATGTGACAGTCTGATGGGTACAGACAGAACCAAACAGTAAAACTATAAATTCTCTTAGTTAAAGTTCTAGAAAAATGTGCCACATTTTCAATATATTTGTAATATTATAAAACTATTTAAAAAAATGAGCCAGAGTTTCAATTTAATCTGTCTATTCTGCTCTTAAACCTGAAAATACCAGAATAAGACTATAGCACATAACACTTTATCCATTTACCAAAAACTACATATATATTGTATTTGCATAAAATATTTTACAGAATCTATCATTCTTAGATATAAACTTACGAAAACCATTAGAAACCCATGAATTTTCATGGTCCTCAGAAAGATAAAAGTAAAAATTTTTTCCACATCAGCCTTCTTATAAAAGGCCAAAGTTACTGCAACTGCAATATATTTCATTTGATTTTCTTATGCAGAGAAATAGGAAAGTGAAAGGAGATTAAGATGAAACATTTTAAAATTTGATAAAAAAAAATTTAAATGCTTTGATAAAAGCTAAAAAGCCACAAATCCAATAATCTCAATGGTCAAAGGCTGAAGAAAAGCAGAGAACTATACCAAATCACATCATAATCAAATTGCTGAAAATCAGTAATTTTTAAAAAATACTTTAACCAGAGAGAAAGACACATTATATATTAAGGAATAAAGATAACAACAACATGAAATTTTGCTCAGAAACATTATAAACCTTCAGAAGACAATGAAAATAAAAATAAATATAACCTAGAATCCTACATCCAGCAAAAATACCTCCAAAAAATAAAGGTGAAATAAAGGCTTTTACAGATATACAAAAACAGAGGTAACTCATTGCCAGCAGGCATGAACTGCAACCAAAAAGGAAAAGTTAGAAATAATCTTTGGGGAAGAAGGAAAATGATTTCAAAGGAAATTTTTACATGCACTTAAGAATGAAGAACACTAGAGAAATACAGAGACAGAGGAAGGAAGAGAACTAGAGAGAGATGGAAAAAAAACCCACAAATTACCAAGTCAGAAGTGAGTAGGAACACCAGTATATAACCTGTAGATATTAAAAGAATAATTAGGGAAAATGACTAACTATATGTCAAGAATTTTGACAACTTTGATGAAATGGTTAAATTCCTTGAAAAACACAATCTATCAAAGCTAGAAAGAAAAGGATAACCTGAATAGTCCTATATTTATTTAAAAAATAAATGTATAGTTTCAAAACTTCCTGCAAAAGAGAAGTCCAGATGCAGATAGCTTCACTTGTGAATGCTCCCAAACACTTAAGAAACAATACCGTAATAATAATGCTCTTCTAGAAAATAATGGGGGGGGGGGGCACTTCCCTACTCATTCTGAGGGTGTCATTACCCTAATAACAAAACCAGTTAAAGACATCCAATTAAAAAAAACTAAAGACCAATTTTTCTCAAGAACATATCACAAAATTTTTAACAAAACTTTTACAAATGTAATCTAATTATATATACTAAGAATAAAACAGCACAGCCATACTGGTTTTACTCCAGACACACAAGGTTGTTTTAACATGCATCAATTTTAGAGCCTAGAAAAAGAAAGAGCACATAATTAGCTCAATAGATACAGAGAAAGCCCTTGACCAAATTCAACATCCATTCTTAATAAAAACTCTCAGCAAACTAGAAATAGAAGGGACCTTTTTGAAACTAAGAAAAGGCATCTATGAAAAACCTACTATTAACGTCATACTAAGTGATCAAAGACTGAGTGCTTTTCTCCCCCTAAGTTCAAGAATAAGACAAGGATGCCCACTCTCACTATTTCCATTTAACACTGTTGTGCAGGCCATATCCAGTACATTAAGGCAAGAAAAAAAGACCAAATGTATACAGATTAGGGGGGAAATTATATTTCTTTTTAATCCCAGAATCTATTATAGTCTATGTAGAAAAACTTGTGGAATCTACCAAGAAATTCTATTAAAATTAATTAGTGAGTTTAGCAACACAGTAAGATAAGTAACAATCATATTTTTATATGCTAGCAATGAACAAATGGAAATTAAAATTTAAAACAGAGCATGAGCATATACAATAGCACCATAAAAGTTAAATACTGAGGAATAAACTTAAAAATGTTTACAAGATTTGTAAGCAGTAAATATAAAACATGGCTTAGAGAAATTAAAAAATAACCTAAAGCAATTAAAAGATATATTGTATTAATAAAAAGATTCTGTATTATGAAGATGTCATTTCTCCCCAAAGATCTAAAGATTCAATACAATCCCAAGAAAAACTCCAGAAATGTTTTTTGGTCTGGAAATTGTCAGCCTAATTCTCAAATGTCCATGGAAATGCAAATCATCTTGAATATATAAAATATTTTTCAAAAAGAAGAACTGAGTTGTAGATTTTACACCACCTAATTTTAAGACTTTATTCTAAAATTTCAATAATTCTGATAATGTGACTTAAAGATATATATAGATGAATGGCAAATAGAAAAAACAAACCACCCATATTTGGCTCACTCAAATTAAGATGCCAGGAAAATTCAATAGGAAGTGGATAATTTTTTCAACAAATGATGCTGGAACAATTGAATATCCTTATATAAAAATGATAAGAAACCTCATACCATATATAAAAATTAACATAAAATGACTCATAGGTCTAAATGTAAAACATAGTAATAAGGCTTCTAAAAGAAAACAGAAAAAATTCTTCTGTCCTTGAGTTAGGCAAAAAAAATTATTACAGGGCATAAGAAGCAAGAATTCTAATTTTTTTTAAAAAATGAACTACTTCATCAAAATTTAAGTATTTAAAAGCCACTATTAAGAAAATGAAAAAGCAAGCCATAGATATGGACTCTCGAGGGAAAATTTTTTTGAAAACATGTATCTGTCAAGAGCTATGAAAGGTCTGAGACTTTATACTCTCAGCCAAATGAACTGTTAGCCCACCACAGATTCATGGATTCCTGCAGAAGACCTGAGACTTCTGGGTCACAGGCAAAGGGTTTTATTACTCACAGCAGAGCAAGTGCCTAAAGGGGTGAATGCCTAGTGAGGCCCTAGTGGATGCTGCTCCTGCTGTAGATTTGCATCCACACCTCAGTAACCCCAAGCTCAGGAAAGCCCATTTTTAAGAACTACAAGCAAATTTGGGAGATATTATCATTAAAGATTAATTAACATTAAAGTCCTAGACAGCAAGCACATTTTTCCTCCCCCAATGGAAGACACGACCCCAATGGTCCAAGGCTTTTTTTTTTTTTTTTTTTTTTTTTGCTATACAAACGCCTTTAAAAAGGAACAAGAGCTGCCAGGGTCTTTGTTCACAAAGTTCACAGAGACATGAAAGATACATGGAAAATTCTCTCCCAACAATATCCAAGAAAGAACATGTTTCCAGGATACAAAGAACTCTCAAACCTCAATAAGACAAATAAGCCACAACTTTAATGAAATAGTTAAACAAACACATCACTCAAAAGCCAGGTAGATGGAAAAGAAGCGTATGAAAAACATTCAACATCGTTAGTCGTTAGAGAAATGTACACTGAAACTACAAGGCAAAACCTCTACCCACCCTTTACAATGGCTAAAAATTTTAAATCCCAAGTGCTGGTAAGGATGTGCAGCAACTGGAAATCTCAAACCTTGCTGGGAGCAGTGCAAAATGATACAGAGACTTAGGAAAACAATTTGGCATTTCCTTATAAAATCAAACACACCCTTACCATTTAACCCAGAAATTCCGCCCCTGCGTATTTACCGAAGATAAATGAAAACCTATGTCCACACAAAATGTGTATGTTAATGTTTACAGCAGCTTTATTCACAATAGCCAAAACTGGCGTGTTGAGTGTTCATTCTCCATGAGCCTTCTGCATTTCTGCAGGTCTTACAAATAGATGCAATGAACACTTTGTTTCCAGCTATCTCTAAAAGGACCTACAAAGAGCGGAGAGCCTTGGGATACATAGTTTCTCCCTCTAAGGAAAGGACGGCTTTGTTTTGCTGTATAGTACCATAAAGATAAAGCTTCCTTCTGGATCAAAGATCAGGGAGGCTTAACTGCCCATTGTAAAAGATTCAAGTTCCCTAAACTCAGGATTCCTCTCCTGTAAAGCAACCATTACCTGGCCTTCTTTCTGTCAGCCTGTGGGAACAGAGGCTTGGGAAACTGGCACAAATGCTGAGACTCTGGCTATGCTATAGCAACAGCAATAAACTGTCCATCTGTGACCCAGAAATCCATGTCTTCTGCAAGATTCGTGAAACTGACAGACTAATTAGCTTGTAGGTAGGGTAAACCATTCATATTTGACACTAGAATCAACCCAAACATCTATCAAATATCTACCAAAATGGGCTCTATCCATGAAATGCAAACTTACTCAAAATAAAATGGTATGAACTACTCACACATGCACCAACGTAGATGGATTTTAAAAACACATATGCTAAGTCAAAGAAATCAAACTAAAAGGACTACATACTACATAATTCCACCAAGGTGAAATTTGCACAAGGCAAAATTATAGTGATAAAAAAGCAGATGAGTGGTTACCAGGAGAATTAACTACAAAAAGGTATGGATTGTTCTTAGGGTGATAGAAATATTACATATCACAATCATGGTAGTAGTTATGTGACTATATACTCTTGTCAAAACTCATTAAATTGTACCCTGATGCTGGTGGATATAACTGCTTATCAATCATACCTTAATAAACCTTACAGAAGGAATTAACATTCAACAAACACATAAAGGGCACCTATTCTTTTTCAGGCACCTTTCTAAGAGAAGATGCAACACTGAACTAGTAGAAAAAGTCCTTGCTTTCATGGAATTCACTTTCTAGATCAGGAGTGGGACAGGAAAAACTATAAACAGATACCCAAAATAAACAAAAAAAGTCAGGTAGTGTTAAGTGCCCTAATGAAAATAAAACAACATGTTCTAATAGGGAGAGTGACCTGGAGGAGTGCTCTAAGTCAGGTGGCCAGAAAATACTCTGATTTAAGTTGAGTCCCAAGACATCAAAATCAGCAGTCCTCTGCTGTTGGGAAGGAGACAGGGGGGGAACTGGGGAGGTTAGGGTTAAGGTAGGACTGGAGGGGAAACAGACTTACATTTTATTGTGTATCTTATTATAGTGTTTGAATATTTTACCATGTGCCTGGATAAAATTTTCTTTGAAAAAGGCAAATTTTAAAATACATGTTAAACACAGGCTTTCTGGAAAATGTATCTGAATTCCAGGGTCTTGCTAAGCTATTTATCTCTGGGTTTTAGAGTTATCTTCAAAATGATGAATTGTGGAGGAAAAAATAACCAACTATTTCTGACTCCTGTGCAGGTAAATGACTCTTTACAGCCAGAAATTGATCTTCACACATAAGTCTGAAGCTACTATTGGAGAATCAATGTTAGAAAGTAATCTTCACATGGAATTTTCTCCCTGCGTCCATGTGACTCTGCAAGTAATTGCAGTGGCAGAAAAATAATATGCTTTTTTCAGAATCTCCAAACATTTCTTGCTGTCCATATTTACTCTCCCTCGCAATAGAACTCTATTGATTTTTTTTTGAGTTTCATCCTGGTATCTAATAAAAACAAAAAATAACTTTTTGCATATAAATCAAACTGCTATCTCTCTGGTATTCTAGAAAAATTGGAGTCAAATAACAAAACCAATGAGATGCCATTTTTTAAGTCAGATAAATAAAAACAGTACAGAAACTGACTACAACTTCTTCCCTCAAGCACAAATAAAATCTTTTTCTAATTTCTAAGGAAAATGAAAAAATAAAATAAAAATCATACATAACCTTAAATTATTAAAACATATGACATAAATATACATGTGCATGTGTAGAATACTAGGTATTATATTATGTTAGGGATGGAATACGGGTACTTCAAACTAACTGAAGAAACCATTTACTACAGAACTGGCAGTAAAGTAACTGATAGTTTGAAGAACCTAGTTATAAACCAGAAACACCACCATCAGTAGAAAAGGGGTATCTAAATTACCAAGAAGACAGCCACTCATGTGTTAGTTAATTTTTAAGGTAAAAACATTGAAAGAACACTCATTGGCCTTCCCCTGCAATTCTTTCACTTAAAAGTCCTGTATTATGATGGAGCACACTGTGCCAGGCAACCATGAACTCCACAGCCTCAGGCGGAGATCAGGGAAAAATACAAAAATAACTACAACTCAGAGCATAAAGCAAAATTTCCCCCAAGAGAGGCTGTGACAAGTTACAGAATGAGCTGGGAAAGGGTAGTGGTCACTTCCAATTAGGGAAATCAAGGAAGTGGTGGTGAAAGAGCTGGTCAGTGTGGGATGGCCCGCTCCCTTCCACACTGTTGCAGACAAAGGGCATTCCAGGCAGACAGAGCAGCGGCAGCCAACACAAGAGGCCAGGCATCATGAGTCTATGGTTAGACTGTGGACGACACTGGTGACTTTTCCTTGTCTGTGTCCAGTTCTCTAATTTCACGGCATATCCATTCTAATGGACTGTTTCTGACTCAAGAATTGGCCTTCCTGAATAGCAAGTCATTACCATTTAATAACTACCATAATATTTTAAACTAAATCAAAGTTCTGGTATTATTAATCCCTTTGGTGAAGATATACTGTCATATTTAGTTCCAAAGCTATTTTTGAGTACTGATTGTTGTCTTAGCTGGGGCTGCTCTGACAAAGTACCACAGGCTGGAGGACATGTAAGTGGCAAGAATTTATTTCTCACAGTTCTGGAGGATGGAAGGGCTCTGGGATGACTGGTTCTGGGGATGCCCTCTTCTGGGACGCAGACTGAAGACTTCTCATTGTCTCTTCACAACAGAGGACTAGAGAACTCTCCAGGGTCTGTTTATGAAGGCACTAATCACATTCATGACGCTCCACTCTCATGACCTTATTATCTTCTAAAGGTCCCAATGTTAGACAGTTAGATAGAAATGAGCACTGGGCAAGGGGAGAGGAAAGGGAAAGGAGTGACAAAACAACAGTACACCTGCACTCAGGATAAGGGGCTCCAAAACTTTTTACTTTCTCTAAATGAGGGCCAGCAAAGAAGCGGGCTAGGATCAAACACTGCAGCTGCGCAATAGAAAGACCCAGCTTCACCTGACCCAACGCTTATTATAATGTAATTAACTTTGCAGTTTGAGCCCCTCTCATAGGTTTCTCTGTGTGCATCATGGGTAAGAACCTGCAAAAAAGGGATAGGCGTGCCTGAGCAAAGGCACTTGAGCTGTCAATCAGCCTGAGCAAAGGCACCTGAGCTGTCAATCAGCCTGCACATTCAAAGGACCTGAGCCGTGAATCAATCAATCACGAAAACGCCCCTAAACCAGGAGAAACAAAAGAGAGGCGCCATTTTTCCTCTCTTGGGTTGGCCCGCTCCCGACTCTCGGGAATGTACTATATTTTACTACCTTTTTACTTTACTAATAAAATCTTGTTTATATCACACTTCCTGTCTCTCGTTAAAAAAAATTTTTTCTTCAAGTGACTAAGAACTGAGGTAACTTATTTTCCCCCTCCCAGTAACACCAAATCTTAATACCATCACACTGGGGGTTAGAACCTTAACATATGAATTTGAGGAGGCACAAATATTCAATCTATTGCAATTGCCTATAAATAAACAACAGCCAAAAAAAAAAAAACTATGAAAGTAAAAAGCACCAAACCTGTGTAGGATTACTGTATTAAAGGGAAAAGCTAAGCTCTGCGTTTTAGAAGAAACTGAAGTGCAGAAAGATTCAATGAGTTGCCCAAATTTAATTATTTTTTATTTAATAACTGCTTACAGAGAACATTTGAGAACATTAATTCATTTAATCCTCTTAGCAATCTTGATGTGGGTGCCACTGTGATCCCCATTTTACAGATGAGGAGACTGGGGAGAAGTCAAGAGAGGCAAAGCCACAATCACCTCCCAGACCGGCCGATGTAGACACCACACGTTGGGTTACTAACCACTGTCTCTAGACCAGCTAGTGGCAGAGTCAAGGCCAGAACACGAGATTCCTGCCCCTAAATCTCATGTTTTTCCTGCTGTAAAATCTCTACACAGGCAAGGCAGGTTTTCCTGATTCCAGCCACTGAGGCTCTTGGCTAACTCTGTATCAAATAGCTTCCCTTTTTGCCCACAAAGTTTAGAGTTGGGTGTGTTTCTCGTTTTCCCAGATGGAATTTTTCTCTCTCCTCAGCTACACTCATTTCGCATCTCACTACAACCAAGCCATGACTGGTTAAACCACAACCAAAAAGCCTCAGCGTCATGCATTCCTTAAACCAACAGGAGAGAGAGCAAAAACTAACCAAAGCACCTGCTTTTGTCCTGGAAATGAAGGAGCAGAAAGCAAGCAGCCTGCACCCGTCCACACTACTCACTCACAGCACATAGTACTTGGTACTGTTTAATTTCAGGCTCACCTCCCTTCCAAGGGCCACAGCAGAGGAAAGCAGTTCAACCCCTCGTTTCACTTCACTTTCTATACTCGAGGATGTCTTTTCATCCTGTATGACAGGAAGCTGAGGGAAATTTTTCCCAGAATGACTTGCTAGGTTCCACAGCTGGAAACCATAGGAGAAAAGTATCCACGTTTTAAAAAGAATGCCAACAGTTGCAGTTACCTGCCACACCTGCCAGGGCTTATTAAGAGGTGGTAAAAACACACGCCACAGTCATTCTCCTCCTGCTTCTAATCTACCCACAGTGGTTCTCAACCTTGGCTACACATTAGAATCACCTGAGAGCTAGAAAAACCAATGCCTGGATGCGTCCGGTAGAGATAATTATTGAATTGGTCTGCGGTGCCACCCTAGGCAACTGGATTTCGTTTTTACATTCTCCAGGTGATTCTAACTGCAGGCAAAGTTGGAATGACTCTTGCATAAGAAAAGGGTTAGGTGAAGACTTTGGCTTTGAGTCCAAGGTGAGAAGGAATCTCTCTCTTCCAAATGGCAGGTGTTTTTCTTCTCTAGCTAACCTGGAAAGTAGGAAGGTGAGGAGGGCCAATTCCAAGAGGGCTTTCCTGCAAGAAGGGATGCTATTTGTAGGGAGGCTTAACTTCTACCAATCTGAGCAAGGGAAAAGGGAATGAGAATGACATATGGTGGAAAGAAGAGACTGCTGAAGTAGAAAATTTACTTGGGTTCCTAAGGGCCAAGAGGACAATGCAGAAATCAGCTGTGCTCCGGCTGTGTTTCATGGAAGTTTACCCAAGAAAGCTGTTTACCAAGTGCTGGCCAAAGTCTGGACTGTGGCAGCAGGAGGCAGTGGCTGGACTGTTGGTGGTGGGGATTCCAGGGGCTAGAAAATATGGGATGCAAACATCAGAGAACTGAGTGGTGGGGAGACCACCCTCTTGTGCCCCAGGAGAAGGATGACACTTGGATGCTGTGTGACAGAGGCACAAAGGCCAGTATGGAAGCATCAGCAACCAAGGAGAAATCTAAACCAGGGCTGGATGAATAAAGAGATGCTCTGCCCTTCCTCTCCTCCCTTTTCAAGAGTCTGGAGGTACCCAGGCCTAAAAGATGGGGCAAGAACAATTTAGAGCTTTGGATGAGGTATGAGCTTGAAAACTGGGCTGAATTATGGTAATCAAAATTCACCAGAAATAAACAGAATTCACTCAAGATGTTGCCTAAAGTTAGAAAAGAAGTCTTTTAATCAACAAAGGCAGAATTGGAGGGGGAAAAAAGTCATATTAATTCTTTGACTTGAGACTCCTAAATAAACCTGTTAGATTTAAACCCGTTAGACTGGCCCATTTTTCTGGAGGCAGGTCATTTCTGTGGAAACTGGACGCATATGTTCACCAAATGACACGTCAGTGTGCTTCGACAGCATCCTTCACACAGAATGAAGGAACACAATGGACAGACACTCTGATTCTGGCTCCTTTATAATTTCTCTGTTTTAAGGCTTGGTGCCAAAGGTGAGTGGGCCAAGCAGATGCTGACTTAGCTCACTAAACAGTTACACCAATCTTGGGCAAATTAGGTAACTCCCTCATCCTCAATTTTCTCAT
This sequence comes from Camelus ferus, assembly GCF_009834535.1. NCBI lineage: Eukaryota > Metazoa > Chordata > Mammalia > Artiodactyla > Camelidae > Camelus > Camelus ferus. Next base: position 50,631,751 of record NC_045702.1, on the reverse strand, counting down.
ATAACACACGTAAATGACATCTATTCCTGAGGCTGTTTTAAGGATTACACTGTGTCTTCCACAACGGCTGGCACATGAGCTACTCAGTAAATGTTCACAGATTTCAATCATGATAGAACACTCTTCTAGAACAAAATTCTACTCAATAAACTCCACTTAAGTGAACATAAGTACAAAAGGAATTTGTTCAAAGATTGTTGCATAAAGAAGGCATCCACACGGCACAGATGTGGTGGATACTCAGTGCGATGCCTCCCTCCAGTTAAGGCTTATGGTTTCCTGAGAAACTAACAAGTGTGGTTCACACTAAGAATAGCCATTTTAAAACAGCTTTGTTTGATGATTTTTAAGTGTTTAGATTTTAAAGTGTGCAGCCCGTTTAAGAAGACAATAAAGTAAATGGAACGGGACTCTGAAGGAGGGAGTTAGTAACAAGTATAGGTCCAAAACTATCACTTTTCTCTTTAGAAAGCAATTCAGAGCTGGAGGCGAGAGAGGAGAGGAATGACTCGGCACCTGCCAGCAGTCCACAGGATCAAAAGAGCATGGAGGCGAGAGTGATTAAGGGCATCAATGAACACAGAGCACCAAGGAGCCTTCCAGAGGAGAATCACACCTTCCCTTTAAATAGAAGTGAGGAACAGCTGGAAAGGTGCCTGGTCACAGAAGTCTCCCATAACTGAGAGGAACACTAAAAACCTTCCTTTAGGATAAAAGGAAAGTAAGCTCTTACATACTCCGAGCTGGTATCAGTTATTACTTGCAAAGTTCACCCTGAGTTCTATATTTGGGAGTGTGTATTTCTTTGATTCTAAGTATCAGAAGGCTAAAGAAGCTCATTAGCCTACTTATAATTTTCTCCATAAATAATTATAGAGAAATAGCAAAGTCAAGTGCTTCTTGCTTTCTATCTTCGGTTCCAGTTATCCTCACCTGAAGAAAACTTATTCCTGGGCACCAAGACATCCCAAACTCCAAACCAATGGTTTTTAACTATAAATGTACATCAGAATCAGCTCAGAACTTTTCCAAAAAACACATGCTTCATTCCCAATCCAAACCATATGAATCAGAAACTGCTAGGGTGGGTGAGGTCCGGGAATGTGTGTTATAATACGTTAAGTCCCCAGAGATATGGATATGCACCTCCCATTATAACTACCAGCCATCCCCACTCAACTGGTGGCAGCTACCCAAATTGTACACAGCATCTCCCAAGGAAGGATTAATCCACCAGTACAATTCTTTTCTATAAAGCTGAGAGCCTTCCATTATCTCACTGAGCAATCTCTGGCAAACTGGCTTGGACAATTCTAACCTGCATTAGCTTAAATTACATAGTTTAAGTGCATCCTGAACCTTTCCAAAAATAAAAAATAGGATTTGCTCAATAATGACTTATTATAAATAAATCAAGGCTAAATTCTGCTCTTAAGGTCCTTAGTGCTTCTTTCTCCATGGTCTACAGCATCTGTACTTTCTGGGAGGCCCAGCAGAAAGCAAACTGACCTCTCCCTCAGAGGCCATTTCTCCTACTGTTGGGATTAGTCAATTAATAACTAGCATTCAATCATCTGTTATAACAAGGCACTCTCTAGGTGCCTTGAAAGGTGCTATGCATTCAACCTAGTCTGTGTTTTTAAGAAATTTAAAATGCAATTTGGGGAGCCAACACAAGAGAAAATAAGCAAGAGGAACAAAAGGCAGGATGTAACAAGTCAAACAGGGGGAGAAAGTTGGAGAAAAAAAAGGTTCGATCATGTAAAGGAGGGAAGCTATTGCCTGAGTTCTTGGGAGAATGCAGGGAACTAGCCTGAGCTTGATCCTATGTAATGGCAATAATGGAGTGAGTGAAGAAAAGCTGGAGAAAATGCAAAAGCTCAATTTTTGGTTTAAGAAATATTCACTGGAGTTCTGCTTACACGATCAGTGCTGGGATTATCCATATGGTGGAAAACAAAGATGATCGGCAACAGGCCTGCCTCTGAAAGGCTCACACTAACTCACACCAGATTACAGGTCTGCCTCAGTTACACAAAGAGCTGTTGAGAGGACATGGCAGACTTCCTGGAGGCAGTGGCTTTTTACATAGGCCTTACATAATATAAAGGAATTCAACAGGAAGACTTTGAGAAAAACACCTTTCCAAAGAAACAAAGAGGGCTTTATCTGGGGAAGAGCAAATAATCGGATTTAACAAAGCATTAAAAAAAAAATGGGGGGGGGGAGGGTGTAGCTCAAGTGGTAGAGCACATGCTTAGCATGCACAAGGTTCTAGGTTCAATCCCTGGCATCTCCTCCAAAAATAAATAAGTAAACTTAATTACCTCCCCCTGCCAAAAACAAAAAAACAAAAAAACAAAAAAACAAAGAAACCACCAAATCAAAAAAAAAAAAAAAAAAACTAAACAGTCTTATCATATGTTTAAAAAATGTGTAATCGTATTTCAGAGAATTTAGTTTGGTACATTTATCTAACAGTCAGTGTGGAGTCATGGAAATGTATGCTCTGTGACATTACATAATCCGAGCTGTAATTTAGAAGGAAAATTCTGGCAGCAGCCTGTAGGCTAGTTGGGAACAAGGAGAGGAGGGGCAGGACAGGCAGACAGCTCGTACAGAAGCCCAAGTGGGAAGGAGTGGTAACAGACAGGGCACCGCCTCTCCTGCAGCTCCCAGCCCCTTCTCCCTCTTCTCTGAAGATGCCGGGTGAAAAAGTGTCATGAGACTCTTCCTAGTTTAGTGAGAAAAAGAATGATCTCTTTTTAACAGAATAATGAGGATAAAACTAAAATGTAATAAACAATTACTATTGTAACAAATTCCAGTGAAAAGCACATCACTTAAGCATTTGTTAGACTATATTACACATACATATTAATTTATATACTGAATATAACTCTGAAAAGGAAAACATTCCCATTTTTTGGATTCAGGCAGGTAGATGAGCAATGCTTCATAGGCAAAGTCTCCACATGTTCCCACCACCGACTATTTGCTCCCATGTTCCTCCCAAGAGAGAGAGAAGCATCAAATGAACAGAATAACTAAGTTGTCTTCAATTCCATGTCTCAAACATATGCAATTCTGACACAAAATTCTGTGCTTCTCCAATGGAACCACAAAACTTGCCTGGACATACTATGGAAATATAAAATAAGGGCGCTGGGAAACACTTGCGAAATGTGACCCATGTTAGTTTATAATGTGGTGGTGGGGACATGGCAGAGGCAACATTCATCTTAATATCGAGTTAAGTCTGTCATCACTGTTGAGGAAGAAAGTTTTGCTGGATAAGAATCGAGTGTTCACTTTTACTGAAGTGCCCCATCTTTCAAGATGTTTTTATAATTTTATATCCTTTTATAGTCAGAATAACTCCATTATTCCCATTATACAGAAAAGAAAATCAAGGCAAGGAAAGCTCAACTAGCTAAGATAGAACCCAGGCTTCAATTTTCAGTTAACAACTGAAGTTATTTCCGTACTTACTGTGATCTTTTGCTCTCGTCTTTGAGCCAAACCCACATCTTCACCTTTCCGTCAGCTGCCTTTGACACCAGGCCTAATGTTTTCTAAGGTCAAAAAGGAACTTAGAGCACATGAAAAAAATACTTAGGGTTTGATGGATGTTAAAACCCTGCTCTTAGAAAATAACATCTTGATATGAGTTAATTGCAAATTAATAAAAAACATGAATTCTAATACATTCAAATAAAACTCACTGGTTCAAAAAAATAAAGAAAAATCTGCTAAGCATAAAACATTCTGCCAACTCCCAGATACTTAAGCGATAAATCATGGCAGTCTACAAATCCAACACATGCTGGATTGGTCTCTCTGTGGGCATTAGAGAAGGCATTCCAATGCCTGCTTACCAACCAAGCCACTGAAAATAAGCTGAGGATCTGAACATTAGATTCTAGTGCTCCATTATTGCTGTAAAGAAGTCCAGGGAATGGCAAAGGTCTCCAAATAAGGCACCTGAATCACCTGGGAAATGTACTTGTAAAGACAGTGAACGCTGGCATTTATCAGATTAGTCCATTTTCTACCCTGCAGCACCTTGAAGTAGAAAAAAAATTTCCACTGTTCTGATAGCCCCCATAAAAGTACTTCCCCATACAAAAAAAAAAAAAAGTTCTGCAGGTTGAGCTCGTATGAGTCCAAAATTTAAATTTAGATTTAGCCCAGATGTCACCAATGATGGTAATGACCTCCTACTAGACAACATTAAGAATTCTGTAACTATCAGAGACTAACTCTTTACAGCCTCCCAAATGGATTAGGACATTCAATGTGTAGTTATCCTTAGGTTATGCCCTGGATCATTTAGTGCTTTGAAAGTCTGGCAGCTCACCAATGTCATCCTTTTTGGCTTTGATATTAAGCCAAAGGAATATATAGACGCAATACAGGAGTGAATAATGCCCTAGAAGATTTTGTGACAAGAAATAATACTCCAAAAGCAGCATTTTAAAAAGATTTTCCCACCGCCTTTTGCCAGCTGAAATGACAAACACTGGGCGTTAGGAAGGACACCTATGTTAAGACCTGTCTTCATTAAGTGGCAGAGACCCAATTCAAACTAATTGAAGCAAAAAAAGGAAGTTATCGTTTACTGGAAGAGGCTAAAGATTGGAGAAAGACAATGTACCAAGGACTCTCTGTCTCATGGAGTCTCTCTCCATTCATCTCTCGTATCTGTTCACCATTGCTTCTCCTCCAGGGTTGGCTTCACTTTTTCTGCACTGGGCTCTGTCGGCAGGAGATGCAACCCGTAGCAGCCGCAGGCAGCCTCACGCCCCGCCCCGTGAACCGCAGGGAAGGCTGCTCATTGGCTCTGCTTCTATCCCACGCTCTACTTAGACAGTTGCCGGGCTCCGGGGTGGGGCAGTTAGTATAAGTGACCACACCTGGCTCACATACTCTGGTCGCTAGAGAAAGGGCAGTGGGAGAGCTGGCTGGGCAAAGAATAACAGCAACAATAATGTCCTCCACAATCTTAAAGCCTTCTACAGTGACCTGATAGACTGCAGGGGTTTTTAGATATGTGCCTACCCTAAGGGGACAGTTGTAGGAATGTTCCTCCTCATCTCCTACCGGAAGTCCCCTTCCTCTAACTCCAAGCTGACATCTCACTTCTCCCCGTGACCCAGCCTCATTTCCTCTCCCCTAAACAGCTCTGCAATTCCTAGTCTGTTTCAAATCATTGAGCCTATTAAGATGGTTTTCTATTTTAGATTTTATTTTATTTATAAAAATATAAACCATGATATAAATCTAAACTTTAAAATTCTGTGTATTTCTATTTTATAATGGGTGTTATTTTCTCTGTTAAATCTACAGTAAATTCTTCAATTCTCTTATATTCCTTCTACAACAGAAGCAGCTGATTGAGTGATTACACACTCTATGTTTAAACACGTATTATCAGGGAAATTCCCTCTATTAAGTAACTCCACAATTCCCCCTTGTAAAAGTACATGAGTCTAAGGAAGCTGTAACTCTTAACATATCTAAATATTTGTGTAGTAAATGGTACACTCATAGAGTTAGGAGGACTTTATAGTACCCTAAATTGATTTTTTCCTCCACAATAATGCTCAATTAATTTGGACTGGATTGCTCTTATTACTCACAATATTGTTCAACTGATTTGGCTTCTCAGCCTGTTTGCTACCTATTTCTGCATATGGATTACCCACGCAATCACCACGCTTTGGTCATGATGCTAGCTGAAATTACTGGATCACCTATTCTTTAATTATTCCCCTTATATTTAACCCAACGTGAGTAAGTATAGGCAAAAAAATTTCACTGCCCAGGATCCCTGGATCAAATATGTAACATAGAAATGATAATACTTGCTTTTTTGAGTTCTTCAAAGGGACTTTATAACATTACTGAGCTGATATTAGCATCTTAATTTGTGATAATCAGAAGAAACAGAAGTTTGTATGAAACCATATCCTGAATAACTAGTTAATATAAATTATGATTATTGTTATTGTCACTGTCGTGAAACTCATGTAATGCATCCTTTCCTCATCACTGTTTATCAAAAGGAAAATAAATATAAGACTGATTCTACTTAGATTAAAATCACTGAGTCAGTGTAGGTTCAAGCAACTGTTGTTATAACATACAAGGGATGTAAAAGATAAGGTGTTTACTATTACTGAAAACTTCTGGTTATTGTGTGCTGGATTTCCCAAGCTAAGATGGAAATTTTAAATATTTACCTTGACTTACACTTATCTAAAACATCCGTGCTATTGAAATGTTACACCAGGACTCCTTTTCCTCTGTGATCATGTGTGTGTGTGCGCACACACACACACACACTCCCACACAAACACCCTGCTCATATTCTTTTTTAATCTTCATTTTTATCTATGATTAAGGATACTGGCTTTCCTTTTCTAATGAAGTTTGCTGAAGTAGGAAAAGTATTATATACTAAACTTGAAAGATAATAAAGCTCCAAAACACAGAGCCACAGGTTTTCCCCCAATATATAACATATTAATCTTATTCCTCGATTAAAACAACTCCAGTTTTTTTTTTTAGTTTATTTGAACCTGATCATAATAAAATTTTTAAAATTTTATGCCTTCCTGGAAAGAACAGAAGTTCTCTAATATGTTTTTAGTCAATTTGACTCCATTAAAGCCATATCATTTCTTTAAAGGATAATATTGCAGCCATTTCTACTCTTTTTATCCTCACTACTAAGGATAAAGTATTAACTGAGAAGTTTGCATGTCACTTAGAAATGACTAAAGTTGTAAGTCTCAAATGGTGGTCCTCAGACATCATCATCTGGGAACTTGTTCGAAAAGCAAATTCAGGATCTCTGAATGTCCTGAATCAGAATCTCTGAGGATGGAGCCAGCAATCTGTGTTTTCACAAAAGGTCTTTAGGTGATTTGATTCCTCTTGGCATAAAGAATCCTAAGAGCAGGGCTGATCTCTGAGAGATGGGCAAATTGTCTCATTTCTCTTCCTTGTGTCGTGCACTCTGATCATGCAGTCCTGTCCCTATGAGCCTAGGCACTGGGGCAGCCTGCCCAGTAAACGTCTCAGATCCAGAATTTACCCTCTCTCCCTCCTAATCATCCAGATTTCCCTTTTCTATAAAATGCCCCAGTCATATCACATTTGGTGGGAAACACAAAATCACACTGAGATGTCAATGGCTGTTAACTGCTTATCATGTCATGCTCTCCAGGAGATTTGCAAGATACACTTAAGCCTAATCACTACATGAGTTTGGACTGTGGGATAACATTTCTGCAGTACTATCTGAGGCAGGACCATCTCTCGGGTCCCCTCAGGCTTTGACAACACAGCATCAGCAGCAATGTCATCGTCCCACTATCCCACAGAGCTTCACATCCACTTCTTTTCATTCATTTTTTCATTTATGCAGCAAATGTTTATTGAACATCTGCTATGTAGCTGGCCCTGAGTTAAGCTTATGTTCACTTTTTCATCATTGCAATAAATGTAGAAAATAAAAACTTAGAAAAGGGAAAGAGGAGTGGTACATGAAGATCTCTTCCCTCTGTATTTTTCACTGCTACCCCAAATCAGCTGATTTTTGGCATTCCACAACTAAAAAGTTTTATTTGGGGTTACCCCAGTCTGAAGAGACCAAGGATTATTAATAAGGAAAATGTTACAGTGGAGCCCACAGTTAATTGGCCTGCAATTAACACACATTTAAATATGAGGCCATTGGCTGTACGCTCCTGTTCTATCTGTTGGCTTTCCAGGGCTCTTTCCTTTATGTGGAAACAATGAAATTCCATATTGCATGCAATTAATTTTTTGGACCTTTTTACAGAGTCATGGTAGGGTCTTACTTATAACTTATAAATAAAAGGACGGATCTGACCTCATTGCTAAACAATAAAAGCACATACCTCCTCCCTGTGATTGATGGAGTACGGCTAAATGGTTTATGATAGCAGAGGTGGCTTCCAGACTCGAACCGTGTATGTGTGCGTATACACACACACACACACACACACACACACACACACACATACACACACATATACAGAGAGAGAGAGAATCCTTGGGTTTCTTGCCTTAGGCAACTCACTCTCCCTTAAATGATCTGTATAATGCGGAGAACTATATTCAATATCTTGTAGTAACTTATGGTGAAAAAGAATATGAAAACAAATTATGTGTACGTTCATGTATGACAGAAGTATTGTGCTGTACACCAGAAATTGACACAACATTGTAAACTGACTATACTTCAATAAAGAAAATATATAAACATAAAAAAGTAGTATGTGAATAAGAATTGTAAGAAATTATAATGAGTAGTATTACAGTTTTTTTTTCCCTTAAATTTGAATCTAATGCTAATTTGTTTTCTTCTTAAGTTATGCTGACAAAAGGTTGTCGTGGCGGGGACTGCTCTGATGCAGAGTTTTTCTGTTCCTCCTTGTTTGTTCCTATGATCACACCCTGCAGCACCTGACGGTGCCAAGAGGCTGCCCACCACATTGCAGCTCACGTGTGAATTCACTGACAGATATGGTCTCACCCGCTGGTCGGGTGTCACATTCAATCAGTGAATCTGACTGATGTACATCTATTCTAAAAGCAGGATTTCTGAGAAAGAGCTGAGTTGCATATCCCCATTTGAGAAACGTTGTGTTCTAAAAGCAGGAGATACAACACCTCGAGTCATTTGAAACTTCATAGTCACATTTGTATAGCCAAAGGTGTGGTCACCTCAGATATGAAAAGCTGGTATTAGGGGGAATTTGTAACAGAGACATGTGGAAAGGACAAATAAGAAGACCCAGATAGGAAATCCCTCTGCACTTGAATCACTGGAGTCACATAATAAGATGTTACTGGGAATGGAAGAGCATTGGGAAAAATAAGTAAACAAGCAGAATGTGAAGAATTAAGAAAATGTCAAGTACAAAGAGCCAACTCTTATAAAGAATAAATAATGGTGAAGCATTTACTTCTTCAGCACCCAAGGGGAAAGTAAATCGAAATGGAAGAAATAACAAGGAACTTGCTCAAAAGTGGCTTGGCAGTCTGAAAAACAGCTGGATTTGATTTAGCTTTCCCAAGAAAAGAGAGGGAAGATTTGGAGCTAACCCAACTTGTCTGTTCAGATTAATTCAGTTTTCATACATTCATTCATTCATTCATCAACCAACCTCTGCCAGGTGGCTACCACTTACCACCAAGTACCAAGCAGGCAATGTGCTAGGCCCAGGGGAAGCAGGTCCTCCCTCCTCTCCTGGGCCTCTTCTCTGCCTCCTTCTCCCCTCTTCTTCATTCTGACACACCAACCCTTCCCTGGGGGGAAAAGTGTGCAGCTGCATTCCACACTTTTCAATTGGTAGAGCACCTAGAATAACCTGAAGAAATGGAGGCTGAATGTCCAACTTTTAATGCATCAGCTGTGTTGAAATAACTTTCTAGGCCCCAGCTGGAGCCACTCCTGCCCAGGGTGCCATGTCACCAAATCAACACTTAGATAACTGTCGTGTCCCTGCAGATATTCCAATGATCAGAAATGCAGTCTATCCAGTCAGCCAGTCCCCAAATGCCAAGCCTCCTCTGGGCTCTACACTTATTTCCTTGTTCCTTCTCACCCCAAACACCCAAACAAGTTGAACGTATGGCCCCAGCCAATCAGATATTCTCTGTTTCTCTTCCTTGTTCTTTATCCTATAAAAGCTCCCTGCTTGCCACCCCATTTTAAAGTCCCCCAGGTGGAGACTGTCCACCTCATGAAGTGTTAAATAGACTTAAACTGTCTTCTTGAACCATTTTTTAAAGGCTGGAACAAAATCCTATTTCATAGTCAATCAAAGAATAAGTTCCAAAGGTTAGTTACTTTTACTTTAGATTAGTCTTAAAAAGGAACTAAGATATAAAGGGGAGCTAAGGAAGCCCAGTGCCTGCCCTTGCAGTGCTTTTAGTCTGAAGTCTGAGCAATCAGAGAACAATACCAGACTGTCTGTAATGGAAAAAAAACAAACAAAAAAACCCTCACAGCCTTCTAAAAGGCTTATCAGAGAGAGGCAACCCAAAATTCATCTATTTTTGCCCATCTTTCCTAAGGACTAAAAGGAAAGCCTCAGACACATTTTGGTTATCAGTGCCAGACATCAAAGCAATCCTGGGCAAAGATTATCCACTATTCTAGTATTTATGTAATGTCTACCTGGTTGTTGAGCACATCTGAGTCAGGTGTCTTCTGTCTATGCAATGGGGTTGGGATGCCTGGGCATCTGGCTATTTCAAATATAGGATCAGCATGAGAGTGAAGTACACATTTACAGCATCCTGGCCCTTTCTGAAGGAGTGAGTTTTATTCTGGCAGACTCAGGGTGTAAGGAGAGAATCTCACAATGCCCATGCCTTAGACTCTAGATAACTGCCTTCCTTCACTGGTATTCATGCCTTTAACTTGGAGCATATGCCCACATAATCATAACAGTACAAATGAAGCATCAAATCTGGTAAGGAGACCCCAGCCTAATTCAAAGCCTTGGGTGGCAGCCAGTGAATTCCTGAAACTTAAGATAGAAGAAATCCCTCTGGTATATTTGTCTTTTATGCCAAACTAGATGCAAAATGAAAAATTAAAAAAAAATCCTTGATTTCACAGAAAAGCACGCTTAACCTACCCAACCCTTAAGCAGGATTTGATAACCCTTTTTAAAACAGAGGTACAAACAGAGGAAAAATGATACTGTGATCTAAGAGAATGCAGACTTTGAGCCAAATCTTAAAGCAACAGCTAAGCTGGCCTCAGAAGAATGAATTTAGAATACAGAGGGAAAGGTCTGAATGCCTATGGCTGGGACACCCTGACACCCATGATGAAACCAAAATGACTCACCTAATCTCAGATGTGAGTAGAGAAATTCAAAACCCAATGCTCTGAAGACAAGATCATAAAATCATGAATATTAAGAGTTGAAAGGACATTAGAGTTTATCTGTTCCAGTCTTCTACTTAATGTATCAATTTTCTCTACAACATTCTAGAAAAAAATTACCATCAATTTTATTTGAACAAGGAAATGATTATCTCACAGCACAATGTGTGAGTAAGATCACTGGGTGCCTCAAATGATGTGTATCCCTTTGGGTTCATTTTTACTTACGCTTATGGTAAGTGCTAGTCTCTTTGTTGACATATGTAGATCTTATGTCCCTACATGCCAAGAATTTGGAAGCTTTCTTATCCTATCTTATCCAAGATAATATGAGCAAGTAAACCATTTGTTGTTCAGCTCATCCATTCAGACAGGTAGGAAGAAAGTTTACAGGAAGAAGAATATCACAAGGTTAAATTAATACCCACTTTCCAGTTCAAAAGTAAAGAGTCTATCAGTGTTCGGTTAGAACCATTCATATTGATTATACGTTTCCTTGAATATATATTATTCTCTTCTATCCCTGCCTCCTCAAAGAAGAGTCATAAAATATATAAGATCGAAGAACTCGATAATTTCTTAAAAATTATCTCCTCTAGCCTCTGAAGAAGCTAGGGATATCTTAAAAAAAAAAAAAAAAAGTCTCTCAAAATGTGAGCACAGAAAAGTGGGAAGTTCTACATTTGCAAATCAGCCACTAGAAATTGAAGGATACAATTAAGACCAATAGAGCTCCCAATCAAATACCAGGGGTTATTCTAAGTACTTCACATGTAATAATTCATTTACTCCTTAAAATAACCCTCCAAAGTTATCTCATTTTACAGAAGAATAAACTATGGCTTACAGAAGTAGAATTTCAAAATCTGTACTGTTTTAAAAAAATATCTTATTTTTTGTTTGTTTTGTTTTTGTTTTGTGGGGGAGGTAATTAGGTTTGTTTTGTTTGTTTGTTTGTTTTAATAGAGGTACTGGAGATTGAACCCAGGGCCTTGTGCATGCTAAGTATGTACTCTACCACTGAGCTATACCCTCCCCGCCACAAAACCTGTGCTCTTAAATTCTATACCATAACCATCCATAAATACTGTGGTGCAGCACTAAATTTAAGTCTGAGATCCTGACACATAATGCAAAATAAAAAAGAGGAAAAAAAAAACTGTGATTGCTTTAGCATTTTAATTATCAAAAAAATTAAACAGGCTATCTCTTCAAAAGAGAAAAACTTCTAAAGCAAAATTCAGAAAGAGTGAACCATGCAGAGCCTTATTTAGGAAATAGTGGGCATCATCACAGACCATAAACAATGTCTGGCATTTTTTCACATCTGTGTTTCTTGTCTAAGTGCTCAATGAAAACTGAGGACAAAGTGTTGATCAGGAACCCAGTGAGATATTTCTTCTCACTAGGGTGAGGGGTCCTCCTGCTTCTGAAATGACTTTTTCCTGTCTTGTCCAGCTTAGTTTAACTTAAGAAGTTCAATAGAAGAGAATAGAGATCATGCAACTGAATAAAACTTTCCTTGTGCTATTTGTTCCCTGTGCTGTTTCCTGTTCAGAAGATAAAATGAGAATAAATTCCAAAATACAACAACCTGTTGAGGTAGCTACACTCTAATTAAACTAAAAATCTTTCCTTGAATTGGGTTCAGCAGTATCTGTGATTGCCCTCCTACTTGCTTCCCTAAAATGCTGTGCCCAGAGTTCTCCCACTTTGCCCACACACTTCTTTAAAGCGTCCTCTGTGTGTTGCTGAGTCTCTACTACATGGGATTCCCCAATACTAAGGAAAAAGTCAGCCTTCAACACTACCTGCATCCATTCATACCTTCCTCTCTTTTCTTCCTGTTACAATGGAAAAAGCTCTCCCCCAAATTTGTGCTCCAGATTCCTTCCCCTTCCACCTCTCAGAAATGTGTTTCATCCATGAGCCCATCTCTACCATGATCGTCAAGCTCTTCTCTGGAGGATCATTCCCTAAAACATGCAGACACCACATCCATCCTCTCCTTACCCTATCCTCTTCCAGTTCCCCAAGTCTCATCAGCCCTCCCCAAGCATCTCCAAGAGGTCTCTACCTGCTTTATTTGCTTTCTTACTTCTTATCCAATTTTTAACTCGAATCTAAATTACTCTTGCTAAAATCACCAACTGTGGTGGTTATTTTCCAAGGAGAGCCCCAAACAACTCTGCTAGCCCTTATACAAGCACACTGCTCCTTCAGTCAAACAGCAGAGCTTATTACTCCTCCCCTTGACTCTGATCTGGACCTATAATTGCTTTGATCGATATAATACCATGGAAGGGATGTCTGTTAACTTCACCTGGCAACTTCCGCTTCCACTCCCTTCTCTTGGAGCTGTCTGTCTCAGAAACCAGCCACCAAGCAGTGAGAATCCCAAGCCACATGGAGAAGCCACCTGCAGGTGCTCACCTATCTCAAGGGCTTACAGGTCATCTGTTCACTCTTCTGAAAGGGCTCACCTTTTTCCCTATTTCCCCTCTGGCCAACTTTACTCATCCTTCAAATCTGAAACTAAAAATTATTTCCTCAAAGATGGCTTCATTTGAAATATGCCAACTCAAATCACATAGCAATATTACAATTTGTCATCAAAAATTGTACTTCCGACTCAGTACTTATCACAATTTTTAATTGCTATTTTATTCTAGAATTATTTTTAATGTCTGTCTTCCCCAATAAACATGTAATCTTCTAGCTTGTTCTGTTCACCATCATGGTAGGCAGCTTCTAATGTGAACTCCAATGATCCCTGACCTCTGGTATTCACACTAGTATTGTGTAATACCCTCCACTTGAGTGTGGGCTGGACATAGTGACTCACTTCTAATCAATAAATATGGCAAAAGTGATAGAATATCACTTCCCTAATTAGGCTGTAAAAGACTATGAATTGCACCTTACAGATTGCATTAGCTGATTCTAATCTATTAACTTCTCAAGTTGTGCATGTTGACGAAGCAAGCTGCCATGTTGGAAAGACCCAAAGGACAGGAAACTGAGGGCAACTACTGGCCAACAGCTATCAACGAACTAAGTCCTGCCAACAACTATGTGTGTGAGCTTGGAAGTAGGTTTTTCTACAGTTGAGCCTTGCAATGACTACAGCCCAGGGGATCCCTGCAAAGTTGAAGACTCATCTAAACCATGCTCAGATTCCTGACCCCCAAAATTGTGAGATAATAAACCTGTGTTGTTCAAAGCCACTAAATTTGAGTGTAATTTAGTATACAGCAACATAATCATTGTGTCTCCTACACCAAAAATACTAAATGTTAGTGTTTATAATGTTTAAGATAATATTCTAAGCACTTCACGGGTATTCATTCATTTAATGATCACAACAACCTTAGGAAGTAAGCACTGTCATTTCCTTAATTATACACATTGGAAAACCAAGGCAGAAAGGTAAAGTAACTGCCCAAGTTTACTCAACTAGTAAGGACTAGACTTGGCACTTGGTTTAGATACTCTAAATATTTATCAAATGAATGAATAAATTAAAAAATATAGTACTCTGCAAACTAAGAAAATCAAGATCTAAAACATTTTCAGCATTTTAACAAACTATGAAATGAATCAATGCACATGTAATGGACTCTCACTGTGTACCAGTACCTTTAGGTCCTAGGGTTGACATAAAATACATGTTCCCTTAATCCAATGTATACTATAGTTATTACAGGTAATTTATACTATTTACAAATCAGTTAAGGAAATCATGCAGAAGAATCTGATCACTGGCCACGATTTACAGCATGAGATTTATGGCTAAGATATATGAATCTGACCATTTTATCTGACCTATATCACCAGCTTCAGCTGTAAGAGAGTCATTTTTTCTATCCTGAGTAGCTAATGGGCACTTGATAGAATATCTCCTGGTTACCCACTACATGTTGTGCTATCTGATGCCAACTCCTTCTAGTTCCACACCTGCAAGCTGGGTCATGTGATTTATGTGGGATGATTTCCTTGCTATGACTTAGGTGTGGTTTCCAAATAAAACAGTTCCAGAATATGGCTTGACTCCAAAAACAGAGACCAGCCTGGTCACACATCTCTACCTTATCCTTCATTAGGAGCAAAAATAAACTCACAACAGTGAACATTTCAAAAGTTTGATTTGAGTAAAATAGAAATAATGAAACTAAATTCTTCAACATTAATCCTATTTTACCTCCTGAGATTCTGTGGGTGTTTGGACAGTATAACAAATACACTGATATGTGTCTAAAAGGAATGTTTTCATGACCGTGAGTCACTATGCCCATCACTTCAAGGCTGTTTTGGTTGCTGGCAGGAAGTGGTATATGTCTTCAGAGCATAAAATTGGCCTCAAAGTAGGTGAGGCCTATGAAAATCTTCATGTAATATAAACATTGTATTTCTAAACTATTTAAAAGGTCACCCCCACCCTACATTAGAGGTCAAATCTACTTCTGAGAGGTTCCACATGGACTTCTAGAATACTCTTTGGATTTCAGCACTTTTGCTGTTAAATTCATTTCTGAAGTGTGTGGAAAAAAGCATAAAATCATCAAAAGAGCACTTGTCCTGGAGTTCATCTAAGTGACTTTCATTCAAGTCAGTTCACTAAAAAAACAAAGAAACAAAAACAAAAACCAACAAAAAACTAGGCTTTAGTTTATTCTAAAATGCGAATAATCCTAGACCGACTTTTCTTTTGGGGTTAGCGTCCTCTCCAAGGCTTGCTGGAACTCCCAGTAGTACAGAAACTACAGGTGACCCTGGAACAATGTGGGCTGGGGGTGGGGGCGGTTAGGAAGGATGACCCTCCACCATCAAAAGTCTGAGTGTAACTTAGTCAGTCCTCCATATTCATGGCTCTGTGTCCTCAGATTCGACCAACTGGGATCACATAAAACCGTAGTATTTATTATTGAAAAAAATCAACGTGCGCATGGACACTTGCACTTCAAACCCATGTTGCTCAAGGGTCAACTGTAGTTCCTCCTAACTTCTCTCTGGGGCAATACCACTCTGAGACAACCTCAGTGCCATCATCCCCACACTCACTCCAACTCACTCAGAGATGTTTCTTTATCCACATCTCCCCTCACATTTACCTCCTGGTAACTTCAAACCTTCTGGAAAATAAAAAGTAACTCCTCTGTTCTGAAAGTTGGAGGACCACTGGCCCTAATAAGAAAGCACACAGGGAAGGAATAGCAGTCCCGCAAGTGAAAATCAGCCCTCCGCTCACCCCTACAGCACTCCGCAGAGAACAGGTTTATTCTTACTTACAGTGAGGATGGTTTACACTAATAAAAGGGCCCTACAGGAGCAGTTAATATTTATTAAACACTTTCAATCTTCACAACAAAGCTAGAAGTAATCCCATTTACTGAATGGGAGTTCTCAGACCCAGAGAGTTAAATAATTTTCCTAAGGTCACATGGCTCGTAATAACGGAGTGAAGATTTGAGCCCTGGTTCCCTAGGACAGAGTCTCAGCCACACTGATTCTAACTCTTCTAGTTCTCCTGTCTGCTAGTCCAGGCCAGAGCTCGCCTGGGTTCAAGCATAAATCAGGGCCTCACCTTCCTTTTCAGCACATTTTCCCCGCCTCAGATATTCAATCCCTTTCCCACCCTCCATTAAGTCTGTTTTCTAGAAAAGAATCGGTTAGGAATTGTGAGTGTAAGTCACGACTTTGCCACCGATGAACAATATTTGCATTTAAAACACTTTGCTCTTAATAGTGACGATGGTTTCCCAGGGTGAATACTTACCTCCAAATGTAACAAGGTGTGTACATTCACTATCTACAGCTTTTTGTACGTCAATCATACCTCAATAAAGAAGTTTAAAAAACAACACCTTGCTCTACTTTACAGACTAACAATTTCTTGGAAAGTTGCCATTAGAAATCTATGAGCGCATGTGGAGGGGAGAATGGGAGCAGAAATGTGTAGGCAGGGCAGATGATTTTTCTTACTGCCTCAGAAAGCACATCCCACACACCTGTCAACTCCTGTATTTGGAGATAGGGTATTTAAACAGGTAATTAAGTTAAAATGAGTTCATTAAGACAGACCCTAGTGCAATTTGACTTGTGTCCTTATAAGAAGAGGAAATTTGGACACAAACACCCAAAGAAAAGACCATGTGAAGAAACTGGAAGAGGACAGACATCTACAAACCAAGGAGAGAAGCCTCAGAAGAAACCAGTCCTGCCGACACCTTGATCTCAGGCTTCTAGTCTCCAGGCTGTGAGAAAATACATTTCTGTTGTTTAAGCTACCAAATCCGTGGCACTTTGTAATAGTGTCCCTAGCAAATTAATATAGAAGTCCACATTAGTAACTGAGATCAAGGACAGTTTCTTCTGAGGAGCTGACAGGTGACATCTGGGCTGTTACCTACCACCTAAGTGAACGCCATCCCACGCAGAGAAAAGGGTGAGTGCAAGAGACTAGTAATGAAAATTTCAAAAGACAGAAAGCAAGCCAGTATCTCTGTGGCTCAGTGAATGGGACTGTGTGATAAACACTGTCTCCCAGAGAGCACAGAAACGTTCCCTCCCATTTCACAGGGATGGTACCCAAGTACAAATAATGGCACCAAGAGTGGGGATCAGTCTTTAGATAGGAACTAATAAAAGAAGAGACGGTAAAATATGTGTGAGCAGATACATGTCAGTTTTATGTATTCTTTTAAAAATATATTATGAGGCAAGTTCATCAGCTGAGGAAGTTAGATGAGAAACGGTGTCACCTCAATTTGTGGGAGAGTGAAGGTATGAAGGAAGTTTGTAGGACTGATGGTCTATGTTGGGTGCCCGTTTGAGATCTGTGGTTACAATTTTAAAGAGAGAAAGAAACTGTGCTGAGCACACACAGTTCCTTGATTTTTCTCCAACAATGCTGAGCCGTTAGATCAGGTTCAGAATACACAGACCTGAGTTTAATTGGGCTTGTGAGGTTGCAGGTGAGTATGACTGGGGACAAGAGGAGAATAAAGGGTGTTTTCCAGAGAGTGGTGAGAGTATCAGGCCAAGGCATCCACACTTCTCCCCTCTCCTCCGCTGTGGACTCAGCTGCCTAGAGGGCTTTGTGCTGCCAGTGGCTGTGGGGAACAAGGCCAAATTAGGAAGAGTCTTAAATGCCTAGAATGGAAAGTAGACTTGATATTGGAGACAATGAGTAGCCATTCATGATATGCTGAACAAGGAAAGGATGCTATTTTTTTTTTAATTTTAGTATGGTTCAAAAAAAAAAAAAAAAAAACCAGAAACCAGGAAAAGACTAGGAAGTTTCCTCTCTTGTCAAGTAATCAGGAAATGTGGGGGTTTCTACACACACGAGTTTACACACTAGGACAGCAACACTCACTAAAAGAGCATCTTAGTAAATCAATTTTATCCACTGTGCATAGTAGAGACAATCTCATGCAATGTTATTCTGATAGTCCAGTGACTTAAAAACATGATGACCAACAATGATGAACTTTCCAGAAAGTTTCGCATTCAAGTATTCTTCCATTGTCCCAAATGATACCCTGGGCTTGTTAAACCGCATGCCTTCATTGTTGTCTCAGAAAAATAGTATTATCATAACAACTGGGCCAAACACACTGACATTAAGAGAATAAAGACAGAATGCAGGTTAAAACCTTACGTAAAAGAGATCCTAGAATATGGGCATAGGCAGTTTACTTGTTAAAAATTCCACCATTTAAAAATCCAGAGGTCCTTCACGAAAAGGACAACTGACCTGACATGTTCAGACCAAGAACTGGCCCAAGACTGATTGTGCCTAAAAAAATTAAGGAAAAGTCATCGCTCAACTCTCTGAGCTATTCCTAGCGAAGAGTCAAGGTACACAAGCTCGATTTGGAGACATTAGTTGGGGCTTGAAGGGAAAAATAATTCTAATTGTGTCCCTTAGACCACTTTCTAAGCCAATATATTATTCACGATATGGACCAAGATGATATAACAAAGAGTCCCCAACACATAAGTGGCTCAAACAAAAAGAGAGGTATACTATTCTTTCATGTTCTACAACTGGAAGGAGACAGCTGTGTTCTAAGACCTCGCTCAGTCGTCCAGGTTCAGTCCATCTTAAAGCTCTGCCATAATCAAAGGCAGGGGTTTTCAAATGTTTTGGTCTCAGGAACCCTTTACACTCAAAAATTGAGGACCCTAAAGGGATTTGTTTATGTGGGTAGTATCTATTGATATTTACTGTATTCAAAAATAGAACTAAAAAATTATTAAAATATTTATTAATTTCTTTTTTAAAACAATGATAGACCCATTGTATGCTAACATAACTAACTTGCTTTTTTAAAAACTATGTCTAAAGAAAACCGAAAAGCTTGGCATTATTTGATATTTTTGAAAATCTCTTTAATGTCTGGCTTAACAATAGAAGACGTGATGGTGGTGGTGGTGGTGGTGATTGAATGCTTCTGCATTCAATCTAGTGCACTAAGTTGTTTTCATTTTAAAGTATGTGAAAAGAATCGAGCCTTACACAACTATAGAGCTGCGAAAAGGGAGAGTATTTTAATAGCCTTTTCAGATAATTGTAAATATAGTTCTTTGATACTACACCAAACCTCACGTGGTAGTTTCTTAAAAGTAAGTTGCAATTTGGAATCTGAAACCATATTAATAAACTGTTTATACTCTGTCACATTAAAATCCATTGGCCTGGCACACTGAATACATTTGTCAAAAATTATCAAATAAACAAACAAGTAAAATTTCTTATTTTACACTTCCAACGGATCTTTTACCCACGTGTGATTTCATAACATCACGCATTGGTCCTTTAGAAATTATTGGTTAATTGAGTTATGTCGAACTTCCAAATGTTGATACAGTTTATTACACGGTATCAGAAAATCATGTTCATTAATATCTCTACTGACCTCATAAGAAAAGTTTTTAAATATTGAGATGCTGTCAAGTTCACAGTGGCAGATAAATATTTTCCAAAATTCAAATTTTCGCTTGAAAATTCAAATTTGGTCACTGGAAATAAATACTGTTTGCTTTCTTCCCCTTAAAGTGACAAGCAGATTTTCAAGGAAACATATGCCAAATGTCTGAATAAACATAGTCTGCCAATTACTCTTTCAAGTAAAAAAGGTGTTCTATGAGAAAACTAAAGAGTTCACCTCACAACTCTGACAATCATGCAAGTGTTTTTCCTGGAGACAACACATTTTTGTGTACTTAGAATTACTTATGCATATTTCCTATTTCATTACACAGAATATTAAAAAGACATTCACTTAACAGCAATGATTTAATTCAATTGATCATTCGCAATGCTTCTTCAAGGACATTCTTACTTGAAATTGGCATCTTGTTTTGGTTTGTTCGTTCTGTTTTATTGCAAGTACAGGTCTGTGAAGAAGGTGAGGACTCGGTATAGTTGGGTGTCACTGTTTTGAGTCATGCAAAGGCATCAGTAATTTTACATAACATTGTATTTGCACCATCAATGCAAATACAAAACAGTAAAGAAATTTTTTTTAATTTTTAAAGGTAAATGACATTCTAATATTATTATAAAATAGTTTTGACTTCCCAGACTCCCTGAAAGTGCCTTGGGAATCTCCAGGTGTCAATGGAGCACCTTACTGCACTAGCACTCTGTCCTCATCGGTATGACTGACATTCCTCAGGGGATGGGGGATAATAATGTATAAGGCAAACTCTTTTTAAGTAAGTAACCAAAAATGTAAACCTTTATATTCCACTAGTGAGAGCTTAGTTCCATGCCCTTACCTAGCTGCAACGTACACTGGGAAAAGGCAGTCTCTAACTAGGAAGCCATATTATATAGAGGAGAGGGACAACAGATTTGGGCATGTAACTAACAGTCACCACACTCTCCCAATTAATTAATGAACAGGTCGAGTGCAAGGATAGTCATGCCAGAGGGCCTCAGGACAATGAAGAACACAGGGACTTCTGCTTTGTGCCCAGTAACAGGAGGTAACACTGATCAGAGGGAGCCTGGAGAAGGTGGGACAGGAGCAGAGGAATTGTTCCAATCACAGCTCCAAGCCGGGGGCCAGGGGGACAGAGTACCAGGAAAAGGGTCCTCAAAAAGTTACAGCTGGGAGAGGATCACTGGAGAGTCCCAGAACAGGAGGAGCAGAGAGGACAGTGGGACCCCCAGGGCCAGCAGAGGGCAGATCATTCATGTGCTTTGGTGAGTAGATCATGGGGCACCTAGTGACCCCTTTAACTTGAAGGAACCCTGGGTTTCAGGCATATCACTAACCGAGCCGGGCCAGAAATCAGCTGCTCTGTGACTCTTATTGTGACCTACTTTGTCCCCAGACTAGAGAGCTGGGGGAAATCTGGGTGATTTTATGATGTTTTTATAGCTCTACTTGGTCAAAACATATTCCAATTTGAGAGTTGAGTCCAAATATTTTATTTGTTTTCCCTTCTCGATAGTAACAAGAACAGAAGGGAAGAGCCAGTTCCGCAGAAAACATGCTGTTCTGCAGAAAACTGATGTGAACTTAGTGCACAAAGGGAAAGCAAATAGACATAAAGGTAGCTCAGGTGACGGAGAACAAAATCCTAAAAATTATAGCAAGTGTGCTGGCAGCCAAGATGAAACTGTTCTTGCAAATCTAGATAAACGGGATATACGGACCAAAAAGCTTTTAACTGCTGTGCCTTATCTGATGTGCCGGCAAATGTATACAGTGACAAAAGGAAAGGGCTAGAAGGCGTTCACTTTGAGATCAGATCCAGGTCAACACAGAGGTCATAGGTCCTTGGGCTCCATTCCATCAGCAGCAAACAGAATGTATAGTTACTGGTAAAAGGCATTTGTGACAAAGTAATTGTCCACAGATCATCCTCATTTGTGTTTTTCCCCACTGTCTCCCTCAAGGTTTCTTTTTTTTCACCCCGGACTGGCACACTCCACCCCATAAGGGAAAGCAGTTTTTTAACATATTCTTCTGGAATATTTACTCAGATTAAAGGACATTCAGACAATAAAATAACAGAAACGAAAGACATATCAGAACCAAAGAGTTGAGAAGAAAAAATATATGCTAGCATCAAAGATTTAAGCATTCTCTGTGGCTGGACGTGAATTATGAATCCAAGATGTGGGGCAAGCTGGGCAAAAAAAGGAAACAATTATTTTCCTGGTTCTCATGATAAGAAAGGAGAAAGCAAAAATTTTTGTTGGCTTTCAGTCCTCACATTTCTCATGTGAGTCCTTTAATGGGAGTCACTGAGTTACATAATGAGTAATTCTGTGGTCAAGGCCAGTCAATGCTCATTTAACCCCAAGCCTATGACTTTCATTACTGATTTTCATGCAGATTTTCCAAGAACCCACGAGAGTGTAACAAATTCCATGCAGAATGAACTAATAATTTTTTAATCATTCCAATTGATCTAAAATAAGTCTGACCTGATAATACCAGACAGTGTTGAGGGGGAGGGGGACCCACGCCAACTTGGTGTCTGGTCAGGAAATGTTGCCTCCAAATGAATCAAAAGGTCCAGTCTCATCAGGAAGGTTCTGGGCACCACCACCAGCCTCTGTGACAAGTATCTGATTTTACATTACAGGCCTTAACATGAAGTCCTGACTCCACCAGCAGTAACTGAAATTCGGAACACATCACTTAACCTCTTGGCTGCAATGCCCTCATTCTTAAATGAACACTAAGATAGCTCTCATTTTTGGAGACTCTATTCTATGCCAATCGTCATTAAATATCTGTTTTCCCATCTGGATTATAAAAGTCCCATGAGGGCAAGGAGAGTGTTTCTTTTGCTCACTTTTGTATTCCCAATGTAACACAGGTTTGGTGTATAGTAGATGCTTAATAAAATTTTTTTAAAACAAACTAATTGTCCATTGTCAGAACAGCCCTGCAAGAAAACATTACTCCTCTTTTATACCCGACAAAATTGAGGCTCAGACGCTCTAAGTAACTTTCAGGAAGTCACAGAGCTGGTTAAATAGAGCACCCTGCAGAGCCCCAGAGGCTGCCGCAGAGGAAACAGACCACAGCATGTTTCAAGGTTCCTCCCAGCTCTAAAACGCAATGATTCCCCACAACTGATGGGCAGTCGGTACGCCTTAGCACAGGGCTGCCTGTTGTTGAGAGAGGTCTTGCTTCATGAAGGTCCTCGACGGTTTTCACCACCTCAAGCCCCGGAGCTATGGCTCCAGCTGCTTTGGGCATCAGCCAAGATAGGGAGCTCCAGTGAAGTGGAGTGATTATCAGAACAAGTCCCCCCCCACCCCCAAAGCTCTTCATTTACCTAAGAGGCCTCTGGTCAATATCCCCCACTTCCTGCTGCTGCTTGAGGGATCTCATCCTCATTCCACCCTGAGACTTTGCAACAATGCACATCACCTTGAAGCCACTCACCCAGGTTTCAGTAATCTGTAAACATCTGTCGATAAAGCAATACTTAGATGGGTGGAGCATGACAGTATCAGCCAGCTTATGGTCATTTTGGTTTTAAGACTCAAAAGAGAATAAAATGTTCAGCTTAGCTTTAACACCTTGCCTTGCTAGTGCCCTTAACCTTGTCCTTCCTTCAACTACATTATTTATGGGAGATAAAAACCCCTCAGTCACTTCTTAAAAATGCTTTTCCCATTTGCTGAGGACTAGCGTAAAGGATACAACAAATCTCACAGAATTCTAGCAGGGACAAGCCACGTGTTTCACTTGCTTCTTCCCAAGCAGAAGTTGCCAGCTTCTCTTTGATCAAACGCTGGTGATTCACCATTTCACCCTCCCATCTCCATAGCTTACACCCTACCTGTGACTGGGATCTAGGAAATCAGGGCCTCAGATAGTAAAGCCAAGATCACAATTCCTCATTTCTATTGTGACCCTCTTTTGTGTTTTATCTGTGTGGTTTGATAGGAATCAGGAAGAACCTGAGGCTCCGCACTGACCACAGCTAAGTAGCTCTGCGGACGTGGCAGTGAAGTTGAGATGTGGGAGGGGGAAGGAGGGGTCTTACTGCTCCACCTTCGCAGTGAGCCTCCGTATTCTCCCAGCATCCTCTGCTCTTGGCCACCAGAGACCCACATGCAACTTGAACTCAGAAACTGAGGGTCTGCAGTGGCCTCTGCTATTCTCCACAGGCACAAAGCACTGGATCCAACACTGGGCAGAGAGGCAGAAAGAAAGGATAGCAGAGACAAGTACAGAAAAGAGAGCAGTAAAGTTAGGGGCAAAGGCAGCAGAGGGATGGTAGAGAGAGACACAGAAATGAGGTAGGAAAACATCAGGTCATGCCAACACTAACAGCTGTATGTTAATAACAATAATAACATTTATTGAACATTCACTACATGCTAATACTTTGCTAAATGCATTACATGTGTTATCATTCATTTATTTTTTAATTTTATTATTTTTAGGGGGGAGGTAATTAGGTTTATTTATTTTTAATGGAGGAACTGGAGATTGAACCCAGGACCTCATGCATGCTAAGCACACACTCTACCACTGAGCTATACCCTCCCCAGTTCATTCATTTATTCATCCACAAATATTTAAGAGACAAAATCCCTGCCCTCCTGAAGCTGACACCCTAGTCAGACAATAAGACGAATTAGAGAAATATGTAATATGTTAAAAAGATAATCAGTGCTAAGGATAAAAATGAGGCAGGGAAGAGGGATGGTGCTTGCTGAGAGGTGGTGAAAAGAGAAGTTGCTTTTGTCTGTGTCCAAGGAAGGCTGTATTGAGAGGGTGACATTTGATGAAGCCACCAGCAACGCTTGCTCTCAGGCATTTCTGCAACATTCTGAGGTCCCCAAAGATTTATTTTGTTTTTAAGCTAGTTGTCTCTTTTCGGTTTGTTTCCTGTTCTTTTCTCTTATTATATTTCATCTATCATTTCTATGCATTTGAGGTGGAAGGGATTATCAAAGTCTGACCTCTCTGCACCATCTTAACTCCTGTGGTCATTTCTTTTGTATTAACTAGAAAAGGACTAAAGGCTTATCTGAAGAGCAAACCTATCTTACATTTGGAAATCTTGTCCTGAGGAGGAAGGACCAGTGGGTGGTAGTATTCTTCCGTGTTTCATCCTGATGTTACACAACTCAACACCGGGAGCTTCAGACCATGACAGGAAAAGCAGGAGACATTTCATAAGAAGTTAACCTCATTTCATGACATCATTAAAAGACCATCTGAATCATCTGACTCAGACTTGGAATCCTGTTCAAATGTCAGGAAGGTCTTGCATAAAACTGTGGCTGGTGTCACATTTGCATAGCTTTTCCCCCTCTTGGGGAAAAAAAAAGGATAAATGTTGCAGCATTTCCTTTCCGTAGTAACAGTTTGCACTGGGAAAATCTATGAGGATAGACTGGGAGAAAGGGTTGCAAGCAATCAGCTCATGCTTCGGGTGATTTTATTACAGATATATTCCTGATTTTATTACTTGGGAGGCTGAGGGAAGCAAATTGAACAGACGTGGCTCAAGACCCTTGAAAACATTAGGAAAACATGCTATGCCAAAACCAAAAACGAGACCCTGAAACAGAACTAACATCAATATAAATATGTATAAATATTACATGTGTGTATGCACACACACACACACACAACACGCACACGTATACACAAATAAGCCCTAAAATGAAATCTTTCACTAACATGCGCATTTGAACTAGTAAGTAAAAGAAGTGATAAAGCAATACCTTGAAAACTCAGCAAGGAAGCACCACCAGAGGAAATTTTCATTGCCTTCCTTGGAGTAAACATCAGAAGTGAGCTCGCACAATGGTGCTATCTGATTAAAGGACGGGCTCAGACTGACTAGGGAGGGCTCACTGTTCACATCTCTTCCCAACTCAACCAAGGGTACGGAGACCATGAGGGGAACTCTACACTGTGGAAATCACCAAATGCTACCAATCAGGGCCAGGGCATTGTATTTTTCCCACTGAGAGCCCTTTGGTAAGCCTTCCCCAGCACACCACTAGGGGAGGGAGAGGCTATTCTGGATTACCTAGGTGATTTGTGTCAACACTCAGAGGCAAGAATCAGAAAGAAAAGAAATTCCCTAATGCATGAAAATATGCAAAAGGCATGAAATAAATGTACTGACAATAAAGGTGCTCTAGGGAGTTGAGCGCCAAATTCATTTAAGGCACAAGTATTCCATTTAACCACAGGCAATTCCAAGAATCAATTAAACCCAGGATTACCTTGATTTCATTAAACAGAACGAGGAGCAGTTGCCCCAGCTGACCCAATAACGGCGAGGACTTCAAGGCAGTTTTCTTCAGCAGCTCTAAAAGCCTCCTAAAATAAATGGTAGGCTTACTCCAAGACTTAATAAAGTCAAGGTCAATTTTCTACTTTAAACTTATTTTTAAGATACTCTTTAATTCCTAGAGGTAAGAGAAGTGATAAAAAATATGTATATATGAAATTAGGTTTACCCCACTGTATACATATCACTCTCTAAATCACCAATAAAAGTCACAAACATCCCCTAATTATCCTAATTATTCTCTCAAATCAAAGATCAAAGCTTTCATCAAAACTGAAGGACTGAAACTAACAGAGTGGAGCAACAGTACAAAGAACCACAAGAAAACAAATGTCTGTCATGAAGTCTCTGTATGTCTAGCTTAGAAATCTGCAAGCTGACAGAGCTCATGGAAGTTCCGAGGATATATTAAATGTGACATCATTTACTACTGAACTGGAAACTTTCTAATAAATAACTTAGCGCAGGAGGAGACGTTTTGTTTATTTGCCCTCATTTATACAGAACCCCAAAGTCACTGCCTGTGTTTTTACAGGCTCCTTCAACAAAACTTTTCTTGTGAATTCCTGCAACAGGAATAGCAACAAACTGATACCAAGTAGAGAAAGATGATAATTTCTTCCATAAAATAGAGGATTTCGTTTGTGGTATCTACATTCTATCTGTAACTGTAAATTTGAGTTGTTAGATCGTCCAAAAATCCATTATTATAATATAGCATGATGGTTAAAACTCAGGGCTGAAGTCAGCCAGATCGAGGTTTTTTTTCTCACTCTGCTACTTTCTAGCATCATAACCTTGGGCAAGCTACTTAGCAAAGATTGTTTTTCCTTCATATCAATGGGGACACTAACACCTATAGAAAGACTGTATAGGAAGTGATTAACACAGGGCTTGGCCCAGAATAAATCCTCTATAAATGTCAGTTTTTACAGCTCTCTTAGTCAGTCTCCTCTTAATCAAATCACTAGATTAACTGAAACTTGCTGATGCCCATGGAATACTGAGCACCACGGCTACTACACTCACCGCTGGTACCCTGCACACTCGACTCTAACTGTTGTGTTGCCTCTTATTTTTAACATACACAAAACTGCAAATTCTGATCACACGTCATTTTAATCATGTACAATCAATGAAATTTGATGTAAACCCATGGAAGATGAATGCAAAAGGTAGTATACCTTTTCTCTGAAACTCAAAATTGGTAGCTTTCAAAAGATTTAGCCACATGGGCCACTGGAAAAAATACTGCTAATAGATGAGGAATGGATGAGTTGACTAGAAGTACTGAGAATTTTTTTTGCCACCTTAAAGACATACCTAGAAGGTTGCTTGAAAAGTATCAGCAAATTACCCCTCCACTTAAAAATGAGTGACTAAAAATAGTAAAGGATGCATTGTGTGTGTATGGGTGTGTTTTTGTGTATGCATGCATGTTGAATAAATGAATAAAAAAGAAGGATCTGATAGATGTTTGGGGGAGTGATGAGCAAAGTGAGGAGACTCAGTGGGACTCTTCCAGGTTCTAGTTCTAAGTCTTTAGGTGAGCTACAGAGTGGAAAACAGGGCTAGAGAATCAAATTGAAAGGCATGGATCTGAATCAGAATCTTTGAGGTCCCTTTCCAACTCAATGATCCTTGACATGAGAGACTTTCACATGAAGTAATGATGCATGCAGAATGATGCATGCTTGGTGTCCTAGCAGATGAAACTCTGATCAGGGAACGGATATTCACAAGAGGCTCCCTGATCTGCTGATATGAACACAACAAACACCTGAAGGACACCGGCTCGGCTCCTTGAGCAGGAACGAACAGGACAGAGCCAGAGCACTGACCTAACCCTGCTGCTGGGCCACAGGGCCAGGCCAGCTTACTTGTCTTGCTACTTCCATTTCATCATGGTGAACTGATGCAGTTCATAGAGCTAGAATTTAAATCTGATCCAATTTACTTAAATGTAGGTAGATATGGCTAGTGTTCAGCAGAGGCATTTATAATCCCAAGGTAGGAACAAGTCCCAGATGCAGTAGCAACACTTGGCAGATTTCTTCTCTGTACAGTTAATAAACCAAGATTTAAATTTTGTGAAAATCATTCAAGGGAAGGGCCTACCTTGTTCTGTCTTTGCCTCTCTATAGTCAAGACAAGGGAGATGGTTTTCAAATGCTAGATCGCTGCCATTTGGTAGAGATTCATCTGAGCCCATTAACCAGAGTCTCCAGGCATGGGGCAACCTGCCAATAAAATGAGATGTGCTGCAATAAGATCAATTTGCTAATTTTCAGTGAGGCTTCGAAACACCCTAGTAAATGACTTAATCATTTTAAGACTGTGTTGCTGCTGCTTCGCTGGTCCTCCTTCCTGTACATGGAAAAGCTAACTTATTTTTAATCATTTCCATTCCTCCTTCCAGTCCTACTGAAGCCTATGGTAATTCTCTGCTATCACCATCACTAAGCAGAGAAGCCCATAAAACTGAAGATCAAATATACTGAAAGATCATTGAATAGTATGGCAAGATTTTCAAAGCAACCAGATTCTTTAACAAAACTTACCTCCAAAAAAAACTCAATTTGCAGTTTTAACACAGGGAGTTGAGCTAAATTGGGTCTCCCTTTTGGAAGTAAGGCTCTGAGTGGTGCAGGATGTCACACATGATGGCACTTCTAATGAGTGAGATTATAGACAAAACTGCATTTAACTGATCATTTCCTGAACCAACTAAATTTTAGAGTGAAGCGTAACAAAATGACAGGAATGGATTTAAAAGCAGACTACAAGAAGACCTTGGAGATAAGGCCGGTTCAGCTCCAGACCATCAAAATAAGCAGATACTACAATAAAGTGAGTCACATGAAGTTTTTGGTTTCCCAGTGGATGTAAAAGTTATGTTTACACTATACCACATTCTATTAAGTATGCAATAGTATTATGTCTGAAAAAACAATCAACATATATCCCTTAATTAAAATAAACTTTATTGCTAAAAATGGCTAACCATCATCTGAGCCTTCAGTGTCGAAATCTTTTTGCTGGAGGAGGGTCTTCCCTCGATGTTGGTGGCTGCTGACTGATCAGGGTGACGGCTGCTGAAGGCTGGGGTGGCTGCGGCCATTTCTTAAAATAAGACAACAATGAAGTTTGCCACATCGATGAACTCTTCCTCTAACAAACAATTTCCCTGTAGCATGCATGCAATGCTGTTTGATAGCATTTTACCCACAGTAGAATTTCTTTCAAAACAGAAGTCAGTCCTCTCAAATCCTGCAACTGCTTTATCACCTAAGTTTATGTGATGTTCTCATCCTTTGTTGTCGTTTCAACAATCTTCATAGCATCTTCACCAGGAGTAGTTTCCACCTCAAGAAACCAGTTTCTTTGCTCATCCATAAGAAGCAATTCTCATCCTTTAAAGTTTTATCCTAAGATTGCAGCAATTCAGGCACGTCTTCAGGCTCCACTTCTAATTCTTGTTCTCTGGCTATATCCACCACATCTGCAGATACTTCCTCCACTGAAGCCTGACAACCCTCAAAGTCATCCATGAGGGTTGGATTCAACCTCTTCCAAACTCCTGTTAATGTTGCTATTTTGACCTCTTCCTATGAATCATGAGTCTTATTAATGGCATCTAGAATTGTGAATCCTTTCCAGAAGGTTTTTTAATTTACTTTGCCCAGATCCCAGATTTGTCAGAGGAATCATCATCTAAGGCATCTACGGCCTTACAAAATGTATTTTTGAATGCTTTTGATACATGTTTCCAAAACTGTCTTCCACAAGGCTTACACCAATTTTCTCTCCCACCAGTGGAGTAAGAGAGAAGGGGGACCCACTTCAACATTGCACCAAATAATGGCTCAGGAGATAACAGAGTGCTAGCTGGGGCTCCAGCTAGACTGACAAGACTTCCGCAGGGTCTCCTGTGGAATGTAACTTTCTAGGCAGAGCATTTAATTTTTGACACAGACCTGTGCTTGCATCTTGTGTTTACAATATACTTTTAGTCAGTTAGTCACATCCTTAATCCTTGCTGCTGATTTGGGATGACACTAGATTACTTAACAAGACCTGTGGTTTCAGAGGAGATGAAACCACAAAATCTTGCTCCCAGGAGAAGCAAATTAAAAAATGCTGATTTGAATGATAAGCTTTAGTCAGTTTCACCACATGAGCCAGAACAGAGTGCACACTTAACATGAGAGGCAATGGAAATGGAAAAATAAGAAATTCCAAAGGCTAAAGTAAATAAGCCAGGTATCTGGAATTTAACCATTTCACATATTTATACCCATTGCTTGCTAAAGAGAGAATTGTGTCTAGTCAGTCTGCCTGCAGTTTTTTGCTTGTTTGTTGTTTTTTGTTGGTATCTATCACCCAAAATATAGCAACTCAGCATTTTCTGCAACTTCTATATGTATGAGCTTAGGTAGAACTATCTAAATTGTTGCTACTCAAACTCTGATGTATATACAAATCACCTGGGGATTTTGTTAAAATGCAAATACTGATTCAGTAGGTGTGGGCTGGGGCCTGGCATTCTGCATTGCTAACAAACTCCCAGGTCATAATGATGCTGTTGGTTTCTGGATCACACCCTGAGCAGCACGAATCAACCCTAAAAGTCCTGAGGAAATCTGAAGGACATCATCTGTCTATCCCGTAAGCCAATGGCTGTCAGTCACAGTACACTAGTATGATTATCTCCATGAGAAGGAAAGTGACAGAATTAGATCAAGTACCTGGACCTGAAACCACACATGAGCACCAAAGCCTACATTAGCAATGACCTAATAATTAGTTATTCGTGGGGCTGCGTTGCCCATAAAAACTTGGGAATGGATGTATGTGTTTGTCAGTACTAAATAAATAAACAAATAAAATTTTCAAAAAGGTGAGAAAATCATATTTTAATTATTCTTCACTGTAATGTGGGAAGTATCTCTGAGGCCCTAGAATCCATTTCAGAAGGGAAGTCCATCAGGTTGGTATAAACACACAACAAAGTCAGTCATCATTTAAGTGGAAAGTGGGATAAAAATTCAAGAGTGGAAATTTTAATCATACCCTTCCCCTTAGTGACATTTATGTACAATACACAGGGTCCTTGACTTTTTAAGCACCATAGGTGTATGTGGTCAGAAAAGCAATTTTCCAGTCAATAAAACTGATAACGTAAACATCCAAGGTGAGTTCAGACAAACAGTTCCAGAACTGCATCCAGTGATTCTAGAAGTAACCTCGTATTTCCAAAACAAAAGTAATTTTTAAAATAGATACATTTCAGTCAGACTTTAGAAGAAAAGAAAACGCCACAAAAACTGCCATAAGAAACAATTTTTAAAAGTCATTATTTTAGGTATAGTTATTTAGTAACTTCTCACAGCACTGAAAATTAACCAGATTATAGAAACAAGCCAAGTAACTAAGGTATGTGTTATTTCTACACAGGTTCACTGAAATATTAGATTTGCAAAAGTGATAGTAAATTGTACCTACATAAGTGACAAAGTTCTACGTATTTCCAATAGCCAAATTAAAAAAAAAAATCTTGAAGCAGTAAATCTTACTAGGTAACTTTAATCAAATTTAGTGTATGTTCAAAGTAATATTTTTAAATGGCATCCCCGACCTCATACACTGAAATATGAGTTACTGTTATTAAGGCAATAGCCACAGCCAGCATGTGTACCTATCACATGGTTGTAGTTGAGAACAGTTCCCTATCTCCTGTCTTAAACTTGGATAGACTCCCTCCTAAAATGCCCCTTTAGGGTTTCTTTCAGAGCCGACTGCACATTCTCTGGGTGTCTTTAATTATGGAATTCTTTGAGAATAGTTTGCCATTTTGAAAATAGCCCAAAGTCACTGGAAACCATAAATAATGAACAAGGCAGGACGGCAAATACTGTTGGGAGAAAACAAAAGTAAATAACTGAGACTGGTTTTCTTTTGTGGCCAGTAAATGGGTTCTAAGTGCATTCTGAAGCTGGAGCTACAGACAAGTTGTTTGACAAACAGCATCACATTGTGGCGACTTGGAAGGCTAACACATATTACTTCAAAGTTATTTTGTTGAAAATTGGCTCATTGCTCTTAACCTGGTGTCAGCACATCCACAGGGGTTCACAGATGGGTTTCAGGGGGTCACAAAATGCCTGCAATTGCATGTAAAATGTGATGTGTATGTGCCTTTGGGCTACTTTTTATCAGAGGAAAGAACTTTCTGCTCTCAACAGATTTTCATAACTGGCAACAAGGCAGGTTGGGAAGTCATACAGATACACGGGATCAAGCTGTCCACCCATCCCACCTGCAGGGTAACCTTGAGCAAACTACTCACACTCTCTAAGCTTCAGCTTCTTTCTTTGTAAAATGGCGTAATTCCTACCTTGAAGAATGTCATGAGAATTAAAGTGAATGTAATGCGTGGCACAGAGTAGTAACTCAATAAATGGTCATCTTATCAATACATACTTAGATAGCAGTAAAATGACAATCTCGCAAATATCCCGTCCACTGCAAAATGGCCTTGACGCTCCCTGCACTATTGCATCCTTCCCACAAGGCTCAAAGCAAATTGGTATCATTTCCAACACTAGCGCCCTCCCCCTGTCTCATTTCATTTTTCCTTCTTGGATTTCTCCAGCATCTTCCATCTCTCCCCACCCCCCCAACTGTTTTCTTCTCTCCATACTAGCTTGCCATCTTCATACAACCTTTTCTTGATCTTCTGTCTAGAATTTTACACCTCTTTTCCATTTTCTCTCTTTTTGACATGTGGTCTGTTCTAATGCTTCCAGGTCTTAACTCTCAAATAGTTGAATATGGTTTCCACCCACAAGTGAAAACAAGCTCATAGAGGTCAGCAGTTACACTTTGCTGTGTAGTGACCTTTGCTACAAACTGCTGGTTGAGAAAGAAGTGACCTGCAGCACCTCCCAGCCCCCAAGGATCAGCTGTCCCAAAGCCCTCCACCATCACTCTCCAGTTTAATCCAGTTGGCCCCAAGAAGGTACATTTCTAGTGTGTGGAGACGCACTCTCCTCTCTTGGTTATTTGGCCCTGCCTTGAAGACCCAAGTTTCTTGAGGCCAAGAGTAACTAAACTTGGAAAAGTTCCAAGTGTGGTAAGGGAAAAATCTCCAAAATAATTAAATCAGAGTTTTACTAGAGCTATATACAGTTATTCTAATAATGCTATCCATGTTCATAAGCAAATTAGAGCTTCAAAAGGCAATTTTATCTCATTCTATATTATACATATCTGTATGTGTGATATATAATACGTATACATATCTATATGCAATTATTCATTAGTCAAAGACTTATAGAGCAACTTCTATACTGAAGTTACATTGCTAGGCAAATGGGATACCAAAGGCAACTAAGACATGAACTCTGTCCTGGAAAGGTTCATTGCTGGAGGAGACGAGTATATAAACAAATACTTGCAGCAACATCAGCTGTACCAGCTGACCCTTGTTGTGCACTTCCTGTCTGGTAGACACTGTGCTGAGTGCTCTACCTGAATATTTGTATTTAGTCTCTCATAATAATACCGGGGGTTGGTACTACTGCAGATGAACAGACGCTCTAGAGATGCTGAGCGCCTTGTCCAAGCCCATAGTTTGGCAAAGGGTTCACATCCAAGTCTGTCTAACCTGGAACGTGAGCTCTGAACTCGCACACCTTCTTGTACCCAAAATGCTATGGGAGCAAAGAGACGAGGAGAAGGCCACGGGCTGGGGAGGAAGTGGGGTTGTTCTCACTCCACAGCCAGGTGTGGGTTTACCAAGAAAAGGGAAGCTGATTGGGTTCCTAGAGCCACAGGGATCAGAGGACGCAAGGAGCAGGGATCCTTCCAAAGTCAGAGCCAGGACCCTGGGAACCACTCGGACACTCAGCCCAAGCAGCTCGGACACGTGCAGTGGGCACATGAGGACACCCCGACTCCGCCACCCTCATATCTCTCAGTTAGGTTCAGCAGTAGCTTAGACATTTTTATCTGGGTCATCATTTCCACTTCTGACTGAAGTATGAGTCAATGTTTCCCCAAACTGCTCCTTGGAAGAGGCAACTCACGTCACACCCATCTCACCCTGGTCAGCCGCACTGGGACTGAGGAACAATCAAGGACAGTTATGCAATTAAAATCTCCAGTCCTGTGGACCTGAGAGCTGCCCTATGAAGCTGCTTTTGGAGAAAAAAATTAGGTATTTAGTGTTCTGAGATCCTTCAAGGGGGCATGATGAATAATATCTAGTAACATTTGTGTACTTCTTATAAACACTTTCTGCCAACACAAAAGTTCTTCTGAAAGGTGCTGCAGGTTCTTTACCTATTTAGTCCTTCACAAAATGCTTTTGGAGGACCTGCCATGTGCTTGGTGCTGCTCTGGGCACTGGAGATGTAGCTATGAACATACACACACACAAAACAAAACCAAAATATTTGACCACAGAAAGCTCACCTACTTGCAAAGACAGCTGGATAGAAAGATAAAGTTTAGCTTGATAAAGAACTCATCCTGACAAGTTACCCAAAGTGGTAAAGGGAAAAAAAAATACCATTTCTCTTATAAAAAGAGTATCCAAATGAGTTGGTGAGTGGATGAAATTATTTTTAAGTTGTGACTTTATTGGTTTTTTACAAAAATAACAGTCTCATCCAAAAAAAAAAAAAATAGTCAAGCAATATAAAAAAATCACACAGAAGGAAAGCAATAAATCAACCATCTCCCTCCTCCCAGACTAGCCCATGTTATCTTTGTTGAACATGATTCCAGACACTGCTGGACAGCTTTAGAGATAGGGAGATAGAAAAGGTGTTATGATTCAGATCACACCATATGTGTGACTTTAAAGTTTTTTTTAATTATGCGTGAATTAAAAGAAGAAACAGAAATTGGAGTAAGCTGAATGGAATTACTGAACCTCAGATAAATGCTCTTAACTGACAGTAACCCTGAAAGATTCATCAAAGGGAGGATGGAAACCACAATGCAGCAGTGAGATGGGCGGAGAGGAGGGGCTGGCTGAGGAAGGGCAATTAAGGACACACGTCCCTTCTTAAGGGGACAGAGATTCTCAGGTCCTGAACAGGCTTGAGTCAGAGTCCGGTGTTTTCAGATCTGAGTTTCTGTGCAAAACTTGACCCTAAAACAGGATTTTCTGCAAAACTTATTTTTTTAAGGTTCATTATATGATTTTTTTAAAAAGATCTATTAAATGACTTTTAAAAGTCATATTAAAAAAATTGCTGTCCCTTGCCAAACACTTCTGACTCTCTCATCTCAGTGCCCAAACTAAGCACTTTTAGCACCTCTTGTTTTCCAAGTATTTATCTCCATGTTTCTAAAAATTGTGCTTATGCTGGCACTTCTTGATTTATCAATTTTAGGTATAATCTATTCAGTTCTTATTATGAAAGATGACAATTAGTGTCCATTCCTGCCCTCCAGTTATTCTTCTTTAAATTACTATGGTTGTATAAACTGTTCACTGCTCAACCAAGTGGTGAGCTATAGTTATTTCCCTCATGTACAACTTTAATTTTTCCACAAAGTAACACTTTCTTCCATTCTATTTATTTTAATTTTCTATGTAACTATAGCTAATTCTTCCCTCTTTCCCAGTCTCTCCAAACAACATTCCACATGATAAAATGTATTAGATAGTCTATTGACCCCATTTGTCTGACCTGGAGATTTCCACCCTGAAGCATTCTTTTTGCTACAGTCTGTACTGTTTCTTCTAGACATGTTTCTTTAATCCTCAGTAATATTCTTGTGATGTAAGGAAAGGAAGAATTATACTTTTTTATTAAAGTATCATTGACTTACAAAGTTGTGTTAGTTTCTAGTGTACAGCATAGCGATTCAGTTATATATATTTATAAATATATTCTTTTTCATTATAAGTTATTATGAGGTATTGAATACAGTTACCTGTGCTATATAGTAGGACCTTGTTGCTTATCTATTTGGGACATGGTACTGTGTATCTATTCATCCCAAATTCCTAATTTATTCTTCCCCCTCCTTTCCTCTTTATAACCATA
The DNA here is from genome assembly GCF_009834535.1 of Camelus ferus. Taxonomy (NCBI): domain Eukaryota; kingdom Metazoa; phylum Chordata; class Mammalia; order Artiodactyla; family Camelidae; genus Camelus; species Camelus ferus. Next base: position 50,595,439 of record NC_045702.1, on the reverse strand, counting down.
AGTTTGTTTTCTATGTCTGTGAGTCTGTTTTGTAAAAAGTTCACCCGTGCCATTTTGTTTTTAGATTTCACATATAAGTGATATCATATGATATGTCTTTCTCTTTCTGACTTACTTCATTAAGTATGATAATCTCTATGTCCAACCATGTTGCTGCAAATGGTAGCATTTCATTCTTTTTCATGGCCAAGTAATATTCCATTTACACACATACACCCACAACTTCTTTATCCAATTATCTGTTGATGGACATTTAGTTTGCTTCCACACCTTGGCTATTGTAAACAGAGCTGCTATAAACATCAGGGTGTATGTATCTTTTGAATTAGAGTTTCCTCTGGATATATGCCTAAGAGTGGGATTGCTGGATCATAGACCTAACTCTATTTTTAGTTTTTTAAGGAATCCCCATACTGTTTTACATAGTGGCTGCACCAAATTACATTTCCACCAACAGTGTAGAGGGTTCCCTTTTCTCCACACCCTCTCCAGCATTTATTCTTTATGGACTTTTTAATGATGGCCATTCTGACTGGTGTGTGGTGATAGCGTATTGTAGTTTTGATTTACATTTCCCTGATAACTAGTGATTCTGAGCATCTTTTCATGTGCCTACTGGCCATCTGTATGTCTTCACTGGAGAATTATCTACACTTTCTTAAGAGTTATTACTTAAATAAATATGTTAGATACCAGCTGCCTTGGTTTCATTAAAATTGGGTGATTCTTTTGTTGTTGTTTTGTTTTGTTTGTTGCTGAGACAGTTCCTGCCAACCCTTCTTGGCTCTTGACCACAACATCTAAGGGCAGCCCAGACCTTACCCTGTTCAGTACCAGTTAGAAATTCAACATTTTTTTTGAAGGTGGCTCATTTTAGTGGTTCATTTCTTTGAAAGCAGCAACTGCTCCATCTTTTACATTGTTTTATTTTTTCAGAATTAGTTTTGCTTTGTGTGTGGTTAAGCGTTTTTGATGTCTGAGTTATTTAACAGCAGAGTTTATCTGCCTGAAACTCAATTCATACATTTTGTAAAGGTTGCTATGCATATGTGTTTGTGCATCTTGTGAGGGGCAAGTTTGTGGTTTTCATCAGATTCTCAAAGCAGTTCTTAATGGCAAGAGGCTGAAAAACTCCATTTTGTAGAGGTGTGCTTGCGATTTGGAGAATCAAAATAATAAAGTTAGAAGGGCCTAGAAGAAACCATCTGGCAGTTGAGCAATTAAACTATCCAGGAGATAGAGTGACTTATCCTTTTCTGGAAGTGGTTCATCCATGACTAAAGTGCACAGCTTTTCACCTGTCAAAACCACTAGACTTCAAGTCTGCCCCCAGACTAGAGAGCACAGTTAGGCTCTCTGATGGAGAAGCCTCATTGTTCCTTATCACACTGCTTCAGAGGACTCCTTACAGCTCTAGGCTGTTGAAAATGATTATGGGGGCAACTGAACAGGGCCTGAAAAATGTGCCTGGTACAGTTTACTAAGGATGCTCCTAATAAATAAAATCCACCAAATAGATTCTTCTGCCAACCAACTTGGTAAGCATCCCCCATGACGCCAGTCACACAAGTCGCAACCCGCAAAGACAGGCGTTTCTCACTGCATGTGATGCTGGGTTTCGGGGAAGAGTGTGCAATTGTAAAAAATGCATCAAAAAAGTTGAATATTTCGAGTCAGTCCTAGTTTGCTTTAAACTTGCCATGTCCCTCACATGCAATATAAGGGAACTTGGGGGGGAAGGAACCAGCCTTTTTTTTTTTTTTTAGTACTCAAGAAGAGCCAAGAGATAGACACAGATAGTTCTGTTCAGTTAATCCTCTCAATATTGGTATGGAATCTATTGTTAATTTCATTTTACAGAATAAAAACCTAAGACTCAGAGAGACAACTTATTCAAGATCACACAGTGAGTCACAGAGCTGAATTATTCATCTTTTTTAAGCAAAAGATTTTTATAGAGTAAATAATCAATAACCACTTCATTTATTTTTTGAATAAATGTAGTTTCCCATACAGGAATTTCTTAGTGTGGGGTAAACTCAATCCAAATCTAGTCCATAGGACAAAAATGACTTTCCCGATACTTAAGTTCCCGTACTGGGTCATATTAAATCATCGATTTTGAAGAATTATTTGTGATATCCTATTTCTAAACTGCCTTCATCTGCATAAAGTTCCATGAAAACCAGGAAATAAAAATGTCCGCTCTCTCTTCCTAGCTGGAGCCAGGCAAATACTCAATAACAACAACAACAACATAAATAGAGCAAGAGAGACTGAGAAAGGGGGAGAGAACAGGAAATAGAGGGCAAGAGAAATAGAACTCAAGAGTGCTTGGTAAAACGTAGATTAAAGACTTCAAAAAGATAAAAAGATTAGTGGCTTTAAAAGATTTTTAATAAGTTAGTTAACCTCTCAAAAATTCAGTTTCCCCATCTGTAAAATGTGGATAATAATCAGACCGGGCTTCCGGGGCCCCTTGGGAACGGAGGGTGTGCGGCGGGGCAGGCAGGAGCTACAGGTGCCCCCGCGCGGGAGAGGGTCTCGCGGCTACCGCGTCTGCTGCTGCGCAAGGAGGGCTTTCCTCCTTCTTCAGCGGAATGGAGCAGAAGGTGTACTTGTGGGAGGTGGTAAAAAAGTGCCTCTAACTCTGAAGATCAAAAAAAAAAAAGAAGAAGAAGAAGAAGAAGAAAAGAAACGTGGATTCATCTTGACCTTCATTTCATTTTGCCCGAGAATCTACTGCTTGTTCCTTTCTTGAAATAGCAGTATTTTAAGTTAAAACAAAACCAAACAAAACAAATCTCTGTAAGGCTTCCCTGGGAGGCCGAACGGCCAGGCCAGCACAGCCACAGACTGTGTCTGGAGCCTGTGCTTCATTCTCGGAGCCCTTTTCAACCACGTTAAAATCACATGGCAAAAATTCTACCTCATCTAAAGAGGAATCTCTTAGGATGAGATAAAAAATAACAGAACCAAAACAGTTCAGCTTGGGTCTCTTATCACCTCAAGTCACAACGGTGGTCTAGCAATCTCGTCTGCCTTTGCCCCACTTTCTTCAACTACAGAGTGGATTACAGGAGCAGGAGCACATGTTAGAATCAGAGTATCCAAAATGAAACACATAAACTGGATTTTAGATGTCCTTCAGTTTGACATTTTTCCCCCCATAACAAGCTGGAAAGAACCCCTGAGAAAGAAAAGGCAACTAAGGTTTAATTTTTCTCCACAGAATTTTAAAATTCTGTCCACATTCCTAAATCAGAAAGAGGCCTCAAACTGACGTGCCTGAGCCAAAATCATCCAATACGGGCAGAACTCGGATGAGAACCAGCATCTTCTAACACCCACCTCAGCACCGTCTGCAGTACCTCGAATTGCCTGGCTCACAAATTAATGTTTCTAGAAGCTAGCACACTTTCTCCCACCCCAGGCTGTTGAGGATCATTATATTGTAAGGTTGGAACAAAGTCCAAGAAAACCAACAATTCAGCTCCAGCAACTCACCCAGAAGCAGAAAATGAGGGGCTCTCTGCCAGGGTTATGTAAGATCTCACCCCAAAACAATATCCCACTGACAGAAAAAGGCAGCACTCAGAATCTTGGCATGTGGCCGTGAGGCTCAAAGATCAATCCCATTTTCAGATGTGCCTAACGTTGCTCAGGGAATTCTCCCCAGATGCTTAAATTCAGCAATGGAAAAAGTCTTTAAGTTACATGGGAGTAATTATCCTTATCCTTTCAAAAAACATTGCCTTGAAATATGAATTCTATATACCCACTCTAATTAAATTTCTCTGATGGAGAATGAATGCCAATTGGAATTTGGTTTTCCACTTGCCCTGTTTACCATGGGATACACTCACTCTGATAATGTTTCTTCAAATTATTATTCTCAGGCTGATTATGCCATTTTCCTTCACAAGACCAAATGCTTAGGGAGAAAGAAAAAGCTTTAATTTAAATTGCCTGCAAAGGGTTTGTATAGATCTAACTTTAAATGATCAGTATTTATTATTCTATTTAATTTAACAAGTAATGCAAATAAGCAAATGTCTTCCTTGGACAGACTTAAAAAAAAATCAAAGTGCAATAAACTAGATTCCAAGAAGTACAATTTCACCTTCTAAGCAAGCTGTGTGCTTTCCTTCCCTTTCCCTTCCTCCTTTCATCTTCCTTTCTCTATTTCCATTGCCATACGGAAGTTTCTCAAAAAACTTAAAACAGAACTACCATCTGATCTAGCAATTCACTTCTGTGGATACACCCAAAGGAAATGAAATTAGTATCGTTAAGCAGTATCTGCACTGCCATGTTTACTGCAGTACTATTTTTAATAGCCAAGACACGGAAACACGTAAGTGACCATAAACAAATAAATGGACAAAGAAAATATGCTGTGTGCGCACACACACACACACATATATATATAAAAATATATATAATGGAATATTATTCAGCCATAGAAAAAGAAGGAAATCCTACAATTTTCAGCAGCATGGATGAATCTGGAGGGCATTATGCTAAGCGAAGTAAATAAAAAAGTCAAATACTGTTTAGTATTACTTATATGTGGAATCTAAAATTTTTAAAAAATCATACTTATAGAAATAAGAGAATACATTGGTGATTGCCAGGCACTGGGGGTGGGAGGAGTGGGGAGATGCTGATTAAAGCTTACAAACTTTCAGTTAGAAGATAAATACATTCTGGAGATCTAATGTACAACATGGTGACTACAGCTAATAATACTCTGTTGTATACTTGAATCTGCTGAGAGGAAATTAAACATTTTCACCATAAACAAATAAAAAAAAACCCTATGTAAAGTGATAAATGTATTAATTAGCTTAATTGTATAAACATTTCATAACATATGTTTGTCAAATCATCATATTGTATATTTTAAATATATTCAATTTTATTTGTCAACTATATCTCAATAAAACTGGAAAAAATTATCACTATCTAGGTAAAAATTAATTAGAATTTAGATCAACTTTCACTTACATTTATGGCAAAGAAGTCAATGTGCCCTGGCCTTCCCCAGGGAAAGCTATCTTTTCTACCTGAATTTGATAGCCATGAAATAAGTTAGGCAGTTCCAATATAACCCTCTTCCTTTTCTCTTTTTTTTTTTTCAGATAAGGACCAGCCCTGTGCTCTGCTGGTCACAGTAAGGACACGTTTTCATGACCATGTGACTTTCCCTTCGGCACTAAGGACGTGAAGTCTAGAGTCAGTGAGGCTGCTTCATGTTAAATCCCAACTCCCTCACTTACTATCTGCGTCTCAGCAACTGTTTCCTCTCCGCTGCCTTGTGCAGCACAAAGAGCACAGCCATGTCTTGTGCTGAGCTGGATAGCCCAGGAAATGCTTGAGTGCAAGGCTGCTGTTCTTTGTTCTCTAATTTATTCTGAAGGCAATCAATTCTCCCACATTATGGAAAGGCAGGCAAGAATCCCAGGAGTCTCTTTATATCTTTATAACAACCCCCACCCTGCTGAGACTAGAATGAATTAAATCCAGTACCCAAGATACACATCACTCCTTCATGCAACAATTCTATCTGCTTCTAGAAAAGCCTTGTTAAACAAATCTGCCTTACGATGACATCTGCTGGGAGTTTCTGGCACTGGAAGAAAAACAAAGGCCAAATATCTGATACTAACAGCACAGTCCAAGGAGAAGGGAACTTAACAGTGTCAAGAGTCAATGTCTTAAATGATCTTTCAGATTGGGGACTGCACTGTTAAAAAATAATACCACAATAAAACTAACCTCAGGTGAACGCAAAATACCAGATGTTGAGCTATGAAACTGAACCCAAAACATGAATTAACATTTCAACACAGCATTATGCAGCTTTCACACACATTCACCTAGAAAGAAAAGGATGAAATAGACGACACTCGTTTTGGATGTGCTTATACTTCAGAGAGGTTCTCAGTGATGAAAAAATGACATTTTCTTTCAAAAATATCTAAGTATTTATTGAGCTTGATTATTCTTCATATTTAAGGGAAAATGCTAGAAGTTTAGGTCAGATGTCTTCAAGTGTTGGTTAAGAGCATCCTCCTTCTAACCTCGGGCTTGACCTCCAGCAGAGAACGTGGCCAAGGCAGGAAGTGACAAGACCACCACGAGAGCGAGCTTCCCAGCAAGCCTCTGAAGTCCGGTCAGCGATGCTTAACTAAGATAAATACTAATGCTTCCCCGTCGAAGTTACTTAAGTGATAATAGAGTGCACTGTTGGAATGCGGTCTCCTATCATTCTCTCCCCCATGGAGGAGCAGACTCTTGAATGTAGGAGGAATTGTAGACATTTACAGACAAATTAGGAAGTCAAAATGTATTTAACACGGACAAGTTATAATCCTATTTAATTGGTCCTTTTAAGGCATATTAAAGTTAGACGTGATTAACCTAAGTATTAGCTCAAAGTCCCATCTTAAGCTCCCAACTTAGGCAAAAGATTCATGTAACTAGATAGAACTTTTCATCATTCATTAAGGAAAATTCAAATCGGTATCATTGTATTTGAAACTGTTAGACAAATTATCTTTCGCCTGTGTTGTTCATAATGATAATTGGAACCATTCTTTAGCATGTGATTTGAGATGAATTTAAACTAAGAAATTCCTGAACTTAATAACACTGCAATCTTGGGATTTCCATAGAGAATGAAAAAAAATTATAAGATAAATTGGACAGGTCTTCTGTGAAAACGCTCCCGGGCTGTAAGAATACCCCAACCCATAGTCCTTTGCTTCAACTTTAAGAGCTAGCATCCCATATCTGTGATGTTTAGATATGTCCACATTTCAATTTCATTTTCGTATTTAAAGATGATGAAGAAACACAGTATTGAATCTAATCAAGTCGAGGCAAGGCTGTGTAAGAGCAGAGACTGTCCAACTCCGTTCAGTGCCATATCCCCAGTGCCCATGCATTAATGTCTGGAACTGAACAGGAAGCCTGCTTCTATGAAATAGCTGCTTTCATATTCTTCAGCTACTTTGTAAACTTGGGGCCTGATATGTCTGCATCTCAAAGCAGATTTTTCAGAGTCCTTTCTGACTCTCGTTGCTTCCCCATTCTGCTCCAAAATCTACAGATTCCAGAGGTCCATCGCAGCTAGTCTGCATCTCTCTTACATCACTCTGGAACTAGAGAGCATCCTCTGATTCTTACATAGGCCATCTGCTGCCTGGAGCCAAAGACCTCTGCTGATTGAGTCCTTTGGCATCAGGACTCTGGGAGTGAGAGAAAAGTGAGAAGCAATTGTAGCCATCAGATTGGAGGTAAGCCATATAAAGGAGCATCCAAGGAAAGATTCAGGCAGGAGGTAATTTTTGAAATGGCTCTTGAAAGATAAGTAGAGGCATGATGTGAGGAAGGCAGAAAAATTCTAGGATGGCTCTCCAATCTGTGTCAAACATTAATCTGTGTACAAATCATTTAAAATTTGCAAACATTATGCATAATGGAAAAAACACTATTGAAAGAGCTTTATAGTTAATTATACTCATCTTACCTGCTTATTCACAACACTCAAATAACTGAATGTCTGCTTGCTATACAAACAAAAAACTAGAGTGACTGTATACTCATATTAAGTTGAAAAAAAGTTTTGCCCATGGACATAATAAAAAATTTTGTTAATGCTTTGTCGGAAGGTTTTTGCATAATCATTTAAAAAGTAGCCAATTTGCCCAAAGAATTTATTTTGCAATTGTGGAGATAGTTATTTTATGCCTTCTTCTGCTTGAGATGGTCTCTTCTTAAATAGAAATTTCCTCAATAATCTATAGAAGGAATAGTTTTCTTTTAGGCTACTTCTATACATATTTACCAAATTTGTCCTCCTCTGACTTCCCAGCCACTACGAAGTTCCATCTCCTTATTCTGCATTATTGCCATAGCCCTGCTCCCTGAACTTCTGTACACCCTGCCAAAATTAAGTGTTAGCACTTGACTTCTATGAACACCCAAAAATGCTGTAATGGTTCATTTTTTTTTTTTTTTTTGCAAATTAAAGCCACTTCCCAGACCTCAATCCACTCTGTGCAATTTTATATTCCAGTATTTCCCACTTCATAGGCTTTGCTCAGTTAACACACTGTCCAACTAGCATGGAATTCTAGTTCCCATCTTATCAACTTCACTTGTTCACTTAGGTCTCCCAGAATTTCTCTGCTCTCTACTCCACTACCTATTCAGATCCCACCCATACTTCAAGGTTCGCCTTAAGCTGTATCTGAGAGCTTCCAGTGTTAAAGATCCCTCCTGCCCTTCTCAATAGGACTCAGGACTGTTACAAAATATCTACCGATCAAAGGCAACAGCTAATCATACAACAGTGAAATGAACCATTTTAATCATCTTAATCAAACTAATATGATTTCTGTATAAGCAATTCAGCTTCAGTCAGCACCCAACATCAGTAATCAACACTTCTCTCCATTAGCATCTCTCAGATTATCAAAATAAACTGCTTTCCAAAGTCAATTCTAAAGCCTATATAAGAATGGAGGACTGAACCCCTCCCTAAGATTATGATTCAAAAGGTCTGGAGAAAATATATTTTCAGGGAACTCCACACAGATGTTTCTGATATCCACCTAGGTCCAGGACATTGTTTTTCCAAGGAACAGCCCAGCTGATTGTTTATCAGTTGGCATGCAAATGACTCCACAAGGAGTCAAAGAAGCCATACAAACAACAGGAGATTGGGGTTGATCTATCAATTAAACAAAAAGCAAAAAGTTTTGCCTTTACCTACCAAATTCAGCAGACCTTACACGGGTGATCAAATAATTCAGAATAATTACTTTGTTGCCACAGTTACCCAAAGTGGCAGAGGTTCCCCATCATGGCTGTGCCCAAAATAATATGGAAACAAATGTAAATACACATTTACCCACTGAACCAGAAACTCTGGGAATGGATCTGGGGATCTACATCTTCATTCAAATCCAAGTGATTCTTTTGAGAAGACAGATTTGGAAATCTCAGACCATTTCAAATTAGTATCTAAATTCTCTTTTGTCAGATTTTTGCGTTAAAAGAGCTGTGTGGTAAGTCTTAACCCAATCCCACTAAACCTTCCCCTGATAAGAGTTCTTTCCAACGGCATTCCAGAAATCCATATTTGGAGGGTTAATGACATACGGAAGTAATAAATGAATGCTGTGGACAAAGAAAAAAATTCGGTTTTGGTTAGCTGATACTCTTTCATCTTTCCAATGGCCATCACAATGATTGCTTAACTAAGTCATTTTAATGGCATGAGCATTTGTATGTTGTTCTAAAAATCTTTCCATTGGCCACAACTCCAGAGTATATACCATTCCCCTTGTCTAGAAATAACCTAATACTCTGCTCTACAGATGATAAAAAAAAAAAAAGCAGCTGAAAAGTTTACTTGAAGTGCTTCATTGAGTAAATATCTTAACTGGGTACTCAGACCATGAGCAATCCTCTCTTTAAATACACACAGAGACAGTTTTCTTTCAATCACAAAACATCACCATTTTGAAACTTCCCTTTTCATTATAACACAGTAGGTATTTTGATATACACCAACCGACAAAGAAAAAGAGTGTGTTTGCCAGTTGGTATTTTGCCCTTATTATGTAAAAATTGGAAATGGAAACTGCAGCCTTGATGAAAACATTGAAATTCCAGTAAGTAGGATTAGTCATACATTTTGTGTACCAGGGTTTGATTTCAAACAGCAAGTAAAAGTTCCCTGAGCTACTAGTAGAAGAAAACATTCTCGAATTAAAATAAGAAGGGAGGACTCCACATGCTTACAAGAGCCAAAGCGGGGATGAGTAACATTTGACATTTGAAAGGCTGGAATCTCAGCTCACGTCTTTCTCCCAGCGGAGAAACTTCTCACCAAAGAGTTGGCTCATTGTGGTCTCTAGCTTTCTTTGAAACGGCATGCCGAAAGTCTTCAGGGAGAAGGCAAATTAATGAAAACCTTTTTGGCTTAAGTCCTCACAGCCTGGGAACTGTTGTAATCAAATCAAGAAGCTCCGACCGAGTTTTAAATTAGGCCCTGGCTGGAGTAGCTGGAAGGGCCTCAGTTGTAACAGATTGCTGACAGGCCCAGGGTCCCTCCAGCAGCCTCACTCACTCCCTCAGTGAGCGTCTGGGGGCTTTTTACTTCCACTTTTAATAAGGTCTCGTTGTTGGGGAGGTAACATTGGGACCGCCTTCTTTGTTTTATATGTTAGGACAGTTACCATTTTAACTGCAGAAAAAGTTTTCATTATCCACAAAAGAACAACTAGGTAAAAGCATGAGTTGGGGATCAAAAAACCTGCACTGTCACCCACATAATTCAGAGAGAAAGAGACAGACCTTCAGGGGAGACCTTTAGGAGTCCTAGGCATTTAATTAAAATAAGATTTATACATGTTCCATACATCTCATAATCCTTCAGAGCAGTGGAGTATAAAATAACCCTGCTGCAGTCTGATATTAAGTTTCTTAAATGCCAATAGCAAAATTTAGAGTATTTATGTGTTTTTCTTTCAAACCATCTATACACTCCAAGTAATCTTTTTGGAAGCTCTCAAATCCCCTCACAACTCACACAGAAAATTCAAGTCTTACTCTACTTCTTCTTCTAAATCCTTCCCAATCAGTTGAGCAAAAAAATGAGTAAGCTCTTAGTAAAGCTGAGGCTGGACCTGCTGCCTTGCCCTGTCCTGCTCCGTCTGGGTGGCCTGTGTTTCCTTCCACAAACTGGATAATGATGAGAACAGATTGCCCACCCCCCTCACAGTCCAGCAGTGTCCATGGAGTTCCCCTTACATGCTTCTTCCTCCCACCAAGTCAGTCTGTAACAGGTACTTCTGCATAAATGCTTGTATGAGTGTCCTAGGGCTTCCATAACAAGGAACGACAAAATTGGTGGCTTAAAACAGGCGTGTATTGTCTTCCAGTTTTTGAGGCTAGAAGTCTGAAATCAAGGTGTTGGCAGGGTTGGCTCCCTCTGAGGGCTGTGAGGGAAGGCTCTGTTATAGGCCTCTCTCCCTGGTTCATAAAGGCCATCTTCTCCTTGGGTCTTCCCACCATCTTTCCTCTAACTGTATTTCTTTGTCCAAATTACTTCTTTGCAACAAGACAACAATCATATTAGATTAGGGCCCACCTTAATAACCCCACTTTTACTTGAGTGCCTCTATAAAGATACTATCTCCAAATAAGGTCACATGCTGATGTACTGGCAGATAAGACTCCAATATATAAATTTTGGTCAAAATCTAACCCATAACAATCCTCTATCCAACCTTATACAGTAAACACTAATGCCAATATTTCAGGGTGATTAGTACTCTGAGAAGCAAGGATGCAAACCCCCTGGGCCATGGGTCATCTCAATAACACCTTGAGAAGGAAGCTCACGGGATATTCTCACAAGCAATTACCTGATCATGCTAAATGAAATTCACTGCAAACTGATTATCCATAAAACACCCTTTCTTATAAATGTATGTGAGGTGTTCCCTGGTGTGCAACGTTATGGAATAGTGAAACTAAAACCGAAATAGGTAATTATCTTTGGCTTTCTCTTCAATCTTTCTCTGCTGATGGAATTACCAAGCTGAAGTCTCCATTTTGTGCATTTAACAGTGAGACAAGAATGTAATTTTGTCACTCCCATCATAATTCCCCAAATACTCTGTCCCCTCTGGCGGTCACAACCACACACTCAACAACAAGTAACATTCTTATGTCCCTACTGATGTCATTTTCCTCACAAAGAGCTCAACTACATTCCTGCTAAAAGATCCCCAACCCAGGTCAGAGGGATTGGGGCACTGTGCTTGATTACTCTGCTGAGACTAAGGTTGAAGTCTTCTCTTATAAACCTCTCGTCTTGGGACAGAACTCAACTGAGCCTATGAGGAACAAGGATATACTCCTTGAACAAACTATAAACCAAATCAGAGAAAGAGACCTCCTCTTCCAAGAAAAACAGCTTAACCAAAAAAACCCCAAGTCCACATAGATAGCCCTAAAAATGTTCTATTTGAAGAATAAAGTCAACAAAAGTATCCTAAGATTTCCGGATGCACAGTTCATTTAAAACACAAAGGATCTGTCCTTGGCTGAGATCATACTCTGAAAAAGTAACTGCCTCAACTTGAGTCTGCTCTCCTTGGCTAATCCAAATTAGAAATTATAAAGTGGGACCATATGAATCATATAGATTAAACATGGTCAAATACTGTCAACTTTATGTGGTTTAATGTAATTCCAGTCTTCGTTGATTCATTCAACTCTTTCAAAAATCCTTTATTAAGTGGCTTCCATTACGAGATCCCTGTCATCAAGGTTCATAAAGTCTATGAGAGGAGAATTTTCAATACAGATAGGGGAAAACTGGCTGTAAGGAAATAACAGGGTTTGAAATTATCCTTCCCCCATAAACAATTAGAAAGCAGAACAAAATGAAGAGAATGACTATTTTCAGACATTGGACAACAGGCAACAAAGAACTGGGATCTCAGAAAAGAAATAGATGAAGTGAGTCCTGTGATTGCCAAAACTTCAGGAAATTTCTGAACTGCTGAGCAGGGAGGAGAAATCTAAACTGCAGTCTCACTGAGGGGAGGAGACAGAGGTCAGGGTTCAGGAGACCAAGGTGGCTATAATTTGCATGCCAGAATATTTGTAAAAAGGGAGCTACAGAGAAAGAGTTCCAGAATTCTAAATAGAATCTATGACTAAATATCAATACACACGTAAATACCATAAGGCATGGCAAAGAATAACACCTGAAAAGAAAAGAAAATGTACTAAAGAGTTATAAGCCAAACAACTGTAGAGTTCACATTGGGCAGGAATAGTTCAAGTTCCCACTGAGGGTACAGAGACTCATGAAGAACATGGAGTATGCAAGAAAGACCACAGAAGGGCCATACCTTAGAAATGAGTTTAAATTAGCACCAGTGTAAAGACTACTCTAGATCTACCCTTAAAAAACAGTTTTTAGAAAGACTTAAACAGATAAACACAGATCTCAACCTGATCCCCCCCCCAAAAAAATTACTATACATGAAAAGAAGCAGGAAAATACAAACCACAACCAAGAAAAAATCAGAGGAAACAAAGATGAAAAATATAGTATCTGAAATAAAAATTGTACTGGATGGAATCAACAGCAGATTAGACAGCAGAAGAAAACACCAGCAAGCTTGTAGACAGCAGTAGAAACTATCTAATATGAAGCACTGAGAGAAAAAAATACTAAAAAAAATTAACAAAGCCTCAGTGATTTATGGGACAATATTAACAGCTTTAACGTAACTCTTACTGGAGTTCCAAAAGGAGAAGGAGGAAAAATGGAAAGAATACTTGAAGAGACAATTGTTAAAAATATTCTAAAATTTATGAAAACCAAAAACACTCAAATTTAAGAGGCTCAACAAAACCCAAGAAGGAAAAATACAAAGAAAATCACAGTAAAGGACAACATAGTCAAATTGCTTAAAGCCAATAATAAAGAGGAAATATTTTAAAAGAGCCTGAGGAATAAAGACACATTAAGTACAGAGGAACAAAGCTAAGACAATCACTGACTTCTCATCAGAAACTATGCAAACTAGAATATGATGAAAGAGCATGTTAAAGTACTGAAAAAATAAACTTAGAGACTTTTATTCATCAAAGTATACAATCAACAGAATAAAAAGGCAACATATGGAATGGAAGAAAATATTTGCAAATCATGTATCTAATAAGAGGTATCCAAACATATAAAGAACTACAACTCAACAACAAAAAATCAAATAACTCAATTTAAAAATCAGCAAAGGACTTGAGTAGACATTCTTCCAAAGATGATATACAAATGGTCAACAAGAGCATAAAAATATGCTCAACATCACTAATTGCCAGAGAGATACAAATCCAAATCACAATGAAATATCCCCTCACATCCATCAGAATAGCTGCTGTTAAACAAAATAAAACAAAAGAAAACAAGTGTTGGTGGGGATGTGGAGAAGTTGGAACCTTTGTTCCAATCCTGTTAATGAAATTGTAGTATCGTACAACTGCTATGGAAAACAGTATGACAGTGCCTCAATAAAATAAAAAACAGAGCTAGCATATGACTCAGCATTCCCACGTCTGGGTATGTATCCAAAAAAATTGAAAGCAGGGCTTCAAAGAGATATTTGCATGCCTATGTTCATAGCGGCATTGTTTATAACAGCCAAGAAGTGAAAGCAACCCAAATGTCCATCAAAAGATGAAAGGATTAACAAAATGTGGTATCTACATATAATGGAATACTACTTAGCCTGAAAAAGAAAAGAAATCCTGTCACATGCTACAACATGATAAACCTTGAGGACATTATGATAAGTGAAATACTCCAGCCATAAAAGGACAAATAGTATATGATTCCACTTATATGAGATAATCTAAAGTAGTCAAAATCATAGAAATAGAAAGTGGAATGGGTTTGGGCTTGAGGGGAGGAGAAAAGGAAGAACAGTTGTTTAATGGGTATAGAGTTTCAGATTTGCAAAATGAGACAGTTCTGGAGATCTATTTCACAATAATGTAAATACATTTAACACTACTGAACTACACAATTCAAAGTGGTTCAGATAGTAAATTTTATTTGTATTTCCTAATCACAATTAAAACAATAAACAAATGTTAACCTAGAATTCTATACTCTGAAAATATCTTTAAAAGTGAAGGCAAGATAAAAGCCTTTAAAAAAAAAAAAAAAGCTAAGAGAATCACTATCTAACCTTCAATATAAGAAACATTAAAGGATATTCTTCAAGCAAAAAGAAAATGATACCACATGGAAATTTGGGTCCACACAAAGGAATAAAGAATACCAGAAAGAGTAAATATGTTGGTAAATAAAATGCTCTTATTTCTCATTTGTTAATTTCTTTAAAAGATAACTGACTAAATAACAATATATTATAAAGTCTTTAACATACATAGAAATAACATTTATGACAACAATAGCCTCAAGGATGAGAAGGAGAAATAAAAGTATACTGCTGTGAAAGTCATAAATTATATGTAAAGTGATATAACATTATTTGAAAGCTGGCTGTAATAAGTTAAAAATGCATATTATAACTTAAAGAGTAGCTTCTAAAAATATAAGAGATTCAGCTAATAAGCCAATAGTGGAGATAAAACTAAGTCCAGAAAAATGCTCAATTAATCCAAAAGAAAGCAGAAAAGGGGAGAAAGAATAGCAAATAGCAAAATGGTATATTTAAAACTAATTTATATTGTCATTTGCATTAAATGTAAATGCTCTAAACACTAAGAAGGCAGAGGTTGTCAGTCTAGATAAAAACTATATGGTACCAAGAAATTCTTATAAAATATAAAGATACAGATAGTGTGAAATAAAAGGGAAATAGAGCTACCATACAAAAACCACTCATGAGAAACCCAGAATATCTATATTAATACTAAAAATGGCTATCTCTGACTCCATTAGCAAAAGTTACCAAGGCTTTTGCCACACTCTGTTTCACTAGCGCAAACTCACCTACTAATCACACTACAAATAGTAGCCAGCTTGGCCCAGCCTTAAAAACTTTTACCTTGAACTTCCTACCCTCTGGTGGATTTTACTTTAAACCTAGACCTCATGCCACTGCAGGGTTCTGTTAGGCCACTGTGCCTTGTCAGGGCCACATGCCTTCCTGGTTAAAAACAGAACTAGCCTCACATTAAGTCAATTTCTCCATCTGTTTCCAACCATCCTTTCTTCTCTAGCCCCAGTTATTGAGTTCTAGGTCAAAATTCACGTGGCTTTACCCCAGGCAGCATCTAAGTGCTGCCATACTGTGTAGAAACAGGCTACAGCAGGGATTAGTTTCTGCTTCCACCCTGGTGGAAACACAACAGAGACACATGGAAAGATAGAAAGGCTCCTTCCTTTGCCTAGTACAGCTCAAATTCTCCACCCAGGAAAACTGGGTGGACATCAGCATCATCTTTTGGAATGAACATTCTTTAAAACTAAGCTATTTCTATTATTGTGCCCACATTGGTGACCACAATTTATTTATATCTGTCTAGCACATCGCATTTTTTGGAGTAGTTTCAACTACTTCAACATTTCTGGTGTCCTCCTCAGATTGAAGTTGTACAGATTACCAGGGTTTAAATACAAGGTCTAAATACAGGGTCTATCATGTATAAGCTTTGTAAACTTTGGAGAGTTAATTAAACTCTTTATGTTTTAACTACTTGTACAGTAGTAATAGGTAGGTAGACTTCCAATTAACAGTACAAAAATGCAACCCAGAGGTTTATACAGGGTGCCTAAAGTTACCTACAGAATACCAGATCATGGATTACAACTCCAAGATTTCCTGTGTATTTTGCCATCACTTCTCACCACCTCCACTGCTGCTCTAGCGTCATCTCTTGCCAAGCATTAGGCAGTTTTTGAAATGGCTGACAATGTTCCCCTTGAGTATGTGCTGGACTTAATGTCTTAAGTTCTGACAAACAGAATATGACAAAACTAATGGGATATCACTTCAGAGATTAGGTTTCAAAATACTGTGAAAAACCTTTCTCTCACTCTCTTCTTACTAGTTTGGTCTCCTGAAGCATGCAGCCAAGTTGTAAGCTCTCCTATGAAGAGGCTTATATGGCAAAGAGCTAACGGTGGCCTCTGACCAATATCAAGGGAAGAATCAAAGGATCAGTCCAATAACCCACAAGGAACTAATTTCCATGTGAGGAAGCTGGGAGGTGAACCCTCCCCTAATCAAGTCTTGAGCTGACAACGTGATTGCATCTTTATGAGAGACCCTGAGTCAGAGGACCCAGATAAGCCATACCCTAATTCTTGACTCAAAGAAATTGTGAAATAATACATGTTTCTTGTTTTAAACTAGCAAGTTTGGAGGTAACTGGTTATGGAGCAATAGATAATTAAGATGCCTAGATTACTGCAATAGCCTTCTAATTGGTCTCATTTCTACTCTCTTAGGTCTTTCAAAATACAGTCAGCTTATCCTTTTAAACAAGCCCCATCAAGTTATCCCTCAACTCAAAATCCTGCAATGGCTACCTTCTCTTTTATAAAGTCAAATTCCTTACATGACCTAAAAGATCCGGTAACTCCCCTCAACTCTGACCTCAGATCCTATCACTCACTCGCTTGCATCCCAGTTCCATAGGCTTCTTGACTGTTCTCACACATGCCGAGTGTGTTCACATACTTGCCTTTGCATTGGCTGCTGCCTTCCCCTGAAATGTCCCTCCCCCAGAGATCCACAAGGCTTTAAATATCTGATCATACCACCCTCTCAGTGATGCCTAATCTATTTTAATGTAAACTGCCATGTATCTCCCACCCACTCCCCACTCCTAATCACTCTTTCCCCCTAATACCTTTTTTTTATTCTTAGCACTCACCACCTTCTAAGTTAATGCATATTTTATATATTTCTTATGTCTGTTGTTTACTGGTTTTTTCCCTCCACAAAAATGTAGACTCTGAGAGAAGACATACCTTTGTTTGTCTTTTTTTTTTTAGCAAAGGACTAATGAACTACCCCATTCTCAATAATAATCTAGAAAGAGTTTCTCCTTGTACAAAGATCATTATAGTTTTGAGACTATAAACATAGTTACCATGGACTCAAGTCAGATATATTACTCTTTAAAATTCCTCTTTATTTAACATCACAGTTTTTAAGATTTTTGAAGCAGTGATGAGATTTTATAGTGCCAAAGTCTCTAAGCCTATAGTGATCACGAAAGCAGAGTTACGTAAACCACGCCTGCTGTAATTCCCTTTCCAAGGGGCTTACTGCCATACCAGAAGTTTAGAATTAAAAGGATGAAGATAGCTTAGAAACCAAAACCACTGATAAAACTAAAAGCTTGAATGGTATTTCCTTATTAGCTGTATTAAACAGAATAAAAGCTCACAAACTCACATGTAAGAATGTCGTAAGAAATAGGGATATGTGGTTGCCAAATGAATTTCTTTCCTTGTTGTGTGGATATATGGAAGAGTCCCAAGGCATCTTTTACATTTATCAGAAACTTGATGGTTAAGCAGTAATTCAGTTTCTTTATTCTGTTTTTATGGGCTTCTATCATGCCTTGATTCTAAAACCAATTTCTCTGGTAACAGAAGCAAGATTCAGTTTGTCAGGTACCCACAAATAACGGTCTCTTTTATTCTGCTCACTTCCTTCTAGTTGAAAGGCCCTCCTGCAATTGCGGTGAACAACCCAATCCCCAGGGCAGCCTTTGCGTCCAGAGGTGTTGTGTGTTACCTCCAAGTGTGCGGTGCACAATCACCCCCAACTGTGTTAATAGCTGCAAAGCTTAACAGTCCCACCCGAAGCAACACCTTTGTGTTTTGATACTTGAAACCTGGCTACCCAGTAACTGTACCTCTTCCTCCTGCCCTTTCCCTCCCACATAGGTGAACAAGCCGCAGGCAGGCAGGTAGGCAGGCAGGCAGGCAGGCAGACAGACAAACACACACACACACACACACACACACACACACACACACACACACACACACACACACACGGAAGTATAGTGTTTTTCCAAAGCTGCTATTGGACTCACCTACATCTTAACAGCTGTGTAGAAATAAAAGAAAACAAGGGAAATTGAATGTTTTATACCTAACTGTTTTTAAGGCTAACACAAATGCTTTCTGGGCACGGACACAGTAATACCTGTCTCTCTTATGCACGCGCATGCGCACGCGCGCACACACAGTCTCAGGGGATTTTTAGTTTGACAAAAGAAGATGAAGGCTTTTCCCCAGAAAGCGCTATTTATGAAGGACATCAAATGACTACAACATGAGCCAATGGAGCCAACACATTTTTTGGGTTCAATAACGTGTGAGACCCCAGGATGAAATCTAGGACCCTGATTTGAGGACACAGGCACTGCTGAGACCACTGACCCAGTGTACCTCAAGAGGAACTGAGTCACCTAGATGTATGGGCAGATCTGCCTTCAGAAGCTTCTCCCAGAGCAGCCCTGCCCCAGAAACCCACAGTAGGTGAGGGAAGTGTGGGAAGATGAAGGAAGGGAAGCACAGGTGAGGAATGGGCGCAGCCTCCACGTTATCCTTGAAAATAACAAATCACACCTGACTGCTTAAGCAGTCCCAGAAACTTGCCTCAGCCTCGTCTCAGTCTTTGATGGCCACTGCCCCTGACTGGGGCAGGAACATCACGCTTCAGGCTGAACATTTATCTGTTTCAAAAATATTTGAGAGCCTCGTATGTGTTGGGGTGGAGGGGGTGGGGGCACCGCAGGAAACCAGGCAGTCACAGTCCCTGCCCACAGGAAGGGGAGGGTGCAGGTGCTGGAGCCCCAGAGCCTGGGTCTAAATCAGGGCTCTCCCACTTACCAACAGTGTGCGTTTGCGAAAATTTATTTCATTTTTCCAAGCTTCAGTTTTCTCACTTATAAAGTAGCAATAAAAATATTACTCATCTCCAAGGGCTACTGTGAGGATCAAGTAAAGTAAATGTCAAGTGCTTTAGAACACTGTCAGGCACCTGCAGTCACTGTGAGCTACTGCCAACGATTACTGTAACTATAGTCACTGAGCCAGGTGCTGGGTGTACAGAAGTGAACAAAGCCCGCGTTCTACGCCACTATGAAGTTTATAGTCTCCTGGGGGAGAGAGACAACAGACAAATAATCAAGTAAATATGTAGTAGATCAGCAAGTAATATGGATGAAAATAAAAGAATAAAGAAAAACGAGGAACAAGGAAGTGAAATGAAGCTACACTGGGAATAAAGAAGGGAAGCACGATTAATAAAAGCACTTACTCTTTCCTTACCTTCCAGACCCCCAACCTCAAACAGAACAGATCCCCCCCCTTTTTTTCTTTCATGCAGAATCAAATATTCCCCTTGGAAGCCATCTCTGCCAAATGCTAGAGGCTCCTGAGAGCTGAGAGTATTATCTTATTTACTTTCTCTTAGAAGATTACCCTTATTGTGTCACTTAGCATCTCCAACTGGAAATCTTCGTGATATCCGCCCCATTTCAAGATACTCCAGTTTAAAAAGTACTAAATGGAATGTATAATCAGGCACAATATTTTTTCTTTTGACTCCATCATGATAAAGAGTCTGAAAACATGAGGACCAACCAAAGTCATGTCCACCCTACAGCCACACACTCTTGAAAAGACCTGAGACCATGATGATATTGCCCTGATTCTGCAAGAAACAGCACACAGAGTGGCTTCAAGTTGACAAGGAAAACCAAGATACACAGTACATCTCATTGCTCTTATCAATATAATCCCCAGAGAATATCTTCAAATGGTCTCTCAAATTATATTAATGACTAAATGGAAGCCCTAGGGACAAGGAGAACCGACCACTTACAGTTTTCTTTACCCTCTCACCTGCTGTTCACTCTGGATTTATTTAAAGTCTTCTGTGATGGAGGATTTGGGCTGCTTTGTGGTCACATGTGGAAAATATTATACATCCACATCAAATGTGCATGTGGTCTCTCTTAGTAGGAACCGATGTCATCTCCCTAGAATTAGACCATGTTGCCCCTGGGGGCATATAAGATTTAAGTCTGCAGGGAGTCCTCAAAAAAAAAATTCCTTAAGGGATCCACAGGGAGGAAGAATTACTTAGACCTTTAACAGCACTTTCTAATCATTGTTCATCACCTAAGAACAAACAGAAGAACAAAAACTTAAAGAGCAAAAAAACAAAAACATGTACTGATTCGCCATTATTATTTTGGTCCAAAAGTTTGCTTTATCCATGCAAGAACAATGAGAAGAACTCCTCAACACCTATTAAAACCTGAGAACTCCAAAGTTCCCTTTGTGTCTACTGGAGCGGAGCAAAAAGGACCCATCTTTAGGCTGGGGCAGGCTTCAGGGGCCTGCGACCAGTGTGGTCACACAGGGTCCCTCACTCAGAAGAGCCCAGCACTGGTATTTAATGGTTTTCAGTCACCATCTTGAATGTCTTTATAAGTTTGGCTTTAAATTTTGTGCCAAGATTTAGAGACTCAGCTCACATGGAGTCCTGCCTCCTGTGTCTCCCCACCACTCCTGGATAGGCTCTCACTTGGCTGTTGGACCCTGGACACCCTGGACCCCATTCCTTTCCCCTCATCCTCAAGCTCTGCCTCCGCTGCAGCCCCCACATGGGGGCCACTGGGTCCCCCGGAGTGTGGCTGGCATTCCACCATTGTACTCTGCCCTGGGAGGTGCCTGGGCACTGGGAGGACGGACGGACGGAGACACAGACACAGACACAGACACAGACACAACACACACACACACACACACACACACACACACACACACACACACACACACACACACACACACGGCTAGCAGCACCATCATGGATAGGTGACTGCGAGGGCAAGCCTGCCATCTACTGGAATCCAGCTACCGCGTGCACCCCAGGGCAGAAGCTGCAATACAAAATGCTTGGCAGCCCCCAATTCTGATGTGGGCGATGTCCCCATAGAAGGGATAGATATTCAGTCTCTTCCACGACTTCACTGTTCCCCTTCGCCAACCTGTGAATTAAAAACCCCATTATTAAATTAATTAATTAAAAACGACCCTCTGCCCATCTCCTCTGGAAACTAGTAACTGAACTCAGCCGTGGAACAGCTTGGAATTTAGAAACACAGAAGGGCATAGTTGCCTCATCTGTGTTCCTTGAGCAGATTGCTGGCGCAGGTGCAATACTGATCCATCTCAAGGACATACTTAATAATGCTTAAACACATTTGTGCTAGACAGGGCCAGGGCAGGTCAGTCCTGGAGTCAACTCCAAGCACTTTGCAGATACTGTGCCTGTAAACCACAGCCAAGAGAACCACATGCTACTTTCGTTTCCCCAACTCTCACAAGTTTGGCTTAGGTGAAATCCAGCCACAGAGAATTCTAAATGTTCCTTACTTTTTAGTTAAAGGCAAGAACACAAAATCAACAAGGAAGTAGCAGTGATCAAAACCAGAAAAAATATCAATTCTTAAAGAGAAGCTAGCTTGTATTGCTTAAAGCTTGATGTTCAGACACCCGCATCAGTCTGTTTGGGGTGGGGAGTGAGGGAAGACAGGAAAGGTTGTTAAAAATGCAGACTCCTGCCCCGCCCAGAGACCCCACTGAATCTTAAAGTCTGAGGAGAAGTTACTAAATCTGCATTTATACAAACTTTTCACACCATTGTGTGTGAATTATTCTTATATGAACTTTCTATCATTTGGAACAGTAATTCTAAAAAAGTCATTATTTATAGGAGTCAACTGGAGTTCCTATTAAATAATCCAGATTCCCTGAGCACCAAGCCCTCTGATTCAGTAGGTCTGGAACCTGCATTTTAACAAGTACGCCACCCCATCCCCCAAACTTCTGATGCAGGTCTCAGGCCACACCTTGAAAAATCCTAACATTTAAAAAAATTCCCAAATTCTTAGCTTTTTATTATTTTAGAACAGCCACAATTAAACTTCAAATCTATTAACATCCAATGAATGTTATTTAAACACTTTTTATCTGCTAGGGCCAAGGATGGGAAGATGAATTGATCCTTTTCTAAAGAAGACCTGAGTTCAGGAAGGAAAAACAGCCAAGTAAGCAACAGCTGTCATACACCTTCAGTGTACAAACCCTTCAAATGTTGACTGTTACTGTTTATATACCATGAGTTACACAAGAGAAAAATCCGAGTTCTTACAACAGTAGTAGCTGCCATGTATTGAGTTCCTGCTAGATGCCAGCTGATGAGGGAGACATTTTTCAAATAGTAACTACCCAAGAAACAATACAGAGTTAGTTACTTTCACACCCTCAGAGTAAGGAGCAGAGGTGGACGATTATGGACCTCAGGTCTGCCTCATGCTAAAGATGGTTTTCCTTCTGGGAGAAGCTGCTCCTTGCATTTATACATTTTTTGAGTTTATGACATATTTTCAATTATAATGTTTTAACTGATTCTTATTGCAATAGTAAAAAAAAAAAATATTCTTACTGCAATCTTGCTGATGAGAAAACTGAGTTCTTAGAGGAGGAGGAGGCCCTTGAAATATGAAAGATCAAACTTGAAATCAAGACTGTATAAAATTGATGGCATTTCCATGACACCATATATATAATCAATCAGCTAACTTATGCTTGGTTGAAGACAAACCAAAAAAATGACCCCTCAATCTTTGTGGTTCATAATAACACAGATTTACTTTTTCACAGTGTCTACTGCAGATCCATCTCAGCTGAACTCCATACCGTCTTCATTCCAAGGCAGCCCCACATCTGGGAAGTGAGTGCTGCTCTTGTGGCAAAAGAAAAGCAATGGTGGAACATTCAACAGCTCTCAAAGCTCCCGCTTGAAAGTGTCATCTGTCACTTCTTACTATTTAAATGGACAAAGCAAGTCACGTGGCCAGGCTGCTGTTCAGGTGCTACTAAGAAGTGATACTTCTTTCCTGAGTGAATGGATCTGGCATATCTAGGCATTTCTGCCACTAACATTCTGAGTTCTGAAGTAGCATCATTCTTTGATGTCAGTAGGAACACCAGCTCTAAGTTTTCCTGACATTCAGACACAGGGTATCAAGGATATGGGACAGGAGATGTGCAGGAGTGTTTCTCTAGGGACTTACCAGTGTTAATCACAAGAAAATACATTCAGGTTTGCAGGCTGCCCTCTGCCTGAGACAGAGGAATTCACAGGCTCTTTGATAACTTTGTATTTGTATGTGTATTTGTGGGGTCCAGGCTCAAAGTCATCTTAGGAACCCAAGCATCAATTACTGCCTAAATCAGCACCTTTCAAGTTCTAAACTGTGTGGGCAGTCAGTCGTGAAATATACTGCAAGTAATTAATTACTAATGACAAAGTAAGAAAGTTTTTTAAAAATTGCTATTTTAAAATAAACATGAAAAAATGTAAGGTTATTCTTTAAATACTAGCCTGCTTATTCACTTGCATTCTGAGGTTTTCTTGAGGAGAGAAAAGAGTGGGGCTACAGCTACTTCCTAAAGAATTGTGTTTAACCATGATTACACCCATGGGTGTGCATCCCATCTGGGAACTTGAATTTACACGTGTGTTGTAGCAGAAAAACAGGTTTAGAACCACTTGTCTAAACCGCATCCACATTTATCATTTCTATATCGTTGCAAATAATCCCATGTGTGTTCTCACCAGCCAAACAGTAAGCATCCCAAGAAGAACCATATTTCCCCTTTTTCTTCTATTGATTGCAGCTTAGTCTCAGACCATTAGAAGAAATCATCATTTGGCACAGGTAGGGCACTTGTTTTTATCCTATTAAGGGCCACTGATGCTGGGGGGGGGGGTCCTATTTATGGAGCACACAGTAATAAAAGTTTTTGAAACAAGGAGAAATTAAAACATCATTTCATCTATTAATTTTCTGTTTTAGACAGAGCTAAAAGTGAGAATTTCTCATTCATCTCATTGAGGTCTGCAAACAGAAAATATTTGTGAACAGTTATGGTCAGGCTTACAGACTGCCAAGCAAGAATTAGCTTTAGTGAAGCTAATTAGGTCAGAATTCTGTCACAGCATCTAATAATTTGCTTCTTCCCACACCTTGATCTAGAGCGGGGAGGCGGGCGGTGAAAACCTCCACAGTAATACTTGTGGTCAGGAATTCTACAGAGCAGAGTGGTACAAGGCTCCCACCCTTCCAAATATAGGCCCAGAGCAGAGACGTCAAAAATGGAAAAGAAGAATGACTTGCTCAATGACCAGAATAAATTTTACTTCCCATGGTTTCAACTCAAGTATTTTTGGGCTACATATTTAGAAAAAGTTACAGGCTACAGGAAAAGCACAAGCATATTTGGATATTCTGTTCCTGACTTGAAACACAAAACTGTGAGGAATGAGGCTACATTCAGGATGGTCGCTGCTCCTGACCAAGTGAGGAAACAAGAGGGCTTTCATTTTCTCTAAAAAGGCAGATCAGCCTCTGAAATCCTCCTGAAAACAAAAGCTTGATGTTTCAGTCATCATTTTTCTCTTTTAAATCAGTAAGAATTCAATCTCCAAGACACACAGTACAAAGCAGGGAAACAGCTGTATTCCAAGCTCATCTAGGAATAACCAAGCTCCAGAAACGTTGTCCAGAAACATCAAATAAATGATTCAAATACAGACTCTATTTCCCCATGACATGGTCTTTATTTTATTTTTCTATTTATTTATATGCTGGCTGATTGACTGCATGAAAGATTTCAGACAGGTAAAGCCCTACCTTTAAGTAAACAGTAGCTCCTATGCTAAATTCTGTGTAAAGACAACACTAGCATATCTAATAAGTGAAAATAATGTATAATTGAAAAATAATTAATTTCTGGGGAAAAATGCATTTTGATTGTCTAAAGGGAATCAATTTCATACTGAAATTTATTTGGAAATGCAGAGTGCTTAGTTTTCCAGGAAGGAAACTGGTTTTTCCACTTAAGGAAGACAGACTTTCACTTGCGAGAGGGGAAACTCTCATGCATCACTGGGTGCATAATAGTGAGGCTACACTTTCCTATTAATTTGAATTGGGAATTGCCTCTTCTTTAGACTATATCTTCCTGTTTCCTCTGGGTTTGGCTGTTTAGCTAAAGGTAAATCCCAATTTATACTGGTCCTTAAAAAAAAATCTGAATGATCTTTTCCATAAATCCTCCAACTAGAAGCAGTAGTTTTGCACAAAACTGCTGGTCAATTAACTGCACTCTCCCTCCAGCCAAACCCTTTAGTGTGAAGTTCGACCCAAAGCTTGAGGACACGTGGGGCAGTCACAGGCACTGGGACAGAGAAAGTCACAGCCACAGTGTAGTGTTAGAGTTAGAACTGGAGTGCTTTGTAGGTGAAGATCTTGGCAGTCACACATGCTGTGTTCAGTGACAAGCACGCTACATACATTACACCGTTTAATACTCTCAGCCAGCCTAGCCGGCAAGATTGTTGGCCCCATTTTAGAGCTGTGGAAACTGAGGCCTAGAGAGTTTGAATAGCTTGCATGACCAACTGTGTGTATATTTTTGAGGCTGGATCTGTTTAAATTCAAATTTCCTATTTTTAACCACTCATTTTGTCCAAGGTGCTGTTAGAAGGATACCTCTGGAAGGACAAATAAAAGATTGATCATAGCAGTTCCCTGAGGACTTGGGAGCAGGGAGGACTGGGGGATCTGAGGACAGAAGACAAGTGAGACAGACTTTTCACTGAATACCCTTTTGCATATTTTGAATTTTTTTACCTTATACAGTCGATCCTCATTATTCATAGATTTCATACCCGTGAATTTGCTTACTGGCTAAAATTTATTTATAAGCACTCACATGGTTTAATGGTCATTTGTAGACATGTGTAGAGTGATGAAATACTCTGTTCACATGAATGAGCATATTTCCAGCTGAGAGGGGCCAGGACAACACTCTGCTTCTGGTTTCAGCCCTCAGACAGCAGTGAGCAGACAAGGATGGAGACGGTAGTTCCTGGAAAGTGCATTCCAAGAAGCCCTAGCTCTGGGGCGGCTGGACAGTATAAGAATCCCAGTTCTGGCACCTGATCATGGGGTGGCCTCATACAAGTCATCTTGTCACTCTGAACCTCATTGCCTCTTTTGTAAAATAAAGAAAATAGAACCTACCAGGATGCGTTGTTTTAAAGCTATAGTCCATGTGTGATATGTGTATATACAGATATATTTGTCCATACACATACATACTTCCCCTATATTCTCTAATTCAGTGTTCACAGCAACTTTATAGAACATAACTATCGTAAAAGACAAAAATCTACTGCATATGTATTTTTAATACTATGTGTGAGAGTATGTGTATGTACAGGTTGCATATTTGATTTTCCTGACAATGTGAGCAAAGGTGTCGGAAGGAACAGAGAAAGGGGACAGACTCTTAAATGTTAAGGATCAAAATCAAAATTTAGGATATCAATCCCAAATTTCAGAAGTGTTCATTTGAGATAGGAAAGCAAGAAGAGATCCTAACTGACCAAGTGAACAAGGTGATAGTCAAGCTCTAAACACAGAAGCTACTGCACCCTTTGGATGTTCCAGAAATTAAAACTCCATGAGGATTCAGAAATTCTGAGACCAGGAAGTGTACCCAAGAGGCCCTGGAGGTCAGGACTTAAGTATTCCAAGCCAAGGTATTTTTCAATAGAAGAGGATATATGCAGCTGCTGAACTCACGAGTCCATCCCAGAAGTAGGACAGCAACTGGCAAAAGGGGTCCAGATCTCGGCACGAGGAAAGCTGCTGCGGGACTGCGGCCGCAGCTGTGGGGAAACTCAGCCCTAACAAAGCCAGAATTTAGATGCAGGAGTCATGCTGGACCAGGGGCTCTTTTGTTTATATAAATTTTTCTCGGGACAGAGTCAATATCTGAAACCCAATTCTGAAAGGAATCCATGACCCCTCCACAAAAAGGTTAAGAATTCTACCAAAAAAATGTACAAATATTTTATCTTTTAAAAAAAAATTTCCATCAGTCTTAGTAGTTTTCTTTTTCAAAAAAATTTTTAAAAGACTATCCTTGCCAACCTCCAGCCACAGGTAGTGTGATTTACAGTGACCACAGCTGCTGTGCTCTGAAATCCACCGTCACGTGTGCGCAGACGGCATGCTTCCCACTGGCTGCTTTCTGTGGGGCAGGGATACTGAGGCAGGCCTGTTCCTGGGAGACAGGGGACTTCTCAGTTGGTGCCTCTGGCTTGAGGACTCCCCTATGGTCTCTCGGATCCTTCCTTAGACTGTACGGTGTCTAGTGCACCCCTGGCCAGCCTTCCCTCCCTCTCCCTGTCTCTCTGCATTAACACCGCATCCCAGTCTGATGGCCTCATCCAGCTCCCTTGCTATTTCATCTCCCAAGGCGGTTCCCTAACAAAAATCCTTGTATGTTTAATCCCATCCTGGTGTCTGCTTCTCAGCTGAGCAGGACTAACAAAGGAAGCAAATTTCTAACGTTCCATAGAAGTTACCAAGTTATGAACAAAAACCTGGGAAGCTGCACTCTGTGCCCTGCAGTCAACCTGACTCACTCACTGCCCACAGGACACACTCTGCTTCCAAGTCTGAAAGCCACCAAGGTTTAGATGCAATTCTTGAACAAATTACAGGTTTACTGTATGTTACTGAGTATACACCTTAAACCTTTTAAAGATCACATGTAAATAAATGTTACACCCACAAATGCCATGAATCTATTCCACAGAGAACCTAAAATACTCTGGATACCTCAAAACCATGAATTAGTCTAATAGGTAAAGATGCCCTCAAGCCTCTGAGCCATTCCACGTGCCCTTCCTCCACCTGGACGCGCTTCCCTGCATTCTACCTAGTGGATTTTCACATGTTCCTCAAAAGTTTACCTCATCTAGGAAATCCTCCCGATTTCCCCTGGCCAAACTGCCTCCCTGTATTGTTTCTTTAAGGCTTTGTACCTGACTTTTTTGAAATACCTATCAATTAAGCTTTTTTTTTTTTCAGATGCTGGTAATTAATGGCTGCCCAAAAGTGCCTGAAACAGAATACTATCGTCATTACCTTGCAGAACAAGAATTCTGAAGAGAGTCGGTGGCGCGGTTGCTCTTGTCGCTCCACAGTGTCCTCCCGAACGTACTCTCTCCCATTCCGTCTGTCCACTCGCTCATCCTCAGCGAGTTAGAAATACTGCCCCTCAGGCTCTAACCACTATCCCCGCAAAAACCACACTCAAAGCTGTGAAGAGAAGGCGAGGCACTCCACCCGCTCGCCTCTCGTGTTTGACTAGCGAGGAAACCCTGCCCAAGGTCGGCCCGGGAAAGTCTGGCTTCCTTTTCTCATTGGCCAGAGCAGGGTCACGCGGCCATCCCAACCAATCACAGCACAGAGGACTGGGGCTACGCGATTGGCTTAAACCAACCATTTATCCCCTGGAGGAAGCCCGCCTTCTTTGAGCTTATTGCTGCCTCGTACCTAATTTCTTTTTTGAAATCAAGGCCCTGTTAGCCAGGAAGATGCAGAGTGGCTCTTGAGCAGATAATCAACCAAGTCTGGCCCACACCGGACTCAGAGTTCCTGGTGGACCTGCTTCTCTCTGCCAAGGCACTCGATGGAATCCTGTCTCGTTCACCTCTGCGTCATCCTTAACTAGCCCATATAGCAGCATTCAATAAAAGTCTGCCAAGCATTTGAAACATTCACTTGTTTGTGAAAAATAAATGCAGCACACATAAGAAACTATAGAAATGCTAAAAAACAAAAATGCATACAAAGTAAAATACTACATAAATTTTCCAACTCCTCCCCTAAAAGATTAAGGGGGACGCTATCGCAATTGCAGAGAGCAACAGACTGAGGCTGAAGAGGGTAAATAACCGAGCTGAAATGACAACATGAACATTCTGGCTCAAGTGTCGAAATCCCAGACCCCTCAGCTCCCTGACTCACACTCCAGATACGGTTTTGGTGCCCCACTCTGGGACACAACTATTTAAATGGTGGCCACAGAATACGCAACACTCTTAGAGGTGCTTCCACTAGAAAAAATGAACGCTGATAAAATTTTACTGAAGGCTACAGACAAACACAACCAAAACATGGGTTTCGTTTTACATATGACCCACTAACCACCTAAAACCTCTTGCAGTTCAGGGACATCAGAGGTTATCAACCGACAGGCTGAAACTCTCTGTGTTGGGTTCCTGTAACAGTGATTACACTCAATTGGTGGTTTTGTTTGCAACTGCATGTTCAGGTGGAAAAAATGATAGGTCTCATGAATTTGGGGGGAGAGAGGTCAGGAAAGGGGTACATAAGGAACCCCAAGTCCCTAGGCTGAGCAACTAAGTGGATGGTAGATGGAGGAGCAAATCTGGAGAAAACCCTTTGCCTGGAACTCTGTCCCTGCAGAGAACCCATGACCCTCCCACTTACCTTGGCCAAGTCTGGGCTCCAAGCCACCTCCTCAGAGAAGCCTTCCCTGACTCTATCTAAAATGCAAACACCATCATGCCCCATCCCCTTACCCTGCTTCATCCCTTTCCAACATCACACCCTATTGTTTCCTGCCTGTCTCCCCGACAATAATGTAAGTTCCATGAAGGGAGGAACAGTATCTGTCTTGTTCACTCCTGAATCTCCAGAGACCTGTGTCTGGCACATAGTAGCTACTCAGTAAATACCATCTGTGAGTCTGGATGATGAGCACAGTTTGGGACATGTTGAATATCAGGTCACTGTAGGACTTACTGAGAATGTCAGTAAGAAAAGAAAATAAGGATCTGATGCTCAGGAGGAAACCACGGACTTTATATAGTTGTGATGGAGTCATCAGCATAGTGATGAGTATAGCAGGGAGGAGTGGATAACAAGTGAAAAGAAAGCCAAGGTTGGATTCCGAGGACCTTCTACATTTGAGGGAGAAGAATAGGAAATGGAAGAGCATCCCGAGCAGTTGAGGGAGAACCAGGAGGCAGTGATGTCATGAAAACCAGAGAGGAAATAGTTTCAAGAAGATTTGACTAACAGGGCCAAAAACACAGAAGAGCCAAGAGAAGGAGCATAGAAAAGTGTTCTGTGGTTTACATGTATATACCTGTATGGGGGGGGGGGGCGGTAAATATCTAATGAGAAAAACAAGATTGGAGAACCAAGTCGTTTTTCTTTTGATCTTCAACCATAATTCCACAGAACCGATAATTTACCTTGAAATTTGTATTACTTCTCATTAACGTTTCAGCCCACGTATTACTGTATTATATATATATATGTATCTGTGTGTGTTCATAAATATGTATAATACACATGTGGCAGAAGCAGCCTAAAACAATTGTTCCTAATTCATTTTCAAAGTCAAGAGTCATTCCAGCTCTAGGTCAGAGCTCCCAGGATCTCCAGTGAAAAGTTCTGAAGAAAAAAACCAGGAAAACATCTGACTCCACAAGCCTCCCAAGGACAGCATTCAGACCATCTGATTCATAACTCCCAGGGGATAAAAACCAGTCCAGCACTTTTCCATATAAAAGCCAAAACTGCTTCCTCAGGATGCAGCAGCCTTATCACATGACCTCAGCTGGCCAGGAAGAGAGCAGGTGGGTGGGACATTAAAATGTAACACAAAATAGATTCACAGACCCAGAAAACAAATTTATGGTGACCAAAGGGGAAGATGGGGGGAGGGATAAATTAGGAGTTTGGGATTAACATCTACACACTACTATATATAAAATAGATAACCAACAAGGACCAGCACAGGGAACTGTATTCAATATGTTGTAATAACCTATAATGGAAAAGAATCTGAAAAAGAATAGATATACATGTGTATATGTGTATAACAATCACTTTGCTGCACACCTGAAACTAACACATTGTAAATCAACTATACTTTAATAAAAAAATAAACAGATAAATTTAAAAAAATGTAACAAAGCTCACCATGTCCTGGGGACTTGCTCTAAAGCATGCTCATCCTTTTGGAGTGCAGATCGGGCTGGGGCCTGAGAGAATGAATAATCGCCAGAGCAGATCGGACTGAACCCACTTTGCAACAGAGGGCTTCCCCAGTCTCTGTTTCAGGCTGAACTGGTGATGAGGAAGGAGAGGAGGGACAGGCTGGTGTTCTTTGCCTTTCGGTTCTCAATGGTACTCAGGCTTGCTGTCCATTAGAATCAGCTGGAGCTTTTAAAATGCTGCTGTCCAGGGCCCAAATATCAGTGTTTATTTAAAGGTCCCAGGTGATTCTAATGTGCAACCCAATTTAGAACTTCAATGCAACTGTCTAGCCTAGAATGGCTGCTGGGAGGACACTCGCCAAACTCAGTTATCACAGATCCCCCAGAAAGGGCCGTGGTCATGGCCAAGCACAGGGACGGTCCCTGACCTTGTCTCAGTAAGTCGTGCACGCAGCTGCGGTTTCACTTTCTGCAGGACCCCCACCTCAACCCAAAGGGGAATCAGTCACTTTGGCTGAGACACTGCTTCAGGCAAAGGAGGCTTCCCATCTGTTGCTCATTCACCCAAACAGAACACACAGTTTTCTGATCCACCCTAAAGAAAGATTTGGGGTTTCAAGAATGCAGTTATTTTCCTGTAAAGCTTTGTGATGTAAAGTGGGGTCCCCTAGTAGCAGTATTGGCGCTTGGGGGAAATTTAGAGCCCCAGGCCCCACCCCAGACTTCCCTCAAACTGTAATTCTTGCTAGATGGCACAGAATGTATTCAAATATCTTTACTGTATGGAACCATACATGAGAGAGGAAGAAATTCTCACAAACTGACAAATCTTGGAGAGAGACCTGGGGAAAGAGGCAAAACAAGCATCTCAAAAAGGAAAAAATAACATAAGCCTTGGTCTGAAATTGATTTTTATTGTTGTTGTTATTTGTTTTTGTTTTGTTTTATAATTACCACCTGGAAGTGGCTAAATTTGGTAAGGATTTCTTTAAACTTACAGGAACAAGACTGAGGGAGCAACCAAAACCTTAAGAGCAAATATGTAAGAATTTCTATAAGTCATGTAATTAATTTAGTGGGTCTAAAGGATTTTCCATAAGTCACCATCTTCTCAAGTTCAAAGTATGCATTTAAATTGAATCATAATTATTGCCTCCTCTCTTGCTCAAAATTTTACCACTTGAAGATCCTTGAAATCAAATGTCCCATCACAATAAAAGTAGTTTCAAGTCACACACAGGTTTAAGGATTATTTCACCTCCAGGTGGCAATGTTGACTAAAAAATGCTAGAAATGAATGTAAACGTCCTCTGTTTAAACTATTTTTGTGGCCTATTTAAATTTGTTTTTCAAAGGTCAGGACATCTGAAAAGGTTAGAGATGGCACTACTATGCAGAGAAGACCAAGAACTGAAACATGTGAATGTAGAAAATCATCAGTAAAGAGACAATTGGAGAAAGAAGAAAAGGAGCTGGAGGAAGGAGGCTGAGAGAGCAGGCCAGGCCCAGGAATTCACGGGATGGACCTCTGGAAAGAATTCAGTGAGTCTGGACAACCAGAAAACTCCTGATCCCGGGAACATCCCCAAGGAGATCTCTGGCCCCGTAGGACTCAATGCTAATATACCCGCCTCATTTGGCACCTTGAGAGGCCCCGAGGGAAACACACAGCCTGAGATATGATGGCAGGCAGGTGTCATTCATCAGAATTTCTCTGACTTGCCCTATACCTGATTCCTCACTTTTCCTGTGGACTCCTGACCCTGCTGTGCTCCAGGACTTAGGACTTCAGCCCTCCCCTAGGAATTCAAGCTGTTGACCCCACAGCCTCCCCTTGATGCCACCTCCTGGACCTCGAAAAACTTGACCCTAATTCAGATGATCCTCACACCTGTCTCCAGGCCCCATTCCTGCCAAATTTTGTCTCACCTTAAAACTCCGCACACAGATGCTTTAATAGTCATCAATTGTTGGAGCTGGAAGTAATTTAGAGATGTCATCACATCAATCCCTTTTATTTTTCAAGAGAAATTAAAGGGAGAGAAAGAGCAATAATGAATATTTAACAAATTTCAGGTGAAAGTGGATTTATTATCTCTTATAACAGAAGTCCGGATGCAGGAGGCAGCTCTCAGGGAGCTGACTCAGTGTTTCAGCAACGTTATCAGAAGCCAGGTTCCCTCCACCCTCTCTAGTCTGTAGTCCCCAGTGTGTTTGCTAAGCTGTCTTTGTGGTACCAAGAAAGCTGTCTGGGCTCCAAACACTGCATCCTCAGACAATAAACTGGGAGTTTGAGATTTGCAGATACTAACTACTATATATAAAACAGATAAACAACAAATTTATACTGTATAGAACAGGGAACTATATTCAATATCTTATAGTAACCTATAATGAAAAAGAACATGAAATTGAATATATGTATGTGTATGTATGACTGAAACGTTATGCTGTACACCAGAAATTGACACAACATTGTAAGATGACTATACTTCAATTAAAAAAAGGGGTAAAAAAAGACAACAAAGTCCAAAGGCCTCGGCCATTTTCCTCTTGTGCATCTCTTACTGAAAATAAAGAAAACTTCCAGAGAACCCCCCTAGCA
Source organism: Camelus ferus (assembly GCF_009834535.1). Taxonomy (NCBI): domain Eukaryota; kingdom Metazoa; phylum Chordata; class Mammalia; order Artiodactyla; family Camelidae; genus Camelus; species Camelus ferus. The sequence continues at coordinate 50,561,320 of NC_045702.1, read as the reverse complement.
TATTTGCCTTCCCAGTTTACTAACCAGAACTGGGTCAGCTGCCCAGTTCTCCTTGAGTCTCGGTTAAGGGACTGGAACCACCTTAATGGGCTTTGACAAATCAGAATCTGACTCCTACGGAGGAAAGGCAGGCACTGGAAAATAAATTGATGTACTACCAGCACACTAGAAAGGGAAAATGCATCTTGGGCCAGTCGACAAGCACTGGCCACTGCATTTGGGCAGTGAAACCAAGCACTAGGATATTAATGTGCCTTAGAAGTGAGAGAGATGAGAAAACAGGACATCCAGGCAACTCAGAGTCAAAGAACATTCCTTAACATAGGACATTAGTCCCACCATGACCTTCACGAGTCGGCTGATGGGACGCTGTCGTCCCTGCTGCTTTTCACATCAATTTCTCGCACCAGCATGTGTTGCTCAGTTACACGCAGCATGGTTCACTTGTCAAGCTGCGGTGAGCAGCAGTTTCTCACAATGAACCTAACGAGAGTGGGAGGTCAAAGGCAGGCTCCTAACATGTCATCCGTTGATTCACGCACTGAGACTGAGCAAGCATCATTGCAGGCTCACTTACAAGATTTTCACTCCATCATTCGGGAATTCTGAAAGCATTGGTTTTTTTAGCTGAACCGACAAGTGTCAAGACTGGATAGAAGCCCTCCTAGAACTTTTTCTAGGCCAGTGGCTCTCACACTTGGACACGCATCAGAAGCATCTGGAGGGCTGGGTAAAACACAGATTGCTGGGCTCCACACCTAGAGCTGCTGATGTAGTAGGACTGGGATGGGGCCCAAGAATTTGCATTTCTCACAGGCTCCAGGATATGCTGATGTTGCCAGTACACAGATCACGCTTTGAGGACCACAGCTCTAGGCGAGTCTGAGAGACTAAAACTCACCATGGAGCCTAGGATTGCTATAGCCTTGACTGTCACCATGTCTGTGGTTGAAACTTTCTAAGTCCTATGGCTACCGTGAGACCTAGCTCACTCCCACAAAATTGATTTAACTTTTATGTATTTCAAAGATATTACATTGCATCTGGTGGATGCTAAACCTTGGGTACTTTTCTAATTCTCTCTCACACACACACACGCCCCCCCCCCACAAGCTGGTTTTGGACGCTCAGGTATTCACTTGTTTGTTAATTAAAAAAAATATTGACTCAATGGTATGATATGCCACACATTGCATTAGGCTCTTCTAGAGGAAACTGATATACATATAAGGTCTTATATGACATCAGAGAAGACCAAGCCTGTTCACACATGTAGTCACACAGGTAACCGCAATGCAAGCTTGCAACGAAAGCCATAAAGAAGGTGCAAAGTGAGATGGAATTTTGGAAGGTGAAGCAGTGTTTTTAACTCAGGAGAATAAGACAAGATCTCAAGAAAAGACGTGATAGCTAAGCTGACCCTTTAAAGAAGGGTAGAGTTGGGACACAGGGGATGGAGCAAAGGCCACTTCAAAACGTAAATGTGAGTCAACATAAGAAAAAGATTAAGTATGTAAGAACAGTAAGCAGCTCAGTATTACTGGGCTGAAGATGCCTGAAGACAAACTAGACAGGGAAAGTGCTGGAAAGCCTGTTTAATACCATGATAAAAGAGTGACTGAAAGTTTTAAAGCAAGGAATTGAAATACTAAGGAATATTAACCCAGCAGTGGTATTAGAAGGACACAGTGTGTGAGGGAAGGACTTGGACTAGTTGGGAATTAGCTACTTTTAAGAAATAAGCAAGTTACAAGAATAAATATAAAGCCCAACTAAGAATCCTGTTGAGATGGGAAGTCATTCAACATACGGTATCTATTGTTAGATGAAAAAATTAACACAAAAATATCTAAAGATGGCCCATACAAGCAAACAAACCTTAGACTGAAATTTCACTTACAAAAAAAAAAAAGGCATTTAATCAAGGATGCTATAGTATAAAAAGGAATTTTTATCAGTAGCTAAAACCTCCTTGAATTTTAGAGGAAATCACATATTTAATGCATTAAAAAATTCTTTGCACTTTGCTTTTTTTTTATTGAAGTATATAGTTGGGTATTTTTTTGCACTTTTTTAAAATTCAAGTATAGTCAGTCTAAATGCATTTCTTAGCATAAAGTCAAATGAACTAGTTGTTAGTTGTCACTTCCTCGTGGTGACATCACAGTCAACCAGAAATGTCATTCTGTAAACAGCAGCTATACACCTTTGGTTTTCAACTAAAACTCCCCAGAGATTTTACAGAATTTCCCCAGGTATCTCTGGTAAAATGTAAAATAAGTTTAGATGATAAGGATTAAATGTATTTTTATTTTAAAGGTGACATGTTTATTTTAACCTATTATTACTAATATTACTAGCCCACCAGACATGTTAGCTCACAGATATTTTTTAAACACATATAATTTTAAAAGGTGAGCAATCTAAAGAGAATATTAAGTATATAATGGTATTATAGTCACATCAAATGCCTACAACTCCACCCTTCTACATTGTTGGTGGGAATATAATTTGCTGTAGCCATTATAGAAAACAGTATAGAGATTCCTTAAAAAACTAAAAATATAGTGAACATATGATCCAGCAATCCCACTCCTGGGCATATATATCCAGAAGAAGCTCTAATTTGAAAAGATACACGCACCCCAATGTTCATAGCAGCAATATGTACAATAGCCAAGACATGGAAGCAACCTAAATGTCCATTGACAGATGACTGGATAAAGAAGCTGTGGTATATATATGCAAAGGAATACTACTCAGCCATTAAAAAAGAATTAAATAATGCCATTTGCAGCAACATGGATGGACCTAGAGATTGTCATACTAAGTGAAGTATGCCAGAAAGAGAAAAAAAAAATAATTATATGATATCGCTTATATGTGAAACCTTAAAAAAAGGAGAGAAGTGAACTTATTTGCAAAATAGAAATAGACTCACAGACGTAGAAAACCAACTTATGGCTACCGGGGAGAAAGGGGGTGGGAAGGGATAAATTGGGAGTTTGGGATTTGCAGATACTAACGATTATACATAAAATAGATAAACAGCAAGGTCCTACTGTACAGCACAGGGAACTATATCCAATACCTTGTAATAGCCTATAATGAAAAAGAATAGGAAAAGGAATATATAGATATACTTATAACTGAATCACTGTGCTGTACACCAGAAATTAATACACTGTAAACCAACTATACTTCAATAAAAATAAGTAAATTAATTAAATGATTGCTATATATAGATAACTTTGAAAAAAGTAAGCAGCTATAATGAATAAGAGCTTTGAAAAAAAAACCTACTGTTGCAGACCTGTTTAATCAGATCTTTGACACGTCTGGGAATATCAAATGTGCCCTTAAGCAAGAGTTGGAGGTGGTTATTTTGTCTCATGCCAATATGCAGATGACTGAGAACATGGATTCCACATAAGGGCTATGGAGGGGAAATGGTCTTAAAGTTCTTTTAGTATTTTCTTTTTGAGCCTGATTGGATGGAGGAAAAAAAAAAATACAAAGACACCTGGGTGTGCAAACACATCCCGAAGCCCCATGAGGTTGCTTTCTCTCTTGACCAGGTTACTCCCAGGATAACAAACAATCAATGTAAAAAATAATTTAAAAACTGTCATTTTTTTTCAGAACCAAATGCAACTGCGTAACACCAGTAATCCATGGAGCCCTATCTCATGAATTCCTCAAAATTAAAACCCTTCATTGGTCCTCTTGAGACAAGACTCTCCGTAGCAGTCAGCTTGGGCTGCCGTAATAAAACACCACAGACCCGATGGCGTTAACAACAGAAGTTTGGAAGGAGTAAGTCCAAAATCAGGGTGCCAGCATGGGTGGGTTCTCGTGAGGGCTGTCTTCCCTCTGTGTCCTCACCTGGCCTTTCCTGGGTCTGCACCTGAGGAGAGAGAGATCTCTCTCCCTCTTCTTATAAGGTCACCAATCCTACAGGATTAGGATCCCACCTTTATGATCTCATTTGACCTTAATTACCTCTTTAAAGGCCCTGTCTCCTATACAGTTACACGGGGGTTTGGGCTTCAACATATGAACTTGAGGGGGTCACAATTCAGTCCACAGCACCCTGCTTTATAGCCTTGCTTTACTTTCTCAAGGACTCTGCCTCCCTGTCAACACACACGATTATTCACAGCCTGTCTCAATGAATCTGATGGTCTATTTTCCAGTCTGCTTTCCATCCACTTGGATAAAGTGGATTGAGATGAACAGAACTACTGTACATGAAACCACAGGCACTAAATGCTCTCCAAAGAGCTGTAAACCAGCAGGAATTCTAAGCTGCTGCAGGTGTGAACTAATTGGCAGTTTTCCCTAACCCTTCTATGTCAGGGTGGCCACAGGGATTCAGGAAACATACTGAGAGTCTCCACTTCTAAACAACCCACCCAAACCCGGGAAGATAACCTCGTTGAAAATGGTGGTCACCCTCAGCCAATTCTCAGATGCCCACACTACCCTGCCCCCCTAATAAATTGAAATCATTTTCCTGATGAAGCAAGAACAAGTCACATCTTCCAGCCTCCCATGGCACATACTCTGCTCAGTCTGATGCTGACCTGAAGACTTCACCATGTCTCTAATAGTATCTATCTACTCGATCTATTATCCAGCCTTTTTCAAACCATAGATAATCTCTGCTCATTTATAGTTCAAAACTGGCTAAAGGTTTAAGCACTTAATTTGTGTGATATTTTAGAGTCAAATAGCTCCACCCCTTATTTCTATGACATTGGGAAGTATATCAGGGGAAAAAATAGCAGGCTGCTTTTAGCTCTAAGTCACATAATACCCAACAAATAGGGGCTTAAGCAAAAGATAATAAATTATTTCATCTAACCCAAGCCTAGAGGGAGGCACTGCTTGGCATTCTTTCAACAGTTCAATGTGTGCCTAAGATTCTCCTGGCCTCTTCTTCATGGTCCCCAAAATTAAATCTGTCCTTAGAGTCTCTTTTAATCACTCAAAAAACATTGGTTGAACAACACTATATTCCAGGCCATGATGCTAGGGTTTTCTGGGGGAAATATACACATAGCCCTTGCAGGAAGGCCTTACATGGCAACAGACAAGACAATTTTTTGAGCATACGGAAATTCTGTGCAAGGTTGCGATGAGAACCACAAAGAAGATCCAGATAACATGTTGTGGAAATTTAGGAGTTGAAATAATCACTTTATTCTGGAGGACCATAAAATGTTTCAGGGAAGGAAGTAATAGTTGAGCTGAGCCCAGAAGTCTCAGTAGGACTGGGACATGGGGGTGGGGATAGAGTAAAGGCCACTCCAAAGAGAAGAAATGACATGAGCCAGTGAACATCACCAGGAAGGCAGTAGGGACTTTGGGAAGAAAAGCTGCTCAGTGCTGCAGGTGTGTGAGTTGCCTGACAGCAAGCAGGCATCCTCAAGACAGGAAGCAAAGGGAAAGGATGACAAAAATTGCCCCCAGAAGTTTCCAGCACCCTCCTGCTTGTCTCAGAGCCAAACACTGTGTGCCAGGGCCATCCCTGGCCATAGAGGAGGCTCCAAAAGTGACTCTTTAGCTCTTCCAGTCTCTACCAGAGATGAGAGAAAAGAGGTGGGGGTGTGGGGATTCACCCTCAGTGATGTCTCTCAGAGCAAGTTACTTCATCTTTCTGGGCCTCTATTCCCCTCTGTGAAAGAGGGGATGATGGTGCCTTCGTGGACCTATTATGAGGATTAAATGAAACGGAGAGCACCGGGATGTTCCGGTGTCTGGCATGGACTCCACGTGCTCCTCTCGTCTCCTTGTTTACCCTCCTCAGTCACATCACATCGCTTTCCGCTCTCTGCAAATGTGCAGCAATTGTAACATTTATGATTATAACAGGTTAATTGACAGGACAAACTTATTTTAGTCTCACTGCATAGAGAGTCTTCTCTTTCCTATTCTAAGAGGGTGGTCAAGGCTTTCCTTTCCTTTCCTTACCTCAGAGTTTGTGTTACAGGGATAAATGCGGCTGTCTCGTATCCCCAAACCCAAATCCACCCCACCTCATCCATCACCACCCCACCTCACATCTACTGGCCTTGAATACGGGTTTATGTAAAACTTAGCTCATTCAGGAGAATTACACCAGTCATCTGAGAGGTAGAGGGGATGGAAGAATGGACTTGGACTGGAAGCTATGGGCGTGCCAGAAGGCGGTATAAGATTTTGATAACTTCATCTCAAGATCAGGAAGCAGAGGAGGGCTTTGCTGGTCTCTACAGTATAGCTTATTAAGGCTCCTGGCATGTCTTAAAGCCCATGTCCAGGCTTGGCCAAAAGACAGTCAAGCTACTCACCTTCACAGAACCAAATAGGCCAAGATAATTAAAATACCAGTAGTGAATACTGTAAACTCAGGAGACCACAGAGCCTTCTTTAAAAGCTCTGGACCATGAATGATCCTGAGATCTCTCATATGACCTGGGGGTCAAGATAAATAAGACTCCAAATGACAGAGATTCAAGTCCCCCCCAACCTTACAGAACAAGAATGTAGGTTATATTTGATTTAAACAAGTAAGCGAAGCATGACTTTTCTTATACCTTGTGTTATGAGTGAAAGTAACACTCCCTTCATTTTACACATTGGAGGACGATACAATACTCCCTGAGCCCATGAGCGCTCAAAAAACACATACCGATGAACTAATACTTGGAACAGCCAGATGCCAACGTCATTCATCATTTAGGGGAAAACTTCCAACAGGATCTGAGTCCATACAGAACAGATTTAATTTATTATTGACCGTTCAAGGAATGGTCAAGATTATTGGCACTTGAATCATAATATAGTTTTCCCACACTCTGTTCCCACTTTTTAGTAGCATTTACATAAATGATGAGGCTTCTGTCCATCATTAAAATCCAAGAAGATATGTCTTTTGTTTATCGAAGTATAATTGACATACAATATTGTGTTAATTTCAGGTATACAACATAATGATTCAGTATTTGTATATATTGTGAAATGATTGGCACAGTAAGTCTAGTTTGTACCAGTCACCATACAGTTACAGAATTTTCTTGCAATGAGAACTTCAAAATCTACTCTCTTAGCAACTTTCAAATATGTAATAGAGTATTCTTAACTATAGTCACCATGCTGTACATTATATCCCCATGACTTGTTCATCTCATAACTGAGAGTTTGTACCTTTTGATTCCCTTCAGCCACTTTTCCTACCTCCCCACCACCATCCCTCACCTTTGGCACCCACCAGTCCATTCTCTGTATCTATGAGCTTGTTTTTTTCCTCTGTTTCTTTGTTTAGATTCCAAATGTAAATGAGATCATATGGTATTTGTCTTTCTCTAACTTATTTCACTTAGCATAGTGCCCTCAAGATCCATCCAAGTTACTGCAAATGGAAGACTTTTTAATGGCTGAATAGTATTCCACTGTGTGTGTGTGCATAGTATGTGTATGTGTGTGTATACACACTTCTTTGTGCATTCATCTGTCAGTGGACACTTCAGTCATTTTCACACCTTGGCAATTGTAAATAATGCTTCTATGAACATCAGGGGGCATGGATCTCTCTGAATAACTGTTTTTATTTACTTTGGATATGTACCCAGGAGTGGAATGGCTGGATCACATGTTTGTTCTATTTTTAATTTTTTGAGGACTCTCCATAACTATTTTACACAGTGACTGCACCAATTTACATTTCCATCAACAGTACCAAGGGTTCCCTTTTCTCCCATAACAGCTTTGAGATGATACCTCACTGTGGTTCCAATTTGCATTTCCTGGATGATTACTGATGTTGAGCATCTTTTAATACACCTGTTGGTCATTTGAATTTCTTCTTTAGAAAAGTGTCTATTCAGATCCTCTGCCTATTTTTTAATCAGAATGTCTGGTTTTTTGCTATTGAGTTATCTGAGTTCTTTATATATTTTGAATATTGACCCTATATTGGATATATGATTTGCAAAACTTTTCTCCCATTTGGTAGGTTGCCTTTTCATTTTGTTGATGGTTTCCTTTATTGTGCAGTTTTTTTAGATAGATACAGTCCCACTTGTTTATTTTTGTTTTTGTTCCTTTGCTTTTGGTGTCAAATACAATATGAAGGATATTGGTCTGTAATTTTTTTCTCATGATGTCCTTGTCTGGTTTTGGTATCAGGGTAATGCTGGCCTCGTAAAAGGAGTTCGGAAGTGTTCCCTCCTCTCCTATTTTTTGGAATAATTTGTGAAGGATTGATATTAATTCTCTGAATGTTTGGTAGATTTCTTTATTGTTCAGATTTTCTTCACTATTCAGTCTTCATTATTCTGTCTTTGAAAGTTTATATTTCTAGGAAACTATCCATTTCTTATAGGCTGTCCAGTTTGTTAGCATGATTGTTCACAGTTGTCTCCTATGATCCTTTGCATTTTTGTGATATGAGTTGTCTCCTCTTTCATTTTTGATTTTATTTATTTGAGTTCTCTCTTTTTTTTTATGGTGAATCTCGTTAAAGGTTTGTCAATTTGTCAATTTAATTTATCTTTTAAAAGCACCAGCTCTTGATTTTATTGATCTTTCCTATTGTCTTTTTAGTCCCTATTTCATTTATTTCTGCTCTGATCTTTGTTATTTCTAACAACTCTGGGCTTCATTTGTTCTTTTACTAGTTTCTTGAGGTGTTAAGTTAGGTTGTTCATTTGAGATTTTTCTTGTTTCTCAAGATATGCATTTATTGTTATGAACTTCTCTCTTAGAAATTTGGCTGCAGCCCATCAGTTTTACTTATTGTATTTGCATTTTCATTTGTCCTAAGGTATTTTTTAATTTCTCTTCTGATTTCTGCATTAACCCATCGGCTGTTCAGGGGTCTGTTACTTAATCTCCACATATTTGTAAATTTTCCAGTTTTCTTTTCCTAACTGATTTCTAGTTTCACACCACTGTGGTGGGAAAAGATTCTTGATATGATTTCAATCTTCAGGAAGGTAAGTCTTGATTCAGTTGCTAGGACTATCATTGTCAGTTTTATCTCGATGAAATAGGGACTAAAGACTTGGCTCCTGGCTAATTGGGAACAGTGGCCACACATAAAAAGAATTCTCTCCTTTGAAGAAATATGTGTAAGTTAGAATAAATCCTTTATGCTTTGAGACATATTGGTGTGCTTTAAGATGATCTCTGTCAGTATGTGACTCGGAGACCTTACCCTGGAATGCTTGCATTTTGAAAACCTTTCATTTGGCTCCACTGAGAGGCATTTTCCCCAGGATCTTACCCCCATCTCTCCTGAGACTACTGTAAATTTCTATAGTTGATGAAAGCACCTGTGGGCTAGAAAGAATAGTGTAGGGAACGTGGCTTAAAAAGTCATTTCTAGAATTATTCTTGGCGTGAGGCACCACTGGTATGGCGGGTGTTCATAGCTGAATCTGTCTGGTTTTCCTCATGCTGTGCACCCAGACAAGTCTGGTTTGGGTGATTCGAGGCCACTGACATTGCACTGTGATAACATTACTTCTCATTAAAGCAGCCATCCTGCTCAAGTAGTCCTCAAAAAGGGAGGTGGAAAAACAGTCCTTGTTGTGCTCTTAAACCACCTCTGTCCTCTGCGATCAGTGGGGAAAGTTACAACGCACAAGGGAAGGGCTCGTCTCCTCCTTCCTCACCCCGCCCAACTCCACCCCACCCCCTTCATTACCTGACCTCTAGTCACACCCCTAAGTATTTTTATTCCAGACGAACATAATGTCTTAAGAGAAGAAAATATACTTTGGTCGTCACCTTCTTTCCAAAGCAACAAGAATAAAGCATGCACACATAGGGTTTAATTTTACAAAGTACCCCCCATACATAGAACCACATCTGAGCCTCACACTAACCCTATAACAATGTTTCCTGTAAAACTGTCTGTCATGAAACTCATGTACGTCTATGTCCTTATAGGCCAAGGCTCCCTAGCTATCTGCCATGTGACAATCCTCCCTTTGTGAGGGAAAACGATGCACTGACATCACAAGAAGGTGTAATACCCCAAGCCTTGGGCCATTCCACTTATAAGAGATAATTTATATAAAGTACAAAAGGAGGAATGGAAAGTATGCAGTTACTGCAGTCTTTGTTTTGTGTCATAAAAGTTTTTCCAAGCTTATGTCTCAGAGACCCAAATAAAAAAGGAGAGGAATTATAACAAGATGCCATCACCATATACCCACTTGAGTACAAAGGAAAGAGGCAGTCACCTTACCCTGGGGAGAAACAGTGAACAGACCAGGTGCCTGGAGCTGGACCATGGATGACTCTCCATTCTGCTCCCCAAAACTGGTGGGTGGAGGGGAGACTTTTCAGTATTCCAACATGTGAAGCAAGGTGGAGCAAACTTCACCAGCAGTCGGCTAAGAAAACAGTATGGACAGTGTCTGATATTAATTAACGTTTTTGAGCATTAAATAAAAGAGACTTTGTTTTAAAAAAAAAACCTTTCTGATGTCTATCTCTTAGAATTCTGAACCTTTTATTCATGTCTTATGAAAAGAAGGTATTAATTCATTCAAAGCATGGCAAGAAGAAAATCATGCTTGAGTTTTAGCCTAAGTCGGTGATGAGATACCATATTTACTTTGCAGATGAGAAAACTGAGGCTCAGAAAGTCTAGAACTTCCTCTTCCCCTACATCTTTCTCCACATTGGGGAACACACAGAAATTGATCATTTTAAAGTGGGTAAGAGATTGCTTGATGAGCAGAGCAAATCTTGAAGAATAAACAGGAATAGTTCCCGTCAGAAGACACGAGTAAGATTTGCAGGTAGATGTCACTGAGTAGCTCTGGGTGCTCCCTCACGAGAACAAACTCTCCGCTGCAGTCCGCGTGGTCCCCAGTGCTCCCTCGGGCATGGCTGAGCCACCATTCAACACTGACCCCCTTCTTCAAGGGTGGTGCGGGGGTCCTCCCGGCCCTGGAGGCTGTTGGGGCCCCTCAATGAACTCCTTGTCTGTTCTATTTTCATGTTTGTTGTTGTGGTTTTTGCTTTTTGGTTTTGCTATTGTTATTATTGCTGTCATTATTATTATTGTTGAAATATAATTTATATGCCATAAAAGTTCACCCTTTTAAAGTGTGCAATTCGGTGACTTTTGTAGTGTCTTCACAAGGCTATGCCACCATCTCCACTGTCTGACTCAAATGTTTTCACTACCCCAAAAAACACCCCTTACCCACCAGCAGTCACTTCCTCCATCTCCTATCAACCAACAAATTCACTTTCTGTCTCTACTGATTTACAATATTCTGGACATTTCATAGAAGTAGAATCATACACTATGTGGCCTTTTATGTCTGGCTTTTTTCACTTCTCATAACATTTTCAAGGATTATCCCTGTTGTAAAATGTACCAGCACTTCATTCCCTGTATGGCTAAATAACTTTATACTGAATGGATATACCACATTTTGTTTATCCATTCACCTATTAGTAGACATTTACATTGTTTCCACTCTTTGCCTAAGAAAAATCATGCTGCTGTGAATGTTCATGGACTGGTTTTTGTGTAAATATATGTTTTCTGGTTTGGTTTTTATTTGCTTATAAAATCTTTTTAAAATGCCCTCAAAAAGTTCTTTCAAATAGAAAACTTTACTTTTTATGTTGTATTATCTCTGGATTTATTTTGGCTCTATTGTCATGTTACAGCTAAGCACAGTTCCTTTCTTATTCTTAAGCATCTCTAGAAACTTAATTTTCCCAAGGCAATGGAGTAGTTGAACTGAAGATTTTCTATGTAAGTGCTCACAAGAAAAATCATATGAATATATTTCACAATAGCATTAGACAATACATCAGTAATGGCCACACAGTATGACACTTGTGTCTGTTAAACTAACTTGCAATTCTCTAATTGAGGAAAATTAAGTAACGAGACACCGACTCCCATTCTGCATAGGCATTTTAAGAAAAACCTAGAAAGATGTACTTTTGATCTGCTCTCCAACATTTATCACAAAGCCCCGTAATGCACCAAAGTACATTCAAAATAACTGTCAAATAAAAACATTTATGAATGAGTGAGTAAATGTGCATTTATGGCTAGGACATTCATCACAGGGGAAAATTTAAAACTAGGAACCATTTCCTTAGAAAAATGCCAATCAAACACTAGAGATTTTTTTAAATGTAGAATTTAATACTTTAATATAGTATTTCTAGAAATCTAAAGTATTAAAGATTAAAGAGTCCTGTCGTCAGGGGGAGGGTATAGCTCAGTGTTGGAGTGCGTGCTTAGCAAGCACAAGGTCCAAGGTTCAATCCCCATTAAAATAAATAAAATAAAATATATGAACGCTGTTGCCTTCCAGATCAGTTTTGCTAATAATATTTTATTGTTCATAAGAACAAACAAGCTGCCCAAGCTTATCAATGAAAGCCGTAGACTCTTCCTCCTGGACCAACATGGCCTTCCTGATAGACGTCCTGTCACTCACACTGGGCCCAACTCATTGGCAAGAGCTAAGACTCAATGAACATAAAAGGGAAGACAAAGAAGAGAGGGGAAAGAAGACACTAGAAGAGAGAGGAGGCAGCCGTCCTCATGTCAGGAGACGTTCACATGTCACAGACGCGCTCCGTCTCTGTTCTCTCCCCGACATAAGCTGTAAGCTATTTGGTGGCGCTGAACAAATCACTTCAAGTTCTATTGCCTCAGTTTCTCGGTGTATAAATTCCGGCTAACATCAGTCCCCCTTAACGAGTTCAAATAGCATTTGAGGTAGAAAGTTGGAAAGGCTCAACCTGTGCCTGTAAAGAATATTTACAGCTCCCTGGAGCAAGGCAGGCTGGAGCTAAAAGTACCATTATTTTTGTAGTTAGAAAGTCAGAATCCATCCTCCATCATGTTGTAAGCCTTTGAAAGAGCTCTTTGTTTTTTCTGCCTAAGCTTTGACCCACAGGGAAAAATATTCTGTCTTTCAAAAGATTTCTTTCATAAACAGGTCATTCTTTTTAAGTGGGTTTCACTGACTATGTTTATTAACATGTAGTAACACTTAAGAAAGGTTTCATTTGGTCCTGGGAATAAAGCGGTGTGGGCAGCCTGCCACCCCTTAGCCTTAGAAGAAATACTGTCTAGAACAACGCCTGAAGCATTCGGAGAGGCCCGCGCCGCTGCAGGTTGCCGCCGGGGTCTTGCATCACTCAGATCAAGCGGTGCAAACAATGGTGCCTGACCCGGGGCGGGGGCGGGCCTCACCCTGCACGGGGCCAGCCGAGGGAGCCTTTTCAGTCACTGAAATGACTTCACCAGAGAGAAATCTCTGTCAATAAAAGGAGAGATGAAGATATCCAAGTTCATAAACAGCAGAAAATGTAGTTTAACAGGCTGCCTGTCCTTGTTCCTTGCTGTCCCGGCGGTGAAGTTCTCTGTCTGCTCTCTAAGTTAAACAGCCCCATGTTGGATTTGCGTCATGACAGCCTGTAAACTCTCCCAGTTGTTTTGTCCTCATATCTCACTTCTTGTATTAACTCAGGTCTTTTTTTTTTTTTTTTTTTTTCAAAACATCGAAAGCTTTCCAATGAAGGCCATCTTTCAAGAGTTCTTTGCCTTAATAAATCTTATATTAGGGTCACCCATTAAGTAAAATCCGGTTAGAACGGGTCTCCGGGGAAGCCTTCAATGAAGACTGGAAGGCAGGAAGGGCAGCCTGTGGCCCAAGGGCTGTGCGGGAGGAGGAAGACGCAGAGGGGCTGAATAGAGGTGACTGGCTGGGGAGACCATCCCCCTCTGGTCCCCTGGGACTTTGTCCCTGAGGGCTCTCTGGTCTCCAGCAAAGCCTGGTGTTTGAAGTAAGTGTTCTGCCTTAATGTAACAATATGCACTGCCTGTCCTCACAAACTCCAATCCCTTCAAATCTCATTCCAGAATCATGAAATTTTGCCCTGCCGTTGGAGCTCAGAAACTGACAGAAGATTCATTAGAAGCCAGAAAATAAAATTCTGCCAACATTTTATCCAACACCCTCTCAGGGCTGGAGGAAGATCTTCAGGAGTTCTGAGCCTGAGAGATCCCCTCCACCACCACCTACTGTATGTAATATTACTATTTTTTTAAAAGATCTATACCTTGAAAAAAGAAAAAGTAATTTCGACAAAGTACCGACTCTTAACAAGATAATGCAATCCATTCCCTAAAATACCAAAACCAATTTTTTCCCAACATTTTTTCAGTTCATGGGTGTGTCCCTCTCTACTGGTGATCTAAGCATATGCTTGGCCTGTCTACTGGGGATTCTATCCCCCCTTCACTCACCTGCACGTACCCACCAAATGTCTTTCATCTGATGGGCTTGGTTATTTGTACCACAAGTTTTTCGACTGACACAATCACCCTTCAAATGACCATCTCTTTCTAGAAGGAACTCCAAAGACGTTGAAGTAGATTTTTCTGACATGTTTAACACAGATTCAATATATTTATTTAATACACATTTCTTGAGCACCTATGATGTTCCAAAGAGCACCTATGATGTTCCAAAGAGGACACATTACAAGGATAATTAATGTCGGGGCAAAGCCAAATGTGGACGAGGCTTGAAAGATGCGAAGTGAGTTAAGAGAACAAGGCACATGACTCTTCACGGTGCAGGGAGAAGCACTTGAAAGGGACGGTGTTAATCTGCTCGCTTTGCTATAACAGAGAATCACAGGTAGGGGGCTTAAACAACAAACATTTTTTTTCTCACAATTCTGGTGAGGTCCTGGCTGGTAAGTCCAAGATGGAGGTCCAGGCCAGTTTTGTTTCTGGCGAGAGCCCTCTTCCTTGCTTGTGGATGGCTGTCTTCTTTCTGTGTCCTCACATGGTGGGGAAAGGAAGAGGGATCTCTCATCTCTCTCATTCTAAGGGCACTAATCCCAACACAGGGGTTCAACCCTCATGACCTCTCTAAACCTAATTACCTCTCAAAGGCCCTACCTCCTAATACCATCACATTGTGGGGTGGGGCTTCAATCTATGAATATGGGGGACACAAACACTAGTCCACAACGGGACAGAGGCAGAGACAACATGCAGCATTGAGAGGCCAAGAAGAGACCCACAGGGCTCAACAGCAGGGTATAAAACGGAGCTCTGGTAACCATGAAACTTGCACCATATTAGGAATTGTCTTTCATGCTGGCAAAGCAATTTTTATTTTTTTCCAAGAACCATGGGATGCAAAAAAAAGGATTTTAGGCTGGGCACACCATGCTCAGTTTTGAATTTTATAAAAATCATCCTGACCAGCTGCACATGCAGGTGGACTGGAAGAGAGAAGTAGAGAGAACAGTCAGGGGGGTAACTGAACCAGCCTCCTAGAGAGTTAGCTACTCCCCTGTAAGAAACCTTTGTACCAATTAGAACAAGTCACTGAGTCACCCTCTGTGGGCAGAGGAATTTGAGGAAAGATCTTCGAGCAACACAGGCCTGCAGGCTCACAGCTTGAAAAAGAACCCCTTTGTGAAAAGAAAGATTGCCCTTCTTCCCACCTGAGGCAGATTCATGCTGGTGCAAGACCGGAGTTGTGGCTTTCAGCCCCATTCACTCTCGCGCCCAAATGTCTTCGCACAGGACATGAACTGCACAGGTCTGCAGAGGGGCAGGGCTAACAGGGAGAATCCACAGGATGCAGTAGCTGAAGGTTGGCAGAGGACAGAGATGCCTGGGGTGACTCCCGAGTCCACAGCTTGGATTTCTGGGTGAGGCTGGTGAGTCTAGACCTGAGTCCCACTGGGGTGACTGAGACATCCCCATGGGCCATCAGGTATGGTCTCCTACCAGACAGCAAGCTCTGTGAGATCAAGGATAGCGTTTCATTTGGGGCCACCAAGTAGAATTGGACTGTACACAACCTCCAAGACCCTGCATAACCACCCTGGAAATGACCCTCAGTAGACAGCACTGAGGCAATAACAAAGTGAAACGAAGCTCTGGAGAGAACTCAGCGTGAAAGCCTTAACCCCTCATAATAGATCATTGAATCAAACCCCAATTTCTGATTCGGTCATACACACATTTCAAGCAGTGCTTGAGAAATGTGCCTTTTGACCAGACTGAGCCTTGGGACACAAGAGTGGGAAAACGGGGAAAAGCAAACAAATATGGTCAGTTTGGGGGAAAGATGATGTAATTATGTCCACCGGTAATTTTTAACACATTTTGATCAGCTACTTACAAATAGATGGGGTGGGGCAAGGAGAGAAGGAAAGAGACAGAGCAGGAAAGCCAGAAAATAAGAGGCAGAAGCAGGCCTTCCATTCCGGGGTTTTAGTTGCCCTTTTCCGCTGTAAGGTGCACATCATTGCAGGATGCCTCCTTGCTGCTTCCCCACTGAACTCTTCCTGCCTTCTTATATTGTCATTCTTTGAAAAAAATCGATGTTTTCAAGAGGAGGAAGGATAAGACTCAGGGAGCAGAAATTGAAAATGAGAGTCCGCTGTGATGGACTCCGTGCTCAGCGTCCATCGCGCCGCGGGTCTATCAGTTTGACACAAACGCTGCATAGGCAGGGGCTGCCTCCACGGAATTACACCCCATCACATCCTGCAGCAGTAACAGGGCTGGGCCAAGGCACAAAGGACAGGGACTCCGAATTACGCACTTTGATAATTCGGGTCCTCTGGTTTCTTATTCACAGAAAGGAGGGGAGCAACTCTGAAAAAAACTGACAACCTTCATCACCGATTTTCCTGCTTTCACTCAGGTAGATTTCTGCTATCATGAAGCGTTCACTCCTGACGGAAGACCATACTTGATGTTTAACCACACTCATTTGGTGAAACACGTGGAGGTTTTAGAAATCTAAGGGACTTCAGATTTCTTGAGGGGTGGGGAGGCAGGGGCACGGCAGGTCGTGATTATTACCACACTGGAAATGTTCCTGTTCTTTTAAGATACAAATTCAATGTCCAGGACTTTATAAACCTGTGACGGAAATCTGTGGTGAAAACAGGTGGTTCAGGGAATTTAGGTTCCAGTTAGGCTACGGTTTTATTATAAACAGACAGACAGCTTTTGCATTGAGGGTACTTTTGCCAGCCGGTCAGTTCCTGAGTTTCCCCACAAGAGGGCAGTGCTGCGTAACAGTTGTGGCCTCTGAGTGGGAGGCTGGGGAAGGCTGCCTGGGCCCCCCAGCCGTTTATGCCCACACAGGTAAGGCTGCAGAGGTTGGTTTTGTCCATGGTCATGTGGTAAAGAAAATCTTAGCCAAGTTACATTTTGTCTTCTCAGAAACTTGACAGAGTGATTCTGGCATAATAAAGAGACACAACTCTCTTCCTTCAATCCTGGAAATGAAGGCAACTGAAAGAGTATCATCTGATTAGTGACGAGGTAAGCTGGACTGTGAAATCCTTTTCGGTGATCTCATGCACTTTACAGGCACTTTCAGAGGTTGTAAAAATTCATGAGAGCCACGTAAGTGCTCAGGACAGTATCCCTGAGACAGGAACCTATCCTCAGGGGATAGCTAAAATACATTCTACAGAAGAATATTTTACGGAACAGTTTAAACTTTACAGCATTCTGTGTGAACAAAAGGAAAGTTACTAAACAAACTTCTGTTTGGAATTACAGTGAATGAAGTCTAAGGAAGAAGACCTTTTCCAAAATGCTCCTTTTAGAAATCAATGCTTTTGTGTACCTTCCTTGATGTGTCCTAGCTATGCATATCTCACTGAAAACTTACGACGAAAATGAATACATAAGCTCTACCTCCTCTAAAGAGATTAAACTCAATTTCAGAAGTGTGAGCTCAAATTGTGACTGGTAACAAAAAGTTACCTCTGTGGCTTTAATATTTCCTCTAAATTATTCATGTCACAACAATCATCTTTGCTGTTAAGCTGTATT
Organism: Camelus ferus; assembly: GCF_009834535.1. Lineage (NCBI taxonomy): Eukaryota > Metazoa > Chordata > Mammalia > Artiodactyla > Camelidae > Camelus > Camelus ferus. The sequence goes on along the minus strand of NC_045702.1, from coordinate 50,543,448 downwards.
TGAGAGTGAATTTCTGAGAGCTATTTCAATTAAACTTAAAGGTTATTCTTGGACAAAACAGAATGCATTCACCAGCAGTGAACAATCCAAAAAATTAAATTAAGAAAACAACTTCATGTATAATAGAATCATAAACGATAAAATTCAGGAATTTAGGAATAAACTTAACTAAAGAATTGCTGGGCTTGTACACTGAAAACTATGAAATATCACTGAAAAAAATTCAAGACCCTACCAAATAGAAAAATATCCCAAGTTTAGGGATGAGAAGATATTGTTAAGATCTTCCAAAGTTCTGAAAATGGTAATACTCCACAAACTGATCTATAGATTCAACATAGTTCCCGTGAAAATTTTAGCTGCATTTTTCACAGAAATTGACAAGCGAACCCTAAAAGCCATACAGACCAGCAAGGGATTAAGAATAGCCAAAGCAATCTTGAAAAAGAACAAAGTTGGGGGCCTCACACTTTTTGATTTTAAAACTTACTACGAAACTACAGTCGTCAAGACTGTGTTACTGGCATCAACATAGCCATAGATGCATGGAAAAAAATTGAGAATCCAGAAATAAACCCATACATTTATGATTAACTGATTTTTGACAAGGGTGCCAAGGCAATTCAATGGAAGAAGAAGCATGTTTTCAACAAATGGTGGGGGGACAACAGTTATTCACATACAGAAGGATGAATTTGAACCTTTATTTAATACCATATACAAGAATTAACTTAAAATGGATCCAAACACAAGACCTAAATGTAAAAGCTAGAACTATAAAACTCTTAGAAGAAAACGTTAAGTGTAAACCTTTGTGACCATAAATTATGCAATGGTTTCTAAAATATGACATCAAAGCATAAGACTCATAAGGAAAAAAATACATAAATTGACTTCATCAAAATTTTAAAAATCTATGCCTCAAAGGGCGCTATCAAAAAAGTGAGAAGACACCCAAAGAATGGGAGATGATATTCACACATCATGTATCTGAGAAGGATCTATTGTCCAGGATATATAAAGCACACTTAGAACTCAACAATTAAAAAACAAACAATCCAATTTAATAGTGGGCAAAGGTTTTGAACAGAGATTCCTCCAAAGAAGGAATAAGCCCATGAAAAGATACCCAGTATCATTACTAGTCACGAGGGAAATGAAAATCAAAACACAGTAAGATACTACTTCATACCCACTGGAATGACTGCCATAATAATTTTTTAAAAGACAGTAACAAGTGTTGGCAAAGATGTGGAGGAATTGGAACCTTCCTACATTACTGACGGGAATGTACAGTGGAACAGACAGTTTAGGAAGTAGGTTGGCAATTCCTCAGAAAGTTGAGCCCAGCTATTCTATTCCTCTGTGTATACCCAAGAGAACTGAAAACATATGTCCACACAAAAACTTGTACACTAATGTTCACAGCAGTATTATTTATGGTACCCAAAAGGTAAAAACAACCCCAAAGTACATCAGCTGTCAAATAGCTAAATATGGTACGGCATATTCACACTATGGAATAGTACGTGTCCATAAAAAAGAACGAAGTGCTGATACAGGCTACAACACAGACGAAGAACTGAGCTGAATGAAAGACAGCATTCATAATAAGGGCCATGTATTTTATTCCATTTAAATGAAATTTCCAGGTGAAGCAAATCTCTAGGGATGGAAAGTAAAAACTAGGAGTTTCAAGGGTTGGGGTGGGGGGAATGGAAATGACTGCTAATGGGTGCAGGATTTCCTTTTGGGGTGATGGAAGGTTATGGAATTAAATAGTAGTGATCATTGTATAATTTTGTAAATACACTTAAATCATTGAATGTTACACTCTAAAGAGTCATTTTCATGGTATGTGAATTATATTTCAATTAAGAGAGAGACAGAGAGAAGGAGAATGGACATTGGCATGATGTTCCCAACATGTAGGAGATGGAAGTGGAAATGAGGTTATTAAAATGCTAAAATTAGGAACAGCACCATAAATTTACTAACCCAGGTCCCAATAACATCATTTACGGAAGAAAAGTCTTGAATTTTTTTCAATTTATAATTATTAGAAAACAATAGATATTGACCTAAACAAAAAACAAAAAATGGTAATAAGGTTTCTCTCTTTTTCAGCAAATATTTCTCATACTAGTTAATATAAACAAATACTCATTAACAGGAAAAGTGATGAACATGATAAATTACTACAATGGAGTATTACACAGCAGAGAAATTGAATAAATCTGTACTGCATCACATAAACTTGACCAAAAAGCAAATAACAAAAGAATATATACAGTATGAAAGACCACTTATATACAGATTTTTAGATGAAAAGTCATACTGCACATACACACACATACACACACACACACACACAGCCCACTTGGGGATCTATCTATCCTTATGTATACAGTGTATGTATATGTATATACATATGTATATACTGTATTATATATCATAGTATTAGGGAATTAAATATTAAGGATATTTATAGTATATCATCTATATATACATAGTAAAAGTATTAAAGGATTAAATATTAAATATTAGATATATATATATAGATATATAGATAGATATAGATATAAATAATTAAGAAGTTCATGCAGTGATAAGCATCTGATTGAAAAAATGGATACTCCTGGAGGGTTGAGGAGGATTATGAGAAAAAGGAGTGGCACACATAGGACTGTTTTAAGCACATTAATAATTTTGTTTTCCTTAATCTGGAGGGTAGGCAGGTAGTTTATATTATTTTATTCTGTGTATTTTTGGTCTGTCAGAAACTTTCTATAATAAACTTCAAAAAATTTTTTTTAATTTAAATGATTATTCTACAGGCTTTACTGTTGCCTTAAACTCCCAGTGATCACACTATGGATGAAACAGTAAGAGCTTCTCCAAAATACTTTGCAACTGTCCAGTGGCAAGTATCAAAGCTTTAGAATATTTTCAAAACCTAAAGCAAGAAAGCAAGAGGTGGCCTCTCTAGGGTTCTGTTTCCATGGTCATCTGCTGAAAATATTTCTTAGTGTTTGAAAGCTAATAAAGAGCTGGTACCACTGAGCATCGAGGCAGGAGTCAGATGCCCAGACTGTACACGGATTCCCTACCGCCCTCTAGTGTGGGTTCTCCTCCAGCCCACTTCACAGCCCCATGACCGTCTGCAGCTCATTATAGAGGACTGAGCCAGAAAGCGGTCAAATCTTTGATCAAGTGATGAAAAGTTGGTTGTTAATCTATATGTTTGCAAATATATGAAAAACATGTATGTACAAACTGTCTACGTGAAACCAGTTCATACAATTGAAAAGTTAAAAAAAAAAATCAGTGATCTACCATTTTAGCTTCTGTGACAACTTATCTAACTGCTTATATTGATTTTTTTTCTCCAAATTGACCAAATTTAACAATATTTGGCCACTTTATAAAAGGTATTAATGTGTATCTGTGTCTCATGAATGTTAATGGGATTTTTTTCAGTATTTTTATATGGCTACTCTGTACAAACTTTTAAAATTCAAGTTTTTACTATGTAAGTAACTCCTAGAAGCAAAAACTCGTGAAAAAGTTAAACAGCAAAAATCCCAGGGCAACAGCAAGCAGACAGCCTTGGCCCTCAGCACTCTTGCCAGGACCTGTTTGTTAGTGACAGACTAGAAAACAACCACAGTGGAAAGGACTTCTGGGTGATACCCAGTCCACAGGTTTTTTGTTTTTTGTTTTTTGTTTTTTGGGTTTTTTTTTTGTCTAAAGCTAAAGAGATTGATAAAATTTCCATCTGCCCAGCATTTTGCACCAGCAGTTTTTCCCAAGGCCGTAGCTGAGGGCAGTGGCATCGGGGAAGAGCCCCTCTTCCCGCAGTTCCCTGGTTGACCACTTTGCAAGCCACAACGATCAACATAAAGAGTACAGATGAAAGCCAGCTGAGGATGTCTTCCTAATGAAAACCAAAAGGTATTTCTGTATTTCACCATCTCCAGCAGTTACAAACCAGACCTCAAGACCTTCCTGATTAAAGAGGTTGCCGCCCCGGCTGAGAGGGAAGGACAGAAGCAAATCAGAAGACGAGGCGGAGTCAAGGAGGAGCAGGAGAGGAAGGAGGTGGCGTCAGTCCCTCTCTTAGTCTCTGCCCCAGCTGAGTTGTTAAAGGATATTTCTCATCAAAGTCTAGTATGCATATAGAAAAGTACGTAAATTATACGAGTACAGCTTGATGAATTTTCTCAAGTCAAATACACCTCCATCGCCACACGTTACCTAGCTCCCCAGAAGCCTCTCTCATGCCTCATCCGAGTCACTAGGTCTCCTCCAAAAGCAACCACAACTCTGGTTCCTACCATCATCAATCCCTCTCACCTTCCTTTGAACTTTAAATACACAGGGTGCTCTCTTGGGCCTGCTTCTTTGCTTGACATTGTGTTAGTGAGATTCATCCATGTTCTTCTGTGCGGCAGGTTTGGTGTCCAAGTGTTTCTTCTGGAGTGGCAAAGCAGCCCTGATTCAGCAGGTTTTGGCCTCCAGGGCAAAGAGGTCTTTTGCCTTTCAGTTTCAGTTTCAAGGGATTTCAAATGCTTTGTATTAAGCTGTTCTTAATATCCTCTCTTTCTCTCTAATGTGTATGTGGTAATATCCTCCTTTCAGCCAAGATGTTGGTGAATTTTGCCTTCTCTAATTTGTTCATGATCAGTCTTACTAACAGTAAATCAGTTTTGCTAGTTTTTTTCCAATGACTTTTGGCTTTATTGATTTTCTCCATTATACATTGATTTCCCCTGTCATTCATTAATGCTCTTATCTTTAATATTGTTTTCTTCTCCTTTCTTTAATTTGGTGTCTTTTACTAACTTTTGAGATGGATATTTTGATCATTGGTTTTTTTCAGCCTTCTTACGTTTTCTAAATTAAGAGTTGCTTTTTTTTTTTCAACTTTAAACTGTACTCTACTCTGTGATGCTGGAACTTTTACACTGCAAACGACATTTCCCGAACCCCAATGGGTTAGACGCTGCAGATGGGGGCATTGGAGGAAGGTAGCAGGGCTGCTGGAGGGAGACAGGAGTCACTCCTCCCTGTCCCCTCCCATCCTGCCTGTCAGCATTGCCCCAGGAATGATGGCCTCTCTTCCCAACCTTTTTCCAGTCCTTGCAGTCCAGCCTCATGATTGTTCCTCCACTGTCTATCCTGACCCCACGGGGCATCTCTTGCAAACTCCTTGGTCTGAAGTCCCTGATTTCTTCCCTTTGTCCCCTCAGCCCTAGGGTGGAAGCTGCTGTCTTAGGTGACACAGGTGCTAGCTCTGTGCCACTCAAGTGTCCTTTACTAGCTTTCTCTTACCTAATCCCTTCTGTTAATTTCTCTCTGCTGAAATTCTTGGTTTGGTTACTGTTTTCTGACTGGATCCTCACTGTAGTTTTCCCCAAAGCACATGAAACAAAGTGAGGCATATTCAAAAGTAGACTCAAAATCTCATCTTCCTCTCCCCGCAAACTGCTTTTCCCCCTCTACTACTGGATCTTTGTGGGGAAGCAGCCAAGACAGGAATCTGGGAGTTCTTTCTTGTGTTTTTCCTCTCCCTTTGTCTCTATACCCAATCTGTCATCAAATTCCATTGATTCTGCCACTTATGCCTCTCCCTGGAATCTCTTCCCTCCGTTCCATTTCCATTGCCACCACTTTAATTCAGGCACAAGTCATTTCTCACCAGGCCTATTTAATTAGTCTCTCACTATATACCAATCCCTATTTTGATACCAAAATCATGTTCTACAAAGGCAAAGCTGCTCTCTTTAAAAACACTCCAGAGGCTCCCTGTCACTATAGGGCAAAACCCAAATGCCTCAGAGACACGTTCAGCCTTTCACAAGCTTGGCCCGCTCTCTCAGCTTCATCTGTCACTAATTCCCCCTCCACCAGCCCAGCCTGCCTGCCCCAACAACACACCGTCTCCCGGGACTCTGTGTCACAGGGCTGTGGGCGTCTCGAGATGAGGAGCTGCGGCCCCTCCAGCATCACACACACTACTTGGCAGTCAGGGCATCAGGAAGCTCCTATGAAATGAGAAAAATGACATTTTCCATGTTTTCTACAGTCTTCACAATTTTGAATAACTCTGATATTTCACTAAATTGATGGCCATGGTTTGACAAACTATTTCTCAATTTTTGAATATTTAACTATCCTAGTTGTGATGATTAATTATATGTATCAACTTGGTTAGGCCACAGTACTCAGATATTTGGTCAAACATTATTCCACATGTTTCTTTGAAGGCGTTTTTTAAAATAAAATGAGGATTTAAATTAGTAGACTTTGAGTAAAGCGTATTACTCTTCTTATGTGGGTGGGCCTCATCTAATCAAAGGCCTTCATTTTTAAAAAGACTAACTTCCCCCAAAAAGGAGGGCATTCTGCCAGCAGACTCTCTTTGGACTCAAATTTCAAGTCTTCCCTGGATCTCTAGCCTGATGTACAACCTTGCAGATTTTGGGCTTGCCAAGCTTCTAAAATCACAAAAGCCAATTTCGTAAAATCAATCAATCCATCTCTCTTTCTCTCTATACATATATGCATACACACACACACACACACACACACACACACACATCCTGTTGGTTCTGTTTCTCTGGAGAAGCCTGATTAATATATACACTGGTTTTTATATTTTTATATTTGGGGTTGATTGGTTGGTTTGCTATCATAAGTATAATTTTATATTGGTGATTTTATCTCAACTAATCATTAAGAATTAATATCTAGGAATAAGTTTCCATTTGAAAAGGATGGATGTTACAATGCCTCTTAATAAATATTCTCCAATTTTTCTCCAAAAAAGATAACACCAACCTATAACACCTCAGTGTTGTATGAATGTGTTGTATGAATGTATGTTGGTCCCCACAGTCTTGTCAGCACATATCACATTTTAATTTACAACTCTTTAACTATTCTCTAGGTAGAACATGGCTCTGTACATTTACTTATGGGATATGTTTCCTATTACATAAACTGCTTATTTACATACCATTTGGTCATTTGTCCCTGGAGTTTTAGAGGTGCTATATGATTTCTTTACACAAACATTAGTTATGACATAATAATCATTGTAAGCAATAGGCCTATATGTGTCATGGTTCAAGTTCATGAGGAATCTGTTCTTTGCTCATGCAGGTCACATTCTGATCAATTAAAGATCTGCCATCTTTAGCTCAGAGGCTCCAAAGTTGCCTTGCAATGCATCTCCATTCTGTCAGCAAGAATAGGGGAAGGAAAGAGCAGAGTACTCATAAGATAATGTTTCAGGCTAGGTCTGCCAATAGAATGTTTCTTTCCACTGTCAGTCCATTCAATACACTCAGTCATTTGGCTGACTCAGCATGGAGGTTCTGGGAAAAAGGTCCAGCTGCATACTTAGGAAGGAGACGGTAACACGGATTGTGTGAGCAGCTGACAGTATACCACAGTGTGGACCCTCTGCGCTCAGTGCTGAGAACGTGGACTCCACAGTGAGACGTGCTAATCTGACTATCATATCAAGCAAAGCACTTAAGTTTCTGATCCTGAAGTTTTTTTTACTTTTCCAATTGGGCCATAAAAATGGCAGCCTTGTAGGGCAATTGTAAAAATTCAATTAGATAAATATATGAAAATTCCTGGCCTATCGTAGACTTACAATACAGATTAGATTCCTTTCCTAAGTTTTCAGTTATATTTCCGGTAAATATATGTTTACATTTTTATCTTTTCATCATTTCCATTCATGTTCTTCTGTTTGGAGATCTTAAAATGTTGTGTTTTTATGACTTTTAAGTCATCTTTCCCTTTGTGATTTCTTGCATTGTTTGTAAGCATTACAAACTATCATGACCCCACTGTTGAGTAAGATGTCTGCTCTGTCCCTTCCAGTTGGTATGTGGTTTGAAATTTTATTTTCTTTTTTAATTCCTGTGTACTACATGTTCTGAAACACCCTTAAGAGCTTTCCAAATGTCAACTTTCAAGGATCTAACTGCGAAATAAGGTGAGTGTCTCTTCTTCTATCTCGGGTCAGTTTTCCCCTCCCTTTTTCCCGCCCTTGAGTGTTGCCTCGTCCTCCCGCCCCCTCCCCTGAACACCCTCTACATCTCCTCCCCACCCAGCACTTGCCCTCATTACAGCAGCTCAATTACAGCAAAATGACTAATAAAGGATTTAAATGGTGATATCAGTCCTGTTGGGAAAAAAATGACCTGGGTGCTTGTTAAAATGAAGATTCCCAAATTTCTGATTCAGAGGGTTTTGGTACCAAATCTTTATTTAAACAAGTATCCCAGGTGATTTAAAACAGCTAGCCTCACACTTAGAAAAAGTGGCTTACCTCCTTCCAGAGACATGTGTACAGAAGATCTTAAACTATGTAAGAGAAAAAGTCATAGCATGATTTCAGGCACCTGACGATGGATAAGAATGCTTTTCTGGAGAGAGTATAGCTTCCCTTATGCCCTCAAAACTGCATTTACTCTTCTTAATGCTTACCAGAACTGTAACCACCTTTTTTCCTTATAGCCAAGAACAGGAATGGTCTGTGGCCTCACCCTAAATCAAACCAAGTGTTTTCCTATCAACTTCTGCATGGGCTGTGTGATTTAGTGCCTAAGAAAATGAAAATAACTGGACCTCTCAGTTGCTTTGTGAGGTGCTATTCTTATAGCTAGGGGAAAACCAAGTAGAAATAGCAAGTTATATGTCCAAATGTTGTAGCCACTTCTATTTTATTACTGAGTCCTCTAACAATTTTTCTCATTCTAAAGAAAAGATGTTCCTGTCATTATCTTTCTGCTGAAAGAAAATACAGGTTGTAAAATAATATACGGTTATTTTCTGTCTCACCACACGAGAATAACATTCCCCAAACTCCCTTACTGGGCTGAGTGGGTAAAACAAGACCTGTCTCAGTAGTGCAGCGAGTGTGACAGCAGAAGACTCACAGGACCTGGCGGAGTCATGTTACACGAGTGGCTTGGGAGAGTGCCACCCTGTCCGCCCCAAGTGATTGGCAGTCAAGCATCACCCTATACACGCCTGATCTTAAAAGCACTCAGGGCAGAGAGCAGTAATGTAAATGGTGTCCCAGCGTGGCAGAAAGCACACATGCACAGTGCACTGAGGCCTGTGCTGCTGACCGAGGGAAGCGGGACTGAAGGCCAAGAACCTCCAGGATATAAATATTCTCCTAAGGACCGTCTAAGACATCTCAAACAGAATTATTAGTGGCTCCGTTTGATCATCAAATGAGAGGCTGTCATAAATCAAGAAGATAAAGAACAATTTTTATCCAGAGGACCAAAAAGTCTTCAAACATCTGGTCTGGAAGGGTTCAGCGGAGTGAGTGTAATTGGGATATCCTACTGGAAAGCGGATGGAGGGGTTGCAGGTGGCGTCTGTCTCCATTCAAGGTACTGGGATTAATGACCAGATAGGCGAGCTAATGACCCAGCCAGAGTGGATGATTACTCAGCCTGGCTGGCAGAAATCCCTTTGGGGCTATCTTTGTCCCACATTGTTCTGTTTATTAAATTAAGTATCTTTTTCTCCCTCAGAATGAAAAGTCACCTGTATCCCCCCCCAATTATTTTCATTGTAATTGTGCTAAAATACACACAACATAAAATTTACCATCTCACTCACTGCTGAGTGTGCCATTCACAGGCATTAAGTACAGTCATATAACGGTGCCTCACACTCCCCCATTTTTTTTCTTTTCATTTTTTTTTTTTTTTTAGATTTTAAATGTGATTATTTTATTTAAGGCCAACAAACATTCAGCTTTGAAAAATTACACTTTAAATGTGCAACAAATTGGACATTTGTGCTTCAATATAGTTAATTTTTAAATGATTAAGCAAACTACTAGGATTTGCTTAAAGAGGACAAAAGAGGGTCCCAGTAATAGTGGAAGACGGTGTCTTGGCCCATCTCCACCTGTATTGTAGGACGAACAGATGGTTTCGAGTACGTCCTCCCACAGACCCTCCCCAACACACACACACACACACACACACACACACACACACACACACACACACACACTCCCCACTCCGTAATGACTTCTGGAGTCCCAGGGGAGTGTCAGATGACACGGATGTCACTTGTTCGGTGTCCTGTCACTCCCGAACCTCTGATGCCAGAGTTCCCAATCTACCAAAGCAAGGCTACAAGATTCCTTCTTCCAGTTATGCAGTTTCCAAAACACAGGCATCTCAATTCCCTAATGACTCAGTGAGTCTTTCTGTGAACCCCCTCTCTTTCCGCACGGAAGGTTCTGCTCCTCTTTCTGTGAAATTGATTTTGTGGGCTGGGCCAGAAGACATCCCAAGTGACCACTGTCCACATTAGTCTTAGTTCCACCCTCTACTCCCAAACCAGTCCCTTGTTCTTAGAACAGACCCGTGGCTCCTGAACCTCCTGTTACTCAGGATGAGTATCTTGTTTCTCCCGTAACACTCACTTTGGGAGCCGGCTGCCAGGATCTCTGGCACTGCTGGACGTGCCCAGAGCAAGGGGAGCCCCCGGAGGCTCAAAGCTGGACCTCGCTCTGCTTACCTCCCACAGGCTAGTGGTCTCTGATCCAATGAGACGTGCTTGTCGCGGTCCTTTACCCAGAATTAAAAGCACGTTGTCAACAGAGATTGATATTCATAATGACTTATTCACTAATGGAGGAAAGAAAGTGAATCCTTAGACACTTTCCAGTTTTTAAATAAACAATGACTTGGAAGAGTCACCATATTACATCATCTCAAACGCTGAAGCTCGTACTCGTTTCTCAAGTGCTGCTCCCTGGCAAACTCCCACGGCCACCAAAGTAAAAGCTGTCCAATGGGTATAGATATAGATACAGAAAACAGACAATGGCATCAAATTGCTCTGTGGCTATAGCAATGACAGAATGCCCTGCATTTGTTTATTTTGGTCTTTGTCCCTATTGCTTGTCTATAAATAGGCGCAGCTCACTTCAGATGCTTACAGCACCCAGGTCAAGCTGATAGGGTAAATATCATTAGCTCCACTTTAGAGATGAAGAGAAAGAGGCTGAGGTAAAATAGCTGATAAGCGGGCAAGCTGGGAGAACGGCGATCTCTTGAACTCCGTAAAAACAGGGTAATGAGGAAAACTGACCCCCAGATTTTTTCACTCCTCTTTCTGTGCCATTTCCTGTCCATCCTCACCAGCTCACTCCCAACACTGTCAATTTGGACCAACTGTTACTTATAGAGGAGAGAATAAGGTAAGTATATGAATATCACAGAGAAGGAACAAGTCAGTGAAAGATTTGCCACAAAGGTTTGAGCTTGGGTTCTCCTCAAGAAGCCGCTGGGATCTGACCAGTGTTAAGTCCTCGCTGCCTGGGAACAGCATCTTTTAGACTTAACCTGACCACAGTAGGTGAAAGGCCACGTTGTAATTGGCACAAACGCAAGCAAACAACACAGTCAACGGGATTTGGTTTTGACATATTTAAGCTTGAGCAACAGAGCTACCAAAGTAAACAAATTCTTCTGACGGTTTTCTCTTTCTGATAATTTACTAGAAAGCTCAATTTGTAGTGATAATAGAGGCTCTTACATTTGATAAACTGTCAATAGCCAACTTGGGTGATTCTTCCATGCTACAGATCAGAAGAAAATAATCTGTTTGATGAAGCCACACAGACTTCTCATGCAGCTGAACTGAAGGTAAGCCAGACAATCTGACCCCACTGTTTTTATTAAACCATTTTAAACCAAGGAAATTTAACCAGTTTTAACCCTGCCATTTATTCTTTGCTTAGTCAGTCATGTGGTCAGTGACTACCCATCAACAACAGGATGTTAAGAATGTGAAATTCAGACATAGAGAACAAATTTATGGCTACCAAAGGGGAAAGGGAGAGGGCAGGGATAAATCAGGAGTCTGGGATTAGCAGATACAAACTACTATATATAAAAATAGATAAACAAGGTCCTACTGTATAACACAGGGAACTATATTCAATATCCTATAATAAGGGGATATGGGATATTCCATATCCCATAATGGAAAAGGATATGAAAACAAATATGTATACATGTATGTGTATTACTGAATCACTTTGCTATATACCAGAAATTAACAGAACACTGTAAATCAATTATACTTCAATTAAAAAAAAAGAATGTGAGATTGATCTGTTATCTAATGCTGAACAATAGAGTAATCCTGAAGGATACTGTTTAAAATCTTCTCATAGATTGGACGAGAAATATAAATCATAGTTAATTATCAAATTACGAATAAATATTTCTAAAAGAAATAATTTCAGTTTTCTAAAAATGATGAATTTACTATTGTAATTTAAAAGGCCAATGTGAAAATGAACAGAAAAAAATGTGGTTTTGATGAAAAAATCTGACAGACTAATAATATCTTGGTGACAATAAAGTAATTTTTTAACTGACCTGAGAAAAACATACAAACGTAATTAACATTGGCTGCACACAGTAAATTTATTGACTGAAAATTGATAGAAAAATCCATTTAGGTCAGGAGAGTTTAATTTTAAAGAAACAGTGGCCACAATAAGGAAACCTCTATGAACCAGTTAGGAGTCATTGCCAGGTTATACTGTTAAGTGAAAAAGTAAAGTTCAAGAGAGTTCTACCTATTATGTAAGAAAATGGAAGTAAAAACAAAATATCTTATGTTTTTATTTATAAGAAATAGAGGGAAGATAAACCAGCTAACAAAATGGATAGGAGCTGGGTAGAGGAGGTAGGAATGGGACTAAAACTTTCCTGAGGGTAATTTATTCTTTAGTTTTGACCTTTTACCATGTGAATGTTTTACACAGCCAACAATTAAAATTAAATAAAAGTAAACCCTAAAATGAAATATTAATTTAAATGAATTATCCTAACTGTATGTGATTAATAACCTAATCAGACAGAGAAAATAACTAATTCATGTACTTAGACACAGCACTGCGTGACACCTCCTGAGGACAAAAAGACTGCAAAGGAAACTACTTAGTAGGTTTGCTGTTATTGGTGCTGGAATTCTGCAAGTGCGGTATACTATGGCTTGGAATAAATGAGTAAATGCCGTTATGTTGTTGGGAACCAGTAGTTCACTGTGGGAAGAAGGAGATACAAAGTGGAATGGGAGAAAGTAGGTGAAACTTGTGTGCTATTGAATTTGATTGACAATATCAATACAAAAGGATTTTTAAAAAAATTATCTTAGCTCGAGCCATTGAAAGGGCCCAGATCTTGGTTTCCAAAAACTAGTCTCCACGAAATAGGGAATCAAGATTGTTGGGAGAAAGAAGTGATTCCAGGGCTGGGATGAGTCTCAAATAACTCATTGTACCAGAAAGCAAGAAAGTACATAAACATTAATACAACTCAGGAGCTGGCTTCTCAAGCAGCACAGACTGACTAAATTTAGAACAGTGTTGGCATCAAAAAGAGGAACAGTGGTCAAGGATTTTATCACATTCAACAGAACCAATCCTGAAAGCGGGATGTTCCGCGGGACAGTACACCAGGCCTTTGGCAAGGAGACAGTGTCGTAAGAACAGAGGGAGGATTGTCTAGATGGAGAAAGGCTCAAGAGGGCACAAAGAAGACTTGGAGTTGCAAGTTTTAAAAGACAAGCAAGGAGGCACCAGGGACTCAATCAACCATAAAAAAAAAATCACCAATGCATTTAAAGGAAAAAAACTCAAACTTCCCAAGGTTACCAAGTTTACATTAGTCGAGTGATGGTGGAAATGCAACAAATTTCTCTTACAATTAACATACCAACAAAGTTGTGAAATAAGTTCCAACATTAGCACTGTAAAAGTCAAGGATAAATTTGCTTTTGCTAGGGACTTCAGTTTTATGTTAACATTCAAATTTACTTTGTGAGTATGTGAGTATGGTTTTTTTAGGGCCAAAACATTCAGGGTGACCTACTTACGTTTTCCTATCTCAGGACATAAAGTGCTTTTTTTCTCTTGACTGTTACGGTTTTTAAGAGTCGTAACAAAGGAAGAGTATCAGTTTAGCTTCCAAAAGAGAATTAACAGCCGCATGTAATGCATGAAGCTGATTGGACCTTAGATCAAAAAAGAAAAACAAGCAAAAAACTACAAAGGACAGTTTGGGGGCAATCTGAGAAAATTCAATATGGACTTTTATGTTGGTTGGAGCTACTGAATTGATGTTCATCAAATCATTTCCCTCTTCTTAACTAGAAACCCAGTACAACTAAGGAGTTGATTGTGGAAGAATAGTGTTCTTATTCTTGGGATAGACATGCTGAAGTGTTTAGGGGTAAAGCACCATGATTCTGCACCCAACTCTCAATGATTCTGGTAAAGAGAAACGCATTAAAGAGCTGAAGCGTTTGTAGTAAGATTTCATGAATTTATGAAAGGAGTGTATGAGCATTAGTTTTAGTCTTCAATTTTTCTGTGGGTTAAAACATTTTCACAAATTAAAAAAACTAAAGAAATAATGCCCTTATTCCTATAATTGCAAGGGGTAAAAAAAAAATTGGTAACAAAAATCAATGAATCAAAATTTTGTTTTAAACTTCCTGTAGAAGAGAACTGATCTTGTAAAATAATTCAATAAACCGAACATAGTAAGAGAAAAATCTTTTGTACGTGCTATATAAAAATTCTGACCGAATAATTAGATCAAATTAAAGACGTTTGTGAAAAGGCTTCGATGTTGGTACGACTCTATTAAAATGTAACCATCAACCATTTGTTAAAACTTTTTCATGGTCAAACTGGGGGGCTCCAAACATAAATGTGTTAGTTTGATTAAAATGGCTGGTGGGGAAAGAATATTATGAACTCATGCTGGGGATGTGGCAAATGCTGCCTTTTAAAAATCTGTGCCTTAGGGAATTGGGATTGCCAGGTCAGGGGGCTCGTGCCAGGTACTGAGTACGAAATCAACTTGGGAGAAGGAAGAGGGGAGCCTGGAGGATGCGCCTCACCAGAAGCAACCAGAGAAAAGCCCTGATTCACAGACTTTCTCTCAATCCCCCAGAGGAGGAAGTCAGCCCCGTCAGCGCCCTCCCCAGTTCAGGAGTGCTGCCTGTGAAGCGGGTGCCTATACATTAGAGCACTATTCTCACTGAAGCCTGTGAGGGAGTAATTGTCACCCTCACTTTATTGATGAGGAAACTGAGGCTCCTGAAGCTTAAGAAATCTGTACCAAGCTAAGAAAATGGAGCGAGACTCCCCGCTAATAGGCCCTTAATCAGAACATCCTGTAAAATGTAACATTGGAGACCCCACGATAAAAAGATTTCCAGCAGTATCCAAGGATTCGCATTCTGTCACAAAACTGGTAAAGTTAAGGAGATGTGTCTTTTTAAAAATATTTATCTGATTTTCCAGTTGCCACTAAAAAGTGGAGAAATCAAGATTTTGCTTGTTTTGCTTTTAAATAAGTGCTAACGAATAATATATAGGTCAAATAATTGTTGGTTGTTGATCATGGTTCTAAGAAGATACACTCAAAATAATAGGTACACGGCTGGCTATTTGATAAATGATGAAATGGTTTGATAAATAATTAAAATAACTTGAAAATTAGGGGTTAACCCCTAATAACTTCACGATTGTGTTCTTATAATATAAAACTTAAAGGAAAAGTTGGGGGAGGGTATAGCTCAGTGGCAGAGTGTGTGCTTAGCATGCATGAGGTCCTGGGTTCAATCCCCAGTACCTCCATTAAAAGAAACAAATAAATAAGCCTAATTATCATCTCCTCAAAAAAATGCTGAAAATAAATTAAAGGAAAAGTGCCAAGATATACCTATGCTAGATTATAATGTGGCAATTTTTTGTCGCATATAGAATAGAGGACCAATTTAATAATGGCACTGAATAATATTTGCTTAATGGTATCATTCTAATTGGTTATAGAATCATTAAAAACCACAACATAGTTTTCCCTGGGAAGTCAAGATGTAAAGGGTTCTCATTGGCTTCTCTGGTCTGAACTACGAGACCAATCGTGTGTGTGTGTGTGTGTGTGTGTGTGTGTGTGTGTGTGTGTGTGTGTGTGTTTAAGGGAACAAGGAGGGGTTAGGGAGGGGAGGGATGGGGGCGCCCTGTGAAATGAAGCTGTCACTTCAAAGGGGCGGCTGGCAGAGAGCAGGTGGGCAGCTCTCTAGGGAAGGTATGGGGACAGTTGCTGCGCAGGAGCGCACATGTGGCAGGGCAGCAAACGAGGGGGGTGCTGGAAGATCAAAAGGAAACCTGAAAATCACAGGTCACCCCCAATCTGTACCTCTCAACTAGGATTACGACATCAGGCATTTGAAAGGGAGCGCCCGGTCTTTACAAGGTCAAGAGCCACAGACTCCGGTGAGTCTGTAATGGATCTGATGCAGCTAGTTTCATCACTGCCAAGTACAGAACACATTCCGGCCCAAGAAATCAGGTAGTTCCTAAAGACTTTAAAATTTGTGGAGGAAACCCGCATTCCACAGGCTTCCATGGGGGCTTTTGAAGTATCTCCAGGAGCTAAACAGCCTTTCCAGAAGGGCTGACTTAGCTATGCTCATAAGGAGCATTGAATGCTCTCCAAACTGGCCCCTTTTGTTCCTCCAGTGCTGCTTTCCAGTCAGCAGGAGGACAACCTCCTGTCAGTTTGTTCTAAAACAAGGTCACCAATCGTGCAGTGATACATTTATAAATATTTCATGCATAAGCGACATCCGATTTCAGTTCACTGTTCTTTAAGCCCTGGTCTTTTTCCTTGGTTAGAAAAAGGAGACTATAGTTCTCGGTTTATATACATGGAATTTCCCATATGCAGTTTTAGCAGAATCAAAGCAGTGAACAGTTCATTTTATGCAACTCTGCGGTTATGGCAAAGGGCCTGATGGGGATTATTTCCCTATACATTATGAAAAACAAAATAATCTAGTCATTGATTCTGTTAATTAACTTTGTGAATACAAGCGATTCTTTATGGCCTGCTGTGTTCTGGTTTCTTCCTTTTGAAAGCCCCTATCCCATTCTCAATGGAGGTATTTATGAAAAATTTTGACTAGTTCAACATAACATCTTAAATGCTGTCTTAAGGATTAAAAAGTCAGTTCAGTGTTTTGTTCATGTATGTCTTACAGATCCCATTTCCAAAATTAAATTTTTTGATTGACTTCTACTGTTTTTCTTTAACGAAATACATTGAAAACATCTGCAAAATGTAGTCACAGTTTTGAGGTTCCTTGGAGAAAAAAAACCCTCTGGCTGAAAAGAATCAATTTTTTTCCTAGCTGTAATCACACTTGTACCGGTAATATAAGCCAACATTACTCAGGTCTTTTCCTCCTCAGCTGGTGCTAAAAAGTCTGGACAGCTTAGATAAAAGTAGATTTTGCTCTGTGGATAATACATGAGGTTTATTACATTTCATATCTCATCTTGCATGGTTCAGAGTGTCCATCAGTACAATTTCACAAAATAACAAATCCAGTCTACTAAGTCTTTAAGTCATGTTCTCTCTGCTTGGGTACCTAGAAATGTTAGCTTATTTGATTTAATTACAAAAGAGCAAATCAATAAACACTATCACCAGAAAATTTCAAGCTATGCACACTCAATAAATTTAGTCACTTAGTTGCCAGAAAACATGCCAAATACTCTGACAGAAAATTCAACTTGTCTGATTATATTTGATTAAAACTGAAGCAAAACCAATGGGGAAAAAACATCAATCGTTTGTAGTGAAACCCCAACAGGGAAGCAGCTCACATAATAATTAAGTTTGCTATTGGATAATGTTTAAGGTTTCATTATTCAAAAAACCAGATGTTTAGAGACAAGAGGGACTGAAAAAAATCAATTCAATTATAAAGGTCTCTACTTCTGAAATACAAGTAGTACGAACTTTTTATGATTTTCAGCAAAGAATAATGATGAGAAATCCTTACCTAATGGATGGGTGAGGCAGTTCGATATGGAGAAAGGCCTGACAGGGACAGTGGGCCCAGCTGTATGGGGCAGGCGCAGGGTGACAATGCTACTATGTGCAGGGTGACAACACCTATTAAAATGATATCCAAAGCAGGCTATCCTGTGGCAGAATTTTGGCTGTGATTCACGTTCATGGTTTTTGCCCCAGTTGTTTTTCCAGCTTTTTCAGAGATTCTGTCAGCCGATATAGTTTTAATAAATCCAGTTTTTGCCTAAGTTAGCCACATTTTGCCATTGTTTGCAACAAAGAATTTTAGAAGTACAAAATGTGATACAGGAAGAGGAGGTATGGCAAATAAGGAAGTTTAAGACATGGATTTGTGTGAATGGAAAATACAGGGAAGAAATAAATGAGAACCCAAGTAATTTTTCCACCTGAGAAATTGGCCACTTTCCTTATGAAGTTGTGAAACAGCTGTCCAAACAGTTGAATTTTGTATCTTGAGGCAACGAGGCTGCTGTATAAAGTGAAATAGGAAAACTTTACGATGTTGGAATATATGACATAAGACTATTTCTCCAAAAAAAAAAAAAGGAAAGGAAAGAAGGAAGGAAGAAATCTGGGCAGATGGTAGCTATTTGCAAGCAGAGAGTTTGAACATGATTCAACTACTGAATCCACCAACTTCTGCACTTCCTCTTACCTGACTTCATACACCTCCTTAATGTTACACCAGCTTGAGTTTTACTTCCCGTCAAATCTATCCTAAAGGTACAGGAAGAAAACTGAGTCCTCATCTGCTCAGGAGAAGAACAAGGACCAGCTGCTCTGGGTCCTGTTGCCTAAAGGGAACCTAAAGAGAGCCTCTCTTCTTGTGAGGCTCTCTCTAGCCAGAGTCTTAACTGAGTTTAATCTTGACTCACGCACAGCACATGTCACCCTCAGTATCAGGACTCATCACTGCTTCAGGATAGGACCGCCTTCCAGGACCCTCGGCCCCTTGTTTTGTGTGAGAGTCCAGGGCAAAAGCCCACGTGCCCACAGCACATGCCGCCCCTCCTCCCCAGCTTCTCCACTGCTGCTGACGCGGAGAAGCCGGACACCCTCTTCAAGATCAAGTGCGTACACCATCGTGTGGAATTAATATCCTGTGAAAAGTTAACACCCCATGGGGTAAATCTTTGACCAGTGGGAAATGGGGCTTATCTGATAAATTCTCCTTTCTAAAATGCAGGAATTCATATGGCCTCTCAGCCTGTGAGGTAGAGCTGTCAGTTGCTCTTGGTATCAGACATGGCCAGCTCTGCAATGCACTTCTTGTACTTGACTTTCTCCTTGACTCTCTCCTCTGCCTCATCTCCTACTTCTCTTAACTCCTGCTTCCCCGGGATCGCTCGCCCTAAGGATGCAGTCATCCCACGTAACTGCACGTGCGGGACGCGCAGAGGCTGTCGAGGGCTGACTGCGCTGGGCCATTTTACAGCATCCACGGATTGGGGTACCCACAGGGGTCCTGGAACCAATCCCCATGGATACTGAGGGAGGACTTGTATTCAAACTTAAAAGCTTTTGCTAACTCTGTTTTCTAACAAATCTTGGCTAAAATACCCCCAATATTTAAAAATAGATCACATATTTCCAATCATTGTCTGAAATTTCAGCCGTGGCATCTGATTTGTCCCCTGAATTTAAACTGTTCTAAAATCAAGTTGGATCTGTCAGATCCAACCAGCCCCAAATTTCATCCTCGATATAAAGACAGCTTTATATTGAGGGTTTATATATATCGAATAATTTAGGGGTCAGTCTGGGAACCAGAGTGGTGTTTGTTTGAGATCAGACACCAAAGAGGCCACAAGATGGTGCCAACACTACGCGCCCACACTCTTGGTGAGCATCTCCCCATGGTCAGGTTGTGCTACACACTCAACACAAAGCTTTTGTCCATATGTTCCCAATTCTTGGAATGCCCTTTACTATCCACAACACTTCTTTTCCAGTCTTGCACACACATGTATTTTGACTAATTTCTCTCAGGGTTCCTACTGGCTCCCCACCCCCAATCAGGGAGAGAGACTGCCTTTTGAAATTACATTAGCCTTTGGAACCCACATCCTGACAATCTTGACTTTCTTAATTAATATTAGTCTGAACTGGGCTGATAGAGATTTTATCACCAGAAGACATTATGGTGTCAGAGCTTCTCAATCTTTTCTAACAGTTCAGAGAACAAATCTGTGAGTACGTGTGTCAGCCACCACTTCCTCTCCTCATTAACTTCTAGTTTCCCAAGAATATTGATGAGAAATAATAAAGTGACTAAAGTTTGTTGTTTGTTTTTTAATATAAACACTCCCTGTCATAGGAGTGGTAAGGTTAGGGTGCAGGTAAAAACTGCTTAAGATTTCTATACCTGAAGCATGTCATTTAATGTGGGCATGGCTGTTCTCACCAAAACTTCCTTTATTGAGACACTAACACTACTTCTGTAGTTATTTTCTAATGCCATCACACAATTAGAATACATTTGACTGAAGTCCAAATAACATGCTCTTTTTGCCTCATTTTACATATTTCTGAGTCCTATATCACCATCAACAACATATCAACAGATCTGAATATCGGGGAATGATAGGGATTCCAAATGATAGGAATTAACAAATACGTTGTTTTCTCCAACAAATATTTGGACTAAACGGCTTCGTTCTATCCAATATGTTGATGCTCCAAGTTTCTGCTAGAAATCATTTATCTACAAATAGCAATTTCTGCCTATTTAAAGAAATAATCAGATACAGAAAGTTTAATTACTCCTATATGAAAACAAACCTCTGGTAATCAGTCCAAGAATTCAAGGAGCACCATGACAAAATGCTAAAAAAAAAAAAAAAAATACATGGCTGACTCAAGTTTATAGCTGAATTTCGAAAATCAAGAGGAAGAGACTCTTATAACATAGAAACTGCACATAAAATGTTTGAAAAATCAAGATCCTAAGGTACAGTGGAGCAGAAAAACTTCATAGATGATGTTGGCTGTGCTCTCAACCATTCACACTGTATACTTCCCGGGAAGGAGCAAACAGCCAGCCCCAAACCTCATCCTCAGAGAGCCTGCCTGCCGGGAAGCCAGCCGTCAAGCTAAGAGGACGCAGCAGGCAGATTCTGAGAATATACTTTTCCCCTAACGCGGATAGCAATCCCTGTTCCTGATCAGGCTGAGAGGATCAAATAAAAGTAAAAAAACAAACAAACATGAAATAGTAATCACAGAGTCCAGCACAAATTCTTCAATAAATTATATTTTATTATCATTATGGAAAAATTACATGTGCTCACAATGATTTTTATTTCATATAATATCCTTAATGCTAAAGCCTCTTCCCTGCCCTCTACCCTGCAGTTTTGGTCTCATTGCCTCACATTCTCTATTTATGTGGAAATAAAACAGATTATTTTATTCTGGTTTTTCAACGAGAACAACTAAAGCTAAATGTTTTGACTCCAATCTCCTTGATGGGCTGAAGCAGTACTTAATAATGTATGCCAAACAAATGTTTCTCAACAGGGGCAGTTGCCCTACAGGGAAAATTTTGGCAACTTGCAGGCACATCTTTAATTGTCCCAATGCCTGACAATCATTATTGGTATCTAATGTTGGACCAAGGATGCTAGACAGTTGAGCGCTACAAAAAGTTGTCCCCCATTCCTCAAAATGTTCAAATATTTCTCCAGACGTTCATGTGGATAAGAAAAAAAAATACATTATACCTGCTCACAAACATCTATCTCAGCCTAGAAACTATTGCTATTTTACATATAATCATGAAGTACATACTGCTTTCAAAACTCTGAGACTTGGAACAGAGGTTATTTACCAACTGAAATGGGAATATTTCATTATTTAACCACTGCCATGTCGTATTGGGATAAACCAACTATCAGCCCTGCCAATGTGCCTGTAGAATTGCTTTTTTTTTTTTCAATTAAAGAAATGAACCCATCAAGATTAACTGAACACTTTGCAAGAAACACATTAACTGAGTTGTCAAAAAAAGAGTTATCAAGTCTTGTATGAGTAGAAAGAGGAGTTTGAAAACTATAAATATTGCCACTGAAAGTTTTAAAACATCTTCTAATCAGAAGGATCATCAGGTAGCACAAAAGATCACAGATGGAGGAAAGCACCAAATGTAGAAAAGGTGACCCTACTAGGTATATGACAGGTCTTTCAGTGAGATGGCGGAAAACAAATCCAAACCAGATAATGTATTGCCTTCCATTAAA
The DNA here is from genome assembly GCF_009834535.1 of Camelus ferus. Classification (NCBI taxonomy): domain Eukaryota; kingdom Metazoa; phylum Chordata; class Mammalia; order Artiodactyla; family Camelidae; genus Camelus; species Camelus ferus. Next base: position 50,521,235 of record NC_045702.1, on the reverse strand, counting down.
GAATGATGCTCTTTTAAGACCAACCAATAAGATGCTGAAAGATGGCAAAATCAGCTCTGTAATTAATAGCAGTCAAAACTGAGCAAGTCATCTGCACGATAATGAGGACTTATGTTAACAGTTTAAGGGAGAAAAATGTAAGAAATAATTTTTTAATTTCTAAAAATGTATATAAAAGAGCTGTCAGTGTATGAAACCTTTATATTAATTAATTAATTAATAGGGAAAGTATTACCTTTCCCAGTGTTATGTTGTTACTTATGCAAAAGGTAAAGTTGCAGCTATGATTACTTAGTCACGTAGGTTTATAGATGCTTTAAAAAGAAACAGCACCAAGTTTTTTAGCAATTCATTATGCTATGTCTTGATAATTAATTAAAACATTGTAGCGAGAGACTTAACAGATCAATAGATGCTACTAGTTCTATTCATAAAGTTAAGAGCAACCCCACAGATGAACAGATATACATCACTGTATATAAAACTGATCAACAAGGACCTACTTGATAGCACGGAACTGTATTTAAAAAAAAAAAAGTAATTCCATAAACGATAGATTATCTTGTAAAATGCTCAGTGATATGAAGACGAGTTGGGTATATCTTTATTCTACAAAAGGAAATAAGTTGACCCTCCAAAGGAAATTATTTGAGTTTTTTGGTTTAATGTTTGATACTATTTTTGATTTTTTATTCTAACAAATGAAAATTTAAGGGAAAAATTAAAATAATGTGAAATTACATGAACTCCTCTAAATATATTTAAAAGCTTAAATGAAACCCTTCTTAACTTGGAAGGAAATGAGATTATTAAAGTAAAAGAAAGCTTAACAAGAGTTAATAGTTTTACATAATTTTAAAGTAAGCTTGTCCACAGAATTTCCAGGTCTTCTGTTTTTGCAGCAATTAGAAAATGATTGGCTTAAACTACTGATTTAAAAATGTGCTCCCAATTAAAATCTGTTTAAAAGACTTGATGACATTAAAAGATCTTTATGTCCGTTAAAACATCATTTTCTTTCTTTTAAAAAAGGATATGGAACATATTAGTCAGTGTTTTCAGGAAGAATTAACTAAGCTAAAAGTTGACTTTGGGAGTAAAGCATGATTAACTAGGGTAACTATGAAAGAATTGGATCCATTGAGAATTTTAAACTTATTTCTTTGGAAAGAATCTAAATTACTTGTTTATAGGATTTCTAATTATGCATTTGGTTAAAAAAAGTTTTCACCAAAAAAGTGAAATTGTTGCCAAATATCAGAGCAAGAATGCATTGTAGCAGAAGAGATAAGAAACTCCTTTTTCACAGATAGACAACAAAATACTGTAAAATTATCAGACATACTTGAAATGCTGGGATATCACTGAGTTTTATTGAATAAGATTTTTTTAAATATTTCACATGACTCTCATACTCTTTAACTTTCTGAAGCATAATGATAAGCATCCTAAGTTGTGAAAATTATATTTTGAAATTATTTCTTTGTGTTGTCTAGTGCTTTTTCAGTGTTACCCTGATCCTGCAGACAGATGTTCACACCAGATAAATTTTTTATTTGTTTCTCCATTTCCTTTTCTAATCCACCCTCTGCTCCCTATTACTTATCAAAGGTTATGGTCCTCAAGAACCTTTTTCTTTTTTCACTTCTAAATATTTCAATATGCCTAACTAATAAATACATTTTTAAAATACAGTCAATACTCCATCATGACATCTAAAACTATGACTATGTTATTTGGTCAAATTTGATAATTTTGGTATTCAAATATCCTGTGGCACTATGGGTTTATTTTGTACACTTGTTCTATTAACTACTGAGAGAGACGTATTACAGTCTCCCACCAGAACTGTGGATGTGCCCATTTTTGTCATTTATCTTGTCAAGTTGGTTTTATATATTTTGAAGCTAAGGCTATATTATTAGATGCATACAAATAATTATACAGCTTCCTGATGTATTGATCCTTTTTTCTTTAGGAAATGTCCCTCTCTGTCTCAAGAAACACTTTTACTAGAAGTAAAGTAAAAGAAGCTGATCTGATATAAACATAGCCACACCAGCTTTTTTTTTTCCTCAAAGTTTGCCTGCCATACCTTTTCATACATTTATTTTCATTCTTTTTCGTCATACATAAGGTGTAATTCTTCAATGTAGCATTTCATTTTTTAAGCTAGTCTGACAATCCTTGTCTTTTTATTGAACTCCATTTATATTTAATATGATAAATGTATTTGGGTTTGAGTCTAACATCTTACCTCTTTTTTTTCTTTTTAGTTCATTTGTTTTATGTTACCTTTTCTTCATTTTTTTGCCTTCCTTCTTATTAGACAACTATTTTTTATCATTTCATTTCCCCCTCTGTTAGCTTCTAAGTTATACATTATTTTACTCTGCTCTTATTGGCTAATAAAGATTATAACACCATTGACATTACTTTCTTCAGTTCCCAGAGAGTTCAGAAATCTTACAGCATTGACTCTATTTTTCACTTTCCTGCTTTTCCTGCCAAAAATTATTACGTATTTTTATTCTTCCTACTTCAAGTCCCTAAAACATTATTCTTTAATGCTGTAACTAATTATTTAGATTTGCCCATGGATTTGCCCTTTCCATTACTCTTAAATCCTTTTTGTACTTCCTTTCTTTCACATGGGAACATATTCCTCCTTTCTGAAAACTCATTTTAGATTTTTATTTTAGTGTGAGTCTAGTGGCAGAGGCAAATTCTCTTTGTTTTTACTTGCAAATATCTTTATTTTGCCTTCACTTTTGAAAGAACTATTCACTGAATATATAATTCTAGGTTACTTCTACTTACTTCTTTTAGGACTTTCATGGTGTTATTATGTTGTCTCCTGGCTTCTACCATTTCAGTGAAGAATTCTGCTTATTGTTTCTTCCACGAAGGTGATGTATTTGTTCTTTTGGCTTCTCTTAATATTTTCTCTTCGTCTTTGGTATATAACAGTCTTACTAGGATGTGCTGAGGTGTGATTTCTTTTTGTTTATCCTACTTGAGGTTAATAGAGCATTTTCAGTGTGTGGCTTGATTACCATTTCTCTGTTTCAGAGAATTCTCAGCCAGTGTCTTTTCAAATATTGCTTTTGTCCCATTCTATTCTCTATTTTGGAGACTACTATTAAGTGTACATATGGTAGACCTTTTCAGTGTGTCATGTATCTTCTATGCTTTTCCTCTTTATCTGTATGTTTTCTCCTGATTTATCTTTCTGTTCACTAACTCTGAGATGTCTAACCTGTTAAACTCAGCTACAGTTATTTTTCAGTACCTGAATTTCTGTTTTATTTTGTGTAAATTTCAGTTTTTGATAAAATGCTCAATCTTACCTATTTTACTGAAATAATCCTTATAGTCATTTAAAAGTCTGTGTTGGAAAATTCCAAAAACTGAATCACCTATTGATGTTTAATATATTGTTTCCTTTTGTTTTTGTCACGTTTGTATTTTTTCTTGCATAATAAAATGAATGAATGGAATGATGGATTCTAGAGATAATTTGAGTCTCTGATTGATGTTATATGTCTTCAGAATGGATTTATTTTATTTTTTGGAGGGGAGGGAGGGGAGACTGACATAGTATTAAGCATATCATCTTAATCCAGTCTAGACTTTAACTACATCAAAGCTGGGTTTCAGTCTTTATAAAGGCTGGTATTTTTCCAAATACCCTTACTCCTGGGATTAGTCCCTTCTGACATCCTTGCTGGAAGAGTGGTGTTTCCAGTGCTCCCATTCTTCGGTGGACCCTGAAATCCTCACTTTTTTCTCTCCAGCTTTGTGAGATAGCTCAGAGCTCTACTTCTTTTCTACACTCTTAGCAGCAGCTGTTTGACTCCTAAGCCTCTTGGTTTGGTGTCACTTACAAACGCACTAATGTTTTGAAGAGGAAGCAACACAGCTCAGTGTGTCTCCCTTCTCCCAGGATCTTGGTGCTTCAGTTTCTGATTGCCTCAGTAGTGATCTAATGTCTTGAAACCAATGTTTGCTTCCTTTGTCTAGCATTTCTAGATGTGCTCAGTGGGAGAGTTCGTCTTCAATTAACTACTCTATTACTGCCAGAAGCCAAAGATCAGTCCTGCTGTTTTAGATCCTACTGTTTTGCTTAGAAACTTTCAGGATAAAGTCATGCTTTCTCTACTGTATCAAACAATAACGTGTACCAGGACCCTCCAGAGAGGCTTCATCATAGGGTAGTTCCCCAGCTCTGCCTGCTCGTCTCAGTACTTAAAGCTTCTTTTTGACTCTCATCCTTTGGACTGGGGTTCAGTCAATCAAGCTTTAATGGTCATGACATAAAGGTGTTTCCATTCAGGGCCTAATTCAAGATCCCATCTTGCCGTCAGATATGAAGATTGAATCATAAATTATACTGGTGAACAGGCTAAAGGATATCAAAGAGTCTCCTCTCTCTGGTTCACAAAGCAGTCACAACTTTAATGATAATGTATTTGTACTTAAAAATTACATTCCTGTCTATTTCCACATTAATTTCTTGTAGGGTAAATGAGACACAAAGAGATTACATTTTCTGATCACAGGGCTAGTTCATGAGAACTAAGACTGCAGTCTATGTGTTTTAATATATAGGCTATTTTTCCCATAGTCAACTGCACTCAATTTTTTGAACTGAAAATGTAGTGTATTAGATGGTCTCTGCTTCTATTTCCATGAATCTAATTGACAGGCCTGCAGTGGTTACCGCCTAGTGGTAGTCACTTCAGGAGTAGTCATCTGCAAAGTGGCCTAGAGCTTCCCAAACTTCAGCCTCTGCTTCCTTTGTCATTCCTTCCACGGCTCCCAGTTAGGCTCCTGCAGCTCTGATGTGATTGACACTCCAGCACATACCAGTGGAAAGTGGAGAATCCCATTCATGGAGCTTCCGTCCCCCAGTGCTCTCTCCAGCATTTTCTGATCCCCTCAGTAGTGCCCCACACTCCCATAAGTGATTTCACCACCATTGGCCATAGTCTCAGAAAGGAAGTGAAATCCCAGCGAGGCAATGTGACCCAGTCTCCGTGCTCCCCACTCCTTCTGAATACAGTTCAGTGGCCCATGCAGATGCCTTGGCCTCCTTTGAGGACCATATAAACTGAGCCTAGCATTTTCCTGGAAAATAAGAATCTCTCTCTAACTAAGTGGGCATTCATAGAGACTGAATACCCTCTTTAAGCTTCCAATTAACTTACCAACATTCACATCTGGTGAAGAGTGATCAAGCTGTGAGTTCTCTCCCCAAGCTTGGGTGTTTGGCAGCACAGAGGTGCAACTCAAAGGAAAACCTCAAGAATCCTTTCTGCCTAAGCAGGAGTTCCTGTCCATTTGGAGTGTCCTGTGTGTGCCATTATGTAAAGGGGCTTGTAAGGTCGTTCTGACACTGTTCTTTGGAAGGAAAGTAGGACATGCCCAGTACTGGTCACGTCCATTGGCACTTTTATTTTCCAGTGTTTTCTCTTTGGTTTCTTTGCTCTGTCACTACCACCGTGTGATAACTGGTTAGTTAGTGACTAAAATTGCCAAAAGCAAACGATCACATACAGAGTTGAACTCTAACATTAACTCTTCAGAAACTAGGAACTCTTTTTACCCCCGGCCACTCACCCCAGGCACTGCCATCAGATTCAGATTGGGGAAAAAAAAAAGGGATCGTGTATGCTGTGCATTAGCAGACTTTGTGAACCAACATGGTCCCTTAGGACGCATAAAAGGGAAAACAATTAATAAGTGATTGGTATTTCTATGCTTTTTTGAGAAAGTTTAATTTTCACTTTTATCAAACTGTCCAATTACAAGGATAGAGGTGGTAACAAGCAGAAAAGTTATTTATGTGCAAAAATCCCTTGATATTAAAAAAAATTTTTTTGCTTATTTATGGATATCCCCAGAGAATTTTAATATTTTTAGAGGGAGGAATACACCTCTAAAAAAGAAAATAGATTCATACCAACAGTGGGAAAAGGCAGTTATACGTGGAGAAAAAAGTATCAAATACATATCTTTATATTTAAATATGCTATTGTTTAGCATAAACGATTTCAGTCAGCTTGTTCCAGATGTTTCCTTAAACCTTACTAATGGTTCATTTATCCATGAGTAAAAAAGATTTGCTCTTTCTCACTATTTCTACAAATCAAGTTGAGCATTTCTCTTGAGAAACAGCTAATGTGTTTAGGACCAGCTCTCATGTCATGGGAAGCTAAAAACACCAAGTTTCAAAACAAAATACCTTCCACATAATTTCTTTTCTAAATTAATTTACCTCTTTCTCCCAATTAGAATCAAGAATTCCCATCTCATATACCTCCTCCAGTGTGAAAGCAGAAAATATTCTGTTGAATTAGCTGAAGATAAGAACGATTATTGGGACATAGTATGGTTTTGAAAAATTCTAGGATTTCTGTCAGTGAATGTTTATAGGGACATTTTTAGTGTGCATTTATTACAAAGTACAATGAGGTCTATAGAATAGCTTATAAATTGGTTCTTGCCCCAGTAGAAATTTAGCATTGCAGAGAAACTCAGAATGACAAAAAACAAAACAAAACAAAACAAAAAAACAAAAACTGATATTGTCTTTCATATAAAAATTTAACTTAAAATTCATAAACTCTTAAGTACCACGATCTTTATTTCTAAGAACTGGTACACAATTCATGCATCTAGAAAGCACTCATAAAATTTTTGACAACCATAGTATTTCCTGCACTGCTAACAATTTATGATAGAAATGAACCATTTATCTTAATTTATTTTTTATTAGCTTTGCAATACAGAAAGGGAAAAGGAGGAATGGCATAACTGTCAATGCAGATTTTGTGATCTGTTGATGTGGGATATGTACTTTATGACTAGATTTGTTTTTATGCTTCATGTAAAATGGTGACTGTTATGAAACTGTAGAAAATCTAACCTCAGCTGCTTTTCTTTCATTTAACAATGGAGGATTTTCTTCCTAAAACAAGAGACTCTCAAAGATATTGATGGCAAGTTTACAAGGTATTGTGTATGAATTTTGTTATCCCATTTATGTAACTTGTGTAAGATTCTCTCCACATGTATAGAGGCTCAGAGTCCTATCAGATCTGGGACTATGTTCATCAAAGTATAAAACATTTGTTGCCTCTGGTGGGAAGATTTGAGATGAATTCTATTTAAAATTTCCTATTTTTTCTTGATTATCTGGCTAGCTTTCAAAGGAAGACAAGTTATTTTTGTCAATATAGTTCAGTGATGTGTTCGGATGCCCCCAAATGGAAGTTCTGCTCCTTGGGCCAGTATCATGGCTCCCAGTTTAAAGCCAGGCCTCCGGAGCTCCTCAGACAACAGCTAGGGACAGCACACAGCAGCCCACTGCTCTCTAAGGGCACCTCTGGGGCGGGAACTGGAGTAACTTCCCATGGAGCTTTTAGTTAGCAATGCCTATCTGTGGGGGCCTACGGGTTATCACCAGATTCTCTGTCCTGATCTCACCCAGCTGACGACACTCACCAGGCAACGATGATCAGTTTTTAACTCAGGGTGTCTGGGGTGAGACCTGGATATTTGCATTTGCGACAGGAATATCAGGTGATGCTGAAACCCACCAAAATTTCAGAGCATCTGGACACACTATATCCCAGTGAAGGTTCTCTGCCAGGGAACGGAGCTTTCTGTGCCCCACACATCAGTCTGTCTTAGCAACCAATGACTAACGTCAACATCCTGAGATGACTGCTCCGTGCAGTGGTGAACCAGAACCGCGTCAGAGCAATCTGTCTTAGAAGCCAGGCCTGACCATTAAGAAGTGACTCCCTCGATGGCAGGTCTAAGACCACAGGTCCCTTGTAAAAGCTTCCTCAGCTTCTCTCTCTAGCCCAGGAAGGCCTTATAGCATTAAAACATTATGGCCAAGAATCCAGGCTTTGGACTTGCCAGATTGTTTTTGAATTCTGGCTCCATCACTAGTCTATCTGGCCTTCAGGAAGGATCAGTTACCTTATGTATTAAATAGAAATAATACCTACTTCATAAGATTTTTTGAATTTTCATTTGTGAATAGCTTTACTGTGATATAATTTGCTTACCATATAATTCACACATTTAAAGAATTTAAAGAATTCTTAAAGAATTAAAGAATTCTTAAAGAATACAGTATATGACTTTTTTTTAGTATATTCATGGAGTTGGGCAACCATCACCACTGTCTAATTCCAGAACATTTTTGTCGCCCCAGAAAGGAACTCTATACCCATTAGCAGTCACTCCACACCTCCCTTTCCTCCCCCAAGTCCCTGCTAACTACGAATCTACATCTGTCTCTACAGATTTCCCTATCAGGGCATTTCATATAAATGGAACCATGCTTTATGTGGCTTTTTGACTGCTTTCTTTCATTTAGCATGTTTTCAAGGTTTATCCATGGTGTAGCACATACCAATATTTATTCCTTGTGATTGCTGGATAATATCCCATAGTATGAATATGCCACATTTTGTTTATTCCTTCACCAGTTGATGGGCATTTGTGTTGTTTCCTACTTTGGGTTATTATGCCTAATGCTGCTATGAACATTCACATACAAGTTTTTGTGGGGACGTGTATTTTCATTTCTCTTGAGTATATACCTAGGAGTGGAATTGCTGGGTCCTATGGTAACTCCATGTTTAACATTTTGGGGAACTGACAAACTGTTTTCCAAAGTGGCTCCATTTTATATTCTCAGCAGCACTGGGTGAGAGTTCTAATATCTCCCATCCTTGTTGTTGTATTTTTGATTAAAGCCATTTTAAAAGTGAGTAAGAAGTAGTATCCCCTTAAGGATCTGACTTGCATTTCCCTCATGACTAATGGTGCTGAGTGTCTTTTCGCATGCTATTGGCTATTTGTATATCTTCTTCAGAACGATGTCTATTCAGACCCTTTGCCCATTTTTTAATTGGATAATTATTGGATAATTTGTCGTTTTATCAGTGAGCTGTAGGAGTTCTTTATATATACTGGATACAAGCCTCTTGTCAGATATATAATTTGCAAATACCTTCTCCCTACGGATTGTCTTTTCACTTTTCTGCTTTTTTTATTGTAGTATAGTTGGTTTACAATGTTGTGTTAATTTCTGGTGTACAGAGGAGTGATTCATTTATACATATATTATATATATATCCCTTTTCATGTTTTTTTTTCATTATAGGCCATTACAAGGTCTCTTCACTTTCTTGATGGTGCTCTTTAAAACAAAACACTAACTTTGGATGAAGCTCAATTTATCTAATATTTCTTTGGTTTCTTGTGTTTTGGTACTGCTGCCTAATTCAAGGTCATGAATAGTTATTTACCCCTATGTCCTACAGGATTTGGGTAATGATTAACTGAGATCGTGTATGTGAATTCTAGACATGTAATTATTAGCAGAAAGTAATTATCATATTTAATAACATTCAAAAAAATTATGGGCTCTGCCTTCCAACCCTTATCTGGTTTCTGTGGTTTCTACCCCAGTGACTTTCTCCTGGTTGGTTGGACTATCTTTGAATTCAGGCTCTTCCTGAAACACTGCCTCTGGAAACTACATGACTTAATTTGAAGCAAGTGAGCTGACACTTGTTTAATCCAGGTTCTGAACTGTCCAGGAGGGGGCATCAGACAACTAGAAGAGAATCCCCTGGAAAAATTAGCTTTAATCAAATAATAGCCACTATTCCCTGAGCACCTGCTGTGTGGCATATTCTTTATGAATATTATCTCATTAGAATAGCCATAGGCATTAAGTAGTGTCATCCCAATATTATAAATGAGCCAACTGACTTTCAGGGAAGCTTAGTAACTTTTGCAAGATTTCTCAGCTTAGCAATTGATGAGCTGAGATTTGACTGAATATGAAGCCCATGGTCCTTCTTGTGTGCCACCAAGTCTCACTCTTACAGGGTAACAAAGAATCTTGAAGCAGTGTTAGAACTTCCTTCTTTCTTGAGTAGCTCGAAACAGCATTAAAATACTAACAAGAATGGCTAAGAGAATATGTACTGGACTTGGAGGGCACTGGAGAAACTGGAAATCAAATGTACTGAGCTCAAGGACTTATAAATTAGAACGCAAAACACAAACAAGCAGCCTACCTTGAAGCCAATTATAAAGTAATAAGGACTCAATGATGTCAACATTTTCACTTCTGGGCTGGTTTAAACGCTGACTTAACTTTTAAGAAGCTTGAACCTGACCAATTTCTCTAAGTCACTATGCTTACAATTCAAATACCCACCCAGGGGACAGTTAGCAGGACTTTCTCACATTCTCGGCTGGGACCACCTGCGGCACAGTCCCCTGGGACGCTTGTTAAAGAGCAGGTTCCGGAGCTGCTCCCCACGTTTACTGACATGCTGGCCTTCTGGCTATCATTCTGCGTTTCTAAGCAGCTCTTCACTAAAAAGCAAGCATTAGCAAACAAGAGAACTATTTCCTCATCATCAGATTCCACTTTTTGCCTTTAGAAAATAGCATCTCCCCCTTAAGTTTGCTTTTACTACGAGTCCTGAACACTATAAAAAGAGATGTTGATTTAAAGCTAGTAGAATGTATAGTTAGGCACATAGTGACAGTAATCATAACTAAGACTTCCATAGCAATTACCGTGGGCCAGGTGCTAAGTCCTTCCTTATGTATTAACACACTGAATCCTCACAAATCTCATGCTGATACCATTCACTTCAAACCCATTACACAGATGAGGAAACAGAGAGACCCAAGGTCAAGGTCATGTAGATTGAAATGGACAAGAGCCGAAATTGGAGCCCACCAGCAAACTGACTTCACAGTCTAAGCTCTTGAACATTACAATTCTTTTTTCTTAAAAAATGATTTAAAGTAAAAGATCAGAAAACAACAAACCCATAAGTCCATCAGTAGGGGACTGAGTAAAGAAATCACATATTCCCCAATGATACGCAGCAATGAAAAAGTGCGAAGAAGCTACCACTGAGCTGAAAGGCAAGGCGCAGGATGTCTATCATGTGCTGCCTTTATGTGTAGAATGCACTTCTTTTTTCAAATTGGTTTTTGAGAGATTGTTCTGTGTTGGGAGTTTGGCCTTTGGTTGTTACAACTTTTTCTCTAGCTTATCATTTGATTTCTGGTAGCCTTATGGTATAATTTCCCACGGAAAGTTATTTCTTTATGTGATGTACTTGAATTAACCTTCCATTGTATGGCTTTTGAATTTTGAGTCATCATTAGAAAAACCATCCCCACTTCAAGGATTCAAAGAAGTTTTCCCAAGATTTTCTTCTGATGCTTTTAAGGTTTCTTTTTAAGTATGGGATTTTTAACGCATTTCAAGTTTATCATGATATACGGGTGAGGTAGGAACAAGCTGACAGTTTTCACAACACCCATTATTAAAATGCCTTCTTTGCCCCCACTGATGTGTGAGGTGCTCTGTTTATCATAAAGTAAGTTTTCTTATGTATGTTGGATTATTTGTGGATTTATTTTGTCCCTTTGGGGACAAGGTTTTTAATTTACAAGGTAGCCAGAGGCCTATGCTTTGTAGTCAAATATTATTTCAGAGCTGGAGATAAATTTATGGCCTATTTAATGTACCATGTTATTGCCAATATCCCTCAAGGTTCTGGGGAAGTTTCAGAAGTAATGGACAGTGGTTTTACCATGAAGTCTTCAGAGGCAAAAAAAATCTAGGGAAACACTGTTCCTGTTGATAAAGATACTGTGCCACTCCCCTGATAAAATTTCCTAATTCATATCATTCCATCCACTCAACTCTACAGGTACCTTTGGAAAAGAGCAGCCGTGAGGATTAGGATTAAATTCACATTGTCTGTGGCCCAAAAGAGAAAGTGTACTACCATTCACATATCTTTGGCATTGTGTGAAAGCACAGGATCAAAATCAAACATTTCCATTTTCCAGACTCTTAATGTGTGTCTGCTGTTGGCTTCTAGAATCTGCCCATTTATCCCCAAAACCACAACAAAATGGCAGCTTGACTCAAGATTATGGTGAGCAGTCAGAATGGACATCATTTAAAAGTCCACAAACATTAAAAGCTGGACAGGGTGTGGAGAAAAGAGAACCCTCCTACACTGTTGGTGAGGATGTAGTTTGGTGCAGCCATTATGGAAAGCAGTTTGGAGATTCTTTAAAAAATTAAAAAGACTTACCCTATGATCCAGCAATCCCACTCCTGGGCATATAGCCAGAGGAAATGCTATTTTGAAAAAGATACATGCACCCCAATGTTCATAGCAGCACTATATACAATAGCCAAGAAATGAAAGCAACCTAAACGTCCATTGACAGATGACTGGATAAAGAAGCTGTGGTATATTTATACAATGGAATACTACTCAGCCATAAAAAAGAATAAAATAATGCCATTTTCTGTAACATGGATGGATCTGGAGATCATCATTCTAAGTGAAGCAAGCCAGAAAGAGAAAGAAAAATACCATATGATATCACTCAATATGGACTCTAAAAAAAAAAAAAAAAAAGAAAGAAGAGAAAAAAGAAGCCACTAATGAACTTATGAACTTATCTACAAAACAGAAACAGACTCACATTGTAAACAAACTTATGGTTACCTAGGGGAAAGTGAGTGGGAAAGGACTAATTGGCAGTTCAATAGTCACAAATATTAACTATTGTATATAAAATAGATTTTAAAAAACCCCAAATTTCTTCTATATAGCAAGGGAACTATATTCAATGTCTTGCAGTAACCCATAATGAAAAAATACGAAAACAAATATATGTTATGTATATGTATGATTGAAACATTATGCTGTACACCAGAAATTGACACATTGTAACTAACTATATTTCAATTAAAAAAAAAAAAGACATCATGCTAAAAAAAAAAAAAAGGAGTATGGTGAGAATGCCACAGGGGCTACTGAAACTAAAGTCACTTTTCATATCACAAAGCCCCTGAATGGGCCACTCCATGACTCACAGTCCCTTTAATCCCCTAGAAAGCCTGTTTGAATGGGATCAAATTCCTGACAGTTTTTGAACTTTGCAGATTCCATATCAGACCCCAAAGTCTCAAATTACCCATGAATAGTGGGATAAGGCAGTGGGAATGCTGGGCCACAAGGCCTGCGTGTGACTGGGCCAATGCTCTTGGCTCAATCTCTGCCCCGTGTTAAGCTCCAATAACCCCAGTTTGAATGTGTGTGCTCTTTAGGCCTGAACAGCTGGGAGGAAGGGGGCAGTCACAAATTAAATGAGGAGGTGTAAAAAGTTGTGGGAAGAAAAACAAACCAAGATGGCAAAAACAGGTGCCAAAGGGCGTTTGTTCACAATTCCATCACGATTTCATTTCTTTGTGTATGATTAGCAGCTAAGCTGCCTTAAGGAAAATTTCATGCTTCTTTGACCTTTTGATGTCCTGAAGAGAAAATGAAATAACACCTGTTGCCAGAAGATTTTCCAAGAGAGCAGGTTCCCCAGCAATCTCAAGTGCTCCACTATTCTATCCTGCGTATGAATTCCAAGATGTGTCTTGTAGAAACCCACCTATTCAAGCACTAACTGAACAGTACAGCTGTCCCTTTACTGTAATTTTCTAATATTATCTGAGGATTATCTAGTCTTAAGCCTGACCTTTTCATTAGAAAGACTGTTTTACAAAGTTGCAAGCTTGCATCACAAACATTTCTCACAGCGACCCTGACAATTCATGAATTCTAAGTAGGAGACCCAAAGGGTGAGAGTTCTAGAGAACAGCCACACAGTCCCATTCACAAGGACCTATGCCAGTACAGCCTGCAAGTAAACGCTGGGCTGCAGCAAGTCTCTAGTGAATGGCTCTCTGGCTCTACTCATCCTTGCTGAGGGACTTGCATGTGCCTCAAGTTCCCCCGAATTGTCCTAGGGGGCATCTCCTGTGCTCCTTGGCCTGGTCTTCTTGGTTACCCTTTAGCTTTCAGCCTTTTCTTCCTTGCCCACTCCAGCTCACTGTGCTGTGCTGATTCATGGCTGTAGAAGGCACCACCGCGGCTGCCGAGGCCCTCGTCGTCACATCTGTGTCCAGATCGCAAACCACTGAGCTCCATACCAAGGGGCTGTCTCTTGGTGCCCTCAGGGTCCTGGCTTAATTCATTTTTGACCTGATCTTTCATTACAGCCTTCACCTTCAGACTCAAAGTGGAAATAGGACTGGAGGACCATTTAAATGAGTGACAGACATCCTACTCTTCCCTTGAAGCCTACCATTCTTGAACCCTCTGCCCTTAGAAGAGGTTCTAAGAATGCTCTTCCAGCTCAAAAGGCTTCTCACTCCTTTATGCCAAGGGAGCCCTGGCCAGCCTGCTCCCAGTCCTTTAGACATGTCTAAGTCCCAGGACAAACATATGCAGGCCTTCTGCCATGAGATTAAAGGCATAAAACAACTGACATAAAACAACCTTGAAAATAAATGCTACTTCTTCATGAAACTGGCATTCTGAATATATAACCCTATGGATGGAGAACAATAGTTTTATTTTTCCTTCCAAATCACTGGAGGAAAGCAAGAACTGATAAATGAAAGGAAATGGGCTGCGCCCTTGACTGTCACTTCACAGAAACAGGCCCACTCATTGATACACAACATTAATGATGTCTCAGGTTTCCCGTGCGCAGCCCAGGTTTCTAGGAGCCATTCTCTTCAAGTGTTAGATGCTCACTTGGCCTCCCAGATCCATGAGCCAGTCAGCCTCATAAGCTCATACCTCGTGGGCCTGGGTACTGCTGTCCTGGCCACTTGACCCCACTATGATTCATGATCCAGTCAGTCTTGTTGCTTTCAAGCTTGGCTTTCCACCCAGTGGCATTCTCCTCCCTATTCAGAGGTAAAATAGCATAGTAATTAAGAGCAACATGGAATTCTTGGCTCAACCAAGTCTTAACTGTGTGACCTTGCACAGGTTATGTGTCTTGCCCCTGTAAGTGAGCTACAGAATGGCTACAGAATGGGGTTAATAATACTAACAATAATAATACTGACCTCATGGAGATTTCTGAAGGATTACATGAGGCAAAGTATGTAAAGCCCTCTCTCTGAGATGCTGCCCTCCATATTGTTAGGCCTTTCTGATCACTGGGGCAACGCTGATTTACCAAGCTGCTAATGCAGCCTCCCTCTTCCCTTGGAACATACTCTCTTCCAGGAGGGAGGTTCTTAGGGCCTCTCCTTGCGCCAGTTGCATATGTCCGAAAGCATATGAACTGAAGAATCAGCACATCTGAGGCTCAAACTGGCCCCAGCCCCAGAATGACTTTGTCAGTGAGCAGGGTTACAGGGCCAGTGGGTTACAGAACTACCACTGAGTCTGATTCCATTGCCCCTTTTCTGTTTTCCCTCACTGCATACGGCCTCGCTGTGAAACAGCACAAGTCAAGTACAAGCAGGAGCAGTGGTGAGGAGGGAACAAGGTCTCACTACAGCTAATAAAGGGTGATCTTTCCCCTCAATTACCCTTCAGCAGAGGGGATTAATTAGTGACTTCCTTAAAAGCTGTTTTCTATGTATTAACTTACGGTAAGTGTAGCTTTGGTGGGATGTGTGACACTGCTGTTAACAGGAACCCAGACCTGGTATCTAATCTTCTGGCAATTCTTACCTACATGACTTCATGTATCATTAAAACTTTCCTCTGCTTTCTCAGAGGTAACTCCATCCTAATTCTACCTCATATAAATGTTAGGTAACATGTGAGTAAGTCTCTCCTGTGCAGATCTGGACACCCAGAGGAAGGATGAGCTTCTCTACGATACTTCTGGAGATTAGGACAGACATATAAAAACGATGCTGACTTCCCTCTCCCCAGAATGACTTTGCTTTTCCTACTTTGCCCTCCCTTGTAACCTGTATTGGACAGGAGTCTTCCCTCCTTGGGATGCTGGCCATGCCTACGACATCTCCCTATCAGAAATCTCCTTGCCTATGATCCCCGCCGGGAGAATCAGCTGTAGGCATCCGTGCTCCACACTGCAAAGCACCGCCCTAGACGACTGGACAAAGAATGGTCCACGACTGAATGCATCAGTCCTCTCTCCAAGACTGAACTCAAAGAGACAAAAGAATGGAAGCAAATCCCAGGATGTCAACAACAGAAGTAATATATGGGCATGTGGAATCCCAGAAAAAGTGAGAGAACAAGAAATAAGAAATAAATGAAGATAATTTCCCCCAAATAATGAAATATATAACTCACAAGAAAATCAGATAACTATTTCAAGCAAGATGAAAATAACGTGTGTGCACACAGACACATGTACACGCACACACACAAATCTAGACACCTCATAGTCACACTGCTGTAAAGCAAAGATAAAATAATCTTGAAGGCAGCAAGCATTTTTAAAAAAGGAATGCACGTATATTAAAAAACAAACAAAAATAATTACATCAGACTTTTCATCCCAAACCATGTAAGACCAACCATAAAGTGACATATTAAAAAAAACCATTAACCAGCTTTATTTTTGTTAGTAGTTTTAGATTTACAGAAGTGAGAGACAGTACACAGAGTTCCATGTATCCCCCCCTTTTCCCAGCCTTATGCTCCAACTCTGCAGTTTTTCTATTATTAGCATCCTGTGTGTTTTGCATTTGTTACAACTGTTTATTGTAATATAATGATTAATTAATGTAGTTGGAATAATTATGTAATGTAAAAATTATTGTTAAATTATAATAATGTAAACTATGGACTACATTAACTATAGTTTATAGTTTATATTTAGGTTTACTCTTAACTGTAGTTCTGGGGTTTTGAGACATGCCTAATGACATGTATCAACATTTGATTTATAAAAAATAGTTTCCCCACCCTAAGCCCCCCTTACTCCACCCGTACATCCCTCCCTTCCCACTGGCAACCACTGATCTTTCAACAGCCATGGCACAACATATTTAAAATAAGGGAGAGGGGAAGCATAGTTCAACCCAGAATTCTATGCATAGTGAAAATACTGTTTAAAATGAAGGTGAAATGAAGACATGTAGACAACTCAGTGACAGCAGCTGTGTACCACAGGGATGTTAATTAAAATTTTTCAGGCAGGAATATTATTATCAAATGGAAACTTGGATTTGCACAAAGAAATAAAAAGCAGTGTACACGGTAAAAGTGAACATAAATATAAAGATATTTTTCTTGCTTTTAATCACTTTAAAAGATATCTGACTAACATAAAATAATTAACAGTTTGCTGTAGGGCTTATATGTAAAAATAAAACGTACAAAAATAAGACAACAATAAAGGTGGGAGGAATTGAAAATATGTTGTTGTACGATTCTTACACTATACATAAAAGTGGTACAATATTATTTTAAGGCAGCTGTGATAAGTCAGAATTATACATTTTAAACCTTAGAGCAACCATTAATTTTTTTAAAGAGATAAAGCTAAAAGCTACAAGTGAAAATAAAATGGATTCATAAAATTTACTCAATCCAAAAGAAGAGGAAAAGGGAATAAAGAACAAATGAGAAAAATAAAAACTAGCAAGAAAATACATTTAAATTCAACCATGTAATAATTAGAGTAAATATAAATGGTTTAAACATGTATATTAAAAGTCAGAGATAAAAGTGCAAAACAAACCACTACCACCAACAGAAAACAATCAACTATGTCTTGTCAACAAGAAACCTCTTAACACAGGGGTCAACACACTACAGCTCAAGGGCTAAATCTAGCCTGTATCTTTTTTAAGGCCTTTATTAACATCAGACAAAGCAGACATCAGAACAAAGAGTATTAGCAGGGATAAAGATGAACATTAGGCAATGATAAGTGGCTCAATTCATTATATAGACATAAGGATCTAAATATATAGGAACAAAGCTTCAGAAACATGAAGCAAAACCTGACAGAACTACAAGGAAACACAGACTCACAACTGCAATCAGAGACTTCAATACTAACACTCCTCTTTCAGTAACTGAAAGACAAAGCAGAGGAAAAAAGGTAAAGACGTAGTCCTGACCACTACAACCAACTTGACCTAACCAACAATCATTGAAGACTCCACCCCAATTATAACAGAATACACCTTCTTTTCAAGTGCACAGCAAAGACTCAGCAAGACAGATCATATTCTGAGCCACAAAATGAACCTCAAGAAAGTTAAAAGAATGGAAAGTATATACAGTATGTTCTTTAAATCAAAATGGAAATAAACTTGAAGTCAATAGTAGATAACACGAAAAAATCCCAAAGTGTTTAGAAATTACACACACTTTAAAATAGAACAAAGAAGGAGTCAAACAGAAATATCTTCTGAATTGAATCAAAATGAATTTTAAAAATTCCAAATTTATGACATATGACTAAATCAGAGAGGGAAACTTATAGTATTAAATGAATATATTAGGAAACAAAGTTTTCAAGTTAATAATCCAAGCTTCTATCTTAAAGGAGAAAAAGAACAGCAAATTAAACCTAAATCAAGCAGAAAAGAACTAGTAAAGATAAGAGCAGAAATAAATAAAACTAAAAGCAGAAAATCGATGAAACCAAAAGCAGTTCTTCGCAAAGATTAATAAAATTAATTAAACTCCAGACAATCTGATGAGAGAGAGAGAGAGGAGGCAGAGCAGGAGAAGATACAAGTTACCAATGTCAGAAATAAAAAAAAGAAATAGATCCTACAGATCTTATAAACATTAATCGATGGGGCCGGGGGAAACTATGAGAAACTTTACGCCAATGAATCTGAAAACTTAAATCACAGTGGTTCTCAAGAAAGAGACACTTGGCAAGAATGTCTGAAGACGTTTCTGGTTGTCACAACTTGGGGGCTTGCCCCTGGCATGTAGGGAGTAGAGACCTGGGACACTGCTAAGCATTTCTCATGCACAGGACACCCTCTCACAACAATTACACCACCCAAACTTCAGTTTGGTTGAGAAACCCTGACTTAAACAAAATGATAAATTCCTTGAAAAACATCAGCTACCAAAGTTTTCCCAAGAAGAAATAAATAACTTCAATAATTGTGTATCTATGAAGCACACTTACCTCATAGTTCTAAATTTTCCACAAAAGAAAACTCCAGGCCCCGTGGCCTCACAAGTGAATTCAAACAATGAGGAAGAAATATTATCAATTTTATACACATTCTTCTAGAATATAGAAAAAGAAAGAACATCTCTCAACTCATTTTATGAAATCATTACCCTGTTACCAAAACCAGACATTACAAGAAAACCAATAACTAAATATCCTTCATGACCATAGCCATAAAAATATTTTAATAATAATTCAAATGAAACAGTTGATAAAAAGGATAATAAATCATGAGCAAGTGGGATTAATCTCAGGAATGCAAGGTGTGTTCCACATTAGAAAATCATCAATATAATTCACCACACCGATAGACTAAAAAATAATAATCCTATGATCACTGAAAATGATGCAGACAAAGCATTTGAAAACCTTCAACCTCCATTTGTTTTTGTTTTGTTTCGGTTTTTTTTTGGGGGGGGGTAATTAGACTGATTTATTTACATTTAGAGGAGGTACTGGGGATTGAGCCCAGGACCTCGTGTATGCTAAGCATGCACTCTACCACTTGAGCTATACCCTCCCCACCTCAACCTCTATTTGTGATCAAGTCTGTCAGCAAATGGGAATAAAAGGGACTCCTTTGGTCTGATTAGGGCATCTACAAAAAACCTACACAGCTTACCTCCAAACTTAATAGTGAAAGAATAAGGCAGGGACATCATCATTCCTATTCAGCAATATACCACAGGTCTCAGTGAAGTAAAGCAGGAGAGAGGGGTGAGAGAGGGGTCAGCATACACATTGGAACTGACGATTTAAAACTGCCTTTATTCACAGATGGTATGACTGTCTATATAGAAAACCTCAAAGAATCTTGAAGTGAGTTTAGCAAGGTCACAGAATATAAAGTTAATATAAAACATCGTATTTCCAAATACCAGCAACAAACAACTGGAAGTTAAATTATAGTATCATTTGTGATAACACCAAAAAAGACACGAAACACTATTCAGCAAAAATGTAAAAAAATTTGTTCAATGAAACTAGAAAACACCAAGAAGTCATACTAATTCATGGATTGAAAGATCCAATATTAAGATGTCAATTCAAACTGAGCTATTGATTAAATGCAATCCCAATCAAAACCCTAGTAGGGTTTTTTTGTTTGTTTCATAGACAAGCTGATTCAAAAATTTGTATAGAGAAGCAAAGGATCCCAAACAACTATTTTGAAAACTACAACCTAGTTAAAGGACTCATACAACTTAATATCAAGACTCATTATAAAGCTATATAGTATTGACAAAGGACAGATATACAGATCCATGGAACAGAAATTTAGAAATAAAACCACATATGTATGGTCCATTGATATTCAACAAAGGTGCCAATGTAATTCAAAGGGGGACAGGATAGTTCTTGTAATAATGATGAAGGGATAATGGTCACTGATGTGCAAAAAAAAAAGGAACTACAATTCATACTTTACATCATACATAAAACTTAATTTGAGATGGACTGAAGATTTAAATGTGAAATCTAAAACTATAAAACTTCTGAAAGAAAACACAAGAATACAGCTTTGTAGTATTGATTTAAGCAAAGTTTTCTTAGACAAGACAGAAGAAACAAAAAGGGAATAGATAAACAAGATTATACTGTATAGCACAGGGAAATACATACAAGATCTTACGGTAGCTCACAGAGAAAAAAATGTGACAATGAATATATATATGTGCATGTATAACTGAAAAATTGTGCTCTACACTGGAATTTGACACAACATTGTAAAATGATTATAAATCAATAAAAATGTTTTAAAAAAATAAATTTGATAAATTCATCAAAATTTCAAAATCCTGTTAGTTGAAAAGACACTGTTAAGGAAGTTAAAAGATAAGCCAATAGAGTGGGAGGAAATCTTTGCAAAACACACGTCTGTTAAACGACTTGTTTCCAGAATATAAAAAGAATTCTCAGGGCTCATTAATAAGAAACTAAACAACACAATTACAAAGAAATGAGCAGAAGATTTGAACATGCACTTTACCAAAGAGGAGAAAGGATGGCAAATAAGCATATGAAAAGATACACAAAATATCAGTCATCAGGAAAATATATATTAAAGTCACAATAAAAGACAACCATCCACCCATTAGAATGGCTACACTTAAAATAAAAGCTTTATGATACCAAATGCTGACAAGGATGCGAGAAACTGAAACTTACAAAATGCTAGTGGGAATCCAAAATGCTACAACCACTTCAGAAAATAGTTTGGCAGTTTCTAATAAAATTAAATATATACATCATATAACCTAAAAATCTCTCTCCTAGGAATTTACTCAAGAGAATAAAAGCTTATGTCCACACATAAGACTTGTACATGAGTGCTTATTCTGACACCAACTGGTGCACTGCAATACAATTCTGATGCTAGCCGCTGGGAGTTAACACCACATTCCACAGGTTTAAAAGCACAATCTGCACAAGACTGCCCTTACCCCTGATGCCGGCTGCACTTAGGGGTGCTCAGGTCACCTGTACTTTTGATTAACTGGCTACAAACCCAGGGGTGCCCACAACCTCCTCAGGTTTGATAATTCACTAGAATTATCCACAGAATTCAGAAAAGCATTAATATTATGATTATAGTTTTACTTTAAAGGAAAAAAATGAGGACCAGTCAAGTGAAGAGACACAAAGGGTGAGGTCTGGGAGGTCCCACAATGTGGAGGTTCCATGCCCCGCTCCCATGGAATCAGGGTGGTCACACTATTGGCACAGCAGTGTGCTCTCCAACCAGGATGCTCTACTGAGCTTTGATGTCCAGAATTCTGACCGAGGTTTCATCACAGAGAGGTATGATCGAAATCATTGGCCATGTGATTGAATTCAATCTCCAGTCCTCCTTCCTGCCCCAGAAGTTCCCAGACCTCTAATCACATGGTTAATCTTTCTGGTGACAAGCCCTATCCTAAGCCAGACCACTTTCTTAGCATAAACTCAGAAGATTCAAGGGGCTCGTGAGTAGCAAAGACAACCCTAATGCTCACAAAATTCCATGGAGCTGGAGTATACCTCCCGGGAGCCAGTCAAATTCTTTATTATACAACAATACTTACAGCAGCTTTATTCATTATTACCAAAATCTTGAAAGAACCCAAATGTCCTTCAACTGGTGAGTGGATAAAACAAATGAGGTATATCCATACCATAGAATATTAATAGTAAAAAGGAATATTAACAAAAAAGGAATATTAACAATAAAATTGATATATCTAACAACATTGATGAGTTTCAAGAACAGTATGACAGGTTTTGTTTTTTTTTTTAACGTAGGCATTGTAAACGGAATAACTATCTACATAGCATTGTCTTATGACCTGTAGCATCAGAGGAATAGTTCCTTTTGTATAAGCCATAATCATTACACTTAGTTCAGGGTTTTACAGCCTCAGTGCTGTTGATATTTTGGACCAGATAGTGCTTTGCTGTGGGGTGCTGCAGGACGTGTAGCAATATCCCTGCCCCTACTCATTAAGATGCTAACAGCAACTCCCCAGCCCTGACAGTCAAAAACATCCAGACATCCCCAAATGTTCCATGAGGGATAATTTACCCCTAGTTTAAAACTGCTAATTCAGTCAAATACAATTTTTACAGTTTTCATAATCTTAAATATTTTGCAAAGACAAACATAACTTACTTGATCCATAAATCAGTGTAGGAAATTCACAGCATTCAAATTACGCTTTTCATAGGAAAACTTCATCCAAGTTTTGGTAAGTTAGAAACCTTAGAGTAATACTACTGTTCACTCTAGGGCGGACATATAATCATTTTAAACCAAAATTATTAAAACTGTCTAATTTGTCCAAATATTCCCTTTGTCTAGTATTATCTAAATTTTTCCTGTATTTGCATTCCTAATTATTAAAACGGGGCCTGGCGTTTTTCTTATTTCTTCTTGTTATACACATATAATGTATGTACACCTCTATTTCTTATGTTGTATCCTAGCAATCAAGGCCATTAATTTAAAGAATGACTAATTTTTTTTTCACCCACCTCCTTCAGGTGAGTTTGAGTTTTGTTAAGAGCTAACAAACTTACCCACTGGACTTTTTTTTACTTTCTCTCGGAAGATATTGTTCTTCCCTTATTTTAAATTTATATAAATCCTACTTAGTCTATTTACACGATCAAAGTAAGAGCTCCATTAAATTCAAGAGATTTTAAATCTAATTTATTATTTATGGAGATAAAGAAAGTCTCAACAAATGCATATAGAAAATATTTCATAAGTCATGAAAGAATTTTATTCAACTCTTGAGTAAGCTAAGGGAATTCTGGAGGAGCTGAGTGCTGGATTTCTTGCTACTTCAGTATATATGTGTGTGTATTTTATTTGTTTTTAACACAAAGCTCTTTTTCATATCTTAACCTGGTTTGTCATGGGGTTTTATTTGCTTTTAAATAAGTGAGAAAGAAAAATCTGGCTACTCAGCACCCTTACAGTTACAAAGGAAGGTATGAAGTTCCTGACAAACCAGAAGTAATCTTTTCCGTTCCATCTACAGTCCTATTCCATCGTACAGACTCACTGATAAAACTGTTACCAAAAAACCACAAATTCTTAATTTCAACTATTCTTACTCTAAAACCATGTGAAATTAATTTCAATTTTTCTTAAATTTTTCTGTGAATTCTCTATTTGATGGTTAATCTGTATTTCAGAATTAGACATCCTCAGTGGTGCACATAAATGATCGATTTTTATGCCCCATTAATTTCCAGAAGTTGAGAGACAGTAAAGTGGGCGAATGCCAGCTGCAAATACAATTTTACAATTATAAAGAGACTATTTGTAAAAGGCTAATTCATTCTTTTTTACTAAGAGAGGAAGGCTTTCCCCCCATTTACACACACACACACACACACACACACACACACAAGTAGCAGGCTCACTTTTTGAATTCCAACCATGAATCAAAAATACAGAAAAAAACTCACCAATTTGTTGTAGCAGCTTTGGAAGGCGAGAGGTCAGAAACGCAGAGGATTCCAGGGAGCCACTATCTTTCAAGCAGGCACAAAACCTTTTTTTCTTTAACTTTGTTTAGCTTATTTTACTGTAAAGAAGACAGAC
Source organism: Camelus ferus (assembly GCF_009834535.1). Classification (NCBI taxonomy): domain Eukaryota; kingdom Metazoa; phylum Chordata; class Mammalia; order Artiodactyla; family Camelidae; genus Camelus; species Camelus ferus. Next base: position 50,497,066 of record NC_045702.1, on the reverse strand, counting down.
AACATGGCTGATTCTACCTCTGGCAGCAGAAACACCATTACGGTGTAAGCTGCAACATGAACAACTTCTTAATCCCACAGGTGAGACCAGCTATTAGCCTGACTAGACCAATGTCTGATATGCCAGTAAGATATTTAAGAATCCTCACGACAGGCAAACAACAAAAAGAGAAGGGCCAAGATGGCGTATTAAAAGGTTGCCTGTAGCTCACCTTCTCCCACAAATACGTCAAGACTGACGTCCACGGACCCACCCAGCCAATCAGAGCACCTGCTGAACGGTGACAGAACATCGCTTCTTCAAAAGACAAAATATGCCACGAATCCGGTAGGAGAAAAGGAAAAGAGAAGGAAGAAAAAGCAAAACAGTGCGGGACCGGTCCCGCCAGGAGGGAGCGGCAAAGGAGGACCAGCGCTCGTTCGCTGGGGCTCCCCCTCTCCAGTGGAGAGGTTAGCGGGACCGAGGGGGAGCCTCCGAGGCTCGGATCTGTATGCAATAGCCCTTGACTGACTGAACTAAGCTAAATGGGCACAAAGGGTCCTCGAGACCCCTAGCCCTAGAGGCAAACCAGCAGGTGTGGGATGGGACCCGATTCCTGAGCCAGGCGGAGGACTCCGGCCAGCTGTACAGAGGCAATCCCGGGGGACTGCAGGGTGCTATGCGCCGTTGCTGGGAGGGTATGCAGAGCAGAACAAACTCGTTCCCCAACTAAATATGCACAAAAAAGAGCAAAGCAACACTGCTGCTGTGCCCTGGGGGAGGGGCTCCATTGTCTTTGTCTCCTCAGACCCTCAACAGCATTACTGGCATGTTCGGGAGAAGAGAGGTGGGGCTGAGCCACAGCCACCATATTCTGCAGGAGGCTTACAGGCGGAGGTGGGGTCAAAACCTGAATCTATATTCAGGGGCTCCGCAACCTCATTGGTGGGACTGAGATTTGTTTACAGCCCCAGGCAGAGAGGAACATTCTGCCCCAGTGCCTCTATGAACTCGCTCCTCTAACACAAACGAACAAGGAGCGGAGTTCTCGCACAGAGCAGGGGCGAGGGCCGGTGCGGCAGTTTTCTCCAACTCCAGCTACGGAGTGCGGCCCAGGGAGTGGCACTGAACAGGGGAGCGACCCGCCCACTTACCGTGCACAGGCGCAGGGACGAGACACGAGACACGATGTTGGGAGGACGCACCACCTGCCTGCTACTGGCACTGGGAGCAGCACAGATGTGGGCGTGGCCAGAGGGCTTCTGGAAACAGTGAGCAGAGTTTGCGTAGCAGGGCGAGGGCAGGAGCCGCAACAACCACAGAACAAAATGGAGGCCCCATTCAATAGCCAGGGCAGGCTCTGGCCACCAGAACACCAGCCACACCCCCAACCAAAGGGATAAGACAAAAGGTTCAGAAGGAAGACTTGGCAACCACCCATATTTAAGAAGGACCTCTCGACAAAATTATTAAGACTTCAGTCTTCATGGGAACACATCCACTTTTTTTTTCTTTTTCTGATTTGTAATTAAAAAAAATTTTTATGTTCCTATTTTTTAAACCCTTTTAAAATATTTACTAATTTTTAAAATTTGCCTCAGTGTGATTTTTATTTCTGTTTTGTTCTGTTATCAATTATACTGTTATCAAATCTTTTTTTCTTCTTTTAAATTTCTCAATTTGATTTTTTTGTTCTTGTTATCAATTATACTGTTTTCAAATCATTTTTTCTTCAAGTTTTAAAAAATTTGTCTCAACTTGATTTTTCTCTTCATTTTGTTTTTCTGTTATTGATCATACTGTTTTCAAATCTTTTTTCTTCTTTTAAATTTCTTTTTTTGTTTGTTTGTTTTATTTCCACATCTGCTTTAGATAAATAAATAAGAAAATAAACCCCTTCAGGACCACAGTAGATAACTGATACTCCATAATCCATAGTGCCAGATAGATATGAGTAAAATGATGAAGCAGAGGAACCACTCCCAATTAAAACAAGAGAAATCCCCTGAAAGAACGATCAATGAAATAGACCTTGATAGTCTACTAGAGCATGATTTCAAAAAAAGAGTGATCAAAGTACTGAAGAAACTAAAAAGAGATTGTGAATAGAGACACAGAATATGTCAAAAAGGAAACTGAAACTATAGAGGAGCCAATTAAAATTGGAAAACTCATTTGCTGAGATGAGAGCTGAGCTAAAGGCTGTAAATAGCCAGCTAGATAACGCAGAAGAACAAATAAGTGATTTAGAAGACAGGACAACAGAAATCATCCTGAGAGAAAAACAAATAAAAACCAATGAAAACAATATAAAGGACCAATGGGAAAATATAAAGCGTGCCAACCGATGCATTATAGGAGTCCCAGAAGGAGAAGAAAGAGCAAAGGGGATGAAAAGGTATTTCAAGAAATCATGACTGAAAACTTCCCAAACCTAAAGGAGGAATCAGATATCTAAGTACAGGAAGCACAGAGGGTCCTAAACAAGAAGAATCCAAACAGACCCACACCAAGACATATTATAATCAGGATGGCCAGGGTTAAGGATAAAGAAATGATTCTAAAGGAAGCAAGAGAAAAACGAAGAGTTAGTTACAAGGGAACCCCCATAAGGCTTTCAGCTGATTTCTCTCCACAAACACTACAGGTCAGCGGGAGTGGCAAGATATATTCAAAGTACTGAATGAGAAAAAGATGCAACCTAGGATACTTCATCCAGCAAGTGTATCCTTTAGAATAGAAGGAGAGATAAAGAATTTCACAGACAAGCAAAAACTGAAAATTTAGCAACATTAAACCTATGCTAAAATAAATATTGAAAGGTCTACTCTAAATAGAAAAAAAGCAGGATGCTACAGAAAGGAGAAAACCATAATTGGAAAGGTGGTAACTACAATGAATTACAACAGAATAAACATGAAATTGTAAAAGAGGACACCTAAATCACTAAGGGTGAGAGAGGGGATCAAGAAAATACAGCTTTTTTTTTTCTTTCTTTTTTTTTTGTTCTCAGTAGGATGGGTTTAAGCTTATATTACCATCAGTTTAAAACAAACAGATATAGTAATGGCTTAATATATATACAACACAGAGTAACCACAAGCCAAAAGCTTACAACAGTCACAAAAACTAAAAAGAAACCAAGATAATACAAAAGAAAGTTATCAAACCACAAAAAGAAAAAGAAAGATACAAAGAAGAAATACCATATCAAATGCAAAAAACTAAGTTCAAAATGGCAATAAACATATATCTATCAATAATTACTGTAAATGTCAGTGGACTAAATGCTCCAATCAAAAGACACAGAGTGGCAGACTGGATAATAAAACAAGAACGTACAATATGCTGCATACAAGAGACCCACTTTGGGGAGAAGGATACACATAGAGAATGAGAATGAAAAAATATTCCATGCAAATGGAAATGACAAGAAAGCAGAAGTACTAATACTGATTTCAGACAAAATAAACTTTAAAACAAAGGCCATAAAGAAAGATAAAGAAGGACATAATGATTAAAGGAGCAAACAAGATGAGGATATTATACTTGTTAACATACATGCACCCAATATAGGAGCAGCTAAATACATAAAGCAAATACTAACAGATACAAAGGGAGAAATTGATGGGAACACAATCATAGTAGGAGACTTTAATACTCCATTAACATCACTGGATAGATCTTCCAGACAGAATATTAATAAGGCAACAGAGAAACTAAATGATACAACAGAATAATTAGATTTGATTGATATTTTCAGAACATTACATCCCCCCAAAATAGAATATACATTCTTTTCAAGTGCACATGGAACACTTTCTAGAATAGATCATGTACTCAGGCACAAAAGAAGCCTCAACAAATTTAAGAAGATAGAAATTATTTCAAGCATCTTTTCTGACCACAATGCCATGAAACTAGTAATCAACTACAGAAAAACAAAGGAGAAAAAAAAATGACAGCATGGAGATTAAACAACATGCTACTAAAAAACCAATGTGTCAATGATGAAATCAAAGAAGAAATCAAAAAATACTTTGAGACAAATGACAATGAAGACACAACCACATAGAATCTATGGGATGCAGCAGAAGCAGTCCTAAGAGGGAAGTTCATATCGATACAGGTCTTCCTCAAAAAAAAAAAAAAAAAAAAAAACCCTCAAACAATCTAACCTACTAGCTAAAAGAATAAGAAAAAGAAGAGCAAACAAAACCGAAAGTCAGCAGAAGGAAGGAAATAATAAAGATGAAGGAGAAAATAAATAAAATAGAGATTAAAAATCAATAGGAAAAAATCAATCAAACCAAGGGCTTGTTTTTTGAAACAGTAAAAAGAAAAGAAGAAAAAAAAAAAAAAAAAAAGACAAACCTGTGGTCAAGCTCACCAAGAAGAGAAAACAGAGAGTGCAAATAAACAAAATAAGAAAGGAAAATGGAGAAATAACAACCAATATCACAGAAGTACAGAATATCATATGAGAATACTATGAACAACTATATGAAAACAAAACAGATAACCTAGAAGAAATGGACGGGTTTCTGGAAACATACAGTCCACCAAGACTGAGTCAAGAAGAAATTGACCAATCACTAGAAATGAAACAAACCAATCATTAGAAATGAAATTGAATTAGCAATGAAAAAATCCCCCTATAAACAAAAGTCCAGGACCAGATGACTTCACTGGGGGATTCCACCAATCATACAAAGAAGAACTCATAGTGGTATTTCTCAAACTCTTCCAGAAGATTGAAAAGGAGGGAGTACTCCCAAACTCATTCTATGAAGCCACCATCACCCCGATACCAAAACCAGACAAAGACACTACCAAAAAAAGAAAATTACAGACCAACATCACTGATGAACATAGATGCAAAAATCCTCAACAAAATATTAGCAAACAGAATCCAACAGCACATTAAAAAGGTCATACACCATGATAAAGTTGGGTTCATCCCCGGAACACAAGGATAGATGCAGAAAAAGCATTTGATAAAATTCAACACCCATTTAATGATAAAAACCCTTACCAAAGTGGGTACAGAGGGAACATATCTCAACATAATAAAAGCTATTTCTGACAAACCTACAGCCAGCATAGTACTCAACAGTGAAAAACTGAAAACCGTCCCACTAAAATCTGGGACAAGACAAGGTTTTCCACTCTCACCACTTCTAGTCAACATAGTTTTGGAAGTCCTAGCCACAGCAATCAGGCAAGAAAAAGAAATAAAAAGGATCCAAATTGGAAAAGAAGAGGTAAAATCGTCAATATATGCAGATGACATGATACTATATATAGAAAACCCTAAAAGCTCCACACAAAAACTTCTAGAACTAAAAGAATTTGGCACAAGTTATACAAAAGTATAAACTTATTCCTCCAGGAACATCTTAAAGGGACCAATATTTTACAGTACACATTTCAAGAAATACTATATCTGCCCCTAGTAGGGTAGTAGTAATTACACTGATGTCTAAGAAGACTGTGGATACAGATCCAAGAAGGTTGCAAATATTATGACCAACGAGGCACAGCAACATTGCTGAGTGCTGAATCTATTGCCTTTAGAATAGAAACCTCTAAACTATTAGGCAGATTGTGAATTAAAAATAAGATCAAATAAAAATTGTTAATAGATTACTTATAAATCTTTTTTTCTATGTGAAAATTATGCTTTTGTATAATAAGGAAGTATGAAGTTTCTTTAACATTGTGGAACTAAATTTCTTGCCCCATAAATGGAAAAATTAAATTCCATTTGCTTGATTTCTAAAATAAAAAGAAAGGAAAATACACACAGATATTAAAAATAAGACAACTGAGCAAGCATTTTTTTAAAGTAATAAAAATACATCACTACTAAATAAATTCAACAAAAATGTCTGTTAATACTTTATTAGTATTTTCTAATGGACAGAATATAACGCAAACCAAATAAAATTTTTAACCTTCTTTTTTAGTTCAATAAAAATAACTGACATTCTGAATGTTGTTTCTTCTTTGTTAAAGAAGTACTGATAGAATAGTTAGGCACACAGTTGACACTTACTGTACAATGATATGCACAAGTTATCTTTTAACAATTATAATCCTAAAATGTGCTCTTTATATTTTTCCCTTGTAATACAGGAGCCATGCTCCTATAAGCAAATTTACTAATAACAAAAGAATTTTACAAGGAGTGACAAAAAGACTTTTAAAACAAGTCCTTAAATAAAAGGATGCAGCAACAACGGAATGTAAGTTGTTGGGTTAAGAAGACAGTTTAAACTAGATCTCAAAACATTAAAAAATTCATTTATTTTACAATTACTCAAATACACATGCATTAAATGAAAATATTGCACAAATTAAAATTTTAGATTGTGAAATTTTATATTTTTCTTAATTTTTAAAAAATTGGTACACTTTCCGGTAGCACTTAGCTATTTGATTTTTCCCAAACACCAGCAGCACAAACTTAAAATGAGGGAACTAAAATATTCAAGAAAGTTTTAAATTAAAAAAATTAAGGCTAACCAAGTGCAACCATTGGTCAATGGCACAATTGTTTTCAGCAACTATTCAGAACACCCTAATCATAGGAAATACCCATCTAAGCACTGTTTTAAAAATCATACAATCAATTTTCTAGGTGAATGTAAGTTAGTACTGATGGTTTCTAAATAGTTTGTTACTGGAAAAATCGGAAAAGCCAAACAGAATGATTAATTTTGAAGGTTCTTGCCTAAAGGCACCACTGACTTAAAAACACATTCGAAAATCAAATAGAAGACATAAAGTTTCTTCACGTATATATTCATATATGCAGTAAATGCATTAAATGGAATAACTTTATTAAAACGTAGTACACTGTACTTGACTTATGGGTTAACTATTTTACACACAGCTCAACCAAATCATTCAAAAAGTATCTCTAATTTTAGCATGACCACTGCTCTCTCTGATGTAAAACACAGGTGTGCAATGAGAAGATGCACACTATTTACACAGACTATCATTTGATGTTTCTGCTTTTGAAATATAAACTCTTTTAAACAAAACTTATTTTAAAAACCCATTTACTCAAATAGTTTTTGGTATGACTGCAGTTATCTTGCAGGGCTTTATGAAAATTTGCAATCCTGTATGACCTTTCTTTCCCTGGTTGATGGCCAGCATCCCCCACGTTATCTAGAAATGCTTTTTCACATGTACACACTAGGTTCTTACATGAATTCCTGTGTTTACTCTTAGATTTATTTATGTCAAAAATAGACCTGACATGGGCAGGGGTATATTTGAAAATCATTGCACTTATGGCCATGCTGATGCCTCCTACAGACGTATTTCACATATCTTTTCTAAAGCCTGGGGCATGGGGAGGGACCAGGGCAGGAAGACACAATGAGAAGAAGAAATACTATTCCTTCCACGAGTGTCAATAAGGATCTTTCTTCATTTGCAAGGTTAAATGAAAGGGGTTTCATTTATGTAATTCTGAAGACATGCAACACAGGCTGAATATACGCATACTATAAGTATGCACAACAGCATTATTGATAAATATGATTATTATCATAAAGCTTTAAAGGAAGGCTTTATTCTATTAGGCTTCACTTTGTAAGTAGAATCTCAGTGAAAACAAGACAATAATATCTTGTTCTAATCTTAAAGCTCCCAAACAACTGGGATACCAATACTCTGTCCCTTTATCTTAAGCACCCGGACGTTCTTTAAATACCAGGATCTTGGCTCAGTGGTCTGATAAACAGCTTCACTATTTTAAGGTTTTAGTGTTAAATATTTTTAAAACAAAAATGCTGACACACCGAAACCCTTAGTCAGTGGAAGTAATTAAAACTATGCAGAAATTCTGCACTCAAGGGATAAGAAGACTTCCAAGATGGGCAAATGGAGAATGAGAAAACTACAGGAAATGCAGAAGCTCCAAAACTGGAAAAGGTATTTTGTTGTTGTCAGTATAAAATTATTTTGGGGACTTAAATGTATACACCAAGGGGTTTTGCCAACTTGCTTTATTTAGTAGAATTTTACATTATGCAAAATATAAATAAAAGCATATTTTAAAAAATATTATAGTTCTGTTTTCATTATTTATTTTCATATATGTACACTATAATAGTTAGGAATTTGTATGTTTACATATGACTAATAAGCCCATTTAATCCTTTGATCTGATATTTTTGCAATCACCTAACGTATGTCTAGATCACACAATTTAAAATTATCATATAGTAACTTTTGATAGAGTACTGTTTTTAATTTCCATATTTTTAGAAGTATTTGGCAGTTCCTTCAACAAATTATGCCCATTATATAATCAGTAATCTCTTAAAGATAAAGAAAACTGTAATAATTTCAAACCTAAATAAAGCTACCATATGCTTCTTTTTGCACACAGAATGCCAAAATAAAACTTATGACTGAGTACCATGAGAGCAAAACAGAGCCCTTAAGACACGTAAGAATCAATTAAAATTTGTTTTCTACCAATGAATAACAAGCCAATCAAATTTTGGTTTTGATTGGTTTTATTTTATACTAGGTTTTTATTTTTACGTCACAAAACTGTAATTCAGATATAATGTTACTTCATACTTTAAGGGCATTCTGTCACTTTCCCCAGACCTTAAACAGATGTTCTAAAGATCATTCACCTACACTATATCAAAATTTCGACAAAGAACTATAAAATCATTATGCAAAACAAATCCCTCCAAATGGTACATTGCACGGTTTCCCACTGTTAAACAAATTAGCCAATTTCTCTGTGAACCATTGTTTTGTGCTTTCCTTAGCTCTCTTATATACACTCTGGCACCTTGTCATTGCTGGAGAATGCTGATTAGTTTGCAAAGGAAGAGACCAACGTCATTCTCGCTTGAGATGGGGGCAGTATCCTCTCAGTGTTGCAAAAATATGCACCAAATCATTTCAGACACAGAAATCTCTCTTGATAGTGGCTGGATTATAGACAAGGATGAGAAGAACCACAGTCTTATGGATGTATTAATAATCTACTTTGAGACACTAAAAGACTGGTGCAGACACAACAGTATATGAGTTAAGCCCCAGAAGATATGTCCATACCATTAGTCCTGGACAAAATGAACACCAGCTTCATAGATTGGAGTGTCACCTTTTCTGTAAAGAAGGCGCTTGAGTAGTTTGAAGTTTCTGTTTATATTTCTGCATCTGCTTTGATCGTGAATGCAGTTTGTTGAAAAGTTCACGGAATTTATACTGTGGAAATAAGGTTTCCAAAAAGCCTTCCAGAAAGACATAAACCATTCTCCTATTTAACTGGTTGTGCTGAAACATTTCAAAAACACGAAGAATACCTTTCCGTGTTGTCTCAGCCCCAATAATGTGCTTCAGTTCATCTAAATGAAGAGGGGAAGGGAAAAATAAACATAATTCATTACTCAAAAGAAATACAAGGTCCAAACTATGCTAAGTCAAAGTATGCAAAGTACACAGCTGAGTAACTGATAAATAGCAAGTATTCAGTTAATGTGTTTCGGCTATGTATTTTAACTGACTTGAAATTTATATATTTTAAGCATGCATGAATCTACCTATGCAATAGATACTGGAAAACAATACAGCACAGGATAAAGTAGGATCCAGACTCAGGAACCCCAAATTAGAGTTACAATCATGTTCCTTAACACTTATATGATAACTTACCCACCCTGAATTTGTTTCCTCATCTGTAAAATGGGGATTTATAATAACCACTATCCATATAACTGTAAGGATGTATAAAGCTTTGATGAGATAATGTGAAAAGTGATCTGTAAACTGGAAAACTATACAACTATTCTTACTTTGCCTAATGCACAGTGAGAAATACTATAAGGAAATGTGTTAAGGTTAATCTACGATCTCAAAAAACTTGCAACACAGGGCAATTAAAATACTAAAAGCACAAAGATTTTTACGGGGGGGTGGGCAGAATTCCACATGAGCTAATAAGGAGAGGTTCCCTTCAAGGAAGTGACAACTCAAGTAGACCTTACTTCCTGGGCAGGATTTTGATAGGTGCAAACAGATGAAAGATTTAAGGACTTGAAGGGGCAAATGAGAACTAAGTGGGAACAAAAAACAAGACAAGCTCAAGCAACGGGATAGTACAGTATGGTTGAACTTTAGGATTCCTGTAAGAGAAAGCGGTGAAAAGAATGGAAAACTGACAGTGCTTTCTCTGACTGTCAGAGTGAGCAAGTTTGGAGTTTACTCACAGGAAACATGAAGGTACTACAGATATGTGCATTTGGAACATCACATATGATTGTTCTTAATTATTCATAATCAGGGCTCCAGTAGCAGTGAATATTACTTTACCGCTTTCAAAAGAAACACGCAACTTCCAAAAACTATGTTTCTAACTAGGGTACAATATAATTTAAAGCAAATAGTTTTTAAATTTACTAAAAAACAGGTGAGGGACTATGTATATATAAAATTCACACTTTTCTATCTATCCACACCTCCTTTAAGTCTTAAGTGTCATCTTCTCAGGAAGGCCTTCCCTGGCCACCCTATCTACAACTGCAACTCACCTGATATTTCCCTTTTCCGGCACTATTTGTCTCCTTAGCACTTACCACTATCCAACACACCGTGCTTTATCTATTTCTTTTGTCTGTTTTCTGTGTCTCCCCTAGTAGAATATAAACTCCAAGAAGGCAAAGGTAAGTGCAAAGAATAGTGTCTGGCCCATGAAACACTCTCAATAAATATTTACTGTATAAATGCATTAAGATTTCTTGCAGCTGGAAAACTGAGTCGGTCTATAGCACCATCTGGTTTATTTTAATAGTATATTAAATAACATCCTAGGTGACTGTTTCTTTTTATTTTTCTAAAATGTTATTTCTGTAACTTGGTTTTTATTTCCAAGTTCAACAGTATAGTCTTTGGGCAGGATTAATAGCCATGTGACAAATGTCCAATTAACTGACAGAAGACAAGGCTGATTAAAATTTATAATGAAAATATAGTTTTAAATTAAAGAAAAACAGAATTACAGGAAAACAGGTATTATATGATTACTAAAGAACTTAAATATTTCTTCCCTATTCTCTACATCCATAATTAAAATGTGGAAAAAAGATATGAAGGTATTTTCAAGGATATTTACAAAGAAGAAATCAAACAACCACTCAGCCACACAAAACTTATATAGAGAGAAGACAAAAGAGACAAAGTGAATCATAAGTTAGTGGATGGCAGTGTTCTAAAGTAATTCCAACTAGATCAACAGAATGCCACAATGTATACTTTCTTTAGGATCATGCTTTGATAAAGATTAAGAATGGGCCAATCAGTGTTTCTATGTAAGGGGCTTCTTTGAAAGAATTTGTCTGTTCTCTTAAATAGAACAAATATTCTTCCTGAAAATTTTAGACTTCGTATACTTTTATTAGCCTTTTCATCTGTCACAGATTTTATTTATCATCAGCTTTACCCTCAAAACAGTTCAAGGCAGCAAAGTGAAGTGGTTAAAAGCATCACTTTTCTTCAAGTGGTTGAAAGCAGTGGCTTTCAAGCATTAACTCAGAGCTGAGTCAGAGTCCCAACAGTCACTCACTAGCTATAAACCTTGGGTGACTCACTTGACTTCTTTGAGCTTCTGTTTCCACATATAAAGCTGTGGTGTTAACAGTGCCTAGGCTTCATAATATTGTTATGAGGATTAAAGATAAATGAGAAATGCCTAGCACAGTGCGTAGTGTGTGATTAGCCATCAAATGATAGTTATTATAATCAAAGGCAGCTAAACTTAGCAAGCTCAATGCCATAAATTCAGAAGAACTACAAATTAACGAGATTTATACCAAAAATGTTCACTTACCTGGCATAATTGAAAGTAATTTAGTTTTTCCTGCAACTCTTGTTCTCATTCGAATAGCTTTATCTCTGCATGGAACAGTCTCTGCTAAAATGCCATTTGGCCAAAAGGCATCTCTATTTAAGAAGATTAAATAAATTTTGTGAACATTTTCATTTTCTAAGGATACAAGTTGGTAAAGTTATTCCAATTTTCTACAGAAAACACAAATGTAAACAAAAAGGGGGAACACTTCTGAAATTTTATATTCAACAAACAGTAAGTGCAGGGTTCAGTTTTAGGTGTAAAATTATATACACAAGGGAAAAATAACAGAAAAGGTCTGCCTTCGAGTAACTTACAACAAAGCCAACATAAAACATTTTCTGCACCCACATCCTACATCTGTACTGATTATAATGTTCCTTTTACATATATAACCCATTGTCCTTTACTTTCACAGCATGCTTGATTCCTGTTCCCTAGTTCTCAGGCCAAAGATAGGAATTGAGCACAACAACTAAGCTTTGATCTGGGAGTTTGATCTGAGAGAGAGGCTCCCCAGAGCAGTCATTCTTAACTCTGACTGCCTATTAGAAATACCTGGGAGCTTTAAAAGTTCTTATTGTCCAGGCCTTCCACCAGATTAATTAAATCAAACTCCTTGCAAATGGTATCCAAGCATCAGCACTTATTTTAAAGCTCTCCAAGTGATTCCAGTGCACAGGCAAGGTTGAGAATCACTGCTCCAGAGGAACAACATTTACCCACCATGAAACAGAATGAACGTGCCAGGGCAGGTGGGTCCGGCTCTTAGAAACAGTATGGTGTCGTACAGAGAAACTTAGCTTCAGATGGAGAAACCTGTTCCTCACTTTACTGAACGTGAGCCTTTGGGCAAGCTGCTTAACTTCTCTAACCCTCATTTTCCTCATAACAAAATGGAGACAAAAATCCCTGCCTTGTAAAACAGGATAAAAATTAGACAGTGTACATAAGCAGGTGGACAGTGCCAAGTAAATAGTGTTCAATGTTGATAGTTCCCTTATCTCTAACTTTCAAAAGAGAGTTTTATTTCTCTGCCACACCAGACTTCCTTGAAGGGACTGAATCTTATCTCTCAGTCCCCAGTGAAAGGGGTAGACACAGAGGAAAGGCTCAGAATATTTCTGCAGAATGAACACATGAACTGGAGTATCACTGCTCTTAATTGATATTCTTTTCAGAGGGCTGAACAGTTAATAAAAAATTAGACCATGGCCAGAGACATACATATTTCTAACATTTTTCATTTAAAAGCAAGGTTAGCAAACACAGCTGAGAAAAATTAACCTCCCAAACTAGGTAATTTGATTATATGACCCTACCAAGTCTACACTAATATTTCAATTATTTTAAAGCCACACTACTATGATAAAAGGTAGCCTAACATCTTAAAGATTTTTCATTTACACTTTTTTTTATTCTGGTTTTAAAGAAACAAAAATCAACAGATCCATGGGACAAACGTTTATTATTAATTCTTACAAGTCTTTCTGCTTATCAGTGATGACTAAAACCAACTTTAAGGCCAGGAAAAAAGAAACGCAATGAAAGTTAATTAGTGGTAACAATGCTCAACTCTGTACTACCTGAAAGAAGTGACTGTGTCTTAAGATATACCTGAAACGTTTCACTAAGTCAGCTACTTGCTCAGGTGAGGTCATCCAGTCAACATGGTCAACGATTTTTCTGAAAGTAAAGAAATTTAAATGAGTAAGGTTCAAGATTTTAGACTGTGAAATGAAAAGGTTGCTTTCACAGAGTAAGGAACTTAATTCGTATGTACATTATCTGAGAGCAAAAGACTGCTTTACTGATCCTTCTTAAAAGGTCCAGAGAAGAAAATTCCCTTCAAAAGGTTGAATAATCTACTCCCAGAAGTAAAACTTTAAAAGCTAAGTAAGAGCAGCTCTAAGTAAGAAAAGAAGGAAGAAAAGAAAAAGAAAAAAGTAGTACCTATTAATAGTATCACCATATGTGGCTCTAATAAGCTGTTGAAGTAGGTTTTTGATATTCCTTCGCAACCACTGATTTCTCTCTTTTAAGTCGAATACTTCATCCATGAGAAGTAGCATTACCCTAAGTGGAATATTGTCATCCACCTGACAAAATACAGGAAGAAATAAGGATATATTTATTTGAGTTACCTAACTGCTATGAATGGCTACTTCTGCTGCTTCTAAAGAATGACTGCTACTATTCCACAGGCTGGAGCACAAGTTACACTATGGCCTTTACAGCCTGACATTTCATTCTAACGTAGGAAAAATATTTTTAACAGTCATTTTGACAGAATGCAAGATTTTACAACTCTATGATAATGAGTAAATTCCAAGGCTATAGTGAAAAAAACTTTTCAAAGTAGATTCATGATGGTCTTAGGAAAAGATAATTTTGGCTCTTTTACTTTTAGTAGAGTCTGTGTTTGTAAGGCAAATGATAGCCCCTTTGCCTGTTCTCTGGAGCATCTTTTTCAAAAGAACAAAATATTCTCATCATTTCTCTTTAGTAGAACAAAATACAATCTACACAGAATAATTTGTTTTGCTTGGTTAGTGAGTTGCACATATTTTGGTATTTTTAGCAAAAAGAAGCTGAAATAAAATCCAGTACACAGCTAACATTACAAAAGGCGACCAGATTACTAGAATTTTAATTTTCAACAAGTATCACTTTGTACACTTTTGTCATGGGAATATTTGGTTAATGATATAAAAAGTAAAGACAGACAACCAGAATGCTTTGATGTGAAAAAATATATATAAAGCAAAAAACAGGTGCAGATTTAGAACAACAAAAAAACTACATAATTGCTAGTAATTTTATACCAGTAATTTTATAATTCTTTCATCACTAAGCAACTCTTTTCAGTTATTTCCTCATCAGTGTTGTAACTTAAATATTGAGAAACCAGCATGAGTCATATATTTTTCACTGTCATGCTGTAAACATTGCCTAGTGTACCTTCCCTTTCACATATCAACAGCTCACAGATTAACCGAACTGGGGAGTTGGGGGCAGACATTTTAAAATCAATACTGCTCTATCCTCTGATCAAGTATATTCATGAGGTTGGTGCCATAAGACAATTCTAATAAATAGCTAAATTGTAAAACCTTTTAACAAAAGGTATGATGTTATGGATATTATACCAGTACAATGCATAATAAACATTTTATAATATTCTTGAAAAAAATAACTAAAATATTATCTTTGTTTAAGACAATTTATTATGAAGAAATTCAATGAGAAACTGGAGGGAGATAATTATAACTTTAAAATAAATCCGACTAATAGAATAGAATATAGAGCCCAGACCCGAATGTATAAAATAATCTGATTTGTGACAAGGGAGAAACATACACTGGGGAAAAGAGGGCCTTTTCAGTCAAATGGTGCTTAGGTCAACTGGGCCCCTACCTCATTCCATACACAACAATCAATCCTAGATGAATGACAAATCTAAATTTTGGCATGGTAAAAAAGAAGATTCTTAAAGAAAATCATAGGAGAACATCTTTGTGACCTTGTAGTAGGCACAGATTATATACAATCCATAAAAGCACACAAAGTAGAAGATATTCACAATACACAAATACTTATATCTGACAAAGGACCGATATTCAGATTATACAATGCACTCTTACTAATCAAAAAGACAAAGACAGCCAAGCCAACAGAAAAGAGAAAAAGCTAGACACACAAGACAGGACACCCAAATGGCCAAAAAACATTTGAAAATGAGTTCAACATTTGAACAGTCATCAGAGAAATGGAAATCCACATGAGATACAACAACCAGAATGGCTAAAACAAAAAAGGCATAACATATTGAGTGTTGGCAGGCTGTGAACCACTGAAATTCTCATGCATTGCTGTTGGCAGTGTAAGTGGTACAAACACTTTGAAAAACTGTCTATTAAAATTGAGCTTATGCAAAACTTCTGACCAAGCAATTCCGTTCCTGGATATAGATAGAAATGTGTACTTTTTTTTTTTTTTAATCAAAAGAGAGGTACCAGAATGTTCAAAGGAGTACTATTCAAAATAAAGCTAATAAATTATATTTACAAAACGCAGTACCGTAAAGCCACAAGAATGAAGAAAACCACAATCAAACAAAACAACATGAAAGACCACCACAATGCTGAGCAAAAAAAGCCAGACTTAAAGAAGTACATACCTTAGTCTCATTTATATAAAGTATAAAAGCAGGGTAGAAGTCAGGATAGTGATTATCCTTGGCAGGGGAGAGGATAGTGACAGGAAGAGAGCATTAGGGGCTTTCTGGGGTACTGGTAACGTTCTGTTTTTTTGTTTAGAGTGCGGACTACATGGGTTTGTTCAGTTTGTAAGAATTCATCAAACTTGACATTTACAGTATATGTAATTAATGACAGGTATACATATTCTATTTTATTAAAAAGTTAAAAAGATCTACCAAGCATGATTTGAATTTCAACTGGATGCTACCAAAATAAAATTAACTCACAGTATCATCAAGTTGAGCTGAAACTCGATAATGCTCAGGATCTGAATCAGTCTTCGGAATTAAAGGAGGCACCTAATATTAAAAAAAAAAAAAAAAGAACAAAGTAAATACAATGCAGAAAATGAAAGAACACAATACAATAAACCGAAATGAGTATCAAATATAATGAATAGCATTTAATTTAATTTTGGGGATAATATATAAACAATATTTATATGAATATTAACAAAATATTAACAATCTAAAATTAGAACACAAAGACAAAAGGGTAATTATCAAAAGATTTTTTTTCTTTAAAAAAGGATTCATTTTGAGTTGGAAGGGAAAAGATTAGTCAAACTCTCATACTTTTTAGAATTTAAAGCTAAGAAAAGTTAAATGACTTAAAGACCAAAAGTTAATAGAACAGTCAGGGAATAGAGCTCCAGTCATTCTTCTTTTACCATAAAGGTCTTGACAGTATGTTAATAGGCTTTTAAAGGAACTAATTAACTGATTGTTACATAAGTTATGAAGAAAGAAAGGATAGAAAGACCAGTGCTAGTTGATAATCATTTGGCAGCAAAGGAAGGACCATCAAGATCACCTTCTATAACCCTTCACACTATTGGTGAGGAAACAGAAGCCTGGATTTTTGAATGAAGTCACACGGGTAGTTATCAGCAGATGTGGCACTGGACAACCCTCACTTCAGTGTTAGTGTACTTCCCCATGATTAGAAATAAAGATGGAAGCATCAGAGGAGGTATGAGAATTGACAGAAAAGTATGATTTTACACATACTATATTTTTTTAGGAGTTGTCTGTCACAGTGTTTATATATATTTCCTCTCCACTGAAACATAATCTAACAAATAGAAAGCTCTAATGGTTACTTTTTTTTAAACAGTCTTGATTACAACTTTAAATAACTAGGTCAAAATTACAGAAAGTGTAAATTAGGAAGTAACAAACTACTTGGTCCACTACCTATATCTGTTCACATAATGAAAAAGCTTCCTAGGAAACTCTTCTGTGCCTCTTGCGGGTATATACACATGTGGCCAATAAGACATGGCTACAGAGTCTGATGATGCTGAAAGACTCTTTCTCTCTTTGATCTTGTGAATCTTGATCACGTGAATCAGGAGAAATGAGACTTTATGCTTCCTGACAAATACCAGTATAACTAATTTGCACAATAGCACTTATTTGTTTAGTTATAAATTTTAGTAACATTACAGAATAAACATGGCATAGTGGAATGAAACTGTACAACAAATGTTAACTTTCCTAACTTTAAATATTTGTTTTAAATGGATTTTAAAACCCTACCACAGAGAAGACTGAAGAGTAAGCGGATTTTACAGTATCCATTTCTGATAAGAATTAATTCTCTTTAGCTTTTTTATTCTTTATGAGACTATGTTTGTAGAGGGCTTTGGACTTCTGAAGGGAAATAAGGTAAATTTAAGCAGGAGCTCAATAAATCTTAACAGACCTAAAAATAGCTTGCTTTAGACATTACTGAATACATCTTCTTACCTTGAAAAATGATTGCCTTATGTCTTGACCTAATCTTTCTGACATTTTGCCCATGTTGTCTGACATCTTAGTCATTCCCTCTGCCAAGCTATCAGGAAGGGATTTAACTGCATTTGAAACATTCCTCATAGAATTTCGAAGCGGATTTACAAAAGTGTCCATCTAAAGGGGAAAAGATATACCATGACTTCCTTGTTTCAGATTTGTTATTCAACTGAGAAGTGTAGGAAAATACAGAGTGCAATACATGAAAGATTTAACAATTTTCCAGTCTATAATATCTTACTGCATTTTAAAAATATAGAAAGAAATGGAGAAAGGGAAAAAGAGGAACACAAAACAAATGTCCAACAAAACTACAGAACTACAAGAGTATTTTCCAGAAAGTATTGAATCTCATAAAAACTACCATAGAAACAAATCATGTTCCATGCCAAAAGAAAAAAAACAGCAAAAAAATTGAATCCCACTGCTTAAGAAACACAGCACAATGTTAAAAGATGTTATCAAGGAGATAAAAATTCCTTCACTTTAATATGGTTTCATAGCTTCCAACAAGAAAAACTAGAAAAGATGAAACAGGCTGTAACAATAAATAACAACTGTAATAAACAATAACAACAAAAAGTGAATGTCAAGATAACCTGTAAAAGTTTTAGTAATTTCTTGGCTTAAGCTGAGCCAACAGTGCTATAGATAGGTTTGCTGGAATATACAACCTTTAGGAGGGACACTGTCACAGTACAATTCAGAATAGAACAATGAGGACAAAGAAGGGCTTGAAAAAACACCACCACTGGTGAAGAGAGATGTGGAGATTAAAAGGGTAAAAAGATGTTAGTCTTGTGTGTACCCATACACTTGTGTGTAAAATTGTACATAAGTGGGTGTTTGTGTGTAATTCTAATTCAATGTACAGTAGTTTTCAGTTAACCAGAGAAATGTGTTCAAATCAATCAGGACATGATTTCCAACACTGACATTATTGCTATTTTTAACTGTAGTAACTTTATAAATGATCTAAGTCATGAGAACAGAAATAGAACTCTAAAGAGAGATAAACATGAGAATACCACATCTAAAATGTACAACTCGAGGGAAAACTGCCACCTCTTTTACTAAGTTATAATGTTCATAGATGAGGCAGAATTTCAGAAGCATAAAATTTCACTTTAATCCATAACTTAACGTTAAACATTGTTTGAACATCCTCAAAAACATTTTAGAATTTCACTTCACAGTAGTGAATTCAGCTAATATAACCTTAAAAGTTGGTTAAATGAAAACAACCTCAAATTCTATCGAGGCATGGGGCTAACTATCACTGATACTCTCCCAAAATAAGATAATCTAAAATCTGTATCTTGAATTAGATAAAAATTAAAAACAATTTCTTGTGCACCAATCCCAGACCTAAAGAATTCATTTTTTTTCTTTCTTGTTGTTTTTTTTTTTCCTTCCAATTTCTGATGGTAAATCTTAAGCGTCTGTACTGGGGGTGGAGAATGGGGGAGTCTCTGCAGGGGGAAGGTGGAAAAATCTCCACAGGTAATTATGATGCTCAACCCTGAAAGAAGCAGAATTTTAGAAGCATAAAAGCAGCCCATCACTATATGATAACATTTCTAGAAACAGGATTTGCCTTAAAACATGTTGCAAGCAAAAAAAAAAGAAAAAGAAAAAGAAAAAGAAAAAGAAAAAGAAAAAGAAAAGAAAAAGAAAAAGAAAAAGAAAAGAAACAAAAAAAAAAGAAAAAAGAAAGAAAGAAAGAAACTTACAAATTACCAAGCAGAGGAGTAAATTACGGATTGCCAGCACAAATGTACACAGCCTGACTTATGCAGATGTTGTCTATTCATTCAACTGTCACCTCAGTTATTTGTACTGGTAATAACACAAAGGCATTTTAACTTAAACTTAGGTCCCCAACTATAGCTTAAAATGCCATCACACCATGATATTAAACTGGACAGAAAGATACTGTGTGCACAGAGGAAGACTGCTTGTCAGTTACTCCTAGGAACTGGACCACAGATTTTGCAAAATTAGACAAACTGTGTGACCAAGTTAATGTGTTATAAAGTATTATTTCTCAAGCTCTGAATAGTCACTGATAAAATGCAGATGATAATAGCTATTTAATTTCCAGTCAAACATAATTAAGGAAAAATATTCAACTACATTTTAGTGAAAAAAAGAAATGTAGCTGAAAACCCCTAATTCTCGATATGCATGAAGATTACTCTGACAATCTAAAAGAGGTCAAAATGATCTTGGTAATTAGCAATATGATTTATGAAAAATGTATGTTACTGTGGATTTCCAGAAATTATTCAGAAGGATCTCTAGACTCCAGATGTAATTTTTTTTAAAAAAGTGATATATAACTGTTTGGATACACACACACACACACACACACACACACACTTATATATGTTACTGTTGGTTGGTAAAAAAGAAACTATATTTAATATAATTCTTTTATCTCAAAAAGCTGTTACTAGTTTATTAGTTTATCTTAAGATTGATGCAATCTTAAGAGAGAAAATAAACGTAAAAGAGATGGAATACTGAAATGCATCTCTGCTGACACAAAAGCCATTTAGAGTTGGAACTTAAACTCAATCACTTCAAACATGAAATACAAAGATAAGGCCACCATATCTTTTTCCCACCATTATAAGGTATATAACCTGGAATCTCTTATTAAAACAAAGCATTCCACTTAGAAATGTTAACATTCACTTGAATTTAAACTGCAACATCCTTGAGTAATTATATGAAGTTCTTAAACTTACAGTTGTTACTTTGTACCAATTCCTTAATCTTTTAAAAATAAGTTAGTCTTTTTAGAGAGGGAGGAGTGGTGAGAAGGAAGTTTTTTTTTTTAATTTTCACTTTGAAATAACTTCAGATTTTTTAAAGTTGCAAAAATTAATACACAGGATTCCTAATAGCCTTCACCCAGCTTTCCCAACTGCTGCTACTACTGCTGTTACTATTGGTACTACTTTTAAGAGCCAATATTTATACAGACAAGCACTGTAATACATAATCTCATTTGATTCACACACGCTCTCTATTGAGGATTAATACCTTCAGTCTTGGGTAAACTGAAGGACCAGAAGGTTAAGTTATATTTTGCAGGTCACAGCTAATAAACGGCAGAACAGGAATTTGAACCAAAGAAAGGCTGCCTGATTCCAAATGTTTGTGTTCTCACCCACTGAATAATCTTGCCCAATTTGAACACTTAATCATTTATTGTCTTAAACTAGCTCTTATTCCAAGTATAGTTCTTGTATCCCCAAAAGAATTTTAAATTATAAATACTTCACTCAAAAGGCATAAATACTTTTAGGAATATATCCTATTTAATATTTTTCTTACCCTTACTCCAAGTAAAAGACATTCCCTCCTAATAAGAAATAGCTCCTTCTCAAGCTAATGAAAGCTTGTGACCTGTCTTAGACAAGCCTTCCTTACTGTATCAAGTTTTTTTTTTTTCATTCAAGCTTCTGCTGGATTTAGTCTACATATAAAGACAGGGGTTTATATTTACTTCATATACTTATCAATGTAGGCTTAATAAAGCATAGAAGTTCAAAATTTGCAGATACTAACTACTATATATAAAATAAACAAGTTTATACTGTATAGCACTATAGAACTATATTCAGTATCTTGTCAGTAACATGGTTAAAAAGAATATGAAAATGAATATGTGTATGTTCCCATGACTGCAGTATTGTGCTGTACACCAGAAATTGACACAGCATTGTAAACTGACTATACTTCAATAAAAATATATTTTTAAAAAAGCATAGAAGATAAACATGACAAGGAGCATTTAAAAATTTTTCTAGTTTTAAAACATATACACAAATATACATTTATTTTCTTTTATTGAAGACAAAGTATGAAACAGGCCCACAAGGAAAACCAATGCAATGGTCTGCTTACCTTGCGAGCAAAATCCCCTTTCCCTTTACTGTAGGCTTTGTTCTCAAGGAAATCATACACGTAGTGAGCCAAAGCTGGGGATGCTTTCATCATTTCAGGAGTTAACAGTAACTAACAGGAAAAAAAAGGGGCATCTTACATTGATAGGGTACTGGAAATTAACTATTATTTATAATTCCATCTGCTAGAAAGTTAAGAATGTACAGTAAAAAGAGTTATTTACTATTCCATTTTCAGGTTTTATAGTTTATACTAAGATCCACATGAGTAAACTGTTATGTTATTCACATTCTAGTTCTACAGTTAACATTAACAGAAAGTACATAAAATAATACAAGAACTCTTAAGTGTTATAAAGAAGGCCCAAAACAAAATGTTGCTTTCACACTGTTAATGATATAACCTAACCTTCTAGCTTAACTCCTTCAATGAAACATGCTTTGGCATACTGAGATCATTAGCTAAGAAGTATACCAGTACAGCCACAATTAGAAGATACATTGATGGAACTGGATTTGGAAAAGGTGCTTATTTTCTAAATCTTATAAATAATTGATATAGATTTTAATGCAATTGAAGTTAATACATTTAAAAAAAATCAAAATGTTGGACAAGTCATATAAATGGTATCAGAGATTTAGCCTTAAGCCAGAAGACAAAGGTGAGTAACAGCAGAGATTCATGTTTTTCCCATCCTTTCAGTAAATAGTAACACCAAGGAATTACAATTATGGTTATAAACAAACCCAATCAAACTCATATTTACAAGAGAGAGAGAAACCTTCCAAATAAAATACCAAGTATAATATTAGCTAACTTTCACTAAATATTAATACACAGTTGGCAATTTTTTTCTGTAAAGATTCAAATAGTAATTATTTTAGGTTTTGTGGTCCAGAGAGTCTCTGCTGCAACTAAACTCTCCTGTACTAGTGCAACACAGTCACAGACAACAGTAAAGAAAGCGGGTGGCTGTGCTCTAACACTATAATAAACTCTTGATACAGCGGTGGGCTAGATGTGGCCTGCAGCCTGCAATTTATGACCCCTGTTCTAGAGAGGGAAGTGGAAAGCTAACTAGATGAGAAAACTTTATAAACCATTCATTAGTATAAAAAAACATAAAATGGCATTATTAAAATCTGGCTTTTGGATACCCAGGTATTAAAGTTATTTCTGGCTGTCCTAAAAGCTTATGTGATAACTAACTTAAGAGACATGTTTTATTACGCCTCAAGAGAAATCTACATGCTTAGGATGCTACACTTTAAAAGAGTCTCTCGGATCTATTCCTCTCTTGAGTTATCCTGTAATTTTAGAAGCCTTAGACTCTGGATCTTGAAAGGCAGCTAATTCACTTCATCTGAGCATAAAAATCTAGTTTGGATACATCATGAAGGACTACTACCTACTGAATTGGAAACATTTAACTATCTACCATAGAATACCTAGACTTTACAGTAATGTAGAATGGATGTGTGCCTGACAGTGAGTATATGTATTCATCCAAACCTGAATATGCAAAATTTCTAGCACTGAGTGTCCAGAAAACTTCCAAGTTAATCAATAGGCAGAGAAATAATATTTATAAGTTACTTAGCATACTGCACGTCACATCTCAGCTACTCAAAAGTTACTGCTATCCTACTATTACAGTAAAAGCATTCTTTAATAAAGAAATCAGCTATATTCGTGTGCTGTATTAAAATGAAAATCTATAGGTAATAATAAACATGAACTTACCTGCAAATATGCATTTAGATCCTTTTTTCTCTTTTCTAAAAAATCTCTATCCATATTATTAAAAGTCTTTTTACCAGGAAGCTTTAATATGCTTGACAGATTTTCAAACTGGAAAACCAAATACATTCAATAATCTTAGTTTTTTACAAAAAGAGAAAAGTACTAAAAGTCCAGATACATAGTAAGCTACTGTGCCTTACCAAAGCACAGATTTTAACCATACTAGCTGCTAACACAGTGGCAGAGCAAAGTTATGCAGCTAGTGGCTGTGCTCAGCCCACAATACCTAGTATCTGAAACCTCAATGAGCAGCCTCATTGCTTTTCCTGTGTGATACATAACCAGAACTGCAACAAACTTTCTAAATTATTCTTTGTTTAAAAACAACAATGATTCTGCAAAGAAAACTCATTCCTGGTGCAGAAATTAAAAAGAAGAGGAAACGAAAATGTGTGGGATAATTTTCATCCCCAAACTGGAAGACTGATAAATTATTAAATGGAATGGCAAATCACATGGTTGCTTGAAACTACAAAGTGAACAAGTTCATTATATGTTATAAATGAAAGTTAAAAGCAGTTCTTTTGCCCTAGCCAAGGCAAGAAAAACAAAAAAGGGGAGAGGCAATTTACAAGGAAAATTTAGAAATTTACCTAAAGAACTTGCATAAATTAAAAAGTATTTCAATGTTCACAAAAGAACTCAAATAATATATATAAATCATAGACATTCCAAAATCAAAGATTTTATCTTTCCACATTGAATATATCAGGCTGAGAATCCTAACCTACTAGAAAATTTGAAAAGCACACTTGAAATTTCTTATTAGAAGCATTCAAAATTCATTTATGTCCAGATGCATAAATATTTTCTCAGTTATCTTAACACATACTTAATATTTTTAAAATCACTAGTATTTTATTTATAAACAAACTGTGTATTTATGAACAGTTTGCTCAACAAAACACAAAGGCACAGTAATCCAATGGAATTTAAGCTCCTAGAGGCAAGGACTTGATCTTATTCATGGTTATAAACCCAGGACTGAGCACAGTGCCAGACACACAGGAAAAGCTCAATAAATATTTGTTAAAGAACATATGAGTAGAGTTCAGGCCATTTCTAAAATGATATGACATTTAACATTTTAATCATCTTACTTTTATAAACTTTTAACCACAAAATATCAAATTAGACTATAAAAAAACCTTAAAGAAAATAAATGATAGTTCATATATACTTAAGGTGGAAAAAAAGTTTATATCATAAAGTTAAAGAAACAAAATGAAATGTTTTAAAATAATTTTAATACTTAAAGAGCTCTATGGAGTTAAAATTTCTTTGTGTCCACAGATTGTACTGTTGCCAACTGGTGAATTGCAGCTCACTGCATTTTCTTTCACTATTTTATATGAGATTTGAGTTTTTAAACTAATTCTAGCTTTTATATTGATTACAAAAAAATTCTTACCTTATTTTCTTAGCTTTAGTCAATACCTTAGCATCCCTCAGAACTATTTCGAATCAAACATCAAATCAGGAAACAATGTAAAGTACACAGACTTTAAAAACCTCATTACCTGTTCAGTGATTCTCATGTGGAAGTCATGGAAGTCACTATAGCGACGATAGGTTTTCCACATCTCCTCACTGTTCAGACTGCGTCGGTGCACAGTGATGGCATACAATGCGTATGTCTTGCCATGATCATTACAAACGCCTGCCACAGCATATGGGTCATAGTCAGCATATACTAGTCATTTAAAACAAAATGAAGAGAAACAAAAGACACAAAAAGGAGGAAGATGAAGAACAAAAACAAACAAAAAGGACACATGAAATGAAGAAGAGTTTGAAATGACAGACTGAGACAAAAGGATGTCACCAAGGGATAGAACAGATTCCTATCCTCTGTGTATGAACATCCATATGGTGTTATAATGATGGCTACATTACAGAATAAACTAAGTTTATGATGATACTATCAACCACACAATGATGTCTATTTTAGACTCTCTTCCCAAGGAGCTTTATTATTAGTTAACGATTACACAGCACCACCTCATATTATAGTATTAGAATCTCTTAAATTTAATAGAGGAAAAACAACAGAAAAATAACAACCTTCTGTACTATCCTTCACTATTCAGTTGTATTTCAATTAGTATCTCTTCAACTAAACAGAATGCAAAAGTCATAGGATAAGATTTATCTGTTCTTTTGGCAAGTCTGTTTCTTGTTTAAATTATTCAACAATTTACAAGTGTAGTTTATCCTGAAGACTTTTTAAAAAAGCTATTTTCCTACTGAACCGCCACAAACCATCCAAGTCAGAGAGTCTCTAAAATCAAAACCTACTCCTATTCTGTACTAATCTTAAGTTAAGAGATGCACTTTGACTCATTTTCTTTAATTTATCCTCCTGATTTTCCGTTTTTCTCTCTCTACGGTGTTGTCTTCTATTGTAGCTCATCCCTTCATATCTCAAAAAAGTTTAGTGTCTCCTTTCATCTGTATCTGGTCTATTTCTCAATTCATCCACTCACCTTAATTTCAATAATAATACCTTCTGATTTCTATAATTTTATATGGTTCTTTTTTTATAGTGCATATTACTGCCTTAGATTTTATCTCTATGAATATTTTTAACATATTCTCAGGCTAGGAGACCCTGTGGTATACAGTCACTTGAGGATGGCTGAATCTAGACACACCCATGTGAGGATACAAGACAGGCTTTTAACTTCATACAGGTGATAGATACCATTTCCAGCCATGACTGTGACATTCTTTGTTCTTTCTTCTGACAGTAAGCAAAATTTTTCTAGTTCCCCTTTTACATCAAGTCACCCTTTGTGACTCTGAGCTTTATGCAAAGGATTATGTTCCAGTTCCCCTGGCCTTAGCCCATCCTGCCTCTTCTAAATTCGAGGGGATGAAAATGCTATCAAAATCAAGACAGTAGTCTACTAGTACTATCACTGTTATACCTTGCAAATTAATTAAATGTATATCTCTGATTTTAAGAATGTGTGCATGTGTTGTGTTCTGCAGAGGTATCTGTGCTTGGTTTAAAGTAGGAGTGGGGAATCACTGTAAGATGTTTTGTGGTTTTGTTTTCGGCAATATAATTTAAAGCTATGATTATTTTAAACAGCATCCTTTTCGAACAGTGTTAAAAGTTAAATTCTCAATCCATTAAGTTATATGAAGAACCACAAACTAAATTAAATTCAACATTAACCAAATAGTGTTTTTAATTCTTACCAAATTTAACCCTCTTGTTTCACAGAAGTAAGAAGATTCTTAAACATAAAAATGTAAACAGTTTTTCTGTTTTATTTTTTATTAAATTTTTTTTCTTCTTTTTAACTCAGAACAAAATAAATTATCACTGGATAAATTGAAATAGAATGATCTATGAAATTTATTTTATGTCTTGAGAATCTTTTAAAGATTCTTTTATTTCATTCCATGTTTTTAAACATACAATTATCATTAAATTAATAAAAATAATAATGAATGGTGACATTTGATGGGGTGGTCTAAAGCTTTGAAATGACATTTTACCATTTTATTAATTAGGAAATATATTTTTCAGGTAGGAGAGTGAAAAACAAAGTTGGCACCATCGTAATCCCATTAAAATATTTCATGAATAGAGTGAGACAAACTAATAAAGAAAACAATGCATAATCAGACTCCAGCTACAGTGAGAAGTGAGAAAACAAAGATCTTTAAAAAAAAAAGATTCAAAGGATCTTTTTAAAACTACACTTATACTATAAAATCTCTTCTAAAAGTGTCTAAAATATAAGTATGAAATTGAACTAAGGTAATTTATGGAAGTACAAACTATTTATACTTCAGTATATAATCTGACAAACACATTCCTATGGGGTAGGAACAGAGAGGTCAGACAAGAAAACCATCAGTATCTACTACTCATTGATGTTATCTGATAACCCAGTAGCAATGATGGAAATTGATTTTTCCCCTCAGTTTACTATTTTGCACCAATGCTGATTCAGTCACAAATCTCATCTCATCCAAGCATTTCTTGAGCTTCTGTAAACTCCTATACCAAAAAGCTTCATTTATCCAGATATCTAGTCTGACTTTGCATGTATAAAAACAAATAGTAAACTAAAATCTGCCCCAAAATGATTTAGTAAGAATTATGCAATTATCAGCTAGACTCAAAGTTAGAAAAGATCGGTTTCAAAGTTTGCTAGCAATGACAAAATGTCAGAACTTAAGCTTTCTCAAATGAATACAGTGACAACCTTAAAGAAAAGAAACACCCATATAATAATGAAGATTATAGAATTTAATGAAGAACGTGCTGCAGGAAAAAAAGTACCATAAAAATATAACTATGGAACAGAAAAATGGTTTGTAAAAATAAGTGTGGAAAATGATGTAGTGGTAATAATAATCAATAATTTTAAGTAATAATTACACCATAAAATCTCTTACCAGTGTCTGAAATGTAAGCATGAAGTTGTACTGAGTCATCAGAAGATACATTTGAAAGGTCGTCCAAAGACTGAGGGGGAAAAAAAATCAGAAAACAAAATTCTTAAATTTTTTTCAAAATTTTAAAATTTTATAGGAAAAAAGTGTTAAGGATTCTACATCATATATACATTACTCATCTTTGCCCTATGTAAGCATTATATAATTTGTATCTTTCCTCGAAACAATAATCCTCTTTATTTATACCAATAGGAGAGAGAAAAGCCAAGATTAAGAAAATATAAAACAAAGTAATTTAGAAATCAACTTAATACCTCAGATTATTTCTTTCTTTATTACCTGTCCATATACTATAATGTGGTTCTTCTCAGTTACATTTAATACATGGCAAGGAAAAAATATGGATAAAAATAAGACATATTCTTAAATTAACATGTCAAATTTTTAATGCTGAAATATCCTAGAGCCAATTTTGTATTCTTTAACTTAACACTTTTTGTTAACTTAGTAACTAAGTTACTTTGGTAACTTAGAAATAATTTTAATTTAGACTTGTCTATAAAACAAGAATAATAATATCTACATCAAAGGGTTATGTGAGGACTAAGTGAAAAGACATATAAAACATTTAGAAAACACAAAAAATGTTGGCTATTATGATTACTTATTAAATGAAGTGAATCCAGTTTAAGATATTTTAAATAATTTTCAAAAATAATTTCATAAATAAAAAATATTACTGACTGATTCAGAATAAATATTTTATAACTATGAACTTTAGGTCTAAATTTAAAACTTTTTTGCTACATGTCCATATACACATAGAAGGGAATATAATCATATAATGAAGGCAGACTGTATGGAAAAAAATTAACCCAGGGGATTTAAATTGCTCTCATTAGAAAGGGCTGCTTGCAAGGTTGGCCCTTGGATGGTGTCAGGGAACTGTGACTGAGGAAAGGCTGAACATCTGTTTTCCTTCTGGGAGTCTAGAACTTTAGTATTTGCTAGGCATAAGGTGCCTGTGTGACCTACTTCCAATAAAACCCTGGGCACTTAATCTTGGATGAGCTTTCCTGGTGGCCACACTTCACACATGTTGTCACATTCACTGCTAGGGGAATTAAGTCTGTCCTATGACTTCAATGGGAGAAAATTCTTGGGAACTTGTGCCTGGTTTTCTCTGGACTTTGCCCTATGCATCTTTTCCCTTTGCTGACTCTGCTTTATATCCTTCCACTGTAATAAATTCTAGCCATGAGTATGACTATGCTGAGGCCTGTGAGTCCTCTTAGTAAATCAATGAACACAGGAGTAGTCTTGGGGACCTATAACACACAGACATTTTATGATTCAGGCATACTTTACACTTTAAAAACCACAGTATCTGAAAGAACTTTGGAGTCCTAATGTGATATTCCCAGTTATTACTAAAAGAGTCATCTAAACGACTTAAGTGCAGCCATGCATGTGACATAAAGCTTTTTAAATTAAGGCAATTACATTCTAAGAAAGCCAAGTCTATCTACTAGACCGATCATCAGGAGAAGCAAAATGTGATAACTGCATACTGATAACCTCAAGCCAAGTGCAGTCATTCTATTAAATTAGGTCTAGTTAAGGCTTTACCACTGATATCTAAAGAAACTTTAGCCATATCAATCAGTCTTTCTTGAGTATCAGTTTTCCTAATGGTATAACAGTGTAAGAGCTGTTCTACAGCTCTATCAGGATATAATATGAATGAAAATACTTTGGGAAAAAAAATAGAATGCACTTATTTTTTAAGTGCTCATCTGACCTACAATAACATTTTGACAGAAACAGCACAACCTTTGTTTTAATATTATTTTTATATGAAAGACAGAAATATCAAAGGAAATAAAATATTCTACAAAATTTAGATTATTAGCTACCCTAATATTCTAACTACAGTCTAGCTCGGGAAATAGAAAAACAATGACCTTTCTCAAAACAGCATTATTATTATTGGTAACTTTCACTTGTAAATAACATTTAAAAAGCTAAATGCTACTTACTTATTACTTTAAGCATATTAGCATCTGATACTATGCAACTCAGAAGTTGTTAAAAAAACAACTTTGTGTATAAATATCTTTTCAGCACATTTAAAATATGCAGTTAATAAATACAATTTTCACTGAATATGGTGAAAAAATACAATGTAATGTCTCATTATAATGCACATGTAAATATCAAGTAGACTATATAATGTTGTAACTGGTGAAATAATATTAACTACAGAACTACATTCTGATTAAGAACTATAAGTCCTTAATTTCAAAACAAGTGCATTAAAGCTGTCCTGAATAAAACACAACTTGTAGAGTAATCCTTCAGTTAAGATTCTTGAACTCCTTGCAAAGTTTTTTTCTTTTTAACATTACGCTAAGCTAAAAAACAAAAATTCAAATTTACTATGATAATCAACTCAGCAAACACTACAACAGCACTACTAGAAATGGTTATAATTTATCTGCCAATCTCAATCACAAAATGAATAAAACACCATATTAAATATTTTCTTTGCTTAGTATACTGGAATAAATTAACATGATCTAGTTTATAATCTTAATAAAATTAATAAATATTATTTTCATTAAATATGAAAAAATTTTGATTTTTAAAACAACATTTTAGAATAAACTATTTTTTAAATGTAGCTATTTATTAAAATTTATCTATGTATTAAAAAAAAGAATCCAAAAGACTCTAGCTTTATAAAAGTTTGGATTTTACTGATTTATGTGAATAACTAAATACTGTAAGTTACTGACCTCAAAAGTGTGACCTTTTTCGACCTAGACACTGTTCTGGTTTTTATCATTATGTGACAAAAAGGATCTCTTTTGTGTGAAAAAGCATTTATTCCAGATAGGGAATAAAGGGAAAAAAAACTTTTACTAGTGTTCAAACACTTGTACAAGCACTGAAAGTGTGAATACTAAAAAATTTTAACACAAGGAAAAGTTTCATCATATTTGGAAACTTTTTCTATATAATGAACATTATATTGCTAACTCTCTTCACTCTCTAGGAGCTATCTCTGTTATAGCACAATGGAATATTATACATAAATGGTAATGATACCAAATAATTTAGGAAACCATTTAAAATGTTACAAAATATGTGACATAACACTATGGCTAAAGATAACAGACCTCAAATCTATTCAGTTTTAACAAAAAGTTTGAAAGAAAAAGTAACGTAGGTAGTAAAAGGAAAAACAAAGAAATCTCCCCCAATGAACTCCAGACTGAAATTTTCATAGAACACCAGTATTTGTTTCTAGCAGCAATTTATGAAATAAGTTACTCAATGGCAAGGATAGGTATATAAAAGAACTGAAATATTCATTATTTCACATTTCCCCTTGAATATGTGAAATGCCGTTGACAGTTTATATGTTAAAAGCATATCGTTCTTAAATCTGTAATCACAGGATACAGTTGCTTAATTCTTGTAAAACCCTCTAAGCTTAAAAAAATTTTTTTACAATAACTTGAATTTGTTACAGTGTAGACTTTAAGAAATAACCTGTAAGTTTTCAAATATCCCAACTAGTTTTATATTTCTTTTCTAAATAAGAGAAGAAACTAGTTCCGATGTAAACATTTACATGTCACAAATGTATTGCCCATCATAGCACTTATCAGAGTTGTTTTCAAATATTAAATATTGGGATACTGAAATCATTTTTTATCACATGGAACTGAATTATACATATGTGACCTAGCCCATTCTTTTCAAATGAAAATAAGTTTCATTTCAAGTTTAAGTTCTAATCCACAGATCCCTTGTATATAAATTTAATATTTCTTTAAAAGCATAATAACCTCTTACAAAGTTTGATTTGGGGGCTTCTAATATATCATTTATTTACATATGTTAAGGCTCAGTTTTTCATATTATTTTCAGGCCACTTTAATAATTAAAGAACTCATAACAGTACTTACCAAATTTATGCTTCCTGTAGGAGACCCATTAAAAGATTCTGTGGGAAGGGAAACTCAACTTAATATGCAGTCAAAACCTTTTGAAACAGTGCTTTACCTATCTAAGGTTCAAATACCAGAATGAAAGTCACACAAGCCAAGACATAAAGGAACAGTAAAGAAAACTGTGGTACACTACCCAACCATCTGTTCTCATGGTTTTCCAAGCCAGTATTTCAGTGAAAAAATATACGTACCTAAGTTGCTCCACCCCCATAAAAGGTATTTGTGTACAGGAAAGCAATTATTATATATTTTCTCCTTAAGGTATCATATTAAGTTGTCTAATACAATGTAAACATGACTCAAACAATGCAGGGTGAAGTCCACTAGGAAATATCAGAGGTATTCTACTATTTCTATTTCACTGAATTAAGAAATACTATATTAAGAATTAAGAAATACTATAAATAGAATTATTCTTTAATGTGAAGGATAAATAGATCAATTTTTAATATATCTATTAAGCCCACTTATTCTTAATAGATCTGGCTCAAAAATACTGGAAGTCTAGATTCTTAAATCAATATATAATTAATAGAATAAAAGATAAATAATGTGTAATGTTATTTAACTAAAAAGCAACTAAAAATGATTTTTAAAAATTAATGTTAGAGATTAACTCAATTATATATGATTGAAATTACTATCTTTTCCCTCAAGGTTTTAGTCTATATCTGAGCAAATTGAATTACCAATTAAAATGCCCCTCTGTTAAAAACACAAATGAATACATGTGTTTTTGGTAAAGCAATATTCATAAACAGTTTAAAGTTAATATATTGCTTCTAACACTTAAGAGATTACTTCTGAATTTGGATCTCTAAGTGGGTCTTCAAAACAAATTTCTATTATTTTCTAAAGAGGCAGTTGGTGTTGCTTTCCAACTTCAACAAATCTAAATGCCCAAGAACATTTCTTGGTTCCTCAAACCTTTGGTCACAAAAATACGAAATTTCACCTAGGATTACCCCTTGGTTAATAGCAAGGTGATCATTAAAATGAGTAAACAAACAGTTCTCCATCCTCCTTACTCAATTATATGCCTCCTACCTCCTTCTGTGGTCACTTCTTAAGTCTTCCCCCCAAAGACATGTAAGTTAAAAGAGAAATCAGGCACAGTGTCTATTTTCTTGATCAAAAATAAGATCCAGAAATAGAGTCTAAAGCCACTCTGGGTCCATGTTTAATCAAGAATTTAGTAACTGACTGTAAATATTAGAAAACAAAAAAACTACTGCTTGACATGGTGAGAAAAATAATGTGATTGAAATTAAAATTTAAAACAGAAAGTATAATTCAAATATTTTTTAAAGAGTGTGAGTACATTTTAATAAAGAAAACACCTACTCTTAAAATAATTTAAAGCTGCCCTAACTAAAGAAAGCAATCATGAATAATGAGAAAACAAAGGAAGAAAGGGGAGGAAAGGAGGACAGAGGGGGGAAAGAGCAAGGGTAAGGAAGCCATCCACCCACCTACCTTCCAACTGATAGAAGTTAAATAGGAATGAAAATTTTCCCCAGCAAAGAAAAACTACCATAGGATACTATCACACATGGTAAGACTTGGCCCATTAATTTTGGGCTCAATTGAAGGCTGCATTTTTTAAAAAATCAGCTACACATTAAACACATGATCAGATAATTATTTCAAAATGTCTAAAAAGTAGTAAAAATTCCAGGACTTAAAAAATTATTCAAAGTGCCAGGAAGCTTAATTTTAAAAGTCAGAAAATAAGTTTACAAAAAAAAAATGTGGAGAAGGCCTATTTTTGATTAAACAATCTTATAAAGACAAAAAACTCAAAAGCATTACTATTTGAAAAAAGTGTAGCAATTCTCTAAAACTTAAACACTGACAAAGACAATAAACCTAACAGCCATTTTTAATAATAGTGCTTCATATTATACCCATCATTCCACATACTTTTTCCAAGTGGTTTCAAAAAGGGTTAGGCAATTTCTTTGTTATAAAACGTATAAAAGCTCATCAATTAGGACATAGACTGTTAAAAAGCAATGTCCTAGAAAGACAAAAGATATACATGCGTGTACTAATTCCAAACTACGATCAACGATTCCAACGCGAGGGGTTACTCAATGACTGATACATAAGAGAAATACATTTAACTTCAGATCAAAACCAGCTGCAGGAAAAAAAGAAAAAAAACTTTTACTCTATCTCATGTTTTAGTAAGTATGAGGTAATTTTGGGAAGTTTAAGTTGACATAAATAATTTGCTTCCACTAGTCACATACAAGCAAGAAATGAATGGAAGCTAAAAGTCAATTCGGAAGACTATGGAAGAGTTCTTACACTATTGGATCAAAAACTACCCCCAAAGAATATATTGCTTCTATCATTATTTTAAATTGTATAATACAGATAAGCTCATAAATTATCTGATTATGATTCAGTTTATCTTCTTTCATTCTGGATCATATAGCAAGTCCATTTCACAATAATAAAAAAAATTCTAAAGCAGACAAAATTAAACAAAAACATTTACAATTGTTCTTTCTGGAAGTAGAGTTTCTACTGCAAATGTCATAGCAGTTCTGTAAAAGATTTTCAACAGAGACAGTAAATACAGATAGTCTCTATAATAAACTCGAGGAACACTGAATTTTACTATTCAGCTCCCACAGAAGTGCTCTAAAAAAGTCCTCAATTATAAAACCAAATCCAGTTATTAGACTATTATTCCCATTTTACAAATAACCAATTTTATGAGATCAACAATCAATACAAAAGTTATTAAAACTCAAACGCAAATTTTAGTGACTAGATTTCTTAGATCATTTAAAAAGTAAAATCTCACTAGGGAGATTAGGGAGTGGGGAGGGTGGGTAGAGAGGAGGGATGGTTAGGAAGCTTCTACAACAGAAGTATTTTTTAAAGCAGTGTGTGCTATCTAATGCATCAGTTGTATCTCCAACTGCAAGTGGTCCTGTCCATAAAACCTATTTATAAGTAAATGATCATAGTTAAAGTACTGTCTTAAAATAATTATGTAGTCAAATCTTTCCAATCTACTTTGCATTTACATTGTTTATTTGCTAGAAAGTTTACCAAATCCTAGATATTTAATTACATTTTAATAAGTACTTCTGAATTGGATCACAAGTAAAATGGTCACTAGGCCTAAAATCTGCCAACTGTGCTTTAATGGCTGCCTCTCCTACTATTCTTAAGTAACTGATTACTTACTACTAATAAAAACTGATATTTCTGTTTTAGTTTATACATCATTTTCATATACATAATTCCAATTAAAACCTGATGACTCTGAGGTAAGATATTATTATGATTTACCACTGAGAAAATGAGGCTCAAAGAAATTAAATGTTTGGCCAACATCACACAGGTAATAAGTAGTAGAACAGGAGCAAAATTTAAATATTATGACTGCTAAAATCTGCTTTTTTCACTATAAAAAAAACTGAAAGATTGGAATAAGTAACTTTCGTAGCTTCTTCCGGCTTATTCTACTATGCAGGATTTAGAAAAGGGTACAACTAAAGCATGAAAAAATTATATTTTTTATAATGTTACACTCTCAGAATCTTGTTTTCTCATTTACTCTTCTCAATAATTCTATTGTTAGTCACGAATATTATTACTTATTAACGAAAGGGAAACTACTATAAAAATATTTGGATGATACAACTCCAGAAAACATGTTTTTTCAGACTTCAAGGCCTCTATAGTTACATCCTAATTTGTTATTAATTTTCAACACTTTAACTTAGTATAGTAACTAAACTTTGCCATTTACTTACAGATTTTTAAATATATTACAGTTCATATCTGGGCTTTAAGAAATTTTTTTATCTTGTTTGAAAGGACTTTTTCTGGTAAGCAGAAAGTATATAAGAATATACACACACACACACATATACATGTAAATGTACAATGTGTGCCACCTTACCTCCATCACCATCATCTGATCCTCTGAAACTAGGATCTTTTAACATATCCAGTTCGGCTAACATGCGCACATAAAGTGCATTCTGTCTGAAGGAAGGATAAAATCTTTCATCTCGTAGCATCAATTCATATACCTTATTGAAACAATTCAAGACATTCAAGTCATTAATACAGATAAGGTACTAATTTCCATTAATAAGATTTCAACAAACAGACAGAGGTCTTACTGTAATGAATTACAGGCTCCATATTTACAAGATGTCAGCAATAAGAAAGTCACAACTAACGATTTTTTTCTGGGCCCTCCAGTACCTAAATTGTACTGAAAACAGTCCAACTGCAACACAAGTCACATGACAGCAGGTTATATATAATGTTCTAGAAAGTAGTGTTCTCTAAGAAACAAGTCCATATAAAGGCTCAAGGCACATATTAAAATAAAGTCATGTTGTCTATACATCATCAATTCATAAAATTCTATGATCTATGAAGTATATTATCATAACTCATCTTTTTAGTACCACTGTACTTTTGTTTCAGTAACTCTTTATAAATGAATTACATGCATATAGATATCTATCTTTTTCAAGAAAGATATAATGATAAGTGTTATATATAATACCTTCCTTTGAATGTCGTCAAAGATTTCAGGGGTTGGATCTTCATGATTCAATGTATCTGCTAATTTTGCTACCAAATAATCATCAACAGTAACTCTTGGAGATGCCTGACAGAGAAAAACAGTAGCATTGATCTTTGGCACTTCTAAATACAAATTAACCCTTGATAGTAGGAGAATTAAATAATGGAATCATATTATTGAAAGTAATTGGCAGAAAATCCTTGGCTTGTAAATGACACTTTGATGTTTAAAAAGGCTGAAATAAGAACTAGAATCTTCTTGATCAGATACTACATAGCAGATTGTGAGACAAACATGAATTAATTTTTGACTTTTGCCAAGAAAGTTACCTCTCACTCTCATTAGACTTCATTTACTCAATCTGCAAAATGGAGGCAATACTACGTATGGTTATTATGAAGATGAAAAGATTTATGTAAGGCACAGAAGCAGTGTCTAGCACATAGAAAACAGCATCATCAGAGGTTAATGTTGAGCACTCAGTAGTCCTGGATATGTATTTAATATAATTGCTAAAAGAACGAGCAGTTTAACATTATCATTAACATTAAAAATAATCCTTTTGAATGGCACTAAAAAGAGACAATCCTTATCCTAAATTTGGTTTTACAATACTGCAGCAAAGCTCCAAGGTGATATGGGATGGAAAAAATCATAAAAGTTAATTTGCTCCAACAATTTCCACCTCAATGTGTGTAATGTGAAAGATAATACACAGAAAAATGAAATACAGTGTTCGATGTGAAAAATTACTTAACTGAAAGAAAAAATGCTGGGAAGCTAGAAATACGGTCATCTTTGGCATGTCAACTTCTGAATATTTAGTTCTGAAGGTTCTGGAGAGTAAATGAGCAATAAGGATATAACTTTAAGATAAAGTGCCAAAAGAATGTATTTTTAAAATAATTCCTCTATGCTATTTAATAGAATATCTAAAGAACAGAATAGATAAGTCAAGAAAAGAAGAAAAAGTAAAATTAAATAAGTAAAAAGCAGGGTATAAATGTGTAGCAAAGGGCCACACAACTTCCAACGTTCCCCTGTTAATTCAACACTCTTGTCCCTAAATCAAAGTAGGTTGTGTGGTAGGTGTTTTTTATTTTTTGTGATTTTTTTCTTGGAGGAGGAGAAGATATATACTTACCCGTTATCTGTTTGTGTATAAGTGTGGCGTGGTATGTGTGTGTTTTCCCCTGAAATAAGCACAGGAGAACTAAACAACTTCAAACTAAATGTGACAAAGATCAGACAGGAACACAATTTAAGTTGGTTTTGTCCTTTCATTTGCCCTCTAAGCTCACTATACTTAGTTTCCAGGAAATAAGAAGAGACAAATTTGAAAATAATATTTTATATTTATCTAGTTTAATTTTTTCTATAATCTCAGGAACATAGAATTGGATTAAGCCTCATCCTTGGTAGAGGGTGACCAACACTTTTGGAGAGCTATAATGAGACACAACTAACCCTTTCAAAAACAGTAATGTAGAAGAAATATTTATACATATTTGTTAGTACTTTAACATAAAAATACAAAAATGGGTGTTTTCTCCAAGTTACCCAATAATCTGTATTCTTAATTTTTCTACTACACAAATGTCATTATTTAAAGAAAATAACAGGAGTAGTTAACCATGGCAATTAGTAATTAATAGCACTAATAAACGTTTGAAAAAACTGTAACAATATACTTAATAATGTTTGTCCTCTCATATAGTAACTTATTGTAACATATTTTAAACTTTTTACTAAATATTTAAATATTATAGGTTATATTATCGTGTATTCTTAAAATACATAAGTATAGAACTTTTTGAAAGATTATACATATTTAATAGATATATTTAATTTTAAAAATTACTTTTCTTTTTATTCCATGATACCGTATCGCATTTTGTGTTGTCTTTTATTTTAATTAGTTGACTTACAATGTTTCAGGTGTATAGCAAACTGATTCAGTATTCTTTTTCAGATTATTTTCCATTGTAAGTTATTATAAGATACTGTTCCCTATGCTATACAGTAGGTCCGTCCTTGCTGTTTATCTCTTTAATATATAGTAGTCTATATCCATTAATCACAAATTCCTAATTTATTCTTCCTTTTCCCTTTCCCCTTTGGTAACCAACATACTGTTTTCTATGTCTGTTAGTCTATTTCTGTCTTGTAAATAAGTTCTTTAGTGTCTTTTTAAAAACAGATTATACACATAAGTGACATATTTGTCTTTGTCTGACTTATTTCACTTAATATTATAATCTCTAGGTCCATCCATGTTGCTGCAAATGGAACTATTTCATTCTTTTTTCCAGCTGTGCAGTATTCCACACCACATCTTCTTTTTCCAGTCATCTGTCAATGGACATTTAGGTTGCTTCCATGTCTTGGCTATTGTAAATAACACTGATATGAACACTGGGTTGCACATATCTTTTCAAATTAGAGTTTTCACCTTTTCCAGATATATGTCCAGGAGATAGATTGCTGGATTGTAAGGTAACTCTATTTTTAGTTTTTTAAGAAACTGCCACACTTTCTCCACAGTGGCTGCACCAGTTTATATTCCTACCAACAGTGTTGGAGCTTTCCCTTTCCGGTATCCATTATTTGCACATTTTTGATGATGACCATTCTGACCTGTGTGAGGTGATACCTCATTGTGGTTTTGATTTGCATTTCTCTAGTAATTAGCGATGTTAAGCACCTTTTAATAAGTTTGTTAGCCACCTGTATGTCTTTCTCAAAGAAAATGTCTATTAAGGTCTTCTGTCCATTTGTTGATTGGGCTGTTTGTTTTTTGATGTCTAGCTGTATGAGTTGTTTGTATATTTTGGAAATTAATCCCTTGTCAGTTGCATCATTTGCAAATTTTTTCTCCCATTCCGCAGGTTGTCTTTTCATTTAGTTTATGGTTTTCTTTGTTGTGTGAAAGCTTTTAAGTTTAACTAGGACCTTTTCATTTATTTTTGCTTTTTGATATGAGAATGACACTAAACTCACTAAAATGAGTTGGAAAGTATTTCTTTTTTTTCCTCTAGATTCTGGAAGAGTATGTGAAATACTGGTTTATTTCTTCTTAAAATGTCTGATAGAATTCACTAGTGAAATCATTTAGGCCTGGGCTTTTCTTAGAAAGATGATTTTTAGGTATTAAATTTATTTACTATACTTTTTTTTTAGTCAGTTTTGCAATTAGTGCCTTTCTAGGAATCTGTCCATCTCATCTACGTTGTCTAATTTGTTGTCATAAAGTTGTTTATAGTATTTCCTGATAGTCCTTTTAATTTCCATAGGGTTGGTGATGATGCCTCCTCTTTCATTCATGATTTTGGTGGTCTGTAACTATTTTTCTTGGTCAATTTAGCTAAATGTTTGTCAATTTTGTTTTTCCTTTCAAAGAACCAACTTTTGGTTCTGTTTTTCTGTTTTTGTGTTTTCTGCTTCACTGATTTTCATTCTGGTCTTTACTATTTCCTTCCTTCAATTTACTTGGGTTTATTTTGCTTTCCTTTTTCTAGTTTAAAATGAAAGTACAGCTTGTTGATTTGAGGCCCTTCTTTTTTCTAATTAGGCATTTAAAGCTATATAATTCCCTCTAAAGCACTTCTTTAATTGCAACCCATAAATTTTGATATACCATGTTTCCATTTTTATTCAATTGAAAATACTTCCTAATTTCCTTCTTATTTGTTTTTTATGTAGACACTATTTAGAAATGTGTACTTTTCAAATATTTATAGATTACTCAAAATTCCTTCGTTGTTAATTTCTAATTAATTCCACCATGAAAAAGGGACATAGTTATATATGATTTCAATACTTTCAAGCATTGTTTTATGACCCAGCATATCCTGGAGAATGTTCCATGTGTGCCTGAAAATAATGTGAATTCTACTGTTTTGAGGGGAAGTATTCTATAGATGTACTAGGCCTAACTGGTTTACAGTGTTCTCTAATTCTTGTATATCCCTGGTTATTTTCTATCTAATTGCTTTATTGGTTATTGAGAGTGGGTATTGAAGTCTCCAACTATTATTGCTGAATTATCTATTTCTCCCTTAATTCTGTCAGTTTTTGTTTCATGTATGTGGAGGCTTTGTTGTTTTATCACCCTGATCAATTAACTGATCCTATTATAATTAAAAAATGTTCTTTGTTCTTTAGTAACAATTTTTTGTCTTAAAATCTATTGTCTAATATTAGTATATCCACTCCAGATCTGTTTTGGTTACTGTTTTCATGGTTTATCTTTCATGGTTTATTTTCCCATCCTTTTACTCTCTATCTATTGTCTCTGAATCTAAAGTGTTCTGAATCTTAAACTCCATCATTTTGTACCTGCATGACCTTGGCCAAGTTAATTCAGTTATCTAATTGAATCAGTTTCTTTACCTAAAAAATGAGGATAATAATACACAGTAACACTATTATCAGGATTAAATGAGGCAGTATAGGGCAATTGTGCATAGCAGCATGAATAATGGATATTTACAAGTAGTACAAAAATCATTATTAATGATATTGCCACAGAAGATAAGAAAACAGTAATCAAAATATATCCTCACCTTTTCTGATAAATACTGTTCATAAATTCCAACAGCAGCTGCTCTTAAAAGACCTTTGGTTTGGTTGGTTTGATGTTTTCCATCTTTCTGACGACTTGATAAAACCTCTAGCTGCTGCTGGGCTGTAACCCGGTATCCTTCCACTGTCATCCAGAAGAAGAGATGTGCTTGACCTCCAGTTTGCTGCATGTAATCTACCAAACAAAATCCGTAACAACATAGATATTAATGTCACACATTTTTGGATGCATACAGCTATATGACAGGTTAAGAAGGATTAAAGTTTCGAACACTTAAAATTCTACATTTTGAACAAATGCTTGAGGTAAAAAATAAAAAAAGCTATATCATAAACTGGTTAAGCTAAAAAGACCAGTTATGTAGAAAAAAGCAAATGGAAAAACATATTTAAAAAAAATCTGATTTTTCATGATAAAATCTCTAGGGGATAAAAGTGCCAGAGAAGGCTTCATCAGAAATAAACTACTTCACAAACTACTTCCATTCTCAATAAAGACTGTTAATCATAATACCACTATTCCATAAATATTAAAAATAAGGATTGGGTTCCTCCATTAGCCATGCAGAAAATGAAGAATCAGGTTTTGCTGAAAATGTCAGAAAAAGGCAATTTTGGTGTAACAGTAATAAAATCAATAAATATCTATATATTAAAGTGGCATAAAAACAGATTCTCCCCTATTCATGCACAAAAATGATATAAACAGGTTATATATACCATGTATTCCTGATAAAGTAATCTTTCTCAAATAATTTAAATTTAAGTTCATAGTAGAGTCTCCTGGAAATTATTTAAAAGCAGATTAGCAAATGCACATTAGAGTTACAATAAGCATTTATTTCCTTGAAAACAAAGTAAGTGTCTATCTCTATAGTTTTCAAAGAAAAAGAAACATATTGGAGAATGAGGAGTGGAGGAGAGATATATATGGCATGTCTAATAACAAGTATTCAAAATTTAATAATATTTACAATTATTAAAAATTTCAAAGGTTATATTATTTTTATAAATGGGTTTACCTACCCATAAAAAATTGTAGTGCAACATTGTCTACAAGAATGCTGTCCAACGGGACTATGCACAGTTTCCCAAAGTTTGCTGCCAGTTTCACAGTATTTATTTCCTACAAATAAAAGTGAATATAGGTTAACACTTCATCTAGTCACTCACTAGGTGAAAGATCTTGATATAGATGTAAAAAAATTAAATTAAAGTGAAATAAAAATAAAGTTTTTCTCTTTTGTACATGTGAGTTCCCAATAAAATAGTATCAGCTCACTGGACTTCCCAGGGTTGTTTTAAGGGTTGCTTAGTAAATATAAATTAAAAGTATGATAAGCATTCATTTCTTCTAATAAAAAAAATTCTAAATGTCTCAACTTTCATGTTTCTCTATCTCTGCATATTCCAAATTAAAATGAACATTTTAGGGGCTAAAGCAGATGACTGGAATGTTCAATATATTCAAGAATAAACAAATCCCAACATATTCAAGTATAAACTGAAGACATCTACTGAGAAAACAGAAAATATTTCCGAAGAGCAATTTTGCTCCTAATGCAGTAAAAATTCTATAATCTTTATAGAAAACGTATTTCTTTTCAGTCTACCTGAATAGTAAACTATATATACTTCAAAGCAAGAAAGCAAGGTAACTAATTACATATGAAAAATATTTTTTTAAACAGGTTCAAAATTTAGAGAATCTACATGCTGAGCACTGTGCCAGATATATTATACACATTACTTCATTAATCTCCACTGCAAACCTACTGGATAAATATCATCAATCCCACTCAACAGGTAAGAAAGCTGAAGATCAGAAAGGTTGCCTGTGATCACAAAGCTGGTAAGAATGAGTCAGTGTCTTCAAAGCCTGCTGCCCTTTCCATGGAAACCCACGAAGTTTTGGGGAACGATTTTCACTAGCTTCTCTGTATTCTCAAATCCGTATCTCACAACCCTCTATTTAAAAAAAAAAAAAAAGATACACAGGTTTTCTGAAAGTTAGATAGGCTGCCTTATTCAGGGGCAGATACTAAATTAGGCATAGGTGGTATATAAAGGAAAAGAAAGATGATTTGAAAAAAGAGGGAAAACTTCCTCTGTAGTTAGTATCTTCCCTTCATATAAGTACTTAATAATAACCGA
Source organism: Camelus ferus (assembly GCF_009834535.1). Lineage (NCBI taxonomy): Eukaryota > Metazoa > Chordata > Mammalia > Artiodactyla > Camelidae > Camelus > Camelus ferus. Next base: position 50,453,666 of record NC_045702.1, on the reverse strand, counting down.
TTACCGACTTAAAATGTCTGGCCTAAAGCAATCTAGCACTAGCACATGATTTCTCCTAAGTCTTCCTTCCTCAAATTTAACCACTCTTTTCTCTTGTCCAGCAGCACCTCTATAGATAAGGGATGGGGAAGAGTATTCACCACAACTTAATTTGTAATGAAAAGGATAAAAGGTCTCCTAAGATTTTAAGATGAGTAGTATGGTTAAAAAACTACATCTCTGTGAAGGTTCTGAGTTTTCTTCCAAAGGAAAACACTGTATGACTTGAGCTATTAAAAAGCTAAAGCTTAATATTTAAAATGGAATCAACAGGCTTCCAAACAAGATATCTAAATTTTTTTCCCCTCCATCCCTTCTACCCTCTGACAGCTACTCTTCGGCCTCCTCCCCCAACTTCCCCTCTCAACCTGCCTCCACCTGCCAACTTCCAACCGCTCCAAGATCTAAATTTTAAAAGGATTCAATATAAAACAATGTTTAGGCAAATAGACTTTAAATAATAATGCCTAAGGATCACTAACTCTAAGATATAGATAAGGTAACCAGATAAAGAAACAGTAAGCACAAGTGAAACCATATTATTCTTTTATTCTGAATTTACATGCATATATAAAATCATTTTAAAATAGTTACCTGAAAAAAAAAAAAGACACACATATATACACCTGCACAAACATACATACGACAAATGAGGGCCTCAAGTAATGTGAGTCATAATTAAACTAGCAAACTAAATTCAAGATTTTTAAATGTCTTTCATTCCTTAAGGAATTAAGTACACTGCAAAATTACAAGACCAGAAAGTCACAAATTTCCAATAGAAAACTAGCATGAAAAAAGGTGACTACACTAAAAACTAAAGGTAGTAAAAAATGTTTTTTCTGTTTTAAAGCTCCAAATCTCTGCTTTCTTTTACAATGAAACTCTTGCAAACAGCTACCTAAAATCACTATTTCTAAGTCATCTCTTCCCATTTTTCTCTTGGACTGACTCTAATCAGGGTTTCTCTTTACTGCTCTACCAAAATGCTATCAACAAATTACCAATAATCCCCCTGGTGGCAAACCTAACAGTTCTAAATCTTCATCTTACTAAACTTTAGTAGTAGTCTTTGGCATACCTGATCTCCCACTTCTTCTTTAAACACTTTTTTTTAAAGGTTTTTCTTAATTTTTTTCAATTTTTTTAAATTGAAGTGTAGCCAGTTTACAATGTGTCAATTTCTGGTGTACAGCATAATGTTTTAGTCATATATATTCCTTTTCATATTCTTCTCCATTAGAGGTTACTACAAGATACTGAATGTAGTTCCTTGTGCTTTACAGAAGACACTTGTTGTTTATCTATTTTATATATATTAGTTAGTATTTGTAAATCTTGAACTCCCAACTTAGCCCTTAACCACCCACTTTCCCCACTGCTCCCAGTAACCATAAATTTGTTTTCTATGACTGAGTCTGTTTCTATATTGTAAATAAGTTCATTCGTGTCTGGTTTTTTGTTGTTTGTTTTGGGTTTTTTTAGATTTCACATTTGAGTGATATATGGTATTCTTTCTCTTTCTGGGTTACTTCACTAAGAATGATGATCTCCAGGCCCATCCATGTTGCTACAAATGGCGTGATTTTATTCTTTTTATGGCAGAATAGTATTCCATTGTATAAATATACCACAGCTTCTTTATCCAGTCACTTATCAATTAACATTTAGGTTTTTTCTATGTCTTGGCTATAGTAAATAGTGCTATAAACATTGGGGTGCATGCATCTTTTGAATTAGAGCTTCCTTCAGATACATACCCAGGAGTAGAATGTAGTTTGGTGCTGCCATTATGGAAAACAGTATGGGATTCCTCAAAAATCTTTAAACACTGTCTACAACTGGGTTCTAGGATATCACACTCTCAGGTTTTTCTTCAATCTTACCACTCACTCTGTTTCCTGGGCTAGATCTTCCACTTTGTCTTAAACTCTAGCAACTGAAGTGCCTCAGGACTAACTCCTTGGTATCTCCCTACTTACTCTTTTACGTAACCTCATCAAGTCTCCTAACTTTAAATAAATACTTGAGAATCCTGAGGATTCACTCTTTTACGTAACCTCATCAAGTCTCCTAACTTTAAATAAATACTTGAGAATCCTGAGGATTCTCAAAGTTTAGTTTCATCGCTAAACTTTCCCTTGAACTCAAGTTTACCAATTAGCATGTCTACTTGAAAGTTAAACAGGGATCTCAAACTAAAATCCAAAACTTGATCCTCTCTTCCAAACCTCCTCCTCCCTCAGTTTTATCCATTTTAGTAAACAGAAATACTAGTCATGCAGTTGCTCAGGCCAAACACTTTGGAATCATCCTTGAGTCCTATTTTCTTTCTCACCCCATATTTAATCTATTAGCAAATCCTGTTAGCACTATATCTAGTCTCTAGTTACTTCTCACAAACTCTGCAGACATCTCTTACTGAACTAAAACAACAATCTTATAAATGATCTGTCAGTTTCCATTTTTGCCCCCTCACTCCACCACAATCTGTTCAACACAAAGATCCAAAGTAATCATTTTAACTCACATGTCAGATCATGTCACTTGCCAGGGTAAATCTACAATGGATTCCTATCACAATTAGAATTTTAAAATATTCTACCATGGCAGGTAAACCATATACGATCTTACCTCCAAGGTTCCTCTCCAATTTCATTCCTACACGATCCCTCCCATGCACTCCATATCAGCAACAATGACCTCCTCTAACTCACCAGGCATTTTCCTATTTCAGGGCCTTTGCATTTGCTCTCACCTTTGCCTGACAGATTCTTTAATAAAAATTAAAAAAAAAAAAATTCACAGAACTCTCTCATGCTAGTCACATCTCTCTATGCTTAAATGTCACCACATATTTCAGTACCTATCTAAAACACTTTCAGACCCTTTGCTTTTTGTTGTATTTTACTTATTTTTTTACATTATATATCAATCAAATTATTTATTAGCTTATTTTCTGATTTTGCAGCTAAAATGTAAGCTCTGTGAGAGAGATTTTCATCTGTTAGGTCCATCTAAAATGGTGCCTAATGTACACATTCAACAAATGTTGAATTTTGAATAAATAATAGATGAGTAAATAAAGAAAATACTTAATTACTTCTGAATTTTTCATTCAGTGTTTTAATCTTTAACAAATACTTATACTACATTGTGTAAGAGAAGTTTTTTTCTAAAAGTTCTTTTGTAGAATACTACACTTGTTAATATTCTACTTTTTATCATTTTGGTAGACATTTTAATCAATATGAACTATTTATAACTAAACATTAATTCAAAAGTACTTTACTTACTTTGCCTGACTGCAACCGTTGTATTCTTGAGTCACATACTTTCTTTACAAATAATAAGCTATTTATTTGATTTTTTATAGTGTTGATATCTAAAAACAAACAAATTGATTACGAGGTAGAAAGTGGCAATGTTACTTGTGAATACTTTAAACATGTACTTATTGTAGTTTAACATAATAACCAATGAATAGAGCAATTATTTTATTTAATAAAAGAAACAATCTGAAATTTTACAGTGAAATTATTTAATTAAAATTAAACCAAGCCAGTTATCTTAACTTTAGAGATAATTACAATAATAACAGTTTCATATTCAGAAAATTATTATGCTTTATTCTCAGCACATATTAGCATAGTAAGAGTTAGACTTAGTTAAGGTGAAAACAACTAATAGCATAAAATAACATTTAGGTAAATTAAAGTTTCACTTGAAGATATGGTAATCATCAAAGAAGCAAAACATTCTCATGCTTAAATAAATCACTTACCATCACCAGCTGTATCTAGAGATCGAAGATACTGTAATTCTTCTGCTGCTTTATCTCTGACTGCTTCTAGCTCTCCAATATTGTCACTCAACTTAATAATGTTCATAAAGGCCTCATAGTTGCAATTAGAATCACGGATCTGCAAGTAAAATTTAAAAAACAGATGGAAAGGGGACTCACTTAAGGGAAAACAGAATCTTGAGTGCCGACCTTGAGCCAGGCACAACTTTCTATACCCCCACTGTTTGTAACAAAACAAAATAAAAATCTCTATACTTGTGGTACTTAAAATTCTCGTGGGTCACAAACTATTAACAAAGTAAAATAAGTAACACACTAAAAATTACAGAGCCTGCTCAGAATGTCTGATGACAGCAAGAAAGCCATGATGGCTGGAGCTGAAACACAGAAGAGTAATGGAGATCACTGGTAATGAAGGGAAAAGCTGGTAGGGGAGTGTAAATATCCTGGCTTTCACTCTGAATGGAATGAAAAGCTACTGGAGAGTTTTAAGCAGAAAAGTGACAGTCTCTGACCTAAATTTAAAAGAATCACTGTAATGACATGAATAACTATTACTTTCTGTTTTTTCTCCAGCCACTCGTTGTTTAAGTATTGGAATGGAGTAGAAGGTTAAGTTGGATTTAACCCAAGTGTGGTTTCACCAAGAAAATAATAGAGTGAGAGAGAGGAAAAAAGTAGTTGAGGACGCTGTGAAGGAACTAGTCACTATGACTACTAATAAAATTTAAGCTAAGTAAAACAGTAAAGGGAGCTATGAAAAGATAGCCAAATTTGAATACTGTCCATTCTTTGAACAAGGAGTCAAAGGACTGGGTATTGTAGAAGTCCAGAACTATGAAAATATGATCAAAATCATTAGTCATCAGGGATATGCAAGTTAACCACAACAAAATGACAATGCCAAATGTTAATCAGAATGTGGAGAGAGCAAACTCTCAAACAGTGCAAAGTGGAAGTATAAAATTATAACAACTTTAGAGGACCATTTGGCAGTTTCTCTAACTTTACATAACTTTTACTTCAATAATAGAAGAAAAAAATGGGAAGGATAAATTAGGAGACTGCGATTAGCAGATACAAACTCCTACATATGAAATAGATAAATAACAAGGTCCTACTGTATAGCACAGGGAACTATATTCAATACCTTGTAATAGCCTATAATAAAAAAGAATACATATGTGTGTGTGTGTGTGTGTGTGTATATATATATATGTATACAACTGAATCACTATGCTGTATACCAGAAACCAACACAACACTGTAAATCAAGTATACTTCAATTTAAAAAAATAATAATAAAAGAAAAAGAAGTAAGTTATTACAAATAATGCAAATCCATCCATACTATATATAGAAATGACTTAAAAATTTAAAACTATTGTTGGGTAACCAAACAATATATACAGAGGATACATATAACTATTACATTGCTCTAAATTTTTCCTTTCAAAAAGAAAGAAACTATACAATGAGATATCATTAATATGAAATTTAACTAAGTGAAAGAGTAGGAACTGAGCCAATTTTAATCTTTATAACACCTTTACACATAAAGAGTTTTCCACACAAATGATGTCAAGAATATAAAGCACACAACAAAGTAGGCTAAAGATCCTTTACTGATAAATTTTCCTCTTTTCAATATATTTCCTGATATTTTATAGCAAAGCACAACTGTGATCAATTCCTGTTCATTAAATAACAAAAAAACTCAACCATCATACACAATAATAGTAAGAGTCCAACTATGGCGATAACAAGTAAAAATTTGGTGGTTTGAATTGTTTTTGAGTATGTGTTATGCCCTCTCAAAATGTTTTTACCATATAATTAATTATACAGTTAATATAAGCTCAGCAAAAGAAAAACTGAAAACTAAAGAAAAATGTGAATAGGAATAAAAGTAATTTCTAATCCCATGACTGAAAGATAACCATAACATTGTGGTGAACATGCATCCTTTTCTATTCTACAGATAAGATTATACAGTATTGTACCCTGATTGTTTAAGGTTAGTATATGATACTCATTTTTGTGTTACAAAAAAATTTTATTGTCATTTACTCTTACTTTATTACTTAAATGTTTTTAAATTTACCTGTTTTTCTACTTCTTAAAAAATTACTTTTTGTTGCATAACCAATACTTCTTGTAAGTAAAGTGAAATATATAAACAAAAGAGAAGAATTAAAACTTTCATGATCCTACCTCTGTAATACATAATGGAATGCTATTATAATAGCCTATAATAGTGGAATAGTGGAATGCTATGCAGCCAATATATATTATATCAGAATTATAGGCATTCATACATATATATAATTATTTACATGTTTATTTTTAAAGGATTAGATATCTACACACATCATTTTAGTTATCCTTTTCACATAAAAATATAAACACTTTTTCATATCCATAAAGACACACTACCATCATCTTTAATGGGTGCACAGCATTTCACTGTATCAATATGCCATAATTACAACTATTCTTCTATGTCAGACATTCAAATTGATTTCAATTTTTATCCTTAAATACAGATTGTTGCAAACTTGCTTATTATCACTTTAGAATAAATTTCAGGAGTAAAATTCCTAGCCAAAGGATATTGTTTTTTAATTTTAATTAAGCAGATATGCATATTTTAAAAGCTCTTGATACCTAGCAGAAATCTAAAGAAGCTGACAAAGGAAATGAAAAATCAAGTTTTGTGACCTCCTTGAAAGGCTCTAGGAACACAAAGCTAGTAAGACAACTTCTGCCTGCAGGTAACCCACAATCTGGTGGAAGAGACAAATACTGCAGCAGCAATGACAATAATAAAAAATGGCAAGTCTGATAATGGATATGGTAAAACAAAGAACAATCAAGTAGCTACTTCCTAGGAAAGCTAGAATGAGTTAACAGAAGGCACTGTGCTGAAGAAATTCCAGATTCAAGAAAATGAATCAAAGATCTAGAAGTATCTATCAAAGTATTTCCAGCAATAGTCCATTTACAATTTTTCCTCAACCATGGATTTATTTAGGAAAAGCATATAAAATCAGAAAAGATATATAAACAGAAAAGAAAAAAAATCAGAGCTAGTAACTCAATAACCGCTAACCCTTCAACATGTCTGACAGATGAGAAAACTGAGTTATCTAACTTACAGACACACTAAGCAACTTACAGAAACAGACCTAGAACACAATCTTAATCTAGTGTTCTTTCTCTGTATTTTCCTCCACTGTCTAGTATAAAATGTAAAGTACATACTATTTAAGTAGTTCAGGTCACAAATTATATTTAAAACCAAATAGCAGTTTTTAAAAATATTCATCATCTATACACAGGACAGTAAAATATCCTTTTTTTAATTAAAAAAATAATAACAGCATCAAAACTGTAAGGAAGATTATCTTATCAATGAATTTTCTTAAAGGCAATTCGACTAGTACATTCAACATATTAGCAAGTTGAAATATTGAAAATATAAAGATTATCTTTAGATATATTTTCACTTAATTTATTTAATAAATTATTGCTTAATCATTCTGATCTCTGAATTATATTTGTACATTTTAAAGAGCTATTTTAAAAACAAGAGTTGTAATTTTAGAAAATACCTACCATCCATATGATATATTGATTAATATAATCAGGATCACTGAGTTGATTTATTAATGGAAGAAGAACTCCTCGTGCAAGGATTTCCTGGACAAAAATTTTAAAACAGAAAAATAAATTTAATCTATTTCTCATATCAATAACATAACGTAAATTTCCTAACACAATGCTGTTACTTAAGAAAGGTAAGGTACATGTGAAAGGCAGGAGTAAAACTTGATAACTGATATGATCCTATAAAAAGATGAGCTAATATACCTCAGTTAAAATAAATGAGATGAAGCCACCTATATCAACATGGATAAATGGCCAAATGATAACCTGAGTTGAGTGAAAAAAGCAAAAGGATACCTCTAGTATGTTAGCATTTATGTCCATTTTTAAAAGGCAAAAAACATGGCACTGTATGTGTTTATGGATTCCTATTAAATATATATATTAAATATATAATATATACATTATATTATATATATAAATTAATATATAATATATACATTATATTATATATTATAAATTAAATATTTATAACTAAAGTTTTTAAAAATTTCCCCATTTTTCTCACTTTGAAAAGAAATACATATTATAAAATAAATATATATTATAAATTAAATATATAAATAAATTCTGTATTAAAAATATGAAAACAAAAAAGAAAAGGAAAAAATACCAATCTTGGAATAGTGATTGCCTTCAAGGGAGGAACAGAGCAACTACAATAAAATATTAACATTGGTTAATCAAGGTTGTTGGTGCATAAATGTCTATTGTATTATTCTCTATACCTGTCTGCATTTGAAATTTTTCGTAATAGAAAACAATAAAAATAACAACACATGTTAATACAATTACTCAATATTCTTTAGAATATACCTTCCCATTCTTTGCAGCTGTTTGTGCTCCTATTAAGACTCCGCCCCTCCTTCAAGAACTGACTACAGAATTAATACTCCAATTAAATAAACCCTGTTCATTCTAGCTAAACACTTCTCACTCATATGTTTAAAATATACTCATGCCTTGTATTTATGGCATTTATCACATACCAATCTCTATGTAATTTTCTATCTTTTACTCCTCTAATACTCCACAACTATCTAGGAACCTTTTGTATATGAATGAGATTAGCCAACCTACTGATTTATCTATCTTCAAAAATATTTATTCCCGTTTTCTCAAGGTCATTGAAGTAAACATGGTAGGCATTTGACATATATTATATGAATGGAAATAGAGAAACTAAGAATTTAGTGATGATTTTACTAAGACAGTATTTTCACCTCTTACTAATCTTCATCCCTTTATGCCTGTGATTTCCAAATTTATGAAATACCATTTCTTAAGAATACGGGAGAGGCTAAATAGCTACAAGCTTAACAGGATGTATCCCTTTTCTAAGTAAAGGTACAATTTATTTATTCTTTTTCAGATCTCTAATTTACCTGTGCCATTTTCTGGTGTAAATTCACAGAAGGCAGCCTTCATTTTATTTTCCTTTAGAGAAATATTTTATATAAATTCTACTTTTGTAAGTTGTACAAGTCTTCAACAACTATTACCTCATGATGAATTAGTACTTTCAAAAGGCACTAATGGAAGCCCCAGTAACTTTCTGAAACGTCTTTTGAGATCTCTTATAGTCTCAAATTACATGTAATTGCTTATTCTCTCAAGATTAGCTTTCGTCTCTAACTTCTTAAAAATTACATTTATTTACATAATTTCTTCCTTCAAATTACACAGCTGGCCACATATGCTCAAATTTTAAAATACTTTGTAAGGAGAAAATTTGCAAACAAAAAAGTGTTTCATGAAAGTTTCTTTCCAAAGTGAGAAAAATGTGGGGAAAATTTTTTGAAAACTTTAGTGCTTATTAGTAAATGCAAATAGTCGATCTGTCTCAGAAAACTACTTTGATCTCCTAATTTGTCTCATAAAGTAAGTCTGGTTAGTCAAGATGTAATCATATGACTCAGCAATTCCTATATGAGTCCTAGTGAGAGCTCTAAATATTCCAAAATATGTAGCAATTTCCATATAATTTCCATACACTTGAAAACAAGCACCAGCTGCCAAATATGAAGGATTAAAAGATACAAAGTCATTGAGGCCATGAATCTTTAAATCAATGAAACATGGATGGTAATGGAAGAAAGCAGAGGCAAAAAATAGCAACTATCTCAGTCAAATACTATGATCTGTACACTCTGTGCAAAGAAGTCATATAAAGGAAAGAACTAAGAGCTCTCTAATCTGTTATTAATCTCAACAAAATGTCTTCTGGGGACTTTAATTATCAACAAAAGAAAAATGATAAAGAACTATCAAGTTAAAGTGAAAAAAAAAACCTGATTTGCTGAATGTAGTGCTCTACAATTACACTCACTCAATTAGATTTAACCAAAAAGAAATGCAATATTGGTCTAGAAGAGCAGTCTATGGCAAAACATATTTGCTCTTTAAACAATCCTACTTATTTTAAACTATAATCTCACGTAACAGGACAGACCTTCATTCATGTCTCCCAAGAGTCAGTTTAATCTTTTAAGGAGTTGCAGTACCATGTGTACCACAGCCAGTAAGAAGAACAAATAGGTTTCCTTTTGCATTAGAACTGATTCTCTGACTGGGTATCTGCTATGTGCCAGGCACTACAATAACCACTATGTACACAATAATGATAAATATAGATATGGCCCCTGAACTTATGAGACTTACAGTTCTACTGGAGAAAGAGGCATCAAGAAAGTAAATGCAACAACCAAATTATCATTTTAAAATATGGTAAATGTCATGAAGGAAAACAGTACTTACCTATCTAGTAACAGGGAATTAAGAGGGGGCTTTTAGAGTGTTGGCATTTTTGAGGAAGTGAGATAGGAGGGATGAATACAATTTAGCCAAGAGAAGAAGTGGAATCATTCTGAGCAGAGAAAGAAAAAAGAGTATGAGATAACTCTACGGTGGGGAGAAAATGGCACTTGTGGAGAAGAAAGCCAGTATGGTTGAATACAGTGACTACATGGGATGGAGGTCAGAGAGGTAAACAAAGCCACATCATGCAGTCTTATTGTTAGCCTCTGAAAGGATATGAGATTTTAAAAATCTGCTGGATGGTCATTCCATTTACTGGGATGGAGAAAAGACTTATAAAAGGCAGACAGGATATGGAGGCAAGAATAAGATTTCCATTTTGGGCATTTAAAGTTTAAAAGGGCTATGAATCAATCACAAGAGAAGTCTGGACTAAAGATATAAATTTGGAAGTTATTCACATTTGGATGGTGTTTAAAGCCATAGGGATGAATGAGCAAGAAGAGGGCCCAGAACTGAACAACCTGGATATTTAAAAGTTAAGCAGAAGAGGAATTAAAGCATATAAAAGTGACTAAAAAAGAGACCAAAGGAGGACAAAAAAGAAGACAGCCACAAGAAAAGACAGTTTCAAGAAGGAAAGCATAGTTAGCCATGCGCAATGCTGCTGAGATACTGCCTAACAGTGGCTATGCGCGGTACTAGGCAGACAAAAACTCTGCTGCCAAATAGCAATCACCATGAATGAGTGTGATGACTGATTAGCAGTATCCTCCTTTAGTGGCAGATGTGAATCTAGTGATAGACATGCCAGGTATTTACCTCCCTTGATAATGACCAGCGCAAATAATTGGTCTTCATTATAATGTATCAGACTCTTCCCAACAAAATCAAGCATTCTCTACTCGATTCACAGTACCATTACCCTGAACTCAAGTTAAGTATTAGGAAATCGTGTGATACTGCTTAAATAATAACAAACAAGCAGAAAAGCACATCTTAGAAATTGGTATATATGTTTTGCAGAATGGTAGACTAAAGAGATCACAAGCTTTCATTTTGAGAAAAATTACAAACTTTCATTTTACCCATTCAACCAGGATAAGGGCCAATGAAGGTAGCATTTCTCAATTATAATCAGCAGCCAAAACCAAAATGCTATTCCTTCATACCTGTACATAGAATTTTAAAGGTTAATACCTGGGAACAAGTAAGTCCAAGACTGCTGTTCTCATCTAACTTATTTATTTTCCAATGACAAGAAATACAATCTCAGCTACCCAGATTTTTAAAAAATGTCTACCCTGAACTGTTATTTTAATTAGCCTAATTTAGGTAAATTTATAGGTATAGCTATATTAAAGAAAATTTAAAGCAGATCTTTACCAAAAATCCAAGGACCTAACTCGGGTAGTTCTCAAGGAACCTCTAGAGGGTAGGGGGAGACAAGCATACAATGATGTTTTCAAAAAGGAACATGATGGTGTGATATCACTAATGGAATGCATACTTGTGTATTCTTGTGTTCCAAGATTTCTTAGTTTTAATCTATAACATGGTAAATAAATATTGACAGATAAAACCCACATTAATAGAAGCTCTCTGGAGTCCTCAATAATTTTTAGGACTGTTAACAGGGTCCTAAGATCAAAAATTTTGAGAATTACCACTCTAAGGTTCTTCATAGCCATTTATTTGGTATAAATTTAAGCTTACCCTGACAAAGTATCGCATGATCTTGTTCTGGAAATCTCCAGGAGGTAGCAATAAATATAGTAAGACCTCACACAAATCCCTTAGGAATCCTAGAAATTAAAAAAAAGTAGCTATAATAACATTAGAAAATAGGAAGTCTCCACTTACTCTTGATGTGGAACACAAAGGTAGAAATAAGCAGTTTCTAATCATAACAGATTATCTTAGTAATTAATCAATATTCATTAAAAATTCTTCCATTTTTCTCCAAATAGCAACTATTCATTAATCAAACTAATATATTATTTTATTTTGCTCAGTTTACCCCACATTTTGAATTGCTAAGAAACTTCTTTACAAAAGTATTTCCCCCCAAAAGTTTTAGTTGTACAGTGTATTTTATACTTTTACCACACATTATCTTTGCACATTTTAAAATATACTTGTAATTCTTCCTTCAAGAAAGAATGTCCACTATCTTGGCAGGTAATAATGAAAAGAGTATGCTCTTCTATTTTACTGACTGAGGAGGCCGTGATTTTCATAAAAGGACTGCACACTGTATCTATTTCTTACATTTAGTTTTTTCATATCAGTGCTAATGAAGTGGAAATTAAAAATTGAAGTGCACAATAAATATAAAAAGGAAAGAAAAAACTGAAAAAGAAGGCAAAGAAATTAAAAAGTTGGGCACAATTTTTAAAAACTCTAAGAAAACAATTTCCACAACTAGGAATGCTTTTCTGTAGTTGTTCATATGCTGACACTTTTGGGAATATAATTCTGTAGCTGATCCTGTTAATCAAAAAAATGTGCCAAGTAGTACAAACTTTTAGTCACTGTAAAATTAAGAAAAGACAATATCCTCAGCTAAAGTTTATCTGGTAAAACCTCTCACAAAGAAAAGACAAGTCCCAGGGGAAAAGTTGGGGGAAGGAGTAAACTGGGAGTTTGAGATTTGCAAATATTAACTACTATATAAAAAATAGATTAAAAAACAAATTTCTTCAGTATAGCATAGGGAACTATATTCAATATCTTGTAGTAATCTATAAAGGAAAAGAATATGAAAACAAATATATGTATGTATGTGTATGACTGAAACATTATGCTGTATACCAGAAATGGACATACTGTAACTGACTATACTTCAATTAAAAAAAGACAAGTACATTCAACTGTATGAATTTTATTTGAAATTATTATAATCATTCCTGTAGAAAATATTTTAGGGTAACAGGTGTACTCTTGAAATATAAATAATAAATTCAAGGGAAAGATAAATTACCATAGATCAAAAAACTAAAATTTACAATTATAAGATGTTTGTGCTTACTATACTTTAAAAGAAGACAAGAGAAGTAATCTTTAATTGCCATGTTTAAATTGAAAGATGACCTTTAAAAATGAGAAAAGAATCTGGGAACTACTTTAAAGAGTTAAAAAAATAAAATAAAATGAATAGGAACTGTGTCTCTACTATACTGCCTATCCTGTAAGAACAATTTCACCCTTATATTTGTTCACTGGTTCTGCTAACTTGTCTCCAACCAATATGAATAGTTACTGTTGTCCAAAGAGTTAAATTAAAAAGAAAACCTTCTTCATCTTTGGGAGAAGTACACACTAGATCACGGCAAACGTCCTTCTCCATTTCAACTTCAACTTCAAAGAAGGTATCTATTAGATCTTCTGCTGTACCTAGACAAAGAAGGAACAATTCAAGATATACAGAACGATAAAGAAAAGTAGATTTTAAAATCTTAATTTTCAAATGGAATAAAGATCTTACCTTTCACTTGATCATCCTTCTCTGTTATCTTCTGTTGAGCCTTTCTGAATACTCGTAGGTGTGTGCCAAAATCATCTACAATACGTGTAGTAAAATAAGGTTGCCAGTCTATTTCTTTTGACCTTATAAAAAACACAGTAAATAAACATTATATAAATGTTTTTAATCAAAAATATAAATTTACTTAATGACTACTGAAAGACAACATGATTATCAGAGGCTGAATTTATTCATACTGATATTTGTTCATTTAATTACTATTACATCTTAACATTCCCTTTCACAAGACCCAAGGTACATCAAATCTACCTCAACCCTCGAACAGTATTATCGGAAGTATTTTATGTGCTGAAGGTTGAAAGTACTATCTAAGCGCTTAAAATAAATAGGAAAAAGAATCCAGTTAAATGTGAAATGAGTCTGACAACAGGTATATCATGCAACTTCTCATCTCAGACATAATAATACATTAGCAATTCAAAATGTTTTTGCTTGCTTTTAAAAGAATGTTTGAGACATTTCTTCATTCCCTCTGAACTCTTTTTGAATTTTCCAGTGTTTTTTAAGCTATACAGCCCAAGTTCTGAATCAAACACCTTTGGTATGAACCTGACTGGTTTCTGTTTGCATATATAAGTACTTAAAAACCTGACTATTCAAAATAAATATAGTCACATGGAAATGATTTAAAGAATGATGTAAAACACCACACTTACGCATGAAAATGGTGGTTACTTATTTTATTAAGTTACCTACTACTGTATCTCAAAAGCAACAGACCTCAAAAAACATTGCTAATTTAGTACATTAGTGAAACAGAAAACAAATATAACAGATAAATCAAAAACACTTTATACTTCTCTTTGGATTAAGTGACACTTTTAAACAAACACTTTTTTCAATGCTGTTTTCCGTAAACCAGCACTAAAATTAATACACCCCTTTAGGAACAGACCAAATAGACAGAAGACAGAATCTATTCATGAACATGCTGGGCAATGGGGGAGCAAAAGAAAGTACACCATAATTCACTATGCTGATTACCCCATACAGGTACAATAAAGAAGCTAGTGAATAAGTTAACCTGAGTATTGTCTTATGAGATAAAACTTTTAAAGGCGATGATGGCATTGAGAAATATAACAGATGGCTGTTTTAAAATAAAAACAAAGTATTAACATTCATATAATTTTTAATGCTCAATTATGATTTTGCTATATACAAGGAAAGGAAGAGTAAATTTTAAGTACATGAACACTAATCAATTTAACAAAAATAAAGGTAACCTGAACTCAAGTATCTGAGGAAGGGTTACCATTATTTAGAATATAAGAGCAAAGTTTTATACCACACACTAAACTTGGTAACAATACTCAGCCTCAACATAAAACATGAAATAAGACTTAAACCTAGAAGTCTCTAGAGCCTCTTTTTCTTATTTTAAAAAGAAAGTCAGAATCTGTGTATCTTTCAAAAATCTTTACATGGATTATTTGTGCAAAATCATCCAAACTTGAAAATTTTATAAAAACAAAATTTACTTAGTATAGTCCACTGGCTCATTTAACCCATAAAGGATTCATTCTAACAAATTTAGAAGAAAGCAGAATATATACTCTTTCAAGTTGCATGTATTCTGTTTCACGGCACAGTGCTATTTATAGAATTTATTAAAATTTTCAAACAAAATAAAATGCATTAATTTTGAAGGCCTTTTAAAACCTATCTTCAATTCATTACAGAGGATGCAAGGAATTTAAAATAAGTGAAAGTTAACAAGCAATGCAAATACATAAAAATTAAGTTTTAAATATAGAGTTTTATTTTTAATATATAAATATATTGAAGGTGGAGAAAACAGAGAACACAGTATTCTCTATCTCTGTCCAAGGTCATTATTTTCCCTCTGCTTGACTCATTTCCACTGAATACATGCAAATCTAACATAAATCTGAGCTCAAAAGAAATTTTCTAGGTTAGGAAGGTAAGAGCCAACAGTAGTATGGCTTCTCATTTATAAATTAAAAAAATACCTACTAACAATTTCTAGCAGTATTTGTCTTAATAAAATTTGAAAACATTTTCATGGCCATGAAGTACTCTAAAATTATGGTGTATGATTAATATGTAAAATGGAATTTAAATACAAATTCAAAAATCATTCAATTTATGTAACAGCCACACTTTGTTCTATTGATCCACATGTAGCTTTCTACTAGAGCTCTAAATATGCACTCTTAAATTATGCCTACAGTCAAGGCTCTTTTTCACTTTGTTTAAAATATTCCCCTACATGATTCCTATTCTAATAAAAACACCTGGATTATTACACAATGCATCCTACTACCTACATTTCATTTTATTACTACTTAGAAGCTTTCATTTCTTATATTTAAAATGAGAGCACACTTCCTACATGACCAAGAAAGTAAGTGATTTTTCAACCCTACCCTGAAAACATAAAATTATAGTAGGCGCCAGAAGCTTATATATCTGGATAGGATGGTTGCAAGAATTACGGTGGTTAACTAGGAATGCAAACATGCAATGAAGTCTTAATTAAAGCACAAAAGCAAAAGTCAAACTATAAAGTGTACTTCTCTGAACATATATTTATCATGCTTTATCTTCATCTCTTAACACCAGCATCTTATTCCTGGCTTTTAATTGGTCTCCCACATCCACCCTGTCTTCCCTCCATTTTATTTTCCATAGAACAGTCAGAGTGATCTTTTTAAAAATATAAATATAATACAAAACAATAGCTTTAAAAACCCTTTAATGACTTCCCATGGATCTTAGGGCTAAATATGAATGCTTTCTCCAAGATCTTGCACATGTGGGACCTTGCTTATTCCCTCTTCATCACGTGCTCCACTCCTTTCCTTTTCATTCTGTTCTTATCTCAATGCCTCAGGACAGACTAATTCCTCTGCCAAGTCTGCTCACCCCATCCAGTCTCCACAAATTTATCTTCTCTCCCCCACATTCCCTTGACAATTCCCATTTATACTTCAGAGTTCATCTAAAATGTCAATTCCACACAGCAGCCTTCGCTGACCCTCACCCTCCGCATTATTCCTTCAGACTAGGTTGGGATCTCTGGTTACATATTCTTACAATAGCAAATTTTTCACTTTTTATAGCACTTAGAGCCTACAGTTAAATAATTCAATTGCTGAGATAAAAATCTCAGGAAGTCAGGGATTTTGTCTGTTTTATTCCACTGTGTTCATTTTATTCACAGTGGTATCCCCAATGGTAAAATAATACGTTAAACACTGGAGGCGCTCAATACATACTGATTTATTGATTCTTCTTTCAGGGTCAGAGCACTGTTAACAGGTGCTTAGAGAATGGCCATGTGAAGCACATACAACCGTTGCTTCTTTGCTCTTTAAAGTTCTGAAATAGGACATATAACGAGAAGCTCTTTTTGCCTCTCTAAACCACAAAGCTACTAAATGTTAATGCCTAACAAAGGGAATGAACGTCCCAAATACGTGGGCTGAGACTGAGATTATATAAATTGCTTCACTGGTTCCATCTATTCTAAGCAGTATACAGCTCATCACCAGTAACAGAAAAACACATCAGAATCAATTAAGTACTGCAGTAAAAAGCACTGGCATATCTGTTTTTGATTCAAGTAAAAGATACACCATTTCATTAGTTGTGAAATTCAGCAAGCCAAGTTACCTCCCAGATTTTCCTCTAGGGACACTTACAGCTTTAAGAATCTATGATTAACCAAATACCCATCCCAACACACATACACACAGGAACAGAGTCCATGGAAAAGTGGTAATTGGTAAGTAAATCAAAATATTTGATCAAAAGAGGGAAACAAATGTATTTCATTTTAACTTATATAAACCTTTCAATGTGCAAGACTAAGATAAGACCTTTGATTAAGGTTTTGCTAAGTGATATTAATGTGGCTTTTGTCTTGAAAAAAACCTTTCTCACACTTAGGAAGTTACGGTTTCCAGTTTCTTTTAAATGGTGCAACAACTAAAGACATTTGTGAATAAATCCAAAAGCAGAGCCTTCAAGGCTTTTCACCAATATTTTATAGTTGTCCTCTACACGCCTAATTCAATTGCAACCTATTTATTAGCTAGCTTTAAGTAAATTCCAAAGCAAGTGACCTAATTTTCATAGGAATTACCCTGCTATTCTCATACTTCTTCAAACTATGTAGGAGTAAATTAAATTATATGATTATCATAAAAAGTTTAACTGGAGTCCACAGGTTCAGAAACAAATACAACTGCCTGTTTTGTTTTTTTTTTTTTTTAACATATTTGATTATCTTCCTCCTCTAAATCACTCATGTTCAGCTCACACTACAGACCAACTGTATCAGATTTTCTGGGCCCAAGAATCTACAACTGACTTTTAATAAGCTTAAAACTCAAAAGGTGGGGACAGAAGTGGACAGAAGTACCAGAAAGTAGTCTATCAGCCTAGCTTTAATGCTAGGGGTATGAGTCAGTGTGTCTTACAAAGGGAATGGAAAATGCTGGCTAACTAAAGCTAAATTAAGAGAATTTCTACTACAGTAGTACAGAATTGGTACCATCCCAAAAACAGCTTAAAGTCTTGTTGACAATAATCACACCCATAAATAAGTAGAGGTTCATTCAAGTGCTATGTCATAAGTCAAAAAATATTAATTAAAGAGGCCACACTTCAAAAAAAATCTTGATGAGTAAGCAGTATTTAAAGGGGGAAAGGAAGGACATAGGAACAAGCCAAAGAGGGGAAAGAGCATGGTACGCGCAAGAGTCGTCACATAGACTTGCCTAACTAGAGAAGCGGGTGCCCCCTTGGTAGAGGCAATCTTCACACACTCAGCACAGTACTTTCCTGGAAAAGGTCCTTTATGTCAAGATAATAAAAGTAAAAACTGATCTTCCCACTGAAACAATTCTACGATAAATGTTGTATTACTGATGCTATATTATTTTTTTACAAAAATGACTACTAAGATCTTATTTAAAACAGTTAAGAATGACACAGTATACTGTATACTGCATAGTATATATGTGTGTATATGTGTGTACATACACACAAACACACATATATATAAGCTTTTTAAATGTATACTAATCAGTAAGGGCAATATAATAACCAATTGTATAAAATTATATGTGTAACTCTCCTATAGATGGTCTTTTATTTCCTACATAGAAAAATGAGACTTTTTTTTTAATCCTTATAGTATAAGTTCTAGTTTTTCTGGGTAGATTTTGACAACCATCTTTGAGGGAATTTTGAGGAAAGTTTTATTCCACTAAAAGGTTTTTGATCAACGGACCCACAGAAATCTTTTGTTGAAAGCAGGCGGCCTGTCTGTGAAAAAAAATTTTTTCCTTGAGTCACTGAATCAGACAGTAACTTCCTCCTCAGAATTCACTATTATAAATAATATACTCTTTAAAATACAAAAATCTTTATATGTTTCCATCCTTCAAGAGTTCTTGATGGAGTACTTTGCTGGTGTCAAAAGATTCAGCCTAAAATTGAATTTGAGCAATATTTTAAAGGCACAGAATTGTAAACTTGCTCCTAAACCCATTACAAGATTTCCCCTTCTTCTAGTCTCAATTTGCTCATAAATACTTCATATTACTGTAACTCTCTCCCCAAAGTACCTGTTTCCCTTTTAAAATCTACCTTAAGGATTTAGTTATAAGGATCGAGTATAAAATAACAAAACTGCTTGATTCACAACATTCCTGAACTTACATTAAATTTAAATTAATCCTCAAAAATATATGGAGAATTCCTCTTTCACAGGAGCAATATTAGCAACCATATGAGGAAACAAGTTTCATTACTTCATGGTCACTAATCTGTATGCTCCATTCTCTTGGCTGGACATCGCCCCTGTCGGGTGCAGAAGTGGGAGAGCCAACGTGCACATCTCCTTCCTAGGCTCATGTTCAGTGCCTTCATGCTCATAGCTTGAAATCATCCATGGTGGACATACTTACATTTCACAAAACCTTAAGTAGTAGACTTATAAAACCACAGACTTACTGTTTTCAGTAATCCACAGAGAATAGCAATAGTTTGGATAATCAGATAAAAATGTTAAAGTTTCATTGACATAAGACTTTTTAACTATAGAGAAAGATTAATCTAGTAAATGTCTTTCACGTTTGAAGTCATGCATCCTTTCTGACCACTGTAAAAATGTAAGTTTAAATAAAGTTATCATCATCCAACTCTAAGATCCCCTACTAGTAAAACAACAGACGAGAGGAGTACTTTAATTCCAAAGTAAATTAAATCTAATTAGCAACCTCACACACTATAAAAATAACTCCTCAAATGGTATTCAAAATGTGAGGTGTGACAGAGGATGTGAGTGAGTGTTCTGAAGAGGAGGTATGACTGAAAACAGATCAAGATTAGTACCAACCTGACCAGGGACTCTTAGTAATTTAGAACTGAAAGAGATCTGAAATAATTACCAGCAGCCCCTATAATTACAGAGCCAGAATGTAAATTACATATTCTAGATTATATAGTTAGTGAGACCAAGGCTTTATTAACAAAAAAAATTAGGGTTCCTAATCTTCAATTCAGTGTTTTCTCTGCTACACCTTAACAACAACATGAAACCTTCTGACTTGTGAAAATTATAAACAAATTGGTGGAAATGAAGAAAAATTTAGGCATGCAGTTTTATATAGCCATAGTAAAGGAAATGATATTTAGTCAACTACAACTCCACATATGAAGTCCATCCAGTTCTACATCCTGTGTCCCAATGCTTCAAAGAGGTCAACAACGCAGATGTTCTAAAAAAAATCTTATCTCCAAATACAAAGAATAACTTACATAGAGGGACACACAGGAGACACACTCACCTATTTTAGGGGTTGAGTATAAAGAACACAGAGCTGGAAGCCTTAATCAAGCTATAGGAAAAGAAAAAAATTAACTTGGGACTAAGTGTGTATCCTCTTAAGTATAATGTTAAATACAGTATTAAAAATTAAATTCATGCTATTAACTATGTTAATAAACAAGATTTTCAGTAAAATTTACCTAATAAATAAAATACTCCTAGACCCAACAGTGTAATCTATTAAATTTTGTGGAAAAAAATTAACTAGGAAGTCATAAATGGAAACTCGATTAACAACAACTTACTGAGTATTCACTGTCCCATCACATATAAGACACTGTATTAAACATCACTTTTAAGATCACTTCCCAAGGAAATAAAGATACATGCCATTTATAGTTGAAAAAAGGGATTCTTATACGTATGTGTTCATAAGAATATAAAAAACAGAGAAACAGAAAAATGAATTTAGTTGAAAAAAATCATCCTAAATATCTTTACTGCTGACCACCAAATGTTTCTATTTATCTCGGGCTATAACAATAATACATGCCCTTTTTGTAAAATGTAACTTCTTTAGATTCTCTGCATCAGCTATAAATCAGCCATAAATCCACAATCCAAAGATCACTGTTATTATTTTAGTGTATTTCTTTTTAGTCTCTTTGCTATGCTCACATATTTACAATTTTTTACACAGCTAAAATCAGAGTATACACTATTTTGTATGATTTTTAGTCTAACATATTTCCTATTTGTTTAATAACATTTTCTAATATTTTACTGGATGCAGAACTTTGTATTCCAAGGGTCAGCAAGTTTTTTCTTTAAAGAGCCAAACAGCAACTATTTTAGGCTGTGCAGGCCATATCATCTCAGTTGCAATTAGTCAACTCTGCCATTGTAGCACAAAAGCAGCCACAGACAAAATGCAAACAAATGAGTGTGACTGTCCAGTAAAACTGTACACACAAAAACATGTACATGGATGTTCACAGGAGCATTCTTTATAACATCCAAAAGGTGGAAGCAACCCCAATATCTACCAACTGCTGAATGGATAAACAAAATGTGGTATATCCACACAATGGAATATTATTCAGCAATAAGAAGGAATAAGTAATAGTACATGCTACAACGCAGATGAACATTGAAAGTATTATGCTAAGTGAAAGAAGCCACTCACAAAAGACCATGTACTGTATTATTTCATTCATATAAACTGTCCAAATCCATAGCGAGAAGCAGCATATAACTGACCATCTAGAGCTAGAAGCTATGGGGGGGTGTATGAGAAGTGTCTGACAGTGGATACCAGGTTCCTTTGTGGGGTCATTAAAATGTTCTTAAATTGACTGTGATGAAGGCTGCACAACTCTATGAATATAGTAAAAGTCACTAACTTTAAGTGGGTGAATTGTATGGTATGTGAATTATATAAATAAACAATTAACCATCCTGGTCTCTTCTATATATATAAAAACATTAACTTATTTCACTCTCTTTTAAATATTTAGATGGTTCTCAATTGTTTTTGCATCTTCCTGATTAACCTCTCTTCAGCTAAGTTTTCAAATGGCAAAGAATATAAAATGGAAAGAGTGTAAAACTTCACTGCTGCAAATGTCCATTATTTGAGCTGTACTTGCCTTATGAACAAGTCTAGAAACATTCAATTTACATTTCTATGGCAAAAGGCAGTGAGAAAAACGGAAAACGTTCAGAACAAACCTCCTGTCATTCCAGAAACAGTGATACCATCACTATCAGAAACACTGAATCTTAGAAGCTACATATCCCTACGTCCTTCCCCTAGGAATACCCTTCAAGAAGGAACACAGTAGCATTAGAATGAATCTCCTTCCTGCTAATCTTATGGCTCAAAGGAACAAACGTATACAGGGTTAGTAATTACATTTCACTTTTGAAAGCAAAAAGTTACCTTGCTCACTTGTACCTTCTTACACACTAACCTCATTCCCCTTCTTAGAACTGTGCTCATACTATTTCTCTTTCCTAAGATGTCTTTCATTTCCCTCGTTCTATCTCAAAACATCCATTCCTAATGCTCCCTGGTGGTCTAGTGGTTAGGATTCGGTGCTCTCAAAACATCCATTCCTGAAGTCCAGTTTGGGCCTTAGTCCACATAAGGTCTTCATCAGTTACCCTGGTCTACTCTATCTCTAGATGAAATGCCCTAAGTACCATATAAATGACTACTTTATTTCTCTCCATTTCATGTGCTTTAATTTTGTCCCCCTTTCCCTCACCCTTGAAATATAAATAAATAAATAAAGCTAAGAAGATGAGGTCAAAGAATCTGTGTATATATCCTAGGAACATAATAAATAATAAATACAACAATAACAACAAAGTTAACATTCACTGAACACTTACTTTGTGCCAGATCCTAAAATGTTTTACATGCACCTTTTCCCCATATAATCATTACAATAACCCAAAATAAAACAATCACCCCATATTACTGATGCAGAGACTGAGTAACAGAAAGTCAAGTAACTTGCTCAAAAAGTCACTTATTGGGTGACAAATACTTTATCAAATATTTCATGGACATCATCTTGTTTGTCCCTCACAACTCTTAAGTTTGCTACAAGTACTAGTATCATTGTTTTACAAAGATGCTAAGAAATTTTCTTTTAAGTACACTGTAATTTAATGGTACCAGGAGAATTAGGCTTCCTGTCCTTTGTCACATTATTTTCTTTGAAGATAGAATAAAAATTCGTGAGTTATCACAGATTCATCCCCTAAAGCTCCAGTCCAACTGATGCCCAGGTTCCACAAAGAATTCAAGAGTGCTCTAGGAAAGTTTCCTTCCCCAAAATGCTAGAATAACAGGAACTAATGTTACTATGGAGTGTTATCATTACAAAGGACTCTCTCACATATGGTATCATTTAATCCAAACAACAACCTGATGAGAAGAGATGGGTTATCACTAGATTTAAAGAATTTGCTTTTTGCGCATTCAAGGCCATTGGGCCTAATAAATACTAGAGCTAAAGCTCAAAATCAGAACTTTGGATTCTAAGTATATCCTTTTCTTCCTGTTACACTGCAAAATCAGCATTTTGTTTTATGCTGATATTCCAGTGACTGTTTCCCCCAAAGTGATGAATAAATATAAACAGTAGAATGTGGTGATTCTAAATCATTTCTGGGTTCAAAGGCCCTTTCTAAAAATGAAATCTGTGGAGTCCACTCAACAGGAAACAAAGCACAGACAATTTTGCATACATTTTCAGGGCTTCATGGGCCTCTGGTTAAGAACCCTATACAAGATTGTAATTTGAAGGATAGAAGTGATAATTGAAGCCTCACAGTGCACAGCAGATAGCACAGAACAAGAATTTTTAAAGTATTCAAACGATTAGAACCAGACCTAATTTTCTTGATATTGGCATTGGAAATAGTCACGGAGCCTCGGTGAAGACATGCATTTTAGTAGTAATAGAAAAAGCCAATGATGGACAAAAATTAAGTCAGTCACAGAGAAGGCACAAACTGAACCTTACTGTATGCTTCAGGTTTTATGTCACATCATTTTTAGCCTGAAAGCAGCCTCAAAAGTACCTTAATTATTATCAGCTTTTTACAAGTAAGGAAACTAAAGCTCAAGAGAGGCTGATGAATTTGCCCCAAAACTTAAGGCCAAAGACAAACCAAAGCTATGAATTCAGATCAATCTAGGATGGGAGAAACCTGGCTCTTCCTGTTATCATCCAAATATTTAGCTGTTTGATAGCACAATTTTACAGAAAGGAAAAAAAAAAAAACAACTTGTGACAGGAAGTCTAAGGATGGTTAGAGGATCAACAACAGGGAAAGCACTGCCATGAGAGGAAAGAAAGGAGGGAGAAACTAAGACGAATAATCAAGATCAAAATAAATCTGGTAGGGAATGGAGGAAAGAACAGTGACTATTAAGAACAATCTGATTCTAATTCTTACTCTGCCCCCAACTCACTGGATAATCTTGCACTAACTACTTAACCTTTCTGGATCTTACCTTCCTCATCTGTGAAATTATACATGTTGGATGGCATAAAAACTTAAATTTCTAAATTCCTTCACAATTTTTTAAACATTTTCACAAATATTATTTTCATTACATTCCACTGAGCAAGGATTTTGCTTAAATCACTGCTGTATCTGCAGCATCTGGCTGGTACAAAGTAGGCACAAAATACTAGTTGAGTGAATAGATGAATTTGATCCTGACAATAACCCTGTGAGGAATGCAGAGCAGGACAGGTACTACTATGCTTATTTCACATATGAGAAAACCTAAAGTCCAAAAAATTTAAAATACCTGCTTACAGTCCCACAGCTAAATGGTAGAGCAGGATATGAACTCAGGAGTTCCAATTACTAGTCGAAAGTTCTTTCCAGGTCTAAATTTTGTTTTATTTTAATATACTCTTAAGCAGTCTGACACAAGAATAATGAATTCTTCTTATTCCCACCCTTACAAAGGGAGTAAAAATCATTAGGATGGTGTTACTATAAAAAGCAATGAATGAGTGATTCAGAAGAGTTATCTAAAAAAATACCTAATGCTCAATAATGTTACATATATAAAATAAAGGAGATAAAATCCAACTTCTGACTTCTTTCATTATACTATATTATAATAATTCGTGTTCCAGTGAGTCTACGTTCGTAATTATGGCTGACCACTTTATAAATGTTTGCTGTTAATCATAAGGGAGGAGCTCAAATCTATCTAAGCAAGGTTATAATTCAAACCATAAACCTTACCGTAGGCCTCTTCAGTGACCTGAGGCTGAGGAACTCACCTCCCACTCAAAAGCTTAAGATCAACGGAATTACAAAAGGAAAGTCTCAACAGAGCAGCATGAGCTAGAAATGTCTATTCGGACAGAGATGAAAACACAGTAAAAGCCCTAGGGCAAAGCTCTATCCTCCAAGACTCTCAGAAGTACAAAACTATCTCAAGAACCTAAGTGAAGGAGAAGAGGGGTTGGCTGGAAAATAACACCTTCAGATTTGAGAATGTACTCCTGGCAGAGCATGCAGCCTACTGCCTTGAGGCGACAGGCTAGTAGGAAAATCTCTGTGTAATGGGTAGCAAAATCTTTTATTAAAGGAAAAAAAGACTGCAAACTCAGCCAAACATAAATTCCTTTCTTTCAAAATTAAATAATTTCTGGATATGAAATGTCCCTCCCCCCTACCAAATTAAGTAGTTTATGTACAAAGATATAGACCAAAATATTTTGTCATATCGGAGGCAATATATAAGTGGGTTTTGTAAAGTGAGAATTTTAGTATATCTCACAAAAGAAAAGTTTCTTAAAGGAAACTCATTAAAATATACTTCTCTTCTAAAAGTAAATAAACTGAATATGCTCCACTGACTTTGGCTTCTTCTCCCTCTAAGAGGACTTCCATTAGGTATGTGCCAAAGGTAAGCGAGCAGTTTTACTGAACTATTTCCATAGCACTTGAATAAAAGAGTATCTGGGGTGACTTCTGAATCTCAGTGAACCCCAGTCTACGCTGCACCTGAAGCCACGGCCACCTACAAGCTGGTGCTGACCCCGCACAGAGGAAACACCTGGAATCTGGAGAACAGCATTTGCGGCTGGTGTGAAGCCAACCTGAGCCCAGTAGGAGATGAAGCGCCACGCACAGGTGCTACAAGATGCTGGCTATGAGTTTGACATCTGTTTCACCACCATGCAGAAGAAAACAATCTGGACCCTCTGTGCAGTGCTGGATGCCACTGACCAAGTGTGGCCGCCAGTAGTGAGGACCTGGCCTCAATAAAGCAGAAACTGCTGCTAAGCATGGCGAAGCCCAGGTAAAGATCTGGAGGCACTATGATGTCCCACCACCTCCAATGAAGCTCAACCAGTTTATAGCAACATCAGTAAGAACTGCAGGTATGCAGATCTCACTGAAGACCAGCTACCCTCCTGTGAGAGTCTGAAGGACACTACTGCCAGAGCTCTGACCTTCTGGAATGAAAAAATTGTTCCCCAGATGGAGGAGAGGAAGGGGTTCTGCAGACAGTCCATGGCAACAGTCTTCAGAGCACTGTC
This sequence comes from Camelus ferus, assembly GCF_009834535.1. Classification (NCBI taxonomy): domain Eukaryota; kingdom Metazoa; phylum Chordata; class Mammalia; order Artiodactyla; family Camelidae; genus Camelus; species Camelus ferus. The sequence continues at coordinate 50,426,952 of NC_045702.1, read as the reverse complement.
ACCCATCTGGAGGGTCTCTCTGAAGAGGCTACCATGGAGCTGCTCCTGCCCACTGACATTCCCACTATCTACGAACTGGACAAGAACCTGAAGCTCATCAAGCCCTTGGAGTTCCTGGGAAATGAAGAGCCCATAAGGAAAGTCATGGAGGCTGTGGCTGCCCAGGGCAAGGCCAAAAAGTGCAGGCAAGCAGGCCGACTACTTTCCCAAGAACACCCTCCCGGCCCAACCCATTCCTCTGCACCTCTCCCCTGAACATGTCACACTGACCACATCTGTAGGCATCTTAAGTTGCAGCTTCAGATGGAAATCAGTGGCTCTCAATTTCGTTTTAGCCATTTTGTCTCGTTTCCACTTCCTTCATACAATCTAGTCAGAACAGCACCTCTGGGGCATGGATCCTCAGTCCATGCCAAGGGAAGATTTATCGAAGAGGGTGGAAAGGGGACATGGAGGAACCATGTTAAGTGTGACCAATGAGGCGGAGCAAGAGAGCTTATTTGTGTTTCCAGGAGGTAGTCCTATACTAGTCTGTAGTCAGATGACTATCTGGGAGGCTCTAGTGATTCCAGTAGAAGAATGCAAACTGCATGGTGATGCAAACAAACATTTCCTTCCATACTCCAGAGGAGCTGGCTTCAGAAGATTGGGATCAATCCTGGATGTTTACGTGTTACATTTACTTTTACCAAAAAAAAAAAAAAAAGTATCTACCTACCTAAAGTATATAGTTGTATATATTAAACATTTCATATATTATTTATATCTGTAAATATTTTAAAATATGAACAACAAAAAAACTGGGGGTTTCTAGTGGTGGTTGACATCAGAAAATAAGCCATTCCTTACACCAACATGAGATAAGCTCCTTGACTTCTAAGATACAGGAATTCAGCCTGCTGTGTATTTTAGAATCTCTCCCTTGCCTTACTGTTTTATGGCAGTGAAATGCCTCTTAATCACGTTCAAGTGTGTCTTTCACTGTGTCTGATTTCTGAATCATGTTCTAGTTGTTTGTCCCTGCCATTTGGCTCATTTTGAGCATAACTGTACTAAATCCTATTTCCAGAACAGTACAATAAAGGAGTGATGTGCAATTCAAAACAAAACAATATCCGGGGAAGAGGGAAAAAAAGTATTATCAGTAAGTGGAGTAGGGAAGAGGATATAGCTCAGTGATAGAGCACATCTTTAGTAATCATGAGGTCTTGGGTTAAAATCCCAGTATCTCCATTTAAAAAGGATGGGGGGGGGCACTTATACTTCAGAAGGTGCTGCGAGTAACAATAAACATATATTAAAAAAAAAAAGACTTTGAATAATCACATGATTGGATAATTGGACCCTGAGGAAGAAATTGACTAAGAGAACTAGGGTTTTTAATCAAGATAAACATTCTGTAAATGCAAAGGTTAAATTTGAAGGAGTAAAGGTTTTTAGGGCTCTAGTTCTATAATCTAAGAGTTATCCCACAATAATAATATCCTGTTCTACTTACCTTGTAAAAATCAATTTTCTCCTCACACTTAAAAGTTATTTTCTCTATTAATACAAACAATACGTTTAAATTTTTCTGCATAAATACAATGCAGTGACCTTACCTAGTAGCAAACTGAATGAGTGCATTTTGAAGAGTCTGTCTAATTTCAAGAAGAAAAGATTCATCATCACTTAGTGTATAATACCAATACTGGACATAATCCCTCAAGGAAAACTGGATAACCTAAAACAAAAATATTGCAGAAAAAAAGAAATTTTTAGGATTTAGTGGCAAACTTCAATCTAAAACTATTATTTGCAAATTCTATTTATTTTCTACATACTAAATTGTGGTGGTAAATAATTGCCTTCATTACAAAGGTATCAATATGCTAAAAACCACTTCCAAAACTTTTAAATTAACTTGGTAGCCCAATTCATACACTGCCCAATTTTTTTTTTAAATTAAAGAATTATCTGTATCCAAGTCCTACCAAAATTCAGGTAAGGATGAAGTTTGCAGAAAAAAATAAATTTCCAATGCTATAGTATAATGAAGAGTTTTAATCAGTTTGATAAAATGAGATGCAAAATAACTGTCGACACCCTAATTCTCAAAAGAAAACATTTTTCCAAGATTATATCATCAGATTCACTGCAGTCAAATTACAAAAATGACATAGTTCACTAAATTCTAATACCTTTGATACTGCCAACAGTATTAAGTTAGCCAATAAACAGCAAATAATATAACTTAATGTATAATGTTTTTACAAATCAGATAAGCTAAATAGTTCATCTATAAAATAATATTAGAATTGTAACATACACATTATTTTTAATAATCATACCATCAAGCATCAATGAAAAATATTTTGGAAGAGAATAATTTTAATTCTAATTTTAAAAATATTTTTGGAACAAATCAGGAATACCTATTCTAAAAAGTAATAAATCTAGCAGGAAAAATGTCTGATTTATCAAACCACTATGCTTGTTCATCAGCTAAAGAGTAACATTTTAACCATAAAATAATTAGAAACATTGTCAAATGTCAGTAAAAACCTTTTTCCTAAATGTGAATTCAACTACACTTATTATAAATAAGTCCATAAATAAGGCAGCATCTTAAGTATAGAATCCAAGGATAGCATTATAATGAATCTCCAGCATATTACATAAATAATAAAATTATTTCTTAGTATTTTCAAAAGAAATACACCTAGCACACAACATACGGAATTCAAATACCACATACTGAAACTCACTTGCTGGAGAGGTTCATCAATTATATTGGCACCTGTCAATCTTCTATCAATCTTTATAGTCCTGGCTTCCCGTTTCATTTCTTCTAAGCACTGAAAGGAAACCATAACATTTTATTGCATAGTTTCTTGACTTAAAATCTCTGTAGTTTACTTCTAACTGAACATTCATTGTAACTACCCTGCATTATCTTCAAGACAATAAATAACCTTATTTCTTGAGACTTGAATATAAAGCAAATACTATTTTCCAAAGTAACAAAACTAGACATCCAGGGAAAAAAAATCTCATTATCCTCAAAAAACTTAATAATCAGCAAATATTATTCAGAATGTGAGAAACTGAAAATATACACACACACTGTTGCTATATTTCAATGACATTTTATATTCATAAGTTAGTGTTTCAGGTGAGTCAAATGTCTTTGTTAAATACTGCCCTGTTTCCTCTTTCTCCCTCCCAGCCCAAAACAGTATACCAGCTGCTAAATGAATATATTTTTAATTGATTTTATCTATGGATGATTTTTAACAACTAAAGAAAAGAAAAGAAATTTCATTTTTTCTGTAGTCTTTAGAAAGATCCGTGACCTGGAAATAGGGTGAAAAGTAGTGGTACCCTCTTCAATTAAAAATACAAACCAAAGCACAAATACATGTGAAAAAAAAATGTTTCAAGTTATAGCATGCAACTTCTAAGATTTTTTTCATAAAACATACTTACAAATCATTTTAGGAACAGCAAATCAAAATAATTATTTTTATACCATGTATTAAAAAATAGATATAAAGACTTAAACAGTCTTGACTGATTTATTACTGTTTAGGATCTTAACTCTTAAAACATTTTGCATCCTCTCTATGTACAACTTAAATGAATGGAAACTATGGATGGCTTAAAAATGATTCAAAAAAAGAAAAGGTTCATTTCTTCAGAAAGATTTGTGAGCAAACCCAAAGAATATACATTAATGGGTGTTTTAAAGGAAGACAGAAATAAGTCTCAGAGGTTACTTTTAAAGTTAAGTAAGTTTTAGAAAAATGTATTTATTTATCAATATGAAAGTCTCATTAGCACACAATGGACAAGTTAATAATTGTAAAATTAAATTACTGACATCAACTCCAGACTGTCTGCCTCTCTTCATACAAGAAAAACCATTCCAATCCCACAATAATAACTGAAGCCTGATCAGATACTCTCTCATAAATTTATAGTGAGCATTAGTGAACATAGGGAAATTATAGGAAAAGCCATATAAAGATGGTCACATTATCATCATTGCATACAAAAAGGACTTCAAGGTTTCATATTCCTTTCCCCTACTTACCTTAGGAATCCCCGTTGATGTTGGAGGAAGAAATGAATGTTCACACTGCTCTAGGTACTTCTCTGAGTTTGTTTTTCCAAACAGGAGAGTAACCACAAAACCTCTGAAAATATTTAATTATAGGTACAAAAACAAAATTTTACTATAATTTAACACATTACCAAATATATTTTTTCAGATTTAATACATGGCTTATCCTTCACTAAAAAGTCAGTTTGTGACCTTGGCAAGGCAAGGAACTGACAGATTTTGTTATATGCTGAAGTTTAAAACAACTATAAACATTTTGTGAATTTATACAATAATTCCTTTCCAAGTTTTCATCCAATATATTTCATAAAGAATCCCGGGTAACACTTTCAAACTTCAGGAAAATAAGCCTTCACTAAATAAGTAGGCAAGCTAATAACCAAGGATAAAGACAAATGAGACTGTACATCTATAGCTGAATCACACACTTCTATAGTTCTGTTAACTAATTAAAGATATAACTTGCCACTAGGAAAATAGAATAAACAAATAAAGGCTATACGGGAAAAAAAACAAAGAGCTAATTTATAACTTCTTTAAAATAAGCCTGGAATTAAAAAAGAAATACAAATATATCATAAAGCATTAATTACTTTTAAAACAATTACGGAGTAAAGGTAAATACTGGTTTGGAAATATTTTAAGTATTGACAAATGCAATCAGTATTTCCTACTTTAAAATTTACCATATAAATCTAAGCACTACTAAGTAGACAGGAAATCCATAAAAGAAAATTAAAATTTAATTTTATAATAATTTATAGTAACCTTACAATGATTGAAAGAATGTAGTGACAAAAAGGGAACAGTGAAAAATTGACTATGGTCAGCCTGAAGGGAAGATTCTCAAGGTCTTCCGCTTTTTGTGGCTACCTGCCACTTCACTGCTCTTCAGTACAAGTACCACAAAAGTAGGGAAGAAGGGTGGAGAACAGCAGTAAAGTTAAATCAACTTGTCATCAATTCTGTTTGTTTCTTTTTTAAAAGGCTAGACTCAGAATTATCAGTAAATTTCACATATCGGTGCTGTATCTGATATTATTACTAAGAAGAAATTTGGTCATATTTACAGACACAATAAAATGCTTGTATTAAGTTAACAATGTATTTCTAAAAACATTATCATGAAACAGACTGATAAAACATTAACCTTTGTCCACAGTATGACAGTAGAAAAGTAAGCTAAGGAACAGTGCGATCTTAGAAAGAACCTAATTAATAGCTTCAGCCTTGAGGTTTAGTAAAAACAGGTGCTACAAATAATTGCATAACCAAACAAATATAATAAATGCCATTAACCTCTATCTTTATTGATGGTATCCCAAAATGACAACCCCCCCAAAAAGGAAGAAGGAAAACCAAAACAAACAACCCCCCCCAAAATTCCTGAGTGGTTTTCTTTTCAAGGCTTTTCTTTACATGTATATAGGTAAAACTGCAGAACTCAAAAACTTAAGTTTTACTAGCCAAAAAAAAGGGAGGGTAGTTTCTGTTAAAAAGAAAAAAAAAGTATAAATTCTTCTCTGACTTGCATATTAAGCAGGAAAAAGAACACATCTTTAAAAACTTTACACAACAACCAAACAAACCACTAAAACTAAGAAATGATTTTAATTATATAAAATGTGATTATTGTACTTAAGATTGATATTTAAAAGCCTATTTTTGCTCTTAAAATTCATAAGGCTCATAAAATTCATAACTATACTAAGTTACATTAAAGAAGGGACAATTGTTCTTCATTAGAGCCAAAATTAGAAAGATTTTTGACTCAGGAATTATGATACTCATTGACTGTAACTGAGTAACCTGGGAATGCTTAATTAACTAATCCCCTGAGATGATTTTGGGACGCTTGCTAGTATATAAATTAAGTCCCCTTATTGTGACAGTGAGCTTCACTGAGGTCAACAGTCTGGAACAGTATATCAGATAAATTCATAACATAACATGAACTTGGAATTTCAGACTCTACCATATGACTTAATATTATCTAGAGTTTTTAGTGGCCATCACCCACTTACCAATATCCCACCCTATCTAAAAAATTTACAGAACTTTACAAGTATCCAAAAATTTTTTTGAAATTATTTCTTGATAAATTAGCAGACTCAGAAGGGGAACAACAAAGATTCCTGTGACTTTGAAATGAATGGATGTACTAATATGCCACACTGATGAGGTATATTGAGGGTAGGAGAGTATATATGTGTAGGTTGGGAGGGCTATGTGCAAACTCTGTATTTTCTGCTCAATTCTGCTGTGAACCTGAAACTGCTCTAAAAAATAAAGTCTATAAATAAAAGAAAAGAAAAGAACGGATTCATCACGTGTCCCAAATTTTATATGGAGCAGTTTAGTCTAAGAGAAAAACACTTCTCCGACCCTTTACCTTCCAAGGTCTATAAAGCTGCCCTTGTTTATAAAGCTGCAATTTCCTCCCTTTCTGAAGTATTGGAAAATATTCTGAAATCCTTCTTCACTTTTGCCAAAGGCTTAGTCAATTATTGAAATAAAAGAAATCTTTCCTTTTCAGAGAAACATCTCCTCAAGGCAATTTCCTTTCCAATCAGTAAAAGCAGCCGTAACCTTGGGGGGAGTGGTACAACCATGCAGCTATGAAACCATGCAGCTATGCAACCATGCAGCTCTGGCCTTAATTTGTGACTGAGGAGTGTAATTTAGGAAGCCCTAATGGCTGCAGATCTACAAAGTCTTCAATCATGTTTATAATCCATAAAGATATTCAAAACTCCATTTATCAGATTACTACGGCTTATTTCTTAATTTTTTCACTACACAGTACCACAGTCAAACAATTATAATGAAAATACTAAGTCTAAAATAAAATGCAGTTTTATGAATAGTTCTTGAGGTAGCTTCTCAGTTTAATTAATTCTCACTTGTTCAACAATCAGTGGGTGACCGCCCTATAAAACGGCTACACTTGACTTTCAAACCCATATCCTGAAAGAGGTGACAGGTGGTAGATATATTCAGAAGCCATATTCCTAGGGTCTATTTAGACAATCTCTCAGGCCACAGTTTATATACATCCTGTTCAATTCAGCTAAGTCCTCTAAATCTGTGGACTCAAACAACTCCTCCAAATGTTTGGGGCCTCAAAGATTTCTTCATAAGAACTGATGAGTATTCACTGCACAAATAATTACATGAAGGTATCATATAGATACATATACATACACACACATATATACATTTATATAAACAACAAAATACTCACTTCAGCTAAACTACCTTGGTTAGAATATCTAAGCATCTCTCTTATCTATACATTTTCCTACATACAGTTCATATCTGATACTAAATGTTCTACATAGGATGCTGTAGTAAATCATAACTGAAATCTCTCCTAAAAGGTTTATCAACTCAAAGTAAAGCATAAACATTGTAAATCAAAAACCATGAAGAGAGAACTGCAAAATCAGGTGTCTGTTTGAATTTTCTAGAACAAAATGACAGCATTCACTAAGGTAAATAATTAACATTATTGTTCAAAGTCTATCTTCTACTATGTAAAACTTGATGCATCATCTGAATTTAACTTAGATCTTACTATCAAAGAGAAGAGAATTTTAACCTTAAAGGGGGAATAACACCAGAAGGCGTACAAAAATTTTTTAACTTTTCAAATTACACAAAAAAGGTTGTCTTTGGAAACTGAAATTTATTTTTGAAGATGAATACCCATATTCCTGGTACAAATAACCACCATCACTTCTATTTCTATAGGTATCTTAATTTTACTATTTTTAACTTTGGTAAAAACCATTTGCAAAGACAGAATTCACAAATAAATCATACTGCCATTTTTCATGGTAATTTCTTTTTTCTTGAGGTCTCATGGTCATTTGTTTCAATTCTGAACAACTGAACATCACATGAATTGTAAAATTATCATTGAGAATACTTACCCACCCACAAAGCAGAGGATATAAAATGCCAAATAAAATATTACAAAGGGTCCAAACGTTATTAGAGAAAGGACAATGCCAAGGCTTCCCCATCCCCATATGGATAGACTGGTCTGAAATAAAGCAGGGGAAAAAAAAGTTTCAATAAACAAATAATTTTCCATATGAATTAGAAAAGAATGAGCAAGACTTTTACGCAGTTTATATTTCTCTTAAGTATTTATGATATTATTTCAGTAACTGTTAAAAATATCTCTTCTGAAAAGTGTTAAGTGCACTCTTGGAAATTTATCTACAAGCAACAATATACAAAATCTGTATGCAGTGACAAATTTATAGCATATCAGCAATGATTTTTTAAAAAATCTAGTGGCAATGTATATGTACAGCAAGAAAAAGTTACACAATCGTTAAATGATAAGCTGTCATGAGAAGTGATAACAAAGTATTTATTAAAACATTTATAATTTATATATGCAAAAGCATGTATAAAAGGTTAAGACTACAAAGTTGTACTTACTTAGAATATTTCATTTTAAAAGTTAGTCCCAATACAACTACAGCATAATGAGACGTTTTAAAAATTAAAATTTCCAGGTAAGAAATCCGTATCTCATTGAAAACTGTTGTATTTTTCTTTTATTCAAATTGCATGAATTTGTAAAATTATAACTGCACAACTTCCAACTTCCAGTTATCAAAATTTACTGAGCTCAAAAACATTTCCAAAAATTCTCCATCCTTAAAAATAAACAAAAAACCCTATTTCATTTAGAATTATACTGTATTATCTATTAAAAATACTCCTTTTGTTGAGGACAAACTGGATTTTAGCAATTTAAGTCACTATGAATAAATTTATTCAATTCAACAAGTTCCTCCAACCATTTGCCTTGTACTGTTGAGGTATACAAAGGAAGCATTTGTCCCACTCCTGCCATCAAGGAGCACAGAGAAGAATGTCTTACAGGAATGAAACAATTAGACACTGAACCAAATGAAAATAATAGAAAGTATTATAAGATGTTAAAATGAACAAAATTAATGACCAAAAAACTATGGAATAGACAGTAAGTGCTGTGGATTATGAGAAAAAGGACAGTTTTATTTATTCATTCATTCACTCATCAGTCATTGACTGCTTCCTATGTGCTGTAAGTTTAAGGTGCTGGGGATATCACAAGGCATAAAACATTCCCTCATAGTCTACAGTCTAGTAAGGGAAGAACAACAAGCATACCCTCATAAATTTACACACCTTCCTATGTTTACATTCCAGAAGACGGAAAAAGACAAACAAGTAAATATTCAGTTATATAAGATGGGAATAGTGCTATGCAGAAGAATAAAGCAAATATATGTGATTGGTCTAAGAAGCTTTCAATGACTGACCCATGAAGAGAAATCTGGGTTAAGAGTCTTTTAAGGAGAATTTATAATAGTGAGTCTTCCTAACTCTCAAATAATATTCTTCCATTTATACATACCTTTTTTTTTATGTCCCTCAGTAAGAGGTTTTTTTTTGTTTCTTCTTCTATAAAAGGCCACACAACTCTTGTTGTTCGTATTTTTATTTGTTTTTTTCCTCATCCTGGGTACTCATCTTTTTAACCAGAGGACAGAATGCCTGCCAATGAAGTTATTACTCTGCCCTCATGATCTCCTTCTTGAATCAGTTGAAGATACTATTTCACCTACAGAAGTGGTCTCCCCTGACTTCTTTCCAAGAGCTGAAAGTAGGCCATGGTGATTCAGAATAAAGTACAGGGTAGCCCAGGCCCTCTGAAAATACTGCTGAGCATCCAGTAAGTAGCATCCAGTAAGTACCTGGTCTACACAGCAGCACTGTCAGATGACCAACTATAGAAACAGATGTTATTTCCCAAGATTCACTCAAAACCTTTTCCACTGACTTTCCTGAAAAGAGTTCTTATAAATTCTCATGAAAGCTGAAACCAGACTATGACTCAGATACTTTATTCAACCTACCTTCTTCAATGAGATTTGATCTAATATTAACATCACTCTTCCTTAATAAAGTTTTATTTATGCTTGCTAGTCAGTTTTCAAAGCTAAACAACTTATTGTTTAAGGATCTATTCAGAGGTTTTTAAAATGAAACTAAACAAAACGGCTCCCTCTGGAGATAAAGGAAGAAAGGGAGCATGCAATAAGAGGACAGTACACAGGGCACTTCTCAAACGCTCAGTACTCAAATGTTCTATCTCTTAAACAAGTGTTTGCTTGAAGCTATATAAATGTGTTATTTCTCATCTGTTTAAATCATATCTTTCACAATTAAAGAAATTTTCAAAAGAAAATCACAATTATATAATATCAGAAAGATTATTTAACTCAATTACTTAATGAGGAGATGCTCAATTGTCTAAAAACTCAAGTTTTCAGAATCCTACAAGTCTCTTTCTCATTTGAAAACAGCAGAATCATCAAAAAACAAACTCTTCATTCAACAAATATTTGTGAATACATACAATATGCCAAGTGCTAGTAATTTAACAGTGAACAAAACAGACATTACTGCCATATTAAAAAAAAAATCTACGAGAGAAGACCCTTTCCTTAAATAAGTTTGAGAGAAATTTCTATATTCCAAAGACTAATAAAGTTAAACATTTCCAATCAAGCAAATCAGATACTCATTTGCTTTGCAGTTAATCTCTTACAATATTTAACTTCAAATGTTAAACTATTCAACAAAATATCAGAATAGGTTATTGTCCAAAATTAAGCAAGTTTTATGATATATTTAGTGTTTCCATATAAAATTTGGCTAATACTATAATTTTATTATCTGGTAAGATTAAGAAAAACTTGATTTAAAACCATTTAAAATTTTTGGATTCTAATTATTTCCATGATACAGAATGATAAAACTTAGGATAATTTTATACTACATCAGAGACTTTTTACAAATTCAAACAGGTATTACCCCCAAGATTTGACCTAAAATGGAAGCCAGAAAAAAGAAAAAGAAAAAAGAAAATAGAAAAGAAATCTACATTAGTCATTTACATGAAAATAATACTTGATATATTACTATTTTCTTATCCAAATACAATAATCAACACTGAAACAGCCATGTATTTGGTTTCCTAAAACCACCTACACTCCAACTGTGAGATGGAAGAAGCCTTCAGGATCATCAACTGCAGTACTTCTTAAACTTTAAGGATCTTATTAAACGCAGATTCTTAAAATGCAGATTCTGATCCATTATGTCTAGAGTGGGGTCCTGTGATACTTTCATTTCTAGTAAGTGACCAGAACTGTGCAGAACTAAGGACAATTCTATACTTAAAATTCTCCCTAAATTAATCTCTAGATCCTCAAATCTTACTCACAGTTCCAGAACCCCCAAACCTCTGAAAACCAAAGCTGTAGCAAGCATTATACATACATACCTCATTTACTTCTCAGAACAACTTATGAAGTAATCAAGAAGGTATTATAGCATAGTGTTCCAAGTATGAACACTGGAGTCAGACTAAGTGGAAATCTCACCTTTACTAATATTAGCTGTGTAACCACTCCATGCCTTCATTTCCTCACCTACCTTATGTGGTTTTTGTGGGAAGTAAATGAGTCCATGGTCTAGTGGTCAATTTTAGCTTAATCACTATTATTATTTCTAGTTTAGCAACAGAGAAAATAAGGTACAGAGGAGTTTTTTAAAAAGTGGTCCAAAGTCACACAGCTTATAAGAGTGGGATTTGATCCCATTCAAATCCAGTCTCCTTAATGAACCTTAAATTTGTTAGCTGACAACTGAAGCTAAAGGTCACAACAAGAAAAAAATGTTAAAATTATAAATGAGTGCTTTCTTTTATCTACTAATCAGCTTAACATGCCTCCCAAACAATTAGAAAACTAGATGTAATGAATTTAATAAGCCCCTGGTTTGAATATGAAGTACATAATATAAAGAATAATTTTTATTAGACAATCAGTTTATCCATACATACTCTACATAAATAATGGAAACAATTTTTGTTTCAAAGGGTATCAATTTATTAGCATGCCCTGATACCTATTTGTAATAATTTGCACAGGGACATACAAAGACACAAAAATGACCCCTACTGCCAAGAATGAAGAAATGATAATGCAAAGAATTTTACATGCCTCCTGATAGTAGAAAGCAAGTGGAAATAATTTATATTGTGATGTTTATGCCTATCAAGTCATACTGACATTTATCTCATTTGATCCTTATCACAGACTTTTAAGATAAGAAAGGTAACGTAATATAGCACCAAGAACAAAGAATCAGAAATTACAGGTTCCAGCTTGCCACTAATGTTCTGTATAACCTCTGCAAAATCACTAAACCTCTATGGATCCAGAATTCACACTACCATAGTGAAGGAGCTGAGTTGTGAGATCATCTCTCAAGTCAAATCTATCTAAAGCAGACTGATTAACTTTGGTCTGACACAGTTAATACGGTGCAGAGCCAGGCTCAGACTGTTCTGGCTACATGTGGAGAGCAGGGCTAGGTGGAAACAGCTATTTTTAAATCACATGAAGAATAGAATGTCAGGGCCCCAAGAGAATGGACCTTGGGCTCCCATAGGAGTCTCACTAGAGTGAGTCCACCACTCAGGTATATTCACCTGGTATGTCTCAACACATTATATGGCACAGGGCAGCCAGACTGGGCTGAGAATCTTAAAGCTGGCACTACTTCAGTGCTAACTTGGGTCACAGAAATTATATAAATGAGTTCAACAAGAAAAGTAAGTACTCATAAGATGAGTCACCTTATTGCAACTATAAACTGTTTTCCTTCCACCTTATTCCATCTATAATAAATTGGAAGTTCTTCTCCAAGCAATTTCAATAGAATATGCTCCTGACACTCAACTTTGGCTCATTCAACATTATATAATAATTTAGCCAGGGCCTGCTACAAAGAAGCTGCCCACTAAATATGGAACTAATTAATCAGTTTACTAACTAAAGAAGTGAAATGGGGGAGGGAATGGAAAGAGAATGAAGGAGAGAAAAAAAGGAGGAAAGGAGTAAGGGCACAAAAAGGAAAAGGGAAAGGGTAAGGGAAAAAGAAAAGGACTCTAAACTGAAGTCCTCCCCCTCACCTCCACCTTATTATTATGATTTTAGGCAGAGCTGTACATTCCTATCAGCACAACCTACACCAAACCCCCACCCTCAAAAAAAAAATCTCCCAAGAGGTTGGTCCTTTTTCTCCCATAGGACTGATGTACAGAAACAGTGTTCTTTCAGCTGTCTCAACATGCCCTACACCAGCCCACGTCACTACTTCCTTTTTGAGGAGGCAGCCACAGAGAGGCAGTCACACAGGGATCATCATCAGTACATTTGTTGGCTAAATTGGTCCCAAATCCCTCTTTTTATGTTCCTGGGAGAAGGAAATAAAGATCTTCTTCCACTCGCACCAATTTAAGATACCCAGTATATCCTTGGGAAGATGACTCAAGACTAGTACGCTTTGGTGCACGTTTTCAATGCAGCTGTTGAGCCAGGAGGGATAGATGACTTTGTCTCCAAGACGGCTAACTGCCCAACTGGCAAAGATAATGGCCACGACATATACCTGTGGAGTTTCTCTGCCCTCTCCCAACTAGGGGTGCCCACAATAACTAGATTATACACACACATATATACCAGTCCCTATGTATCTTTAGTTCTTTGGTAACAGAATGCTCTCCCTTATGACAGAAGTCTATTGTTCGACTTTTAAACATCTTGAAGAATAATTATATACATATATGAAGATTTCATAAGCCTTCATTTTTTTTTACAGCAGTAGTTATAATGGTCATAGACTGCTACATAATTAGGACTCCTAGCATCCAATGACAAAGAAAATATAAGAAAACAAAAAAGCTACAATTAACTCCGTGTTTTTTAAACTAGATTCTATCAATTACAAAATAACTATACACAGTTTGAAATAACAGCAGGTACACTCATATTATTTGTTTAATCAGGATACAAACTAAGTTAGGCTACACAATCCTTTCCCACCCCACAGCTCAAACATTGGGAATCACTGAATTAGAATCTAGAAGAAATCACAGTATTGAAAAAACAAAAGACCATATTTACTGAATGTTTTTCCTTATACAGAAAGAATAATAAAAGTATTTAAATGTAGATGGGGCAGTACAGCAAAGAACAGTCCTAACAGGCTTCCAGAAGACTCAAAGCCTCCAATTGTAAAACCACTTTACCAAGGTTTCCTGAATTTCTGATAAAAGGTCTAATAGATACACAAAGCTGAAATGAATTAATCAAAGGCAATTTTTTAGAAACTATATTTTTCTAGTTATACATATTGTTTTTACAACTTAATAACTTCAAAAATAATGGTAAAGATTTTTTAAAACGAACTTTTAATCTTTATCAAAAAGAAATAAATTAGATTATTTTCCTTATAAATGTTTCCTTTTCACAGGTAAGTGTGTGTCTAATTTAAATTGATATATGTATCAGTCTCATTCCTAAACAAATATGTGTGTGTATATATATGTATAGACAGATGACATACAAAAATGAAAAGTAGTCCTTTAAAAATAATTTATGGAAGCAAGAAAAAAAGGCGGGGGGGAGGGATAATTAGGTTTATTTATTTAATGGAGGTACTGGGGATTGAACCCAGGACATCATGCATGCTAAGCATGCACTCTATTACAGAGCTATACCCTCCCCACTAAAGCAAAAATTTTAAAGCTACCAAATAAGACAGTTAAATTTCTAATTATGTGAGTTAACAGAATCCATCAAGATATCAGAAAAGAAAGTATGAATTCTGTGTATTTTGAATAAATTTTTTTGCATAAGCATATCTACCCTGATTATTTTTTAAATCAGTAACATACTAGTGAATAAAAGTATGTACAGCTATCAAGCATCTAAGAAAGGGAGGGTGAAAGTTATAAACATATACACATTTGTTTATTCTTTAATGTAAGGATACACAGAAACTTTTTTAAATGAAGATCTATGAGAAATGGAGGAAAATGGGGTAAAGGGGACAGGGATAAGAACTAGACAACTATGAAAATATCTCATTCTGCAGATCTGATTTTATAATGGTATAAGTATTCTACATTTAAAAGAATTCAAAAGCAATCTTTAAAATTCAAAAATAAAGTAAAATTTAAAAATCTAACTGTACATACTAACAATGTGGAAATTACACAGAGAAACTATTTCAAGTAATTTTACAATATAGTAATTTGACTGTGAATCATTGCTTCAGTAAAAAATAGTGTTGGTAGTTCCACTAAAACAAACCAGAGCTATTGGAGGAATGGATGATTCCAAGTCTGGAGCAGGAAATGAGTTTAAGATGGGCCTGGAACACCATACCAGAAAGCTACCAGAGACTACTGAGAGTATGTCAAAACAACTCAGGAGACAACTCAAACCTGAATCTGATTTAGGAAATGTAGAAGGCTAAGAAAATGTTACAATACACCATGGAGATGAACTTAGCAATATTCAGACTATGGGAAACACTAAAGAGCAAAAGACTCAATTTCTTCAACAAATAAAGGATAAAGGGGAAAAAAATAAAGAGAAGGAGGGAGAAAGAGAAGATAAAGGTTTGGAAGAATCTGCGGGTTAAAACTGCAACATGTGGAGCTTACCCAACTTGATTTTAACAAAAAATACAGTGGAAAAAGGAGAAGAAGGAGGATGAGGAGGGAAAAGAGGAAAAGAAGAAAAACTGGGTAATTCTAAACATTTTTTGAGTATTTAATGACATTAACAAGTTACTGTTTATTTTTCACCTAATATAATGAATGGCACCACCTATTAAGTTTTAACAAAAAGAACCCTTATGTTTTAAAGAAGCATGATGAAGTATTTAAAGATGAAATCATGTATCTGGAATATGCTTCAAAACAATTCTGAAAACAGACAAAGGAAGAAAAGTAAAAAAGAACACAGATAAAATATAATTAACCATGGGTTCATAAATGTCTAAGCTGGGTATAAGGACAGGAAGGTCATTATACTAATCTTTCTACTTTCAATGTTTGAAATCTTTCACTAAAAAAAAAATTTAAACACACACAATAATCACAAAATTCACTCACACAATAAATGCACTTGCATTTCTTAAGTAACCAATGCAAGAAATAAAAAGCCCTCAAACATGCTACATGTTCACAATCCAGAGAATTAACCTGGGATTAAGAGTCTCCTACGATTAGCTGATACTAGAGCAATATAAACTTGGCTATTCAATTAAGAAAAAGATTATTTTAAGTATGGAACTACTTTAAGTAATGAGTTTTAATATCCTACTTTGTGTGTGGGTTACGTATTCATTTCATGCAAGAACTACTGTCCTTCGAAATAATTATTTAAGGGGAAGTTATACTGATTCTATAATAATTAGGTAGCTATGTATTGGGTCTTAATTATACAAAGATGAATCCAACAGTTTCTGCCCTCAACATGCTCACAAATTAAAAAAGTAAAATATACATATAATGATAACATAAATGTGGCGAGTACCATATAGAAAGATGTGCAAAGTGTTTGGGAATACAAAAAAGATAAAGCCTTCAGAGCTTAAACAGAACTGACACTACTTTTAAATTGTCTTCAAAAGGCAGCTTTTCAGTTAAACAAGAAAAATCAACCTCTCTTTTTTTTTTTTTCCAATTATCCACTTCTTTCCATCAAAATGGTATTACCCCAAACTAATTATTAACTTTATTTACTGAAGTTTTGGTAATTTCCAAAAATAAAAATTCCAAGTGAACAAAGATTCACAAATGCTAAGGCTACATACGTGTGTGCCACAGGGGAAGTACTCTTTGATTCAAAAGTAGGACAGAGAAAATGATTTGTTTACTGAACTTAAGCCCAATGCTAAAGGCGATTTATACTTTTATGTCTAAATATATTTAAAGATTCCATTTATAAGTGGCAACAAAGTAAGCTGTGAAGGGTAAATGCACTATTCAAGGGTTTCCAAAAACTACATATAACCAAAGATAGTCTTTTCAATGAATGGTGCTGTCAAAACCAGATATCCACATGCAAAAAAAAATTTAAACTGAGACATGGCTCTTATACTTTTTACAAATATTAATTCAAAATGGATCATAATGTAAATGTAAATGTAAAACACAAAACTATAATACTCTAGAAGATAACTTAGGAGAAAACCTAAGGCAACCCTGGGTATGGAGATTCCTTTTTAGATATAGCACCAGACATAATCCATGAAAAAAATAATTGATAAACTGGACTACATTAAATTTAAAAACTTCTCTTCTGCAAAAGATAGGATTATGATAATCAAAAGATAAGCCACAGGCTAGGAGGAAATATCTGCAAAAGACACATCTGACAAAGGACTTTTATCCAAAATTACAAATAACTCTTAAAACTCAACGATAAGAAAACAACCCTGATTTAAAAATGGGCTAAAGACTTTAACAGACACCTCACCAAAGAACATATACAGATGACAAATAAGCACACAAAAAGATGCTCGGCATCTTGTGTCATCAGGGAAATGCAAATTAAAACTACAATGAGATACCACTACACATCTACTAGAATGGCTAAAATCCAGAACAATAACACCACCAAATTCTTGTAAGGCTTTGGAGCAACAGGAACTCACTGGCAGGAAGGCAAAACCATATAGCCACTTTGGAAGACAGTTTGGCAATTTCTTACAAAACTAAATATACTCTTATCATAAAATCTAGCAATCACACTCCTTGGTATTTACCCAAAGGAGTTGAAAACTTATGACCACACAAAAACTTGCACACAGATGTTTATAGCAACTTATTCATAATCACCGAAACTTGGAAGCAACCAAGAAGTCCTAAAGTAGGTGAATGGATATATAAACTGTGGTACATCAAGACAATGGAATATTACTCAAAAGAAATGAGCTATCCAGCCATCAGAAGACACTGAGAAACTTAAAGATTTATTACAAAGTCAAAGAAGCTAATGTGCAAAGGCTACATACTTCATGATTCCAACCATAAGATGTTCAGAAAAAGGCAAAACTATGGAGACAATAAAAAGATCAGCAGTTAATAGGGAGGAGCAAGATGAGTAGATGAGTAGGCAGAGCACAGAGAATTTTTAGGGGAGTGGAACTGAATGATACTATAATGATGGACAGATACTAAATAATTATATTTTTGTCCAAACCCATAGAATGTACAATACCAAGAGTGAATCCCAAGGTAAACTATGGACTTTGGGTGATTATCACGTATCTATACAGGTTCATCCTTGGTAAGTTATGTACCATTCTGGTGAGTGAGGTTGATAATGTGGGAGACTATGCATGTGTAGAAGTAGGGAGTATATGGGAAATCTCTGTATCTTCCTTTTAATTTTGTTATAAATCTAAAAACTGCTCTTTAAAAAAGTCTTTTTTTAAAAAGTTACATATAAATAATCACAAGCACAAGAGGATTTTACAAAGGGAGAGAATGATAAGATGGTACCAGTCACGAATTATAATAAACTGATAGTCACAGTCAGCCTTATCAATGCCCAAAAGTAAAAAACCTGAAAGTCAAACTGCTCCAAATTCATTCAACTTTTAATAAAATACAAAGGAATTTATTTTTATAAGATATTAAAATTAACTATTTCAATTCATTTCACATATATTATAATCTCACATCTTAGTACAGGAAACAAGAGATTAACATCTGACACAGAAAACCTTAAGAGAAACTATAAACATGTAAAATATGTATCATGTAATTAAGGAAAACTGTTAGATCAGAATTTTAGTTGACATAATATATTAGCACATATTTCAACTAGCTCCACCCTGACTCCCCTCCTCCAAAACAAAACCGTACTTTTTTAATTCAGGATACCTACTGTATAAATTCCTATCATAATCTAATCTGATGTGGTCAAGTCAGTTAGATCAAGAACCAACAATCAAATTCTAACATTTTGTGGCACATTTTTTAAATACAATTTTTTATGTAAGATCTAATTTTTATACAAATGGAATTTATTTACAGGGGAAAGCTGTTGCTGAAAGGGAACATGCACAATCCAAACTGTATGAAAGTTCCACTTGCAGGAATCATTACTTTTCCTTCTCATGAAGAATAAACAGACAAATCAAAGGTCAGTTCCAACATATCTCTCTGATCTTCCTATGGATTGAATAGATTTCCTAGAAAAATTCTTTGACTCAACAAAAGTAAATGAATAAAGGTAACACAGTAAGCCGCAACAATTATATTTTGAGTACATTTAGTAAATCAGGTTTTCAGAACTTGAAACCCACTGAGTGACAGAAACATTATTATTTATGTGGGTTACGTTCTGGTGGCAAAACACCAAAGTTGGGTGTGTGTGTGTGTTTTAACTTTTTACTTAAATATGCATGATAAAATGGTAGAAAAACATCCTCCCTAGCTAAACATTCCAGTTTCAAGTCCCTGATCTTGGTACCCAGGATCAAAACTTCAGCAAATAAGGAACTGAAGGTGGCAACAATTACTACCAGAATATTTTCTGCAGATCGGATCGGTCTCAGCCCATCTGATTTCATGACCCTATTATTATTCAATCCTCCAAATCAAGAGAGTGAGCCTGTCTCCTTTTCCACTATTCTTCTAAGGCTTCCACAGTCAAGTTTCCTCTCTTACTCTAATATGCAACAGAACCAAACACATCTAAAGTATTTCATTAGGAGATGCTGGTTGGTCTCTGTTACAAAGAATTATAAGGTTTGAGAAAGGGATCAAAAACTGGTATGTTGTATTTGGCCAACACAGTATTTTTTAAAATTCTGAATAAACATTTTTTTTTTAAATCACATAAAAGTCAGGGTTTCTGGCTTTTTCTGAAAATCAGAAAAATCTGGAATCACTGGAATCACCTCCCTACAAGGCTACAATGAAATAAAGCCAAGTAGCAACAATCCCAGTGAAAATGAACCATGAACTCTTCAGTACTACCACAGTCTCAACACCTGCTGTGAGGTTTACCTGATCTAAGTCCATGATGTGATTTATCATCTTAACTTTATACTTGGTATAATGAAAGCAAAATATTTATCTGTACCTATGTCACTATCAAAAGAGAAAAATCAAAAGATAAACCAAGAGATTAATATGTTTAAAAAATGGCAACCTATTTCTTAGCATAAATTATAAATATATATGCCCATTTCATAAAGGGATTTGAATTCACATATCTAATTTATGCACTTCCTTATCCCTAGTTTAGTCTAACAGATACTTACAGAGAGGAAGAAACTAACAGCCTCAAGATTCAGTACAGTGAACAATGAAAGGAACAAATAAGGGCTGCAAATCTGTTGAAGTGGGAAAACTGTTTAGGTGGGAAAGAATAAAAGGAAATGAAAGAGATCAACGAAAATTAATACTGCTTTGCAAGTATACCCTTGATTACCTTTAAGGAGAAGAAAGCCTGCAATTTCAGAATTCTGTTTTTCACTCTTCTACAGTCGTCCAATATATGCAATCCCTAAGTAATCTTGTTTCCTAATCCACTGCTTTTAACTACCTCAATATGTACTGTGACTTCCAAAGCATACTTCCAGCCCACATATACCTCCTGGGTTTCTAACACTTAAATTCAACAGCATACTGAATCCTTCTGCCTGAATTTCTAATGGGTACCTCAAACTCTTCATGTCTAAAGTTAAATTCATTTAATACCACAAATATTTCCTATGTTCCTTTATTTAAATTAAAAGGAGGCATCAGTGCCTATCCAATCATTGAAAAGAGAAATCTTAAAAGTTATCTTGGACTGCCTCTTAAACACTCTTAATCCAGCTAATAAGTTATATTTTACATCTTAAATATCTCTTAGGGCCCTCCCCCTCCTCATCACCAAAGCCTTAGACAAGACCTTCATTATAGCCTGCAAGACTACAACTCTTGCCTCTCCTCTATTCCATCCTCCTTACTGCCAAAATGACCTTTGAAAAAAGGTTCTGAAATACCTGGCTTTTTCATGAGTAGGATCTGTTCTCCTACTTCTGTTCTCTAGGATGGATTACCTCTGCTCTCTAGCAACACTTCTATCAAGTTCCCTTCAGGAACCAGCTCAAACTTATATCTTCAATGAGTCTTCCCTCATAAGCACTTTCCCCTCTTCACAGATAGAATGTTCAGTCCTTGCATTCTCTGACTCCACTGCACTATTTAAAGTTCTTCAGTAATTATTTATGTATATCTGCCTTTTCTAGACTAGAAACTTCTTTCATTCACTGATCATTTATTAAAGTCTAGTATGTGACCCCTACAGCCAGGCTCTGCAATTTCAAAGATAAGTAAAGGACTATTCCCAGCCTCAAGAAGCTCAGTCTTCAGAAGACAGAGAATTACATACATAATTATAAAACAATACAGTAAGAAAAATGATGGACATGCATCAGCTATTACAAGGCACTAATGAGGAGTAGGTAATCTGATCCAGCCTGAAGGGGAGGAGTGGTGGCAAATCAGAGGTAGCATCCTGAAAAAGGTGACATCTAAGATTGGTCTATGAGGATAACAGGACATAGCCAAGCAAAGAAGAGGGCAACTGATAAAGAGAAGACAGCAGGAGTAGGTACTGAAACAAAAAACAGTGTTCCATAGAGAAGACACTGAAGGTTGTTTTTAAAAGGGGGATTGTAAGAAATATATGAGATGTTTATGTTTAAACCATTCTATCAACTGTGTGCAAGATGGATGAAGACCCAGAAGCTACAAATGATCAACAGTATCCAAAAGCAGGAGAAGAGATGGTAAGATCAAAACCAGTAAATATCTAGGGGATGTGTAGAAGGTAACTGCTGATCTTACTGAGAGTGACATCTATAGAGTAGTGAGCATAAAACCATACTGCAGTAGGTTTAGGCATGAGTGGGAACAGATATGTAAATACGTCAGGCTCTAAGGAAGGATCCAGTAAAGAGAGAGTACAGGTTAGATAAGGTATGACTTATGGAGCAGTAGGTGAAAGAGTCAAAGGTACAAAGAGAATCTGACAGCTCAGCTTCCAAAGCACAGAGTTCTTTAAGGGCAGAGAGCATACCATATTCAACTTTTATCTGCCCAAAGATAACAAAATTCCTGGAACATACTACAAACTCAAAGATTCTGTGATACGCATGAATACATGAATGAATGCAGGAGTCTCCTTTTCTAATACACTAAACACTCATTCACAAAACAATGGACCATAAAATATAAAAAACAAGCATTAAAATAAGCAAACTAACCAAAGTGGGGGAAGGGGCACTAAAAAGAAGTATTCCCTAGAACATTGTAGCTCCACTCTTGAGAGTTACTACTTTAGAAATTTATTTACATTTAATGAACTTAAAATGCACAAATGCATGAGATATAGAGTTATGTACCATGATAATGTCTGCTCAGTCTTTGCCATTCAAGTATAAGATCTATTTAGGAGTTTACTAAATAAACAACTGACTATGAAACCGAAACACATTATCCTATCTACTTTTTCCTCCCCAATCCCCAACTGTGTTTACACCAGGAATGTACACCTGACACAAAGACAGCCAATTTATTGTTTGGCAAACATCATATACGTTGAGAGATCGGACTCCATCAATGATATGAGCTAGACTCTCTCTCAGTAAGTTGAGAAGTTAAAAATTGTTGCCAGCCAATGGAGGACCCTGAATCTGAAAAAGGATATGTATATTCTGGGGCTGGAATTGCCATTATAAGGGGACATACAGGACAATCAGTAAGTAAGGAAGCCACTGAAAGAAAAACTGAAATGAGGCAGATACCCTCTGAAAAGCCAAGATGAGAGACTTTGTGGTTCTCTGAAAGAAGAGTTGAGACCTTAGGCAGCTTTTTAGTCCCCACAGGACCAGCTGCATTCCATTTTACTTCTCTGGATTCTCTTTTTTATATGAAGTAATTGGGGTATACTTCTTTTCCTTACTATCAAGAGTCTCAACAGGATAAATTCTTGAGCAAGATTAGATAAATGCCAAGAATATGGAAGTCATTTTTGTTTTTTTAAGTCACTAAATAGATACTACACACTGTAAAACAGAAGTAGTTAAGAATTCTCATTTCTAATCCTAGCTCTGCTCAAAGACATCATGTGAACCCAGGTAATCAGAATGTCTCTCAACCTTTGTTTACTCACTTCCAAAAGAAGGAACTGGATTATAGACTTCTTATACTTAACTGGCTTAAAAATTAACTTGAGATGATAGTGTGAGGGTAGTGTGTGTACACAACAAATTCAAAGATACACTCAAAGCAACTCTTTGGAAGTCTCTCGTGAATTTCTGTAACTGTAAGAAGAACGTAAACTTGGAGTATAAAAAGGCTCTTTCCTAAAATTCTTAACTGGGTTATATTTAATAAATTATTTTGCTGTTGGGATCATCACTAAGGCTAGAAATCCAAAAAGCAGTACCTGAAGCAAATGTAGGATCTGTGGCGAAAAATGAAACTGCCATTCAGGACATCCGATAAACTGCCTCTCTTCTTAAACTTTTCAAAAATGCCTACCTACTACAGCTTAAACCATCTTCCAGGGGATTCCTTAAGTACAGATCACCATGCTCTGAATTTTAAGAATTACCCCACCACACTGGACCACAGTTACAAGGGTGGATTTCTATAGCTGGTTTTCAGTCTGTGAGACAGCCTGACAGAAGAGCTCTATCAAATAATATAGAGTAAATGATGACTGTGATCAAACCAATAAAATCTCTCGGAACTGTCAGTTGGTAGTGATAAGAATAAAAACAGCAGTGAGACAGTAACAAAGTCAATCATAATGGCACAGCACCAGAACAGGGACTGACAAAAGCCTAATGCTAGGAGAGTCACAGGGTAACCACGTAGCTCAATCTGTATTACATACACATGAACTTCTGGTTGCCAGATATGTGTTGGATCCATAACTCCGATCTAAATCTCAGTCTATCTGAAACTAGGCAGTGCAGCCATTTCTGCTGTACTGTGAAGTTCAGCTATCTAATAAGGCTCTTCTTTCACTGATTTCACCACATACCTTGTCAGAAAATTTTTGTCATCTAATGTAAATTCCCTCTGTGCCTTACATCCTTAAAAAAATAAGTCTAATATACCTAATATTTTTCATAAAGCTAAATGTATTCTACGTACCTTTTAATAGGTCTCTATCTTCTAAAACTAAAGAAGAAAAAAAGACCTTCAGAGTCTTTCCTCAGTCCTATAAATGTAAGTTTATACTCTGTTTTCTCTGTTAACAGAACTCAATTAGGTCTTTCAGAGTTGTCATTAGCTTCTTAACTTTTTTTCCTTTTTTGACAGATAATTTAGTGAAGACCATATTAAGATAAAAACCAAATTAAAAAATGAAATACTGAAAGAAAACAGGCAGACTTCCATAATGTCAGAAGGTCATTTATTTAGTCCAAACTAAATCAAAATCAACCTTACCTCAAAAACTTAAGAGATCTTAGAAAAAAAAATCTAAAATATTAACTGGATAACGACAAACAAAAAAACTTAAGAGACCTGATGACTATTCAGCGTATCTTAAACCATTTATTTTAGATTTCTACAGTATCTATCAAGCGCAATACAAGGTATTGTTTTAACAAAGATGTTATAGTGATAGGATGGCCCCAAACACACAGAGACTCAAAAAACAACTGCCAAGCCCTGCCAACTGACTCCTATAGCAATAGTAGAAGACAAAGAAATTTGCTCTGCACTAAAGTCAATTAAAACCTATAAACAACTCCTTGAAGGTACCCAAGACTATCTGTGTTGCTATTTTTCCTCCTTCATCATTTTCATTTTGTACAGTAAATAAATTTACATTTACTTAGACCTCTAAAACCATTCTCATAGGTTCTAAAAACATAAATACAGTGAGAAAAAAAGAAATGAAGGAGCACAACTTCACCTCAATTTGAATGAAAGGAACAAAGCAAAACCTTATTCAATAAACTAGTAAACCACTGGAAAAAGACAGATAAACCTGTTTGAAAACTCTCTTGCATAAGATGTATCAAATAAGAGTTGATATCTTAAAAAAAAACTGATCTTTGGCTCATTTTCTTTTTCAAGTCATCATAATCTTAAATAGTGGAGTAGAAGGGAAACAAACAAAACCGAGGATATGTAAAACGGTGTAGCTACTGTGTAAATGGTTTGGCAGTTACTCAAAAACTTAAACATAAAATTACCATATGGTGGAGAAACTTCACTCCTAGGTATATACTCAAAAGGACTGAAAAATCAAATAAACACACGTGTATACACGGTCACAGCAGCACTATTCACAAGAGCCAAAAGGTGGAAATAGTTCAAATGTCCACTAACGAACGGGTGGTCTATACTTTCAACAGAGAATTATTTAACCATAAAAAGGGGTGAAGCAGTACTGACACATGCTACAATGTGGACAGTACGTTATGCTAAGTGAAAGAAGCAAGGCACAAATGGTCAAAAATTGTCTGATTTCATTTACATGTAACACCCAGAACAGATAACTCCATAGGGACAGAATGTAGAATGGTGGTTGCCAACTGCTGGGGGGAGACGAAAATGGGGAGCAACTGTAATGGATACAATCTCCCTTTTGGGGTGATGAAAATGTTTCAGAACTAGACAGTTGGGATAGTCGCACACATTGTGATTGTACTAAATGCCAACGAACTGTTCACTTTAAAACGGTAACTTTATGATATGTCAATTTCACCTCAATTTTTTGAAAACTTAAAAAAAACTGGGTCAGTTGTTAGAAGACACAATTTTTAGACCCAAGTTCTAGGCCAGCCACTTATAGCTGACCTCTCTGAGCCTCAATTTCTTCATCTGTAAACCAGCTGAGAACAGATGATATCCAACGTTCCTCTCATTAACTGGTGCTCTAAATCTGCAGCTCTGAATTTTTAAATAATTGTATCAATAGAAATTTATCTGAAAAACAAAGCATGAAGTACTGGTTAATGTTCTCAGCAACAGTTTTACAGGAAAGTCATTACAAAGTTTAACAAAATTGCTTCTCATAATAACTTTAAATAAAGTGGACATAAATATTAAAAGGCAAGTCAATAAAGACAATTCTGCAAGGAGTAAAATTTATGTGTTCTAGGACTATAATTTTCAAGCAGTCAAAGTATATCCAAGGAAAGAAATTAGAGAATCTAACCACAATTATAACAAATAAAAAGATGAAATTTGAAAATCTAGAAGAAAGGTTAGATTAATAAATCTCAGGCATTTTCCCCTGATTACCAATTCTTTCAGGCCTTGAGAGGTGCTGAGTATCATATAGCCTGCAGTCACTGAGTGTTGGTAGTCTGTATTTTCGATTTAGAGCTAATCAGCATACACCTAAAAACAAGGTAAACCATAAAAACTAAAGAACCTAACTAATGTTCTTACAACCCTACTTCTACAAGGTGGCAGACTAAAGCCACATAAGCAAAGCCAAAATTTTCCTCAGGAAGCAGCTTTGGATATATTCCAACATAACAAATGTTGACCTGAAGTTATTAGAATTTCCCTCCATACAGTATAGCAGAAATAATTTTGGCTTAGAAAATTTAAGCCAAATGATGTCAGCTGCCACAGCCAGAGAAAAATCTTAATAACATTCCTATGAATAGTCTGAATCTATATTGGCAAAACTTAATTATGAAATGTGTCCACAGATGACTGAGACAACTGACTAGCTGTGCAGAGTTTTTTAATAAATATCAACTGAGTTTTAGAAAAATGGGTACCATTCATATCCACCTAAACATCAGGGAAATCAATAAATATAATCCAAAAGGAGAAAAGGAAAATAAGCACCATTTAGTATAACAGCTCTTCAGTTTTCATCTTGATAAGCACATCTGAAAATTATGAACACAAAAGACACATACAAAAATGCATGTCACACTTAGCTGTAAAACACATCCTTTCAATGATGTAACCTAAATCTCTATGACCCATCAAGGCATCATCTGCTTGGTGTCATAACCTTAAAAAGTTATTTTTAGTTTCATAATTCAAACACATGTGAAATAAGGTCACTGTACGCAAAATCGTCTTATTTTAAAAAATGTAAAAGCTTTAATCATGGACATATATTTTGCTTAGTAAGAGCATATGGGTTTTAATTACTAGTTAACATGATATATCGTAATTATGCAAAAGTATGTTTTCCACTTGGCATACAGTTTTCCTATTTCTACACCAAGTTGTTACCAAATTTACTACTTTAATACTTACCCTATTCTGACCAACAAATATTAAAAATTTTTTATAATGTTTTGAATGAATTCTTCATTCAAAAGTAATTTCACAGATGATTTGCATAACCAGGATAGCTCTTGAAAGCCTACAAGTATTATACTTTAAAAAGCTTTCTTTAATTTAAAAGAAAAATAAATTTACCGCACTCTGTTGACAGTGACATCTGATGGTTTCATTTTCCAAGTTTAACAATGCAAAAAATCAAGCTACATGTCAAATTAATCAAATGAGTTACAGTTAACCAATTTATTCTGACAATAAATTTGAATCAGTGTAACAATTATAAATTTATAGTCCCATATATAATTTATACTTTAGTTAATCTAGGCTGAATGGTTTCTTTGTGAAACTCACTTCAATTCCTCTACACATAAAATTCTGATGTATAAATAAGGCAAGTTTGCCTAAGAAATATACCAAGTCCCTTTTTCTCTGTTTCTAAGTCTATACTATTTCTTGTATGTTGAAAAAAAATCTGGAATTGGGCAATTAAAATTGTTTCTGAAAAGCATCAAGTGTAAAAGTAAAACAGCAAAGGCTTTGCCACTGTTAGGTACAGCAGAGTGTCACTCATGCAAGCAAGCACACTGGAGTGAGCAGAGCTATGCTGTGCAGAACTAACCAAGCCGTGACACTCCAGAGCCTCCTCCTGCTAGTGTCAGAACAAAAAGACCAGGCCTCTAACCACTCCCCTGGGAGCCTGCGGAACAACAGTGTGAAACTCTGGGCCTCTCCATGGATCTTACACAATCAATCCAAACCCCTTAACAAAGAGAAGGATTCAAGACTAGGATTTCCTACAAAGTTCAATCCATCTAGGTTTTAAACTGTTCCTGAGAACCATTCACCCAATTCCTAACTGTCATCCACCACAGGACTGCTGAATGTATTTTCCAGACTAATTTTGAATGCACTATGCCCTGTTACCTTTGATCACCACCAAAGGTAAATTTATACAGTTATCAGTCTTCTCCCATACTCTAACCACTGTACTGCCCTCGTTTTTTTCTCTTTTATCCAACTTCCCACTGCTTCCCTTCCTCCCAAAACCTCCCTTGAGGTTTACTCTGATTCATGGTAAAAATAAACGCATCTATATCCTCAGCAATTTCACTGTCTGCTTTAAGTAAAAGCTGCTTCTCCAGAAGCACTCTCAAAGGCTGCTTATTCTCTCATTTATCATGTACCCCAACTTCATGATGCAGGGTCATGGTCCCAACATAACTCCCAGCCAGTTTCCTGTTTAAAAAAACAAAAACAAAAACAAAAACAAAACCCTGTCACTGTACAAGTGCTGCACTAACAGCATTTTAAAGTCCCACTGCCCAGGTTGCATGCCACACAAATTAACTCAGAACAGCTGAGGATGGGAGCTAGACATTAGAATTTCCAATGTGCAGCAAAGTTAGGGCAGCAGCATTAGTAGTTGTAAAATTCTCCAGCTGATGCCAAAATGCAGTCTCAAGTGTGAACCACTATCCCCAAGGCACTCCTAATCATTCACTCAAAACTCTTGACACAGCACACAGCATTCTTCTCTATCCTAAGTACTACATAACCTTGAATTATTTCAATACTTATATGGATAATCCATCCAACACTCTACTTTTAACATCATGAGCATTTCACCTCCACCAACTTTACTGCAACTCTACTTTAGCCACTGTAAGACCACACTCTAGACTTCATCACCCTGTCTTCTCTGAATGGGGAATGTCAAAGTTACCTTACTCTCTGACCACAATCTTCCAGTTTTAAATTAGTTATACCTACTGCATCTATTTTTCATTACCAGAGTTGCAGATACTTGATTCTTTTACTTTCTTCTTACTTAGCCCACTTCTGTATTCACTTCCCCATCTAGATTGGACTCCATAGTACACCATTTCACCCACTGTCTTGTCATTATCTTTATCACATTACATTGGAATTGCCTGTTTTATTTTCTTGTATACACCACATGCTCTAAATCTCATAAGGACATAAATTGTGTATGTTTTGTTCATTGATGCATCTCTGGTACCAAATGTAACATTTGGAACATCCAGTATACCCTAAGTATATAGGGAATACACAACAGATCTTCTCATTAATCATCTAAATCAATGTTATCTATACATCAGGATTCTTTTTCTTAGTGGTAATCTTAACCAGATTATCTTCCT
Source organism: Camelus ferus (assembly GCF_009834535.1). Taxonomy (NCBI): domain Eukaryota; kingdom Metazoa; phylum Chordata; class Mammalia; order Artiodactyla; family Camelidae; genus Camelus; species Camelus ferus. The sequence continues at coordinate 50,397,458 of NC_045702.1, read as the reverse complement.
TTCTGATCATTAACTGGCATCTTAATACTTGGAATTCATTTGCCATTGGTTTCTGTGTCAAATCAATTCAGTGAATAACTACTACCTACAGGGCAGAGGGAAGGGGAGAAAAGTATAAAGTGTAACAATAAACAAAAGCTACTGAAAAAATTAGATAAACACTTGAGAAACTTATCAAAGTGGGAGAAGATAATTTACATCACCACCTTTAAGAGTAACTTTTTTAATTTAATGAAAATTCCCTCTAATGTATAATAAAACAAAGAGAAAGGTATGGAAGTACTCAGACCGTTTTAAAACAGAAAAGGCAAATAATACTTTGACTTTTTACTAAATATACTTCTGCACTGGTTTACTTTTCAAGCAGCAACTTTTTAAAATAAATGTATGACAAATGATACTTTATTGTTTTTGGATTACACATACCACTTTTCCTAAAAAAGACATACCATATCCTTAACTCATTTTATTTACATTCAATTAGTCATTTAAATTAAATGAATACATTATTATGGATGTTTATTTCTATCAAGCAATAATCATAAAGACTGTCATAAAACTTGTACTCTACCATGCGAAAAACATGAAACTAACATCCTGTTTAAGAAAGCAAGACAAAACAGCTAGTCAAATTATGATATAACAAAGGAATAACTTAACACACACAACCTTAAAAACGGATTTGCATATGTAAAATCTTAAAAAAAATAGATATATGTTTGTATATTGTCAAGGTTTCATTAAGAAGTAAATAAAAATTTTAAGGCTTTTAGTAAGTACAACGCTAAGAAGGTGGTGGTGATGAGGGCAAACACTGCTGAAAGTGACTGTGAAGAGGCAGCTGGACCATAAACAGAGATGATCCTCAAGAATATCACGATCTGAGCCAAGATTCCTGGGCCTGGAGTGTTGCTAAAAGAATAAGCCAGCCTAGTAATGGATCTGCAAAGTGAAGACCCAGAGACTCAGAATGTGCTCGAAGAAAAAAATAATGGGTAAGCACACAATAATCATGAAATACCAGAGCCAGGAATTCAGCAAGGAGGAGTAAACAGATTATTACAGACAGAGGGCAGGATTGGAAATATATGGTCTCTGCTTTTGGAGGATTCTACCTCCTCTAGAGGGTGTGGTTAAGTATGAAAACATTCACAGCAGGGCAACTGAAGACTGGAACACTGCAGAATTGTAGCTTACTGTAGTTAGCTAATCCACTAGAGAGCACAATGTGTTTAAATTATCTAACACTGCTACAATGTAAACCCAACCCCTCATCACCCTCAATTTCTCAGTAAAGTCTTCTATAAGCGTGCACATGCATGCACACACACACACACACATGCACCACACACACACACACACACACACATACACCCCCATCTAAATATGATAATAAAGTTCAAGGAAAAAAAACTGTGTTTTCAAAATTCAAGTTAGGGAAACTATAATGGCTTAATTTCAGCTCTATTTTTATCTATCTGGTTTGTCTTGCTTATGTGATACTTTATACTATCTCCTGAAGCTAATGAAAGAACAGTGATTACAAAATTTAAATATCTTTTGATACCAAAAGTACAATCAATGAAAAAAAAATAAACTGAACTTTAAAATTTTAAAATGTACTGCAAATGATACCATCAAGAAAATGAATAGCCAACCCACAGAATGAGAAAATATTTGTAAATCATGTATCTAATAATGAATTTCTATCTGGAATACACAAAGAACTGTTAAAACTGAACAAGAAACAGATGAATAACACAATTTTAAAATAAGCACAAGATTTGAATACACATTTCTCCAAAGAAGATAACATAAGTGTGATCATGAAAAGTACATGAAAAAATGTTTAACATCATTAGACTTTAGGGAAATGCAAATTAAAACCACTATGAGATACCACTTCTCACCTACCAGACGACTATGATAAAAAAAAAAAAGCAGATAATAAATATTCCTGAGTTGTAGAGAAATTAGAACCCTCCTATACTGCTGGTGGGAATAAAAATGGTGTAGTACTTTTGAAAACAATTTGCAGTTTCTCAAAAGGTTAAGAACAGAGTTACCATATGATCCAGCAATTCCATTCCCAGTATATACCCTAGAGAATTGAAAACATACAGTCCATTCAAAATCGTGAACACAGCACTCATAGCAACATCACTAATAACAGTCCCAAAGTGAAAGTAACCTAACATCCATCAATAGATGAAATGATACACAAAATGTGGTCTTTCTATACAAAGGAATATTATTAGGCAATAAAAAGAAAAGAAATATTGATACGTTACAACATGGATGAAACCTGAAAACATGCTAAGAGAAAGAAGCCAGTCATAAAGACCACATTCTGTATGATTCCATTTATATAAAGAGTCCAGAATAGGCAAATCTATAAAGACAGATTTGTGATAGCCTGGGGCTCAAAGGAGGGAAGATTTAGGAGTAATAGCTAAAGGACGAGGTTTTTTTTGTTTGAGGGTAATGAGTTCTACAACTTACTGGCAATGGATGCACAACTCTGTGAAAGTACTAAAAGCCACTGAATTGTACTCTTTATTTGTGTGAATTGTATGGTATATAAATTACATCTCAAGAACGCTGTTTTTTAAATTACTACTTACTAGTTAAACAACAAAGAGAAGTAAAATAAATAAGCAAAACAGGCTAAAGGGCAGACAGAGATCAATGGAATAAAAACAAGATAAAAACAATTCCAGAAATAAGTATCTAAAAAAATAAAATGCAGAAGAGGTACCGCTTTCACTGCAGTGATTCTCAACCAAGGGGAATTATGCCTCCCAGGAAACATTCAGCAATGTATGGAGACTTTTTTGGTTATCAGAAAGGGGGAGGTGGGTATCACAGAGGCAAGGACGTCGCTGTGCGCATCCTACACACCATCCTAATGTACAGGACAACCACCAACAACAATGAAGAGGAGAAAGAAGAGGAGGAAGAGGAGGACAAAAGATGGGGAGATTACCTATTCTGGATTAAAAAGACACAACAATGATACTGCTGGATTAGATCCTGGTTCAAACTAGGGAAATCTGAATATGCTATTAGATGATAATAGGGTATCAGTGGTAATTTTATTAGGTGTGACAATAATGCTGTGGTTATATCCAAAAAAAAATCCTTATTTTTGGGAGATTCATGAGAGTATTTTGAGGATATATGATGTAATATCTGCAATTTACTTTAAAATGGTTCAGCTACAATAACAAAAATGACATAGTGAGAGATAAAACAAATAATTAATGTTAACAAATCTGGATAATTGGTACATGGGTGCTAATGGCAATATGTTTCAGTTTCTGTATGTCTGAAATGGACATTATAAAAAATTGATAAAAATTATGAGTATATTCCCCTATAAAATACCTCACAAATTTACTAAAAATATGTAGGAAACAGCTAAAAATATGTGGAAATTCTGACTAAAAAATGATAAATCATTGTATAATTTAGGGTCAGGAAAGGTCTTTTTTTAAATGGCAAAATCTGTAGGAAAGGCCTGACATATTTGACAATATAAAATTTTTATAAATAGCAAAAAATCCATAAAGTTAAACATATACACACTTGTAAAAATATATGCATCCTATACAATAAAAGCTTAAAATCCATGAGTAAAGGGATGCTATAAATCATTAAGAAATAGACCAATACTCCAAAAGGAAAAATAGGGTAGGAACAGGCTACCCTAAAACTGAAAATACAAATGGCCAATAAGCATATGAAAAATGATCAACCCCACCAACAAAGATACCCAAACTTTTAAAGCAAGGCAAAGGTGAAAAATTATTAAGTCAAATTTGTTCATGATTAAAAAAAAGCTAAACATGAGATTAAAAAGTATAAAGCATGCTGCTGACATTTGTTTTAAATACAATTTTTAATGTAGTATTCATCTATTTTATTAAATATATTTAATCAGGGATAGAAGCTGAATTTTATCAAATGCTTTCTGGGCATTTCCTATAATATTCAGGATTTTTTCCTCCACTGACCAATTAATAAAGTTATGAGTTGTAATAATGTATCTCATACAGAAAACAAACTGAGTTACAGAGAAATTCACCTTAAGCTCCTTTAACAAAAGTGAATTAAAAAGAATGAAGATTTCCACTGACAGAAGTGTTCCTCTACTAAAGCACATAAGATTTTTACCACAGCAGTTAACTGGTGCAATACAAGATAAAACAGGCCATATTCCTAAGTGGCCCCTCCCTCACTCATATAAGACTGTAACAATACAAGAATAAAAGTCCCAATATTCACAATTCAGATTCTGCTTTTCCCCAAAATATACAACCCAAAAGGAAATGACAGGAGACAGATCTTCAAAGCACAGCCTAATACTCAACTGTCACCAATCTCCTACCTCTCCTTTCTTCTTATGAAAAGGAACATCCTCTGAAACAACAGAGCCATGACATATTAAGCACTTAGTATTAACTGCTCAGTGCTTTGCTAACCACTTTACATATATTTCTAATTCTCACAACTCTGTGACATAAGTTATATTACTAACTCTATTCTACAGATGAGGAAAGAGCTAACTAATAGAACTGGACCAAGAAATGAGCTTGGTTTAAAATTCAAGCGTGTCCTGAACCATTATTTTACACTGACTCAAAATCTTTTATAAAAGGGCAGGGAGGGAATGGGCAAAATTCTGCACACATACTTAAATAATCAAATAAAAGTGATTTATTAAGATTTAAAAATTCAATCAGAAAAAACTGAAGTGATTAAACTGACACTAATACCTCAAAGTCCTCAGTACTCCTTAAGAATCTGATGTAGATTTTCTAAGTATTAGTATTCAGATAACTTTCAGAGTATATTCTAGCGTTGGTGCAGGTCAAATTTCCTTCACATTCCTGAAGACTGTACAGTAACAACTCAATATCAAAACAATGACCCTGAAAGTACTACAAGATTCTCTTATTTCACAATAAAAATAAAGCTCAGCAGTGTTCATCAACTCAGAGATAGTCTTTTTAATTAAGGCAAATTCAATCAAAAGGATATAATCATAAGAGGAAATTATACTGAGCTGTATTATTTAAATATATATATAAACTGTTCTACAGATTCACTTTTTAAATTAGCAATGGAAAATATTTTTTAACTTGTAAGTAGAATATAACTTAAAAATAAAGCTAAATTCTCTATTGTGGCCTGCTTAGTTCACTGAAGAGTGGGAGGAAAGGATGAAGATACTGGGAAAAAAACAGAGAGCAAGCTGCAGGCCTACAGACACAGAAAAATAAAAGTTACAGGTGAGGAAAAGAATCAACACAACCCCAAAGCAACAGCAGTAAGAAGAAAAATAAATATAGTAAGGAAAATAGAGACAAACACAGATTCACCCACAAAGGATCCTGATGGCATAATCTTCAGCTAAGTAAAACATTACTATCACATGAACACTCTACTCCGTGAATATAACAATTTATTGCACTATTACATGAATGCAGATAAGCAACTGCTGAATAAAGGAATTGAAATTATTTATATTCTTAATACCCATATTTAGATTTATAAGTACAAATTTTATTTGAGGTAACTTAGCCCTTAGTTCTTTTCTTAACCTACTACACAGTACTACTAATACCAATCAAGCCAACTACATATTTTTTTAAACAAAGAATTTTAACATTCCTCATTTTTCTATTCCCTATAAAAGGAACAATTCAATAGAAAAGCTTATATAAATTGTGAACTACTTTACATAAACTTTTATTAAATTGACAAGAATTATAGTACTTCCCATAGGAGAAAACTATTTAACACTGGCATTTTTAAAGCATAATATGAGAGTATACCACAATTCTCCCCTTTCATTTCATCTACAGTAAAAAGCTCCAACGGCCAGAAGTTATTGGTTAATCAGAAGTTCTACTTATGAACAATTCGTATTATACAAGCATCACCTCTCTTTATTTTCTCCTGATAGTCTAAAACTAGCTCTTAAAGAAATACATAAAATAGAAAGTAAAAACTGAGATAGAAAGAGAAGAATTAGATTATTTGGGTCAAAGAGTCTTACTTTCATTTGACATTTTAAATCTTCCTCAAAGAAACAAAGACAGAACACACACAAAAAATTTCAAACATTAAATTCTAAGCTATAAAAATAAACCACTTGTAATTTACATCTGAGGAATAATAATAAAATCTAGTTATTTCTTAAGTGTAACTGTGAGAAATACTGTGTGTAGTATTTAACATACATTATTTCACTTAATACTTATAACAACCCTATGGGGTAAGTATCATTAATTTAAAAGTTACACAGATGAGAAAATTGAGATTCAAAAGGTTAGTAACTTTCTAAGGTCGAAATACTCTGAAGTGACAAAACTTAAAGATTCAAATTCAAATAATTTGACATCAGCCATCACTCTTAACCAAAAGCATCACTCTTCTTCAGAAATTAGGAATCTTTAATTTCTGATCAGAAGATATGTGTGTATGTAGAGAAATATATAGAGATACAAAGTAAAGAGATAGAGATGATTAACACTCTGAGCCCCAGTACAAAGACAATCTCACTAACTTCAGTAGCCCTATAAATTTTGCATTAGTGCCTATTATTTGGATGAATAGTCTGAGCTATCAGACATTAACTTATAGAGTTTTCTGGTTCAAAATAGACATTTTTTAAATTATAAAATACTCTTAAGCCTAATTAATTTTTCTAAAATGTTTATATAATCAACACACTCATATTGGTAAAGTCCATTATTTCAGTTCCTTTTTCTGAATCTTCGTTGTGCTCCACCTTTTAAATTGTTTCCAATCTTCCTCTAGCCCATTTCCTCTTATTCTGCTCTTACCAGGATTCCACAACTGTAACAGTTTAAGTGTTGAGCACTTAGGTACTACTCAAGAAAAAGCATCAGATGTTAGTAATTAACACCAGACGTTAAAGTAGCTGATTATATTAATAGCTGCAATCTGATTAAACACCCTGAGAAAAATTCTGAGAAAAAAATGCCACCTCATATAATTTCAGGAAGAGAAAGTAAAAACAAATTCTAAAGTACAGTATTATGACTTGGAGAAACACTGGATAACACACAATATCATAATGTCTTAAAATCAGACCATTATTTCCCAAAAATCTATGTGATGACTAAACTGAGGTGAAATTTTATTTCAGACTTAACTCTTACATTAAAACTGTAAAACTTCAGTTTTATAGTTTTATAACATCTAAGTCTCAAATGATAGCGAATCTATGAGCCATTCTCCACACATGCATGTTGTCACATAACTAGCCTGAAAACAAAAGATGTCACAATACAAAGAATCACATACTCTCTCCTGTGCCAAACCACAGCCAGGCTAAAAATAGCTCCAGGGTTCCAGGAGCAAAACCAACTCAGGTTTAAATGGAGTAACCCCCAAGGACTCTCCAATAATGCAGGGCTAAGGTCAAAAGCAAAGCAGGATTCACCTTAGAAGTTGCACAGATGCATCAGGATTAAAAGGTTCCTCAGGAAATTGGAAAAACAGTACAATAATCTAACAATGGTGAATTATTCTAGTTGATTGTATATGAACCGGTACTAACTGAAAGATCATTAAACCAGTTTATTTCCACCACTGAACACAACAGAATTATTTTATTGACCTTTTCTGGTATGTATTATTTCTGAGTATACAATGGAATTATAGATGGGTGAAATGATCTAACAATGCTCTAACAGTCACATGGAGAGGTACTTTAGTTAAGAGATTGTGATAGCAGCTGCCTTCCTAGAAAATGTACCCCCCAAATTTCCAACTTGTTGAAACTCATCACCAAGTTTTTACTCACACTTGCAAACTTTCAAGATAGCATTAAAGGTCATACAAATGTGAAACACTCAACAAAGCACAAAAAAAACTGCATTATTGTACTATGATAAGTAACATTTTATCTAGTTCAGGAATACACATAAAATCATAATAAAAATTAGGTAGTAACAGATATAAAATCCAAACTGCTTTTGCATTTGTAATTTGTTACATGAAAACAACATCTAATCAGACTTTTTCCTGTAGAAAAAATTAAAACATTTTTTAATTAAAAATTAAAACAATTACATTCTAACTAAATGTCTGGTGTTCAACCTTTTTTTTGGTCTAACTTTTGTGTGTTTTGTGACTTCATAGTATTCAACCACAGTGTACTATTTAAAAATGCCTACTGAACATAGATAGTAACCAATCCTTGAGGGGAACTGATGTGACAGTTTAATTTTATCAAAGACAATTTTTGTCTTAGTAATTTTTCACTTTTATTTCATTTTACTGGAGGGAATATTCAACATTCTTTCATTGACAGGTACTTAGTGAGGACTATGTGGTAAGCTCTATTCCATGCACTGGGAGTACAACTAAGCTGCACATTCAGGAGTTTACATAATATGTAATATATGGGGGTAGGGACCAAATATTTCTTTTACCGGGGTAGTGGAATTCAGCTGGGTCTTTCAGTAAAATTTGGTAGACCTCTTAAGTTGATGTAAAGAGTTTTTTCAGAAAAACAAAACTAACAAAAAAGACAAATTCATAGATTGATTTTTTTTTTTTTTTTTTTTGCTTCTCTGTTCCCTCTCTCTCTTTTAACTTCTCACTGTGAATCAGCTTAGAGCAAATAGAGACAGTAGAAATAGGTTGACTCTTCCGTTGCAAGAAGCTCATTTTAGAGAGGCCACCTCATCCAAACTGGTAGTTTTACCTGGAGTTATAAAGCAAATACAAGTAATTATCTTTTATTTTAATTACATTCTCCAACCTTCTCTTCCTCTTAATTTTTCACTCTTTAATTATGTTATTTGTTTTATTCTGATAAAAGATCTCAAGGCTTCAGCTGAATGATGGCCAACCTGGCACAATTCAGTTCTGAGAGGAATTTTCTGAGGGCAGGTTTCAGGTCTGACACCACTTTAGCACCAGAACTTGGCATGTGCCTACCAAACAGGAGGTGAAAAAAGTGAACCACAAAAATTAATCTCCAATAAAAGTTACAACCAAAGCCTTAAAAAGTTTATACTAAACAGCAGCTTGTCTTTTTAAGAATTTTCCAGGATTTAAGAATTTACCAAGGTTGATTAAAAATAAAAGACTTCCCAAAAATATTTCATAATACATACACACAAATGACTACTAACCCTCAAATAAGTAACCTTTTTCAAAATATTTTTTGGAACTTCCCTTTCAGAAATTCTTTGGAATCAGCTTACCAACTGCACAAGAAACTACCCTTATTACCAGCTGGCAAGACATGATCTCAGTCTAATTTTTTTCCTTTGCCTTCTTTTAGTCTATTTCCTACCTCCCCTGTAACTAAACCAGTGGCCAGGAGACCAGGTCTTTCTCCTAGGATCCACCCACTGAGAAGCTAGTGAGCCTTAAAGCTAGATGGAGCCTAGGGCTTGAATTCATATTAATGCACTCATGTAAAGAAAAAGCATATAACGAAAAAAACTGATGTATTAATCACAAATGTTTGTACAATGACTGACAGTTTACAAAGGGTTTCACCCTCCAGCATTTTATTTGATCTTCACAACAATGTGAGAGAGCAGCTAGGAAGGTGCTATTATTATCCCAATTTTACACAGAAGGAAACTGAGGCTCAGAAAAGTTCTGAGCTCAGAAACAACTTCCCCAATGTCACACCACAAAATAAGCAGTGAAGACTCATCCTTATAATGCTTAACATATAGGTCATATTTGTGTAGCCTCACTACTGTGGTAGTTGATAGACATAAGTATGCATCACCATGACTCCAGCCTATTATTCAAATTTTAACCATTTTTTAACATGGTAAAACAGTTTTAAGAGCTGTCCACTTGCTTTAATTCAAAGTCCTCTCTCCTCACAAATATATAAAAAGCATTGTAATATCAAAGTTAAACTTCACTCAGAAAGTCAATTTTAGATGATCATCAGTTGAGAGGGCAGCTGATGGTCTGTGAAACCACAGAATTTCAAAACACAATTTAAAAAGCGATACCCTGAGAACCTCAGTCAGGAATGCCATAAAGTCACCTAGTTTTGCCACCAAATGGCTAGTGAGTAGCCAGAATTGAAAACTCCTTCCCATGATAGAACCTATTTTCTTCCTCATCCAGAAGCTCATGATCCCTTCCTTTCCATTATTACTTAGCTAACACAACTTAGTTTGTCCCACCTAAAACAATCTATTTCAAACGTCCTTTCATACCCTTTTTTTTCCAAGAGAATACTCTTTATTCCACAATTAAACTAGAAATGGCACTAAACATGTAAGTAAGCATTAACACATCTAACAATATGATTAAATTAAGAGACAAAGCATTCTTTATAATCTGCGAAAGTCTATATATGCACTGGTAGTAACTACATACAGAAATGAAAAGCCATCCATTTTGGAGTGGCCTTATGATTCACAAACCAACACCTTAAATCTTTATAATTACATTTGTACTTATTTCTCAGTTCTTTTCCCAAATATAATTCCATGTTTCCTAAAATTAAATTATTTACTTTTATTTAAAGTAATTTTATAAACTTGTAACAATACAAAACTTTTAAAGCACAGTGGACCAGCTAAGAAATTATCTTTTATCAATTTCTATGAAAAACTGGTTAACAAACTCTGGAACAATCTATCTGAACACTAGCATCTTCCTACCTAGGACTCCCAAAGATGGTTATGGAAATCTCAAAGCTCTATTTTAATACTCTGAAATGCCTAATGGAAGACTTACATTTATCTAATATGAAGTTGTAGGGTTTAACAATAAAGTCACACATATTTGCTTTTGTTTGCAATTCTATCAATTAGCTAGCTAGCTGCTAATCAGAAGTGATGAAAAATGGGTGTATATGTGCTAGAATAATAAAATACAATGAAAATAATTACTAAATATAACTTATTTATAAGCTCTCTGAAAATGTGAAATCAATGGGAAAAAAGTAAACAAAGGCCCTTAGAATTCTTGAAATGGTTGGCAATACTCAATTTGCCTTGTCAAAAGATCCTAAACAATGTTGTATATAGCGTGGCAAGCCAGTCTCATTCTAGATAGTGATGTCCTTACACTTCCCTTATAAAATCTCTTCCCCATCTCTTAACATCTTTTGAATGTCAATGGATCCATGGTTCTTGTTCTGGTTAGTAGCCTTTATAAGATGTCATTAATTAATAATTAAGGAAATAGCTCATGTAGTTTAAGTATCAACTCATCCCAAGAGCATTTCTCTTAACAAATATATTAATCAACAGACATAATTTTTTACTAAGCACTTACTATGGGCAACAGAGTGTGTGTGTGTGTGTCTTTAAAAAGAGCTCTGAAAGTTCACAGACTCTCCCTTGATGCATAACTCATCACATCTCAGGATTTCTCAAAGTGAAATACAAGAAACTCTGTAAGTCTCTGTATTTAGTCAGGGTTCTCCAGAGAAACAGAACCAATAGGAGATTTTTTTTTTTTTTAAGGAAACTTACTGTGAGGGATTGGCTCACAAGATTGTGGAAGCTGAGAAGTCCCACCATCTGCTGAATACAAGCCAGGAAAGCCAGTTGTGAAATTCAGTCCAAGGCCTGAGAACCAGGGGAGCTGATGGTATAAATCCCAGCCCAAGGACAGGAGAAGATGAAATCTCATGTCCTAGTTCAAACAGTAAGGTAGAAAAATGGCTGGGGGCAAATTCCTTTTTCCTGTTGTTGTATTTAGGCCCCTCAACAGATTGGATAGTGACCACCCAAACTTTAAGGAGCCCACCAATTCAAATGTTAATCTTATCCTCACCTAGCTATACCCTCACTGACTATCCAGAAATAATGTTTAATGTGGCACCCTGTGGCCAGTCAAGTTGATGCATAAAATTAACCACCACAGCCTCTATGGTTAAACAGCTTTGCAATATGATGCAAATTATGCCAGCTTCTTTGAGAGTAAATCACCTTTCAAAAGCACTGAGAAGTCCTGCTTAATGTCCTTTAGGCAAATCTTTCAATTTGTTTAAACCACAAAATTTTACTTCCTTAATAACTATTAATCTGAGATTTCTAATAGTGCAGCAGTTTATGCCTTACCCATTTGTATCGTATTTGTTAACCACAAAATTGAGAATCAGTGTTAATATATAAAAATCAATAAATCTAAGTGGAAGTAACATAGCATGACTAGAAGCACTTTTTATGTAACATTTACAAATGCCCCATATTTGCATATAACCCAAACTACTAAGTGTAAATAACTACAATTTTTCTTCACTATTTTTAAAAGCACAAGTGTCAACAGGCTGGTAATAAACGCAAAAACAACCTCCAGAACACGCCATAGCACTGGTACAAATTCAGAATATTTTCCCCCATCATCTATACCTTTAGTTCTCTGTAATAACAGATGCTTAGAAATAATAGCTGTTGAAATGCCAAAAAAAAGTTTAAAAGTGTGCTTAATGAAAGTTCACTAATAAATATTTCATTACATTCAAATGTGAAAACTCAGATTAACTGAAGCAAACTCTTATGGAAATATTGCATATCCTAACTAAGTCTCACACATGAAGTTTACCCCTATTTAAAAATGAGTGGGTGGAGGCTGAGTTATTAAACAAATAATTTTCAAGTATACGACGACAAATTTTTCAACAAATATTGTAGGAGGAACATTAACAGTAAGAAGTCCTCAAAAAAAATTTAACTGGACATTAAGGAAAAAAAGTCTCATTCCTATATGGAAATGCAAAACACAACTACATAGTGATAGGCAGCAAGCCTTCTAAATACTTCAATTGTATTTGGAATGAAAATAATACAAACAGAAGCCAAAAGCTTTAAACTGAGAACTATGTTAACTCCTCTTTACTTTAAGAAAAAAAAAAAGGCAAGACAACCTACTGGGGTGTACTTTCAATTCACAATCTATCATACCTTGCAGGTTTCAGAGTTCAATGTACAAATTAATTTGCTCAGTTGAGTAATTTTGCCTTTTAGCTTAACTTAATGTAGCCTTAATTGATCACCTGTGTAGTATCTCACCTCTGAAAAGGTTTTGGTTTTGGCAAAATGCAAAACCAAAAAGTTTCATATGAATATTTATCATTATCATTTCATATGAATGTTATGTATCTATATATTTGATATCCCCACCTCAGTTTAAAAAAACAAATTAAAAATAGTATATCGATGATTATCAGCTCCAAAAAGTGATGCATTCCATATTGAGTGACAGAAACAGCACACTATTTGGAATAAGAGATCCTAGGTGGAACTACTGACAATCAGTTGTATGATTTTTAAGCAAGCTATTTTATTTATTTATTTTTATTGTGGAATTTAACTTAGAAGACTTTTTATTCGAAGACTGTTTTACTTTTCTATTCAGTCAACACCCTATCCCCCTTCTCCCTCCTATACACTGCATGAAACATAAACTGGAATTTATAGCCATCTGCAGGGTGAATTTCTGGGATGCCCTTTTTCAAAGATTCTGGAATCCAAGTAATGCTTTTCTCACTGACTATAAGCTTCCTTGAAGATCATTAACAGAAATTTCATAAGATTGACATCTTTAAACTCGGAACCTTAGCACTCAGCAATTTTACAGCAGGATTTTCCTTCAAAAAGTGATTTTAATTTGCCTCTATCCACAACGACACTAAAATTTCGATAGCTTAGAATCAGTATGATTTCTTTAGCATGCTGTATCCCTGGTATTATTACTCTGTTCCATAAATAGGCAATCTGAAACAACAGAAATCAAACAGTAACAATAGAAATAAAAAACAATCATATTCCTAGATTTTAAGCCTTTCTGAATTCTAAAGATGAACCTACACAGGGTCATCTTCTCAGGGTACCTCCTGACCAAGAAAAACAAATATTTCAAAAAACAGATCATACGTATCCAGTGTTCACATCTAATCCAGGCTCTGGAGTTGCGTCCTCAAACTGGAGTTGCGTCCTCAAGCTTGATTCCACTTTGAACCTTAGCTGAGCTACAGCTAAACTTGAGCTTTTAATAAATCATTCTTGATTAAGCAAGCTATTTTAGCTCTCAATCTCAGTCTTCGTGTGTGGATAATGGGGATAATATCACCCATCTTAATGTCGAGATGTAAAAGAACCAAGCAGATTGTATACTTCACCACTTTTTGAGCACACGATATGCCTGGTTAACATGAGAATCTCTCAGAACCTAGCTCACCATTATACATTTTGAGATCTAACAAAATAAATCAAATCACATCCCTCAAACCGCTGATCTAAGTTAGCACTAAGAGAAGCAGAAAAAAGGAATCCCACACTACAAATTTTTTAGTAATCGATATTGAGTAGAATTTTATATCTAAAATATTTCAAAATCAGACTATTTCTGAGCCTGATCCAAAAAAAAAAAAAAGAAAAGAAAAGGTAAGGTAAAGCAAAAAGTCATTCTCAAGTAACAATAATTCCCAGTTTATCTACTACAATATTCAGACAAGGAAGTAGTATGTTTTAAAATCATGAGAGCTGAAAACTGCTCATTGAGAGCAGAATGGTCAGAGTTCTGTACTGAGAGTCAGGAGATGGGATTCTAGTTTTGCCTTTGCCACTAACAACTGTTTGACCTTGGACAAGTCTTTGAGCTTCAGTTTTGTAATCTATAAAATGACTACTAACAACCATAGATAAGATCCAAGCACCATTTAATCTGGGTCTAACTTTGGAGAGGCGATACAGTGCAACGGTTAATGATACATTGGGCAGGGACTGCCAAGGTTGGAACCCTGGCTCTGCCACTTAAAAGCTATGCACAGCGCACACACACACACAAAACACTAAAGCACATCTAACTACTATCATTGACTTATTGTTTAAAATATTTCACTGACACATGTAATTATTTTGAAATACAGAAGCTTAGAAAAGTTCAGTCTTTCCAAATCAAGACCCTCATTTAACTCAGCAGGCACTGAGTTCATGTGAAACCATTACAGCTCTTCAAAACGTGCTAACTTAAGTCAACTTTAATCAAAAGATCATTTCAAAAAACATTGTACATTAGCAACACCACTGAAAACTTATTATAACGCTAATTATTCCCACCAAGAGGTAAAAATACAACTTCCACTACTTATAAGTCTTCTTTTTTAAACCTAATACTGCTAATGACAGCAGAAGCTTATGATATACTGTAATCTCTGGGAATGAAATTAACCATGGGAATAAAATTAACTACAGGAATGAAAAATCTGTGAAATTTAGAAATACAAAGTGAACTACAAACTACTAGAAATAAGTAGTTCATGAGTTAAAATCAACCAATAAGTATTTACCAGGTACAGCACATGCCAGGCTCTGTGCAGATTATTAAATACAGTTTGTATTCCTCAGAGTTTATAAAGTTGGAAAGGCAAGTCCTTTATTACCATATTTTCACACAACAAAAGCCACTCATTTACAAATACTTTCATTTCCTTGTTAGCCCAAGTAGGAATACTTCCCACTGCCCATTAAAATTGTTTCCTACCCTTAGTTCAGTTCACAAAGATGCCCAAACTAGTCCCTGACAGCTGACGCTGGAATCTTCACAGGGCTTCAAGTGAATAGCTTCTAGGATACATCCTCAAATCCACAAGCTTCAGAATTTATCTTTAATGACATCTACACCAGTATATACCACAACACGTAACTGTGTTAACTTGGGTCAATACCTAGTTACATCAAATTAGTTCTTTCCCTTAAAGAACTGCTAGTAAAGGCAAACTCTACTGCTTCAAGAAGTCTGCTTTTATGCAACGGACATCAGGGAAACTGATTGGCTAGTCACAGTTGCCCTACTTCCATTTCAGGACCAAAGGAAAAAACTGTTCCACAGAGAGTACCAAGAGAGCCTCAAGCAAATCAGGAGGGTAGATGCTAAATTGAACTTTTCCGATTCTCGCGATTTAAACGAAAGGTGACGGGTTGGGGGTGGGGTGGGGTGATATAACTAGGCTATCCAAGTGTCGTCTGAAAAAAAGAAGGTCCTCCTCAGGAAGTAGTCAAAGTAGAGGATGGGAAACAAACCGGTGTGGCCGAGTGACAAATCCAGGATGCCAACCGAGCTTGGAAGTGGAGGGCCCTGGAGGCCAGAGAGCCGAGAAAGGAGAGACCTCGGGCAAACCCTAGGGGAACAAGAACCAGCAGCAACGCAGAAAGACCAACGCTGCCACAGAGCAGTGTGTAAGGAGACACCACGAAGGGAGCGGCGAGCGAGGAGGCAGCGACAGCAGGAGGGAGACTAGTGCCAGGGGCGACGCGCAAGTGGCAACTGCGAAGAGGCACAGGCAGCCGGAGGTGGTAGGACTCTGTTGAGTCAGCACAGTTTCTACTCAGGGGGCACTTGTAGGATCCCAGCTGCTCCTCGCGCCCCGGGGCCCGTAGCGGAAGATCGGGCCGGGAAGCTGCAGAAAGGATGTTATTGACCCGCCAGCACCGGCCCTTTCCCCATTTCACAGGTAATCACTGGCCACCGTCGCTGCTTACCTCTGTTAACATTATTACACCCAGGGGAAGTGAGCTCCTCCCTAGCCTCGCCGCATGGCAACAGCCGTAGCAGCAGCGAAAACTGCCTGAGCCGCCGCCAAAGGCGGCAGCAGCTCCTCCAGTCCTCTCCCGGGCGGCGGCTTTACTCGGCTTCGCTGGCTTCCCCCCGGCCCGGCAGCTCGCGACGGACGCGCCGCCATCATGGAAGAGCGACGTCCGCGTCTCCCCGCGACGTGCGCTCCCATTGGCGGGCGTAAGGGCCGCCGGCGTCTCGTGACCGTCGCCATAGCGCCGGCGCCCGGGGAAGCGGAGGCGGGCGGCCGGAGACCCGCTCGGCGCCAGTGTTAAGGGCCCTTGTGCTGGGCTCCCAGGCCGACTTGGGGCTGTTGGGAGTAAAGAGAGGCCCCAGTGCAGGGCCTGCGCGGGAGCCGGCGCGCGCGCCCGGGGCGGCCGCCCATCCTCCGCCTCACGCCGGGGTCGGCCAGCCCTGGGGTAAAGCGAGACAGGCAGAAGCCGAACCTTGGACTGATGGCGCTGCGGACCTCGCGCGTCTCGGGGACAAGGTGGCAGTTGTCCTGTAGAAAAAATTCCCTCTCGCATTTCCCTGGCCCGGTGGCGACCGAGGAGCAAGCGAGGGAGGTTCGGCTTCCTCCACAGTCTGGGGTTTAAATATGATCTGAAACTGCTCCCCGCTCAGTCTCTCTCCTAAACTTTGACAGAAACTTTCCTTTGTCCTTTCCAGTCCTCGGCGAGTTCTCTACTGGGGTGCGCGACAGGTTGTAGACGTGATACAGGCATATCAGCTTTACCCTGATCGTAGCAGTTAAGACTGTCGCTGATTCGGTGATTGGCCAGCACCTGCATTATCGTGAGGGCTTTGTTTTGCTCTTTGCAAGAGACCGCTAAAAAAAATTAAAGCAAATTTTGTGCTTTAACTTTGGTCTCTGCACGTTTACTGACTTGTTGATACAGTGTTGAGGGTGGGGGCGTATCATGGTGAGCAAATTTCACCAAGTGTCATTGTAAACAGTCCCAACATAAATGGGACTGAACTCTAGAACGCAGTGTGCATAGAAGCCCCTGAGACTGACACCTTTCTGAACCCGCAGCTAGATGAGTTACAATATGTGAAACTGAAGGTAGTCACTTCTACCTGATTTATAATGTAATTTACCTGAACTTACTGTCAAGGTGTGTACTCTATTGTGTATTAGAAACCAGTTTCCAAGGAAGTTGACCAGTAAATTTTCGGATTTGACATGCAGAATCCTTCCATCTCTTTTAAGAGGGCACAAAGGCATTTCAGAAAAGTAAGACCAGCTGAAGTAGAAATTCCTTCCCCTTTACCAGAGTTCCCCCCCAACCTGTTCCTCTACCTTAACAATAGTACTATTGTGTAAGATGAAATTTACTTCATACATTAAAGTCTCAAAACATTAAGTAAAGGCATTACAAACTTTGTGGAAACAGAATGGTTCATTTAGGTAATCAGGCAGAAATTCAGGATAAATCCTGATTTTACTCAATTCAACTAACTGAGACAAAGTAGTTTTGCTGTTGTTTTAATCTATATTTGATACATAATTTACATATTACTGAACCAGCAAAATTCTGTTCTCTGCAGCACAATAAAATGTGTTACAGAAATTGACAAAATAAGCCATGAATAGGAAATAAGATTGGAAAATAACTATCCAGTCTGAGATATTCAGGGAAACTAAGACATACTAGAGACAAGGAACCTGGAAAAAGATAACTATTCCAACCTGTAAATAAGAAAACAGTGGAGGCTCATTAATATTTAAGATACTAGTAAATTAAAACTGTAATTTAGGTGTCTGGTTTGAGTAGTTTTCTTTCACATATTTTTCCCATTCCAGAAGCAAGGCATTTTCACTTATTTTAAAGGTGGTAAATTAAGTATAGACACAACTTGAGGTTTGTACCAACCTGTAATACGACATGGATATGCATTTAACATTGAGAAGTTTGTAGACCTAGGAGCAAGCCAAAATCATTAGCTCCAAGTTTTCTCAGCCAGAGTTCTTTCTGTGACCTAAAAAACCTAATGCTAGCTAGCCTCCAAAGTCCTACCGCACATCCACCTCTCTGACCTCATTTCTACTAAGCACTGTTACAGTTACCCTTCTTCTATAACAGCATGGCATCTTCTAGCCCTGGGGCCTTTGCACTGACTGTTCTCTATCTGGAAGGATCTTTCCACCAGATACGTGCATGGCTAGATCTCTCACTTATGTTCCATCTTTGCTCAAATGTCACTTTTTCAAGGAAGTCTACTCTGACCATCCATTTAAAATGTTGCCCCTCCCCCAGCATTCTCATAAAAGACTCCAATAGGAAAAGCCCTAATTAAAAATGATTAAAAACAAAATCCTTGGTGTTGAAAGAATCTTGTTTTTTTTTTTTTTTTTTTCTAATTGATCATTGTGTGTTCCTATCTTGCAATTAATGGGGGAATTACTTTTACTGTCACTAGAATACCGGAGAGAAGTTTGTGACAGAATTGTAAACTCAACTTTTCCCTTCACCTTATATCACTTGCTAATATTTTCAGTGATGGTAATGAGCCCGCAGCAGGTGTGTGTGTGTGTGGGGGGGGTGGGGTGATGAAGATAAAATATGTTAAAAACTAACTTTCTTCTGTATATCTTGGGCATGAGTCAAAGTTAATTTGCTAGCAAGGGAAGCAAAGTAAATAAAGTACACCATTTCAGAGAGTTGTGGAAGTTGAGTTACAAAGTTGGGAAAGAGAATGCTTACAAAAGCAGCTAACTTTAAAAAAATAAAATAAGCACCTAATCTGGCACAGATTGCGGTTTCATCCCATGTGATCTTAAAAACATCCTATCAGTTGTTGCAGAGGAAACCTGGGGGAGGCTGACCTGAGATGCCACATTCTTTGGCTATCAATCAGAAATTTAAAACAAAACAAAACAATCCATCTTAAGGAACACATGATAAGGATACATCTGTGGCTGTTATTGCAAAAGGTCTGACTCCTCAACAGCAGTGTCCAGTCTATCCAATTAACATAGGAAAGGATGACAAAAAGAGGTCAGAGGCAAAAATCAAGTGTGTGATGCGTTTGAACAGGCACTGCCAGTGATTTCTAAACCTCCAAACAATTCAGAATATCCAGTTTGCCTATTTTTTTAATTTTAAAGCAAAGAAGAAATTCTACATAGTCAGGTTGTCATATAATGACTATAATTCAAAAAACTGGAAAAGTATAGCATCAGCCTCTCAAGCAAATTATGTCTATCAAACAGTTGTCACATTTAATCTTTTGACTTCTTAAGCCATTTTATTAACTCTAGTTTCTTCATAATGCAATATCATCAGTGTCACCTACCACCTCTACTAAACATTAAGTATGTTCCTTAACAAGGTCCAATATCAAAGCCAGTGAACCAGTATTGAAATAATGCATTGTCAACAGAGGAGACACATTCCAGGAACAAATAGCAGATACCCTGATTCTTACAACTTTAGCACAACAGTTAGAAATTTCAGGGCATTTAAGAGTGATCTGTGCTTCAAATAGCTTAGCATGTGCCTTTTTCTACATGGTTTTTTTGAGGAAATACTGAGGCAACTCAAGAGTAAAAGGGGCAGAAATGATGTGAAGCTTTCCTAATCACAGATGCAGCCATAAAATAATAATGTTCAGAAGTCTCTTCAATAATAGTTCCATAATGGTACCAAGACCTCAGTAGAAAGGATCATATTATAAATGCATAGAGGTCTATAGTGTATTTCAGATAGATAGACCATTGACAACCCCAGTCAATAGTTTTAAAAATATTTTCACATCGAAAAAATTAGAACTTGAGCACTTTTCAAACAGTTAATTCTCAACTATGAATACTGTTTTCAGTATCTGGGCCAGGTGCTGTGGCAGGCATTTCACATACATTTAACGATTGAAAAAAGACCATCACAAAAATAGATCTGATTACTGTTCAGGCCATGAGAGGTTTAGTACCCTTCCCCAGGTCACCTATCAAAGATACATATTATCAACATGATTTTAATGTTGACTTTGATCACCTGGTTGAGGTAGTATTTATCAGGTTTCTTCACTGCAAAGTTACTTTTTCCCCTTTCTGTACTATACTCTTTGGAAAAAAGTCAATACGCACAGCTCACACTTAAGGAACAGTAACATGCTCCTCTTTGAATACAGATCTATATAAATTATTTCAAATTATTTCGCATAGGACATGTGTCTACTCCATTTTTCATTGATTCAATCATTTGTTTATATGAGTATGGACTCAGATACTTATTTTATACTTTGGATTAAATCCAATGCTATTGTATTTTGTTGCTCAAATTGTCTCATCTTTGGCTGTTGGGAGCTCCTTCAGTTGTCGTATATCCTTTTAAAATATTCCCATCAGTGGAATGGTTTTTTGTTTGCTTTTGTTTGTTGAGCACTTCCTCACTTTCTCATACTATAAGATACTCCAGCCTTATTACACTCTAGTCCTAGAATCAGCCATTTCTCTAAGGAACTTTTGTTCCTTTATTGGAGAATGGTATTAGAAACCAAGATCTAGGCACTGGATGTGTTCTTTGTTACTCATGGTGTCCTTTCTTTTCAGCCCTTGCAGTTGAGAAAGCAAGGAAATGTACGCATGTGCACTAATCCATATATACACACCTATCTATGTATAGTTCTGTTTGGAACCACCTATACCTATATGAAACTAAATATAAATTCATCCTGATGGCTCCACTCTAACCCATTACCAGACGGATCATTCTAGCCTTCTCTTTTCTTTCTTTTTTCTTTCTTTCTTTCTTCTTTTTTTTTTTTGTGGCTTATCTGTAAATTTTCACCCCAACAGTGAGAAACCTGGTTCCTACTATCTGCCACCCATTTATTTACTTGTTCAATTTCAATATGCATGTATAGCAGTATCAGAATTGTTAGCCCATAACCCCTTGTGGAATAATTTTATTAACTAGAGTACAGTGTCTAGATGTAGTTTATTTTATCCTGAGTCTTAACAAATGTCAGTCATTTCCAAAGTTGCTTAGTTCAGCACCTTTTCCCCAACTCCTTTCAGTGAGGTCATTTCTTATATTTGTAATACAGTTACACTCTCTTGTTGCAGTCTACTTTCTTTCTTGACATTCCCTCCAACAGCCTAAATAATTTGAATTTTTTTAATTTGCATAGACTAATTTTCACTCTTTGTACTGTCTTTCGACAAATGCACTATGTCGTATCATACAGAATAGTTTCACAGCCCTAAAACATAAAGGAAATGAGAAATGCATGATGAAATTATTTTTACATTTTTACATATAGACCCAAACAACTAGTGATTTTATCGAAGAAACGTCACTTGGATGTAGATAGAGATATCAATAAATATACATATGCATCTATATTATATACCTCTATATAAGATATATTGGGTACATAATACCTGATATTAACTTCTTGCCATGTGCCAGGCTTCAGTCTAAGTGCTTCACAGCCACCCTAGAAGATAAGAACTGTTATTATTTCCATTTTACAGATGAGGAAACTGGGACCCAGAGAGTTAAATATTTTATCCAAGTTACACAACCAGTAGTGGAGACAATATTTAATGAAAAAAATAAAAAATATACATACATTTGTGTGTACCCTGTATAGTTATATAATGCAGAATTATATGTATGTATATACTGTGTCTTCAAGTATATTAAATCAGGTAACTTTAAAAACTTAATTTTTTCAATGGCCTTGTCCCCAATTTCTTGTGCAAATCATAAGAATACTGACTGGTCTTTGACCTCCTGTTTCTGCCTTCAGCCAAAGGAGGAAATGAGAAGAGGAATCAGTACTCATAGATAGGACCTAATACGTCCACATATTTCAGGCTTACCTCAGCTAGTTCCATTTTCACAGAGTAAGGGTGAAATCAAAGACTGCTATTACATTGCTTCCTACTTTAATAGCTTAACAACCAAGGTTAAAAAAAAAAAAAATTGTTCTAAGAACTACTAGTGTTTTTAAATGGTAACATATTACACAAATTGGCATCAGGTTAATGAAACCTATCTTTACCCTTGAATATGTGGAGATCTTTCTATTTTCAATAAAAATTTTAAATTTAAAAATAACTGTAATAGATGTACACACAATTGAATGGAAGAGATATTAGACATATGCCGCATAATACTGGCTGTGGAATGAGAAGAATAGAAGCCTGAGAAGATTTGCATTGTGGTTCTGTCTTTGCTATTAAATAGGTTTAACCTTGGAAGGGAAAATTCATAATTCGGTGTCTTTTTCTGCAAAGTTAGGAGGTTGAAATATATAATTAAATTATGTGTATATTACTGTGTACATTCATACAGTCAGTTGTTATTTGAAGCGCTGGGCAATGCACTGTGGTTCAAGATCAAATGCTCTTTTCTTTCAGGTTTCTTTCCATTTTAAAACTGTGGTAATTATGATAGGAAGTAAGCTGCAGTTCATTTTCCTATCACTTTCCTTCAGCAAGCATATTCATCATCACCTTTTTCAAAAACCATGCTACCGAGCAAAGGCTGCTGTGAACTGCTTTCCGTGTAGTAATGAACTCCTTGAATTGCCACCTTTCCACTTAAAATGAGACACCTCCTACCTTATAATGGTCATGTGTATCATTATCCATGAACAGAGAAATCAAAAAAGTCAAGATAAGATCTAGTATAAAAAACAAAGCAAATAATCAAATAAAAAGTATTTAAAATCACAATACTTTTGAAATCTATAGAACATTCACCTAATTTGGATGGATAAGATTTAATCTTGTTCACTAAATCAGCAAAATGCTGAGGGCTTCACATTTTATTTTTAAAAATAGATATCCTTTTCGGGTTTTCCTGTTGCTGGGGAAGTGTTCTTTCTGTTGCTAACAGAGAGCTAAATGTTCTGCTTTGAATGGGACATGTTTGTTTTTATCAGGAGAGGCAAAAGGATGAATGAAGGAATCCCTTTTTTTAAGTTTGTGTTTCTATAAGTGAGATGTATGCTTTCTGGGTAAACGCATACGATTGGCTATTTACCAGAGTATCCTTTAATAGAATTACGGAATTTGCTCATTTGTTTACACATTATTTTATTCACTAAGACTTAAATGGGCTAACTATTTAATTTTTAAAGATCACAGGGTTATAGAATTCATATTGAAACATCTATTACCATTCAATCTCTAATGGTTAGAATGTACAAAGAGGTATCATCTTTGCATTTTTGCCTGATATAATTTAGCCTCAAAAGGAGGAGGGATTAGAAATAGATGAGATTTGGCTTTTCCTTCAAATCTTATGATCATATAATTAAAGTACAAACCATCTTGCTTTTCATCTGTATATATTACTGTTTGTACTGTTTAGAGCAGGAAACTGAAGGGGGAATATCACAGGCAAGCAAATTTGAACAAAATATTACTTTGGTGTACACTGCTTAAAACTGCATTTAAAAAAGAAAAAGGCCATTCTGGCTATCCTAAGCTTGAGGTAAGAATTACAGAATTTTTTTTTTATATGTAGTTTTCTTAACCTACAATTAAATTTTATATTATCACTACCTTAATTGTATTGTAGTACTCTGTGAAAGACTGTTGATTTTTTAAATAACAGCTTTTATTTTGTTTGAAGCTGTGTCTATGGGTAATTTATCAAGTTTATACTTTACAGTTATGCCAGAAATTTTGGTTACACTGAAACTCTACGCTGTGAAATGTAATTGAGTTTTCATCTTCCAAATTTCATTTTGTGTCTTTAGAAGTAAATTGTTAATCTGTAAGCCATTGGCTTTTGGGAAAGAGGGAATATTTCATAACATCTTTCTAAGTCATTCTGTGGCACAAGGATGCTGTATTGGCGGAGTCATTTCATTTTCCTCCTGGGCATTGAGGGAGATTACAAATCTATCTATGTGGGGTCAGGCAACTAACTCAAATTAATGGAATGTAGCAATCCTCCACTCTCGGCACCTTCCAGGGTGACCTTGGATGCTACCTGAGATAACAGAGACTTGAGATGGAAGGAACCATACAGGAGAACCTGTCCACCAGATAAAAAAAAAAAAAAAAACAAAAAAAAAAAAACCCAAAACCAAAAAAAAAAGCCCAACTTTGGACTTTGCATAAGTGACAAGTTCTTTTATTACCATGGGTTGTTGTTACAATGTTAAAACTCTCTTTAACTCTACTTAATGACAGTAGAAAGTGTCTAACCTGAGGAATCCTCACTTTCCCCCTATACCTTCAAAATGAGGGGACTGTTTTGATATTTCTTAAGGAGATCCTCAATCATTACATGCTTTTTAAGGAAAACCACTTTAATAAGTCGTGGCCTGGGTGTTACAGTTGAGACAGACAGAGACAGACACACACATGGAGCTGCTAAAAATTTCTGGGGGAGGGGAATGGGCTAAAGACCTTGTTCCATGCTGTCTTCTCAGAAAAGCAAACCAAAGAAGATAATGGGATAGAAAAGACAGTCAGGGACAGGCATGAACCAGAATCAGGACCAGTTGTTCTGAAAATCTTGAGCACCTTCCCAGAGAGTTCTAGTAGCCACAATCCAAGTATGTGGCCCAATTAGGAACTAAGGAGGGAGTACAGACAGGTGTGTTTGGCCCAGGAATTCCATCAAAGAATGACTTCCTGGTCACCTGGAAGGTTTTGCCCTGGGGATGTCTTACAGGTACTCCTCACCTCTGACAGAGTCTCCCACACTGAACAGTTCACTCGGGAACAAGGGAACTAATGTTTATTAAACACCTCCTCTGGGCCAGGTGCATTATGTTTCTTGTTATCTTTAAACCACCTGGTAAGTAGTGTTAGCCCCATTTTTAAAATGAGGAAGTTAAGGCTCAGAAGGTTATTTAATTTGTCTGAGTTCTCTGCTAATAAATAGCAAGTTGATGTCAACTTTCCAACTTGAAACTCAACTCTTTTTTTTTTTTTTTTTTTTTTTTTTACTGTACCTTCCACAACCTCAGCCTCAGATTTGGGAGGTGATATATACCTTTTGAATGGCCAACAAAAACCTCTCTTTTCCCCAAGCGTTTCCTGCTTTTTACAGTCCAGATCTCTTGAGGATCTCTTAAAATAAACTATCATTTATCTAATGATGACTTCTTATTTCAGTTTACCCACTTTTCCCCCTTCTCATACAAGAAGAGACAAAGCTATGAGCCCAATAGGGTTTTATCTTATTTCTTGTGTTATTTATCAAAATCTAACCATAGTTCTACTCTAATGGAAACACTTCTTAACTCTCTTGACTGTAAAAGGCTAATCTCATACATTTATTGGATTTTTCTTATTGATGATCATGCATTATATTCAGCTAATCTCACAGAACCCACTCTTGGCCTCTTTATCATTGACAGCAATGTGATTTTCATGTGTCTGCCTCAGGCCTATTGGGCTCGGTCTCATGCCAAACCTGTACTGTAAGCTAAGAGTAACTGGTCTGTTTCCTTCCTTCTGCCTCCCTTTCTAAGCGAGACAGAGCTGTGTCAGTTCTGTTCTCCTTCACTTTTCTCCCTCGGAGACTTATACTTTTGTGATTTTTCCAGACTTATTACATCCCTCTCTCTCTTCATCTAGTTCTGACATTGACAAACCCATCATAATCAACTCCTCCTCTTTCTCTGTAGGCTAATCCCTAGTCCCTAAAGTACCCCTCATGACCGTGGTCATAAGCTGCCTCTAAGCCCCATTCAAGCAGAAAGGGATGACTCTGTGATCTGTGACCACCAGAAAGAACAAACCACAAAGTCAAGTGGGCCTATTTTGCTGCAGCGATGGACATTTACAAGAAGTTAAGTCCAGCTGATTTGCAAAGTCTTTCATTTTTGATACCAAAATCTACCATTATAAGTTTATTATCAGTCATTTCTGATGATTTTTCTCCTAAGCTCCAAATTATCTCTCCCATATTTATTAGTCTCATTCATTATCTCTTTTCTTTTTAACCAATTCCTTAGAAACATGTTTGGTATACTATACCTCACACAGTTGTATGCTTTTCTTTGCTTTGCTCATTTTAAGAAATAAAGACTAAAATGTAAAATGTATACTGAGGAAACCAGTAAGTTTTTACAACTGTGCAATGTTTCAAAGCATCAAGTCTGTACTCAATATCAAAAACAAAATAATTACCAAATGACACAATTACTATCCAGTTTTCAACTTAATTTATTCTGCAGTTACTCTCATTTACCCATGTCTTTTATTGGTTAAAGCACATGAGGGTTTGAGTTGCCAGAAAGCCAACAAGCAGACACTTCTGTATTCAGTGCTAAATACATAAAAGTAAAGTAATATACTGAGAGTGTTTCTCACTGTTATTTTCCTTTATTCCTATTTCTTGGCCAAAACATATTCACTAAAAGAGAGCAGTATATCTGAGATAAACAGCATATTCTTAGTATTCATTGTCCCACTTTGTCTAGTATAGTTTTTTAGAAGATTATTAGAGTGTGAAAGAGATTCTGATGGAGTTTGTAATGTGAAGAAATGGAAGTCAATTTTAATCGCATACATCAATGAAGGAGCAGAAGATGCTTTCAGAGATTCTGCTTTTGCTTCCTTTTCTAGCTAAAATATAAAGCTTATGGAAATTATACTTTTTTGTAAATGTAATAAAATAACCTCTCAGTCACTTGCACTAACAAAAGAGAAAATGGATTTGAAAAATCCAGAATAGTGAATAATTTAAAACTTGTCAATCTATACAGTAAAACTATCGAAATTTGAGTGTATCTAATACTGGAAATCCACCTAGTTATATTTATTGAGCATATTGTTTTAGATAAATCATAGAGATACCATGGTAGAACCTTGATTTCACATGTCAACTCTCTATTTTACAACAACTTCAAGTTATTATTTCACTACCCATTTCATAGAAATCATGAAAACCATCAGTAATGGTGCACTGGAGCTGGTTCAGACTGACTCATGAACTAGAGGAATGGTTAAAATTCTTGGAATTTTACTAGTCATTTTTTAGACATAGTAATTATTAAAAATTAAAGTACATAAACTTATAATTAAATACATTATATAAAACAAAGTAATAAATACTCAAAAATCATCACTTCCTAATATTTTACTACTTTTTATTATTACCTCTATTTAAGGTTATTTACACCTATAGTATGGTGAAAATACTATAGAATTGTGTGCTAGTTCACATTTCTTCCCAATTCTTCGTTTATTGATGTCCCATTGGTAGCTTAAAATTGGCTGTGGTGGGAGTATTTACACCATGGAAATTGGCAAATACTACAAATCAAGGCTTGAGTTACTGTTTTGTTGATTTTCTAGAATTAAGGAAGTGATCAAGAACATGTTATTAATGCATATTAAACTTAGAAAGTGTTAATGCCTAGCAGTTACATTGTAAGTAACACACAAAAAAATTGAGGAACTATCCTTCCAGTATTCAAAAACTATTATTCAGTTCAGCAAAGAAGTTGTTCACACCACTGATGAAGGAAGTTTTGGCACTTTACTTGTCAACAAAAAAGAAAATATCAACCAACATTCATGTTCATCAAACACTTGTCAATTGCAACCATAGTTTAGCCAGGATACAAGAAGAGCAAAAATCAACAAAAGCATTAGAAGAGACTCAATTATTCAAATAATAACAATCTTTTAACATTGTATCATTTTAAATAAATTATGTGCCACTCATTATTTATATTAATAAAATATATAATAAACTTACGTGCATCTATAAATACACGCATGCATTTTTTTTTCCAGAGAGCCAGTTTACCTGCTCATTCCTACCTAGCAATGATGCTCTGACCGCCTTCACACAGCCTCAGTTTATTAATCGGTTGTCAGCTTATTCCCCTCTCCTCAGTGTCACATTTGGTTGGTTATGACTTGAGATAGTTCTCAGATAAAGATTGAAAAAAGGTAATTCCTTGGTTCTTTACCTCTGTTGTCTTGTACTCTTGATGTAGGACTCTTTCTTTAGTTACAGACTTTGCCTCCCTTGCTGCAGAGGTGGCCATGGAACTTGAACTTGTTTAATTTGAACTAGCAGTGATTAGTGGATTTACAAGTGACCTAAGCAGAGATAAAGTCCTTCTCTAGGTTTGATACCTAGATGCTCAAGAATGCTGTTTCTCCTGGGGTTGCTAAGCAGGATCTTCTGGCAGGCATGTTTTCAGTCACATAAAGACAGCATCTCTGCAATGATGAGACAAAATGGAATTAATATGCCTAGAGAAATAAACAGAAATGAGTAGCAGATAGAGTATGTTGAGTTCTCAGATCCAGTTCTTCCTATAAGCTTTGCTTCCTATAGCCATTTCTGAGTTATTTCAATATCTTTCCAGCTACATGGACCAACACATTTTATCTTTGCTGTAAGATAATATGAGCTGGTTTTCTTTTACTTGCAATATTAGATTATTGACTAAGGCAAATTCTTATTCACTTAAAGGACAGACTTCAGTGAGTCTAAACTGCCTGATATTGTATGCAAGATTTTTTTTTATTTGTGTATAAGTGCATTCCCCCCACCCCTGCTGCCCCCTACACTGAGAACAGGGTTCATAGCTTCCCTCAGATACACGAGAAGACCTATAAACCCCACAAAAGCTGACTGAAGTTAACTGTGAGTCAAAATAAACTAAACCAATAGCTTTCTGTATCAGAATTCGCTCAGCATATATATGACACCAACCTAGAGGTGGTTACATTCACCTGAGTGTGAATTTGTCTTTACCTGATGTTTTCAACCTAGATTTTAAGGCTTCCTTAGAGTGTTAAACCCCAAAGGCACTTAATTTTCATTTAATACTTTCCTTGTTGTTACCTTCTTCACATACTAGCCTATTTCTACACGTGTGATATTGTTAGCATATTTCTCAAGAGAGACTAAAATGGGAGGCACTTGTTATTCACTTGACTTATGAAACTTCAAGGAAGATGAGCATGTAATAAGAAGTCAGTATCTATATTCTAAAAATATTCTCATTTTAAAGTATTTTAAAAGTTACCCTCATCTATCTTTAGAAATAATCAATAATATCAGGCATTAAATCCAAATCTGATAAATATAGCTCAGTTGTTTTAAAATTACTTTCAAAAAGACTTCTGGGTTAAGAGGCTAATTAAATTAAGCTATAGGGCAGTAAGAATCTTTACTGGGGTAAATTAAAACTGGGCTCAATATGAATGAGAAAACAGTGAAATTTAAGAAACCCACCTTGTTCTCTTGTGATGTTAGCTGTCAAGTGGAAAATAAGTGTATTTGATAAAAAGCAAAATAAAGTGCTCCCAATACCATGCATTCAATACCTTTACTTCAGAAAAAGGTAAAGCAATTTCAGAGGATGATTTTTGTCCAAAAAAAGTAATTTATTGCTTGGATAAGCATGACATAGGAGGCTGTGCTGGTCCCACTCACCTAACTGAAGCAATATTTTGTTAGCCTTTCTAAGAGTTTTGGTTGATTGTACCTATTGCACTAAAAAGAAATTATTTAAATCTCATTTAAAATATAGTCAAATTTTCTTTGAAAATAAATTTGGTTTGAAAATTAAAATGTGATACATTTAAGTTTCTAAAAAATAGAAACACTTTGTCATCAGAGCCAATAGGCAACAATACAAATATCCTGTTAAGGCAGAAGTCAATAAATAATGTTTAAGGCTTACACTGAATACAACTAGACTAAGATATCAGGTTAATTGGTAAAGCCTAGCAATGAGAGCTTAAGAACTAAAGCTATCAAATTAACTGGATATTTTTAAGAAAGAAATGAATACATTTAAACTTTACTCTTAGTTGAAGTTTAGTGTTGCTTCTCTAAATCATATAAACCATTAAGTTGAGAATGATTAATCAATGCACAGAGAAAAAATTCTATCCTTAATTCTAAGGCTGTGGTAGGTTACACTTATTTAATGGGCAGTTGATAAGGATAGTTAACATTCTTGGAGTCTATAAGTGTCTTCATGAAAACTTCTTATGCTATTGGCTATAATGTTAATCCAAACGTATACAAATAGCTTGATAGATAAGCATGACACAGGAAGTTGTGAAGGCCCTTATCACCAAATAAACAATATTTTCCCATCCTCTAACATATAGCTTAAAAGAAAGGCTTGGTACAATCAGAGTAAGGAATTGACCCCTGGATGTTTCTGACAACAGAACTCAGATTTTCAGGATAGTTCATTATAACAGAAGTGCAAGTTAATATGGCCCTAGATGTTCAGCTCTAAGAAGATAAAGTTAGAGGCAAAGAAATCTAGGTTTGGGATGAGAAATATTCTTATTCTTATTCTTCATTATCTACTTATTAATATCATTCATTTCTCCTATAAGATGCTCTGCATTGACATCAAAAGTAGAAACATATTCCAAACTAAAAATACTGTATAAACTGAGCTTGATACATATTAAAGTCACTATTCAAGGTAACATGCAAAGAGAATTCAAAAAGGCAAAATAAATAATCAACAGATCCATGTGGCAGCTCTTCACACTAAAGACTTCATAGATACTGAGGAGTATATAAAACACCACACGCTCTCCTATACACAGCACTGACTAAGAGTTGGAATATTTTTACTTTTCTACTATCAGGGAGAAAATTACAAGCAGATGATATGTACAGTTCATTGATATGCTTAATACACTTACCCCATGAAGTGTAGAGAAACTATCAAAAAAGAAATTATGAACAGTGTTCCAAACATTTAGGAAGTTAATGTTATATTTCAGAAGGGTAATGATTGAATGCCATTTTCTATTTCATACAAGTTACTTAAATAGGTGCATAAGTTTTCCTCCTACATATAAAAAGGTGATAATACTAAATGGCAAAAAAACAATCAATTGACATTTTCAGAAGAAGGGCAAATAATGTGACATCTTTCATAGCTGACAAGATTCCTACTAGAGGCCTGGTACACTGTCCTCTACTGGGTTTCTTCTTCTACCTATTTATCATTTGCAAGCTTGTTCTTGCAAGATTAACATCCTAGCCAAATTAATAACCTTTGTTTCTAGAAAGAACCCCTGCCCTTGCTACTATTTCATTTTAATAAACTGGGATCAGTAAGCTAAAAAAAAAAAAAAAAATCTTAAGCTCCTCTTTACCAGTCTCTCCTGAAATATAGCATCTAGAATTAGTCCTAAGCAATCATCTTTGTACTTCCTCTTCTCATACCATATCCTGACCTCTCTGTTTTCTGATTCACAAGTAACTCACAAACAGATGGTAACTCAGACCCAATAGACAGAAAGCAAACCTGTAAGGGTAGGGGAGAAAGACAACCAAATGTTGCAACAGTTCAAGTACATAGGAGGCCAAAAGTTTATTTCAATATATCTAACTTTAAAAACTCTGCAGTCCATTTTAAGTTTAAAATTTCATCTCTTCTTTTTCCAAAAATTCCACTTCTATCCCCTACCCTGGAGCATTAAGACCATCTTTTCTACTCTCCTCAAATTTGAAAGTGGGAAATTTTAAAAGAATGAAGACAACAGGCATTGTGAGGAAAAACATGGGTCTCAGAGTTGATTTGGGGTCAGAACACAATATTTAAAATGTTAGTGTAAAACCCTTTAAAAAAAATAAGAGAATGCTTTGCACAACTTTAATAGACAACTGATTGGTCTTTGGTGATAAAATAATTATGAAAGTACCAGGAATCAACAAATGAAGTTAGACTGTTCGCCATAATTAATACTTCTAAAATTTGAAAATAACATGTGGGGTTAGGGGAAAGTAAGGCAGGAAATTTAGAATTTCTGTAGGACATTGTAACTTTTTTAGTCAGTGACTATCGACGAAGGTCAATTTTGAATTATATTTAAAAGCAGAGATTAACAGTATTATAGGATGCAATTTAGTAAAACTTAAGAGTTCGTATTTTATAAACTCTCTAGATAAAGACAGCATTCTGCAAAGATACTAGTAATGAAACACTTCCTGCAATGTAATAATTATATTGTAGGCAGTCATTAGTTTGTAGGCCTCTATAAAATTTAGCTCATTGAAGGAAAGAAGCCTATCTTTGTATCCACAGGTCCTACACAAGATGTGATTCAAATGTCTATGCAATTGATTAATGTACTTACTTATATTGTTATGGAACATAAACTCAAGTGAAAGTTTATACTGTATTAGAATCAGTTTTGAAGATTTTTATAAGAGAGATGCTCAGTCCTCAATCCAGACACATGCCTAGATATGGTTTAAAAGCTCTATAAATTGATACATCTTTCCATAACATGATAAATATGTAAAGAATCACTGGAGGCATCCCCATCAAAGTCAAGAACAAGGCAAAGATGCCTATTGGCTCTACTACTGTTAAACTTCCATTGGAGGTGTTAGCCAATTCAGTCTTACAAGAGAGAATAAGCAGAAGTGTAAGAATCAAAAATGAAAGAGCGATATGATATGCTGGTATACTTAGAACAGAGGAGAATCAATGCTAAGACTAACAAAAACAAGGAAATAACTTTTAATAAGGTAGCAGATGTTAAATTAACATAAAATCAATAGCTTTCACAGATAAAAAATAACCATTCAAAATATATAATTGAAGAAAAAATATTCATAATAACAACCAAAATATAAATACTTAGAAATAGCCTTAACTAAAAAGTGTTTAACCTATGTAAGGAAAACTAAAATACTCTAAAACTCAGAAAGTAGACCTGAAGAAATGGAAAGACTCCCCTTATTTTTTAATAGGACAACTCAAAATTATAAAGATGTAAATTCACTCCAAGTTAATATGTACATTTAATGTTGTCCTAGTAAAAATACTCTGAAATTTACTTGTTGTTTGGTGAAGATAGGTGACTCTGAGTAAAATGGAAAAATAAACATGCAAGAGTAGCTGGGGAAACTCTAAATAAAGAAATTCTAAGTGAGTGAGGACTAGCCCTATGTGATATAAACAGGCTATAAAGCCTCTATAATTAAAATAGCAGGGAGTAGATGCATGAATAGAGAGACCAATGGAATAGAATACCGAGTCCAGAAATACCTCCAACTGCATGTGGAATTAAGTAAATGATAAAGATGGCAGTTTAAATCACTGAGATAAATGATGAACTTATAAAAAATGTACAAGAATATTAGATAGAATTTTGGAAAAAGACAAAATTAGACACATACCTCACCCAAACATAAGAGAAAACTCTGAATACATCAATTATCTAAATGTAAAATATTAAATCATGTAAGTACTAGAGAAAAACATGGGAGAATTTATTTAATACATGTGTGTATGGAAAACTTTTCTAACTATGACTCAATATTCAGAAGCATTAAAAGGAAATATGTGACTTCCCAGCCCTTATTGCTGAAAGAATTTCTGTTCCATGGGAGGTTGAGGCTATCCTCACCAGAGCAGGGAAAATCAGTCAGAGGTATCTGGCCTGAATTCTGGGACTATAGGATCAGTATCCTAGAGTGTTTGTGCACCCTGGGCAGATGTGTCTCCAAGTGCAGACTTCCTCTACCCCTCACAGTGTTGCTCACTTCTAATACTTGGTATTCTGTCTTTGCTTTCCTACCTGGCACTTCACGAAGACTGGAACCTCTAGCCTGCTTCTCTAATACTCAGGGTCCCTGCATAGAATTTACTACCGTCTTCCCACTAAAAAAAATCATGTCTTCTTCCTCAAGTCCCCCATACCATTAGTCATTGACTGAAGCCTTTCCCTAAATAATAACCCAGAATCATCAAATCAACTTCTTCCTAGTATTTACATTTCCCTGTAAATACAGTTTATTACCCTGATGTGACATGGACTCCTTGTATTGCCTCTGATCTCTGATCTCTATTATTACCTGTTAGAACCAAGCCCAGGAGCCCAGGGTTACTTTCAACTTTGCAATTTGGACTACTGGCCTGGCTTCCTCAGCATCTTCCCCAAGAGAGAAGTCAGTCTTCTCAGTGACCCTTTGCCCATGCAATCCTGTCCTCCTTCTCCGCATCCAGTCCTCATTAATCAAGTTAGCTGGCTAAACCCATGTCATTTGACCGTTAGTTTAATCACCTACTTGCTCTTCATTATGCTGTGGTAGGCATCACAATGCTCACCTCTATCAGTTCTCTTTCTAGAAACAATGTGCATTACCCTTCTCTGCCCACTTTTTAGTTAGGTGGCACTGCCATAGGTTGGGCTCCCCAGGTATAGTCTTAAGACAAGAATATGTGTGCAAGTGAGGTATTAAGAAAATGTTCTCCACAGAGACTAATAAGGAAGTGATGGAAGCAAAGCAAGAAATGAAATAAAGTCAAGCAAGAGTATAAGCTAAGGCACAAGTCCCACAGAGGTCAGGCTTTAACATGATCCCACAGGAGAATTTTGGATGGTGAGTGATACTTCTGAGTTGTCCTAAGCTGAGGAGAGAGTTGAGCTCAAGACAGTCATTAATGAACCAACAGTCACTGGCATGTGAATGCCAATCACTTCCAGCTCTCTGTGCAAAGCAGTTCCAGCAGCTCAAAGGCAGGCTGCCAAAGAAGAGCAACGGTGCCAGCCATCAAATTCACTCACGCTAGGGATTTAAGGAGCTAGGACAAGGAGGGACATTGTTTGTCTACATTAGTACCTATGTGAGTAGTTCTGGCTGGTGATTTTTGGATGGAAATTACTATCACAGGTGAATTTAATGTCCAGTATGCAATCCTCCAGCATTTAATTCTCTTGTCTTGGCAACCTAGAAGTCTACCTGCTTCCAACAATCCAGCACCACAAGATAGTGGAGTCTTGTCAGCCTGTACCTTGAGTTACTGGGGCAGAGCCTCCTTCTGCTCTGTGCTCACATTTCTTTTAAGTGAGAAATCAACTTAATCTGGGTTTGTTATTATGGTATCTCCTTTCCTAACCTGACGAACACATTTATCATTTATACATTCTCTATTCAAAAATATTTGTTCAGCAAATACTATGTGCTCAGTATCATGCTCAAGAACATAAAGACAGAGAATAATATTTTTCTCTCAAAAAGGCCATTGTCACAATAGAGCTACACTGTGGGATCCAGAGTGCTTTCTGAACAATGAATAAGAGGCTCTGAATCAGCCAGCAATTTAGGCAAGGCTTCTTAGAGGAGGGTACATATGAGTTAAGTTATAAAACATGAGTAGAAATTAGCTAGAAACATAAAGGGCTAGGGAAAGAAGGTTACCTCAGGCAGTGAGAACATGAGATGCAAAGCTCAGATTCAGGAGGCACAGGACAGGATACACCAATGACTCACCAAATATAACAATACACAAAGTAGTATTTTGATATTTTGTTCGTTGCAGTTTGGCCTATCAGGCTGAGGCACAGACCAGTTAACTGACAGGAAGCCAATTCAAATGAGCTAGTTCATGACCTAAGGCAAATTACTATTTTACCTCACTGTGTCCTGTTTACATACTCTGAAAGATAAAGGTACTGACCTGCTTCATAAGGATGTTGTTTAATTAATATTTGAGGTTGCTTTGAAAATACCAAGCCCTTCTCAAAGGTGAAGAACTAGCACAACTTCCTTGGGAGCTGTGTTGACAAAAGGCTTTTAAATCTTTAGACTGGAATAAATGTAAAGAAGAAAATAATTATCAGTTCCCTTTCACTAATACTAAGGGAATTTCTACTGCTGTGTCTTTAATAATCTCAGGCTAAAAAAAAAAAAAAAATAGAAAAGATATGGTCATTCCATGACAAGGTTAACACTTCACAGCAAATGGGAAAAATTTTAAGATGGGAACATTTTCAAAGTGACCATCGCTGGAAGATGCCTCCAGGGAACACGTACTTAGATGGTCCATTTTAAAATTTAAATGCAAATGATGATGATGATGATGATGATGATGATAACTAATATTTAATAAGAAAATACTATGTTCTGAAACTGTTTGAAGAGTTTTTCCATGTATTATCTTTTCTAATTCTCTAGACAACCTTTTGCCCTAGGTTTATTACTGTCCCTGTCTTACAGATAAGGAAATGCAGGCACAGAGAGTTTACTCAGGTGGCTGGGGCCAGTCACTAACCTTGGTGGCTCATGGGTCTAGCAGTGTTCCCAAGTACTCATGTGGCTCTGAACTCTTGTTTCTTTGTATCTTTTCACACCACCCACGGTTTTCTGATGGGTCTCATGGGTAGAACAATGCCTTTAAGGTATTATCATACTCAGGGTAAAACTTTGGTATGTGTGGCTAGACTAATAAAAATAATTATTTTAGAAAGAAAACCATGTGGAAAAAATTAATTCAAATTCATCTTTTCCCTGATCACTTTTGTTGATTGTATTTAGTTGCCCCATCTATTTTCGAGGTCAACTGCTGCCAAGATCATGAAGGATTTCTGATTTTTTTCCTCAGGAACAATTGTGAGTATGTATTTTTTTTTTTTTTTTTTTTTTGGTGCACAATTGCTCTTGAATTTTCTGCCTATATTTGATGCTACTTCCTAGGTTAGACAGAACCAGAAACTCTGCCATGGGCCCATTTTACTGACCAGACCCATCCGCAGGTTTCTTCTTTGCCTGGGCTAGGATATGACATTAGGCAATAATACACCCCAAAATAATCCCCTAGAAAATTATTTCTTTGTTTTCTAAGCACCAAGAACATGCACCTGACTATATTGTATTTTCATTATTTGAAAATATATTAATATATGAAAATGGTCTGAGCTACATATTTATTAAGCAATATTGGTATTGGGTAAAGTTTCCCCTAATAGGATATACTCTGAGAACCCTATTCAGACTGTGGCATAAAAAAAAATGCTAATATAGGTCAAAATTCAAGTAATACAATTGGTGTGTGAGTAGTATGATCTATTAAGTTAATATGAAAAATACAATTATGAAAGCAGAGTTGTGTCCACTTCTCCAGTTGGCATGTCCTATTGTTTTTATTTGCATAGAATATTAGTCAGGCTTCTAATTGTCAAGTGATAGACCCATAGGAGAGTAATGAAAACAATAGCTAATATTTATTGAGCACTTACGATATACCTGGCATTTTGTCACTGGCAAAGCCCACTGGGGTCGCCTGGAAAAATGAGATGGAATCTATATGATGAGTTAAGGTCTTCCCTCTTCTTTTGTGCGGAGTCCGGTTTCACTTGCCTGTGGGATTAACAGGTGGGATTAGAGTTCCCAGCGCAGAACAGCTGCACCTGATACCTTGATTCAAGATGGCAGTGGCAGCGGGCCGTGTGCAGAGATGCTGCACCCGGCACTGCAGAAGCCCGGCCACAGGCAGAAGCGCCCTGATCTGGTGCACTGAGCAGCACAGCTGCACAGGATGGGTGAGAACTCCACCCCCTCGCCTTCCCTCTGATGAGATCCCTATAAAGCAGCCTCGCCCACAGCTCCTCCGATCACCCTGCATTGATTCACAGTTTTCCCATTTATCACTTATTTCCTGTAGAAAATATCCTTTGCTCTCTAGGGGTTTACTTATTACTTCTATAAAGTTTTGGTTTAAAAAATGGCCTGCCATTTAGCAGATGTTGACACGAGTCAAAAATTACAAGGGTGAACAATTAGGAGAGATTAAGGGAGAAAGGT
Source organism: Camelus ferus (assembly GCF_009834535.1). Classification (NCBI taxonomy): domain Eukaryota; kingdom Metazoa; phylum Chordata; class Mammalia; order Artiodactyla; family Camelidae; genus Camelus; species Camelus ferus. The sequence continues at coordinate 50,359,335 of NC_045702.1, read as the reverse complement.
TAGGGTCTGGGGCTCCAGACCCTTATCAGTTCAGATAGCAGCCACTCAAAAGTAAGTAATAGATAGGAAGAGACATGATTGGGAGTAGAAAGGAGGAGAAAATAGAAAGAGAATTACTTTGTATTCACACAGGTGGTGGATCCTGGAATCAAATCCCAGCCTGTCAGATTCCAAATCCTTCCTACCATTTTTCTGTTCACAGTAGTGCCGCCTGTGGTGCTTCTATTGCAGTAGTCTGAGGTGAGCTGACTTTCCCAGTCTCTTCTCAAAACAACGTAAATCTAAGTGGTCCCATGTCTTTTGAGGTTCATGTCTAGTGTGCAGTAGAACTAGTCAGGAAGAAAAGTTAAGAGAAGGGCTGAGGCAGAGAAGCAGCAGAGCCTAGTGACTAGTCTATGGACTCTTGGAGCCTAACCTTTTGATGTTCAAATTCCAGCTTCATTATTTACTACCTGTGTCCCCTTGGATCAATTACTTAAAACTTTTCATGCATAAGTTTACTTATCTGCAAATTGGGGACATAATAATACCTGGTTCATGGAGCTTTTTAAAAACATGAAATAATAAATATTGCAAAGCACAGAGAATAATGCCTTTCACACGGGTAGAATTCAATCCATGCTGTAAGATGTTTCAATATAAATGGCAAGACACTAAATTATGGTTGGATGTAGGGGTAGAAACCAAAAGGGCAATGAAGATTGAGGATTGAAATCCTCTAAAACAGACAAAAATGGCTTAGTGGAAGGGGGAGAAGAAAAAGCAAAAAGGTGTAGAGGGACTTCTAGGCAAGTTGAACTGAAAGAATAAGGTGCAAATATCAAATCCTGAGAAGTGATATATAATTTAACAATACAGAAATTGCTAGGGAGTGAGGAGAAACCCTTTCTGGCTGACTGCAGAAGCAGCACAGGCAAGTACTTCCTAGGGGAAGCTGGAAGAGACGCAGAGACACCTATGGAGAACTCAGGAGGTGGAGGAAAGCTGTGAAAAATAGTCAGGATTAAGCACAAATATGTACTCAAGAGATTGGGTTATGGAGGTCCCAAAGAGAATAATGGAAATGAGGGGGAAAGGATTATTGAAAGAGAATTTTAGGAGAAAAAAAAGAGGCTAATAAATTTGGGCTGGGGAAGTGGGTGGGGAAAATAAGAATGAGGAAGTTCTGGAATAAGAGAAAGAAGTAGTACGTTATATGAGGCAGAAAGGAGTCAACAACCTATTTTCCATGCACCAAGAGACTTAAAGATAAATCAGGTATGAGGCCAGGGTTGAAAAGTGAGGGAAGTCAGGTTATAAACATATAGTCACAGAACTGTGCAGGTGCAGAGTTCTACAGCTTATTTCTAAACCCTCATCTCACAGAGATTCTCAGCTTGACCCAGAAAATGCGTACTCCCAGTACAGCACACACACAGAAGTACAGCTTGATCCATGCTGCATGTGAGTGGTTAAGATGTAGAAATCCTTTTCCACTTGTGGGTAGGTGCAAATTTAGAATAAGAATGAGATGTTCACCATTTATTAAGTCGGCTGGGTTCTGTGATGGCGACTGCATTAATTTCAGGGTTTCTGACAAGGGTACAATTTTAGAACAACCTAGTTAAGGAAGTGAAAATATCGGCTCTTCAGACCTTAGAACAAATAACTGTCATATTTAAATCTGAATAGTTCACCCAGATTTTGACAGTGATCCTGGTGTGCAGTAGAAGCTTCTGCCACCCCCAACATCCCACAGTGTGACTGTAAGTGAAGCAGGACTTCAAATAGGTTATGAATGGAAGAGTTGGATTGAATGTAATTTTGTTCTAGGAATTTATAACATAAGGCATTCTAAATAATTTGACTTCTTTTTTGGAGCACATATATATGTTAATATATTAACTATATTTTCCCAAAGATTCAACTTTTCTAACTATAGCCAATAAATATCAACAGTATTTTATTTCTAGTAGCCTTGTATTTTCCTCATAGAAACATTACTTTTTTGGAGGAAGACATTCCAAGTATATAGAGACATTAACTTAAAAGAGTCCAAAGTAAAGGACTTCTGTGTACATGTTAAGTATTGAGACATTAAAAAAAAAATCTCAAATTGATAGAATCATTTTTATGTTATATTTTGAACTGAATTAAAATCTCAACTCTAGGTGGCAGTTTACTCCATCATTTACTTATGTTCATTTAACAAGCAGTAGATTCATTCACAGTTTTTCCATGAATGCATAATTTTGTGTAAAAATTAGTCCTGGCTCTCAGTAGCTGTTAAAAATAGACTTGATTTTAGGAATAAAATCATGGCTTGAGATGCAGGTTTTCTGTGTATCTTGTCATTCTTGGTTTCATTAAGTTGATGGGATGAAGCAAGAAAGAATAAGGATGAACATTTTAACTAATTTTTTTTGAGGAATGTAATCCTCAAATCATGGCAACCATTCTGTGTCAAGATTGTGTTTCTATCATACAGAATAGAATTTAGTATGAATAATTATTTCATGAATACACTAATTTTCAGAAATACCAAGGATGGCCAAGACTGAATTTTCTCAGATTGTTTAAGGATATTAATTTACTAGACAAAAAAAAAAATCCTATTAAAAACGAAGATGACTCGTATCTGTTTCTCTGCATCTCACTGATGGAAATAGCAAAAGCTAGAGTTTATTTGGGTCATCAAGGACCAAAATACTCAGACTGCCCGATTAAAAACTATACTTCCAGAGAGCCAGTGGATAAATATTATAGACTTTGTCAATCATATGGCCTCTGTTGGAATTAAACTCTGCCATCAGAACACAAAATCAGCCCTGGACAATATGTCAACAAACAGGCATGACTTTGTCAATAAAAATTTATTTATTAAAAAAGAAAATCTATACTTCACCTAACCCACTTAGCATGAGGTGTTTTGTTTTATTTCACATTCATAAGGACTCTAACAATGGGATATGCAAAATAACTCCAAGCATTTGTCACCCAAATAACTTACTACAGTTCATAGTTTGATTTTTTTCAGTACTAGCAAGAGAAAAATGGAGAAGGACTTAAATTGTCCTTAAATTAGATTTCCTTTAGAATGGGGATAATAACAGTACCTCTTTGTCTGTGCTGTTGTGAACATGAAATAGGATATTTATATATAGTGACTGGCACCAGACAATTAGTACCTATTAGTTATTCTTATTCTTACTAATCCTTTTTTTCTTTATTAATAATGGGGATCAACTAGAATCTCAAAGAGACTGGTCATTGTGACAAACTCAAAAGAGTTTTTATTTATGGAGTTGAGTTGCATGCTTTTGGCTCCCCTGAGCCTAGCCCTGTCTCCAACCTCTCCTACATGTAAAAGGAACAGAGGAAAAAGCCATATGGCATGGGTGTAGGGGGTGAGAATATTAGTCACTGAAGTGAGAAAATGAACAATTTCCAAAATGTGTCTAATTGTTTATAAAAATGAATATAAAACTATATTTGGTAAAGTTGGAATGGTTTCTGCATTTCTCCTTGATATATGTATATATCTCTATATATGTATATCTACATATATATATATATATATACATACACATATATATAATATGTGTGGATGGAGAGAGATATATGCATTGTAATGTCATGATCATCTGCACTCTCATTTTATTGAATGATACTCTTCAGGGTTTATATAGAAAGCAAAGGTACCAACCCTTATCATGGAATGTAATATTTTATTTCACTCCAGTTCCATTTCTAAATCATTCACATAAATATGTCTAAATAAAACATCCCTGTGGCAGAGCTTCCTAACTGCAATACCACAAAGGGAATAGATAACATGTATGCTGTTATATTGATCCTCGAAGTTGTCAGGATTCCTAGGTGGGGCCTGGAGCAGTTCTGCATGGGCCAGTTGCCCTCGGTGTACCCAGCCTCATTCATTTAACCCAGATGCTATACAAATACTACTTCTATGCATACTTTTCTATGAAAAAGGTTGGAAAAAACTATCTTAGGATCACTAGGTGTTCCCACTACCAAGGACTGAATATGCTCCATAATTATATGACTTCTCAATCATCTTCCCCCAAAAGAATACTGGTCAAATACAAAAGCTTTTGATGACTCCCCCATTGCCTGTTGAGCAAAGCCCAAACGTCTTATGATGGTATTCAAGCCTATATACTGTTTGACTCTGGGCTACCCTTTCACATCTATTTCCCACCAATATCCCATACCTCACACTGGAATGCACTTTCTTCACCTCATTTCCACATACCCAAAACCTGTGTGATTCAAATGCAACTGTTTCTATATGCTGTTCTTGATTCCTCCATCTGGAACTAATCCTTGATTTTCTATGTAACCTCAACATTTTATTTTGCTCTCTAAATGGCCGTTCCCATGTTTTATAAGCATTTTGTATCCAAGTGTTAACTATTGATCTCAACTTCATGTAGCTAAAAATTACATAATTACCCAAAATAATAACTTAAACATATAATTTTGATTTCTCATTCATATAAATAAAGTCCAGAAGGAGGCAGCTGAGAGTTGTCTCTGTCTTCCATAGTGTCACTAACCTACATCCTTCTGTGTTGTTGCTCTGCCTTACTTGGCATATGGCTCCAACCTCATGGTCCAAGATGGTTGCTCAAGTTGGGGCCATTATATCAGCAATCTAAGCAGCTGAAGACAGAAGAAGAACCTCACCTTTGCACTTTAGGGATGCTTTCTGCAAGTTGTATACACCACTTCTACCTCTATCCCATTAGCCAGGATTGAATCACATGTCCATATCTAGCAATCAGGTCAGTTGAAAAGGCAGGCTTTATTCCACAGGGCCACATGCCTAATTAAAAAAAAAAAAAAAAGAGAGAGAGAGAGAGATTACATTACCAGAGGGGAAAGAGGATGATCTAAGGGACAGCTATTAATCTCTGCTTCATTCATCTATGAAAAATAAACTTTTTGAAAAACAGATCCAAGTTTGATTAAATTTTGTAATCCTGGAATTGGGAAGAGTGCTTTATATATATTAATATTGAACAAATACATGCACGCGTAAGAGTTAGCTGTGAGGATGCTAATCATCTATTCTTTTATTTACTCTGTTACTTCAAGTGACTTTGAATGTTGAGTTTGAATATATTTGGAGTCGATTTTATTTTAATAGGCACACCTGACTATAAGACATTGAGAACCAAAGTGATATTTAAACGTAGGGAAGTGAAATGAAAAGAGATCACTCTGAACATTTGGACAATAGGAATCTGGAAATCATGCGCATTAGATTTGTGTTAACACCAAATTTGAATGTTATTATTGGCAAGCCTGTTGTCATTGCTCTACTCCAGCTACTGCCACATGCACAAGTAAGTTTACAAATCTCACCCTTTCCTGATTATTGAAACATTGGAATTGTCAATTATAAATTAAAAGAAGAAGAAATGTGAATCACTCTCCTTGTTCCTTCTCTCTAAGGCCAGTGACAGGTTGTGTCACTTTGTCGCTAATAGCTGCTTGGATTTGAAGTTTTCTCAAATTTACCTGTCAACTCCCCACCTTCACCAATGGAAGATGTTAGCTTTGGAGAAGTTAAGACATATTCCTATAAAAGCCCTCCCTCCTACCCCCGCCACACACTATAAGTTATAATTTGATGTCCCTAGCTCTATTCTGAGATTATGATTTTGGTAGAAGACTGTTGAATTTCACTTTCTAGTTCTCTTTCTATGGGTCATTATTTAGGCCTTGAGAATTTTCTGTCATGTTCTACAGACACATTACTGTGAGAAAAAGACCTTTCATTTGGGCAAGAATAGGAAGAAGAGGGGAGTAGAAACTAAAAAACTGTGAGAACTTAAAAACAAGTTGTACCTCTGTCTCTTACATTTTCTTAAAAGTGGCTACAATCTTCTAATTTCCTTTGAATTCCTTTTATGTGCCTATCACCACAGAGTAGACTTTATTGTTAAACTTTAGCATTTGATTAATTAATTAATTTGATTGGTTTTGATTAAGTTCAGAAACTTAATCTTCTATAAACTAACAGGAAGATTTAAAATTAAACCCACCCATTCATTCAACAAATACCTGAGTGGCCATGCTGTGTAAGGTACAAACATCAACACCTAAAAGGAATACAGAGATGAATCCCAAATCATGTTGGCTCTCAGGAAGATGACAAGCTAACCTCACAAAGTAAGCATCATATAAGAGGTATTGGTCAGCATTAGGTATAGATGTGAGTAACAGTAATGGTTTAATGAAGATATTTCTTATTTATTTTAAGAACTCCAGATGTGGTTGGTTCCAACAGTGAACCTGGTGGCAGGGTGCCCTCCTGGCATTTCCAAGGCTCTTTCATGTGGCCATGTTGCTTTTGGAGGTGCAAAAGTCAGTGGGAAAGGGGAAGGCAAAGAAGAAGGTATGCCCTCTGTATTAGTTCCCTAGGGCTGCTGAAACAAATTGCTAGGAAATTGGTGGTTTAAAACAAAAGAAATTAATTTTCTTACAGTTTTGGAGGCCAGAAATTTGAAATCAAGGTGGGACAGGGCCATCCTCCCTCCAAAGTTCCTACTGGAGAAAAATCCTTACCTCTTCTCACTTCAAGGAACACCAAGGCTCTAGCTGTCCTTGGCTTGGGGCTGCATAACTTCAAGCTCTGCTCTGTCTTCACAGTGTCATCTCTTCTGCGTGTCTCTGGGTCTCAAATGTCCCTCTGCCTTTCTCTTATAAGGACCTTTGTCATGGGATTCAGGGCCCACCCTAAATCCAGGACAATCTTGTCTCAGGATCCTTCGCTTAATTACATCTACAAAGACCCTTTGACCAAATAAGCTCACATTTTTAGTTTTCAGGTAAACATATCTTTCAGGGAGTTACGATTTAACTCACTCTCCCCTCTCGCTTTAGTAATGCTTCCTAAAAGTTGTTTTCATCACTTCCACTTTTATCTCATTGGATAGAACTTATTTAGTATCCATATCTAGGTATATGGGCAGCTGAGAAATGTAGTCTATTCTGGTTGACCATGTACTCCATCAAAAACCAGGAGTTCCATTAATAATTACAAGGAAAAGTGATATTATTTTAATAAAAATTATACAGCAGTGTCATAGATAAATATACTTGTTTATTTGGGCCAATGTTATTCTAATAAGTTAGACTTGTATGCATTATAAGTAATTTTTAAAGTAATAACTTCTTATAAAGCAGGAACTTTATAGTAAAAGCCCTGCTAGGAATTCCATTGTTGCCACACTTTCCTCAGGTGTTTGTGAGGTTTAGTGACGCTAGTTTATAAGAGCCTCTCCGGGTTCTCTTGCAGCTGCTTCTCTGTGCCTTAATTCTAGTTCCTAATGAAATCTGAGAACCACAGACCTGTTTTTTAAGCAAGAAGGAAATCAGTTTACATTCAAGACAAAAAATCTGTTAAGCTCACAGGCCTCTCATTTGGGGGCAATAAAGTGTTTCTTTCAGTAAAGAGGTAATTGACTATATACTCAGTCGAATCCAAACCATTTGCTATGGAGAAAGACAGATAAACAATGCCTGAGGGTTTTAAATGAACTGCACTGGACAAAGAGACATTTCTGAAACTTACTCAGAAAACAACTTGATGCTTAGAGTTCCGGGCAGTGGATCTTGGTTTATAAACTGGGAAAAATAAAGCCCCCAAGATACAAGTGAGGATCTAAGCATTTATAAACCTGTTGACAGAACATATAGCTCTCGTAATTTTAGAATTTTCTCTTATTGTTAAAATTTGCAGTCCGATTTGGGTCTTCTCACAAAGATTATGTGGGGTATTTTGTTGGGTATTTTTTTGTTTGTTTGTTTGTGAGCCAATAATTCATTTAGAATAAAATACCAATTTGAAATCATTTCTTCATATAGCCCTCTTTGCTTAGCCAGACCTTCTTTTTTCCACCTTCCTGAAGTTCTATTTTTGTACCCCAAAGCAGAATGCCTAACCTTAATGAAGAATCTTGCATTTGCTACTGTTGCACATAAAAATCTGGTTTTAAATGATCAGCAATCTCGTATGAGGAAGTGAAAGGAAAAACATAAACCTCCCTTAAGGTACATGAAATATAATTTATTTAAATAATTTTTGGCTGTCAAAAACTTACCAATCAGGTTGACTCCTGGGCCCATCTTACTGTTCCTGTCTGTTAAACCATCCATCCAGGCAGACTCTGGTACAGGAAGGGGAAATGAACACTTACCTTTTTGCCCAAAGAATCCAACTCAAGGATGTTAGCCCTCAAAACTACAAAAACTCCAAGCTGAAAAGCTACCACCCCCTGAGTATATTATATACTTAGTTTTATCCATGTATATTCCATGTGTTACCATTTATAAAATCCAGGTGCTGTTTATAGGTAAGTTTTGTGAGGAATTTTCCATTTAGCAGTTAGTGTTTTACATGGGCAATTCTTAATTTTTAAAAGCCTATTTAACTTTTGATATCACTGAACTTATAATACCTTAGAATTAGTCAGGGAACTGCAAGAAAGGAAATCTAGTTTTCTTTCCCTTGTTTCCTTGGAAACAGGCAAAATTTTGAAGTAAAAAACTTCTTGATTCCCTTTTAGTGTCCTTTTTATTTCACTATCTCCTCCTGGTCCACTCAGATTCATGGTGCCTTTTGTAAGACCTCTCTGAGGTCATCCTGTTCTCCAGGGCATTTTCCCAGTTATCCCACCTCCTCACCCCACAGCCTTCCCTTATGTGTTATGAGGAAAGCCACCTGATTGAATTTGTTTGATTTCCTGTTTCAGTGAATAATAGTTTCTTCAGTCTCAAGTTATTTACATTATTAAAGGAGAAAACTTGTTACCCAGTAAGAATAGCTAATTGGGAAAATTTCATTCAGGACAACACAGTAAAATATATAGTTCCTACAATAAGATGAAGGAGTTAAACTGGATGACTTTTAATGCTCCCTTTAGCCCTGATGTTTGTTAATTTTATGACAAAAGAGGGGTTGTATAAGGGATGGAGATTTCTGGCCACAGGCCATTTTCCTTCCTCAGGAGTTGCTCCCAGGTTTACCCCAGGGTCAGCTCACTGTAGTTCTTAGGACCAACTGGAACTTTAGGCTGGAAACGTGTAATAACCTCTGTCCAAAAGAAATATAATGAATCACACAATAATTTTGAATGTTCTAGTAGTTGTATTGAAAAGGTTTAAAAAAAAGTTAATTTAATTTAATCCAAAATATCTAAAATATTAGCATTTCAACATGTAACCAATTTAAAACTATTAATGAATATTTTACAGTATTATTTTTATAATAAGCTTTTGAAATCCAGTGTGTATTTTATTCTTAAAGCATATCTCAATTCATACTAGTGACATGTGCTTTTACTGACACTTGTGGCCAGAGGCTACCATATTGGACAGTGTGGTTGTAGACCATGAATCTTGTGCATTAGATTCATCTAGAGACTTTTTAAAAGCCCTGATGTCCAAGCCAAAACCCAAAGTCATTAAATTGGAATCTACTTTGAGTAGAACCTGGGCTCAGGATTTTTTTTAAGATACCCAGGTGTTTACCATGGGCAGCTAAGGCTGAGAACACTGTAGACTAGTGTTTCTCAGTGTTAGCTTAGAACATTGGTACAGTTTTTGTTTTAAATAGCAATGCCCAATCTCTATCCACCAGAGATTCTGATTTTAAGTTACTTAGATTGGCTACTAGGCAGATATTTATTTAAATCTTCCCCAAGTGATTATAATGTACAAGTCACGTGGAGAAACATTGACGGACACATTTGAATTCAGTTTTCTATCAGCAGCTTTCTATATGAGCTTCCTGATCAGCTGGTAATAGGCTTCTATCTTGTATCCAAGGTACGCTTCCCAAACTATACTCAGAGCCTTATAACTGGATCCTTGTTTCGATTTCCCTACCTAGGTCCCTACTTAATTCCCACATAGTATTCCATTTCCTATAGATCTGTAGTCCCTTGCCTTGTTAGTTTCCTCTTTAGGCCCTAGAATCCTCTCCCAAGACCCCACCCAGTGAAAGTGTCACTTGCTGACAGACGTCCTCCATAATAGTTGTCTGCCTGCTGGGATTCCCAAATATTACCCTTCCCCAAATGTTATACCATTATGCTTGGTTGCCCATTGGACACTATCCTCAGATCACCATAGATTTTCCCATTACCAGGGGTTTGCCTTTGCTACCACCTACTGCCTGTCTCCCTATTTCTATCCACTCCAGGTGCCACAGACTTCCTCAGCCTCCCACTGGGTTTGTCACTTCAGCACATGCCCCACCCCAGTATTGTATCCAGGTTATGTATTCTCCCACTCAACCTCATTCTGATGCAGCCAAAAAATCTCATCAAACCATAAGAAGGAATGTCTTTATGAGTGACACATTTATCTTGTTAGTCCTCCCTCCCTGTAAGCCCACACTAGAGTAAATTCCCTTATATTTGATGATTATAGTTTCTCCCCTAGTTCTGCTTCTATGCCAGACAACCCTTACAATCCGGTGCTTCTCAAGTGGGCTCTTTCTCTTATGGTCTGCATCTCAAGCACCGCTATCACCATCAGCATATTTACCTAAGCTGGGGGAATCTGGAATGTTCTTTGCTCCCTACTCCCTACGTCTAGTTGGTCACTGTGCTCTTTTTGATTCTACCCATTTCCTTCACATTGCAATATTTCTCCACTGCTTTTATCTTTCTAAAATACATGGAAATGTCACATATTTATTTAAAACACCCTGACTCCCATCAGCCTACAGAAGTAAGTACAAGTTCCAAAGTATGGCACATCACAATAGAATTAACAATGTATACAATAGACTGTGCTAAGAACCTCCCTCCTTTCAGTCTGTCCTCAGTCTGTGTGTTCAGCCTCATCTTGTTATATTTCTGCCTTGCACCTGCTGTCTAGTCCCCCTGAATGTGCACTGTGCATTCGTGTACTTGCCTCGTGTTTGCTCTTCCTTCTGCCTGGAGTACCCTTCCTCCCATTCTTCGCCTGGGAAACATTTATTTATCTTCAGAGTTTAAATGGAGTAGCCATTCTAAAATTCTGAAATTTGACATTCTTCCTTTATAGATCTTTAGCATTTTGCACTCAATTACATTACTAGCATTTACTGAATTATTAATTATTTTTGTTTGTCTACCCAGTTAGGATGAGAGCAAAAATTCCTTATCTCCATCTTCTCATCACTAGCACATGTTAGATATTCAATAAATGTTAGATATAGTTATTGCATACAAGTATCTTGGCTTCATTTTATGGAACTGTGTGAATCCTTTTATTTCCACCTGCTTGGGGAGTTCATTGTTGATATGCATTCTGAGACCATTTAATACAAAATTTATGAAGATTTCAGACCCAGGTTTCTTTTTTCTTCCTTTTCTTCTTGTCACAAGCATCTTTATCTAATCATCCAGTGCTATTCATTGCCTCTGAGGAAGATGTGAGGAATCAGGAATAAAGAGCTAGTCCTTATTTCTGAAAATTTATGGCAAAGACCAAAAACAGGGCAAAGCACTATGATTTGCTAGAGCCAAACAATTTGAAGGGGAAAACTATTTTAGGTCCCAAAAAGTCAGTATTTGGGGAACTGAGTGTAGCTTTTACCAGAGTCTTTCAAACTTTTTTTTCAAATTTTTTTGATAGTAAATCACAGAAATAAACATGTATTACATCTTGATCCAACATACATCACATATATGCACAAGTAATAGAAAAGTTTTACAAAACGATACTTACCCTTATGTGATAAAGTAGTATTTTCTATTTGGTTTGATTCTAGTTAATTTTAAGAAAAATAAATTTATTTTATAACCTATTAATGAGTCACAATTTATGGTTTGAAAATCCATGATTTACACTACAAATCCTAAAATGGGAAGAATTTACTATTAATGTCAGGGTATCTTTCTCACCGATGTGAATAGTGATTAAATTTCAGCTAGCTGTCAAGAAGAGGAGAGAGACATGACAAAGATTTACATCCCAACTTAGCTAGAAAACCCACATAGGTTTAGAAGGAATTCAAGGAAAATAGTGAAGAAGAGCACAGGCCACTTAGAGAAGCTTTGCAGGAACCTGGGTGCTGTAGGACTTTGATGTCCGTGGCTGGAGGAGGGGTCTGGACAGCAGAGAGTGAAGGTGCACTCACAGAGGCCCACACACATTCCAGCTCAGGAAAGGGAAACAGCTGGGTGTCCCGGAACTCTCAAGAGGTATGTAGAAGAGCTGAGAGACCTGGGGGACTGGGAAAGACCTGAAATTAGGATGAGAAAAACTCCAAATGCATGAAATCTTGTGATCAGGCACCATATCAACACTGTATCCTGAATATCAGCAGCAGATGCCAGCCCCTGAGACCCAAAAGCCAAACCACAGCAAGTGTCAAGTCATGATGCCTGAAGACCACGTGGGACAAGAGACAGCTAATCAGACTACAGCTTTTGAAACAGCTATTCCCAATCCTCACTCTCAACACAGAGATACACCAGAGTGATACAAAGTCCCCAGGGAATTTAGTTCACTTAGGGGAGAGAAGGGAAGACTGAAGAGGAAGAGGAATAGGAGAAAGAAACTTTTTTTTTTTTTACTTCCTGCCTGAAAGATGTTGAATTTCAAAAGAAGAATTTAAGATATTGAAATGGCAAAAGTACGAGATTTTCACCATCATTCCTGCACATTCCTGTAATGAGTGCACATTTTAAACCTACTAAACTCAGCTGCCAAAGTGATACATTATCTAACGGCGAGTGTCTCTCATCAGCCATCTGTCATCTGGATAAAATCCAGGGAAAGGTCCATGATTTTCTGATCACTTTCAATGACCAGCTATATCATAGCCCCAAAGACCCAGTCTCCCAGAGGCTGTTTAGACAAATTTATTCAACAAAAGTGGCTTTCTCTTTCAAGGGGAATTTCAGACCAATTGCTAATATAAATGTGTCATATATATCATACATAAATATGATATATGATAAACATGATATTTAAATTAAATATTAATTATATGAAAATTATATAGAAATTATATACAGGTGTATATTCCATATTGTTATAGTGCTGGTTCTTCAGTCTTGGCCCAGACATTTTGGATTCATGCCTTTTAATGTGAATTTTTCCACAAGACACAGTTTCTTGTTTGTATCCCTTTGCCCTATGCATCCAAGTCTGTTAATTAGCTCCAACTTCCTTCTTGCTCATAACCCTGAAATTGGTGGGCTCAGATCACCTTGGAAGAGGAGGGTGCAGTTTCTATTCACCTGGGAGCACTCTAAGGGCAGGCACCATATTCTTTCATGGCCCCAAAATGTAACTGTCCTCTTGACATCCTGATTTTATTCTCATTTTACATATGTCCCTTAAGACCCAGAAGAAAACAGAACCCTCTTTAATCAAGCTATATATAATATGAGTTTGAAGTGTTAAATGTGTAAAACATTAGGTTGAACTCAGATAATCAAAACTCAAGTTACACGCTCCATCGTCTCTGCAATGGGAATGCCACAAACTCAGTACTAAACTTGCAATAATCAAAATCTGAGAGTTTCGAACAAGTTTACACTGTATAGCACAGGGAACCATATTTAATATCTCGTAGTAACCTATGGTGAAGAAGAATATGAGAATGAAAGTATGTATGTTCCCATGTGACTGAAGTTTTGTGTTGTACACAACATTGTAAACTATACTTCAATAAAAATATATTTAAAAAAATCGGAGAGTTTCAATACTAGAATTTTATGCAGTTCATTTTTGCCCTTTCGTACAATACCCACTGAGGGCTTTCTTCCTTCTCCTTGTCCATCCACCCCCATCTAATTGACCCTCCTGTCACTCACTTTTTGGCATGAGTAACTTGGCCTCTGCTTGTGCCTAGGTTCATTATGTGGCAGCTGTTTTCATTACCATCTCATTATTTCACTGAGGGGGAGATGTTTCCATGGTGATGCTGAATTGCATAAGTAGAGATTTTACTACACTGAGCTTTTATCTTCTCAGTGTCCCAGTTAGAGGGGAATTGAGCTAGAACCTTTCCAGTAGGAAAAGGGATTGTAAAGCTCCCTTCTGTTTCCTGTAATGCGTCTGTGCTTTTTATCAGTGAAAATACATTGTCATTATGATTTCTAGACACAGATGGAAGTTGATGAAGAAAATCAGTAGATGTTTCTTTTTTATTCTAATTAATTTGCCCCCCCCCCTTTTTTTAACATATCCATGGAAGTTTCCAGAGTAGCACTACATGGGATAATTGATTAGCACTCAATATATTTTTAATAGTCCCATGAGGGAAAGAGAATTTGGAGTCCCAGGAAACATTCTATATGGCAGCTGGACCCAATTACTAATGTGATTATTGCCTAAGCTTTGATTGCTTGCAAAGTTGTCATTGCCTGGGGAAACAAAGGTCATAACAGCTTTGAAATGACTACTTAATATTTTCTTCACATACATGTGAATGAGTGACACTGCTTTTCATTAATTGCTTTGTGGTTAAGCCTACATGTGCAGGAAGATTTTTATGAATACATTTCCCTTGCAATAAACCTTCAATAATTTGAGCTTCACTAAAAGCAAATCTATCCATTGTAGCAGATTCTTTTTTCACCATTTGCCTTTGGACATCTAGTCAAATTAAACTACATTTAACACTCAAGTTCTTAAGCTTTATATTCCAACTTTAATGTAACAACTCCGTGCTAACTGAAGTCCAAAGGCAATTAAAAAGTTTAGAATAAATAGCATTGACATTGACAGAATTATTAAGGACATTCATTAAACAAATGCACCAATAAGGTAAGTACATTGGGGCATGTGATGGTTAATACAGAGCATGATCAAACCAATTGTGGTTTGAAATTTGGCTTAATATAGATTTATATCTAACCTAATCTAATGGACTTTTGATGAGAAGAATATTGTTTTCACATAGTTACTGATAGCTTAGTGTTAGTGATACAGAGATTCTCCCACAGCTAATTTTTAATAAATATAACCTAATAGGTGGTACAGTAGGATGCAGTACAACAGAACACTTCTCAAAATCTATTATGTATTAGAAACAACGGTCAGTCTTTTCCTATATTACCTCATTTATTCCTTGCACCAGTGTGAGATGGATATTGCTATTTCTACTGAAATCATGATGAAACAAATGTTTTGGGTGTTTAAGTAACTTATCAAATGTCAAACACCCAGTCAGTATTAGCATGGGGGTTCAAATTCTGGTGTTCAAGTCTATTAGATCCTAACACCTCATCAGTAATAATTATGGAATATGGCAGTCACTGTCGATTTCTAAATAAACTAGAAAACTTGGGGGGGGGGCCTGTGTCAACAAGTTTAGTGTGAGAGCATGATGGAGAAGCAGAGAAGAGATAGCAAAATCTAACACAAAAATCTGCTTTTATGAAGAGCTTTGTATATTAATAAGTAATGATAATAACTTAGATAAATAAATCACATATTAAAATGAAAAACAGATTTTTTTTTTGTTGGTGAGGAATGGTTTGGTGGGCAGTTCAAACTTAGTGTAGTTTCTTCTCTCCATGAGCCCTCATTTCAAATCAAAGGGCATTTGGAACTGTTCATCACTGTTTATTTTAAGCTGCTTCTATTTCAATCAAAGTACCACTTCTAGGGGAGTAATAATATCTCCTATCTCTACATGAAACTCAAGTGCTCTCTTCCCTGAGTGTTTAGATATAACCCATAAACTGTCATATCTGTACCTCTGAAATAAGTGTAGGTTCAAGACATGATGGTTTTGCCTTAATACTCCATTTGGCATTCAAAATTGTATTTCATTAATCCACAGAGCTAGATTAAGTAAAATTTCCATCTTTCCTTATTAGAATGTTTTTATTAGAATGTTTCATTTTATTAGAATGTTCCTTATAAGAATTATCTACTTTGTAAAACTTTGATTTCTATGTATTAAATTAAGGGGAAATTGTGGAGTTGAGGAAAGAGACATGTATTGACATAGGGTTATCAGCACAGCCTCTGGTCAGGACATTTCCAAAATATGCAAGATGAAACTAACACAACCAAGGTGTTCAGTCAAGTGTTTGGAGAATTCAGTCCTTTGGAAACTGTAGTTATAGACAAAGCAGAGCTCCATTTGACTGCGAGCCAAGTATCACCTGGTACTATTTTTGTACAGTCTATTATTATCAAGAAATGTCTTCACAGAGAGTGAAAGTATAATGACCTTTCAGTCCTTTAAATGTGGATAAGAGCACAATGTCAAAATACATTGCTATGCCTTACCACATAGCTAGAAAGAAAATTAATCAAAATTTTATGTGTGCAGATGGAAATGCTTAAACCAGTTTTACAACCAATTACTGTTCAGTTCCAAAAACCTGTAAGTTGTTCGAGATTTAATACACACTGAACAGCTTCAGAACTCCTAGAAGAATAATAATTTATAGAATATAAGTTGACTACTATTTCTGTGTTCTTTAGTTTCTATATTTTTCAGTTAAAGTAAGTTATAATTCAGGACCACACAGGAGGTGCCTTTATGGAATATGTTTTCTGCTGATTGGCCTTTTTACAAAGACTTATGCAGCATATTTTCAGTGATGTAGTACCGTTGCTATTAGAGGGCCTGATTCTGCACTCCTTGTTCAGAATAACTGATCTGAGAATCCTGGATAAGGAAAGCTGGCAAAAAAAGGTAATAAATTTTTTTATTCTGTTCCATTGATCTATGTGTGCCCAATTTCTTGACTTAAAAAAATACACTCTTTGATTATTAATTTTTCTAACCCTCAAAAATAACCCATTGTCAAGACTAAAATTGTTATTTTATGATAAATGAATGAGATCTGAACAATGTAATGGGCTTGTATTATTTAACCATTATTTGCATCCATTTCTCACCAGGAGCAGAAACTAATAAACACAAAAGACTTGCAAAAGTTTAAAACTCTGAAAGTTTTTTCTTTTGGCAACATCTCTGCAATTGAACTGAAAATTTCCTGGGTGTACTGAAGCAACAGGGACACAATGATGATGGCATAATAAAGCCAGATGATGTTCAACTGAAGACTCTCTAGCTCACTTCATTTCATAATCAAAATCCCAAAAAGAGTTTAAAAGGGATTTGGTTCCCCATAGTGCTACCCTGACATTTGTGTTTGTAATGCAATCCATAGACATAGATCTCAAGTCCTGTGGAAAGTTAGCATTAAATTACTGGTTAATGTAACTCTGGAAGAATCGTGTTCAGTACAGCATGTCTTTGAACCAACTCAAATATCCTCATAGTTGTCCTTCAGTTTATGATGCTGAACGTATGATGCTCTAGCCCTATAAGAAAATAGCGAAGAGGAGATTGCCTTGTAGTCCCATTTAGACAGTTAATTTTATCTTTGTTTTCTTAAGTCACATTTCATTGTGCTTCTCGATGGTGCAAAACTAATTGGCTCTTATCACAGTTACATTACCTTCAAAGGCAGATAAAATTAATGCAAAGTAAAAGATCACTACAATCAGAGATATCTGGTTAAAAGGGAGACAGGCTTGCATAAAGTGGCTGCACAATCCACAGAAGGCTCTGGCAGAATAATAAATCATTACTTTCTCCAGGTTATCATCTTGTACTCTAGTTCATTATTTTGTATCATTTGTTTTAACCTTGGATTGTCCCTACTACATCTGCTCTGCTGTGATTAATTCTGCTGATGGAAATAAACTGTCGAAGGGCAATGCTGTACTGCATGACTAATTAGCCTACAGAATTATGTCCATAAATTAACATTTTGTTTTTATTCATTTAAATAAATCAAAGTTGTCCAAACTTATTTTGTACAGATCACTCTAATACCAATTTATTTTTGTAACCTTTTAGCTGGATCAGGTTACTGACTTTTTGGTCAAGTAATTCTTAAATGGTTTTTTACCTTCACTTTTCTAAAACTACTATCACTAGATTATTGTTCCTGTTGGCTCAATTGAAAGAATTCTTTTTTTTTTTTTTTCAGTTAAGTGGAGCTCTCCACCAGGCTTTCTGCTTTAGTTTACCCTTCTTCAGCTTCCTCCTGCCCCTAGTCTTGGCCACAGCTGCCACATCCTCTGTTTCTATTGGTTATATGAAAATGGTTGTGCTACGGGTTGAATGTTTCTGTCTGCCCCACACTCATCTGTTGAAGTCTTAATTCCCAGAGTGATGGTATTAGGAGGTGGGGCTTTTGGGATGTAACTAGGCTTAGATTAGGGTGGGACACTCATGAAGGGATAATGTCCTTACAAAAAGAGGAGGAGACACCAAACCTCTCTCCATGTTGTGAGGATGCAGCAAGAAGGCTGAAAACTTGGAAGCAGGCTCTCATGAGACATCAAATCTGCCAGCATATTGATCTGGGACTTGCTGGCCTCTAGAACGGTGAAAAACAAACAGTTGTTGTTTAAGCCTCCCAGTCTATGGTATATTGTTACAGCAGCTCAAACTAAGACAGGTTGCTATTGGGAAAAAAGCAAATTCTTCTTATGAGAATCTTCTAGGGCCTCTACCAGAAGAAAAGACTTTTTAAGATACTGAGGCAGGGACCAAGCCACTGATCTTTTTCTGCCTTCACCTAGAATAACAGGACCAAGTAGGCTCACAGTAAACTTTAAAAGTCTGCTCAAGATTGCTATAGGAAAGAATATTATTAGTTATAAAACAGATCATTTTAATAACAGAAGAACTGATGGGAAATGCTTCTCTATGTTCTGCAACATTGAGTTGCTTGCCTCCAAAGACTATTTGAGGATTAGGACTTAGTCTTTTTAGAACACTATTTCACTGGTCTTATTTTAATGAAAGCAATTAGGCCCTTTTCAATAACAGGTTCACTACTTGCCACCTCAAGAGACTGAATAATATGAGAGACTTTACGAGCCCTCAAGTTAACTTGGGAAAGTTCTCATAGTGACGGTCCGAGGCTTATATGCAAGGGTGTCCTGGAGCCAGCTCCTTCTGGCTCACTGGGAATGGTTGTGCATATTCTTCCCAATTCAAGTTCAGCAAGGGCACAATGGAAGCTTGAATTTGGCAATAGGAGCATTTATTCCATGAGAATATGCAAGCAATATGAATCAGGACTTTGGTTTTCCAGAGAGCTGGTTGTTAAAACTTTGCCAGCACTTCACTGCCTATAAGCAAAATAAATGTTGCTAGGCATGGCTCTCTTATCCTGTCTCTTTTGATTAAAGTCTTAACTGGTTCAGAGAAGAAGAATCTTAACATTTATAGACATTCTTCTCAACCAACCCTCCTCTCTCTCTTTATCTTTCTCTCTCTTTCTTCCCTGGAGCATAGTTCCTCCTCCTCCACCTTTCCTCAGTCCTCTGTCCTGTTTGAAATAAGTATCTGAGAAATTCTCTCCGAGTAAAACAATCAGGGAACAGTTATTCCAGGCCTCTAACTCAGATGAGGCAGGTACCATCCCAGTTCCCATTCCAGAGAGGTTTCCACAACTGTAACACCTCTGTTTCTGATTAATATAGGCAGAGTTGCCTTATGATTTCTCCGATGTGTAGGTAGCTTTGACAGAGGAAAGTATCACATAACCAAATCATTATATCATACATAACTGAATCACTCCTCAGCTTAGTGACCAGTGTGTTTTCAATGGAAATAAAAGATTTGCCAACAGGGCACTTTTTAAACCAAAAGAATTTGTTTCCTCAGTCTATTTCACACCTCCTGTTACCATCCCAAGCACTGTAAGGGATACATGAGTAGAGAAAACGATCATTTCTTATAGAATCCTTCCATACTTCTTAGGAAAGTCAGGACTAATGAAACATACGAAAGGAAAGAAATAATAGGAAAACATAGGAAAGAAATAATAATAAATTGTTAAAAACTGGGTCAGTATAAATAGCTGGAGGAATCAGGAAAGGCTTTATGTTGGGATTTCTTCTCGAGCTTGTCTTTGAGCAATGACTAGGGCCAAGGCATGTAGAAAGGAGGGCAGTCTATGGGGGACCAATGGTATAAGCAAAGGACATGGCTAGTGAGCAGGTTATATCTGAATTTTGGGAATTACTGGAAAATTTGGATGGATCCTGGGAGGCTCCTGACAGCCAAAAGAAGAATTTGCTAAATGCAATAGAAAATAGGAAACTATTATAGGGACTTTCAGCATCAGAATAATGATATTAAAAAGATGTCTTTGAAGATTCATCTGTCAGCTTTATGGAGGTAAAAATATAGGTAATAATTAGTGGCAGGGGAAGAAGTAGATGCAGCTTAGGTTTGCCTTGTTAGAAAGCACATGGAGATTTCATCGAGGAGCAGGTCAAGGCCAAGGCTGGCTGGCAAGCTACTTACTCACTGTGGCAGAGGTAAAGGTATGGGAAGTGACAGAGCAGCCCAGATGGGGCACCAAAAGCACAGCATCCAAGAGGCACGCTTGGGCATGATACTGGCAACTGCCAGAATCAGAAGATGTGATGGGCAGAACACAGTGACAGGAAATCTAGGTGGTGCTGCAAGAGAGCTGAACAGATGTGAAAATGCAGCAGGTGTGAGAGAAGCCATTCCAAGCTTCTCCTCAGGAAAGGATGCAGACACTAGCGTCAGCATGCTTCTAGAGCCTTGATATCACCTGGAGCGCAGTGTAGGGCCCTTGTCCAAACAGGAACCAGAGCACAGAGATGACAGAATATGGAGAAGAGATGTAACAAAGGAAACTCCTGGTCTAATGGCTAACGCCAGATGCTTGTTAGAGTGTGCTAATGCAAGAAATGCCAAGACCTGAGGCTTGGTCCTCACACAGCAGACCTTGGGCTAGGCTATGTAGATGGGAAAGAAGAAATAGAGGCCACGTGGGAGCCCAACCACTGTGGCAGCTGCTGCATCACTGTGATTAATTCTAGGCCGACACCAGGTTGCAGATAGAAAGCTTTTGATCCTGATTTTGTCAAGTTCAGAAACCAGCAAATCGCTGTGAGAGTAGCCCAGGAAGGAGAGGTGGGAGATGTAAAATTAGGGTTGACCCTTGGAACTGATGCAATAATACAGATAGCAAGAGCCAATAATTTAACTTTTTGACATTTTAGCCTAATGATCAATGTTTTGAAGAAGTATGCATGCCTGAGGGGCAGAGGAAGCAGAGAAGTGGGAAAAACTTTAGTCAAATGTTGAATAACTATTATGTCCAGAAATTGGATTGTTCTGATTCATTTACATTTCTGATTAATTAAGCTTTGTGGGAAACTTCTAGGGGCATAACACTCCTCTTACATTCATTTTTCTTAAGTTAACTTAACTTTCCTGACTTACCATGGTAGTGCACTGCACACAACTTAAAATTACTTCAATAATTGAAGATTACACAGAACTCACAGTCATTGCTCTTTCCTGAAGAAGCAGAAAGTATAGTTTTGGACCATTCTTTATTAACTCCAGGACATACATTTTTTTTGTAAATGAGGCCCCTATTTGAGCTTATTTTTTCATCATTTGTCTGCAGGAATTCAGTATGTTGTACTAAAGATGCTAAGGGTCCCATTTAATTCTACCAGGGTTTCCTTACAAGTCTAGGGCATACATCTATACACATCAAGAAGGGTTAATTGAGGATTTTGCTTGTTTGACTACATCTAAGTTATCAAACTTTGAATAAATAACATTTTAGAGTATTTCTTAAAATTTCCACATTATACTATCCAAATTCTGTTACCAAATAGAGGAACACAGGAAACAGTCTTCAAAGCAAGTCTATTAATAGAGGGAGATTTCTGTTTCAAGCAAAGGAAAGGAGGAAATCTAGGCTTTATCTCATGTGCACACCATGTGACCAAAACTGTTCTAGCTGTTTCACACATGTTCATCCTGAATCACAGCAATTGTGTTAGATATTTTGTCTCAATTATGGAGATGAGGAATCAGAGATTCAAAGCCATATATTAACTGGGTAGTAATATAGCTGGTAAGCAGCACATCCAGAATTCAAATTAAGATCTAAATAATTCTAAAGCTCATTTTTATCTTCACTTCCCTATACTTCAGAAATATGTCTATATACATAATCTTCTATAAAAGAAATTTCAAAATCCATTTTTCATAGATACTACAGCTACAAAATCTACATCAATATATACTTCTGAGGCAATAAAACAAAATCATGTCTACAGATCAATCCCCAAACACAAATACATTTTTCTATGTAATAATTCAGTATCACTCAAAATAAAAATCAGCTGAGAAATCCCCCTGATCTAGAGATAATCCTACAAGAGGGATGTCATATAAGTTTCATCTCCTATGTCAGGTCTTCTCAATAGGAAGTGGCTGCCTGAATCCCTGCAAGGAGGAGAAATCTTAGGTTATATCTCGTGTCAGCAGGAAGGAGCCTTGGGATCCAGCAGAGGTGAAGACCATGGTCATGGGAGAGGAAAATGGCAATTCATGTGCCATGTGTTTGGCTAGAAGTGCCACAAATAGTAATAAAGTAGTAGGTAATTGGGATGCTATTGCTCAAAATTGCCTTCCACACTCAAAATTCTCTCTATTCATCTCACTTGCAGGGCTTAATATTTCCTAAGCTTGCCTCATCGTAAGAATCATCTAGGTTAATTGTTTAAAAATATTGTTCCCCAGGCCTCCTCTCTGGAGATTCAGGAGGTTAAGGGTGGGAGGTCAGGAATTTTATGATCTGGCAAGTTTGGGGAGATTTGAATTGCTTTTGTAGTCACAAAGTGACTGTAAAGGACAAATATTAACTTATTAAGCAGTAATAATTTAAGACACAATCTTCCTAGTAGAGATTTGAGCACTTATAGGCCAGGGGCAAACAACAGATAATTTGATGGTGACTGGTGATCTAAGAAATTCAGAGTAGGTGATAGCTTACCTATCTTATCCGGCTCCACCCAACTTACAGACTTACCCTCACTCTGCTTTTCCTCCTGCTCATTCTACTCCAGCCAGACTGGTCTTCTTTCTGTTGCTCTAACATGTGTATGTTCCCGCCTCAAAGTCTTTGCCTTTGCTGTTCCCCTGCATGCTATATCATTCCTGAAGACCTTCACAGGACTGATATCCCTAATCTCCTTTTAAAAGGTAGGGCTATTAAGTGAAAAAGCCAAATGGTAAGTAAGGAGGAGGAAGGAAAGCACAATTTTAAGTCTGTGAAGCAAACTCATTACCTATCTGACAACCAGACTCTTTAATGTTGTAAAAGGGAGGCTCCTGGGTCTTTCCTAGCTCTAAGCAATGAGTTATGCCAGTCAGTGCATAGCATCTGTGCTGAAATCAGGGTAAAGAAAGTAATGGTTTTCCTAGAAGAGAAAGAACAATGACGAGTATAAAAACAGTGAAGAAAGCCACTAGTTGCATAATAATTAAATCTGAGCAAAATGTATTATTTAAAACCATTCAATCACTGCCTTATCTTTTCTAATTCTTGCAGGGTGCTCATAAGTATAATCATCTGACTGTATCTTTGAAATGGCATTAGGATTTGGGAAGCATCTTAATAAACACTAACTGAAGCCACTCTGAAGAAAACATCATTAATCATGTCATCTGATAAGAGATACTGTCAGCATTACATTTAGAAATTTATACTCAGACTGAATTCCTGTAAACAACCCTGTGTGCATTAGGGATTAGGAAAATGAGGGCTTCTTTGTTTACTATAAATCTAAAAAAATATTATGTAGCCCTAATTTCTCCAAATGGAACCCACCTGGACACATTTGATCTCTCAGTTGCACAGGCTTTGTAGTCTAGCTCACTTTGCACAATGCTGCCACATTTTCTTCAGAAAGTACTATTTTCGTTGCCAACAGTCATCAACTGAAAACATATTGAAAAACCTACAATAGTTCCCTGTTGTTTTTTAAATAAATAAAAATCTTTAGGTTGGTATTTAAGACACTTACTTCAATATTTCTAAGTTTACTTTATCATTAAGATAAGGTTTATATCATTAACAAAAATCAACCAAAGCATAATACCTGACCGCTTAGTATTAAACATTATATGAAGCATCTTAATGACTTTTTTTTAAAATGGAGGTATGGGGGGATTGAACCTAGGACCTTGTACATGATAGGCATGCACTCTACCACTGAGCTATACCCCCCTCCATATGAAGCATCTTGAAGACACAAAGGATATATGAAATATTCCCAATCCTTAATGACTACCCAAATTAATTTCCTGAGAGAAGGCAACATTGTAGAGAATGATGCAAACAATATGAGTTTATGGGCGAGAGAAAGAGGTTAGATATTGAGATGTTTGTAAAAGAAGTGGGCCTTGAAGAAAAGTAAGATTTAGTCAAGTGGAGGATAACAGAGAGGTTATTGGAGGTTCGGTGAATGGCACAGAGGAATTACAGTGGAGAGCTGCACATGTTTTCTAGGGTAATGAATAGACCAATAAGAATGGAGTGGAAAGTTTATATTGGGAATAGTGGACGAGATTTTGATGGTTATGTATTGAAATGAAGGCTAGATTTTCCTATAAACAATGAAAAAATGTGTTTTTTGATTATGGGATTAAGGTAATGAAAGTAACATTTTAGGAATAAATTTGGTAGAATTGCAGAGGGAATCTGGAGGACATTAGGGTAAGCAAGTGCCTACCTTAGACATTAGTGATATGAAGAGGGCTCAGCCCTCCATATTTGCCCACAGTGGCTGAGTATGAGCTGTGTCAGTGGGATGGAGGCAAAGAAGTTTGAGAGGAGCCAAGAATTGAGAGAAAAGCCCCTATATTATAGTGTTATAAAAAGTCAAGTGAAGAAGGTATTTGATAAGAAAATAGTTATCAATTTTGTAATGGTTTTTAGAAAGATCAAGGAGAATGAGGAAGGTCAATAGAAACAAACAAATAAATATTTATTTAGCCAGAAGGGAAACCATCAAAAGATCAGAAAAACAAACATTTCCCAGTTGATATCAAGTATATTGAAACCAACTGCCAACATATCCCAATAGAACTAAAGAACTGGAAGTTCATAGAGATTAAAGACATGATCCCCAAATAAGGAAATTTTGTAGCAAATTTCTAGAAAAGTTCTCAAAAAGGGTATTGGATTTGAGAGAGGGAAGGGTCTATGAGCAATTTATTGAATTGAATGTATATATTAAAAAGCAATGGAACGGTTGTGACTGTCTCCAACTTTCAGACCAGTGGAATTCAGAATGTTTCCACAAAGGACAATTTATGAGTACAGTTCTTGGAAGTGAGTGAGAATTTCAGGGTAGGCTTTTAGGATTGAAAAGCTGTGCACTATCTAAAGTAAGTTATGGTCACCCCAATAGCTAGGAAATTTTGCAGCCAGAAGTCAAAATATCCACCACAAAGGAAAGGTTGCCTGCTATACTTCCTTCTCTCCATTATGTACATTCTCAATAAAACAGCTAATACATAAGAATAGTTAATATCTACCAAGAGAATTCAGATATTACATTCCATAAAGTGAAAAATAATATCAATGGTATCAACCACAAAAAAGAGAGGCTGCTAAGGAAAAGAAATAGAGTATCTGAAAATTAAAAGCATGTTTGCTGATATTAAAAGGAAATTCAGAGATAAGATTAATAATCTAATTAATAATAATAATAATAATAATTAATAATAGAATTAACTGGAGACAGAATTAAACTGGAGGTTCAAATTAAAGAATTCTCCATGAATCCAGTGACAAAGAATAAAATGATGAAAAATATGAGTAAAGTAAACTTCTAAGATAGGGAAGATATATCCAGAAGATATAATACCCATCTAATAGGGAATCTAAAAGAAAATAGAGAAGGAAAAAGATGCAGTGTAGTGGGTTGAATAATGGCCCCCAAAAGATATGATAGTACTCATTCATTTTATCCTGTCTCTATTCCTTTTGATTTTGTGCCTGGCATGGGGTCTCCACCATTAGATAAGAGGGTTCCTCACCGATCCTTCCTGGATAACTATCTCTACTCTTGCCTTCTGCTGAGATTAGATTGAATCCATGAGTCACATCATCTACTTTACACCCTTCTGAGCTCTCACTAGAGTCTCCTTTCATGTTTCTATTTCTACCAACACTCTCTTCGAAGGGATCTAGGCCTTTATTATCATGCACTTCAAAATTCTTCCAAGCCTCTTCCCAATAACTAATTCCAAAGCCACTCCCACATTTTAAGGCATTAGTTACAGCAGCTTCCCTCTTCTGGATATGAAATCTGTATTCATTTCCCATGACACCAGTGACAAGTTGCCACAAACTAGGTGGCTTAAAACAACAGAAATCAATTCTCTCAGTTTTGTAGGACAAAAGTCTGAAATCAAGGTGTCCGTAAACTTGGTGCTTACTGGAGGTTCTGTGGGAGAATCTGCTCCATGCCTCTACCTAGCTTCTGATGATTGCCACAGTCCTTGACATTTCTTGGCTTGTAGATTCGTCCCTCCATTATTGGCCTCCATCTTTATACTGCCTTCTCTGTGTCTCTCAGATCTTCTCTGCTTTTCACTTATAAGGACGCTTGTCATTGTTTTAAAGCCCTACTTTAAATCCAGGATGATCTCACCTAGAAATCCTGAATTTTATTACATCTATAAGAACCCTTTATCTAAATAAGGACACCTTATCAAAAAAAGGCTCCTGGGGTTAAGACATGGATATATCTTTTTGAGGGGGAGGCCTCTACTCAACTCACTACAATCTGCTCTCTAGCCCCTGGCAAATTCACATCTGTTCCACATACAAAACACACTCACCTCACCCTTAATATCCCCCTAATTCTCAGCCCATTACAACATCACCTCTAGTTCAAAATCTCATTTAAATGTCATCAGCTCGAAAGTCCCAAATCTCATCATTAAATCATCTGAATCAGGTACAAGTGAAATTCTGGGTATGAACCATCCTGGAGGAAAACTCTTCTCCATCTGTGGACCTGTGAACACAGAAAATAAGTTGTCGGCTTCCAAAATACAATGGTGGGACAGGCACAGGATAACATTCTCATTCTAGGAAAGAGAAATTGTTAAAGAATAAAAGAATTGCCCATCCCAAGCAAGTTTGAAATTCAGAAGAGCAAATTTCACTAGGTTTTAAGGCCTGAAAATAATCCTCTGTGGCTTGATGTTCGACTCACAGGGTCCACATTCCAGCCTACTGGCCTTTGGCAGTGGCTCCCTCAACCTCAGGGCTCGCAGCAGCAGCTCAGTCAGCCTCTAGGCCACTCTCAATGGCCCCGCCCACCTCTGCACCACTTTTGGCAGCTCTGCCCTTGGGGTTATTCATTCTTCTTCTCAATGGGTAGCACGTGTTTGTAACTGAGTAGCTCTATCAGCCCATTTTCTGCCTGTAGAATCCCAGAAGTTATGTCTCAATTTTATCTTCTATAACGCTTTACAAATTCTCCATTACAAGAGTATATAAGTTATTCTATGTTTTCTTCCAGCATTTTACAGTTTTGTTCTTTGCAATCATTCCTTCTGGAGTTTATTTTTGTTCATAATTTAAAGATGAGAAAAAAACTAGTGTTCCAATTAATAGTCAGTTATCCAGCATCATTGATTGATCAGTGCATTATTTACCTAATGACAAGATATGCCAGTTTTGACAGAGGTATGAGCTGGTATGTAGTATGATTGACTGTATAAAGCAGTTTTCAGCCAATAAGCATAAGCACACTATAGCTTTCAGCTAGGGAACCTGCTACTTTGCTAACCAGGAGCTGCAGCTGTGTTATTTACTATGCTATGACCTTTGTCATATATTTTGTATCCTGAGAACAGTCTGTCCAAAATGACTGCTTATGTTGTAAAAATAATATTGGTTATGTTTCATATAAACAAGGTAACAGTGTTACAATGGTACTTACAGTGGAAGTTTTAAAGAGGTTAGAGGTGCTTTCCATGATATAATCAAGGAAGCAGAAAGTAAAGATCATCAAGGAGCTAGATATTGATAAATGACAACTAACTAATAAGCCCATTATAAGCATCACTATGATCTGATTGATCAACAATTCTATGAAGATACTTAGGGGAAAAACAAAACAAAACAAATAAACTATGGCAGGAGTCTCATCTCCCATTTCAGAGAATGTGAGTAGATTGTAAGAGTGGTTGCCAAGGCAGGATATCAGGAAAGCGTCTCCATAGGGACTTTGTGATAGTGATTCTACTATAGAATTGATTCAATTATGCTTCTTTTTCCAGTAACACACTCTTTTCATTAAATAGGGTATGTGTGTACTAAATTCCTGTAAGTATACATGGGTCTGTTTCAGGAATCTAAATTCCACAATATTTTTTAATTCGCATGTGCATTCTTGCATCTATACAACAATTTTATTACCGTAGCTTTATAATGTTTTAATATATTGTAGTACACAAACATCTTCAAAAAGATCTTGAATATGTTTGATCTCTTATTTTTCTAGATAAGCTTTAAGAAAGGCTTACCAAGTTGTCTTTTTAAAAATCCTATTTGCATTTTTGCTTGGTTTATACTGACTAGATGATTTGAGGAAACATTCATATTGTTCTTCAACTCCAGGTTTGTAATATATTTATTTAGGTATTTTCTATGTATTTTGGCTAATTTTTTTAATACTAGTCCTGTAGTTTTTGAGTTCATTACTGGTTATATTGCTCTAGGTTGTGGAAACTTTTTTTTCAATTATATTTTTCAACTATGTTTTGTTGCTATTTAGAAAAGACCATTTTTTAACTTATCTGATATATAGTCACTTTATTGACCTCTTGTAGGAATAGCTTCTCTTTTGATTGCTGGATTTTTTGTTGACAGTCATGACATTTGCAAATAATGACAGTTTTGTCTCATTTTTTCTTTCAGTATTGCTAGCTCTTTTCTTTTTCTTGCCTTATTCCACTTGCTTGGAAATTTGCCTAATTCTAATGGGAACATTTTCAATGCTTCATAATTGTGTCTTTGTAGGTCTCTAGTTAATTTTCTTTATCAGATCAAGCAAGCTTCATTCTATTACTATTTTACTGAAAGTTTAATTTTTTCACAATATTGTCAAGATAATTGTAGTAAATCCACTTTACTTTACTATATATGATCTTTATAAATTTCTTTTTAAAATTTTATGAAGATCTTTTGTGACCTGTTATATTTTTAATATTATGTTTTCATTCATGCTGGAAAATGTAAATTATTTTATTTCCATGTATAGTTGTTAAATTGTGGTATAGAATTATTTAAATCCTATCTTTTAAAATTATTTGAGAGTTTTGTTAAAATTTCCCTCTCTTAACATAGATTATGCATTTCTCCTTATATTCTTACTGTTTTATTTTTCTTCTTCTATTCCAGTGTTGAATTTTTAAGTGCACCAAGATTCATAATGGTTGTAACTTATCGGCAGGAGGGTTAGTCAGTGAAACACATTTTGTTTTTACTTTGAAAGAATCATTCCTAACTTCTCTTTGTCAGCATTTACTTGGTATTTTTCATCATCCTTTATACCCAAATTTTGGTTTAGATATGTCTTCCATAAACAGCATATCATTAGATATTTTTGCTACTCATTCTGAGAATTTAGCTCTTATAAAATTAACTTTAACATATTGACTTTAGTTGTGATAACATATATTTGGTATTTTTTATTTGATCTGTTTTCTTCCTCATTTATTTCCTATCTTCAGCTAGATGTGTTTACTTTGTTCATTGTCCACCTTTACAATGTCCATTGCCATTTTTTTTCCTGTCTAGGAGTTTGGAAGTAACTTACCCCATTATTTTCTTCTCTTGCTTGTCCTTGAATTTAGAAAACATACTTAAACTCTTTTTTTCTATAATGTCAATCATCGGTGTCAGTAACCTCCTTCCCAAACTAGATAAGATCATTAACATACTTTGATTAACCCTAAACTCTCCTAGTCTCCCATGTTTTGTGGATATCATCTGGAATTTTCTTTACAGATTTTTAAATAATTTGCTTTATATTGTGGCTCAATTTTTATGTTAGTTTTATCTTAATAATTGTGATAACCTTCACAATAATTTCATGAAAAACTTTTTCTATCAGTTTCACTTCTTTCTTTACTCAACATTATCTCTTTTATTCCATCTATTCCTCTTAGTTGTACTATTTTTTTTTTTTTTTTTGGCATCCTCAAGTGGATACTTTCAGGAAGAATTTATGATAGTAAAGTTTTCGAGTCCTTTACTGTATAAAAATGTCTTAATTTTGCCTTCAAATTTAAATGATACTTTGGCTGAGTACAGAAAGCTAGGTTAAAAAGAATATTTCTTTAGAACTGCAAAAATATTGTCCTCTTTTGCTTGTTACCTGAGAGGTCAAATGAAAAGTCTGACAGCAATTTGAATATTGTTTCTTTAAAACTATCTTGTTTATGTTTTACCTTTTAGAAACTTTCAGGGCCTGTCTGAATTTTCTTGAAGATCATAAATTTCATGGTATTCCCAAACATGGACATTCTTTTTCTCACATACATGCAGGCATTTTATTGGTTTCCCCTACAAAAGACAATAACATAAATTTTTAAATATAAATCTGAGGTCATCTGAGAGACCAACCAAAGTCAAGGAAGAAAGATTAAAAGTAAATGCTTAATTAAAAGGTGCTACAACACCACCTAAAATCTACCACCATTGCGACAGTAGGACACCACTTAAAATCTACTACCATTGTGGTTAGTAGGCTAAGATTAAGCTACAGCAAAAGCATCAAGTGTAAATTTTAGAGAGTGGATTTACTTTCCAGAAGACTGACACACTGATCATTTGGACCCAGCAGGATGTTTGGCCAGGAAAACGTCAAGATGGTTGGAAGTAAAGCTAAATCAAAAATAGGTACAATGGAGAATCCAAGATCCACCGTCTCTGAACAGGTGGTCATGATTTGTCTTCTCCCTCTCAAGATGCATTTACTGCACTTTGCAACCTTTTCTCATGATCTTACCCAATGATTCTTCAAGCTGAAAGCTACTGCTCTTGCCTTTAGGTGGGTCAGCAACTAAGTGAACTAGATTTGAGTTGCCCAGGACTCTGGATGGAATTTAGCACAGCTCTTGGAAAACCTGTCACAAATGGGGAAGTGGGGTCCAGGATATGGGGAATAGAAGTGGGTTGTAGGGGTGGTGGATTGAGTTGGCTGCATTGCTAGCTATTCTGAACAAAGTAAACCCTGAAGCATTCACATGTAAAGTAGTCTGTCTCCCCAATTACCTTCAAACACTCCCACACAGCATGTTCAAAGCCTGAAATCAGCAGCTCAACTGTAGTTGAAACTGCAAGGCTCACAAAATTGTCCAAAAAAGCCAGAATGAAACAACCCAGATAGGAATTCCCAGCAATTATTCTCAATCTGTTTTTCCCCAGTTTAAAATAAACATCTAAGATACATGATGTGGGATGTAGAAAGACACACTGGAGCAAGGTGGGTCTTCTGCTGAACTTTTCATTAAATATTGAGGAAAAACAATGGTCAGAGTATATTTGTATTTATTTTATTTAAAATACAATAACTCCAGTGTTATCCTATCATAATGGGACATGGCTGAATAGGTAGGAAACGGATTCCCCATTGTGAGTTCTTCTGATGTCTTCTGCAAGGATCATGGAGATGTCGATCACCTGTATTTTGGAGCAATGCTTCATCTTATCCTCCTGAGGTATGGTATTGGTGACTACTACTGCTTCAAGGCATGCACTGTTAATGTGAGTAATGGCTGGGCCAGAAAAGATTCCATGAGTCAAAATCGCACAAACTCTGGTGGCTCCAGCTGAGAGAAGTTTGTCAGCTGCATGACAGATTGTACCACAAGTGTCAGCCATGTCATCCACAAGGACAGTCACACGACCCTTCACATCTCCCACTAGTACCATTTGGTCCACTTCATTGGCTTTCTTCCGTTCTTTGTGAATCAAGGCAAAGTCCACATTCAATCTGTCTGCAATGGAGGTCACTCTCTTAGCTCCACCAGCATCTGGGGAGACAATTGTGCAGTTCCTCCACTGAGAGATACTCTCCTTTATTCACTTCAGGACAGCTGGCTCTGCATACAAATTATCTACTGGGATATCAAAAAAGCCCTGAATTTGAGAAACATGTAGGTCCATGGTGATGATGTGATCCGCACCCTCTATGGACAGCATATTTGCAACAAGCTTGGCGGAGATGGGGGCCCGGCTCTTATCCTTCTTATCCTGCTGGACATATGGGAAGTACGGGATGACCGTGGTAACCCGGCTGGCTGAAGCAATCTTGCAGGCATTAATCACGATCAAAAGCTCCATCAGGTTGTCGTTGATTTCGCCGCAACCACTCTGCACTATGTAGACATCCTCTCCTCGCACACTCTCTCCAATTTCCATGCAGGTCTCCTGGCTGCTGAATTTCTTGGTCACCACCTTGCTTGGCTCCAGGTCCAGGCGGTCGGCAACTTTCTGAGATAAGTCCTGGCGGGAGCTGCAGCTGAAGATTTTGAAATTTGGCATTTTGGGCAATGACCCTAGCCTCTCTATGGCCAGTGATCACCCCTACCGCTGAGACAGGAATGGAAATCAGACCAGAGACTCCTCTGGGCACTTGGTTGGGAGCTGGAGACTGCAGACTGTAACTGACGGCTTCCGGCTGTTACTCGGCCTTTAGGGTTCTGGCCCGTCCTGCGCTGCTCTAAATTGTCCCTGGGTCTTTAAAATAATTCCTCCCTGACACCCACTTTACACTTTAAAACTAAAGAATCAAACCTTTCTTTAGTTCATGGGTCTTTTTTTTTCTTTTCTTCTATTATTGCCTGTATTAATTTCCAAAGGATGCTTAAATTTAAATATGCTGAAAATATAAATATAATAAAATCAACATAAAACACATTAAAAATAAATATAAATATAAAATTTCTGCAAAGCAAAAGACATCTAAGTTTGAAAGGAAACATACGGACTGGAGAAAGTGTCTGAAGTGGGTTTTAGACAGAGTTCTTCCAACTGGGTAAGAAAAAGACAGTCAAAAAAGAGTTTGAAAATGGTATAAATAATCAATTTACAGGGAAAAAAAACCCAGAAAAAAACATGAAAAAATGCTAGTAATCAAGAAGATGCCAATTATTTTCACACACCACAGTAGACCAAAATTATATGATAGGTAATCCCTTCTATTCTAATGAAATGTGTGTGTGTAGATTTTGCAAGGGAAATTTCACACATAACCTTTCCGTGTGTCCACCTCTAGGAATCTACTTAATAAAAGTATTCACAAGCACCCCCAAAATACATCAATAACAGTATTTCTTGCTGTATTAATCCATTCAGTCAGTATTTCCTGAGATGTTCTGTGTGTCAGGTGTCGCACCACTCACAGGGTATAAGACGGTGAATGGCAGTAACTTCTCTAGAACTGCTTATAAAAGCAAAACCTAGAAACTAACAAATGTCTGTCAGTAGATAAATTATGAGATAAAGTATTGTATAAACACAGGTAGCCATATAAAAAACTGATTTGTGTGTAGCCATATGAAAGTATCTCTGAGATATTTTTAAATGTAAAAAACCCATTCATAAAAATATGCATAGTATGGTATTTATATATTTAAAATTAAGTAATAGTCAAAGATCAAATCATTATGGAAGTCCTTATTATTATGATTATCTTTGCACAGGGGAGTAGGCTGGTGGGAGTTGGGATATAGGACTATCACATTTTTTTGACCTCTGTTAATGCAGTATTTGAGCTTCCATTACTTTTATAATTAAAAATACCAACAAAAATGTCTATGATGAATAAATAATTGTTAGCAAATTTTAAGCACACAGCTTCCAAAGTGCATTGGGAGTTGGAGTAATGGGATAAGAATGGAAGGGACCATAGATAACAGGAATTTCAATAACAGACTGTCATAAAAAAATGGAGGCATCAGACAGAGATCATAAAGTTTTATCCTGCTAATTGTGTGTCTGACATTTTGTTCTGGGATATTTTGATTCACTCTAAAACTAAATAATCATTTTAAAATATTTTGAAATTACTAAATAATTTGTTGAATATACTTTCTCACCCCACTTTTGAGCTTCCCCCCTGGGTTGAGTTCATGGATAGGATAAGCTCAGGAATAAGGTAAGGAATGGGAGAGGCAACAGAAATAGGTAAGACTTGGCTAAGTCTGTAAAACACACTGCTAGAAAAGAGTGTTTTTATATATTGAATGTACTATTATTATAAAGCCGTTTAAACAGCTAAGTCAAATAGGCTAAATCAAAATGTGCTGCTGCTGATCCAATCACACCTCTCCCTGACATCAACTGCTTTTCTCCTCAGTTGAAACTCTTTGGCTTGTGGGGGCTCATTTCAGTCCACGCTTCATTCATGTTCTTTCCTTCATAAAATCAACAGCCCCACCTATACTTTATAATTCTCATCCTCAGCCAGACTATATACTGTGAGTTCTAAAGAAAATTCTGTGGCTTAATTTAGGAGCATTAAAAAGTACTTGCAGATTAAAATGATTTTTCGCTTGGTGTTCTCAATATGTCAAACATTTTTCAGTTTTTAAAGAAAAACAAAACAGATTTTTAAATAGACTTATTACTACCTAAATAGGACTGAACGCTAATATAAACATTAAAAACCGATAGGGTTACATTTTCCTTGAGGTGTTAAAAAGAAATTTTTGTGTTGCTGCTATTTTTGCTCCACGCTCTGGCTGTTGCAACACCTCACAGTTTCAGGGCTTTGTCTAGAATCATAAAATATTAAAGATGGAAATGGCCTTAGAAACCACCCAGTCTAACATTCCAGTTCACAGACAGCGAGCGAAGGCCCAGAGAAATGAAGCAAGTTGCCTGGGATCTAACAGCTTATTGCAGGCTGGGTGTGAACTAGAATCTGGGATCCCTGAATTTCCAAATAGGGCTTTTCTCACTATACCACTTCCAGCCCTTTCCTTTGAGGTTTATCAGAATGAAGAAAAAGTCGAAAAGTTGTGCAGAAATTTTTGAACAAAAGTTTTACTCTTTTATCAAACAACTACATCAAAGAATAAAACCTCAAAGCTGATACTGAAAAATTCTCTTACTTTTAAAAATTATTTCCAGAAAAAAATGAACAATTAGTAGTGTTATGGAAATATCTTCATTCCTCTGATATTTCCATTACATGAATCTATTGCAAGGGGAATTAGCTCCTGTTTATTCTAGTCTCTGAAGGTTGAAGACATCTATCTTATCACTGTTTCTGATAAAAGCTTGAGGTAGGAATGATGCCTATCGAACAACACATTCTGTCTATTTAAGACATCATTTCTTAATAAATTACTCTGGAAACAGAAATTGTGATACAGAGAAAATGCCTTATCTTTCTCTTTCCCAAGGAAAGCATATTTAAAACGTCATGTCTATGGATCTGTGAGAATTGCTGTGTTCTGAAGGTCTTTTGAGTCAATATTCAGAATATAGATATATATTACCTTGGTAATAGTTTCTTGCTTTACTGATTTTTTTTTTTTTTTTACCCTTCACAGTTCCAACATAAATAATTCAAAGAGAGCCGTGATGCAGCTTGATCACCTAAGGAGAAAAGAAACTCAGTCAGTTCTTTCAGAAAGTGGAGAAAAATGGTTGTTGTATTTTAAGGAAAATAAATGCTTTCACTAAACACACTTGCGGATGACAAAATGCTAGATGTTTAGGTGGCAATTATAGTTCTTTGATAAACTGTCAAATCTTGTCACAACACATGTTACAAAAAGGACAGATTTAGATGTCCTTTATGACAGCTTTGTGTAGGTTGAGAATATTTGGCAGTTAATCTCAAAAAGGAACATATTTTCCTTTCCAGCAGTTATCTGCTTGTTTATTAGGAAGAGTCTCTTTGTGCTTTAATCTTACTCATTTGACTCACAGTTCCAGATCATTATTGTAACATTACCTTACCTCATTTATTTTGTTCATAATCATCCACAATACTTTGAGAAAACAATTTCCCACAGAGCTTTACATGGGTAGAAATGCTTTAAAGTTTGTTTTGTGATTGTTTGCAATTAAAGTTGAGTACTGTGTGTGTTTACTGAGCTTTTAGTTGGAAATCTGTCATTTTATACGATAGATGTGAAGATGATGATTAGGTAAATAAAGCTGAGTGAAACAAATAGAATATTTTGTGACTTAGAAATGGGACTTTAGTTCTGAGTATTATGCTAGACTCATGAGGGTATTTCTGAAACATACTTCTGGATTTAAGGAAAAAAATTCTAGTGAACTTAAAAATCTTAGTATGAAATAACAGTCTTGGAATAACAATGAGTTTAGGTGTGCTGAATAATATATAATTATAATGACAGATGAGACAATATATGGAGAGATTCCATAACTAGTAAACTGCAAATAAGAAAATATCTCCCTAATGTGAAATATTTTAAACTTTTAAAAGCTGTTATTGATAATGGATCTTTCCTTTTTAATAGAGAATACTGGTTTCATGAAATTAGTAAAAAGATACTCATGTTAATTATATTTTGATAAAAGGCAAGCTCCATTTATGCTATTCAAACATACTTTAGACATATTTTATTTTTTCTGTTCCATTGTGACCATTTAGTTAATCTTCATAATAAACAAGAAAACCAGTTGTCCGTTCATGTAAATAAAAATTGAGTACAGTGTGGTTTGAAATGGTTCAGTGGTTCTCTAACTTCAAGGGCATCAGGACCCCCAGTAGGGAGTGTTAGATGCAGATTCCTGAGCCCCATCCCCAGAGCTGTTGATTAGCAGGTCTGGAGGGGAGTCCCAGATTTCATGTTTCTTACGACACCAGGTAATGCTAATGTTACTGTTCTGGTGACCGGACTTTTGAGAACTGCTGGTTTATATATATCATCAACATTTATTTAGCCATTTGGGAAAATAAAAGATATAGTTGACTTATTTTGCTTTACTCATTTCATTAGCCCTTGTAATGTGGCATATTTTATTTTGCTCCTAGATTTTTTCATGTTCTTCTTTTCTACATATGAATATTGCTTTCAAATATCATATAACTCTTTAAGAACTGTATTTGCACACACTTCAACTTAAAATACGTGTATTTTAAAATATGTTGACAAATACAGATAAGATGGGAATTCTCGTTATTTGGGGATTTAAAAAAATCCGTTAGACGTTTGAACATCTAAAAATGAATTTCTACCTATTAGCTCACTAAGAATTGAATAAAACTTAAAGTCTCTCCTATTTATTATCCCGTTCTCCCTTCTTGAATCTCTTACAGTATTTATCACTGAGAAAGATCTTTTTGTCAAACTCTGAAAACCATTTGACTGTCCATGATGATACTAAGTATTGTACAGAGTAAATATTTGCTTAATTTGATACGATGTTGCCCTTTGGAAGGAAACCATTGTACAGTGTCTCCAACTTACAATGGTTCAACTAACAGTTTTTCAACTTTACTGTGTGTGAAAGCAATGCACACTCATTAGGAACCGAACTTCAAATTTTGATCTTTCCCAGGGCTCACAATATGAGGGAAAATTTTGACAGAGTTATAGAGATTTCCAATGTACCCCTGCCCCCACACACATATAGCCTCCCTTATTATCAGCATCACTCACCAAAATGATACATTTTTTTAACCAGTGATGAACCCACATCGACACATCATAATCACCCAAAGTCCATAGATTACCTTAGGGTTCATTTTACTGTTGTACATCCCATAGGTTTAGACAAACGTATAATGATATGTATCCATCATTATAGTATCATACAAGGTATTTTCACTCCCCTAAAAATCTCTGTGTTCTGCCTACTTATCTCCCCTCCTCTTCTCACCCCTAGCAACCACTGATCTTTTTAGTTGTTTCCATCAGTTTGCCCTTTCCAGAATGTCACACCATTGCCATTATGCAGTATGTATAGCTTTTTCAGATTGACTTCTTTCACTTAGTAATATGTATTAAAGGTTTTTTTCATGACTTGATAGCTCACTTATTTCTGGCACAATGGTATTCCATTGTCTGAATATGTCATAGTTACGTATCCATTCACTTACTGAAGGACATCTTGGTTGCTTCCAAGCTTTGGCAATTATGAATAAGACTACTATAAACATCTGTGTGGAGGTTTTTGTATGGACATAAATTTTCAACTCCTTTGGGTAAATATCAAGGATTGTTATTTTTGGATCGTATAGTAAGAGTATATTTAGTTTTTTTTAAAGAAAATCGCCAAACTGTCTTCAAAAAGTGTCTGGACGATCTTGTATTCCCACCAGCAATATATAAAATTCCTGTAGCTCCACATTCTCATTAGCATTTGGTATTGTCATTATTCTGAATTTTGGTCATTCTAATAGGTGTGTGTATAACTATTGAGTTTTTAATTTTAGTTATTACATTTTTCATTTGAAGACTTTTTGTTTAGTCCTTTTAAAGTTCTACTGGGGAAGTTTTTAGAGTTAATTGTTCTCTGAACTCAATATCTTCAAACTTGTTCTTATTTCAAACTATTTTTTAAAACATAAAATAATAGCTGTTTCATAAGACGCATCTGGTAACTCCAATGTCTGAAGTTTTTGGAATCTCTATCTGCTGTCTATTTTTCTTGCTCATGCTGGCTTTTTTCTTCTGCGCTTTTTTATGTTCAACTATGTACCATTATGGCATATAAAATTTTATTTGAGGAAATTCTTTGAAATTTAGAATGAAAGTTTCTTCTTCCAGAGAGAATTTTGCTTCTGACTCCTGTATGGAGTTGCTGTTAGTCTGGGGACCACCTTAAGTTTCCCTGAACTGTCAAGGTGATATAACCCCAGACTACAAAACTACATGAGGATATCCTAAGCTCACAACTTCTCAGGGATCCACAACTCCCAATCATTTCTCATGTGATTTTTCTCTGCTGTCTGCTATGCTCACCAGTGAGCCATCCCTCCCTCCTACAGACTATGGAGGCAGGTTACTTCTGGTTCACCGTTATTCTGAAGATGGAGAGCTTTGGGGTCCCAATTTAATGAGTAGAAAGTCTCCTATGAGACTTCTCGCCTTGGGCAGGCCCTGGGCCTTAACTTCCATCACCCTTGACCCACGAAGTCTACAAAACTG
This sequence comes from Camelus ferus, assembly GCF_009834535.1. NCBI lineage: Eukaryota > Metazoa > Chordata > Mammalia > Artiodactyla > Camelidae > Camelus > Camelus ferus. The sequence continues at coordinate 50,320,307 of NC_045702.1, read as the reverse complement.
AAACCTAAGATAATTATAGCTAGTTTTAGCTCTTGTATGAAGAATTTCTGGTGAGCCTGTGCTCATATTCCCTCTCTGAGGGCAGAATGGTGGAGGAAGCAAGCAGCAATTGCCACAGGCAGAGAACACCTGTCCCTGGCTCCCCAGGGACAGTCATCTCAGGAAGGTTAGTGGTAACAGAGGCTGCATCATGGTGGCTGATAAAGAGACTGGAATGGACGAGTCTGCGGGCTACTTATAGGTAACAGAAACTGTAGTCTGAGAAATTGTCAGAAATAGCTCACTGTGGGACACCTTGAAATGGGACACATTTTTTGAAGTAGCTAGAGTATGCTTGTGCCATGATAATAACTATCATTTACAGTTCCAACATGATTTTCCTATGTCTGCTAGGACCTTTGAAATCAAAGTTATTCTTATATTTATGATAAACTTCAGGTCAGTGATAACAGAGACTAAATATATATAATGAATGTATATTCTATACACTACTTTCTAGTAATTTGTCTTTAAAAATATTACTTGTGATTGTTGTTGACTTTAGCAGTTTACTTCACCAACAGTCATTTTTTGTGTAAATACATTCTGCTTCATATCCTTATATGTTAATTTGCTTCTTATCAATTCAATTCATGAGCTCTCATTTCAAATAAACTACAGTGAAAAGCAAGAAACAGCTTATTAGTGTCAATCTGTTTTCCTCCTTTTGTAGACATAAAAAAGATGTTTCACCAGTGGATAAATGAATTTCTGACAATGAGCTATTTTATTTCTTGAAAATTATATATACTTAAAGCAATATTTTATTTTCACTAACTTTGGAGAGTTCTGCTCTGTGTTTGATGTCTAGAAAAATAGTGATTAATGGTGTTTCCAAGTATACGAAGTAGAGTGAAAATAGTTGATTTTTTATTTTTTCTATGTTTAATCCAATTGCAGAGGGACAGTTACGAATTTGCACATAGACTCTGGTGCCAGACTGCTAGGATTTGAGTGACTATCTGAGTGACTTTGGACAAAGTTTCCTCATCTGTAAAAGGGACGACAATAACAGCACCAGCCTCTTAGAATTGTGAAGATTGAATAAGCAGAACAAATATGAGCCATCAGTAACAATACTTTATATGTTATATGTATATCACAATATGTACTTTATAAATGTTAGCTATTTATGTGTGCAGAATACAGAGAGGCATTGCAAATTTTGAAAAGTGAAAGCAGAGTTGGTCTATATGGAGACCTGCTCCAGATTCTTCTTTTACTACCATTTATCTTCCTCCTGGAGGGACAACAGCAGTGTAATAAAACCAGCAAATTATTGCTGTATCCATATCTCTCCCCTGGATCGAGGGTGAACTGTAATGACAGGGTCACATGCTGAAAGTATGCCTATTCCAGAGACAGCATGGTTCTATCTGACTTCTTTAACTAGACTGAGTCTTCACCCAAGTATTCCTATGTCAGGTGAGAGTTGGGAAGGCACTGACATCTTAATGCATCATTAATTAGCAGATTTTCTCCACATGCAAGGGTAGAGTAAGGTCCCTTAAAAAAAAAGTTTAGTCATAAAGCCATGTAGAAAATTACTAGTTAGCTAAATGAAGATAGTTTCCCATTTTCCTTAGTTTATCTAACAGGGATTAAGCATAATTTAACTACAGGTCATAAAATCTTTTGACTATTTCAATGTTTAATTCTTATAGTAAGTCTCCATTCTTAGTAAATTTGAGATCATAAATGGTGATTGGGAAACATGACCTTCCTGTCCTGAGATTCCATGATAGAAGACTCTTCTTCCCAGCAAGACATCACTGAGATATTTTGAACAAGAATATGTATCTTACTTATACATATCTCCAGGGAAGGAAATTCTGCAGATCCTTTTGATGATGAGCTCCTTTCAAAAATATAACTCATTTGAGACATTCTCTTCTATCTCACTTAAGTCTACTCCTCTGAAGGTTAATCTTATTCTTGCTTATTCATTCCTCAGTAAAGATGGAGAGCAGGTGATACCATCCTCTTCACATACCTGAGAACCATTATCACAAAATTCCTTTGCTGAAAAATCTCATTTTGTCAAGGCTTTCATTATAGGTTCTATTTTTAAGTCCTTTGATCATTTTTACTGCTCTCCACATCTCTTAAATCTCTGAACCTAAACAATTTGTGCTCACGTGGGTCTGACCAGTGTAGTATTATTCTGGATGTATCACCTCACATTCCTAATGCTTAACTATTTAGGCACTCCAATATCACATTTGCTTTTTTAAAAACGAAAGCATTTCAGTGGAGGTGATACATTATCTCTGAGCACTTATTTGTTTCACAGGTGAACTAAGGTCATTTAAAAACAAACACCCTTCCTTCACAAACACATACAAAAGGGTATACCTTGATTGTAATTTTTTTTCCATTCAAGCAAGTTTTTTTTTTAACAGTTGTTACAGAACTGCCCTGTGTTTCAGAGCTACTTCGGCTGATCATGGTTTATCACATATTGAAGGAAAAAAAAAATGGATGCAAAAAGTATAAGAATGAATTTTTAGCAATTAATCGAATTATATTTCTTTTAAATAGAATTGTGTCTGAAATGAAAAAACAGACTTTGGGTTGAATTATTTGATTTTATCAGTGGTATGTTTTTAATCTTTCCACTTTCAATGTGGATTATAGGCATAGCATTTGTGTTTGAAGTCTGCATCTGTCATTTGTATTGTTAAATAAAATTGGGATAATTATATTATGAAACTGGAACCAAAACTGGCAAGGTAACTCATTGAAATTTAAGATTCCCTCGATTATTGTATTAGCTATCAGATTATATCTTGAATTTATGATTAATCTGAACAGTACATGGCACAGATTGTTTTCTTTAACTCTTTGCATGGTGGGTTTATGATGTCGCTTTGTTGAATGACAGAATTTTACTTGCTTCTTTCAATTGTGTCTGTGTCTTTAAAGAGCTTTTACCACTTTCTAAAACATTAAAATCCAAGAAGATTTTCATTAATCCTTCTTTTCATAGTTACTCTCTTGCTTTGCTGATGAAATCTTTGTTTACTTTTCTTTGGGAGGTTTACATTATGGCCAACCATTTACAGCATGTTCATAATTTATTTATGATTCAAAATAAGACCAAAAATTAGTGAAACCTAACACTTGAGAGGCTCCATATGTTTGGATGTGCTCAGGTTATTATTTTTTGCCTAAAACTAAGTTACAAATCACTGAGATGTAGCTTATGTGCAAGCACTGTATGAGGTTTCATGAATATTTAGTGCTTTGTTTCTATTTCTAAGTCTGTGAAGTTTCATAAATCAGCACTGTTTTTGCTTGGTTGCTACATAGCTGTGATTCTTTGTGCTGTCGCTTCTGTATTATAAAGGCTGAGTTTCATACAATTTGCCTATGGAAATAATTCCTGGTAGGTAAAAAACAAATTACATTGGTTCAGTGTTAAGGGTTATGGTTTAAGTATAATGGTAGCAAAAACACACATTTAAACTTCACCTTAAACCTCCAATTCCTGTATATTGTTTAGAAGTGAGTAAATAGTGAGATCTTAAGAAATTATTCCCAGGTTCATGATCTGGAATCCAAACTATTTCCAACTATTTTTTTGTCTGAAAGCTCTATTGGCAATGTTTCCTTATACTTCAAAACTGTAAATATAGGCCCTAAGCTATTTTATTGAGGTATTACATGTTCTAAACCAGTGACTCCCAATATCGCCAATCATCAGTATTACCTGGGTTGTTTTCTGAAAATATAGATTTCCAGACTCAAACTTTGGACATTTTTTTTTAACTTGGTAGTATTAAATCAGAGATTCTCAACCTTGGCTGCACATTAGAACCTTCTAGGGAGATTTAAAAAACACCCAAAACTTGATGCCTCAGTTCCAACCCCAGAGATCCTGATGTAATTTGTTCCAGGTCATCCCAACTTTAACCCAAACCCTCAGAGCTTTCTGGGTTAATGTTCATCCACTTTTGAGAACCACTGCTTTAAACAACACGTTTCTTAATTAGAAGTATGGTATTCAGAGTTTCTTACAGTGACTTTGATTTGGTTTACAATTTTACAGTCTTGTTACCATCTTCAAATATTTCCCTTACTCATTTATAAAGTTATACTGAAAACCCCTGGGAGAAGGAGAGGCTGATACCTCCAAGGAAGTTCTGGCACGGGGAGATGTTTACCTTAACAGGAGAAATATATGACTTCTATGAGAAACACTAGAGAAGCTGGATTGTCTTCCTCCCACCAGATGGAGAGCCTACAGACAAGGAGATTAGGGAGGGTAGAGTTAATAAACTGATTTTGCTGTGCCCAGGACAACCAAGAGGACTGCTTCTGCTTGAGTTGATTCCTTGACCCTTGGTAATAGTAGCTAGCATTTACTGAGTACTTAGTACAAGCCAAATACTTAGAATTCTTCACCATAGCCCCACTGCCATATTATAGGAAAGAAAATGGTAAGCACAGGGAGGTTAAGTAACTTACCCAGAGTCACACAGTTAGTATGTAGTAAAGACTGAATTTGACCCCAGGCAGCCTGACTCCAGTGCCCTTATGGCTGCCTGTGATGTCCACCTTGACTGACTTGCTAGACAACAATATGGTATGATAGATACGAATGAAGGATATTTAAGCATATTGAAATCCAATCTCATACAAGCAATGTTAACATGTACAACTTTGACTTCTCTTCAATGATGCTATCAGTAAAATAGGATTAATAATAATACTTTCTTCACAATTTTGTTATGAGGCTTTTAAATAAACAGTAGCTTAATGCTTGGATTATAGAAGCACTAAGGAAATAATGTCTGTTTTTTATAAGTCAACGCAGTTTACAAAGTCCCAAAACATAGAAATTTGGGGTTTGGATTCATTGCTGTTCTTCTTGTGGGTACGCTTGATCGTTCCGGTGAGTGTACATAGATTAGTTAAGGTTTATTCTAACCCTGAAATGCTCTAATTTTCATAAATTGTATTATTCACCCAGAGACCTTATCTCTACTTGGCAAAATTTTTCATTATGGTTAATCATTTAATTTGTTGAGTAAATCTTATTTTCTCATTGATTTACATAAGAAAAGCAAAGCTTCTTTCTTGTGAAATATATTACTTTAAGTACCAAGTAGAAGACTTTTCCTAAGAAATCAACATGGTAGCTCACTTAAAAGTCTCTCCCAACATGGTGCCACATAAAATTCCTGAAATGAGAGTCAGAATACTTGGATTCTATTCTTCCCTGTCTTCCTTCGTTAAGTACTTGGCAATATCAGGCATGTTAATTTAACATCTTAAGACTTTGGTTGTCTTATGTGTAGATTTTGAAGCTGTGTTACGTGAGAGTGATGGCTTCTTCTTGCTCTGATATTATGTGATTCTGGATAGCATAAAATAGCCACAAGGTTATATTTATATACATAAACTGTGTATATAATGGGAACTGCAGTTCTCACCCACCAGTTCAACTTTTTAATTCCAACAATCTCTTCCTTATTCTGAGCTCATCTGTCAAAAATAAGAAATAGGATTCTATGATTTCTAACGTTTTTATGAATCTATTAATCTCTCCTCCATTATCAGCCATTTGCCAAAATGTAACAGCCCCTATACCTAGAGATCTCTTTAGTGGTTACTCTCCAGTAGCTCCTGGAAAATTGCTTTATCTTCTATCATTTAGTGTTTTATAGTGTTTCTCAAATATTGATTTCTGGATATACATTTGATTACATAAATAGTGGAAATCTTTCCCTAATTTATACACATAAAATTGAATTAAAGGATAGAAGACTTCTCCCATAAAATATTTTTAAGCTTCTGACACCAAGTACCATTTGTTTGTATTAGAACAAAATATAACAGAATATGCCATTTAATACAAAGTTATTTATGTAATAGTATAGTGATTCTCAAATTAACTGTGATGAAGGGATGGTTCTTTTTTTAGCATCTGATCTATTGCAGACCACTCCTTTTGTAAAGTACAATAAAAATCTGAATTACTAGCAAAAGGATTTTTTTAAGAAATAAAAATACAAATCCAATTTTTAAAATTATTTGTTGCCACAGACATAAAATTTTTCTGTCAAGCTGCTCTAATATCAGTTCTCTCACATTTTATTCTCAATGCCTATAGTTGTCAGAAATCGAAAGCAAAGAGTGCATAGAGCTGTACTGATCTGCAGATAAGGCATTGAGTTGCACTGGTCTTGAAAAGCAAATTTGACTTTATCTCTTTAGTAAGTTTGAAGTTCCTTAGCAAAAATAAGGGAGTTTCCTTATTGCCCTCTCTCAACTTGTAAGACTTCTTCAAAAGGCTAGACCTGGCCAGCTTCAGACAGCACCTACAGTGACTGGATTCTTCAAGTTTTTGCTTGGTTAAAACGTAAGTAGACAGTATGAAGCCTCACCTGTGCTTAACCTTACTGGGAGCAAGTTGTTCAGATCCTTTCTTGATAATGGCTTTTCATGAAAAGGAGAAAAGGCAAGCCTGGGGGGAACTGAGTGACTGAGGTGTGAGGAGAATCCTGCAGGGGGGATACTACCCAAACAGGCCATGTCTGTCTGGGCCACACACCTGCTAATAGATCACCAGAGATTTATTCATGATTTTAACATCAGAATCATTGTCCAAGTGGAAAACAATCCGAAACATTAATGATAAAGGAAATACATGTAAGATGATTGTATTGTGAAAATATTTGAGGCTTTTAAGGTGTTGTTCCCTTTTGCTTTATTGTAAGAAAGACTACAGAAATTACTATTGCTCAAAATAGTAACTCTACTGGAAACTTCAAATAGCAAATTAGAATTATATATATATATATATGTATATACATACATTTTGAAAGATAGTTGCTAGGCGAGTAGATTTTCCAGTCCCCAATGAAAGATTCATTTCACAATCAGCTTAAGCCTGTATTTTTGAAACTTGAAACTCTACTCATCTGGCAGAGAAAAGGATCATAACCACTGAGCGGAAATACAAAGATCTTTCAGAGCATCCAGATTTTACTTCTAAATCTTAATCTTCAAAGACTTTTCCCTACACTTTTACAGAATCTTATTTATCTGCCATGGAATTCTCTGTGTTATTTCACAACCAAGTTAACTATTACAATGCTTTATAAGGACTCCATGAGAGAGATTTCTCTCAGACAATGTATCAAAAATACTGTGCTTCCCCCGAGTTACTCATTTGTTTTTATCCTTTTTCTTAGCTCTGTCACTTATCAGATTTAAGATTTTGATAACGTATTTAACCTTTATGGTTCTCACTTTCTCTCATTTCAAAGGTGGTGATAAAAATTTTACCCACCTTATAGAGCTGTTCTGTAGATTAAATGAATATATTACTTTAATATAACAGAGCTTGGAACCTAAGTACTTAACAAGTATTAGTTATTATTATTGCTGTTGCTATTTTTTTCATGGAATTATAGATGGTTATAACTATTAATGTTTTCTTTTTTGCTTTTTCTCCTAGGAACGTTAAGGATCAAAGCTGTTTCTTCTAGTAGCTGTTCACTATTCTTTTATTCCCCTATTCTCAATTATGTATCAATTTAATCTTTATCTTGCTATTTTGCATGCATATCCACAGGTTACCTCAAATCCTTTATAGAATAAAGTGGAATATCTATCAGTCTTTTAAAAATTGGATTACGAATTCACCTATGGACAAGAATAATCTCAAGAACATTTAAAAATTTGGATTGGCTTAAATCTGGTTTCTTAAACCGATCACTTTAAAGGGCAATGGAATTACTACCTTTGACTTGGAAAATCATTACAGCCTAGTGACTGGAGCCAATCTACAAAGTTACATTGCTATTACACCAAGGAGGAGTGCTGGGATGGATGATGGGGAGTCAACCTCAATATCAATTACAGTATAGTAGCCAAAGTAGGAAAGTACCTTACCATCTTTATACCCCCAGTGCCTAGTACATTTTCTCATGTATTACAAGCTCAACATATGGTTGATGAATGAACAGATCATCTTTGCTAAGTGCCATATTTTTCACTGGCAACTTGAACAAAGGAACCTCAGTTGTAATCATCTAATTCCCTTAAATGAAACAAGACCTTTTCCATCAAGCAAAACTCTAGGAAGCTTTTTGTGATTTCTTCCTTGCCTAATTCACTTCGTATCATTCCTCCATGCTTGCTCTTGTATTCTAACATTATCAAATTACCTATCAAGGGAAGGTCTCTGAAACCAGAATGCTTTTTCACTCATTTGTCCTTGAACATGCTGATCCCCCTAGCTAGTAAGGTACTTATCCTTTAAATCTGGACCTAGGTCTCTGCCTCTTCGTGAGATTTCTTTGCTGACTACATTAGGCAGAACCAGACATGCTAACATTTATGACCCCTCCATGCCTGGTTTATATCCTCACTGTAACTCTATACTTTGTATTTTCTTAACTTAATTCTCACGTAACCTGTGATGGAGAAAAAGCACAGGTTTTGCAATCAGGCAAAACGGGTTGGGTCCTTATAAGCTGTGTAACTAAGCCTTGTTACTTAATCTTGCTGAGATCCAGGTTACTTGTTTTGAAATGAGGATAGTAAAGTCTATCTATCTCATAAGATGTGAAGATTAAATTAAATATATGTAAAGGTCAAGAACATAATTGGTGATCACTCAATAAATAATAGAGTAGGCACTGAATAACAAAAATGTATATGGCATTACTGGGGGATTCTTGAAAAAGTGAAGATCATGTACCAGATTTATGATGATAGGTTAAAAATCAATTTGAATTTTGATTTAAGGAATTCAATCTTTTTAGAATTAAATTTATTTTAGGGTTATAAATATGAAAAGGGGAGAACCATGTTTTTAACTGCCTCCTAAAAAGCACCTAGTATAACATCACGTGTTAATAGATACTCACTAATTATTTTGATGAATGACCAACAAGTAAATTTGCTTCCTTTCTTCACATCTCCTTAATGTTCTATCACAGACTCAAATTTAAGAATGATTAGCATGGTATTAGAGCAGCAGTGCTCCAAAACCTCACCATAAGCACTGGTTTCCAGATGAGGCTATTCTTGAAAGACTTAATTTAAGCTTTTCCACTTAGCATTTAATGTGACTTATTTTGTACAATGACAAAGCTGCAGGTGTTAACAAAATCTAAGAGTTTAAAAATGTGCTTGTGGTATATTTAAAGTGACCAAAATAACTTTTTTTAAGATTCAAAAATAAACTGTTGACATAAATCACAGAAATACCACTGCTTAAGAAATAAGATTTGTCGCATTTCATCATTTTCACTCAGAATTAAAGGACCTCTACAATCTAGCCCCAGTTTACCTCCCATACACCTCCCCCACCCACCCCCTTCCCAGACTCTCTACAGTCCAGTCTGAAGATGGATTTTTTTTCCGTGTCTGCCTTTAATTTCTCCTTAGCCTCTGATGTATTTTAGTATAGAGACATGCTTTTTCCATCTTTTTATTCCAACTTGAGCTAAAGCTCAGGGTCTGGCAGGTGGTGAGTGCTGGAGACACATTTTTTTAGTGGTGGGTGACTCAGAGAGGCCTAAGCTGGGCTATGGAGAAATCAAACACATCCAGTCCTTCATGGGAAAGCCAGTAACCAGAATCATTGGAGCTGATGGCCGGCCTCCCCAGGCTGGTAATAAAAGCTATGCTAAACTTCCCTGACAGCATGCTTGATGGAGAATGAATGATGGCAGAGGAGCTGAGGCTCCTAGATGTGGCTTAGAGACAGTGGATAAGGGTCACAGAGGAAAGGCAACTTTGAATGAATCACAAAGTGTAACATACAGCTAATCCTTCAGCTTAGATCTTCTCTCCCCTTCTCTCCTGCTTTCCTCAGGATTTGTGGCAGAGCCCTAGGGAAACATCTCCTAAGTGAGAAGACACACAACTGAGAGCCACCAAGCGAGTGGTGGGCAGTTAGTTCCTTTAGTTGGCAATGCAGGAGGGCAGCACAGCTGGAAAGCTGAATGGGGAGAATAGGATGCTTAAAAAAATTATTGGCATTCCTGGTTCCTCATACTTCCCAACTACTAAGCCTAAAGAAATTTCTAGAATCTGGGCTCATTCTTAGAGAGACATGGTAACAGCATTTAAAGTGCTTTGTAACTCTTTAGAAGAGATTATTTCTCCATAGGGTCTCTCAGATGGAAGAAACCAAATGTGACATTTCACAATATGGGAAGGGGGAGGCATCTTGCTAATTGAGAAAACATTTCTATTCACAGTCTTTAGACTGAGACTTAGACTATACTATCCCCCAGCTAACATCTGTTCTTGGTAAAGATAGCATGGCTAAATTCAACCCATCCATTATTTAAAGGATAAGGCATGTCTCCATTTTACCTTGGTGGGTTTATGGAGATGGAAATATGATTGGGAATGTTCACAAACTCATGATTACACCAACTATTCTTTTTTTTTTTTTAATTCTTTTTTTTTTTTGAAGTGTAGTTGAATTACAATGTCAGTTTCAGATGTACAGCAAAGTGATTCAGTTATATATACAAAACACTGATTAACAATATTGATTCTTCCAATCCAGGAACACAGTATATCTTTCCATCCATTCATGTGATTTTCAGTTTCTTTCATCAGAGTCTTATAGTCTTTAGATGACAGGTTCTTTGCCTACTTAAATAGGTTTATTCCTAGGTACTTTATTCTTTTTGATGTGATGGTAAATGGGATTGTTTCCTTAATTTCTTTTTCAGATACTTCACTGTTAGTATATAGAAATGCAGCTGATTTCTGTATATTGATTTTGTATACTGCAACTTTACTGAACTCATTGATGAGCTCTAGTAGTTTTGTGGTAGTGTCTTTAGGATTTTCTATGTATAGAATGATGTCATCTGCAAACAGTGACAGTTTTACTTCTTTTCCAATTTGGATTTCTTTTATTTCTTTTTCTTCTCTGATTACTGTGGCTAGGACTTCCAAAACTATGCTGAATAAAAGTGGTGAGAGTGGGCATCCTTGTCTTGTTCCTGATCTTAGAGGAAATGCTTTCAGCTTTCCACCATTGAGTGTGATGTTAGCTGTGGGTTTGTCACATATAGCCTTTATTATGTTGAGGTATGTTCCTTCTATGCCCATTTTCTGGAGAGTTTTAATCATAAATGGATGTTAAATTTTATCAAAAGCTTTTTCTGCACCTATTGTGACAGTCATATGGTTTTTATCCTTCGGTTCGTTAATGTGATGTAGCACATTGATTTATTTATGGATATTGAAAAATCCTTACATCCCTGGGAGTAAGTCCCACTTGATCATGGTGTATGATCATTTTAATGAACTATTGGAGTCATTTTGCTAGTATTTTGTTGAGAATTTTTGCATCTATATTCATAAGTGACATTGGCCTGTAGTTTTCTTTTTTTGTGTGTGTGATATCTTTTGTCTGCTTCTGGTATCAGGGTGATGTGGTCTCACAGAATGCGTTCGGAAGTGTTCCTTCCTCTCCAATTTTCTGGAATAGTTTCAGAAGGATAGGTGTTAACTCTGTAAATGTTTGGTGGGATTTGCCTGTGAAGCCATCTGGTCCTGAACTTTTGTTTGTTGGGAGTTTTTAAATTACTGATTTGATTTCAGTACTGGTAATTGGTCTATTCATATTTTCTATTTCTTCCTGGTTCAGTCTTCGCAAATTGTACCTTTATAATAAATTGTCTATTTCTTCTAGGTTGCCCTTTTTTTGATGTATAGTTGCTCATAGCAGCTTCTTATGATCACTTGTATTTCTGTGGTGTCAGTTGTAACTTCTTTTTTGTTTCTGATTTTATTAATTTGGGCCCTCTCCCTTTTTTTCTTGATGAGGCTGGTTAAAGGTTTATCAATTTTGTTTATCTTTTCAAAGAATCAGCTTTTAGTTTCATTGATCTTTTCTATTGATTTTTAGTCTCCATTTCATTTATTTCTGCTCTTATCTTTATTATATCTTTCCTTCTACTAACTTTGTGTTTTGTTTGGTTTCTTTCTTTAATTGCTTTAGGTGTAAGGTTACACCAACTATTCCTTTTACACAGGATAACTTACTTCTCCATTTACTCCAGAAAGAAATCTGGAAAGGTCGAGCATTAATCTTAAAAATACAGAGTAATTAATAAGAGTTTAAGAGACTGAGAAACTGACTTTTGGTAAGTTTGCAATGCCTCAACTGCAGTACTCACTCTCCCTACCAACTCCTTGCTATATTGGGCTCAAGATAAACATTTACGAGCATTATAAAACACAAAGAAACTATTTCCTTTGTACATCTGGGTAATAAGTTGTTAATTTTCAGCTTGGTTATATGTAAATGATGACTACTGTATATGAAATGCTTCCCTTTATTTCAGTCAAATGTTGCCCGTCCTTTAAAACCCAAATTAAGTTCTGCATCTGTTTGCCATCCCGACACTCTCACCTCCCAGTTTATTAAATTTTCTTAAGCCATAATAGCACTCTCTTCTTTAACCTCTGAATTTAAAGCACTCATTTATATTTTGAATCTATTCATTTGACAATGACTCAAAGGCACATTATGTTACTAGTTTGTCTTGCATTAAAAACTTACTTTAGCCACTGATTTGTTTATGCTTGGTTGGATTAGCCATACTGTAGCTCCAGGAGCCAGAAATTTGGGAGCTCTAGTCTACAAAAATTTCAAGATAATTTTTCAAAAGGAATGAATGAACACTTGGCAGGAAATGCCTGTCACAAACATCATACATATCAAAGAACATTCCAGAGGAAATTTTTCAATGGTGAACTAGTTCCTAGTGTTTTCACATGGAATCCACATAAATACGTAAAGCTTAATGTTTGTCTATTTCTTATTTTTAAATTAATAAAATGTTCATTGCTGAAATTTTGAAAATTATTAAAAAGTATAAATGAATAGGAAAAAAAGTTACTTAAAATCTCAGTACTTATTTTGACATATTTCCTGCATTTTTTAAAACGTATTTGAGACTTGACATACAATTTCATATCCTGCTTTTGCATTTAATATTATAAATAAGCTTTCATTTTAGTCCTTTCAAATACCTAGCAAAATAATTTTAAGGCAAAAATGGATATTTCTTTGTTTCCTATTCTCATTATATGAATAATTCATGCCAGTTACAGAAATTTCAAATAATGCATAAGTGTATATAGCAACAGTAATCCCACCACACAGAAACAAATGCAGAGAAGTTTGGTGTATATCCTTCCAGATTTTTGCCCATGCATTTAAACACAAACTTGTACGCGTACATACAGGTAAAACATATGTACACAAATGTGCAACCCTGGCATCATACTTTGTATACAGTCTGGCAACCTACATTTGTCATTTAATACATCTTTAATATTTTACTATCATCTATATGTTTATTCTTTATCCCATTAAATAGCTGCATGCTATTACACCATAAGAAAAATTTCAATGATTTTATAAAATTCCATTGAAAAGATGTGTATAGTGTACTTAACCGCTCCTCACTGATGACTCCCACTCTTCCATTGATGGAGACTTAGTTTGTTTTCTTAATTTTTAAAATTAAGAGTAATTTTAAATTAAAAATAATGCTGTGATGAGCATCTTTACCCACAGTGTCCATATAAAACTATTTCCTTAATAGAGCCCCACTGTTGAAATTATTGATTCAAGTAGGTGACAAGCTTAAGATTCTTGATAAATATTACATATTTTCCATAGTTTTAATTTTAAAATTTCTTCGCTACCCTTATTTCATGTAAAATTCTTGCATCTACCTACCCATTACTTTTTAAACTCATTATATCCTCAAAATCTTTTACATTTAAACTCGCAGTTCTGTCATCATGATTGAAGATATTGGAAACACTCCTAAAATGCTTTTATAAGAATTTCATAGTTTGAATTCAAGAAAGACAACTGGATAGATAGCTCGTGTGTGTGAATTCTGCTTGTGGATTGATTTGATGGTGGTTTCTGGCCCTATCTTTTGTCCTTTGTCAGGTCCTTTGGGAAAGTTTACGACACTAAACACAATGTAGCATACCCTGGAATATGAACTTGGTCTACAGGAATGCTATCAACTACTTTCATTCTGTAATAATATCTACTGAGATATTATTAAGAGCCCAAAGTCTCCTGCAATATCTATGTGTGCATTCAGAAGTAAAATTTCATGAGAACTTTGCTCAAAGAATTACTTTTCACCTCAGTTCAATGTTAATTTACTTCACTTGTAAGCAAACAGAATGTAGCAATCCTATTTTTGTCCTAAGAACATATGTATGCTGTTCCATTAGTAGTAATATTTTCATCAGAACATTGTTGAACAGTAGCAAGTGATAACATTTGTAGGCAGTAATCAGAGACTTGACAGCTTTCCTTACCACTAAAATTCTTCCTTCTAGGAGAGATGTAAATTGAATAGAACACTTCAGAAAATGATTATTAGCTGATGTTAACTTAAATACCAAGTTGAAGTTGGATTACTCATTTAAAAAAAGGAAAAGTCATCTTTTGAGGCTGTATTCTAATGGCTTCATTTTATAGGTGACAGCCATAATAGAGTGGGGAATTCAGGAGAATTATGTGAAATTTCTTATCTTGCACAGAGAAAATAAGAGTTATCATGTGTAAGTTTCTTCAACTTCCTGCTACGCACCTAAAATTTACAAGTATCTATCCCATTGCCTTCTTTCTTCATCAGCTGTGAAGGAACAGGTGCCTCTTCTCCTGTCTAAAACTAAACTCTCCCACCTCCTCTAGGAATTTAGTGCCTCCATCTTTCTCATCTACCCTGAACAGCCAAACTTCCAAAAGCCTTTGAAAGATGCTGTTTCCCCACCTTCTCCTTTTATTTAATTTTTAAAAAAATTTACTTTTACTTTCCTGTCCAACAAGACATGACTTTCTCAATCAGGATTACATAAGAGAACTAAGCTCTACAGAATATGATTTGAGTAACTATCTTTTCAAATCTCCCGTGGATAGGAGAGAGATAGTACCCTTCACAATGCATAGGAGAGAGGTTAATTCATAAAATAAAATGGACACTTTAAGGCATTAAGGCTTAAATCTCTAATTTAGCAGAAACCTGGTTGAGAATGGCCTCCCCACTATCTATTTCCCTCTTTACAGAGATAGCCACTTTCACTCTTTTTAGCTGCTTATTTTGGTATTTATCTGCAAGACACTAAAAAGAGTATGCTTGTGTTGTTTAGGTATTATACATTGTTTTCTCACAGTGGAAAATAAAAACTTGAATCCCACAAGTGTTACCTTATTTTGAAAAAACATCTTTGAGTAAGTGAATAAGTTAAGGAATTTATTATGAGAAGATTATCTCAGATTATTCAGGTGGCCCTAAATGCTATCACAAGTGTCCTTATAGATGGAGGCAGAGGGGGTTACATGCACAGAAGTGGAGGCACTGTGACCAGGAAGATACAGATTGAACTGATGTGACCACAATCCAAGAAACGTTGGCAGCCAAGAAGCATAGAACAGATTCTCTCCTAGAATCTCTGGAGGGAAAGTAACCCTGCCAACACCTTCCTTTCAGCCCAGGAAAGCTGATTTCAGCCTTTTCCCCTTCAGAATTGTTGGCCCATCCATATCCACATTCCACATTCTCCATCCTCTTCTATGCCTTTCGAGGCTGCTCTGTATGAGCTACATTTATGGGATTCCCTAATTCCCTCCAGTTGGGTTCAGTGAGGGGAATCCCACCAGGAGTCAGAGGCAAGTGAGTTTGGTGTATTTATTTCCCTGGTCCCCTCCCTGGAGCATCATCCTGGTGATGATGTTTCAATCAAAAGATACGCTCCTCAGCGTGGCCCTCTCGACTGGACTCTTCTTCTGGATTCCATCCTTACCTTGGTTCTTTATACCTCATGATGGTAACAGCCCCACTGTTGCTAGACTTGGGGAACTGCACTGTTCTACCTTTATAGATCATGCCTTTATTAAATCTCACTTAAATTATCCTGATTTGAGTATACCACGTGTTTGCTGTTGGGACCTTAACTAAATTAGTATGGTTGGTAGTGGCTGTGATTTTCTCTGGCCACAGCTCTTCTAAGAAAGCCTCTTTCCAGGGTTTTTGGTAATGACGTCTCCCTGCTTTTACTTCTGGGTGCTTCACCATCTGTTGGTGGTTCCTTAACCATATCTATAACTCTATAGAAAGGCTTTCACTGAACTCTTCTCAATTAAAAACTTTGAATATGCCATTTTTTTCTAGCTATAACTCTGACTGATAGAGCAAACACTCAATAACTGTTGAACGAATGAATGAAACTCCCATTATCTTTGTATTGCTATGACTCTGTTGCTTTTCTATTATCTCCTCAAGACTCAAAACCATTAAAGAGCAAATAGCAATTAGAGCCTTAGAACTTAGTATAGTATTTAGCACATAATGTATGCTTGACTAAAAAAAAAATTACTGAATGCTGAATATTTTGACTTAGAATCTGAATCTGGTTCCCCTATTTACTAGCTGTTTCACCTTGGCTTAGTCCCTTAGATTCTCTAAGACATAGTTTAAAAAATATTAGTATCTTCTTTACATTGTGATAATATTTATCCCTTATTTGATTGAAATAACATATGTAAATGCTTACTGTAAATTGCAGAGACGCTTTTTAAATGTAAGGATTTACTTCAAAAGAGAGTGATAAACTGTTCTAATCTAACTACTGATAAACCACTTCTGTTCTAAAGGAAATAGCTGCTGATCAGTAAATATCACAAATTTCTTCTTTTGTAAGTGGCTTCAGAGCCCTTTTAACATTCTTTTGTCAGAAGATAAAGTCATCTGGACCATTTTCCTTGCTTAGTATAAAGGTAAGAACTTAGTTCTTACCTGAAAGTGTAAGGCTGCTGAAGTGCCCGTGAGTCTGTTTTTATTTCAGGGAATACATGTCTAAGGATATGGCTCTATTTATGAAGGTATAATTATTTTCTTTTATCCCAACACTCTGAAAGGACAGTCTTTAAGATGAATGTAGGCATCGCTAGGTAGGAACTTATATTAAAACCTTTTCAAGATTACAGAATATTAGTCTTATTTGGGGAATCATCAATCATTGGCTTGTCCTAGTCAAGCAATGAATATTTAGTTGTATTATCCTGATTTTTTCTCCTGATTTACTTACTCAGTGTTGATTATTCATCCTCCATTTAACAGACTGGGCCCAGCCTGCCTCCATGAGCCTTGGCCACATTGCTGGCTTGGCTTGAAAGGCAGGAGTGTGACAGGGAAATTATCATCACTAAGTACATGAAGAAACTAAACATAAAGATGACAAATGAGTTACAGTCGTAAAAACAATAGCATTAATGATTAGTGCTAACATTTCCAGGGCACTTACTTTGTGCCAAGCACTGTACTATGCACTTTACAGGCAATAATTCATTCATTGACAGCAACAACCTATGACGGATATGCAACTATTATGCCTTCACTTTACAGATGAGGAAACAACCACACAAACTGAGGTTGTGACATGCTTACTGAGCTACTAAGGGGTGAAGTCAGCAATGAACCCAGGATACCTGGCTCTAGAGTTCTTAACTACTGATGTTCTGTTGCCATTTGAAAATGATAAATGGAAAGATTAGGACTAAAACTTCTGGCTCCTAGTTCACTGCTTTTCTTAGATAATAAGCCCTAACTGTGTGCCATGTCAAAATCTATATACTAACTATGATACAAAATATGTAAATTGCATGATCTTCATCTTTGGGAAAATTTCCAGACCAGCAATAAATGCATAAAGTATCTTTATTTGGAGGGTATATTTAAGAAGATAGGGCCAGTTCATAGAAAGCTTTGATTGTCCAGCTAAGTAATCTGTAGTCATAACATACTTGGTTTCAGTTACATCAGATATAATGTTAATGTATGTGGTCATTGAGTTTAAACCTGACACTCTCTCATTCTTTTTTCTTTCTTTCTCCCTTCCTTTCTTCTCTCTTCCATCCATCCATCCTTCCTTCCTTTCTTTTTTCCTCACCTATATAGCATTTGTGTGTATTTCTATGTAACTTCAGTTAGTTATAAGGACGTTTGAAAACTTCTTATAAGTACAGAAAGAATGTTCATATTTAATCTGAAAAATCCTCAGCTAAATTTATGAAGTCTGGAGAAAATATTTACAAATAGTTACAGTTTCTTCACTCTTTTAAGGAAGGTACCCTAACTAGGTCTGAGAGAGAAGCTGCGTTAGATGTCCTTTGCTGATTGGTTCTTAGTAAATAGATCAAAATTATTTCTAAATAAGCATAATAATGAATCATGTGTAAATGTGTGTTTTTAAATGCTTAAAGGTACTTGAATATAGTTTAAACAGTTTTCATAAAATTTTGTGAGGAATTCATTTACTTAAAAAAGAGTTTCTTTACAGATAGTACATTAGCTTGGCCTTCATCAGAATAATTACAAATTCAGCTTTAGTGGTCTGTGAATTCAAGAGGTACTGTTGTTTTTTCAATGCTCCTCATTCCAACTGGAAAAATGAAGGAGAGTAAGGAAAGTGTTGTCTAATTCTTTTTAAACACATCACAGTATATGATACTGACAGTGGGCACTCACCAAGTGTTGCTGATTGATCAGGATGAAAGGACAGATGTGCCCCAGGAGTGCCTTTACCAGTGTGGATGGTGCCTTTTGAGTGATAAAATCACAGGAAATAGAAGCCACTTTTACAAAAGAAGAAAAAGAAAAACAAAGATTTGTGTCGTAATTTTTTCGGTTGTTTTAGAATTTCCATTTTTAGATGAATTTCTCACTTGTGTGAATTTATGAAAGGCAAATTACAACTTCCAGTATTTTTCTCTCAAGCTATCCACTCTAAGCTATCCATTCTACATCCCTCAAATGATTCCATTCTGTTAGAAATGTTATATGTAATTCGGTGTTTACACAAGGAGTGAATTGCCAGAGACGGGTTGGGATTTGGGGTTTGGCTCACAAGCATCTCATATTGCCTCCTCCATACACTCATAGTAAGATTATGTTCAGGAGGTAACCTGCCTTAACAGCAAACCTGAGCAACTTGGAATAAAAAACACTAGAAGGTGAAATAGACAAATGAAACTCTCCTGTTTGCAGAGGATCAATTAGAAGGATCAGTTACAAGATTAATATGGTATCGAGACTTGATAAAATCCTCAAAATAAAGGTCAAGATACTAACATTGTCAAATACTCAGACTGTAAAATTACTTATTAAATTCCCTCAATTAATTTTATCACATGCTTAGTGTGTACCAAGTACTATTCTAGATGGTTAGGGCCACAACACCGAATAGGACAAAAATCTCTCACCTTGTGGGGTTTGCATCAAGTGGAAGTGGGGGAAGGCATACAGAGCTCAAATAAATAAGTAAAAAATACAGTACATCAAATGGAGATAGGTACCCTAGAAATAAGAAGAAAAGGAGGATAAGGAATGATGGATGTGTGAGGAGGGGTTCAATTTTAGGTAACTGACTTGTCAATAAATAGTAACTCACAAGAGGGGATGTGTTGCACATATATTCGGGAGTAGAGCATTGGTACAGCAAGAAAACAGCAAGTGCAAGGGTCTGGGCAGTGATGTGCTTGGCATGTTCAAGAGGAGTATAGAGCTATAAGACCTACAACCAGAAGAAGTCACTGGAAAGTAGATCATCTAGGAATCTTGCAGGCCACTGTTAAGACCTTGGCTTTTCTGTTGGCTTCTATCTTGAAACTAAGCTGTAGTGTGACAAGAGGGCAGCAGAGACACTAGTTAAGAGGCTGCTGAATTGTGACTCAGGTGAGGGGAAATGACAGCTTGAAGGAATGGTGTAGGTGGTGAGACGGGGTCAGATTTTAAATGTATTTTGAAGGTACAAGTACCAGGATTTACTAATGAATTGGATGGATTTTATGAGATAAAGAGTATGATTAAACAGGAATCCAAGGCTTTGGCTTGAGTAGTTGGAAGTTTTGGAGTTATTAACTGAGATGCGGGTAAAAAAACCTAAGTGGTGCTGGCTTGCAGACAGAGGATCAGAAGCCTGGTTCTGGACAGCTAGGTGAACTTGCTGAGTGGCAGGTGCCAAGCTTGCAATAAGAGAATAGATCTGGTCTAGGCTATACAATTTGGAAATCATCCCCGTATAGGTGGTATTTAAAGAGACAAGAATGGATTTGCTCATGAGATCAAATTGCCAGCTCCAATGCTGTTGTTTTTTCTGATGGTGATGGTGCAAGCAAGTTAATTTCAGGGGCTCTGACATACTTGAAGTTTGTCTGATGATAATGTTGGACACAAATGTTTTTTCTATTTTTGGCTTTCAACTTTACCATTGTCATCTTCACTGTGAAAACATGTGTTGCTAAATGAGGCTGGCCACTAGTGGGCACTAGTGAGCCTTCTAACCTCAAGGCCCCCCTGGGAGACAATACTACTCTTTGTTGCAGTTCAAAACAAAACAAAACAAAACTCCACAATGTATTGGCAAATAATGAAAACTTTACAGCAAATTTTGTGGTTTGACAAAGAAGAAAGTTGACACTGCACACTACGTGGAAAAAATGTAGTAAAAACCTCCTTCTTTGATCTACCCACCCCTCCCAGTTTTTCTTAGGCTACCAGCTGTCACATCTTCATTCTCTTCCTCCATCCCCTCCACTGCTTCTCAGAACCCTGCTGACTACCCAAACAATTTATTTCTGGTTTTAGGCTTGCTTACTCTTCACCCTCCACAAAACAAAACCACTACCTACATGTACCCAATCTATTTTCCCCACAAAGCAGTTTAGTAACCTTCTGCTGTAACTTAAGTTCGTCGTGTGTGTGTGTGTGTGTGTGTGTGTGTGTATGTGTGAGGCAGAGAGAGAGAAACACACAGAAAACAGAGAAAGAGAAAGAAAGAAACTGGGTGTTGAAGACATAACTTTCCAAATCAATGCACATTTGTTCCCAAGTTTGGATAAGAACTACAATGTAGGCTTAAAATGTATTATTTTTATTTGGTCATAATTTGAATAAGGAACAATATAAAATGCCAAGAAAAATTTGATCATATCTTCACAATCTTTTTACTAATCTTTACCATCCTATTACTTATTCATGTTAATATAATTATTTTCAAACTCTCTTCCTCTGCCATATAAATATGCATCATTGGATAATTGGCTATAAACCAGTATATGTTCTATTTTAACATTTTTCCTTATACTAGTCTTCTCTACTACTTCTTAACCACCGTGGATACTGTACTGTGCCATCAGAACAGAGGGACTTACTTCCTCAGCTGATGGGAAGAATTGTCTTCTGTAAAGAGAGCCTCCTTACTCAAATTCATGCCTTTGAACTAAGGATAAAAATGGCTCAGCGTCCTTGCCGCAACCCAGGATAGCTCGGAAGGGTCACTCCAGCTCCAGGGCTCACTGTGGTCAGCAAAGGGTGTGTTGTGGCTGTGTCACAGCCTAACTTCACCCTCTACCTCATCCTGCTGCATTCCCTTCCCCACAAGGGAACTGGTTCTGAGAGCTGTGCTTCAGAAGCTTTCTGCACACTTATCTCCATCTCAGTGTGTGCTTTCTAGGGAAGCCAACTGCAACGCTCCCTGATTGTCACCTCCTTCCAGAATATTTGAGGTTGAGAGAATTTTTCTCACACCTGTTCCTAAGCTGCCTGCCCTCATCTGCTTCTCCTTGTCACCCGTTCCTCTCTGTCATTATTCACTTTGCTGCTGGCCACTTCCTGAATTGCAATGCCATTCTTTCCCAGAGGGGGTTCCTCAAGAGGGGTTCCTATGTGGAGAGGGACCATCCTCTTTACTGTCCTATGTTTTCATTCTGCCCAATATCATCCATACTGGGCTACAATAATATATCAGAATTATTGAAGCATTGCAGGCAACAGAAAGCTATTACAAGTAAATATGACTGACTCCATAGTGCCAAGAAGAGAAGCACAAAAATGTTAAAGCCATTATTGGGGGACCCTCATGGACACACAGCATGTCTTTACTATTCTTTATTTTCAAATTCTTGTCTATATCCTCCCCCTCAACACACACACACACTCTACAATAAGCATCTCCTTTTAAAAACATCCATAGTGTACCTCTTCCTTCTCTTTTAGGGAAATCCCAATCTCAACCTTCAAGATTTCTAGGATCATCTCCCTCCGTCCATTCCAGGGAGTACTAATCCAATTCTAAAGCCTAAGCATCAACTAGACAGTCCCATATGGGCACTGGCACTTGAAGTCAGCCTACCATGCAGTCTAGTTATCAATGTAAGGTACAGCTCTGTCTCTTCAGTTTCCCCACTCATCCAGTGGTTCACTGTTAATCAACTCCAAATGAAAAATTTCAGAGCTACCATTATCTAACTCTGCACTCTGCAATACTGTACCCAGAAGCCAGTTCCACTTATAGAAGTAACTGTTACTTCCAGTTCTTGAGCTGTGAGTTGACTTATCTCTGGTTTTCATTTTCTATTGGCCTCTAAATTGGTTGTAATTCATGCATCTTGTTTTCCAGCCTCAAAAATTGTGCTGTTATCATCTCCTTTTCCATTCTTTTTGTTCCCATGGATTTATGCTTTAAAAGTTTTTATTGTCATTTTAATAGGGTTTTAGGAGAACCTGAGACAAATATATGTTCAATCCACTATGTTTAACCCAGAAGTCCAAACAGAATATTGTCAGAGTTAAATTTTGTCTTCATAGACCCTGGGTTTATAATAAAATTGTAGAAAAGCCATTATTATGAAATATAGGAATTAGTCTCCAAACAAATTTGTTGTAGGATAAATATTTTGGCTACCATTGAGTTTAAATCATATTGAAATAGGAGGAAAGGGGATTTTCTATAATTCCATATGAAATATGTTAAAATAGCATTTCAATATAAGGCTTTGTGACTATAGCCTGTCAGTTCTAAAATTCTCCAGTCCTTTCTGGGGAAGGCTTCTTCATCTTTTTAAACTTGTAAATAAGAAAAGCAATCAGGAAAGAATATTTTCCCCAGTAAGCTTTTTCTTCACATTGATTTATGTCTCTTGTGTCCTATTTTTTACTTCAGTCTTTGTCAGGCTATAAAGTGGCATATTTTCAAAGTCATGGATACATTTCATATTTAAAGATGACAAAATATGCCTTTATTACCAGTAAGCCAAAGAGTTAGGAAAAATAGCACTTTGTTCTAGAGTATTAAATGAACAAGTCTGAGCAATGCACAACGCAGTGGGGAAAAAGACACATATTTAAAAAATATATTACAGGTCTAAAATGACTTCTCAAAGCACTGAAATATGTAACTGCTATGAGTGAGTAATACTTCATAAAATATAGTTGCTGATTTCTATTTTCAAGGGTTTTTAAGAGACACTAAAAGGTTTCTATTTCAGAGCAAAAAAAAATCAAAGTCTCTTTTTACAAGAATTATACTTAACATATTAGTTTCAGATTATCAACAAAGTGATTCGATATTTTCGAACATTACAAAATGATCACCATGATAACTCTAGCTACCCTCTGTCATCATATAGAGTTATTACAATATTATTGACTATATTCCCTATTCTATACATTACATCACCATGACTTGTTTATTTTATAGCTGGAAGTTTATATCTCTTAATCCCCTTCACCTATTTTGCTCATCTCCCCACCCCACTTTCCTTTGGCAACTACAAGATTATTCTCTGTATCTATGAGACTTTTCATTTTGTTTTGTTTGTTCATTTGTTTTGTTTAGATTCCACATGTAAGTGAAATCATATGGTATTTGTCTACCCTCTAGGTCCATCCATGTTGTCACAAATGACAAGATTTCATTATTTTCTGGATAATCAATATTCCATTGTATATGTATACCACATCTTCCTTATCCATTCATTTATGATGGATCCTTTAGTTGCTTTCATATCTTGGCTATTGTAAATAATGCTGCAATGAACCTAGGGATAGATATACCTTTTCAAATTGGTGTTTTTGTATTCTTTGGATAAACACCCAGAAGTGGAATTGCTGGACTGTATGATAGTTCTATTTTTAGTTTTTTGAGAAACCTCCACACTGTTTTCCATACTGGCTGCACCAATTTACATCCCCTTTAGTGCACAAGTGTTCCCTTTTCTCCACATCCTTGCCAACACATGTTTTTCGTGATAATAGCTATTCTGATAGATGTGAGATACTACCTCATTGCAGTTTTGATTTGCATTTCCCTGATGATTAGTGATGTTAAGAATCTTTTTATGCGACTGTTGGCCCTCCGTATGTCTTCTTTGGGAAAATGCCTACTCAGATCCTCTGCCCATTTTTTAATTGGGTTGTTTATTTTTTTTTTTTTTGATATTGATTTGTATAAGTTCTTTATATATTTTCAATATTAATCCCTTATTAGATATATCATTTACAAATATCTTCTCCCATTCAGTAGGTTGCCCTTTTGTTTTATTGATGGCTTTTCACTATGCAAAAACTTTTCAGTTTGTTGTAGTCTCATTTGTTTATTTTTGATTTTGGTGTCCCTGCCTGAGGAGACATATACAAAAAATATTGCCAAGATTGATGTCAAAGGGTGTACTACCTAAGTTTGCTCATGGGAACTTTATGGTCTCAAGTCTTATATTTAAGTCTGTTATCTATTTTATTTTTATATATGTTGTATGAAAGTGGTCCAGTTTCATTTTTTTGTATGTAGCTGTCTAGTTTTCCCAACACCATTTATTGAAAAGACTATCTTTTCCCCATTGTATATTCTTGTCTCTTTTGACATAAATTAATTGGTCATATAAGCATGGATTTGTTTCTGGGTTCTCTATTGTGTTTGATTACAGTAGCTTTGTAGTGTGATTTGGAATCAAGTAGCATGATACCTCCCGTTTTGTTCTTCTTTCTCAAGATTGTTTTGGCTATTCAGTATCATTTGTGGTTCCATACAACTTTTAGGATTATCTGTTCTAGTTCTATGGGAAAATGTCATTGATATGTTGATAAGGATTGCATTGAATCTGTAGATTGTTCTGGGTAGTACAGACACTTTAACAATATTGATTCTTTCAATCCCTGAGCACAGTATATCTTTCCATTTATTTGTGTCGTCTTCAACTTCTTTCATCAATGTCTAATAGTTTTCCAAGTACAGGTCTTTCATACTCTTAGTTAAATTTATTCCTAGGTATTTTATTCTTTTTGATTCATTTGTAAGTGGGATTGTTTTCTTAATTTCTCTAATAGTTTGTTATTAATGCATAGAAATGCAACAAATTTCTGTATATTAATTTTATACCCTAAAACTTTTACTGAATTCTTTTATTAGTTCTAATAGTTTTTTGATGGCATCTTTTGGGTTTCTAGTTACAGTAACATGTCTTCTGCAAATAGGCAATTTTATTTCTTCCTTTCCAATTTAGATACCTGTATTTCTTGTTTTTGCCTAATTACTGTGGCTAAGATTTTCAATACTATGCTGAATACAAATGGTGAGAGTGGGAATACTTGTCTTGTTCCTAATCTTAAAGGAAAAACTTTCAGTTTTTCACTGTTGAGTACGATGTTAGCTATGGGTTTGTCATATACGGCCTTTATTATTCCCTCAATATCTACATTGTTGAGAGTTTTTATCATTAATGGACACTGAATTTAGTCAAATGTTTTTTTTGCACCCAGTGAGATAATTATATGATTTTTATCTTTTGTTTTGTTAATTTGGTGTATCACACTGATTGATTTGAGGATATTAAACCATCCTTGCATCCCTAGAATGAATTCCACTTGATCGTGGTGTGTGATCCTTTTAATGTGCTGTTGAATTTGGTTTGCTAATATTTTGCTGAGGGTTTTTGCATCTATGTTTATTGTGGATATTGGCCTGCAATTTTCTTTTTTTGTAGTGTCTTTGTATGGTTTTGGTATCAGTGTAATGCTGGCCTCATAAAATAAGTTTGGAAGTGTCTCCCCCTCTTCAATTTTTGAAAATAAATTTGAGAAGGCTAGGTATTAACTGTTTAAATGTTGGGTAAAATTTACCTGTGAAGCCATCTGGGTCTAGACTTTTGTCTCTTGAGTATTTTCTGATTACTGATTCAATTTCTTTACTAGTAATCAGATTTTTCAGATTTTCTATTTCTTCATGATTCAGTATCAGAAGATTTTATGTTTTGAGAAACATCTATTTCTTCTAGATTGTCTAATATATTGTCTAATTATTCATAGTATTCTCTTCTGATCCTTAGTATTTCTGTAGTATTGATTGTAATTTCTTATTTTTCATTTCTGATTTTATTTACTTTTGTCTCTCTGGGTTTTTTTTCCCTTGATGAGTCTGGCAAAAGGTTTTCCAATTTTGCTTATGTTTTCAAAAAGCCAGTTCTTGGTTTTATTAGTCTTTTCTATTGTTTATTTAGTCTCTATTTCATTTTTTAATATCTGATCTTTATTACATCCCTCCTTCTACTAATTTTGGGCTTCTTTTTTTTTTCCCAGTTCCTGTAAATGTAAAGTTAAATTATTTGAGATTTTTAAGATTCTCTCTTTGTCATTTTACCATTTTCATTATAGTTTGTCTCAGTGTGATTTTCTTTGGGTTCATCTTATTTAGAACTCTCTGGGCATTCTGAACATGGATCTGCTTCTTTCCCAAGCATAGGGAAGTTTTCAGCCATTATTTCTTCAAATAACGTTTCCAGCTGGTTCTCTCTTCTCCTCTGAGACATCTATTATGTCAATGTTAATCCTCTTGATGTTGCCTCATAGGTGCCTTAAGGTAGCCTCCCTTCTTTTTATTCTCTTTTTCACTTTGCCGCTCTGTCTGGGTGTTTTCCTTTGCTTTGTCTACCAGCTCAATGATTCATGTCTTTATTTCATCCATTCTACTGTTGAAATGCTGTTTAGTGTGTTTTTAAGTTCAGTTATTACTTCTGTTTGGTACTTTCTTATATTATCTCTCTTTGTTGAAGTTCTCCGTGTACATTCATTCTTCTCCCAAGATCAGCAAGCATCTTTACAATTATTACCTTGAACTCTTTGTCAGGTAGGTTGCTCATCTCCATTTAATTTAGGTCTTCTTCTGGATATTTGCCTTGTTCTTTGGTTTAAAACATATTCCTCTGTTTCCTCATTTTACATGTCTCTCTGTGTTTGTCTATATGTATTAGGTAAAACACCTACATCCCTAAGTCTTGAAGGAGTAGTCTTGTGTAGGAACTTTTCCATGTGACTGAGAAGCACAATCTCTCCTGATCGCCAGAGCCAGGTACTCTATGGGCATTTCTTGTGTGGGCTGTTTGAACTCACTGGCTGTGATAGGGCTGTGACTACTATGCAATGAGAGCATGCTCAGGGCACCCACCCAGGCAGATTAAGGTTTGACTACTGCAAGGAGTGGGGATCTTGGGTGCTCACTAGCCCAGTTGTGGCCTATCCATTATGTGGGGATGGCAGGTTTCAGGGCATTTATCTGTCCTGGCTCTGCAAGAGGTGTTGCCTAATTTATTTCCTATATGCTCTTATTGTTAAAGGTTTGCCAAGACCTATCAGTGTTCCAATGGGAGAAATCTCATTTAGCACTGAGTTTCAGGCTCATTGGATGCTAGATTCTCAAGCAGCAGCTTTCAAAGTATGCATATATATTCAGTCCTGAGGGCTGCAATCTTAATCCCTGCTGTCCTCCAGACCAGGAGATCTAAAAGTGTCCTTTGGGAACAGCTGCAAAAATTGGGGTTCCTGATGTGTGCATAAGTTCCTTTCTGGGAAGCCTTGCCAAACTGTAGTGAGGCTAAGGGGGTGTGCAAGGATGGTGTCTCCCTGCTATGTGTCCTGAAAGCATCTGCTTAGCCTTCTGTGTGAAAGTAAACTGAAGCCTGTCTTGTAGGGTGAAGGTTCAGACTAAGTAAACTGGTTTTTTTCCACTGGAAAGTTGGGGTTGTGTTTCAATTGTTGGTGCAGTGCCCTGGGGGTGGTAACCTGCCAAGATTATTCTGATTATTATAGTCCTGTGGAGCTCAGGAATGCCAGCCCCCTTGACCACCAGGGCCAAAAGATCAAGATGTGTCCTCTGTGTGAATCACATGCACCTGACCGCTTTAGCTAGGTAGCTGGAGAGTGTAGGAGGTGAGGTTTATTCTCTGGCTTTAGTAAGGCAGCTGGAAAATGACAACTGTGTGTGCCCACTGCCTTCAGTGTCGCAGTATCAAAGTGCTTTGTCTGTGCACATGTGTTGGCTTTAGGCCAGGACTGGGAGACTACCACTGCCAGCCAGTGGGCAGAGGAGTGTTGTGTTGGGCAGACTCTAGCTCTGGAGCAAGAGAAAGACACAACTGTTCAAGCCCACCTACCCCAGCCTGGGAGTGGAGGAGTGCTACAGCCACTGGAGCTCTCTGACCTCAGCACTGTGGCAGGATAGTGCCCACGATTTCTTGCCCTGGTGTCCTAGTTTATCTGCCTGTGCTGGCAGGTTAGGTGGAAGTACAATGGTATCTGTCAGTGTGTTAGTCTCCAGTGAGTGTTTCCACCATTCCTATCCTCTATATTATGTTTTTATATTCACAAGTGACTCTCCTTCACGTATAGTTTTGGCACTTTTCAAACTGCTATTGTTTCTCTGAGTCTCAGGGTGACTGAGATTGCATGGGAGCCCTTTAAGATTAAGAGGAGAGTCCCAGTTTCCTATAGCACTTTGGGACCCTTGGATGTCAGCTCTACTAGTTTTCTAAAGCCAGGCATCTTGGGTGCTCCTCTCTCTGGTATAGATTTCAGGGACTGGGGTGCCTGATGTGGGGTGCTAACCCCTTGCTTCTTCAGAAGTACCTATCTGGTGAGATCCCTCCCTATTGCAAGTCACAATGCAGGGGTGGGGTTTTTGGATGAGAGCATTTCACTGCCTTTCCTACCCAACTTAATGTTATCCTTTTAATTCTTTCTTGTGGAGAAACAGTGTTCAGTTAGTTCTCAGGGTTTTTTTTTTTTTTTTTTCAGAGGGAATTGATCCATGTGTAGGTGTATATTTATTGTATTTATGGGAGGAGGTAAGTTCAGGCTCTTCCTATACTGCCATCTGGAACAGCCTCCTTCAAAGTCTCTTTTTGAAGAGTAGGAAGATGTTATTGATGGCCCTGGGGAATTTACCATATCCTGAATTCATTCTGGGAAAGTCAATGTCTTTAAGTTATAAAAACAAAAGTATCCATAAGAGACACAATGCTGATGTTGCCTTTTAAAAAACAGAAGTAAATACCAAGGCTGGAGGAATAATAGGAAAGCATGCAGTTCCAAACCAACACAAGAAGTTTAAATTTTTTTTTTTTTTACTGTACTAGGGAACTAATCCTCATTCCTTTGGTCACCTACATTTTGCTGATTATTTTGCATTCATTAAAGACTTTTATTTATTACTTTGGTATTTTCCCAACAGACTGGCTTCTTTTTTTTTTCAGTTGTTTGGTAGTTTTGATATGAGATAATGAAATAACCAAATGGGAGAGGAGCCACATTTTGTCCTTTTCTTCATACATGGTAAAGTTTTCTATTCTTCCAATTCTCTTAACACCTCATTATGGTATAAACCATCCACTCTAAATTTGCCTTTGGAGTTGGGAGTATTGAACACCCTCTTTTGAAGACTGACAGGAATATTACTTTCTTCAATCATGGCCCCTAAGAACACACTATATTGTAAAGAATGCTTTTCTGTGATGAGTACTTCAAAAACAGACCTTTTAATTTTGGTCCATAATTCACACATTTTATATGAAGGATTTCCATTTCCATGCAACCTGCCACTTGTCATGTCAATGTTATTACCATTGTGTTAGATTTACCCGTTGAAGATACACATGCACAGCTTAAGCTGAAACACATACATACACACCTACAGAAATAGTGGTCTTTTCCTTTCTGGTGAGGCTAAAACTTGGAGGAATACACATATCCTATGTACCTTAAATAATGTTGGATGGGAAAATCCAGTGTTCTTGAGTTACCTTAGAATTTTGGCTCTGGTGAGCTCCCTGATTCGCCTTAAAACAGTTATCCAGTCTTGCTCTTGTGGTGATGACAGTGCTATAGGGTAGCTGTAATCAGAGCATTGTGAGGTTGAGTGATTTAAAACCTTATTTTTAGTACAGGTGGTTTCTAGCCTACATTACAGTCCAAACAGGAAAACAGGTGGCACAATCAAAGTGGTAAAGAAGGTTTTGAGTGACTGCTTATAGAGACATGGGCAGTGTGAGAGGAGTCAACAAGTCATAGAGAAGGACCTACAGCCCAGCAATAGCAGCAAGTCTTTAATGTCCCTCAGCCTGAGGTGCTGAGGGGTGAAAGCACTTGAGCAGAATCTGTGAGAGCTGCATCTGTGGGAACTACAGGCTGAAGAAGAAGAATGCAGTCACTGCCAAATTATCGCCCAGCAGACAGCGCTGGAGTGGTTGCACTAACTACGGTATGACTTCTCTCTCTGAGCCTCCCACAGGCAAAACCTAACCAGGAGCCCAAAGGCAAGGGAGCCCAGATGATGCAGTCTGCAGAGGGCAGCCTTCTGGGCACAGAGCCAGACTAAGAAGAGAGTAGTTCTGGAGGGAATGGATGAAATATTCCCTTTAAACTGAAAATGTGATCCAATTACTAGGAAACTGAAATTACAGTGAAATTGTGACTCTAAAGCTCACCTACTGATTACCAATTACACAAAAGCCCAAATGATAAAGAGCAGGGTATAAATGAGCAGTTAAGGTTGGAACCCAAAATGAACTGAAAAATTTAATAACGTGCTCAGTTAACATTGTGTTCATTTATTTATCCGTTCAGTCATCTATTCGTCTATTCAAGATGAGTGGTTTACCACAGAATGTGATTTCTAGTCCAAGTCTAACTTAATTTTTAGTTAAAAACAAAGACATTCCCATTTCTAGTGTAGCACAGGGCCAGAATTAGAACTCAGGAATAATAGGAATATAACAAATACAGTTGACTCCTGAATAACATGGGTTTGAACTGTGCAGGTCCACTTACATGCAGATTTTTTTCAGTAACTACATACCACAGTGCTACACAATCTGCAGTTGGTTGAATCTGCAGATATTGGATCAGTTGTCAGGGATCCAGTCATAAAGTTATATGTGGATTTTTCACTGTGTGGGGCTGGCACCCAAACTGCTGCATTGTTCAAGGATCAACTGTATACAACATCTTGAGTGATAAGTTTACATGATAATTAGGTTTTGAGTGCATATGCAGATACACCTGGACACTTTTTTGCTGAAGAGCTAGAGAAAGATGGAGAAGCAACTGGGTCCATTGGGGCAAGATAGAGAAGACTGGGCCAATTTAGGTTGGTAGGAAAAGAGGGGAACAAACAACCTGGAAAACTGGGTAGCAGCATAGCAAACATAATCACTGGTCCACACTCAGCTCCTAGAAACAATTCAATAGGAATAGCAGTGAGCTTATCTTCCCCATGATGAGTAAAATGGAAATCAATTTGTTCTAGAATATAATCAGTATCAGATTCTTTCTTATTCTGATAGGTATGGGACTTAGTGAAAGAAACAATGGGGTGAAAAGGGTAAAAAAGTAAAGCTGTCACTTTGGGGGAAAAAAACTTATCAATTGATTCTAAATACCTTTCATGTAATTGTGTAAATGTAGGCTTTAATTTTATACACTCATGCTGCCTCTTAACTCATCTGGAGTGCTACAAGTAGGACAAAGGAAGTAACTGCCCAGGCACTTATATAAAAGCTGGCTATAGTGTCAGACGGAGCTGGCATCTAATCCTGGCCTACCACTTACCAGATCTGTGACCTTAGGCAAGTTACTTAACCCCTAAAGACTCAGTTCCCTTATTTGCAGAAGATGGATAACACTGAGACATTTCTCATAGAGTTATTATTTGGATTGACTGAAATGATGCATGTATAGCAAAATGCCTGATACTTACTAAATCTCATTGAATGTTAGCTGCTGTGATGACGATGATAACACCAATGTCATCACAATAGCAATGTCAGAATGGTTCTTTCTGATGGTTATTACTGCCAGAAGCAATATCTACTTAATTTCAGATGTGATAAAATGGCATCAGTTGAGGATGAGTCACAAGTACGTATTGTAAACAAAACTATTACCATCTTAAGATTTAAGAAAACGCCTTAGTATGGACACCTACAAATAAAGGAACATCCTGTGTAAATTTAGTTTTGACCACAAATTCCTCATAACTAGGAACAGGTAGTTCAGTAGCCTGAAAGGCCAGACATCCAGATCTTACTTAGTTTCAGACCCTTTGGTCTTGATCTTTGTTTTCTTCTATAAATATAATCTGTCTCACTTAATCCTTCTTGGTCTTCTTAGCCTCAATCCCCAGGAATGTCTCTTTCTATACCGTTAAGGATATTGCAAGGGATGCATAGTAAGTAACCAAGTTTATTGAATAGTTATATTACCAGGACTTGCTGACTTAGTGCTAAAGTCTTATGAGCTTCCTTTGTTTATCTCATACTTCCAATATTGCATCTTTCATCTCCTGCATTCCATAATCAGTAAACTGTGGAACAGGACTTTGTGTGCTACTTAAGCATGCTGGTTAGGAGCTAGGCTCTGGAGTCAGACTGCCAGTGTTTGAATTTAGGTGCCAATATTCATTCGTTAGCTGTGGGATTTTAGTATTAATTAACTTTACTCTGTCTCAATTTCCTCTTAAATGGTAACAATTATTAGTAGCCAAATTTTAGGGTTGTTATAACAATTACATGGGACAATCTCTGTTCTAGTCACCTAGCCTGGTACCTGGTGTATTGGAAATGCTCATTACATACTATTACTATAGTGTTATCAATACTACTTGAGGTTCTTCCCTGTGAGAGGATTATACTTTCTACTATGTTGAAGTTAGACTTGGCTAAGTGACTTGCCTTCACCAATGAAATATGAGGAGAATTGATGTATGCAACTTTAAAGCAGAAATTTTTAAAACCAGTGTTCACCATAGCATTGCTCCCTCTGCCAAGAATGTACTTTTGAGATAGGCGTGCTCCATGTGTCTAGGCCCTGGAACAGACACATCATGGAGGAGACTGGCAGCTGACCTGCCTAGGGCCAATTTCATGAGCATGAAATAAAACTTTGAGATTGATGGGAGTTGTTTGTAATCATGCATAACTTAGAGAAAGCAAATATGCCATCAGAATTCACTGTCAGATTGTTACTTGTTCACTGTCTTTATATCTGTAGGGCTTTGTTTCCTTTTTATAGAGTAAAATATAAGTTCTATGGCTTCATAGTGAAGTTGATCATTTGTCCAATAAAAGACCTGACATCTGAGGGGTGCCACCCTAGGACAAGTTCATGTTACCGTCTACTCTGCTCCATCATTGTCTTATACTTGATACTCTGTTCAGAGTAACATGACAATTTATGAAAATTCAGTTATAAAATCTTGGTGTTTCTGCCAATGACACTCAGATAATTCAAAAGCTGTTTATTGCTATTCTTTTGTCTGGAAGAAATAATGCTTAAATATTTGAAATCCACATTACCATGAATTATTAAAAGAAAAAAGACAATGGCATAATGGGAATTAATTTACTTAATGTTTTCTGTGTGTTCTTGAATTGCATGAAAATGAAAACTGGGAATTTTGAAGTCACTAGAAAAGCTCATTATGCAATAAAATCCAGAGATTAAAAATTTTAAACACTTCATAAATTTTATGAAAAATTCCCAGAGTTTTCAATTATATTTAACACTACATGATTATAGATTTCAATGATCAAAACTGTTACAAAACAATTTTTTAAAATAATCAGTCCCCAAATCAATATTTTTTTCTAAATTGAATTTTCTTAGGACTATTTTATAGCTGTATCTTATCTTTTTAGGCAGCCACAAGGAATTACAGAAGAGAATGTACTCCTTAGGCAATTACAATTATCTCTAGAAAAGGAAGGAACATTCCAATATTTTGAAGGTTCAGAAGTAGTAACTGCAAAGATAACAGCAGATTTAGAATGGGACAGCAGAAAAGGAGGGCTGTGATGTTAAACTGTCTTTATATACTAATCCCAATGAGATTAAATGTATTGGAAAACTTTTACCACATATGGAATTTTGGCTCAGAAGAAGGGAATAAGTTAGAGGAAAATGGTAGGCATAATTGTCTTTCTTCCTTTCTCTCTTCCTCCCTTCCTTCCTGTTCCTCCCTCCTTCTCTTCCTTTCCTTCCGTCCTTTCTTTCTCCTAAAAAGAAAAGGCAGAGTGGCCTGGAGTTACACTTGGAAGAAGATGCTGACAATTAAGGTGTGTGTTAGATCAGAGCGAGGTTTTAGGAATAAATAAGACCCAATTGCAGTCTTGGGCTACTTACTTAAAACTTCTGAAACTGTTTCCTCATTTGTAAAATTGTGTGGATTAGATGTGATCACTAAAATCAGGGTCACAAATTTCCGAAACTCCATGAAATTTTGTAATAAAGCATAGTCTTTTTAAAAATATTGAGTAACAAAATTTTTCTAGTAGAGTCAATATCATTTTTTTTTAACTTAGCTTTGGAGTTATGGCAGATATTATAGGTTGGTTCACTCACCCATTCAAATGTTCTTTCCCTTGTCATTGTCTAGTTATAGAGGCTGGAAAAATAAAGAGTAAATAAATACATATGAAAAAAAATTTAGTATCCCAGCCTCTCTCTGGGTTGATGTGGTGACATAGCTGTGGTCAGTGAGAACTAGGTAGTAGTCTGGGAATTCTGAGAAAGTCTCTGTTTCCTTGATACAGTGTTACCCTTTTAATATTTCCCCACACCTTTGCCTTTTCTTATCCTCTAGAAAGTATATTGGATGGCTGGAGCTGCAACAGCCATTTTTGACAAGAAAAGGCCTTGAAAAATCACAAAACCTTGCCTTTCTATCCTTTAGCTACCAAACCAATACCAGCAGTTTCCTATCTCCAGACTTCTTATTGTGTTAAAAAAAAATAAATAAAACTTTTACTTTGCTCAAGGCACTGTTTATTTAGATTTTTCACAGCTGGAAGCAAACCTTAACTCTTAGAGGATTGAGAATAGATTCCTTCAAAATAGCATCCTAAAATTTGTATATATTTATTCATATGGCAAACAACATTATGCAGCTGGTTGAATACCCCAAGTTCAAAACGTAACGTTAAATTTATACTT
Organism: Camelus ferus; assembly: GCF_009834535.1. Classification (NCBI taxonomy): domain Eukaryota; kingdom Metazoa; phylum Chordata; class Mammalia; order Artiodactyla; family Camelidae; genus Camelus; species Camelus ferus. Next base: position 50,285,142 of record NC_045702.1, on the reverse strand, counting down.
TCACATCATAAGTTAACATTTTATAAGAGCTGAAACAAAACTTGATTAGTTCAAGCATACTGAAAAACCTACAAATACCATTAATATGTTCATGTTCTTACTTTAACTTAATTGGCATAAAATTTATTTAAGAATTATTTTATATTAAGGATTCTAATTTACCCACCAATATTATGCATAAATATAGGCACATACTGTTAAATATATATCTAGATTTTGAAATATTTTCTTTCAATGTAAACTGGTTAGCTATAGATTTAAGGCACATAGTTCACCTTGATGCAGATATGAAAACTATTTTTTTAAAAGACACTCACTGTGAAAGTATAAAAACCAAAGGCTTTTCTCTGATTGTTTCATAATTCAAAAACTTGGTTTGACAGCCTGCTAACGTGCTCATGATAACAGCACTTCACATTTGTATGTGACTAATTGCAGTTCAGAGTACTTCATAAATGAGCAATGGGTTGTGATTAAGCCTTATTATGACCCACACGTTTTTGCATAAGAAAGGAATTATTATAAAAATAGAGGCAGCATATTCATCTAGTTTCTATTCAAAATTTAGCAAGGGAAAGAAATTCTTAATGGGTCACATTACAACCTCCATTACTGCACACACCTCTGCCTTCAATGGGAATTCCTGAACAGATGATGAGCAATACAATATTCATTGTTGCAGGCCTAGAAACCGACAAAATTAACTCAGAAAAAAATAGTCACTTAAACCTCCCAAGGAAGTATTATCAGCAAATATGAGAAAAATTATTTTCAAAATGAAATTACTTCTAGGAAAAAAAAATGATCTCAATGGAAACTGGAACTTCCATGAAGAGGACTAATAATGTGCTCAAGGACTTTTTGGGTTTCAAATAAAATGAAAGCCACGTGAAGGGAAAATGACATGGAACAGAACTGGCCTTGCAGGTTGGGTAGTTTCTGATTTCGAGAGGCTCTGCCTAATGAGGATTATATCCTCTTCTCCTGTTACAGATGCACATGCTGACTCAGAGTGAAATATGACTGGAGAACCCAACTTGAGGGCCACCTTGCACAGAGTCCTTTCTGGGAGGTCAGATGCACAGATTGTGAGAATGTTGCCTGTCATTCTTGTAATTCTTACAGCTCTGTTTTTCATCCTTTCATGTTTGGTAGTATACAAGGAACGAGCCAGGATTGGTGGGGTCTGATGCATATACATATCTGGGGCCCTTGAAAATAAAATAATACTAAATCATGAATACAGGGCCTTAGAAGGCATCTGTGCAAATGAGGGCCCCTTAAGCCTAAGCGTCATTCACTTCATAGTAAGAGCCACCTCTGGGTATTATTCTAGCTGAATGTCTTTATCTATTACTTCTGAACATTACATCTTTACTTTTTAAATGGCATCATCCTAAAATTAGCATTCAGAAAAAAACTTACAGCATCTGCTCCAGGGTTCTGCACGTAGTGGATGTTTGGTTAATTTTGTTGGTAGTGTCATAACTAAAGGATGGGATTTTTTCATTCATTAAAAAATGTTTATTTTTAAACATAATGGATAACCATTTTTAAACATATTTGTGTCGTAACCAAACACAAATGGGTCTGATTACCTGTACCCCAAAGGTGACCACCTGTGAGAATTAACACAGTACGGCACTTGGTGGTCCAATTTAAGGAACTCAGGAAGGATTTAGCAATCAGACTGGATAGGTTAGGTAAAGGTGTGGTAGCAACAAAACCCCAAATCTCAGTGGTTTATTTCTCACTTACGTTTATGTCCTCTGTGATTTGATGGAGGGCTCCTTGTGGCCTTCATTTCTGGAAGGGGCCATCCTCATCTGGAAAAATGCTGATCTAATGGCTGAGGGCAAAGAGAAATAGAGGAACCACAGGAAAGTTAAAGATTCCATTTGAAAGTGGCACATATCATTTCTGTTAACATTTCATTGGCCAAAATAAGTAATATGGTTAATAAGTGGAGTGGGAGGTCTGGTCTCCTAAGGGGTGCCACAAACATTTCAAACAATAATAAAATTTAAGCAATACCACTTCTTGTAAAGAAAACTACAAAACACCTACCATCACCACCACCACAAATACCTCATTTATCTTCCCTTCTCTGACAAATATTAAAAAAACAAATGGAAATTTAGCATACAGCATTTTATTCCTGCTAAAATGCAGAGAATATTATCCATTTTCTTAGAGGGGAAATTTTCATTCAAACCTAGTCTTGCAATCCATTACAGCCTATGATGATGAGGGCACAATGCTAATCCCTGGAGAAAAAAGTATAAATAAGTGCACAAGAATTCCCCTCAAATTATGTAGATATTTACCCTAAAAGAGGCAGTACCACCTCTCCACTCCTTACCTGTGCGTTGTGCATAGTTACTTCCTTCCAATAGTAATATGGAAAGGGGGAGGAAAAGAGAAAATTTACAGTGGAGAAGTCTGGCGAACACTGTTTCAGCCATGTCAACATCAACAGTGATAAAGCATGGTACTAGTATGTACCCTTTATATGACGTGCTGAAAAGGCACTTTACCTCTACAGTCTTCCTCCCAAATCCTTGAACTCAACCTCATCATGAGAAAAAATGTCAGACAAATTTCAAAAGAGGGGCATCCTACAATATACCTGATCATTATTCCTGAAAAACTGTTGTGGTCATGAAAAACAAGGAAAGCTTGAGAAACTGTCACAGACAAGAGGAACCTAAAGAGACATGATCACTAAATAGAATGCGGGATCCCTAGGAAGGATCCTGAAACAGAAATAGGGCATTAAGTTAAAACTAAGGAAATATGAATAAACTATGGGCTTCAGTTAATAATAATGTATCAACATTAGGTCACTAATTGTAATAAGTATAAATATGTGTTAATAACAGGAAATTTAGTGCATATATGGGGGAACTCTACACTACCTTCTCAATTTTTCTGAAAATCTAAAACTGTTCTAAAATAGTTCATTAGAAAAAACAACAAAAAATATGAATGGCTTATCTATGTTTTCCCACTGCTCAGTTGAGGAGAGAGTAAAAACCAGAAAAAAATTACAATATAGTGTCATAAATGCTGTAATTTAGGTTGGAACAGGAGAGCCATTAGGACTTTAAAGAAAAACTATAATCTTTTCTACTAAACCATCTCTTAAAATATTTGAATCTCCAGTAGCACCCAGCATGTGTCTTGCTCAAAGTTATCATTCAAATATCAAAGAGAATGATGAGGAATTCAGCTCCCTGATGTAAAATGACATAGACATGGTAGACATAAATAGAGATAAGTGAAGATTAACTACACCCTGTACCACCTCCCTAAAAGGCGAAAACAAGGTCAGTTCCACGAGATACATCTTTATTACAAAAATATCTAGTGAAATCCCAGCAATATGTCCTTTTTTGTCCTTCAAAAAAGGTGTTTTTTTGTTGTTCAAAAAAACCCACTTCACATGAAAGGTTTTCTTGAGACAATAGAGACAAAAGATAATTGTTTCCCTTTGAGTCAGTAGTAGGCAAACAAGAAATATCATCCCTCCCTCCCCCCACCAAAAAAAGGTTGGAGGCGACCATTTCAGAAAGGACTCCATTTTGGAAGGTAAAAGGTGAAAGAACACTAGATTTTATACCTGCTTACACCTAGTTCACATGAAAATGAGGAGTTTCTCTAAAATATTTCAGTGAACACAACAGATTTCACCACTAAGAGCCTATTACTAAGATTCACCACACTAAATAGTGTAGACAGAAAGTTAAGCCAGAGAAGCTCTAGCAGCTAAGGCCTTAGGACTACGACTTTTTTATTTAAAGGTAGCTGACCACGCTTGCAGTGTGACTGGAGCAAAGTGAGGGTTAAATCTAACCACAATATGCCTTCATTCCACTATGAATGTTGAACTGTGAGGGGAGGGTATAGCTCATAGTGGTAGAGTGCATACTTAACATGCACAAGGTCCTGGGTTCTATCCCCAGTACCTCCTCCAAATATAAATAAATAAATAAACCCAATTACAGGCATCACACCACTAAATTTCTCAGAGTTACCCTGGTCTTATGGCATTGGTAGTTAGGCTTTAATCCTAGGGTTTAAACTGAATCCTGCGACTGTGAGGCAGGCCTTGGTCAAATCACACTCTTCTAGATCCAAGTTTCCTCCTCTGAAAATAAGGGCAGTAGGTTGGGTCTCTCTTGTTCTTTGGGTCTGTTTAATCCACGCACCAGATCTGTCTTAGATGAGGTAGAGGAAAACATAAATGTACATATAGAAACACTAGTTTTAACTCGTTTGAGGGTCAAATTATATACAGTGTACACCAAAAATGTTAGCCTTTTCCAGTGAGCAATGTTAACACGGGACAAGTATGTTTAGGAATTTTTTTTCATTTTTCAGTCTATGCTTTATAAAGGATGCTATAGGTATTAGTCACATTAGTACGTAATAAGTTACAGACGTTAAAAAAAAGTCTACAGTGTGAAAATACTAACGGCTGAAGGGGATCACCTGGTCAGTTCTGGGACCTACCAACTCCACATCCTTTCTGTCAGGATTGGTTTCAGAGCGGATGGTGCTCTCTGTTCAGGCTTAAAACGCGACAAACCTCATTTATATTCCCAATAGCAGTCACCATATTTCCTCGCGTTTCCCATTTGGTCCTTAAAAAACTCCAATGTAGCATTTTCTTTTTAAAATTCCCTTGAGTGGTCCTTTAAACTCCTGTCGTCTGTGGGGACGCTCCAGGTACAGGCCCCCCTCCCCCCACCCCCCTCTCCTTTCTCTCAGAAAAAAGACGCCGCGGAGCCTCGGGCGCTGCGTGGCGCGCACCTGAGCGGCGGGGCTTCTTCTCCTCACGGTCCTCGGCCCCGGACTGCCGAGGGGCCGGGCAGGAGGAGCGTGAACCCTGGCCGCCCGGCCCGCACCTTGCTCCTCGCGTGGGCGTGTTCCGCTTCAGAAATCCCAAGTCCTCTCAGGCGCCCGGTCCTTCCCGGGGGAACAATCGCTGGTCCAGCCCCGAGCTCCCCTTCGCTCCACCCCAGGCGGCTCTCTGGGTCCTCCTGCCCCCCCGCGCGTCCTTCCCCGCGCCTCGGCCGCCTGTCCAGGTGTCCCCGCACTCCCCGCTCCCCCCGGGCCTGTGGGTCTCCAGCGCCCAGTCCGTGCTCTCGTCGCGGGTCCTGCCTCCCTTCACACCCGGCCCCGCCCAGCCTCCGCCGCTCCGGGGCTCCCGGCCCGGCCTCTCCGTCTCCCTCCCACCTCCTCCCCATACCCCCCTCCCAAAGAGTTGCTATTTTTAGCAAATCCTCCGCGCGCCGCCACCCGCTCAGCTCGCAGCTCGCAGCTCGCAGCCGCGCGGCCGCCCTCCCAAGCTCCCCCCTCCCGCGCGGCGGCCGCGGTGGTGGCGCGTCCCGCACAACGCGTAGCGCGCACCCAGCCGGCCCCGCTGCGCCCGCTGCCTTCGCCGCCGCCGTCCCCTCAGGCGCCTGCCGCGGCCGGTAAGTCCCTGCTAGCGGAGACGCGGCGGTCCCCGAGTCAACTTTCAGTCCCCTCTTTGCTTCGGCCTCGCCGTTCTCTTCTCTGCGAAAGATGGCTGTTTGGAGAAGGGGGAGAAGTTAGGGGGTCGCCGGCGTGGGGCGAAGGAGGGCGCAACAGCCTCAGCGGGAGCGGGCGGAGGTGAGTGGCACCGCAGCCCGGTCACCGGCTGGTGCCGGGGGAAAGCCCTGGGAATGAGGGACCAAGCGTCCTCTGGGTGCGCCGCTGTATTCTCTACTCGGGCTCCCAGGTTAACAGCATCCCAGTCCGGACCCCGGCACAGCTTGCCTGGCATCTCGCAACCCAGACGTTGGTGGGTTTAAGGTTGCCTTTGTCCTAAGTTCGGTGCCAGGTGATCCTTTTGGTGCAGACCCTGACCTGTGTGTGCTAGGCTCGCTGAGGCGAGGCGTGGTTGACACCGCACCCCCCTCCCCCCACAGTTTATGTTGGAGTTGAGTTATGAATGAAAAGTTTGTACTGCTAACGTGTTGCTTGAGGGGAGCGATACTTGGTGGGGGTACCTTTCATGTTTCGTTGGGGACTTCAGTTCCAAGTCCATACCTCAGAATCCTAGGTTTTGAGAAAAGTTCCCGGGCCTGGGGGATGGGAGTTAAAGCAGTTCCTTGGCTAGTGGAAGGAGAGTGCTGAATCGTAAACTTCTGGAGGTAAACTGATTAATTAAACGCCCCCGAGGGTGTCACAGTGGGGACTAGCGGGAGCGGGGGACGGGGGCGTTCCCTCAGTGCCTGGCGGGCGGCGTTTGTTTGGCTTTGAAGCCGTAGCCCACTGGACCGCAGGGAGAGGTGCTGGGGTCAGAGGCCTCAGCGTCCGCGGTGTGCTTGGAGGGGACGGAGGTTCGGAGGAAAGGCGGCTGCGGCGGGGAGCTGGGGACGCGGTTCCAGGGATGTGGAGTTGGAAATTCTCCAGTCAGTCTCCTGTGCTCTAATTTCAGGAAGATCTGTCGCGTTTGTTTCCCTGCCCGGGAGGTGTGTGTAATCTCCTAAAAGAAACTCTTAGTTTAAATAATGATAACATTTTGAAATCTGTGAGGAATGGATCTGTTCACACAGATCCCATTATACTTGTAGATTGGGCGTGTGTGTATGTAAAATGTGGGAGTGGGGTAAGAAGGGTTTAAAAAGTTTAACTTCAACCGGAAAAGAAAGTGAAGAGTTATTTTTTCCCCCTCAAATGCTATAACAAGGCTTATACAACTAAATACTCCTGGTGTGCTGAGATTTCTCATGAAGGGTAAGATTTAGGAATGACAGGTATTTGGAGTACAGTCATGTTTTCAAATCTTGCAGGCATTATTGAAATCTAGGAAAAGGGGATAAGTTCATAGAGAAACTATATTAGAGAAAAATAATTTAAATTATTTGGAAAGAAAATGTTTTTGACATTTGAAAAGGTCTACATGTTATTTTCTGATGCTCTAGAAATCTTTTTAATCCTGTAATTAATAACAGCACAGAATAAGTTGCAGTTGGTAAATGAGGACAATTAAAATATCATGTTTGGAAAGGATATGTTTTGAACTACTGTTTGGTACTTTGGATGTTTATTATGGAAATTATAGTGACTGAAAATTTGTTGTTTAATATATTTACTTTTTAACCACAGATAATTAATCCTCCTTTTCCTTTTAAACCACTGTTCCAGTTTGGACCAGTTTAATTACTCAAACACCAAATCACTGACAGACCTTCTGGAAAGCATTTTTATTTAAAGTGCTTAATAAGAATATTATATTTTTAAAAGGACAGATAATCCCATCAGTTGTGAAACTTCCTTGTAGTTTATTTTCATTCATTTTGTTTGAATGAGGCAGGTCTCAAGAATAGAAGCATTTTCTTGAGCTTTGCCATTCTCTGTGTGGGAAAAAGTGAATGTTTTCCGTATATGCTTCAGTCACAAACAGGTGCGTGTAGAGTAGGGATCTTGAATCTGACCTTTGATATCAGCCTGCCAGCTAGAGGGAGAGATGCTTTCCTGGTTCTCCTCCTGAATTGATCATCTTCGCTACATAATGGACATGGCTAGATGCATATAAGGTTGTGCAGAAGGAAGTTAAGAGTTTTAAATTAAGTACCAGTTTATGGCTAGGAGGGAGGTGAGGCTTTTTTGTTTTTGTTTTTTTCCTCAGTCTTCCAATTTCTCTCATTCTGCAGTTGTTTCTGCCTGTTGGGCTGACCAAAGAGTGTTTGGCTAGAGAGTGTTTGGCATTTTAAACTGCTATCTTCTGTAAAAATAATAATGGTCTTTATGAAATTAAAAATGTAATTTTATACATTGTCACAGACTGTTATGATTGAGTGTTTTATGCCCATTATTATTGTAGACAGAGTTGCTTTATGAAGTTACTGCCATCATATATAAATACTTATTGTGTATAGTTGGGGTATATTTGGAATATATTTGGGTTTTAAGGAATTTTAAATCATAAAGCCAACAGATGAGATAACCTTCTTAATTAACTAATTTTAGTGTTACATATAGTTGAGATTTATATTAATATCTGTATCAAAGGATGTTTTAGGGCTATATAGCTTTCATTTCTTTTTGTTAGAGTTACTTCTATTTTTAATTTGTTTGAATATTACAACATATTACATGGTAATTTACACCCGCTCAGTGGGGAAGGTGTAGGTTATTCTTAAATAGAGATATAGAGAAATAGCTAACAAGGAGAGTCATTTGAGAAGCATATGGACATCTTAAAATCCTTCTGTATATAGCATCTGTACTTTCTCATTAGTGAAATATTGTAGTTATGGACATTTTTTGTTATTACATCCAAATATGGCTTTTTATTTTTGCTTCAGTATTTTTTTATTTTTTAATGTAATTTATATGAATGTTTAAGTTGGTGGGGGCTTTTATAGTTTGAAGCCCTTTCCCTTCAACAAAGACATCGTACTTAATTTTTATTACACATGTCCAAAGATATGTAGCATTGTTTTCTAGCTTATTATTATAAGTCCTACCTTTCTTGGTGATTCTTCAAAACATTTAAGAGATAGGTAAGAAGACATACTGTTCTCATTTTTGAAAGGATGCAGCAGATACACTGATAGACCCAAGGTCACACACTAGTGAATCACTGTGAAGCCGAGGATAACATCTGTATGTCCTGTATCCTATTCACAATAGCAAGCTGCTCCCATGTCCATGGTATGACATTTTCATAAATTTATGCATTCCTAGATTTTTTAAAATGCTTAACTTTGTAGATACACAGGTCAGATTTATGTAGTCAATATAGTCTTAAAGGAATGGGCCCTTACTCTTGCCTGCTGGTGGGGGAGAACTGTAATTCTAATAGCTGGTGTTAATCATACCACCTCTGAGGGGTATCCATTCTTGCAATCAGTTTCTATTCCACACATTTCTTTGCCCCCACTGGCCCCACCTTATCAAGCTGCATACTGGTTAGAGCTGCTTTGAAGTTTATCCGCACGATTGTCAAGCTTGAGAATCATCAGGCTCCTGGCGAAAGAACTCAGAACGTGATTTTTGAAGAGAGTATTGACAGCGGACAATAGTGGATTTTCCACTCTAGAGGCAGCCGGTATCAAGTAGGGATCATATTGTTTTGAGTGATGGGACATCTACTTTTTCTTGTTAGCTCTGTTACTTTATACGAATTTATAGAAGTCAAAGTGAACAGAGAGTTTATGCAACTATCTAGTCATTTCTGTCCATGTAGACTTCTCATCCTGATAAATCAGACTTAAACAAAGAGAATAGCAACTTGTTCTTCTGTAGAGAAAGTATTCTTATGACTTTTTCTTCATCCTCCCCAAGCCCTTCTCCTTTAAATTTTGGCAGAATTTTTCAGAGTTGTTGCCCATATGATTTGTAAGAGCCAAAGTGATAGATTTTCGGTATTATTAGATTCAAAAGTGGAGTACATTATTCAGGATGCAGAAAAAACCACCGAAATTTCATAGAAAATAGTAATATGTAATCTTATGCAAACTCACATGTGTCTGGTGAAAATACTTTCAGCATTTTTGAATAAGCAGACAGTACCAGGAACTCTCTACTCTAAGGTTTATATATATATATAAAGCTGTTCTTTTCCCGAAATGTATGGTTTATAAGAGCTCATTCAAATCATTTAAAAATGTGAAATATTTACAAAAAAGCTGACTGTTCAAGTGTAGTTTGCTGTTTGCTATAACAAATTCTGTTTAGAGCCCCAAAGAGAGGAAAACTCCCATTTTTTATATTCTCTGCTGCACCAGAGAGAGTGTAGAATGCTGCTGATGAGATTGAGAAGAGTTGAGGTTGCTGGAAATGGTACTTTCTTTCCATTTCTACAGAACCTGTGATAAGGAGATGGATGTGGATTAGTCTAGTTTGAATGGAATGGTGATGAGTCTAATTTGCAGTGGCCACTAGAGGAAGAATGAGATTTGGATCACTCAGATATCATTGAAGATATTTGGTAGCAAGTTATTTAAACTAACTTTAGTTAATTTAAGCATTAAATAAATTTGTTAGAGGATATTGACTTGATTTGTGTTCTATTGCTTTGTAACACATTACCACAAATTTAGCAGCTTGAAAAACATTTATGATCTCAGTTCATTGCTCAGGAGTGCACACATGGCTCAGCTGGATCCTCTGTTCAGAGATCCCACCCACTGATCCAACACCAGGTGTTGGTCAGTGCTGCAGTGTTATCACAGGCTCACTGGGAAAAGATCTGCTTCCAAACTTTCCTATGTCGATTGCAGAATTCATCTCCTTGTGGTTATAGGACTGAGGTCTCCATTTCTTGCTGGCTATTAGTTAGAGTCCATTCATAGCTCTTAGAGGCTGCCTGCTGGCTTTTTCCCATGGGACCCTCTCACAGACATGAGTGACCCTGTCACGACATAGGACATGGCAGCTTACTTTTCAAAGCCAACAAAGAAGAATATCTTGCTCTAGTATGACATAACATGTGGCAATGACTGGACATCACCTTTTCCACGTAACATAATAAAACCAAGGGAGTGACATCCATCACCTTTGCCATATTCTTTTGGTTAGAAGCAAGTCACATCTTCTACCCAAACTTAAGGGGAGAGGACTGTGCAAGAACATGACTCATTAGAAGTCATCTCAGCATGTGTCTACCTTATAGACTAGTTCGTAGAATCACTGGAATAGACAGTCGACCTGGCTTAAAAGCCACTCAATCAGAACAGTGCTCAAAATCACTCTGCAGAACTGATTCTGTGAGATAGCATTGTTGTCACTGTTGGCACATCAGCTTCTATAATAGAAGGTGTGCTCTTTCATAAGAGAGAGGATTCTCCATGTATAATAGTGGGGTTCAGTTGTTCATGGCCAAAAATAATGATGTGTTCACTGCTAAAGAAAGAAAGAAAAATATGAGCGAATAATTGCTTAATGAAATGTTGATGTTTTTGACCAGGATAGAGATGATGACCATCTGGAGATGGCATTGAATTGGAAAGTAGCTACGGTTCTGCAGCTCCTTAGAAAGAAAACCCTTCTGCGATTTAGAAGAATGATAGTGATAAGGCCCCATTTGGGAATGGTGGTGATAAGAAAGGGGTAGAAGCCTTTAAAAAGATGAATCATTAGCATATATGTTAGCCTAGGAATTGACTTAATTGGTCTCTAAAAAATTCCATGTATGAATGATTTTTAGGAGAGTTGGCCCACCAATCCTTGTAGGGAACCAGCCCTGTGATTTGGAGGCCCACAGTGTGGGCTCTTCTTATTTTACAGGATGGAACCGAGTCAGAGACCATCTCAGATCCACTGTATGTCTGTGGCCCAGTGACTATGGGGTGTTATATAGGGGAGTGGGGGTCTTTTGAGCATAGCCCATACTCCAACACTTTGTAGGAATGATTTTATCTAACCTACATCTCACCTCTGGCAAATGAGTTCAAGTTTCCCTAGTTCCATCTCCCCTCTCCCCACAAGTAAATGGAGACTTTGAAAAGCTAAATTGCTAAGGGTCATTCAGGTAAGAATGGCACCAGGATTTTAATCTAGATATGATTTCAAAACTCAGTCTTGTAATACACATTCCATACTTACATGTAAGTGAAGTTTCCTGGGGGAAAGCTTGTTTTTTCCATTGAAGTGAATGTCAAACTCTACAATTGCTCTTGGATTCCTTCATTCATCTTGAGAGAACTGGATACTGGAAGATGAGGGTTAAAGAGAGGAGTGAGAGAGTGTGCTGTATCGTGCCTTCTTTTCTTTTCCCAGCAGGAAGCACAGATTATAGGTCTCGCTTCAATATAAAAGTAAGAATGTGGAGTGCAGGCTGGGTATTTTTATTTCTACTTATCATTTTGGCAGAAATCAAAAGTTCTGTATCTCCTTTCTCTCTTATATGTAGATTTCTACTATTAAATTCAATCAGGAAACATTATGAATTCTCATTGCCTTTTTGGCCTATAGCGTTCTTTCTATAGCTTTTTCAGTCGATGCGACTGTTTTGATCTACTTGAAAAGTCTATTGAGACACTCCTCCTTTGTTCTTCTATTACTCAGTTCCCCTTTCTACTCTGTGGTGCTTCTGAATTCTATTCATAGATATTCTACCTTTTTTTCTTCTGTTTTATGTACTTAAATCTCTTCTTTAAATGGATCTAGTTCCATTGATCGGAATCATTGGCCCAGATCCCCTTGCTGTTCTACTGAAAAATACAGGCTCAGCGTGGGACTCATCTGTTTTCTGTGAATTTTATCGAGTTGTACCCTATGTTCCAGCACCGTATGAGGAAGACTGTAAGATTTCCTTGGGTATTTGAGTCAAAATGTAAACATTTAAAACTGAACACCCCAAAGCAGTACTCTGATTGGATTGTGTTAGGTTGAGTGTATACCTATGAACCTCTCATCTGTGGCCAGTTAGACAAAGTATTGGGATGGTCCCATCCTAGCTCAGGTGCCTGCCCTTCTAAAATAGGACTGTTCTCAAAGAGGGGAATTGTGAGCCACTGTCAACCTGATTATGGTCAACTACAGTAACCTCATCCAGAGCAAGCTATAGATACAACTCAGGAATTCTTGAAATAAACTTAGTTCTTCATACAGGTTTTAGATTTTCTGACTTAGGGTAGGCTAGGTTTGACTCTAAAGGCCAAAACTCCTTAGCATGGCACTTAGATTCTCTGATAGACTGGACCTAGCCTATCTTTATTACCTTTATATTTTTAACTCTTGCCACTCCCTGCCTTATGGTTTTAAGGTTTTAGGCCCTAAGCTTGGAGCCAGCAAGTGTTTTAGATCTTAGATGATGGGAACAGAACAGCCAGCCTGATATGTAAAGAAACATGTAAAGAAAACACGTGCGTATGTGTGTGTGTGTGCGTGCGCGCTCATGCGCGTGGTGGGGAGGGAACAGACAATAAAAGAGTTTTTGATTTCCTGTATCCTGTCATTTTTGAGGCCATTCTGCCACTGATTTTTCTGAGATTATCTTATGTGAACAATAAATTATCCATAAATTGAATTTCTGCCCCTTGCAATTGAGAGTACTCAATAGCAAAGGTTACTGTCAGCCTAGCATTCACACTATATTTTTTCAACCTACTACTTCCAGAACTATCGTGTCCATCTTCTAGCCAAAATTAGACTTTCCTTCTCTGGGGTTTTACTTAAGAAACTGCACCTTCTCTGCTTTCCTTTTCCTCTAGACCCACCTTATATCCCTCCTCTTTTGTGATGCTTCCTCAGATTTTGGCAGCTCACCATGATCTTGTTCTCCGAATTCCTGAAGTAATGTAGGACTATGGCAGTGGTTCACAGAGGCTTATCAGTTGAATTTTAGAATTAGTTGATTGAAAAAATTCCATAATAAAAAGGCTACTGTATGAGTAAACTCTTTAAGGAATTTGTCTTTTATTACCCAGAACAGTGTCTTTTCACTTTTTTAAAACTGAGTTATAGTCAGTTTACAATGTTGTGTCAAATTCTGATGTACAGCACAGTTTTCCAATTATACATGAATATACATATATTCGTTTTCATATTCTTTTCCACCATGAGCTACTATAAGATCTTGAATATATTTCCCTGTGCTATACAGTATAAACTTGTTTATCTATTCTGTATATACTTGTCAGTATCTATAAATCTCAAACTCCCAGTCTGTCCCTTCCTACCCCCCTCCCCTCGGCAACCACAAGTTTGTACTCTATGTCTGTGAGTCTGTTTCTGTTTTATATTTAAGTTCATTTGTCTTTTTTTTTTTTTTATTCCACATGTGAGTGATATCATATGGTATTTTTCTTTCTCTTTCTGGCTAACTTCACTTAGAATGACATTCTCCAGGGACATCCATGTTGCTGCAAATGGCATTATATTGTGATTTTTATGACTGAATACTATTCCATTGTATAAATATACCACATCTTCTTTATCCAGTCATCCGTTGATGGACATTTAGGCTGTTCCATGTCTTGGCTATCATAAACAGTGCTGCTATGAACATTGGGGTGCAGGTGTCTTTTTGAAGTAGACTTCCTTCTGGATATATGCCCAGGAGTGGGATTGCTGGGTCATATGGTAAGTCTATTCCTAGTTTTTTGAGGAATCTCCATACTGTTTTCCACAATGGCTGCACCAAACTGCATTCCCACCAACCGTGTAGGAGGGTTCCTGAATACTTTTGAAATGTAGTATACTTAATATATGGCCTGATTTCCATATGTATTTGTGGTTTCTTTTCAGTTCCTCTGTGGTCCACTAGACATGTCTAGATAGAAAGGATGGAAGAGAAAGTTTGACTTTTTAATGAGCACTCTCCTTAAATAAAATGCTGTAGGAAGAATGGTCTGATTTTAGCTAAGACTACTGGTCTGCACAGTGTGAACCTGTTATCCTTATTAAACATTTTCACTTAAGTAAGTAGGAACATAAAATACAAACACTTTTACTTGTAGATTTCATAAATTATAAATCCAAAACCAATGAGAAAATATTAAATGTGAACAACAGAATCAAAATTAAAAAGGACAACACTGAATTATGTTACAAATGATACTGTATTATTGAAATTACATTGCCAGCATTGGGTTTGAGTATAAAGATGTAGTCTCATATTCTGTTCTTATTTAATCTGTTTCTGTGTTTTATATTAATATAAATGCAGAAAGTATTCTTTTAAAAACTAGATTAAAATTAACTTCAAAGCTTTGTTGGTTCAGGGTAATCGGACTTCATGCATGATGAAAACTCTACCAGTAAATAGTCTCCAAATGTCAGTTTTAACGAGGTATCCCCTGAGAACTCGATAATGTCTTTTTGTTCTCTTAAAGATGTGATTAGCATTGTGAAGTAATTGAATTCTAAATCAAATGTGTAAGCCATACCCAAAGACTGCAGGACTGGAGAACAGATTGTGTAGGAACTACACAGAGACAGGATTTATGCGTTGCCTTTACTCAACACAATGATGATTTTAACCACTCTAGTGCAGGTACTTTTGGATGCCTCTGCTACCGTGTGTTTATAATGACTCAGTTAATCCTCACCCTTTTTTCTAATCACACTTTATTTATTTAGCAAACTGTATGTTAGTTGGTTTTCACCTAGTACATGCATGATTGAGAACACCAGCAGCAAATGCCGGAATAAAAATTTGTTGGTGGTATTTAGTTTTAAGACGCTTGTTCAGAAATTTATTTGAATATATGTATCTTGTTTTTTTTTTTTAGATTATCATTCCAGTGAAAACCCAAAATGGAAAAAATATAATTCCACATCAAACTCATGGATTTTAGTTTGAAGTACATAGTCTCAAATGTTAATCGGCACTTAAAACATTTTACATCTTATTCTGTATTTTGTGTCATTAACTAGATTGTAAGCTCCTTGAAGGCCGACAGAACTTGATTACTCCTTTTCTTCCACAGCACTAAGCGCATTTCTGACAGTTGGCACCTAAAAATGTTTGCTGATTGACTGACTATTCATATGTTGTTATTTCCTGCTGCATTTGTGAGCTCCTTGAGGGCAGAGATTAAAATTGTTTTGTTTTAATCTGTGGACTGTGAATTCCTAGCGCAGTGACTCTCACATGAGAAGTGTTCCATAAACATTCTTAAAGAAAGAATGAGTGAGAGTTGTTGGCTTTGTGTGTGTGTGTGTGTGCGCACGCCTGTGTCTTTTAGATTTCATCTTTCACATACAAGCCATCTCTAATAGCTGTATAGAACAGTGCTGCTCAATAGAATTTTCTGTGATGATGGAAATATTCTGTGTGTTTTTTAGTATCATAGCCACTAGGCACATGTGACTTTTGAGCACTTGAAATGTAGGTAGTGAGGCCGAGAGCCTGAATTTACTTTTATTTAATTTTAATTATAAAATACAATAATACCTCCTTATCCACAGTTTCACTTTCTGTGATTTTAGTTACCATGGTCAGCCATGCTTCAAAATTATTAAGTGGGGAATTCCAGAAATGAACAATTTACAAGTTTTAAATTGCATGCCATTGTGAACAGTGTGATGAAATCTCTCTCTGTCCTGCTCTGTCTTGCCTGGGACATGAATCATCCCTTTGTCCAGTGTATCCATGCTGTACAGTAGTGTTACTGGTCTTTGCCACTTTGTAGCTCTCTTGGTTATCAGATCAACTGTTTCAGTGTTGCAGTCATAAATTAAGATGTTAATTTTGTTAAACATAATAATTTACATACTTTTAAATGGATAAAAGATGCTACCATAAGGAAACTTCATGTTTTTATTGGTTGTTTTCTTAAGAAGGATTAAAGCCAAATGGCTTTTAAATAATATACTCCTGAATTTGTAGATCTGAATCATCATAAAACAGCCAATAAATTACTGTCTTTTAAATTATATCACTTTTTCTGGAGTTCCTCTTTATATTTATTTAGGAGATTCTGTAGTTCATGGGTAGACCTTTAGAATGGTCACATATCAAGCAGTAGTGAACTGTGTATGGGTGAACCATTTTATTTTTATTTTTCTCTAGTATTTGATAAAATATAGTACTGTGAACTAATATGAGAATAAGTTGTCAAAATTCAGGAGCACATCTTGCTATAGTGCATACTTGTTACTTCAAGAGTTTTCTGGCAGTAAGGGCACAATTGACTGTGTTAATTTAAAAGAAATCTTTGAGGTAGTATAGTTCCATATGCTGTAGGAATATGTCAATGATTTTTTTTTTTTAATTTGAGTTTTTAATGTAGTCTTTTGAAAGCTAGTTGTTAAGCATGGCAAGAAGACTAGAGTTGCTTTAGAATTCTTAGGAAAATAATTTTGTAAGAACAGATTAAAATTAACTTTAACTTTCTTCAGCACTGTCATAAATACCAGCACGATGAAGCCAAAATTGTGGCAATGTTACATTGCTATGTTTCCAATATTTAAGCATAAAGGTTAGGACAGATTTATATTCTCTTGTAAAACTGAACCAAAATATAAATTATTTATAGAATTTTAAGAACAGAATCTTAAAAAATTGAATACCACTGTGTGGTGGAAACCACTAGCTGTCTCACAGTATCCCCTTTCTCCATCATCCTCAGACATGGAGTGACTGAATTTTCACTGGGGACAGACCCCCTACAGAAAGAATAAAGGTAACATTTCTCAGCATCCCCTGCAGCTAGGAATTATCTCATGTGGCATATAGTTCTGGTCATAGTGACATAAGCAGAAGTGATTTGTGTAACTTCCTGGTGCCCATTAAAGGGTGAGGGTGCTCTCTCCTTTCCCTTCTCACTTGCTGGAATGTGGAGGTCGTTGTGTACTCTTTTAGACCTTGATAAAGAGGCCAGCACTCTAAGGATTGTAGAGTAACAAGGTTTTTTATAAAAGACCTGGGACAGTGATGATGACTTCTTGAAGCAGAACTGCTGTAACAGCTTGAGTTTCATGTGAGTGAGAAAGAAACTTCTAGGTTGTTTAAGCCACTGTTATCTTATGTCTCTGTCACACAGAGGCAAGCCATATACATTGACCCTACGATTTTTTTTTCTGTTTGTTTATAAGACATGTTAGTAGTTGAAGCTGTAAGCTTGAAAGGCTCACGTGGTCAGGCATCATAGACATCTAAACTTCTTCAAAGGAGCTCATTAAAAAAAAAGTGGAATAGTTCAATATTTATCAACTGAAGAGGACAATACAATTAAACCCATCTGGCTCTTCTCTGAGAAACTTAAATAAAGATCTAAGGGATGAAATCCTTGTGCTGACTTTTGAAGAAAACAAGGTTTGGGAAGAGAGAGAAAGCTAAATTATTCAGCATTGTACTTTGCTCAAAGTCACTAAATATTTTTTCCATTTTCCCGTGTTTTGTATTTCATAGTTGTCGAATCCCAGAGTCCGATTTTCAGTCCCCGGTGTGAAATGCTCCCTGTGTCTTTTTACTACTCTCTTTCTTGGAATCTATGATCCCTGATCCTCTGGGATGTCACCCCATCACAGTTTCCTTCTCTGCTTCTGCTCTTTCCTTGGTCATCTTCATGGTTTCTTCTTTAATCCACCCCTTTCTTGTGGGCATATTCTGATTCTTGGCTCACTGTTCCTTTTACTCTGTGTTAGGGAGATCACAGACTGGCAGCTTGTAGGCATGTTTTATTGATATTGCACAGAATTTAAAGAAATATTGTATTAATTGGCAGTATTTAAAAATCAGGATATTTAACATGAAATCCAGATTTTGGCTTCTTTTGACCAAGGAGAATTTCTGACGACACTGCACCTACATTTCCTGTAGTGTTAGGTGGTTGGAGGTGGTTGCTTCCTTTAGATTTAATGTATTCTTTCTTCTTTGTTATAGCCCCCACCACTCCCTATTGCTTACATCTTGTATGTTTCATTTATTTTCATTACTTGTCTGATCTTTTAGGCATTTAAGTTTATGATACTTATCTTACTGGGTAATTTAAGTTTTAAATTAATCTTTTCTAAAAGTGATTTCACTTTTCTTTCCCTTCCTTTTAAATTCCAGTTCCTCCTTTTCATCCCTACTACTATTATCCTAAATAGACTATCTTGTTGTCTCACTGGCTTACTTGCAGTAGAATCGTAACAGGCTCCTATGCCCCTTTCTTATCCAAATCCTTGACTCATCCTCCACACTGATTCTAGAGTGACCTTTCTAAAATTAAAATGTTAGTGTGACTATCCAGCCATAAAACTTTGAGTAGCTCACCTGACTTCTTAATGACTTTAGATTCCTTAGCATTGATGTGAATGTAAAATGGAACTGCCACTTTGGGAAACAGACTAGCACTTCCTCAAAAAGTTAAACATAAAGTCACCATATTACTCAGCAATTCCACTCCAAGTTATATGTCCAAAGGACGTATTTCTAGACAAAAATTTGTACATGAATGTTCATGACTACTTATAATAGCCAAAAAAGTGGAAACAACCCAATTATCCACCAACCAATGAATAGATAAATGTGGAATATTCACACAATGGGCCATAAGAAAAAGTTTCTTGCTACTACATGGATGAACCTTGGAAACATTATGCCAAGTGAAAGAAGCCAGACTTGTAAGGCCCTTTATAAGGTTATATGTTGTGTAATTTAATTTATATGAAATATCCAGTGACAAAAACAGAGTAGTGATTGCCAGGGGCTGACAGGAAGGAAAATGGGATGTGACTGAAAATGTATATGGGTTTCTTTTTTGGGATGATGAAAATGTCCTGGGATTAGATAGGGCTGATGGTTACAAATTCTGTGAATATACTAAAAAATCACTGAGTTGTAAAGTGTAAATGGTGGATTTTATGTTATGTGAATTATATCTCAAAAAAAAAAAAAAAAACCAAAAAAACTAAAGAACCTAAGAGATCTGACTTCTGCTAGTCTCTCCAGTCTCATTTCCTGGTACTTTAGTTTTCCCATATGCCCTACCTGTGCCTCTCTCCTAGTGTACTAATCTCCTAACAGCTCTAAGGGTTCCATGCTACCGCTCAGCGTTGTCCATTGACATGCTTCTACCAGAGAATCCTACCAACTCTTCCCTCCCTCTGCCCTCTAAAGAATTCCTAATTTTCCTTCAAGTTTTAGTGTAGATCTCAACACCTCTGGAATTTCTTCTTAAATACCAGTGCTGGATTACTTAAGAGGAGGATTAGGTAGATTCTCCAGAGCCAAGCAGGAGCACCCTATAAAATGACAACAGATTAACTTGGATGAGTTTTTCCAAATGTTGCAATCAGAAAATCTAGAAAGAAAGTCCTTTAATTTCAGTAGTGCATGTAAGTGTTCATGTTTTATATTTTTTAATTTTAATTAAATAAAATATGATGGGCTGGGTATGGGGAACCATATTTTAAAGCAAACATGTCAGGGTCTAATCCAGCTTTGCTGCCCACTCCGAACCCACCCAGTGTAGACTAGGAGCATCTCTTTCATGATCCCCAGATACCCTGGGCACATTTGTCACCCTGAATGATAACTCTTTAGTTTTCTGTCTCCCCATCTTCACGACGACTCCTTGGACATTGCTCTGTCTCTCTCATTTTTCTACCTAAACAAGTAAATCCTAGTCATTCTTCATAGAAAGTATTTGGCAAAATTTGAATAAATTAATGGACAGCCTCAGTGACATCAAATGTAGGCATATGGGAGAGATAGCTTGTATTTGAGGACCGTTTAAAGATTCTGTCATTCAAACACAACCAGATCTCCTCTTCTCTCTCTCTCCCCTTCCCAAATATTCTCTTTCCCCTCTTCCCAAATATTTTGTCTCCCCCCAACTCCCCCACAAGCACACATGCACACTCTTTAAAGAGCTATTTCAAAAAGAGTAGAATTTTTAAAATGTGAGAATTTTCACTTTTTTTTAACCTTTGCACCTGAGGAAGGTGTTAGATTTAAGGCCTAAAGGGGGTATTAAAATGGCACTTTCCCCAACAGATTTTTAAAGTGTTTTCTGTACTTTTCCTTTTCATATCAGAAAATTCATAAGTTAAAATTCATGTACTAACATTACTCCCACTTTGGATTTTTTTCGCTATGCAGTGGAAATTAGTGGCTGGTTAATGTTTCCTCTTTGAAAAATGTGATTATACTTAATTATTTATAAATGATCCCTTACTTTTTTACTTTTGTTTTCTAAAACTAGAAATTCTTCCCTATCCCATAGTGTCTCATTTCTTATACCCTGAGACAAAGGTTTGGCAGCAGATAGCTTATTTAGGAGGCAGGGAACTCATGAGCAGGAGTAGGGAAGGCAGTTAGCACAGGGTATGTGTTAAGCCAGGTACAGTTTTGGGCAACTGAAGCTTAATTCTTCTGGGGAAATTGTAGAAAGCAACTCTTAGAATTCTCTATGCAAGAGGTGTGGGAGCTGGGTTATTAAACTATAGAACTCCTTAGTGGAGGGCTACTTCCAGCCTGCTGTGCAGGTCCAGTGAAAACCCTCAGGCAAAAAGTAGAAGTGTTGGCAGTTGGAAGTCTGTGGTCATATATTTGAGTAGTAATGGCCATGGGACATGGTGGGCATCAGCAGAATCCGCTGTATATGGAGATGGTGCACCACTGTGAGAGGAGTGCTGAAGTGTGGAAAGTATCAGATTTTAAGTTAGCCTAACTCAGGTGTTTACTCAGTCATGAGATTCTGTGCTGAGTACTGTGCAAAGTGATGGGATATGCTGATTTACTTGTTGAGGTGCTTAGCTTTTTAAAGCTCAGGTTCTTCATTTATAAAAATAACGTATTTTCTTCTTTTCAAAGTCAAGACATAAATGAGATGATATTCCTGAAAATGCTTTGAAATGTTTAGAGCAGTAGTTTATATTTATGATTGCAGTATTTACCCAAATTTACCCCGAGAAAGCAGTAGAAATGTGGTTAGGCCAAAAACTTAGCTCTTATCAGGGAACTGTTAGCCAGTCAAAAGCTTTATTTCCTTAAGCTGTGTGAAACTGGCCTCTCTGTGCACTTTGTATAAGATAGTAAATTTATAAGTTCCATGAAAGGAATGAGGTACCATGGGAATGGTTATTTTTAGCCAGTTGGTAGTGAAGGCATCCCAGGGAAAGTGGATAATATGAACCTTAAAGTAATAGGTAGGAACTAGCCATGTGGAAATAGGGAATTTAAAAAGGAATAGTGCATTCCAGGAGAGACTGAGTTAAGTTCAAGAGACAGTGCAGGTGAGAACCCACTCAGTGCCCAGGTTAAACTTTTGGGCCCATAGGTTGACCAGGACAGGGTGACATTCTATCTCTCTTGCTAACTAGCTGAGTAGTGTCTGAATGGGTTACTTAAGTTTTCTTAACCTTTCTTTCCTTAACTATAAGTTGGGGATCCCAGTACTATAGTATAAGATTGTTGTAAGAACATTTTGTAAGGGTAAATGAGGTGCATTATATAAAGCAGTTAGAATAAATTCTCAGTAACCTCATCTGTAGCTTTTGGTATCAGTGTAGTTTCAGATTACAAGTCTTATTTCTAGAAGATACATCCAGTCCCATGCAATGCCAGGTTTCCCAAAGTACATTTAACATTAATTGTACAACATCTGCAAGAAAAAGATATTATAAAGTTAAAAGAATTTAAGAAACCCTGTGGATCATAGATGGACTCCATGGAGAGTCACATTAAGATATTAATAGCTCTGAAATGTCTGGGAGTAAGCAAACCTTTTTGACTTGGTTTAATACTGTGTATTAAATTTCTTTAATCACTGCCCTCCCCCATATTCACATTGTTTATTCTTTGGGAAATGCTAATTTGAAGAGCTTCGTAAGGTAGATCAAGGAAATTACTGGTACTTAGGGATCCACATTAATATTGTGAATCTATAATAAAGGATAAATAACAAAATATTTTTGAGATTCTGTATGCCTCTGAGCCAGTTTATTAGTCAGTCCCCTCACATCAATTCATTACATGATCTTTTACATATTTCATTCCTCATTTTCTAAACAGAACTGTATTACTTGCCTAATGATTCCTCCTAGGCCTCAGATATGTTCAGAATGATGTTTTTTTGGCCTGACTTGAGATAGTTTAAAGAACATTCCCCAGACAATTCTGAGAGTTGCCTTCCAAAAATACTTGGAGTAATGCCACCGTCATTAAACTAAGGAGATAAGTTTCAAGGTGAATGGTTTTAAAAGGGACAGCAGCTACTTGGATGTCTGTTTTCTCTGCAGAATAAAAGGTTTGTCATTTTATAGTCATTCAAGGAATGCTGAGTTCCTACTATGTGCTTGTCCCTGTGATAGTTATAGTTGATTTTGGGCAGAGGTTCATAGTTGAGTAGGGGAAAATAAATGTTCAAAAAGAACCATTATGGAAAGGGATATAGTCACAGAAGGATCTGAGTGTTATGAAAGTATGGAGGAGGGGTTTGCCTTGGGGGTCAAAAATAGCTTCACAACATTAAGGATACTTACAATGAGCTTTGACCACCATGTAAACAACAGAGAAAGGATATTCCAGACTGAGAGTAGTAAATGTACACAGGCCCAGAGTTGGGAAAGAGGGTGGGGAGCTGCAGCCACATGAGTGCAAATGGAATGTAGGCTTCTCATGGGGAAGTGAAAGGTGATGAGGCTGGGAAGCCAGAGGGAGTCCTGACCATAAAGTGCCTTTTCAGTACTGGCTGATGGCGTTTGGAGTTTATTCTCTAGGTGGTAGAACACCATGGATAGATTATCAGACAGAGATTGCCATAATCATAATTTTGAAAAGATTGTTTTGGTAGCATTATATGCTGTTGAGTTCAGGTAGGAGAGACAGGAGCAAGGAATCCTGGAGCCTACTGGAGTGGTCCAGGCAAGAGTGAGTCTAAACTAAGGTAGCAGGAGTGATGATGGGGGAAAAGGGAACAGCTTTGAAAGATACTTAGGAGATGAGGAGGTAGACTGTCATGCATGACTGGATAAGAAGAATAAGGGAAAGGAAAATCTGGAATTCTCTCAGTGGGGCAAGTTTGGATATTGGCATCATTCGAGATTCAGGAGAGAAACACATTTTGGGGTACATTTACTGAGTTCTGTTTTATACTTGTTGAATTTGAAATGCTTATTGGGTATTCATTTGTACCTTTATTGATTCCTACACTGTGTAACTGTGTAACTACTCTGAGCTAGATAAATGTGGTAGACTCTGAGGGTAGGACAAGAAAAAAAAGTCACAAAAGCTCACAGCTTAGTGGGAGAGACAGACATAAAGAAATAATTACCCAATTGATTACTTAATCAGTAAGTAAATAAGAAGGGGTCCTAGCTCATAAGGCAGTGTGCAACCCATTCTGGAGCTTAGAACAGTCTGGTCTGTGATAGAGATTTGGGGGTCATCGGTGAATAGCTGCTAACTGAAACTGTTAGATTGCCTAGAATAGGTATTCAAAATGAGCAGGAAAGGGGACTGAGATTAGACTTGCATGACCATTGAAGGAGAAGAGTGAATGAATAAAGCCCTCAGGTATATCTGGAAAAGAATGGCAGAACAGTTGATAGATGTATAGGAAAGGGTTGGGAATGTGGCAGAGAGTTCAAATAAGATAAGTATACAAAAGTTCCATGGCTTTGCAAGTCCATGTTGGCTGTAGCAAGAGCAGGTACAGTAGAGAGGCAGGTGGATAAGCCATATTTTCTTATGCAGCGGTGCACTGGAGCAGGCTTACAGTGGTTTGTGAGAGCCAGATTGTTAAATTTTCAGAAATTGTGCAAGCTGGTTGTTAAACATAGCCATTATTGAAAATTAAATTCTGCACACTTACAATTTATTAAAGTATATTAAAAACAAATGTAATAAATCTTCAAAACTCATACTTCTTAATTATTTACTACATTTTGCTATTATTTATGCTCCTAAGTTTATTTATGTCTATCTCTGAGTAGTGGATATACTATATAATGGTGTGCCAGTGCACTTCATTCTGAAGTCTGTTTGTTGACTTTGCTTTAGTATCTTGAAATTAGCCCTAGTCAGAGTATTTACACCAAAGAAATTGGCAAATGTTACAAATGAGAGATTTTGTTTTGTTGATTTTTCTAGACTTCAAGTAACAGAGATATTGTTAATAATGTAGATTAAACTTGAAAGTAGCAATTACATTGTGAATGGCACAAAAAATTGAGAAATAGTCTTCCAATAAAGTGGTTGCTCCCATTACTGATGAGCAATAGAAGTTTTGACATACGTATTTGTTGTTTCATTTTTGTCTTGTTTATTAAAGCAAAAGAAAATAGCAACCAACATTCATGTCAGAACATACCAGATTTGGTAAATATCAGTGAAAGCATTTTATAAGAAACAGCTATATGGAATTTTTACAGTAAAGAATATTGTGTATTTTGTTATGTATAAGTTGTATGCTAAATCTCCTTTATATCAGTAAAATTTATAGTCAACATATATGCACCTACATATATACGTACACTACTATTTATTTTATGAGAGCTGATTGCTAAACAGTTACCAGCACACAATGGCTGTATATATGGGATGTGTGGAATCTACTCTTTGGGAGAGCATGGCAGAGAAGGGATGTTCCCTAGGTACCAGGTTATAGGGAGCCAGACGACATTTGCAGGTTTGTGGCCTGTTTTTTGTTTTGTTTTGTTTCGTATGTACTTGAATGGATTTATAGCCCTAAAGAGAGGAGCCAGTAGAGAGGGAGAGATTGATGGTGCAGAACAAGGTAAAAGTAAATGTTGGAAGAAGGGGACAAAGACATGGTAGGAAATAAGATGCAGATCATTGTGGGAAAATTAGCCTTGAACACAAGGAGGATCCCTATTTCTTTAAGGATGGAGAACGATAACATAAGATGTGATAAATTCAAGTACATGAACATTAAAATCATTTACATCAGTGAATTATAATTTAAGGAGTGGGCAGGACAAGCTCAAGAAAAGAACCTCTGAAAGGTATCTGTTAATTTATGAATAAATTATAGAATAAGAGGTGAATATTGTGATTGACCAGGGCAAGTTTTTATGCTGATTTAATCTCTGAAATATTGTATTGTATTTTTACTCTGTTTTTCCAGGTGGAAATATTTAAATAAAAGTGAGAGACAATTTAAAAGTACCTTATGTATTTAAATGCCAAGTGTTTGTTTTACTGAGCCCTGCAATGTAATGCTGCATTTCCATGGACACAGGTTCAGTTTCTACAAGATGATCAGAAATGGGGTATAATTTGAGGTTGACTAAACTGCATTTATTGCATGCATGGATAGTTTGAACACAAGGTAAAATGTTATCCAGACTGCTGAAGAAAACAAGACTTATTTTGGAACATGACTTTTTTCAGCATTATAATTTATGACTTTTTCACTTGGATTCTTGCTTTTAACACACTTGTATTTATATATATGCTTCAATCAAAGAAATGCATAACATTTTGCTTACACTGTCTCAGTTCTATTAGTTTTCTACTATTAAAATTTACAGTCTTTATTTTTCTCTCAATTGAAATATAGTAAAATAAAGAACTATTTTGTATTTTCATAGCACTTTAACATCTCAGGTCTTTTCAGATCTGTTTTCTCAAAATATATCAAATAATTATCCTAAATATTCAGAAGTACTGGTTCTGACTGATTATGATAAATATGGGTATTAGTTTTGAATATTACATGCATCTGGCTTCCAGTTGCCATTATAGCTATCATTTTTGAGCCTAGCACTGTGGTTACCACCTTTGTAGTTTAATAGCACCTCATTCATCTAGCTGAAGATCTCAAGGCCTTAGCCTTGACTTTTGGAAGAAAAATGCCTCATTCTGTATTAGTGTTGCAGAATTAGAATACTGTTGTAGCCCTGCTCAGACAGTGGTCCCTGTTTGTTGATTGATTCATGGTTGCAGGATGCTACTGCTGAGCTAAATATGTTCATGTTCAAGGTAGAAAAAAGGGTGGGAGACAGGGGAGGGGCAATACCAGGCATGTGTGTATCTTGTGTAATCATGAAAGCAAAAGCTTTAGAGACACTTCCTTAGGAGAGTTCTGCTTAGACCTTATTGGCCACCCCTAAGTACTGGAGAATCTGGAAAGTGAATGAATATTCATTTAGCTTTACAACATCTATAGCGGGAGACAGCAGAGAATTTGGTAGAAAATGGCTTTGGTTGACCCATTAGTAGTGTTTGCCAAAAGGGAGAATCTCAAGTCCTGTCTAGGGACCAGCCTTTGCATTTCTATTACTTATCAATTTCAGGCTGTTTCCCTTGGAAAGCAGCCTTTTTAGTCTCCTTCCCTGAAGGCCAGGGAGAATTTTGTTGGCACCCATCTAGACTTTACTTTTAGTTGGTAAGAAAGCTATGAGACAGTCCCTCCTGGAGGAGAGGATCCATTCTTTATTGCCAGTCTAGATAGAGCAGTCTAGGAAATAAGACACAACCCTGAAACTGAAAGGGTACCAATGTTAACAGCATCTCAGTACCAAGTGTGGCTGCTGGGAAGGCTCCTGTAAAAATGATCAGCAAGGAAGAAAGTAATCTGAGAATCTGCCTGATAATACTTTTTGTATCGAATGACTTAAGTATAGCTGCATATGTTACTGGGTTGTTTTCTGGTTGGTGTGGGACTGTATGTCAAGACTTCTTATTTGAAATGTTACTTTCTTTCCTTGAAGCTAAAAATATTAGGAAAGAATGAAATTTAAATAAACTGTTTGTGGGCTACTTGGGAGCGCTGAGAATGGTTCTGAAGTGAATATACTTCAAAAATCCATGTCTAGATCAATCTTGCATTATGCACACCTGCAAAAATAAAACATTTCTGACCCTCTAGCCATAGAATGATTCTGTATTTTATATTTGTGAGGATAATTTTTTTCTTTTTTTTTAATTGAGGTATAGTCAGTTTACAATGTTGTGTCAATAAGGATAATTTTTAAATGACAAAAATTGCAATGCACATAAATGAAAAGCCAACTATTATTTGCAAAGTTAAATTCCACCATGAAGATATGAGTTATGCATTTTTCCTGAAATCTTATTGTATTTCAGCATTGGAATAAGTGATTCATGTATATTATTTTATATCCTTGTAGTACGTATTTACTATTATTTTCCCCTTTTGAAGAATCAGATGCTCATAGAGGTTAGGTTACTTGCCCCAGGTTTCAGTGCCAGTAATTCAAAGCAGCTGTGATTTGAAACCAGGCAGTTTGCCATACCTGCCAGGTGTGGATCTGTGTTCTTAATAATAATAACAATTAGGCGCTATGCCAAAGATTTTATAGTCATTTCATCTATTATTCATTAAAATCCTGGACGTTGGTACTATTATCATCATTCCTGTCTTACAGCTGAGAACTCTGAGAGATTCAGTAGCTGTTTCACAGCTTCCAAGGCAATGGCTTCCAACCCATGCAGTCGGACCTGCCTCCACATGAACCCTAAGCAGGATCCTCACTACACAGCTTGTGTGTAGTTAGTCACACGTTTGACTTGTATCTCTATAGTTTTCTTTACAATTTAATGTTTATTTCTAAAGAGAAGATTTCATCCTCATTGTAAAATTCCAGAAAAACCTCCTCATATTTCTTAACGGTTTCATGCTGAGGGACAACTTTATCCTGCCAGATCGAATTTGGTAGCTATTTTTCTGGTCTACGTGAACAAAAATTTGATACAGGTTGCTTTGTGTCTTGCAATATGACCAGAGCTTAGATTAGCTCATTTTTAGTTGATAGAATACATTTTTTAAAATCAAAATTAACTAAATTTATATTAGGAAAATTCTAGGCTGAGAAAATTTGACCCAAAAATTCAGCAATGTTGAAAGACTACATCTGACTGGAAAAGCTATGTTTTATGTTACTTGCTGATGTTTTATGATAAGGGAAAAGTGATCATTTTTATTCTTCAAATACAATTTTGCTTAAAGGATATTAGTAGAAAGTAATATGTACCTCTTTATACTGTGAATTGTGATTGGAAAGAAAATGTGATTGCTATTCAGTCTCAAAAAATAATCTACTTCATTACAGAGGCATTCATATTAAATTATAGCTCATTCTAGACCAGTAGTGCTTTGATTTTGATTCAAATGTATGTAAAATAAAATATCATAAAAAAATTGGTGCATGAAACAAAGTAAACTCTATTATTCCAGGCACATTTCATCACCTAGTTCCCTTTTACCCAAATTCAGTGCTGTATTTTATAGTGTTTGATTCACAGGAGAGAGATCTGTGACTTCTATCTTGTTGCATGACCTTGGGGAAAATTGGCTTAAATGTATGAAAGGATATTTCAGGCATTGACTCAGACTAAATAAATGTGCTAAATTTGATACAGTGAGTGGGAAAATTTTCTCACCACATGGAACCACTAATGAACTTGGGAAGTAAACATGGTTAAGTGGACATAGTTGCCTTTTTGTTACAGTAATTCTGAATTGGCCCATTAGCATGAATATCATTTCAGTGAACTTCACAATTGTAGCTTTAGGACTGACCAAAAAACCCCCAAACCAAACAAAAACAAAATAAACTGTCTACAGATGAGAGAGCTATTATGGGTTGGATTGTGTTCTTTCAGAAGATATGTTCAAATCCTAACCCTTGGTACCTGTGAAAATGACCCTATTTATAAAAAATGTCATGGTAGATAGAATCAAGTTAAGATGAGGTCATACTGGAGTAGGGTGGGCCATTAATCTAATATGAATTGGTGTCCTGATAAGAGGAAAAGAGAGAGACACACACACACAGGGAGAATATCTGTGACAACAGAGGTAGAAATGTAGGGATGCAGCAGTGAGCCAAGGGATGCTAAGGATTTCCAACCACCAGCGGAAGCTAGGGAGGGGCAAGGAAGGAGTAAACCAAGACTCTCAGAGGGACCATGGCCTTGCTGATGCCTTGATTTCAGATTCTGTGCCTAGAACTCTGAGAGAAGAAAGATCTGTTGTTTAAAGCCACTTAGTCTATAGTCGTGATGGCAGCTTAGGAAACTGGTATGAGAGGTAACAGTGGAGCAGTGATGGGAAGGGTCACTCCTTCTGTGGTTCCACATCTTCCATCTTCTCCCTGTGTTATTATCATAAACATCAGAAAACTGGGTTCTCTTTCTTCCTCCATCACATACTTTTGCAATATTACTTCATCTCTCTGGGTCTCATTTGCTTCATTGGTGAAGAGAGGATCTCATACCCTTCTGAGTAATAATAATGGTGAACACTTATGGGAATATTGCCCATCCAGACCCAGGGCTCAGTGCTTAACATGTGTTATTTTATTTACTTCTCATAAGAATTCTTTGAGGACTGTATTATTATTATCCCTACTTTACAAATGAACCATAAAATGACATTTCTCTGTGACTTCTCACTTTTTCTCTTCTTGTCCCTTCAGAGACTTGAACATGGGAGTCAGAGCTGAATAGCGTTAATACTTATATTTCCTTGATAGTAAAGGTAACAGAAGATACCAAACTTGCCTTAATCTGAGCAAAAAGGGGGTGAAAGCCATTGGAAAGGGATGTTACATGAACAT
The DNA here is from genome assembly GCF_009834535.1 of Camelus ferus. NCBI lineage: Eukaryota > Metazoa > Chordata > Mammalia > Artiodactyla > Camelidae > Camelus > Camelus ferus. The sequence continues at coordinate 50,255,172 of NC_045702.1, read as the reverse complement.
GGTACTCTCACTTTGGCCATTTCACAGTTTCTTCATGAGCAGAAGAGAGGGTGTATATTTCATCTTCTGAAATTCTGTTTGTTATACTTGACTCCTTTTTTTTATTGTGAACAAATCTTAATATAGTTACCATATTTCTAGCTTGCTTGAAAAATCTCATTATAGGGGAATTTAATAGGAGAATTTAATGTTATAACTACCAGTGATATTCACTATATCCTAGGCACTGCATTATGTACAGCAACTTATGAGATAGATAATATTATTCCAAAACTTACAGACTGAAGCATAGAAAAGTAACTTGGCCAAAATTACTAGTCTTCAAATTCTTCTCTGATTTTGCCTTCAGAGTCTATTTTTGTACATTTCTATTAAAGAAGGCCATTAACAAGGTGACAGGGACTAATTTATAGATTAATGATCAACTTGGAAGCTAGGCATCTGGGCTCTTATAGGTACTGGCCAAAATAGGTAAGTATGGGAAATTTGGAAACATTTGAAAACTAGTATGCTGAATGGAGTAGCTTAGGATTGGGGATGGGGCACAACACCAGGATGGCGGGTACATCAGCATGGGGATATCAAAGATGAACTTGACTTCTTTCAGAATATTTAATCTAAAGCTATTCTAGAATAAAACTAATTTATCCTTAGTTACCATAATCAGGGCCAAGCAAAAATTCAGTGTTTTCCTGCTTAGCGTTTGGTTGCTTTTATTCTCCTATTCAAGAATATGGTAACCAACTGTATGCTCTGTCCCTAATGTGGACCTTTTAAGTAAATGGTAGGTTATAACCCGATAACAGAAAAGATGTTATAGTTGAAATCAGAGTGCATAATAAGGCCATCCCTTGCCCTTTCCTTGGAAGGCATAGACACTGTGTCACATGCCTCTAATATTAAAAATTCTTAGAAAATACAGCAAGCCGTAGTGTTTGAGTAGGTTTTAGAGGCAAAACTGATCTGACCAAGCAATGTATGTTGGTTAAGTGAAATATGAAAGACTGTCTGTTCTATCTCAGCTGAGGATGTTTGCCATCAAAAATGTTTGTTATGGCACAGTAGAGAGACTGAAGCTACCGGTTTCTTGCTACCCAAACTTGCCTTGGTTAAATTTGTCTTCTGTCTTCTAGACCCTAGAGAACTGTCAGTCTCCTGAAGAACTGGGCAATATAGTGTTGGAAACAGGAAGAGAGTTTGAAGAGTTTAGCCAGTTTACCAGAAGCATTTACTGGGTAAATGTACTTGGACAGTAAATAGACACTGGAAAGTCTGACTGTCTAATGTGGATTTCTCCATATAGCTGTCATGGTGAAGTGAAATATCTGTTGGACTAGGAATAAGTGTGTCAGTATTTTGGTCACACCTCTGTACAAATTAACCTTAGGACTGGGAAGTGGTGCTTTGTGGCAAGAACTTTCTTCATGTGTCAAAGCTGTGTGTTTTTACATTCCCTTTAACGTCCCCCAAATTCCCTTTCAACCTACGAAAGACCATAGAGGTCATATTGAGAATGCATTTTGTCAAGTGTCGATCACCCCACTGGATGTTTGCCATGACCTTGCTATACTTGCCACCTTTGCCACTGAAGAACATCTTCACAGATAATATATAGGAAGTTTGAAATGTGAATGACACAATAATTTTTATGTGGAAACCAAAATCTAATGATAATGGTAACATTGATTACTAACATTAAGTCAGTAATAATTTATTATGGGTCGGAAAATTCACTGATACTCCACAGGGGTAGGCCTTGCCCCCAGGACATTTGGCAATGTCCAGAGACATTATGGGTTATCACCACAGAAGAGAGGAGTGCTGCTGGCATCCAGTGGGTAGAGGCCAGGATACTGCTAAACATCCTACGAGGCACAGGGCAGGCCCCCACAACAAAGAACTATCTGGCCCCGATTGCCAGTAGTGCTAAGGCTGAGAAACCTTGCTTTGTAGCCAGTATCTTATTTAATTTATATTCATGTGATCATAGAAGATTTAAGTCTGTCTTCCAGCTGAAGTTCAAAAGGGTTAAGTCCTTTTTTTAATGTTCATTAGCCAGCATTCCGTCTCAGTCTCTAATGCTCATTCCTTTTAAACTAAGAGATGGCACCCAAACACAAACCTTTTTTTTTTCCTTCACTACAATAGGAAGTGTCCTTCACTTCAATCTCTTCATCTTTAATATGAGAAGATTTTCTGTCCTTTACCTAGAAGTCTGTAGTAATATATTTGGGTTGGAGGTAGGTAGTAGGGAGGAAAGATAGGGGGTTTAGAGATTTTCAAAAAAGTTGAGGTATTATACTTAAATGTAATATTTTTGGCAAAAATCTGTAGTCATAGCAGTGTGGGTGAAATACAAAATGTATATTTAGAATTTAGTGTTGCTCATACATATGCATTGTTTTTAGATTAAGAATGAGAGCTTTTAGTTTTTGCTTCTCTTTGTATCTTTCAAAAGCAATTTGATTTGCTCTTCTCTTGGACGTGGTGGTGGTTTGTAGAGCTTGCTGGTTGTTAAGGAATTGAAGACTCTTTATGGGTACTTAAGGATGAGAGTTTACTTCAATGCAGGCAGTAAGGTAAATTTTGGGTGTTGGGACTTAGAGCATAACAGAGGATACAGAGATGTGAGAAACACCAAATTGCACTTTGGGGAAAGAAGTGTGGAGAGCCCCATGGGGAAACTTGTTTTATTTACTGGTCACTGGTAAATCTCAGTTTTGGGATAAAGCCTGACAGATAAATAAGGTTACTGGAGTGTAAGAGGTGGGGAAAGTTAATGTAAATTATTTTATTTGAAAACTTACATTTTATGAATGGGAAATGTGGCTTAGGAAAATTGACAAGACTCATCCTTCTATAATGTAAATTTATTGCCAAAATATTAAATTGCCTTTTGAATACTGTATTTTGGAACTTGTACATTGAAAAATATAGACAGCTGCCCTTGGTAGGGTGATACTTGCCCATAGACTTTTATACTTGCACAGAGAGTCAGGTTTTATTCTGGAGACTGTGGCAGCCGCTTCAGCTGTTTTGCATTATAATCACACAGAACAAAGATGCCTTTTTGATTTACCTGGTGTTCATACTGCAAGTTGGTAGATTTAATAAACAGAGAAATAAACACAGCAAAGGTAAGGTGAGCATCATAACAACATACAAATAACACTTCGAAATTATCTGTAGAGTTGAAAGTAGATGGCTTCTAATCAGCATTTGAAAAATTGAACATTTTAAGGGAGCAATACACTGAGATATGCTCAGTGTGGCAGTCAAGCTAATGGAAAGAATGAATTCTAGCTTTTCAACGTTAATTTCAAAGCATTAAGAACACTGAGGTCTAATTTTTACTGCCTTGTATTAACTACAGCCATCATTATTTTCACAGGCATTCACTGATCATTGCAATTTATTTTTAGTAAAAAAAGGTTACTGTGCTAATGAAAATAGTATTGGACACTCTGAAACTTAACAATTCACAAGGAAAAAATGAGGAGATTTGAGGAAAAGATGAGATTCTCTGAATCATATCAAACACTGATTTGAATTGAAATTGCTAATTTGTTTCCTTTTCACCCTTTTATGAAACAAAGCTACCCCTGTGTTTCTTTTACATGCTTATTTCCCAGAAAGCCAACATCAAGATCCATGGTTTCTGCAGAATTTAAATATAAGTTACAGTAATTGCAATACTGAAAAGTCCCCATGGTATTCAATCATAATATTTTATATAATGCAGAGAGAAATGTTAATTCATTTTAACATAGAGTTGAAAGATTTTTCTGGACTTGATTTTCTTTAGACACCATATGCATATTTACCAGTAGAATAAACTCTGGTTGTCAGTTTTGTGTGTAGGTTGGAGAGAATTTGGATATGTTATATGAGGGCAGTATTCTTGTAGGGAGAGTAGAGGATGGAAAGTAATGGAACTGACGCGGAGAGCTTGCTGGGTTTCAGGCCTTGCTCTAGGGGATGCTACATCATGTACACATCACAGCTTAGGGACCTAGATGGTATTATTTTCATTTTACATTCGAGAAAATAGAGACAAAAAGCTACAATAACTAGGAAGTACTTTTTCTATATACCCTGACCCATCTCTAGTATGTGGACCAAGAAATGGAAATACTTGTCGGGGGGATTAAATTACAGTTGCTGGTTGACTTGAACACAAAACTCTGAAGATTTAGATTCATCCTTAAATACAAAGATCTCTGCTTTTTTATTTTTTCTCCTCGTTTGTTTCGGGGGAAGATTTTCATAGACTTATTCAAATTACTGCTGCCCCTAAAGACACATTGAAATATTTTCCAGTGGCCCTAAAGACATATTGATTACAATGACAGATTTTGGTACGGTGGGCACTATTTAACTTGTAAGGTAACCTTCCCCTCCAACAGAAAATTACTTTAAAATGGAATCTGTAGGTTATCTTAGTTCTGATTTTGCATTGTTATTTGGTACTGCAAGAAGTCAAAAATCCTTTTTATTTGAGCTATTTCATCCAAAATGGCAAAAGGACATTGATCAATTTAAAGCCACAGTCCAAATGTGATTTTTACACTGATAACACACTTTCATCCCTGTGTATTTTAATTATAAATAGATACGCAACCCCCCCCCAATTTAAAATAGGTTGCATACAAAAGTTCATTTCGAACAGAGTTGTTTGGAGTTTGAAACATTTTTCCATAGAAACAATGTTAGGTTTCCAGGCCAACCCACAAAAGCCTATTTAAACCATATTGTACAGTTTCTGCTCTAAAATCATGGGGCCCACACAACATATATAATAATATTTCTATTATTATCAATGCATTTGGAGTTTGGCTTGGAATAGACTAGAGCTTCACTGGGGGAGAGCTAGGCACTTGAAATCCTTCTGCCATCTTGGCAAAGAGAATCAGCATTTTTTTCTTATGATGCTGTCTAGAGTTTCCATGACCTGTGGTGAAGACTATGGCAGGATGGGGGCTAAGGCAGGAAACAGGTCATCTTTCAAGGGTGGATACATGATTCGAGATGCTTTTGGCACCAAGCAAGAGACTATTCAATTTGAATGTAAGGTTTATTCTGTCACATAGGAAGTCTGGAACAGGCAGTTTCAGCACTGGTTAATTCAACAGCTCAGTGAAGTCAAGACTTTAGGTTAGGTGAGTTTCTTGGAAATCTCTATAACCTCACAGTTATAATATATCCACTGAGGCACAAGAATCTTGTCCTTGAGTAACAAAGTCTGAAAGGTGAAAGAATGAGGAGTGGTCTCTTAATCTTATTAGGTAGGAAAATGTCTCCTAGAAGGCCCTTGCTTCCGTGTATTTCCCTGGACTTACTATTGGCCAGAACTCTGAGTCAGAAGTTGGCTCCTAAACCTATTACCGAAAGTCAGATTGTTAGAACTGGCTTAGAGTCTAAGCCTTAGGATGGATTGCAGTTCATTCATCTTGTAGGGCATGAGACAGATACCCACCTTCTCTGAGCACCTTGCAAGGTCATTTGAAGATCTGCTTACTAGGAAGAAGATGAAATGTCTTTTGGATGAATGCTATCTATTGTCTTCCACACTGTTTGCCTCTAGGGAACAATGGCCTGGGGCAAGGGGGAGGTCATAAAATCCAAATTTTTGTTTTAGCTCTCTCCAACCAGCTGAAAAGTCATGTGATCCTCCCCTGACTCCAGTTTCTATAAAAGAAGCAGGTAGGATAGATTCATTTACTCCTCAGTTTCACTCAGCAAGTGTTTATTGGGTATCTTCTTTGTTACAAGCAGTATTTTATGCACAGATAACTTGATTGATGTTTTCTAAGATTTTTTTTTTAAATACTGTCAGCAGTAGAGAAAATAGGTGGTGGTAGTGGTGGTGCAGAGGGGCCTTCTTCACCTTATCCTGTTATTTTCTCTTAAACTTGTACAGAAAAAGTACATGAAGAGAATAATAGTGCTTCCTTGAATCTAAAGTACTGAAGTAGAATCTACCTGTATTTCAGAAAAGTGTCCAGGTTTGGTGAGGAGGAAAGAGAAAAGTGTGTTGGAGGAGATGGGTGTCTGAGAACAGATGCAGGTTAGTGAGGAGTGAGATTTCCCTCCCATCTTCCACCCTGGGTGTCGTATCCATTCCACTGCCCCGACCTGGCTGAGGTGTTAGGGAGGATCGAGAGAAGGGAAGGGGCTGTGTAGGCAACATCAGATTGTGGGTGATGAGTATGAGAGAGAGAAGGCAGAGAAATCCTTTGCTGAGAGAGAATAGCAGGAATCCTGCTGCAACCAGGGTTTCTGAGATTTTCGTGAAAGTCCATTTTCAATGGGAAAGGATACATATAATCAAAGGTAGCAATAATACTGGCTCAGGATAAATATGTTTTGTTTTTTTAAGTGATAAAATATATTGCAAAGAGCTCTGGTGATTTTAATTACTGTGCTTTGGAATTCTAGTGAAACCTTTTGGGACAGTGTAGATAGTAGAGGATTACAGTTTATGTTATCTACCTATTTATCTGTCTGCCTCAGGAGTCAGCATACTTTTTCTGCATAGGACAAGAAAGTAAATATTTTACACTTTGTGGGCCTGTGTTCTAAGTATTCAGTTCTGCTGCTGTACTACAAAAACACTGTTTCGGTAGACAAATGGGCTTGGCTATGTTTTAATGAAACTTTATTTACTGGACAACTTCCTTCTGTTTCCTTCAATTTCATACAATTTTCATGTCATGAAATACTTTTTCACTTTTGCTATTTTTCAACCATTTAAAAATGTAAAAGTCGCTCTCACCTTTTGGCCTAAGAGGAGTCAAGAGTCAGAGTTTTCTCTCGGGCTGTAATTTGTCCACCCTTGGTCTGACTCTCATCTGTTTATCTGTCTGTCTATCTGTCTATCTTTCTTCTTCCCTCTTTTGTCTGTGAGCAAGAATCTGATTCCATTAAATTCTATACAAGGAATTCTTTTGCATGTAGTCACTTCCTCTAAACACTTATAAGGAGATAGAGAATAACTGATTTATTGGATCTCTAGTACTGATTCACTTTTGTTTTCTGTGGCTGAACTTACAGCGAGCTTTCAATATTATCATTATTATTGTAAAAATTCTATATTTAGCATTCTTATAACCAGTTTAGAGTAATTCCTTTGTGAAAGATCCTTAAGGAAGTACATTTTGTCTAATAGTAAATGATCTTGAGTCTTGTTAAGACTTGAGAACCGTAGGCGAATGATAGTGTCATGTCAATTTTTACATCCTCAACAGGGCACTTGTGTTTTCTGAGGCAGACAGGCAAGACTTGGATGGCTGTATATTACTGTTTATGAGCCTTATCCTTTACTGCAAATCAAGTGTTTATTCCACTCCTGAACTTAATTAGCAGCTAAGAGCTTTGTGCTTTGTATTTTAAGGAAGCATGTGATTTGTTCATTAGTTCAAAAGCAGATTAATTATTATATCTTTAGTCACCATCTGTAAACACATCTATATTGGTGAGCTCTCTCCTGCTGAGTTACCTTGAAATGCCCTGTGGTGTTTTATTAGCTTTCAATTCTGTGTTTATTACAGTTGGCTGGAGATTTTTCAATTTAGTTTATTGGCCATAGAAAGTCCAATCCTTCTGTGGAAACTACCAATTTCTGAGGGTGAGAGATTTATTAATGCTGGCTATCAATTTGCTATAAACATTTCCCCAAGTCATACTGTGTTTTGGTTTGGATTAAAGATATTAGTAGTTCAATCGTAAGCCAAGGTTTTAAGCACCTTATGTACTGTCTAGGTTCAAGGAGGAGCAACAGGGAATAAAATTAGTAACCTGCATAAAAATGTCTTCTGAGTCCAAGTTAATCCCAGACTGAATTATTAAGTACATGAGGGCAAGAGAATAAATGAACAGTTATCAGTGGATTGGCACTTCAATATTATTTAATTTTGGTGTTGCAACAACACTTTCAGGTTCCAAGAGATTTTCAAAGAATTTAAAGAGCTTGACTAAGGTCAGTGGTGGAGCTGGGGTATGACCCAAAGTCATATGATGTGTGAATTTATGATCCTCTTCACTAGTGTCTAGGTTGCCAGATTAAATTAAGGATTCTCAATTAAATTGGAATTTTATCATATCAACAAATAATTTTTTTTGAGTACAGGTATGTGCCCAATATTGCATGGGACATACTTATACTGCAAATATTTATTGTTTTCTGAAATTTAGATTTATGTGGTTATCCCCTATTATCATTATTATTATTTGCTAAATCTAGTAACTTTAGTTGTGTCTTCCTCACCTCCTACTTCCCTAGGTATTCAAGCTGTCCAGAGTACCCCACTGTGCTGCTGCCTTTGGATTATTAACCCTGTCGTAGTCCATTCAGGCTGCTGTAACAGACACCATAGACAAGGTGGCTTATAAACAGCACATTTATTTCTTACAGCTCTGGAGGCTGGGAAATCCAAGATCAAGGAGCTGGCAGATTCAGAGTCTGGTGAGGGCCTGCTGTAACATCACGTGGTGGAAGGGTCTAGGATCTCTCTGGGGTGTCTTTTATAAGGGCACTAATCCCAGTTGTAAAGGCTCTGCCTTCATGACCCCTTCACTTCTAAAGGGTCCCACCTCGTAATACACCATCTAGGGGGTTAAGATTTCAACATAACATGTGAATTTTGTCAGAATACAAACATTTAGACCATAGCAAACCCCATTGTTTATGTTTTTAGTTTGAAGTTTACCTACTCAAGACCAGTAAGTGAGGACCTTATTCTTGCTGGTTTTCAGTGTCCAGTGACTAATCTGATAACGTAATTTGGGTTAACCTGTTTATCAGAGCTAATGGCTTCTCATGTTATTTCTTCCAAGTTACATATTTATTTAACACGATTTGCTGTAGCTAATGCTTTAACACATAGTAACTGCAGGGGCCAGAACTTCAGACTCCATACAAAGAAAATGGAGAAGTGTTTTGAAGCCATTCTTTTAGATATTCTGGCTGTGTTATTTTTCCTCACAGAACTTCAGTTTATGATTTTAACTATACTTTTTATTTCATCTAAAATTTGATTATTGTAGTTCTTCATTTTCTTGCTTTCCCATGTATTTTAAGGACATTTTGAGGAAAATTTTGGTGCATTTTCAGAACAAACTGTGTTATAAAATACTTTTTAAAAACTCAGTGGATGACTGAGATTGCTAACAATTCTGAAACTATACTTTTCACTTTCAGTAAAAGGTAATGTTGTACAATAAATGTTTTCTTTCTTGAGCAGTCAGAATACAGTGGGAGGAGTTAGTTCTTAGCATCTGACCGCTTAACCATATATAAGATTAGGAGATCCACAGTGCAGTAATCCAAGCCAGTGCCTTACATACTCTGCCAAAACTCTAGAAACTCAAATCTTTACCCTCCAAATCTCAGAGGTTGGGCTGAAAACCACTGGTTACATTAGGGGATGGTTTTATTATCGAATTACCATGAAGCATTTAATAGATGCTCCAAACTCTTCTCAGCCCACTAAGCAGAAAAGGTGTGTTGTTGACTATGCTGTGGAACAAGTCCTTTTTATCTCCCTAGACAGTGGCTTTTTCATCTGTGAAATGAAGTGGGGATGGGACGACGTGACCTCTGAGGTCTTTATTACTTTCTGGCTCCCATAGACTTGGGAAGCCCTAAATCAGGTGAAGCTTCTCCAGAATTACTTCTCAGTATACCTTAGGGTAGGTAGGTGATTACAAGAACTACCTCAACTGTGTGCAGATCTATTGGAATGGAGGTAGTGGATCTGGAAAGACTGTTCTCCAAGTCTCTGTAGGTAGTAATGCACTTAGATTTAACTACAGGCAGGGAAGGGCTATTTATGGGGTTGAATGGCATGTTTCATCTAAATAATGGGAGTTAAGAAAAATATCTTCTTAATGGGCCTTTAACTGTGCCATACCTCTCTTATAATTAATGCATCTGAATCTTGATTATTTTCCATTTTCCTTTTCTCTCTCCCTCACTTCTTCTTTCCCTCCAGTCTTTGCTTCCTTCCCTTCTTTTCTTGCCATTCTAACATGATGGCAGATAGGAGTTTTAGAGGATAGTCTTCCAGAAATCATACAATTGTACTTATTGCTGTATCTGGATATCCAGAGCTCATTTCTCTCTATGTACTTTCTAACCGGAGAGAAGACAAACAAGCACCTAAGCCTTTCAAATGGAGACAGTCCCTGACTTACAGTGGTTTGACTTGTGTTTTTTTTTGGCTAAACGATGGTGAGAAAGACATATGCATCCAGTAGAAGCCATACTTTGGATTTTGCATTTTGATCTTTTGGGCCAGTAGCATGCAGCACGATGCTCTCTTGTGATGCTGGACAGTGGCAGCGAGGCACAGCTCCCAGTCAGCCACAGGATCATGAGGGTAAACGACCGATACACTGACAACCATTATGCATCCACACAGCTATTCTGGTTTTCACTTTCCGTACAGTAAGTTATATGAGATATTCAATACTTTATTATAGAATAGTCTTTGTGTGACATGATTTTTCCCAACTGTAGTGTTCGAAACACAAATGTAAGTGTTCTGAGCACATTTAAGGTAGGCTGGGCTAAGCTATGTAGGCTAGGTATATTAAATGCATTTTCAACTTCGATGTTTTAAACTTACAATGGGTTTATCAGGATGTAGTCCAATCTCATGTCGAGGAAGATCTGCATGTTAGTTTATAAACAAAACAAAACTTAGGAGTATGCATTTTGGAGTTTTAGGTGGCATGTATAAGGAAAAACAGTTAAAATCTATTTCAGTTATTTTTTAAAAGTGAATTTTCCTTTAAAAATAGAACAGAGATAATGCAGTATTTAATACTGTTAGTATGAGCTTGATAGATTGATAACTAATAGCACTATTTGGTTGCTGGTTAGAGATCCAAAGTCTGCTGAGAATCAGAATGTTATGGTTAAAAAACTAGTTTAGTAACATTAATCAGAATTCCTTGGCTTCTTGGAAATTAGGAAGTTGCTTCTTCCCTACCTAGGAAAAAAATTAAGAAGTATTAATCTTCATTTATTTTTCACCAGACCACTCATGGGATGGAGTGGGAGATACAGTGTACACTATTGGACCACTTTCTGAAGTCAGTTATAGAAAACATCTTTTGAAGACAGAAAAAGACTAGTGAATGTCTCTCCTGGGCCAAAGCTTTGTCACCCCAGAGAAGGAAAGAACTCTGATGTATGAGGAAGGAGGAGAGTGAAATCAAACACGGCCACTGTAAGGCAGTGAAGGCCTTAATCCTACCAAAGGACTTTAGGCTCTCTCCCAAAGAAAGCAGATCCAAGAGGGCTATTGTTCTCATTCGTTTTTGGTCTTTCAATCTGAGCAGTACAGAATTTTTAAATGTTGATGCAACGATAGTTAATTGGAGTCAAAATTTAAGACAAACCCTTTCCCGATTTGTTTTAGGCAAAGAAGAGGCTGACGTCAAGTATTTAAGAGCTATTTCAGCTAATGGCAACAGATAGATTATGGAGAATCACTGCTTGTTCTTTGGGCCAGGTGGTAATTAGAGACTTAAAAAATAAGAGTTGAATGTGTTCCATTCTCTAACACCTTCACACGCCTCTTTTGAAAAATTCTTTATTGCTTGTTCATTTGCTTCCCTTTCTTTGCTCCCAAGTCACAGCAATTAAGGGCTTTTTCTTGCCTTCAGTGTGCCAATGTGTCCCAGTGATGTTATTTCTCTTTTCTTCAGACAATTAGTAGCTTCCAAAATCCACAGCGGTCTCCAAATTGCTAACTACAGAAGCAAAATATAACTTTATTCAAAGTGTTTAGAAACTCTCATAAGATCATAGTGATATGAGGAATAATAGGCAAAATATTTTGTCATATCTGAGTATGCTCAAAAGTTGTGATTGAAGTTTTTAGCCAATTCTTTGTAGGGGTCAAAAAATATCACCTTCTGAATTCAATGGAAGAAATTAATAATTTCCAAAAGAGACATTATAACTTTTTAAATAAGATTATTCAGAAAATGGCATAGGATCATTAAATGACCTTGGCTGAGTTCTTTGGACTGTGAGGCCTAGTTTTACTGTCCATAAAATGAAGAGTTTAGCCTGAATTGGCCTTTAACGAGGTGGGTCGTGTAAGGCTGACAACGAGAACAGCTTTTTCGAATGATATTTTTTCTTTATATCAGAATCCTAATGTATGTCCTGTTCCTCCTCCCCTGAATAAGATGGCTTTATTTTTAATTTGATTTATTTTGTAAAGCATCCTAGGGTTAACAGTTTTTTCTCAGAATTAAATCATTTGGCTGTGAACTTTGGGCCCTGGCCTGAGTCCTTTGGCCTCAAACATAGATGAAACTGCTCACCATGGAAACAGTCAGTACCAGAGGTCTGTTTGTTAAGGAGAGCAAATCTTGATTCAAACTTCCGCTCCCACCCCCAGCTCATCATCCTTAAGCTTCTGTCATAAATTGAATTGGAAATTTAGTAACAACAACAAAAAACCCCCACAGAGATGTGAACTCTGGTTCAAAGCAGAACAAATTTCCCCCAAATTACCCATGGCATGTCAGTAAAAACAGGATTAATCACAGAAAATAATTGTAGTCTTTGGACATGTCAAAACCTCATATTTAGACCGCATATCAGCCTTTTAAGGAAAAAATACACTGGGCTTTTAGTTAAGCAGTCGTGATATTCTAGATGACATATGAGAGGACTTGTCAAATATCCATGACTTGAAACCAGAAACAGCATGACTTCTTGTCATTTTAGGGAGACTTAGGAGCTAAGTCTGGTAGCTTTGGCATCAGCTTATTTTTAGCGGCATGTGATGTCTGTTTTTTCTGGTTATTATCTCTGGGCTTAATTTTGCAGTTATAGGATATACACATTATTCAGCATATATGAACACTTTCACTTAGTATATTCTGTATGCGTGAACACCTTTTTAATGAGTTAATGGGCTCAGTTTTTGTTGATTGTTTTGTTCTTAAAATGGCACTTGAGTCAGATAACCAGGGGCATCAAGTGGAAAAAATGATTATTGTAGAGAAAAGGGAAAACGGCATGTTTCTTTAAATGCTTTCATCTCGCTTATTCAGGGAAAACCATTTGGCTATTGGAAGTTGCTATGGGAAGCACACAACATTTCTGTGGCATTGCATTTTATTTTCTTATTGCTAGCTTGAAGTTATTCTTTTAAAAATTCTATGTCTACATATTTCTGTACATCTATATATCTATGTGTATACACAATTAAGAAAAATGGCTGGGTTCTTCGTTTCAGGCAGGGCCAACAGAGTAAAATCTAGCTTTGATTATAATGTTCACCCTCCTGGAATTGGTCCATTACAACCATTGTGTGAATAACCTTGTGGAAGTTTCCTGTAACCGCGGCTCCTTGGCACCATAGTGTTTTCTGTGTTCATGCTGAGGGACTGTTTTAAAGTTCAAGTCTCCTTACCAAGAGGTTTGGTATTTCAGAGACTAAATTCCCTTGTGGCTGAGCAATGCAAAATTGACCTGCTTTGTTCCTAATTCTGCTGGATAGCATATTATTTTTCTCTAATGTCATAGTATATATTAATTAAGAAGTGTTATTAAAGGACTGCTAGGGAAAGAAATGAGCCTTTGGGTGACCATATAAATTCCTTTATAACTCTGATGGATCAAGACCAATGAAGCTAGTGGTTAATTTTCATCATTAGCTGTCATTATCAAAATTCATGGATTGGATATAGCTCATGCACGCCCCTATCTGAGGCAGTGGAAATTGGATATGACTGTTTAAAGGCAGAAATTTGTTACAGGGACTGCATAAAAGAAAAAAGAAGAGGCAGAGGCTCAGTTGTAAGTTGTCGACATTAGTGAGCAACCTTATTTTTCATTCTTAAACACTGAGAGTGATTCTGAATCAGATTTATGTTTCTAGTTCTCTGTCTCTTCTCCATGCCCATCCCCACCCTCAACACAAATAATATTTGACTAAAACCAGGACAAAATCACTCTTTATTTGCTACATTAGGGATTTCAGAGGGAATTCTGTTCACCCAGGGAAAAGAAAATCAGGCCAGTTCTGAGAAACTAAAAATACAGCTATGCAAAATTGTTTCCAGAATGGAATTCATTGGCATTTGTTTTTATGCATGACAATCCTGTGGAGTATAACATTGAATCAAAGTATGATTGTGACTACAATGATTTTTGTAGTCGGTTTAAGAATATTGACTATAGATTTTCTCACATGGTTTATATCTAAGCAGGTCTATTTAAATCCCCATAGCAGAATAGTAGAGTAGTAGTAGTAGTAATAATAATAATAATGATAATATTAATAATAATAGCAACAAGATTTATTGAGTTCATAATCCGTGCCTTTCAGTGTCCAAATTACTTTACATCTGTTTTCTCTTTTAATTCTCACCCCTACCTTTCCAAGTGGGTAGTATTAGCCCCACTTAATATGTAAGAAGGTGGAGAAAATGTCTTATCAGTTTGACAAAAATAGAAATTCCTCCTAGAAAGAGAAATGTGTTAATCTGCAATCTTGATAAGGGTTCTGAGGAGACAGTGACCTCTCACCTACCTGATGCCTTCCTTTCCTTCTCTCAAGGGCTCTCTTCTTGTCACTGATGCTAGGACTTCAGAGTGAGATTGCATGGCAGAGAAGCGTGAGAAGGGTTTGGAGTTTGTGTGTTTATCTGAGATTGAAGGAGTATGAAATAGAGATGAGAGGGGGAGAAAAAAGAAGGAGCCAAAGAACAAGATGATGGGAAGCTTTTGATAGAGTTGTTTTTTATTTATTATTATTACTGTTTGTGTGTGTTTTTGCACACGTGCATACAAACTTGGAGTCTCAGCCCAAGTAAAACACAGTGTTGGAGAAAGCCTAAGGAACAGAGAGGGTGACAGGCTGCAGCCTTTCCAGGAACTGATAGCAAAAGGGATCAGATTACTTTGGACTTGCCTCAGCTAAAGAATTAGGGGCTTAAGTCTATTTCATTATGAATCTTGATTGGCAGGGAGATGCCCAGGGACATCTCTCATATCACAGATTAGGAAACTGAGTGTAAGTGCTTGCGTGAAGTCACTCACCTTGTCAGGGGCAAGGCTGGGATGTAAATCTGGATCTCTCTTAATTCAGAGTGCTTGGTTCTCTTCATTCTAGAACTTTAGAATAATGATTTCCAGCAGGAGACCTGGTAGAGTCCCAACAAAGAAATGTTATGATCATATCTTTGTTTACTAGCAGTTATAGTAATCTGAACTTGGTAATCAGATGTGTTCAAATTTTTTAAAAATATATTTTAGAGAGTAAAAAGTATGCCTAAGAATATTAAATATTTAATTTTATCAGATATCATCATCATACCATTATAATCTGGACTTTTAATGACATTTTATTTCATTCCCTGGCACCAAGAAATTATGCAACATACAACGCTTTATTTATAATCTACACATACAGTGTTTTGCTATTCTTTTGTTTTTGGAGAGTTACAGAGAAGTAAATTGACAGGTTTTACAAACTGTTTTGTAATATACCAGATTGTACAAGAGACTTGTAGTAGGCTGAATAATGGCATCCTGTTAAATAACTTCCTAATCCTGGGAATTTGTGCATGTCACCTTATATGGCCCAAAAGGACCTTGTCAGAAATGATTACATTAAGAAGTTTGAGATTGTTTTGATTATTCTGTATTACCCAGGTGGGCCCTACATGCAATCACATATGTCCTTATAAGAGGGAGGCAGAGGGACATTTGATCCATGCAGAAGAGAAGGCAATGTGACGATAGGGGCAAAGACTGGAGTGATGCTGCCACAGGCCAAGGAGTCCCAGCAGCTACCAGAGGCTGGAAATGGCCAGGAACAGGGTCTCTCCTAGAGCCTCTGGTGGGACTGTGGCCCTGCAGACACCCTGATTTCATCCAGTGAAACTAGATGTTGAACTTCTGGCCTCTAGAACTTCTGTGGGAGAATAAATTCTGTTGTTTTAAGGCACCAAGTTTGTGATAATTTGTGATGGCAACCCTAGGAAACGAATGCCACACCACAGAGACGTCCAAGCCCTCAACTAAGCTCAGTCCATGAAGAAATCAAGGGCAGTATGCATGCTTTTCCCCCTCAAAGCCAGGGCTATGGAAAGGAGCCTCTGATGAGAAACCAGTAGTGGCAAGATAATCCCCTGCTTAGGGATTCTGGGCATCAGGGAAATGGCCTCTGTCTCTTCAAAGAGAAAACTGGTCTAAAGAAGAGATCAAATGTTATGAATTTTGTTGTATTTTTAAAGATCGGAATGCCAGCAAACAGGTTATTTTCTTTTTAAGCACACCAACATAAGAAAAATAATAAAATATATCATCTTCCCAGAACTTAGAATAATTATGCGCCATTCTGACTATATCTTTATTTCACACCATCTCTTATTGTCGTTTTAATTCAAGTAAACAAATTTAGGAAACTGCATCAATAATTTGTATTGTGTAGGAAAAATTGTTAGTAATTATGGTTAGACAATTGATTATTCAAGATCTTTTTTACCATTTAGTTGTGCAAATAACTACACACATCTAATTATAATAACTTAGACTTCTTTCATGTTACTGCTTCACATGTAATACTTCAAAAAATTAAAATTAGTATTTTCCTTTCCAATATCAAAGATTTTAATCTATATGCCTATGCATCAGATATATATATCCTGTTCTTCTTTCTTTAAATTTCTCTGGTAATACCAAATTTAAAACAAAGCAGTTCTGTTGATACAACATTTAATTTGGAGGTCACTTATATTTTGAATGGGAAATCAAATTGTGAGTTTTTTTTTTAAAGTTAAGTGGCTACAATAGAATTTGACTTCCTCTTCCTTCAAAAAACTAAAATTATCAATGAGCAGCATTTTTCTTTAGAATAAATCAGCCACTATGAAAACAAGCTTCTTCAGCTGGTAAGAAGTTGTGTGCCCTGATTAGCAAGCAAGCCACACTAGACTTCAAGCATTTTAAAATTGAACCAAGGGCCCTGCTGAAGCATAGCTTCTATTGTTTGGTAATGAGTATTTTGCAGCGTCCTTTCAAAAGTAAACTGTATTGTTCCCTTGCTAGTTGCAGTACTTCTGAGTGAGGTGATTATGGTTTGTTAAAAAGCACTTTGAGGACTGCAGAAAAATTATCTACTTGAAGAAAGATTTTTTCCCCCCTACGTCTGGTGATAAATTTAAAAACCTAGAACATTTCCTGAATGCCCTAGCAAAGGCTTTAAAATTATCTGAAAATCCTGCCTTTGATCCCAGGTGCGCAGAGTCTAAAAACCCTTCAGATCCCACAGGCAGGGCTCTGCTTCCTGAGCTGCTGGTTTGGTTGGGCAGGAAATTTTGCATAGTATATGCTTTAAAACTTTGGTATTCAGAAAGGAATAATAAGTCCAGGGCAGGACTAACAGCTCTGAATAAATAGAGCAAATTTTCAACACGCCAAGTTACTTGTGGTATAGATACTGAGAAAGCCTCGTACATCATATAAAATGTTAAACCGCTGGGGCATTGAGCTCATTTGTATTTTCTGATGGACTGTCTATTATAGGGCTCTCAGAGTAGTGGTGAGGCTGGTGGGGTGGGCATAGTGTGGAACTGCAGCTCCTCTTTTACCTCTTTGCATTTTCAAACATCCTTTCTTCTTAGTTACTTGTGTCATTTCATTATTACCAAGTTAAAATAACCATGGTCTTGGTCCTGTTCTAATATATTATTTAAAAAAAATATTTGCCATATAAACTTTTAATATCTTAGTGTAAGCAAAGTTTGGAATACAGGGGGCAAATACTGGATAGGGCCTACAACACCCTATCAGTTCGTTGATTCCTTATTTCCCTTGAAAAGTCCTTGGGTTCTTAATTTAATGAATTGATCTTAGTCCTTTATTGTCTCAGGACAATGAAGAATCCATACCTCTAAAGGGTTCTAATTTCCCCACCCCCTGTAAGCATATTTTAGGGGATATGGAAGGATTAGAATTGTCTCCATTTGGTCTAAAGAAGTAACTTAATTTTGACCCAGTGAAACTCTACTCTTAAAATATAAGTTGCTTCCAAAATAATCAGAGCAGAATAATCCCCTGGGGGGACCCCTCACTTCTCCTACTTATCCTTCCTACCCACCCTGGCAGTTCTCATTCTTAATCCCTGACATTCTTCTCCATCCGGAAAAAAATATATGTTTGAAGTGCCCTGGAGTCTTATGCACTGCCCCAACTTGCCACAGAAACATGTATTCTGTTGTTACTGGGATGAGTCAACATCATCACATAGAATTTTGTTTTCTTGTCTTCATCATGCAAGGGAATTAGTCAGAGTTCTGTTAATTCCCTAGCTGTTTCTCTGCCTTGAGCAGAAGGGACAACTAGCCATGTAGGTTTGTCCTTTCTGGGACCAGCTCATCTCAGGTCACTGTAATAGCCTCCCAGCTTGCCGTCTCCTAGGACCCCTCTTCTCAACCCCACAGGGCTGCAGACCTCTACTTCCCTTGAAGTGGAAATCAGTCAGCCCCTCTTCCAGAGGGTTTGGCAGGAGAACAATATACAGTTTTATGTATAATGTGTACACATTTCGTAATTCCAGCTCTTCCTGTTCCCAAGTTTGTGGAGTAGTCCCATAGCAGCAAACATTACACCAAGCTGTGAGGGCTTTTTCCCTTAAAATCTTCCGTTATTATCAGTAGCATGCACAGAAGCACTGGATTGAGTTGTTAGGTACATTCAGTCCTACCAGGATCCTCCAGTTCCACTCTTTGGATCCCACAGATTTTGAACCACTTTAGATTTATAGTAACCTAGTGGAGATACTTCCAAAACTCTGCCCACTGCTGCTTTCTCATCTAGATGTAAGCTACAGGAAGGCAGGACGTTTTATTCCCCTCATCTTTTGTAAACTGATGTACTCTATGCACCTAGACTTACTGTTTAATGAATAAATCTCTGCGGTAACATATTTGCATTTTGGGAGCAAATAGTAATAATTTTTTCTAAAACCTGGAGAAAAAAAATATTCCTTGAAGAAATCAGGAGATGGAGTTATACTACTTGTTAACCCTTACCACACAACTGACTACATTGAGATACTTTTGAGAAAACTGTGTATATGATGCTTGTGGTCAGTCTGTTCATGAAGATGGCATGTTATATAAGAAGTTCTGTTTATTGATAGGGGAAGCAGAATCCTTTTGAATTACCATGTCAAGATGTTAAGTATGTAAGTAAGCTCAGTTGCTGCTATAATTAAGTAAAAATCGAAAGTGACTTACTTTATAGGAAGTGAATGCCCCTTTTATTTTACCTGTTAATTTGGTGCAGAGTATGATTGTGCGTGACATATTTTGAAAGTAGGCATTACACAAAAATTCTGTGGCATGAGGCTGTTAACCTTGTTAGAAGAATAAAAAAGCCCAATTGACATGGATCACCTGGGATTGTCGGAGTCTTCTATTGCTGGCTATATTTATGCAACAAACAAACAAACAAACCCTCTCCAATCCCCTAAATTTATCTAGGTGTCACACCTAGTTTTGAGTTCAGTGATTTTCGGACTCTTCAGTGGAAAGTAAATAAAATAATACAGTTTTATTGGAAAAAAATCTGGAAATAAAGACCTTATCTGATTATGAATAATACATGTTTTATTTTAGAATATTTGGAAATTAAGAAAAAGGCTGAAGGAGATAAAATCACCTTAAATACTAGTTTTCAGAGGGAACTACTGACGTATTGATGTATTTCCTTTCCTCAGTTCAGGGAAAGTAAAAGCACCTGAGTTACTTCTCATTCTTTATTTCTGATTTCTGTGATGGAGACCTCCTTTTGGTTCACCAGATCAGAAAGCTTGAGGGTCATCTTTGACTTCCCTTTCACTTACCACTTCATCATTTTTAGCCTTCTTGGTCCTACCTCTTGGAGTATTCCTGTGCTCCATTTCCTGGTCCAGCCTGCACTCCCATGAACCCAGGCTCCTTTCATCAGTTACTTGGAATCCTGCAGCAGCTTCTTACCCGGTCTTCCTGCCCCTGGTCATACCCTCCTCTGCAGTATGCACCATTCTCAGACTAGCATATTCTTTTTTTCTAAACGTTAACCTGATTGGGTCCTACTCTTGCTGAAATCCTTTCACAGGCTCCCACTGCCCCCCTTTTCATGATCTACCCTGATAACTCTCCAGCCTCACTTTTGCCCTTCCCCTCCCCGTCTTCTCCTCAGCTGTCATGCCAGTCGACTGGCAGTTCCTAGACTATACTTTCCTTCCACAATGTTCACACGTTCTGTTCCTTGTACCTATAATGCCTTTCTCCCACTTCTTTGACGTCTCAAATCTCCCGAAGTCTAAATAAATGAAGCAGAAAGACATTCCAGTACTGTGTATTTATTATAAATTAGTATTTTGAACAACATCTTCCTGTACCTCCTCCAGAACTTAGCTTGTCCTCACCAACTCTGGGAACTCTCCCTATTTGCAATGTTTCACTCCTTTTGTGTTCCCACTATTTACAACTAGCACTTAGGCATCGTAAGACTTAGGACATAAAGTGATCCTAAATATATATGTCAGGTGAAAATAGTTGAGAAGCAATATTTTAGGTGGATTTTATTTGAACAGTCAACAGTATATGTGGACTGTTTATCATATGCCAGGCACTGTTCTGTGGTTCCTGTGAATTAGACCTCATCTTTACTTTCATGGAGTTTGTAATCATGGAGGCAATAGGAGAACATACACTCAACAGAAAGCAACAAATAAGTAAGATAATTTCACAGGGAGAAAAATAATTTTAAGTAATAAACCAAGATAATGCGATGGGCTTGGGTGTGGTATGAGTGGGAAAGGCTGTGCTTTTCATATATGCCAATTTATTATGCAGGCATATGCCAGTCGTATCTTAGGTTGACACCGACTGGGAGTGAGAGCTGTGCATATTTATGAGTCTAAAGGTATTAAGGTTAAAGGCTTTTTTGAGTAAACAGAGGGCATTTAAGATTTGAAGGAAACTAATAACATTCAAATAATTGAATGACTACATAACATAACAAGAGATTCTGGACAACCACAGAAGACTGAATGAAGTAAAACAATAAATAGAACTTACAGAGAGGTATATGTCAACTTAATGTAGAGAACACCTTTTAAATGCTTCTCATCATTTATCACTTATCATCAATAGAATGTATTTGGTGAGTCCTCGACAGGGGTTGTGTTCAGGTAGAGGTGATCTGTCAGAGGCCAGTGGGCAATTTCTTCTAAAGGAGAGAAAAGCAGCTAAGACAGTTTCAGAGAATTAGGTGCTCAAAGAGAAAATGATCCTAGCCAGAGAAGGATGACCACTCAGAAGTGGATGGAAGTAGAGATGACATTTCTCTGGAGAAAGGGTATGTAGAAAAATATGTAAGAATGTGATTCACCAACCAAAGGGTCTTCATGCTAAATGGCTGGAGAAAAAGGAACAGTAAGGAAAAAAGATCATGTGAATTAACTGGAATAGTATGTTTATCTTTTATTTTAGGCATAATAATATGGTAAGTGTTCATTTTTGATATTCAGAATTATTGATTAAAGCATAAATTTACTTGGACTTAGGCTTGGCTAGGTCAGGAAAACAACTGTTTATCTTTAGAGCTGCTATTGCCTTTTATGTTGTGGTTGGCATTTTGGCAGGCACAGGCATTAAATTGTGTGCCACTCAGAACTAAATATAATTAACTTAGTTTTCTCAGGCTTTAAAGAAAGGGACCTTGGCTTAATAAAAATTAAGGAAGCTTTATTTGAATAACAGTATACTGCAATACACTACTTCTATTTTTACCTGTCACATATTTGTTATTTAAGTTATACATCATTCTTAGATTATTATTGTGCTCATTTTTTTCTTCTAGCAAAAACAATTTAGTGTCAGTATTTTAAGTTATGAATGCTTCGTAGAGAAAGAGTTAGTTCAGGAGAAAAAGCAGGCAAGGTGGAAACCTGCCTCACTTTTTACATTTTCTGAAGGAGAATAATAGTCATTTCCTAATCTTCTCATAATGCCTTTGAGGCATTAGACAGACATTGCCACTTAAAAAGGAGAAAAATAGGAATTGAAATAGGTTTGCTGGAAGTATAGATAATAAAGGAGAAAATTAAACCACAGAAGTAGATTTAATTTTTTCCTCAATGTTTGTGTCTTTAGCTTGTTTATCCTTATTGATGGATGGTTTTGACAATGATAGGTAGAATGTTATTTTGTTTATTTAACAACTTATTTCAACACTGTATTTCTAAATGAACCATTTCACTTTTTTTATCTGAAAGGTGACAGCATACTTATTATTGTCCATTTCATAAATACCCACTTACAAATAGACTTCTTCACACCTGGGTGTGCCTATTTGGAGACACACTGAAGAAATCCTCCCAGTATGAATTACTTCTTGGCTTTCAGACGTTAAGATGAAATTGCTTAAAATAAAAGGAAAAATAAAAATCTGCTTGCTTCAGTGTACATTGGAAGGTTACAAAAATTGGGTCAAATATTGATATTTGCTTTCTGGTATTTTTGTCTTTTAATTGGCGAGTTAATAGGGATACTTCCTTGGGTGAGATCATTTTCTGTGAGTTTGGGAAGAATCAGTTTGCCAGTGGACACATGGAAAATACATCCTTGGAACATATGTTTATTTTTTATTATAAAAAATTTCAGTTATACAGAAAATATGAATAACACATTTAACAGCCACCTACTCACTATGTAATTGTCAGATCTTTATGCTTTGTCTTATTTACGTTAGGACTTTTTGTTTTTGTTTTACAAAATAAGGCGTTCAAGACATACTTGAAGCAGTCTGTACAATTCACTCACTCCACAGAGGTAGATACTATCCTGAGTATGGTGTTTATCATTCCCATCCATTTATTTATTCAGCTACAGTATATTTAGCCACAAATATCATCATATCATTTTGTACATTTTTGAACCTTATACAAATGGTATTTTATACAAACCATGCTTTAGCTTATTATTTCATTAATTTACTGTAAATTTTAAGATATATCCATGTTGATATATGTAGCTGTAGGTCCTTTATATTAATTACTGTATAGTATTCTATAATATGAATCATCACAGTACTTGTATATCCATTCTCCTTTTGATGAACATTTAGATTGTTTCCAAAGTTCCTGTTCTAAGTAATCTTGCTATGAACATTCTTGTGATTTTGCCCAAAAAGGCACGTGAGAGAATTTCCCAGAAGTAGAATTGCTAGGTCATTTATTAGTTTCCTATTGCTGTTGAAACAGATTACCCCAAACCTGCTGGCTTATAACAACCTGCTGGCTTAAAACAATACAAATTTATTATCTTACAGTTATGGAGGTTAGAAGTCTGACATGGGTCTCAGTGGGCTAAATTCCAGGTTTTGGCAGAACTGTTTCTTATGGAACCTCTAGGGGAGAATTCATCTCTTGCTTTTTACATCTTCCAGAGAGTGCTCAAATGCTTTAGATTGTGGACTCATTCCCCTGTCTTCGAAGCCAGCAGTGCTGTATCTCTCTATTATTCCATGTCACATCTCCATCAGACTCTCTTCTTCTGCCTGTCCCCCACTTTTAAGAGCCCTTGTGAATACATTGGGCCCACCTGAATAAGCTAGGATAGTCTCCCTATTTTAAAGTCACTTTATTAACAAACGTAATTCCATCTGCAACCTTAATTCCCCTTTGCCATGTAAGGTAACATATTCACAGGTTCTGGGGATTAGTTCATGAATATCTTTGGGAGGCCATTATTCTGCCTACCAAAGGTCATAGGGTATTACAAATCTTCTGCTTGACTGGATAGTTCTAGGTGATGCGTGCATTTACACTGCTCTGAAAGTGTATCAGAATTTTAGTTGTTTCATATCCTTGCCAACACTAGGATTTAAGATTTTAAAATGATGTCCAGTCTGTTGGAGGTGACTGATATTTCACTAAGCATCTCTTCATGTAATTACTGGCTGCTAAAATTTTACTTTCAGTTTATTGTCCATTTCTTTTTTATTTCTTTTGGTTTGTTTTCTTGCTGCTTTATGGGTATTCTTTAAATATGCTCATTACTAATTCTTTGTTAGTTATTTGCATTGCAATATTTTTCCCTCAGTGTGATTTATTTTTACACTTTTTAAGAGTTTGTTTTATTGCACAAAGTTTTTGATTTTGAAGTAGACAAATTGTCTTGTTTTACAGAGTATCCTTCCTACTTGAAGTCATAAAGATATCCCTCTTTATTTTTGAAATGTTTCTGCAACAGAGCCAATTATATGTTTTAATAATTTTCTTTGTAGTTGTGTATGCTTCTATCTATATTTGTGAGATGAAGCAACACAAGCAAGTCTGCATTATTGGCTTGGCTTAGTTTTATAGGCGGTAACTCAGAACTATATAATTAAAAGATTGATGAGTTTATAAAATGTTATTGGTAGGAAGAACTTTAGAGGTGATCTGGTCCAAACCTGAGGCTCAGAGAGGCAGGGAGCAGCAATTCTAGAACTACTTGCACTGACAGAGTGAACTGCATAGATACTGCATTATATTATCTTCATGACTGAGGAAGCTGCCTTACCTTGAAGAGTTTTATACTACTGGTAGATAACTTAACTCTTGGACTGAGTAAACAATGGATGCTGATTTACATCCAAGAAAATAAAACAACATTTACAAGGTAGAAATTTTCATGAGACGGTAGCAGATTACTTCATTTCTAACTATCCAGGGAAAAAAAGTCAGCATCAGAAGCAAGGAATAGTTGATTACTGTGGCTGTAATGCTTATTCATCCTTCAGTGATGACCATGTGAATATAAAAATAACCAGACATCAGTTTTGTTGAGAATCAACTCTTTCCCCCAGAGTATTTTTTTTTAGAAGGCTTCTATCATGAACATGCCTCTACTGTGGACCAGGTTCCAAAAGGAAAACTTACTTTAGGAAAGTCCCTCAACTTTTCTGGCTAGATACTCAGCCACCTCACTTATATTAGTAAATTGGAGAAGGGGCAGTTGTGGTACTCACTAAGAAACATGTTTATTTTCTCAATATCACTCAATTCTTAGACTCTTTAAACTCAGAGATGAAACTAGTACATTTCTTATGCCCCGAATAAACATCTCAAGAATTTTTCACTTTTTTCCTTAAAGGAGTGTTGCAGAGGAACTTAAGAGTGAGTGACAGTTGACAAAACTGTGGTTGCCCAGCAACTGGCAATTTAAATATCTAGTAGCTGATATGATTTACTAGCCTGATAAATGGCAAAGACTTTAATACAATCTTAAGGACTGCTACAGATGTTGCATTTAACTATTTATGTGTGTTGATTTGTCTCAGTCTGTTTTAATATGTGCATATATATATATATGTACATATGCACATATTTTCCTGCAGAACTGGAATATGAAAGCAAAGGCTGAATCTCCTCCCCTATGTGACATTAATAGAAGTTGCCTGCAATAAAATGATTTATTTTAGCCCCTTTGTTTTTATTCAGATACTCAGTTTCAAAGGAGGCTTTCTTACTCAGACGGAATAAGTGTCCTGTGGATTGAGCACTGTATTTGTTTTGAGTTCTGCGACTTTATTTGTATACTCAGTAATTATTGTTACCTTATTTTTGCAGGTTTTATAATTTGAAACTTCTCTCCATTTTTTGAAATGGACTGGTGGTTGCTCTTTATTCTTCCCAGTAATAATGAGGTTCAATAGGTTTGGCTCTGTAGTGAGTCAGCCTGATTGATTAGTTTTTTACTCATGGGCTCAAGAGGCTTGATTCCATCATGAGCCAGTTACTGGAGCAGGTGATTCTTCATCTTCCTGACTCTCCTGACCCTCAGTGGACATCTTTCATAACGTTCTTCCAAGAGATGATAGAAAAGCTGCAACCCATCAGTAATAATAGTATAGTAACCCAAAGAGTGCTCCCTCTTGGCAGGAGGTCAGCACTATAATTTTATATATAAAGAACATAGGCTACTTGAGAGACAGTCTGTATAAAATTCTACCCTCTTGTTGGGAATGGAATATGCTACATAAAACCAACTACCACCATCCTGTTACTAGCACAGAACTTGAGATAATTTGGAGGATAATTTTAACACTAAAATATTTTATTGATACGGAAATACAAAAATAGATTATTTCAAACATGAAATTCTTGAAAGACACAGCAAGGTAATTTTAAAACTGTTTCTTGAAACTATTTACAATTCATTGAGTTAGGGCTTGAGGAATCTTGAGAAAAGAACATTTTTGCCCATCATGCATGTTTGAATAAAATTCAAAATCCTAAAGCTGCATGCAGCTCTTCCAGGGTAACTTTCCTGTCTGCCTCTAATTATAATGAAAACTCCATTTCCAAATTCCTGCAGTGCTTGTGCTGTCCGATTCCTTTAAAGAAATCACACCTGTTAAGGCTGCAGTGTTTCACAATTCCAGGGGCAGTTTGCAACATGGAGTCCCCTGACTGTCATAATGATATCTCACATTTATTGAGCACTATACTAAGCATTTAAAATATATTGTCATTTGTCTGTAGTGATCCTACAAGTAGTTATTAGAGCCAGCATCTTACTGATGAGGAAGGTCAGAGTGGTAGAGTAATTTGCCTGTAAAAATACTGCAAGAAAATCAGAGAAGTGAAATTTGTATTACAATCTGTCAGACTTCACAGCCAGTGCACTTTTTTTTTTAACTGTTATTCTGTTATAAACTGTTACATGTTTTGTAGTTTCTTAATTGTTCATGTGTATATGTGGTTTCTCCAGTGGTTCTCACACTTTAGCTCACTTAAGAATCATTGTGGAAACTTATTAAAAATACTGTTTCTGGACCCTTGTCACAAAGATTCTGATACAAGAGGTCCTAAATAAGTCCCAAGTGTCTTAATCTGTATTTTTAGGGGAGTCCTCAGACCACACTCTGAGAAATTCCTGGTGTGGAATCTGTGAGGCAGGAATTATCTGAGTTACGCTCTTAGCTCTGTACTGAACATTCATAGTAAGCACTCAATAAGTACATGTTAAATTCAAGCACTGTTAAATCTGTTGCTGCTGTACTAAATATAGCCCACAAAGTTTTATAGCATGAACCTGGGTGGATCTTAACTTGAATATAAAGTTTGTGCAAGTTAGAGAAGTCAATACCAATTGGTAGGGTGAAGTTTAAAGAACAAGATATCTGATAATGATGATTCATTTTTTTCCATATCAGTGTATTCTGGAAACTTAGGTGTGTCCTAAGATATTGGTGTGTGTTTAAAGGAAGCCTCTGTAGAAAAAGGAAAAACATAAGTGAGGAAAGGAACCAGAGAGGGATGGATGTTGAGATAAATCTTAGGTATAAAATAGAGGTCTTTGGGAGGGGATGAGAAGGAGATACAGATGGGAGATGGGAAGTTGGTTCAAGTCATTAGTGAAAGTGGGTTCTTTGGAAAGGGGTCAAAGAAGTAAATGACCTATTCAATTAGAAGAGATCTTGGAGAAGCCTAGTGGAAAAGAGGATCAAAGGCAGGGCAATGCAGAATAAAAGGAATCAGTGACAACACAGGTGTTGGTTGGGGAGGGGTTCCATGTACCTCACATTTCTTGGCCGTGGCCCTGGTGGTTCAAGGCTCATCTTGTTTTCCTTCTTTATCTTGTGGGTGTTCTGCTGTTGTCATTTCTTCACCTGAGGTGCTTATTTGTGCATGACTGACGATGTGTCTTGGCTGGCTCCAAGTCGGACTGAACACTAGCAACAGAGCAGTGAGTAACATGATCAGTGAAATTCTGCCCAGAATAGAGACAGGTCATAAGTCTATTGAAATTAACATGGTGATCTGTTAAAACAATAGAAAAGTTCTTTAAAATAGGATTTATATGGTACCTGGGGGATATACTTGATGTTTCTCTTCAAATTTCTACAAAATGATAGTTGTTCTTAATTTGCTATTTTTTATGTTGTAATGTTTTTCTTTCCATCAATACCCAAATGGTGTGTGTGTGTGTGTGTGTGTGTGTGTGTGTGTGTGTGTGTATAGCAGTGAAAGATTATGGTAAATATGGTATATTCATAAGCAAATGATAGGACAGTATTTTTCCTTAGAGTGCACATTTGCCTTCTAAAAGAAAAAAAGCAAAGAAAGGAAAAAAGCTTTAGTAATTAGATCCCTGTTGTAACCCTAGCAGAGTGTGAAAGATTAATAGCTGTGCTGCAGAACCCTGTTCCAGGGTGAGAGGCACTGTGTGTCACTGTTTTCTCCTGAGATGGAACTTGGCCTGAAGTAAAATACAATTTTTATACTAATAATGATAATACTAGTCAACATTTTTGAGCACCTACTCCTTACCGATTATATTTATTTTCTTCAAGCCTCACAATGACCTGGTAAGTTAAAAATTCATCTTTAAGCAACTGAGGCGCAGAGAGGTTAATTGACTTCCAGATCACACAGCTAGTGAGATGTTTAATATGGGCACTTTGCCGCATGAGGGGAGTTTTAGATCTTCAGGAGGTAAGTTGCAGCGTTAAAAAAAAAAAATCACAGAAAAAAATTTTAATGTATTCAGCATTGAAGTTTGAAAGAAAGAACTATGTCAATCTAAATTGTCATGATGGATAAAGGTCTTTTGTATCTGGCTAGCTGATTGTAACCCGTGCTTCCACACTGGCAAGGCAGTAGACTGGGAGCCAGATTCTTTTAAGCATGCTTGATCAGGCAAGTTTTCTGCAGGGAAGGTTATAGTGTATGGATTACAAAGCCCTCCTGCTGCACAGGTATCAGAGGTTGTCTGTTGCAAGTTCCTTCACTTCGACTATTACTTCCTTTTCTCAATTCTATTTTGGACTTCTGTCTCATGTGTATTTACAGGTAGACAAAGCTTTTTTTTTCAATATCCCCTTTGCCATGACTGAAGGGGAGCCTTGTATGTCCTGCAGTTCCTAGGTATTGTGATTCTCGTTTTAAACTCAAACTGATGATAATGATGACTATGACTCCCTGTTCCCTATTGTCCAAGGAGGGAAGTTGCAAGTAGAGACCTTCAAAGATGATTTCATAAAAATCAGTGCAGGAAGGCTTTATGATGAAATGGTCTTTATAGAAGCTTTTTGGGATATGACTTGGGTACTGGATACCCTGGGACTAAGCCCAGTGTTTTTAAAGTCAAGGTTTACTAAGAAAAAGTCTGTTTTTATTAGTGTAGGTCCTGAAGTTGGCAGAATTTCTTCTTAAAAAATGAATATCCAGCAGACCATTTCTAATTGTGTTATATATATATTTTTAGATGTTACCATTGAATTATATTTATAGTATAGGCTACTGAATCCTATCTTAAATATGCAAAATATATGCATAACTAACCTTCCAAGCTGCATTCTCTGCTCTGTGTTACACTCTACATTGTAGCCTGTGTTTATTAAATGATTCTCCTAAAAGTCTTAGAATGGAACTTATTATTTGCTTTTAAAATGTCAACACAGAAAGTGTATGTGAGATGTGTGGCCCTCCAGTAACATGTTCTTTTCTTAGTTGCACTCTGATAGTGCATGTCAACTAATTTTTTAGTCCCCAGAGTCCCCAGGGTTCCCAGGGTCCGATTGTTTAAGACAACTTAAGTATTGTCATGAGCATCATTTTCACAGTCCTGCTTCTGCTACTGAGATTGAAGGGGAACAAGTATCCTTAAATCTCTGTATCCCATTCTCCTGTGTCTTGATGAATAGTGGTTTGATTATTCTGATGCAATTGCGAGTTTGTAGAGCTTGCCTAATAAAGAGATATTGCTGAGCAGAAAAAAAATCTGAAGCTAATAAAGTGAGAAGCTGAACCCTTCCAATGATCTGAGAAATCACTTCAGCTGAAAAGTCTTGGTAATGATGTTATCTGGAAAACAATTCATGGGCAAATTTGGTTTTGAGTGTCTGGTGTCTTCCCCTGAATCATGAAGGCGCACACCTTGTCTGGGTCTATTCTTTCTAGATGGTGGTCCAAACTCTAGAGTATTTTCTTTCTTTCTTTGATGTAAGTCAAAGGACTGTATTCTAGTCCTTTAGAAGTTTATATTAATAAATTAGATAAATGGCTCTGCCCCAAAGTCAGGCAAGTACAGACTCATTGTTTTAGCCCTTCCCCTTTAAGAATTTATTGTGTCCCTATATGTACCACGCATTGTGGTAGTTATGGGGATTGATGAGATGAGATAGTGCAATCCCTGAACCGAGGAACATAGTCTCACGATGGACAAAAGTACTTCACTAACATTAGAGTTGCTATTATTATCTAACAAAAGAACTGTTATTATAGACATGTACAAGACACAGTGGGAACATACGTGGGGAAGTTGACCTTTTACTTGGAGTGATTGGTTAAAAATTCTTGTTTGAACATGACCTTAAAGAATTTGAGCTGGGAGGTAGAAAAGAGGTGATAGTATCCTTTGGGGAAGGAGGCACAAAAGCATGGAAATGGGAATCTGAGGTTTCCATCACAAGTATCTGGTACTCAGTAACGAGTCTGTTGAATTGAGTAAGATAAGAGTGACTTTCTAGTGTTTCTCTCTAAAGATGAAATTACGGCAGAATTTCAGGTTCTGAGGCATAAGAGAGAGACTGTAGGTATGATGAACCTCCTGATACTCAATGCACTGTACAGTGGATGTTATGAATTGAGTCAGCCCATGAAGCCTACTATGTAGAGAATTTGGAGCTAATAGCTCCATATCAGAAGAAAAGGACCTGCCCATGAGTGTGAATGGCTTTAACAGACTGAACTATGCATTACAACTTGCCCTAAGTCTGAGAAAGGTGTATTAGAGACACATAATTTTTGGTAGCTACATAGACTACAAAAGCATTCTGCTTTCTTAGTGGCACTGCCCAAATAATACCAATTGCCCAAAAGAAAAAAAAAGAAAACTACTAAGAAGCTCAGGCTATAGTTTAAAAAAAAAACCAGAAGAAAGATTGTGGTAGGAAGGTGAAGTCCAAGTCATATTTGAAAGCTTATGCTGTGGGAATTCTCCTAGACATTTATAGCAACTTTTAAATTTATTTACCATCTATTGTGACTGAGTTCAGTCTATTCAATGGCTAGGTAAATTCTTTAGTAAGGACCTGTAACTCAATGAGTCAGTACTGAAATTGTGAAGACTAGTAGACAGTCTTGGTATTCCAGCCACTCTGCTAGAATGGCCTGTAATTCCTTGTGATGCAACAAAGAAAGCACTGGGTGAGAGGCTGAAGGCCAGACCTCCCATTTTCCACTTACGTGTCTGTGAACAAATCCTAAAACTGTCTAAGCCTCAAATCCCTCATCTGTGAAATG
Source organism: Camelus ferus (assembly GCF_009834535.1). Taxonomy (NCBI): domain Eukaryota; kingdom Metazoa; phylum Chordata; class Mammalia; order Artiodactyla; family Camelidae; genus Camelus; species Camelus ferus. The sequence goes on along the minus strand of NC_045702.1, from coordinate 50,223,844 downwards.
GGAATAATAATGGCTTACTCAGTATACTCTAGAGGGCTGTTGTGAAGATAAGAGGAGATAATCCTCGTGCAGATTCTTTGCTATCTGTAAAGCTCTGCTGACTTGCCATATTACTGTTACGGAAAAGGCCATGTAGGTGGAATGGTTCAAGGACCTATGGAAGCACCTCCACAATGATGTTTATGAGAGCAGTGTGGGCTGAGGCAATGTAATGTGTTAGTGCCCTCTATTCCCCTGGCTCCACAGGCAAGGTAAGACATTGCGAGACATCACCTCCTTGGGCTATTGCTGTGTGCTATATTCCAGCACAGAGCAACAATAATATACTTATAGGCAGCTGACCAACTTGTAGTCAGAGATGACCTTTTTGAAGCAAAGACTCTTAGCCCCTTATTGTGGATCCAGGTAGCTCAAGGAATGTAGCTGAGCCCAAATAACCATTTTTCAAGAGCAATAAGTAATATATTTATAGCGGTAGTTTTGCTCTCCCTGTGCTTATATTTACCTCCTCAAATGGACAAATTAATGTACAAACTAATTGACACTATTGAAGGCAGATATATTTCTGTGTCTACTTTAAAAATCCATACTCACAATCAGCATAACTTTTTTTTTCTTTTTTCACTTAGGTATCTACATCAAGGCCAGTTTCCTATTATTTCTAGTTCAGACTTATCATAAGAATAACTAATAAACAAGGGGAAAACTTCCCTATTCTAAGAAAATAGTCTGTTTCTTTGCAGTCCATTTAGATAAAGAAGTGTGGGGAGATTTACGGATAAATTGCCCTTTCTCATTGACAAATATTCCCCCACTGACCCCTCTTTTCCAAGCAGCTGAAAATGGTCTTAATTTGTATCAAATTTCATATCAATTTTGTCCCTGAAAGGTGTGAATATGGCTGCTAATCCATTGATTTTGTTGTCTGTGAGTAGAAGGAAGCTTATGTAGCCTGATTTACACACACACACACACACACACACACACACACACACATGATATGCATGTACATGTAGAGGATTGATACCACTGAAACTTTTTAGGAGAGCTCTTTAAATGACTGTATTTCAGTTATGCAGCTATAGTTGTGGTAACTTTGGTTTAATGTGGCTCATTGGAAATGCAGATGTAATAAATGGAAAGTAGTATGTGTCAACATAGAAATGCATATTAATTTTCTTTATAACAGTGTTCAGATAACAAGGCTTTCATAATGTTAGGAGAATGTGTCATGATTAGGCAGTTATTAAAAAGGTTGACTGGCAAGGAGAGTTGTTTACATTTTAAAAAGGTATTTAATGATGATATTTTGGAAGCCAAATTCATATTTCCATCTGAGATTCACTTTGCAACTCAAGTCTAGAGCTATAAAGGCAAAATCCAAACATTATGTAACTAACCATGAGTCACCATGTCGTGGACAGTTATATTATGTGTTTATGGAAATAAATGGCAGAAGTATGTAGAAATAGAAACATCTTTTCAATTTTAGATTTTGGGACAAGTAGCAAAACTTTGGCTTTGATATGTATTACCACTGTAAAACTGTTGGAAATTATTGATTACATTAAGTTCTATTTGTAAATATACAAGTATCAATTGTATAAAGCAACAAAATAGATTAAAAAGAAGTTTTTTATTAAACAGCAGGGTAACTATGCCCCTGATGGAACATACCTTTCAGTGCTGCTTCACTTACATTCTCTTAAGGTTTCCTGTCCTTTCCTTTTTCTTATTTTTAATTTAAAATCAAAACCATGACATTGAGAATCAAGAATTTATCAAGAACATTTATAAATGTTTCAGGCTGCAATGTAAAAAAAAATTAAAATGCCCAAAACTCAGAGCACACATTCATTATTTTTAGATAGTCTATAAATTCAAATCTCACTCAATTTTAGCTTTTATTTTGCTTCATTACCCTTTAATTATGAAGCATATACATCTCAATTTTCTCACCTATGGGGGAGAGTTACAGGTATCTATTAGCATGGTTGATGTGAAAATGTTATAAAATATGGTATATCCAAAAGGACTTTGTAACTATAGAGAACCATGCACATGATGTTATTACTTTAAAATATGACACTGACATCTTATTATTTAGAAGTTAAGGTCATAATGTATGTTTGCTGATACAGAAATCAAAGGAATTTTCTGCTCTTCATTTTTCATCTTTTTTCGGTAGAAATAGTGCTTTCTCATCAACCTGGAAATTATGATTCTTTAAATAATACTGATAAAACAAGCATATCAGTATAATTTTTGAAGGAGACTTATAAAAATATGCATTTTATTGTTCCTAAATCTTAATATATATCCAGCATGAAAGATGTAGTGAGAAGTAGCCTGCTAGAACTGGTGACTCTTATTTAACTGTTTTAAGTAACTAGCATACTTCTATTTTGAGATGATTTGAAGTATTATAGGTATTCTTAGGGATGTTATATAGTTCTTCAAAGGAAATATGTTTCTATATCCTGCTTTATACATTTGGGCAAAAATAGTAATAACACTTTCAAAATACTGATGGGAAAACGAGTCACAATAAATATGTTGGATTCTCAAGATAAAGAGATGTACAATTCTCAGAGTTACAGCATTCTGTCTATAAAAATAGTGCAATTTGGATATACTATTTTAGTAAGAAACTCATTAAGTGCAAATTTAAAAGCTTCTTCCTCTTCTTTTTTAAAACTTTGACATTCCAGTAAGCTGTGAGGAGAATGTCCTTCCAATTCCTCTTCCCTTGCTGAAGTGTCTAGAAGTGAGAGTACATTCAAATTAAAAGCAGAAAGTCCCTGAAATTCCTTTCAAGAAGTCCATCCTGTAAGTGCCTCTCCTAGAAAGACTATGGTTGTTATTACTTTTGACTGGAACAAAATTGCAGAAGACATCAAGTAGAAATGAAAATTGTAATGGGAATTTTCTGTCACCCTTATAGTTTATAGTGTATTTGTTCCTATTTTTCAGTCCATGAATTTTTTTTTTCTTTTGCCAAGGAGTCCTTATCTCTAGAAGGAAATCTTTGTTAATGATAGTGAGAGTTAAAAATGATAGTTAAAAATTACTATGTAATGGGATACTTACATCCAAAAATTCCAAAAAAAGTTAAAAATTTTTGTAATAATGATAACAGTAAACAAATTAGTATAGAATACTAAGTTGGAAAGAATTATTATGTGAAGTGCTTTGCACAGATTCCTTACACGCCTCTTATTTTATTTTGATGTTCGCAATATTAGGCACGGCTGGTAAATTTGCTCTTTTATAAATGAAGACTTTTAAGACTCCTGGGAGGTTGTGTGACAGCCTGTTGAGCTGTGCCTGAGCTGAGACTCAAAACTGGATTTCTGTGTTTCTTTTCCTGTGTGTCTTGACATAACCTATATAATACACATCCATTTTTCTTACATTCTAGGTTTCCCCTCTCCCAACCCCTCGTGGACCGACATTGCCAGCTGAAGGAAAGCTGTGAACCCGCATCTCAGCCCATCAGTCCTCTGGATTCCCATGATGAGCTCGCCAGTACAGCCAGGTCAGTTTGGTTGTTTCTTTAACCATTAACAGACCTAATATAAAAGATTTTGCTTTCTGTTGCTTCAAACCAAGAAATTTAAGTTGTGAAATAATTTTTTTTTTCTGATGAAGATTAGTTGGTCTAATGCATTTTGACCATAGCTCATCTTCTATTACGTAACCAACTTGCTTTCCAGGCGATTAATATTATTTGCATTGTTATCTGAGTACTGGGCTTTAGTTCTTCTGCTGCCAGTGTAACATTTGGATTGCATTTTATGAAGTTATAAATATTTATTAAATATGATGTAGACGTCTAATTCACACCCATAGTCTTTCTGACCTAATATGTGTCTGTATGTTTTTAAAATTGTGTTGTGGGCTTTGGAAGTCAGCCTGTGGATTCACTCCTCCTCCATCTCTTTGACACACAGGAAGGATATTTCTCCTCCCCACCCTTCTTTGCTCCCAGTTCTGTTTCCTATATACATATTTAATTATAATCTCAGCACCTGCTTCCTCTGAGTCCAGTGTGATGTGTGGCTCATGTAGTGTTGTGATCAGCACAGCCAACACCCATTCCTCCAGGAACAGGGTGTCACTTTTGGAACAAATACAAGTCTTGAGAATGACAGAGTAGGTTCAGATATCACATGTTAAACATAGACAAATTTAAAAAGAATTATCTGTTTGGATAATTATAGGAAATATTTACTTCTATACACTCTTTAAAAACATCTTTCAGCATATTGATATTCTTGAGTTATCCAACTCCTGAGGTTGAAGCTAATGTAATATTTTATTCAGAATTTATAAAGGGAAATCTTTTCCCAAGCTTTTCACTCTGTGTACTGCCACACCCAGATCAGCTGCTCTGGAATTCCAGTGTCTCATTAACCTTCCTCCACGTCTCCAACAGTCTGCCAGCTTGTATGTTGAATTTGGAACTGGAAATTATTGGAGGATATAAGTGTAATAGTTGATTCTAAATGATGGAGTAAAGATATCCCACAGTCCTCAGTCACAGTCATGATTTATGTTCAGGATTGTCATCTGAAAAAGCAGATGAAGAGTTACCGAGGCCTCTTGTCTCTGAGTCCCTGTAACCCAGTTGTTCTCAAACCTTAGCATCACAGGGGGGGCTTGTTAAAAACAAGCCCCATCCCCATAGTTTTTGATTTAGTTTGTCTTAGGTGAGTCCCAGGAATTGCAGTTTTTACCTGTTCCCCCAGATGCTACTGCTGCTGCCTGAGGACTACACTGTGGGAAGCTCTGCTATACCTGTTCCTCCCTGCTCCCCTTCCTGTCCCCAACCCTCACAGGCAGTATTATGTGTGAGCTGCATTACCTATCACAGTTATACTGTAGTGTTTCTATCCTTTCTATTGAGTTTGACTTAAAATGATGTTTGCATATTATATATGTGTGTATTACATTTTAAATATATATTATATTGATTTATATATAAATTTAATATTTCAAAATTGCATAATTTAAAAGAGGCACTTAATTTAGAACTACCATGGTCAAACATTTTTGGTCTAGTGATAGAACGTGTTAGAATCATTAAAAAAACATACTAAAAACAATTGGAACAAATTGGCTAAGTATGGATGTGGCAGAAAACTTCCTCCATGTCTACAAGTTATTGTCTATAATTTATATAGGGCGCTGTCTTTAATTCTCAAGACCAGAGACTAGACTTCTTATATATTTTTATAAAATTGTCCATGTCCCTTTATTCTCTACCCACCTCTCCTCCATATCCTCCCCACATTTGTTTCCCTCCCACTTTTACTTCACACAAGAGTGACAGGCAGATTGAACCATGGGAAAATAGAATTTTGGGCAGTTAAAACAATTGTATCCAGATGAAACATTTGAAATGGCATTTCTACCTGGGTATGTGATTTTGAATGGACACAAAATGCAGATGCCATCAAGACTAGTGAAGGATGAATATAAAGGAAAATTTTGGATCCAAATTAGAATTAAACTCAATCTATAAAACTTACTAACTTTTAAATAGTGAAAGTGTAACAATTTCAGCGTCTATATGGTCTTTCTTCAGCATCTTTGTAACATGTATGGACTTGGACCCACTTAATTTTTTTTTCTTTCTTTTTTATTGAAATATAGTTGATGTATGATAATACATAAATTATAGGTATACAGTATAGTGATTCACAATTTTTAAAAGTTATACTCCATTTATAGCTATTATAAAATATTGGCTATATTCCGTGTTATACAATATATACTTGTAGCTAATTTTATACAGAATAGTTTAATCCCTTAATCTATATTGCCCCTCTCCTACCCCCCTCCCCACTGGTAACTGCTAGTTTGTTCTCTATATCTGTGGGTCTGTATCTTTTTTGTTACGTTCACTAGTTTGTTGTATTTTTTAGATTCCACACGTACGTGTTATCATACAGTATTTTTCTTTCTGACTTACTTCACCTAGCACAATACCCCTCAAGTTCATCCATGTTGTTGCAAATGACAAAATTTCATTGGACCCATTTATTTTTAATGTAAACACCTAATCCCATTAGAACACTAAGCAGTTAGCCTCCCAGTTTAGCCCATCAAAGTCTATTTAAAGGTAACTACCTTGCAACAAATGAATACAGAAATATTTTGACCTTATTTGAAAAAGAATCAATACAATGTAATAAAAATATTTTAAAATTTTACATGTTTAAAGAAAAGTAGGCCTAATGGCCAGAATTTTATGGTGATACTTAATGTGAACTATGGGCACTTTCGATCATTTCTCAGGTAGGTCCATGTTACATCTAACTTAATTCTAAAAGTAATGTCTTTTTGGGAAGTCAGTGTAAGGGTGATTCCACTCTTAGTTTTTTCATCTTATGTGTGATTTTTTTTTGTTATTGTTGAGGTAATTGCTTAAGAGTTAAAGTATATTGTGCAACAAGGCTATAGAAATAGTTTATATATGTAAAGAATAGATGGTCAGAAGTAAAATTTACTGAACTTTGTGAGGGAATAGAGAAAAAGAAAACAGGTAAGTGCATACCCCTAACTTGAGGGAGAAGAAACAGATCTGGCTAAAAGGGACTTGAGGTTACATAGAAATCTTATTTCCACATGGCATAGGTTGTTGGTTATGTAGAAAGTGGACATGAACCCATGCCTCAAATTTCATATGGGAAAGGAGGGAGTAGTATGTATAGTTCAACTTCTTAGGCTTATGATGATAACAAATTGTAGCATTATTTTAAAACATATGTAAATGTAATACATAAAATCATCAACTACATTGGACTCTCTTTCAAAAAAACAAAGTAAAATAGTACCCAATGCTTTGATTAATTCCACATATACCTACCTGACACTGGCTCACACTGATAATATTTGACACTTGAAATCAGCATACCCTACCCCTAAGGGCTGATTTTATAATATGAAAACATCCTTTGCGGCTGCTATTCCAATGAGGACGTTCTTGCCAGCCATGAAAATTGTTCAGTTAGAAGAGTGAGTGATAAATGAGACAGCCACTGAGTGAAGCTCCTTTGACTTTAGAGTCATTAAAATTTCCTTGTGTACTTTCTTTCCTATAAACACTTCTGGTCTGTTGAGAACAGCATTATACATAGGTTTTAATCATTTGTGTTTTGGTAAGGTTTTATGAATGAAATTTGATTTGAAGAAAGTCATAGCAAATGGGTCAGGTGGGTGGGAGTCTTTTCTATTTATTGCAAGTACAAACTATGATCAGAGACCTGAAATGCACTTTGCATATATAAAGGAAAACGTTCTGCCACGAACAAAAAAACATTCTTCTGCTACTAGCCTGTGTCTTATGGTACTATATATATTCTACAGGTGAGAAATAACCTAATCGTTTGACTTAGAAAAAGTGTTTTTCTTACATCTCCTTTTATTCCCTATCTAAAAAGAGAATTAAATTGGTCTTATGTAATCACTATCCATTTATTTTGCTTTTGTTCCACCAAGGGCTCTAAGGAGTTATTGTGCACCAGAAAAATAGACTCACTCCAGTTGTTGAAGAAATTCTTTAATAGTCAGTGTTTCAGATAGAGTATTTATGTTTGTCTTGAAAATTGTTTCTGGGATAGTGTGAAGTCTTATTTTCCCCATGCACTGACACTATTCTCATAAAAATTCTCTATCCATATCGAAATATAGTTGATATCAAGTACTAAATATTACTGTCTTGATCATGTATTCAGTCAAACAATAAATACTGATTTTTCAATATAGAATTCACTGGTCTTTATTTTAATATTGCTGCCCCAATAATGTTCTAAGTTAGAGCTTCTGGGCACTGAGGAGCCCGAATGGAAGGAAGACTACGTGGATGAGATTGGCAGCCAGCTGCTGCAGTTGAGGTAGTTATTCATTCAAAACTTATTAAGCATGTATGTTGTGCTTGATAGTGTGTTATTCAGTGGGGACACAGAGTACCGAAAACATGGTTTCTACCCTTACGGACAGAACTCCTCAGTAGGAAAGACAGAAGTGTAAATAGTTGTGGTCCATTCATTGTGTTAAGCATTTTAATAATAAGTTGATTTCTTCTGTATAGCAGTATGGATGCGATTTCTAGTAATTTAATTTTCGTCAAAAGATCGCCACATTTCAGAAGGAAAGACTTCAGGGTTCATGTAATCTAGAGTTTTCCAAACACGTCAGATAGTAAAAATCATTTGATGCTCTTGTTAAAAATACAGATTCTCAGACCACCCCTCCAAAAAAGACTTACAAAGACTGGGACAGGGTATTACATAACATTGCATACTGCTCTTCACTGTGACTTGGCAAAGTGCAGAAGTGTTCTTTAATGTGTCTGATAAACACTGGTGTTTCTCATTGAGACTCCAGAAAAATAAAAAAATACATCATTAAATCCTATTTAAATATAGATGTTTCTCCTGTGAGCTAAGCTGTAACTCAGTTATTTTGTTTTCTGATAAGTAAAAAGCTAGTGCTATTGAAAACTAAAGGAGGCAGTGGTTAATAGGGAAATTCTAGGGCCTATGTGTATTCTCTGCTCTGTAAGCCATCCTGCTTCTATGTGGAGGTGAACCGAAGAGATTCTTATAGAGTACATTTTTTTTCTTCCTCAGAACAAAGTTCTACCTATTTTAACCCATATCAGACTTTTAATATGATCCCAAGTTTATAGAAAACATGATTTGAGCCTGGACATTTTTTTAAGAGTAAATAGGTTAGATTGCATCAACCCTGGAATGATTCCAGTATGACTTTTAATTTTGATGGGTCTAATTTATGTAATGTAATTTTGATGAAAGTGCACCCAAAGGAATTTTCTAAACATAGATTCCAATGGGTATGATGTCCCTGGAATTCTGTAATGCTGTGGTCTTGTGGGCTCCTAGGTGAGTTTGGTTGATAGGGTTACTATAGCTATATTGCAGGGTTCTATAATACTGGTTTTCAAAGCCCATTGCATAAAGGTAGCTAATTTCTCTTTTCTGTATCATTGTGGGAACACTTATAACAACTACTACACCCATACTGAGTGAGAGGGTCAGGCTGTTTATTTATATAAGCTAAAGGTTTGTGGCAAGATCTTATATTCTATTCCTTTTATTTTTTTCTTAGTCAAATCTTAGGCAAAATTAGTTTTCCCTTCATGCCTCTGTTTTGCTAAGCAGCTGAATTCTCTTATAGAAATGTAGAGTAGATTTAACTAATGAACAAAAAGTTCTTTGAAATATAGATTGTTATGGAAATGCTAAGTAGAATAAACAATTTGAGGGCAAGCATTAATAAAAGCTTCACTGCAAGCATTTTTAAAAAGGACTAATAAAAGCTTCACGGTTCAATTAATACAGCACAACATTGGGTTTTCTAGAAGCATATGGGGCCCAGAAGGCCTGCCCCTGTTTTTAAAATTTACGAACTCTTTAATGATTCGCCACTCTTACTCCAGTGCATTACCCACTATGGTGCCATTTCATCATTAAGCAGGAAACTAAAACCAGGACAAAGCTACAAACAAATATCATGATGTCCAAGTGGGTATTTTTTCTTCTATTTGTTCACAATATGTTACCATAAAAAATGAATGGTAAATGCAATAGAGTCATAAGACAAATCAAGTAGATTATGGCTTCCCCAGATAAGTGTGATCAGTTGGCTTTTTAATGAAATACAGGTCAAGTCTTATTACAAAAAGCTCTATGTAGCTAAAATATTTTCAGGCTCCCAGTTAATTATCTATTTCAAGCAGTGTTCAGGAAAAATATTCTAAGATAATAAAATAAATTACTCCCTTGAAGTTTGGAATTTTGTTGTAACAGAATTATATCACAGAGGATGGTATTGGTGGGAAGTGCTGAATGTTAAATTTCCTAAATATTGTTTTGGATGTATTTTTTTAATTATTGTAACTTTACAGTTAAGTGATTCTTTTGCTATTGCTAAATCTAAACTTCATAATATGTTATTCAAGTTTGAAAGATAAACCACAGAGAGCATTTTATTCATTTTCCAATTCTGAGGGACAGAGCTTTAAAAATGAGGTACAAACCTTTTCCCAAAATGTTCAGTTTAAATTTACTTTGCATGTTTATTTGTTCTTAACTTTGCTCTTCACAATTAATTTTGGTAGGTAATTCAGTTTACGTATTTCTGATTGTGCTCATTATTGTATCACCAGTTCAAACAGAAAAGAAGGTTACTTCTCATTCAAATAAAGACTAAAAAGGCTGTTCTTTTTCTAGTGGCTATTCAGGGCCCCAGACAGCTTCTAGCATGTGACTCATACTTCCTCAGCTCATGGATTCTAAGGTCAGTGTGCATCTCTACACCAAGCTGAGAAAGAGAAATAGAAGAAGTGGGTGAAAAGTTTCCATAGGCACAGTGCTTCTGTCCACATTTCATTGGGCAGAATTCAGTCCCATGGCCACTATGAAGGAGGCTGGGAAATATAGTCTAGCAGGAGTCCAGAAAAAGAAGGAAATAGTTTTGGTGAATACCTGGTAGACCCTACCACATTTGTCTTAAACATTTTACACCTGGGAGTACCAATATGGTATTGCTTACAAGAGGTGGAGTATTTCCTAATGTACTCTTGATTAAACCAATTGTTAAAGAGTTAGATAAGGTTCCTTTAAAGAGATAGAAGCATATTAAAATTAGGGGAAATCAGCTTACCTACATTTCCTAAGAGCTTCTTAAGGAAGCTTTCTTAAAAATCATATTAAACATTGAAGCAGTGTGGCTTTAGAAAATTCAAGTTCTTATTGTTAGTGGGAACTCTTCAGAAAGTAGTAATAATATGTATGGTGTAGAATATTGTGTGTCCTTAATTAGTGTGTAAAAGTCATGTCAGTGACGTTGAAGACTGTCTGCAAAAAAAAAATCATGTAAGTGTATCGGAAATTATAGTTTTGTGTATACTGAGGAAGAAGTAACTTGATACTTACAATTCTTACTTTTGCTTTTTATTGCATATTGAAGTCGTACTTTTAAACACCTTCATAGTTTTAAATATTATGATGAAAATTAGGCAAAATGTGCAGTGGTTGATAGATACTTGTTTTACACTGATCTTTTCATGAATGCAATTGTAAAACAATGCCAGGCTTTCTGAAGATCCATAAGCAAAATTTTGGTACCTCTGCAAAATACACATGGACAGCCTTCTGTTTACATCACTGTGTGGACCTTTATAGAATTTTTTTTTCTCTGTATACTTTGGAGTTGGCTCTTAAGCGTTCTAAAATTGTGTGTGTGTGTGTGTGCATGTGTGCGTGTGTATGCGTGTGTGTGTGTGTGTGCGTGTGCATGCATACCCATGTGTGATTGTGTTGCAATACTACAATAACATTCAGGAAATAGAGAGGTATATAGGGCCATATAAGCTCCATTTAATAACACACAAATTTTTTACTGTTCTCTACATATTTCTTAATTTTTATCTGTCATGTTTTGAAAATGTCAATGTATAAACCATCTTCTCCATGTATAATTTATTACCTCCAATTTGTTGTAGAGTTAGAAAGTAAAGACCTATGCTAAATAAGGTTGTTTAGTAAGATAATAAGTTCTATAAGTTCTGAGGAAATATGCAAAGTTCTCTTTTATGAGCACAATGCGTATGTTTATTTTTTCTTACATATTGTAATTACATTTTAACTGTCTACCTAACCCTTTTATTTTCTTGGTTCTTTCTAACTTGCCATATAAAACAAGAAAATTCTGAGTTTCTGATAGGTGAGACATTGTTATGGGTTTGATTTTATCATGCTTGTCCTTGCAAATTATGGTCAATATGTTTTACAAATGCATATTCCGTGTGTTTATTTGTATTGCTTCAGAGTTAAATTTACAAAATGAAAGACTCATGACTAAATTATGGTGAGTTTTTTTTTTTTTTTCCTAATCTTGTATTGATTTGCAGGAAAGGGAGAAACTCTGAGGTAGTCTGTGAAAGCTCTGTGAAATTGTTTGAAGTCTTTTTTCATGATAACTTTCTGGCATTTGATTATACAAGGCTCTTTCATGATAGATGGTTGCTTGTCAGACAGCACTGCGTAATTAACCTTTTCTTCCAGACTCTTAACTTCCAAGAAAACTTTCTCTTCATTGTTGATATTATAGCTCCACTGGCAACTGGCTGGGCTGGGGAATTTCCTTTGGAGTTGAAATTTGCCCTAATAATTTTGACCTCCTTGGAATTCTGTGAGTCCTGAGAACAGGTAATCATAGCTGCACATATGTGGGCACATCTTTTATCTTTCTCTCTCAGAGAAAATTTTTCTTCAGAAAGAAATGCTGAAATGACATATGAAAAATCATTAATAAGAAAAACTAGTTACAAGGTTTGGACTCTCTGAGATTGTAAGCATGTTTAATTAAAGTTGGTGATACCTTCTGGTGTTGTTCTTACTGGAAAGCCTACTGTTTACCTTACTTATGTTTGTCTGATCTTCAGATTTTGAGTGTTTTATGGAGATCTCAAACTGCTGTAAAAATGGGCAAAGCCAGAACTTTATCTTGAACCTCTGTTTTTCAAACCTCTGATAGGAAAAAACATGGCAAATCATTGTAGTTACTTGTTTGGTTTGCCACTGGGATCCCTAATGTCTGCCCAATACGTTCATGAATGTGGACATTTTGGAAAGGTTACTATCATTCAGGGTGCATGCATTGTCTGTTGAAATAACCCAGTGATTGTGAAATAATTCTTCCTGAAGTCCTATCTCTCCTAATTATATGTTGTATTAAAATAAGTATTATAATTAGAGATTTTTTTAAAACTGCTTTAAGAAAATAAGAACACGTGGCTAAGAAAATTCTTTTTGCATTGTTTTTATGTTATTTTTGATCTGTATTTTTGTGCCTGGAATATGGTGCTTGATTTTTTTAATGGAGAATTGAATGTACCTTATTCTGGTTTTATGTTTGAAGTGAAACAATAAATTGGAAAACCAATTTTAAAAGTAATAGTATTTCAGTGAAAAGACCTAGAAATTAGTAGAAAATGTCAGGAAGCCAATTATAGAAAGAAGAAAAATAATATATACCATAACTTGTGTTAGGTTAATGTATGCTATTGAGTCTCTGAATTTCAATAAAACATGTCAAAGTAGAGTTCATTTTCCCTTCTGTTGGGAGAATTGATAATCCGTTTATCCATCTGCCTTCCTACCTTTTAGAATTCTCTTTCTTTATTTTGCTTTTATCTTGCCTAACTCCAAAAAGGATTTGAGGTCTACATAATAAGTTTAAAAAAAATGCATGAAGAGAAAAGGAAATAAAAGAAGGAAAATTTGATAAACACCTTTAGTACGTATACTCATGTTCTGTAAAGTTACTAGAAAAGGAATGCATTTAGCTCTGAGCTTTCTGGTAGCAAGTCTTTTTAACTGTGAGATTACTCTTCCTCTAGCCTGAATTTGATCAAGGCACTGCTTTCTTTAAGAAATGTCAGTGACTGTCCATCACCTTTACCTGAGGTACTCCTGCACCCTTTCTGGGTTTGTCTTTCTTTTTCTCCTTAATGAACTCTGAATTCTGTTCTGGTCACCACATGGAACTGCGTGATTTCCCCAGGTCTTGCTTTCCTGCTTTCGGACCTTCAAATGCACCTTTCTCATTGCTAGGAGTGCCCTCCCCACCATATCCACCATCCCTCCAGATCTTGGGAAATATATTTTTCCTTCAAGACATGACTCTAATTCCATTCTTCTGTGAAGCTTTCCTGGGCTCCTGCAACATCTGTTACCTCTATTGATCATGGAACTTACCTACTGGTGCTAGGGGTTATTTTAGTAATAGCTCAGCGATAAACTAAGCTTTGAGAACAAAGGATATCTTTCTAAGATTTTTTCTTTTGGTATAAAGTAAAGCAATTGGCTCTTTTACTCCTGGTTGTTCACTTAGTTAACCAATACACTGCTTAGCATGTAAAAGGAGTCAAATAAGTGAAGAACAAAGGCATTTGAGAGGAGGCTGATGATAGTGGTGCTATCTTGGAGGGTGGGGTAGCTGTTGACAATATCTGAGCAAAACCAAGCTGCTTGATCTCTGTGGAAAATCATATCCTTTCCCTTTATTTCTTCGTATGTGCTCATTTGTTGACTTTCTGTTCTTTTCACTTCTTTTGAAGGACAGTTTTGAGATGTTCTTTTGCCTCTATTTAGTGCTACCCATTGAAATGTTTTTTCTCTTTGTAGGGTGGCTTGTCTGTCCCTTGAACAATAAACATTGCAGTAGGGTGGTTATTGTTTGCAAGACTTGCAGCCGCATGCTGAGTTCCCTAAATGTGGAAAAGTCTCTAAATTTGGAATGGCTTTAGCTAGCACAGTGGTAAAAGCAGACCTACAGCCTTTTTCCTTCTAGTATCTCGGAGCTCTCCCTGTTGCGATACTTAGGAGCTACCTCCTTCCCTATAAAAAATACACACTATCATTAAGAATAGAAGAAAAGTAAAAAAAGACTTTGAATTATGATTAAGCAGGAAATTGTTTTAAGTTAGTTTGGAATTCATTCGCCCAATATCCTTTAAGCTTTAAAAAAATTAATTCAGTCTTTGCATACTGCATTATCAACAGTAACTTTTTTATATACTAGGTGTCTGAGGACCATCAGTAAAATATGTACATGGGAAACAGCTGGTTTCAAACTTATGACTTTTCAATCTGTATGTTTTTAATTTCTCTTATTTAAAATGATGAACTTACAAGCATTTTAATATAATGAAATATTTATAAAGATTAAATTAGGATCTTAAACTTTGTGTCTCCATTAAAGGTATGTTTTGGGTTGACAGATGTTTTTGCTTGACGCTGTTGCAGCATATTTGATGGATAAAGTGGTCGCTTACTTTGGTATATATCTGTCACATGGGGTTCCTTTTGTATCTGCCAAGAATGTTCATTTTTCTAAAGATTACAGAAAGAACAGATGTGGAACAGGAAAGCACTGCATGTCTTTCACTCATAGATCTCTGGGGAACCTCTTTGGGCAGGTTTTTGTTTGTCACACACATAACAAGTATGTCTTTCTCCTGAATGATGCAATGGTCCAGCCTCCTATGGGGTAACATCTACCGACAATAACGCCATAACCCATTAGTTGATTGCAAACTCTCTGAATCCGTAGAGATTTGCTCCAGTCTAAATGAGTGACTAATTCTTAAACTACTAGGTAAACCTGAGATCCTTAGGGAATAAGGGACATGTGAAGATTGGATTGTTTATTTTGCTTGTTATAACTGTAGGATCATTAAGGAAATGTTTACATCCTGTTGTGGTTATATGTTCTTAAACAATACGTGAGTGGAAGAGGTTTGATCTTTTTGCTTCTGCTTCCCTTATATTTCTTGGCATTCTCTACTCCCCAACTCCTATGAAAAAAAGGGTTCACACTCATCAGATTTCAATAAACCCGTATTTCTGGCTTTGAATACTGTGTTACCTTATGTGTCTATTAATGAGAAATTATACAAATGCATATTTGAAGTTATTAGTAAAAAGCTCAAGGACTTAAGCTCTGGAAACAAGTGTTATCTGTTATTCATTAAATTTCCCTTTGTCTCAGTTTCCTTATTTGGAAAATATATCATGAATTTTTTATATTGGTACATAAAAGGTATAATTGTAAAAAATGATAGTAAAGGATCTAGTTTTTTTAGGATTATTACACATAAATTTGTAATTTTTCTCAACTGTGATGTGTGACTATCCTTTTGTGGATGTCTCTGTAAACTCTGATGTCTGTAGATCTTTCCACACTGATAGGACTCTGACCAGGTTCTATCACAATTTCCAGTTTTGTCTCTGTCTCAAGTTTGCTCACCTTTGAATAAATAGAATTAATTCCTTTCCTCTTTCTTATTATATGACAACTCCCTGCTCTATCCCACCCCTAACAATGAATGACTTTGTTACCTTGCTTCACCTTTTTGCTGTGTTTTTATACCATTTGTCATGCCAGCATTTCCTGTGAGTGTCCCCTCCCCCTGCGCTCACATCTTATTGACTTTTGTTATTGTACGTTGATTGCATATGGTTTAATAAAAAATATGTGACCTGAGTATCTTTTTGGACCTTATACTAGCAACATTGTCTTATCATTTCTGTCAAATGACTTTTTTTTTTGTCAAATCAAGGATGAGAGATTTATCATTTTACAGTTTCCATTCCATGGCCATAGATGAGGCTGTATTTGGTACTCGGATTTGGATCAAAGAGTCAGAGGACTCTGTGGGCTTTATAATATGTAGCAGGCTGAATAGTAAAATGGAAAGAAGAGTATGTGAAGAAGTCAGGAAATCTCTATTAGAAACCCAGTTCTGCCCTAACCTGGGGCTTTGGACAAGTTACTTTACCTCTCTGGATATAAGTTTTCCATCTTGTGTTAGTTTCCTGTGGCTTCTGTAATTACCACAAACCTGATGGCTTGAAACAACAGAAGTTTATTCTCTTACAGTTCTGGAAGCCAGAAGTTCAAAATCTGTTTCACTGGCCCAAATCAAGGTGTCAGCAGGGTGGTGCTCCCTCCAGAGGCTCTGGGGGAGAATCTGTTCATGCCTCTTCCAGCTTCCAGTGGCTGCCAGCATTCCTCAGTTTGTGGCTACTTTGTCACTTCAATCTCTGCTGTCTTTAAGATCACATTGCCTTCTCCTCTTCTGTGTGTATCAGATGTCCCTTTGCCTCCCTGTTGTAAGGATACATATGATTGCATTTAGGGCCCATCAGGATAATCCAGGATAATCTCTTCATCTCAGAATCTTTAATCACATCTGCAAAGTCCATTTTTGCCATATGAGGTAACATTTAGGGATAAGGATTTGGATATCTTTTGGGGAGGTCATTATTCAGCCTACCAATCAACTGAAATCATTTCTGCTGGCTATAATTTCTATTCATGCATTTGTTCATTCATTCATCCATTCATTAAACTTTTATTTCATGCCCACTATATACCAGACTCTGTGCTAGAAACTAGGAAAAACATGCTGACCATGCCCTTAAGAAGCTCATTATGTTGTCAATAAGATGTACCATACCAAATAAATGCAAAGATAAAGGTAAGAGAGACAACTTGGTCTAGACAATAAGATTAACTCTGTGTATGTCTCCTTTTGCATAATTTTACAGCATAAACAGTCATCATACCTCAGTGCTCATAAATTATTTTAGTAACGCAAGGGGTTATGTGCAGCCTGTGGGCCAGGTGTTTTGCAGTGGGGAAAGCATGTATCATCTTAAATTCAATTCAAAAGAATGTGTTGACCTTGCCCCCCAAAGAATATATAATCTTATATAATTCTTATCAACCCTGGCTGCATGTCAGCATCAACAGTAGAGCTTTAAAAAATAACCATGCCTGCTTCTTCACCCCACACTGTGCTTGGTTCTGGGTGGAGCCCAGAGGAGTTTTTTTAGGCTTATCAGGAGGCTCTTACATGCTGGTGACATTGAGCCCAGAGAATCTCCAGTGGAATAGAAGCCACCTATAATTCAGAAAACATATACACAGGTAGTGATAAAAATGCAAGACAAAATGCCATTAGTTTCATTGGGATATATGGAAACAAAATAATTTGGATACTCAGAGGAGGATGAGATGATATCTGGCTCAAGGGAAATTTTGAGAAGGAAGTGTTTGAAGTGTCCTTGTTAGATAGGTAAGATTTCAAAAGGCATTAGGGGAGGGTGATGGGAAGAGAATCCACAGAAGTGTGGAGGTGGGGAAAGGAGGTGGGTCATTGCTCGAGGCAGGTGCTAGGGGCCAAATCTAGGCACCAGTTCCTTTTGCTCAGACTTATTGACCTGAGAAATCTAAATTTAAACCTGATCTTCTAGATCACTTCTAAGGTAAATTATTTTCAGTGTAGGAGGGTAGAACATACTCTGTTTAACAGCTGGTAGTTTGATTTGTACTTTTAAAAAATTAAGAAATGTGATAGCTGGACCTCTGTGTACTCTTGCTGTAGGTCTTGTAAGTATTGGGAGAAGACTTCAGTGAGAGAAATAAAAATGGAGAGCTAAGTCTTTTTAAAAAATATTTAAAAAGAAGAGCATCCAGGATATGGTGACTGACTAGAAGGCAGAAAAATTCAGTAGAAAATAACAAAGGTAATTTGGAAGTTCAAGAATGAGGCTGAAATTAGTAGATACGAGGGATATTGATAGAAAAGAGAGCTAGTATTTGCTGAGTTCTTTCCATAAGCCAGGGTCTTACCACTGCATTTTTTTTTTTTTTTATCTCATGGAATTCTTTTCATAACTCTTGAGGTCAGTATTATCCTTATCCCTGTTTTACAGATGGGGAGATTGAGATTTGAGAGGTTAAATATCTTGCTCTATCAAGGTCTCACAGTAAATAGAGTGGAACGTGTAGGACTTGGATCTAGGTACCTGAATTCTAGAATTTGTATACAAACTAGTTATCAGGAAGCTTAGCTTGAGGGTAAAGTTGATGAAGAGAAATTGGACCCAAAGATAGGAGTTTAAGAATCACCCAAAGAGCGGTCACAGTTGAAAATATGAATAGCTTCAAATTAGCAAGAGAAAAGAGCAGAGGGCTGAGAATCAAGTCTCATTGAAACTTTAATGTCCCATATCTTATCCCTCTTTAAGGCTGCCAGTCCCTTAACACAAGAGTCATTAAAAAAAAAAAAAGTCCCTGAATATTTAAATAGGCAAATGAACCAATTTTTCAGTCCTGAGTTTTTTCCATTATGTATGAGTTCATTTAATAACTTCAGTGGGTTGAAGGAGACAAATCTAAATATTTTCTTAACTTCTGTTGCCTGTATCTTTGAAGCTGATTTAGTTTCAAATCCGTAGGGCTTTTGTAGGATTCCATTTTCCCACCTTACTCCATGTATTTCCCAGGAGAAGAGGACTGCTCTGTAGAGAGGTTATGGTAGTGTAAGAAGATTGGCAGGGTAGTTCAATATTTTTGTCATCTTAAACAGTTTGAAAACTAAGATAGTGAAAGACTAGGTAACACATAAATGGAGAAGCATCTTGGCTGTTGAGTATGTCTTTCTCCTCCCCCTTCTCTCAGAGTACCTGAAACTTTATTTCATTCCACTGTTCTCACAGGGTATGCAAAAAGGGCCCTATTAAATAACCCAGGAAAATAAAATTATTGCCTTTGAAATATATGTTACATTCTTTTATAACCAGATCAAGTTTTTTATGCTGGTCTTGTTCTTTTTCCTCCCATAATTCCACAGTCTGAATCCAGCATATTTAGTTGAAGGTGTCAGATAGTGAATAAAAAGAATTTATGGTTGTATCAAATATTCTAATGTTATAGTGCTATATTTCTTGTGTTGGTTTTCATGAAGTCACATTTTTCTCATTGATTTATAATTTCAACTCTTGCAAAATTAGCATCATACCTAAATTCTTAAAAAAGTACTGCAGAGCTCTAATCTGTATTCTGTATGTCCTGTTTCTTTTTTAGTACTGTAATTGAGTGCTGGGTATAATGTGGTCTTTTAAATATAACTTATCCCACCTAACTTTATTAGGAAAATTAATGGAATGGGAATCTCACAAAAGCATTTGATTAGAATCAAGGGAAATCAAACTAACTTGCATTAAAGGTCAAGATTGGCTTTCAGAGTAAGCAGTTTTAAAGTTTTAAGTAAAACAACTTTATTTACAGACAACAGTCTAGGAGAAAATGTCCATCACTCTGTTGTTTGAAAGACATTGACTAAGCTAGTGATTCTCAACTTGGGCTATGCATTAACATCATCTGGAGAACTTAAAAAACAAAAACAAAACCTAAAATGGGACCCCCCAACTTCAAAGATTCTGACTTAATTGGACTTCTCTGAGGCCTAGGCATGGGTATTCATTAAACCTCCAAAGTGATTATAATATGCAACCAGTGTTGAGAACTGCTATTAAAGGAAACATCATGGAAATACAAAAGAGCAGGAGAAAGTAAATAAATATAAAATTCTTACCCTTTAGGAGATGACATATACTTTCTAAAAAAGGAAGTATTGTCTAATTAGTTGTAAAAACTGAAATCTTAGTTCTATTTTGAAAAGAGACAAATTAATCTCATTTAGCTATTAATTGTTACAGAGATACGTGAGAGTACGTATTTATGTGTTTTTAAAAAAGCCTTTTTTTCTGGGTACTTCTAAACTCCCTCATTTTCCTGTGTTTAACTTTGTTGAATCTCAACTGTGAGTCTAGTCCCCTCCCCCCATTATTCCAGTTTATGAATTCTAAGTGTACATTACTTTACAAATGAATAATTCAAAATCAGTGGAATGAATGTCACACTTGTAGTCAATGAAAAATTCAGTGATTATCTTTTCAGCATAATGAAAGCATGGTTACTGTTACAAAGTAATGTTTGGTCACTATGTGCAAAGTGTCTTTATCATTCTGGGCCTTTATCATTCTTTCTGTGTAAGACTGGACTATTGCACATTGCTGAATAGCAATGACCATGTAGTGAGCGTTCATTATATTTCAAGTTCTGAGTGTGCCAAGTGCTGTACATGTGGTATCTCATTCAGTCATAGTGAAAACCCTATGGAGTAGGTGCTGTTTTCTGAAACCCCCCTTTTTAAAGATGAGAAACCTGTCTCAGAGACATAAATAACATGCCCACGGTTGTGCACCTACTTAGAGGTAGGGCCAGGATGTGAACTCAACCAGCCTGACACCATCAGCAGTGGTACAGGGTGACAGTGATACCATATGAAGACAAATTTTTTCTGTTTAACCAATTGGTTAAGATCAGAAGTTAAAGCTTGTACCTTCTTTACAGGAAAGTTTTCAAAAAAGACTGTCCTGATATTTCCCAAGGGAATGGCAGATTTTTCTGTTGAAGCTAACAGGGAATAGGTAGATTGCTGGCATTAGCATCTGCTGCTGACACTGGGCTAGCGGGAGGATGAGTGCTCTCTGATTGCTGGTTTGATTTTGAGGAAGGAGCAAAACTTCCCAAAGCCCTCAAGACTCTGCCCCACCCTTCACTTCCAAATTGTAGGAGAGAACACTTGGGATGGGAGGAGGCATAGAAGAGAGATCATTTGGAATAATATGAATGGGCTTGATAAGTGTAGGTAGTGGAAAACTCAACAAACTTGTGGTCAAAATACCTCAGTTAAATTTGTGGCTCTGACACTCATGCCTTAAATGTCACTCAGCTCCTTTGAATCTCAGTTTGCACATCTTTAAAATAGAAATGATGCTAGTAGTAACTGAATACCTTAACTCAAGGGACAGAATATAGAATGAGATAATATACTGTAAAAACTCTAAATAAAGTACAAGGTATTTTTCAAACTGTTAATATTAATAAAGCAGATTTTTATTTTCTAACTGGAAGCTTTTATTTCTTTAACATGCAGAATAAAAGAACAAATTAAACCCAGAAAAACTTTTACTCTACGATACTACTTGATTTAGCATGCCCTCACCAAAACCCTTGGACTGACTTCCCCAAGTGTTCAAAACCCCTAGGCATTTAAGCACTCTCCTAAGTGTACCAATTACTGTCTAATGGGCAAATCCCATGATCTTTTCTCAGTTTTCAATAGAATAGTTAATAGCAGTAGTAATTCATTCATTCAGCAAGTGTATATTGAGTATCTATGGTGTGTCTGGAATGGCTTTAAGTCACTGAAAGTTGAAGTAGTGAAAATAAAAGCAGGCAAAAATGGAATTGTCTATTAAGCACCTACTGTGGATCAAGTGTTATGTATAATATCATCTAATCTTCTCAGCAATCCCGCAAAATAGTTTTACTAGCATGATTTATAAATGAGAATGCTGAGGTTCAGAGAGCCGAAGAGATGTGTCTAGTACCTCCTAGCAAGGAAATGCTAGAACTGTGATAAAAACCTGTTTCCTGTCCCAGCAAATGGTCTTTCTTTTGACCACTCATTTATTAATTCATTTGCTCCTACTTCACCTAGTCTAAATCCTTTTAGCCTTCTTTCTTTCTATTAACATCATAGATAACTTCTTAGCTACCTAGGCTTAAAACAGTGGTGCCATTCTGCAATTTTTACTCTGCTCCCCTCCGCATCAAGTTGGCTTCAGTCTTTATTGACTCTATCCTCTGTTTTTGTTGCCAACTTTTAGGACTTACTAGTTCTTACTGCAACTATTGTAGTAGGCTTCCAACTAGTCTGTCTTTAGTCTCTCCTGCATTTGGCATAATTGTACAGTGTTACCTTGTGACTCCTACAAGCACAAATCTGATTATTTCCTTTCTCAAAATCTTCCATGGCTTGTCATGGTCTAAAAATATTGCCAATACTCATGAGATATTCCTGGTGTCCACAATATATGGCAAACCACATTTCCAGCCTTCTCAGCCTTCCCATACATGATACCAGTGTTTTTCAGGCTTGTCTGGTAAGAATCAGCTTGGGCTTATTACTACACAAGTTCCCAGGCTCCACTTGAACCTACTGAGCCAAAATCCTCGGGCCTTGTAGGGTGTGGTAAAGCCTAGTGGTCCTTGGAGAGGCTTCAGAGCACAGGTACACAACCGTGACCGTCCAAGGACTTTTGCTACTACTGTGTGTTGAGGAAATCAGCCAGTATCACCTGACATTATGACACTTAGTCGTACTTGAGTTCACACACATCGCTAAGGTGCAAACCAAGTGCTGAAAAACTCAAAGACACGTTAATTAAAGTGAATTCTCCCAAGAGGTGATTTTCTCACATTTGTATGAGCATGAGATATTTTTATGTGAGCACAATATGGAATACATAAAAGAGTTTAACTTGTAAATAAATGTTTAGCTAACACATGAATTGTCCCATTTCTAAATTTTATATGTATGTAATTTTATATATATCATTTTATAATATAAAAATATATATAATGATATATATACAGAGAGAGTCAGACACATGTATACATATATGGCTTGTCTTCCCCCAAAATGATATAAGCTGGGTTATAAAAAGACCTCAGTATTGCAAGATAAAAGTTTCACAAAAATAAGATTATGAAACAAGAGAACAATGATGACCAGAAAGTAAGATGTAATAGAGTCATTGTTCTATAAAAACCTACATTTTTGGTGAAATGGCTGTTAAATAATACACTGAAATTAAGATCATTGCTTTCCTCTTTTTCTTCTATTCTTTCTAATTTGCACCACTAATAAACAAAATTACCTAGCTTTTAAAATCTCTTTTATTATTATACTATATATATATGTGTGTATATATATATACACACACACACAGTTTTTTCTTCTTCTCAGTAATTTCTGCTTTCCCCAAATTCCTTTTGAATATAGTATTTTTATGGGCCTCAGATTTTAAAAATTGCAAGTAAAATAGTAGCATGTAATTGTTTTGTTGATGAAAAGGAAGAATCTAGACCCCCTTGGTTATCATACAAATTAGTCTTAGAAGTAAACTTGGACAGATGTTTAATTGGAAGGTGAAGAAATAATTTTAAACTCCATCAAACTAATTGTGATTATCTGTTTACCTGTTAAGTTCCTGTTATGGGCTTAAATTCATATGTTAAAGTCCATTTGTGTGTTGAAGTCCATTCATATATTAAAATTCATACATTGCAAATTCATATATTGAAGCCCTAGCCCTCAGTGTGATGATATTAGAGGTGGGACTTTGGGAGATTAATAGGTCTAGATTAGGTCATAAGTACAGACCCTCACAATGGGATTAGTTCCTTATAAGAAGAGGAAGAGGGAGAGTGAGAGAGCTCTCTCCATAGGCATGCACCCAAGAAAGGCTATGGGAGCACAGCTAGAAGGCAGCCATCTGCAAACCAGGAAGAGAGCCCTCACCAGACACCAAATCTGCCAAAACCTTGGTCTTGTACTGTGAGAAATAAATTTCTGTTGCTTAAACCACTCAGTCTGTGGTATTTTGTTATAGCAGCCAAAGCTGACTTAGTTTTTACTAAATTTCTTACTAACTCCTTAGGGCAAGAGCTATAATTTGTATCTTTGTTTGGGATTCCCTAGTATTTGATGTACCACCAGGTATCTAGGATTCAATAAGTAATTGTTGAACACAACTTGGGCTGTAAGATGATAAATCAGTCCTTGTATTTTTATCACTATCTACAACCTCTCTTGATCACTTTCCCCACCATTCTCACATAAAAACCCATGCTGTTTGGATAAATAGGCCAAAATAAAAATCTACAATTAGACCAAAAGGCTTATAGGGAAAATGGTGTGATATACTATCCACCATGAGGTTGAGTATGAAACAATGGATTTAAATTCTGCCTCTGCCTTTCATTAGCTGTGTGGGTGAAGAAGTTACTTAACCAACTCAGTTTATTTATCAGATAATCTTTGCAAATCTCTTTGAGCCTTAGATGAAATCATGTAATAAAGAAATGTGAAGGTTTTCTGAATAGTTTTATCATCCTGTACCATTATTTAAATATGTTTACACTCTTTCTTAATTCCTGAAAGAACGATTTTAGGCTAACCTGGAGAACTTTCTTTTGAATAACTTTCTTTGTTCCAAATGTATTTGCTTGTGGCAGGAAGCGATAAAAACACATGGCACAGATAGCTAGTGACTGAAGAGGAAGTTAATGGTGTTTGTTTTTCCTCCAGAATTAGTAGTTCAAAACTTAGAGATAAAAATATATCTTGCCAATTTTGGAAAATACACAATGCTTTGATTATAGGATTACAATGGACCTAAGTTTTTGACATTAGTATTTCTTTGATATTTATAAATTGAAGTGCTTTTTAAATTTAAAACTTGTAGGCTTTGCATTTTATTTTATAAACTATAATGATCAAATTATTTATTTTTATAATTTATTATAAATTTGAATATAAATACAATTTATAAATAATAAAGAAGAGTTTGTTTCTTTTTTACCCTGTGGACTTAGAAACCAAGAGAAGGTTTAGAGTAAAGAATTTTGAAATCATTTACAAGCACAAGTGATACTGCTAGGATTCCACATCAAGACTGTAAAACCTTTGAGAAGACAACACTTTAGGTGGGTTTTTTCAGCTATAATAGGAAGAAGTAAACAAGGTCTTTCCCCAGCTATATACTGAAAAAAAAACCAAACAAACCCAATTGTGATTGAGAAGTATTGTTTTATGCAAAGCAAGCTCATTTTTCACCAGAGATTCCTGCACACCCACCAGTTTGGGGCATTACTAAAGTTGGTGGAAATGAGGTGGGATGAGGTGGGGGTGTTGCAGCAGAAGGCAGCCGATTAAGAAAGTCTACAAAAGTGACAATAGATGCTATTCTAGAAAGTCAGAATATTCTTATTTCAGGAACAAATTCTGTAGTTTGGAAGGGTGAATGCAACTACTTTGAAATATCTTTAATTAAAATCAAGATTTATGTGGTCTGTTCCTGCTGCATGAGTATCATTTTGACTTTTGCCTGATTTAGCTACTGCCTGATGATTTACAAAGATTCAGGTGTACTTCGTTATGGGTAAAAGGGAGTTCTTTAGGTAGATGTTTAATTTTTTATTGCAGAATCCCTTGTGCCTGCTTCTGTTATCAGGTTTGTCAGTAATCACGCACGCTGGGAAAATTACATTTAAAGTCTTTTGAGTGGAAAGGATCATGGATATTCACTGTGAGGAAGAAGGGAAGGCAAAGATGTTGTAGGAATTATTTCATTCAGGCATTAGCTTTGAAAAGGTCATCGAGGAACTAGTATTTGGGAGTGGTAGATATTTTTAAATTGCTTCTGAGTAAAAATCATTTTTTATTTAATGAATTGGAAAAAATCATCTAGTCCAGTGCTTTCCAAATTGCATGCCATGAACTATTAGTGTGCCATGAAATCAATTTAGTAGTTGCAGTCTAACAATGGAATAGAATAAAACACACTACAATATACCAGAGTGCACACACACTGTAAGATTTAAGTATTATTTTGCAGAACTGATGTTTGAATTTTACATAGATGAGCATGTTTCTACAAATGTATAAATATACTGCACTTAATATGAAATGTATTTTTCAGCGTAAGCAGCAGTTGAAGAAGCTTGAAAGCCACTGATTGAGTTCTTCTCCCATTTTTCAGATGAGGAAATTGAAAGAGGTATTTGAGTGAATCTCCATGAGGTAGCTTATCTATCAATAAGTCTCTCTTGTTAGAATTTGGTTTTGATCACCTGTGCATTTTCTGCATCCCCTCTCCAGCCAATACTTTAAAATTTCTATATTTTTGTCAGCAGGAATTGGGTCAAAGATACTGATTCTTGGGAGATGAGTCTTCACTGAGCCTCTGAGCACGTTGCTGGGGGTTAGTTAGTACTTGTGATACCAAGTGGAAAAGATCCTCTATCAGTAAGGCCAGTTATTTTTCATAGGTTATGTCAGGTGGAAAGTTGGGACAGTAGTCTGAAAATTTAATCAGTTGATACAGGTCATCTTTATCACCTTCTACCACTTGTTTCAGTTCAATTCAACAAATATTTACTGAGCTCCTGCTTTGTGCCAGATATTTTTTCAGCCTCTTACCTCCTCCTATGTGGAGAATAAATACTCAGATCATTAAATTGATCCCTCACTGCTTGTGGGATATACCTTTGGATTTACCGAAGTATGAGATGTTTGCCAAAGATCATGGAGATGTAACTCTGTGTTTTATAACACAGAATGTCACTTTGGAACTTTGTTATGCTTTATCTGGGAATGTTTCTGGTATCTTGAACTCGGCCTTTCATACATTAGGAAGTCCTGTAGTGATAAAATTCATGTAGAATGTTTTTCTGTATCTTGCTTTCATAACATTGATTTTTATTGTGCTTTCTCTCTGTTGCTATTTACAAAGCGTCAGTTCTGCACTTAAGAGCTGAAAGAGGTTTTTTTTTTGTTTTTCCCCAATAACCTAAGAATTGAGGAAGCAGGACCAAGGGGGCCCACTGTCTGGATGCCTTGTGGAGTTTTGCCCTTTCTACATTGTTGCTGCTTCTTGTTTGTCTTTCTGTGTGGCAGTTCCTGAAGGTGGTGTTCTGTTTTCTGTCTTTCCTTCTTTTGTTTTTACAATGTTTCTGCTAAGTGTATGATTTGGTTTAGTTTGGTTATTAGTTGAATATTGGCCACACAAGTCATTTCCTGAGGCAGTTACAGCATCAGGGAGCAGTCCACAGATGGCACCATGAGTCTGCTCTTTTTTGATGGCTGTCAGTACAAAGTGGGAGACACGTTAGGTCCAAGCCAATGGAAGGAGATCTATAAGCAGACCCTGATCTTGGCGGTAGGTAGAGAAAAGTACTTCTTTTGTTTTTTTTTTTTTTAATTTTCAGTTTTTAATATCTCTGGCACTTGAAAGATTAAGCATGATTGTAGTCACTTTTACTTGCATTCTTGATTTGTAGTGGTTTTGAACAATTTTTCCACATAAATGCTGGAATTTCTTCCCCTGTTCTGAGTTTCTGTTTTTGCTCTTTGCCCATTTTTCTTTTAGGTTGTTCTATTTTGTTACTGGTTTATAAAGGCTTTTTGTATGTTATTGAAATTATTTCATTTATTGTGGTAAAAATACATGTCATAAAATTTATCATTTAACCTTTTTAGAATGTATACCTTAGTGGCATTAAGTACATTCACATTATTGTGCAGCTATCACCAATACCCATCTATAGAAGTTTTCTATCATCCCAAAGTGAAAAACCAAAACCAAAACCAAAACCCCATGGTCAGATGCCATGAAGTAGGTGGCAATGCCTTAAGCATGTGTGTTTTGTGCAGGCCTGAGGACCTCTTCATCCCTGGCGTGAGGATTGCTAACTTTTTCTCCTTTCATACAACACTAGAGAAACTTCTTGAATGATGTAATTCCCTAGTTGCTTTTCTGGATCCAAAGCTTCCTTGATTATTATTAGTTCACTTTTAAAGATGTATTCATACATCAAATAAACAGAAATAAACAGCTAAAAACTTTTCTTATATGACCATCTTACTGAGACAAGTTCTATTTTGTTGAGTCTTCATAGTTCTTTCAGTTTTTATTTAATCTGCTGGTGTTTGATGTTTTTCTTGCTTGCCAATGTGATATTTCCAGCTGTGAATGGAAATTAACTTTCAATTTGAATAGACAATTCCAGGAAACTATCTATTAAGGTTATAGGAGGCAAAGAGAATGTTGTTTTACAAGTTTTTTTGTTTTTTTTTTTTTTGTTTGTTTGTTTTTTTTTGTATTCTTGGCATTATAAGAGGAGGAAAAAGGTTGATTTAGGAGTTCATGATTGTCAGTTTATTTTTGTTTTTAATAAATATTAAGTAAAATAAACTTTGCCACTGATCACAGAAGTGATCGATAATAGACTGTGTGTGGCACTGAAAACTTATCCTCCACTTGACAAAACCATTCTAAATGGATCTTCCATGGACTTTGAAACCTGTTTTGAGCAGTAGATCCCTTTGTATATATGACTGGTTCTGTGGAACCTCAAAATCTACAGTCCATAGAATCTTATCTAAGACCCTGGGGGCCAAGTGTGTTTTGGAATTGAGAATTTATCAGATTTAAAAAATGTAGTGTGAAGCACATACTCAGTGTTACATGTCATGTCACCTTTAATGGGGCCAGAGACAGCTCCTCATAAAAAAATAATATTTCTGCAGTCAAATTCATAGACATTAATACTAAATGAGATAAAAACAACAAATAGTCTCATGTCAGTTTAGGCCAATTTTTGTTGCCAGATGAGTTATGGAAAATCTTTGTCCTTTAGGATCATGGATAAGAAACATAGAATTTCACCTATACTTTAGGGACTTTTAACTCTCTTGGCTAGAGGTGGCTTGGCTCCATCCTCCAGCAATGCCTGGTTCTCCTTGACTCCACTCAGGTTGTGGGCTTAGTATTCTCAGTATTACAGACATTTTTGCTTCTGAGGCTCTACCTATTACTCAATTATTCTTCTGCTGAAATTAATCCCTTATTTTTCAGCCATTCAGTGTCTGGGTTCTGATCCTTTATACCCAGAGTGTGTACAATTTTAGTAAATGTCTCATCATATATATGTATACATGTGCATATATATGTGTGTGTGTGTGTGTGTGTATATATATATTCTTCATTGTCTCTATTCCTTTTGCGCTGGTTTATTCTCAGTACTTGAAATGTCTTTTCTTTTCCTCCTCCTCCTGTTAAATTTATCCCCTACCACATCATTCTGCTAGGACAATTTAGATTATCTCTCTGTTATATTACTTGTATTCTCTTAGAGCTTTGTATCTTTATTATAGGATACAGTACATTGCCCCATAATTCTTTGAGTAATTTTCTATCTCTCTTATGAAACTGTAAGGTTCTTGAGAGTAGTGCCTCTTTTTGTATCTGTTGCTTTACACACTGCTTGGCACATCACAGATTCAGAGATTTTCAGCCCAAGATAGATAGAAGGTATGTATTTGGAGGTGATAGGGTGAGACTGGTGATTAGGGAAAGAGAAATGTAAAGTAGAAATAAATTAGAGAACAAGACATGAGTAGTTTAGGCTAACATGGTTTTGTTTAACTTAAATGCACATGAGGATTAGAAAATTTAAAGATTTATATGGTTTGTAGAGTTAGGAAAACTTCAAAAGGGAGTTGAAGCTAGAGACATCTTAGCAGGTAGATGGGATTGGGATAGGCAGAGGAGAATGCACAGTGCTTTCGAGAGTATAAAAGCATGCTGAGGAAAGAAAGGGTGTTGATGAGTGAAGAACATATTTTAGCTATTGGACACTTATAATGTAAGTTCTGATTTAAAAGAGTGATGGAAGAAACTGGTTAATAGGCCAAGTGGGGGCAAATTATGCACAGTAACATATAGTAAGGAAAATAATTGGATCTATTTAGAGTAAGATGCCATCGTGAGTTAAAGAATTGGACAAGAATGATATGATAAAAACATTTCTGAAAACTAATATATCCACAACATGCCCAGTGATATCTGAACTAAAGGATGGGCGGGACTGGTTTTGATTTGACTGAGGATTTGACTGAGGCTCTCCAGGAAGAGAAAACTGGTTGTTGACAGGGTTTACTCTTGACATTGGCTTGTCTTCCACACTAGAGTGTGAGTTCCAGAAGGGCAACTACTTACCCACTCTTGTTTCCTCATCTTTAAATGCTGTTCTTCAGATACTCAAGATCTCTGGACATTGCTTTTACCTTTATTTTTCACTTTAAGTGAAGACTGAAACAGGAAGTAGGATTCTTTGCTCTAATCTTGACTTGGCTTTTAAGTAGATGTGTAGAATCATTCTTCAACCTTTAATTCCTAGAACTTTAATTTCCTTTTCCAAAAATACTAAGGTTAATATAAGAATTTTTAGGATCTTTACAGCTGAATAATACTGGAGGAAATATCTATATGTCAAAAATTGTTCTAAGCTGCAGAAGTGGCATTAGGTAAATTCAGAAAATAAATCAAATATTACAGCTAATCTTCTTCCTCACCTCTTTTTTTGAAGTTTTTATTAATTTAATATCAATCAAAATTTTGTAATATATATGAAATAAATCACAGCTTTTATATAATATTGTCTAAAAGCAGTTTGGACCAAAAACATTCTTCCTAAATTAAAGGTGTGATTAAAAAAAATTTTTTTTAACTGGGGACCTAACACTACTCTATAGAGTTAAAATTAATTAAGCTGTTTTTAAAAACTCAGAAAAAACCATACAAGCAGCATTTTTTCCTTGTATTCTAACACTATAAAGAAATTTTAGTTCTTATGGAATTTTTATTCTATTACGAAGACTTTTTACTCTTAAAATCTTATAGAATCATTTTATGTAATTGAAAAGAAGAGAGGAATCTCTGATTAAAATGATCCTATATGTTTACCATATTTTATTCAAATTTATGTCACACCTCCTCATGTGTTTCTTGATCAGTGTTAACATCAGTATCTCACAATACCTGTTTTTAATTTAGTTTGGAATACTTTCTGTTCTGAATGCCACATTCCTCTAAGTCATAATCAATATCAGTTTTGGATATTTGATTAATATGTGATGTTTAAATTGTATTCTATATCCTTTAATTTTTTCCTCACTCTACAATTTGAAATACAGTGAATTTCTAGAAGTAGTTTGGAAAAAATATGACTTCTTTATTTAAAAAATGTACAGTGTAAATTGATATATTTGACCCAGAAACTATTGAATAGTTAGGGGGAAAAAAACGGCATAAACTTTAATCCGAAGGCATTAAAAACCAACATTTTCTTCATTAAATGGAACTTCTCAAGCCCCCAGGATATGTATTGTGTGTTAGATTTTGTTTATCATTCTAAATTGTCTGCCTTCTTACTTTTTGTTATGCAGAGACACTTTCAGTGGCCATTCTTGCTCAGTAACCATCTACAATGTGCAACTTCCATCTGGAAATAATCTACCTTAAACTAACAAAGTGCTGATTTTTTTTTAAATGTCATTTTATGTCTCTTATTTGCTTTGAGGCTCCTTAATTGAGGACAATTAACAGTTAAGAATTCTGTGAGGAAATAGTGTCACAACAGTAATCAAATATGTACTTTTCTGTTACAATTCCTCTACCTACAGAGCAAAATCTAAAAATATTTATTTCTAATAGCAATACTTTAAAATTACTTATTTTTACTTTGCACAGGTCCCAATTTTCTGGGTTTTTTGTGATGGCAAGTAATTTATCCCTAGCTTACTTTTATTTTTGTGTGTATTATATCCAAGTCATTTAGCCATTCATTTTGGCCAGCTGACATCTTAGTTCAGTTTGTGTTGTGTATCAGTTTGTATTGTGTAAAGGCACAAGGATCTACTTGTATTGTTTTCTCTGCAATCAGATTTATAAGAGATTAAAAAATAAAATCCACATATTCAGTAGCATAAAAGAGCATTAGTAAAACTTTTGTGACATCTTTGCTCCATTTATAAGTTACATTAATGACTGCTTTGCTTCTCAGTAATTTTCCATTTGCAACATTTTATACCTGGATACACAAATGTAATGCAATTGAACAAGAAAACAATTATCTGTCTGGTGGAAATAATGTACTTATCTCATTGAAACAATTGACTTGTTTAAGAATACACAGAAGCCCTAGTTCTGCTCAGACTGCAGTTACCTATAATTTGTAAGGAACTTCCAGGAAGAATTAAAATCCTCTGGTGTAATGGGATTGGTGATTGAACTTACTGGTTGTGAATAATAAATTTCCATGCAGAATTTCCATCTCACACACACCTCTATTTGGAACCATTTTAGGTTTGAGAACTTTTTTCAATAATCTCTGAATTTTGGCTGGATCACTGGAAAACTGCACTCAAAGGCTGTATCTTTCAGTGAAAGCTTCATGTTGACTTGTGGGTTCTATGTCAGTGGAACGTTTCAGCACTTTTTTGGCCTGGCACAAATGTTTCTTGGCATCTTCTGAGGAGTTTGGCCCACCCCATCTATAGGATCATATTGGATTCAGGATCAGCTGTAAAAGCTGTAATTCATCTCTAAGCTAATTTGGGATTTTTATTGAGTTTTGGTAGTGGACGAACACCATTGGGCGATTGAGGATTCAATATTTTTAAGAATATTTCCAAGGACATATTTACTTTAAAAATAATACACAGAGAGACTACTTTTTCTCTAGCCAAGTGCTTATTCTTCTTGTATTTGATCTTTTCACAGAGGTCAATGTCCTATTTTGATTCCTTATTATAATTTTTTCCCTCCTCAGCAGTTTCTAAAGCTACTGCAGATTTATAGCTTTTTCTTCTTTCTTAAAAAGAGATTGCTCTGGCTCTTGGCTGACTTCTGTCTTGTGATGTGGGAATGATAGGGGTTTTCATTTTTGCCTTTAAAGGTGCTGCCAAAGCTAATTTTAGTTATAACATCATAGACTGTTGGTGCCTGGAGATGCCCTAGAGATGGTTTGGTCCAGTTCTCTCATTTTAAACATAGGGGACCATGCCCAGTTTCTTAATTGTCACAGGAAGTTATGGCACTGTTATACTGGATCTTATGACCTCCTTGCAACAGAGCCAGCCCATGGAAGCCCCCAGGGACTGCTTAAAGATCTGCCCCTATTCCCTGTCTCAGAATTTGTATCTTTTGGTAGTTTTCCTCAATGTTTTTAATATTTACTTCCCTATACTTCATATTAATTTGGAAAGTCAGACAAAATTTTTGTTTTATATTTGGTTGGGATTCCAGGGTATTATGTACTATTCCTTTCTTCTTGCCTTCTGAGCCACAAAGAAATAAATATAGGGAAGAGAAAGGGTTCAAAATAACTGCTTTATTACAAAAAAAAATGTTGGGTTTAGAACACATCTTGGACTCAAGGCTGAACCTGGCTTCCTATGCCTTCTCCAAACCCCTACTGAACTTAGCCACTGGGTCATAGATGGAGAAGTTGAAACTGCAGGTCCCCATCCAGCTCCCTTGAAGGGCCTCTGAGAGACCCCAGGATCCAAGGGCTTCTGCCAAGATCCTTTCCAGGACTTCGGCCAATCAGAGCATCCCCGTCCCACCCAGAGGAAGCAGCTCCTTTTAAGTAGCTCACCTTCAGGTGTCTTTGTCTTCACTTCTTTTTTTCTTGCTTTCCCACCAAGGTTCTTTCTGACACAATGTCATTTGCATTTTTTTCTTTGAAAGATGAGTTACATTCCCTGTATTCTCCTGATTAGAGCTGAAAAAGCAAGGGTGGTGAAATCATTCTAGGTAACTGATATCTACAACTGAAGAAAATAAATGAGAATTAAGCAGCTAGCAGTGAGACCTTATACATGTACTCAGAATACTTCACAGTAATGAGAAATGAACAACTTCTCTACTCGCTCATCACCAGACCCTCTTCTGACATTCTGAAGAAGAGAAAGCTGGGGAAGACATTTATCTCTTTTCCATCTCTGCTTAGGCTCTAGACCCCTGCCAGCACTCACCATTACATTTTCATACATATACTCAAGCTATCTACAGGCAGATTCCAATGACCTTGTTTTGTTTGTTTTGCTTTTGTGTTACTCTGGGTATGAATTAAGTAAAATTTTAACTCATAGAACTCTCTTGGAATTTTTAGTTGATTTTTAGTTTTATATAGGTAGGTTTCTACAAGGTTTTACTGCTTCATTTTTTCCAAGATAATTTAAAATGATTATCTTGTTTCTTTGCCTTCTACATTAAGTCTTTAAGATAGTTACCTGTGACAGCCCAGAGAACATTTAACAGTTTCTTTCCTAAAAAGAGATTTTTTCCCTGAGGATTTCTTGCCTTGTGAAGTATGTTGTACTGATGTGTAGACACTTGTTCTTGATTCAGAGGTAAATTAAATATAATTTAAAATTTGAATGTTCTGGATACTCATGCCTTCTCCCCCAACTGTTATTCTTATGCTTACTAAACATTTACTTCCTTTTAGGAAGTTCAAGGCCATTTACATACAAAGGTAGCCGAATTGGAGATGTGTAAATCTAAGATTTTATGTTTTAAGATGTTAAGATTTAAGCTATTCCAATATCATTTTTGGAATAGGAATCATCTTTAAGATAAATTGTTTCTAAAGAGGTAGTACAGCTGATGTGTCTTAAATCGTCATAGTGTTTTTGCTTCATGGGCATATGAAGTATCTGTTACAGTGGAAACTGGGAGATGGCACACAGGAAATAGCACAGAGAAAGGCATGGGACATGGCAGCAGGTGCCCAGGCAGTAGAGAGAGTGGTGAAGACCCTGGGCTCCAGAGCTGTGTACCTGGGTGGAAATTCAGTTCTAACACTGACTTTTATATTCTCTCTTTCTCAGTTTGCTCATCTGTACAATGGGCATACCAACTAATGGTATCTACCTTAAATGTTCTTGTGAGGAATTAAGTGAATTAATGCATTTAAAGCACTTTAGAATAGTGTCTGAAATATCGTATCTGCTTTAAAAATGTTAAACTGTTAAACAGTCTTTCCATTTCTTATTGGGTTAATGAATCCAGATTCGTCTACATTTTCATGTGTTTTTCTCAGTACACTATCATTTAGGAAAACTGGGCTAGAAAGATCTTTTCTGGACTAGAAAGATCACTTTTAAAGTGAATTGTGCATCAGGAGATTGTGAGCCTTAATTTTGTATAGTTTAACACTAATGAATAACCTAGGTTCTTTGGTTGTGTGAAATTATTTGATGATTTAAGGCAATATATTCCCCACTGTCAAACTGTATATACATATTGTCTTCATCGTTGGCACTGATTTTGGCACCAAAGTTGTGTTGTATTCATTATTGCTCACATTAGAAGGGAAATATTGAGAAAGCAGTTCTCCAATTATTGACAGCTCTCAACAAATATAAAATAGTTGGGTATTTTAGAGGAATGTAGGATAATCATGTACCCAGGGGCTATAATACTCCAAGTAGAAGATTTCATAATATAATGTATATGTGTTTGTGTGTATGAGGTCTTATGTGGGTATTGCCAATTTCAAGAGTATTGAAAGAAAAGTTTTGGGAGAACCCAAAAGTTTTCCTTTAGTTTGTATAATAATCAACTTGACTACATAAATACTAGATAAATAATTAGAATCACAGATTATGTTGAATGCCTAAAGAAATATGTTTGACAACTTTTAATTTTCTTTCCTCCCACACACCACTTCCTAGTTTGTTTCTGGCACACCAGATGTGTCTCAACACAGTGGCTGATCTAGGTAGAGTTGTGTGAACACCCATGATTGTGGCATAACAAATTTTCTCATTTTGGTTACATTAATGATACTAAAAAGTAGAAGGAGCACTATTTTGCAGATATTATTATACAGATATAAAGGGTAGCTTGCCCTTTCTCTACACCTCTGCATCAGTGTTCTTTTTTGAAGCTAAAATTTTTTGTGACCACATGGTGAATGTACACAAACAAAAGCTGATTGTAATCTTACTGTTTTTTCATAGTTAAACAAGAATGGGCTACTTTCCTTTGAGGCATAGGAATGAAGAGGGATGATTGGTGGGGAAAAGTGAAAAAAAATTAGTCATAGGGAAAGATTTCTAAATAATATTCCCTTTTCTACTTTCCAGCCTTTTTGAATAGAAAATTAACTTACTGGGTTTTTTAGCTTGAAATCAGCTTTAGTTCTTGATCTCCATGGAGAAAATACTTTCCATAGGCATTTTTTATTTTGTCTTTCATTTAGGTACTATACTAATTTTCTCATTATTCTTAGCCTTTTCTCAATTTAAATGCCAGGGTAAGTACTACATCTCAGAAACTAATTTCTTTCAAAGGAATTAATTTTGTTTTTAGCTTTGACCTCATATGTAATCCTTCTGTGGGTCTCTAATTTTGAACATCTACTAATAATTTATTTAATAGTTTTTTCTCTGTTTTTAATTATAGAATAAACAATATTACAATTACAAAGAAACTGTGCCTCAGCATATTAACTTGTGCAATTTAACTCTTTCCTTTCAGTTTCAGACCATATTCAGTTTCAATTTATATTGCCTTTCACATATATTATACTCTTTAATGAGTGATTTTCAAGAGCAATTAGCTGAACATGTAGTTTACTGAATCATTACTCTGATGTTAAAGATTTAGAGTTATAATGTTTTTGCTATTATAAATTACATCACCATAAAAATCTGTTTGATATACCCTTCCTTCCTTCCTTCCTTCCTTCCTTCCTTCCTTCCTTCCTTCCTTCCTTCCTTCCTTCCTTCCTTTTTTCCTTCCTTCCTTCATTTTTGGAGTTACTTACTCAGTTTAAACTTTCTGGCCTGATATGTTAGGTTAAGATTTTGAATATTTTTATGGATCAAAGAATGTGACATTTAAAAAGTGGCTTTTGAAGTGCCTTGTCAAATTGCTTTCTAATGTAAATTGCCAACAATAATGTACGGGTTTATCAATTTTACTTTTCCCAGAACCTGGACAGTGTTGGATATTGTTTCTTAGAATTTTTGTATTTAATAGTTAAATGAAAAATAGCACTTCTGTGTTGTTTTAATTTGCATTTCCTTAATGAATAAAATGCTTGAATGTTCTTTTTTTTCTGTGTGCTTAATAATTTGATTTCCCCTTGTGCATGTCCATGTTACTCACTTATTTTTCTTCTGGGTTTTGGGTTTTTCAGATTGTTTACCTCTTCTTTGTAACATAGAAAACAACCTTTTATCTCTCATATTTGTTAAGCATATTTCCGCAATATATTGTTTTACTTTTACCATGACTATTATTTTTCTTAGTATTAAAGATTAAACTGTTGCACAGAATTTACATCTTTCTGTTTATTTTATTGATTCAAGGTTTAGAAAGTGATCATGCTTTCAAAAATACTCAATTCTATTTCATGCTAATATTTTATGAGCTAAATTATATTATTATATATATTGACACATATATACATATATGTACATATATATAGAGAGAGGAGAGATTAGTATTATAGAGTATCATAGTGTATAGTGTAAATTTTGACTTATTTTCTTTTCAGATTATTAACAGTTATATCATTTATTAAATGGTTTTCTTTCCCTACACCCATTGTTTTGAATTTCCTTTTTGTCATATTATTGCATTTTTACATATAATTAAATATTTTCCTGGATTTTCTATTCTTATTCATTGAACTGTTTCAAATTAGATCAGAACTACTTTATTTAAATTATTATTGCTTTGTAATATGTTTCAAAATCTAGTAGGTTTAGCCCTTCTTTTCAGAAATCATTGAGCTTCTATGTTCCTGAAAAACTGTGGATATAAAAATTGAAATTACCCTGTTTCCCTACCCCTGGTAATGAAAATCTTGCTAGGAAAACAGACATGTAAAAAAGTATTTGTAGTATAATGTGATAAAACCCATGAAAAGTGAATACAGAACTGTGATAGCAAAGAAAATAGTATGTTTTCATTTATTTATATTTTCTAATTCTAATGACAGTTCTATTTTAATTATAATTGCTATTTTATTACATCTGCAAAATAACTTTTGATTTTTTTTTATTTTGTAATCTTCTCACTCAGGATTATTGTCTGTGTTATTTATTTCCCAATTAAGTTCTATAGTTTTCTTTAATATGAAATATTTGTTAGAAAAAAATTAAGTGTGTGTTATGAATATTGTTTGTGACAGTCTCTAGGTAATTCTATATTTGATTTATTTTGGGGGGAATAATCCTTTGAGTTTGACACTCACATGGATAGTTGGAGTACATACTTCAGCTTTCTTTTTTTTATTGGGAGGCACTGAAACATTCACTGGTAATAC
Organism: Camelus ferus; assembly: GCF_009834535.1. Lineage (NCBI taxonomy): Eukaryota > Metazoa > Chordata > Mammalia > Artiodactyla > Camelidae > Camelus > Camelus ferus. Next base: position 50,185,627 of record NC_045702.1, on the reverse strand, counting down.
TTCTGGGATTTGACAGGATTTAGCATATACATAAGACACAAAAATAGAAATGTCACTGATGTTTACTAATACTTAATTTTTCAAATCAACAGTAGGCCAATGAGAAATTCTTGTGCCAAGAAAACTATATTCTTACGAAAACCTGATTAAAATTATGGGAAACAATCTGAGTTCTATAGCTGTGGAAACTTCAGACTGATCATCTTTAGCATGTGAATTACAGTTTCTATCATTGCAGCTGTTAATTGGTAACAAAGAGAAGATAAAAGGTGTTAAGGAGTTTTGGAAAATAAAACATAAACACACATCAAATAGTAGTCATTTCTGGAATTCTGCTTATATCAGTTGTTTAAACCCTGCTTTTTAAATGCAGAACAAAGTTTATTTCATTATTTCAGTTTTATAATCTGTACTTTATTTAAAATTTTTTTTTTAATTTGTAAATTAGGTCAGGAATAAGCAGGACCACGGTGACGTAAATAAACAAATCCCAGTGGAAGCCTGTCTTTGGACTGTCTCTTTTGTGTAATTCTTTTTATATACAAGAACACTTCTCTGGCCAGGATCCCATTATAAAAAAGAAAAGAAAGGTGGGGGTAAAAATATTCCCAGAGAGACTCCTTGAATTTCAGCCTTTCAATTACATGATTATTCTTGTGGCTATGGGAGATGAAAGAATAATGAGAAGTTCACTTCCTATATGAATCATATAAAACAATATGAGTATACACAGGGCCATTGACTTGAAAAAATCAATGGGCTTTAAACAATTCTCTTTTTGGGGAGCATTGTGAAATTGTTTTAGTGGTCCAAGTTCTGTGACTTCAAAGGAATTTCAAGTGCAGGTAGAACAGTGGCAGGCATTTGATGATAAATTTAGTCCAAATGTTTACTTTATTTAATATATGCACTGCCTCATTAAAAAATTGATTTGAGATGTCTTATAAGAACATAATCAACTTAATAGTGAAGGAAAGTATAGAGAAGAAAAGACTCATTATCAGGAAAACATAAATAAGTAGGAAGTCTGAACTACAAAAAGAAAATAAATATTTAAAAAATATATTACACATGTCATGTCTCTTACTACATACACACATTACTTTATTACAATTATTTGTTTATGTATATTAAATCTTTATATTTGTGTTATTAAAAAAAAAAGCAAATTGTATTCCTGGTTCTTGGGAGAAGCACAGCTATGTGAATCTCTAATTTCTTAAAAAAAAAAATTCTTATATGGACCTTTATAAAGCATGTACCAAGTGATGTGCTTAGTAGCACTTTTAAATGATTCCCTTTGAAGAACTGATTTACCCGTTGGTGATTTCACATCAATCTGTTAGGTACCTAATTTAAGAGTGGAGGGAAAAGAAATGTTTGGGAGAGAAGAGTAAGCAAGACAAACGTGATGTAGAAAAGTTACTGAATCTTCTGTTGAGAGACAACTTCAAATGTTTCTTATTAGTTTCCCAGATCACAACCTTTCATATTTTCTGCCTCAACATCTGACTCCCTCTTCTCCCTTAACATCACCTGCAGCAAACAAAGTCCTCCAATCTGAATCCATTTTTAACTTGTGAATTGGACTTTAGTCACTTGTATCTGAAGTGCCCTACTGTATCCATTTTTAATTGCAATCAAGCCATCATTGATAGCATAGAGAACAGGAAGAAAATTTAACGAAAGATTTTGATCTAGCTGTCAGTGAGAAAGGAAAGAAAGTTGAATAATAAAAATTAAACTTACAGGAAATGAAAAACAGTGAGCGACTAGAAGATGCCATATAAAGTATGTGGTGTGTAAATCCTGAGTAAGAGTCTTGAAATGATACTGAGTCAGAAAAGGACCCCTGCCTTATACAGATGTGTGTTTTCTGCATTTGATTTTTATTACGTACCACTTTACTGCCCAGTAGTTAAGTCCTAATCCACTGAATAAACAAAAGTAACTGTCAACATACCTTATTTAGTAGCTTTCCTTTTCCTTAAATCTTATTTTTTTTTAATTATGTCATGATTTCTAGGCTCCTTTAGTCTTTTTGGTCTGCTACCACCCATATCATTGCATTTCCATTTAATGGAAAGAGCTAGTAACTTTTCTGGTTTTGTGACCATTTACTTTCTGATTGAACAAAACTTTATTGATCACCTATTTATGTAATAGCACAATGCTAGGAGCTTTTTCATATCTTATCACACATTACTTTCTCTAATAACTCCATGAAGAAAGTACTTAATGATCCTCATTTAATATAGGAGAATGCTAATCTTAGGGAGACACAAGCCCAAGGTCACATTACTGCTAAGTGTTGAATTTTGGTTCAAACCCAAGTCTTTGACCTTGAAATTTCACAGCTATGTCTCTTGCTAAGTATTCTGACTTTTACTTATGATACACTTTGCTCTCTGTTAATTATGTTTGTGTTGAATATAATCTTCTATTAAGTAAGCTGAGTCTAAGGCTACTGTTGTTCTCTGAGTCCAATTCTGGAACTGAAGCATTGAGATGCAGCTCTGATTGTTGTTGACTGTACAAGTGACAACCAGAAGAGTGGGATCAAATTCCCCTTGATTGAAATCGGAGTGATTGGAGCTTGAGGAAAAGGTGGAACATTTCTTTAGAGGCAAAAAGTATGTAATTTTTTTGACACTGATGTTAGTGCTCTTTGTGAGCACTAGTAAAACTGAGACACATAATGTATATTTTTCAAATTTAGTTGTGTTCATCAGAAATTTATTGAGCACCTAGAATAATCCAGATTTTCTGCTTAAATAGCAGATAGATCTGACTTTTAGGGAACTTACAGTCTAGTGGAGAAACCTTGAATTTATAAGAAGATAGCTAAATTTTAAAAAACTTAAAATTCATTAAATTGCAAACTAGAATCATCAGCTTTGGGCATTTACCACTTATCTAAGAAAGTATGTAAGTTTCGGTTAAGAGAGTTCCTTATTTTAGATAACCTAAGGTAGACCAGTTTGTATGATGACTTTAAAACTTTCAAATATAATCCACATTTTACCTTTAGAACTAAAGGATGTTGAAAAGAGTTCATTATAATGTAATTGAGTCACATACCAAGCCTATTTTAAACCAGTTACTTCCTTTTCTTTCTTTTTACCCTGTGACACGTAGACTTCCAGAATTAGGGAAGTATTGTTTTTGTTTTTAGGGAGTTGCTATATTATGTGGAACCAAAACTAAGTTAATATGAGTGGTATTTGGCTCATGGTAGTGAATTAAATTGAAATTTTCTTTTTTCCTCTTCTAAATTTGAGCATGAAGTAGTTTCTCTTGTTATAATTTGACAATTTTAATTTATTCATAATGAAATAATCCTTTTTTTTTATAGCCAGTTTCATCATTTTAACCCTTAATCTTCTATGACAGTCCAGAGGAGAGGAAACTTGGCAACCATTCATTATTATCTGTTTTTTACCATCAGAAGGTATTTATTTGTAAGGAGAATGCAGCAATGATGTCAAGGATAGGAATGAAATACTCCCTGACATTTTTATACAGGGAAGCCTTTCCTTTGGAGTCATGAGGGTAAATATGACCATAATTACTTAAAATGCACGTGGAGCCCCCAGGAAATGCAACAGCATGTAATTATAGCTGTGGAAGGAGAATGTCTAATAATAAAGGGAGAAAATGCCAGTCTTAGATCCGTCATTTGGAAATTCTATCAGTGATCATCTTCACAACAGCATTTCATCTGCCTTTTAAAGCAGCTTACAATGGGCTTGTAGGGCTGTGTTTCAGCATCATTGTGCTTGTATGAAATCCACTCATCGGGCGGAGAAGCCCATTAACTCTCAGTCCCAATATTATAAGTTTAAGAACTTTGAAAAATTAGAATTTCAGGCGCTGCTGCAATATCTTAGATATAAATATGGCACTAAGTGAGTGAGTTTCTGATGTTCTGAGCCTGACAGAGCTGTGGTATATTGAGGGAATTCCAATATCAAAGAAATGATTTGATTTTTGCCATTGCATGTAAGGATGATAAACTTCTATGAAGGTGCTGATATCGTCTCGATTTTTTTTTTTTCTGATACAGTCCTAGTATTCTATGATTATTTTTGACTGGTCCTTATGACAAAGTTACGTAGGTGTTCACTAGTATCTCCTAAATTGTTGATGAACAGGAAGAAAGCTTTCATCTGGAGAGAACTGGGGAGACATGGTATTCTAAGCCTGTTCTGGAAAGAATGATTTTTGTGGTCATGAATTCAGCAAGTGCTTCTGAGTGCTGGTTATTGTGCTAAGCTCTGAGGATGAAAAATGTGCAGTGAAGACCCGGCCCCTGTAATGATAGACATTGCAGTCTAGCTGGAAAGATAGAAATAAATAATGTTTAAAGTAACATATGGCATAGATTTGTTAGTGTAAAGTATGGCCATCGGATTTTTTCCTATTACGATGAGTACAGAGTGTTGTGTGAGAATATAATGGGGAAAGAGTGAGAGGGCTCATTGAGCTGAGGAGAAGGAGGAATGAAGGGTAAGAAGGAGACTCGGAAGGGTGTAAGGAATTATAGAGGGAAGGGGGAGAGTGGGTATCTGAGGGACAAAATTCTCTTGGGAAATAATTCTTTAGTTACTAAAAGACCAAACTCTTCACTGGGACCAGTAGTTCACTAATGTGTTTCTTTGGACAGACATCCGTAACAATGAGAATGGCCATGTCTTTTTAGTAACCTAAATGTCTTCTGCATGTTTCTATCTAGCTCCCAAGTCTGGCTTCATCTTAATTTGATGATTAGGATGATGATGAATAGGATGATAAGTAATACCACTGTGGAGATTTAAATTGGAAGAAAAAAGTTTCTGTCTTTCTTATTCATCATCTTTATTATTATAAGATTCAGATCTAGAGTGTTCTAATATGTTTCTTCCCTCAAAATTTATGATTACTTCTTTATATGTTATTATTAAATTTTATTATGATAAAATGAATTATTCAAGTTCGTTATTAACCCTGTCAGTGGTGAGAAATTATATTTCTGTGGTTAATAGCTCAGGCTGTAGAGCCAGGGGGTAAGGGTGTGAATCTGGTTGCATCATTCACTGCCTTTCCCACAATGAACATGTTGTTCAGCCGCTCTCAGCCGTTATTACCTTATCTGCACAATGGGGGTAATAATTGTACCGACCCCCTAGGATGGATAAAATAATATAGTCAAGTTTCTTGCTGAGCTATCTTCTTTTGATTATTTTATAAGGTGGAGGAGGCGTCTTTTCTGTGTCCCTTCTTTGAAACACGGAAACATGTGGGCACAGTTGAGGGGCAGATTCTCAAAATTGGTTTCAGACTGTCATGTTCAACATACAGTTCATCTTGTACAGCTGAAGACCAAACCACAGTTTCGTAGAAACCTTTAACTAATACGAAGGTAGTTGTTCACTTATTAATGCAAACGCCTTGTGCCTTGGATGTGTGAACCCCTAAAAATATACTTCCAGGGATATAAATAGATCTCTTCAGAGTTCTGAGATGCTGCTTAATCAGAACCAGCTGCAAGCTGTCTAGAAAATGCAAGTTATATGAGCCAGATGGCTTTTGCCCTTTTTGCTTTAGACAGCATGTAATTTGGATAACTACAGCTACAGTAATACATTTTGCCAGTCACACTGTTTGATAAACATATTTGTTGAGAACAACCACTTCCAATTAGAGACCCAGTAAAATGTTAATTTATTTTAATAATTTTTCCCTCTAGGGAAAGACAAAGAATACTTTTAATAGGTTACAGAAATATCTGTTCACAGGAGAGAGTACTGTTTAAGAGTTATTATACACCAGTGGTTAATTTTTAGTTTTGGCATTTAGACAGTGGTGATGAGGATTCATCATCTACCCCATCCATTTTACTTCTTAGAATCTAGAAGTATTTATAAGGGACCATGACTTTCCATGTTTTATAATTATGTTCGCTTTATGTGTAAAAAGATGGTTTGGCTAGTTTTCAACTTTCTTCTACACAGATCTAATTACTATAAACTCTGATAGTAGTTATTGAATTATTGTTTGTCTACAGGCCATTATTAATGTGATATTTATGGGGGTTTTTCTTTTATTACCATGTTCTTTGAGAAGGAGTTTTATTTATTAGCCTGATGTAACCGTGACTGATTTTCATCTACTGAAGATGACTGCATATGTAGTCATTGATGCTAGCTTTTGAATTTCACCTAGCTCTCAATTGGCTCCAATAAAACAGCAAAGTTCAGTGTTTGGGGCTATTCACACTCTTAAGACCTAAGCTCAGATACAGCCTGCTTTTAAGACTTGTGAAACTAGTCTAGCAGTTCTGTTTTCACTGGTGACACTACTTCTTGGGAAAGCACTCTGAAGCCCATGTCTCCCATTGCATGTGATGAAGTATTCTCTACTTTATTTCTTGAGACATCTACCAGGCAGCAAATAATAGATTACTACGTACCTCTGAAAAATCCCTTGTGTCATAAATTTTCCATGGTGCCAAGCCTTCCAGCATTGTGAGTTTAACAGTCTTTTTTCTTCTTTACTCAGTTTGAAGAGGAGAGGATATTTCATGTATAGAATTAGTGATGTTAGAACATAAACGTCACTGTAATAATAGCTACAGTTTTATTTACTTTTCCTTTAGTACCAGGAACTCTGCTAATCACTTTATCATTACTGCATCTAAGCCTCACAACAACATGACATTACTGGGTGCATATTTTTATCCTGTTTTAGAGATAAAGAAGCAGGGCTCTGGAGTATAATTATCCAGCATCATACAGAAAGTGTCAAGAGTCAGAATTTGAAGCTACCGTTGTTTTAATGGTCTGTCTGACTCATGCTCTTTAATTCCACCCATTAAGCTATGAAAAGTGGCATCTGACTTAGCCAGAGCTGTCTTTTTCGGAGATAAACACATGCCTCTGCCCATCTTTGTATCACAGTGATGCTTCTTCGAATTTACTTTAAGCTCAGATTAACATGTGAAAGGGTCTGATCTCTCTTGCTCCACTTCATTAGATACGCTGTAACTGATGTGCTTTAAAAGTAAAAGTCGTATCAATGAGGAAAATCACTTTTTGGTGCTTTTCCAGTAAGTAGGTAAGAATTATACTGAGATGTATTGCTTGGAGAAACTGATAAGCATTTGTGTGATTTAAAACAGCATACGAAGCTAATGTTTGTAAAATTTACGAAAGCTAAGTCCTACTTTTTGTGTTTATCTAACTAAATAATAAGAAATGTGAATTAAAATAATGGTAAGATATCACCTCACACCTGTTAGAATGCTTGTTATTGAAAGGCAGGAATAGCAAATGCTGGAGAGAATATGGAGGAAGAAGGAACTCTTGTACTCTATTGATGAGACTATAAATTAATGCAGCCACTATGGAAAATAGTATGGAGATATGTCAAAAAATTAAGACTAGAACTGCCATATAACCTAACTATTCCCCTCTGGATGTTTATACAAAGAACACAAAACACTAATCAGACAAGATACATTCACCCCTATGTTCACTGCAGCATTATTTACAATAGCTAAGATACGGAAACAACCTCATGCCTAAATGTCCATTGATGGATATAGGGATAAAGAAAATGTGATACACACACACATACACACAAACTCACAGAGAGAGATACAATCCAGTTATAAAAGAGAATGAAATACTGTCATTTGTGACAACATGGATGGACCTTGAGGGTATTATACTAAATGAAATAAGTCAGAAGGAGAAAGACAAATACTGTATGATTTCACTCATATGTGAAATCTAAGAAAGAAAACAAAAGAAACAAAAAAATGAACAAGCACAATATAATAAAAAGCAAACATATAGAAACTGAGAACAAATTAGTGGTTACTAGAGGGAAAAAGAGTTGGGAGTGAGCAAAACTACTTAAGGGTTCAAATGTATGGTGATACATGGTGTCTAGACTTATGGTGGTGATCACTCTGCTGTGTATATAGATGTTAAACTACAGTGACTTAAAACTTATATAATAATTTTAAAAATTACCCTAAATCCACCATCCACACAGTAGCCTCTTCGAGGATTTTCTTCTGCCTCCCAATGCAGATATGACCTTGAACATTAAAAAAAAAAAATTAGAGCATATAATCTTTTCTCACAAAACAGCAGGTAGTAAACATTTTTATGTTATGAAATAGTATTCTAACATAGGACTTTTACATGAATGCTGAGCATCCATTGTGTGGGCATTTCATAATTTATTTTTACCAATCTACTAATGCTATTTTATAGTTAGGTTGTTTTGAGTATTTGACTATTATGAATTGTTTATTAAATGTCTTTGCTCATTAATCCTTGAGAACATCTTCTACTCTTTACCTAAAATAAATACTTAAAAATGTTACTGCTTGGTCAAGGCACATAAATGTTTTAAGACTTTATACACATACTGCCAAATAATCTCTGGAAATTTGTAGCAAATTTATGCTCCCGTTGCCATAATAAAGATTACTTGACTTCTTGTATACTTATCAATACTAAGTACTATATTTGAAAAATAATAAAAGCCTAATTGTAATTTTTATTTTTATTTTTATTTTTGTATTACTAATAAGGTAGGGGAATTATTTCTAAAGTCTTACTCCTGAATCTATATTATATTTTTCTTCTTGATTTTTAAAAGTATGTCTTTCTCATAATTACTTTGAAAGGGGTGTAGATAATTCTCTTTGAAAATTGTTATGTTTTGTTTTCTTCAGAAATATGCATCTCTGAACTTTTCCATTCAGGCTACACAGTGAGAGTGTTCTGTACTGAACCTGGAAATACTGGAAAATAATTGGATAACTGAAGCACTTTTAAAGTGGTTATCAATTAGTTTGATAGTTACTAAGGTTTCCCTAACTTGTTTGAACATTTACTAGAATAATGGGTTAAAAGTGAAAAGCTGCTTTTTGTTGTTGTTGTTGCCAGCCATCTGCCAAAATTTGATGAGTACTGAAGAACATTTGTCCAGGGCTAAAGCATGACTGAGAGTTGTCTTGTCAAGAAAAAAAAAATTCTCAGTATTCTCATGTGATAAAATGATTGTTAATACTTGAAGAAACATTTCCTGCCCAGCATTTTCATATTCACTGGTGTTTCCAGTGATATGGAAAATAATTAACTGCTGAACAGTTTTCTGGATCTCAAAAATTTTTTTTTTGGTATTTTGATAATTATTGATTTTAAACTTATGCTATTAAGAGGCTGAGCCATTGAGCAGTGGGTGTAATACGAGAACACACCGGCTGATGAGGCAGGAGCAGAGCATAGCAGAGGGACCTTGGAATCTGAAGGTTCTTAGTTGACAGTCAGCTCTTGCTTACTTGCTTTGTGGCCTTGGCCCTTTCAGTCTCTGTTTTCTCACCTTTAAAAAAGGAGTAAAAATTCCTACTTTTCCACATTTTCTTCAAAATTATATAATATACACAGAGTGCCTGGCACGCACAAGTGCATGATATGTGTATGAAGCAACACATGCAGAAATTTATGCTATTCTTAGAAAGCAATATCTTCATAAGACCAAAACAAAATGAAAAATTCAGTGATTTGTATTTAAATATTAAATTTATGCCATGATTCTGACCAAGAATTTATGTGATGGGAGATGGCACAGGCAAATGCTTATTTTTGCACTAGTGAAGAATTTTGCTGCTGTTATACTTATTATAAAACTTTTCTAAATGATTCAAAATAGAATCATAGTAGTCATGACTCTCTATTCTGAACTGAGGATGATGCCAGGCAAAGCAAGCCATAGACTAAGATGGCTCAGTCTAGATAGATGTGATAAGTTCTGTGGCACTGGCTTTAAGTATATAAATACATCTACATTCATGATTTCATTGAGGGAGGGATAGGTCTCGAACTGGATTTAAAGAATGGATTGGCTGGCAGGAGAGTAAAGGAGGAGTGTCCTAAGTGTGGGGATGGGGATGAATACCTACACAGAAACCAACATCTGTGTGGTGTTCTGCTGTGAGTAAACTGACCTAGCCTCGAGAATCTGTGTTTGGGATTCATATGGGTAGGGAAGGTGTAATCAGAATACTAAGAACCTTGATTATCAGGCAGAAGAGGTTACACAGACATAGACCATGACTTGAAGCTTCTGGAACAGGAGAAGAAGTGATGATTCTAGTGTGTGAGGGACTTGAGAAGTGATGCAAGTGCCTCTGTCATAATACAGATATGAAGATGCTTGCTGAAAGCCAGCTCAGCAACTCTGGGATGAGGTGATCAGATTTCAAATACTGGAATTACTTCCCTCCTGCTCATGAAGCTTCCAGTGGTGATCTCTTGTTGTTTGCTTATGAATGTATCATTTAAAATGGGGGAAAAAAATTAAAGTGTAAGGTGGTTGGTTAATAGTTCTTTTCTTTGGGTTGATTGCACTTTTTATAGCACTTTATGTTTTAAGTAGTTCAAGAAAACACATACTTTGAAAATCATATAATTATACAGTTATAATTAGTGTAATATTTTTAGTGTAATATTTTACAATTTGTTTCTTTTTTGTTATGTTCATTATGAGTTATCCTGACTGTAGACAAGCTGGAAAAGAAGTAGCAATTTTTGAGCTTCTGTGTTGTTTTATGCATAGTAGTCTTAGCATCCCATTTAGTCTCCACACATCCTTATAAAGCAGGTGATGTTATTCCCATTTTACAGATGTGTACGCTAACCCTTCTCAAAATTAGACATCTGGTGAGTGTTGGTGTGGAATATTCTGCTTTGTAACATGATGCTTCCTAAAAGATTATGGGGATATACAACGTTTGGTAGGAGGGATGAACCCTAAACCAAAAAAGGTATCGTTAACTTTTTATGCCATAGAGATAAGGAAGTTAGTCTCCCTTGGAGGAATCCAACTTAATTCTTACAGAGGGGTATAATATCTGGTCATAGAGCTGTTCCTCTGCTTCCTGAGGAAGTGAAATTCTTCACTAAATTTGGTGGTGGCCTTCCATATTTAAATATAGTAAAAGCTTGCTTTAGTGAAAATGTTAAAAACCATGGACAATGCAAAATATTTGATCTTAATATTCTGATACTCTTTGCTGATGAAAAAGACTATCAAGTTTTGTTTCTACTGTAATAATCGTGAGTTTTTCACATAACTGTAGTGTCTGAAATAAATGGATTAATTAACCATTAATGGTAAGAAATGACTTTTTCTCCTAAACCTAGTGATGAAAGGTGCAAGTTTTATAGGCTGTAGAAAACTTCTTAGTTTCTGAAGTATAAAAAACATTTTGAAAGTTGAATTAAATTGGGCCCATTCTTGTTATTAAGCTTTCTTTAAATGCTCTGCCTGCTATGGGTTATAATTCTTGGTTTCAAGTACTAATAGAGATGTTACTTGCATGTTAAACTCTGAGCTGGGAAACATGCTTGTGAATTCCTTTATAAGTGGCTCTTTTAATTACAGTTCTTTTAAAAAAGAAGTTAACCCTTAAGTATATGTTAATTCTTGGCAAGGACCTCATTGAACCTAAGTAAAAGGTGTTTTAAAAGGGCAGGTAGCTCTTAGAATTATGTAAAAATCTGAAACTTGGAAAGTAATTATTATATGAGTTTCTTAATCTTTTGTTTTTTCCAAAATGGAGATGTCCCTTTTTATTATTATAAAAGCAATTCTTAAATGTTAGGAAGTATTCGAACAATACTGAATGGTGTAAATTAAAAAGTGAAAGCTTCCTATAATCTTATCCCATCGAGATGACCACTAATTACAGTTTAATATATATTCTTTCAGAACTTTTTCTTTACAATTATAAACCTATATTGCTATCTACTTATGTTTTAAAGAGGATAGATTACATATACTACATACACTATTCTTTAACTTGCTTTTTCCTTACTGAATATTGATCAACTGATGTATTTTCTGCTTCAGTAATTAGAGTTTTACCTCTTAGGTTATTGATACGTTTGTTTTGCTATTTTAATAGCAGTGTGAAGAAATACCTATTTTGTATGTTTTCGCACACTTTGTTTCTTTAGGCTAAATTCATATCAAAAGAATTGTTAAGGAAAAGGCAGTGCATACTTGAATTTCCATATGCCTTCATAAACTGCTGTCTAAAAGGTTTTTACCAATTTATTCTCTCATCAAAATTGCATGAGAAAGTTTTTTCGACTTAATCTTTTACAATAGTGTGAGTAAGCAATTTTTCTTAATCACACACACATACACAAAATGTGTTTCTTTGATTATTAGTGAGGTTGAAAAATGTCATGTTGTGGGCTTTTATATTTCTCTTGGGAATAGCTTGTTTATGACATCTGAAACATTTTTCTTAGAGTATTTATTTTTCATACTAATTTGAAGAACTTTTAATATTCCTTGATAGATGTTATACAGTTCTGCCTGGGTATCCACGGGGCATTCATTCCAGGACTCCTGCAGATACCAAAATCTGCGGATGCTCAAGTCCCTTATGTAAATTGGCCCATTATAGTGAGCCTGTGTCTGCAAATTCTGCACCTGTGGATGCAGAGGGCCGACTGTATTTACGTACTTTTTTCTTTTACTTCTATTGTGATATTCATTACAAAAAATACTTTAAAAATTGACATATTCACATGTCATTCTTTTTGCTTATGGTTTCCGACTTTTGTTTCCATGCTAAGAATAAAAATTACAACTAATGTTTGTTGGGCCCTTAAGCACTTTATGTGCATATTGTCATTGAATCCTCACAAAAACCCTATGAATAGGATACTCTTAATCCTCTTTTCATAGATGATGGGTAATTGACCTATTCAGGGTTACACAATTTAAATGATAGTGCCACAATTCAAATACAGGCAGTCAGATACCTCCCTAACCCCAAGATTACTAAAATAAACAAACAATAAAATTTCCTCTGTTGTTTCTACTTTTCATTTTCTTTATACATTTTAAAACATAATAATTCGTATGGAATTTATCTTTTTTAACACTGTGAGGTAAGGATTGGCTTAATTTCATTTTCATCTTGTACTAAATTTATGTATACACAGGTATTTGTAGACTTTTATACTGTAATAATCACATTATTTCTTTGCTAGTATCATACTGTTTAAATTACTCTAGTTTTAGAGTAATTTGCATATCTAAGGGAAAGTTTCTATCATCATTTTTCTCTTTACAACTCCTCTTAACTCTTCTTACACACTTTTTTCCAGAATCAATATGTTAAGTTCAGTGTGCAAATTCTCTCTTTAAAATAGTTTGTAATTGCAATAATCGTAATTGAACAATTAGTATCTTTACAACATTGATCATTCTATTCAGGAAAATAGTATGCCTTTCAATGAACATTTTTAGTAAAGTTGTTCAGTTGTCTTCATTTAGGTTTTGGACATTTTATTTTAAGTATACTCCTGGGTTAGATAGTTATTGTGCCGTTTATCGTTCAGATTTATAACTGTGTGCCATTTTGACAGTGAGGGTATGTTACTTATCATTAATTTTGCGATTGTTATACTAGTTCATGTCCTCTTTTTGCACTCAGTGTCAGAGAGTGAGGAATGGTTGCAGTATCTTGATGTCCAAAGACGCTACTTAATGAGCTATTAGTACCTAAAAATCTGGTTTTCTTATAGATTGTATGATTTGTTCATATGCTTATAGTAATTTGTTGATTTAGATTCTGGACATCCATTTAAAATTATATTTGAAAGCACAGTGGTCTTTAGGGACCAAAATTCTTCAAAATCAAACTGAAAGTCACATAGGTCCATTAAAATAGTCAGAATTTCACATTTAAATTGTCAGCACAAATAGTTCTGTGTGAACAGGTTTGATTTTTTTTTCCCAAGTAGTGGATGTTTTTGTCATACATGTATGTTATAGGAAGAGTTCAGTATTCCCTTGAGACTGAGGGCCGCAGTAACATCACACTCATCACATGAAGATACTCTTTGTTATTCCTTCCACTGCTGCTGTGTCTCAGAAAACCAAGAGAAAGAAGGGCTTAGTTTACATTTTTTTTTTTACAAAGCGTTACCAAGGACTGTAGAATTAGAAGTGAATGGAGAGTGTCTTAGAAATTGAATTTCTAAAAGAATTATGGGCTGAAAAGTAATTACAGTAGTGAAAGAAGGCCAGAGGGAGCCAGAAAAAGGAGAAAGGATAATGAAGAAGAAATGAAATGGAAAAAGATGAAAGACATTGAGACTGCTCCCCCTGCTCCCCCGTCCCACTTCCACAGAATGCTTGAGAGGAAGTTGGAGGATATGGGACATAGAAGAGGAAGAAAGGGGCATGACAGTATGAAAAAAAATGCAACAAAGTAAGGATGATGAAAATTTAGTAAAACTGATCCTTACAGATAGAGTTGGCTTAAAAAAAAACCCTAAAACTCAAAACCTCCACCCATCTTTTCCTTTAAACTGCTCAGTATCTAAATAAAGAAGTTGTTGATTTCTCTTTAGCAGGCTATTTTAGTATTGCATTTTGAAGATTTCTTCATGGAACATTAGGATATTTTACTACCTGACTGAAAGTGAATAAACAGAACTGGAGGATTTCTGCTTTGCACATTTCTGCAGCTTTATTATATCCTTATATAGGTAAAGAGAGAAGTTTTACACAGAGTGTGCCAGAATGACCACATGGTTCACACTTGCACTACCTCTTTTTATGAAGCTAAATTTGGAGTTTTCAAAACCTCCTGCTTAAAAACACATCCCAAAAGACTTCTGCTTATTGCACATTTGTTCCAGTCCTGTACGAGTTAGATTTACAATTTACAATTCTTTATGGACTATTTTTCCTTTTGTCATAAATACGAAAGGAAGATATTGACATATAATCCTTCACTATGTTTTATGCAGTAGCATCATAATTCTCAAATCTTGAGAATATATATATGTTTTCTTCAAGTGTAGAGACAAATCTTACAAGAATGTTTAATTATGTATTCATGCATATACATAGACTTTTAAATATAATTGAATGAATAAAAATGAAGTTGCCACAAATTAGTTTATGCAGGCATTCTTCACTTAAAATATCAGATACTTTACAAGAAAAAGTTCTCTAACAGATATTTTTATTATACGATTTATATTTGCCGCTTAGATTTCATCATAAAATTATAGATTTGTTTTATCAAAGGGGAAACTTGTCCCTGGATTTTAAATAAGAAGTCATATTTCAAGAATGTACCAGTCTTTTCAAAGTAATGTATTTAAACATAAAATAGTAATTTTATAAAATTTATTAGCAAACATATTTAGAATATTAACAGTTGTACTTGTACTCAATAAAAAATTTTAAATTAAAGATGAGAGAGTTCCAGAAGCTTTTAACATAATATTAATTTATCTCTCCTAACTTTATTCATAATATAATTCATTAACCCATTATTTTACTTTCCAAAATGCTAACTTGCCTCTTTTTGCTATCGTGAACTATGCTTAATCTCAACGTTTCTACATTTTATTGTATATTCCTGGATAAGGCAAATTTAGAATATATGTGGAATTTTAAGGCTGAAATGTTGGTGAAATTGCTGTTTGGACTATTTTTTGAATGTGTGATTTTTCTGCAATGAACTAATGGATGAAAACGATCTGCAAATTAGTGAATTCTTAATGTGCTAGCTCATCAGTTTCCAATCTAGGGTTTATTTAAATAGAGTGCTAGTAAAAGGAATTTTAAATGTGTATCAGATTTATGTCAAAGATCTAAAATTTATTAGATAGAAAATGTTGGATGGAGTTTGGAAGTAATACATTAAGAGTAGCTACAACTTAACTGATGATGGTGGTAGTGCTGGAATAGTGGAAATAGTGAAATATTTATTTATTTATTCCATAAATAACAAGTTATGCAGCACCTATTATTAGCCAGGCACTAGCTAGGTGATAGGGAGTATCATAGTAAACCAGGCATATATTCCCTGTCTTTCAGAATTTATAGATTATCACCAAAGACAGTATATAATTAATTATGATTTGGGGGTTTCAGTGTTCACTTATTGTCCCTTCCTGATTTCTAAACAAAGTGAGAAAGAAAGAAGAGAAGATGGTGGATGGGAAGTAAAATATCACCTTTATGCTGATATAGCTGGTATTAAGAGTGTGTAGTTTGTATTAGGGGGTGCTTTCCTATAGTCTGAGTGATTTACTCATGGTGTTCCTGGAGTGGTGGACAACTGCAGGCTCCTCGACAGAGACGAGCACCTGGCCCTGTGAGAGATACAGCGCTGAGACACAAAGCTCATGTTCCCTGTGGGTAAGATGGCTCCAGGAAAGCAAAAGCAGAGAGGCTCTTTGTTGCCCCTTTGCAAGTTACCAGGATAGTCTTTCTTCTTTCTGTGGGGGAAGAGTAAGAGTGTCACACTAGTAGTGCTTCTCTCATGTCAGAGAAACTTCAAGAGTAAGGGAGAAGCATTTCCCCACTTCTCCCAACAATAAAACAATAACAGTATATTTGATAAGTTAGGGTTTATACAAAAGGAAGTATGGAATACTTTGGGAACCTAAGCTATTCTAGGGCTTCAGTGCAAGTGGGATTTAAGCTGAAGGAGTAGGAGATCGTATTGGGGAAAGATTTTTTGGGCAAGATGTGAGACATGTAAATACATCTGTGGAATTCAGAGCTATTCAGCATGACTGATAACAGCCTAGACTGAGAGCCAGAAAGTGCAGAATGATGCAGCAAGGTCTGTGAGCTGTGACCAACTCTCAGAGTGCATCCTGAGCCAAATTCAGGTGAATGAAGGATGACTGGAAACATTTGGGGAGTTTCAAGTACAGCAATGACATGATCAGGTTTATGTTTAAGGGGAAGGTCGTTTTGGCTATAGCTTGGAGGGAAGTAAAGCTGGAGGGAGGGAGACCTATTAGTGATATGCAAGGAAAGGAGATTTATGGCAGGAGATGTATAGGAGAGTAGCATAATTTTGTACATTTTGCCCTTGAAGGGCAAACATTCAAGTAGAGATAGGTTAGTTGAGTGCATACACTTACATCTGTTATCAATGCCTTGTATTTGAAATATTGATCAAATTCACTAATTTATGTTAAGCTAGGCAGGTGTAAATTTAATTAGACTTCTCACTTTCTGATAGAAACTTTCAAATATTCTTGAATTTTCTCTTTACTTTTCTGGTGAATTGAATAATTTGAATAAAATTTCTTAAGAAAATTTTCAAAGGAATATATACAAATTCACTGTTTACTGCCACTGTTTACTACTACAGAGCGCTGTTAAAGTCTTGTAAGTGTATTGGTTTAGGGGAGAACAAAGGAAAGTTTAAGTTTATTTTAGGGAAGGCACATTTCCATTGAAACTCTACTTGCTAAAAGTGCATAATCATACCCACAATGCTTTGTACAACCAGTTTTTCTTAGATGCTACAAAAATACAACTACTTAAAGGTTGCACAATTTCAGAAGATAAAAATTTGTTATCTACCTTCTTAGGTGCAGATAAAGAGCCTGGAACTGTATCTGATAAAGCTTCCAAATTTATATAAGAAAGGCCTTTGCAAAGATAATCTTACACTACCTAGCTGAAGGTCCCTTGGCATCAGCTAACAAAGCAGCCTGCTGCCTGGTGTAATTTTTCTTCTGTTAAAATTTTTATCATATTATTATTTTTATAGCTTTTGTGGCATGTTATAATAGCTTCCAAAGAATTTTTTTCCCCAACATTTTGAGAACTTTTGTTTGTACTCTTGATTTGAAACAGTGTGACCTGTTTGTGCTTACCAGATGAATTCTATGCTTTGAATATCACTTTTTCTAAGCCACTGTGCTTATACATTTTTTTATTACCTTCCCTTGTGTTATAATAATTATATTTTACTCCCATGGCAATCCTCTGGTCTATATGTACTCAAAATATTTATTTGCATGTCTATCCAGAATAAATAAAAATAAAATTTGCTGGACATAACACTACATGAATTCAATTTCTTTAGCTTGCAGTTCCTAATCACTGTGCTTTATCTGGTGGGAATGCTAATGTTTGCTGGCAGAAGAATTTCAGAAACCTTTAAACCCACCTTTAGTTACATGTACTTTCATAAAATAAAGGTGGTTGCTTAAAGCTCCAAGAATTTATTATTCCTATTCTTATTTTGTTATTTTTATTGTTGCCAAACATTTTTTCATAAAGAAAAATTATCCTTATAAATAACTCCATTGTTCTTTATAGATAATTTCATTGTTGAATAAAATGGATGAACTTACTGAAAATGAAGCTTAAAACAATTTTTGTGACAGATACATACTCCTTTGATTAAAGACCATTTTATAATACCATATCCCCTAAAACGTAATTTCACCCACACAATCTTGATGTTCTCTGTCATTGTTATAAGGGAAACCTGACCTTGGCAGGAAGTACTTCTAGAGAAAAATAGGCAAATTATATTTCCTTCCCTCCAAGGAGATAGTCTAGAAAGCTCAAGCAGATTGTGGGGTAGGACCAGAAAGTGAGAAGTTCAAGAAAGGAGCCAAAGTCTAATGATTTTTTTCCTTCCTGCACACCTTTTTCTTCTTTGACCCTTTCCTTCTCTGGTTCTAGGATCAATATGAAAGTGCATATGCCCTCCTGCTCTTGTCTTTATGCTCTCTGTAGGAGAGGCTGGAATTAGCACTACAACTTTGAGCTCAGGAAGAGAGTTTAGTCTGAGAAAATTCAGCTGAACAGGATAATGTTTGCAATCTTCTAAACTAGTCCTGTTATCTTTATGAGTCCATGAGAAAGTAAAATGGAATTTCCATTAGCTAACAGAGTACAGCTGTGTGAACCTGTCATTCTGAAGGGGGTCCTGGGGGGACATTAGAAGTCAGTATGACCCATGCAGAGGAGGACCCAGGTTTTGTGGGTTGTGGATCTTATATAATTTAGGGGTCCTCTTTGAGAAAGGGGATACAAAATTACAAGTAAAAAAAAAATGAAAAAGTCTTGGAGGGTACCTATGCAAGTAAAGGACTCTAAACTTAACCTTTATTAATTCATGGTAAATCCACCTCTAGCCTCATGCATATTGTTAAATTCTGAATTGATAATCAAGCTTCACCTATTAAGTTCAATTCTGAATTGACAATAAAGCTAAATATTTAAAAATAAATTTGAATGTCACATTCTTAGGGAAACCTTCCCTGGTTCCTTCCTTTGTAATTCCACCATGTCACATATACACAGTGAAGTAATTATACACTTATTTGTCTGTATTGCCTGCTAGATTCTAAGCTACAGGCAGGTGGAAATGTCTTGCCCAGTGATGTATCTCTTGTGCCTAGCACTGTGTTTGGAAGAGTGTAGTTGTTGAAACTAGAATGGAGGGATGCTGGGATCAGGTTACCTTCAGACACCGTCCAACAGCAGCTGTTGTATTGTACTTGATGTGCTAACAGAAGCCTCTAGTGCTATTACATGCAGAAGCAATTTTCATCAATCATGTGAACAGCAGTTGCTAAGTTCTCTTTTACTTAGTGTGTTATACATGGGAAAGATGTTTTTCAACTTTGCACTGTTGTTCATAAAGAATAGACTAGGAGTCCATCCCTCTGGTATGAAGGAGTAATCATAACAGATATGAAGGCAGAGTAAGGTACAAAATGGCCTCTGATGGTATTTTACTTCTCTTTGAACACATTAAAAGTTTTATTTCTTAAGACAGTACGTTCCAGGGAAGAAACATGGAAGATATAATTCAGAGATTAAAGTTTTCAACTTGATGAAGTTGTACTTCATCTAACTGGGTAACTGATTTTAAACCAAAAGTCTATTTACAGACTTCATAGCTAAGACATCTAACTGTATCTAAGACATCATAATAAATATGTTATTTCTGATGAAAGTGTCTTGAGTTAAATATATGAAGGAAGAAAAATAATGGCTTTTCTGCTTTCCCCAGAAGAGAAGAATGCTATTGCTCATGTTTAGTAATTACAAGATTTAAGATTGGTGGGTTTGGTGAGGGGGTGTTATATATCCATGGTGAATTATTCTTTATACTCAGAAAAATGTAAGGTAAATTCTGCAAATACTGTAGCTTATATTGCCAAAGGAGAAACATCTTAAAACAAGAAATTTACAGGCTGTTATAACAACTAGCTGTATGAAAGGTGACATGACCAGCTATGTAATTTGCCATGCCCGGTGCAAAATGAAAATGTGGGAACTCTTATTTTAAAAATTAAGAATTTCAAGACAACAACAGCAGACTGTTAAACCAAGTATAGGGCTCTTCTAAGCTTGGGGCCTGTGCAGCTGCGTGGGTCACACACTCATGAAGCTGACCCTGCAAGATGCATTTGTGTGGTTTGTGAAAGCTGCTGTAAAAGACCTTACTATGTTGCCTGGTCAGTTATGAAGAAATATTCATATGATAAATTCCTTTTTGATCACAGCACCAGAATAGCATTTATCACCCAAAATAACCTGTAAGGTTCCTTTGAATACCAGAGCCAAGTGTTGTGCTCAAATGGGGTTCCTCAGTCTGGGTTTTCTGATGTAATTTCTTCTTTATTATTTGACTTTGGCTTTGTATACAGTGTTAATGGGTTTTGGTCTTTTGTGTTTGATGCCATCTTAAATTCTCTCTTGGAAGTAGGTAAAGAGCATAAACAAACAAAATTCTTAAAGTGGTTTTAGAAGTTAATTTTAAAAGCCTATCATCAGCAGCATTATTTACTGGGTGCAGTAATAGCGCTATTAATGAAATTTATGTTTTCCAACAACATAATTATTTGTTAGAGACTTTATAACCTCAGGCTGAAATAATCTAGGAAATAGTAGGATGCATTTCAGAAAAGCAAGAGTGCATGTCAGAAATTTTAAATAGCAATAAAAATATCTTAGTCAAGCAAAAATTTAAGCAGTTAAGGTTAAAGGAGATAAACATTGGGGCTTGATTTATACTTGTGGAAGGAAAATCCATTGAGGACAAGCTTAGAGGGAAGGGACCTACCAACAGACAGCCCTTAACTGGGGTGATGTAGATTCACTTCAGATGTAACATATGCTCTTCTGTTCCCTAAAGTTTCCTGCAACCTTAACCAGCATCCCAGAAGAATAAGGAGCCAGTCTGGCTTATGGAGATTGTGCTTTGTACCTCTCTCCCTAAGTCATCCCACGAGAATTAAACTGGATTGTCCTCCAGTTAACGCTGCTATGTTCAGTCGTGCAAGGGTTTTCACTGCAGAGATCCAGTGGGTGATAGGCAAGTAGCATCTGAATTCCCCCCCCACTTTATGAAGATCGAACTGTATTCCCTCACATGGGGCTGTGACCCCTGCAAGAAGGGCCACCCTATGGGCTGGTGTTTAGGACAATCCAAGAACCAGCTAAGTAGGCTTAGTAGAGAATCTGAGTGTTGAGGAGTCCTTTAAAGTGAGAAAAATGCCATTTCTTGTTTGGAATAAAAAATTATTTCCACTTAGAGAGCTCTAAAAATCAAAGTGTTTTGAGTTAATTTCAGTGTGAATGAGAACTGGTTAAAACAGAAGGGTAACAGTAGCGATTCTTTATTTTTTGGTATGATTGTGGTGTATGAAGAGCCAGAGCCTTTATACGTGAGTTGGAGACCAGGGAATGGGAGAAATGGATGCTAAAGGAAATAGATACAGTGTTTTTCACCACACTGGCTTTGATTCAGGTACCATCTTCCAAGGTTATTTGTTAATTGAACTATTACTTGTATGTGTTAACTGAAGTACTGTTTGACTTGGGAGTAATATTCTTTGGGTTTTTTCTTATCCTCTAGGTATCAAAGAAATTATATTTGTATTCTCTTATTAAAATTAATAAAAACATTAAAATCATATATGTATACATGGAAGGGTACACATGGATAAATTAGATAACATTTTTGTAATAGCAAAATGAGAGCAAGTTAATTTCTGTTGAAGATAAAATAATGAGCACATTTGTGATTTGTGCTGCTTGCTCATCATAATCATGAGACATGACATTTAAGCACATATGAAATGAGACTTAGCCTGCACTTACACATTTAAAATGGTGGTTATTTTCTAGGTAGAACCTTACACTTGCTTGGCTATCACAAATAGGTTGAGTGCCTGCTGTGTGCCAAGCATGCTGCATACAACCAAAACCCCCAGGGTTACAGTGTAATTAATGCATGGTGTGATTTGAACCTCTCTTCCTTGTTTCTCCCCTTGTTTCTTCCTTGTTTCTCCCCTTGTGGCCCCCAGTACTTTCAGAGATGCACCTTTCAACTACTGTTGAAATAATCCTCATATTGGGAAAATTATAGGCTTCTCTCTATTGCTATCTTTTCTCTAAAATCTTCATCCATCCTCCTATTTGGAGCTAATCACTTCCTCCCTGGTGTTTTCCAGGGCCCTTCATATTTTACTTTTCTATCATAGTTAATTCTATTCGTGTCTTTATTTCTCACTAGATTTCAAATTTCCTGATGTCATAGATTCAAATGAATATCCTTGACTCTCTATTCCTCATGATGTCAGCCTGTCTCATAGTTGGTGCTCAAAAATAGTTCATTGCATGAAATCAGACTGGATTAAAATAATGCTTTATCTACTAACTGTTCAGGGACACAAATTTTTTATTGATTTATAATCATTTTACAATGTGTCAAATTCCAGTGTTCAGCACAATTTTTCAGTCATTCATGGACATATACACACTCATTGTCACATTTTTTTCTCTGTGAGTTATCATAACATTTTGTGTATATTTCCCTGTGCTATACAGTGTAATCTTGTTTATCTATTCTACAATTTTGAAATCCCAGGCTATCCCTTCCCACCCTCCACCCCCCGGTAACCACAAGTCTGTATTCTCTGTCTGTGAGTCTATTTCTGTCCTGTATTTACGCTTTGTTTTTGTTTGTTTGTTTTTGTTTTTGTTTTTTAGATTCCACATATGAGCGATCTCATATGGTATTTTTCTTTCTCTTTCTGGCTTACTTCACTTAGAATGACATTCTCCAGGAGCATCCATGTTGCTGCAAATGGCATTATGTTGTCGGTTTTTATGGCTGAGTAGTATTCCATTGTATAAATATACCACCTCTTCTTTATCCAGTCACCTGTTGATGGACATTTAGGCTGTTTCCATGTTTTGGCTATTGTAAATAGTGCTGCTATGAACATTGGGGTGCAGGTGTCATCCTGAAGTAGATTTCCTTCTGGATATAAGCCCAGGAGTGGGATTCCTGGGTCACATGGTAAGTCTATTCCTAGTCTTTTGAGGAATCTCCACACTGTTTTCCATAGTGGCTGCACCAAACTGCATTCTCACCAGCAGTGTAGGAGGGTTCCCCTTTCTCCACAGCCTCTCCAGCATTTGTCATTTGTGGATTTTTGAATGACGGCCATTCTGACTGGTGTGAGGTGATACCTCATTGTAGTTTTGATTTGCATTTCTCTGATAATTAGTGATACTGAGCATTTTTTCATGTGCTTTTTGATCATTTGTATGTCTTCCTTGGAGAATTGCTTGTTTAGGTCTTCTGCCCATTTTTGGATTGGGTTGTTTATTTTTTTCTTATTGAGTCGTATGAGCTGCTTATATATTCTGAAGATCAAGCCTTTGTCAGTTTCACTTGCAAAAATTTTCTCCCATTCTGTAGGTTTTCTTCTTGTTTTACTTCTGGTTTCCTTTGCTGTGCAGAAGCTTGTAAGTTTCATTAGGTCCCATTTGTTTATTCTTGCTTTTATTTCTTCTAGGAGAAAATTTTTGAGATGTATGTCAGATAATGTTTTGCCTATGTTTTCCTCTAGGAGGTTTATTGTATCTTGTCTTATGTTTAAGTCTTTAATCCATTTTGAGTTGATTTTTGTATATGGTGTAAGGGAGTGTTCTAGCTTCATTGTTTTACATGCTGCTGTGCAGTTTTCCCAACACCATTTGCTGAAGAGACTGTCTTTATTCCATTGTATATTCTTGCCTCCTTTGTCGAAGATGAGTTGACCAAAAGTTTGTGGGTTCATTTCTGGGCTCTCTATTCTGTTCCATTGGTCTATATGTCTGTTTTGGTACCAATACCATGCTGTCTTGATGACTGTGGCTCTATAGTATTGTCTAAAGTCTGGGAGAGTTATTCCTCCAGCCTCTTTCTTTCTCTTCAGTAATGCTTTGGCAATTCTAGGTCTTTGATGGTTCCATATAAATTTTATTATGATTTGTTCTAGTTCTGTGAAATATGTCCTGGGTAATTGGATAGGGATTGCATTAAATCTGTAGATTGCCTTGGGCAGTGTGACCATTTTAACAATATTGATTCTTCCAATCCAAGAGCATGGAATATCTTTCCATTTTTTAAAGTCTTTTTTAATTTCCTTCATCAATGGTTTATAGTTTTCTGTGTATAATTCTTTCACCTCCTTGGTTAGATTTATTCCCAGATATTTTATTACTTTGGGTGCTATTTTAAAGGGGATTGTTTCTTTACTTTCTTCTTCTGTTGATTTATCGTTAGTGTAAAGAAATGCAACTGATTTTTGAATGTTAATTTTGTAACCTGCTACCTTGCTGAATTCTTCAATAAGCTCTAGTAGCTTTTGTGTGGACCTTTTAGGGTTTTCTATATATAGTAACATGTCGTCAGCATATAATGACACTTTTACCTCTTCTTTTCCAATTTGGATCCCTTTTATTTCTTTCTCTTGCCTGACTGCTGTGGCTAGGACTTCCAGGACTATGTTGAATAGGAGTGGTGATAGTGGGCATCCTTGTCTTGTCCCAGATTTTAGTGGGAAGCTTTTGAGTTTTTCACCGTTGAGTACTATGCTGGCTGTAGGTTTGTCATATATAGCTTTTATTATGTTGAGATATGTTCCCTCTATACCCACTTTGGCGAGAGTTTTTATCATAAATGGGTGTTGAATTTTATCAAATGCTTTTTCTGCATCGATTGAGATGATCATGTGGTTTTTGTCCTTTCTCTTGTTGATGTGATGTATTACACTGATTGATTTGCGTATGTTGAACCAGCCTTGTGTCCCTGGGATGAACCCCACTTGGTCATGATGTATAATCTTTTTTATGTGTTGTTGGATTCTATTTGCTAAAATTTTGTTGAGGATTTTGGCGTCTATGTTCATCAGTGATATTGGCCTATAATTCTCTTTTTTTGTAGTGTCTTTGCCTGGTTTTGGTATCAGGGTGATGGTGGCTTCATAGAATGAGTTTGGGAGTATTCCCTCCTTTTCAATCTTCTGGAAGAGTTTGAGAAGGACTGGTATGAGTTCTTCTTTGTATGTTTGGTAGAATTCCCCGGTGAAGCCGTCCGGTCCTGGACTTATATTTGTAGGGAGGTTTTTAATTGCTATTTCTATTTCCTTTCTAGTGATCGGATTGTTCAAGTGTTCAGATTCTTCTTGATTCAGTTTTGGTGGACAGTATGTTTCCAGAAACTTGTCCATCTCCTCTAGGTTATCCAGTTTGGTTCCATATAGTTTTTCATATTATTCTTGTATGATATTCTGTATTTCTATTTTGTTTGTTGTAATTTCTCCATTTTCCTTTCTTATTTTGCTAATTTGTGCTCTCTCTTTTTTCTTGTGAGTTTGGCCAGAGGTTTGTCGATTTTATTTACTTTTTCAAAAAACCAGCTTTTGGTTTGGTTGATTTTTTCTATGGTCTTGTTAATCTCTATTGTATTTAATTCCCCTCTGATCTTTATTATTTCCTTCCTTCTGCTGCTTTTTGGGGCTTTTTGTTCTTCTTTTTCTAATTCATTCAGGTGGTGGGTTAAATTGTTTATTTGAGATTGTTCTTCTTTTTTGAGGAAGGCCTGTATCGCTATAAACTTCCCTCTTAGCACTGCCTTTGCTGTGTCCCAAAGGTTTTGAGTGGTTGTGCTTTCATTATCATTTGTCTCAAGGTATTTTTAAATTTCAGCTTTGATTTTCCCATTGATCCATTGTTTTTTCAATAACATATTGTTTAATCTCCATGCTTTCCTTTTTTTCTCCTTTGTTTCTCTGTTGTTGATTTCCAGTTTCATGGCATTGTGGTCAGTAAAGATGCTTGAGATAATTTCTATCTTCTTAAAATTGTTGAGGTTTCTTTTGTGCCCAAGTACATGATCGATCCTGGAAAATGTTCCATGTGCACTTGAAAAGAATGTATATCCTATTTTTGGGGGGTGTAATGCTCTGAAAATATCCACCAAATCTAGTTTTTCTATTGTAGTATTTAATTTCTCTGTTGCCTTGTTTATTTTCTGTCTGGAAGATCTGTCTAGTGATGTTAATGCAGTGTTAAAATCTCCAACTATGATTGTATTCCCATCAATATCCCCCTTTATCTCTGTTAGTAATTCTTGTATGTACTTAGGTGCTCCTATATTGGGTGCATATATATTAACGAGTGTAATATCCTCATCTTGTGTCACTCCTTTAATCATTATAAAATGTCCTTCTTTATCTTTCTTTATGGCCTTTGTTTTAAAGTCTATTTTGTCTGAAATCAGTGCTGCAACACCTGCTTTTTTGGCTTTTCCATTTGCATGGAATATCCTTTTCCATCCTTTCACTCTCAATCTATGTGTCCTTCTCCCTAAAGTGGGTCTCTTGTATGCAGCATATTGAAGGTTCTTGCTTTATTATCCAGTCTGCCACACTATGTCTTTTGACTGGAGCATTTAGTCCATTAACATTTACAGTAATTAATGATAGATGTGTGTTTATTGCCATTTTGAACTTATCTTTGCAGTTGAATTGGTATATCCTCTTTGTTCCTTTCTTCTTCCTTTTGTGGTTTGGTAATTTTCCTTTGTATTTTCATGGATTTTATTTAATTTTTATGACTCCTTTGTAAATTTTTGGCTTGTGGTTACCCTTTTTTGTAAATCTATTAACCCATTACTATAACTGTTTTTATTAAACTGATAGTAACATGATCTCAAACCCATCCTACTGTTAAAAAAATTTAAAAAAGAAAGAAAAAGATATTCTATATTTCTACTCCGCCATCTTCTCCGTCTCCAAGGACACAAATTGATGACCCATATGCTGTAGAGTCAAGTTGAGTTACTGTTAGCATTTTTAATTTGTATGTACTGTTCAGTGGAGAATTTAATGCCCAGTCTCCTATTCCTGAGAAAACTATTGTTAACATTTTCTGTTGCCTTTTCTAGTTTGGTAAATTTGAAAACATAATTTCTATGAATCTATGAGCATAGGCTTATAATATAGATTCCAATTTGATTCTGTACTCTTCTACAGGTATGTAAGGGACTCTTAATTAAACTAAAGAAACAATTTTGTCAATAGGTATAAAACTTTTAAGAGATTGTTGCCCCAAAGCAACCTTTTAATTCTGAGAGAACCATGTCTAAAGGCTTCAGAAAGTACATCTTTTCAAACATTTCTAATGATAGTGTCATAAATTATGCCCACATATATCAGGGGATCACCCCAGACTGGGGTTTTCTCCAATGTCTAATAATTTGAGATGAAATTATAATTGTTTTAATGGGATTATTTTGCTTCTTGGCATATCAAGCAATTTGTTTTACACCTTTACTCATTATTTTTCATTTTTGAAGACTTAAATAGAGGCGACTTGACAGAACAGGAGTCCCGTTTCATCTCTTGAATCATTAATTATGCCATGGTGGTTTCAGTACTGATGAAACACCAAGACAAATGAATCTTGTTGGGTCTTACTTGGTTTAACGAATTTCATTCTTTATACTTCAAACAAGTTTTCTTAGAAAATCATTAATCACTAAACTGTGGGTTAAATAGTGACAATAATGGAAATATAACCAACAACAAATTGTTCATGGATGGCTTCTCTAAGGATTTGACAGCTAATTTATAAAACAAGTTATTTTTACATAGTAAGACTTTTGTGATTAAAGTAAAATTGCTTTGACAAAAAATGCTCAGCATTATTCTGTGGTTTGTGGGGGAATGATGCATACGCAGACTTTCATCCTTCTCTCTTGATCCCCTTTCTTTGACACTTTTTGCAAGATTTCAGTTGGTCTTGGCTCGTTGCCACCATGTGCCCCTGAAACAGATAAGTTTGCTAGTATAAAAGGCTATAAAATCTATTTTATCTGCTCAACTCACGGTTCACATTATAGGAAATTTGGCAAATAGGTAAAACAAAATTCCAAGGCTTCTGTTGCAGGAGAGTGATGATATCTTTTCAATTCAGGACAGGCATACATTGGGGAAAAGATGGAGGTGGGATTTTGGGGAGAAGGGATTTTGTGACCATGTGGTACAGGACTTGAAAGCCAGAATGTGGGATTTGAGTGTCACCTATCTCTCCACATGTCATTTTAGGACCTCCTGTTTGGATATTCCCAGAGCTTGTAAAAAATGCCCATTCAGGATCCTTTCTCAGACTCTTATTCATATTCTTAGG
The DNA here is from genome assembly GCF_009834535.1 of Camelus ferus. NCBI lineage: Eukaryota > Metazoa > Chordata > Mammalia > Artiodactyla > Camelidae > Camelus > Camelus ferus. The sequence continues at coordinate 50,157,280 of NC_045702.1, read as the reverse complement.
GGTAGGGCTCTGAAATTTGCATTTTAAACAAGGGCCCCAGATGATTCTTATCCTACTTCAGGTTGAATATCACTGCTGCAGATAAGAGAATTTGATAACAGATCATATTTGTATATATTCTAGGATATTTTGTTTAGAATCATAAAAATTTTTGTGTGGTATAAAAGGTAAAAGAAAAATATATGTTTATCACTTTATCAAAAACTGACACTGGAAATATACCTCTTAAAGGCCCAGTATGTTCTATGCAGATAAATGTTGAAGAACTAGCTCTCTGAAAATAAACAACCCAACTACACAAAAGTCCTGATCTGTAGCGTTCACTGGTTTCAAGTTACCAAGTTAATGTCATTAAATGCGGAAACAAGAATTTTGATCCCTGATTGGTTAAATGCGTAGATGCGCAACCTGCAGAAATGGAGGGCCAACTAAAACATTTTATGTAAGGAACTTGAGCATCCACAGATTTTGGTATGGGGAGAAGGGTCCTGGAACCGATCAGTCCCCCACAGATACTGAGGAACGACTGCATCCAGTTTTTGTAAAGTTAACTGTATAGGCTGATGGGAAGTTATGTGCATGATAACAGAGATTTTACTTTAAATATAACCATTAATTATTTTCAAAGCATGTTCTCAAACATTACCTTTGAGTCCTCCAAATATTCTGTGAGATTGCCATGGCAGGTACGATAATATTAGCTTTATTTTATAGAAGAGAAAACCGAGAGCTAGTGAATATAAAGAACTTATTAAAGGTTACATGACTATTAAGAGGCAAAGCTTGACTTAGAAGTTTCTAGACTACTGCTCAAGTCATTTTCCTTCACTCTGTGCTTCTACTGCTTAACAAGCTACAGGACACATCCAGGGGGAGCTGTGTCAATGGTGAGAGAGTGATAACTATGGTTGCAGCAAAGAGATAGTTCTGAGATAGTACTGAGTAGTTGCAGTACTTTTACAGCCCCATGTGTCCTTGTGTTACTATTTGACCCATCCCCAAATAAGACATGTAAAGCATTCATTCCATCCTCACTCACAATTGTTTTCTAGCTACATGGAGAGGTCAAAAGCTCAAGGAAGACAATTCAGAGTGTAGAAGAAAACTAAGGCACTAAAGTCACTTCGAAGAGCTCTAAATGTGTGCCAGTAGCTCTCAAAGTGTGGTCCCCAAGACCAAAAGCATCAGCATCACCTGGAGACTTGTTAGAAATGCAAATTCTTGGGCCTCCCACCTCAGAACTATGAATCTGAAACTGTGACTGTTGTCAGAGATCTGTAATCACAGTCAACAAGCCTTCCTGGTGATTCTGATGCTTGCTGAAATTTGAGAAGAGCTTAGGTCTTCCCAGTCCCCAGACCCAGGAATCTTAGAGAGGTTGAGGAATCTTAAAGAAGGGAAGACCTGGGTGTCTCATTCCAAGCTGACAGAGTTTAAATCAGAAATAACTGAGTAATCACTAATTTGATTGCATTTACTTGAAGTGACTCAATTAAGTTGTCTTCTGTTAGCTGGAACTGGGGATTTAAGGTAGATATTAAGTTCAGTTTAAGGGAAATTAAGATAGTTATACTACATACACACCTGGATTTATGGTTTATAAAACTGAATTTTCTATGTACACTTTGGATGCACTTGGAATTTTGTCCTGAAATGAACCAAACATGAAGTGAACACACAGACCTTGGTACCTCCCATGGTGTCAGATGGCAGTTCATGCACTTGACTGAATTAAGACTCATTATATAAACTGTGGAGTGGGGAGGTGAAGCGTATGAAACAATAAGCTGTGGCGAAATATGATCCATGTGACTTTTCCTTGGCCTTTGCACTGTGACTCTGGCCCTAAACCCCTGGCTTTGACTTCCCTGACCTGACTGGTTGTGCTTTGTGCTTTTCCTTCAGTATGGCATATCTCACCATGATCTTAACTAGGGTGACCACCTCATCCCAGAGTGCCTGAAATTTTCCCAGTTTTGAAATGGCAAGTCTCATGTTCTAGGAACCTTCTAGTCCTAGGCAAACTGGGATAGTTGGTCACCCTAATCTTAACCCACTTAGTTTAAGACCATGACTGGGCATTTCCTTTGCTTCTTTCACTGGTGCAGGTTGGTCTCATGTCTCTGACAGGCTGTATGCTGCTCTTGGGGAGCTCCAGAGCAGCTGTCTACTAATTCCCATGAAACAGTCACTTGCCTCCTGTACTCAACTAATATCTGTAGAAGGCATGAGTAGTAGTTATGTTTAGCACCATGTGTAGTATTGCTTACTGATTTGGAAATATCTAGTCACATAACTGACACAGCCAGATTACTAACTGCAGTATATTAAAGCTTGGAAACATCTTGCTATTGAGTGACTTCAATTAAGGAAGATCACTCAGAGTGGCATTTAAAAGCTTGGCTTGTCACTGTGCTATTGATTATTTGGGTGATACCTGAAAGTGGGTTTTAAGAAAATTAATCCTGCCACTTGTGGAATAGAATACAAGGGTTCTGAGGTGAAAAGGCACATAAGGAAACGCATCTGTTAGTTCAGGATTATGATGATAAAGCCACAAGAGGGAGTGAATAGTTAGAATAAAAGAAAGTAATTATTGAAATATATTTTGAAGGAAGAATGAAGTACTAACCTGAGTGACTGAGACATTGATGATGTCTAAATTTAGACAATTGAAAAGAACTCAATTTTAGTATTGGTAAGTGTCAGGAACTCAGATGATTCCAAACAGTTTGAGATTTGGGTTCAGGCCTTGGAGAAAGGAGTGGGCTGCATATGATCATTTGTGTCCTCTTATCATAGGTGATGGGTGACGCCTTGGCAGGATCATAGTGTCAAGAAAGAGCGGACAGCTGAGTTGAGTTATATCAGTGGCCTTAAATCTTTTGGTCATTCCTCAATATATTTTAATGCTATGTAATTAACATTTATTTCTTCAGGATTTTATTGAGGTTCCTTCCATGTTATTTGAGTAGTAGAAATTTCAGTGAACCAATTAGAACAGTGAACTTAATTGCACATGCTAATGAAGGTCTTCTTAATTAACTTTTTAATAAAAAAATCATCAAGTTCTCATGAGCTATTTATTGCCACAATGATAAGGAAATTAGGGTTTGCAGATGCTCATAATAGTTTAATCCCTTAACTTCTATAGTATTCATAATTTTGGGGGGGCTTAAACAACAGACATTTATTGCCTCATAGTTCTGGAGGCTTGAAGTTCAAAGGCAAAGTGTCAGCAGGGTTGATTTCTTCTGAGGCCTCTCTCCCTGGCTTGTAGATGGCTGTCTTTTCCCTGCATCTTCACACATTGTCTTCCTTCTATGTGTATCTTATGTTCAAATTTCCCCTTCTTTCTTTTTAAATTGAAGTATAGTTGATTTACAATGTTGTGTTAGTTTCAGGTGTACAGTAAAGTGATTCAGTTATATATATATTATATATATATATATAATAAAATGTTTCCATTATAGATTATTACAATTACTGAATCTAGTTTCTGTGCTATACAGTAGGTCCTTGTTGTTTATCTAAATAGCATTCATAATTTGCAAAACATTTTACCCTTTATTATTTTATTCATCTCTGGCCAAAACCCCCTGGTGGTTTAATCCCCAATTTATAGATGAGTAGTCTGAAGCTCAGAACAATGGCACTGTCTTGAAAGACATATGGTGAAATAAACTGCAGCCAAGGCAGGCCTTGTGTTCCTTGGCCAATGTGCTTTCCACAGTGTTATACATGCATACTACCTCTCATTACTACATAACTCTAGTGTAGGAAGTGGAAGCCACTGTAGATTTCAGAAGCTTACAGAGATGTGCCTTCATTAGTCCAAGAAAGACCCTCTAAATCTAGAAGTTTTAGATGAATGCATGTATCTAGCACTGCTATAAACTTTGGCACCATAATTTTCAGATTCAGTCATCTTCACTAGGAACCCATGAATAAAATCAGGCTGACTGAAGGCAGAAGAAGGCTGAGCCAATTAAAGAAAAACCCTGGGAAGCCAGGATTAAGTAGCACAAAGATGCAGATGAGTGAGCTGATGAAATTGCACCCCTCGCTGAAAAGCAGCACACTTGCAGTAAAACCATAGAATGTTCTGCTAACTTTAAGCAGTGGGAGTTACATAATCTAATATTTAATTGTCTGTAACTTCTAGGCCTATTAGGGAGGTGTGGAACAGACTCCAGAGGCAAATCACCAGCTTTTGTGGTGGTCAGGAACATTGCCTTAGGCATTCAGCTTTGTAATGGTAATGCTTACAAGTTGTTTTCCCTGTAATTTTTAACCCTGGGTACAATCCTTCTCCCAATAATGGGTATTTTAAGTGTAAAAGATTTTTCACTGTTTTTTTCACTCACGGTTGGAAATTGCCTAGTTTACCACCATACTTCCAAGTGTCAAATTTGGCACTTTTTTTTCTCCCTGAAAGACAATACCCAAAATAAAAGGCGACAGAATATCCTCAGCATACTGGAGAAAAATTAGGATCATGTGCAAACAGAAGGACACATCCTTTTAAAATAGTTTAAACTGCCATGAGAAATAGAAGGAACCCCATTTTTTGTGGGTTGCTTTGAACAGACCTTACTCTCACAAAGGAGGAATATGAATTCTGTCTTGGAAAGGAAGGGGCCCTGCAACCACACAGCATGAAGGGGAGGTTGGAGAGAGGCTGTGAGCGGATGAAGGCTTTCAGTCACCAGGGGCCATAGGTTTCATTTTGATGTACATAAAAGCTGACCAAGTACTTTGTGAAAACTTTGAGCTGCCTTCCTGACCACTTTGGTTTCTTTCCTTCACCCATAGATCAGCGTCATTGACAACCCTGTTCTTTTCAAGTGGTAAAAGAAGTTAAAAATAAAGTTCTATTTTAGATGTACCTTTGATTTTCTTCAAAAACGTTTCAGATGATAGGAAAGAGAAATAGAGTGATAAATTTTAGCAGAGACCTGGCAGAGTCTTCCTATAGTTTAATCAGAAATGGGCTCAGCTTCAAATATATTAAGTTGCCACAGGAGAATAGGAGTGCCTTTTGGGAACAGTTAATAGTTCCCGGAATATTAATCTACTTTTATCATAATACACGGTAAAAGTTCCAAGGTAAATAAAGACAAATAACATTTAAAGTCATATTGCATGAAATGTAAGAGGCGACATATTTAAAAGGATGTAATCCTTATTCAGCTTCCCTTTTCTATGAGATGTCCTGCATATTTTCTCTGGATAATTTGGACTTTATCCAAGGCAGCAAATTTCAATGTTCCTTATGTCCACGTGGTCAGTCTCATCTCCTTTGCAATGTCAGAAGACATCTTTTAACTTGGAAATTTATAAAGGTAATAGAAAATATTATTTGGAATCTAAATGCAAGCACTTCGGAGTAAATTATTTTTAATAATGTCTAGCTATTTCCTAGACTTATACCTGCTAATACTACACAATTGAAACTTCTGTCTTATTCCTCAGGATTCTTCCTACTTGAGCATTGATGAAAAACTTAAACAAAAGTGGGTAGGTTAGACTCTTAAGATTTCAGTTCTGATTTGAGTATTATCTTTTGTTGTGCTGGACTTGCATTGTGTGATGATCTTCTATTCTATACTGCACTTTCCCCTATGGAAAAAGGGCCTTCCTTGTATTGGAACTTATTAAGAGATTGTAGTTATTTGTAATTTGTAATCCACCAGTTATTCAAATTTCTATTTTTACTGTAAAAATATGAAGACCGTTCTATTCTCTGAACAGCTGTTAGAATTTCTCTGAGAAAAAATATTGCCTGGCCTCTCCCAGTGGTCTCCTAACTTAACTTTCTGCTTCTGCCTTGCCTCTGGTATGATTAGTTTCTCACACAGTAGCCAGAGTGATCTTACTGAAAGTCATATCACATTACTCCTTTGCTCATAACTGTCCAGTGGCTTCTCATCAGAGCAAAATCTAGAATTCCCATGTTCCTCTCTAGTACTGTAAGTGATGTGTGCTCCACATATACCTTTCTGATTTCATCTCCAAAACCCTCTCCCTTGCTCGTTTTCCTCCACATTGGCCTCCTTGCTGGTCCCTACATACGGCAAACACAGACTTGCCTTTGCATTTCCCTTTCCCTCTTCCCCCAGATATCTGCAATACTTGCTACTCCTCTTTCCCTTCAGGTCTCCACTCATGTGTCATCTTATCATTGAGACCTTCCTTGGCCATCTGAAATTCAATAGCACTACTATTCTAGGTGGATTCAGGGTCCAGACTATGAAAGGTTTACTTTAGGAATTAATAGATATCCTTAACTAGACTTAGGGCCTCCCAGGCCCTAGAATTGAAAAGACAGTCTTGTCTAGGGCCAAGGAGGCCCTTAGCTGGGGCCAAAATGTGATTAAGTTTAAAGTATAAATACTTTCTGTTCAAGCTATACTGTTTATCAGCTGTGTTTCTTTAGCTATTTAGTTTGTTAATTGCTACTTTACAAAACTGAGTGTATACGAAAAATTCAGAGATCACATCTCTTCTCAAATGAAAATGTGATCTGCTAATGTTCTCTTTGGAATTCCTTCTGGGAAATGCCCCATTATTACCATAGATGGGTTTATAGCCTTCTGTAGTGTTTAACAGAGAAAGGAGATCTTTTCGTTCCTGTTTTTTCTTTTTTTCTGCACTGTTTCTGCTCTCCTCGACTCTTAGCTGTTTCAGGAGTTGTTTACAGCTGTTTCTATGAATTAAACTGTGGCTTCTCACTTACTGCCTCCTTGTGTTTTCCACTATAGGTAATGCTAAAGTGTCACACTAAGAATAAACAATAAAGAAAAATTGTAAGTAAATTGTACTTAGTCAATGATTTTAAATGCTATAATGCCATCATTCAGTTAAAAGCCCAGGTCAACAACACTTTAGTCGAATTTAGCTAGGAGTTTTCTGGTCACTTGGCTTACTTTTGGTTACATGCCAAGTTTTGGTATTCCTGATACTGAATTTCCCCAGTATCATAGTGGTTATATTCTGACTGGATGCTGTTGCCGATTGCAGTGTAAGTCTCAACACGCCGTAGCTAATAGAAGAGTGGGACTTGCTTCTTGGGAAAATGAAATAAAACAGCTTTTAAATACATGCCATAAGGAGGTGCTATGATATGGAGGAGGGTAAGGCAGAGTATGAGTCTATCTGGAGATTGGGGTGCTTCAATTATATAACTAACTTCTGTTACATAACACCAGCTCAGTTCTGGGACTTTAGCAAACCTTTGGGAATAGCATGGATTGAGTTTTAGTTTATGGCCTTTAAAGGCCTAGCTTCCAGCCACAAGGGTGCTCTACCTATTTCAGACACTTATGAATCTTGTGTTTTTCCCTGGTCCATGATAAGGGAGCCATTGGGGTATCTGTTTGTCATTCCTCAGTACACAGTGCTTTGCCACGTTCTCTGACTTAGAGTTTCCTTATTACTGTTTTCTTCCATTAGCTTGTGGTTCTTTGAGGGGATTTCTGAACATATAGCAGAGCTTCTGATATATGAAGGCATTTGATACATCTTGATGAAGAATTGAAATTGTGTGATTTACAGTTATTATTTTCTTTTTATTAATCCTTGTACTACTTTTGCATGGGGAGAATTTTATCTTATAATCCCTAAGTTAAAAGGAAAAAGCAGGAGTCTAATTGACTTGTTTTGAGAAAAGATTACTGGATAGGAAAGTTAGGGATGTAAAGTTGAATTTATACCCTTGGGTTGATCTAATCGATAATGTATCACCATCAATCTATAATAGTTCCTCAGTTTTTCTGTTGTTCTTCTTTAAAGAGGAATGTATAGCATATGTTTATATCATTCTCTATTGTTAAAGATTAGGGCCAATAATAATTATTTTCTCTTTAATCTGTATTTCAGATCAGAGTAAAGTTTTGCTTAATTTGTGTGCTAATCAGAGCTTTTTGTGTTTTTCTTTTTTGCCTCCTACTTTTCCCTATATCCTCACTTTGGATTCTTCTCTCACATTTTCCTAAATGTTTCTGTTGTCTCACAGATCTATTCAGTTCAGTTTCTATGAATCTCCTGGTCTATTATGTGCCTTTAGAATGGAAGAGTCTCATTAGAAAAAATGAATTTATCTGTAATCACATTTATTGTCAGGGAAGACCTTCATGCACTATTGTAAAGTGAATAAGGGAGCACAAAACAATACATGTTGGGTGATTCAATTTTTTGAAACATAAATATTTTGTTTCAGTCATTTATGTATGAAAAGATGTGGAAGGTTAAATACCAGAATATTAACTGAGATTATATGAGAGTGGTTGGAATTTTGGTGATCGCAGTTTTCCTTCTCTCTTTTTTTCACTGTTATTTATTCATTCTTTTAAGTGTTTATTTTTATTTTCAAATTTTATGTATTATTAGTGTTAAATGCAAACACTAAGTAGGAAAATACATAAAAAAGAAAAGTTCTATGGACATAAATATGAAGTCTTTGGTGATTTAATTTGACCGATGAGGCTATAAAGTTTTCTTAACTTTCTTTTCTTTGGTTGTGAGGAGTAAACATCCAGTGCCTACTTCTTTTAAGCTTTGGAGGGTATTGATTATATCTTCTTCATAAAGTTAGAGTGACTCATTTTTTTGTCAAAGTGACCAAGGGAGAAATTTAGTTTGGATATCCATTGTGACTTTACCTGGACATGGAGAAGGCACAATTAAACAGTGATGACTTCCAGCCCCTGGGTAAATCTCCCTAGAATCACGGCGTTTCTTCCCAACTCCACTCAGGATGGGGAAAATTCTGTTGCTGACTTAGGGTGCCCCACTTGGGAGTGTCATATTGAATCTGTCCTGTATGATATGACAAAAGCCAGAAAGATGAGATTGGGGAAGAAAACATAGTGCTAGCTAAGATCAACCCTTATGACCACCCACACATTTATTTTGTTTACTTGAATGAAATATGGAGCTATTTTAAATTCCTGTATAACACAATGGTATCAATAAAATGCAGCCTAGTTAAAATATGTATTTTATTTTTCCATTTGTGATTACATTAAGCTTCCGTGAAAATGGAACACACCAATTTCACAGCATGAGAGGATAGATATAGCAAGATTAGAGAGGCAAGATGTTCAGGATTAGAAGGATCTGTATGGCTGAAAGTGAGGTAATGATAATGATTATGTGATAATAGTACTGTTGTGCTGTTTTATGAGGCAGTAATCCAGCTCCCAAAGCAGATAAACTGTGGGGGTGAAGGCTGAGTTTATCCCATGTAGGGCAATAGATTGTTGCTGAATAACCCAGCATGACAATAAGGCTTTTTCTTTTTTGAAGCAAGGGCTTAAAAGTAAGTTTTAAAATAAAATGAGTAACTTCCCAAATATGAGTAAGTGAACAGCTGAGCAACGGTAAAAGAAAAGCGAATTGTGCAGGCGGGTGAGGGGCCAAGGGAGTGGAGACGGGATTCTTTTTATGCAGCAGAAACTGGAGTTCTAGTAATAGGAGACACCATTTCCAGGACCCAAAACAAAAACAAAAACAAAACCTCACTACCATATGTATTTGCAGCTGAAATGAAGTGGTAGTTTTCTGGAAAAGTATTAGACTACTACAAAATGCAGATTTCCATTCATCTCATTTTAAGTCATTGTTCATTCATTGCTTGACATGTTACTCTGTGGAAGGGGCTGCATTAGTTACAACAGCAGTTACAGACAGATGGCATATTGTCCTTGGTTTCTATGAGCTTACAGATCAGTACTGCTTAATAAGATGTCGAAAGAGCTCAGTCTTCAGTTTTTCTTTTGTGACCAAGATTGACCAGAAAACAGATCTCATTCAGTTTTGGGGATTCCTCCTTCTTCCTACATGTATATAAGCATATCCTGGTTTATTTGGTTCAAGAAAATGGAGGAGAGATGGGGTGCAATCCTCAGTCCATGCTGGTCACTTCTTCTGGGCTCTTCACTTAAGCCTGTGGTGTCAGTTCAATTTGGATTTCTCTACAGGCAGCTGGTTTCACTCTGGAACAGCTGGGGAAATTTTGCTTCAGCTCCCAAAGCTTTAGTGTTTAAGACAAATTCTTTCCCCTTCACAGGCTGCCAGCATGCATCCTCTTGTGGTATTGTCACCTCAGAGACGCACTATCAAATGGATTCATGCATCTTATACCCTGTAGAATTGCAATCCCTATCTTTCATAAGTATCTGGAAACTATTAGACCTCCTCAAGGGATGGGGGCACTTCTAACACTGAGCCCTCATCAGCTCCTCCATTTTCATGTAAAACTCTAGCACAGTAGTTTTGGCCTTCCAGTGCAGAGGCCTGGTTAGGATTTGTCTTGGGGGCGCCCACCCATCTGGACCTTCTTTTCAGACTAATCATTCAAAAAGGCCAATTTCAAGGATACTGAGGCTGCTTTTAAGGTTATTTTATGGAGGATGTGGAGATTTTAAAAAAAAAAAGCTTTTTATTCCTCTTTGGTGAAGCTAAATGTGAGAAATAACAGACTAACTTAAATTACCAGGAGGTTATTCTGACACGCTGAATTCCCCATAAAGTCCTTGCTATATTTGAGAAAAGGAAGTATTGTGTTTGTTTGTTCACCATTGAATTTCTAACATCTAGCAAATTGCCTGGCTTATGGTAGGCCTAGTGTGTGTGTGTGTGTGTGTGTGTGTGTGTGTGTGTGTGTGTGTGTCTGTATGTGTATATTTAATAGATAGTGAATGAATTAGGCAATTAAATAGTTACCAGACATCAGTTAATGTGATTGGTTCAGTCATTGCCCATCTCTGGGAAACCAGAACACCAAGAGTATTTATTCACAGATATTTCCAAAGTGCTTATGTGTACCAGGCACTGTCTGGTCACTTGAAGTCCAGCACTGAACACAATAGACAAGGACCCCTGCCCTCATGGAACTTTCATTTGAGCAAAGGAGACAATAAACAATATATAAATTCAAAACTAAGTTATCAAGTATGTTAGAAAACAAGTGTTGTGGAAAAAAATAAGAAGGTTGAACAGGGTGAGGGAGATACAGAGTAAGGAGCAGTTTTCCATAATACAGTGATCGGAGTTGGCCTCATAGAGGCCACTTATCAGTGGAAGGGAGTTAGTCAAGTGAGGATTTGGAGTGAGAACATTCTCTGGGCAGAGGAAAAACAACTACTGCAAAGGTTGGAAGTGTGTTTGGTATTTTTAAAAATTGTGGCAAAAAACACATAACATAAAATTCACCATTTTAACCATTTTAAGTGTATAATTCAGTGGTGCTTAGTCCATTTACAGTGTGCAACTGCCACTACTGTCTGGTTCTAGAATGTTTTCATTTCCCCAAAAGGAGACTCTATACTCATTAAGCAGTCATCTCCTCCAGCCTCTGGCAACCACTGATCTGCTTTCTGTTTCTGTAGATGTGCTTGACATATTGAGGAAGACCAAGAAGCTTCTGTGGGCTGGAGCATCGTAGGTGAAAGGCAGGTTAGTAGGGGACAGTCAGGGAAGTAATGGAGAGCTGAATTCCTTTTAAGCCCTTTTAAGGACAATGGATTTTACTCTGAGTGAAATAGAGAACCACTGCAGAGTTTTAAACTGAGGGATTAAAAAGCTCTATGGGAGAGTAAATTTAGGGGAGTGTGTGTGTGTGAGAGAGAGACAGAGAGACAAAGGTGGAAGGAAGAAGATTGTCTAAGAGGTAAGAGAAGATACTGGCTCAGACAAGGTTGGCAGTAGTGTAATTGCTTATGAGGCGTTGAATTCTAGAAATATTCTGAAGCTGGGGCCAAGAGGACTTGCTGATAAACTGGATTTGGGATATGATAGAAAAGCGACATCAAGGATTGCTCCAATGATTCTGACCTTAGTGATTAGAAGGATGAAGTTGCCATCAACTGAGATGGGGAAGTTGCAGCTGGAGCAGGTTCTGTGGGGCAGGGAGGGGAATATTAGGAAAACAGTTTGGGCAGAGTGAGTCTGAGATGTTTATCCAAATGAAAATGCCAAGTAGATGGTTAGATATGTGTGTTTGGAGTTCTGGGAAGTGGCCTGGAGTGGAGATAAAAATGAGATAATGATTCGGGGAGTCATTAAATACCATTAGTCACTAGACATGGTTATTTAAAACCATGAGAGTGGAGGAAGTCACCAAGGAATTGAATGTGAACAGATAATGAGAAGAGGCCAAGTGCTGAGCACTGGGGCATATCCTCCTTAAATGATGAGAGCTACAGAAGGAAACCGAAAAGGAGCAACCAAAGTAGGAGGAAAATCATGGGTATGTAGTGTTTTGAAAGCCAAGTAAAGAAAGTGAACCAAGGAGGAAAGAGCGGTCAACTGAGTGAAATGCTGTTGAATTGACTAACTATTGGATCTAGCAGTTTGTGGGGCACTTTCAGTGGAGTGATTAGCTTGTAAGTCAGAATGGAATGGGTCTGAAGAAAAATGGGAAAAGAGGAACTGAAATAGTGAGTAGAGACAAATATTTGGAAGATTTTCTTGGAAAAGGCCTGAAAGAAATGGGGACAGTACATCCTTCTTCAGCTCCTCACTTTTACTAGAAATTTTATCATCTCCTACTTTATAACATAATTATATAGTTAATTCATGTGAGTGATTCTTTTCTTTGCAAAGTGTTGTTTTATTTTCTCCCCCAGAGATTCTCAGGGCAACCCTTATCTTTTAAGAAGACTGATGAGTTTATGAGCAAGATAGTGAGGGATAAGGGACAGATCTGAGGGACGATTCTCTTTCTGAATCACTAATGATAAGCCTAGTGTTTTACAAAATAAAATACCTTTAAAAACTATCCAGTAAAAATTCTGTCTGTGTACTTCTTATAGATTATTTTATAACTATTTCCACAAAAAATTAGAATATTTGGAAAATTTGAAATCATAGTGAGAATCTGAATAGTCTTTCCTCCTAGCCCCTTAGAAAAATAGGAAATTATATGCAATACTTATTTTAAGTCCTTTATAAAGCTTAATTTATTTAGATACAGAAAAATGCATTATGTATAACTTAGCTAATGAAGTTTTGTCTGGGTTGATTAAATTTTTAAAATATGGTAGATTAAGAAAGCAATTGCATGTTTGCCAATTGAATTTGCTTTTTGATGTTTCTAATTTCTGTAAATCACCAACAGGGTTCTAAATTTGCTGAGGTGAGAAGAATTTAACTTTTCTTACATGTTCTGGTAACTGAAAAGCAGATGAACACTGGAAAACCATCAATACTAGTATTACAAATAAACATGCTATTTTAACTAGTTTCAAGCTCTTATGAAATTAAAAAGTGTTAGAGTTTTCTGGAAAGTAGCTCTATAGTAAAGAGGAGGGAACCCTTGCATTCATTGGACTTGCTGTTTTGACATCAAACTTGGTTGATTGTTTGCAGTTTTTGAGCCATCACCTTTCACAGTACTTTCTGGTACATTGTTTCATGCCTAACTTGTTCCTTTACCCACTTAAGTGCCAAATGAATGTTAATAAATGCTAACAGATAATTTTATGGGTACTTGGAAACTGAGGATTTCACTGGATTGAGGCATGCTACTCTGCTCTTTCATTTGATAGTTGTTATATAACCTGAATAATTCCAAATGAAGGTCAGTTTCTTTAATTCACTACATGAGATGGAAGAGGTCAAACTATGAGATTTGAGAGAAGTCTGAGTGAAATGGTTCTGCAAACGTCTTCTCACCAGGCTATGGGAGGGAGCGTCCATTGAACATTTATTGGGTACATACTATGTGCCAAGCATTGTGTTAAATGTTAAATGTGCAAAGAAGAGAGCTAGATTCATTCATTCAATAATTAATTTTTTCATTCAATCAACATTTATTCACCATTGTTTGGATTATTCAAACAAATATCTAAAACAGTCATTCTGTAGCAATTGAAAATTGAAAATAAAGAGGACTTATTTTTTGCTTTGTAACTTAATCAAATAAAGGACTGTGCTATCCAGCATCACTTACATTTCTAGTTTTGAGTCTCAGATTCAAACTGCTTGCAGCTGGAATCTTAGGAGGATACATTTGGGGAAAAAGCTATTACATCTTTTATCATAAAGCTTATAAGAAAAACTTAATTTGTTTTTAATATTTCATATTCTTTATATTTCCCTATTCAGGGTATATTTTTTAAGATAGGCAAAAATTTTATGGATTTTAAATAGAAAACAGAGTATTTTCATAAAATCTTTCCAAAGAATCTATTTTTTAAGTGGATATTTTTATAGTGAGGGGTTATTTCTTAAATTTCCTTCAAGTGGGCATACCTGTCAGTATTTGCTGCTGCTTACAGCCATCTGCCCTCCCACCCCCAAATTAACTCTTCCTTATCAATGAATAATATATCTATTTTTCTTGGGGGAAATACCAATTAAGAAATCAGGTACGAGTGTCTTTAAAATTTCTTTTTAATAGCTGTTAATCTTCCTTTTAATAAATAAGTGATACCCCATCTGCAGGTAGAAGACAAAGATGAGAGGTTGTAAATAGTTTTTAAATAAGGATTTAATCAATTATAAATATGCCTGCTAATTTTAGGCAAGATTGTACTCTAACAGCTGAAGAAATCCAAAGAAAACTATTTCTTTCCAGCTCTGAAGTAGGTAACAGTCTAGTGGGAACACAGAGAGAACCACACATTATTTAGATGGAATTGCATTAAAAAGCTTCCTCCAATAAGATTCTTTAAATGGGAGTAGTGGTGGACTGTTGAAATAGGAAGGGAAATTCTTACGGAGTTTAGATATGATACTTGTGTGAAGTTGTGAAAATGCTTTTATCTCTCTGAATTATCATATTACTGATGTTGGGATGGGCCTATGTAAGATAAATTAGAAGGATCAGAAGAGAAAAACAGCATTGAGTTTAGAGGCAACATCTAGAAGGAAGTAATTATCTGCTCCCAACAGAAACTAATGTCTTATAAAAGAGAATACATTTCCTAGATGACTAAAAACATACCTTGTATGTTTTTCTAGTATAGTCTGAATCCTCAGAAAAAAGCAAAGAGGATGCTTTTCACTCAGCAACTTCCTAGATTTTACGTTTCCGAAACTTTCAGTTGTTGTTGGTGGTTAACACTTGCCTTTCCATCATCTTATTTTTCTCACTCCCAACAGGAAGGCAAAATTAGTAAACTACTCTATACCTTTAGCCTTTAGCTTAGAGCCTGGTATATAGTCAATGCTCAATAAATATTTTTTAGTGAATGAGTTATCACCCAAATATCAAAACCTTTACTATTGTAAGCTCTAGGGCAGAATTTGGGGCAGGTAGTGGGTGGGGGTTCTAAGAGCAAATTTTTGTGATATTAATAAAAACAAATGAAAGCTACATTAGCAGTTGATCCTTTGAGCCTTTTCAGATAGGACTTTACCTGCAATTAAAAAAAAATGGACAGTTTTTAGTGCTGTATCAAGTCAATACTGCCACCTTCATTCATAAAATTTCCATTTAATATATGATCTTTAACAATCTGAGTGATAACAGGTGAATGACTTTGTATGTATGTGTGTGTGCCTTGCAGATTTAGGTATTTACCAGTTCTGCAAACTACTATGAGGTTAGCATCAGAAACATACTTTGTAATAGTTGAGGTATGATATAAGGAAAGTATGTCCCTTGAGAGTATACTTTCCAAAAATGATACATTACATTTTTATATTCCTCTAGATTTTTCACTCCTATCCTATCATATAAGAAAATATCTACGAGGTTGGGGAAGGGTATAACTCTGGGTAGAGTGCATGCCTAGCATGCACAAGGTCCTGGGTTCAATCCTTAGTATCTCCATTGAGTAAATAAATAGATAACCTAATTACTCCACCCCCACCACAAGAACAAAAAAGAAAATATCTACAAATAGTTTTAAATGCCAGTAAGCTGGTCTTTTTTTTTTTTTCCTTTTAAAAAAAACTTTTATTAATTTTGAGGGGAAGATAATTAGTTTTTTTTTAATTAATTTATTTTAATGGAGGTACTGGGGATTGAACCCAGGATCCCATGCATACTAAGCAGGTGCTGTACCACTGAGCTAGATCCTCCCTCCTCAGTAAGCTGGTCTTGAGAACACTCAGCATGTACCAGCACAGAGCAATATAAATAAGTAAAAGATAGAGTCTTATGCATTCATGAAGTTAATGTTTCATGAGGCAGTTGGACCAAAAATATATGAAATATCTGAGGTCATCAACAAGAGAAATATGTAACTACAACCAGTTGCAGTGATCCTCAAATCCAGAAGGATGCCTTGAGTCAGTGCAGTCACTGCTTGCAGGAATGGTACAGAGAACCATAGATAGCTGGCTGAAAGCTGGGGAGTGTGTCAACCTTCTCCCCTTTCATGGATGACAGATAGTATTTTCTGTGTCATTAAAATGTGAATGCTATATATATAAATATTAGACTTTTAATATTTTTATAACTATAAAAGAGTAATTAATTATATATCCTATAAAATGAACCTATCCTATCCTATTTATTGGATCCTTTAATATTATAAAGGATTGTTTTTCACCATGTCATCATCCAATTCAAGTTAGTGGTAATGGGGCAGGTGTTAGGAGCCTTTGTTCTCCTTAGTCATTTAGGAATCCTGGCTTCTTTCATTGAGTGGCTTTCATGTCAGTGAAGGCCTTGGAGTCCCCAGTGGATCCTCTGCATCTGGCCTGTAAATAAGAGAAGAGAATGTGGAGGCCTGCATTGAAGGAATTATTTCAGTCCAGGCCTGGAAGTGCTACTTCTGACCAGGCCATCACTTCTAACCGCCTTTCCATGGCCATAATTTAAGCACATGGTTCCACTGAACTTAAGGGAGCCTGGGAAATGTAATCTAGTCCTATGTCCTAGAGGAAAAGGAAACAGGGTTCGGAAACATAAAGCACTGTCTCTGCCACAGTGTTTAAACATGGTGCGCTGATTTAAAATTTTCTGATCATTTGGAAGTTTCCACATTAACATAAAGTCAGTGGATCAAATGAAAAGGAATGACCAAAAGCAGAAGAAGAAAGATATATCAAATTAACTGGCCAATTTGGAAGCAGTTATATTTTAAAAAAATGGTTATCAAATGACAGTTCAAATGGAAATGAAAGCGACAAATTCCCTGCCTCAAATCTTAAACTAAAGGTGATAGTGTTAACAGTTAGATATATGGATATGGCCATTCACTACACATGCATCCTTGAGCCATTCATGTAATTGCTCTAAGACTTGATTGCATCCTCTGAAAAATGTAGATAATACTGATATTTATTTTCATCCTTGCTTTGAAGCAAACAAAATCAAGTGTATGAGGGGGCTTATAAAATATTATTACTAAACAAACTTTATTTCAAGCTACTAGCATTAAGAAAAAATTATCTCCAAGACTGCTCCTGTCATTCACCCATGACTCATGAATTTTCATTTGGCATAGAGTAACAGAGGAAAGTCTTTCAAATATTGTAAAACCTAGGTTTATCTGAGGTAACCTTTGCTGCTTGTAGGAAGTATGTGGCTGAGTAATAGTTCAAAAATAGCAAGTTATTTTGAGGAAGAACATATGCTCTTTAACAAATAAAATAAGTGTTCTGAAGAATAATTTTATAGCATATTTAATCACACATCTAAAATAATTTGAATCCTGTAGTTCAGCGCATTCTGTACTTCAGTATGAATTTTGAAGTGCTTTATTAAGTGCAGTAGTACCAAGGTGAGTACTATTATGTAGAGTTGCATTTTATGAGTAGCTCTTATCAACCTCCATGAAGGACACTGCACCATGAATAATCAAAACTGGAATACACAGACTAAGCAATTTATATATTTAACGTGTTTTGCAAAATTATGAATATATGCTTATGCACACATACACACAGAGAAATGGTAGATGTGATTAAAAGAGCCTTGTTTCATAAGTTGAACAAATAAACAGGCAACCTTCTCTTTGCTGTGATGACCTGCTGATGCATGTCTACCAGGATTTTGTCAATGGATTCATTCAACAGGCATTTGAAGACTAAGTTGTAGGGATTAAGCTAAGTGTCTTCAGGGTATTAACAAAAAGTAGCCATAACTTTCTTCAGAGAGCTAACCAGTTTGCAGATATCTATACCGAAGAAAAATGTAGTCAAAGGCAGTATTTTGTAAGGAGTCAGGAGTTAGATTATAAGTGGTATAAATGTGGCAGAGTGAGATTCCTTTCAGGTTGGAGAACAGGGAAAGACAGCATCATGAGGGAGGAACATTTTCATGGGTTCTTGGAGGTGGGATAGGATTTAGCTGTGTAACATGCATAAACAGTACTTCAGAACAGCTCACTTCAGTGAGCAAGACAAGGGGATGATAGAGGAGCCATTTGCAGTGATTAAAAGGGTTGATGTGGCTGGAGTATTAGATACAGAGAAGAATTTTGGGAAATAATTCAGCTTGGAAACAGATTGTGGCCATACCCTCCTCTAGCCTTAAAAAACAGTAACCTTTATGGACAGCTTTGATGAAACATTGATGCATTTCTACAACCAGGTGAAATAATTAAGAGATCTTTGAAACTATTATTTAAAAAATCTTAGTTTTTAGGTGACTTAATAATTATACTTGGCTCTTCAGAAACTTTGCCATCATAGCAGATCAAGGGCTTTTCTTCTCAATAATTGAAGAGCTTGTTTTTTTCTTTTTTGCCCCAGATTTTTAGATTTTTATTTCTTATTACAATGTTGAATGTCCAAGATTATTATACAATGTCTCCTATTGTAGAGTTCCTGTATAAAAATAGCAATGCTATTACTTAATAAACAGAAAGTAATATTGATTCTGACTGCATGGAAAGTAGGGTGCTAGGTGAAGTGAGGGACAAATATAAGAATATGATGTTATAATAACAACACTGCATAGCATTTGGGGGATAGCAAAAATAGAATCCCTTAGGAGTTCAGAGTTGTGATTAGATTTCAGAGAAGACAGGTGGGAGAATTGCAAGGACCCTTCACCTCCAGACTGAGTGATGAAATTGGTGGTATATCATCAGAGAGCTTCACTAAATCAGACAGCCAATGACAAGACATTCCTACCTTTCCAGCCAGTGTTTCTATCTTATCACTCTAAGATAATCCATTGCTATCAGTAAACGAGAATGACAGTGATGATTCCTGGAACCCTGACTTTCTTAAAAGTAATTTTAAGTCAGTTAATAAAAATTTTAGTTAGCTGCTTGTAGTTTTTATAGTAGATAATGGTGGAATGTTTAAGAACTGTCATGCATGTGTTTTCTGCTTATAATAGGTCCTTTTTTTTCCTTTCTACTTCCATTCCTCTCTCATTGTGAACAGGATTTTAAGTCTGTTTAAAATATATAAATTTAACAACACAAACGACAAAAAATGGAGGGAAATAAGAGCCAGTAAAAAATAAGGGAAGAAAAAGGAGGGTGAATTATTTAAAATGAGGTTGTATATAAAATCCAGGTGCCAAGGTGATACCCATTTTATATAAATAAAGGTAGCTGTCTCTCAGTTTTCTAGCAGCCATAAGGGAAAGACCATAAGGTTATAAGATTGATACTCTCTGCAGTATATGCACAAGCCAGCTTCTCAGGAGGAGCACCAGCACTCTTCATAATATCAAGTTCAGGGAGAAATCTCTGTGATGGGTCCTCCGAGAGAAGCCCTATGGAATGAAATAAATAATGGATGTCCTCAAAAACATCCTTGCAAGTAAATAGGACAAAGCTAGTCTTAGGGCATTTAAAAGTATACTCTTATAATGCTTTTGGTGAATTGTTTAATGCCTAAGTAGCATCCAGGAAAACACTTCTATAGAAGCCAAAAAGTGAACACCAGGCACAAACTCTAAGAGTGATTTTGAGCTAGGGCAGTAAGTGTGTGGTTTGCTGACCAGCAGCTTCAGCATCACCTGGGGACTTGTTAGATATGCAGACTCTCAGACACCATCTTAGACCCTCTGAATCAGAATCTTCAGGGGATTATTGAGGAACACAGATTTCAAGTATCTAAGATGACTTACTGGACATTTAGATATTCTTTTATAGATCAAGGGATTCAAACTTTCAATTGTAAGATGAATAAGTTTTGAAGATCTAATTACAGAATGGTGACTAGAGTTAGTAATAATATGGTGTCTACTTGAAATTTGCCAAATGTGTAAATCTCAAGTGTTCTCACCACACACACACACAAAGTGGCAACTATGGGAAGTGACAGATATGTTAATTAATTTGACTGTAGCAGTTATTTTAAAATATATATGTATATCAAACCATTATGTTGTACACCTTAAATATATATATGATTTTTATTTGTCAAAAATAAAGAAATAAAAAATTTTGAAATATATCTCTTTGGCTGACCTTACATAGCAGTGGATTTGGAAATTGTTTCTCTGACAAAGTACGTGAAATAAAAATATTTTATTTTACTGGTTAAGGGTAGATGTGATGTTTTTGCCAGCATCCAAGCCAGGGGAAAGGTTTTAGTTATGGCCTAATATGTGCTAAGTATTATTATGTTTAAGTACTTTGGGGTTGTAAAGATGAACAAGATATGATTGCTGTTTCTAAGAAGCAAGCTAGCAGGAGTTTCTAAGTTGTAAACAAGTTGACGGAATGAAGTAAGAATCACAAGGTACTGTGATGGTTATTCCTATTCTACAGATTTTTACAGATGATGAAATTTGGCTCAGAGAAATAACTTGTCTTAGCTAACAATTGAACTTAAGATCTGTGTGATCCTAAATCTGGTTTGCACTTTTAAAATACAGCTTCATAAAGAAAAGAAAAAAAGAGAAGGAAAGCCATTTAAAAAGTGAGAAAAATAGTCTTATAAATGAATAGGCATCTCCATTCAACTTCACTATTTAGATAAAGTAATAATTTTGATTCATATCTTTTAGGGCAATTTTTAGTTAATGCAAACTGAATGAATCCTACAGTTTTCCTCAGGAAATATTCATGTAGGAATTTTGCCAAAATAGAGTTATCATGACTGCAGTTTTTTTTCCTAAAATAAACACAAGATTTTATTGATATATGAAGACAAGTGATTTTTATCTCTGAATATTGTGTGAGGTTTTAGTGGATTGACGTATTTAGCACATAGTAGGTTCTCAGTAAATATTGAATGAAAGAATTTAATATTTACCTTTAAAACCTCGTTTGGAGCCCAATTTTACCCGGCAAATATAATCAAAAGGATGTATTCAGAATTTTAAAAATCTTACCTTCTTCAGAAATATTTCATATTTCTAATCCTTTTTACCGGTTATGAGCTCCCCACCTCTAAGCACTTTATACTTCAGTTGACATGGGCTATAATTTCCCCCATATTATACTGATGTGTGTTATCTGTCTGGTATTTCTGGAGTAGTGTAAGCCTTTTGGAGAAATTGTCATATTTTTCTTCCCTGCATAGAATTTAGTTAGCACTCAGGAGGTGCTTAGTAACTATTTGATCAAACAATGAATGATGATCACTGCAATAATTATAAGTCAGATCTAGCCTAGCAACCTATGCCTTTAATCAGTTCCCAGTGGCTGTCTTTTAAACATGGTCAAAGCCTTGTTGATCAAAGGTATTCTTTGACAACATTTTTGAGTATTTACCTTACTGCTGTTGAGGAGGCTAGCATTTATTGGATGCTTATTCTTTGCCAGGGACAATTTTTAGAGTTTTAAAAACATTATATCTCATTTAGTCAGCACAACAGTCTTAAGAGAAATTCTTATTTTCTCTACTTTGAAGATAAGAAAACGGAGTTTTATAATGAATTAACAACTTATGCCAAGTAATGGAGCTAGTAAGTGGCAGAGCTGGGATTTAGATATACTTTTAAACTTCACTTACTGCACGGGAGTAGGAATAAGTGGGTAGCTAGGAGGTAATGAATGACCAGTCCATTTATTGTCAAAGAGCATAAATATACAAAAAGGACTGATTTTGGACATTATAGTCTTCTCTACCTAGAAATTGGCTTTGGCTTGACTCATGCTTGGGAAGCCATTCCGAGCTAGGTCAATAGCTGTGTACAGAGAAAGTAAGAATCAGTTTGTTAAATCAACTGAACCAGTCTTAAGATGGATACTTTATGGCTATAAAACATAAGTGGGCATATAGGACAACTTTATAGCTATTTCTGACCTAACAAAACATATTCTAATGGGAACCCGACTCTGCTTCTCTGAAGTCAGCACTGCCATTCTCTCCTATTCATTTAGGAATACACTGTAAAGGATCACAGTGTATGCATCACAGTCCAGTCTGCTGGGCCAGAATATCACAGGGTAATTGCGCAAGTCTGGAAACCATGAGGCTGTAACTCCATGGGACTAATGGGAAGGCTTTTCATCTTCATTCCCACTATAAAATAAGTTTTACCTTCTGCATTTAAGATACAGTAGAGAGCACCAGCAAAAAGGTTGGTGGCTTCTAAAGAAAACAAGCTTGTTGTTAAGATGGGTTTCCTAGGGCATAATCTTTTCTTAAACACCAAGAAAGGAAATTTTGTTGTCTTTTTCTGCTGATGTTTAGAAGTTTTGTGGAGTGGAGTTAGTGAAGTCAAAGGTATACTCTCTTTGTTTTCTGTTCTTGCTGAAGTAAATGAGTGGAGACATTAAGGATTTCATGTGTGCATTGTGGCTACTTATTCTAAAAATAAAATAATACAACTAAATGATTATTTCTTTTGATTCATTGTAACATCGTGATTTGCTGCTTATTAATATAATCTAGCAAAAAGCCAAAAGTGATCTCTAGTCAGGCAGGTTGGCCCCAGCAAAGATATAAACACAGACTCTAATGTATTCCTTTTACAAACATATTTTAAAAACCAACAAGGACCATTTAAACATGAATAATATTAAATACTGTGGGTTGCTTTATTCTTTTCTTTTTAAAATAAAAATAAAACAAAGCAGTTAACTTCAAAGGGCTATATTAACCCAACTCAAAGGTTGCATTTTAAACATGGGGGAGTAAGGAAGTGTGGAAGTTAAGTTCTCATAGGAACACTAACTCCTCTGCATTTCACCTGTGGCACATTAAAATACACATTTAATAGCCTAATTAAGCATGTATTAAGTTTAACATAACTGAATGGTTGTTAACCTGAGCACCTTAACTTTTGCCTTTCTTGGCTCTTTTGTGTATAAATTTGCAATTTACATTTCATTAGATTTTCCCACTTATGAAATTTTTTTCTTTCCAAAGAGTTAAAAATAGAGTAGTATTGTAATAATCTCTTACCGCATTGTGTATCATTTGATAAGAGTCAACTTAGTTATTTCAGAAAATTAAACCTGTTGCCATGTTTAATAAAGTTTAGAAAGACCTATTGTATTCACATATTGATTTTCACCAGCATAACATGAAATCAAATGACTCATCCTAAAGGCAGATTTTCATCTTGTAGGAATTTAGTCAGGTGGAACTTATAAAACGTGTGAATTGATTCTGATATGTCAAGTTCCAGGCATAATAGTTTTCTTATTTGGCTAACCCCCTCTTACCTAACTATATCTAGGGCCAAAAAGGAAAAATGACTGCTCGATCCCAGAAATACCCTAGTACAGCGTCTCTGATGACTTTTAGCGAAAGAATTGAGTGTGTTAGATGTACCGCTGTGCTCTTTCTCATCCTCATGGAGAGCACTCATAAGAAGGTCTCTGAATAAGAAAGCAGCTCTGGAAAGAGCCAATTATCATTTCAAAGGAAGGTTCCTGAACAAGCCTGTGAAGTCTTCAGCAATATAAGCCCTCTTCTAAATAAGCTGTATGTGCGGAGCATGTGTGAAAACCATAGAACTTCTGGTTGGGAGGCAGGCTGTGGGAGGAAATGCTGATATTGGGAGCTTTTCATACAACAATTTAGAATTTTAATTCGAAGAAAGAAGCACTTTGGCGTTTTCTGGACAATGTCATCTTCAAGGTTTTGTTGAAATATGCAAACTTTGTAACATTCTGACTTTTAATGCTTGGACTGGGTTCTGTGTTTTTTAAATCAACTATAAAATATGCAGACAGAAATTTGTTTTGATGAACATGGGACCATGATTCATTCAGAGCCAGAGAAATATTAGCTACTGGAAAAAAGGACAGATCCACAATAAATTCAGTTCTGTGTCATTTAATAAGAATTCATATTGAGGATACTTCAGTGTCTTGCTTTATATAAAAATGGACTTTTTGTCAAGTTCTACTTTAGGGAGCATGCATAGAGATGTACACATGCCCAGGAAAGGCCTGATAAGGACTTAATCTCTCACTCCTGTCTGACCTTGAGCATTTGTACAAACTGGAAGTGAAGGCTAAGGCAGAGTTGTAAACTGCCTGTCAGAAGGGGAATCCATGACCCACAAATGCACAAAGCATTTGTGCCCCTTGGCAAAGGCTAGGAAACATATTGGTTCCAGTCATTTAAGGAAATCTTTGTCTAGTTATTAGCTGATCACAAATCTGAGTAAAGACTTCAGTGACCACACATGACAAAACACAAACCTTAGAGAATTCAGAAAAGTTGCTAAGCAAACAGCAGCAGCAGCAGCAGCAGCAACAAAACAACAAAGAAACAAAGCAACGAACACCAGGGCGGGGAGAGAGAAATCTGATTCCAGAGTTATCACGTTGTATTATTTAACATGTCTTGTTTTCAACAGAAAAACTCCAAGATATGCAAAGAAAATAGAAAAGTATGGCCCATACACAGAAAAAAAGTCAATAAAAACTGCCTCTGAGGTATCCCAAACAGTGGACTCACTAGAAAAATAAATTAAATCAGATATTATATGTATACTTAAAAAAATAAAGGAAACCATGTTTAAAGAAATAAAAAAAAGTATGACAACAGTGTATCACCACATAGACAATTTCATTTAAGAGTTGGACATTATAAAACATAGAAATTCTGGAGTTAAAAAGTATAATAATGGAAATGAAAAATTTACTGGAAAAGTTTAACAGAAGATTTGAGCTGGCAGGAGGAAAAAATTGTGAACTTGAAGACATGTCCATTGAGATTATTCATCCTGTTGAATAGAGAAGTAAAAGAATGAGGAAAAGTGATCAGAGCCTCAGAGATCTTTGGAACCCCATGAAGTGTAACAACATGTGCATAATGGAAATCCCAAAAAGACTAGAGAGAAAGAGAGGAGCAGAAACAATATTTCAAGAACTAATGGCTCAAAAGTCCTCAAATTTGGTAGTAAACATTAATCTACACATCCTAGAAGCTCAACAAAACCAAATAGTACATACTTGAAGAGAACCATACCTCATGATCAAACTGATGAAGCAAAAAGCAGAGAGAATCTTGAAAGCAGTGAAAGATAAGTTACTCC
The DNA here is from genome assembly GCF_009834535.1 of Camelus ferus. Classification (NCBI taxonomy): domain Eukaryota; kingdom Metazoa; phylum Chordata; class Mammalia; order Artiodactyla; family Camelidae; genus Camelus; species Camelus ferus. Next base: position 50,131,965 of record NC_045702.1, on the reverse strand, counting down.
TCAAATCAAGGAATCCTCGACAAGACTGATAACTGATTTCACTTCAGAAATCATGGAGTCCAGAAGGCAGTGCATTACATATTCAAAGTGCTTAAGGGCAAATTAGCCAAAAATTTTATGTTCAGCAAAACTGTCCTTCAAAAAGGAAGGAGAAATTAAGATATTCCAAGATAAACAAAAACTGAGAAAACTTGTTACTAGCAGATCTGCCCTATAAGAAATACTACAAAAAAAAAAAAATTCCTTTAGGCTGAAATGAAAGCAGACTAGACAACAATTCAAATCCACATGAAGCAATAAACAATACTGATAAATGTAACTATGTAAGTAAATATAAAAGGCAGTATATATTTATTTTTGTTTATAACTGTCTTTTTCTCCTGATTTGAAAGACAACTACATAAACTATAAAACCACATTAATGGGCTTATAGTGTATAAAGAAGTAATTTCTATGACAATGAGAACACAAAGAAAGGGGGAATTAAAAAGCGATATAGTAGGTAAAAATTTTATACTATTGAAATTAAATTAGTGTTAATCTGAATTAGATTGTACAATAAATTAAATTTAATCCCAGAGATTATGGAAACAAAAAATATATTAAAGGAAACAACAATGGTAAAATGATACACTATAAAATATCTGTCAAACATTAAAGAAGTCAGAAATGGAAGAATAGAAGAACAAAGAGACCTGACATAAAAAATAAATAACAAAATGGTAGACATAAATCTTATTTTATCAGTAATTTATTTAATGGACATGGATTAAATAATTCAATCAAAGGTATATATTGGCAGAATAAATAATTAAAATATCATATCTATATTCTGTATATAAGAGCTATATGTTAGATACAAAGACATAGGTTGAAAGTAAATGGATGGAAAAAGATATACCATCCAAGCAATAACCAAAAGAGAGCTGAAGTAGGAATACTAATATCAGATACAATAGACAAAAATTGTTGGTAGAGACAAAAAAGGATTTTTTGTAATGACAAAAGAATCAACCCATGAAAAATACATAGCATTGTAAACATTTATGTACTGAATAATAATCCCCAAAATACATGAAGCAAAAACTGACAGAATTGAAGGGAGAAATAGAAAATTCAACAATAATAGTTGGAGACTTCACCACTCCATTTTAAATAATGGGTAGAAGAACTAGACAGATGATCTGCAAGAAAATAGAAGACTTTAATACTATAAACCAACTAGATCTAACAAACATCCATAAAGCATTCTACCCAACAGCAGCAGAGTATACTTTCTTCTCAAGTACACAAGGACTATTCTCTATGGTAGACCATATATGTTAGGCTATAGAACAAGTTCCAACAAATTTTAAAGGGTTGAAATACAAAGTATATTCTTCAACCACAATAGACTAAAATTAGAAATCAAAAATAGAAGGAAATTTGGTAAATTCACAAATATGTGGGAATTAACACATTCCTAAATAACCAGTGGGTCAAAGAAGAACAAAATGGGTAAACATACATACATAAATACTAATAAATTAAATGTCAAGAAGTTGTAGACATATCATGGTTTTTACAAAATTTCATGTGCTATTGTACAAGCAAAGTATTTTATAGCTATGTTAAAGTTAAGTATGAGAGATTTTAGCTTGCTAAAAATGACTGTGCATATACTCATATAAGAAGGACATGGATGTAGAGGCTGGTAATTCATTTTGAAGGATTAACACTTTTCTATTTTAGAAAGAATGATTTCTGCTGAGATGTTCTTACCCATGTATGCCTGCTCAGTGACATAGTTCTTACAGGGGATAATAATTTACTATCTTACTGATATCTCAAAACTCTTCAAATTTAGGCTTTAATTAGACAAAATCTCAAGTTGTAAGAAAAAGCAGTTTATATAAGTGAACTTACAAATTTAGCCAAGTATTTTTTTTGTTATATTTCCTTAAAAATGTTGACTCTATCTAAGTGATATTAGATAGGCCACATATTTTTCATATACTTTTTTTGCTGTATACTTTAATGCCATTAAGGGAAAACTGGTTACTATAGAAATACTCAAACATTATGCCCAGGAGCATCTATGCATGGCCATCATAATGCATTGTTAAGTGCAGAGCACATGTGTTTAAATGTCTTGATGCTTACTGAAAAACATCAAGAAATTTTATTATAAGTAGTGGGTTTGATTTAATTTCAGTCTATGTTAGATGGTGGAAAAAAACACATCCTGCAATTATTCAGAGAAAACTTACTCTTTCTTCAGAAAAAGGAGGAATCAGTATTGGGTGTTTCAATTGAATAGTGTTTCACTTTCAATTATAATATTCTCTGTGATTGTTGAAACAGGAGATCAAAGCAAAAATCACAATATGATCAAAAATTTTGTTGGAAGCAATATCTTATGAGCTATCTGCTCATGCTATTTTCTTTCAACAAATTTTAAGTTTGGAGATCAGACACTATTTTTTTTTTAAATCTAAATACTAACTGAGGAGGGATATTATATAAGTTTACAAATAGTTTCATTTTTTTGACAAAACTATTGTGTGTGTAGCTGACAAACACTAAGTTAGAGTTGGGTCAGAAAGAGAGTATATGCATATTTCTTTAGTCTGGGGTTTGTATCTCTCATGATATCCAACATACTCCTACAAAAGGCTCTTTTGTCATTTGTTTCCTCAGCTGGAAATATTTTGTGCTTCTGGTTCTGTCTCTTACATAGCTAGGTACATGGTAGATGATAAGTATTAGGTGGATACGTAAATAGTATGAAAATCTCAACAAAAAAACCCTGTGAAACCATTCTTATAGTGTATTTCCAATTTTACTATTCTGCTTAGAACGTGATAGAATGCTATATATTTCATAGTAATTTTTTAAAAACTTGTTATCAATTTCCATGTTTCATTAACAAACATACAAGTGATGCACAAATTGCTTGAGCTGATACTTTCTTTGATGACTATATCTTATTTGTCATGTACCTGTAGTATTCAACATGTTGAGTTTTCTCCACGAAAGTTTGTTGAATAGATTGGATTTTTTATCTCCCTTTATGGATGTTTGCATTATATGAACTGTGCTTCTAACTGGGTTGAAGAATTTTCAGATGTTAGAGAGGTTGTCAGAACCAAAGATAAAAAGAATTTTTTGTTGTTGCTGAAAATCCTTTCTTAGGCTTAGGTTTCTCAATTTTCAAATGTGGTTGATTTTAATTAAAGTTTAAAGAGAAAAAGAAACCATTGGAAAGATATTGGAACTAAATAATTCACTTCTGGTGAGTAGGGAGTTTGCAGTTTGAGTTAATGGTATTCATTACACTGATTAAAAGCAGTGAGCCATTTTGTCCTTGTTTATTTTCCAAACCAATGTTTTCAGTAATGGAGGGTGGTTGGTATTTGATGTTTTATGTGATGAGGTATTTACTCATGGGCAGCTTTGACTTCTTCCTTAAATTGATAACCACTTGAAAGAAATTTATCAGACGAAAGAACAACTTCTTTTCTAGAGCTGGACCGTTTATTCCAAGTTCAGACAGTGAGAAAACAATGGAGTAGCTTTTATTGCCACCAGCTGTGCTATAGTTATTTGAACAAATGGAAGACTAAAGGAATTGTACAATCTCATTATATACAGCATTAACAGAATCAGGATTCTTTTGCCTAATAAATACTACATTTGTAGTTGAAGAACTTATAATTACTTAGATTTCCATTGCTATAATGAGTTTGCTGCCCTTTGAAGGCTCATGTAGGTCTATCAAAATGAGTCTTGTAGAATTTTGGAGAAGGTGCTGTTGCAGGGTTTGCAGCAAATTCATGGTTATTTGTCTTGCAGATGTACACCTACATCTATATATATTCCAAAATAAACAGCTTGGAAAATAAAACAAACTGTCTAAGCTATTTTGAAAAATTACATTTCCTCATTGAGGAATTCCAGTGATTAATATCACTTGGCTACTCTAGGGCTTTGGAAAAAGTGAGAAGTGGGTGTTTAAATGTTTTAAGAGGTAATTTTCCAAGCAATTGAGCAGGTAGTTAAAAATACCTTGTTTTCATTTCCTTGCCTGAGAAAATCCTGAAGTCTAAAGGTTTAAAAGAAGTATAGGAAGCGCCACTGAATTGAGCCTGAAGTGTATACTGCAGATGTAAGACTCCCACACTTGCCAGTCTCCAGAGTTCATTAATCAGTATATGGAGTCATTGTGTTTGAAATATGAGTATGGAAACTAGGCCATTCTGTTGATTTAAATATGTAGTTTCATGGGGATTATTGGTGTTGTCACTGACTTTTATAACTTATTAAATGTTATTGTTGGAATGAGAAACTCTCTTAAGTTTGATAGAGGTGTGCAGACTACAGGAAAGGACTTGACTGAGGATTTCTCAACCTCAGCACCTTTTTTATTGACCTTTTGGACTGATAATTTTTTGTTGTGGGGGCCTGTCCTGTACATTGTAGGATATTTAGCAGCATCTCTGGCCTCTACTCACTAAATTCCAGTAGCACCCTCCTCACAGGTTGTGACAACCAAAAATGTCTCCAGGCATTGCCAGAGGTCCCCAGTGGAGTAAAGTCATCCCAGTTGAGAACCACTGGGATGGGCAGTGGGCTCCTGGCAAGTGATACTGGTTCTTTCTCATCTCTGTATCCTCAAGGTCAAGGTGCCTGGTATAGCATTGGACCTCAATAATTGTTTGCATAAATTTTTTAAAAATGTGACTTAGAGAAGAAAGGTAATTTATTTTACTATCACCTTCTCTGCCCATGATTTCCCATATTATTAGTAGAATAAGCATAGAATTAAAAGGCTTGATGTTGCATTATTTACATAAACCAAAAAAAAATTAGAAAAATATCTGAGTGCCTATTAATGTAGAAAATAGCCAACTTAACATGGAGAATTTCTGCTGTGGAATATTAAATATTCATAAAATAAGTTATCTAGCAGATCTTTTAAGTAATATTATTTTTGTAAAAAGTAGGATATAAACTGAAAGAATAATTTGTTTTTTTAATATATATATATATATATCTTATTTTTAGGTGAAAAAACAAAAACAGGAGGATAAGTGCTAAATTATTAGTCTTGGTTGCTTCTAGCATTACGATTAGATTTTATGTGCACCTTCTGTATTGACAAGATGCCTTCTTTTTCTTTGGTCTCTAGAAAATCCGAATAAAATGAATAGAAAGCCAGCTAAGTCTGAGTGAATTTTATGTGGCCATTTAAAATGGCATTTTGTTCATTTTTTAGTGAAAAGATAAGAATAAGTTACAAGCTCTACTTGCTGTTTCTGAAATTAAGTTACCCAAATTTTCTTATAATTATATTATTTGATTTTTGTTTTAAGATTGTTATTTGGCAAGAACAAATGTAGTATTAACATTGATTTGGTATACTAAACATGACTAGGAAAAATATTCAAAGTATGTTATAACTATTATATGGAAATTCCTTAAAATGTAGAAGAAACAATTTCTCCATAGTTTGTCTGAATTGCAAACATTCTTGTGTAATATCGATCATCTCTTACCATTATTCCTTGTCATTATTTTACAGTAAAATTTTCTTGTAGAAACTATAATTAGGGGAGGAAATGTAGATGCTGCAAGTATACAATGTGTGATTTTAAAAGAATTACATATTCTCAATCATCAGAGGGATTCGCATATGTAGCTATATAGCTGCATGTATACTCTATGTATAGATGTGGACATTTAAGTGAGATTGCATTGGAGCTATTTGTGATTTAATCCAAACTCTCTTGCATAAGTATATTTTAGGTTCATACATATTTTCTAGAAAGATCCACAGCTTAGAATGTTAGGAATTCCCAGTTTTGCCTTCTCATCGTCATGTTGGACCTGAAAGTTCATATATTTCAGGCTGTCATATGTTTGAGTAAGAAGTCAAAGATCAAACACTTGGCACTAATTTCCCTCTTGCTTTCCTTTATCCAACTGTATAGACTTAGCTTGGATCCTAGAAATACTGTGATCTCACATTTTGTACACCTCATACCTTCCCCTCAGTCTGAACACTTTTTTGGTCCTCAATTCCTAAGTTTACTTCAAGCCTTAGTTTGAACAGAACTTCCTCAAGATGGGCATTCCATGGTGCCTTGTCTCTTGGGTCCCCAGTTGTGCTCATAGCACCCTGCGCTTCCCTTGCCCGCAGCACTTTAATACAGGGTGGTGAACTCTTTTTTTAATTTCTGTCTTCTCCAGGAGCCTGTAAGCTTCTGTGAAAGCAGAAATCAGGTACTTTCCATTTACCACAATATCTCTAGCATCTAACGAAGTGCCCAACACATAGATAAAATTTAATAAGTGTTTGATGAATTAATGCATGCCTGAATGAAGGCAGAAATCATAATTTCAGCCTCTTGAAGAGTAAAGAGTAAGATGCATCAGAGAATTTCAGAGGCAGTTCTCAAATAATGTAGAGTAGTACAACATTTGCTGAACAATGACAGGGCATCAAATGCTCAGTTTTTCTTTTACTGCCAAGAGTTCTGATTTGATAATATGGAATTTTGGAAATGTGAATTTTAGTTACACAATAAATTGTTATAGAACAGCAATATTCCAAATGTTTATTACTTTTTTCTAATATGAATGGTAGCTATAGTAAGAATATTAGTTTTCGCTTTTGGATCAAAAATTTTCTGTTAAAAAAATATTATTTTTAAGTCTTAACAGTGTTGGGTGAGTGCTCTTTCTAATCTGGAAAGATACACACCTTACGGTATCCAGATTATATTTTGAACCTTTAATATTCTGCTATTAATTCTTTCTTGACAGGGGCATAGTTAAGATGAAAATAAATACATACATGCACATACACACATATATACACATATACATACATTGTGTGTGCTTGTGTGTTGTAGTAAAACACTTTCAAGGAGTCAGTGAGATGTAGGTGTAAGTTTTTTCTCCGATAAGTAATTCTATAGCCTTTATTATGACAGATTTTTTTAATTAAAATTTTTTTCTCCCTTGGTTTTAGCTTTCTCTTCTTGATATTGTCTGAAAGGCAGCCTTCTGCAATATTTTCTTCTCCTTAGACAGTTTGTTTTGAAATCATCTCTAAAGTTTTAGGTAATTCTTGTCTCAATTTTTTTATATGTTTATGTTAGCACAATTGCAATTGAAACAAAATAATACCCAATAGTATGCTTATAGATCACCATCATTATAGAATTTTACTTCTCATTTACATGCCACAACATTTTATAAAGGAGGTGACAGTTTGTCATTTACTTATTCAGAATCAATATACATATAAACATATATGAAAACCAGATATATGATAGAGGTGACATTGTTCATCATCAAAAGGATGAGTTATTTAATAAATAGAACTGGGAAAAAAGTTGAAATTGCATCTCTACCTCATAAAAGCTCAAAAGCAATCCCAGATGAATTAAGGATTTAAATTTGAAATGCAAATTGGAGAATATCTTTATGATATAGAGAATGGGATAATTTTCTAAGCAAAATACAGAAAAGGAAACGATTGATAATTATGAGCAATAAATATAATGTTAAATTTCAAATTTGTATAATGAAAGAGAAAAAGAAATGAGTCAAAGACCAGAGAAATATGTGTATGACAAAAATATGATCAAGGATTAGCATTCAGGATATCAAAAAGAAAGACAAATAACCCAAGGGAAAAACAGGACAAATACGAATAGTCAATACTGATAAAATGAAATCCAAATGGCCACTTAAAGCCAAAATAGTGATCAGGGAAATGCAAATTAAAACTACACTGTTACTCAGTTTCAGACACATCAGATGGACAAAATATAAAGTTCAACAATACCAAGTGTTGGTGAGGATATGGAGCTGTAGAAAACTTCACAATACTGGGGATGTAAGTTAGTACCACTGAAAAGAGTAATTTTTTCATACATTTGTTGTCAAGTTGTGTATCTTAAAAGACCCAGCAATTCCAGTGAGAGGTATAATCCCATGGAAATACTCTTTCATAGTGTGCACAAAGAAACTTGCACAGGAATGTTTATTTCATCATTGTTTATAGTACTGGAAAACTGGACTCAAACTAAATATCCATTAATAGGAATCCAGATAAATAATTTGAGGTATTTTCATGCAATGGAATATTATGTGATTTTAAAAATTAATGAATTAGTCATATTATATATACATATATGTATAAATAATCATGGATGAATCTCAAAAATATGTTTAGACTGCTATGTGTTTAGGTTTGAAATAAAATCAAAGACAGGCTTAAGAGTAATAAATACTAAATTCTATATGAAACTAGAAATGAAGTTAATGACAGGCCACGTGTGCATATTGAATGGATAGCTTGGAGCAAAGTAGGATAAGGCAAGGGGGAGTTCCCCTAGAGCAAGTATGGACCTTGGCACATTAATTCCTCTAACAATACATTTTAAACTCTTATATGGAAACTTAGCAAACAAAAAAGTCCTCTCATGTTCTACGAATATTCTTTTGAATGTCTTGGGTAATTCATTCAGTGCATATCTGCTTCTTGATATTATTTTAACATGTCTTTCTGTAATTGTTTTTTAAGTGTGGCACTTGAATTTTCAGGAATGTTCTGAGTTGTGATTGATCATTGTACATGCATTTTGAATAGGGACATCTGTCTCTGCAGCATATTATGTCTACTGACATGCCATTTCTTAACTTGACAGAGCACCTCTGGAGGGCATAGGTTTTAATAAGAGAGAATGTGTGATTTTTTTCTTCCACAGAAAGTGGGTGGTGTTACATTTTATAATGAAATAATGAATAGTAGAAATGACAGCTTATCCAATTTGCTTTTTTTTCAGGAGCCAAATATAAAACTAGAAATAATGCTTATTATTTTAGCCTTTATAATATTCACTTCAAAATAAATTTTAATAGGAAAGTATTTACTAAATAAGTTTGCTTGCAGTCATAGTACACAGTGAAAAGTGGCTTCTTTGTCTGTGCCTTCTAAATTCTTTTTCAGTATCCTTACCACTTTTTTTCTTTATCCTAAATTTCTTCTTGCATTTGTTTATATGAGCAAACTTACATTTTGAAACACGTAATTTTTGCGAACATATAGTTTTATATTACTAATTATCAGTTCATTTTGAAACCATTATTACCAGTCATTTAGTAGTTACAGCATAATTCTAAAATAAATGGAGGTACAAAGATGAGTGAATAAGTTTTCTGTGGATTCTGCCCTAAAGGAGGCCACAGTTTAGTGTGAGACTAGACACTAAAAGCCCTTTATAATAACAAGATGTTAGCATTCAGGCAGAGGCAGCAATGATGGCCTGTAGCACTGAGGAAGCAGTGATGAGCTCTGGTTGAGTGGGGACACAGGGTGGGGTGACAGAGAAGACAACTGATCCAAAAAAGTGAATGTGAGCTTGCCAGCAAAAAAGGGTTGGAGAAGGGCCGATAGGTGGAGCAGGTGAGTAGAAGAGTGAAAGGTCTTTGCTGTTTAAAAAAGAAAGAGAAATTCCTGGTACCTGGAGTAGTGGGTGTGAGGGGCAAATGACAGATGAAACTGGAGAAGAGGAGCTTTTCATTTAAAAATAGGACTTACAGTCTTTTTCTTTTATTTTGATCATTTCTGCCTGGTTCTATGCACTTGTCTTACACCACCCCTGACCCCGGATGTTTCTCAGTCATTTGAACAGATTAATCGGTAGTTAATTTTCCTACTTCATTTTCTCTTTCCTAATCAATTCCTTTCAACTGTCTTGGTTAATTTCCAAACATGGGAGTTAATTTCGGTTACTGTGTACAAAAGATTTTATCAAAATGTCTTACTTATGCTCCAACTAGATGGTTAGCCAATTTACTAATTTAAAGTGAATGTTTTATATAATTCAGTATGTTACTTGTTTCAATCCAATTGGTTAATTCATCTCTTTGCTTGGTTAATTTAACCATTCCAGCGGTAAATATTAAAGGAAATTTTGTCATGTATATCTTTATGCAACCAGGTGACATTAGTCCTTTTCCACGTCTATGTCACTGCACTTGCTCCATCCTATAATCAGGAAGGAATACCATCTTGAACTTTTCTTTGAGAAGTTCTCTTTGGAGTATTTTAATTATTAACCAGCTATTTTCCATTTCTGGATATTTTGGTAAATTATCAGAGCATTTAGAAATCATATGCCACTTTATTCAGTTTCTGAAAGTATCCTTTTATTCCAGAATTCTGTGATCTGTGAAATGGGTATTCAGTTTCTTAAAACACTTCAAGATACGAGTTTCTTGTCCAAAATGTTTGCCCTAAATGGTTCAAAGCTAAGTTTTGTTTGTTCACATTTAGCAACAATTTTTTTTGAAAACTCTGAATGGACTGCTTTATTAAAATAATGGAAGAACTTAGTAGAGGAAGAACTCCCAGGGAAGAGGTTAAATAATATAAATAGCTCTGCTGAGAGTGCAACAAAGTTCTCTATTGTGCTGTTGCCACAGCAATACCAATAATTCAAAACAAGGAAATGGAGTCTCATGTTTAATATAATACAGACTTCTCCCTAGAACTTCTGTGGTCTAGGGTTTTTCAGGGATTGGCATGTTTATCTACATATGTCTAAATTTAGATGTGCCTTTTATTTAACATGGTAAAAGAGAAGTACTTAAATGCTATATGATGTAGTTATTTCTTTAGCATTTTAAAAATTGACTTTAAAACATCAGGAATTTTCCTTCCTGAAATAATGCCCCAGGACATTGTGAATATGTGCTTGTGGAGAGACACACTCTTTTATGCATTTCACATTCTACTTTAAAAGGTCACTTTGAAAGGTATGAAAGAGGTGTTTGGTAATTTAAGAAAGAAAAACAATTTTTCGCTATTGAACATTTAACCACCATAACAAGAGCTGCCTCTGGTATGGAAGTAGGTATTCTATTCTGAAAGTCCAAGTCTGGAAACTCAGAAATGTGGTTGTGGAGGTTTGGGAGTTTTAAAATAAATTATGTCATTTTAGAAATAAATTTGAAAGGTATTGAACACCAATCTCTGGCACATATCACATTTAATTCACCATTCAATAAAGCACAACTAAACCTCTGCAAAAAGAAAAAGAAATTCCACTGTAACAAAGTACTTTTTTTATTAAATATATTTGACACAACATAGTCCAGATGGAGACCTCCTTTGGATTTTGAAATTTTGTTCTCCTTTGTTATTTGCTTTGTCTTGCTGCCTACCCTTCTTTCATACCTACAGTTTTACCCTTGTTCTTCCTAAAAAGTAAACATGTAGGCAATTCTGATTGTTGTGTTGTGTTATAATTATAAATGAAATGGTTAGGGAAGTTTTCACGCTCTCATCTTTTCTACCCAATGATTTCGTGATCAGGATGATGCAAAAAAATTGTCAATGCATATCCAGTATGTGTGTATGTTTACATTTCACCCATTTAATAAGGAAAGATGTTACCTAGAAACTAGTTTTCTCAAAGGCTTAATTCATGTATTATGTGTAAATTAGCCAAATATTATTTCTTGCATGAAAATTTTATTAAGGAATCACAACTTCATCTTCTCTTAACTCGTCTCTCTAGTGTTGAAAGGGGAATTCTGAGTGTTGAAAGGGGAATTCTCAAAGGTTCAGGAAAATAATTGTGAATCATCCTTAAAAATGATTGAAAGATTAAAAAGGAAATAAAAATAAAATGAAAATGTATTCATCCATTCAGCAAATATTTGTTAAGGAGCTACCTCTGTCAAGTGTGTTTCTAGGCACTGGAGATACAGTATTGAAAAAGACAGAGTAGCTTCATGAAACTTACATATAATAAATAATAAATATTTAAAGAAGGGGTTTGGATACTAAAATAATCTATTGAGATTTTCTAATAGTGTTATGACTTTCCATTCAATCATTCATTCATGCAATATTTGCTCATGAGCATATCAAAATTTTTGTTATATACCCTAATCTCCCTTTCTTTATCCAACTGTATCTTTTGTAACTTCTCAAAAGGAATAACATTTTAAAATAAAATGGACTTCACTTTTCATTTGAAAACAGAGCCAGGATTAATTATAGGCCTTCGTTTTATTTTGCTATTCCCATCTGGACCTTCTCAATACTTTACTTTCAAGATGATATGCCTGAGGAAGACCAAGTATGAACTTCTAGATGGGACAGAGCTTTGTCTGTGAGTCTGAAACAGGATCAGGCAATGATAAACATTTCCTGAAGGATAATAAACTCTTTAGATGATGGCATGTGGTATGTGTTATTAGTCAGCATCATAACTATTCTTTGACTTCTATTAATAGATTTTTCTTTAAGTGGAGGAAAATATTCCATGGGCTTTGTAGCCATTCTTCTTGTTCAGACATATGCATTGTGGAGCATGCTTTTATTGGTACTCTATTTAAAAGAGAGACGCTGACAAATGCTTTCATGACTTCCAGTCTTCAAATAATGAAAACTGAGAACCCAGTGAAGGATTTCAAGAAACGACTTACTTAACTCTCTTTTCAAGTAAAATGTATCTCAAAGGATAATAGCCTAAGATTTGACTCCAAAGCTTCAGTGTAGATGAAAATTTCTTCTGGCTGAACCATATAGCTAATGTTCAATTACCTTAGCTTCTATTGAATCATATTCTAAACACCTTCTTTTGTAACCATCACCTTGTGCAGAAGTCTATATTTTTAGCCTTTAAGCAGAGCTCAAGCACTGTATTTAGACATCTGACTTGAAGACTAAAATTTGTTCAATGAGCAGAACAAATGTTCAGAAAATAACATTTCAAGGTTAGAGGTAGTGTCCTGAATAAAATTCCTTTTCTTCTTTTTCCCCCTATTGAATATAACATAAATAATGTACCCTGAATGGCTTTCAAGATTAAAAAATCAGAGAATAACAGTGAATTTGGAGAGGGAAGAGGGAGTAATTAAAAATTGAAGGGGCTTCTGTTGAACAATTGTTTGCCTGAACCTAAGTACACGTTTTATTCCTGATTCAACAGGATTATGGATCCTAAAAGGATTTTAAAAACTGTATTGTAAAGCTTCTAGAAAAAGGGCCAAAATGAGCCTACAGCCACCTTAAAAAATACTGCAAGAAAACACACATGCACACACAATGAAAAGACATTGTAATATCCCTCTCAGAAGAGGGAGGAGAAAGCTATTTAAATATTGTTTATGACTAGTTACAGAAATTGTAGGTTTCAATTTTTGGCCACTTACAATGTGCTAGTCACTAAATGAAGGCCTTTATATAATTGATCTTATTTAATTTTCACAGCAATTTTATGAAATAGGCATTATAAGCTGCATTTTGTAAATGAGAAAATAAAGGCCAGAGTGTTTAATGACATTCCTAAGACTATATCATTAGTGAGTGATAGCATATAATGGGTATTTCTCAGGAAAATCCTGAAACGGTGCCCAAGGCTGAGCAGTCAGAACATTTTACTTCTTAGGGAAATAGATGAGAGTGATACATCATGATTATTATTCTTAAACAAGACATTGCAAGGTCCCAGGACCCTTTCCAGAAAGGAAAGTCACATATTTACCTTGAGGGAAAGTGATTATCACTTGGTGAAAATTTCTTTAAGAATTCAGGTCACTTGGATTGTATGTGACTTGATGAGAAACTTATCCCTTTATATCCCACAAGACAAAAGGATGTTATAACTGCATTGCACAGTAGGCCTATCACTACATGAAGCCTGGGCAGTCCCTCCTCTTTGTTGCCTGTTTGAGGGCATATCTTCACTTAATACAGCCCAGTGTCCTCATGAACAGCACCTACTGGAACCCATTGCTATTTGAATGATCAAAGATCCTCACCCTTGGAATCAGGGCTGAAAGAATTGTTGGAAATTCTGGATAATTTTTAGGCACTGCTTTTAGAAAAGAATAATGAGCATGTGAAACCCTTTGACCTTTGTCTGATCCTTGGTGTACTAATGCTGAAAATACACTTTAATTGAGCATAGGGAGACATTTCATAGTAGGGTATAGTAATAATGTAAGGAGAGAGAGTAAATTAAAGGTGAGTTAGAGATTTATTTTTAAACTTGGTAGAATACCAAGATTATGTAACAGAAAGTATAACAGCTAACTATTATTTGGTGAACTGAATATCATTCCTCTTTGCAGAATAGGTTATCAGTACACATGGCCCGAATGGTATCTTAATTCTTTATTTATAGCTCTAAAGGATAGTGTTGAACTTTTATATTGAGTATGTTGCGTTGCTTTAAAACTGATATTCTTAAGTACTGAGATATAATTCCATTTAGTCACTGAGTCATTGACTTTTTTCAGAACTTTTGGAGATTTATCGCCATTATTTATTGATGGAAGCATTCAGCCTGGGGAATTAAATTATTTGCTCAAAGGAAAACAGTAGTAAATGTCAGGATCAGACATCTAATACTTTGAATTCTGTAGAAGTTTTAAAAACAAACACATTAAAACTCTCTTCCCCTCAATTTCTGTGTTTCTGGAGTATTCCACCCACTCCCTCCCCTACTCCAGGCAAAATGAGGAGGTAGAAAGAACATTATTGTGGGAGTTAAACAGATACCTGTTCAAACCCTGCGTCATGTCACTAACTATACAGCTTGGCCAATTCACCTAACCTTTGTTTTCTTAAGCGCTACTGTGATCTTATGTACATGAATAGAAAGAAGTCTGGGAAGCTGCCACTTAGCAATGGCTATTTTTGTACTGTAGGATTATGAGGAGTTCTTACTTCTGTCCTCACATATTTTTTTTGTATTATTTGATTTTATGATTATGTTATTTGTGGAATAATTAAAATGTTCCCTTTAAAGTCAGTAAAAAATTATGACTTTTATTTGGTATTTACAAATAATATGAAAGATGCCAGTATAAACACACACATACACAGACACAGACACACAGACACAGACACACACACACACACATACATATTACTTCTATTTCATATGTTTAAAACTTTTGTCCTGACTCTTGGTTCGGAAAACGTGGCCACAGTTAGTATTCAGTTGCGTACTTTTTCCGATTCTTTGTTATCTCTTATTTCATCTTCTACCATAGTCACTATAGAGGAGAAAAGCATGTGTATTTCCCATTTTTAATCTTCTTAATTTCATGGTCCTCAAGGATTTTGTTCTTTAGGTTGTGAGTAATTTTAAGACTACCACAGGTGAACTATCTGGATTACAAAACAGAAACAAAAACAAACTCTCTGTATAGCGCCGAGACCTCGGTTTTAGAGTCAGAATTATCAGTAGTCAATTCTGGTTCTCCATTTACCAAATATGAGAACTTAGTCAATTTACCTAGTCTTTAGATAAGTTAGCCTCTTCTTCTGTAAAATAAATGTACGAAAACTTAAATCACAGGATTGCTGTGATAATTAAATGACTTAAAATTTTCAAGTGTCTGGTATTATGGAAACTAGGTAAAGATAAATTCCTTTCTCCTTCATGTGATTTAAACTCAATACTCAGTATTGCTGTTATCGCAGGTGAAAATTTCCTCATTTATGTTGCAATAAATTGGATGTGAATTTTAGCAGTCTGTTTTTAACAGTAATTGAATTTCTTGGCAGTGACTAAAAAGGTGACCAGCTGACAATCTTTTCTACATTTACATGAGTCTGATTTCAGCCTAAATATTCTGGGTTGCCAGGCAGGCTTCACTTTATCAAGGAATTAAAAAAAAAAATCACAAAGCTGAAGTAATGATAAAATAAAATTGGTCCAAAAGATCAAATTAAAGGGCACTGTGATGCAAAAGAAGATTCTAGCACTCATGAAAAGTGCTGCAGATATTTTGATGTCTTCAGATTTATGACATAATTTTTTTGCCCTGGTGTACAAAATAGAAAACTTACTTTATAAAAGGTAAAAAGAATGTAAATTTTATCTATAATCACACCATTCAGAGATAATCCCTCTCCATTTTTTGAGCTTTTTTAAAAAATATGTTTTCTGTCAATTTTGTGGATACATTTTATGTGTGAGGTGTGAGGGTGTGAGGAGAGAATTTGTTTGTGTTCCAAGATATGGATAATAATACATACATGTTTTTATATCTTTTTCCCTTACTCAGCATTGTATTATGAATGTTTTTAGTATCATTATTTTTAATGTCATAATTTACAGAAACTGTGTTATATTCCATCCTATAGTTATACCATAATTTCCTTTACTGTTCCTCTTAGACTGAGGATATGGACAGTTTGCTTTTGTTCACATTTTAAAATAACAGTGTGATAGACATTCAGTTACATAAATCACCATCAACATCTTTGATTTTTTTCCTTTAGAAATGATTCTTAGAAATGAAGACACTCTCAAAGAGCGTGGACTTTTAACAACATTCTTGATATATTGTGACAATTTTGTTTTCCAAGAAAGGTGTACTTATCAGTAGTACAGAGAGTCCTCTTCACATCATATGCTTGTCTTCATCATGTGTTAGCATCAGTTGATAAGTAAAAATGTTAACCTTTCATAATATACATTTATTCAATTACTAGTGAAGTTGAATACTATGTGTTATGTTTGTTGAGGAACACACACACACACATACACAAATCCAGGAGTAGTCTCCCTTTCTTTTCAGCAAGTGTATTAGATATGTTGTATTCTGATGGCAAATAAAAAACTTATTTGAATATATGTCAATAAGCAAGCTCTTAGTTAAAAATAATCACTTTAGCAGCAAGTTTAATCAAATGCTTAAAGCATTTTAAAGAGACTACATTTGGGATGCTTTCCTCAGAAAGATGTGTTGTGTGATACTGTGCTTATGAGATAGATTTCTATGTCTCCTTTTATGCTGAGTAATTGATAATTTTGTTGTATTTGCCCTGGGTTCCCCAACAGTGTCAAGCTAGCAACTTTCAAACGTGCAAACATCTGCTTTTGTCATTAAAATTGAAAGCTATAACTGAAAGGAAAGATTCAGTTCATAAACTGAATAATCTTCTGATTTTGCTGAACTGAAATGAATAAACTTGAAAACATATTTAAGGACTGAAGCTCCAGTTAGCATAGAGCTTTAAGACTTGAGAAAAGGTGAATTTCCTTTCAGAGTAAGCACCAGCATGACTGTACTCCCTAAACAAACAAACAGAAAAGTAACAACTCCAAAAATTATATCATCATTACCACAACAATTACTGTGATTCTAACAGTTACTTTCTATACAGTTTGCTGATACATTTTCATAATTTGCAAAAAAATCAGTAGTAATTGCAGAATTTTTAGTGTGTTTAGAGCACATTTTAAATGATCTTATTACACATGATATTTTAAAAGATGTCAGCTTATTTTCCCAGGAAGTCATGCTTGGTGCTTAAGAGGATCAGCTTTGAAACATTTCTAATTAAATATTTCTAATTTGGGGGAAAATAAGTTTTTAAAGGAGCAAAATGTGATCCAAATCTTCAGCAGATTGAAGACTAAGATTGGCTTTTAAGAGGAGAGGTTTTGTAAAGTGTTTCTTAAGCCTTAGAGGAAAATAAAATAATTTTATTGAATTCAAGTATGCTTGGCTTCTAATATTAATTTTGTAAATAGGAAAGAGGTAATTAAATTACTGAAGCACCTTGATTTTAAAGGTTAACTTTATTAATAATATTATTATTTAGCTCATAGGAAATTTACTTTTTACCTCTTTTAAAGCACTAGATCGACACACAATTATTTAAGTGTTTTCAGTGTTATACATTCAGTTTTTTAAATCCTGCCTGTGTGAGCTCTGGCTATCTAATAATGGAGATAAAATAATGACCTATATATCTGGAACACATGGTAATGAATCCTGTTACTTGGGTACATCCGTCTTCTGATTTGTAGATAGCTTAGTATTTACATCTGGTCTTTAGCCAGTGCTTGAGATGGAGCAGAATTGAGTATTTGAGAGATACTACATTTTTTTGTCCATTTCAACTGTGGTCCTTTCTGAATATGTTCAAAGGGCTTTTCATAGTTATTGTCCTTTGACTTTTTAAAAAACTAAATATACTTTCTATTGCTTATTTCTTATTGTAAAACCTCATGTTCATTTTGGAAAAATTAGAAAACACTGAAAAGTAAATAGGAAAAAAAAAAAAAGACCCATCCATAGAGAGTTACTGTTTAACACATTGGCAGCTACTCCAGAGTCTGTTCTATAGCATTCATCTCTAAATGTTTTTACAAGATGAGACCAAAGTCTTGGTCACTTGCATGCTACACTAAATATCATATCTTTGATATTACCTATTTTGTAAATGTCATTACAATATTTTTTTAATTGAGCAATTAATACCTAAGGCAGAGATCATGTCAGACTATGGACTGTTTGCCAGTCTTTTGAAAAAGCAGGTTTCACTTAAAAATCCAGTTGTTTATTTTCTCTTGAAAAATGAGAAGCTCTGCAGTGCTCAAAATCTGCCAGTTATGGCTGCTGATGGCTCTTGGGTGACAGCGTTTTGTATGCTGCAATCTTTCGGAGTTGGATCAACATATAAAAAGTATTTTCATTAAGATGTGTCTCAGGTCCTGTATTTTCTTCTCATTTATTGCAGATACACCTAGAAAACAGTTCATAGCTTCCTCAGAGGACATTTAATTTTCCCTCATCCAGAGGCACATATCTACTACTTTGTCCAATGTTTTAATTGCTAAACTCCAGAGGAAGAGAGCCATCCAGACCAGGGCCTCAAGTTGTAGAAGTTTCTATATCCTGTAAACTGGCTCCCTTCTAGGACAGAATAATTTATCAACAAATGAAACACCAGCTACTTCCCACACGTCCTCTGATTGCATTAAAAATCACTCTTTTCCCCACCCAACTGAGGAGCTTATGCAGAGTATAGAGCTGACAGATATTCTCTCTCCTCCTCCTCACTTTGTTGAATCACTGGTTTCTGTAGTCTGTTAGGCTTCTTATTAAGAGTAATAAAATGTTCATTCATTAACTGTCTCATGCCGATGAACTAGATATTGTCACTCTTTCCCCTTAAGTTATGCTGTGTTTATAAAGTCGTGCTGTAGCAGGGAAGTTAGCTGGAAAACTGATTTTGTGTCTGCAGCATCAGGTACTATTTAACCAGTGGGAGGGACTGATAAAATTAGCAAGTTGACTAACCACTTCCCTTCCTTGTGGCTCTTTAATATTATAACGGATACAGAAAAGTTCAGAAGGACTGGGCTAGTTTTCGAAACCACAGCACACTTTGGCAAAGAGGGAATGCACAGCAGAGCGGGTAAGTTTCTTTCTTTTAATCTTTTAAGAGAACTGTGAGAAGGATATTGGGGTGGAAATTTTAAAGTTTGATCATGCAAGTAGTCTTAAGTAATTTGTAGGCTGTGGAAAGATAAACCTGTTAACGAGGAGGGAAGCAAAAGTTTTTCCAATCAGCAGCGGTAGCTCCAACAACAACAAACATTCAAGTGAGCTAAAGAGTGAACTCCGGGAATGTCTTTATTGTTCCGGATGGACGAGACTAAAATATTCTGAGGGGAGGATTCTTGTACTCGTAAAAGTTTTGATAAGTAAGTTCCTGCACTCTCAGTTCTTGTAATCCAGACTTTGGAATTATCAGCAGAGGCATTGACTTACTGAACTCAAATGTCCTTCTGGATCCTGAAACAGCTTAAGATCTTCAGTTATCTTCTCTGTGGTTGAAATGTTTGTTGCTTTCAACTTTTTATTAAGGAAAATCTTAAACAAAAACAAGAGTAGGGTGAACAGTATATACAGGAATCTACATAGATTCCCTGTGCACCTATGACACAGCTTCAAGAGTTATGAAGACAGGTCCCATGTTGTTTCATCCACACCTTGGTGGCACACTCCCCCACCTTTAGTTCAGCTGAATTGCAATATTTGAATGTGCTCATTGTGAACATTAAATGTAAGAGGCTGAGAATCTCCTAAAAGCTCATACCAGTTCAGTAATGTAAGTTTTAGAGAAATGTTATGATAGAAAATTCAATTATGAGTCAGAGAAAGCAAGACCAAGTTTCCAGTGGTTGCTTTACCTATGGGGGTGGGAGTACAAGATAGTAGTTCAGATTGTGAACTCTGAAGCCAGACTGTTTGCGGTCCAATTTTGGTTCCATTACAATTCAGCATCCTTGTGGAAGTTTCACAATGTTTCTGTGCCTCGGTTTATAATCTGAAAAATGAAGATAATAATAGTACTGATCTTTGCAGGGTAGGAGATGATGAGACAGTGCCTGTAAAGATTTCACAAATTGTTGAGAACAGCAGGTACTCATTGTAGGTTAGTCCTACAGCTGTTTGCTGAAATTATTAGAGCAATAGTAGAACTGAGATGTGTTCAAACAGGAAGCAAACATGTGTTTGAGTATACTTGGCTGTCTTCTGACCATTGTTTTTCTCCTGATCATTTGATTATGTGAGGCTTAGAGAAATCCCCTGAGATCTCTTTCTTGCTCCTGGGCCCTGAAAACTCTTCACCACCAACTCTGAGTTAGTTCTTTTTGCAAACAGTGTCAGAGCTGGTCTTGTCCATCCTCTCGCTTTGAAGATGAGGGATGAGAAATTTGTCTAAGCTCACAAGGCAAGGAGTAGTGGACTGAGAGAGGAGTCATGGGCTTCTCTAATCCTTGCAAGGGGGTGTGTTGTAATTGGGCTTAGGCAACCCTGCTGGGCTTCGGAGGCTGCCTCATATCCGAGCTCATGTCCTTTCCTCTCAGGGTCAGAGCTCTCCAGGCTTGCCTCTGCTTTCCAGGGCCACAGCTGCCCAGATAATTTTCCTTAGTCATGAGGTTGGAGACATTCTGACGGTGGCAACAAATAGGGAGGTGAAGACCTTCCCTGGTCTGTTACTTCTCCACAGTATTAATAAAAATATGAATGGCTGCTGTTTATTGAGCATTTACTATGTGCCTGATACTGCACTAGGTGACGTTCTCGTAGGTAATTTATATAATATAGATAAGGGAACTGAGGCACTGAGAGATTAAGCAATTTACTTTGATTACCCAGCTAATAAGAGTCAGTCAGGATTTTGTTCCAAGTCTGTCTGACTTAACCATGTCTTAGAGCATTTGTCCATAAGAAATCAGTTTATTTGTACATGTGCAATCAAAACGCATCCACGATTTTGCGTGTAGCCTTTCCTGAAGGTAAAAGTCATTGATATTCCTTTAAAGCAAGTTGAATGGAAAAGCTTTTGTCTAGCAATAGTTTTCCCACAGTGAATTTTCATAATGCTTAATTATAAGCTGAAATTTTGTCAGAAATCTTGTCAAATACAGAGGATGGTGGGGGCGGGGGTGGGGTTACCAGTGTAATGAGGTAAAGATTGAATTGAGAGGATAAAAAAAGAAATGCTCTTTTAGTAAATTAACCATGCCTCAGTGGTGGATTTTGTTTTTTAAGCCGTTTGTCTCTCTTGAGTTTTTGTAAACGATGGTTTAAATTCATCTAAGTCAATTTTCGAGAACATGCAGTGCTGTTGTAAAACAAATGATAAACACTGATGCGCTGCAGAAATAAAAATTGGCTGAATCTTCTGGGAGGTGCTGAAGAGAACTGGGACATACACAGTCAGACATTTTAGAAAGCTGAAATTAACTTGCAATGCTTTTTCTTTTAGATTACTTACTGGTACAACTGTAAAAATAGAACCAAACGTGTGAATGAAGGAAGAGGTTAATTTCACAACTTGGGAGAATTTTTATTTTCCCCTTCAGTGGAGTAATGGTGTTTAAAAAATATTTCCTTCACTAAAAAGGACACTGTCTGGAATTTCTAGCAAAAAATGAAAACATCAGATATAAAATGATTGACTTTTCTTATCAGGCAATAGGATACATTCAGTAATCTTTCATCTTTACTTTTATCTTTTCTTCACTGGCTACAGGCTACAGTACTTTTGTCATCATGATAGAATCAGCCAGGCTTTCCTTACAGAAACATTGGAAGAGATTTGAAATCCTGCTGTCTTTTTGCAGAGAAGTGGGGGGATAAATGGAATTGAGGCTGCTGGTGGGGGAGGGACTTAAATGGGAAGGATCATTGTTGTAAAGCATCCTTGGATTCTGAAACCTTTGAGAAAGCAAGGAGGCAGTTTAGTACTGGCAAGCCATTTTTTTTCCAGAATTAATCCAATAACTATGTTTTTAATTTTCCTACTAATGTCTTTATCTCATAAGAGCATGATTCACAACTAGAAAAGTACGATTCCGGGGTGGAAATTTCTGTATCTGTCTATGGTTAGAAACAGGTTCAGAAGTGCCATTTAGCTTGTTAGGGTTCCCTTCTTTATGCACTAATGTAATTTTAGATGGCTTGGTCAACCCCACTGGATGACTGAATAGCGATCCTCTCAGGCTCCCAAATCCACCTTTTCTGTCCTAATATTTAACATTTGTCCCTTTTATGTCACTTCTGTTTGGAGATTAAATGTTTTGTTAGAAGTCTTGAGTGACTAAAGCATTGTTTTTCCTTGAGGAGTTCTTTTTTGTTCTATCAGCCATTTAGTCACAACTTTTTACTGTTACCTACTCTGGAGATTCAGAGATCAATAATCATAGCGCCTACCCTCACAAAGTTTACAGACTAGTGGTGAAACAAAGTTGTATGAAATGAGTGAAGCTGTAGTTCATAAAATATATCCTGTCTTTCTTGGACCAACTACATTGGGAAAGGCAGTGTGTGTGTGGTTAAGAGACCAAGCTCTGAGATCAGAGAGCCATTGTTCAGATCCCATTACTCTGCGATTTTTGTGTATCTTACTAACCTTCTTAAGCCTTGATTTCCTTATCTGAAGAATGATACCGAGCTCATAGGGGTGTTGTATGAATCATATGTTATAATACATGTTAAATATTTGCACAGTGTGTCATATATAATATGGGGGATCAGGGAATGTCTCTCTAAAAAGAAGCTCACTTTAAGATGAACCTGAATGACACAGAAAGATCCTTCTAGTCACAGAGGAACTGCATGTGCCAAAGTGGTAAAGAGTTTGCTCTCTCTGAGAAAGAGGGTAAAGGCTAGTTTGGTTGAAGCATGTCAAATGAGGAAAATTGCTTGCAGGTTTAGACAGAGGAGTCCAGATTGTGCAGGGTCTAGTAGGTCATGGTAGGGAGGTGACATATTGTTCTAAGTGCAATCAGAAGTGATTGAAAGTTTGCACAGGAAGTTGCATGATCTGAATACTGGTTTTAAATTAGCTGCAGAGTGGAGAACAGGTTCTCAAGAAGCAAGATTAAGACACATGGAAACAGGTTAGAAGATACTTAGAGTAGCCTAGTCCAGAAATGACGGCAGCCTGGAATAAGTAGTCCCAGTGGGTGTAAGGGCAGTGGACAGAGCTGAAAGATTCAGTATAATCAATAGGATTTGGTCAAGAATTGGATGTGAAAGTAAGAGTGATGAGAATGTCAATTTTGATTCTGTGGCATGAGCAGCTGTGTCAAAGGAGTTGTCATCTATGAAGATGGGACAAATTGTTGGAGGAGCAATCTTGGACATCTCAGTTGAAATGCTTTTGAAACATTCAGGGGAACATGTTAAGTAGGTAATTGATGGCATATAGATGGTGTATGAAGCCATAGAAATAAATGTGATCACCTAGTGAGATGGTATGATGTGAGAAAAGCTGAGGGCTCAATACTCAACCATTCAGAAGACAGGTAGAGGAGAAGTAGACAGTAAAGGGTATGAATAAGTAGTAGCTAAAGAAAAGGGAAAACTAGAAAGCATAGAATATTCAGGAAAAATTAATGGTTACCCATATCCAGTGCTAATTCAAAAGCTAATAAATTACCAAAAAATTTCATGGGATTTGGTAATGTGGAGCTCATTGGCAGACAACAAATAGGCAGAAAATTTAATTTCTTTAAAATATTATTGCATTTTGATGTATTGAGTAATCAGTTTTGCTACTGACTAATTCAACAAATGGATAAGGTTAATTCTACTTAAGAGTCATGTTATTTCCCTAAGTGACAATATATTTATAAGTTTCTATTTTATTTTCACATAACTGTATAGTATTCAGGGAAATAATAATAAACTATTTATGCCAGTCTGAATTTATTTCCCCTAAAGTGTGAATTGCTTGAACTCAGCACTTTCTTCATATTTATATTTCTAATGTGACAGCTGCTGGGTACTGTCCCTAAGGGCACCTCTCGGGGGTGCCATTCAATAGACAGGGGCAGTTTTATCCTCTGGGGATATTTGGCAATATCTGGAGACATTTTTAAATGTCACATTTGGGGCAAAGTATGCTACTAGCTTCTAGTGGGAAGATGCCAGGAATGCTGCTAAATATCCTATAATCACAGGATATCCTCACACAACAAATGATTATTTGACCCAAAATGTCAATAATGCAGAGGTTGAGAAACCCTGACACTGACTATGATGCAGACCTCTGCAGGGCCCACCATGATGTGTTGGCAATAATAGTTGTTGACTTGAGTTTTTCTGCAAAACAGTGGGGATCTCTTATTGTGTTTCTCATGGTCTACCAGTAGGTTTGTGTAGTAAAGTAATTTTTGAATTTCATTTGTATGACTGCCTCTGCAGAATTAATTTTTAACAGAATTTACCTATAGTATTAGAAGTAGAAGGCAGTACTCCACCCAATGGACGTTAGACTTTTTACATCAGAGTTGGAACCTTTCAGGAGAGTTAACTCCTAT
Source organism: Camelus ferus (assembly GCF_009834535.1). Lineage (NCBI taxonomy): Eukaryota > Metazoa > Chordata > Mammalia > Artiodactyla > Camelidae > Camelus > Camelus ferus. The sequence goes on along the minus strand of NC_045702.1, from coordinate 50,107,300 downwards.
GCTAAAGTGTATATTAAAGACATAAAAACAAAGATATACAGATAGTTTAATGTTAAAAAATAGTTTTGGAAGTTACTAGATTCATTTTTTTAAAAACCTAGAAGGTCCCATCCCTATTAATTTTTTTTTACTTTCAGTTATTATAAAATAGTTTATATATCTAAAATGTATATGCATAAATATAATGAACTACTAGGTAGATGTAACCAATTTAAGAAATTGAATACAGTGATTATCAATGAAGCCTCCTATGTGACTCCCCACCCCCAAAGATGAATACAACTCTGAATTTTTGTTTGTTTCTTTAATTTGTGTTAAAGTTTATATATATATAAAAATAAACAAGGTAGGGAATTAGAGTTTTTAAAATGTTTATGTCTTTGAAATTAGACCCTTATCTTACACCATATGCCAAATCAACTCAAAATGAATTAAGGCTTAAGCATAATACCTGAAACTCTAAAGCTCCTAGGAAATAATATAGAGGGAAAACTTCATTTTACTGGCCTTGACAATGACTTCTTGGATATGACACCAAAAGCACAGAAAACAAAAGCAAAAATCAACAAGTGGGACTACATCAAACTAAACAGCTTCTACATAGCAAAGGAAACCATCAATAGAATGTAAAGGCAGCTTACGGATTGGGAGAAATTGTCTGCAAGCCATGTATCTGATAAGGAGTTAGTAGCCAAAAGATATAAGAACTCAATAGGACGAAAACCAAGTAACCCGATTAAAATGGGCAAAGGACTTAAACAGATGTTTCTCCAGAGAAGACATGCAAATGGCTAGCAGGTGTATGAAAAGATGCTCATTGTTGCTAATTATCAGGAAAATACATATCAGAACAATGATGTATCACCTCCCACCTGTTATATGGACATTAAAAAAAAAACAAAATAACAAGTGTTAAAGAGGATGTGGAGAAATTGGAACCCTTATGCACTGTTGGTGGGAATGTAAAATGGTGCAGCAACTATGGAAAACAATGAGGTTCCTTAAAAGTTAAAAATAGAACTAATATATGATTCAGCAGTCCCACTTCTGGGTATTTATCCAGAAGAACTGAAATCAGGATCTCAAAGAGATATTAGCACCCTGTATTTATTGCCATATTTAATTCACAGTAGCCAAAAGGTAGAAACATCCAACGTGTGCATCAACAGATGAATGGATAATGTGGCATGTATGCAATGGAATGTTATTTAGCCATAAAAAGAAGAAAACCGTCATATGCTACAACATGGACTAACTGTGAGCACATTGTGCTAAGTGAAATAAACCAATCACAGAAGGAAAAATACAGCATGATTCCACTTATAAGAGTTATCTAAAGTAGTCAAACTCATAGTAAAAGAAACCAGGAATAGTGTTTGCCAGGGCTGGGGGAGGGGGAAATGGAAAGTTGCTATATAATGAATATAGAGTTTCAGTCAAGCAAGATGAAAAAGTTCTAGAGGTCTGATGTACAACATTATGCTTATAGTTAACAATACTATACTTTACTATTACACTTAAAAATTGTTGAGAGTAGACCCCATGTTATGTGTTTTTTCCACAATTAAAAAAAATGTCTATGCCTAAAGGATAGATTGACAAGGGGTAAAATGAAAGAATAAAACAAGCTCAATGTCTATTTGAGAAATGTCGGCATGTGGCTGTGAGGTCTCGCACCAAGGGTGAGGACAGTGGCACCAGTAGAAAGGAGTAGATATCTTTGTGACTGTCTGTATCCATGGATAAAGGCTGAGCCTGAGATCAAAATGGTAGTAGAATGGAGGTTTTATTAACAGAAGCACAGAAAGAGACAGGGGACAAGAAGCAGACAGAGTGAGACTGATTTTGTACCCTGTGCCTTTCTTCAAGAAGATCGAAGTACCATATTCATTATCTGGACCTGTATTTGCCATGGCAACAGGACATCTAAGAGTTTGCTCTCTCGGGGCAATTCCAGAAAGGGATGTAGTCATTGTCGAGATAGCAGAACTAGAGGCAGATATCTGAGTCTTCAGTGTGGGGTGCAAGTTGAAGTCTTATGAAAAGAAGAAAAATATGGACAAAAGAGATCTTATGTTGGGGAATGCCTATAGATGGTGGGATTAAACATAACCATTATGAGCTTTTTCTATTGTTTTTTGCTTATTTTTGTTCTAAAATCCTTTATCAATTTATTTCTACTTCACATGCTTCCTTTGTCTTTTTCTCTTTACAATATATTTTATTGTAGCAGACTAACATTCAAAACTAGGTTGGATTTTTGTGACAATAAATATGATGTTTGGATCTGGAATTTTTATATGACTTGTAACAAGTTTTTAGTCCCGATCGAAAGGAGTGTAATTATCAGAAGAACCAGAAGTGGCATCAGTGCTGGTACAACTGTGACATCAGTGATGTTTGTTTATAGTGTTGTCGTTCCCCTTTTATTGGCTTCTTTGACTCTTCAAAATAAGAAGTTAGTCTAGATAACATGTACAATTACTTAAAGACATGTTCTCTGCCTTTTGAGCTTTTCTCTTTTCATGAACCTTCTTTCTACCTGTTAGGGCCTAAGCCTAAGGGAATTTCACTCTGCTCTTTACTCTCTCACACCCAATTTAAATGTTACAGCTCTACATTCCCTTTTCTCAGAGACCTGCTAGTTTACTAATGCTAATGTGTCAAGTCTGTATTATTCACAGTAATCCACAATATGCTATTATTGGCCTAATGTATTCACTCCCAGATGGCATCTTCACTGGGGGCTTCATGCCTGCACCTAAAGTGGAGCTTAATGGAGAACTATTCAGGTACAATGGCAGATGTAAGCCAGACAGGCCTGTATTAGTATTACTTATTTTTACAAGTACTTTTTTTGGCCCATAGTTATCTAACCTTTATCAACATAACATTAGAAATTTAAGAAAGACATAAATTTTTATAATTTTCTTACTTCACATGATTTTCAGAAGAAATGCTTACTTTTAAAGTGGTTAGCTTTCTTTTATTCAGCTTGCACTTGAATTAATTAACTAGGTTCTTAAGTCAGTTTTTATGTTATCATGGTCCTGCATAGGACACTTGTAGGCATATACTACAGCTGCTCAGTGTTTTAACTCTCCCCATATGAAAGGTTATACAAACAAATAGTAAACCTGCTATTCTAGATTTACCTGTAAGAAAACTAGAATTTTATTGCAAATATTATACCAGAATTTTGTAGTTTTGTAATAACACCACGAATGAAAACCCAGTAGGTAGAAAAAATAGTATTTAATATTTACAGTTAGGATTGAATCTATTTGGTTCAAAATGATGAGTTAAATTTTAAACTTTTTTTGGAGCCCAGCTTTTCTTAAGTTTCCAAATGAATAAAGATGTATATACAATTAAAATTCAGTTTGTTATTAAAAACTGAATTAAGATGACAGTGAAAGAACAGCCTCAGGTGTGTGATCCTGCATTTTAAAGTGGTACATTTAATGTTTATGCAAGAGTAAGACTTTTAAAAAAATTTTTATTTTAAAAAGTGATTAGCACCTTGGCTGTATAGCTCCTAAGATTTTTTTTTTTGTAACACTGCATAAAATTTGAAGTGTTTCTTACTTCAAAATTTGACCTACTTAGAAAACTTCTGATAATTCCAATGTAATATATTCCCTCAGTTTTGTAAGCGCCTTTGGGTAATGTATTGGAGAGGCAAGTAATCTCATCAGGGAGCGTAATGGACCCCATCACATTTCAAGATATATTTTTTTCTTCTACTTCTGCTTCAAATTTAGTTCTGTGTTTAATGATACCACACTCTACTGGCAAGGGTACTTTTCCAAGTAGTTAAACTCTCTTTGCATACAAATGGTGTTTTTGGTCTGGCTGCCATTGCAGATCTTTTCCTTGAAATGAGGTGACATAATTTGATTTTTTTTACAGTCAGGAAAAAAGTGTTTGTTCATTTTGAGAGGCTAGAGAAAGAAAGGTTGTCACTGAGAAAATGCATGGTTTGACACAATTCGAAAAATGGATTGGTGCCAGCTCGAGAAACCAGGAACACATTCCTTCTTGATTGAAAAGTACGATTGGTCTGGTAGTAAAGGAAAATCTCCAGGATCAGGGACTTGGCAGTGAAGAGGGAAGCTGCACAGAGGAAAGGATCCCAACTCACCTTCACCTTAGCAAACACTTTTCCCTACTAGATTCCAGTGAGCTGCATATTTTAGTCACTGAAGTTAAATTTTGAAGGCTTTTCAAGAGACTCTCTTGACAAGTAAGATATTGTTTACTACCTATACTTTTACAGATGAAATACTTTAGGTACCAAGAAATATTGGGCAACTTTCCCAGCATCTCAGATGATTATCACCCTAAAACTCGAGTCTTCCTCCTCCTAGTGCAGTCTCTCTCTAGGTCATACTGATTTTTCCAAGGAACATCAAGAGTAGGCTCTGATTTCAACAGGTGGAAGACATCTTTCCATAAATATCAGGTTTACTTTGACTTACCAATACCTGAATGAACAAACCCAATGACTGAAGGACGTTTTGAAAGGAGGTTAGGTAAGCCATTACAAAAATATATTTAATAATATATAAAATATTTCCTGAACTAAGTAGAATAAAGCAGATTATAAAGCTATATATTAATTACATATGGAAGGTTTTCTTTTTCAAAATTCAGGCATACCACAAGCACAGATTGATTCAGTTCTTCTTTGCAAATATCATCTTAAATAAATATAAGTAAATATCTTAATAAATATATATTTTAATATTCTTGAACTATATACAACACAAACTATTCCAAGTAAACATGCAGCTTATATTAAAGCTAGGCAAAGCCTTATATTGCCTATACTTGCCAGAAAAAAAAAATTCCTGCATATTTTGGAAGACAAATATGATTTCATATACATAATTGACAAAATACTTTTAGGAAAAGATAATCATTTTACTAATGGTTATGAAATAACAGTTGAAAACTCTGAAATCATGGAGTCTATAATAAAATAATAGTTAATTATTTAATTATTTAAAAGTTAATAATAATAGTTAAAATAATATAATAGTTAATATAATAAAAATATGCTTGCACAATTCTTCATGGACCACGCTGAGAAAAATACTGTCAAGTAAAGAATTCAATAGAGTTAAAGAGTTTAGTTTTCTTTTTTTTTAAACTGAAGTTAAGAAATGCAAACATTTTTGTCCTTTAGGTGAACAATACTTTTTCCTGCAATGCAGTTTAAAAAAAATAAACTATGTGTTGCATATGCATTTGAAGACCACATCATACTCATTTTGTGTGAAATTGCTTAAAGAAATATTCTCTCAAGTTAAATATTCAATTGGAACTTTCCAGCTTCTCAACGTAAGCAGCTGAATTATATTTTAAGGTCATAATATTATGAGCTCTTTCTAAGTGAATAGGAGAGACAATGCCTATATTCTTAGATGGAGCAAGTTAATTTCAGTATGCTAGTTGAAGTTGCATTTTATGATAGAACATGAAAATGTCTTTATTTTAACTTTACACTGAATATAATTATAGGAAAAAACAGTCTAGGCACATTATAGATTTTTTTTTTTTGCATGAAGTGATTTAATACTCTATTTCATTCCAGAGACTTTAGTTTTCATTTAGTATCCCACTGAGATTGTAAATAGCTTAATACTTTCTTTCATATTACTATCTAAGCATTTAAATATAGAAATAAAGACCAAAACTTTGACTTACTGCATTTGAATATATGAATATATATAAATGTACAACAATAAGCATGTGTATAGAATGCATCACCATTATTATCTTTATTTGTAACTCATGAAATACAAAATAAGGAAATCAAAATAAATCTCCCCTCAAATGAGGAGTGCTATCCCCTTCTCCCATTTCTCCACCCAGAACTTACATTTAACATTGATGGTAAAAGAATGATGCAACAGGAAAAGGTCTACCTTCTTACTTAGATGTCCTCAGGTGAAAAGGTCTTAGCACACGTATGTTTTCCTGTTCCCTCTCAACTGCCACAGAGTTCAATACTTGAGAAAATGGGTTTTGCATAAATCTTCTACTGTAGTATTTTTGTGCATATGTATTTGACTAAGTGATTGACTTAAATGTTTGATGAATCTGACGTCATAAGTGTGGGTATCTCAAATCTAAAATATGGAGATATTAAAAACAGAGGTGTCACCATCAGCTGTCATTTTCCTTAAGTGGAAATTTCTCTTCTAACTTTAAGAGCCCAAGTTGCAATTAAGTAGACAATGTGCATGTGATTAATAATACTCCCCAGTCTGCTTGTTTGTTTACACTCTTGGGTCAGTGCTGCTGATTTTATGCACTTAATTGCCACATTGTGACGTATGCCCTTGTGCACAGCTCTCTAATAATGGTTCCAATGGGGACTCACTTGGCATATGTAATTTTTATGCATCATTTCAGTCAGCAAATGAGAAAAATCCAGATGATGATATTAAATGTATGACTTTTCTTTTCTTTTTTCTTTTTTTTTTTTTTGGCTTAGTCACTGCTAATGTATAGTGTGGCTGGAGCTGGGGGTTGAGATATCATGGAGAGGGCATTGGTCTTGAAGCCAAGATGATCTTGATTTTAACATAAACAGTATCATTGACTAGCTCAGTGACATTTGCAAATTGACTTTGCCTTTCCAAGTCTCAATTTCCTCAACTATAATGTCTACTTTGTAAGGTGGTAGTGAAGGTAACATGAAATACTTTATATAATGCTTGAGACTAACCTTTCAGAAGACATAGACAAATTGACTGCATCTTTATGAGTCTCAGTTTCCTCATCTGCAATGTCCACTCAGTAAGGGATAATAAAGGTAAAATGAAATTATTATGTGAAACTGGAAACTAACCTTCTGGAAGGCATAGACAATATCTAGTCTCTGTGCAGTGCAGTGTTTGGGACATAATGAGTACTCAGTAATTATTTATTTGAATTAATTAAGGCACTTAGAATGGTAGGTGTTTAACAAGTATTAGTACCATATTTTTCTGTTTTGGAGGTTCTATAGTTCATTGATTTACTAGCTAGCAATAAAGACTTCAGTTAAATAACTTTTTGAGGGGGTCCTAATTTCCCACATATACAATATTAAGTGTGATTTTGTCAACTGGCCTTTTTATGGCTTTTCCTAAAAGTATGTGATTTCACTGGATGCAGTAGCAAAAATTAGCCACTAAGAGATTGATGTTTTTCATAGAAAGAGCAGAACATGAGTTAATGTAATTACTAAGTGTGTGATAAATTCATTCCCACTGTAACATAGTCAAGTGACTAGCATACTAAGCTGTTAAATTTTCAGAGATGGCAAAGGAGTAGCTGTAGAATGAGACCTTAGATTATGTTGAAAAGCATAGGTGCTGGAGTTTGTGGTAGACGATTAGGTTTCTACCAAAATCCATTCCCCCTTGTTTCATGAAAAATAAAACTGTAACTGAGCACATGACTGAACAACTAGGCACTACAGTTCTCATTCTCCATTTGAGGTAGGTGTTGCCATGTGATTAAGTTCTTATGAACAGAATGTGAGTGATGTGTGCTGCTTCTGGATCTGTGCTTTAAGACATTTGTGTGTATTCTCCGTGCTCTTTCCCTCTCCTTTTGGCTGGAACCTAAGAGGTTTTTATCCACCTTCAACCATATGTTGACAGAGTGCTCTTACTCTTCCAAACCATGCATTTCCAAAGAACCATATCTAAACTCTAAGGTAAAGAAAGTGTAATTCCCCTTTTATCAGCTGGTTTTATGGTCTGTAAGCCAACAGGAAGAAGTAGTTATCCACAGCCATTTGAATAACAGAAAGCTCTGCTCTGCCCTGTGGAGGGTACAGAGAAGCAAAGCTTCTGATTTTTAGGTGGGGGTCTAGTTGATGAGATGATAAGACATATACATAACACACTATGTGATGTGGAACAAATAAAAGCTAATGGCAGTAATTGTTTAAAGGTTCAGGAAAAGGGAGCTGGCACAATGGGCTGGGCTGGACTGATAAGGAAAGCTTCGAGTAGGCATGGAGGGAGATGCTTTCTGGGTCTTGAGAGACTATTAGAACAAGGAAAGTGACTTGAGCCGAGATGAGTGGGCTGAAAGACCGTGATGTATTTTAGTTTAGGTCCACCTCAACCCTAAGCAGGCCCTGAGGCAAGGAATCAACTTTAAGTCATTTATTTGAGAGGATATTCCAGGAAACTCTTAATAGGGGGAAGCAGCAAGAGAATGGAAGGCAGCCCCCAAGATACTATGTTATCAAGTAAGTTGCTACCCTGGATAACTAAGGCTTAGTTCTACTGGGGGACTGAAGGGAAACAGTGTATAACATGCACACCAGAGATATTCTACCCAGGGGTGAGGGAGCTGAGGAGTTTGTATGCCAACTCATAATCTTAGTTGTTGGTTGAGGGCCACAGGACAGGACTTAGGTGGCTGTGGGAGTGTTATGTCCCTAGCATTTCTGGCCATTGGAAGAGAAATACAGGTATGGGCAGTAGGGGATCAAAGTCTAGCCAGTTTATACTGCAGTGGTAAAGGCAAAAAGACATGGAAGGGCAGTTAACAGCATCCCCTACAGCACGTTTTCAGAAGCAAATTTGAGTGAAGCAGCTTTAGACGTGTTCCAAGGGTGTGCTTATGTGGTTCTCATTTGTAAGAAAATAAAAGTTGATAGTAAGACGAGTTTAGCTAACATTGAGTAATTAGGAGTAATTCAAAATTGACTGGTGGATTCCGGTCCTTCCACACACAGCTTTGGTCTCTCTTCATATACTGTTGTATTCATGCGACTGCTCTGCTTTTCTCAAACACCTTTTGATCAAGGCACTTTCCTGCTCACAATCCTTGGGTGGATACCAATGCTGATAGGATTCTGTCTTAACTCTAGCCTTAAATTCAAGACTTCTACGATCTTTTCAACATTTTTTCTAGCTTCACCAATACTTTTCAATATAAATTCTTCATTCCAACCAGATTGTTTACTCCCATTCCTCCTGTTATTCTGGACATGTGAAAAACCTCCCACTTACTTACATTCTTCCCATTCTCTGTATCCACTTTGGCAATCCTCTTACATAGCCATCTCTCATGGCCCGCTGAGCCAGCAGTGGCCTCACTTCTATTCTCACTGCACAGTTCACATGGTGACATGTCTTCTGTTTATTAACTTGAATTGTTATTTCTCACTGTTATTTTTAAGTTTGTTGTGTGCTTATGTCTTGATTCCCCAGCTAGATTGTATACTCTTTGAGAAAGACAGTTCTGTCCATTTTGGGGTAGGGCGTTTTGGCAAGACGATCTGCTTTGAAGCCATACTTCCTGGGTTCAAATCCAGGCTCCACCACTTACAAGTTTTGTGTCCATGGGCAAGTAGTTGATGTCTGCATGGACATTTATACTGATCAATAAAAAGAATGCACATGGGTGAAACTTCTGCCTAATACATATTAGAAAAGTCTCTTATATTATGAGAATCATCTTGAACATTGACTTCTGTAAAAAAAATGATTATTATTTAGGGCCATTCAAAGAAAAAACAAAGCCAAAGTCCTTCTTGTTACACTATGTCATCTCAAATTAAGTGCTTTACCATCGTTAGTTTCTAAAAATATTTTCTAACATTATAAAATCATAGCAATCAAAATCATGGTGATATTTTAAAAACAGTAGTCATATACATAGAAGCAACATATATTACTGATAAACACCAAAGATCATGTGGGAAATGAAGGTTATGCATCTATGAGTCTCCATCTGACCAGATGTACCTTCTACATAATGAAAATACTTGAAGTCCTGCTAGATGTAGAAGAGAAATGTTTCTGAGACTAGCAAAAATACGTATATATGAAATGTTACAAATAAGTTAGATTCTTTGTTAAAAGTTAGCCTGTGATTCTGAAAAGTAATGAAAAAATTCTTTATGTATGCTCAATTTCTTCAATTTAAATAAAGATTTCAGAGCATTGTCTTAGTTTATGTTTACATTTCTGAGCAATGTAATATTTTAACAGTGTTGTGAACCCATTTTGATTTTTAAAGACTTCTTAATTCATTTAGTGAACTTGGTTCTGGCCAACTAGATTACTTAGAATGTGAAATTGGCAAAACCAAGCCCACGTAGAATATTTTAAACATCAAAGAGGGGGGGGGAAAGTCACTATTTTAGCTGTTTCCTTCATAGTCATGTGGGTTTATTTGACCATGTACAAGGAAGGAAAGCTTTTCCTGTAAGGAAAAAATTAAACTTGAACTCTGATCTGTAATTATTTAACCTTTGGAAAGTTTACAGCTTTATCATTGGCTATCAATAAACCCTGCTCCCCACTAAAGTAATATTGGATTTGCATTTAGTATGTGATAGTGGTTTTAAATGTTTTTGAAGATGTAAAAGTTTTGGTAGCCTCTGTAGATAATTGAAGATATACTACTTTGTGGGGAAAAGTGTTAGGTCTGACATGGAGAGATGTTCTGTTAATCCTTTTCTCATGCTAGATTTATAACAAAAAGTAGAAACTATGTAAAGCCAGAATATGTTATATGTATTGTCTATATGAGAGGTTGCTAGCCATTATTTTCCCTCTTATTCATACTGTCACCCAATTTAAATTCCAAATCTGAGGATTAATGTGAATTTTTATGGATGAATATGAAGACAAAAAAACAGTACATCACATGCCTTCTTGGTGCTGTATTTTAAGTCCACTTTATAAGGCAGGTTTTACCTGCATGTGGGGATATAAAAACTGAGGTCTAGAAACCTCAGGAAGCTTGTAGAAAGTCACATGTCTGGTAAGGGGTGAATTAGCATCAATCCCATGCTCCTGTTTATGCTTGTTGATGTCTCTACATCAATACCTATTGGCTATATTTTATTGCACAATTGTAAGTTTACTGAAACTGACCAGAATTATGTGTAAAGCTGGGCTTGTTTTATGAAATTTTGGGAAGAATTGAAGTGTGTCATTTCTAGCGCAGTGAAATGTTCAGCCCTTCATGCAGGATTCATTTTTCTCTACCCACTGGACATCTATCCTTGGTTTAAACACCCATTTCCTTCAAGGTCTTTCTAATGAGACTTTGTGGATTTTCCAAAAAATAGATTGTGTCACTGACAGTTTATTCACCTTACTTACATAGTTCGAGGAACTGCTTATTTAAATTTAGATACTGTTTCTGATGAAATGTTTTGACAAAGTAATACCAGCTTGATACTATTTAAAATATTTTGACAGATGGGAAAATTGTTTCAGTCTGAGTTGAGCAATACTTTATTGCAGTATTTTGCCAGTTAGAAAAAAATGGTAAAGGTAGCCTCACTGTTCCCGAAAATAACATCCTTCCAATTCTCCCTGAGAAAAGAAAGGGCTCCATTCAGTCCTAGATTACAATATGTGTACCGCGTATGTTAAGAATTCAAGCAGTTAAAACAAGAAGGAACATTTGGGGATTATTTCCAAACAGGGAACATTTATTGTTCTGTAAGCAAACAGAACCTAAAGAACTTTAAGGAACATTTGTTGCTATAGCACTTTATCAGAGCTTTCTCATGCTCTGATGAGTGTGCTCTCAATTAATGATACTGAATCACTAGGATGTAAAAACTGGTTGAAAAAAATCCTTAAATCCAGTTACTTTTATGTCTTGAATTTTTAGAATGCTAGTATAATAAAAATACTTAAAATTTCAAATCAGTTGCAAAGGAATAAAATACAGGTGATCCTTGTTTTCATTATTTTAAGCAAATGTGTTAAAGAGATAAGATAGGACAGTGGTTCTCAAAATGTAGTTGCTGGACCAGGACCATCAGCATCACCTAGAAAATGTGTAAGAAATTCACATTCTCAGGCTTCACACCAGGCCTTTTGAATCAGACGCTGGTGGAGTCCTGTCATCTGGGTTCTAACAAGCCTTGCTGATGATTCTGATGCATGCTGTAATTTGAGAACTGTACAGATAGCAGGCTTTCAAAGTATCCCGTAAAGCTTCTTCAAGGTCTACCACATGGAAAGAGAAGGAATTGGTGAGGAATGATGAAGAAGGCTTTCCAGGTTCCCCCTCCCTCAACCCCCCACCTATGTCAACTATGGGAGACATGATTTTCTATCAAAGGTTTTAGATTGAGTTCTGCCACTGAACAAAGTCTTGAAAACCACTGGGATACATCTTTCTTTGGAGGCTGATGTTTAGTGGCCCAGAAGGGCTTCTCAGGGTGATAGTTTCTCCGACTGTGTTCATATTATTTTAGCCATTTGGTCTTGAAACTGGGCTTGGCCAGTAAAGGAAGAATTGCTCTGTGTCTCAGCAATAGCTTCATGCTCACCAGACTCCTAAGGAACATATGTGCAAATCAGAATGCCAGTTTTATTTTTCAAATTACAATGAGGAGAATAAAAATAAAATTTACACAATATCGTGTTTAGCTCCTCTAGCTGCTTCTTACTGTGCACAAATTAACATTTAGAGTTGGGGATATCCTTGTCCAGTGATTGGCACCAGTAAAACTGATTCAGTCCCCTACCTTCTGCATTTTGCTCCAGGTGTGATGTAGAATTAATAATGGATTGTTCCTTTAAAAGCAGAATCAAAGACAAGGAAAGTTAATATTTTCTCCAGGCCATAATGAACCTGTATGAATCCCCTTCACACACACACACACACACACACACACACACACACACACACACTTTATTTACTAGATTGCTGAGGGCGCTTAAATTTATCATCTCTCTTATCAGAAACCACATTATATAAATATGCTGTGTTATTACTTTCTATTTTCTGTTTTTAAAAATTTTCCAAGTGATAACTGACAATTATTTTTATAGATATTTTAATATTATTAAACTTCAATAAACTTTGTAGGTATATTTGCTATCATCAATTACATGTTGATTTTACTTATTTACTTCTCTGAGTTCTGCAGATGATGATAACAAAATAGATTATCATTATTGTAACAAAGATCACAGAAGGTAACAAACAGAGTGCTTGTTAAGTGCTAGGTGATGTACTGAGTACTTGCTATTTATTAATACATTTTTTCCCTCATAGTTAATCTGTAACAGAGATTTTTAAATTTTTGAACATGACCCCTAATGAGAAATTGAGACATAGTACACATAATCTCCCTCTATGTATATATTATATATGAATGGAAAAATTTATGATAAACTCTTACTATGTTTAAAACTCATTTTTTTCTATTCTATTCCATTTCATTCTATCTCATTCAATGAAAGATATTCCAGTTGTGATGCAGTAAATTGATTTTACTACGCACACTAATGGGTTGCAATCTGTAGAATGATAAGTTGTGCTATCACATTAGGTAGTATTATTACCCATATTTTACAGATAAGGAAATAGGCAAAAAGAGTTTATGTAAGTTGCCCAAGTTTAATTAGTAAGTGGCAAATCCGGAGTTCAAACTTGGGCAGTCTTTCTCTTATGAAAGCTCTCATTCATGACACTGTATTTGTCTTGCCTACTCAGAACCTTCAGATTGTGGCATACAGTCAAGGAGGACTGTAAATGGGGAATTTTTTTCCCCCAAGTACGGGAACAGTGTGATGTTGGCTTCAGAATTCCTAAATCGAAGGACTTAGAGATGGAGGGTAGACATTGACCATTGGCTAGGGACCAGCTTTGGAGCTCCTTTCCATTGAAAGCACAATTAAAATTTTTTTTTTAATATAACTTAGACTATGTGCTTGTTTTGGGAAACTTTTGAGGAGAGGCTGATGAAGGTTAATTTGGAAGGGAAATGGCTATTGCCACCAAACTATCTTCTTTGTGCTACCATGGGAAATTTACTTTAAACAATCCAAAAAACAGCTGGTGGAAAAGATGTTTACTCAAAGTTAAAACAGTCTTTGTTATGTGAAGTTTCCTGGTGAGGAGTGAAGAGAAGATGAAATGAAAATTATTTGCATTATTGTCGGACTTTTTGTTCTGACTCCTTGAGGGGATACAGTTAGATGTGAAAGACTGCTAACTTGGCTGAATGTTTTTGGACACAGATATTGTTCCTTCCCTAGTGCTATTAGATATGATTTTAAAATATGTATTAGATATACAAGTACAAAATTCAAAGACAGAAAAGCCATAGAGTGAAAAGTCTGTATCTCTCCCCTCTTTCCCTTTGTTGTTCCTCTTCTCTCTTCAGACTCAGTCACTGCTGTCTGTTGTTTGTATGGTCCTTCAGAATCTTGTGCTCTGTGTGTATGTATGTGTTAAAATAAATATATTATAACACATTTTCTGTGTCTTGCTTTTATTCCCCTTATACTGTTTCTGAAAGTTTCTTCCATATAATATATAGAAGTGCCACCCTTCCTGCTCCTTTTTCATGGCTACATGATATTTCCTTGTATGGATTTTCTAAAATTTATTTAACAGATTTTCTATTAACAGACATTAGGTAATTTCTAATCTTTTGCAAGCCTGGTTATTTTACATGAAAATTGCCCTTAGGGCTCGGCCTCCTCTGTGTGGTCTTTTATTCTGAGAAGAAGATACACAGCCCTCTAGATCTTTGGCAGGAACTGATAAAGATCAGACTGTTGAATAAAGTCAGGTTTGTGTCAGGAAGTTGCTTGATCTCAATTTTCTTGGCTATCTATTTTTAGCTTCAGAACAGCAATCATAGTAAGAAATCTTTATATCTTGCCATAGACAGTCCTCTCTTGGAACATTAAAGTGGTCCCTTGAAATGATTCAAGGACACAATTACTAACAGTTTAGTGGGTTAATTAGGGAGGTTGAGTGTTTATTTCTAGAAGGACAAAATGTTTGTGCACTGAAAGTTCTATCTGCTTTATTCTCTGTAACCGTTAAAACTTTTTCAGATTTATTTTCCTATTATTCATGGAGGTTTGGAAAATTATATGGAAGATACGTATTTTCTTAAATGCATGGTTACTTATTTCTTTGTCCTATCTTTGAAGACAATTCTGGGAACTGTTCAGGTTTACAAAGAAGACATTTATTAACTATCTGAGTTTTCTGTCATGTATGCATTTTCAGAATGTTTTAGCCAGTTTCAGGAAAAAGTGTTCAATATTAGTGATAATTATATGAGAAATAGACCAGCAAGGCATCAAATGGAAGGCTAGTAGAAATGTATGGATGAGTGATTTGGTCCATCCTGTTTAGCTGACTCAATTTTATTCACACTAACTCAGAAGTAACAAAATTGATGCTATGTAGCACATATTCTGAAGAAAACAATGCTGCAGATTCTTTGAGAAATGATTTCAGAATTTCATATTTTCCTGTCATGAGATTTATGACCTGGCATTAAAAATAATTAAGGCTCAGATCCAAATACTTAGTTCATTTCCTCTTGCTCAGCATTTAGTAAAGATGTGGAACACATTAACCAGATATTGGTTAGCCAAGCTTAGGATTCAAGGTTTGATATCCTTGTCACCATGTGTGAACTTTGAAATATTTGGATTTTAATATATGCAAATGCTTTTATGATGTGTTATGTGTTAGGTGGAAAATTATTACACATGCCAACAATTTAATTTAAAATGCTACTCCTGAATATTTTATAAATCTCTGGAATAATAACGTACCCCTAATGAGCATTAGAAAGTTTCTGCTTTCTTTGCTAAATCATGTGGCCTCCACTGTACTTAACACAATGCCTCAGTTTATCCTTTTTGTGCTAGGAATTTTAAGTTAAAATAGAAAAATAATCAACAGTCCAAGTTGGACTGCAGTCATATTTCACGTGCAAAATTTCATTTAGAGATGTTTGATATATTTTTGGAGAAGTTTCAGGGATCTATATAGGTTAATTTGAATCTTAAATTTGGTTGTATATAAAATTAAAGATAATCTAAGTGGACAGAATCAATACCGTCCTGAATTTAATTAGATGGCTAGCATCCAAGCAAGAGTTTATTCTTTTTAGCATCTTCCTATCCTCTTTTCTTACAGGGTGAAATAATTCCTTTGCCAAATTATGTTGGACAGTTCCCTGATGACAGGTGCTATAGAAACTCAGAGCTGCGCTGTTAGCAATATGAGGCAGAGGGAAAGGAAGTGTGGGCAAGGAAGCCATTGTATTCTGGAGACAGTAATATGCCTGCCCTATCTCCACATCACAGCCCAGCCAAGAGAACAGTGTCCCATTTGCAAAGTGAATCTGCAGTGACTGTTTCTAAACTAAACTTGTAAAACATGATGATGTTTCTTTCAGGCTGATGCATTCCAGGACAGAAAGACAGGAGTAGTGGGGAAATAAATTATAAATTAGACTGGACTTGTAATTTGAAGATCATACTATTTATAGTTATGTTTGATAAGGGATGCCTGGAAATGTGGCAATAAATTGAACTGAGGTTTTATTTCAGGTAATAACTTTCTTTTTTATCTCTTTTGAAGCATCATTGAAACAACCTAAAGAAGTTTTAGAAGGGCTGGATGGCATAACCTTCAGCAGTCTTCGCTGCTATAAACAGGTTTTTATGTCATTGAGAAGTAGGTTGTTTACAGTGCTTTAAGAAGGTGATTTGACTTAGCTCCATGAAACAACTGGATTGAGTTGTTATGGTTGATATTATAGAAATTACTCAGTAGGCAGATGCATTTTTAGCAATAAATTTAAAATAAGTTTAGTAATATTTAAGTTAATATATTTCTAACTTTGTGGCTGTCTTTTTAAAAATGAATAAATTCTAACATTTGCATTTTGTAGTTCAGATTTTCACTGTTCGTGTTGTATCATCACAGATGAATACATGTTAAGTGGCTACGATGCTATATGTGCATATACTGATGTGTGTGAGGTTCTGCCCTCCTAGAACTGCCCCCACCTCACCAAAGGGGAAGGCACAGGAGGGGATTCAAGGAAACATAAAAAAGTCCTTTGTCCTCAATGGTTCTCAGCAATCTGGCTGAAAAAACTGGTAAAAGTACATGAAATAATTAAGTAACAATAACTAAATAAAGGTTGTGGTCTTATTGCAGGTGTCAGGTAGAGTAGCAAAACATTACTCATTTGTCTAAAAGCCTGTGTTAAAGGAAATGGATTCCTTTTTACAAAACTAACAAAGACAGAAGAAACCAACATTTTTGTTCTGTTTCATGTCTCTCCTAAAAGTGAACATTTATTGAGCATTCAGTAGGTGTCAGGCACGGTTCTATGTGTTCTTCATATATAAAGTCCATTAATCCTTGGCATCTTATGAAATGGGCACTACTATTATTATCCTCTTGGAGTAGATAAAGGAACTGGGGCAAAGGATGATTCGTTGGTTGTTTAAGGTCACAAAGCTCGTAACTGAGGGAGCTGGGGTTAGGAAAACAGGCAGCGGGACTTCACAATCAGTACTCTGTGCTTTATGCTGTCTCTCATTTTGCTTCTTATTAGTTAACACCTCTCTGCTTTAAACCTAAATAGGTGTTCAGTTTGCCCTAGTAAAATATAGGCCTTAAGCTAGAATCAGGCACTTGAAGTATATTTCTGTAGAAAACGATGATATGTTGTTTTGATGCAAATGTTCACAGCACTACATAATATAGTGATTAAATTAATCCCCTTTGGTGAGGTGGAGAGATTTCTGGGAGAGTAACACCCTAACTTTAAGAAGTTGAGAGCTGCATATTTATGCAAATATTTATTTCCTCTGCCTCCTCAGTCTCGCCTTATCCTGGGAATATCCTTATGATTCCATGTGTCACAGATCACAAGAGATTTAAGCCTTGGGTGTCCACACACTAAAGAGGGGCCTTTAGAGACTGAGAGGGGGATATATTTGTTTTCAGAGAGTCCTTGCCCAGTGCTCCTTTTCATTTCTACCAGCGAATCTCCAATTTCAGCATGCATCAGAATCAGCAGGAGGATTTGTAAAATAACACAGATTACTGGTCCTATCTCCAGAGCTTTGATTTCGTAGGTTTGAGAAGGAGCCTAAGAATTGGCTTTTCTAGGAAGTGCCCAGTGAAAGTGAAGATGCTGGCCTGGAGACAACACTGTTGAGAGCCACTGATTCCCCCTAAAAATGTAACTGAGTGGAGTGTTGATTCCCCTTCCCCTTCCTTCTCTTTGCTTTTGGGCCAGCGCTCCCTCCTTAAATGCCCAACCTTTCGTTTACAAAGATTAGACAACTTGATAAACAACTTTCTTGGACCCTGGAAAAATTCCAGTGTCTTAATAATGTAATAATCATTGATAAGACACAACACTTTTAATAGTAACTGACTGCATTTATGGAGTGCTTACTGCTGTGCCAGGCACTTCACTAGGCCTACTGGCTATGTTGTCCTACGTAACAAAACAACAGAAATCAGGATCAGCACTAGTCTTACCTTCATTTTGTGTTAGGAAAATAAGCCTTAAAAAACCACCTGACTTTCTCAAGATTACATATACAACATAAGGGAAACTTGAGTCTTAAAACAATCTTTTGAAGACAGCTAAAATTGAAACCCAGGTAGTAAGTGGATTCTAAAAGCTATACTTTTGACCACCATGTTTTTAAAAACCTACAGTGATGAGCTGAATTTCAGTTAGACTTAAAGGTTCAGCACACAGTGTCCTTCATGTTCATTTTTCTCCTTTTATTTAAGTTCTTAAGCATCCTTAAATCAGCAGGGGGAAGAAAATATTGCATGACGAGAGATTTTTCAAAGGAGATAGCAAATTGCTGCTTGGAATATGACTTTTTCATTTGTAGTGGCCCTCTTCAAATTTCAAAGGTTAAACTATTAATGTTAAGAAAATAAATTTTTGCAGTTTGCTTTTCAGTTGTTGTTTGTTTGCTCCTATGCCTATGTACAAGAATTTCAAGAAGTGACTGTTACACTTTTTTGTGACATAGACCCCTTTGAAGGTCGATTGAAAACTGTGAACCTCATAAGAATGGTGTAATAAACTTTGCACATTATTCAGCATCTATCTGTAGGGTATATATTAAGACATTTCAGCCTTAAAGACAGCAGAGCAGAGAAACAAGTTGGACTTTTGTAGCTGGTGATTCTGGCTTTGCATTGATCCCTTCCTATTTATGTGACCTTTGGAAAGTTATTGTTGAATCTTGTTTTTGCATCCTTAAAATGGTAATAATGAAAAGAATAAAATCTAGCTAATATAAAATGCCTAGCTGGGTAACTGCTACACCAATGTTTCTCAAACTTTAAAGCGCCTGGGGAGCTAGTTAAAACACAAACTACCTGGTTCAGTAGGTCTGAGGTGAGGCCTGAGGTTTTGCATTTCTAACAAGCTCTCAGGTGATGCTGCTGCTGCAGGTCCAGGGACCGCACTTTGAATGGAAAGCTACTACAAAATATGCAGGAAAGAGGTGTTTCTATGAATAAGTGCTCTTAAGTGTCATATTAACAGAATATTTTTACTGATAACTTTGCACTCAGTTTGGGTTATCTGCTAAAATATGCACATACAATATATACATACTGAGAAGTATGGCATTTGGAATCTTCTCTTTGGGAGGTAATGTATTGCATTCTGGTATTGTCCTGCATTGTACTCCTAAAAAAATCAATATGGAGTCCTCTTTGGAGAAAGATTCCCTTAAAAGTTATCTGCATTAAAATATTTCTGTGTGTGCAGTAGTGAATTAAAGATGTGATTGGGTAACTTTATGTCATGTATTTACTTCTGACAGCCATATTTTCTTAAGAATAGCAATAATATGCCGTGAATTTCTCAGTATTCTGAAAAAAAGCAATATTATCTTTTCTTGAGAGCATTAGATCTTTATATACTTGAGTAAGGAACTGATGAAAGTAAATATGCTGGACTTAGTAAGGAACTAATGAAAGTAAATATGCTGGACTTCTGCCTGGGAAACTTGAATGTTAAAACAGATTTTTGAAGACACAAGAAGAAATACTATATATGAATATTTAATGTTGACAAAAACAGTAGAATCTCTGACTTACATGTGCCTTGTCCAAGCATAGGTTTACTAACTGGTTCCAGTTTATCACTGGTGACATGCTTCCCTGGTACTGAAGCAACTGCTGCATAAAAGTAATAGTGAGACGGGGGAAAGCCTCTGGCATCCTGTGGAGTTGTTGTGAAGGCTGATGGAGCTTCCTACTTTGGGGAAAATCCATGGTGTAAGGCCCCACTCTGTGTTTCATTTCTTTTCATTACACTACACTTTTATGTTGCTGAGATTTCTTCATAAATTTTATTGTTCCATCTTCACAAATGGCTCAGTGTAACAGTCCTTTAAAATGGTTGGTTCTACTGAAAACTTTGCCTATAAAAGTGGAAATGTGGAGAGAAGACCGTCCTACTTAAACTCTAGAAAATATGTTAGTTGCCATCAGGAGGGGCTGTGACTAATCATATATTTTCTAATGACATGAGCTTGCCATCAACACAGGATGAAAGTAGAGAGGAAAAGAAGCATTTCTGAGCTGGCTTCATTCCAACGTCCTGGCCTCCTAGGAAGTTTTTAGAACAGTATGGTTTTCTCCATACAGCACTGGATATGCCAGCATCTTTTGGATCAGAGTGCTTCATAAAATAAGGATAAATTATGAAAGGACTATAGTGCAGGTCTAAGGATTAACTGAATGATTATATTTTGTGTGTTTTCATTCAACAGAAAATGCTAAATAAACATCTAACCTTTTTAAAATGTGAAATGTTTTCCCTCAAGCCCACATACTTGATCAGCATCCACACCTTATACTTGCCATTTTCAGTAGCAAATGGAATGTAGACGGCATTTATTGCAGTGACTTTTTTATTCAGACAGAATTACAAATAAGTGACTTTGGTGATTCCAAGAGTCACCTGTGAGGATAGCAAAAATATTTAGAATTCTCAATTTCCACTACATTTATTGAAAAAGAAATATGTTGCAGTGGAGCCTAAGCATCTGGCTTTTTAAACTGTTTCACCATTGGTTTGAATCAATTCATCTTGGATTAGAAGTTTGTTATTACATGGCATTAACTACTAATAATTGGAAATTCTTCCCTTGAGAAATGAAAGCAGTGAAATATTATAGACCAGGGGCGTTGGCTCCAAAGAGACCTGGGTTCATATTTTGCTTCTGTCACTTTCTGGTTGTTTGAAATCTCTCCTTTACTCAGTCTCCTCATTTGATAGGTGGGGATAATACTACGTATATCATAGGGTGGTTAAGAAGGTTCAGTGTGAAAACATATGCCTAAAATAGTGTTTACTACGTAATAGACTTTTGATACTCAAAGTCTGGCCTTTGGATCAGCAGCAACAGCATAGCATCAGGGAGATGTTGGAAATGCAGAGTCTCCAACTCCTCCTAGACCTTCTCAGTCTGCATTGGAGAAGAGGGAGAGATTCCTTCTTTCCAATATGACAAGCACTCATAGTAGGCGAGTATTAAACGTTTGTTACCAGTGGTTGTCATGATTGTTGGGTGCTTTACTGTTCTAGGCTGATAACCTTAAAAACACCTGATGGTTGAAACAAAATTATTTTATAATATTTATTTTTGGTACTTTCTCTGTACTATTCTTTACTAGTAAGAGTAGTTTCTGTTGCTGGTGAAGATTAGTTTGGGGTTCAGCAAAACTTTCAGCATTGCCGCTCAGATCTTAAAATAGCTTTAAGTTATCTCCTTTTTATGTTTATGTGTTTAAACAAACTCTAAAGCCAAAGAAGCAGTTTAAAAATAGACACAACGTATTTACAAATAAAAGCTCATCTGGCAACCAATAAAACAGGAACTTGTGAATGTTTTAAACAAATTGCCAGCCAGATTTTAAAAAATCAGATCAAATAAAATATTTGCAAACTATGCTGTTTGTTGATGCCCATAAATTTAAAAATAAGTCTAACAAATCTGCTATATTTGCACAGCTTAAATTTTATGAGTTCCCAATATTACTGGAATGAGAAGTCACCATTGTAAACAGTGCCAAATTTAATTTCTTTATTTGACCTTTACGACTCACTAATATATTGCTTATAATTTAGCTCTGGCAAAAATATAGGAAAAACTAGATTTAAGAGGCACCTCTATTGTGCTCCTCAGAAAAGTTTTTAGCCATTCAACTTTGAAAAAAAAGCGAAAGAAGTATTTGCCATCTAGAGCTAATGTTAAAAATTATTGAAACCATTATTGAAGGCTTTAGAAAAGGCTTTTCAATTATTTAAAATGATGGCATTGCCATTTAGCATTGCCATTAACAGCAGACAGTTGCAACATTCACCCAGTATTTTTTTTTTCTTGGAGCACAAACTGAGAAAAATAATTTTCTTTTTCACATATAGAATCTGTTTTAGTTTGTGCAGCAGGTTTTTGTTGTTGTTCACTGATTTTCAGCTCCAAATTTTATAACCTTAACAACTCATGATGGTGGGAACAAAAGATTTTCTCTCACTCTAGAGCCCAAGTTATTTCAGCACCTGCTGTTCACCATAGGCAACCCAGCTTTCAACTGGCTTTTAACGGGCTCATGAGCAAATCTGGGGGAGAAAAGTCTTCAGGACATTCACCCACATTGAGCTGCCCACTGATCATCAAGGATGCTTACAGTAACAGCCTATTAAATTTCATCAGCAAGGTAGAGGCTATTAAGAGATCTGATCAAATCAGCTTTGAACACTACAACCCCGCGCCTCCCCTGGCCTATATTATCTGCTCATGGGAGTAATTTGGGTTGATCAGATACTTGATAATATTCTTTATCTTCTCTCTTCCATGTGCTCCGTGGTTGATCTCTTATTAAATCCACTAGTGACACTTCCATGGAACTTAGAAATTGTCTTTAACTTCCAGCTAATGGAAGAGCTTTACTCTGAATGGTATGAACTCTTGTCTTTCAGGACAGTAATAATTACTGAGGGTATAAAATCCTTTGCACTGACTCTCTTGTCCAACCTTGAAAGATATGTCATGGCAGGACAGTAGCTCTTTAAAGTATCCCTTGTTGTCAATCACATTGACTAATCACTAGCTGAGAATTCTTGAATTTGGAAAACTTAGAATTTACTCTAAAAAATACCACTAACTCATGGAAATTAAGGGAACTGTCATTCTTTCTGCTGATTCATTTTTATTCCCTCATTGTTCTCTAGTACATGAGGAGGAGGGATGCTCTATTTTGGTGGATATAATTTTGGCCCTCAGTGAAATTCTGAGTGGTAGATAGGTCTGACATTCATTCTTCCTTCCACTTTGCTTCTCTGTCTTGACCCTCTTACTGTCAAAGTGGTGTTGTGGAAGGAGCACTCGGCTAGGGGTAGACCCCGATTGCTGGTCCCTGCCCTACCTGTGGCTTGCAGTGTGATCTCAAGCAGTCCTGTAGCCTGTTTAGGGGAACTTTCCAATTGCCCAATTTCTGGCATATTCATCTAAGTCATGGTTGGGAAGAAGAGAGAGTAGAAGTAATTAGCATTGACTATAAAAATAATTATTTTATGTTGAACCATATGCAATGGCCATTTTTGTAGGTCAGGCAGTTTCATACTGTTGAAACTACAGTTGACCCTTGAACAAGGCTGAGTTTAGGGTTGTAGTTTGAAAATCCACCTATTACTTTATAGTAGGCTCTTTGAATCTGCGGTTCCACATCCTAGGATTCAACGAGGCTTGGGTCATGTATTACTATAGGATGTATTTTTTGAAAAAAAAATCCACATATAAATGGACTCACACAGTTCAGACCTCTGTTGTTCAAGGGTCAACTGTAATAGATTCTACTATTCACGCTTCAAATCCTAAGGAGATATAAGGATATATATATAAACACACACACACACACACACACACACACATATATATATATATATAGCACATTCTAGAGATTTCTTAGTGATTTTTTTCCTACTGTCACAGTCAGATCTGACTTGAGGCTAAATAGTGAAGCAGATGGAAATTGTTCTTAGCACCTACAACTATTTTTTTTCTGTTTCTTCCCTTTCATATTATTCTCTTTCCTCTCAGGTTAAATCCAGGCCTTCAGAACCTTCATGATCTTCCTGTCCATCCCATCCATTTGTCATCAGTCCATCCACCTCATTCATCTCCTTACCTATCTCACATGTGTTTTCAACATGTGTAATATTCTATGCACTATGTGAGATACAACAAGAAGAGCTCAGAACTGATGCTAAACTCAGATACAGGCCGTATTCAATAGGTGGTTTGTCTTAATGATGCTGAAGAGAATTCCAGTTTAATCACAGAATCACTTTTAAACAATGTGTATGTGTGTGGTTGTGGAATTACAGGGATAAGAAAATTAAACAGAAAGCATTTGCTTGATTTGGTTCAGAAAGCACTCTTAAAATGGTATGTATTGGTGAGTTCTAGAAAGATGAGTCCTTCTAACAGTAACTTTATATACTGTGCCTTTTTTGAAGATTCAGATTCCTGTCTGATTTTGTGTAGCACATGAGTAATTGCCTTATTAACATTTTTTCCTGAACTAAGTCAAGTTCCATTCAAATTGTATAGTGAGCCTCAGATGCACCCTGATGCACTGTAGAACTGTATAAATGATGTTGGTATCCATTTTTTCAATTGGAGAGCTGTAACTCTTTGTAGCTTTGAATATTTCATTTAGAATTTATATAAAAAGTAGGGCAGAAATTGAAGTATTTCTGCTTTCCATTATGTATTAGCCTCAATCTCAAAGAGATACTTAACATTCAAACTAGTTAAATTTATTTCACTCTTCTTTTAGCTGAGAATTCCTTTGAGATTTCTAGTGGAATAAATGTATAGCTTCCACATCACTAAGTCTCCCAAGGTCCTTTTTCTTTTATTTGAAACATCTTCTAACAATGACATATAGAAAGAACTCATCTATTTGTAAAGCTAACACTAAAATCATCCCTTCTTTTCTGTAGATTTAGCAGCATTAAACACTATTTATCTGTAGAGCTGAGGTACAATCAGAAAAATTATTTTTTCATAGCCCAGTACTTCAGGATTTGAATAAAAGATTATAATTTGGATTACTTAGCTTGTTTCTTTATCATAGTCACAAACTTTGGGTGTAGGAAAAGGTGTTTTTGGATATTGAGGAAGGGGCATTGAATGTAATTTTCATAAACATAAACTGTCACAGAGTAACTAATTTTTGAGGATTACCACATTAGATACCACAGAGTCCAATTTCTTTCCAGAAGTGTAGTTAGATACATCTGTGGTTGTCCAGGGAAAATAATTTTCAGAGTTTACTTAATGCGAGCATACCACCTTTGATACACAGCAGCTCTCATGTCCTACTTAAAAAGAGATTGTATTTTCATGTTGAGAAGATATAGTTCTGTAGACAGAGGCAGAGTGTTCTTTGTTTGTTTTGAACTTGACAATCTGCTGGTGTGGAGCCCACTGATTGCTGATTCCACAGGAGCAAAGCTGTATTTCTGGTTAGGGGCATAGGAGGAGAAAACAGACAGATATGGATACAGGCATACCTCGGAGCTATTGATGGCTCAGTTCCAGACCACCACAATACAACAAATATGGCAAGAAAGTGAGTTACACAATTTATTTTTGGTTTCCCAGTGCATATAGAAGTTATGTTTATACTATACTGTAGTCTATTAAGAGTGTAGTAGTCTATTATGTCTTAAAAAAACAATGAACATACCTTAAGTAAAAAATATTTTATTGCTAAAAAGTATCTGAGCCTTCAGCGAGTTGTTATCTTTTTTGCTGGTAGAGGGTCTTGCCTCATTGTTGATATCTGCTGACTGATCAGGGGGTGGTAGTTGTTGAAGGGGTGGTTGTGGCAGTATCTTAAAATAAGATAGCAATGAACTTGGCCACATCGGTGAACTCTTCCTTTCGTGAATAATTTTTATGTAACCTGTAATGCTATTTAGTAGCATTTTACCCACAATAGAACTTCTTTCAAAATTGGAGTCAGTCCTCCCAAACACTGCTGCTGCTATATTAACTAAATTTATCTGATTTTCTAAATTCTTTGTTGTCGTTTCAACAGTCTTCATAGCATCCTCACCAGGAGTAGATTCCATCTCAAGAAACCCCTTTCTTTGCTCATCCATGAGAAGCAATGCATGTGTGAAAGTTTTAGCCTGAGATTGCAGCAATTCAGGCACATCTTCAGGCTCCACTTCTAATTCTCTTACTATTTTCACCATGTCTGCAGTGACTTCCTCCACTGAAGTCTTGAACCCTCAAAGTGATTCATGAGGGTTGGAATCAACTTTTTCCAAACTCCTGTTAGTGTTGATATTTTGACCTCTTCCCATGAATCATGAATATTCTTAATGGCATCTAGAATGGAGAATCCTTTCCAGAAGGTTTTCCATTTACTTTGCCCAGATTAATCAGAGGAATCCCTATTATGACAACTATAGCCTTATGAAATGTATTGGTTAAATAATAAGACTTAGAAGTCAAAATTATTTCTTGATCCACGGACTACAGGATGGATGCTGTGTTAGCAGGCATGAAAACAACATTGATATAATTGTCCATCTCCATCAGAGCTCTTGGATGATAAGGTGCAGTTGTCAATAAGAAGTAATATTTTGAAAGGGATCTTTTTTTTTATGAGCAGTAGGTCTCAACCGTGGGCTTAAATATTTAGTACACCACATTGTAAACATATGTGCTGTCATTCATGCTTTGTTGTTCCATTTATGGAACACAGGCAGAATAGATTTAGCATAATTCTTAAGGGCCCTGGGATTTTGGGAATGGTAGATGAGCATGGACTTCAACTTAAAGTCACCAGCTGCATTAATCCCTAACAAGAAAGTCAGCCTGTCCTTTGAAGCTTGAAGCCAGGCATTGGCTTCTCCTCTTGAGCTATGGAAGTCCTAGATGGCATTTTCTCCCAATATAAGGCTGTTTTGTCTCCATTGAAAAAATCTGTTGTTTAGCAAAGCCACCTTCACTACCTTAGCTAGATCTTCTAATAACTTGCTGTAGCTTCTGTATCAACACTTGCTGTTTTACCTTGCACTTCTATGTTATAGCAATGGCTTCCTTCCTTAAATCTTATAAACCAACTTCTGCTACCTTTGAATTTTTTTTTTTTTCCTGCAGCTTCCTCACCTCTCTCACCCTTCATAGAATAGAAAAGAATTAGGTCCTTGCTCTGGATTGGGCTTTGGTTTCAGGGAATGTTGTGGCTGCTTTAATCTATTATCCAGACCACTGAAACTTTATATCAGTGATAAGGCTGTTTTAATTTCTTGTCATTTGTGTGTTTGCTGGAGTAACACTTCTAATTTCCTTCAAGAACTTTTCCTTTACATTCATAACTTGGTTAACTGTTTGGTACAAGAGGCCTAGCTTTAGGCCTGTCTTGGCTTTTGACATACCTTCCTCACTAAGCTTAATCGTTTTTAGCTTTTGATTTAAAGGAAGAGATGTGTGACTCTTCCTGTCACTTGAACACTTAGAAGCCATTGTAAGGATATAATTGGCCTTATTTTAATACTGTGTCTCAGGGAATAGGGAGGCCAGGAGAGAAGGAGAAAGACTGGGGAACAGATGCTCAGTGAAGCAGTCAGAACACACACCACCTTTAGTGAATTTGCTGTCTTATGTGGACATAGTTTGTGGTGCCCCAAAACAGTTACAGTAGTAACATCACAGATCATTGATCTTAGATCACTGTAACAAATACAATAATAATGGAAAATTTTGAATTATTTCAAGAATTTCCAAAAAGCTGATGCCTAGGCTCTAACCCAAAGCAGACAGATTTGAATCCCTGGGAGTGGTGCCTGGGCCTTGTATCTTTCAAAAGCTCCTATGCTTCAAGTTTTGGGGTATCAACAATGAGTAAGACTAAGTTCCAACTCTCAAGCTTTTGACTTCTGACAAAGAAGACTAGAGGACCCCACCCAGATAACTGTAATGCTCTCTGGCGAGTGCTGCACTAGCCAGATGAACAAATTTCTGGGGAGGTTCAGGGAAAGCCAGGAAATTACACACACTGGAAGGAGGTCAAAGAGTGGCATCCTGCTGGGCCTGGAAGGATGGAAGATTTTCCCTGAGAGAGAAGAGGAGAAAGTGCACCCAAGACAACCTCATTTATTATGGCTTTGAGATGCTAAAAGGAAATGTTTCCATGTGATTACAAGCTGAGACCTTTGAATCAGGTAAAACCGGCTTCAATTTGTTAGGAAAATTACTCCATCTCTTAGTGCCTCAATTTCTCTATCTGTAAAATGGAGATAAGAGTAGTGCCCACCTCATAAGGATGTGAGAATTACCAACTGTGTTTGGTACCTTGTAAGTACTCAATAATGCTAACTTTCTACCAAAGCTAACTAGGTATTTCTCTCAAAGAAAATTGAAAGAAATACTTATAAGTGATTCATGGCTTGTGTAGGGTGCTGCATACCCTAGCTACTTGCATTGTGGTTTTCAGGACTTATCCCAGGACTACTGAACAGAGTCTGCATTCTAGTGAGAACCCAGGTGATTTGTGTGCACCTTAAACTTAAGGAGGATTTTTGCAAAGCATAAAAAGATGAATAAGAAATAGCTCTTGCCCTTATGGAGCTTGGAGATCCCTAAAACAACTTTAGTATTTACAGGAATAATTATAATGCAGGGTATAATGTGATAAGTGACATGAGGCTTCCACGCCAAATGCTAAAATACCACAGATTGTTGCAGCTCAAAATGAAAATAGTATAAAGTTCCTTTTCTGACTGATAAAGTCTGAAAGTTCTTAAAGTTACAATGAGCCTTTTTCCTTTTCTGTCATATTCCAAATGCTATAAGCTCAAAGCTTAACATATATGTAAGTGGAGAACCGAATTTGTTTATGCTTGTTAGGGACAGCTGACCTACAAGTACAAGTTGAATCATTGCCTGAAAGGAAACGAACAAGTACCAAAGGTAATAAAAATGACCTACTAATGTTAAATGTATGAGATGAAATAGACTCCCTAGAGAGAGGTCAAGGTTAAGACAAAGCATGTGAATGGAAATAGTGTAACTACCTTAATTTTTGATGCTCAGTGATTTTGAAAATAAAGCCCTACTTTTTAAATTCAAAAGCAATGAATAAAACAAAAATTGACCTACAATTTCCCCTGTTGACATTACGAACAAAATATTGATTTATTGTTCTCCTTTTAATAATATTGATTTCATCTTGCCAAGTTTACTATTGCAAGTTACCAGAATAGTCAGAAGTAAAGCTATTTAGTGAAAGAATGTGATTAAACTCTGTATAATCACTGCAATGTACTTATTATTTTTGTAAGTATTAGCAGTAAAATGAATTAAAATGATTATTAAAATATGAAAGGCAATAGGCTTCTTTTAGTAATCTGAGGGAGAGGTATGTTGGTGTGGGATTTAAGAAAAACTATATCCACTATCCTACTGTCACTAGCTCCAAAAACAGACAAAAAAACCAAAATCTAATGGAAAGACAAAGTTAAGATAGAAAAGATAATTTCTATCACTTGAAATGATTCAGTCCCTTCCCCTCATAAGATGAAAATTGAGTTTATGCAGAAGCAGGTATCTTTGAATTGAAGGCTGTTTCAGTAATATTAAATATATTGTTGCATTTTATTTGAATATACAGCACATATATTTTGCTTCTTTAAAGAAGCACATAACATTTTCAAGTTTGGGAATATTTCACTTCAGTTTGTGGTAAAACCACATGGCTTAGTATAATATAGGCAAAATGAATAATTTGAAATAACTGTTTAACTTTTTGTCTCTGGTTATACAGTTGGCCTTTGAACAACGTGGGATAGTTTGGGGGCACTGACTCTCCCTCCAGTGGAAAATGTATGCATAATTTATAGTTGGCCCTTTGTATAGGTGGTTCCTCCGTATCTTCAGTCCTGCATCCATGGATTCAGCCAACCACAGATGGTATAGTGCTCTAGTATTACTATTGAGAAAAATCTGAGTAGAAATGGGCGAGTGCAGTTCAAACTCACGATGTTCAAGGGCCAACTGTAATTAATGGTATGTAACAAAGGTAGATGAATTCAGTTGGGTTTTGTTCTCAGTACAGAGATGTAAATAGTGAAAGAGATTTTCAGGTGACATATCGGACCAGTGTAATTCTGATATAACAGAAGTGAAATTGTTCATGTTTAATTTTATTTAATATAATTTTTGCTACTGTAAAGATAAAGACCTGTTATTGTCTTATTTCAAATTGCGTTTTTGTCTGGTAATGGTTTTGATTTTTGGCTTTTCAGAACTTACTTCAAATTGAAATTTCCTATTTACATTCTTCAAATTATATACATATAAAATTACCTAAAATAATATATTTGTCTTAGAGATGACAACATTCTTAGGCGTTTTTGCAAATTATTTTGGACCAGGGAAGCTTGAGGGAAGTGTTCAGTTTGGTCACAGATATTGAGAAGTATTATGTTAATTTCTTGGCTATTTGATGAAATTCAGTGGATGCATCACTTTCTTCTCAGGAATTACCAGTTCTCAATTCCTCTTCACCAATTATATATTTCTGATTCTGTATCACGCAATAAAACATTTTGTTATGCTTTCAATACCTGGAACAAAGAGTCTGATTAGGAAGAGGAGCATGTTCATTTCACTATGCATGTGGTCCATCTGTCATCAAAATGAATATATATTTTGGATTTTTCAGCACTTATAAATTGTTTAAATTTTTAAAAATTCTGTTTAGAAGGGCTGGTTAAAACTTGTGTAAGTGTGGACTCTGTTCTTTGATGGAGGTTCATCTTTGCAAGCCATTTCTTTCTAGGCTTTTGCAGAGCATGAACATTTTGTGGAAATCTGTGGCCTTCATAGTTGAAATCCAGAGGAGAGTTGATGTTGGAGTTAATTCAATGATTCAGTCAGGCAGGTTATTCAGGTAAATGTAGATCTTTCCCCTGAATGTCCTAGTTTCCATCATTTCACCATTTTCTTATGATTTGGGGTACCTCAAGTCATCTAGGAAAGCAATTAAGAGTTGAGGGACTTTTTTTCCCCCAAATTTCTCATGTGTTGATGATCCATTAATATAGATTAATATAGAGTTGTGACAAGGTTATCTATTTTATTTGATCTCATTTTACATTTGATTTTATTTAGTAAGGAAACATCTCTTTTTCACTTTTGGTTAGTACATGGAGGTTTTATATGATTACAAATAGTTGTTTTTAGGAAAATAAACTTATTTCTTCACATAACAGAGTTATTTGCTATAAGCTAAATTTAATCTGGTAACTAAATGTTACTAATTTTGATTTACGTATGAGAATCTAGACATAATTGGTCAGAAAGTATAATGTTATTGTGTAGCTAATTTTCAGTAAAAACTGCATTTTTTTTCAGTAAGTATTAGTTTGAGCCATATGAAATGTCTGATATTTGGCCATTTTGACCTGTAGTTGCATCTAGTTCAACCTAATACTAAAAGCCAAAATTCTGGAATGTTGAACTCATTAAAACAATAACAAAACAAAACATGGAATGGGCAACACCTCACTCTTGGGGTGCAAATTTTTATGCTTAAAAAACAAAAGCTAAAAGAAAAATACATATTTCTGAGGAGATTGCTGTTTTTATTATAATCAAATGAATGTGAAAAAGCTAATTAAAACTATTAATAACCAGAAATTTGAAGGTAAAGTTGAAAAGCCTATACCAACAAAAGTTGGGTACACAGCAAAAAGTACATATGAATTACTCTCAAATAATTTTTTTGCCTCTTAACTAATATCAAACTAACTAAACTTCCTGATTTTAATTAGTGAGTAACAACTTCTTGGTTATTTTAATCTACTTTTGATAGTTATTTCCTTTTTTTATTGTTACAGGGTTAGATTAAATAATAACAATGGTTTACTCCTTTGTAAAAGAGGAGGTTGTGTTAGAAGTAGTCTAAGTGCCTTTCAGCAATAGCCTGTCATATAAATAGGAAAAAAATCTAACATGGCTTAAGGAATATTTATTTAAGCAATAATTATGACTGGAAAACATCAGAGTGGAAATGAGGTATGGTTTAGAAGCTGTTTTGCTTTTTTTGGAGTTCATTAAAATAAAATGAAATTGTAAAAACTTAAACCATGACTATTTTTCTCTTTGAACTTTAGTTCTTGTTGAAATTGGAGAGAAAACTACATAGCAATTTATGCTTGCTACTAGGAGAGGTCAGCTACCCTCCAGGGCATTCACAATGTGTCACTGCCTTTACTCCTTCATTTATTAAGTGCCTGTTATGTGTCAGGGCTGGACTCATGGGTTCTGGGATGTGGGTCTTAGCATTGAAGATCTAGACACTTATTTGGTTAGCATATTTGGACTAGAATGCTCATGCAGGGACAGGCTTGCATTAATCAAACTCAAAAGATATTAATGTATAAACCAAAATGCAAATATATTGGTTTACAGTAAGACTGTCTTTGCTGCAAGTGATTTAGGATGTACATGTGAACCTACTCAGTGCTGTCTCATTGGAAGTTAAAAATCAAATTATAACCAGAACGCCGCTTGGTAGTAAGGTTTTAAGAAGGCATGGAATGAATAACATGGTTCAGTGTTTGATATTGGTCTCTGATATTCTGATGCCTCCAATTCCACAATAGTGATGAACCTGTCAGAGGGACCAGATTGCTCAAGATTATGGACCAGTCTGTGCTTCCTGTAGACAGTGCATAGAGCCCATTACTTCTTTGGAAGACTTCCCTCTCTTTTCTCAGTTTCACATTACACTTTCCTCCCTACCTCAGTATTTTATATAAGCTTACTAACCACACTCTTCAGCCTAATGCTTGGCCCCAAAAAGTTGCTCAAGAAATGTTTAATCAATTAATACTACCATTTAGCTATCTACAAGAGTCTTATTATTTTTGCTTTAGGAGTAGTACATACTTTACTTCTAAGATACTTTGAGTGTAGTTTATTGCTTCATTCTAAGGTGTGTATGTGTAGGTGTATCTAATGAGAAGCGGAGAATACCTTCCATGCCTTGATGCTTTGGGAAAATTACAATTTTCTGATTAAATTATTTTGCAAAAATTCTATATATGCTTATGCTTTTTTTTTTTTTTTTTTACTTTCCAAGTAATGATGTATATTGTGAAGATTCTTTCCAGAGACAAAGCTTCAAAACTAAATGAAACTTAGAGTATCCCTAATTCTTCCAGTTTAGTGAAGCTCTTTGCGATGTTAGTGAGTGTGTGTGTTTGTGGGTGGGTGGGTAAGGAGAATCTACTTTTGAATCATACTTCAGATTCTTAGTCATGTTTTAGGAACTTGAAACTTATTGTTGATTCTGGTCTAATCTTCACAACTGCTATCCCATTATTAAAATAAATGCATGTACAAGATACCTGTAAATAGAACAGATAATTTTAATATTTTGCCATTAACTCTTAAGGCATGAGTCGGCAGTGTAGACTAATGGGCTGAAAAAGGTATCAACTTCAGAAAAACCCAAGAGAATTAATCTTTCAGAATTTTTCTGAAACCACCAACTTCTGTTTTCTATTTTATATTTCTATACCTCAAAAAAAAAAAAAGCCAAGCAAAAAACTATTTCCCCTCCACTCTTTCCCCCTTTCTAAAAATAATTCACTTTTGGTTTTTTACCGTATAACACATGCCAAAATTCAACCCAGAGTGAATTTTTGTAGCCAACTTAGAACCCCAAAATAGAAACTGCTGACAGTTCCTTAAATACACTAACACTGGCAGGTGCCTTGGTAATAAATTCACAAGCTTAGAATCCACAAAACAATAAAGTTATGCAAATTTGAGTATGTAGGAAGAATAATCTGAAACAAACAGCAGAACAGTAACTTTAGCACTGGCTTTACTGACACAGGGCAAACCACACTGAGGAGACTCATAGGGAAATTTAAGAGCAAGGAGGGAGAGACGCAGACATAATAAACAAGTGAGTGCAGTTTGAGCTGACCAATTAACAATTGATTTCTCTATTACCACAACCAAAAACAGAAATGAGAAACTGATCATAAGGTTTTGCATCACATGCATAAATGACAAAAGACAAATGGAAAATAAAAAGAGACTTAACTTGATTGAAGTTATTAGAGTTGCTTTGTTTTAATTGTTCCTGCAGCATCACTCCCATCACTCATATTCTGACTGGTTGTTTGATTTTAGCCAAACAATCAAGCATGTGATACAGTTTGAATTCCATTTATTTCAAATGTCCCTGCTTAATTATCTTTTAGTTTTGTTATTAATCTCTGATACTATTGGCATAATGGAAAGTTGGAGTTCTTTAATAAAGAGAAAAGGCAGCATGTTCAGTTAACCTATTTTTAGGAAATACACATTTTCAATTAAAACTTAAACTAGCTCTGATGATCACAAACAAGAGTGGAGCTGAGGAATATGACTTTTGTTAGGTGTGTGATAAGATGTAACTTTTTGGGCCTGTATTATGGCCTACAGGATATAAAGGAAATGTTTAACTTTTCTTCTTTTTGTTTTTATCACCTTTAAGTAACTCCCAAAGAAGTACAAAATGGCTGTTGTGTGCATAAGAAAAAATATTAGAATAATGATTATTTTAAATACAATAAATTAATCATCCTTTTCAAGGTGAAGGAATAGTGGACTACTTACTATGAGTTCTTTGGAGATGGGACCATAACTACTCTTTTTTTATGCCATATTCCATTACCTAGCATTGTTGTCTGGCACTTGACAGACTCAATAAATACCACCCAAAACAAAGAATAATATCATTTGCAAATTGATGGTCACAGAAATTGAGTTCAACAGCATAGAGGGGGGGCCATCATTGCAAATTCCCTCAGAAAGGAAAGTCTAGAGCAAGATGCTAACTAAGGTCATAAGACTAAACTGGACACACACCAGAGTATACCTTCCATGACCACATTTGCCAGGCATTCAAAAGTTTAAGCTTGTTTGAAAATAGCACCATTTATTTTCTTTGACGTTCTCATTAAAATTCTCTCTAGGAGTGGAGTAATGACTTAATACAGATACTAAATAATTTTCCTGATTATTCCCTCTCATAAACACTTTCAAACTAACAACCACAGTATTCTGGTGGAAACAAGGCTGACTAGTAAATATGATAATGTGGCCTGAGTGACCAGAGTTCCCCTGAGGGGCTTCCTCTTCCCAGCTCAAAGACAATGTTTCATTTCTTCAGAAGTCGGCAGTTTGTAGCTGTGTGTGTGTGTGTGTGTGTGCGCGCGCGCGCGTGCGAGCGTGTATGGCTTTTCTAAAAACCCCCTCCGTAGTCACTTAAACTTGATTGTTGCTTTTCTTCTGGCATATAATTTTTCTAAACAAATTAGTGAATACATTCTGTAACTAGGCCAACTGAAAGAGGGAGCACATTGGAAGGGGACTGTGGCAGCAGAATCTCCCCCCAACAAGAGTTCTGCCTCTGGCTACTCTGTATTGAATGTGAGACAGTAGGCAAATCATTGAACCTCTGTAGATTTTAATTACTGCACCTATCAGGTACCTCATTTTTTAAAAAATTTAAGATGGTGGTTATTTAAGTGGCTAGAAAACACCACTTCTCATTTTGGCCTGCTTTTTATGTCTAAGCTAAAGGAAGTTACCCCTTTTCATGTACACTAGACAGTGAGCTAATACTTTTATGGGCTGAGAAATCAACATGAGGCTTATAACACTGAGAAAGTAGAGACCTGGCTTTATCTCAGAAGTGGAGGACCCTTTGACAAACCATCCAATGTGAGAAGATAAACTTACTCGAAGATCCTGACTCAGAGTGTTTACTGTAGAGTGAGAAGTCTATTTATTGTGCCAAATTTAGTTGCTTATATTGTTGGGTATTAGGTTATGTGTCAAAAGATACTACCATAGTATTCTCTGACCACAGTGTAATGAAACCAGAAATTATTAACAAAAAGCTACCTCACAGGAAAATATTTAGTGTTCAATAATTTTACTTTGAACTTCAGAAAATAAAATACAAAATACTTTAGGAAATTTTTAAAATAAAATTTAACATAGCATACAATATTAAGTGGAATTGGATGAGATTAAAAAAACATACAATTTAAAAAACTGTGAACGGTTGAGTTTATATATCCAACAGCTGGTTCTTAAAAATAATCATTTTAAAACTTTTAGAAATACAACTAAAAATGTGAAGCATGGTTATTTTAAAAATGAAGAAGTTAAAATGAAATATAAATTTAAATAAAAATAGAAATTATATGCTGATTCTCTGTGAAACCTGAGAGCAGGAAATAATTCAGTAGCTGGCTACTTATAATTTTGGAGTAAAAAGGCAATAGCTGAAATGGAAGAAATTTAAAAATAAGTCTTATTTAATAATTACTCCTCAAAATGTTTTTACCAGTAAGCTTTCAAATTTTTAAGAAATAAATTCTTGTTTTTGTGGCTAGAAGTTGATAGAAAGTATTACAATTAAAGTTTTTGAAAGTTACATAATCCTGAATCTAAAACCTACCAGAAATTATTACAAAAATATATCCATAGACCAATTCTTTTTATGTCTATATAGGCCAAAAGTCTAAGTAAATTCCAGCAAATTAAATTTAGCAACATCTTTAAAGAATAATTCACCTCAACCAAGGATGGCTTAGTGTCAGGAATTCATTAATAGTTAATTACAGAAATATATCAAAAGGAAAAATTCTCACTCAAAATGGATAAAAAGAATGAAAAAAGCCAACACTTTTCCCTGGGGGAAAATATTACTAAAATAGAAATAAAATAATCCTCATTATGTAAGAAAATTTATCTATATCAGACAGTATCATAGAGGAAAATGCCAGACGCATTCTTGTTAAAATTAGGGTATTTTTATATTTGATAATGTTTTAAAGCTACTGCTGATAGCTACTTTTTCAAAATATCAAGTAGTTTTTTTTTTCCCATTATATTAATGAAAACATCTGTCTCCATTATTTCCAGAAATTCCATTAAAATAACAATAAAAATCTAAAAGTGTAAACACACAGGAGAGAGACAATAGGAGAGGAGTGATTGTGGAGAAGGGATGCCTACAGATTTTGAAAGATAGGAGGGTAACGGAGTGGTGACTAATTTAGAATCACGGAGGAAACTCAAATTCCATGTCTCCAGGGTAAGTGACATTGAGAAGCAAGCTGTTTTATTCTCCTAAACTCTAAATGATCCAAAGACTAGAGTTTGGGGATGAGGCTAAGGATTAAGTATGATGGTTGATTGAAAGTTAATGTTTAAGTAGGCAGGTCACCAGATTACTCCTCTCTCATGTTTGCCTCACCTCCCTAGGCAGTTAGGAGTCTATCCATCTTCTTGCCAAGCATAGTTTTGGAAGTTGATTATTTGAAAAAATTAATCCATAGAATTTTGAGACTTTGTGATAGCAGGGATATGGGAAGCTGGTGGCAAGGAATGGATTCGGTAAGTAGGGGATTAAGTGAAATTCTCCACACTAAATGTGAGAATTGTCAACCTACTTCCCGTCTGCTGGCTAGAGGGTCTGATCTTTCAGAAGAACTTTGAAATTTAAAGGAGAAATAAAACCTCTAAATTAAGAAAAGAAAAAAAAAAAAAAAACCTCAGAAGAAATACATTCAATGCAGGGAACAGAAGAAAATTTAAAACAATTTAATAATAGCCTCACAGAGATAAGGAATACATTAATTAAACAAGAAAAGGATGCTATTTTTGTTCTACCATAGATCTTTTTTTCTGTCTCAGACTCAATCAGTCTTCTTTCTTTCTTTGATTCTTTCATTTTGACTCTTTCCATTTCCTAGTCCTAGACAGTCTTTGCCACCAACATTGCTAGGTTCCAGTCTTGTGGCTTCTTCAGCTGGGAGGATTGAGACTGAGAGATCTCGTGAGTCCTCCTGGATTGCTCGAGGATGTGTTCTAAGATTAAATCATGCCCGAGATAGTCTTGATACGGATGGATTTGCTGAAAACGCTAGTCTAACACAGAGGGTCGTTGGCTTGCTTTTCATTGCCTTAGCCTCCAAGATACTACTGGAGACTGGGAGAAGGAAAGGATGAAAATGAGACATCTCTAATTTCAAAAATGTAGAAAAAACTTTGTCGGAGAGATTAGTGGGGAAAGTACACTTATTCTCAGGTAAGGAGTGGGATAAATGCTGAGCTGTTTATCTTTCTAAGAATGCTTAGAACGTCCTTCTCAGAGAAGGAGGTAAAAAAGAAAAAGGCAGGACCAGGAGCCATGCTGTGTACAAAATGACACCAAATCACCACATTCCCCGTCTGTCAGCAGAAGTGATGAGTGGGGAAGGGACCGTGGCAGATAAAATGATGGGATGGGAGGGGTTATATTTGGGAAGCTAATCCAAATGGAAGGGGCAAGTGTATTAATATAATTTATTGAATTAATCCTGAATGAATGTAATTCAAAAAGCTTTTAAGCCACACAAACGTTTTGGGTTTGCAATTTTTCACTTGTTTATTTTATTATTCATGATGTCATACAAATGATATAAATTATATGGCTTATTATATAATTTTAAAAATATGTAGATCAAAACAACAATTTTAAGTTTTTCTTACAGAGGACGGGAATTCACCTTCTCTAGTCAAATTGCTTGGGATGAAATTTTCACTGAACAACTTGCTAACTATTAGACCTTAGATGAGTATTTTAACTCCTGTGTTTCTGTTTCCTCTCCTATAAAATGGAAATAATAATAGCATATAGCACATGTGGTGCTAGGATCAAATATTTATTATTATTATTGTTGTTATAATTATTATTATTATTATTAAACATTTTGTTCTAGCATCATTTTATCTTCACCTTGAGATGCTGTCTAGTTCTGATTATTCATTTGTTGTATCTTAATCTCTCTTTTTACAGCTCACGTTTTCACATTCAAATATTGACACAAATGCAGTCCAAGTGTATAAGTGCAGACCAGCAAACAAGCCACTATGAGATGAATTCTTTAAACAGAGGCCTGTTAACACAGTGTCCTATACACTTGTAAATAATAATATCTTAATTTTGACCTAGGCGATTTTCACTATGAATATATGTAAAATCCTTCTCTATATATTTTAAGACATCACACTGGAAGAAGTTTGGTTGCAATCCTAGCTGTTTGGGAGAGATTTACTTATTAGCTAGTTTAATCTCATGCTAAATATTTTTAAAAAGTCACTCTCCAAGTTGAGGTGGTCTGGATATAGATGGTAAGGCTGATGGTGAGTGAAATCTGAAATTTTGCCATGTTAATTTCATGTTTCAAAGGCTGGCAAACTATTGCCACTATTTATTCCTCATCTATTTTCTTTTGAGGAAGCCAACTGAACACTAAGTTCTTGTGGATATATTTCTTTAAAAAGTAGTAGTGGTGCCATACCACGTACTGTCATTATTTAAAAACTGTGACATTCTGACAGTGTGTCAGAAAAAGTGGTGGCTGTATGAAATTTACATCGCTAAGTTTGTAACTAAAACTAATTTGCCAGGGAATATTTCATAATTACCAAATTAAAGAACTGTATAATTAAAGTCAAATGAACCCTACATGTGCCTAGAAACATAATCTCTTAATGCTTTTGTTAGTTTTTTTCCAATGACATTATTTTATGATATGTATATATATTATTTATTTCAGAAATAGTGACAGAGTAAGGTTGTTTTCCAGAGATTGCAAATCATTTGGAGAAATTCATGCACAACTTACTATGTTACATTATTTTCACACTCAATTTAGTGACTTTTAAAAGAGGAACAGCAAATCAACCAACTTCAGATGCCCCTCTTCTTGTCATACTTCTGTATTTTATTTATAGCAGAGGAAAACCTTTCTTCATTTCTTCCTGTCAGCTGTGCAGAGGCAGTTTTACTGAAATTGGGTAAAAGAATATCCAGAGCACTTTTTAGCACTTTGAGTTAGTCTCTGGTAAATAAACTAGGATAGTTATTTTTCAAGTGTATGTGGAGCTAAAAAGCAGCTTATTTTTTAAAACACTGCTGTATAAAATTTCAAAAATTCCTTCAGTAAAGAAAATTTTTTATAGGTTAATTTTGTGTAAGTACAATGAATATTATTTATGTTTTGGATTCTAATGTTACAATGCTGTGAATTCTCAGTTCCCTGATCTAAAGTTTTCCTCACATGGGCACCTGCTCACTGTTTAGATGGTCCGATCATGTAACAGTGTAAGAATTTAGGAGTGTGTACCTTCTCTGAGGGACTTCATTACTGTTGGGCAGAAAGCTTAGTAACCATATTGGAAGTGTTTCATTATAGGGTGTATTTGAAGGAGCCTATTTAGGAAATAATTGGGCATGTGCAACTACATTTAAGAAAGATGTTGTATAATTATGAAACCATCTCTTCTGAAACTTGAAGGAGATGGAAAAACACCATCTTTTTTTGTGTAGAAATTATACAGCTATGAGTGATGGATAAATCACTTAACCTCTCTGGATCTCAGTTTTCTAATATGTAGATATTATTACCCTCTCTACTGAGCTTACAGAGTTTTACAAATCAGATCATGATAAAATCGATGCTTTTGAAATGCTTTGAAAAGTGTAAAGCACTTTGCAAGTATAAGGGGTTATGAGTTTTCATTTTGTTTTGTTATCTCGAACTACAAATTGCCTTTATTTTATTCTGCTAAACAAGAAGGGAAATAGAAAATAATTGTATTTAATGTAGTTCAGGTTTAAGAAATTGAAATAGAATGTGCACAGGTCTGCAGTGAGACAAGGGTAACTTATATATGATCAATTGAATATGCAGCTTACTATGTTAGCAAGTCCAAGTGGGTGGTAGAGTGCCATTACTATTCAAAGAAGTAGCTGAACAATGTAATGACAACAATAACAAAGATATAAGCTTCACTGAGGGAAAGGTTTTATCTATTTTTTAGTATATCTTTGTGAGCCAAGAATTAGGCTCAGGTACCAAATAAGTACTTAGTAACTATTTGATATTACTGAATGAATAGCATTAAATATTAGACACATCTAAAACTTGAACCTGTTTCCGTGTAGCTCATCAGGAAATTTTTTTAGCATTTTTCTGCTTCTATTGAGATGATTATGTATATTTTGTCATGTATTCTGTTAATGTGTCTTTCATAACTGATTTTCAGATGGTAAACCAATCTTGCATTGCTGGGATAAATCTCACTTTGTTGAGGTGTATAATACGTTTTATACTTGATGTGTTCTGTTTGAGGAGTGTTGGTCTATAATTTTCTTTTCTTGTAATGTGTTTGTCAGATTTTGGTTTCAAGGTGATGTTGGTCTCATATAATGCAATGGGAAGTAGTCACTTGTCTCCAGTTTTCTAAAAGAGTTTGCATTTTTTTATATATATATATTTGATAGCATTTAACAGTGAACTCCATCTGGGCCTTTAGCTTTCTTTGTGGGGAGATTTTTTATTGCAAATGCAAATTCCTTAATAGGTATAGTACTATTCAGACTACCCATTTCTTCTTGATTTGTTAGTTTGTATTTTTGAAGGAATTTGTCCATTTCATCTAAGTTTTCATATGTACAGGCAAAAAGTTTTTGGTAATATTCTCTTGTTCTTTGAATATCTGTAGAATCTGTAATGATTTTACAAATTTGATTACTGATATTGGTAATTATTATCTTTTCTCTTTTTTTCATCATCAGTCTGACTAGAAGTTTACCAATATTATAAATCTTTTGAAATAATTATTTTTTTCTGTATCTTTCTGTTTTCTATTTCATTGATTTCCACTCTGATCTTCATTATTGCCTTTCTTCCACTTGCCTTGGGTTCCATTCACTCCCCTTTTTCTAGTTTCTTAAGATGGAAACTGAGATAATTGATTTGAGACCCCTCTTCTTTTCTAATATACATGTATATATATATATTTATATATTTCCTTAGATGCTGCTTTTGCTACATCTCACACATTTTGATATGTTGTTTTTATTTTCATTCAGTTTAGAATAGTCTTTTTATTTTAAAGTATACAGTGTCATGATCTGATATGTATACAGTGTAAAAAGAATCTCCCCCACACCCCGGGTCAAGGTAATTAACACATCTATCACCTCACATATGTACTCTGTGTGTGTGTGTACGTGTGTGTGTGTGTACAATTAAGTTCTACTCTCCAGGCAAGTTTAAACTACACAGTACAGTGTTATCACCCATGGTCATTATGTTATACATTAGATCCTCAGACCTTGTTCATCTTATAACTGAGAATTTTTATCTTTTACCAACCTCTCTCTTCCAGCTCCTGATGACCACTTTTCTACTCTCTGTTTCTATGAATTCAACATTTTTTTTTTCAAAAAGACTCCACATATAAGTGATACCATGGCATATTTGTCTTTCTCTGACTTTATTAACTTAGCATCATGCTCTTCAGGCTCAGGTTCAGGTTCATCCATATTGTCACAAATGACAGACTTCCTTCTTTCTTAGTGCTCAGTAATACATACACAGTAGATATAGATCACATTTTCTTGATTAACTCATCAGTTTGCAGGCACTAATTTGTTTCCATACTTAACTGTTGTGAATAGTGCTGAAGTAAACATAGGGGGACGGATATCTCTTCAAGATAATGGTTTCTTTGGATATACACCCAGAAGTGAGATCTCAGTATCCTGCGGACTTCCTATTTTTAATTTTTTGAACAGCCTCCGTACTGGTTTTCTTAGTGGCTATACCAGTCTACGTTCCCACCAACAGTGTGCAATAGTTGCCTTTTCTACACATTTTTGACAGCATTTGTTTTCTTCTGTCTTTTTGATAATAGCTACTGTAACAGATGTAAGATGATACCTCATTGTAGTTATTCATTTTCATTTTTTATTGAAGTATAGTTGATTCATAATGTTTCAGGTGTACAGCAAAGTGATTTGGTTTTATACACACACACACACACACACACACACACACACACACACACACACACACACACACGTATGTATTCCTTTTCAGATTCTTTTCCATTATAGGTTATTACAAGATATTGAATATAGTTCCCTGTGCTATATAGTAGGTATTTATCTATTTTATATATAGTAGTATATATCTGTTAATCCAAATTCCAAATTCATCCCTCAATCCCTACCCCTTTGGTAGCCATAAGTTTGTTTTCTATGTGAGTCTATTTCTGTTTTTGTTAATAAGTTCATTTACATCATTTTTTTAGATTCCACATGTAAGTGATATATGATATTTGTCTTTCTCTTTCTGGCTTATTTCACTTAGTATGATAATCTCTAAGTCCATCCATGTTGTTTCAAATGGCATTATTTCATTCTTTTTATGGCTTAGTAATATTCATGTATATATATATATATATACACCACATTTACTTTAGCCTGTCATATGTTGATGGAGATTTACTTGTTTTCATGTCTTGGCTATTGTAAATAGTGCTGCTATGAACATTGGGGTGTATGTGTCTTTTTCTGACATATACCCAGTAGTGGGATTGCTAGATCATATGATAACTCTATTTTTAGTTTTTTAAAGAGCCTTCATACTGTTCTTCACAGTGGCTTCACCAATTTACATTCCCACCAACAGTATACAAGGGTTCCCTTCTCTCTATACCCTCTCCAGAATTTATTATTTCTAGACTTTTTGATGATGGCCGTTCTGACTAGTGTGAGGTGATACCTCATTGTGGTTTTGATTTGCATTTCTCTAATAATTAGTGATGTTGAGCATCTTTTCATGTGCTTGTTGGCCATCTGTATGTCTTCCTTGGAGAAAATGTCTGTTAAATCTTCTGCCCATTTTTTTTTATTGGGTTGATTTTTTTTTTTTTTTGATACTGAGCTGTATGAGCTGTTTGTATATTTTGGGAATTAATCCCTTGTCAGTCACATCATTTGCAAATTTTTCCTTCCGTTTCATAGGCTTTCTTTTCATTTTGTTTACAGTTACTGTGCAAAAGCTTTTACATTTAATTAAGTCCCATTTGTTTACATTTGCTTTTGTTTCTCTTACTTTAGGAGACAGGTCCAAAAAAAAAAAATTGCTGCAATTTATGTCAGAGTGTCCTACCTATACCTTCCTCTAAGAGTTTTATAGTATCCAGTCTTACATTTAGGT
Source organism: Camelus ferus (assembly GCF_009834535.1). Taxonomy (NCBI): domain Eukaryota; kingdom Metazoa; phylum Chordata; class Mammalia; order Artiodactyla; family Camelidae; genus Camelus; species Camelus ferus. The sequence goes on along the minus strand of NC_045702.1, from coordinate 50,063,307 downwards.
CTTTAATCCATTTTGAGTTTATTTTTGTACATGATGTTAGAGAATGCTCTGATTTCATTCTTTTACATGCAGCTGTCCAGTTTTCCCAGGACCACTTATTGAAGAGACTGTCTTTTCTCCATTGCATATGGTTGCCCCCTTTGTCATAGATTAATTGATCATAAGTGTGTGGTTTTATTTCTGGGCTTCCTTTTCCATTCCATTGATCTGTGTGTGTGTTTTGTGCCAGTACCATTCTCCTTTGATTACTGTAGCTTTGTGCTATAGTCTGAAGTCAGGCAGCATGATCCAGCTCCATTCTTCTTTCTTAAGATTGTTTTAGCTATTTGGGGTCTTTTGTGTTTCCATACAACTTTTTAAATTTTTTGTTCTAGTTCTGTGAAAAATGCCATTTATAATTTGATAAGGATTGCATTGAATCTGTAGATTGCCTTGGGTAGTATGGTCATTATAACAATATTGATTCTTTCGATCAAAGAAACATGGTAGATCTTTCCATAAGTTTGTGTTGTCATTTTCATTTTGATTTCAAGTTCCCCATCATTAGTGATGTTGAGCACCTTTTTATGTACCTGTTGGCCATTTATATGTCTTCTTTCAAGCCTATTCAGGTTGTTTGCTTATTTTTAAATTAGGTAGTTTTTTTTCATTTTTGTTTTGTTTTGTTTTTTGCTTTTGAGTTGTATAAGTCCCTTATATATTTTGAATATTAACCCTTTATCAGATATATGGTTTGCAAATATTTTCTCCCATTTGATAGGTTGCCTTTCATTTTTTTTGATGGTTTTCTTTGCTGAGCAGAAACTTTTTAATCTGATATAGTCTCACTTATTTATTTTTGCTTTTGTTGGCTTTGCTTTGGAGTCATAGAATACTTTCTAATTTCCCTTTTTATCCATGGACCATTTAGAAATATTTATTTTTCAAATATTTGGGGATTTTCCTAGATATTTTCTGTTAATGATTTCTAAATTATTCCATTAGGGTCAGAAAACCTAACTTGTATGAACTGAATCCTTTTAAATTTACTGAGAGTTGTTTTATAATGCAGACTATGGTGCCACATCCCTAGATAAATGCTCCTTGTGCACTTGAAAAAAAATGTGTATTCTGCTGTTGTTTTCTATAAATGTTAATGAGATCAAGTTTGTTGATTGTGCTATTCAACTTTCTTATTTTCTGTCTACTTTTTCTGTCATTTATTGTATATCCTTACTGATTTTCTATCTACTTTTTCTATCAGTTATTGAGAGAAAATATTGGAATCTCCTATAATAATTGTGGATTTGTCTATTTCTCCTTGTAGCTTTACCACTTTTTGCTTCATATATCTAGAAGCTTTTGTACTAGGTATATAAATACAGAAGATTGATACATCCTATTGATAAAACTGATCCCTTTTTCATTATGAAATGACAATCTTTTTCTTTAGTAATATTCTTTGCTCTGAAATCTACCTTTTTCTCAAGATTTCTATCAATGTTAGTATATTATTTTCAGTTCTTTTATTTTTAACTAATTTGTGTCATATTTATGATGAGTATATTGAAGGCAGCATATAGCTGAATCTTGCTTTGGTATTGAATCTGGCTATCTGTGCCTTTTAATTGGCAAGTTTCACCATTTATATTTACTGCAGTTATTGATATGGTTAGGATTAAATCTATCACCTTGTTATTTATTTCCTACTTTTGCTGTCTGATCTTTGTTTCCTTTTTTCCTTTTGTACCTTCTTTTTGATTGATTTCTAAAAAATAATTCTTCTTTATCTCATTTTGTTAGCTTACCACCTACAACTTTTTGTTTTGTTATTTTAGTTGTTCTGTTAGTGTTTATAGTGTACATCTTAATTCACAGTCTATCTTCAGGTGATATTATACTGCTCCATGGATAGTATGAGAAAGTATACTTATGTTTTCTCCTTCCTGACCATTGGCTATTATTGTCAAAGATTTTATATTTTACATTAGTTTATAAACTTTACCTGCACTGTTACGAGTCTTGTTTAAACACTCGATTATTTTTTAGAGATTTAAATAATAACAAAAATTTGTTTTCCACATAGTTATTTCAGGTGCTTTTCATTCCTTTGTGTAGATTCATCAGAGTTTTCCATCTGATATTATTTTCCTTCTGTGTGAAAGGCTTTCTTTAATATTTTTTAAAGTATAAATCTGCCTGTGGTGACTTCTTCCAGCTTTTCTATGTCTGAAGAAGTCTTTATTTCACTTTCATTATTGAAATATATTTTGACTGAGTATTGCATTTCATATTGATTTTTTTTCTATCAGTACTTTACAGTTGATTGCTGCACTATCTGTTTCTGACATAAAATATGCTGTCATTCTTTTTCTCTTTGTTCCTCTGTACTTAAAGTATGTCTTCCCCACTCCTACCCCTGGGGCTGTTTTTAAGATTCCCACTCCCTCTCATTTCTGTTTCATTGAGCTTGTGGATCTGTGAGTATATGCTTTCCATTAAATTTGAAAATTTTGGAGCCATTATTTCTTCAAATATTTCCTACCCTTTTAAGGCTTCAAATATATGTACTTTAGGCCACTTGAAATGGTCTCATATCTTGACAATGCTCTGTTGTTTTTTTTTTTTTAAGTTCTTTTTCCTCTGTGTGTTTCATTTCTGTAGTTTCTGTTGCTATGTCTTCAAGTCTACTAATCTTGTTTTTTGAAATGTCTAACCGGCTGTTAGTCTTATCCAATGTATTTTTCATCTGACACATTGTAATTTCTATGTCTAAAACTTTCATTTGGTTCTTTTAATAATATCTTTCATGTCACTACTTAACTTTTTGAACATATGGGATACAGTTTCATAACCATTTAACTTTTTTCCCTGTTAATTGCAGAGTCTTTATCATTTTGGGGTCTGTTTTGATTGATTGCTTTGTCTCCTTAGTTGGGGTAATATTTTCCTCCTTTGCATGGCTGATAATTTTTTATTATGTGCAGAACAATGTAAATTTTACCTTCTAGAGTGCTGAATATTTTTTGTTTTCCTATAAATATTCTTGAGCTTCATTCAAGGATACAGCTAAAGTTACTGAGAACAGTTTTATTCTTTTGGTTCCAGTAAGGCATGACTGGAATAGTGCTGTCTAGGGCTTATTATTTCTCACTATTGTGAGAAACCCCTTCAGTTTACTGTACCCAAAGCCCCCAGATTCAAGAGATTTCCCTCTCTTGTGGTGGAAATAAGCACTGTTTCTAGCACTTTGTAACCATTGCATATTATTACCTCTGATTCTTTATGGTGGTTTCCTTATACACACATACTAATGAGTACTCTCCTGATTATTTGAAGGAAGTCCTTCTGTGTAGGTCTGGAGTACTCTCCATCACTTGGTGCTTGGTTCTTCTCTTCTCTCTTGTACTCTCTCCTGTGAACACTTTAGTGTCCCCAGACTTTCAGCTTTCTTCAAATCTGTGAGTTGGCTGAGCTTGTCCTGAGTTCTCACTCACTGTACTATCACTAGAAAATCTTTCAAGTCAATAAGCTAGAGAAAATTTTAGGCTCACTTTATATATTTCACATCTCTCAGGGATCACTATACTTTGTTGTCTGGTGTCTTAAAATCGTTGCTTCAAATATTTTGTCCTTTTTTTTTGTTGTTTCAGGTGAGAGAGTAAATCTAGTCCATTATTTCATCTTGACAGGAAATGGAAGTTTCTGATTCATGATCATTTTTATGTCATAAGAATAATGTCTTAAATTCTTATTTTCCTCCTTTTTACTAAGAAAGCTAGTTTCTTAACCTCTATATGCCTCAATTTCTTCATCTATAAAATTAGAAGTATAGTGCGTATTTTCGGGGTTGTTGAGATATTTAAATGAGATAGCATTATAGAACATTTGACAAGAACAAGGAAAGCCCCCAATAAATTATTTACTTTACTGATATCATTATTTTGTGTTATAAATCACATGAAACAATCTCTCATTTTCAAGTGCATGTCCACTTAACTTGATTAATTTTCTATTTCTGTTAAACAAGCTTAATATTTAGACAAAAGATTCTCAGTAACAATTTACCAAGTCATTTATTTGTAATTTGGATTATCTCTGTAGCCTACTTGCATAAAATCTCCTCCTGTAAAGATGTACACTTAATCCTATATTTCTCAGTAAAAGCTGGACAGTTTAACCAAAACAAACTCAGCATCATGAGATTTTAAGATATCTCTGTGGTATCTTATTCATCAGTCTTTTAATGCTTAGGTCACTAAAGTTACCCATTGGGGAACACTTCAGCATTCCCAAAGGTGAAATATAGAAGCTATTTAATAGTAATATTTAATGTCTCATGAACTTTTGGCAATAGAGGTAATTAGCAACTTGCTTTTTAAAACCTCCAAGGGAATTTATGGTATATAAATTCTTAATAAACAGTTAAATATATTAGACATAATTTAATGGATACAATTTTAGGAAAATTTCATATCATCTTAGCATTCAGATCATCTACAGAAAAATTTGCCTTTGTGTATGGTGTGTGCAGCTTGGCTGTGTCTATTTGCAGAATATGGACAATGAGGAGAAGGAGCTATTCCTTACATCAAAATTAAAATGAAAGTCCAAATTCATATTTTCATATTTTTGTTTTTGAATAGAATATAGTTAAAATTAAAAAGACAGAAAAATATGAAACACACAAAAATAAATTTCTATCTTGGCCCTAGCTAGAAGACTCTTTTTTCTCTCCACTTCTCCTGGATTCGGTAGATTTTAGCGTAGATTTTATCTATACTAATCTGTTTCCTCAAAAGTATTATTTCCATTTTAGTAAATTCATCTTTATATATGTATTTATTTCCACCAAAAGAATTATAGTATTCTTTTATCAAAAAGTAGGCACAGATAATATTTATCACTAAAATAATAGTCTAGTATAATCTCAAAATAGTTTGGGGAAATTTTATTTTTTCAGTAACTCACCTCTGTTGGGTCCTACAAGATTATATCTGCTTTACTAGAATTCCTTTGCAGTGGACAATTCAATAGGAAGATTCTTTGACAGGATCTGAAAGAATAATTATTTGGAGGGGTGGTATATTTGACAGAAAACAATTCAGTTTTTTTAGAATTCTTTCATTAATACTGTCCAAAAAAGGCATTGCAGAATATAAGTGAAAAGTACAAATGCTTTTTAAAAATTGTTTTCCTTTTATAAATCCATGATTTGTGCCTTGAATCCAGTAGGTACAAATATCTAATAGGATATCATAGTAGGAGTATCATTTATTGATTAGCTACTACGTGGTAGGAGCTAAGTTAGGCACATTACATTTATTATATTACTGACAACTTTCAACAAACCTATAAAGTATTAATAACCATCGACAGTTAAAAGAAATTGAGACTGAGAGATTAAGGATATTGACCAAGAAGCAAAGAAAAATTTTTAATAAATTGTCCAATTTCAAGCCAAATGATGATAATGACATTTTTAGGGTATCTGTGTTCACATGTGACCTCCAGAAATAGTTCAGGTAGTTTTAGTACTAAAATAACAAGTCAAATTAATCTATCATTCTGTTGGTCTTAAAAGCATTTTTCTTTGCATCCAAAATTACCATTGTAAAGTTTTCAAGGAAGATAGAATCTGCATATTCTGAGCTTTTGTTTTGGCAGAAAAAAATAGGAGTTAAAAATGTGCAACTTGTTCAAAGTGCAAATATGCTGTGGCATTTTGGCTTTGTTCCAAGGGCACAGATTTAACTTGGAATTTTGGTGGCTGTTACTGGGAATGTACTGTTTATCAAATTCAGTGTTAACTGCACAGTTGAAGATTTTCTAGCAAAACTCTTTCTCTTTTTAACTTAAAAAAATTCTTTCACCAACTTTTGAGGGTTGATAAGTAAAATCCACAAGGAGACGTGGTGTTTGATGAACAGAGTCTTCTATTAAAGGATAATCAGTGAAGTCATTTCACAGTGAGTTTATATAATCAGAGTTTGGATGATGGCATCTCTGCTAAAGCTGCATGGCCTTACATCTTAATGGAAATAAGAGAGGATGGAGTTCATCGCCTTTCACTGCTTTAGTGAGTGAAATAACCAGCTAGCAAACACCTGTCAGATGGTTGTAGGTGTTCCTAAGATGTTTGACAGTTAATATTTTAATCAGATGTGTTGATAATTCTGTGACCTAAAAGGCTTACTGTGTTTCCAAAGGCCAGAATTTCCTATCTTCTACATAATGCTGTGTCCCTGTATGTAAAATGACTTCAAATTAATCATTTTGAACAACGGAATGTACTTTAGTCTACTGCTAAACTTTTTTCCTGGATTTTTTCTTCATAGCTTTTAGGAATTTCTCACTCCTCTGTGCTTCTGGAGGTGTTAATTCATACAGGTCATGTTAAGCATCATTTTCTCTCATGTCCTAGACAGATGTCTGATTAAATGATCATTGACAGTAGAAATCGTGATCCTCCTGGCTGATCACACAGTGGAATACAAGAAATTGTTAATTTAAGTTTCTTGTTTAATAAAAGTACGTGATCAGTGAACTGAAATTGCTATAAAAACGCTCTTAATTTTCAAAGTACATGGTTGTCCTCTAGTAGAGTGTTATCTTTATTGGTCAACAGAAGATGAAAAAAGAGGCCACTTTTAAAAATATTAGTGGAATAATGAAGAAATTTCCATTAGCTTACTTTGCTCCCCAGAATATATGGATGAGGTATAACTCAACTTTATTTTATCTCTAGGCTAAGGCCCTAAAGAATCTGTTTATCATCCTTGTTTGATTGGGTGACTGATTCTCTCCTGGTTAGTTCTGGCTGTACCTTCATTCAGCATTTTTCTTTTATTTCACCTATATTTTGGGGATTTTACTCCCCCTGCTGGCCCCTGGCATGCATTAGTTTTGAATCTTTTCCAAGGAATCTAGTTCAATCATTCCTGTCTGTTTTTCTTCAAGTCTTATGTATAGTAATATTTATGTTCCAAACACAGCAGCAACCACATAAGTTTGAGGATAGATTTTTAAACTTTTAAGGCACTATTTTTCTTAAAATTTTCATAGAGACTGGAGTATTGGTGCTAATTTAGGAAATACAGAAAAGACATTCTGAATTTCTGAATGCTAAATGTAATTGATTTAATTAAAAATCATTTGCTAAAGAAAAGTTACGTTTTTGCTTATAATGGAGAAAGTTTCTTTCTCCCTTTTAAGATAGCAGCAATTGTGCTACAAAAAAGAAAACTGTTTGCATTCTAAAAGATTTATAAAACCTTTGAAATATATAGCTTGATGTCACAAATAAATGGAACTAGATGATTTCAGAGGACATTTACTTTGAAAATGCTTTGAAACAAGTACCACCTATTGTCATTAAATCTTTATGACTATTTCTTTATGAGAAAATTTGGATAATTTTAATCTCAAACATTGTTACATGCTATTTTAGCTTCTGTAGTTTTGCTTTTGTTGGATGCCTCAACCTCCTTTACACAACTTACTTTTTTTCTTTTTCTTTTTGTTGGACTAAAAAAATGAATATAAATATTTCTTGAGAGCTATTTGTTTTAGGTTGAAGAGAAGAGTTGCACTTTTCATGTTGTTCTTTCATTAAGAGAAAAAAAGTCATCTGACCAGGAAATCATATGTTACAGTAAAAATATTCTCAGAATCTTCTTCCCATCTTGAAATCTGTAGGATGTTGCTGCTTTTGGTGGCTGATGGTCAGTAGGATTGAATGACACTTTTATCTTGTACATTTATAGTAGATAGCCATATGTTTGATTAGTGACTCTCATCATTAATATTCACTGAAATCTCAAAATAAGAAAAGATGAAATTATACTACTGCTTGCTTGGGAGCCAGAGGATGACAGTTCAAATCATTTTTCGTGCTCCAAGGAGAACAGAATAGCCCATCTGCCACTCTACTTTGTTTCCTATACCTGAAGTTTTTCCTAATTAATAAGCATGGCATTCATAGGAGGGTCTGGTGGCACAAAGATAATACGATACTTACCAGTCAGTTTTTTTACATGATACAATGGGACGAGAGTTTTAAAAACTGATCTCGTTTGTTCTCTGCATCATGTTGAATGAATATTTTATAGCACTCTTTTTTAGAACACAGAACTTTGTGAAAAAAAATACACTAATTCACCATCTTAATGTAATGCCATCCAATCCTAGTTACCAGCACTGCAAAGTACATACCACTCAGCAGTTGCCAGAATATACAGCAATGTGTATTTTTAAAACATATTAAAATCTTTCCAAATGAAAGTCTGTTTTCCCATTCTTACCGGAAAGTGGAAAGGAAAATGAGCACTTCATCAGCAACACTCTTAATTATGTTACCAAGAAATAAAACATGAAGAAAACTTTCTAGTTACTGTGAGACTTTGATCACAATCCCTTGCAGGGGGTTAGGAGGGGATGCTTTTTATAATGAAGTCTATGTAAAAACTTTCAATATTAGAAAATTCCTCCCTAGACATTTGCTTGGATTTGTAGCTTATAATGGGGAAACAAAACTAAAAACAACAACTCCCATGTACATTGTGTTTGTTTCCTTTCAGTTAAAACTAACAAAGAGATCTTTGACATAGCTGATACACTGCAACATTTAAAAAATCTGTGTGAGTCCTGTGTCTTTGCAAAATAGATAAATATTGGGTTTTGAAATGGGTAGATGGTTGAAAGGGGCATGTATTCTTACTTCCTCTTTTTAAAAGAGAGACAATCTGGGTAGCTGTTATGAATTGAAAGGAGCATTGTATGGTAACTATCCAGGGGTTCTCAAAATTCCCCAATCATATGAATCCTCTGGATTGCTTTTAAAAATATCTATTTCTAGGCTGTTCCACAAAAGATTCTGGGCCTTGCAGTGGGGCACAGGGAAAAAAACACAAGCACCCCAGATGATTCTTATAATCAGGAGAATTTAGGGAAGTTTTATCTCGTTTAATAAATTGTAATGTCAATATCAGCAATTTGGACCTGAGATTTGGGGTAAAGATTCATATATTCATTTAAGAAACATCCATTGAACTCTTACTGTGGACTGGGTTTGAGCACACTTTACTAGATGTGTAATTTAATCTTTAATCTTATTACTGCAGTATAGGTATTATGACCATTTAAATGGAGGCTGAGAAATGCAGTAATTAATGCAGGGTCTTACAGCTAGGACATTGAGGAACAGAAATTATTTTAACGCAGGTATATCTGTCTTCAAGCCAAGTTCTGACTACTATGCCACAGAAGTTGAGTGCAATTATTTTTCCCCAAGATTGGACAATACAGTTCTCACATTGGCTTCTCACTTTCTTCTCACTCAGATAAAAGTTGACAAAGCACTGAATGGTATGTCTGTGTGTTCAAGGACTTCTGCACTTCATGTTCCCTCTGTGCAGAACGATCGTCCCCTGGATAGATCACACAGCTCTGCCTCCTCTCGTGGAGATGCCTTCCTTACCAGATCCCCTTACATGAGAGAGCTTCCACGACACACACACAGCTACTGCTCCTCCTTCCTGCTGGCTGATTTTTTCTCTGTAGCAGGAATCAATACCTAACATGTACGATGCAGTTTAAAATGTATTTTGTATTCCTTCTCAGTATAATGTAAGTACTCAAGAATTGTGTCTTTATTTATATTCACTGCTGCATGCCCAGTGCCTAGCACATAGCAGGGGAATATTTGAATATGGAACACAAAATTGGGGGTCAATTTGATGTTCTTTATATTAGTAATTGTATCATTTCACAGCATTACAACCTCATAGATGATGTCTTGGTAACTATCCTAATTATCATCTGTATTAGCTGTACTTTTTGTAACAGAGTTCCTGACTAAAAAATGTGTTGTTGGGTTTCACTTTTTGTACCAACAGAAATATCACTATGAAGAAAATAAAAAATATTTTTCTAGATAGAATATCTAGAATGGAAGCATTTTTAAAAAGGATTCCCTATTCACTAGCTCTTCAGTATTACTACTCAGTACATTTTCCTTACTCTTACCCTTAGAAGCTAGAGCCTTCAAATTCATGTGAGGATTAAGATTACCCTAGGTTTAGGAGGTACTCTGCCTGCTGAGGGAAACTTCTTATGTGCCAGCTCTGGTCATCATCTTACGTCAGGTGGTAACGCTGACTCCATATGTTTCTACTTTTCTTTCTTTCTTTCTTTCTTTTTTTTTTTTTTTTCAGCCTGTCATTATTTTATCAGATTTTACTCTGAAGTTTGCCCTATGGCCAACTGGATGTGTTGGTCTCCAGAATGGTTGTTCATGTGTGTAGCTTGGTGATTTAAGGGTAGTTAGCCACCTTGCTTTTCTCAAGTTCTAGCAACATCATTTTTTTAATATCTCAAGTAGTGTTAATGTGCAGTTTTGAAAAGCAGTTTATTTGGCGGGGGTGGGCAGGAATTTTGAGTTATTTGAATTCCATGAAACAAACAAAAAAGATAACTCAGGAGCTAATTCTGCACCAGGTTCATTGGCTTTTATGCAGATTGATGTTTAGAAACTGTCAGTAGCAACATCCATCTGGCTTCCCTTTATCCCTAACTGGTCAATTATGTATCTTCGTCAGTACTGCTATTTTAATTTCTTCTTTCAGATATCTTCTGTTTCCTTCCTTCTCATTCTCCCCTTTCTGTTCACTCTGAGCCACTTTAAAAATATTAATTTAGTGACGCTTAAGATGCAGATCACTTTGGAAGTGAGAAGGTGTAAATTTATACGTGTGTTCATTCGGTGACAGGGGTTTCTAACTCTGCCTACTGGGGATTGTTAGTGCATTCCATAAGCTATAAGGGAAAAATCCAAGTTTCCCAGAAATAAAGGTCAAGAGACATGGAACGGCTTTTTTATTATTTGCTTTCAAAACAGAGGGGATATGATTTATGTAGGATATAAGCTTATGTCATAGCTGTGCAGGTGCTGCAGTGAAGCCATGACCCTGGTCTAATCCCCATAACGACACTGGCCATTGACCACATTTGCTTTGTTGTTACCGAGCCGCTTTCCCAGAGGCCTTTAAGTTTCTGAACCCAGCTGCTGGTTAGCTGGCCAGCTCATGCGTGGTGCAAGACCATTGTTTTTAAGTGCAAACTGACGTACATTTTTATAACCTCTGTCTGCATTGAATGACTATTGGTCTGTGATGTTGCCTCTATGGTTGAGTCTAAACTCTCATATTAAGTCTCTCTCTTTTTAAAAAATGATTTTAGTGTTTGCTTATAAAGTTTTTTTCCTGCATTTCTTTCTTTTTATAATGTAGAAAATAATCACAATTATCTATTTTGAAAAAATAGTAACCAGTTGCTTGATAGTTACAAGATAAAATGTATCTTAGATGCTGACTTGGATAAGTCAATGGCTGATTTACTTACATATTTTTACTATTAGAAGAAGATAGTTAATATTCTTCCATAATATTTTAGTATTTTCTTCTTTTTTACCTTCCTCCAAAAATTAATGACAGTAAACATTTGCAAGTTATTGCAAAAAAAGATTTACAATTTCGTTCTGCCTTTCAGTATTTCCATCTACCAGGATTTTAATTTTTTAAAGCTTTCTATGTGCCATGGATTTTTTTTAAGCTACCTGAAAAGTATTGACTTTATTTTAAATCTTATTAATGCTTTTTATGATGTGAGGGAAACATCCGTATATGTAAGTTACCACCGAAGATAGACTCAAGAAGTTAAGAATCAGGACTCTGGAGGGAAGCTACTTGATTTTGAATCTCAGCCCTATCACAGCCCAGCTTGTGATCTTGAGCAGTTAACCTCTGTGTCTCATTTGTAAAAGGTAAGTGATAATAGTAGGTGTTATGATAGTTAAATGAGTTAATATTTGCTGAGCCCTACATAATTATTCGTTATACAGAGAGATAAAGTTCAAATTTCCCAACTAAATGTTTGCAATTTGAGACTTTTCATTAATGTGTTTTCAGTCCTCACATTGTTTATCACAACTGTATAATGAAATTATTAGCTTTTCCCTATGTCTTGAAAATTTTGAACAGATAGAGAATAAAGGAAAAGTAACAATCCACAAAATTGTTACTTATTTGAGGTGGTATATGTGGCAGTTAAGTGATGACAATATAATTAGGCTGTAAAATATTCAGTTTCAAGTGCTCCTTTGTCATCTCTGAGGCGTCGCAGTTTTATTAAGATTTTCTTAGTCTATCTGTTTAGTCTGATTTCTCTGAAAATATGCACATAAATAAATGGGCTCTCTTAAACAACAATAAAAAGTTAGTATTTAACATTTAACAAAAGCTGAGGCAAATACTACTTTTGAACTGCACCTCATTTGAATGAGATAAGAGATAAGAGCCAAGAAAATGAATATACATATATTCGTTTTAATATCCTTTTTCACCGTAAGCTACTACAAGATATCAAATATAGTTCCCTGTGCTGCTACTGATTTTTAGATGTACATTTATAAAACTGTTTGAGACACAGGAGTAAAATTGCAATGAGGATTACTGCAGCATAGTTCTTTGGTCCATCATATCAATTGATTAAAAAATCTTTGCCAAAGAGTCACCTCTGGAGGGCAGTGCAGTCTTATATATTTGTTGCAGGAGCTTCAGGTACTTTGAAACTTTTCCTGAAGTTCATTTCAAAGATTCTTGGCCTTGTAGATGGGAATCACCCTGTTTTAAATACTCAAAGGAGACATAACCATTATCATCAAGACTTTTCTGCTAAAATGATTAGTCTGTTAGAATGAGGGGGAAGTTACCTGAAAAAGGGCTTTAAAATTCCATATGAAAAAGGTGTCAGCATTGTTTGCATCAAATTGGTGAAGCTGGGTGTATAAATAAGGAGTACTGATCCCTGTCTTTTTTTCCACTTGATTCACATACCTGCGTACCTCAACTTAATTATCCTTTTTTGATCTCTTCTTTACTCAAAGGACAAATCTGGACCTACTAAGGAAATCTATTGACAGCCTAAATAGATGATACTGCATAGATGTCAAATCTGTTGACACTATATTGTGTCCTTGAGAAGGTCAGCCCCACAGTCAGAAAAATATCTCCCAGTACCTTAACAAATCAGCAAAATATTTTGAGAAATGCTTTACTTTTATGAACAAAATACCCTGATAGTTATTGGATTTGTCACAGCAGCTAAGGTTTCTCTCATAACCATATTGACCTTCACGTGCTATTATATTACAAAACCAACTCTTTATGTAATCAAACCAAAGGAAGAATGCTTAATTAGGTATACATGACCCTATGTTACAATATAGGCATACAAAAGTTACTTTCTTCATCACTATCTAACTATTGTACAAAGTGTCTTTATACAATAAGGCCCAGGCTATTTGAAGTCTCAGGAGTACAGCAATATCGGGATTTTCTTTTTCCTCTGAAGGCTATTTGAGAGCTTTCAGCAAGGGGATACCACATTTAAAGGTTGCCTAAGATCTCATAACTCCAAGTGTCACAAAAATGTGTAGATTATGAAAGACTTTCCTCATGAGCACAACAACTGTGCTTTTCAACCCTAAATCATGACATGGTCTTGTTATACCACAAAGAATTAAAAAATGTTAAGTAAATGACTTTTTCCCCTCCCTCTGTGCCTCTGAGGATAGTTATTAATGCCGATTCTTGCTGCTGAGTGATCCTGAAGCTACTGTCACAACCTTTTTATTCCCTGAGTGCAAATGAATCCTTTATGAGGTAATTGAAGGAAATTGATGACATTATTTGCTGTATCTTGGGTATCAACAACATGTAAATGAAAAACACAGTGATCACACTGACCAACACATTTGGAGAGAAAGATCTTGAGCTATTTCCTGCCTAAGAAGACTGTACTTCTGCATTTTATGTAAAGTAGCAGGTACACAGCTTTTAAAATTATTAATGCCTGGTTTTAATTTACCATCACCCAGTGTAAGGTGATAAGTTTTTTAGAAATAGAAAGAGCCTGGACTTATGCTTTTTATTTCCTTCCTCTTTGTTTATATTAATGTATTCTTCACACTCGGAACAGTGGCCAGTTTCATATTATTTTATTTTGAATGTTAGTGTATTCACATTCTAAGCCAATGGTGGCTTTAAGCTTTAAGTTAAATCTCACCATTTGGGCCACAGCAAATTCTAGATTTTGTGTTTTAAGGGGCAGGGAGAAGCATTAAAAAGAAATTTTTAAGAAATTTTATTATAATACAGAATATAGATGGATGATTTAAATAGGAAACCTATTTTAAATCAGCACTGCCCTAAAAGAACATTCGTTTACCTAGCTGGGGAAAACTCATCTTAAATATGGTCTCTAGTTATTTTTCTTCTCAGTTATTACATTTGCCACTTCATTGTGACCTTACTATGACCTTGTAGTTTATGGGCTAAAGGTAACCATTATGCAATAAAAGAAATATGCAGACCGAGCTTTACCACCTAGAGAGAATAGTTTTTTTTAATATTTTGTTTAAATTAAAACACTTTGCTGTTTATAAAACTCTGCTGTATGGTGCTTAAAAGAGGAGAGAAGCATTAATTGCAATTAATGTGTAGATTTGGGCTTTTAGAAACTATGTTCAGAGGAGATGAGTCAGCAGGCCTTGTTACATTAATTACAGTGGTTTGATTCTCCACTGGTCTTGATTCACAAAGATACATACTGTTCTTAATTTAATGCTGTAAAGTATACATTACTTAGAGAAAAAGGAACCTAAAAATCAAACTATTAATAGCCATCTTTGCTTTCTTGTTTGGTTTGATTTGTTTTATTTTACTTATCCAGACCTAAATTTATTCCACTTTCACCTTGCTGTGATCTCACAATCTAACCTTTGTGAAGTAGGCAATTTATCCTTTGGAGAATGCAGGGGAAAAGCTCTTGGGAAGGCAATAAAAAAGCAGAGAATACAGAACGCGTTAGAGGACGTCAGCACATTCTTGGCATGGGGGGCCCAAAGTGAACTGTCACCTTCTTTGAGACAGCCTTTGAATTCCTCCTGGTTTGGTCCACAGACTTGGAAATGAAACCACAGCTTGGCCTTGAAGACTCACAAAGCGTGTGATATAATTGTAAATTAATGATTAAAAATCCTTAGTCTGCCTGTTTTCAGTCATATTACCAATCATAAACGCATTCTTTTTTTTTAACATTTTTTATTGATTTATAATCATTTTACAATGTTGTGTCAAATTCCAGCATTCAGTACAATTTTTCAGTCATTCATGGACATATACACACTCATTGTCACATTTTTTTCTCTGTGAGTTATCATAACACTTTGTGTATATTTCCCTGTGCTATACAGTGTAATCTTGTTTATCTATTCTACAATTTTGAAATCCCAGTCTATCCCTTCCCACCCTCCACCCCCCTGGACAAACGCATTCTTTACTCTGAAATAGAAGTGGTGATAATTATCCTTGGTGAAATAACTTTCAGAAAGTACTGATCACAAGCAGTCACTGTGGACTGTGTTTCAAGCACACATCTCAGCACTTTCATATCTGAAATAAACTCTTATTATCGCCATTGTATGGATGAGGAAACTGAGGCACAGAGACTGACGTGTCTTGCCCAGAGAAACCTGGTAAATTCCAGAGTAGGGTGCCTACTCCAAAGGATGGCGCTCAAGGTCTTAATCTTAAGAGAATCTGAATTCTTAAGAGAATCTTCATTTTCAGCGTGGGGGTCTGTGTTGCACGAGTAGGACTAAAATGTTCTCAATAGACAGAAAATGCAGATTTTGTAAAAAGCTCATTAGCAAAGAATATTAGGGAGTAATTTAGGATTTTAAAATAATCAGTTGAAAATGGATTGCTCATGCCCAATGAACGCAAATCTAAAAACCAATAATTCTTAAAACCTTGAGTTGTAAAACCTTATGCTGAAAGTATTTCCAGTTTCCACATAGATATTAGAGACAGATTTAGCATCACTCTCAAAACTGTGGAAGGTTAAATATACACTGTGTGAGACATTGAGAAGCAGGTATTTAATTCTCAAAAGTTTGTTTTGGTAAGGGATTTAACCCCAATTTCATGACACTGATCAAAGCAGGACGTTCTGAATGAGAAGCATTACAAAAAGGAAGACTTGTGTTGATACTTATGTTAAGGAGTATTTAATTCCAGACTTTCATATTTCAAAATGAAATAAGAGACAAATTCATAGAGATACAAAGTTGATTAGTGGTTTCCAAGTGCTGGGGAGGGAATGGGTATTAGCTGTAAATTGCCAGGAGGGATATTGTTGGGGGTCATGGGAATGTTCTAAAACTGGATTATGGTGATAGTTGCACAGCCTGGTTTAAATTTACTAAAAAAGAATCATTGACCTGCACTCTTAAGGTGGGTAAACTTATGGTATATAATCTCTATAAAGTTGTTTTAAAATGCAGGTAAAAATTAAAAAAGAAAATAAGAAAGAAGATCCAGCACTGTTTTCAGAGAGAACTGTTTTTCTATCAGATTCAAAATTTCCTCCATACAGTATTAATTTATTTCTTGAATTTAAAGTCTGACACTAAATGTAATATAATAGTAAAAAAAGAAAAAGAAAAGAAAAGAAATAGAATAAGAAAGAAAAAGAAAAAAACAGTAAGGATAAATGCCAATGTCTCCTGCCCTTTTTCCTTTTATTTTTTCTGTTTTATTTTCAAGTTGAGTCATTTTCTCATAGCCTCTAGAGGGCAGCACATGTTTTTGTTTGAAAGAACAAAGTCTTCTCAGAAGTCTTAACTTCCTCAAACTGCAGTAATGTGCAAGCAATAGGAAGTCTATTGCTTTAGATGAACCTTCTGATTTCAGTTTATCCTGAGGATCTCTACAGTTGAGAATCTTCCTAAAGTGATTTGTTGAAATGAGTCATTTCTTCCTCCTTGTCAGCTATCCTTTCCACTTGATATTTATGCCTTAGAAACATTCCTTGGCCCAGTCTACGGGGACATGTAAGAGTAATTTCATTTGAGATTTTCACAACATTTTTACTTTAGAAGCCTTGGTTTTTAGGTAAAGACAACAGTCAAAGAACAAAATCAATATTTGCAAGTGGAGGGAGGGGGAAGATTCAAGAAATTGTGATATGAATCCCTGAACCTCATAAATTTATAAGGTTACATTGGAAGAATCAGGCTGTGACAAAAGGCAAAGGCAATGTAAATGTTCTCATCAACGTATGAACGGTTAGGAATGCAGGACTTAAAAATCTGTGAGAATTTTTTGAATTATGAGACATAAGCATTCTGGCTTTTTTCCTGTTCTTTTCAATTAACTATTATTAGTCTTGTATACAGTAGAAGTCAACAAATACTGATTGAAAAGGTAAATTAATTAGCATTGAGTTATATACATCAGATCATTTTAAGAAATGGCTAGGCTCCTCTTATGCCACAGTTGATGGTGTTTTCCCTGTGGTCATTTAATTTAAAAAATAGTGACAAAGTTACACCATTCTAGGTTCTCATCAGCACACAGGATTTATCAGCATTGATTTTGTGTAGGGATCTGAAACAATGTTAGGCTTCTTTCACTGTGTCTTTACTTTTGTTCTGAAATTCTTCCTACATATCCAACCCGATTTATATGTGAAATAAAGTATACCAAAAAAAAAAAAGTAACTTAAGAACAGACATTTACATCATCTGAATAGATCTCACAGGCTAGTGATAAAAAAATTAGATTTGAGTGAAACTAGCAGTTAAAAATTTTTTCTTCTTCCATTCCTCCTATTTTCCTTTCCTTTTCTCCTCTCTCTCCTCTTTTTTTTCATTTTTCTCAGTAAACTTTGCATGCTAAGTGTGTGCTAGGCATTCTGGTAGGCTGCACCTGTACAATGGTGAAAACAGAAGCATAGTTTCTGCCTTTGTGAAACTATAGCTAGTGGAAAAGGCAGACAAAGAACATACAAACAAAAGGTAAATGCATCGTTATGGATCCGAATCATTTCTAAGAAGGAAAAGTAATAGCGAGAGTAACTTTTGGGATCAACTTAATGCTAAGTAGTCAGGAGAGCTGCTTCTGAGGAGATGACATTAGGTGGCCCCAGCAACATAAAGGATTGGGAGAAGGGCACACCAGGAAGGGGAACAGAGGATGAGAGGCCCTGAGTGGGGAAAGAGCTTGGCTTGTTCACATCTCACTGTGAATAAGGAAGGAGGCTGAGATGCAGCTGGAGGGGTGATGGGCCAGGTCAGAAAGGTCTCAGTGAAGAGCCTGGATTATTTCTAGGTGCAGGAATGGTTTTTAAAGGGCAAAAGAGAAACAGTGACATCATCATCTGATCGAGCTTTTGAAAGTCTCCTGCTGGCTGCTCTGTGGAGAAAGGGTTAGAGGGGGGCTCAAGTGAATGTGGGAGAAGTTAGTAGGCAGTTACAGTAATCCAGACAAAAATGATTTTGTAATTGACTTTCACTTGCATGTTGGGAGTGGAGGAAAAAGCTCTGTTTGGTTTCTTTAAAGGTGTAAGTTGTTTTCAGCTTGTTAAGTATGGCTACACTGAGAGAGTAGTTCACGATTAGTGGGATATTTAAAAGTACTCTTAGAAACATTAAAATCTTGTTTTTCTCATTTTATGCAGACTGATTATAAAAAACAGAGGCAACCCAAATATCTTCAAATGAGTGTTTCCTCTCTGAGGGCTCGAATTTTTAAAAATTGCTGATGAAATGTGGGAAAGGATGAGAACACTAAGAACTTGATAAGTGTGTTTACATATCCCTTCATATTATTTTGTTAGGAATGTCTCTTTTAATCGTATACAGTAATAGGCTACTGAGACTTACAATGTCAAAAATCCAAAAATAAAAACAACACCAACCTTGTGAATAATATTAAAATCTTCAGGAAGACTTCATGCATGTGCATCTACAAATACATATATAGTTACATTGATGAATGCCTAAAATATTTTAGTGACAAGTTAAAATAATATGAACTTATACGTTTGTGAATACTGCTTAGCTGTTGTGTAAGTGTATATTGGATGGTCTTGATTTGAGCAGAAATGATATGGAAAATAGCATTTGGGATATTTTGTACTTACCACATAAGATTGCTTTCTGCTGAGGTGGTTAATGTGACTTGTAATGCTAAAAATATAAGTATCACATATCTCCATTGTAGCACTTCTGAGGGACCCAGAAGACAGACAGATGCCATTAGCATCATTCAGCGTCATCAACCCCTAGCTCCCCATTCAGACTCAGGAATGTAGTGCTAATAGGCTAAAGGGCTCAGATTCTGGATGTGGGCCACTTGGGTCCAAATCCTGCCTCTGAAGCTTACTAGCTTTGAGCAAATTATTTAACCTGTTTGTGTCTCAGTTTTCTTCTCTGTACAATGGGAATTAAAAAAATCACCGATCTCAGATAGGTTTTGGTATGACTAAAAGAGTTGTATTAAAAGCACCTAGTACAGCATCTGGCACATATGAAGCACTATGTGTTAGTCGTATTCCCAGTAGCATCAGTTAGTCATTCAAGGCTGTTAAGCTGAATAATCCAAAATATGTCATCAGGTGCTACAGGGTATTTCTTAAGGAACATACGATTTACTGTTTTAGGTACCAACCTTGGACGTGCCATTTTCTGGGCATCTTTTTCCCTTGCCAGAAATGCAAAAGTTATGAATAGCATTTCTCTGTTAGTGACCACTAGAGTAAAAGTGGACCTCTGCCTGGCCTTGCTGAGGTCGCGACCCAGCCTGAAGGACTTTTCGTATTTTGTTTATTACCCTGTTTTAGAATGCTCTGAATTAGTTGACAGCATAAAAACCTTCATTTCATACTCTTGAAAAATTAAAGATCTGTAAACATGGACCCCACTTTCCACATGGCCACCGTTGATTGGTACTGAGTGGTGACTACTTCTCGAACCCTATCTTACAGTTGGAGTGCACTCTCCAGCTCCCTAAACTCATGTGTTACCTAAATGGCACTTGCAGGCATTTGACTTTGATGATGAGACAGCTGTAGATTGAGTGCATGTTAAATAAGAGCTATAGATACAAAGATCTAGAAGGCAGTCCTGTCTTGGATATGGTCCTTATACCCAGGAACCCAACACCGACTGGACACGATTATATTACTAGTAACCTCCTGATCGTTATCCCTACTTTAATCATTCTCCCTACAATTCCCAAAATATCTTGTTAGCCAGAAGTTTCCAGAGCCTCCGCATTTGCTGAAAAAGGGAATTTCAGAATCGCCATTTCCCTGCTCCGTGCCCTCTCTCTACTTACCTTCTTCTCTCCTTCACTTGGATCTAATAGATTCTGCACCTTTTCCAAGGGCCACTTTAATCTCATCTCCTTCCTGAAGATCTCCATGTTCTTCTCTCAAAGAATAATTTTATCCTTTTCTTTTGTTAGTACAGCACTCTTGGTCCCACTGATTTCAAAGTTGTTGCGAACTACATTTTTTACTTATTTGTCTTGCTTTACCAGTAAAAGCATATACTTTCCAAGGGTCAGGATGATTTCTTTCTATTTGCTTAATTACTCCCATAGTCTCTAGAGTATATCTTTGTACATATTTCTTGATTGATTGACTCTCATACCTGAAATGTGGCACAAGAATTATCTTTGTCTGATATCAGTTTTGCAACATGTCACAGTTACAAGCAATTTCTCAATTCATTAGGCTTTTTCTCAGATAACCTGGTTCCTAAGAGTAGAATGGTATTTCTCCTCTTCTGAGAATTATAAGAAGATGTTTTAGTTAGCAAAGTTGCTTTTTCCCCCTAGCTGATACTTGGTCTCTGTACCTTCTAACTATTAATAATAGTGTGATTTATGGAATATGCTAATATTTCTAAAAGCTGGAGGGGCTTGTTCTTTTCTCTGGTCAAGAGAAGCAAGGAGAGAAACTGGTTTTCTTCTCCTAAAATAATAAATTACTAAAATTATAAGTGCTTATTTGAAATCTCAAACAATGCACAGGCAAGTAAGAGTAGACAGATGCTGATCTTCTTCACCCCACCCACACATCTCTCCTGAAGTTATCCAGACCAGGACTTTCTAACCCTTTAAAACATCTAGTCTATTGTGTGCTGATTTCTTGTTTGGGTAGCATTTTTTTTTCCCCAAGAAGAGCTGAAACCTTTCAATTAAATTTCAGTTTAAACATTCTTATTCTGTATATTTGGTAAATAATTACATTCAGTTATATTACACCAGGGAAACCAAAAGAAACATTTATTTCTCTATTTGGGGAACACTTTAACTGCCTCCATAGGCATAAAATTTTACTGAGGGTTAGATTTCTGTTGAATATATAGTTAATACTACTTCTGCTTAAGGAAAGGAACTTCACTTTAGTTCATAGAGCAATACTGCTGCAAAAGTGTAATTTTCCAAATTGTGCATAGTCTACGAAACACTTTAATGTACTGTTTCCTTTACTGCAGAGAGAGAGAGAAAAACATTTTGGCAGAAAGCCAATTTATTACTGATACACTCGGGAGACCCATTGTCAGTACATGATATGCTCTTTTCCACCAAGTCCTCCTTATTTCTTCTCTCCTCTCCTTGCCAGCCCCCTGCTCTTCTGGAATTTCTTGGTTCAAGGACAAGTGCTGATTCAGCGCGGGCCACCGTCTTGAGCTAACTTGAAGCTTGTGCTGCTCCTGAGGAGTTGCTTTGAGGGGAGCAAATGGAGCACCAGCGAATTCCCCAATTCTCTCAGGAGCCATAGCTCTCCTCACTGATTATGAATTGTTTCTGGGAGAATAGAATGAGCTGTTAGGCTGCAAATGATCCAACCTTTAATACTTGGCCATGTGGACTTTCAGTATTTATGATGTTCCAGTCCTCCTTTCCAAATTTCACTACAGAATTGCAGAAGTTAGATTCCGTTGTCACACAACAGAAACATGTGATGTTTATGTGTTGCAACCCTAGTTTCCCTATATGTTTGTGTTAGAAGAAAGTGATTTGTGTTTACACTATGTATGTAGAAGAACCTTGGTTTTTAAAAATATGAATCTTTAAATAACCTAGAAACAATATGGTCCAGTTATCAAAATCATGGTATAGATTCTAAACGTCAAGGAATTTGGAGATTTATGATTCACAGAGACATGAAAATACATAAAAATAAACAGCTTGGAATTATTATAAGTATTTAGTGTAAAAACTGATTTTTTTCCTTAAAAAATGAGTAAAAAGTGATCAATGAATGGTGAATTTTTTTTTGTTTACAACCTTTCTTCACATCATACATTAACTTATGCTGGTGATTTTAAATTTCGTGTGCTGGTGTCATGCTGCATTTATTTCTCAGTAAGAATTATTTGTGAGTCTCCAATTTGAAGGTAGAGCAATCCTGAATAGAGTTCTGACTTATGTTTTTAAATGTCAGAAAATGTGCATTGTTATGTTTAGTTTATATCTTCCTTCTAATAAAAATCTATGCCTGACAGTTATCAAAAGGGTCAAATTTATGGGGAAAAATTTATCCTAGATTGATTAAGGTGCCTACAATGCCAGTTTTAGATATGTGTTGATAAAACTTATCAGAATAGTAAGCTCACTGATAAGCATTTTTGCATTTTGGATTGATTAAAGAATGTTTATGTCAAGGAAAGCACATTATGAAGGTAATTACAACCATTAATTATACTAATTCTATTTATCTTTCTGAAGGAAGGATAGGATTTAATAAGGTGGTTTTTCATAAAGCCTTTAATCCATGACTTTTATTTTAACCACAGTGAATTCTCATATAATTTCCTTCGTTACTTTTTCTTAATGTCAAATGAGGTATATGTATCTTTTGTAACTTCCTGGTGTCTGATCTCAGATACTTCTAAAGCTAATTGTGAGGATTAATGGGCAAGACTTTTGTCTAGTAATTTTGTGTTTTAGAAGAAACATTAATTGTAGGGAAAGAACTGGTACATTTTTGCCTATTTCGCAGGTTTTGGTCTAGATTAGCCAAAAAAAAAAAAAAAAAAAAAGGATTTTTGGAGACTCCTGGTTGTTCACTTTCTTAAGAAAGAAAACATCATTTTTTGTTTTTGTTTTTTAAAGTTTACATATGGTGCTATGCTATGTAGATAAATCAATGGAATCTAAGTTAGGCTTGATTTTGAAGTTCTGTTATTGATTCACTAAGTACCACTAAGTCACTGCATCTGCTTTCTATTTACAAAATGGAGATGTTTTCTGCTTCTAATTTGTCCCCTCAGAAGTGCAGTGTTATAAGGATTAATTAGAGATGGCCAATAGACTGAGCACTGGGGAAGGCATAAATACAGACAAAGGCCACATCACCAGGTGTCTCCTCTTTTTTAAGTGGTTGATCTCAATTCTGAGAGTCTTTCTTTTGCATTTTTATGTAAAGGATGTCACATTGTGTTTGTTAGTTCAGTAGTTTGCATTGCAAGGATGTGAATTGCCTCAAAGTTCATTTGATTTTCCTGGTGAAATAACTTATCATGACTATTTTTCTCAGAGTGTTACTTTTCCTAAAGATTCTTCAGGTTTAGAAATTTAATTCTGAGTGGATGGGCTGTATCAGATTACTTTGCAATAGTAATCTGTTCACCCTCTCATATTGTTCTATCAAATTTCCTGCAGGAATTCATAATTCCTCATTTGGCATCCTTTTCTTCTTCCTTATCACACCGTTTGGCCAGTTACTTTCAAGATGCAAGGATGGCATCACTGGCTTACTCTTGACTTCTTGAACAACACTGGTGTGAGGCAGGATTGCCAATCTGAAAATCATAGGCTTTCAACCTAAATTATTTGGGGCTGAATGTTGGCCTCAAGCTGACTGTGTAGTGTTGGTGATGGTACCTCAATTTACCATCTTTAAATAAAAAAAAAATTCTCATGGATTCTTCTGAGGATTAATTAAGATAGTGAATAAGATTTGTAGCATAGTGATTGGCACATAATAAATGCTCAAAATAATATTTTTATTAATATAGCGATTTTAAAAATTAGGCATGAGGAAGAATAAAGAAGTCAATAAGGAGGCAGAAAAATAGCAATCAGAAAATGGAGAGAACCAGCACGGTGGTGTCTTAGAAGTAAAAAGAAATGAATGGTTAAAAAATAAGAGTTGTATACAGCCTTGCAACTCAGAGTATAGTTGGTGGATCATCAACATCGACTTTGCCTAGAAACTTGCTAGGAATTCAGAATCTCAGGCCCTAGCAAGCCCCAAGTAATCTAAATCTGTATTTTGACAAGATTCCCCAGAGAATTCACTTGACCAGCAATGGATTGGGATTAAGTGGGATTAAGGCTAAACAGACTATTGAATTTATCTGCTAGACCTTAAGTGGAAACAGGGAAGGAATGGATAGGTGGCAAATAAAAGAGAGAAAGAACTATTGATAATTCTTGCAAGGAACTTAAAAATTAAGCATAGTTGGAAAAAAGTTAGATGAAACTTTCAAAATGCAGCAGAGTTGGTTGAAAATTTATTTTTATGAGCAAGAAAAGGTTGAGCATGTGTTTTCACATGAAGGTTGTGGGCGAAAGATTGAAAAAATAATGAGTAAATGAAGGCAAGGACAACTAAGAGATGGGACAAGGAGGAAAAACATGGTTGATCAGTAAATTTGAGAAAAACACCTCTCCTTAGGCAAGTGCAAAGTTGGAAGGAGTTTGAGGTCAAGAATAGGAAAGACATATGTGTTCTATTAGATGTCTTCTAGGCTGCAGGGCTATTTGCTGGGAATAAGTAGGACAGGAATACGATTGATAGGTTTGGAAACACTGGTGAGTGAGATAGGACTAAAGTATTATATAAATTTTAGATTCAATACTGTCCCCAATTGATTGGTAGTGGCTGCATGAAAGTTGTGTTGAGAAGGATTCTGAAGCCCACAGAGTATAAATAGTTAAGAGAGCTATTCTTGATGAGAAGTTCCTGGCATTGCTGATCAGGGAGAAGTAGTGGTATATGTTCCACACATTTGCCAACTTTGGTGGAGTATCTCCTGGCACTGCATGAAAATTATCAGGTAGAGGTAAGGAAATAACTTTAACATGAATTTATGGTAAATCATTTGTGCAGTGTTGTTTGATCTTTCTCCAATAATACTTAGCCCAGGAATAGGAAATACAGTCAAAGGAATAAAGCAATAATGAATTTATTTTTGAAATGCCTAACTATGAAGTGCCTATTTTATGCAGAGGCAAATAAAGCCTGAATTTGCACAATTCCACACTCTAGAAAGTGTGTCCTAATGGAAAAACACATACTATAGAATTTGAACACCATGTCTACTTCTTATTAGCTGTGTTTCTGGGTAAATTATAGTTAACGTATTGCTAAAATGAAAAACTCAGTTTCTTCAACTTTAACATAGGAATAATAATATTAATTTCCAAATAGAGTTCAAAAGAAGTCAAATGAATATAACGTAATACCTGATGCATTATCTCATGTTAGTTCTCTTTTTTCCCCTTTTGTGTTGTTTTCAACTGTTTTGTTTTGTTTTTTTCTGTCAGTTTCTCCTCCATTTCTTCTAATTTTCTATGAGCACCCAAAGGAACTGAGAATCATGGATTAGGTTTGAATAATAAAATGAATAATAAAATGGCATTCCCCACTACTGTAATTTAATTCTTAATCTCCTTAACTTCCCTCACTTCATGTGTTATATGGAGATAAGCTGGAGGAAGATCAATCATGGATGACATGGCTTTGCAGAGTAGTTGTGAGCAAGGCTTCTTCAGAAACTGACAGATTCTTTATCAAGTGAGTAGAGTTTCCATTACAAAACACAGGATCATTGATTAGCTGGCAGTATCCTGTAAGTGTTGAGAAGAAGATAGTGACTGACATAGTCTAGGACCTTGGGAATAAAGGTTTCTAGATCATGACAACTGACTTAGATGTAAGATCTAGAATTTGCTCCAATGGAAGATCCCTGCCACAAAATAACTTGCTACAATGCCAGTCCAGACTTATGTTTACTCTTCCTTGGGCTCTGGTCTTTCGCTTACACTTGGCCAAGAACCTCCTTGGTTGATGACCTTTCATATGAATACACTCCGAAGGAGCAGGGCTGAGAGCTAAAGGGTAGGATGCATAAATTCCACAACCACCTTTTTCTTTTTATTCTTCAAGAAAGTTTAAGAACATATGACACTGAAGATGATGACATTTTTTGGCAGGGCTGTTAGGACCTTGCTACCAGGCAGCTTTCCATGTTTTGCAGTTGCAACATTATAACTTGATTTCTAAAAGAAATGTTCATAGCTTTTCACCTAGCTCATATTCCGTTCTCAGTTTGAAATTCTGATGAATTGACTCTCCTATTTTTATGTAAAAGTGATGCTTTAGTTAAATAGTCGTATCTTCTATATATTGTTTACTTCACTTAGTTTAATAAGAAAATAACTACAGAAAATGTTTTGGATTAAAAATGTTTATTAAAATGTCATTAATTTAACTATTTTTATTAATCTATAATTCTTAATATGTAGCATTGACTGTTTTTCTCAATAACTTGCTTCTCATTCTCTTCCCATCTGTGTGAGATTTCTTCATTTTTCTCTTGGTATACTATCAAGATAATGCATGTTCCTTTTTCATAAGTAATAGATACTCACTTCAGAAAAATAAGAGGCACAGATAAACGAAGACAAGAAGTAAAATCATATTTAATCCCACCATTCTGTGTGCAATTGTTAATTCCAGTGCATCTAAGGGACTGCACACTCAGAGACTTAGAGGGGCCAGGGTGATAACAAAGGAGCTAATTAAACTGAATAAGGATCCTGGGACTAGAGGAAGCAGCATTTACTTAGCTCCACTGTTTTTGCGCTGTGCAGGAACGTGGACCTAGGGTCAGCATTCTTCTCTTAACCCATATGTTAAGAAGAGGAGTGAAGAGGAGTACCAGATTTTTTATAGTATTTCTCATTTGAAGTTTAAATGACGTAAAAATTAGTAAAGACCATATACAAACAGAACAGGTACACAGACGTTTTTCATTCTTTCTTTTGTATGTGCACAATCTAACATCAAAATTGCAGTTGTGTTTGTAATTTTTTAGTGTAAGATTTTGTACATACAAAAGAATATACAACATGTAATTTATAATGAAATGAATACCAACACCCCACTTAAGAATACTGTCAATACATGCACTATTCCTGTGTTTGACACAAATCCAATTCCATGTTAACAACTACCAGCCATTCTCATTTCTTATTCCCATTTGCTTTTTTATAAAAAAGATCTGTATCTGAATATATTCCAAAGTAATCTTTAGTTTAGTTTTTGTTTAGTTTTGTAGCTTTGTAAACATAGCATGATAATTAATACAGTCTACTATAACTTATTTTTTTCACTGAATATTATGCTTTAAAATTCATTTTAAGGGTATTATGTATAGCTGTAATGTATCCATTTTTTTTGCTGTACTATAATATTTTATTACTTGAATAGACCACATTTGCTCATGTATTTTCCTCTTAATAGGCATTTATGTTGTTTTAGGTTTCTGCTATTACAGTCAATGCTCTTCTGAACATGCTGCCTCTTCATGTTTCCTGGTACATGTGTAACTTTTTTAGGGTATATCTGGAAATGCAATTGCTGAGTCATAAGACAGGTACATACAATTTTATAATTCCAAACTATTTACAGAAATAATTGGAACCAATTTATACACTCATCATCAGTGACTGAGAGTCCTGTTGCTCCACGTTTTCCCCAACACTTGTATATTCAGATTTCTTAATTTTTGTTATCTGGAGGGTATTAATATCATCTTAATTTGCACATCCCTGAATAGTATGAAATTGAGCATCTCTGGGTGTGTTTATTCAACACTGTGTTTCTTTTCATGAAAAAAATCCCTCTTTTATCTATTTTTCCTTTGGATTGTTTCTCTCTTACTGACTTATTGAAGTTGTTGGAACAATATGATACTAATCCTCTGTTAATTTTATGCTGCCAATATCTCTTCCTAGATTATAGATTGTTCTTTATTTATAGTGTTCTTTGATAAATAAAAGTTTTTAATTTTAATGGATTCAAATTTATTATTTGTTAACAGTTGATACTCTTTTATGTCTTGTTTGAAAATTCTTTTATATGAAAGGTCATAAAGATGTCTTCTCGTATTTTACTCTAAAATTAAAGTTACCTATCATGTTTTATTTTTAAATCCAGCTGGGATTTTGTTTGTTTGTTTGTTTGATATGAGGTAGTTTTATTTTGTGTTCCATGCAGTTCACTGAGTGTCCCAAACTAATTAGTGATCTGCAGTGCTGTCATTGTCATACATCAAATTTGTCATATATCAAACACATGGTTCTGTTTCTGGACTCCATTTGGTTCTGTTGATGAGAACTTTGCCTCTCATGTACACTCTTTGTTTATAAAGCAAAACATACTGCTTTGTTAAAAATGTGCTTTGTTGTCTGAAAAAAAGTTTTAATTAATTTCAGTGAAAAAAGGCCATGGGTTTAACTTCATGCCCGTTCTCTTCCCTTTGTGTTGCTTTTAAGGATTCACTCTTTCCACTGTCTTAGCCTCATGATGATACACTTGTGTTCTGTTGAAGAAGAAAGAACACATCCAAGTTTCAGATATGTATTCAGGGCAGGACACCTGAATATGGAAGCCCTCATATAACCAGTGCCCATGCCGAAGAGGAATGTACTTCCCTGTGGTGCCTGGGAGCAGGAACAGGGCTTAGAATTGTTGGACACACTGCAGGCACAGCCTTATGCTTGAATGTATTGCTGACACAAATCCTTATAAATATCTAGACACAGTGATTATAAATTATCTTTATCCCCCATCTGCTATGAGCTTAAAAATCTACTAGACCCATTTTTCAGCTCCTGAAAATCTACCACCTGGCTAAGTGCTTTCACACTAATTATATGTGGAACACTTAGAGTTTTCTTAATGTTTTTTTTTCCCTTTGTTCTACTTCAATATCCTAAAGTGAAAAGTACTCTTGTGTATTCCATATCTCAGACTATAAAAAAAAATGACTGGGTCATGCTGTGCATCCTCTATTTTTCTGAATTAAGAAAGTCTGTTCTGACTCATGTAACAGAATATTGAGATGCTTATATAAACCATTTTTTACACTTAAAAAAATTCTTTTTGAGTAAGCTCAAATTCAAGAAGAAAGTAAGTAACAAATTTTGTCATTATATTCTATAGTAATATTTGGACTACTGTAATGATATACTTATCATGTTATCTGAAAATGAACCAAGAGGGTTAGATTACGGATCGAGTCTCACCTTTTTTCCTTTCCCTTTTCTCTTTCCTTTCCTTCTTGGTTTCTTTTCCAGATATCTTTGAGTTAGCATCCTTACCTTGGAATCTTGAATATACTTTATCTTGAGCTTCATCATGTCTGGTCTTTATCTATTTAATGACTCCTGCAGTGGAATTTCTAATTATATGTGGAATAAATATCCCCTAAATGCTGTGGGATTTGCACTAAAGGAAGTTGTACACTAAGCTGATTAACTTGAGGTAGCTAGTATTACTATTCTAAAAATTTTTTTAGAATGGTGCAGAGCAAGTCATGGTCGATTTAAGGAGAGATACAGAGGGATGATTGAGGATGTGTGCCTCTCACTGAGTCTGTCCCTTCATTATCCCGAAATGGGACTGTTTGCATCGGTGTAACTGCTGCTCTGAGGGGAAAAGAAGTTTGTAGCGAATCTTTAAATCATCCTAAAGTAGGGAGGAATTATAAGGTCAACTTTCCCACCACCTGCCAATATAGTAATTTTTTTTGTAGGTTCAAAGCATATTCAAGAAAGGTTTTGGAGGGGGTTGTTTGTTTTTTAAGATCTTTAAGACTTGCTTGTTCAGTTCTTTTTTTTTTTTTTTTTTTGTAACTACAATATAACTTGTTCATAGAGATAATGATACTGAAAAGAAAAAAAAGTATGAATTTTAATAGACTGGAGCACAAGCTATTAAGAAAGTAATTTATTCCTGCAAACCATTGTGCATGTAGTCCTATAGGTTCTTCAAGTCCCAAGTGGGTTACCTTCTTCCTGTACTCACTAGCAGGCCAGTCAGTGTGGTTCCAGTTAGAATCCCATAAATCTGCAATATAATTAATTGCATATCCTTTCAAGCCAGCAGTGAAAGGAGTAACACTGGCCAGGATTTTGATGTTTTGCCATATTCTGAAATCAACATGATGGTATACGACACTGCTGAAAACATTAATTTAGAGGGTGGCTGGAAATTGCTGAAAATATTAAACGCCAGCTAGTGAACCCAAACGTTCTCCTTTTTTTCTACTCCTAGATCAGAGAAGTCTATGTAGTTAAAACTTCACTCCTAATCTAATTCTCTATTTCAAGTATATATGCATAAACCATATTTTTTGTTTAGCAAGCTCAATACTGCTTCTTATATTATAAATCTATAAATCATAAGTGCAAGGCAGTTGGATCATCGTACTCTATAAGAAGCATATTCCACAATAGTCAGTTTATTTTATTTAACTTTTATCTAGCCCTTGCTGGCGATATACTGGATTTTGCGTGATGCATTTTGCATAAGGGTTCTATTTGATCCATAATGGTTGGTGTAATGAACTATTTGTCCTCTTCTAGATGACATCCAGTTGCTTAAAACCTATAATGAGATGTCAGGTGAATTGCACTGATTGGCATTGATGGATGAGCTTGTTGAAATATTGCAGGGTTTCCTGTAGGGGCATAGAAGAAAATTGCTGTTTAGAGCTTTGGGTCTCCTAAGCATTGAAACTGTAATCACATAAACAGAACCACTTTTGCAGGTCCAAGGTGTCATCATGAATTTTCTGGCTAATTCATCCATTCATCTCAATGGTCCAGAACTCGCGCTTCGTGTCATTCTTTGCCTTTGTTCTGCACTTTGATCTTTCAAAATGTCTGTCAGAAGAAAAGTATTTATATTGAATTATGTGTGGAAAGGGGTAGGGTGCATACTTCAGAAGCTTGGCATGAAATTTGCTAAACAAACCTTGCCAGTTGCTCTGCAGCATAATCGAGGTGTGGGTTTCAGTTTAACAATATGTAGGTATTTATTTTCCCCTTCAAAAACAACTTTAATGTGGATGTTTAGGTGCAGGAGATTTTATTTTATTTATTTATTCTGTGGAATCCATCTAGCACCTTTATTAACTAAAGTTAATGTTAAGAAGGAAGTTTAATGAATTTTTTAATGAAATTTTTCTTCCTAAAATTCTGATGAAAGGAGTTAAGTAAATGAAGTCTTGGGATGAAGGATCTTGTTGAATGTATATTTTATCTCATTGACTCTAGTATTCTAGTATAAGATAGTGAGTCTATTTTAGTATCTATTATGTCTATTATAACATATGTGTTAGAATATACTAGGAATTCTATGAGTGAATTAGTAATTGCTACATCCTGTCACAGCTAGCCTGATCTCTCCTTTCTCATATCTTTTTAATAATTACGGAATAAAATTTTTTTCCCTTCTTATTTTATCTCAGTTGGTTTAAAGACTGAATCAGTTTTCTGTTGACAATGATGCTATGGTCAAGGAAGTCTGTACTGGTTCCATTTCCCAGAATAACTTACTTTGCAATGGGCAAAAATAATTGAGATCTTTTGACAGTGGTCGTATGTCTTTGCTTAATTTGGACACTGAAATATTGGTGCTGTTGTTGTTCTGAGAGTCTTGAAATGGGAGCAGATCTTATGCCAAGTTTGGGAACCTTTTGAATTAAAATTGAATTGTACCCTCCAGTGACACTGATTATCCTCTTGAATCAGTTATTTCTCATTACAGATGAGACATTCATGGAATATGAGTGAACTTAGCCAGCCCAATAAGGTAGTACATACCTAACAATTTTGGATTTGGTCTTCAGTGAGGCCCAGGCATTAGTGTTACTAAAAGCTTCCCTGGTGATGCCAATGTGAAGGCAGATTTGAGAACCACTGGCCTAGGGAGATTCAACACAGTGGTTGTGACTGTGGGAATATCAGACTGTCCAGGCAGAATGAATTACATAGACATCAGTGAGCCTCACAGAGTGGTAGCTTGCCCTGCTGATCTTCAGAGGGCTTTTCAATACTGAAATCCAGGACAGGCATGACAGAGCAACAGCTGAATGTGCAGCCAAGAACTTGTGAGGCAAGAGTGATCTGCTTGCCAGGTCTGGATTTCCACTTAGCTCAAGATTACTTCAGGAGTTAAGTGAAAGTTTTGACCCTTTAAAGGTTTTGCTTAGTATTGGCACTATTTCCCACTCTTAGGGCCATTCTTGAATAGTTGAGAACATTTTTATAGAAGAGTAAGAGGGAGAGAGCTATAATTATTTCCTGTAAAATTTTAAGGATGAGACCAACCTGGGCTCAGATTGACCTAGTCTAGCCCATGACCTACAAGGGCTAGTAGAAAACTCTTTCTTGACCAGCTGAACAGCTTCTGGTTGTGTTGGATGGCATTGGTGACGATGTTGGCAAGACTATGATAGTGACTAGGCATTATGGATTATAAGAAAGATGAGGCATTTTGTACAGGTAGCCATGTAACATTTTTCTGTTCAAAGCAGTGGATTTTAAAAAACTAGAAATTTCATATCTATATAGTCATTTGTTTAATTTTGGTTCAAACAACAAATGAATTGGAGCCAAAAGACTTGAGTTTTATATCTGGAGTTGTAGTACTTTCTATCTGGGTTCTACTGAGCATGTTACTTGTATAGTACAGTGAGAAAAGGTGGGTGTGTTTGTTTATTTATTTAACTTTAATTTTAAGTTATTTATGCAAAGTCCATAGTGTTTCAGATAATTTTAATGAGGACTTACAGTAAATTTTTTCTAACATGACAAAGATAAAAGGATCATTTAAGTGTGTCTCTCTTTCTCAGTTTATTATTCTTATATCTAAAATGGGAAAAATAACAGTGTACCTTACGGGTTATTGTGATACCTGAATATATACATTTGGAGGGTCATAATGCTGATATTAACAACTATTCTGTTGAGTTTTGTGTCCGAGTGATTTAGAAATTCTAATGCTCTTTCTTTTATTTGAATATTGAAGACATTTTTCTACTTTAATGGGATTTCATAGTAGGTTAAATGTTCCATGCTGGAAATGAGGTGTAAGTGCCACATTTGCAATGCTACTTCCCCTGAAATCTAGGTGAAACCAAAGGAGCTTTGAAAGGAACACACCAAATCCTGAACTCTTGAGGCAGCCCTTCTTTACTAATCATTGACATTTTTTAGCTTTGCCTTGAAATTTCATTTGTTTTGGAAAAAAATTATAATGTATTTTTTCTGGCATTTAGGACATGCTAATTTTTAAAGGGAAATAGTAGACTTATACTTGTGACCCTTTAAATTACTTTTTTGTGGTTGATACTTGACATTTTTAGAAATATGAAAAGCACTCTATAATTGGATATTTGACCTGAGTACTTCTAAAAATAATAATAAATATTAATTTACTGGTGCTGTAAAAATTATTAGAATATAAAAATTATTAAAATCATAAAATGGAATTAAAATATGATTAGTTCTCTGTTAGATATGTTTCATTTAGTTTGAATGAATGTTTATTCACTAAACTACACTCTGAGATATATATATATCTCACCCGTCTAGCGTTATGTAGTAGGAGGCAGCAGTGTTCCAAGAAAAGGGGATAGGCTTTGAGGTTAAATAGCCTGACTTACCTGGTTTTGAGTTTTATTTTTTGATGGTTTATTAGCTGTGTGGCCTTGAACAGGATTAGCTTAACTGCATAGAGGTTTATTGTCCTCCTCTGTAAAATAAGTGTGTTAATGTCTATCTACTGTGTAAGGTTGTGAGAATTAAGTAGATAATTTATATAAGGGACTTGGTATATAGCAGGCTTTAAGAAGTGGTCCTTTCCCTTTCCCCTTAGTTGAGCCACCACACAGTGTTGCTGATGGGACCCTGCACGTTGGCTCCTGGCTAAGGGGTGAGTGGATGCTAAAATCTAACCTGGCCTCCTTTCAGTCAGCCTCAAATCCTGTATGAAACTGTATTGACACTAGCCTGGGCTGGTGGCAGCCCTACCCCTTAGAGCCCTGATGGGGTCACCTGAAGTCCAAGACTGAATCCTCTTTGGCCCTAACCAGCTACATGATCCTAGTCATGTCACTTCACAACTTTGTATCCATTCCTTCAATATATAGAAAAGGCATTAGTATCTGTCCTCTTAATGCTCATCCTCATGTCATTTTTTGAAGATGAAATAACATTATGTCTATGAAAAAAAATTTTTATAAAAGTAATGTGTCATGCATTCCCAGGTAACACAGATTATTTTTTATGCAGAATAAGCAAGATCATAAAAATGTTTTGATTGTTGACATGGAGAATTATTGCTTGGTTAAGAGGGTCGTTTTAAATAAGAGGCCAAGAGATCTTTGTGACTCGTTCTGGGTCAGAGCTGCTGTGTGTGAAGAGCAACAAAGGACTGGAAATGAGCCTAAGGAGGAGGTGATCTAGAGGGAGTGAGAGACATGAGAGGTCACCCTCAAAGGCAGCAACTAGAGTGTGACATTGATGTTGCTTGGGCCAGAAGACACTATGAAGGAGTGAAGGAAGAGCTACTCGAGCTACTCTGTGAAGAAGGAGCTACTCTGATTAGTTATAAATTTTATCAGAGTAAATTCAGTCTAGAAGTAGAATTATAGCTTCTCTTCTAAATCTGATGTGAAATGTATACATTCATAATAATTTTGTATCTGTGACATAAATATTATAAAAAATAACATTAAACTTGCTTTCATGGCATAATTTTGATTCATAGAATGCAGAT
Organism: Camelus ferus; assembly: GCF_009834535.1. Taxonomy (NCBI): domain Eukaryota; kingdom Metazoa; phylum Chordata; class Mammalia; order Artiodactyla; family Camelidae; genus Camelus; species Camelus ferus. The sequence continues at coordinate 50,028,546 of NC_045702.1, read as the reverse complement.
TTTCCCTCTTGCTTCACATGCAGAATGCTTTGCTTCATCATCTTTGCCATATTGCAAACTCTGGCACCCTAAATTGACACATATTCCCACTTTACCATTAAATTATTGAACAAATTATTGTATATTTCTATTGCTATGGGATCCTGGAAATCATGAAATAATTCTGGCACTGTATTGACAGTAGCTTCTGGCTATTAACCGTAATGCTAATGTAATGTTCCTTTCCCTTTGCTTGAATTTAGAAAGAGCTATCTGAGATGCCAAGGCTAAGATCCAATCAATAGCCTGGAAACGTATTATGGGCCAACACTTTGTGCATCTCCAGCCTAGAACTTCTATTTACAGTTACTCTGATTCATCGATAGTGTTACTTCTTTAAAAAATTGGTATCTTGGATTTCTGGAGGTTTCCTTTAAAAACGAGTGTTAGTTTTACCTACAAAATGCTGTCGGTGTTTTACTAGTCAGTGATATTTATTAATTATATTAACTTCTTATTTACTTAGGAAAATTTCTTCTTTTTTTTCTTTAAGAATGGAAAATGCACTTAATGTAAACACATGTGCATGGTAATTAGTTTGGTCGAAGCTTAAGTATAGTAAAGATAATAATTTCAAGTCTTAAATCCTCTTGTCAGAATGAATATGGCAAAGGTGTTTAGTATGATTTGAAATTTAATTATCAGCCTCCAGAGTTCAGGCATATTTTATTCTTTCAGTAAATCAGGCAGGCTACAGATATATATTGAGCAGCTATTCTGATCAATCTTTTATGCTTCATTCTCAAAGGATAATAATAATGCAATAATGATTCATTGTTAAAGATGTCATTACATTTAAGCATTTTAAAATCTACAGTTATTCATATAAAGATAGGATTTTGTTTTTTATTATTTCTCCTTTTGTTCTCCAGATTTAAAGTAGAAACTTGGTCCTTTAAATAGACTAGGGAACATGGAAGTGGTTCAGTTCTGCACATTGAAAACTTTCATTCCGGAAAACCTAAAGGAGGTCTCAGATTCCTCAGTAGGCGGAGCAAAACTAGTAAATCTAGAGACTTGAAAAACAGAAAGGCATAATAGCTAAATTAGGTGCCACTCCTTGTCTAGTGAGCCCATACTGTTAGCACCCAGGGACTAGCAAATATGACTGGTTGATTTAGTGCAGACTTAGGAAAATAAAAAAGAGATTATTAAGGTAACTAGTAGATGACAAGTCAAAGGAGTTTCAACTATACGAATGTCAAGGCAAATATAAATGTTCTTTTTAGTTTAAATAAATGCCACAGCTAAATTTCTGAGAGAATAAATCACTTGGTGTGTGTATGGATATATATTTATTATATATGTGTGTATATATATTTTTATATATGTTTAGAAAATATATTTTATTTTATTTCACTGCTGATCATATTACAATACAGTGTTTTTATAGTAATGCCAGATTAAAATATCTACAAGTAGATTATATTCATATTAAGAATAATTAAGGAGGGCAGGAGCCTAACCATCATTAGTCAAATTTTAGTAAACTAATTTTTTCTGTGGATGTTTACCAGAATAAAGTGAATTTTATATATATCCATATCTAACATATATATATTTATTTAAGCACATATGTTTATATGCATATAACTATGTTTATGTCAATGTATAGTCTCTATTTTGGAGTAAACATATAAATTTTATAAAAGCAGAACATATATCAAAACAAAACAAAATGCCTTCCCTTCAATATGTCTGAGCAATTGGAGTGATAAAGCAGATAGCAAAGAGCTTATTTTTATTAAATGACATCTGTATTGTTTTTAGTAGAACTAAATATGGAAACCCTTCTCTTAATTTAATTTTATCTAAAGCTGTAACTGGTTATTTGAGCTATGGGCACATTAGTTTTATTCAAATGCCAAAATAAAACCGAAGCTTGTTTTTTGAAAGATTTATATCTAAAAAATCATTATTCTTACTACACACAGGGAGCCATGTTTTTACTTGAGGTGCAGTTATTGAAATTTATAACTTCATAACTCGTAAATGACTTCTCTTTTTAGTAATACTTTTGAAAAGCACCACTCAAAAATTTTGTCCTCTGAATAGTAGAAGATGCACTTAAGGGAATGAAAAAACAGCTGTATTGTTTTCAGTATGTCATTGATCGATTTATATTGATTCTTAGGTAAGTATAGATTGAAATTGTAACTGTATTATATTCTGTTAGTAGTTGCTGTTTGGTTCCCAGCACTTCTTTCAGTACAGCAAACAATTAAATTTGCCAGTGTAGCAAATAGGCCCCAAATTCATATATACTAGAGAAATAACTGTTTTGTCTTGCAACAAAAAAAACCCTGTTTATTTAGTGAACGTCTTAGGGAAATCAATGCTAGTTTTTCGTGGATCCTTGAATGTATTGCCCCATTTTAGCTCTAAATGGCCTTCTGTTCTATATCAGAAATCGGGCTGAATCAGGTAGGGAATTGGGTACCCCACCAATGATGTTTTATTGAATTCACACATGCAACACAAAAATCTAACTTCACAATCAGTTTTTAAGTTTTGAGATTAACCTTCAGTAGCCCTTTTCTGTTGTAGTTCCAGAATCTGTCCCAAGGTTCCTGAATTTTGTGTCAGTATTTATTTTTCTATTTTACTGGGAGGATTATTGATTGTTCATTGTACAGTTGTTTCTTTGGATCTCACAGCACATTATTGGTAGATAATTACAGTGTCTCTGTTTCCAGACTCTCACCTCTGGTTTTTGCACAGATCTAAGGTATCTCCATTCTATATAGACTCTGCAGAATGGAGAGTATTGGCTTGAACTACCTGAACACCCTTAGTTTGTACTCTGTGACTAACTCTTATCCAAGAAAGTCACCAAAAAGTAGGAGTGATAACTTTCATGGTTTTCCAAACCTAGAGTAGAATGAATGAAATAACTCATTTTAGTCTTGCTCTAAAACCAATTGAATTCCTAAAATAAAGCCTTTGAACCCTAGGTAAAATGAGACATATAATTATGCCAATTAATACAAATAAATCAAATTTCCACTTAAAAGACAAAGAGCCTGTCTCAGGTTAGGCTTAAAAATAGCCTGTTTCCAAAATGACACAGTAAGCTTAAAATCAAATAATAGGTTAAAATATATCAGCTAAGTGCAAGTAGGGAAATTGATATAACAGCTCATAGGATATAAGTTGAAAAGGCATTAAATGAGAAAAATCGACTAACATAATTTCAAGAAATATCTACAGTGATAACACAATTATGACACTTTATATACTAAAAATACAAAGAGAAGAGTAGCAAATTAAGTTGCATTGCTTAAGTTACATTGTTGCAGTTAGGTGATTCAGATTAGAAAGGAAGAGACCAAAATGTTAGTCGATGTAGGTTTGCCATAAAATTTCTCAGTGTTCATGATTAAACAGAAAAGAGTTGGCAGAACAGAGAGGAAGAGTGTGGCAAATTACTGCCTAGTTTTTCTTTTGCCCCTAACACTGTCGCCCTTGAATCTCCTGGCAGAGACATGGTCCTCACAGAGTCCAAAGGAAGGCTGAAGTCTAGCTATGTTGGACTCTGTTTACATACAGGCTACCATCACCATTCCAGAAGAATACATACGAACAATCTTGAAGCTTCTCTTATAAGGGATTTTGGTTCTTTAAACAAGTGTGTTATTTGCAAAGTTGCGTCCTCATCTGGGAGGGAAGTAACACTTAGTGTCCTAGGGTCCCCCAAATATCCTTACTTCCAGCACTCTGGAATTCTAGAAAGCTGTCTCTTAGTATTTATGCAGTAAAACATACAGTTCAAATCCTCTTTGAAAAAGAGGATTAATTGTGTCGGAAACACAATTATTCTGGGTCTTTGACAAATGGTTTAGGAAAAAGCTCGGAGGGTATATGATGTGGTTGAATAAATATTTCAAACTAGAAAGAGCACAGTTTACATTATCTTAACACAAAGCAACAAAGTAGAAATTAAAATGAAGGATTAAATAAAAAATACTGGAGACATAAAAAGAAAGCCTCTTTTCAGAATTTTTGGATCAAAATGGAAATCAAAACTGTAATTATTGACAATTAAGATAATAACTGCAGTGACAAGATCATGTGTCAAAATGCTGAGATAGGATAAAACTAGAATTAATAGTCACATTTCAGACCTATGCTTATTAAGTAAGAAAGACTGAAGATAAACTATACACTAAATGCTAAACTTTAGATAAATAATACCATCAAAAGAATATGAAGGAAATCATTTTCAAAATAAGATATTGATTAGAGACACATAAAATAGAGAAGAAAAATACGTTGAAGAGTACATTTTGGGAAAAATATATTCTCATATTATGGGTCTTATTTCTGGATTTGGTAGTATATTTAATATTAGAAAATATTTTAATATTTTACATTTTTTTTAGTTGCTTGTTTCATATTTTTTTGCTTCTGGTATATGGACTCTTGGATAGTTCATGGAAATATTTAATGCCTTTTCATTAAAAAGCATTACATTTGTTTTTATACAAGCTTTATGCAAACTTGTAGATCACTGAGGTTACATACAAACTTGTGTGTGAGTGGTATTTTTCTGGGTAAAATCAATAGTCACATCTCACGGTGGTCTGGAAACCGCACCCTCACTTCCAATTTATTTTTACTAAAATAGTAAATCACCTTGGTAGATCAAAGGAGAAAACCTACTTCATAATCTCCTTTCAGGCAATCTCCAAAATGGAATCCATATTAATCCTATATTTAAAAAAAAGAACAAGAAACAAATCAGTTAGCTATGGAAAGATGCTTTCTTAACAGTAACAGATTATTCCCAAGCCAGTATTTAAGCATCAGTCATATGTAATAGAGAACTACCACTGACATTCTCAGTAAAGAACAAGAAAAATATCTACCTCTACCATGCTATTCATGAGGTTCTAGTCACTGTACTAAGTCAGGAATGAAAATTTTGAGATGTAACTCTTAGAAACATGAAGATGACATTTCTGTTATTTTGGAAGATTATTTTATTTCAAGCAATAGAGTCATTCACCAAATATTTGTTGAACTTCTACTATGTGGCAAGCACTGTTCTAGGCACTGGAGAGCACAGGACAGGCAAGGGCCCCTCCCATGGAGTGGATAGTTTAGAGTGGGTAAGTGGAGGATGACAATAAAGGAAACGTATGTGTTTTATTTTTCAGTTTGTTAATGTGGTATATCACACCGATTGATTTGCAGATATCAAAAAATCCTTGCTTCCCTGGGATAAATCCCATTTGGTCACAGTGGATGATCCTTTTAATGCATTGTTGGATTTGGTTTGCTGGTATTTTGTTGACAATTTTTGGATCCATGATCATCGATGATACTGTCCTGTAATTTTCTTTTTTTGTGATATCTTTGTCTGTTTGGTATCAAAGTGATGGTGGCCTCATTAGAATGAGTTTGGAAAAGTTCCTTCCTCTGCAATTTTTTGGAATAGTTTGAGAAGGATATGTGTTAACTCTTCTCTAAATGCTTGGTAGTGAAAGCCATCTGGTCCTAGACTTTTGTTTGTTGGATGTTTTTAATTACTGATTTCAATTTCAGTACTAGTAATTGGTCTGTTCATATTTTCTGTTTCTTCCTGGTTCAGTCTTAGGAGATTGTACCTTAAAATTTGTCCACTTCTTCCAGGTTGTCCATTTTATTGCCTGTAGTTACTTGAGTAGTCTCTTATGATCCTTTGTATTTCTGTGATGTTGGTTGTAACTTCTCCTTTTTCAGTTGTCATTTTCTGATTTGGGCCCTCTCCCTTTTTCTCTTGATGAGTCTGGCTAAATGTTTATCAATGTTGTTTATCTTTTCAAAGAACCAGCTTCGAGTATAGATACTTAAAACTACTTATGTCAAAATATGTCAGCATAAAAAATTATTAGAAATAATGCAAGGGAGTAGTAAGTTAGGAAGATGTAACATATGTATTAAAGAAATAGTTTTAAGTAATCATATAGAAAATGTAATGGAAAAATATCTCCATTCACAATAGCAGCAAATAATATAAAATTTATAGGAACAAACTTAACAAAAAAGTACTGGACATACAATGAAAAACTCTAGATATGAATGTGTATATGTACATTGTGTATGAAAATGCACATATACACACTTATTTTTTAATTGAGAGAATACATGACTAAATACATGGAGCAACTTATGTTTCTGACTAGAAGGGCTCATTGTTGTAAAGGTAATCTTCATATTTTTTATAAATTTACCACTACTATAATCCTAAAAAAATTCTTTGGGACACTTATAAAGAGAATATAACATTCATCTGGAATAATAAATGTTAAAGACCAGCCACAAATAACTTGATTAGGAAGGAATATAAAAGGGCACCTGGGCTACACGATATTAAAATATATCATAAAGCTGCAAAGGAATTGAGCTGAAGAAGGCAGAAACTAATTAACTATGCAGGATGGCACATTTGTGACCCAGTTACCATCTTCTTCCATCTTCCTCACCATGGCAATCATTCATTTGTAATATACCTGGGTACCCGTCCCTGCTGCTTCTGGACATGGTCTCAGAGTACTCCAGGCAGAATACTCTCAGAATATGGTTAGACTATTAAAGTTGTTATGTGGTTTAAAACACATTGGCACTCTGTTCAGGCGTGTGATAAAAGTGGCTTTTAAATTAGTAAAGAAGGGAAAGGTTATTTCAGAAATGATTCTGGAAAACCTGGCTAAGTCTTTGGGAAGAATAGTTAGGTCTTTACTTCATATTATAAAAATGAATTCCAGATGGATCAAAGGGTTGAATGTAAAAAAAGAAAGCAGGAAAGAGCTTGACGATAAAATAGATACTTATCTAACATCAAAGTAAAATAGGTCTTTTTAGCATGAAAGCAAAGGAAGAAATCAATAAAAGAAAGGATGGATAGATGAAATTACTCCAAAATTTTTCACTTCTCTAAGTCTAAAAAATACTATTTACAAAACATACTGAGAATGCTTTACCACATTTTGTAAAATATTGTTTGAAAAAATATATATATTCAAACACATATGTACTGAAGTACTGAAACATACAAAAATATTTTCAGCCATTCATTCATTTAAGGTAGAGAAATGATGGATAATTTTATTTAAAACATTTCTACAATAAATATGTCATTCTAAAAAGGAGTATGTATCAAATTTGTGAAGGGAGATTTAGGAAACTAATATTTTAAAAATCTAATATTCAATATTATTTACATACATCATTTCTGAATTCCTTTAACAACCTCTTGAAGTGTGTAATACTATTCCACTTTAAAACATTAGGGATCTGAGGTTCAGTGAGATTAAATAAATGTCCCATGATAACTCAGATAGGAAGAGGCAGAGTTGTGATCTGAAGCGAATGTTATGTGATCCCATAAGCCATTACCCTGCGTTAGTTATGAATCTCTCTTCTGCCTGGTGTCAGAATTAGATAGAAAGGAGGAAAAAAAGGTTAAGTTTAAATTCAGGTCTGATCGCAGAAAGGGGCTTATTTTTATCCTACTTTCTGTGCCTATCCCTGATTCCCTACACATACCTTCATTCGGTCCTTCAGTGGGGTGTAAAGTAGATGCTTGTCTCCTATAGATGATGTTTAGCTTTTGGATACAAAATATCACAGCTGGGTAAAAAGTGAGTTCTTTCTGTTCTTATTTACCATTTGCAAATATGAGCCCATGTTTGAAGATGATCCTTCAATTCTTTGTATTCTGGCCCACCAACTTACAAATCTTGTATTTGACTTCTTATGGTTGCAAGAGTGTTAATATTGAAAAAGAAAAAAATAATTTCCTTATTAGAGACATTCTGGAGCTTTTAATCCTATGTATTTTAGGCACCTTTCTGCAAAAAAGCGGCAAAGTGATGGAAACAAATACATGCATTACAGCTCCAGGTAAGAAATAAGCACTCTCAGATGCGGAAGTGTTATATTTAGTTAATTATACCAGATACTTGTATGTTCACAAAGCCTTTCTTCTCTCAGCTTGCACATGTCTCAAATCCCTTCACTTTTTTTGGAATAATAGCACCATAAAAATGAATATGTTTATGTGATAGTGTGCTAGTGACTTTAACCAGTTTACAGTTTTAGTCTAGGGTATGCCAGTCTACTAAAATCTATTACAATAAATGTGCATATATTTTGGAAATGTATTTTGTGTATATCACCATTTATTATTCTCTGGCCTAAGTTTGGGGCCTTTTCTCTGCTTCTTTTGTTCACGGGGAAACATTATTTGAAAACATCTAACTAGATATTATAAATTTCAAATTGATTAAAATAAGGACCATAGTTATATTTAGGATTTTTTTTTCTAGAACTATTTGCTGATGGCAGTTTTCTTCTAAATTGGCTTTAGAAAATATTTCTAAACAGCATAATTGTGACCACTGTGTTTCACAGTCTCCCAACCTGCACAAACAAACCCAATGCACTGAAGTTTCTGATCCTTTTATTTTTAAGTACCAGTTATAACATTGCAGCCACTATTGGCATTCTCGAAGAGCTGGAGGAAAGCATCGCTTACCACAGTTCCTTTCTCTAAGCTCTTTTTCTTCCCTCTAAATTTTTAGTGGCTTCCCCATTGCTTGTCAAAAAAAAAAAAAATTCACAGTCAGTGTAGCATAAGGCTACCTTTCAAGGCACTTTTATTATTTAATATACCCTTTGTTCCAGCAAAATTGTACTATTCAATATTCAGCTGTGAGATGAACTCATTTTCTGCTTCCTTTGGTCATCATGATTTTGATTTCCTGGTGTATCTTCTTCCTTCATCTCTCTCAGGTGAGATCCTACCTGCCTTACTGGCCCAGTTGAACTTATTGATGAAGCTTCCTCTTATCTTCAATTCTGAATTCCCGATCATTGCTTACTTGTACCTCTGATATCATATGCCACGTGTCGATTCTTTATAAGTTCTCTTTCTGGCCCAGCTCAGCCTGTGACAACCCCACAATATGCATCCTGGGCACCTGTATTGAGTATCTGCAGTTCTCCTATGTCTTTCTCTTTTTTATTTCCTAGGTTAATTCTTCATTCCTCCCCTCATTTGATTTCTATCTTCCATTTACTCCAGTTTTACATCTTTAAAAGGTGTCTTACTTTTTCATTGGAAATCTAATTTTAACTTTTGTTTTGAAATGATCTCTCCAGGACAAGTCTTTAGCCCTGTGCCTGTTATTTACACATTTTGAGGTCAGAAGGACCTTGGGACCAAACCAAACCATAACTGGAGACCCAGATCATTCTTACCTTGAACCTGCCCTGCACTTGGCCCCACCTACCAAAAGAGGAGAATTAAAAACCTACAAGAATTTCCCATTGAACATTGTAGAGTTTGAGGTGGTTCCCCAGTCCCTTGTGTGGAGCCTAATTAGGAAAACAGCAGTGCCTGATTCTAATGAAGTCATAGCTGGAAAGGAGAGTGTTCAGTCTCTTCAGCTTCAAGCAATCTGTTCCCATTCCTATTCAGTCCCCAGGGTGAAGAAGATTCTAGACTTCCTTCTTTAGCCTTTTCAGCTCTTTTACTGAGTTCTGCTCATGGAATTTAGTCATAGTCTCCTGAGACATACCATGTGGCCAAATCCACTCCCTACTTTTGGCAGAGACAGCCCTCCTGGGTCCTCTCCGTCTATCTCTCTCTCCATTTTCTTCCCTTCCCCCAACACAGCAGTTGTCAGTCTTTTTATGTCTTCGTACCCTTCTTGTGTCTGGCCTTTTATGGAGATTGTTAGTCTTTGATCTGTCTCTTTCTGCTGATAGATAAGGAGTGGTGGCCTTCGGCTTCCGAGGGTAGAAAGAGACTAAAGAGGAAGAGTATCTCCTATTCAGAAGAGTGCCCGTCTCTACCTTTGTGTCAAAAAGCTCCCTTTTTATAACTTTAACCTTTTCTATGTTTCAGCATGGAATGGGTCAAGGGGGAAACCTGTCCTGTCTCATCTTTTCTGTTCTTAACTGTTCTTGTTCTATTCATGTTTGTATTGCCAGGTGGTGCCCAGTGAGAAATCTTGTGCATTAAAGGTGTTCAGTTAAATGCTGGATTAATTATCCTGTTCATTTTTTAAAATTCCCACATTTTATTTGCTCCTGCTATTATAGAATCTGAGTACAATTAAATCTTTCTCCAAATTGCCTATGTTGTATTTTTCAGTCAGAAGCTTGCAAAGAATATTTTAAACAGTTGTCGTGTGGGCTTTTCCTGAAATGCCATGTCACTCCAAAAGTGATACTCTGCTATTTTGACTACTCATAGAAAATGAGGAAGGAGGTAGGCTGAACAGAGAGAAATTCCAACTGAAATAGTACTTCTAGCCAAGCCAGTGGTGTAGGAACATGGCTTCTCTTTAGAATTTTAGAAATAATTAAGGCAGTGTGAATTTTAAAAAATCGTTCCTATCAGTGGCAAAAGTAAATGATGAAACAATAATGGTAGTTGGTATAGGGATAAATTATTGAACAAAGCATCTCCTGTCTTGGCATTTTTGATATTAGTTCCAATAGTATGACGTTATATACTTTGTTAGGGATTGTCTGTATGTGAATAAAACAACAAATTATATCAGCTCATTATTTGAAAGAAACCTTAACATTTTTTTGTATGTTTTAAATTAAATTCAAGGAAACAAGAGAAAAACCTTTCCAGTCACATTAGATTGCAGTAACTCAGTGATTTCCTGTACTTTACAATGTTCCTAAAATTTTAGTTTTAAATTTTAGTAATGATATTTTAAATTATAAATAGGAGACGTGGGGATTCATCTGATCCAGGAGGGAAGAATCTATTTCGCTTAGCCAACTTAACCATGTGGGATTGTTTCATGAAAACAGTATGAAAACTCTGACCAAAAACACCCTGGCGTTTTTGTCTGTGTGGTTAAGACAATCAAATGATACTGCTCCCCAAATTGTCCTCAAAATATTTTACTTATGTTCTCAATGGCCCCTGCCACAATCTGCTGGAAAGTCTTCCCTGATCATGACCTTCCATGAACACATCTGAAGTGGGCAGAGGGGAACGTGCCCATTGCCGGGGCTACATAGCTTTCCCGGCCCACTTCCCATTAGCACAAGTTTGGGGTCCCAGTATTTTTTGGTACAGCTTCTGAGATTGAAGAGGAATGGAGGAAGAAAAGTTTTTGATGCCTAGCTTCAGAGTGCCTTATGGAAATTCAGATAGATACTTGTTTTACCAGAGGCCCCTAGTTGCTTGAAGAGTTCTCAGAAATTTAATAAGCTTCTGATATGTTGCTTCCAGTCAGTTCGTTGGTGGCCACACAACGTGTCTCTAAACACAGTTATTAACTCTTCTTTTTTTCTTTCCATCTTCTGTGCTTCTTCTCAATTCAGTGGTGGCCATCATGAATCCACCTAAAACCAAGGCTGGGGGAAGTGGCAGGGATGGCATTAGCTACAGTCTTATTTTTGTCTGAGTTAAGTGTATTTGTTTAATTGGGAATTTTTCATCGATATATTTTATTTAAAACTTTTCACATCTATATTTATTTTTGCTATTCAAGGATCAGAAGCAGTATGATTTTTAAGTCCTATAAAATCCTAAATTTCTGAACTCTTACCCTCTTTCATTTCAGTCTCCAAACTAGTTAAGTTTTGCCCCTTTCTTGTCATACTTTACACTAAGCAGCAAGGAACAAATAGTACACACTGATGTCATGGCCTTTTGCAGCTTCTTCCCCTAGAACTGCAATTTTATTAGGCACTTGGATTGTCTTTTGAGTAATTATATGCTTCAGTCTTACTAAATATTTTTTCAGTGGCATGAATCACCAGTTTTCCAGTTGTTATATCTGTTTTCTTGCTACCTGATTCTGACCACTAAGTCAATATTAAAGTTTTGAGCCTTTTTAAGATCCCATTCAGTTTCAAGTTGTCAATTAATTTCTCTGTTAAGCTAGTCTAGGTGTGGTAGCAGAGAGACCACAAAATGCCAATGAATTATTGCAATAACATTTTATTTCTCATTTCCATACAGTCCTTGGGTCATAGGAGATTAAATCAGCACAACATCTTTCCTCTCCTATGAAGCCATCATGATAGTAGTTTTGAAATCTTCCACATGTGGCTTCGAGTTTTGCCCAGGCACTGGGAGAGAGACAGCATATGGAGGAATACTCACGGTCATTGTGTAGAGGCTAGATCTGGAGTGGCACAGGTCACTTCTGCTCACATTCATTGGAGAAAGTGTCATTGTTTCACATAACTGCAAGGGAGGCTGGGGTGAGTATGGTAGGAGGAGAGAAGCTTTCAGTAGATGATAGGAAAGAATTTAAGTGTGTCAAGGATATGTGTAAGAAAAAAAAAATGACTACTTGAATGACAGTTGTACTTAATGACTAGATAATAAAGGACCAAAAGGTTAAAAAAAAAAAAAAAGGAACTGTCAATGAATGATTACCATCATGTGATATTCTGAAATATATAACTATTATGGTTTTTTTTTTTTTTTGATCTAGCAAAGAAAAGGGTGGTTCACAAGAGTTAGTTTCTATGATTGTATTCTTTAAAGATGGTGTGACTTCCTGAGGGTACAGTGTTTTATTTATTTTGGCATTTTGTGAATATGACTAACATGTTCTCTGCACATATCAATTAGTGTAGTTGTTTTGAAAAAATAAGATATTTTTAGATCTCAGTAGCGCTTGCCCCTGGAGAAAGATAACATACACACAAATGACTGAGAAGGGAGGCACTGGGAGATGAGGCAAGCATGAGAATGAAAAATGTGTTCAAAGGTTTGACCATGATTTTCTTGGCTTTTGTTAGGAAAGAATATTGCTACAGTTAACAGTAATTTTTAAATAAGGCTGAGATGATGTTCACATGGCTCTTGGCAGCTTGCTACTGGCTGAAGAGAACAGGAGAGGAGGTTTCGGTGCCAGCCCTTAGGTGTCTGTAGAATTTTATCTAAGATTCTGATAGGTCAGCAAGTTCTGTCTCTGCTAGGAGCCACCAGTTCATAGTAACTCTGGAGGTTTACCCTTTCTCTTGAATGTTTGACTTTATTCTTGCTTCCTGCTTTTTCTTTCTGCTACTTCCTAGACTAGGCTACTTGGCATATCATATCTGAATTCCTGCAGTACTTTTGTAACGGCTGTTAATGTCTCCACTTCAGTATATGGTGTACCTTGCTTTTTCCTACTTGTAAAAACTGAGATTGCTGTACATTTTCCATAGGATACATTTCAAGATTTTTCATCATCTGTGCCTAAACAAGGCCTGGCCTGGCAGCCAGAGATCTTTGATTCTGGCTTTGAGTTTACTGCAGTCAGCTACATGACTGTGGAGAAGTCACTTAGGAGACTCTAAGTGTCACCAGGTGCTCTGCAAAACAATAACTTCTTTGGTCAAAGAAGGTTAGAAAACACTGTGAGCTGTATCTTTTTCTTCTTAATATAAAATTGCATAATATATTTTAAAGGTTCTGAGAAGTCCTGCCACAAAGTGACCTGTTTACCTGGATTTAACCCTGCATACTCCTCACTGATTGACCATCAAATCCTTGTATTCACCCACCACTTATTGATACTTCAGGCAAATAACATTCCCCGGAAGACACACTGGTGAACTAGATTTGATGGCATTAAGGACCTTCCAAAATTTTCTCCACTTGGTAAAATACGAGAAATAGTAGTTTTTACCTTATGGGGTTATTTTCAGGATTGCATGAGTTTGTCCAGGTTAATGCTCAGAATGGCATGAAGTAAGCCCTTCATAAATGTTGCCTACTATTTATCGTTAGTCATGATCTTCTCTATGTAACTTTTCCTTTCCCACACTTTTACCTTTACTTATGTACTTTCCCATACATTAAATGACTTTCTCATCCTCATAACTTAACTGACACCCCACCCTCTTGAATGAGGTGAGCAAGACTTAGTGAAAAGAGAGCAGTTGTCGGATGTGTTCTCATCCCAGCACCACAATTTACAAGTACTGTCACCAGAGCGAGTTACTCAGTCTACCCTGACTGCAGATTCCCAGCAAACTGGGACTACTATCATGACTGACAAGTTTGCTGTGAATACTCTGTTATACACACACACACACACACACACACAATATGTGTTCTGTGTAAGTGGTGCTATTTCAGTTGCCAGCACACATAGGTATTTGGTAAATGAGGATTGTTGCTATTATTAAAATTTTAATATTATTAGCTTAAATCCTAGGCTCCTGTTGTCACCTTCCCTGACGACTGACTACAAGTAATGTAATTTTTCCCAGAACTAACTTTAAGAGCTTGACTTCTGTGTATCACACAACTGCATTATTTTATTATTGGGATTTTTAATACTATGCTTTATGTCAGTGAAGGCTTTGAAGTTAGCGTTCTACTTTCATGGTTTTTATTTATAGAGGACATGACATTTCACTTATATGAGGGCTCAGTTGACTATAGTTTAGCCTGAAAAAGAACAAGAAGAGGGTCAAGAGAAACAGTTGAATATACTTTCCTGCCGACCCTGTTTATTTGCTGGACTGTGATGTTTGGAGTAAACAGCCCACTAGAAGGCTCAAAAGGCATGAAAAATGTTAGATGTTTAATGCAGGTTTGGACATGATGGACAAAATATAATTGCACATATTTAATAAAATATACAAAATTCTGCCAAGATTTATTGTTTAAAATGTGTGCAGATACATATAAATCACATTAGAAAAGAGAATGGTCATAATAATACTTTGGTATTAAAGGACATTAAAATCATAAGGAAATATGAAAAGCTATGTATCAGTCATTTTTAAAACGTAGATAAAATGGATCTTTTAAAAAGAAAAACATAAATTGACTCAAGATGAAAGAGAAGACCTGAGAATCAGCAAACAGTAAAGAAATTAATTCAGGCCAAGGTGCGGGGTGAATTAAACTGGTAAAGTTCTTAAAAATCTATCCTGGAAAAAAGATAAAACATAAAACTGGCGAAAATTAGGACAAAAAAGAGTTTATGAGAACAGATCATTTTGACCTGATAAGATGGACTCAACCCGGATAGTAAAAGAGAAGGGAGGATACAAGAGATTTGAGGCAAGTACGGCAAAATATGAACCTGTTTTAAATCGAGCGTGCTTTTCATATTATTTCTGTTACTTTTCTGGATATTTGAAACATTCCTAAGTTTAAAGCTAAGTTTTTAAAAGAATGAATGAGGTGAGGTGGGAAAGTGGGGCAGAACACTTCCTCTGGGGTCGATTTTTGTTTAGAAGGACAGGAGGAAAGATGAAATTAAAGCCGCTGAAGCTTAGAGTATTGTGTGAGCCTCCCATTTCCCATTCCTGTTACTCTGACAGAGCTGCTTTTAATACCCTGGATGCTGAAAGCTTGCAAAGTACTTTTTTTTTTTTTTTTTTTTTAACTGAAATCAGTTTGGCCTTCCTTTTCTCGGTTTGGGAAATTGTTTCAGTGAAAATTTCCTACAGGCTGCTTCAAAGCCATGCATGGAACAATGGGCCTTGTGGCAAGTGAAGTGCATGTGGGGAAGTACTTAGGATTTAATGTGAGTTATTTTTATTTCCATTCATAGACATGTCTCAGTGAAGTTCAAATTATCCCTTGGACAGTTGAAGGCAGTCTGTTAATTTAAAGCTAGACTTTTTTGGTTCCACAAAGCCAAATTTAGGATAGATTTCAAAAGCTAAATAAACAACAGTCTACCTCCCCATTAAAAATGAGTGTGTCAGGTTTCTGTGTACTTAAGTCTTTAAATAATCTCCACTTAGCTTTCGTACAAGGGGACTTGAATATTTAGGAAGAGGCTATACTTTACAATCCTACCTTGTTTGTTAAAGAGATGCTTAGAAATGGGGGCTGTCTTAATTTTATTACTAAAATTCTGTAGATATCTTATTGGTTTTAACAAATTAAGATGAAGGCTGTGAAAGTTGTCCATATTAAGAGTGGTGTGATTGTGAAATGCTGAGAGACAGCAAAGGCTGAAATCCTTAAAGGTATTGTTCAGTATCATCTTTCTGTAATGCCATAAAATATTATTTCAAAAACTTGTCAGAGAAAATAAATGTTAGACTTTATAGCAATGGTTCTAAGTCTTGATTCTTAATAGGAATCATCTATGAAGTTCTTGAAAAATATGTATGTTGGGGCTCTTTTTTGGAAATTCTAATTCAGTAGTTCAAGGGGAAGGGCCTGGGTGGTGAGCATGTTTGTATGTGTGTGTGTGTGTATCTATCTATCTGTCTGTGTGTGGAAAGTTCCACAACTTATTCTGAAGCAGATCCAAGGATCGAAAGCTTACCAATTACTAAATTCCATCTCTGTGGAAATTCATTGTTTAAGAGCTATCCTCTGCAGACTTCATGTATGCCAAGTTGTAATAGAACTTCTACTTATGAGATTGCAATGAAAAGTTTAGTAGAACTGTTGAATGGCTAAGTGTGTTGTTTCTTATATAAGGGACACTTTACAAATCAATCAATAATACCATTATTTATGTATTTTTAAATAATTACGTATTTTACGTTTAAAATTTTTTATTTACCATAATTAAACAAAATGAAACAAAACATTTACTGAGTTCAATATATAAACATTACAAAATTTAATAATATTCTGATTAACATGATAGTTGACATGATTTCCAAGAAAAATATCCATAAAATTGATAGTAATTTTACAATGTGGACTTAAGTGGATAATTGCGCTATGTTTGACATCTTACTAAGAGAGGGTTATTTTTGTTAAAATGCTGTGGTACATAGAGGCAGTTAACAATAAAGTGGGCAGACATGATAGTTGAGGTAAGTTCAGATTTTGAATCATGGTCCTACCTCTAGCTGTGTGGCCTGACAAGTAATTTAACCATAAAATAGGACTAATTTTATGAACCTCACGAAATTATTATAAAGATTTAATGAGACAATGTATGAAATGCTACATAGATATAAAGATGTATCACTAATTATTTGAACTGAGACTCATTTTGCACATTTTCTATACTGGAAAATGATGTACCTATGTATTGCGGTAAATCATGTGGTAATTTCATATATATAGATTATGGAATTGCAGAAGAAATGAATTACGCCAGACATCTTCACATTTACATTTTTAGCAACCTCAGCCTTCCAAGAGGGAATTATTGTAGATATCTCTGCACTCTTTTGGGAAGGAGAACATTCTTTGTTAGAGCATTCTCAGGTGTAAATATTCTCCCCAGAGACTATTCTCCCCAGAGACTGGATTTCTTTGATATTACTTATGATGACATAAAAGATATATTCTATGTGTTGGAAACTTGACATTGCCAACGCATATAAGACTTTTTTTTTTAACATGAAACTTGCAACCATTGCACCCCCAAGGCCAATACTCCTCAAGTATTTTAGAGAAGAAGCCTGAAGGTTTTAATTTTGCTTCAAAATTCTAGAGTTGTTGACACTATAATATTTAATAAAAAAATTTTTTGGTGAGAAAAACTTGAGAGATACCTTCTTTTGAAAATTGATATTTTGGTCTAGTAGTTGATTCTACCTTAGATTATGTTTTCTCACATGATGGATCACAACATTTTGAATTATACTTTTTATTCTATTAGGAAGGATGTAGGGGAAAGGCAATATTTTAATACTATTATTACCTGAGAAGATTGTCCTGATAGTGACTGCCAAATTGTTTCCAATCTTCTGGAAACTCCCTCTCATTCCCCTCCCTCCCTTCCTTCCACAAATGTTTATTGAGGGGCACTGGGTGCCAGGCAATGTCGTAGTCACCGGGAGTAGATACAAATAAAAAACACAAAATTCCTGCTCATATAGAACTTACATTCTCATGAGGGAGACAGACAATAAGTAGGTTACAAATACATATAAGGTGGTTGCAGAAATGGTAAGGACTATGAGGTACCAGCAGGGTGCTGTTGTAGAGGGAACAGGTGCAGTGTGGATGAGCTCATGTCATTGCATGAGACACAGGATGTGCAAATGGTTATCAATATCCCAAACAGGTTAGAAACAAAGGATTTGATATTTCCTCCTCTCATACCCTCTTCGTATATTATCCTCTGTAACTTTATTTACCCTTTGAGGCTTCTTTTACCTTTTATTTGAACCTGATTCTATCCCTAGGTTTTAAAGGATTGAGGTCAAGGTGTTAATTTTTACCCCTCACTGGTACTATTAAGAGATGATGCCTTTAACTTCCAAACTCCTTTATGGAGACCAGGCTTAAAAATTCTGGAAGTCTGATTAGTGATGATAATTGTGTTTAGCTGGTACATTAAAGACTGCTAAATATTGGAATTTTACTCGGGAAAATTATGTCAGTTAGCATATTCTACTTGGAAATAACAAGTCCCCCTGAATCGTTTCTGCTTACTTTGATGGTAGAATTAACTTGGGCTGATGGCTGTCATCTTGTCCTAAAACAAATCCTTTTGATCCTTTTGCTGCTGCTGCTTCTCCTTCTTTTTCTTCTTCTCCTCCACCTCCTCCTTCTTCTTCTTTTTATTGGCTTATGATGTAATGCCTTCCATCTCTCATTGACCCCCTCCCTTTTCTAAGGAGAGAAGTCAATATTATGTTACATTAGGAAGAAATCATTTTTGTTTCCTAATTTTGAGCGAACTAAGAAGGGAACAGAGGGAACAAATTTGGGATGCATGAAAGTAGGTGGCTAAGGGAGATAATGGGTATGAATGGAAACAGAAACATTCAGCTATGAATGGTTGAAGGTGTGTGAAAAAGAACAGGGACAGAAGGAGGTGGTCATTGTATTTTAGTGTTCATGTTTTTTATTTCTCTAGAAAGGAAAATGATATTGACAAATTAGCACTAAGTTGATTAAGGAATTTGTTGGTATTTCCAACTCAGAATGCACTGAGAGGCAAACAAATGCTTGTTTATTACAGAAAGAAAAACATGTCACAGAATCTGAAAGTGGCAGTCTGAAATCAATAAAGGTCTTCATTAAGTATGATCAGCATAGAGATTGTTCCCTAGGTGGAGTTTTGGCAGCTGCATCTGTCATTTTATTTACTGTTTGAGGAAAATTTAAACACAATCACCTCCTGAGAATACTTCCAGATTTCACTCCTCTCTATATTAATGAATGTCTTCAAGAATGCAAGATTCTTTCAGTGTTAACCTAAACCAGACGTCATTCAGAAATGCAATATGCTTTTTAAAATGCATGTAATATATGGAAAAATTTAAATGTAAGTGATTTTAAACATTCTTCCCTACGGACATACATTCTCTGTGACATGCTCCCTTTATTAGTTGATAACAAAAAGTTAGTTGTTGTGAGGTTTACATCAGAGATGCAAAGACAAAAAATTGCATGTACCTAACTATTCTTAACTCAATTTGTAGTACTAAATCAGTCAGGAGGGACAGAGAGGGAGCTTCCTGGGTTGTAATTTTGCAGTTGTCACAATGTCATAAAATAGCAAGCCTCCAAACCATGTATTGTGTATATATTTTATCCTAGGATGAGGAAACTGGAAGGGATTCCAGTAATGATGACTCCAACTCCATCATCTTACAGGAGAAGAATCTGAAATCTACTGAGATTAAGTGATTACAATAAAAAAACTTAAATCCTTACTTTATTCCAAAGTAAATTTGTAGTTTTAAACTCTAATCCTAGAAGATATCCCTTGTGGTTTCAATTTATGACTGTTTTCCACCACTGCTGCAAAATACCACCCTTCTTCAACCAACAGTATTAGTAAGCAGAAACTATTCAGAACACTATTCAAAACAGGCATATCACAGATAAGCATTATTTAATAAGGAACTCAGTTTTTTGATCGATTCAGTATTTTTCACTTATTTTAATTGTCTTCTTTTCCCTGTAGAGAAGGTGGTATTTTCAATGTGAACTTCGATGAAACAAAAGAAGATCTTATTCATGGAAAACTCTTTAAACTTCAGAACATAAAACACTGCCTTAAGAGCTGAGTTTATTATTCTTATTTTTTTTTTATTATCTTTTAACAGCTTAAAATATTTGCCTGCTTCCTTGCTTAGAAGCATTGCAGTGGACTTTATCAATCTTTAGATTTGACAAGTGGAAGGACATAAGATAGTGGGACTTTATCAATCTTTAGATTTGACAAGTGGAAGGACATAAGATAGTGGGAGTGATCCTTTGCTCACCTCAGTGGTTGAGCTGTGTTAGCCCACTGGATTCTTTTAAGATATATTTTGGTCATTATTTTATCATTTAAGTGGGACTAAACTGAGTTTAGCCAATTCTGATACATTTTTTAAAAGAATGTGCTGCTGAGCTAAGACTATATGCCACATTTCAGCCTCAAGCAGCTTTTTATGACAAAGTAATGAACCGCTGGAAACGGGTTTATAATGGAAAATGCAACTTGACCTTAACTAGGAGCCCAAGTGCACCTTACAACAGCACATTTTTGAAACACACAAAATCCTTTTCTCCCAAGGGTGGTGTCACAGGAGGAAGGTGTATAATAATAGTTGTATTTACCATAAATACCTAACATATTTTATGATGATTTGATTCTATTAAAAAATTTCACCTTATAGATTTTAATAAAGCCGCCTATGGGCAAAGTTATTGCAGTTGGATCTCTTTTCCTTTTGCCTACTGGTCTCAGTGGAAAGAAGCAAGCAGCCCTTATAAAAGGCTTTAGTTTTTAGTACCTGGTTAATAAAAAATAATTTCCTCTCCTTTGGACTTGTTCATGAAGCTGAAAAATGACTCCACAGGTCAGTGGTGTGTGGCAAAGCTAATTTCTATAAGCTTTTTATCAGGTGGTACTGAGTAAAACAATATGGGGAAACTGAAAAACCCACCCTTCGGAAGTTAATTTACAAGGGTGAGTTATTCCCAGTGTCACAAAAAGGGGGAAAAAATGACACTTTGTTCTTCCTGATTTCTACTCCAACAACAAAAAATTCTGAGATATAAAAAGTACAGAAGGAAAAACTAAAGTGTATGAAAAATTTCAGCTAAATATAGATTTTAAAATCTGACACAAATGCCACTTGCTGTTTAAAACACAATAAAACTCAGCTTTCATTTGTTGTTTTATTGGCAAGGGAACCTCATAGTAGTAAACATGAGTGAGGCAACGAATATCATAGCAACCCAGAGTAGTTGTCATTCAAGTCTCTCCTCCACAAGGCTCCTTTTCCCCAAGCACCACATGTTCTCAAGGGAGCATTAGGAGAACATTCCAACCAACAGAAATCGGGCTTCTTCCCTTGGGGTTCAGCAGAGTGTTTGCTGTGTGTCTTGCAGAGTATGACAGTGGGGAACTTCACACCCCTTCTGTCTCTCCAGGATATTCATAGGCCGCTTTCCAGGGAAGAAGCTGGGAGCAGGGCTGCATGACACACCCAGGCACCTGGGGAGCAGGCAGCTCTGATCTCAGTGAGTTTGAAGTCACATTTCTTTCTACTTCTTCAGGCTGGGGGATCATAAGAATTCACAGCAGCAATGTTGCTTAGGGGGTCATGGGTGCCCTTTTTACCATCCTTATTTAAAGGCAGCCATGACTTCCTTACACTGGCTGATTCCCCTCAGAGCCCAAAGGAAGAATCAGCAACTGCAGGGATCTGGAGAGGTTATGGGTGAGTCTTTCTCTGATCATTTTTATCTTAATGGCTTGTATAGTTACTTGGAGATGACAACGTTAGATAGAGAACATAACATACATACTACATTGGAGCCATGTATTTGAAGGTGAAAGACGAAAACAAGGCCTTTCGTGGATGTAGCCAAGAATTCATTTCCCTTTTTAAAATTCAACTTAACAACATAAAAAGTAAAGGCATGTGGTATGTAATTGTGAAAGAGATTTTTGGATTATCATGTTAAAAACATAAATTTCTGACACACTGTTGTCTAACAGCCATGGGATCAATTGGGAGAGTGATTGTCAGGGAGAAGGTCACACCCTACTACTGATACTGGAGACAAGTGTTAAGGATGGCGTGGAGTCAGACTAGTGTACTGTTGTGGGAGCCCGAAGTTGGCTGTGTTCCCTCCCATCAGATGACCTCTTAATTTCACTGTGAAGTGGGCATGTGGACATTCACTGAGGGTGTCCAAGAGGTGTGAATGTAAACCTGAAGTGAGCGGCTGAGTTTAGTGGACAGTTTCTGCAATGAGAGAGGATGCTGAACAGTGAGACAGAAAAAGTGAGAGCCCTGCTTCAATTTCTCCCTGGAATGATGTGAGTCAAGCAGGACAGGATGGAGATGAATTAGGACTCTGCTGGATAGGTGAGGCAGAGGGAGAAGAACTTAGATGTGTAACGAAAACAATTAGGCCTGGCGCAGGAAGGGCAGCCTTCACTGATCATCTCCTTCAAGAACTGGAGATTGTGTCCTGTAAATCAGGGCTGCATTTTGCAAAAATAACTTTCCCCTTAGGTTTTTTCCCCTAATGGAGTGGGGCATGAATGTTTAGTTTAAACAATCAGATGTGAAATAAACACAGCAGTCCAAATTGCGTAAGCTAGGCTGAGAAACCTTAGTTGTGGTATGAAAATGATGGGAAATGCTTAAATCTAAACTTAATCATTTTTAGGCTATTTGTGACTGTTCTAGAGGAAATAAGTTTTCCTATATTTTGCCCAGCTTTTGTTACTTTTAATCCTTCTAGTTGTGTCATATGAAATAATTGCTCTTTGAAAACTATTAGGAGTTGGAATTTTATGAAGTATTGTACATTCATTTAAAGTGTGACACAATTATGAACTTCTAGGCTAATAGGAAACAGTATGACCTAGTAGTCTCCTCTAGGGCTGAATCCCTGAAAGGAATTTGTACTCAAAGAAAGGACAGCACCTCCTTAATTTTTATACATCTACTGGGCATGCCTTTTCACCTTTGCATAGTTGCTTTACAGAATTCTATAGCCATTTACCGATAGGAAGTGTAGCTAAGGAGAAGAGGTGGGAGAGAATTGCTGGGGATTTGGAAGGCTTTGTTCTTTAAAAGACCCAGCTCTTCTAGACCTTCTTTAACCAGGTATCTTTGTGCTTTGCATAATAATACTTAATGTCTCCCATTTAGGGCTATTTAAATAGTGATAGAGCTGGAATGGTGCTGATGGTGACAGGAAATAGCTTGAATGCCTCGGCAGTGTTACACAGGCAATAAACAATGTTCTGTCCTCTTATCAAAACCATGCTCAGCAGTCTGCAGTGGTTTTGCCTTACTTGCGTCTTATACATTAAACTCATTAAATGCATGAGCCTTCAGAGAGCCCCCTGCTCTAAACCCTATCCTATCCTTCTTTTTGTTTTGTTCCACACTATCCAGCTCCCTATACTTCCCTTGGTCAGAGTTACTGCCCACAGTTCACAATCTGTCATTACCTGCTTCTGGCTTATTTATACAGGTGTTTCCTCTGACTCTCTTTCCATTTTCCATCCTATCAAGATTTTACCCATTCTTAGAGACCCAATTCAAATAGGACTTTTGTGTAGGAAGTCTTCCTTGATTTTCTCAATAAGTTTCCTCTTTTAACTCCCATCAGTCTTTATACACTTCATACACTTGTTTTTGGCACTTCTCATATTTATTTCCCAATTTTTGATTGTTTATGTACTTATCTAATTCCTCTCCTGCCAATCTATTTTGTAAATTCCTTAAGTATCTGTTTGAGAAGGGAAACAACTAATATTTATTAAGCACCGGTTTTGTATTAAACATCATGGTTGACTTGAGTTGGAAGATACAAAAAAAGACATGCTTTCTTGCTCTTCAGTTCCCAAGGATCTTGTAGTCTAAAAGTATGACAGGTAAGCAGATCATATGAATATAATGTAATAAGTATAACAATAAAGGTATCTCAAATTGTTCTGAGAGACTGAGTAAGTCATGTAACCTGGGGTGGTGAGTGCAGAGCAGAGAAGGCCTCCTGGGGGAAAGAATTCTTAAGTAAATCTGAAAGGTTAAATGGAAATACTAGTCAGCACAGGAGAAAGTTTTGGGCCAAGGACAAGGTCATGCTCTGAGCATGAGCAAAGGCACCAAGGCATGAGACATTATGGTGTGTTAGAGGAACCATAACTTTTCAATATCAGCAGAGTATAAAATGCAAGATTAGGTGAGATGGAGGGGTGAGGGTGAACCTTAGTGGAAGACAGGGCCTCCTTCATACAGGTTTTTGTTTGCTAAGCCAGGGAACTTGAATTTTATCCTGAGTGTATTAGTGGACCATCAGAAGGTTTCAGACATGTGAGAGGCATGGTAACATTGTTGGTTTAGAGAACTCACTCTTCCAGCAATGTAGATAGTGAATCTGGAGATGGGGTACTGGTTAATATTGGGCGTTGCTCATGGTTGGAATGGTTTTTGTAGGTATAACAGTACCTAAAAAAATTGAATGGAAAGTTGCTTTCATGCTCATCTTCATTGGTTAGGCACCTCTTTCAAGAACAGACTCAATAAAACGCCACATGCATTATGTTAACCTTCAGAGAGAAAATTTTGGGTGGCATAGCAAGTCTAAAATAAAATCCACGGGAAATCTTATGTTCTAAACAGAGTGATTATATAAAACGCTGGCTTGTGGCTTAAGCAAACGCAATCATAGAATTGCATAGCTATGAGTCAGAGTCGGCTTGGTCCTTAAAGTCCTTTCTTGATAGCAAATTAGTGGCTTACGGAAATATGTTTACATTTCATTTCTTATTGTACATCTGATTGCATGTTTTGAGAGTTGGATACAAAATTTCTTTATTTACAGATTTGGAGTAGAGAATTATATTGACTCTGTGTGCATACAGACTTAAGTTTTCCAGTTAAGTATATAAATCCAATGAGGTATATCCTTACATGGTACAATATTGCTAATTTTCCATTTTATTTCAAATAGAAAGATATATGAGATACAATAATGAAATTCAGTCATTCTTATGATTAAATCATCATTACTGTAGAATGGCGTGTTTGGTCTTATGATTTGATCAGTAATAATTTATTTGTGGGAGGAAGAACAGACAACCATTTTTAAACTATTTCTTTCTGTGTGTTCCCGTAGTTCTTTCTGTCATAAAGCTTAAGCACCTTATTACATTCATTATTTTCTTGTATCTTTTTTTAGATTGTGTGTACTGTGAAGGCAAGGTCTGCTCTATATTTGGTTGTAGCCCCAAACTTTAGCACAGTGCTTCATCACAGTAATTACTCTATATATTTATTAAAATTGAATGGCAAAGTGAATTGAGTAAATATATGTAAATAAATGAATGAGTAAGTGAATAAGCGAATATGTGAATGAACTGTAGGTGAGTTGGTCTCACTCATCAGCATTTACTGAGTACCTACCATATCCCAGGCTCTAAGCTGATACACCAATTGCTTCTTACCTTTAGGTTCTTGCTTTCAAGAGCAAAATGTGTGAATCAAATAATTATAGAAGAAAATATGTAATTAAGTCATCCCGTAAGTGTTGTGAAAGAAAAGAAGAGCTTGCTCTGAGGGTTCTTAGCAGAGTCTTGGCCCATCCAAGGTCAGGGAAGCTTCTTTGAAGAAGTAACCTTCAAGCTGAAACTGGAAGAATGAGTAAATGTTGGTTAAATGAAGAATGGAGAGACCTTTCAGGCAGAGGAAAACTTCTTTGAAGGTGGAAGACTGTAGGGATGTGGCATGTTGGGGGACTGGAAAGGCAGATACAGGAAATAGAAAGGGAATGGGGCTTCATCGGGAAATTATAAGGGCGAGGCAATGTATGTGGACTAAGTTTTCTCTCTCTCTCCTTCATTCTATCTCTGTCTCTCTCTTTGGCTCTTAGAAATAATACAGCAAGAAGGACTATCTTCATATACATAAATATGAATTGTTTCAAATTATTCACCAAGATAGGCTCCCAGACATAGTAAATAAGTCTTAGATGAATCAAAAGAAAAGGCTTGGTAACATGCCTTGAAGTTAGTCATGCAGGCATATAAAGTATATGTCTGTAAGCAATTAAAGGTACATCAATAAATATAGGACCTAGCTTAGGAAGTCTCTTATTGAGATCTCTAATCACTGTGTGTAGTTCTTTCTAAATCTCCCAAAGTCCAACATCTGATTTTTTTATGTTCTTAATCTCACTTCCCTCTCAATCTGTTGGAGAAGACCAAACTTTCCTAATCTTCAGCTTTTATTGACCTATATATTGAATTCTTTGTTCTCTTTCTAGAATAACCTTGGAGTTTTACTTAATCATCTTTTTGAGACCCAAGAATCATTTCTTTTCTGCCAAAGGAAACTGTGCTTTGAATAAATCCTGCAGTAGGTATCCCTTGTTTACCAGGGACAGATAACATATGTTAAAATTTTGCTTTTCTGTTGATTCCTCTCTGAGGTCTTAAGCTACTGTAACAAATCTAAAAGGATAACATATATTTAGGTAAACAAAAAGTCCAAAAATGTGTGAGCAACCAACAAGAGCAGGAGATTCAAATTCAGTGCCCAGCCTTCTGTGATTGGTCACTTCAGAGAGTAAGATCTCTGACAAAAAACAAACAAACAAACAAACAAAACAAAACAAACAAAACAGTCCTATTGCTCACACAGTCCCTAACACAATGTGTCTAGGCACTTAGTAAATTACATGGGGCTCAAATTCTTGAAACTCTATGAAGCATTTATGAGTTAAGTGTAAGAGTATCGGGAATGCATCCATTCCATAGAACAACAGTAAAACTGGCAAACATGTTTTTTAGATTTCAGTTGGGATTGTGCTCTGGAGATGGTCAAGGAAAACGATACTGCCATCCTCAGCTGTTAAATTAAACCTGATTGTTTTCTTTTGTCTAGATACATAAATTCTGCCTAAAATTTCTTTATTTGGCTAGATTGATACCCTCTAAGATTAGATCCTAATTTTTTTTTTCAGATATAGTGGTCACGAGAACAAATGCTTTAAAGTCTAACAGAAGTGAGTTTGAGTTCTGTCATATTTAATTGTGCATCAATAGCCACGTTACTTAACTTCATATTTACCTATTACTTACATCATGGAATTATTGGGAGGATTAAATGAGACTATATATATATATATATATGTGTGTGTGTACATATATATATATAATGCATAGCATTATACTGGCACAAAGTTGGTACTCAATACATACTAGTTATTATTAGTGTGTGTGTGTGTGTGAATTTGATGCTAGAAAGAAATGAATTATGTTAAAACCAGCAAATACTGAAGAGCCAGGCTAATGTTTGTCCTCACTAGATTATCAGATACATGAGGACAGGGTTGTGTTGTCTTTTTTTTAATCACTGTACCTACAGTATGTAGTTCTTGAGTTACAGAAGACATTCAGTAAAGAAGAGGGAATGAATGAACCACTTCCTAACTTGTGTCTGTCTATTGGCGTTAACATAAGGAGATATTCTCTCAGCCATAGAAAAATCAGACATCATATAATACTTACACTAGCTTTCTGGCATAAATCTTTTAATTACCCTCTTAGGAGGCTAGTTCACATAAATAAAACACTAGAAAAAGAAAATGGCTCTGCCTGGTATTGTAAGTTCAGAAAAATAACCAATTTCTTAATATGGTAGTAATTCCTAGTATGACTAGCTGAGCTGGGACTGAGACCAAGGGCCTTGACACTAATGGGCCTTTTGTGAGACTTGCATAGGCTTAAGTCATTTTATCGGAATGTCGTTAGTAGCCATCACCATTGTTACAGGCAAGAATTGGGAGGCTTTTTCTTTCATGCAGTGCTTTCTTTAGCTTTCTGGGATTTGTGGGCCCCACATTTGGGAACATGTTTTGTATATTTACATAAGAACAAACAGCCCTAATAAATATGTAACAATGTCTAACGCAGCCTCTAGATGAAGAGAATGAAACAAGGCCCAGGCCAATAGTGCAGCAACACTTGGAAAGGTACAAATTGAATCTGAAACAAGAGTGACCTATTCCAAGTGAAATCCTCCTAGTAGCAGCTTTTTAAAGATAATCAGATCCATTTTTAGACCTCCACATTTTCACTCCTCGCCCTCCATAAGGATGTGATTTTTTGATATGTATTTGTGTGCTTTTACTTCTTGATGACCTGGGTGAAGAATCAGGCCTGGAATATAGTTACCTTGGAAAAAAAATTCAAAGGAATATTTTCTAGGTTTTGCTGACTATGCCTTGGAAGCAAACGAATTATGGTACAGAGCTGGAACTTTACCTGCTTGTTAATTAGCAGGTTAAACTTTTATGAGTTTCTGGTACCCTGGCGATACATGACTATTAAAATTTGCAGGTGGTTTAAGGGGAGAGAGAGGTAGGTTCCTATGCTAGTAATATATCATAAAAGTGTGCATTTCATGTGCCTGTTGTGAAAGTGGAGACTTAATACTCCTTCACAATATAAGCTGATTAAGGAATCTTTATGGTTCTCATTAACCGTGGGTCTTTTTTCATAGAAAAGTGAAAAGTGTAATGCTTATAGACAGAAGCATAGAAGAAAATAATTAGCCACAGTGGTACCTCGTTGAGACTAACTAAAAGCTTAATGACACCCTCTGCATTCACCTCTCAACCCTTGGAAACTGCCCTTGTTTCTAAAGTTGCTTCTACCACATGAAGTGCTGTAAATCTCATGTTTTGATTTTTCCCCCTCAGAAGACAGTCTTTGCTTAATTACACTTGTGTTACATTTAAATGTTAGCATACTTCCTTTTTTGACTCCACCTTTTCATCAGGAACTGTGGTGAGCAGCATGATTCCACACAATAAACTAAATTTTGGAAAAAGTAATGTGATTGTAGTTTTTTTGAAAGCCATACTGCCTTATGTTTTACATGTGGTTTTAGGGGAAAAGCCCTCAAATATTCGCTAAATTAACCATTTCCCCCAAAAGCTTAGAAGTAGCTCTTTCTAATTAGAATTATAGCTTGTTTTAGCATGGGGAAATAGTGAAATGAGTTAACTTTAGTTAAGAAAATAGTAGGAAAGTGAACAATAGAAGGTATTTGTTTTGTTTTTAATTTTTAATTCTACATTTTTCTTTACCCATTTTGATGGGGGAGTGGATTCTGTTAGTTTCTCTCAGGGTTAAATCATAATCTAAAAATAGTTCTTTTGGAACATGAGATTAAGATTTAGTTTTTCAGTCTGTTGGTAACTTTATCATGTTTTAGTTTGAGGGTGCTGCACCCATTATTGTACTTGTTGCTGAGAAAGAAAAACAGAATCTTTCTTTGAATTCATTCTCTTCAAAAATGATTATTTTCTAACTTGGTTTACCTGTGGTCAGAGTAGGGGAGCAGCAAGGACGGGCAGATTGGGCAGCAGGTGGAGATGTTGTAAGATGGGGCAAGCATGCTATGGAGAAGCTGAGGACCAGGACTGCGGTGGGGCTTTGGGCAATGTTAATGAAAAGGGGAAATTGTGCTGCCTGGACTATCCTGTTGGGGCTCTTAGTTCTGGTATCAGTCATAAGAACTTTGTTTCCAAAACTCTGTGTGCCAAAGTTAGAGTAGTTTGTTTTGACAAAGAATGCTTTCCGAGCAAGACAGTTACTCACACACATACACACATACCTAACACTGTTAAGATAACTATGTTTTTATAAGGACTCAAGCCTTACTTTCATGGCTTTTTAAAAATTACTTTAGTTTTTAAAATCTCATTTTCAAATTGTGAAATAGAGCACATGATAAAGTTGAAAGGAATATAACTCTTTTAAATACTTGTTTCCTTCACTTACTTTTATTTCGGTTTAAGGATATTTGCTTCAGGAAGGAAGAATTACAGGTTCTGTCGACTTGATGAAATGTAAGAGGATGAGAATAGGGATGTATTTCAGGACTTCAATCTAAAAATTTTTTTAACTGGAAAAGTACTCCAAATTATATTTTCATCAAGCAAACAGTATTAGGAAAATGGTAAATATAAGCTTTACACAAAGTGCCTTGTTTTTGATGAGAGTATGGAAAGCAATCCATTTTGTACAAAATAGGTTTTTAAAAAAAGACAGCTTTAGAGAATTAGAATTTGGTCAAGGAAGTATTTGAGAATCAAAGCCTAGTTTTGGAAATCCATTTCTTGCCAGGTGAAAAGGTGTTAAGCTGCTCAGCAAGAAGCAGTTTGCAGCAGAGGCTTGCCTGTCAATGTTTGGGAAGTGCTAATAAGCTAATAAGCCAAGAGTTCCAGCTCAGGGTATTTGGTGTGTCCATGGAGGGCTGGTGGGTACCTCACCTTTGGGAAAGACCCAAGTCAGTCCACACAAGTTACTGGGGGCCTATTTGCTGTATATACATTTTTCACTTGGTGCCTGTCTAGGAGAAGAATTAATAGGTGATAGGGATATGCCTAATTTTACATTATATATTCTTTATTTCCTAGCCAGGAAAACTAACAAACAAAAAAATAGCTCAATGAAAAAAATTGTAATAAATATAAATAAAATACACTGGTCAGAGCAGGAGGCTGAGGCAACGATTTCAGCAAAAGAGGGCTTCCCCAGGACTGGAAAGGACAGTGGTAGGGATTGCTTGCATCTTTGTTGTCAGGCTTTGTGCTGTGTGCCTTATAGAGGCTTATTTTCATCACTTAGTCTTATAGGAAACCTATGATGGAGAAATGCTTGTTCTGTTGGATGGAGACCCTGAAGTTCAGATGAGTGAAATAACTTGCTGGGCGTTCCATCCCTAACTCATACCCATGTCTGACCTACTCCAAAGCCTGAGTTCCTTATTACATGGGGGAAAACAAAGCTAATGTCATGCAAAATAAAAAATGTATAGCAAATGTGATATAGACACATATCTTGTGTTTTCATAGTTCAACTAAGTAAGATTAAAAATTACATACAAATTAGAAGAAATGACAGTCTGACAAATGAAGACTTCATCAAGTGAAAATTTGAAAAAAAAAATAAAACAGTAGAATGAGATGGGTATTTTTTTCTTTATATTTAAGAGTATTGGCTTGAAAAAATTAAAAACTAGCATAATACAAAACAGTTTAAACCAGATCAATAATAAATGTCACTTCAAGGTTTTAAAATATGGTCATCTTCAGATTAACAAATTACAAATATAATTTAGCTCAAGAAGCAAATTGTAAAACTTATGAGCCAATAATACATCTCTACTATGATATCTGTTTAAAGGCATTCATTAGTTTTAACTATCAACTAAATAGGGAAGGTATCACCATAATTTGAAAGACATGCAAAATAATAATATGTAATTTCCTACAAAGATTTCTACTATGAATTGATATTTCATGCAATGATAACACAAAAGGAAAGTAGAGCAGGAGGAAGTTTAAACGTAACAAACTTGACATGAAGAAAAAGTGTATGATAACTATAATATACTACTGGTTCTCTAGGTTTAATTTAAAAACTGTAAGAAAAAAGAGCAGAATTCCCAGAACTAATGATTATCACTTAGAGTCCATCTCTGGATCCTTAAGGGTCCACCAACTTAAGATTTTTGTGTTCTTATTGACATTTAAAAGTCCTAATATTAATTCTTTTACTCCAGTTAGGGCCACACATGACTTAATCAGTTGAACTTTTTTACTCTTTATTGCTACGTTGACAGAGTATGATAACCTCTTTCATATAGCTGAAGGTCTGATTGGCTGTTACATGTGTTTTTGTTTATAAAACATATGAAATCATATTAATTCTTATTCTACAAAACTTGCCTGCTAGCCAAAATCTTTGAAATAAATGTATACTTAGAGGAATAGATAATAGTAGAGGGAATAATGAAAAGGCTGGGGCATCACTGTTCTGTATACTTAGGCATTCCTATTAGTAAAATAACATCTCAGATCTCTGTAAAACTGAGGCTGGTGTTTATGCTGCATGAAACTCAAGATATTTAGCATTTGGGTTCTTGGTTAATGATGATTAACTATGTAGTAGATGCTGTTTCTTAGTGTTAAGCTAAGCATACTTTAATATCTGTATTTTTTCTTTAATATTGTATAAGCTAATTATGATGAGATTTAAGTGACAGTGCTAATGAACTCACTTCAGACTAAGACCACATGTGAGAAATTTCAGCCCAAAGGAAATTAGAAGGCCAGAGGGAAGAAATTAGAAGTAAAATAATGATATTTTATAACTGAGGTACCATAACTAGAATGCTGCTAAGATATTAAAATACTCAGGCATTTAAAAAACATGATTATTAACATTTAATTTTTTAAATGTATTGAAGTGAAAACTTGAAAAGTATTTGAGCTAAGCAGAACTTTTGTATTTCCTTCATTTGTTAAAGAAAATAATTTAATTTCGTTGTACTTTTGTAAAGATGAAGCAAAGATGTTGACTGTTACATTGCATGATGTCTCCTTTGTAACAGTCACTGGATAAATTCTTAAATTTAGCATCAAGGGATTTGTCCCATTAAGGAATCTCTACACCCCCCCCCCCAAAGAAAGAAAGAAGTAACTTTTGTATTTATTCTTATCAAATAATCGGAGATATGTCTTCTCTATCCCCACCCTCCATTTTTTTTTTTTTTTGTCTTGGCCA
Source organism: Camelus ferus (assembly GCF_009834535.1). Lineage (NCBI taxonomy): Eukaryota > Metazoa > Chordata > Mammalia > Artiodactyla > Camelidae > Camelus > Camelus ferus. The sequence goes on along the minus strand of NC_045702.1, from coordinate 49,996,048 downwards.
AAATGGGTTGTATAAACTATCTAGAATTGATTGTATAAGCTACCTAAAATATGATTTAGATGTGTGTAAGGAATGAATTGTAAGTAAAGAAATGATCTCTGAGATATCACAAATTTTGCATTTTTTCTGAGTTAAAAGGTTTAGTCTTTAATGAATAAATAAGTTAAATGGGCAATATATCAACATTTACTCTTATATACAGAAAAATATTACTACAGTGGATATAAACATTTCTTAGAAGAAATCAAGAAAAAATATAACAATTTAAGAAGAAAGGCTCTTTGTTATTTCTGGAGACCATCCTGGTTGCATTTGTACTTAATGGAGAAGTGTAGAGGATGATCAGAGATAGTAGAGAATAATCTTACCTGAATCTCTTCATATTTAATCCTAATTCCATGTTTTTCTTGCCTTCCTATCTTGCCTCTTCATTCTATGACCTGTGTGCCTCTCTCTTCTCCTTACTTTGTAGTTTCCCATCCTTCTCTCTGTTTTCCCATCTCTTTTCTCTAATTTTACAGATGAGAAAACTGATGCTTGCAAGTGTTAAGTAGCTTGACAAAGTTTAAACAGCTGCTAATTGGTGGGGCAAGAACTCTAATCTCCTGTCTTCTGTACACTGCTCTTCCTGACTTTCTAATGGAGTTATTTCTTAAGTCAGAAGATGATGCTGATATATTGTGCTGTTTTCTCATTTGCTTAATGTCGAGTTTTCCTCTCTACACTAGAATTCCGTAGAGCTAATTTTAGCCAGTTCACACAGGCACAGTTGTACCAGTTATTAAAATAGTGAAATATTTCCACACTGGCTAATCAGTAACTGCTGCTAGGAGCCTCCCAGTCATACCTCCTTTTGCTTCAGCAGCCCCAGCACATCCTTCAGGATCCACCCCCCAGTCCGCTGGACCCTCACACTTTGGCCCAGTAGCAAGCAAAGTGAGGCACTTAGCTGCTGACAGAGAAAGTGACTAGTGAGGCACTTGAGGTTTACAGAGCTACACTCTCTAGCATATTTGTCTTTTAGGTTTGTTTCATTCTCATAATGTTCAGAGGGAAAATTTAATCTCCTGAGAGAATGCTGAATCCAGGTTTTGCTTGTTTTGATTCCTCCTTCTCCTCTTTCTTCTTTTTTACATTTCTTCCTTTTTTCTGGTGGGAAATGTGAAAGCAGTGTTTAGGGACTTCTTATGCAGGATCAGATCTTTCTAGCAGCTTTATCTACTTAAAGTTTTGCAAATTTGCAAAGATCATTTAAATGTTTTAATTCTGAAGTAACTCAAAGTGTACGTGTGTGTATGTGTATAATATACAGTGGATTCTCAGTATCAAAATATTATTGTATCTTTAATGTGTTATTGGTGGATTTTTTGTTTTGTTTTGTTTTTATTTAGTTTGTTAATATGGGGAATTATATGGATTGATTTTCAAATGTTAAACCAATCTTGTATTTTTAGGATAAATTCTACTTGGTCATGATATATTATTCTTTTTATACATTGTTTAATTCAATTTGCTAAAATTTTATTTAGTATGTTTGCACTAAGTTCATAAGGGACATTAATATATACTTTTCTTGTAACATTCTTGTGAAGTTTTAGTATCAAGGTAATGCTGGCCTCATAGAAGGAGTTGGAAATATTACCTCCTGTTCAATTTTCTGGAGCAGTTGCATAGAATTGATATTATATTTTCTTTAAATGTTTGATAAAATTCAAAAGTGAAGCCCTTTAGGCCTATATGTTTTAAACTAAATATTCAATTTATTTATAGGTATAATTTACTTATTTCTTTTAGAGTGAGTTTTGTTAGTGTTACAAGAAATTTGTCCATTTCTTTTAAGGTGTTCAATTTATTTAAAAAAAAAAGTTGTTCAGACTATTGCCTTATTGTCTTTGTAATAGCTATAGAGTCTGTAATGATGTCACCTTTGTGTCTTCTTTTTTCCAAATTTAAACAATTTGTTCCACTATCTTGTTCATATTGTTTCCAGTGAGATGTGTGCTTTCATTCTTATCTTAGTTACACTGTACATTGTGTGTCTTTTTACTCTGGACTTATAAAATAGTTTCTCTTTATAATTGATTTTGAGTCAATTGGTTATGATGTATTTAGGTGTAGTTTTCTTCGTGCTTCTTGTACTTTGAATTCACTGAGCATCTTGCATCTGTGGGCTTACAGATCTCATCAAACTTGGATAATTTTCTCCACATATTTTTCTGTTGCCCTTTCCACCTCCTTTGAGGATTCCAATTACACATATGTTAGACTGTTTAATGTTGTTCCTTAGCTAATTGGTGCTTTATTACTGTTATTATTTTATTTATTTGTTCTCTGTGTTTCCTTTTGGATAATTTAAATTGCTGTGACTTCAAGGTTACTGATCTTTTCTTCTGCATTGTCTACTCTGCCATTTATTCCATCCAGTGTATTTTTCATCTCACACATTATAATTTTTACCTCTAGAAGTTCAATTTCTGTCTTTTTTATGTCTTCCATATTTCCACTTACTTTTTTTTTTTTTAACACATAGCTTATAGTTTTAATGACTATCTTAATCATGTGTCTGCCAATTTTAACATATGTTTCAGTGTTTAGGTCTGTTTCAGTTGATTGGTTTTTCTCCTCACTATGGGTTATATTTTTCTGCTTTTTTTGAATGTCTGCAAATTTTTTTTTGGAAGTCAATCATTGTGGATTTTAACTTGTTGAGTGCTGGGTATTTTTGTATTTCTATAAATCTTGCTTTTTTCTGGGATACAATAAACCCTTACATGTAAATAATTTTATCCTTTCAAATATTGCTTTTAAGATTTGTTTGGTAGGACTAAATCAGCATTTAGTTTTGGAAAATTATTTCCCAGTATGTACACAACACAATTCTGGATACTCTTCCCAATGCTCTTTATATTACAAGGTTTTTTTTGGCCTGGATGGTGGGAGCAGGCTCTATCCCTAGCTTGTGTGTGCTCATCACTGTTACCTATAGGTTTTTCAGGTGGTTATTTCCCCTGCCACAAACATTTTCTTCACACATATATGGTGATTGGTACTTTGCAGAATATTTGGTGAAAATCTTTTGTAGATTTTCAGAGCTCTATATCTATGAGCCCTCCTCCCTCTGGTACTCTGTCTTGAAAACTCTAGCTGCTTTATTCCCTTTGGAATCTCAGATATGTCTCCTCAAGCCTGGTAGTCCATCAGGCTCCTCTTGGACTTTCCCTCCATGTGTCGTCACCTAGAAACCCTTTCAAGGCAACAAACTTGGACAATTGTAGGGCTCACCTCATTTGTTTCCCATCTCTTAGGACTACAATTTTTTTTGTTGCCTTGGGTTCAGGATCTTGAAACCATTGTTTCCATTTTTGGTTGTTTGTTTCAGGGTTTTAGTTTTTTTAGGCATAAGAGTAAATTCAGTTTTTTTTACTCCACCTAAGTTGAAAGCAGAAATTCCTTGACACTTGGTACAGAGCTGAAGTGGGAAGACTTTGAGATTGGATACTAAAATTTCAGCTTCTGAGAGGAAAACTCAGGAGGCTAAATCCTAGTCTTTTGGCTGTTGGATAAATCTTTATATTTTTTTTTTTCCAGAAAGTAAAAAAATCTGTTCATTAAAAACATACAAACCAGAAAACTACAGCCACACAAACATCTGGTTTTCTTCAATAGATTAATGAAATAAAATGATTGTGGGCAACCTAAAAGATTATGTAGGTAGTTCCCAAAGTCATATCCATGGATGAGTACTTATCTTCAGGATGTTTTCACTAGATTATAGAAGAATAAAAAAAATGTAGGAAGTGTTTCATAAAATCAAGTGTATCCCATTTAAAAGATATTATTTTTGACTGTGTCCTTCCTACATTTTTTTTTTTTGTGATAAAATTCCATGCTGTACTGAATTTATTATGATAGCAGATGAATAGTAAGGTGTTTTGTTTTGTTTTTAAAATAATTACCTGGCAAATGTACAAGTGGACCATCCTATGTTGATTCCCCATTAAATATTTATTTTACTGCTTCAAGTAGTAGTCCAGTAGCCTGGAAACATGTGTTGGCTATGCTCAAATACTTTAGCTCTACCCATTTTTATACAAACAGCAATTACCACAAAACTTTATTCAGGAAAGCTGGGTGAAATTTCCTTTTTTGAGCATCCTTTTACTTGAAGATAGTATGTTTTGCTGTGTACCCCTCATAGAATCTTTGTGGCCAAGAGGATGAATTTGAATGGCCAAATCGGGTCATCTTTATATTTCATTTTTTTCTTTATTCCATAATAGCTATGTAACTCAATTTCTTCCCCCATACTTATACGTAGTATTTGGAGGCTGATGATTGATTTTTGTTTTCCAATATTGCTTCCCTTTATTATATGACAAGAAACCAGGAATTGACTTGGTCTCTTTCCTCTTTGTCATGAACATATGGCCGATATATTGTTCTCTAGAAAAACAGGCAATAGGATATATACAAATATATCCTTGTTGTAGGATTAGCCTGAGTCTGAGTCAGAGTCTGAAGGCCTGAGAACCAGAATGTCTGAAGGCAGAAGGTTGGATGCCCCAGCTGAAACTAAAAAGAACAAACTCACCTTTTCTCTGCCTTTTCGCTCTACTTGGGCTCTCAACAGATTAGTTGATGCCCTTTAGTAATTCTTTTTTCAGTCTACTGATTTAAATGCTAATTTCTTTAAGAAACACCCTAATAGACACACCCATTCAAGTTAATACATAAAATTAACAATCACAGCCAGTGAGAAAAATGCCTTTTCAATGATGATATTAATAATGATAATAACATTTCAATGATGATAGCAATAATAAGACAACTTTGTGAGATGGCCATCATTATTCTTATCTTACAAATTGAGAAATTAAGTCTTAAGGAAGTTAAGTTACTGCTCAAGATGTCACAGCTAAGGTAAAGCTATAGATAAGACTCCAGTCTGTGTTGGGAATAGACAGTGCCTGGCTGCCTCCCAGTGAGAAGATGAGTTTTAGTGTTTTCCAAATTGTGGCAATATGTTCCTCTCCAGACACTATTTAGAATCTCCAAAGAGGAGCAAATGACTCTATTCTGTGCACTATTTATTGCTCCTGCTATTATACAGAGCTTTTGATTTAGAGAGGAGAATGTTGCTAATGATAAATTATACTCTGTTGTTGAAATAAGCCTTTTAGACCTTTGAAGAGGCTTGCAAAGCAAAGGAAACAGACATTCCAAAAGAAGCATGACCACGACCTGTTTTTTTTTTTTTTTTTTTTTCAAATAATCTTTTCTTTTGCTAAGATCTCCTAAAAATACTTCCATTTCTATAAAAGCATTCTGGTTTCTTTGTGAAAATAGCTGTAAGGATATGTCACTGGGTAGGTTCATTAAAAATTACAAGTGTTCACCATTACTGTGAAAAGTTCCTGCAGCCTGTTTCCTGCACTTGGGAAAGGGTGCAGCTTTCCAGCGATGGCTGCCCATGAATCTTGGAGGCCTGCACCTGCAGATTCCAGCCTCAGGCACAGGCTGTGAGAACAGCCCCGTTTTGTAAAAATGAAAAGCTCTGCTATTCTACAGAAACGTTTAGGACAGAGAAGTGGACCTCAGTGAGGTAAACAAAACCCATAAACCACTGAGATTAGATAAATTGCCTGTTGTTTAGAAGGCCAAGCCTTTAGAACAAACATTCTCTTCCTAAATGTAGTTTTGCCGCACTTGGAACAAGCATACTATCTGATTACCCAGAATGATTTATTTATCTTTCTAGACTGTTGACATGAAGTCTGAATTCAGGCCCAGGAATAGGTGTACTTCCTGTAGTTATTTTGTTTGCAGAAATCACTGACTTCTCTCGTGTTACTTTCTGTGATTGCTGGAGCTAACCATATCAAAGTTGAGTGTGCTCACATCATCTGTAATAGTAAAATCTTACTAAATCACTCTGGATTTGAAGTTTAAGTCATAATAATCCACAGTGAACAGAGTTCCTGCTTTATTTATGGTTTCATCTACAGCCTTGTATCAGTGATACTTCAGTTTCTTCTTGACATAGATTTTTCATACTAATAACTTGTCAAATTTATGCTGCAGGATAAGTAAACTCTTGTGAAAGCACTCCTTCATTTATTTGTTTATTCATTGACTGCACACATTTTTATAAAATATCTAATCTCTGCCAGACATTCTCATGGATCATAGGGACCTAGTAGTGAAAAAGAAAGGTAAGAGTCCTGCTTTTGTCGAGCTCACGTTTTAACTGAGGGGTAGAGTGGAGGTGAATAAAATGAACAAGAAAATATCAGGCAGTAATACTGCTCAGGAGAAAGTAAAACAAAGTGAAAGAATCAAGTGTGCTTGTAAGCCTGCTTTAGATCAGGCAGTCAAGGATGGCCCCTCTAAAGAGGTGGCATTTAAGCAGATGCCTGAGTAAGAAACAGGCTGCTACACACAGATCTCCAGGTAGATGTAACAGTGAATGTAAAGATACAGCTCTACTGTGGGTGTGGCTGGACACACATCATGGCACCTTGACTTCTTACTCTGACTTGCTCTCATATTTACTGTTCAAATGTTTGCTCTGCATTCTGTCCCTTCCCCTTCAAATCTGTCTATTCTTAATGAAAACTATACTATTAAGGAACTAGAAAAATACTGTTTTAGATAATTAATTCTGTAGTGTTTTAAGGAAATTATTCCACATTTAGAAAAATTTTCCAAAGCGATTTAATTTATAAGTGGTTACATAAGAAACAGGTAAATTTCAAAACAATTCCCCAAACATCTTATATCTCAAAACTTGTATTAAAATTAGCAAATGCAATGTCTCTAAAAAACACAAAGAAAGAAAGGAAAAACACAATGCTTTTTACATCTCAAAGATACAGGGAACTTTTTCCCAAATGAAATAACTTTGGAGCTTGGGAGACAGATTCACACACTCATAACATGAAACTTCCAGGGCATAATTTCCTAAATTATTTCTTTCACTGCCCTCTTGGTAGCTCAGTGTCACGGATGAGTGAGTTTACCTCACAAGTAAGCAGTTAGCTCTCCAAGAACAGACTCTTAACCTTAGCTTGCCACGTGATTAGACTCAGGGTGAATGCAAAAGATTAATGAGGGCCCTGAGTGAAAACAGTCTCTTGTAAGGACGGCACTAAATCTTGAAAGCCTGCTTGTTATTGTTTGTGGAGGCTGAGCCCCGGACCAACCCCAGAATGGATCACGGTAGTGGTGACTCCTGGTCTGGCTATTATCTTTAATGCCTTGACCTGGTTTTTCTGTGGCAGGCATAATGTCATTCTTTGTAATCTATTTTTAGGAGCCACTGCATATTCTTGCACTTTCTCACTGTGTCTAAATGTAGACCTTGTCATTCTACTTTTACTCCACCTATTTTCCCAGATGATAGAAAGAGGACAAATTCTCACATCTTGAAGTGCACGCTTTAACTTCTAGTTTATTCTCCCTCCAGGTATGCTAGAGCCTTTTTCTTCCCTAGTGCTGGTCTTCTAATGGACAATAAAATGGTGAGAAGAATCTGTAAACTCTCCCAATTCTCCTCAATTTCCCCCATTCTTGTTGCTTTTTTCAATCCTATGCCATTTTAGTAAAGGAAATATGGAAGAGTGATTGTTGGGGAGAAAGGATAGAAAGGAGAAGCCACTGGCAACTGACAGGCAGGCAGGTAATCACAAGAGATTTAATATTGCCAGGTAAGATAGCCTAGTTGGAGAATGCCTATGCAGACTGTAAACAGATTAGAAACAAGTACTGATACACACGAGGAAAATCTGAGTCGACTCCACTTTACCCAGTTCCCATCAGTGGACTAGTGGTGGTCTCCAAAGAGCATTGTAATAGGCAAGAATGAGTCATCGATTTTATAAAAGAGAATCTTCAAAGGCGGGGGAAACCAAGCCTGTGGGGAAAGAAAGCACAAGTCTGGCAAGAGGTCATGGGAAAGGAAGGAATCACCATGGGGTTTGGACTTGGAGAAAGAAGTAGCAGCAGGCCACAGCCCAACCTGTCATTAACTAAAGAAGAAGAAAACAAAAAACCTGCCACTAACCTCAGAATGGATTGAGTTGAAGTTTATTTTTTCCCCTCTCTAGACTCATTTCCTATCTGGAGTTTATGTTAATAATGTCACTGCTTCTCTACAGTCCTGAATTTGAGGAGAGAGGGACTAGGCCTTAAAGCTTCCAGTGCAATAGTGCTGTAGAGGCCCCTGAAGTGTAATGTGGAAAGATTTCTACTAAGCTAACAGTTACAGATACATCAGTTTTCTATCAAAAGTTATTTTATAGCAGACTACTATTGAGTAATTGAGAGACTCTGTACTAAAATTATAACAGGTTTAAACTAGTGGATTTTATTAGCACTTGTTTTTGTTTTTTACAATGCAATTACCTGGAACACTACAGTTTATTCAGAACAGGTATTTTTGCTTTTATTTCAAAAAAGACGATTATTTTTATGAATGTTAAAACTTAACAGCTTTATTTAGTTTTGCTGAACAAAAATTTCAAAAAAATAGTTCTTGATTTTTTTTCTTTTTTGGCTATGTATTTGCTGTGCTTCGTTTGTACCATAGAAGTTTTCTAATCTACACACTTCTCCTCTCTCTCTCTCTTATATATATATATTTCTATACATTTTCTACATATTTAGATATACTCTGTATTATATATTTGTATATATTCCATCTATCTGTTTATATTTATCTATTTATATATAAAGGGTTTTAGAAAATCAGTTATTTATTTCTAATTTATTTCTTCTCTGACAGTATTGAGAGAGTTTAGTTTCTAAGTACTAGATGTCCCATTAGGAGAGGGCTTTATTGATGAAATATTACAGGGTGCTTAAAGCAGTAGCTTAAAAGAACAAACTTAATTAACCACTCTTTTCATTCTCACATATTACAGTTTCTGGGATACTATACTGGGACATAATAGGTTTTCCTTTTCCCTACTTTCCTTCAATGTAGTAATTAAATTTCCTATCTAAAAATTGCTTTTGAATATTTTGGAGAAATAGGGCCTTCCTCCATTTTAGATTTGATTTTTCTAATCACATTTTATAAAGCACAAATAATAACAGTATTTTTACTTTAAATATTTCTTTTCTTTTTTCTTATTTATAAATTTATTATTTTTTATTGACATATAACTGATTTATAATATTATATTAGTTTCAGGTGTACCATATAGTGATTCAGTACTTTTATAGATTATACTGTATTAAAAGTTATTACAAAATAAGGGCTTTAATTCCCTGTGCTGCACAATATATCCTTGTTGCTTATCTATTTTATACACAGTAGTTTGTATCTCTTTATCCCATACCACTATCTTGCCCCTCCCCTTCCCTCTCTCCACTGGTAACCACTAGTTTATTTTCTATATCTGTGAGTCTGTTTCTGTTTTGCTTTAAGTATTTTGAGGGCAAAATAAGTAGGAAAAAATGTAAAGTTTGATATACACTCTAGAAGTTTTAGTTTTTTATGTTGACTGATATATAGTGTTTTTATGGAGGTTTCATTTTTCAGAGTTCTTTTTCTATCCCTTTATAACAACAACATTCCTCTGAAGAGGAAGGCATTTTGCATTATTTCTATTTTGCTTTTATAGACATTACATGATTATATGACTATCACAAAAAGGTCATCATAAAAAGCTAATGGTATATGTCCCCCCATTAGCCTTTAATCGTTAAATGAAACAATAACAGTGGTAACAATATATTTTGTGATTATCTAGTTAAGAATGTTTTATTTTGTATTCAAATTATTCATATGTTATGTGATAAAGTTATCCATGGGTTACTTATGAAAGACTTATGGGAATATTATTATGAATTTTGATCTCTAGGGGTAGTAGACCCATTCTTTTCTTGTCATAAACTAGCCTTCAGGAGGTTGAATCTTTTTGCTTTTAGTAAAATTAATTGGACAGGAATTTGTAGACAGCTTGTAGGACTGCACCCAGGTAGATTAATAAAATTCAGAAACATGCAAAATTATTAACAAAATTGTTTTTACAGAAAATTTTGTTCAAGCAAATATAAAAATAGTTGTAACATGAGAGTTTACATCTGAGATGTATCACAAGGACTCTATTTTGAAATTGGATAGGAGCTAAGATTATCCAGCAAGTACTCATCTCACAATGAAAGAGGAAAATGCTGAGCTGAAGGTGGCATGACACATTTCCCCATTCACAGCTGAGTGGGCAGGTGACACATGTTAGAGAGAGAGCTGCTTTCTGAGTTTCCTCTGATAAAGCTTGTCAACTAAATTGAATTTTGGATTTTGAAAATATCAGAGTGGATGACCTGTTTGGCATATTTTAACATATAACTAAGTGTTACACACAGTTCCCAAGGAGGCTCTTCCTTTTCCAGTTAATACTAAATTATCAGCACTTTGGCAGGAAGAATAAAGTGCCATGTGGGTTGTGATTTTGGAGAGTTAACATTTAAATACTCATTATACATTACATTTATAGAAAATATTGAGAGGAAGTTTCTCCCTGGCAGGCTCCATCTAAGGTTTGGGCTCTCTCTAGAATAAACTGCAAGTATTAAGAAATACTTTTGCACTTTGGACATGACTGAATAATTGCTGGCTCTCAGTGGGAATAGACCCCATGTATTTAGCACACTGATGTGTGGATACACAATTGCAGATATGCAGACTTACTTTTTTGCATTTTATTTTGGTATTAACACATGTATAATATTTCTTCTGAATAAGTCAGGCATAATTAAGAGCCATATGTGACTAAATCAGGTAGGGTGATTACAGGGAATTGATTGGCATACATCAAGAGCTTTAGAAAAGAACTGTCAGTGGTTTATATTTATTATCTTTTGTTCATGGAAACCTCTGAAGACAGCTGCTATGCAAAAGTCAGTTGTCATTCTTTCTCTCTCTTTAAGTGCCGGTTTGCCAAGTGAGTTTCCGTGTATCAGTGACAGCATTTATACAAATTATAATATAGTTTTTTTCATCTTTGTAAGAAACAGAGAACCTGAATGTTTTACCAAAGTGCAGTGATGATGGTACTTAATTTCAGGCAGCACCGTTTATCCAGGGATAGCTGTATGATTTACAATTGAATTGGCGTAAATTATTTACAAACATCAGGGGCTTCGGGGTTACCATATTTAGACCATAATTTATTTGACATTTGAATACCCTGAAAGGAAATGTGAATTTTTCATTCAGCATCTTCAAAGAGTATAAAATGACTACCTCAGGCCAATAATAACCAAAAAGTTTAGTCACACTCATATACACAGTCTTGGAATTACTTTTATTTACCACTCATCCTTATTTCAAGTCTGGTTGTATACTTTATGAATCCACAAATGATTGCCTTTATTGAAAGTTTTGTGTTATTCAAGATGACTTGTAAAGTTTACTCAATCTTCCCTAGCAAGGGAAACAGGAAATTCCAGAGAACACTAGACTCAGCAAACCTATAAAATCTGAGAAAGCAGACCATTATTTCTGGAGACATTTCACGTAACACTTTGGGAAGCAACGACTAATTAGTTTTTGGTCTTAACAATAGCACTTTCAGGGGCTTTTTTCCCCTTTTATAGCTTTCATATTAGGAAAAGAAGAAAAGTAGCTCTGAATGATGAAATATTGGCAACGTATGCACTTGCTTCTCTGTAGGAGCTCAACTCTTTGATCCTTTAGTACAATTACCTTCACTGCCTGGCTGGTATTAACTGGCTGGAGAGTAACAACCAATTGTTGCAGGCACCACAACATCCTAATGCACTTTCCCTCTAATAACTGACCGATTCTTTCAGATTGAAGGTTCTATTCTATTCATAAATTACTGTTTAGTACATTAAGCCCTTAAAGAAATATAAGTGCTTGTTCATGCCTAGAGCCTCATCTTTTTCCAAGGCAGCACCTTGCCTTGCCACCCACCCACGACCACCGCTGAATACTTAGCCATTAGCAGGGGTAAGGTTTAGTCTGAGTTCTTTCAGTGTAAATATTTGCATGCTAAATCTTCCTCCTTCCTGCCTTCCTTATCTACATTTAATTTATTCAACCATCCATTCCTTCATTTTAGAACTTCACTTGCCTATATCTGTCTCACCTGGGACAGTCTTTCTTGACTCCTCTCACTCATTCCACAATCAATCCATCATTGATTCCTATTCTCCACTTCTGCTATAATCCCAATCTGATCCTCTACCATGTCTCTTGGATTATTGCAATACTCAAATTGATCTCCTTGCTTCTCTTGTTAATTCCTTGGCCTCTTGATCGGCCCTGGTTTATTCTAAACCTGGCAGCTCAAGTGAGCTTTTAGAAGTCATACCATGTCTGTTCTCTGCTCAGAACCCTGTCATGTCTCTCAGAGTAAAAGCAGAAATATGTCTCAGAGCCTATACGAATCTGTGCCTTCCCTCTTTCTAATCATCACCTGCCACTTACCTACCACACCGTCTTCCTCCTTCTACTGTCAATATGCCAAGCACACCCCGAATTTGTGCCTTGGTACGTGCTACACCTACTGCTTAGACAGATAGTCCTCATGTCCCAAATATCCATGTGGCTCTCTGCATGAATCTTCAGAGCTATGCTCAATTGCCACCTTCTCAGAGAGGCTTTTCCTGACCACTCTGTATAAAATAGCAATGCTATCCCTACCACACCCTACCCTACCCCCAACTCCCTTTCTCCGTACCCTGCTTTCTCCACAGTGCTTATCACCAACCAGTGAGGTGTATATTTATTTGGTTTTTTGTAGTCTGTCACCCCTGATTAGAACAAAAGTTCAGGGAGGTAGAGAGTTTGTTTTGGAACCGCTGTATCCCCTATGCCTATAAAAATGTATGCCGTGAAAAATTTGAATAATAAATTAATAAGAATTAATTTATCTATTTTCTTCTCATTATCTTTCCTTTGTCTTTTGTTTCTTAGTTACAAATGTTACCCATCCTTCCATGTCTGTAAAGAAGTTACTTTCCTTTGGATGCTGGTACTTCTTTTCATGTTCTCAATTAAAGATGACCAGTGGAAGTTTGATTTTGTGTGTGTTTTAAACTTGTCTTTACACTGTAATGTTTGTAATGAAAACAACGAATGAATGCAAAGCATAAAGTTTAAACCTGGAGAGGCAGAAATTCAAAATATCTTTGAACTGAATCATGGAATTCCTATGCTATTTAGATATATTTCTAGTTGAATCTGAGAGCTGACGTGAAATATAAATTCTTCTCAATAAACTATAGTCTTCTTTAAATTATTTTTCAGTATTTAATTAAAATATTTAAAGAACTCATTTCAGTTGCATTCAAGTAAAATTTCCTGAGATTACAATATAAAATAATATAGATAATTTATGACTATTTCTGGGGTGTTAGGAACTCTTATAGTCATTTCACACATTAGTTCATTTAAATTTTAAAATTTATAACAGTTCTGTAATGGAAAGAATATCATCCTTATTTCACATTAGGAAACTGATGCTTCCAAGCAATTAGTTTGTCAAAATCCACAGAGCCAGGAATGTAACAGCTGAAAGTTTCCCGAGTCTGAATTTAGAGCTTATTCTCCTAAACTAGTGTTTCTCAATCTTGTGACCACAACATACAATAAAAGAATTTTAAATTATGATTATTTGCACACATACTTATAATATACATATAATCTCATCCTGTCCCATAACCCATTATATTGGTGTTATGATGCACACACTATTCTAGAAACTCCTTCTGTATGCATGAAGCACTGTGGATACAAAATGCAACAAAATTAGACCGTAAGGAACCTATAAGGGGATGGAAGGAAATTAATGGTTACATGTAGTAATCATACAAAATAATACATTAAATTTCAAAGGCCTTTGACATTTTTACTTCTATGAGGGTAGAAAAGTGGAACAGATTCCTTAGATTCTTCTCATATTTTTTACGAGACCCAGCCCAATAAAGCCAGGAGAATTGGGTCAGACCATGCCTGTGCAACTTTGCCATTTCTTTCTTTCTAGTCTATGACACTGATTTTGATACCTAATCAAAAGCTGTTATGCTTTAATTTTGTAGGTATTTTTAATACATATGTATTATATCCCCAATAACACTGTGAACTCCAAATCAAGGAAAGACCACATAAGATATTAGCTGTGAAGGGGCTTTGAAAACAGAAGGCTAAATACATGCAGTGAATCCTTGCTGATGTGTAAGCATTGCTGCTAGTATTATTATTCTCTTGTACCCCTAAGAAGTCTTTAAAAGTAAACATTAAATAACTGCTTGCTGTATTGGTGAATGAGGGAATTGTATACTGGTTTCATACTGTATGATACTTTCAAAGTATGACTGTGAATTACATATCAATTTCTCCATATGTCAGCATAAATTTCTTTTATCTATTGTGAGAAAATCATCGAGCCTATTTATTCAACAAGGATTTATTGAGTACTTGGTATGTATGAAAAGACCACTGTGCTGAGTACCATCTCCACTGCCTACATCATAAAATCAGAATTCCTTAGTGTGTCCTTTTTACCTCTTCGATCTTATCTCCTGTGTGTTTCTCTTCACATTCTCTGGACAAGTGCTATTTGAAGGGTTCTGAATAAAATATGCATCCAGGCCTCTGTGCCTTAGCCCAACTATTTAGCCCTATTTGTCTGACAAATCTAATTATATCTTTCAAAATCCGTGTCTATCAATTTTTGCTTTCTTTTTCCAAGGGAGAGTCACGCTTCCATCCATCTGTTTAGCCACTCAACAAGTGCTTACTGAGCACCTCCTAGACTGCAGTTCTGAGCTGGGCAGTCATGTTATAGCAGGGATTGAGGCAGATTTGCTGCCCTTGGGAAGCATCTCTTTGCTCTGTGCACCCACTGCCAGCTCCCTTTTCCATTCCTGTGTTGAGTGTGTTGTTTTGTAACCATTATACTTATTTGTTTCTTTTGATAAGATTATGAACTCACTGAGGACATATATTTTAGCTTATTTATTTTTGGATTTCCAGTGCTTAGTAAGAGGCCTTGCACGTGGTAGACAACCAGTAAATCCTGAGTTAATGAATGGAAAAACATTTGTAAAAAGTGACATAGATTTCTCATCATAAGCCCAGTGATGCAAGCCATCCCAGGCACTCAGATTTGGGGTGTTTGTTAAAGCTTTCTGATTCAGTTCTATTTGCATCTTTACCTAGAATCAGGAATCATGCTACTTTCCACCCACTGAACACTAAGGATTATGTTAGAAATGTGAATGTTCATTTTTTGTGCTTGAAACATCTAGAAGGAAGGGTTCTGCACAAGAGGATCAAAATCTGTGACTATGTAGATTACGTCAACAGATCTTTAGGAATCCATCTGTCTTAATTTTGAGTTGTGGAATTATCATGAGGTACTGTTTGATGTTTCATGTATACCATAAATATTTCATTTAACTTCTTTGCAAGGAAAAAGGTATAAAACATTTAACATCTGCTACAAATGGTTGTACCTTGTAAATTGTAAATTCAATAGGTTACGTTTTCATTAGAAAATTTGCACTGCTAAATGAGGCTTTATTTTTATATACAATTTAGAGTTCCAAATCACTCATGTGTTAGCAGTAGCCAGATAATGAAATATAGATGGTAGTTTAGCATTGTTTATTTATTGAGGGAAGAAGTAGTTGGATAAGGAATGGATTTGATGTGATGGAAGTAATAGGATTGCTGGTCCTGAAATCCAAACGCTAGGCACTTATTTACTGATAAATAAATCTAACTGTACTAGTACTTCTTACATGCATAGTATTAACTGATGATTCTTTTTAGGATACGGTTAATGTGAGCAAGAGGGATTTATAAGACTCTCTTCCAATGAGACTGGAGGTTTTATTTACTAGTTAAAACTCTGTAAATCTCTTCTTAGCACTGGCAATTCAGTATCAGGTTTTCTGAGCTGATTTTAATTAAAGTTGATTTTAGGCTCAATTTCAGTTCATCTGAAGCTAAAATGGTCTGTGGAAAGTAGTCTTTTATGTATGAGGGTAAAAGAAGAATTTTAAAAGAGTATATGGGTATGTATGTGTGTGGTATGTGCGCATGTTTATATATGTGTAATATATTCAAGAACAGTAAGATAAAGCCTGCCAAAAATATCATACAGCTTTTTTGTTACTGTAGTTTGTTTGAGCTCTAGCCAGAGGAACTCCAGCCAATTAAAATCAGATCCTTTGAATCACCAGTGTGTACCTATGCAACCATGGACAAATCATTTAAACCCTGAGTCCCTATGTGCTCATCTGTAATCTGGTTTTTAAAAAATTCCTACCATTAAAATATATACTGTAGAAACTATATAGAAAAAGATTACAAATTTGACATGTTGTAGACTGATAGATAATATATGTAACATACATGTTAGATGCTAGGTAAATGTGTAAATATATACCATAAATACATAAATGTTGTAAAAACTATTCCAACGATCACTAGACAAACTCAATGCAAACATGGACAAAGGATATGCAAACAAAGTTCACAGAGGAAGAAATGCAAATGGCCATATGATATACACTTAAGAAGAAACATTAGTAAGAGATACATTTCTTCACCCTGAGCATTGGTAAAGCTTTTTCAAATTGTGGTCTTACCCAGTGTTGGTAATGGTATGGGGAACTGGGCACTCTCATATATTATGAGAAACATTTTGTGGGCTAATTTGTCATTTAAAAATTTTAAAGACAATATTTTGCAAGCAATTTGACTTTATAGATTTTATTTATGATATAGAAATATTTTTACATTTGTGCAAACTCATGAACACAGGCTTTTTATTTGCAATCACAAGATGATTGCAGAAGGATTAAATTGTGATGTATCTATGATAGAATGGGATAGAGACATGTATCTAGACATGGAAAGGTCCAAGACATATTGCAGAAATGAATAGAAATTATATGCTAGGTATATTATAACCTATCTATTTATGTATGGTGTGTGTATATGTGCATAAATACTTAGTAGAAAAAGGTTTCTGGAGGGATACACAGCAAACTTAACAATTGTTACTCCTGGGAGGAGGTACTTTCTCCTTTTAATTCCCTAAATTTCTAAATTGCTTTAATTTTACAAGGCTAAACTTTTATTAATATTTTAAAAACCAACAGAAGTTCTAAAGTATCTTTGTCTATATCACAGTGCTGTTAAGCTGTAAGGGAATCAGTGAATGTAAAAATTATTTTGAACACTACAAATACCAAATAGTAGATATAAAGTGTGTGCATGTCATGGTATGACTTCATCTTTAGTGTCTGGACTTATGTAGAATGTGCATCATGTAATTTTGGATGAATTTGAATAGATCTCACTTGACTAGCGCTTAATTTATACTGCAAAGCTTATTACTTATTGGATCTGTTAGTTTTGAATAATGCTAAGTATTTCTCTTCTTGTAATCCCAGAGAATTAAAATGGGAAGGTTGCCACAGATAGCAGTTTTCAATCAATGTTTCTGTCTTTTTAATTCTCGCTTTGTCTCACTGTCTGTGTGACTCTGTGTATTCTATTCCCTCTATTCTGCCTCTTTCTTCATCTCTTCTCTCATTTTCTTAAATTCTAAAAATAATTTTATATAAATACTGGAATCAAATTGTAATTTGACTTCCTAATAGTAATGTTAAACTTTGAGATGTTTAAAATTGGTTAAATCAAGGCAACAAATTAAACCCTGACTGGCTTTCAGTCTTATTATAGTTTCTCACTTATATAAAGACTCTAGATCTTTTGCCCATCTCATTTCACTCTATTAGGTTCCTAAGAGCCCGTACACTGATGATGCTAATAGGCCCATTTCAGCCTTTTCTCTCCAGTCCTCTAAGAACCCCTGCATTTCTTGGTCCAACAACCCGAAAGATCCTGGCCTTCATTACTGTTGTCTTCTCACTGACGAAGAGACGTATTAGTAGTCTAAGAAATCAGTTTAGTGGGTTGAGACCATCATTTTTAAACACAGGATCAATCGAAAGTATCAGAGTGCACACAACACGTAGTAAGAACGGTATTATTTATAAACCTTTAATTTTTCTCTCTCTCTCCTTCTCTCTGATGCTGATGATTCTCAAAAGCCAAAACAACTATGTTCACCATAATAAGATGTGACAAAACATGTAAAGCTACGATCTACTTCTTTTTTTTATTTCAGCCTCATATGTATCCTTTATGAGCCCTGATGCTCTTATAGTTATGTTTAAATACTATCTTTCTGAAAGCTGCTTGACCTTTGGGCTTCCTTATTAATGTTTTGTAAGTGAATTCCATAATAATATCCATAATAATAGTTAATGATACAGGCAGTGCCTTAGGAGAGAGGAGATCTGGCTTCTAGTTCCAACTTTATTAGTCTTTGCTCTTGGAGACTGGCAACTCAGTGAACTTCCCTGGACCTTATCCTTCACATATAAAATGGATATAGTAATATATAATGTTCATAAAAACTGAAGGAATAACCTAAATCATGACTCAAATTCCTCTCTGGGTCTAACATTTATATATCTAAGATCACATCATTCTGTTGCTCATGGCAACAGAAGCTCTTTCATATCTAGTGCTATGTAGACATCTGGCCAATTTAAAAAAATATATTAGATCATTTCACCCATATCCCCTGTCAGCTCTTATTGTAATATTTACTTGGACATTTGTCATTTTTCTTTCTCTTCATTTTGGGTTTACCATTATCTTTTGTGAGTTTTGGTTGTTTTTTTTTTTTTTTTTAGCACTTCTGTGTCAATGCAAAATATTAAAATTTTAAAATAAATATAATTAGAAGGATTTAAAAGTATACAAATGCACAGATAAATGAACATATAAAATCTATTATCTCTTTAATGTAGCGGTGAGACACTTGCTTGTAAAAATATGTTGTGGTTTATTTCAGCTTTTATTTTTACACGTACATAATATAGGTTGCAAATTATCTCATTCCAAAGACATTTTTCAATATTCACTTGTTTTGAGGTGAGACTCTCAGCAGCCTTACATATTAAAAATCAAAAACAAAAGGAAGCAAATTATATAAGAGCCCCAACTCTTCTATCTATCTTCTACCCGAAGAGGAGCATGTACATTTGGAAGGGCTACAGAGTTACCAAGGAGAAGTTAATTTTCACACAAATTTTCAATTCTCAACACAAGGACTCTTCAAAGTGAGAGCTAACTAAAGATAATAGATGACCTTATCTATTAATGTTTATGTACATTGACATTATACACAAGATTTCTTTCCTATCAACATTTAGCATTTTCCACCCCTGTATTAGTTGTCATGATGGGGCAGAAAGAACTTTTTTTCTTTTTCTCTGTCACATTCATTTCACTTACAAGATACATAACTTCATGCAGTCTTAAGATTCATATTGATGCTTAGAAATAAAAAAATTGAAACAATAGAAAAGGCTAAATACCCCAACCTCCCCCCATCCCCAACTCACACTCCCTTCTCCAAATACTAGACTCACTTTCCTGCAAAGCTGAGACTTGTTCAAATGTGATCATGGTACATCCTCCTCTTTGCCCTCCCGGCCCCTACTTTGTCTAATATATTCCTGTATTCACCTTTATCTTCATGAGGTATCCCACAATGGGTTGGATACCTTGGATTTTCAATGGATTCATAAGAGCTTGCATTATCTGAAACACTGCAGTTCTCACAGAAATAGAACTAAACTTTGTAATAGGTTTTATCTTTTTGAGTGAAAGTTTACAGCATACTACTACTTTGAAATATCTATTTATAATTTTTTATGCTGTAGTATCATGGGAAATCTGTATTTTTTTCCTTCTCTCTAGGGTTTTCAGTGGTTGGATAGTCAAGACAGTGTCTGGTTAATTAGTAGCTGGTTTGTCCACATCTCCAGAGGCTCATTCAGTCCCAGCCAAGCCACAAATGTATAGCTTCAAAGCAGGGAAAGTGACTTTGATGTGGGGCTGATACAGTTCTAAAGGGGGCATACTTGAGGACTAAGGTACAGAGTATGCCCCAGGCACCCAGACTAATGGTTTATTGACTCCTAGTAGCTGAATTATTCTCCTGAACCAATACATTCAATGGTAGCTCCTAATTTGCTAGAGTATCACAGATAGAATTCACAATAATCCCTGCCCTGATACAAAATCACTTCCATAGAATTGAGATAAAATCTCAGTAGTCACTGAGTAGCCAGGGATGATAAGGCCCTAGGTCACTTAAAGTGGTTTATTGACTTGAGATTTAGGAAACGCCTCTCGTTACTTTTGATTATAATTTCCACAGGGATAAATTATATTTTAGCATTAGTTTTATGTACTATGATATCAGGGGAAATGATTTAGTAATTTAATATAATTGTATTTTCTCTAACAGAAAATTAACCTGAAGAAGACCAATGAGTAAATAGTCTCACCTTTCTTATAAAACCAGACTGGAAATTGTTTTATTACAGGGAACACACATATACACCTCACTGAAGGAAACAGAGTTAAATAAACAGGAAGTAAGCACTAGTAGTACCACTGAGCATGCATTTAAGCCTTGGCTTTGTAGGTGTTAGTTATAGTCCATGCTAAAAAACATGCTTTAATAATATCCCTGGAGATGTATATTAGCAAAGCTGTCAAGATAGCACATATATATGTTTTATAAATAAGTAAATACATATATAAATAGCCAGATGCTTAGCTCCTGTGTTAACTAGTGGAGCACCACCTTTCATTTATAAAATAGAAAATAGAACATAAGAACTTAAAATTAAATTTTGTATCACAATATAACCCAGTTTGAATTTGTACACACACATATACACACACATACAAATGTTATGATATATATATAGATATATATATATGTCTCCACACACATATATATATGTATGTATCTATCTATCTACCCATCTGTCTAGCAGGAGGAGAAAAGCTTCATTCTGGCTGGTGGCTACTAATGAAGATGGTGATTTACTGTCAACCCAGCAATAATGAAATTAGTCCCTGAATAGACATCTCAGTATATATTTTCTACACACTGAGTGACATATCTTGTAAATAAAAGGAGAAAATTAGATCACTATATTTTAATTCTTCAAACACTGAATATTCCATACTTATTTTAGTATTTAATTTGCTATTTCCAAGTATATTTATTTTTTTAAGCATATGGGATGAGATGATGGTATCCTAGATACAAAAGAGTCTGGTTATTTGACTTTGCCAGAACTCTTTTTTTCCTTTCCATGTTAGTAGTTCTTCATACTGTGCCATACCCAATGGAAGCATTAGTGAATAAATAAAATAGTGCCAACTATGATTTTAAGATAAATGTTTGGTATGAACATATAAGTTGTGGATTATACTTCTGTTCTGTTGTAATTTTTCAGAAAGTGGGTTTCTGTTAACCCCTGCTCTTACTCGTTAGCATCAAGTACTGTTCACAATCTTTATTATAATATGACTTTCATCCACTTAATTTGTATGTACTGAAAATAGAAAACATTATCTTTTTCATCTCTTTCACTTAATGACTAAATTTCCCTAGAATATAAAATCAGTGTAAGATTCAGGGCTGGAAATATTAGTTACATGTGAGTTTCTCAAATTATGTAAGAGCTTAATCATCTATGACCTAAGAAGTTTATGCCCCGTTGCCAATACAGGTATATCCCACTTTTTGAAAGGTCACTTCAGGCCACTTCAATTTTGCAAAAAAAAAACTTACATCAGTGTCTATTTTCACTAACCAAAAGAAACCCGAAGAAGATTTTCATTTTTAGGAAGAAAAACGAAAACAGCCAGCATTCAGCATTTGTTTTGCAGTGAGCCTAAGACGGGCACACCAGGAGCAGTGAGGGTGGCGCCACCAAGCCTCTTCCTCAGGAACTATACTCAGCATCTGTCAGGCTGCCGTAGCTTTGAACTGTCTGTGAGCATCTCTGCTCGGTCTCAATTTATGCTGTGTATCTGTTAGCACGATGTGTCCTGAGGTGATTGTTTTTTCCCTTTACACCATAAAGGCTTACTGAAGGTTTCATTGGAATGCTCCACTTTCAGATGCGGGGGTGAGGAGGGCTGTATTTGTATTATAGAAAAGCAGGAGATTGCATTTGCTGTTACCAGCCATATAAGAATTCACAGCTGCAGAAAAATGAATTATGCATCTTCTTAAGACAATAATCATATCGCGGCAACAGATTACGTAGTTAAACTGTAATCAGCTTTCACTAATCATGGAAGGTAAAATTAGTTCTATTAGTTCAAGTCACAACTTTCTGTAAGCAGTAATATAAATACAATTATATTGAGTTACTTTAACTTTTTTTGGTAATTACTTCATTGTTTTCCACTGCAAGCTATTTTGAATGAGTTGTGTGACTTGTTAATATATTTACATTGTATAATATATGGTGGTGTTGGCCAACTTTACATATTTGACATTTTCTGCTCACTAAATGACTTCCCTGACTCTGCTGTTATGAGTTTAATTAATGCTAAAACATGTAACGCTGAGTGGCCCCTACAAATTGTTTAAGAATTGCATATGATATTATTAAAAAAAAAGTACCTGTGATAATACAAGTTGATGTTCATAGAGCTTTCTGAGTCTTTCTAATGAAAATTTAAACTCAGTACTGTTCATCAGTGCCAGCAATTGTTTGTGTGTGTGTGTGTGTGTGTTATAATCAGGCCTATCTCTTCCCAGATGCCTGGAGGCAGATCTGTTTACAGAGAGTTAGAAATGAAGGCATTGTTTTGAATCTTCAGCTTGCCTGAATCAAATACTCCTTTTATGCATGGATAGTTAAATGGTTAGAAAGATAGTTGACAGCAATATATGGAAATATCCTGAAAGTGACTTGACCTTTTCATTAGGTACTGGAAACAAAGGGAGAGAATAAAAAGACTTTTATTTAACCTTTGGGACAAAAACCTGCTTACAAGTCAGACACATCTCTGATTTGTGCATGAGCTACTGATGGCATAAAGGCTCATTTGCTCCTTGAAGAACAAAATTTGAGCACGGGGAAAGAGAACCTTTCTCTGGTAAAAGTAAGCTCTATTTAAAAAGTGTAGATCTCTATTTAAAGAGAGTAGGGCTGGCAAGGGCTTGTCATCGGGCCAGCCAAGAGGATAATATTCAGAGACATTTAAATTCAGTGGGACAAACACTACCCTTTGTTGGCTCCCACACTCTCAGACACATACACAGAGCCTCCACTAAAGTTAGAGAACTGTATCTAATTTGGAATTCTGAAGATGGCCAAAAATAGTTTATTGTCACATTCAGATTTTATTCATGGCTTTCTAGGTTGGTGTGTATAACATCACTGCTCTAAAGCCAGGCATTCATCAACATCGGTCACTATTTCTTCACCTGCCAAGATGGGGGTGGGGACTAATAAAGAGATAATAAAAAAAAGAATGTGTTTAGCATAGATTTGACAAGCCTTGAAAAAAGAAAAATGTAAGGGATACTTTTGGGAGTCAAAAGGAATCTTCTCCTTTAACTCTGCTCTTCATGTAAACTATATTTTAATATTTTGGTTATTTAAGTTACAAAAATAATAGATGTTTATTGTTTAAAATATGTCATATTATGAGTAAAAAAACAAAACTATACCAGAACTCTCTTTCTGCCTATACTTCCACTTCCTTGAGGAAAGCTCTGTTAATAATATCGTTCTTTCAGACTTTTTGCTACACACTTACAAATATACAAATGTGCTTATGTGTATGTGTGTATGATATGTATATTTTCCTGCAAGATGCTTTTTTTTTTTAACTCAGTGAAATATCAAGGGCAACCTTAGCTGTTAAATACTCTCAGTTTATTTCAACAGTTGCACATTATCCACATGATTATCATTTTTCCTAGTGTTGGGTATTTAGTCTGTCTCCAATTTTTCTCTATTATTAAAAAATTGCCCTAGTGAATATTAATCAGTGAATGCTCGTGGCAGTGTGAGTTTTGCATTTTAAAAAAGTTCTAAATGTTCAGATAAATGTCAAATTGCCATATGATAGATTCCTTCTTGCAACCCTAAAATAAAATAAGATTATTGACAAATTTAAAATAATAAAAATATTTATTGACCTTAGTGTATCTATGGCATTGTTAACCTTTTAAAAATCCAAATCTAGATATGAGTCAGTGGTATGAAAATAAAAATAGGAGAGTTTAAAATGATTTTTGATGAAATATATTGACACCTAAAACAACCCTATGTGAAGAAATAGTTTATCATGCTGTTTATTTTAATATTATTCCTATATTTCACAGAAACATTTCCACACCCCTTGCCAAAATCATGGTTTATAATATTACCCTATTTTTTTCACTGAATTTTTTTTGTAAGGTAAAAAATACTGATAAGGTTATGCTGTTTATAAGACAGAAGAGATTAAAATGTATTGAGTTTAAACACTGTAAAACCATTTATGATATTAGTCCATTTGGTGGAAAAACAAATGCAACTATGCCCACGCCTCCTTTTATTCATGTGTTGCACAGAATTTCAAATACATAAAAGTAAACACCAGAGTAATTACTTTAGCCTTGCAAATTTAAATTATTATAAAGTTGAGATTATTTTCATAAATAGGAGAAGTGTTTTATTTGCAGTGCTTATAAACTGCATTTTATTATCCAGACTGAATATTATAGCAAGGATTTTATAATTAATCACCATATTCATCTAAAAAGATTACCAGAAATTTTATGAAATCCTTAAGTTTGATTGTTTGAATGTCTCCATTGGCTCCTACCGTGTACATATTTCTATTACAATGTGTAATTGGAAGGACACAACTAGAGCATGTCCAAAGGAGAAGAGTTTAATTGCAGAGGGTCCTGAAACTATGTCATAGAAAGAACTGTAATCTGGAGGTATTTATACTATGAAGAAGAAACAACTATAACTGTTATAAGCTATTTCAAGAACTCTCATGTGGAAAATAAGCTAAATTTAGTCTGTGTAGCTACATAAAGCAGAACTAAGACCAATGAGTAGATGTTGGAAGGGAAGCAAATTTCACTTTTAGTCTAATCCTCATGGATATTTTCTGCTTATACAAATAATGCATATTTATTGTACAAAATGAAAGTAGTAAAGTAAAAATGTATCACTTTTGGTCCCACCGCGAAGAAACAGTTTGGTATACTTTCCTTCAAGATTTTGTATATGCACAGTAGTATTCAAATTAAATGTTCATCATTAGACTTCTAACAGTTACTGGGTTGCATACAGAAGAAAAGTAAGATAACTATTTGTCAGCAAATTGAATATTTGTAACATTTATTTCCACTCAAATACTCC
Source organism: Camelus ferus (assembly GCF_009834535.1). NCBI lineage: Eukaryota > Metazoa > Chordata > Mammalia > Artiodactyla > Camelidae > Camelus > Camelus ferus. The sequence goes on along the minus strand of NC_045702.1, from coordinate 49,970,728 downwards.
TACTTAACTCCTACTTTCTTTCAACTCCCCCATTCAGTCAGTTTCCTTCTTGGTCAGTGTCCTGTTGATTTTTGGATACAAGTTGGAAAGGACTTTTTTCAAAAACATAATGCAAATACAGTGCAAAGTCAAATTACATTTTTTGGAAAGGATATAGGATTTCATTAACTTGCCAAGGATGATGTTGTTGAACAATCTGAACAGCAAATTTTCTGAAATTCTGGTAGAATTTAACCTATTCATAGTCCAATAAGAGGAAACCTGCTATATTTGTGGCATGGTAGGTGCTTAAAAAGAAAAGTAAGGGATAGGGAGAGTAATTTGATGTCAGAGGAGTAAGAAAAGTCTTGGGAAAATTAATAGAGCCCTAGAATATTTTGGCAAAGCTGAAGATTTGTTATGGAACTCACCTTTTTTGCTGATACAATTGAGCAATTGATACATTGAGCAAACCAATGTTCCTCAAAATTAGGATGTATAAATTATGATATATTCATGTAATGGAACACTATTACAGTAATGAAAATGAATGAGCTGTTATCACACACAATAATATTTGATTTGATGAACCTAACAAATATGATGTTGAAAGAAAGAAGACACAAAAGTACCTATTATATGATTTAATTTTTATAGCGTTAAAAAAAATAGACAAACCTAATCTATGGTGTTAGAAGTCCAGCTAGTAGTTACTTGGAGGGGGTTAGTGACAGAGAGGGCCATCAGGAGGGCTACTGTGGTTTTCAAACTGTTTTATTTCCTAATCTGGCTGGTTTCTTGAGTGTGTTTACTTTGGGTTAATTCACTGAGTTTTACACCTATGGTTTGCTCACTTTTCTGTATGCATGTAGAATTAGAATTAAAAAGTTTATATTAAAAAAACTTCACAGCACTCCCCCCAAAAACCCCCCAACTTATTGTTTCCCAAAATAAGGAAATGGTAAATACATATTGGTACTTCCAGTCAACAAAATATTTCCAATTGAAAGTATTTAATATGGAAAATGGCAACAACAGAATGATAGGTGAAACTTATATATAAAAAAGTACGATACATGATATATTGGCAGTATAAACTGGAGATTTTAATTATCTGAGATACTGGAAGCCATTAGTGAACACAAATTTCATAAGATTGGAAAGGTTAAGGGATAAGCACCTTTTTCTCAAAATTAAACAAATACACAAAAAAGTTGATTTTAATATATCTTTAATAAAATTTAGTTACGTACAACTCTGAGCTCCTTCTTATAATAAACAAAAAGTGACTTAAATATTGTGGGGTTTTTTGGGGGAGTGCCGTGAAGTTTTTTTAATATAAACTTTTTAATTCTAATTCTACACACATACAGAAAAGTGAGTAGGCACTTTTAGTAACCCTCCTTGTATGACCTAGGTATTTTGTAAGAGTAACCTGTGATTCCATCATTATTGTCAGTCTTCCCTTAGCCATGTGAATAAATTTAAGACTTTAAGAAGTAAGTGTCTTCTTTCTTCAATAGTGTTTCTCTTCTGTTTTACTGAACATGGAGTTCCAGCACTGAAATTTCTTTTGTTGTTTCTTCATATTTACAGCATAACTAATATTATTATTCAATACAGAACTTTTTATTCTATGTTTCTTTTCTGTATGTTTTTAAGAAGAGACAAAGCTCCAGAGATTACACTGTTTCTTAATCAGAAGGAAAGGAGGGTTTTAATTATGTCTCTTAACACTTGCCCTTTGAGTGCAAGGCAATGAGACATACACAATGAAGGAGAAAGTATCAAAAATGGGAAAGAAAGCAGTAGAGGTTAAATTGTGTTTCCCTGTGCATATTTTAATATATGAGTTATGTATACATGTACGTGTATATATGTATGTTGTGATTATGTAAATACATACCTACAGACAGTTAGGGAGGTAGATATGCAGAAATAATGGGGAGTCCCAGCTGACCAGGAGTACAGATCGCACATATCCCACATGTGGAGTTCCCAGACAGAAAACATTGCCTCTTTCCAATGGTTATTTGTAACCACTGATTTATCTGGACATAGAGGTACTTCTTAGAAAAAACATGTTTGCCATTCAGGCCTGTTGGCATGTTTGGTGAACCGTGTGATACGGAGTGGCTTAGAGAACATAAGACAAATTTTAGGAAGGATTTTGTGACTCCAGGAAAGAATCCATCCAAAAAAAGAAGTCTGGCTGAGTGACCTGGGCTCAGGGGGGAGCTGGGTTACTGGAGGGAATTTTGGATTTGGAAACAGCATGGTGGTTTCACTGAATCTGCCCCAACGCAGCAATCCTTTCAGTAGATACATATCCCAAGGTAATAAGGTCTATGTGGAACCTAAAAGAGATGTTGCACAAAAGTATTATGTCCCAGATTGCTTTGCTGTGGGATGCACCTGAAGTGCAGAGCCAGCACCTGTTCTATCATCAGCAGACTTGAGATGACGAGTAGGGTGGTGTGGGTGGCTGTGAAGCAGGTCATTCACTGAGTTATAGGACAGAGGCCAGCAGCAGAGTGCGGGGTGGTGTGGCCAGGGCATCAAGCAGTGACCTGAGTCCTGGGCTGAGCCATGAGAGCAACACAAGCATTGGGCATTGTGCAGCCATCTTTCAGGAGTGAGAACAGGCCGAAATGAGCACCAAGAATATAGCCCAGGTATAAATTAGAAGTGGCAGTAGGAACTATGGCCAGGTTAACTCCGCAGAAAATATGGTATTCTTAGAAAACAACCAGAAATATGGATCTCAGAGGCTGAGACTGGGGCCCATGCAATATAGTTGGAGATAATAAGCTAGAATTTGGGCCTGATTTGTCAAAGGAACTTTGTGTGAAACCACACGTGGGGTAAGCTTACCTTTTACATACACAGAGTGTGTGAATAGCCAGGTGACATATAAGCTGCATCAATATGTAATATAAATTTGGACATGCATAATGTAAACTTGGACTCTCACACTAGATTATTTCTAATGCTATTAACCCATTTCTAGGAATAACAATGATAAATGCACTAAGGTCGGCATCAGTCTTGCTGCAAATATGAATGTGTGTTAATTCTGGAGGTAAAAATTCATTTGGTTAAACAGATCAAGGGCATACCTATTAGGCTGCTCCAAGTACATTATGGTCTGAGACATAAATAGGTAAATGTTTTTCCCTTTGGCTGTTAAGTCCACAGAATTTGTATCAGTTGCCTGAAGTATAGTGTTGAGAAAGACGCTGAGGCTTGCTGGAAAGGAGTTGGTCATGCTTATATTGGAGTTCTAAACTAGTTCGGGGGAGGATGTAGAGGCACAAGTGTGCCACACATTTGCCAATTCTGGTCTAAAAGCTTTCCTTAACTAATTATTTTACCTCCTTCACTATCACTACATAGAATACCTACTTATTTTATGTTTTATTTTCCATAATTTTCTACGGATATTTCAAGTAAATGTCATCATTGTGTGTAGCTATCAGGGAATAAATTATCAACATTGATAAATAAAATCTAGTTCAAACTATACAATTGCCCAAACACCTGTAGATGAAAACCAGAGTCTCATTTAGACTTGCCTACAAACAAAAGGGAAGGGTCTCATAAGCCCTGATTACATAAGGAAATATTCCTTTTCAATCTAATTTCAGAAATACTTCTTTAGCAAGTACCAAGATACTCCCAGAATTCCTACGGGAGGGCGCAGCTCAGTGGTAGAGTGCATGCCTAGCATGCATGAGGTCTTGGGTTTAATTCCCAGCACCTCCATTAAAAAAATAAATAAACAAACCTAATCACCCCCCAATTAAAATAAATAAATAAATAATTTAAAGCATATATATACACTCAGAATTAAATTATGCTCTGAGAACCTCATAATCTTATATGAAAAGAGACATATTAGTCAGAAACTGTAATTCCTAAATTAATAATTACAGAATTACTAAAATTTTCTAAATTGTTATAGAATTATTAAAAACAGGTTTAGATATAGCAAAAAAAGATTTAGAACTTATCTGATATATTTATTAATCTTATGAAAATACTAGGGATTTACAAAATCAGAGATTTTTTTGAGCTGAAAAATAGCCTTAAATTTAATAATTTGATGAATTGCAGTTTTCTTGGGCAATGTAATTAACCTAATTTAGGTGGATCACTATAATTTTGAGATTAAAGCTTTAGAAAATTTTATTAAATAGCAGTATTTTATATTTGAATAATGCTTTACAATTTTCAGAGTGTTATGTTTTCAAATACTTTACTTGATAATATAAATAGGTCTAAGTTTTGCCTCCACTTTCCATTTTAGGCAACTGTAGCTCAGAAAATTTAAATTAGTTACTCAAGTTCATAAAGCCAACAGAGTTGGAAGTCAGACCCAAGTATAGGGGCTTTTCTTTCAAATTATTTCTTCATGTTACATTAAGTCCAACATAATATATTCTTGAAAATAGTTAAAAATATACACTTATTACTCAGTTGAGAACCTGTGGGTAGCAGGAAACTTGCTTTATTAATTTCCTAATTAAACAGAATTGTCTTCCATCTTCTTATGCAAATGTTATTTTCAGTATATATCCTAAAAATTGGCATTTGATAATTAACTAAGTATACAAGTTTTACTTACAATTCTGTTGATCTCATTACCAGGTTAAATATAATCATTTTTCTTTAACTGTGTAAGGTAGAATGCTAGAGATGAATTTTCATTGTGGATCTTGGTCCTTGCTGACAACAAATATTCAAAATAAAAGTTTTCTTAAACCTAAAAATGGAGGAGGATGGCATCAGAATTTACTTTCTTTTTAACTGATTGCTAATTAGTTGTCCTTGAGCACACAAGTCATATATAATTTATGGTCTTCTGTTGTCTGAAGCTTTCCTTTTCTTTTTCTTCTTTTAAATCTGAGTGTCTACTTGCTTCATTCAAAACCCAATATCTGGATAATAAAATGGAGTCAGGGATATGAAGATGGGTGTATGAAAAAATCAGAACTCTTCCTGTTTGTTGCAAGAAATAATATTCTGTAGCTCAAGTACAGTCATGTAAATAAAATAAAGAAAAAAATAACTCCTGCTTTTTCACTTTAAGTTCAAGTTGATATTTTAAATAGATTTTTTTAAGTGTTAAGTCTAACTCAAAAAATCCTGTAAAACTTGAACTAGAAATACTTATGGCTGTGATATCCTTGGTCCTTTTTCTCATTTAATGTGAAATTTTAGCCAGTTTTTGCTTTCATTACATAATCAAAAAAGTGCTGGTCTATTAAAGCATGTAAACGAAATGAAAACAAACAAAAGAATTTTCGATTGGTGTTTCTCTCTTCTCTAAAATCAGAAGGAAAAATTCTGACAATGAGGATTTGCCATCCAGGTCTGTGCTTTGATAATAATCAGAAAAAATTTATATATATATATATGTTTTTATTTACTCATTTTCCAAAGGATGAATCTAAGCATAGAATCTATGTAGACCCAGAAGAGAGTGCAAGAAGAAAGGACCAGGTTGGGATGTAGCCAGCCATCTAATTACACTAATAGGTTTACAGCACAGTTGGGTCATAAATCGTGTTTCTAAACTTAGGAGATGAATCTCCACCATAAATTATTGAAAAGCACTCTGTGGTGCTCCACTCTCCATTTCCCACAAATTAGATTACCAAGAGCTATGAAGCATCTTTAGAAAGTGTTTTCCTTGCTGTTTTAAAATTTTCCTTTATCATCAGTTAGTGTCAACTTTGAAACATCAGCTATAACCAGAAACCATGACACCAAAAGATAAAAAAGCAAGAAAATTACTCCTAAAAGAAGCAGAAGGAGATTTTTTTACCTGCTAGGGAGATTAAACTTATTAATGAAATATTTGTGTGTTTCTATATCCCAAATTTCCTTGGGATAGAAATGTAATAACATATTACATAAATATAGTCCCCACATTTCATATCCATGTTGATACCTTTCAAAATAAGCAGAGTTGAACAAGAATAAGTTTTGTGAAGATAATTCATTCTGTAACATAAATTAACCAACTTGCATTATCAACCCACATTTAGCTTTTGAGCTTATAATTATTTACCACTTTCATTAATAAGATTCATGAACCTGAAATGGAGTAGGTAGGAGATATTAGAAAATGGGTAGAAAATAGGGTATGGATGACACTACACTAAATTTAAGAGATTTGGCCGCTTTGCTTAGCTTATGATTTTCTCCATGCCCTCTGTTTTTCTGTGTCTGTGAGATGGGAGTAACAATCCCTCTTCTCTACTTACTTTAGATAGGATGGTCAATAAACAGATCAGTCAAAATTGTTTTCAGATTCTGAATTGAATATAGAGCCATGTGCCATTTAAGGACTCCTTGATTGTGAGTTTTAAAATGTCCAAAGATATACTGTGCTCATGCATTGGGAGAATTAATATTGTTAGAATGACCATACTACTCAAGGCAACCTGAAGATTTAATGCACTCCCTATCAAAATACCAATGGCATTTTTTTTCACAGTATTAGAATAAATAACTCTAAAACTTATATAGAAACACAACAGATCCTGAACAGCCAAAACAATCTTGAGAAAGAAGAACAAAACTGGAGATACTACGATTCCTGATTTCAAACTATTCCCCAAAGCTACAGTCATCAAAACAATATGGTACTGACACAGAAACAGACACATAGGTCAATGGAACAAAATAGAGAGCCTAGAAATAAACCTATGCTCATACAATTATCTATTATAAAGGAGGCAAGACTATACAATGGGGAAAAGACAGCTTCTTCAATAAGTGGTGTTGAGAAAACTGGACACCTACTTGCAAGAGAGTGAAACTAGACCACTTTCTCACACTATATACAAAAATATATTCAAAATGGATTAAAGACTTAAATGTAAGACCTGAAACCATCCATAAAACTCAGAGAAGAAAACATAGGCAGTATGGTCTTTGACATTGGACTTAGCAATATTTTTTGGATCTATCTATTCAGGCAAGGGAATAATCCATAATAAACCTTATTTTCTAATATCTTCTACCAAATCCTTTTCAGATTCATAAATCTTATTAATGAAAGTGGTAAATATATATAAGCTCAAAAGCTAAATGTGGACTGATAATGCAGGTAGGTTAAATATGTTATAGAATGAATTATCTGCGCAAAACTTTTCCTTGTTCAACTTTGCTTATTTCACAAAATATCAACAGTGGGGAGTATATTTATGTTATTCCTCAAAAATTAAAAAAAGAACTACCATACAGCCCAGAAATCCCACTTCTTGGTATTTTTCTAGAGAAAACAAAAACAGTAATTGAAACAATATATGCACCCTTGTGTTCACTGCAGTATTATTTGCAATAGCCAAGATATGGATGCAACCTAATGTCCATCTATAAATGAATAGATAAAGAAGATGAGGTATATAAATATATAAATATTTGTGTGTGTGTATATGTATATATACACAATGAAATATTATTCAGCTATAAACAAGAATGAAATTTTGCCATTTGTGACAACATAGATGGACTACAGGATATTATTCTAAGTGGAATAAATCAGAGGGAGGATAAACACTGTGTGATTTCACTTATATATGGAATCTAAAAATTAAAACCAAAAAAATGTAAAACAAAAAGACTCATAGATACAGAGAACAAACTGGTGGTTGCCAGAGGAAAGGGAGACAGGAGGATGAGTGAGATAGGTCAGGGAGAGTGAAGTACAAACTTCCTGTTATAAAATAAAAAGTCACAGGGATATGTAATGTACAACATAGGGAATATAGTCAATCATATTGTAATAACTTTATATGATGACTAATGGCGACTAGACTTATCATGGTGATCATTTTATAATGTAAAATATAGAATACTATGCTGTACACTTGAAACTAATACAATAATTTAAGTCAATAAAAAAAGAAAAAAAGAAAGAAAAATGTCCAACTCAAACTGGCTAAGGTTAAAAGGGTATTTATTGGCTCACATGACTGAAAGCCCTGGACTTAGAACCTACTTCAGATATAGCTATATTTAGGAGTCAGAAAATGGTTTTCTCCAGCCTCAGTTTTGCTGCCTATGATATTGGCTTCACACTCAAGCTTTATGTTATAGTAAGGAGTCAGTACAACTCAAGTGCCTACACTTTCTGAGATTTTAAACTAGCGAGAACAATAAGACCCCCCTTTCCAGGATCCCTTGCAAATGCTCCTTGAGTCTCAGAGGGTCATATTAACTCACATGTCTGTTTCTCAACTTAACCCTTTTCTAATGAGCAGGAAGAGAATAGTTTTTTCAGATCCCAGATAACCTGTATGCAGTTCTGCTTTCATTTTCCCTACAGTGTTTTCACTGAACTACTTAACATTCATCTCATCAATTTCTATTGCCTTATTCTTTTAAATTGGGAAAAAGTAGAAAGAGTTGTCAAATGAAAGGGAAAGGGCATTTCAGAGAATGTATGAGTTAAGGAATAACATTTATGAGACATTAGGAAGGTATCTGCTTTGAATTTTTAACTTAACTTTTTAAATTAATTGCGTAGTACGGTTTAAAAAAAATAATCTCAGTATTCTTTGGCTTTTAATTAAGTGCTTCTTTCTGATTAGTTACTGCCTGCCTCTGGGTGGGTGACCCTTCGTATTTACAAATTGGTTGACTTTTGCATACAGGCCTTAATAGTCTCATAACTGCAAGGTGTAAAATTCTGCTGTAATGAACTTTCTTTTATACCAACTGAATGTGACACCCTTGTTACAACATTAGTGAGTTTTTCAAAATACTAAATTTACAAAAAGCACCATTTTGTTGGTAGGTCAAGAGTACTTTTAAATTGGCTTCATTGTATTTGAACTCAAATTTTCAGGTGATGAGAATCTTTACCTTGTGTTTTCTTTGCCTCTGGATGGGCCACATAGGAGCTAGATCTCTGCTATCAGAAGAGACCCTACATGTGTTAGCTTTACAGGACACAAATGCACATACTGACACTGAGGAAAATGTACATGTGTTCTTTCTTGCTCTTACTCCGAGGTTGTCTTATAAGCATATATGCTCAAATGGGGTTGAGTTTTATAAAAATGTTAGGGCTGAATCACATTTGTTTTGTTGTGACATTTGCTGCCTCGCCTTCAAAGAGTAGGTGCAGTTGTGCTGACAACTCCTTGGCATTTTGCCCTAGGAAAGTGTTACATTATCAAAAGAAAGCAGCCACCCTGTCAGTGCCAGTGTGCTGGTAATTAAAATGTGGACATTTGACCATGATGTTCAGGAGAAAATGATCAAAAGAATACATTGAAATGAAAACCTTAACTAGGCAGAGTCATCGCTCATGAGCAAGAGCAAAGCTCTCTCCGGCCTGGTAACTTAGATGAGCATATGCGAAATGGTAACTAGGAAACTGTGAAAAGCCCCCTAATAATGTGATCTCCAAGCTATATCAACAAATACAGAATTCAGATCACTTTTCGCTAAAACCAGTACGAACTAATCTGCTATTATTTGTTTTCCCATTTTTTTATTGAAGTGTAGTCAGTTTAGTTAATATTCTTGAGATTTGTTTCCAGAGCAAGTAGGATTTACTGTACTTTTAAGGATTGGATACCAATTTGCAAAGACTGGATTTAATTTAAAGTCAATAGCCAATGCTACTGACTGCATTTTGGTTTCCTATTGCAGTCTTCTATATCGTGGGTAGTAAAATAATATATTGACATAAAAATAAGTGTTTGCTGTTTAGTTGGCCAGTACTTCAAACTAATATATATTAAGCTCTTGACCTTTACCCAAAGCAGTAACAAAGAAAGAACTAAAGATGCTGGCTTTCGTCTACCATTAGATGGAGGGTGTTTCCTTATTAAACCCGACTCTCCTACCCCAGCAGACCTCGCTCATTTAAAAAAGTGAACCCATTATTTAAAATCTTCCCACAAAGAAAATTCCAGGCTTCACCAGTAACCTGTACCAAAAATTTAAGGAAGAAATAACATCATGTTATTCCAAGAAGTAGAGATCTCGTTCTTACCTGGCAGAGTAACACCTATCTAGTGGCAAAGAAAAATCAACTTAAAAATTCTTATCACCTGAAAAATCTATGAGTTCCAACATAGTGAAGTCAATTTGACAACACTTTTGATCAATCATTAAAATACTGTTCTATGTAAAGTTAACATTTTTAAAAACTCCTACCTTGGGTTCTATTCTCTCTGCTGTAATTTCTTCCCTGGTAAATCCAGACCTCACCCTGTTTCTTCATTGATTTGTTGGGAGTTGAACTGAGCATGAGTGGGTGATTTTCTTTTCCAGGCTATTGGTCAAAGCTGTGGTCAGTACCAGTTTTGGCCAAGACATGCCTGACCCAGTTCTGCAATGAGCAAATGACCAAGAAGCTGGCGTGAGTCTGAGAAGCAGGGTTGCCAGCAGGGCAAAACTCTCAGCTTTGTTAGGTGTATTTTTAGGTCTTTTCACCTCTCCCTACTCTTTCATTAATTAATTACTATACCTCTTATATCAGGCCTTTATATTTCTTCTTCCTCTTAGTCCCAAGTGCCTGAAATCTGTTACTTCCTACTAAGTTTTAGCAAATAAGTCAGACAGAGGTTAAAATGCTGAGAAGTAACTGTTCTCCTCTTAGATAATTTTAAAAAGATACTGTAGTGGGGTAGGAATTGGGTAGGAAAGCATAAAAATGTATTAAAATAGAGTGAGATAAAGTTTCTAAGGAAATGATGAACACATAAATAAAATTGCCTTTTGTTGCTATATACACTCTAATGTTTGAGCTCAAATATTCTCCCTGTTTTTTTGCGGGGGCTGTTTTCTGGAGAGGCATTTTTTTTTTTAAACAGGTAAGATAAGCTTCATTTTACTGACTATAATTGACTAATGGTAACCATAGAAAATGGCCCTTGGCCTCCAATTTTTGCTCCCTTGCCAATGAATCAGTCTGCCTAGGGTGATGATTTAATTTTCATGGCGTTTGAATTACAAATTAACATTTGCAAGTATAGATTTGAGGGATTGTGCTGAAGCCTAACAAAGTTCTCTGAGGACGATGTGCCCCCTTGGGCTACATCATATAACTTCCTTATTAAAGTGAAAGGAAATTACCTTTTAGTTTTTTTTTAGCATATCAAGTCCTCATTTTTGAGAAAGGCATCCAACTAACCTACAGAATCTTCACATCTCATAGATTTTCCTGTATCAAAATATTTCATATCTTTAGTTTGCATGCTGCCTATGGATAAAGTTAGCTTAAAATGATTAAGAAACTCAAATGGTTGCTTCTGATCATTGCAGTCGTTCATGACTACAATGTATAAGTCTAGCCCATCACCATGTAGATGCTTCTTCATTGTATTAACTTACATTTGTGCTTGTGGTTTAACTTTTAAGGAATAATAAAAAGAAAACAAAGCTTTGACATTTTTCAGACTTGGTTTCAGGGTAGAATAAACAATTATTTCTTCAATTACATAAAATTTGGTGGAATTATGGTATGTAACAACTGCATTTGGAGGGCAAAATTCATAGGTTTCTATATTATGGTTTTCAACTTTATTCTATGGTATTAAAAGTGGATTTTCGTGAACCCTAATGGAAGATATTTAGAGAGAAAGACTACTATGGTTTCCTGTAAGGTAGATTGAGCAAAAAATTATAAAAACAACCTAACGCTCTACTGTGACTAACATCTGCAGCTCAACCTTTAATAGACTCTGGAAAATAAACAATGATTTCTAGAAAAGAGTGAAAAAGCCAAAAAAGAGAAAATTTAATTAGTGGTGTTCTACCTGTGGGGAACCCTATTAACTGTGGAAAAGAATAACAAAGTCAGACAAATAAAGTCTAACAAAAAGTCGTGTGTGTGTGTGTACTTGTATACATCCACATACACGTACTTATCACAGACATACGTGAACTTTGCAGTCAGAAAAATTTGGAGTCCTAAGTATTTGGTTAAATGCTGAAAACTGATACTAAATGGATTTATGTAATGCAAATTAACTCTTTTGACACAGATTGATTCTATTATGAAATTATAAAATTCATACAATTTGAAAATAAAATTTTGTTATAGAATACTGAAGCGGATATTGGTAATTTTAGATAAGTTTAAGTGATAAAAAGAGGACTTTTAATGAAAATGTTTCTTATAAAGTTGAAGGAATTAAAAATATTTTGTTTACAATTTTAAAAAAAGCTCAAAAAGGTTAAATTCTATATTTCCTCAAATGTTTACAAAATTATAGCCTAGTAGTATAACATTTGTGCATCATTTTTTCAGCAGTATTATGCTATCTACTGTCTGATAATAGGATTCCTATTTTTTATTTTATAAAAATAACACAAATTGATACTAGGCAAAGCTATTGATTTTTCTATAATCTTATTTTTTACTGGCAAATTGGTAATGAAATTGTCACTTTGTTAAGTGTTACATTACCTACTTACATCTCCAAGGAAGCATCTGAAGAGATCTCCCAATTATTTTAAGATCAGTTTCACTGCATTACTGTTAGAAGATTTTTTTATCATAAACTTTTAGAAGAAATATATTTTCTTCTTTGATTTTTGTTCTTCAGTCAAGCCCAACTCAAATCTTCTATATTTTGTTTTGTTTTACTTGATGAGCTAATCAGTATTGTCTAACCCTAGAATTAAGTAGAACTTAAGCAATTTTAGAAAGAAACAGAATTTTAGGGGAAAAAACTGGCTCTCCTTATCCATTTATTGCTTCTAAAGTACAAATGAGGAGTGGGCAGAGGGTTTATACTACTATGCTTTGGGTGTATGTGACTTGTTTTGTTTAAGGAAAATAATAAATTTTGAATAAATTGAGTCATTTGATTAGAAGGATTATTTATTATACTAAAAATATGTTTAAACAAATATGACTTTAGTCAGTTTTATATGATGGTGATGATAGTGGCTCACAATAAGTCATGTTTATTATGTGCCAGGCATTGTGCTAAACATCTTACATAGATTGTCTCATTTATTCCTCCCAAGTCTTATGCTGGGGTCAGAAAACAGGCTGGGAGAAATTGAGTAGTGTGCTTGTGGGCACTAAGTGGTTATGCTTTTTTGACTAAGGACTTCTTATTGTCAGAAATAACTCTCTCTCTCTCCTGTTATTGAATCAGAAACCTCAGAGTTTAAAACTTCTAATCTTAACATTAAAAAAAAATGAGCTGGAAATTTTAAATCTGTCTCATAAAGATAAATTTAACCTTTCAAGTAATGATGTTATAGAAATTACACTTCATAATCATCCCCCGGTATTTAATCTCTGATAAATGGATTATTTGTTGCAGCCTCTTATCTTCTCTCCTGTATCTAGACTTCCTTGTTCTCATCCATTCTATATATAACTGCATAATAATATTACCCTGATACAGTAGTCTCCCCTTATCTGCCGTTTCGCTTTCCACAGTTTTAGTTACCTGTAGTTCACCCAGTCCAAAAATATTAAATGGAAAATTCCAGAAATAAACAATTTGTAAGTTTTAATTTGCAAGCCCTGCTGAGTGCGTGATGAAATCTCTCTCCTACTCAATCCATCCCACTTGAGAAATAAATAACTTCTTTGTCCAGCATATCCACCCTGTCTGTATTCATTAACCCCCATTTGTCTAGTGGAAAAACATAGTATATAGTTGTCCCTTGGTATCCGTTGGTTCCAGGACCACCTCGCCCCCTCGACACCAAAATCTGTAATTGTTTAAGTCCTTTTTTATGTCTAAATTTCACTTCTTATATTTGTATAGGAATTTTGCTATTATGTTCATAAATGAGGCTAGTTTATAATTTTCTTGTCTTGAAATCCTCTTGTTAGATTTAGTATCAGGATATATCTTCATAATGAGTGGTCAGTGTTTCCAAAATTTTCTATTTCTGGAAGAGTTTAGTGTTATTTCTCCCTTAATATTTTGGTACAGTTAATTGGCGAAGCATGGAATTTTCTTTGTGGAAAGATTTTAAATTATGGTTTCAGTTTTTTTAATAGTGGTATGACTTCAGATTTTTTTCATTATTCATGTGTCAGTTTTGTATGTTTTGCTTTTCTAGTAATTTGTCCATTTTATTTAAATTTTCCATTTTTCTCTTTTTTACCAGAAAATCTTTTCACAGTATGTTTGAATATATAGCTGTCTTCTTTTTTATTCCTATTTTATTCTTTGTGTTATAACCCAGTGCTACTTTACTTATTTTCTTATTCAAATTGTTATAGCTTTAGCCATTGGGAAGTATAAATTTTTAAATATGTTTTCCTGGTTAGAATATCAAGAATAGGTATGATGTCTATTTTATCCCAAAATGTTAGCAAAAAGCCTGGCACCTGGTGGAACTCAGTATCTCTTGCAAAAATCAATTCATGATGGATGAATGAATGGAATCTGTAAAAATGAGAAAATACTATTAAACTTGTTTAGTGTTCAGTGATTCCTGAGTTATCTTCATTTTCTAAGTTGTTGGTTATTTTTCATTCCTCTGAGCTTCCAGTATAGGTGAAAATCAGATGATACAAAATTTAAAAAACAAGTAAAGCTCTGTTTGTTAGATTATACACGTTGAGAAGGATAAGATCATTTTTATCTGGATATCTGTCTCATTCCAGACTTTTATTTGTGATTTTAGTCATCTTGCCATTCCTTCAAGTTTTATAATCACCTGTTCTATATTAATTTAGACCCAAGTATAATTGACCTTGGTGTTTTTCCATAGATGGTTTTGCAACTTTTAGTTTTACTCTGTTAGCCAGTGTGACAAAATTGGTCACTTCAATGGCTAGTGACTTTGAGAAGAAGCTGAAAAGATACTTGTTTGTGGGGCTATATACATATGTGTGTATATATAGTTGGCTGTGTGTTGACGGAGGAATTGTCTTCACTTATTTACAATATTCGGCCACTTGCACTTCAGAGAAGAGCAGTACATTTTCATGTTCAAATTTGGGAACTTCTCACTATTAATCACCATCAAATACAGATCTCACAAATCAAAGAGAAGTTTTAAATGTCATTTATATACGCTATTTCTGGGAAACACCAGATATAGTGTTATTTGGGAAACTGTGGGTTGACCTTGCAAAACTCACATTAACAAGGCGGAAAAACACGTTTTAAACAGTAACATATCTAACAGGGAGCTTAAAAGAGCAAGAGAAAGTGTGTAGGTGTTCGGTAGTAACAACCTAATGGTACCACATTGTGTTTCATGAATGAGAGCAATTCACGAAGTTCCCACAAATAGGACCGAGTGCAAGAATATAACTGTCTAGTAGCTTTCTTTATCATTCATTATATCAACATTTTATGAGTCCCTACTAAGTGCCAGGTAGAATCCTGGTTGCTGTGAAAACAAAAATGAGTATGTTATAATTCTTCCCTGCCTGTAGCTCAGCTTAATGGGGAGAACTCAGCTCTTATAAATGTATCACTCATATTATTTATTTTAAAACTAATGAATTGTAGGTAAGATCAACTTTAAGAATAAAATCATGTCACCCATACAATGTGTCTCCTTGCATTTAATAAATCAATTAAAAAGAGGACTAGAAAAAGGCATGTCAGAAAGTTAATAGAGTTGATCTCATTGATCTCGTGTCTTGCTAATTAGTAGTGATTTTATAGGTGTTCTATGGTTTCTAAAACAAGTATATATTTCTTTAAATTTGAAAAATAAAAAATAAAACAAGAAGTCACTTATCTTAAACTACTATAATTTGCAAGGATATCTTTATGTTTCCTTGAATTTACTTTCATTGTGCTTAGCCAATTATGGGATTTTCTATTTCTTAGTATTTATTACATTAAAATTATTTTTTTGGAAAAAATCATTAAAATGCAGAGGTAGAAGAAACTTCCACAACAGACATTAGATAGCCTGCATGAGAATCTTTTAAGACAGAAGTTGACAAACTTTATAAAGAGCCAAATAGTGCGTATTTCAGGCTTGCGGTCCATACAGTCTCTGTCACAACTGTTCTGCTCTGTTTTTTAGCTGGAAAACAGCCATAGGTGTATGTAAACGAATGGGTGTGGCCGTGTTCCTGTAACACTTTACTTAGAAAAACAGGCAGAGGGCTAGATGTGCTATAGTTTGTCTACCCCCTGACCTGTGGCATTTGTTAAAAATGCAAAGACCTGGTTCTCATGCCTCCCTGAATCAGATTCCAGAGGGATACGCCCTTGGAATCTGCATGTTTACCCAGTTGCCAGTATTATTATTGTTTGTTATTTACACTTAAGTTTGAGAACTTTCATTTCCTTTACCTTCTGGGTTACCTGAGGCAGCAGTGTATCTTCTTCAGCATCACCTAGGGACTTCCATTTAGCTTGAATACTTTAAAGTTTGTGAAGCATGAGTTTATCAGGTGAACCTCTATTTTCAATAATTGACAGAGAAAATATGAAGGGAAAATTTCTGTTGAGTTAAAGTTTAAAAATGGAAACTCTAAGAGAATAAGGATCTTTTCTTCCCAGTTTCCTGCTGTATGCTCTGTGTCTAGTGTAGGGTGGGTGTTTTGATAAATATTTGCAGATTGAACCGAATGCACTCTCAGCATACAGTGATGACCTACATCCTAGTGGCTTGACTGTCCCTGTATTTGAGATACAGTCAAGTTCTAGTCACACCTTTCCTGCTTTTTATATCATACTTTTAGTTTCTATCCAACGTTCCATCTCTTTTGAGTAATTTGGGGGTTATGAATCTTGCCCTCAAGTATGTTATTGTTCCAACATTCATGATTCTGAAGCAGGATGACAGTTTGTAAGCATTGATAATTATATTAGCTAAAGATCTTTTGACTGTAATCAACAGAAATCAATATGGTCAACTTCAAAATAAAGGTATCCATTAGGAAAATGAGTTAGGTAAGATCTCAGCAACAGAGAGGCTTGTGGACCTTCTTTCTGGAATGTCATCCAACATAACTCATCTCCCAACTTTTTCCCATCTCTGGGCCTTTGCACATGCTGTGCCCTAAACCAGTTTTAAATTCCTGGAGAGAAATTGGAATTGACCCAGCTAAGGTCAGGTGCCTGTTGTTTAGTTTATTTATGTGGCTGCTGTGTCAGGAGTACCGTTATGTAACACCTCTCTGGAGAGAAAATCAGCTAGTTTAGGCTAATTTTTGTGCCTTAAAAAAAAAACTTTCATGTGACTATTTGGATTCTGGTTTTCTAAAACCTGTTCTCGTGTTTTAAGTTCTGCTACTAACACAAACCAGGCTGCAGACCTCTAAGAGGTCCATGAGCATACTTCTCTGTATACTACTGTTCTACTGTGGACGGTGTTGTTCTGTAGTTGCTGGGGACTTTCTCTAGACCTGAAGATTTGATTTGGAGACTTTCTTTAGCTGCTTTTAGCTGGAAGATTTGATTTTCAGTCCTGTTTTTGCTTTTAGATTATATTTATTTATAATATCTATCCCTGCCTGCTTACAAGAAATAATTGTTACTGGTAAGTCTCAAATCAAATTTCATGGTAAGAAGTGGCACAGATAATATTCAGACCTCTCCATCCAATCTATTCATCCCTGGTTCTGTCCCTGATTAGCTGCCCCATGCAGGCACTGCCCCGGCATGGTACTGGTCCTGCTCTGCAGTGTGAGGGCTCTTAGAGAGAATGACGTTCTTTCCCACTTAATAGCCCTATCTGCCCCATACCCAGCCTCTCAAGCTCTCTTTTATTCTGTTGTAATCTGCAAGGATTGACAGATGTCTCTCCTCTCCAAAAGCATCTTCTTCCCTCTGCCCACTCCTTTCTGGGCTGCGGTTTCACTGGCCTGCTTTAGAAAGCTATTGGAGACACCCAAAGGTCTATTCCTTCTGCCTGGAATGTGCCTTTTCTACATACTTACAAGGCTGGCTCCCTCTTGATTTTTGGATCTCAGCTCAGCGTAACCTACTCAGAGAGGGAGGCCTTCTCTATCACCCTTTCTGAATGATGTGTGCCTCTTCAGTCCCTCTTATTTATCTCAGTGTTGCAGTGATCACTATCTGGAATCCCTCTTCTTTGTATATGTGTTTATTGTTTGCTTTCCTCCACTAGAATATAAGAGCATGGATTTTGTCTCTAGCCTATCTCAGGTGTTTAGAACAGTGGCTGGTATAGTAAGTGCTCATTGAACAAATGAATAAATTAAGGCCAATTAGCAGTTTCCAAACAATCTTTGATGCAAAACAGTCCATATGCACAGCAATCCAGACGAGCTCCCCTATCTGGGATATATCAAAGCCACGGAGAACAAAGTTAAGCAATCGGTATCTTTTACATTGTGGGGAGCTGACATCACTGGACTTGCTGAACCTCTGATCCCAGAAGCAAACACGCAATCAAAGAAGGGTGCTGGGCATTTGAAGCTGCTTTTATACCTATGCTCTTAGGTCACCTTTCTCATCATCTGTGCCAGCTCTGTGTTTGCAGAGCTCACCAGAGAATTTTACCAGGCTGGGAAGAAGTTAAATGTGGTAGGTGTGATGGAAACTTGGCACAAGGCATACCTCTAACTCAGAGCACTTATTTTTGGTTCTTCCTTTCATAAGACCCCATCATTTCTATTCTCTGCTCAGTTGACAATACCTACATACGTCTCTATAGGACAGTGTTTTTTCCACTCATCTGTACAAATGCACATGTGCACATGCACATAGACCAGAACTGCATCTCTGAAAAGTGTTACATAAGCCAAGTCATGGCTTAAGCCACTAAAATGACCTCTGATCTTACAAGGGGGAATTATTTTGGAAAAATCTGAGCTAAAGACAAAGACAAAAGATAAGTTGAGTTTTCTTTAGCAGCCTTGATTTTCTTCCCCCAATAGCTATTCTTGGGTAGTATGCTCAATTATACATAGCTATTTTAATGTATAATTCATTTTCTTCTCACTGACTAGAGCTTTATGTTTTCCTTAGAGCTTCATGTTGATGGATCAACCTGTTGGTGAACTTATTTTAAATAGTTTTAAATGGTCATAAAATACTTCAGAAATCAAACTCTTTGGCCTCTTGGATAGTCTAAGAAGGACCTTTTGCTGTATTAGCTGCACGATAAATAATGTACAGTAAATAATAAGTCTCCTATATGAGTTTATGGTGTTCTGTACACATCACTTGGAATGCAAAAACAAAATTAGATCTTAACTTGCCAGGTCCTAGTGCTTCTCAGCTTCTTATCCTGTGTTATTTTAGACCTTCTAAGAAGACATGGAGGGGATACTGTTCTAATATGTGTCCTGAGAAAGCTATTTCTGTCTTTCTGTTCAACACTGGTATGAGGGTTGGTAATATCTCACCTTTTTTGTGTGTGCATGTATGGAGACATTCTCAGGTAGCTAAATTAAATTAAATAAAAAATGGCAATATAATAAGGCACAATGTTAAAAATTGTTTAATATGCATATAAGGTGTATGAAGTTCTTTTCATTATTCTTGCACCTTTTTCTGTTACTTTTAAATGATCTAAATAAGATGATGAACAAAATATCAGCAATATTCAGGGAAGTCAAGGTTGAGCTTTCCTGTGTCAGGTATCCACCTGTAGCTGCCCCTGCAGCATCTGTTTTTCCTTGGAGACTTCAGCCACAATAATCTCTAGGGAAGTTTCTGCTAAGCTGATGCAATAGGGAAATGAAATGTGAAGAAAGAAAGCTTGTATCTAATTTTTAGAATGCATCAAAATTACTCAGAGCAAATAACATTTTATAACAATAGAATTTTAATATGATCCTCTATTTGTATACATTTTATTATCTTTGAATTACCCTTTTTTCTTTGGGGAGAGTAAGCCAGATCCATTACCAAATTTTAATAAACCTTTACATTGTCAAATAATTTAAAGGCAAGTTTGAAATAGGTAATGATTATTTTATACGTTTATCTTGGGCTGAAATTCATATTTTCTAGTTTCAGGGTATTAGAGAACTATTTCTTAATAAAGGCAATACTAGAAACCCAAAAGTCAGAAAACATAAAAACAGTGAGATTTGAAATGATCCATAATAAGAATCCGAAATACCCAAAGGCAGAAAGTGAATGAAAATGCTACTGGAAGGAAGGGAGAAAGGAGAAGGAGGGATGGAGATAGGAGGGGAGCAGGAAAGAGGGAAACAAGGAAGGAAGGAGAGAGGGAGGGAAGGAGGGAGGAAAAAGAGGAAAGAAAGTGAAGGTCAAAAGAAAGAGAAATCTTTTTTAAAAAGACACATTGTACAAATATTGCTATCTTCCCTTAGCTGCAAGTATATAATGTAATTGAAAGGCAATCAAATAAATGTTAACAGAATTTTAAAATGATGTTCATCTTATGGTGTGATTTTACCCTGCAGGCTGCTGGCAAAGCCAGGGCAGTGTCAGATCAGTCAGAGCCCTTTGCTCGACAAAGCTTGTAAGGACCCTGTTGCAGTTAATGGCCAGGCCTTGATCTTCCCACCCAAGGAAGCTGCTGCCTAGTAATAAATCTCTGAAAATGGACCAAGAGCCATTTCCTCTTCTGGAAGTGCCCCTAAACCCACACGAAGTGTCATGTCACCAAATGTTCTGCTTTTGCAACTAGTGTGAACAGTTCTGTTTTGGAATGAGTGAGTTAAATTCTCTGAGTCATATTTTTATGAAGATGTAAGACTTAATTTTATAGAAGGTGCCAGTCTTCTTACAAGCAAGACTCTGGTTAAATATTTTTAGTTACCATCCCTTCTTGTCCCTGGAGATATCCTACTATCATTGTCAGAAATTTGGGGGATTATTTTTGAAGGAGCTTCATTTTATAGCTCCACATAAGGCAAAGGTGGCAATTGTACATTAAATCAATGCCTTAGCTGTCAGCATGGAGATGCAATTTTTTCCTAATCTTACTAACACTCTAGCCAATCACCATGGCTCCTCAGTCCATGCAGCTGCATAATTATACATCAGATCTCCAAAATGAATTAGTTTATTTTTAAAACAGCTAATTGCCTTAGTGGAGTCATGTTTTACCAGAAGCACAAAAGCGCTTTGTTCGTTGCAGGGAAATTTTCTTCTGGAATGACTGTGTTAGACTCTAGGTTCTGTGAATGTCAGTCATAAACAGCAAAATATCGACAGAATTCACTAAGATCACTAATATTCCAGCACTCTCCATTGTGATTCCAGAAATATTTACATGTAGTTCTATGTGATCTTAAAATGAAAATATCCCACTTAGGAATGTTCTCTGGCACAAGGATATGGAATAGAGCCCCTTTACATGTGTGTTTTCTATAGCACAGTTTAGGTCTCGCCTCTTGAAACCCAACCATGTATTTATTTATAAGGCAAACTCTCACTGATTGTTTCCTGCCCATTATGGGTGGTAAGCTAATTCTTTGAAATCAAGAATTTTCTCTATTGTAGTCCCAAACTTAAACTTTAAAATTTTGATTTTGAAAGCTGTTTTATTTAAATAGAAGCAGGTGTATTTAAATTATGTCACTCTGGAGGGGTAATGTTTTTAGAAAACATTGATTAAAGATTGTCTGCCATACGAAATGCCATGAACATCTGGTGTCTGTTAGCATTTCCCCACAGGGTAGCATTACCTTGGCAAATTCACATCAGCAATGCCCACGAAGACAAATGGATTCTTCCAGAATGTCAAATGAATAATTCCTATATAAAGTATTGCACCAGGGAGCAGCACCCTCATGACCTCTGACCAGCAAATTCTGGGAAACCAGATTATAATTAGAAGGATGATGGAAGAATTTTGACTGAAACCGATGCCTCTTAGTTATATGGTTTGAATGTTTAATAGCATGAGGCTAAAATGACGGGATAGATATACCTCTGTGGAACCCAGATGTGGTAAGACCACCACAGAGAGCCTCAGATCTGGCCCCAAACCCAGTATGACTGTTTCTGACCTGACCTGCATTCCCCCCAAAAGGCAAATTTAACTTCTCACACTTTAAGGTTTAAAGCATTAAGTGAATATTTTCCACCCCTGTAGAATATAAGAGAAGAGCCTAATGAATACCACACAATGAAACTTCACTTAAAAGTTCTTATTAAACATCTTGTTTCTTCCCCTAATATTCCTCCCTAATATTAGCAGCCAATAACCTCATCTCTTTTTATGAGTATCTTTCTTTTTTTTGTTCTCTGTTCACACAGTGTCTGGAATATATTGTATTGTCCTGAGCAGTTAAGCTATGGCTTCAATTTTATATTCCCATCCTGAAAAGCAAGCCTACAGTTAGCTAAACCACTCTTTGGTTTTCAAAGTTTTGCTGTTTAACATTGCCGCCTGGAGAGCTCATCTTCCTTGCCAAATCACTTTTCAAAGTAGTCATCTAATAATTCCTAGGAAAACATTCTGCTGCTAAGAAAAATAGGAATTCCTAGTCTTAACTATAAGAATTTATCAGCATTTGGGACTGAAAACCCCTCCCCAGAGCTGAGCTTATTTGGGCCCTGACAATGTTCACCCCTGTGCTCCATCTTTTCTCTGACTCCAAAAAAAACATAACATCCCTTCTAATGGATCTTTCATTTAACAGATTAAAGTAACTAATTATATTACAGTGAACTCTTACTAATCTGAAATATATAATATATTATCTTGTTTGAGTTAGCTCCCCAAGAACTTGAATATAAGGGAAATAATAATACTCTCCGAGTGCTAACTTGGCCCCGGTGAGCTGACAGTTTAACAATGGACAATAGACAGCTAAAAGCTGCCCAGGAAGGCCCAATATTCAATATTAAAATTTCTAAATCAAGACTGACAGAGGAGGTAATTAGTTTTATATACTTATAAGCAAGAAAACACATATACACATACATATTTATTTCAGGAACCAGAAGACTGTATTTACAAAATATAGTTGAGATGGGGTATTTATTAATGTCAAACTGTATACATGTGGACAAAATATTTTTTTTACTAGTAAAATACATTTTTATAACTTAAGAGCTTTTAGATGATCTCAAAATTTCTTTCTGGTTACACTTCCTAGCAGTCGTGAATCTTTGAAACTTAAACTGATGAGGGGCTTATCACTTGACAGATTACAGAAGTGAAACTTCCAGAACTTAATGTTGTGTTCGTTCTTACTATTTGCCATTATTCTCACATTGTGTGTACACAGACATTCATGAAAATTAAGGCTTTAGAATAATTATACATTTTCATTGACCTATTAATAACCTGTCACAGAATATCATGGCCTTCTGCCCTTTCTACTAGTAGTATGTTTATTCAGATATTTTAAATAACAGTAGCTATTTTCCAGTAGTTTTTGTTTTATTAACTTAAAATGCATTTGCCTATCACAACTGTATCGGCATTTAACAATTCTTGCTTTTGACACTAGAGACAAAGATCAGTCAATACTTTAATTGCGTGAGGGCTATCAACAGACATGAAGCTTTCCTTAAAGGAGTTACCATCTTTGGAAAAGAAATTGTACTTTTAAGTGTAATTTATACATTTACGAATTCTAAGCTGCACTCTCAAGATGATGGGCTGCACATTAGCTCTTTCTTTTTATGTTACATTACTTAATCTGGAAGTCAACTTTTTTTGCAGGTGCCATAGTAATTTCTCATTGTTGGTAGCAGAATTACAATGAGAAAATCTTGAAATGAACACATTTAGTTTAAGTTAAGCAAAAAAGAAATGAGAAAAAAAGTAAGCTTAGCCAAGATTCAGGTTAGTATTTTATCCAGAATATTTAGTGGCCTTAGAAAATACAAAGTGTTGCCACTTAGAATGGAAATTTCTTCAGAATATAGCCTTCATTAAATGAAATGTTTGTAATAAATATAAACTTTAGCCATCAATGTGTAAGCGTCCTTATTACTCAATATTCTTACCAATAATTGCTATTTATAGACTCCATTTTTTACCTGCCTGCCGAATTTATATTGTATCTCATTGTGGATTTTAATTTTTAATTTTCTGATTATTCATAATCTACAACACATTTCGTACTTAGATTGGACATCAGAGGTTCCTTTTCAGTGGATTCCTCTTTTTATGTTTTGCCTACTTTATTATTGGGTTGTGTGTTTTCTAACTGATTTGTAAATATTATCATTATATTCTGAATACTAATCACTAGTTGAATAAATGCGCTGTCAATGTTTTCTCTCAATGTGTCATTATTTTTTTCCATTTTAATTGTGTGTTTGCATGACAATTGTATTGTGTCTTATTTATCAATCTTTTCTTTCATGATTTGTGTTTTTCTATGTCTTATTAAGCAAATGTATTCCTAGTCTGAGGTTTTGAACATACCCTTTTATATTTTTTTTCTCCTAGAACTTTTAAGGTTTGCTCTTTGCACACAGATTATCAATCAACTTGGAGTTGATTTTTTGAGTGTGTGTGTGTGCATGCATGTGTAGCTTAATATAGGGTTCTAATTTCAAAGGATCTAATAGTTTAATAATATAAAGAACCAGTTATGTAGGCACCATTTATTGAAGAGCTCCACTTACTTGTCTATGATGCTAGCTAGCGCTGACATATGCAGTTATTATATATATACGCACCTAATCTTTGTTGGTCTATTCTGTTACCTTACTTATTTGCTTATATTTGAAGCAATAATTTAGTCTCTTTATCATAACTTAGCAGATAAGTCTTGAAGGCTGATAAGGCCACCTCATTTTGATCTCCTTCAAAATTTGCATGACTTTTCTTTGGAGTTTTGCTATTTCATATCAATTTTAGAATTAGCTTGTCAAGTTGAGAAGGATATTAATATTAAATATTGACTTTTTTCTATTCTTGGACACAACCTCTCTCACTATTAATCTTCTCTATCTTGTCTTTCATCTATGACTTATTAAATTGAGGGCACTTTATCTAATTTAACCATCACTAAGGGCATTATTAACATTATTATTAATATTATTTTACTATTATGTAATATGCTAATGGTTTACTATACTACATAATCTTGAGTTGGGTAAGTAGGCCTGTGTACCAACACTCAATTATACTAGATCGCAAGGCTTGGAGACATTGTAAGTCTTCTAATTTATTAGTATAAATATTCCTAATATTTATAAAGATATTTCTTTTCTTTTATGAATTCAACTCTGACTTTTTTTAAATTGGAAATTATCTGTTTCTAGCAGTACCCTTTTCTTCTTTCTGTTTTTTTCTTTTGAGCTCTTGCCAACCAATTGGTTAGCATTTTGTCTAAAAGTAAATTGACTTTGAGTAAGGGTTTAAGACAATAATTAATTAGCTACTATTTATTGATTAACTACTTATGCACCAGTGTTTGTGTTAGACATTTCATATGTCATCACAGCAAAACGTCTATTAGGGATTTATGATAAAAGCCAGTATGTAGATAAAACTGAGAACAATTTGCCCCAGGTCTCAAAGCCAGAATGACCTGTGGTCAGGATTGAATCTGTCTTTGCTTTTCTCCCCGCGCCATCCTGCCTCTAATACATAGCAAGGTGTTGAAATTAAAGTTTAATCAGTGGCATTATGATGAAATATTTCTAAAGCCAGACAGCCTGATCCTGAGACAGGATCAGAACCTTGCCCTGTCCTGTGGCCATGAAGTTCCTGATTTTCTAGATGGTTTCTAGGAAGGCTGGGTGAGTAGGAAAGAGAGAGTTACCTGGGGGTTAGATCTGGAGGAGTCTTTCAGAGGTGGGCTGAACTTACTTACGTATTACTTACAGGGTAATCAAACTCATCGTCTTAACCAAACACTACTGTGAATTACTGGACTCTATGGGACAGTTTTATAAGGGTTATACTTGGTTCTGTTTACTCTGAGTCGAAGAGTTTTTGTCTCCAGTAGTCAAGTTTTGCCCCCAACATCCATTACAAAACCTAGAAAATCTCTTTTTAATTCTAAACAAAGATCATAAAATCCTTTCATGTGCATTACATAAAATAAGCAAAAGTATATAGGACAAATGATGATTCCTGATATGAATCTCCAGTTTATATCTCGCCTTTACCATGTGGAGACAAGTTCAGGCTAGATTTTTTTTATCTAGCATGGTCTGAAAGCTGGAGTTTCTCTTCTGGGTAGGTCACGTTATGGCATGAGGATTTTGGTCTGGTTGTTACTTTACCACGTCAGGCCCGTTGCTATTATTTGCAGAAAAATGATTAGTCTCTGTGTCTATAATTGCCTACAGGTCACTTTAAGTGCCAACTCTTCACCACAAGCATTTCTAAAAGGGTTTTGTTTTTCTCCAACATGTTCATCAAATGCCTGTTTGCAAGTTGAGTATTCCAGAGGCATGATCGCACAGCCAGGGGCCTCTCTAGTTCTGACTGTGTTCTGCATTTTCTCTGTAAAGTTATGGTAATGAAAAAGGTCAGATTCTGTTCTTTCTGGCAAGAGGAAAGGTCTGTATTGAAAGCAGGGACAGAGCCACAGACTCTGATCTTCTGTCCTATCACACTGAAAGGGTCCCCCCGGCTGCCACATTTCAGGGATATATTTTTAACTGTTTCCCCTCTATGTGGATATTGTTTGTATTTCTATCTCGATCTCAGCTCTCTTAATACTTAAGATGTTATTCTACTATTCAAATATTAGAAGTTAATGTGACAGAAGGATAAAATAGTATTAGAAGATTAAAAACATGCACAGTGAAGGAATATTTTTCCTTCATAATGTTTTCCTTCAGAATTATGAAGGAATACGATCTTGAGCCTTATTTTATTTTATTTTATTTTATTTATTTCTGGAGCTGCATGACATATTTTAAAGGTCACAGTATGAGGATTCAAAGGTCATGATTTCTATTCCTGGGCCACAAGATAAAGTGTTACGAAGCCAACATTAACACCCACGTCTGCTTGGTTCTACAGCTCATGGACTTCCTGTCTGCTCACTTTTGGTAAGGCTCACTTCACTTGAACACCTCAGGCCCTTCTTCCCAGAAGCCTTCAAAAGCACAAATATTTGCCAAAGGAAACAATATTTGTTGTATGAATATAAGAAGATCTTAAAATTAGAAACAAAATAAAGGCCAATGTATTTTTTAAGGTATTGATCAGAAGTTTTGCTTTTGCTGCTGCTTCAGTTTCCCCAGTAAGAAAATTAGTCAAAGAAAAAAGCACTCAATTATGTGTTTGATATGTTCTACAAAGAAAGATGAAAGAAAGGGGAAAGATTGCAGATGCTAATGAGTAGGAAATATGTGCTTAGGTTTGAGGTAAGAAAAAAACTGACTTCTAATTTCTAGGTAAGAAAACAAAGGCATCAAAGGGTGGTGTGTGAATGAATGTCTCAATGAGCAGACCACGATTCCTAAAATGAGGGAGAGATCATTTTATGCAACTAGAAAGGACATTTTAAAAACCATCGATATACAATTGGGTTAGGGTGATTTGAAGAACCTAATGGAAAATGAGGCAAGTTTAAAAAAAATAGGAAGATAAATCCAAAAATGGAGATCTGTTTGATAGTGGATGTGTTTTGACTTATGAAATGTGTCAGCAGACATCATTGTCAAGATCATAGGTAAATCCTGGGAAGAGTGGATGTGGAAGCAAGAGTGGCCATGTTACCTAATGTGTCTTCTTATTCCATTCCCCCTCATGTGAAGAAGCTTTATCCTAGAAAATCAGAATTGCTCCTGGATACACATAGCAGCTTCTAGGGGAATTTTTTTTTTCTGGAGATAAAATTAAAAATTTGTACAAATCAAATTATTTCTGTCTTTTCTGTCAAATTGTCTAAGACTGATGCTACATTGGCAATTCTGTTAAAAGTTCAAAGTTAATAGATTTTATTATAAAAAAAGCTGTTATCATGACTGCCTATACATTATACTCCAGTACACAGATTCAAATTTTTTAGTATCACCTTAATCTTGTTCTCCTGAGCTGATCTGATATACATTTAGATGTCTGAAAGCCAATATACTCTACTATTTAATGATTCAAACATTCTTGAGATGTCATGATAATCCATGATTCATTTGCAAATAGCAAAAAGACTACTTTAGGTCAGCCCTAGACTTGCTATTGAAAATATGGCTCTAGGTGTTATACCATGAAACACAAAAGTAGCCATCTTAGCTGTTTTGCTAATTACCAGCCCTGGGTAACTGGGGCTTAAGTCTTGAGAGTAATTATGGGACCTCATTTCTCATCCCCTATATTGGTTTAAGTTTTTATTTTTTCATGTAGTGTTCTATATGGTTGATCTTGTTTTAAGTTGAGGTACATATTTTAAACGAAACGTAATACCTGAGGGTTTTAAATGTTATTTCCTACTAATATTTTCTCCCTAGCTTTATAAAGAGGAGACACTAAACTGTGTTTGAGAATTCTCTTCCATTTCGTACTGAAAACATTAATTGCTCGTAGACTTTAGTTTTCTTTAACTAGGCTGTGTTCCATCAACTCACTACTTAGTCATAATTTAAATAGTCAAAAAATAATTAATTTTAATCAAAATAAGGTCTTGACTTTAAAATAAGTGAATTTGGCTTCCAAATGGTTCCTTCTACTTATAGGAAGTACTTTTGAAAATTCCCTTCAGATGCAGCCAAAATAAGAAGACAACAGTCCCAACTTCATTACAAAAAAACAGGTTGTTATTGCTTCAGATGAAATTACTAATGTTAGTTTATTGATTTTTAAATAGACAGTCCCTGCCATCTGGAATGAAAACATTAGCTGAGGGGAACGCATTGTGGATTGAAGATATCCCTAGGTTTCAATTAAATGACAAGCACAGATGTAATTAGGTGTACCCAGTGAAGGTCCTGTGTGTCATGTGAGTGCTGTTATTAATCTCTGTTCCTCATACTGAAGTATCCAACTTGACCTTACAAAGTAAACATAGAAAATATCTTAGTGTATACTAGTCACCTTCTTGTTCATTATTTCCATTTTGCATTTGGCACTTAGGAATCAGTGAGTTGTTGAAAGCACATGGTTTATTTATCAGCCTGGAGAGTGATATTAACATGATGAGAATTTCCATTCTGATTTTTCTTATCTAACTTATATATGCTCATTTTTTCCCTTTAGGAAACAGCAGAAACTAATGATGTTTATATTCTGTTTACAGAGTTACAGTTGATCTTGAGATATAGGAATTATCTTACTTCAGAATATAGAAATCTAAGTAGGCCCTCAGCTATTCACTTCTTGATATATATTAATAATGTGCTATAATTATAATAACTACAGTGTACTGAGTAACTTTTATGTCCTTGCCATAATGGTAGGAATTTTATATTCACTATTTCTAAATATTAAAGCAACATTGCAAAGCAGATGTTAATAATCCCATTTTGAAGATGAGGGAATTGTGACTTACAAACTTCAAGTGACTTATCTAAGCTATACAATTCATAACTGGCTAATAAGTGAAAGAGACAGAATTCAAGCCTAATTCTGTCTGAGTCCAGAGCTGCTTCTCCACCCAATAAGTCACATTATTTAGAATGTTATGTAGTTGCCCTTCCTATAAAAGAGATTCCATGGTTCTCATGAATCAAATATAAATTTCTATCTGAAGCTGAAGTTTCCACAGTTTTCAGAATGTATCTCTGTTTCATTTAGAAAATACAGGAACATAAAGCCCCTTCTTCAAAAGGCCTAGACCATGTAGGATCTCTTTAAAACTGAAAAGGAACTCTTCAAGTCAATGAGAATGTAAAGTGGAACGTCTTTTGATTAGAGCTTTGATGTTTTTAGAAGAGTCATGTCACTGCATCCTGTGGAATAACTGCAGCAGGAGCCAGGCTGGCCGCTAGACACAGCCAAGGAGAGCCTTCAGAGTATGGGAAGAATTGCTAAAGTTTCCAAAATTTTATTCCACATATATCCATGTAATCAACACATATAAAGTGCTTATCGTTCGGCTGGACAGTGTGCAAAGGCACGGAAGAATGATTTGTGTGGGTAGAACCAAGAAATTGTATTGGGTAGTACCAAGGAATTGTGTATGTTCCTGACGTTTCAAAAGGAAAATAAAGGATTAAGTTCCTAAGTCAGAGTGTGGTCAGAACATGAATGGCATTGGAGGCCATGGTTCCCTGTTCTTGGAACTGAAATAAGAGTCTTGAAATAGGGAAGATTCCATACCCATGGTATGTCTGATGAACTCAGTGATATGACCAATTTTAAATGTTTGTACTTTAATTATATGCCATTGCTGTAACATTTTTGATCAGTCAAAAATAAGTATGTTTTGGGTACTTGCTATTTCTTAAATTTAGTAGTTGACACCCAACAAGGTCAAATTATGAAGTCTGAATTTATTTGCAACATTAAAAAAAAGCTGTTGCTATTTTCAGAAGTAAGCATCCTGGCATTCTCTTGATTTAACTTAGGGATAGGTAATAGTTTGGTATTGTAAGTATCAACTTGACCTTTGTAGCAAGAAATGTTTCTTGGTTGAATTTCTGATGTCTGCTATACTTTTATTGGCGTGTGGAAATTATTCTTATTACAGCTCTCAAATGTAGTATCAATCCATATGCTAAATATGACTATTAATTTTTGGTGATCAGAATCCCATTTATTTCCAAATGATAAATATTAAAGGTGCAGCTACACAAGAAGGAAACACACTCTGTGGAATAATGTAAAATTAAAAATTTGAGGCATACTAAGTAGCAAAGATCAGAATGCTAATTTTACTTAACCGGAATTCTCCCAGAATTTTTATTTTCATAGCCCTGTAGCCAAAAATAGCATTTTTAATTTTAAACTAAGATTTTTGCTAAGAGTTTCTGGTCTTATAAATACCCTGTATGTACATAGTTTGGCAAACCCAGTATTGGTGAGTCAAGGTTGGTTTGTATTTTAAGGTAGATGCTATTAAAAAGAGAAGATGGTGCTTTATTATCAGTGTGAAACATTACATGCCATTTAAAGCAAAGACAAAGATTTCTGGTTGATGTGTACTGATATTTACATTCAGGCATATTAGTATATACACTAATGCAAAATTTGTGAAATACTAGTTTTAGAGTCCCAGATATACTGTATATACAAAGCACAAAAATATTGTGTTATAAGTTTCTCAAGTGACTTTTGCAGGGAAAGTTGAGTCTGACACTATAATATATTTCAGAATTTTGAGTCAAAATGGTATCATCAATGAAATTCGCCAATTAAAATTAGAGCATGTGAATACTAGCCAATGCAGTTGATAACCACTCTTTTAGAAGCTCTGCCATCACTGTAGTTACTAGATCCATTATTATAAAATGGAGCTACACTTGCATTTTTATATTAATTTCTTAGTGCCAATATCTTTGATACTTCACAAGAAAAGTATTTGAATACTTTGTTCACTCAGATTGTCCTACAAGATGATGATCACATTAAGGAATCTATGTGAGATTATTTCTGCTACAGTCTGATGTCTGACCTTTTCACTGGTTATTCTATCCTATGAAACAGCAACAAGGCAAGGAAAAGAAATGAAAAAAAAAAAAAAAAAGAAAGTGCAATTGAATTGCACTTGATTCTGACAAAAGATTCTTTTTTCAGATGTGCACTTAGCTTTTAAAAAATGTGATTTATATTGATTTGAAAATAACTATTGAGATTTTAACAAGTAAATGGTAAAATGAGTAACAGTGAAATATTAGATGTTGAACATTATGTTAATGACTTGGACCAGATCATTAGTCACTTAATAGGATACTCTGGAGAAGGAATCACTTATTTATAGCCAAATGTTTATCTAGTGACATACTATGGCGTTATACTAAGCTCTGGTGATATAACAAGAAGTAAAATTATTTTAATTGGCTGAATAAAGCTTCTATAATTATGGGAAAGGAACTAAATGTTTAATCAAATACATGATTCTCTTTAGAATTTATATAGTTCCTTAGAGAAATAGATGAGTAACAGTTTTCAAGTATTTTAATAATTATGAATTAGAAGTCCATAGGATGTGTTTATTATTAGACATTCTAATAAAAATAGCTACCATTTATTGAATGCCTATTTGCCAGGTATGGTATGATTCTCTGTAATCCTTATAATAACCTTGAAAGGTTTATTAATTTTTCAATCCTTGGTTATAAATTAAAATTCAAGGAATATTGAAATAAAATCTAGAGTTATAGGTTCTTATCAAACTGTATAGTAATTGCCTTAAACTGTCTTTCCTTTAAAACTAAAAATTCCATCAAAGTAGAGGCTGTGTCATTCTTGCATGCATTTATCCTCAGGACTTGCAATGGTGGTTGTAAAATAGTAAATGTTCAATATATGAGTGACTAACTTTCATAGAAAAAACAATCTTCCCCTGATTCTATTAAAAGGCCGTTAAGTTTTACTTGTCCCTGTAATTACAGGGCTATGCATGATCATGTTGCTTTCTTCTCCCGGTCTGGCTGTTCTGAGTTCTGCATAAAGGAGTTCATGTGCAACTGGCAAATACTCAGAAAAACTGAACCTAGAACAATGCGGCTTAGTGGAGAAAAGCAGTGCACACCTTAATTGTATAATGATGGTCTCATCTGCAAACTAGACAATCTTTTTCAGGATGATCCTCTTCAGTCTTTCATACCTCAAATGTTAATGGTCTTCTTCAGGCTGTTACTAGTTTAATTATTATCATTTTGAAAAACTGTTCTCTAATAATAATACCTAATATGAAATTGGACCCCTGAAAATAATCTATTTATATCTCTAGCCATCTAATCATTGCTTTGGACAGGATAATCTTATCTACTGGTTCTCAAACTTTATTGTGCATCAGAATCACTTGGAGGGCTTGTAAAATACAGATTCCCCCCAGAGTTCATTTAGTGGTTCTGGCCCAATACATTGCATTTCTAACAAGTGCCCAGGTGATCCTGATGCTCTGTAATCCCCTAAAAGTGGAATAAATCCTGGATCAACACATCCAATTTAAAGGGAACAGTTAGGGAAGAAATTATTTTCCATCAAAGCAAGGCCAACAATTCTAGAGTTTTTGTTGATGTTGTTGTTTAGTTTTCATATGAAAGTTTCCCTGCAATTTCATTGCTGATGTGTTTTCTCATACCTTTTGGGTCCAGTCAAGATTCCTTATCTGAAGACTGTTTGGTAGCCAATTGGGTTGTTATAGGACAGAAGAATCACTCATAAATTGAGTATCCACTGTTTAATAAGAATTGATGATGTTTCTCCAAGAGAGAGAAAATTCAGATGAATAAGCTACTTAGTTCAAAATAAAAATTAGTACACTGTCCTTTCCCTCTCTTTCCTGTTACTGGTGTGGAGGTGGTGGTCTAGGGAGTCAAGTCTGTTGCCTGCAGGCAATGTATATAACTTCAATGCTGTGACAATAGTGTGAGAAGTGTGAGGACAGAAGAAGCAGCAACATGAGTAAGAGAGTGAATGGAGGCCTTATAGCCCTTGGGGAGTAACCTGTAGCTTTTCTGTAAAGCACAATTTAGTACTTCAGGCAAACAAGTTTTAAATCTTATTCTGTCTCTAGATTCTAGAACCATAGTATTTGGTACTGCATGAAAGATCTGTGCTTGATTACAGATGAACAGAGGATGAATTATTATCATTGAATAAGTCAGGTTATACTTTCTTCTTTGCTTTTTTCCAGGTGAGTCTTCAGTCATCTAGATGACTGAAGATATTTATGGAAATATTTTGATGCCATAGATTTTTTTAATCTATAATTTAAATTTTTAGTTAAAGTTGAATCTAAATGTTTAATTAAAAAAATCTGTTTTGCCTATATGCCCATAAAAAGAATTGGAATTATCATAATTACTTTTGAATGACATTTTGCATTAGGATTCAGTTCCCATGCTGATTTTCTATTAAACTGGGAACCTGGTTTTTTTTCCTATTCTTTTTCACTTATTATTTAAATAAATGTAAAATGTAATATTCAGATCAATTTTCAAAATGTTTAGTAAATTGAATTAAAATTGATTACACTGACATTTTAAAAACTGTCCATCTATTCTAGCCTGGCATTCATATTAGCTTGTTACAGTTCTTGTAACATAAAATTTAATGTATTTTTCCCTAGTCAGTAAAACTGGTTTTATAAATACCCAGAAAGAATCTAGTCACATTTTTTTTACCGACATCGTTGCAATGATGTGAGAAGAATTACCTCAACATTCTTAATATTTAAGCTCTTGGATAACAGAACTATGGTGATCAGTATACTTGGTGGAGGTTTTAATGATGCTATTTTTAGCTCCCAGAAACCAGTGTTATCTATTTTATGTGTCCAATGTCTTTTTACTCTAAACTAAGTTTTCATTATCAAAAGTTGAAAGACAAGACTGCTAATGACAATAAAAATGCTGGAAGAATGCAGGGATGAAATATAAATAAACCTCAAGTTAAATAACTTGGTCAACATGAAGAAGACCGATTATTTATACTATTTTATATGGAATACCCTGTCCTGGAACCTCTGAGAAATGGATTGTTACTAACTCGCTCTATTGGAGTTTTATTTTATTTTATTTTTCATGATTATAAAAGCTTGGAGAATACTTTTATAAATTGTAGTTTGAGGGTATAATTTACATGTAAAACAACAAAAGATATATATTATGTCAATACAGATGGTCCCCAAGCTTGATGGTTCTGTTGCTGAACCAGGTTCATCCTGCCCTATACACACAATGAGCCAAAATGCTGAAACACCGGAGGTTTGCAGCAAATAGACAGCTTACTCAAAAGGTGACCGACCTCGTGAGGAGATGGGAGAACAAACCCCAGATCCACCTCCCTGAAGGCAAAGGGCTAGGAATATTGATGGGGTAAGGAATAAAGAAGCAGGGTGGTCTGAGGCTTGGGGAGCGGGGGGAAAGTGGGGAGCGTGGAAGGTGATTGAGAAAAGGTGTGGTAACTGTCAATTCGCACAGGTGTAACTAAGCTACAGGTTTCTGCATGTTCAAAAGGTCACCTAGCAGGCACCCGGCATGCCTGTTTAAGGGTCCGTGATCCTCTCCAGTTTTAACCAGCTCACTCTGACCACACACAGCTGACTCCAAGTTCCTAGAAAACTACTCAGGCAAACATCTTATTGTTTAGGCTGCGTGCCCTTGGAGGACATGCAAATCTTAAAACAATCTTGATCAGTGAAGGCAGGTGAAATGGATTTGACTGATCATTATGTACAGTTTCAGTTCCATCTACAGTTTTTGACTTTACTGTTGTGCAAAAATGATAATGTATTCAGAAGAAACCTTACTTTGAATTTTGATCTTTTCCCATACTAGTGATATGCCTTTTCATATTCCCTGAAGACGCCGGGCAGCAGCAAGGAGCATAGCTCCTAGTCAACCTCAGTCATCACACAACCATTCTGTACCTGCACAACCATTCTGTTTTTCACTTTCAGCACAGGATTCAATCGAGTACATGAGATGTTCAATATTTGATTATAAAATAGGCTTTGTGTTAGATGCTTTTGTCCAACTGTAGGCTTATGTAAGCCTGAGCATGTTTAAAGTAGGCTAGGCTAAGCTACAATGTTTGGTAGGTTAAGTGTATTAAATGCATTTTGATTTAATGATATTTCCATTTTG
The DNA here is from genome assembly GCF_009834535.1 of Camelus ferus. NCBI lineage: Eukaryota > Metazoa > Chordata > Mammalia > Artiodactyla > Camelidae > Camelus > Camelus ferus. The sequence goes on along the minus strand of NC_045702.1, from coordinate 49,935,251 downwards.
GGCTTTATCAGGAAGTCACCCCCATCTTGGGTCAAGGAAGATCTGTACTAGGATTTTTGTTGTCTCTCTCATGTGTTTACCACTAGTTTTATATATTCTGTTTCAAACCACTCTGAGACAATAAACAGTGCTTCTATTTTTCATCAGTAGGTAATATTAAAGCTTATTCTGAATATCTAAGATAATTATTTGCATTCTAAGGGATAAGATGGTGGATTTGAGAACATGAATGCTGGACCTACTTGGTTAGACTACCTGTTAGAGACAAAACAAATCTCTTTAGCCGTAACTCCATCAGACAGTACTTTTGCATCCTTTTTAACTCTCAGAAATTCTCTTTACTTTCTTTATGTGTAAAAGAGAAAGAACATTTGTACTACGTACGTGGATTTCAGTTATTTTTTCTTTCCAGCTTTATTGAGATATAATTGACATACAGCACTACCTAAGTTTAAGGGGTATGGCATAATGACTTACATACATCATGAAATGATTACAGTAAGTTTAGTGAGCATTCATCATCTTATTTAGACACAAAATAAAAGAAAAAGCAAAAAAAATTTTCCTTGTGAAGAGAACTCTTAGGATTTACTCTCTTAACTTTCATATATAATATAGAGCACTGTTAATTATATGTATTATGTTGTACATTACATCCCTAGTATCTTACATGTTATAATATATATATTATAACTGGAAACATACCTTTGACCACCTTCATCCATTTCTTTTTCCTACCCCTCACCTCTGGTAATGACAAATCTGTTCTTTTTTTTTTTTTAATGAGTTTGTTTTTGAGGTATAATTAACCTATAATACTATGTTAGTTCCTGGTGCACAGCATCATGATTTGCTATCTATATATAACAAAATTATTTCAAGTCTAGTACTAGACTTAGCATCACTGTAATCATCCACCATATTTTTTCTTGATTTTTGCATTATATGAGTAGTCATTGTTCAAAAGAAATCTTACATACTCGAATGTAAACAGATAAAAGTAAGTCTGCCCTGGTTGGGGGAAGAACCTCTTCCGAAGAACACTGTGAGTTACCTCGCAGGTGCCTTGGCATCCTGGGGGACAGAGAGTTTAGACACCATTGTAGGCAATCTCTAAATTTCTTCCTAGGTCTAAAAAGCTACGGTTGGTTACATAATCCCTGAAGTAAATTGCCAGATCCACAGGATTTCCACCCCTTGAATTTTATACACCAGTTTCTTAACTGAGTGAAAGTTTACTTGTAATATCAGATGGAATTAAAACAGTTTTTCCACTGAAAGGAATATAAGGTTTTTCTTGTTTAGCTTAAGTCAAATGTAGTTTGTAACAACTTTAAAAAATTTGTAATTTTTTTTTGGTCCAAAGATAATTGCTTAATAAGTAGGAGTTAATCTATGAAAGAAGGAAAATTCAGAGCCATTTTCTACTAATGCCTTTGGAATTACATTTTCTTGCCGATCTACTTTAAAAAAGGGAGAAGAGCTACTATGACCAGTGGATTTTCACTTTAGGGTTTGCCCTTGGGAGTGGCTAGATGCTAGTAACTCAATTTGTGATGCAGAATTTATTTCTAATATAGAAATGATGTTCTAAGTGTACACCAGAGGCTACAGGATTTTTAGTGCAGTATACTATAGCTCATTTACAGGTGAATTCCACAATGTGTCTTATTCTGGGAATTCCTCAACTATTATAAATGTGATTTCTATAGGAAAGTGAGGTTTGTATTTCAAACAACCAATGCAGAGATGAATGCAGGGTGTTCCAAGTTGGGGACTGACCATATTTACTTATTGATCCACAGGTGCATATATTTAGTAATTGTGCATCCATCTATAAGAAAGTACCGACACTTTCTTTTTCCCTTTTGCAGGAAAAATTGAATTTAGCCTGAGAGGTAGAAACAGAGGGAACATTTTTAGGATTAAGCTGTATGTGTATGTGTGTATGTGTGTGTGTGTGTGTGTGTGTGTGTGTGTGTGTGTGTATTTAATTTAGATATAATAGAGACTGAATGTAATAAAATTGATAGGTGATACTAAGTTAGCATTAAGATTTGTGAAATGGACAATTGCCTTGCATAAAGACCTAGTGAAAAATCAAGCCAGTCTTCCATAAACATTTTATTCTAGGGTGTGCTTGTTTTCCGAAACTACCTCTACTAAATCTCCTGTCAGTCTTGAAACTAGAAGGCAGAAAAGCTTCTAGTGCTACAGCCAACTGCAGTGTAGCCAGAGAAACAGGCAACAAAAATAGAACACCAGGATTGCTGTGCGTGGGTGAGGCAGAAACCACATTATGAGCAAAAGCTTCCAGTATTATTTTAGAACCAATACAGAGCTCTGCACTTCTCTCCTTGCTCTTCCAAAAACACATAGTACAAAAATAAAATGAAATTAAATGTATGTGCATTTGCCCTCTTAGAATTATGATTCTTAATTTTTTTTTTCCCTTCCTTTCTTTGGAAGCAAATCGCCAGTCTGGAAACACAGTGTGTAAAGCAAGCTTGGAGGGAGGAAAGAGTTAATTGCTTTTAAGGCCCTGCAATAGAGAATTATGGTTTGAAAGATAGAGGCTGGACAGCTGGGTTTGCTGGGGTATTTTTAAATGCATTAATGCAGGCTCCAATCACTCGGCCATGCTTGACCTATTTTTGGCTCAGGCCGACCATTGTTCTATTTCTGTGCCTGTGGGCCATGCTGTTGTTGATTCATATGCAAATGGATTATCACTAGCTTTAGCCAACTTGAGCTGAGAGAGACCAGAGAGGGGGAAGAGACACACACAAACAGATAGGAGAAGGGCACCGGCTGAAGCCACTTGCAGGACTGACGGTTCTTGCAACGAAACTCTAGCAGCCTGAGGAACTATAAGCCAGGTTTAATTAGTTTCTTTTTCTCGTGGGTAGAGTTAATATTTTTCTACTTATTCTGACAAAGCCATAACCCTGAAGCACATTCCTATTGCCCACCTGCTTTTAGTTTCCGGGATAGCCTAAACTCCAGAGAGCTATAGCATCCACTTGCTCCTTTCTGCTTTGTACACAGGTTGGTAACAGAGGACAAGGGTCCAGGTCTTTTGAAAAGTGTGTGTCCATATTAACAGAAAGGAAATCATTGTCGAAGTTGATCCTCTGCTGCTTTTCCTCGGGGAGGAGGGAGGACTGGCCAGGGTAGCTCCTGGGGCCCGTGCACGGAGCAGTGATGAATCTTTCATGGAGCTGAAGTAAGTGATTGGAATATGCTGCAGACAATTTACGAGACTGACTCGTGTTTTTCTTCAGATGGGGTGGCGGGACGCGAGCAGCTCTTGGCTCAGCAGAGAATGCACAGTATGATCAGCTCAGGTAAGATCCTTTTTCATAACTGAAACATTTTCCGTGTGAAAGGGAGCTGACTTGGGAAATGGAGCTAAGAAAAGCACCTCGCTGAAGGGTTTGCTGCTTTTTGGTGTTGATGTTGCTATTTTCTTGGTGCGTCTGTAGGGTTTAACTTAGATCCCTTCCATTACTGTCTCTGTGCATATTCAGTCTGCCCAGGGACAGGCTGCTTCTGAATGAAATCGCAAAGCTTCTGATGAAGGTTGGGACTGAGATAAGTAAAATGTAGTTGGGGGTGTTTTGCCTTACTCTGCAGCTAGGAAAAGGAGGTCTCTACTGATTGTAAGCGTATTCTGATGGGACTTTAAAAATCAGGTAAGTTCATATTGGGGCTCCAGTTTAAATTGCAGCCTCCTCTAGCCTGATGATTTTTTATTTACAGTGTGCATACAGAAGCACGTCTATTTATAGACCTACCTTCTGAAATGTGTTTGCTACAGGAGTTGTGAAGGTAGTTTTATGTGGCTTTTTCTCATCAGCCCAAAATGAAACTACTTAGGATGAGATAAAATTATTATTAGCAGATGGTTATTTTCGTTTTCTTCAAAACATTTGGGGAGTCTAGCATTGTCAGGCAGATGCGATGGCGTAACACACACATAAAGGTGTTATATGCAGGTGCAGTGTTTTAAAGAATAACAGAAACAGATTCCCATTTCTAATTTCTCTGTGTCGGTGCTTGTGCTGATGGGAGATGAAGCTTGTCAGCTTTATCAATTTCTATTTGTTCCAAGAGCAGACTCTCTAGGCAATAGCACTTACTTGTAATTGTTGTTTTTCATATTTATTCCCTACAGCTAGCTCATAAAGCTTGGGGGACTTTTTGTTTTGGTTCTCCTGCATGTTTTGATCTAAACTGGCTTCAAGTTCTCCCTCACATCTTCTGCGTTCCTCTGTGGGCTTAATCATAATTATAGATCACCTAGATTTCCATGATAAGAATGTAACATAAAGCAGCATTTACTTAGTAGAGCTAGATGGGAAGGAAATATTCCACAGGTTGGCAAGATGTCTGTTTTTGGATTGAACACCTTCTCATCTCTGCATCTATGTTTGAAGCAAGTTTTCTTTAAACCTTGGTTAGTTATGATGATTAAGATCCTTCTGTTGAACCAGTTTTTTCACAAAATCAGAATAAAATGTCAATTTTGTACAATTTGGTGTGTTTATACTTAAGTGACAGAAATTATATTATTTAGTAGTGTCTGCTTATCTAAAGCAAAAGTACCAGAATTTCAGTACAGTTTGTTATCTTTGTGTCTATAAAGTTGACAAAAGCTTGGGGAGGGGTCAGCTGGTGCGTCTCTGATGGAACTGGTCATTTAATTTAGCATTTTAGTTTTTAAATATCAATCAACTATTGAAATTACTATTTTAGAGATCTTTTTGGTACTGCAGTTTATACTTTTAGTCCTTATCTCTGTTAACAAGTTTAATGTTTCTTTCACATGGTGGAAACAAAGCTGTGCCTTTCAAGCAGTGACAGTGCTGGCGCTGAATCTTGCTACAGGTGTTTGCAAGCTTCACTGTTTTTCAGTGTCTTTGATAATCATATGTAAATTCACCCCGATTTCAGTTGGCATTGTCATTTTCTGACATTTAATGATTTTTATACAAATCAACAATATTTTCAAGCAAGGAAGCACTTGAGACTGTGCTATTGTCAGTTTTACAGGAAGCAACATTTAAGCACCAGCTATTAAATGAAAAGTGATGTCAATTGACATCAACTCCCAAACCTGTCTGGTATAAAAATAAGGAAACTCCAATTTCTATTTATTTTTAAAATTTGAAACTTAAAAACATTTGCATTCTTCCTGCCATGTCCTGTAACATTTTATTTTGTTTAATGTAATGCACTGTTAAGTTTAATTCCCCTAGTCTTATGTACTTGAGGCAGTGGCTCTCAAAGGTGGATTCATCAGAAGTATTTTGCAACCTACTGATTCCTGGGGTCCACACCTAGTGTTTCTGATATAAATGGTATGAGAAACTGCCTGGGTATGGGGATTTTTAAAATCCTGAACAGTTCTAATATGCAGCAAATTTCGGGTATGTAAGTGTAGGGGGAATTGAAAGGGACGCTGGTGACCCATGTCAGTAGGGTTTGTCCTTTAAGTTAATTGCTAAATTAGGGCTATGTTTGTCTTAATTTAGCTACAAATGTTGTTCAACTCCCTTTTGGACCAGTGGCATGGATGTGATTGATAGGTTTAGAGATGGATGGAGTCTTTTCTGAAAGAGAAAAGGATAAATGGTAGCAGTGCAGGGTGGTGGAGGGAGCACTGTTCTAGGAGTCAAAAGCTCTGTGTTCACGCAAGAGCTCTGCTGCTAGACAATTGTGTACCTGGTTTACTCATCTGTAAACTGGAGAATAATGAAGAATAATGATGCGTACCTTTTGGCATTCTTGTGAGGTTCAAAGGTAACATGTCTTTAAAGTGTGTACTCACTATTATTATTACTACTTTTAGTGAAAGAACCTGGGTTCCTGGCTCTCCAATACCATGGTCAGTCTCGCTGTATAAGCCAGATGAGCTAGATTGTATGTCACATAGGGGAATGATTTTTAATTTTGATAATAGGTTTTCTTTAGTTATCTTATAAATGAGCTTTTTGGGGTTTTTGTTTGTTTGTTTGTTGTTTTTTGTTTTTTTGTTTTCCTGATCTGATAAGAATTAAATTCTTTCCTTGGGCAAATTGTGACTTTAAATCAAAGTGGTTAGTGTGTGTGCATGTGTTCTGTGAAATGTCTCATTACATAATAATCAAAGGCAAAGAAGTTGCAGAATATGTAATTGGACAGTGCAACCCCAACAACAGATTTCTTGACATTAATTGTTTAAAAAGCTCTGTTTTGTTGTTAGTCATCGCTTTAGAGTTCCCATTTGTTATTCTAGTTATATTGGATAATATGCATTAATAGATGGATGATTATTTTTTTCTTTCAAGTTCTTTATATACTATTGAATTACAGGTGTTTTCTATGGTTCCATTTTTTCCCCCCTAATATTGATCCAGCCAGGCTAGACATCTAAGGTAGAATTAGGTTCTAAAATGTATTCTGCTAATGTCTTTTTAACAGAAAGCATTATTATATTGAATCTTGGAATTCAGTATGAGTGATGCATTTTGCCAGGTCAGTCACCACTCTTGTGGCTTGTGGAGGCCAATATAAGTGATAACTGTGGCGGAAACTGAAGCCCGTACAAGCACTGACCCAGGTCACTCAGCAGTAGCTGGCAGAATTCGGGTTGTTCTTGCGTTGCCAGGCTTGTTGCTTAATGCATTGGACAGCAGAGCTATCCAGACAATATTGGAATGATTATTATGAAAGAATTTCCTTGAGTTTGTACGCATCAATGTAAAATACATTGGCAATACGGAAAACTCATATTTTCCCTATGCATTCTTATTTTAGAGTATAAAAGAAAAACATTTGAACCTAAATTCTGAATTTCCTTTAAGGAAAATGTGTCTTCACCCTGTCAGAATCCTTTTATCTCTGAGGGAAAAGGAACATTTTAGATTCAGTAGTCGTTCATGTCTACTTGGAAAGCAGAATCTAATTATGAAAATGTGAGTCTGTGAAATGCTCCTGTCATGTCAAGAATCACTTCTGGTATTCCCCATAATTACTATTTTGCTGTTCTCTAACTCAGGTTATCTCCACTTAGAAGGCTGTTATCAATTGGAATATTTGATCGGTAGCAGTCAGAAAGCTAGTTATAAATAGGCCCATTGAGAATGGGGACAAGAACGAGTATGTGACATTTCTGGGGTGACACGGGTGGCATAATTGTTATGTCCATTAAGTGAAAAAAATTCAATAAATCCCCTCCAAAGACTTAAATAAGCTCAAATTCTGAATTTAAAATCATGATTTTGATTTTAGAGATGAGACATTTGAAAATGTACCACATAATTTCTCACTACTGATCGATAATGAAATGATCCTAAAGTAGTAATAAGCCAGCACCTCCGCACCCCACATGCACAATATTCAGCATTGACTGAGCAAAGAAAATGATGCAGCCTAATGCAACGTATCTCAGAAACTGGTAGTCAAGGGAAAAATGGAAGCAAGGAACTTTGATCAGAACAGTGAGACTTAACAGGGCCTAAATCCTGCTCCTCCTTAGAATTTTTCTGACAAGATGACAACTTCCTGAAAATTCTCGCTAACATTCCCAAATCTGGAGGGAAGCAAACTGAGTGGATATCCCCAGCTTTTGGTGGTGGTGGTGTTTTTCTCTTGTGACTGAGGAATAGTAGAAAGGATTCTGGAAGAGAAACTGTGAAATGGAGGAAGGTGAGCAAACACTGCCTCTCTCGAGAAATGAAGGCTTCAGAGCACCACTAACTTGGAAAAATGATCTATAAGTCTTTGCAGTGAAATACCCTTCCCCAAGTAGTCTTAGAGATTCTACCAAGAAGACACCAACTCACTGAATCCATGGAATTGTCTAATATATATATATAATTGCTCCCCACAAATAGAGCAAGCAAGTTCTTAATAAGAACATAAATTCCCTAAAACAAGAGCTCAAAGATGAGACAATAAAACAATAGAATGGGATGAAAAGGGATATTTTAGGTCTAGGGAAACAAATTTAGAATGAAAAAAAGCATGATAATTATAGAACAAAAATATTCATTAGAAATAGCAGGAAACAGAATAGACACCAGTGAAAATCTTTACTAACAAAGAGGAAAGGCTGGAGACAATCAGGGATTAAAAAAGGAAAATGGATTAAAGCAATTGGAAAGAAGTCAATAAGAAAGACAAAGACAGTGTAACAAAAAGTTTATTTGTGTCCCTGAAGTTGATATTCCAAAACATTGAAACAGAAGATCATTTTGTAAAAGTGAAGAAAGATTATTTCACTGAAAAGGAAAAAAAAATCTGCAGATTGAAAGAGATTCCATCCTTTAGGAAAATTTGCTGCAAATGCCCAGCACAGAGTCATATCTATCCTAACTGGGCTATTGAAATTCAGATAATTCTTCAGGGTTTCAGGCAGGTAAAGCAAAATCTGCAGTGAGGGGAGGAAGGGAATGTGTGAAACTCAGGAAGGCTTTTCAAGCTTATCCAACATTCAGTGCCAGAAGATAATGGAGAAAAATCTCTGAAGTTGTAAAAGAAGTACAACCCAGTGTTCCACCTAGTCGAGATGTTATTAAAATATAGAGGAAATAGGTAGGCAGGTTGGAATTTCTCAAACGTGAACTAGACTGCTTGACAATGAAACCTACACAGTGAAGAAATGAACCTTAATTAAAAGCAAAAAATGAAATTCAGAAGCGAAGAATGCATACATAGTAAGATTAATGGGGCAAACATTGAATCCCTTTAGACACTATGAGATTGTGGTTATAGGACAGAAAGCAAATTTTATGAAGTAGGGCAATGCAAAAATATTCATAAAGCTCATCCATATGAGGCACTGGGGAGAGGTGAGATGCAGGAATGTGCGAAAGTGCTAATATCTTCTCCTTTCTGAGCAGGGACAGACTCCCTGATGCTTAAAATAGAAACACATAGTTTTGAAAAAAGACTCCAAACACTGATTTTTTAAAATAGTTTCTTCATTTAACCTTAGATCTTTTTGGAAATAGTACCTTTTAGAGGAAGGAAACATTTAGTATATGGTCCCTTCAATAACACTTTTTCATTATAAATACATTTAATTTCAACGTTTTTAATATAAAACTTTGGTGGTATGATCTCATTTTATAAAAGTATATTTTATCTATCTGTCTCCCAGGAGAATTTGTGTATAAATAGAAAGAAATCAGGTGAAATTGTGTGTGTCTGGTGGTTGTGTTGGAGTTGGTGGTAGAGGGGGCTTTTGTTTTCATTGTCATACTTTTTTACCTTGTATGAATTTTTATAATACGCACATATCTTGAAAAAAAAAAAAAACCTGTTTCTTACACACCCCCACAAGAAGCTACAGTGCCAAAATACTAACAGTGATTTAACTGTAAGTAGTAGGTATATAAGCTAGGTTGTCTTCGCTGCAAGTAACAGAAGAGTCTATTCGAAGTAATAAATGACAAGAGAATTTATCATTTAGTAACATAGCGTGGTAGCCAGGCAGCACCAGGGGATGAATGATATCAGCAGCAGTCAGGTTCTTCATACCGCTGTACTCCGCTGGCCTCAGAGTTGGTGTCATCATAAGACTGTTTCCTCCAGTAGTCACAGGTTGATTGTAGCAGTTCCAGGCATTGTGTCTACAAGAATGATACATTCCAGAGTTACAGATGAGAAAACTTTGCTTCCTTGGCTGTTTTCTTAAGGAAGGAAGTTTTTTACCCCAAATTTAGGTAGTAAATCATCCTTGGTCATTGAAAAGAAGGATAGGACCACTGTGATAGTTCCCTGGGACCATGGCTGAGCCAGGGAGGGTGGAGGCTGCAGCTAATAATCTAGTTTCTATATGGAAGAAGACAGGGTGAGAAGAATGGATGTTAGCTAGGCACCACAGTATCTGCTACAGTGTTCATTGGTGGTCGGAATTCTCTTCTTTATAATTTTCTTTGGTTTGTAATTTCTCAAAATATAAATAATCAAGTGAGGGAAGTGGGCTAAGTAATTTCTCTTTCAATTGAATTGTGTGTGTTACTTCATGTTCATGAAGATATATGTCCATTTAAACACTGATAATTTTTCTTTTACTAGTATTGAATAGAAAGCACTTCTTAGTACTATCTGTTGCTAGAAGGAGCCCCTAATAAAGAGATTGAGGTAATGGTAGAAGAAGACTGGATCTCTAGGTTGCAAGTCATTTTTTTAGAAAGGAGGAAAATCAACATTGTGGACTGGTGCATTACAAGCATATATTATAAATTTGAGTAAAATTTTCGTTTATTACTGGCTTTGAGGGATACAGAAACTATTAAGACAAATTTATCTATTAATGTGTAAACTTTTCAGTACATTAAAAGAGGATTGTGTTTAAAATATTCAGAATGCAACTTCTTTGCCAGTATGTTGTTATAATTACTACATTTCCAGAGTAATGAACAATTTTAACAATCTGGAATGGAAACTGCATTTTAACAATTTTTTCCTGAATTGGAATACTTTAAAAACAATCTAATTGGAATAAAAGCCCATGAAAGTGACTTTTAAAACAAGCTTTCTCTAGATGAAATTCAAAGATATTTTGGCATGTGCTTCAAATCAGTGTATCAGGTCTATCCTTTTCTTAAAAGGAAGTTGAAGTACTAGTAGTTAGTAGCTTGGGATTCGAAGTGCCCTTACTGCGGGTAGTTATCCCTTTTCTAATCTTAGAAGATTGTCAGTCAGGAAATGAAAGAACAAAAAAATGCCTTGTGCCCACTAGTTCCATTCTTCTTCCATTAACTCAGTTGCATAAAACAAATTTAATTTAAACATGAGTTTTTATAATACTAAATGATGTGTACTTTCAAATGTTATCAGAGAACATTATTTAGGATTACTCCATAATGCTATGCTTCATGAACACAAAACTAAGTAATTCTTACATTTTAGAAGTCCATTGTATTTATTATTTCCGTGTTAAATTTTCCATAGTAAAGTAAGTCATGGGTCTTTTATATTTGGTGTTTTTAAAATACCCAATAATTAAATCCAATGAAAACTACATTTAAGGAGGAAGGAAATTTACCAAACCACAGAGCGTAACTAGTCATTGACTTATGATTAAACTCTTTGCATGTTGATAAGGTTGGAAATACCCCAGAACTTCACTTTCTTGCTTCTTCCCCTCATGGTCTACCACTTGCATTTGATATGTTTCATTCGTAATTTATATTCAGTATTGGCACAACTGTAGCTGTGTGGATGTTATTTTCAATTATTCAAGGTAAGTTTTGGTGGGTGGCTAAGGCATGACAACATTTCCAAATTCGGTTAAAATATGAGAATGTCATAGAGTGTTTTTTTTTTTTTTTTCAAAATTTCAAATTAAAAACAAACCCATAAAACTGGGAAAATTTCAATGATTTTCTATTAAATTACATTGGGACCGAGAGTTCTTGCTTTAGTAGAAACATGTTTACCCAGAAAGTTTTCAGGGAACCCCACATAGGATAACTAGAAAAATGTCTGGAGAATGGAACTTGATTAAGTTTTATTGATGTTTTTAAAATCTGCTTACAAACAGAATTCAGGTATGTATTTGAATCTGTGATTTTATATCAGGAACTACTTATTTTAGATTAGAAAGAAAAATGATCACCATCTGTTATCATTTTCTTGGTTTTCCTGCCACATTCTACTCTGATCTAGTTGTTTGGTCTCAATTTAGTGATTGGACCCATATATTTTCTTTTTTTTTTTTTTTTTATTGCTGTCATTCTTATTATTGATATAATAAGCTAATGTTTCAAAAGCTTTTTCTGTACCAGGCATTGTTTTATCATTTAATCCTCTCCACAGTTTGATGAGGTATGCAGTAGTTGCAGTATATTTTTCAGATAAGAACATAGTTTCAGTGAAATTTACTGATGGTCATCACGGCTAGGACCTGGCAGGGTCAGGAATGGATTTCTTCTTAACCATGCCCCTACCACTTTTTCTAAAAGAGAAAAATATTTAGCATAGGATAATGTTTATCATATTTGTTTGGTGCTAAAAATGTAGAATCACCTATATTTATATGCAAACATTTAGGCACACTTCTTAGTCCCGAGAGGTTTACAGCACAAATAAGCAACTATGTTGAAAGGTTTGCTGGAAGAGCCTTACTTCAGAGTTCCAGAACTTGATCGTTAAACTGGAGGAAGTTAACACTTTACAGGGCTGAGACCAACTTAAGGCAACCTCCGAAATCCCATGACAGACACTGTGGACAAAACCAATATTCCCAGTGCATTTGGCCTATGTTTGTTAACGCTCACAGTAACATCTCACAGATCATAAAGGTAAGGTTTGTACCGCTGCAAAAGAGCACCATTATTAATGTGTTGTGGCTGAAGAAGGTATTTTTTTCAAATGTTAGCACCATGGGTTTCAGTTTCTTTCAACCAAAATGTCTGAATTATACCACCCTGGTCTTTACCTAGAAATGGGGACAAGGAGAAGTTTATAAAGTTTGTGTTTCCACTCAAGTCCTGATTTCTACATGCACCATCAAAGTTTTGAGCCCAAAGAATGATCTAGCTAACAAAATTTAGATTCTGCCTATTTTGAATATATATATTTGTCCAATTTGTGTCCAGTTTGGACATTTGGGTGAAAACTGGATGGCAATGTCTGTATGCACCAATATGATATCACAGTTTTCTTTATCTTAAGTTTTATTTCATTGGATGAATACTGTATGTTTTATAGGTGGCTTATGTATAAAATTCACCAGTTAGATGCTTATCTGGTTATTCAAGACCCAACTCTTTGGTTTCCTCAACTAATTTTGAATCTTGTTTGCTGTGAGAATCTTGAGCCATCTTTATGATTCAATACATTGTAAAAGCATTATTGATTGTCATGTTAATGACCAACATAATTTACTGCCTTCCTAGGGAAAAAAGCTTTCAGAAGATCATTAAATGCATTAAAATCTGCAGATGCCCACATGTCTGTGGCTCTCTTTAGCAGGCTGACTCCTTTGGGTCAGTTATTCTTAGCCTCCGTATTTCTATCTTATGGCATTGCAGGTCTAAGATTAGCTTGTTAGGCGTTATCATGCCATCTGAGTTACCTCCTAATATAACTCTACACTGGAATGATTATTTATAGAAAGAGCATTCTGTCATTTTTGGGTTATTTCTAGTAGTTTAAATAAAGAAGAATAACATTCAAGTGAAACCACAGATTCCTTCCTGCTGCCAAAACAACATGATAACTGTCTGCTTAAGGGGCAATAATGTTTAAATGTGTGCTTAGGGTGATTGCAGAATTCTTTTTATCTCTGCCACTTTGACAGAAAGGGGAGGCCTTTGGATAGTGATGTATAATGCTTATGGAAAGGCAGAGAGGAAGCCTTGATGCTTTCTGTCACAAAGCACAGAGGACTCTGGTTGATGATGACAACAAGCGACACATAGAATTTATTTTTAGAAACAGGCATTGCTAAGCTTTCTGTTTGGTGTTAATATGGCTCATAAACAGGGTTCCTTGCTGTTGACCCTTCTGGTGAAAATGATGTTTTATACACACACAGAGCTCTTTTTTTCTTTTTTCACTTTGCAGGTGATTCTATTATTAAGAAAAATATTAGAACTGTTTTTTTAAGCTAAGAAATCTAAATTCTATTAAATTCCTCTAATAAATATGGAGTATTTTTAAATCCCATGAAGCTTAGGATTAAGAAATGGTTTATGAAAGACAATTGAATATTATAAGCATAGTGAATATACAGGTTGGCTATAAAGTGTGGGGAAAAAAGTCAATGTACATCATAAATGACTGTTAATGATACATTACAATGCCTCTAAAATGATATCATCTATGCTTTTAGTTTTATTGCAGCAATATATGATATATAAATATAATACATAAAATATAGCTATAAAAGATTATGATTATGATGAATTAATGTAAATTGCTGATTTAAATAGATGAGATAAAATTCTCAGTATATTAAAAAGTAGGTATAATCCTCTGTTAGTTGTTCTGGTATAACTAACTCTTGATGAACCCAACAAATTTCAGGTACAATAAAATGTACAATTTCACGTTTAAGAATTGTTCTCTTAGCTTACTTAAACTGTATGCTTAGGAAGTGATACTTTGCTTTAAAATTAGAATTGTGATTTTAATCTGTTAAATTTACATTTTATATTTCCTGATTTTTAACTCATTGTTAGATGATGAAAGTATTAAAGTGGTATTCTAATACATTTCATGTTTCACATTAATCAAAATGCTTTAGAATGGATAACTTAGAGCTCTGTAGGACTATTCATAATTTTGTTATTATTTCCTTAAAAAGCATATTATCTTTTTTAAAAAAGAGTATTTTTGTGCTTGTGCTCAGTGTGAAGAATCCACTGACCATTAGGAATTTGCAGAATGACAGACAAAAAACAGGAAACACACAGCAATTCAAGTGTATTCTCAAAGAAGCCAAGATGTAAATAAATCCAGAGGGTGGAAGTAGAAGCAACTATAGGAACCAGTTGCATCCCAACCACTCTTAATTAGCAGGTTGAAGGTTTGAGGAGGGTGATGTAATTGTTTGAAGCTTTGAAAGCTGAGGCGAAATAGTCATTCATCTGTTCATCTTTTCACTGAAAAATATTTGAGAGCTATCTATGTGCCAGGTATTATTCTAGGCACAGAGGATTCAAATATGAAACAGGACAAGGAGGCACATGGTAGACTAACGGTTCAATTGAATGATGGATGGATAGGCTTCTTTAGATTGCAATGAGTACTAAGGGAAAATAAAATTAAAAATGGGATAGAATGTGACTGATGGTAGTAGGGGCCGTGTTAGCTTGGGTAGTCAAGTAAAGGCTTTCAAGGAGGCTAAGATATAAAGAACATCTTCCCAGTGAAAGTATGTTTTCCATCAGCGTTCCATTTGGGCTAATCAAAGAGAATGAAAGCACCATTAAAAAAGAACAGAAAATGTTACAGTGCTTTTTCAGTCCTCACTTACCTCTGCCTTATGCAAGGACTGGGGGAACTTTTATCAGCATGTAGATGAGAAAGCCAGGCTGTTGGCTGTGATTTTCTCTTTTTTTCCAGAGAGAGACTGGAATCAGCTGACCTCTTCCTAGGATTAATGCTGTAGAAATTAGGGACCTTGTAGAAACTCTTACCATTGCTCCTTCCTAAAGATTCATCTTTGTCCCTATTCCAACTCTTATCTCAACTATGCTGAAACTTCTTCATTATGAACCATCCTAGTAGTTTGGTGAAGTGAATAATTCTTTCCTGGGGGCCAAAAAGAAAGGGACCAGTATGTCCTCATCAGCTGAAGAAGAGAAGCCTGAGGACTTTTTCTCATAAACACAATATTGTGCACTTTTTAAAGGGGTATAAAATACAATATTCATTACATAGGTATTTATTAAACACCTGCAGTGTGCCAGGCAATTAATTGAGAGAAATCATGGGTCAGATAGCAACCTTGCTAGATAGCTGTAGAACTATAACTTCCAAACAAAATGTTCAGAATACATAATCTTCATTGTGTTGGCCAGTGGATAGATTTGTGACAAATTGTTACGATAGTTGAGTAAGGAAGTATTTCATGGAGGTGACAGATCTATTTTTAAAAAAGAAGAAACAGCAGTGTGCTGAGAGCTAGTTTTCCCCCATGTTCTGAGCTCTCATGGATAGGGAACAATGATGGATACACATAGTAGAATGGACAAACATTTTTGAGGGACTGACACATTATCTCACATGCTTGATGCCTCATGGGGTTTTCCCTCAACATTCCAATTGGTCTAAGTCAAATGGAATGAAAGCACAATTAGAATAGAGCAGGAAGTGTTCTGAGGCTATTTTAAACTCCACTGACTTCTGCCTTGTGGAAGGGATGGGGAAGCCTTTATTAGGGAGTAGGTGAGGGAGCCAAGGGAAGGCTGTCAGCTACAATTTTTCTCTAGCCTCAAGAAGACTGGGACTGAGCCAGACTCCTGGCCAACATGCTTTGTTGGATTCCCAGTGTAGCTTGAGAAAAATAGTTATTAGCTACCTTCTTTTTTCCCCCCAAGGATTGTCTTATTCAATCAATATTTTTTGAGTACTTGACAGCTGTATTTTTAAGCTAGATTTCTTGTTTATCTGTTATTATTGTGTGTATATACACACTAATAATCAGCTATTTCCTTTTTCTGAAATAACCCCTCTACTCTATTTCAACTAGTCTTCACTGGAGAAATTTAACTCTTGCAAAGCCCAGTTCAAATGTCTCTATATCTCTAAATTTTCCCCAATCCCCTGCAATACGTCCCCAGTTGTGTTATTAATCTCTCTTCCTTCTCTCTCCCCGCACCCCCTGCCCATAGTCCTTTAGTACTTTCTCAGAACATTCCCAGTTTCTGTCTTATACTGTGATTATTTATGTATGTGTGGCCCCATCCCCCCAATTATTTATATTATACACTCCAAGAGGAAAAGGATCATGTTTTACTTCTATTTTTATCCCCTGCAGTGCCTCCCACATAACTGATCCCTGAGACTATTTTTAAATGAATGAATGAATGATTAAAGTGTACAGTGGTATTGTATAAAGTCTGTTTTAATCATTTAAAAAATTTTTAGGAGTGATTCATTCTTTTATGTAGAAAATAAGTCCTCAGTTGTTTGTAAATTTGAAAAATATAGACTTCTGAGGATGTTAGAGCCTTTGACTCAAAATGTTAAACTATTCATTATAGAATGTAAGCTCAGTACTGTGACAATATGTATATGAACCTTTAAATGTTTCAATTATTCTTAGCAAAGGCAATTTTTGAATATTCTTATTGAATTGATTTTTCAATGAATAATGCCAATAGAAATTTCATAGGATACATGCCTACATTCAAAATGTTAAGTGTGAAATAGCTAATTTAAGACTGCCTGAATATAAATACATACTTTTTTATCCAAGGAGAAGAATAAATTTGGTTGTGCAAATGATTACAGGTATACATTTATATTATTCAAACACCACTTCACATTTAACCCTATTTTCCTCTTTGTGATACTTTTTATGTAGAGACAGTTTCTTAGATATAGGACAAAAATGAGTGAATTTTTTTTTTTTTTTTTTGGTTAACAATAGTATTTGAAAGAGTTTTTGCACCTCAGATTGCTATTTAGAATGTATCTTCATTTATTCACGCATTATTTAATTGGCCATATTCTTTGAGATGAGGGCAATGAAAGATTTTTTTTTTGGTAAATAAACACTTTATTAATCAAAATTGGAATGCCAAAGGTATCAGTAATTAAAAATTATCTGAGGGGGAGGGTATAGCTCAAGTGGTAGAGTGCATGCTTAGCATGCACAAGGTCCTGGGTTCAATCCCCAGTACCTCTTCTAAAAATAAATAGATAAACCTAATTATCTCCCTCCCTCACCTAAAAAATAAAAAACCCAGAATTTAAAAAATTATCCGAAGTAAAATGTCAGAACAGGAAATTTACAGAGTGAGATATTAAGGAAAAGCAGATGGAAGGAGTGAATCAATCTCTATACAGAGTTATTCAAGGAGAAGAATGAAATTTATGTATGTCTTAAGTGCAAAAGAACTGGTGAAGAGAACAGGTATAACATATGTAGGGAAAAGACATACTTTTTTCATGGTAGTCTTTTTGCTCTGGTTTAAACTTAAAAGTTAGCACACGTTAGGATAAATTAAGTACATTAAGGTTCAGAAAATTGAGTTAGTTAGTAAACAAGTATGAGCCAAGAAAGGAGTTGGATAATAAAACAAAATTTTGCAACATAGCTCTTGAACTCAGCTTAGTAGAGCACAGGGAATGACTGCTTGCCCGTGTTCTTTCAGTGACTTTGCAAATGCTGCCAGTTACCTTTTCTCATTATTATGGAGCCAGGTTCAGATTCTCAGTGCTCTAATAATCATATCGAAATGGAACAAATCAAGATTGGTTGACCTTGGATTTAGAAGTTTCCCATTCTTATATTAACCATTACCAAGAAATAAGGATTAGTTCAAACAAATTTCGAAAAGAATATAATTTTTGAAGCTATAAGCACAGTTAATTGAAAACACTCATTTGCTTTCTTTTCTGAAGATGAACAAAAAACGTTAGAAAAAAATTACCTTGGTATCAACTTGACCTAACTTGCATATCGTAAAAAGGAGCATAGTATAAACAGTCTCAGGCAACTGATGATTAAACATAATAAAAACAAGGCCCATAGTCTAAAATTACTTCCTTCAGATTTTAATCAAGATTCAACTCTTGGGGAGGGTATCGCTCAGTGGTAGAGTGCATGCCTAGCATGTATCAGGTCCTGAGTTCGATCCCCAGTACCTCCATTAAAACAAATAAATAAATCTAATTACTTCCCCTCCAATAAAACAAACAGAAAAGAATCAATTCTAACTATGCCTTATCTCAATAATTAGATGGAAATTACCCCACATCATTAGCCTGGAAAGATCAATGATTCCTTTTTTCAAACTTTTTTTTTGCCAGTATATAGTCCTAAACCTGAATAGGGATATAGCTCTAGAAAACCTTATATGAGTTCACTTTTAGATAACTAGAAAATGTATTAAATGGCTTTGTACACAAGGGAGAGAACATCTTTCTATTTCATTATCTCCTACCCAGTCATGTTCCTTGGGCACTGAACCAATATGTGGTAGAGATTATGTTTATGCTTCACTAGTCATATACATGAGAACCATTTTTCCCACAGCTGCACCATCATTGAATATTGTCAGACTTTAGATTTTTTTTGCCAAACTGAGAGATGAAAAATGATCCAACATTACTTTTTTATTGAATTTCACTGATTGATTACTGTTGGAGTTGATAGTTTTCATATATTATTAGTCATATGGGTTTTCTTTTATGGAGAAATGATTTCAAGAATGCCAGAATGCTTAAAAAGAAAACAAGTCTATTGGTGAATGTCACCTGTTAACAAACTAAAGTAAAAAAAATGATCATTTCATTAGATGCAGACAAATATTCAATAAAATCTAATACCTTTCCAGGATAGAAATGCCTATTAAACTAAGAATAGAAGAAAAAAGTAAATGTTATCAACCAAAACCCTCTCTGAAACTTTATATTTAATTATAATTAATAAAGTTAAAAGACATTCTCTTTAATTGCAGGAACTTTAGAGGTCCTAGTCAATGTTCCAAGACACAAACATTGAATAAGACATATAAGATTTTGAAAGGAAAAGATACTAATTGAACTAATAAATAGTTCAGTTAGATTTCTTAGTACAAGGTCAGTGCAACATAAAAAACTGAAAATATTCCTTTATACCAGAAATAACCAAACACAAAATGTAATAAGAATGACAGTAGTTACAAATAGCAACTGAAACATTTATAGAGAAGTTGATAAAATTATTGAGGGCATATAAGGAAACTTGAAAAAATTTGAGATATTCTGTGACCATGAATAGGAAGACTACTTTTAAATGTCAGTTATTTGAAAATTAATCTATAAATCTCTTTGTCCGTGAACTAGCTTTCTTTAAAAATAGGCAATTCATTCATAATACAAAAGTCAAATGTACTATATAGTAAGTAAACTATGCATTTTTAGTATATAGTGAGTATGGAGTATATACTCTATTTCCAGCAATTATTCAGTTCACTGCTTCAGATAGCCTGACATCAATTTCTTCTGTACTTTACCGATGTTAGTATTTTAGTACAAACTCAGTTAAAATCGTAACAGGATCTATCTGAGAACGTGGCATACTGATTCTAAAATTCCAATGTAAAAGGAAGTGTGGCAATTTCGTAAAGCAACAGATTGGGATAAGAAGGATAGATACCAAGTTATACAAAGTTGTATTAATCATGTTTGTTTGGTTTGGGCAGGGACATAGTCAAATAGATCAAAGGACAAGAATACAGAATTACTTTTAGTAACTTTGTATATTGGAAGAGTTTGCGTTTCAGGTTAATTATTTGGGAGTAATTAATATATTTAATTTGTAAACTTACAGTCAAATGATGTTATATTAAATTATCTATTTTTGTAATACAATTGTTATCCAGTTGGACAGGTTATAACATCTGTAAAGCTGAGGTATGGTATAATGCATGTAGGGTCTTGCATTTTATAGAGGGTTGAGAAGGAATTTTATAAAGATCTAGGAAGAATTTTAGTTAATTTAACTAAATTAGGTGAGAGAAGAACTCAGTGTTTACATAGCTCACCAATTTTCAAAAGATAATTTGAAATTAACTTAAAAGATTCAGGTTTAAGAATACCATTGAGTGAAATAAAAGGGTGATAATTCAATCCAGGAACAAAGGTAGATACATTGCTCTGAGGCCTCATCAAATAGAAGCTGCTGAGTAGTGTATAAAAAAAGACCAAGAGGAAGTGATTTTCCCCCCAATTTTATTGAGAAATAATTGGTATATATCATTGTATAAGTTTAAGGCATATAGCATGATGGTTTGACTTGCATATATTGTGAAATGATTACCATAGTAGGTCTCGCATTACATCCTGTCTTCTCATGTGGATAGATAGATACATAAAAGAAGAGAACAATAAACAAAAATAATTTTTCTCCTTGTGATGAGAACTCTTTAGTACTTACTCTCTTAACAGTTTTCCTGTATATCATACAGCAGTGGTAGCTGTAGGGATCATGTTGATCATCCCGAGTACTTACTTATCTTATAATTGAAATTTATACATTTGACCACCTTCCTGCAATTCCCCCTCCCCACCCCAATCTCTGGTAACCAGAGTTCTGATCTCTTTCTGAGTTTTTAAAAATTCCACATAAAAGTAAGATCATACAATATTTGTCTTTCTCTATCTGACTTGTTTCACCTAGTAATGCCTTCAAGGTCCATCTGTGTTGTTGCATATGGTAGGATTTCCTCATTTTTTAAGGCTGAGTAATATTCTGTTGTATATGTATTTGCAACTATTTTGTCCGTTCATCATCTGTGGACACTTAGATTGTTTCCATGTCTTGGCTATTAAATAATACTTCTCTGAACACAGGGGTGCTGATACATTTTCAAGTTTGTGTTTTCATTACCTTTGGATATATTCTTGGAAGTGGAATTGCTGGATATATGGTTGTATTTTTAATTTTTTGAGGATCCCTTGCACTGTGTTCCATAGTAGCTATACTAGTATACAATCCCATCAACAGTGTAGGAGGGTTTCCTTTTCTCCACATCCTTGCCAACATCTGCTATTGCTTGTCTTTTTGACAAGAGCCATTCTAACAGATGTGAGGTGCTATCTCATGGTGGTTTTAATGTGCAGTTCCCTAATGACTAGTGATTTTGAATGTCTTTTCATATACTTTTTGTCCTTTCATATATCTCTTTTGGGAAATGTTTATTCAGGTCCTTTGCCCATTTTTAATTGGTTTTTTTTTTTTGCTATTGAGTCTTTTGTGTTCTTTAGATGTTTTGAATATTAACCCCTTATCAGATATATAATTTGCATATATATTTTTTCCCATTTCACAGGGTATCTTTTTACTTTGATGATGGTTTCTTTTGTTGCACAGAAGCTTTTTAGTTTGATATGGTCCAACTTGTTTATTTTTTATTTTGATGCTTATGGTTTAGGTATCATATCCAAAAAAACCATTACTAAAACCCATGTCAGGGAGTTTTGTTTCAGTGTTTTCATCTAGGAGTTTCATGGATTCAGGTCTTACATTTTAGTCTTTAATCTATTTCAAGTTAATTTTTGTGAGTAATGTAAGATGTGGGTTCAGTTTCATTCTTTTACATGTGAATAACCAATTATCCCAGCACCATTTATTGATTCTTCATCAGGTATTCTTGGCTCCCTTGTCAAATATAGTTGATTATGTATACTTGGGTTTATTTCTGGGCTCTGGATTCTGTTCCATTGGTCTATTTGTCTTTTTTATGCTAGTACCATACTATTTTCAAGATGATAGCTTTGGAGTATAGCTTGAAATCAGGAAGTGTGCCACCTCTTGCTTTATTCTTTCTCAGGATTTCTTTGGCTAGTTGAGATCTTTTGTGGTTCCATATAAATTTTAGGATCATTTTTTCTACTTATGTAAAAAATGCCATTGGAATTTTGGTAAGGATTTTACTGAAACTGTAGGTGGCTTTTGGTAGTATTGACAGTTTTTACAATATTAATTCTTCAATCCATGAATATGGGATACCTTTCCATTTATTTGTGTCTCAGTTTCTTTCATCAGTGTCTTGTAGATTCAGCATAAACATCTTTTACTTCCTTATGTGTATTCCTAAATATTGTTTTTGATGAAATGGGATCAACTTCTTCATTCTCTTAACAGAAATTTTTTTCTTAGGATAAAGAAATGATAGTTATTTTTGTATATTAATTGAGTATCCTGCAACTTTACTGAATTCAATAATTTAACAATCTTTTCATTGAGTGTTTAATATTTTCTATGTATAAAATCATGTTATCTGCAAATAGAGACAATTTCACTTCTTTCTCTCTAATTCTTATATTTTTCATTTCTTTCTCTTGCCTGTTTGCTCTACCTAGGACTTCCAGTACTATGTTGAATAGGAGTTGTGAGAGTGGGCACCCTTGCCTTGTTTCTGATCTTAAAGGAAAAGCTTCAACCTTTCATCATTTAAGCATAATGTTAACTGTGGATTTGTCATATATGGCCTTTATTGTGTTGAGAGATGCTCCTTCTATGCTTAGTTTGTTAAGTGCCTTTTAAATGGTTGTTGAATTTTATCAAATAATTTTTTTGCATCTATTGATTATGATTTTTTATTCAATTAGTGTGTTGTATCACATTAATTGATATACATATGTTGACCAATCCTTGTGTCCCAAGGGTAAATCCCACTTGATCATGGTGAATGATCCTCTTCATGTGCTATTGGATTCAGTTTGCTAGTATTTTACTGAGAATATTTGCATCTGTGGTTATCAGAGATATTGGCCTATAGTTTTTATTTTCAGTAGTGTAATTTTCTGGGTTTATTATCAGGATAATGTTGGCCTCTTAAAATGAGTTTGGGTGTGTTTCCTCCCCAAAATTCCTCTTCGATTTTTTTAAAAGAGTTTGAGAAGGATTGGTATTCTGCTGTAAATGTTTGGTGAAATTCACCAGTGAAGCCATCTGGTCCTGGGATTTACTTTGTTGGGAGACTTTTTATTAGTGATTTTAAATCTCCATACTAGGAATTGGTCTATTCAGATTTTCTGTTTCTTTCTGATTCAGTCTAAATGAGTTGTGTGTTTCTAATAATATTTCCATTTCTTCTAGGTTGTACAATTTGTTGGAATATAGTTGTTCATAACAGGCTCTTAAGATTCTTTGATAAGTTCTGTGGTATCAGTTTTTTTTTTTTCATTTATAATTTTGTTGTTTTAGATCTTTTTTTTTTTTTTTTGATTGGTCTAGTTGAGGGTTTGCAATTTTGTTTATCTTTTCAAAGAATCAACTCTTAGTTTGGTTAATCTTTTCTATTGTTTTTGGTTTTCTGTTTCATTTATGTCTGCTCCAATCTTTATTATTTCTTTCCTTCTGTTAATATTGGGCCCAATATTTATTCTTCTTTTCCTAGTTCATTAAGGCAGAGTTATGTTGTTTATTTGGGATCTTTCTTGCTTCTTAATGTTGATTTTTATTGCTATGTCCTTTTCTCTTAGAACTGCTTTTGCTGTATTCCATATGTGTTGTATTTCCACTTTTATGTGTCTTAAGAAACTTTAAAATTTTGTTTTTAGTTTCTACTTTGATCTATTGGTTGTACAGGAGAGTTGTTTAATTTCCATGTGTTCATGAATTTTCCAATTTTCTTCTTTTTTTCTAGTTTGATGCCGTTGTGGTCAGAGAGGATACTTCGTATGATTTCAGTCTTCTTAAATTTGCTAAGACATGTTTTGTGGCCTAACACATGGTCTACCCTAGAAAATGTTCCATGAACACTTGAGAAGTATATATATTCTGCTGTTGTTGGATAAAATGTTCTGCATTTGTCTGTTAAATTCATTTAGTCTATGTCACTGTTCAAATCCACTGTTTCCTTATTCTCTGGATGATCTGTCCATTGTATAGAGTGGGGTATTAAAATCCCCAGCTATTATTGTATTGCTGGTTATTTCTGCTTTTAGCTCTGTTAGTTTTTGCTTTATATTTTTAGATGCTCAGATGTTGGGTGCATAAATATTTACAACTGGTTTATCTATTGATGTATTGACCCCTTAATCATTATATAATGACCTTTTTCTTTTTTTAATCACTTTCAGTTTTAAGTCTTTTTTGTCTGATATGAGTATAGTTATCTTTGGCTTTTTTGATTACCATTTGATTGAAATGTCTTTTTGCATCTCTTCATACTCTATCTATGTGTGCCTTTAAAGCTAAATTGAGTCTCTTTTAGGGAGCAAATTGTTGGATATTGTGTTTCTGTCCATTCAGCCACTCTCTGTCTTTTGATTGGAGAATTTAATGATTACATTTAAAGTAATTATTAATGGGTAAGGACTTACTATTGCCATTTTATTGCTTTCTGATTGTTATGTAGATCCATCATTTCTTATTTCTTATCCTGCTATCTTTTTGTGTGTTTTGATGTCTTTTGGTATCTGTATGCTTTGACTTTTTTTTATCATGTTCTTTTGTGTAATTACTACAAGATTTTCCCTTGTGGTTACCAACAGGCTTACATTAAATATCTTAAACTTATAACAACTTATTTTAAACTTATAACATCTTAACTTCAGTAGAATTCATATGCTTTATACTTTTACTTCTTCTCCCCCTCACCTATTAGGTTATTGCTCTTACAATTTACATGTTTTTTATTCTGTAACTAAAACAGATTATTGTGTTTATGGTTATTTTTTTAGCATTCTTTTTTTAACTTTTTAACTAGAGTTGTGAGTTTTGCACCATTCTTAGCATATTGCAGACTCTCTATTACCATTACTAGTAAGATTTACTCTACCTTTTTGTTTGTATCATGTTAATTAGTGTTCTTTTACTTCTACTCAGAGAACTTCTTCAAGCATTTCTTGTAAGTAGGTCTGTCGGTAATGAACTCCCTCAGCTCTTGTTCAGGACAGTATTTATCCCTCACTCATTTCTGAAGGACAGCTTTGCTGGATATACAACTCCTATGATGGCTCTTTTCTTTTCAATGTTTTGAATATATCATTCCATTCTCTCTTGGCCTGAAAAGATTCTGTTGAGAAATCTACTGATAGTCTTAATGGGGGTTTTCGTGGATGTAACTTCTCTCTTTTCTCTTACTGCTCTTAAAATTATTTCTTTGTCATAGACTTTCAAAAATTTAGTTCTAATGTGTCTTGATGTAGCCCTTTTCAGGTTCAGCCTATTTGGGGTTCTTTGGACCTGATGGATCTGGATATTCATATTCTCTTCCCAGGTTCAGGAAATTTTCAGCTATTATTGCTTTAAATATATCTTCTGTCCCTTTCTCTTTTTTTCTCCTTCTGAAATTCCCATAATGTGAATATTGTTTCTTTTCATTGTATTGCATAATTCTCATAGACTTTCTTCATTCTTTTTTCTTTTTGGCCCTCTGACTGGGTAATTTCCAATGTCCAAGTCTCTGTATTGCTTATTCTTCTGAATGGTCAAGTCTACTTTTGAAACTATTGAATTCTTAAGTTCAGTTATTATATTTTTCAACTCTAGGATTTCTGGAGTTTTTGTTGTTGCTGTTTTAATCAAACTGCTCATTTTGTTCATGTGTCATTTCCTAAGTTCATTTAGTTGTCTATCTGTTTTTAAATAGTTCAGTAAACTTCCTTCAGAGCATTATTTTGAATTCTTTGTCTGACAGTTCATAGATGTCCATTTCTTTAGAGTCAGTTTTATCAGAGCTTTATTGATTTCTTTTGGTGGTGGCATATTTACCTGAATTTTTATAATCCTTGATTCCTTATGTCGGTATTTACACAACTGAGTAATGGAGCGCCTTTCCCAGACTTTACATGTTAACTTTGGCAAAGACAGTGCTTCATCAGTCAGCTCAGTTTGGATTCTGGGAGTACCTGCTGGTAATGTCTTTGGGCAGGTGGGGCAAGGCAACTGTTCTAGCTCTGAGGATGGGAATGAGGGCTGAGAACAGTTGGATAGACTGCTGGCTTGGCTTCATACCTAAGTGAGTCTGTAGGATGGGTTCCGAGGTCTCATGGATTCTCTGGTCAAACTTACTAGACATTTGGGATTGGGTACTATATTCAGTGGTAGATGGGACTTTGATTTAGCTTCCCAGGGCAGTAGGCCAGGGTCTAGGGGCTGTATGGCTTGTTGTTTTGGGGCTGTATCAGGCCTGAAAAAATACTGAATTCCCTGGTCATGTGAGACCACTGGTATTGCTCTGCCACAGGCTGTGCTCTCTGTTGAAGTGCCACTGTATATAGAGCTTTTGAATGAGCTAGAAAATTCCTAGGTTAAGTTCCCTGGTTGGACAAACTAAAGGCTGTATTCAGCAATCCGGGGGCTATGAATTAGATTTCCTGCCTGGGTGCAGTCGGAAAAGCAGCTTTAAAATCAGCAAAGCTGTTTGTTGCTTTAACTCAAGCTGACCTGCACCCCAAGGCCCCTGGCTGAACAGGTCCACTGTTTTTGCTATGCAGACTATCAGCTCTGTCCATCCTTCTCTTGGTTTAAGTGCTGTTGGACTGTACAGCTTTCGGGTGTTTTCACCAGCTCTTCTGGTAAAGTGGGGCCAGAAGACTGACTCCACAGCAGATTGGGCTATGTCTTAGCCCTCTTGCCTCCCTGGGAGAGGAAGGGGACTCTCCAGGCTACTTTCAATTTCTAACAGGCTCTCTGGGTGGGAGGGGCCGGGAGCTACACTCAGCCTTAATCCCCCTGCCTGTCCTTAGCACATGGAAACCCTCCACACCTAGAACTGACTTTGCCTAGCGATGATCAGCTCTGCTTGCCCACTTCTTGGCTGGAGCACCACTGGGCTACACAGCTTCCATGAGTTATCACCAGCCCTTCTGGTCAGATGGAGCTGGAAGGCACTCCCCACAGCGGATGGAGCTGTGACTCAGCATCTTGCCTGGGATTGGAAAAACCAAGCTCTAGGGCCTGCAAAACTCCTTGTTTAAAGACCTGAATCAGGCAGGTCTGCACACCACCAAATACCCTGGTCAGACTGCTCCCCCGACTTGGTTCTGCAGAAGAGCAAAGCTGTTGGTTGAGATTACTACTTGGGCACTGCGGTTTGAACTCTATCTGCCAAATTCCTGGTGCTGGTTGGAAAAAGCCCCTCCCCCATTCTCCATCACATTCAGATTCCCAGTGTTTGAACCCCATAGAGTCCCCTGCAATAGTCATGGTATGAGATCAGAGTAGAGACTTCCACAGAATGACCCACAATGCTAGGGGAGGCTTGTTACCTCCCATCCCCGGGTTCACTTTTCCCACTGGAGGGTCAGGAGGCTGATGGGAGACCTCTCCGCTTGGTGCTGTGCTGGCCTGGGGGAGAGGCGACTGGGTCAATGTGTAGCTGCTTCTCTTGCCTTCTAATGCAGTCTGTCTTGATTTCTGAAGTGCAGAGGGTGTTTCAGCCTCACCCCTGTGCTCTAGGATTCTCTCAGTGTTGTCTTATTCTTGAATAGGTGTTAGTTATCCTTCTCTTAAGAAGGCAGGAAATCAGGAATGACCTATGACACCATCTTGGTAACATCACTCTCAACAGGAAGCAACCTAATTTTAGCTGAGGTCTGAGTAACTAGAAGAGCCCAGTTATACAAAGATCTAAGAAAAGGAATTTCAGGCAGAAGAAACAACCAGTGCAAAGGTCCCAAGTTTAGAATATATATTTGGCTATTTTCAGAATGAAAGCCAGTATGGTAACTGCATTTTCAATAAAACAGAGAGGAAAGGTGAATGGTTAGGCAGGGACCACTTGAATATTGCATCCAAAGTGTCTTTTGCAGTAGATGTAAATGATTTATCTTTCATATTCTTAATTTAGAATTTCATAAGCTCTTCAGTGCCATACACCAATATCTGATAGTTTGTCTTTTAGAAACCACCATTTGTATGCTGAAGGAACAGAAGATCCTTTATCTTTTTATTTTTCCATGCATACTAGAAATGTTCTGGATGTAATTCCAATCCCAGTGCATGCAGGAACAATTTAAGTATTGCATGGTATAGTAGACATGAAATCAGGACATTTTGGTTTATTTGTTCATTCATATTTTTATGAACCTAGTAAAGGTACTGAAAGATTTCAGGAATAATGACATTGATGAAATCCCATCCTCTGGTCTCAAGGAGCTTATACTTTATGGGTGTTTTAGCTCAGGGTTTGCCACTGTTTGTGTGGAGGTAGGGAATTTAGTTGTCTTCTCTTGGCATCTATAAACTATAAAGCAGTTGCCTAGATTACTGTTAGGTTCCCCACTAACTTGAAAAATGTCAGTGATTCTCTTTTGTAATTCCCTGAAACAGATCAGATCATAGCACTATGCCTTTCTTGTATACCAAAAGTAATTTTGGTTCAACAGACAAATTGCCACAGTACTGTGTTGGTCTGATACTGTCAGTTTATAATACTTCGTATTTTAGAGTAAGAAACTCATTCTGTTCTAGCTTATTTTAACTTTATCTTGAAACTTGTGCTGTGTCTGACAGGTTTTGAATCCCTTACTTTTCCACAAAAGTGTTGTAGTCCTGTTTACAAAGACCTGTTTACAAAGGATTATTCAGTATTGTTATGATTTATCTAACTTAATTTGATACTTTAAAGCATTTAAATTATTTTTCCTCTCCCTGTAGCAAGAGTCATGGAGTTCTTCTAATAGAAATAGAAGAGAAGGAAAAATCTGACCATGTACTAAACTCTTGGTAGCTGTAACCAGTTGTTTATTTCTATTTTAGTAATGAAGATTATCACTTTACTATTAATCAGAAATATAAGGTCTTATCAACAGTGTTCGTTTTTTTCTTTCTATCTCCACCCAGTGACAACATTTGAACTTTCTAGGTCTCATTTCACCTTTTAAAGTTAGGTCTTATTTTGGACTAATAAGTATAGCAGAAACTTCAGTTTAAATAGCGCTGTAACAAAAATTATTATGAATAAGCAGAAAGTTTGTCAAATACCTCATTAAATATTACTACTTAATATAATACTTGCTGCAGGTCAGTTGCTAAATAGATAAGGAATAGTTTCCAGGTATCTTTTTTTCTTTTTTTTGCACAATTTATTTAAGCAAAATAATTTTCTTATTAAAAAACAGTATTTTGGAATACGTACCACAGAGTCCTTAGGAATTGTTTTATTCATGTTTTTTTTTTTCTAAACCCCAGTTTTTAGTTAACATGGTTAGAATTTAAAAAGAGAGAGAGAGTATATTGGTTATTGGTTCTAAAGTCGTATTTTATTGAGTTTTACACCTACTCTGGGTGATATTTAAATGATGCCAGAGCTACATGTTGCATTCAAGATAACAACAGTATTTTTTCCTTCTTTCTCATTCCAATCTTTTGAAATGTAATGCATGGATTTTTTTCATATGTTAAGTGTATCTCATTGCTGAATATAGTGTGCCTCACTGAAGTTTTCACTTTTTTGCCAAAAACACATCAGTCATTCACAAATATTCAGTACTCTGAGAATGAAATTTTTTTTAGCTACTTGGGTAGTTGGTGAAAGCCAGTTTGCAAAGATTTCTAACTCCACAGTGTTAGATACATTATGTGACATCTAGGACTAAGTATTAGTGCCCAGCACATGAAGGAGAATTCCTGATACATTGGACCCTGCAGGATATGATATTCGAGACCAAAATGTGCAACCAGTTAATAGAGTGATGCTGATCAGTCTTCCATTTTGTGGATGAGATAAAAATTCATTATAATTTGGAAGAATAAAAATCGGTTCCTTCCCCGAATACATTCATTAACATTTAAGGAAAATATCTATAAAATAAAAATAAAATCCCTGAATCAATTAAAACATGGAAATTCAAATAAAACCTAAGACTTAGAAGAATGCCTGACAAGTAAAAATTACTCAGTGAGTATTTGTGAAGTGAGTAAATGAATGAACGAATTGAAAATTGTCCATTTATAGCAACTGATATTTAAACTACACACACACCTTTGTACTTTATATATTTCTCTGCCCATTATGCTGGGTTATCTAAGCATAAATATATACTACAAAGAATATATTTTAAGAGCCAATCTTTAATTTAAATGAAGAAAGGAAGAGCTTCTCTTCCTTTCCCATAATACTTTTATTAAGGGTACATTATTATTTTTGTGAATATTAACTGTGTCATACTTCAAATGTGGAGATCCTTCAATGAAACAGGGTTTTTTTTGGGGGGGGGGCTGTTTCCTTCAGACAAACATGGTATTTACAGCTGTGCTTTAAAATCTTCATCTCCTGCAGGTCTCCTTTTAGTGGGTCACGTTATGTTATCCTAGTTTATTATGTGTAATATAGTTAGTGAATAAAAGATCAGATGGTCAACCTTAATACTTTAACTTCTAAAGTGTTAAAAGATCCTTTGGGAGGATTTCTTTTATGTAAAATATAGTCAGTTAAGTTCATATCCATTGGGAATGTAGTTTGGCCCATGAGAGCCAAATGCTTGAGTCTTTCTTATGTTCTAGATAGCTAAAGTTACAAGAGTAGTATCTTTCCAGAAAAGAGAATGTTACCTCACAATCTTACACCATAATCTGGTTACCTGAAAACACTAACAGGAAGAGCTCAACTCAGCCGTCCTCTGCCTCCTCAGAAAAGAGCCCCAGAGAGTGTTTTATCTGTCAAGTTCAAATTCTAGGATAATAGTAAATTGGGCATCTGATCTAGCATAATAGTAAAAAATTATATACAGAGATTATTTTAAAAGACCAACATCAGATTTTAGGCTTCTTTCTCTGAAAAAAAAAAAAAATCAGCCAGCATTCTCTATAATTTTGATTTCTCTTTAAACATGAATATAGTCTGATTCCTAATTTCTTGGCTCAAAACTGATGACTTCACACTTACAAAAATTGAATTTCTGATGTTTAAAGACAAACATAGTTGGTAAGGATATGATGTAAAGAACACCAAGTGCTTACGGGCATTGATGTCTCTTAATAGGCTTCACCTTCATGACTGCCTCGTTTCATTGCTTTTTGGTTTCCTTCCTTCCTTCCTTCCTTCCTTCCTTCCTTCCTTCCTTCCTTCCTTCCTTCCTTTCTTCCTTCCCTCCTCTTTTCCTTCCCTCTCTCCTTCCCTCCCTCTTTCCTTCCTTCAAGAGCGTCTGTTCACCATCTCTCAGTTTCTATGAGTTACGAGTCTAAGCACAGGCTAGCTGCACCCTCAGGAATCCCAAGGCTGAAATTGGCATGTTGGCTGGGGCTGCATTCTCGTCTGGAGTTCAAAGTCCTCTTCAAGTTCATTCAGGTTGTTGGTAGGATTAAGTTCCTTTAGGGTGTAGGACTGAGACCCCTGGCTGTCGGCTGGGTTCCTTCTCACTCCTTAACCTTTAGACCTGTATTAATAACGCTCACTGTCCATTTGGAAGCCTCACAGATACTGTATTTTAGAGATTGAAAAGTGAGTCACCTGCCTTTGTTTCTGTGAATGATGAAAATTAGAAAACAATGCATTACAAAAATGAGTTCTGAGGATGTTTTATTTCCTTGCTGCTGTCTACCTGTAGATTCATGTAAAGAATGATCTCTTGCACTTGTTAAGAACCCAGAACTTTGGGAATGAATGACAGGGTAAGCTCTGTAGATTCAGAGACTGCTTTGAGTCATTTTCTCCCCTCCATTCCTTCTCTCGGCCACTTGCAGAATCTAGCAGAGCCACTATCATAGTTCTTCTACACATTTGTTCTAAAGAATTAGCTATTGTCCATTAGCTGTCGTATTCTGCCTTTAGTGTACTCTTGTTCTCAACCAGGCTTTTCTTACTGATAATTTGATCATTTGTCAACCTTTAGGGACAAGACCTTGCAGGTGGAGGAGTACAAGTAAAGCCAGAGTTAATTAAAGAAGAGGCCTTTACTCCTTTTTTCTTCCATTCTCACCCATCTGTTTCCTGCCAGGATTATGACAGCAGGGTGTAAAGTGGGCTTTTAATGCCAACTTGACAAGAAGCAGGGCAGTAAGGACAAGAATCTTCTTTCACATGCTAAGGAACTCCTGACTGTATTTCTGAAGTAGTCACTGGAATGACAGCTCTTCTGGCTGAAATACAATTTTTTGTTTAAAAAATACAAATGGTTCTCTTCATTTTCTTTTCTCAGTCCTTACAGTCACATGCTCACATTTATAGTATTATATGGTGTATTTTCAATTATGTTATATATATAACTTCCCTTTTGAAATAACACGAGTAAATTTCACCATAGACAAATATTCATGTACTTTGTATGCTTCAGTTGAACAATTTAAAGGACATTATTCACTATGGTTTCACATAAGGTCTCATTTCATTGGGATGTGTCTCCTCTAACCGCACTGACTTCCATTACTGATTTCACTTATTTGTAAACTCTTCTTTATGAACCAAAATCAGGGTTTGAAGTGAATCAAAAAAGGACCTGGAGAGTTCAAGGTGTCCATGAATGGACTTTAGGTAGTCCCTGAATCCTATGAAAGTGTCCACACTTATCTATTTGTGTACATGTGAGTTTTTCTTGGAAGACTGTCCATTCTGTGTCTAATTTTCAAAGAAATTTGTGGCAATAGTAGATTTAAGTAATCAGTTTTAGAAAGGTTGAAAACAAATTTGGCTGTCTGGGTTTTCAAACCCAAGATCAGCAGACACAGGTTAAAGGCAGCAGAAGGTAACTAGAGTTAGGCTTACCCACAGCCACAATGCACAAGGGCAAGCAAGAAGGGACCCCTCCCACAAACACTGAAAAAGTAGAGATAAAACCAAAACAAACAAACAAACAAACAAGAAAACCTAATTCCATGAGGGCTAACTACTGTGCATAACAAGTCCTAATGGAACCACCGTGTCATAATGCAGTAAGTGACGGGTCTGAAGAGGTCCCTGTGTCCTTCATATTGTGGGCATCTTTAAAAGCAGGAGTACATCCAATCTGTTTTGAAAAGAATCCCTTAAAACAGTAAAATGGGATTTTAAAAAATATTTTAAGAGAAAAGCTTCTGCCGTCTGGAATGTTTATTCTCATATGAATTGAAACAGGTATATGAGGTTGTGGAAGGTGTCACCTGCCCCTTAAAGCAGGGGAAATGAACCTTTAAGTTCAGAAGCCCGGTACCTGGTTTGTTAGTTTTCTACTCATTGGTGGGCTCTGTTGAGTGATTGAGAAATACTTTGCATAGAATGAAACTAAAGCTTGGTTTTAAGGTCCTACTTCACAGAACAAAATGAAAAGGTGCTAGCAGAAACTATAGTTTAGATATTATGCCTTGGGAAAAATATTTCTATTTATACTAATGAGCTTATGAGTGAGGTTATCACAACTCATTCTAGGAAATACCTCTGTCAGTTTATCTAGAGAGAGAGTTTAAAAAGTGACTTTCGACTTGGCATAAGGTCAGATACAAATTATATGACAAACAGTGCCACTATTTTTCACTACATGACAGGTAGCTGGAAAATAGTTATTCTGTATCTAGTACTCATGAAGTAAAATCTGTAAGGTATAAATATAAACTATAAATCAATATAAAAATACCAGTAACTCAGCAGAAAAGTTGTCGAATGTATTGAGAACACATTCACAGAAAAAGAATAAAAAATGGCCAGTAAATAAACGAGTAGATGATTAATCTCAGTCTTGATTAAAACATCATTGAGGTGCCAATTTTGCTTCCATTATGCTGGTGAAAATAAAGACTCCACTGTTGATTAGAGTTTGGAGGAAAAGGGCACCCTCATGTATTAGTGGAAGAGCACACTGGTGAAATTTGGGAAGTGCATAAATTGCAGTATTATCAGTATGAAAAATGTTTATACTCTGCAGTTCAGTAATTTCATGTAAACACTGTACTGAAATACTTGCACAGATGCTCAAGAATTTGTGCACTAGGTTATTTACTTGCAGCATTATTTATGGTAATGAAAAGTTGAAGGTGACTTAAATATTGGACAATACAACAACAGTGTCCATAATCCATACTCTGAAATGCTATCCAAATAATTAAAATTAATAAGTGATGTCTGAGCATATTAATATGGGTGAATGGGCTACATATATTGTTGAGTGGGAAAAAACCTCAAAATGTGTAAGTATATACATATAGATTGTAAGCTCAACTAACTTATGTTGTTATAGGAGCAGTAAGTTAAGTAGTAAATAAGTATTTCAATCTAAAGAAAAAGTGCTAGAATAAGAACTAAGAGTTAAACAGAAATGTGTTAAATCCATTATATATAAGTTTAAAGCAAGAAAATATTTTTATGTCTGTATGTTAACTTTAAATTGAAAATATTAATTAATATACTTAAATAAAAGATTAATGCATATATAGGAGAGCCTTTTTGATACACATTAAAATATTAAAGTAATGATGCTACATTTTAATTTTCATTCTGAAGACCACCGCTTACAGATTTTTACCTATGGTTTATTATACTGTCTTATTCTCCCCTCTGTACTTTAGATAGAGCTCACGATTATAGAAGTGGGTTACCTGTTACTTGCAGAAATGCCACTCACTATTAATATCACTTTGCAGCACAGAAAAAAATTTTAGCATAATTAGAGGCAACCAGCCTGCTTAAATAGAGTTGGTTAATTAAGTTATAAAATTCTAAGGGAGTATGATGAACTAAGTAGACATATGTAGTTAGAGCTTTCTGTTCTGCTTTTTTATCAAATGTTTCTGGCACCTGCGTTTTCTCAACTGCCCTTCTGTTGAATATGGTTTTCAAATTGATGCTAGTAAGAGAAAGTAGTACTCTTTGGTTAAGTAAGCTCTTCATTTGTAGAGTGATAATATGTCAACACACATTTTCCAAAATAACAGTCCTACTACCCTCAATGTCTTGGAAAGTTACTTGATACCCAGAGAGTGGAGTACAGCTAGCCCAGAGCCTTGGTCGAACACCAAGCAAGGAGGTTTATGAAAGAAGATAGCCCGGATAGCTGGAGCCCTGCTCTGCTGTGTTGACATGTCTAGAGCTCAGAATAAAATTGAGTTTCCTGCTTTAGCCATAGCTGGGTCTTAAAATAACCTGAAGAAATTATAGTTCTGATTACATAGAAAGTGAAGGACTTAGAACATTCTCCTAATAAAGCCATGAGAATGACACAAAGCTTAGTCATCGGCAGTCCTTCTCTAACAGGCATTTTTAGAGAGAAAAATAGAGCTTTGAAATTGGATAATTTGATTTGAAATCTTGCCTAATTATTTTAAGAATGCAGAAAACCTTTCTTTTTGGCCAAAAAAATAATGATCTGGAATCCAAGTAGGAAAGAACAGGCTTTTAAAATGTTTGATATCTCCAGTAATGGGGAAAAGAATCATATCTTTAAAATTACATTCTGCTAGAAATCTCGTTCTTGGATGTTTTGCTTTTTGCATTTTGAATGGAGGAACTTAATGTAATTTCCTTTTGGAAGCATGGCATTGGAAAAGTTAGATGGGATGTTTGGTTCTGTGTTGGATCCTATCTACTAGGGCACAGATTTTAGGAACAAAACACTTCTTGTTTCATTTTAATTCTCAAGGGGAGATATCTGACTTAACCAGATGCCTTGGGATTTGTCACAACATAAGATTGTTTATATAGATTCAGTGCCCAGTCATCCATCTATTTGATTAGCATACTATGAATAAAAGAAGCACAGTGGATAAAGCCTCTAACAATTCCAGTTTTTAAAAAATTATTACTATTACTTTTCACCCTCAATATGCTGTCCCAAATGCCATTTATTGCCACACTGCCTCACCATGTTTATTTGTATGCTATTGCTCTCTCAGGATACTTTTTATTCATACGGTGTTTGAGTTGTAGCCATATCAATAATATGAATGATCATAAAAAATAGTCTAGGAGTTCCAATTTTAAGAAAAAAGATAAGAAAACAAATTAAAACATATATTACGATATTTACTTTTTACTTACAAATTAAAAGGAAAACATTGAATTAATAAAACTTTTTTATTAATATGCTGAAATGGTTCCAGTTATTTTTACTACAAACTTAGCTGGACTGTCACAGAATTTTTCTATTTTACATGAGATTTAGATTCAGCTAAGCTTTAGCAAAGTTTTTGAAACAGGAGGTTGAATAAACATTTGTTGAAAGGAAAAATCAGTTATTGAAATATTGTGTCTTCTGTTATCATCTTTGAGAAATGGTGGTGCGACAACTTAGTAGAAGTGACTAACAACGACATATATACAGAAGACAGGATGTAAGTCTCCAAGGTAATCAAGACCATCAGGAGGATGTTAGACCAAAATTAACACTGAGAGAAATGTGTTATGCATATATTACAGCCCACGTGTGGAAATCTGTTCATTTATAGAGAGATTGCTTCTCTGTGAATGGCTAAGTTGGCTCCTCCAAGTACAAAGAAACACTTAGGGCCATTCAGAAGTAACAGCCACACACTTACAGATTTTAAATCATGAAGTATCTGATCAGTAAGTATGTCTTTAGATATAGAGACGGAAATTTTAACAAAGAGATGATAGGGATGTGGAAAATTTCAGGGGTAAAACTCTAGGCTGAGAACTTCTGAGGAGCCAGAACCTTCTAACAATACACTCAGGGCTCACTCCCAGCTGTCTGGCCACATTTTCATTTCTTCTCTTGATCCTGAGGATTGATCCTTTATTCCCAGTCAGATTCTTCCCAGGCCTACAACAGGACAGGACAGTATGCTAGCTTTCACTCAGATGAATCATAAATTTTAGTTGCTATTATGGAAAGGAGAAATGAGCAGGTTTTATACAAACAAAACAGGTCAGTCTTATTTCTTGCCCGTCTAATTTTTATTTAGACCTTCTAGGTGAGGCAATTGAAATGAGGCCAAGTATGTGTCTTAAAAAGTAATAATAACGTTCTATGAATATCACTTAAGTGCTATAAACTTTAAATGCATGATGTTTGATTACTTTCTCCCTAGGATCCTCTTTGTAGGTGGTTAAAAAAAAAAAAAGATGAGGAAACTGAGCTCATAGGGGCTGACCAACTTAAATTAAGAAGTATTTATGGGGTAGGGAAAGGGGAATTGGAGGAAGGTGGTTAAAAGCTACAAACTTCCACTTAAAAGATAAATAATAATGTACAACATGATGACCATATTTAACACTTCTGTATAATATATAGAAAAGTTGTTGAGAGAGTAGATCTTAGGAGTTCTCAAGGAGTTACAAGGAGACATTTTTTCTTTTTTCACTTTCTTTTTTCATTTTCTTTTATTGTATCTGCATGAGATAATGCACATTAACGAAACCTACTGTGATTATCATTTCACATGTAGGTCAGACCATCATGCTGTATACCTTAAACTTATACAATGATGTATGCCAATTATTTCTCAATAAAAGCAGAAGGAAAAAGAAGCACTTATGGATGCCCACTGAATTTATTACAAAACAAGTGACACAGTGTCTTGCTTCCAGAGCACACTGTCTAGAGTGGAGAAAAAAGGCAAAGTAAAGAATGAAATTGGTGCTGAAACCAAAATATGCGAGATTGAGAAAGACTGGAAAGCCTTCCAAGGATGAACATTGAAGCGAAGGTCTGTGTGTTTGAGGGTGGCTGG
This sequence comes from Camelus ferus, assembly GCF_009834535.1. Taxonomy (NCBI): domain Eukaryota; kingdom Metazoa; phylum Chordata; class Mammalia; order Artiodactyla; family Camelidae; genus Camelus; species Camelus ferus. Next base: position 49,897,540 of record NC_045702.1, on the reverse strand, counting down.
AGGGCTTGATCTATACTGTTGCTCTGGTAGGAGATGAAGCTGTAAAACAGGCAGGGGAGAGATGCTGAAGGACCATTAATTCTGTCTGAAGATGGTGACTGTGAACCTCTGAAGGATTTTAAGCAGTAGAGCTGCACAATCAGAAATCCTTCTTAGAAAGGTGACTTTGGCTGCATTGTAAAGCATGGGACGCCCCTTAAAGTGGGTTGTGTAACCATTATTTAGCCGGTGAACTACCCATTGTAAGTGTCTGGGCAGAAATAGGGAATAATGAGGGAACTGGAGGGAACAGAAATAGAGAAATTGGGAATTGATACAAAAGAGAGAGGAAGACTCTTAGATTTCTAGCATTTGTGACTGGGTAGATGTGATACCATTATCCATTTACCTGGCGAGTATTTTTTGAGTGCCTCTTATGTGCCAGACATTGTCTAAGTGCATGTACACTTGCCCCCATGGAACGTGAAATAATCTACTCTGTGTGTGTATGTTTTCTTCCCATTGCTTGTCTTCCTACCCATCTGGACTGACAGATGTACAGTGGAGGCTGCTGGGGAACACTGACCAATTTTCACTGAGTGAGGTTTGGGGAAGGTTGACAGTAGGAAAACCTTAAGCAATGAAAGCATGGAGGAGAAAGAAGCCCTGTGGAAACTTTAGCATCTGACTGGGTTAGCTGTTCTCAGAGAAATCAAGTATGAAGCATTGTGGAAACTGAGCCTTGGCATACACAAACGCATACATCTACGTGTATACACATATTTAATAGTGAATGTAAGAAGGGTAACACGTTTCTGCTGCATTTCTTTGAGAACTGAAAGTTAACTATTTTTTTTGTACTTGAAGAAAACTCTTAACTATAGACTTAAGAATTATAAGGATTTTAAACTCAGAATTACTAGTTCTAAATTTCAGATGTAGACTAGCTTTTTTATCTTTTAAGGGAACTGAAATTGTGTCAGCCATCTGGGGCTGGAGGCCATCGCTGTGATGAGGTCTGCTCTCAGAGCTGTAGTTGAGTGGGGCTTAAGGCAAGTACACAGCTTGTCCAAAGGTTGGATTCAGGATAGCAGCATATTATGCCTGTGGCTTTAAGATATTTCAGCCTCAAGTTAATAACATGAAAAATTTTTAAATATTAATACTATTTAAAATGAAGTTCAAGCTTGGAGGAGGAGGAAGAGAGTAGGTGTATATACTCTCTGTGTGTATCTCTCTAAAAATTGAGAGATGGAGGGAGAGATTTAGAGAGTGAATTGGAGTGAGTAGATATGAAGTATAACATTGCTTAATAGAATATTACCACGGCAGCACCTGGCTTAAGGTATACATGGAGAGTTTGTGTAAATACAATGTAATGTTTTTAATAGACTACCCAAGAAATCTTAGGAGACTCCAAAATTGTTTTGAGTTCTACTGGTAGTGACACATGTAAGTTTTTAGTAAGTCATTCATTACAAACTAGAAAAGTTTAATAAATCAGCCTGAATCAGTAAAGCCTCATACTCATAGGTTTGCATGCCATAGTGTGCTTCCTCAATTATTCTTACAGGACAGAAATTACTAATTATTTGATAAATTTAAATTCATAGCAAAGGTGTTGACAGCTGAAAGTGCATGTAGTGACTTGGACAGAGACCAGATGTAACACTATGGAAAATAAAACTGGGGACTTTAAAAAAAAAACTTGATGAAAGAAAAGTCATTGGGGTAGATATTTTAAAATGACAACAATACCAAATCCTTTGTTTCTTTGGCCCTTTCCCTACTTGAAATTTCTTAATCACTTTGGTTATCACAGAAGATAAATCTTTAAGTCACTGAGTTTGAGTATTTAGAAAATAAATCTAATTCTGCCCCCCAAAACTGGAATCCTCTAATTCATCTGCAGTCTTTGATAAAATAATTCCTATGGATATTAAATAAGGTTCATTCTAAACCATTTTGCTCAATTCATGTTTTTGTGAACACTGAATTATTTTGTAGAATATATTAATGGCATGAAGAAAATAAGACTGCTCTTTGCATATTGGACTATCATTTTCCTGTAAGCTGAGTCTGGCCTTGGAGAGCAGAGCAAGATGCCTGTTGGCTGTTCTCTAAGGTTTGGGGTTTTTGGTCTTGGTTCCATCTCACTTTGAGAACATACAGCTGCTGAACTGTTTTTATACAGATGTCTTTTACTTTCTGCATATGATTTCTGGTTCACTTGACTCTCAGTCCTAACTGCCAGCCCTGACTTTCTGGCAGTCCCTTTTCTCTTTCCACCTAAGACATAATGTCTGTAGTTGTTCCATTTTGTCTTTTTACATCTCACACCAGATTGTTTGGTACCAGATGAAACTCGTGGTTTTAGGCACTACTTGAGGGGCACATGAAGAATCACTTCCCTCAGAAAGCCCGCGGTCTTCATGGGAAAGATTTCCAAAGTATATGATGAATTATTATATGAACTTTTTAATACATAAAATTTTGTTGAAATTACATAGCAGTATTTTAAAGTTACTCTTTGAGAATTATTGTGTCCCAAGTCATCTTTTTCCTACACTGATGCATAAATCCTCCCACTGACCATTCCTGTGAAAAGAAGCATGTTGTGAACACTGCAAAGTAAACTATTAGAATTCATTTATTAAGGTACTAAAATATTAAAAAGATGGTGTTTTATGAGCAGTGCAAAATTTTGTCATAGATATTTCAACTGACACTCTTTATTACTACTCTGTATCTACAGCTGAAGACCCAGACTCTTGTAGTTGTAATACAGTAGGTTTAAAAGGTGAGGAAAAGCCAGTTCTTGTCAATGTGTCACCAAACATATTATCAAAGTTAATCTCATAAGGATATCAGAGGAATTAAAGTAGCCTTTGGCTTCATGTTATAAGAACTGACTGAAATTTCAAACTACCTCAGTAGCTGACTACATACAGCAGCAGGAAGCCTTCAATAAACTGCATCAGTTCTATTTGTAGTACAGAGGATCTGTGGCTTAGGATAGCCTACATAACTTAAAAAGAAAAAACTCAACTAGATCTTAACAGTATCCTGAAGTACAGCCTGAGAGGAAAAAGATATCAGGGGTCAGTCAGGAGCAGGGAGGATAGTAACTAATTCAAAGGCAAAGAGGTCTTAGGTGGAGTTTTAAAAAATGTTCTGTCTAGTCAATAAGAAATTCAGTGAAAATTTCTTTGAAAAAAGGTAGGCCACAATGGAGAGCAACATTCTACATTTTACAGATTATAACAATTAAAGTCACCAATAGCAATATATAGTAATTTAGTAGAGAAAAAGATGAACTTTTAGAAAGGTGGGGGTTAGAAGAATTTTTGAGGTTATTTATAAAAATTTACATGGATTTGATAGTGAAAGATTATTTTCTTATGATCCTGAGTCTGATCCTGTTTCTAGGACTACAATTTAAAGAAAAGAAGGAGGAACATTAAGAGAAAGGGTAAGAGTGTAGGAGTGGTTCTAATTATTTTCTTTTACTGTGTGAAACTATAGCTTATACTAATTTTTAGAAAAATTTGGAGACTTGCATGTCTTTTGCATAATTTTTGCTGAAGTTGAATGATCTCAGTTTTGTAATTTTGTTCTTCCCGTTTTACTTCCCTCCTCTTCTGGTATATAGACTATGACTAATTAAGTAAATTAATGTTTTTGAAAAAAAATTTAAGCATTGAGAAAATTTGGGGGGATCTCTGGATAATATCACAAAATTAGATTTGAAAATCACTGAAAGAAATATTGTGGCTCAATAAGGAAGTTGTTAGTTTTGTGATAATACTGAAAAATATCTATTTTTGTTTTTCTCTAAGTTAGGGTTGGCAATACAAGTCATTCTGAGAATTGTAACTAGCTAGCATTAAAAAGTCTGATATTTTGCTCAGAATTTGGTAATTATTTTTGCTAAATAATTTTTACAGAAAATATTCCATCAAATTAAAATAAAAATCATTAGAGAGTCAATGTATGATTTTCCTGCATTAATATATGCATGTGGAATTTAAATGGTAAAAAAATTCAGTATGATATTTTTTGAGTTCTGAACTTACTGGAATGTATATTCTTTATATGTCTCTATGTAGAAGAAGATAAAAAATAATTTTGACTAAAAAGTTATTCCAGTTGTATTTCATGGAAACTGTCTTCCATACAGATTATAATTTTCATGAGTTTTTATTTAAAATAATTTTAAGTCAAAATTTTTTTCAGAAAGTAGATTTTTGTGCTGGATAGGTAAAAATGATAAATACCATTGTGTAGCATATTAGAAGAAGTATAGTGTGGCATATTAGTGTAGCATCTTATATATAGTGGAAACAAAAAAAGATTAAGGTAAAACAATACATTCATCAGCCTAATGAAGGAAATGGAATAAATTCTCTTTTGGGTCTTCAAACCACATGAACATTCTGGCTTTTTACTTAAAATTCTGAGATATAATCTGTAAGATTAATGTTTATTCTTCTTTGCCCTTTACTTACTTTTTAATAGTCTTTAATAGAGCATTAAAAATTACTTAACAAACTGATAATTATATACTAGGAGCATCCTCTTTGGTAGAAGTTTTATTCTAAGAAGTCACTTCTAAAAGTGATACAGTGTTTCTAATATATAAGTAGTTTGCACTAATAATATTAATAATAAGAGTAAATTTTATGGTAGTGATAAATACACAAGAAGACAGGACTCAGTGAGAATGGGGATTTAACATGGAATGTACTTACCATCTTTCAGTATGTGAAGCTTTAGAAGGTCATACTTTTCCATCTCCTCTGCTCTTCCCTTTGACTTCAGCAACTTCCTGCCCAGTCTAGAGCAGGTATATTTAGAATGATAAATAATGCCAAAAGAACTACAAAAGTTAAAAAGCTGAGGTAAAATAGCTATTTCAGTCATCAGAGTTTTTCTAGGGTACTTGTATTATTTCTCTATTTTCTTGCTTGATATCTTTGTCCTTTCATGCTCTGAATCTCTTGAATCCCAAATATTTGTCTGGCTGGAAAGCCTTTTTCCTTTTATGCCTCAATAAAAGAGGGCTTTAAACAGCTAAACAAAATAACAATGACTGGAAAATGTCTGTAGCGAAGAAGAAAATGAAAAATAGGAGACAAGAAATAACCAGAGAGGAGAAAAAAATGTTTGATAGTAAAATGCCTGTGAGGTAACCTTTCAGGGAAAGAGACGTCTCATGTCCTTCCCCTTCCTTTGCCTTCCTCAGCCTCCTGAGGCCTTCAATTGGCACAGGACATACAAGCACATCAAAAGGTGGTAGGAGGTCAGCCAATAAAGAAGGAGGGAGATGGTCCAGACCAGAATGAGGACAGAGAGATTACTTTACTTGATTCTGAATTTGGTTTCTATCAAACAATTGGGAGGAATTGGTGGTTAACATGTGAATGTTCCTCTAATTTTCCAACAGAGGAACCAAGCAGATTGAGAAAGTTAGTGAACCAGTGCCTAGGATTTGTTAAAGGAATTTGAGAAGCTTCCAGTGATGTCTTTAACTTAACAGAAAAGAAACTGATGATGGTACATTTGTGTATTTATGCTTATACCCCTTACGTAGTTTATTTCATAAACAGGCTTATTTTTTCTCAGTTATTTCTTTAGCTGTTTTTAGAGTTAGAAGAGAAGTGCTTTCATATATTGTTGAGGAAAGAGACTTGGACTAGTTGGATTCACCAGTTTTTAAAATCCTTACCTGGATTCCATTGATCTGGTGTGGTACATGATTTGCCCTGACATCCATCCTTTTGTCATGAATTATAAATTCAGCATTTTGCTCTATCCATCACATTACTTATCCATAAATTTTAATCTAACTTCTATTCTAATTGCTTTAAAAATAAAAGTTTAGTGCTTTCAGAATGGCACAATTATAAAATGATGCATATTCTACCTGAAAACAACATTGTTAACCTAACATCCTATGGAAGCTGCTCCTGGAATTATGGGACTAGCTCATGTGAAGTTTGCCAACCCCATGACTGCTTCGAATATAAATAATGTTTTACATATTAGTAGTGTTAAGCAAAAAGTGACAGTCTTACCAAAAGCCACTTCTACTGTCATATGGCTCCAACAAATGATTTAGTGAGATGGCAGGCAATTGTTTCAGCTAGTGCAAAATCTAGAAAAAAAAAAAGCAAAGAAAAAGAGAAGCTCTTGTTGAGAAGTCTCTGAAAGGGTGTGAAGTTTCTTATTTTACATTCATTAACTTTATATATTATTCAAAGTTCATAAATAGGCTATTTGTCATGCATTATACACTTACCATCTGGGTCCACCCAACTTTCTGAGGGATTTCCCCTAACGTCATAAAATTCTGAAAATGTATTTCATGTCTATAACAGTATTGGGTGCCTAATTTTATATATATATATATATAAAAAACAGGTTCAACATATATATATACATATATATATATATAAAATCAGGAACAACAGGTTCTTAACTGGTCTTCAGTTGGTTGAGGTATACGCAGATGTGAACGATTTGGAATGTAAGGAGAACTACAGTGTAGTGGACTAGCAAACTGTAAACACCACATAAATGTACTTTCTTAAGGAATGTGGTTTCACTCAAATTACTATTTTAGTTAAGAAAGTAAGAATTTAAACCACTTGACACAAACTGGAGGAAATTGTTAAATGATTTATCTTAATTTCTCCAAATTCTTTCCTCTGATGTGCATGTAATTAAGAACCAAATAAGAAATGGACTCTTAAATAAACTTTAAAACTTAAAAGAAGGTCACCTTTTTTTTTTGTGATTGAAAAAAAAATCAAACACCCCTAAATTTAATGCATGGCCTATACATTGCTTTTTGATAGTCTCTAATAGACAAATTGATACATTTCTTATAAATAAGAAAATGGGAAGGAGAAAAAATCCTCTGTTCCCTTCATACTTTTCTTCCTGATTCGTCAACTATACAAGTAGTATAGTATAAGTCTGTCTTTATGTGCTTGTGTAAGTGAAACTCAATGCCTTTAACTCCCCAGAACAGCACTTCTGCTCTCTGAATTATATTGAACTCAATTTCAATACAAACAAGTAAAGGAAATGTTTTAAAAGTTGATTCATGATGAAGAATGAACTCTTTGTTTTGGTGATTCTGAAAGAAAATATTGTAAAATTGATTTTTTTTTGTCCAAAGCATTGGTTTGCTATTTTGTTTTGTATTTGAAAAATTAAAATACTTCCATGCTGAATTATCGTATTTCAGCTACTATATCAGAAATTCCATTGTCTACAGTGAGATCATGAGCTCTCCTAAATACATATTTCTAAAGCTAGATTAAAATATTTGACTATTTCAGTACACAGGGATGGGAAGAGAAATGGCCTAATTATTTATTTAAAATATACCAGTTCTCAAAATCAGTTTGTACTTTTTAATTAAATAATACAGTTTCCATAGAATATCATAAACATTCATTTCATTCCTCCTCTTTCTCAGCTCTGATGTTAACCATAATGAGAGCTGTCCAGCCTTAAATACTAACTTAAATTTCACATTCCCTGTGAATTGAGTAAAATAATTTCTAATGTAATATATTAATTTCATATAGTTTTTAAAAATCAAAAAAGGCATATATTTAATTTAAAAAGTAAAAAAGTCATAATGAAAATAGCTGTCCTCTGCTCTGCCTCTCTGCAATTTCTTTTTCCAGTCCACAGAGTTAGTTACCTTCAGCAGTTGTTCCTTCTTGTACTTTACCTTAAAATTTGAGGTAGTTATTGAGCTCATATGTAGAAAATTCTTAGTGTATAAATTTTAAGCATTATGTAGTATTTTCTTGCCCAGGGAGATGAGGACAGCCCTCCCAATATCCATTTACATATACACCCCTGAGTGTCCCCATGCCACGTATACATGCACATATGCACACACACATACACATATGTGTACACTTCTTCTCCACCCTCCCCAGTAGTTGTATCAAAATGTTAAGTAAAATTAACTAGTATTTATATGACTAGTCAAATATTGCTTATTGCTGAACCAACTATGCCTCTTTTCTTCTTCAAGTCTGCTTCTTTCCTGGAGTTCATTATGAATTTTACCCTATGGTTTTCTATGCCTGCACAGCTATGTGCTTATGAAAAATATTTTCCATACCTGCAGCATTTCCACTCTTATCTCCTCCTGGAGTTTCCTACCCTTTGTCTTTCATGAATTTTTTGTTCTCTAGGCATAATGCCTATCCTGGGTCCTTTCCTTTGTTGTTCTCTTTGGTGAGCATCTTATGACAGCTTATATTTACTGAGTTCTTACTTGTCTGAAAATATCATTTTTCTCTCCTTATAAGTGATAGATTGGTGTGGCTGGACATAGAATACTAGTTGAAAATCATTGTGAATTCCAGTTCCAGTTTAGTTTTCTTTCCTATGTATATGGCTTTCCTATCCCCTTTGGAAACCTTTTAGAATCTTCTCCTTACCTCTTTTCTAAAATTTCACAACAATATGCCTTAGTCTTATTTTATTTATTTTGCTGGATAATTCTTTGGACACTTTCAATTTGGAGGCTCACTTTCTTCAAAGAGTTCTTTATTTTTATAAGAATCATCCTTTATCAAAGTGTACTGTTCTTATTTTAATGTACTGAGTAACTTCCTTTATTAGATAGAAGGTTTGGAGTTAATCAAATTTTTACTTTTCTACCTGTACTTTGTGCTTTTTCTTTGCCCCCTACCCACCGTCACCTGACCTCAAGTTTGTTTTGAGCTCTCCTGCGTGTTGAGAGCTTTCATATTTAAAAGTGAGCATTTGTTCATTAGGAGCTCATTATTTGTATGGCAGTTGTGGACTAGACAGTTTTTCTGTGTAGCAGGCTTGAGTAGTTAGCAGTCCTTTGATTGGGTGGTTTTGTGTCTGTAATGAGGGGGGAATACTTGCATGCAGGTATCTTTAGTTGTTTTTTGTTTTTTTCCCTCATGAGTTGTTCAGTGTCCCCAGAAAAGAATCCCCCAGGCCTCTTCTTCAGGGCATTCTGCCTGCTGCCAGAGCTCAGGGAGAAGATTGGTGAGTAGATGAGGGACTGGCTCTCAGTCTGCAGCTTTGCAGCTCTCCATGTGTCCCATGTTTTCTGCTCGGCTTGGGCCCCAGGTCAGTTCAATTCCTCCAGAAAATAACTCTCTAGCCTGGTAGTGGTAATGGGCCTGGTGCATGTGGAGGGTGGAAAGGAACGTGGAGAGGAGGTGAAATCTCTTGGTTGCGGGAAAGAGGACATGGCAGCTTAAGTGCCCTGTAATCAGACCTTAAACCAGTCCCTCTACTTTTGACCCTGCACCTGACCACTCCCCTTCCTCAGTGCCTGTGCCTGCAAATTCTGAGCCTCTGAGGGATTCTCCAGCCAGAGGCTGCTGGCTGCTCCCTCACTGCAGTTACTTCCCTGGTGCTGTCTCCATTCAGCACAGATCTTTATCTCGTTCAATTCACTTTCCCTCTTCGACATCTCATTGAACTCTCTTGCTCATTTTTGTTATCTCTTCCATTTTCTTTTCCATTGGATGTTTATAGAATTTTAATTATTTTACTGCTATTTTGTGGCATTTCTAAAGGGAGCAGAAATAAATGTATTTGGTCAATCTGCCACTTTTATTCAGAAGTCAGAAGTTACAGCTCTGTTTCTTATTGTTACGTGTAACATGAGGTATTTTAAGAGACTAATATTGGAACATCCCTAAGAAATCTTGTAAAATAGACTGCTGAGGAAGCTTGTTATGGACCATGGACCTCATCAACATCTGTAATTTTAACAAGCACATAATAAGATTAAAATTTGTGATAGGCATTTGTGATCTCTATTAATGATGTATTCGTATCTGCATACATTCATTTCTTTATAAAAGCTCATCCATCCAGAACTTGGCTCTCCAGCAATCTCACTTTATTGGTAACAAATGCGAGAACAAAGAAAGTATCAGAAATGGCTTTGAAACAACACAAGTTTGCATTTGAGTCTGCAAATGTTTCTCTGGAGATAGTCTGTAAGGGCCCTTAAGCAGAAAAGCATTTACTTCTATTTCATAGCCAATTATATTATATGCTTTTGAAACGTACGTTCCAAATACACAGACGTTAGAAAACAAAGCATAGGAAAATAAGAGGAAAGCCTACCAGAAGGCAAGAAATAATCTATGAAATGCTTAACCACAAAGAGACAGACAGGAGAACTAGAACTGGTAAACAAAGGAACTCGGATCCCTGTTAGTTTGTAATTGAAGCTGTCGGTGCCCCACCCTACAGCTCTATCTCCTGGGGCTCTATCACTTTTATCTTCCCTGGTGTGGCTCTTACCAGCATAGATCTCTCCCAGCCTGAGGTCTTTCTCTGGTAGCTCAGGCCTATGTCAGATGCCTGTTACAGGTGCATGACAGATCAAAAGTGCCAGAGAATTACTGCCACCAGGAACTAGCTCATAACTGATGACTGGCAGGAGTTGATGTGTAAATATCCTAGCTTCCTTGCCCCTTGGGTAAGTCTAAGGAATGTGTTGTGCACTGGCAACCCGAAGTCCCCAGGGAGATGAAGCTCCAGTTGTCCACGGTGGTGATTTACTTGTTTCTTGGATGCCTGCCTTTACTGCCTTATTTCCCTACTTTCCTCTTGGTGTTTTGTAGAATCATTTCCCAAATAAACTACTTGCCCTAACATTTTTACCTTAGTTTAGGATAATCTGAACTAAGAAAGGACCATTTAGATTTGGAGAACAATGATACATGCCTCAATAGGACAGTGTTATATACACAAAAAGTAAAATTTTTAATTTTCAGATGATGCACAGTCATTGAGAAAACATTCAGTTATATTCAATATATCTTGTTTAAGAACATGAGAATTGTGTATATATTTAAGAGAGATTTCCCATTTAAGATAGCTAATATATTACAGTTCCAGTGTTTGACTTTTATCTATACAGAAGTTTAAATCATCCCAAATGATTCATTTGATTAGAATTCTAGGTTTCTAACATGTTATTGTGCTAAGTAAAGCATATGTGTGCATTTAAAAATAATTTAAGAAAATGGGGATCATTAATTTAATAGTGTTCAAGAAAACCCTACCTGGGGGAGAGTATAGCTGAAAGTGGTAGAGAATATGCTTAGCATTCATGAGGTCCTGGGTTCAATCTTCAGTACCTCCTTTAAAAAAAGTACATAAACAAATAAACCTAATTACCTCCCCCCGCAACACACACACACACACACAAATAAATGTTCTTACAAAAAAATTTTTTTAAATCTTAAAAAAAAAAGCCTACCCAAGCCTCAATAAATTCATGGAAGTGTGCTAGTGATGGTATTAATGAAGTTAATCATATAGTTGCTACTTTCTACAGAAACCTCAAAAACTTTTTAAAGTTATACACATATTATGAAATAAATGCTGGCATGAAACACTGTGAGTATATCTGTGCACGCTTCCTCAGCTTCCCCTGGAAATTAGTTTACTAAAATATCATTGTTGCAAAAATAATTTCCACATTCCCCTAACCTTCATGAGGTTATCTGAAATATGGGATAAAACATGCTTTCAGTCAACTACAGAAATTTAATTAGCAGTACTAACTGTAGAGCAAACATTTTAAGTGTAACCTGAATAAGTTTGCCTCTGTGCTTCCTTTTCCTGCTGTCACATCTTCTAACTGAAGAGAGTAAAAGAGATTGAGGGATAGACTTTTGGGACAAGTGTAGGAGACAGCCAAGTCTCTCTGCTAGGAGAATGAAGGAAATTTATTTGTTGTTCCTAGAAGAATAGAACTGAAAAAAAAAAAAAAAAAGAGTGGAATAGGCAGACAAGGTATGGAAAAGTAATAAGAGAGCAAAGCCAAAGAACTTAAAATAGACTTGTTGCATATTCATATTTTATGGTGTTTATGCATCATTTCCCCCCCACCTCTACAATAAAGTCAAATTCCCACAAAAAGGCCACAAATAAGTGGATTTATTTTTATAGGGATCAATAGGATAAATAGTTTTTTTTAAATGTATGTTAACAAAATATCAATGCCAGGGCATGGATGAAAGTGAAAATTGCAGAGCAGAAACCAATAATTTAGTGGAGACAGGAAGTTAAAGCCAGAAGTAGCCATAATATTGTAGGGCCCTGGCAATTCCCTTAAATATAAGGAAAGTCATAGGACTTTGCATATAGAGGGGAATACAAGTCCAGTCCCATCTGACGTAAAAGTTTTAGGTGAGGAAAGTTGAAGGTTAGAGAGATGTGGGTAATAGCTGAGTGTTTAACCATCCAGTGTCCATAGACTTTAAAAGTCTTGAAATGCCCAAATCCTGAAATTGAGCTTTTCAGTTTCAGCCGCTGGTTGAAGAGGTAAACCATTATTTTTCCTAAGCCCTCAGTTGATGGGCGACACTTCCAGTCCCTCCGTAACTCTCAAGCTGTGCTGTTTTCAGTGCCTGGAATGATCTCTGCTCTGTGCTGGGCTCTGCAAGTTATCACGGAGGTACTTGGCAGCAGGCCAGTCAATCCCCTATACCTTGATGATATGGAGGGAGGAGAGGAGAGCTGCAGTATCTCTTCCCCCTGACAGTTCTCTGCCATTATTTTCTGTACTTCTCTGGCATTCACCCTCTGAATTTCTTTTGTGGTCTCCCATTCAATTTCATTCTCCCATGGGGTCTCACTTTCCCCACAGTCCTCCTCTTCCCAGACTGGGTGATGTTTATCTATCTTGTCTGGTATCCCCACTGACGACAGGTCCTATCTATCCTTTTGCTAATCATCACACAGCTTAGCTGCAGCCTCGTGGAATAAACACATTAGTTCAAGTACATTGGTATGTTGAGGTAGAAAGGTAAAATATGTGAGTTGCGTACTTAGTGAAAGGAATGTATTCACTTTCATTGACACTGATTTTGGAGTAGATGAAAGGGCAGTCTGGTCAGAACCAGAGCATGTGTTTGGGAATCTGATGTTCACGGACTTGAATTTTACTTCTACCTCTTACTAATTAAGCACTATTTAATTCCTGTAAGCCTCAATTACCTTAGAAAATTAGGATGATTATACTTGTCTCTTGTATGTGGTGAGGTATAATGGAAAGCACCTTTCACATAATACCGTTCACATAATAGGGTTGTGGGTAAATTAGGCTTGCAATAGTTAGTCAAAATAAGAATTTTAAATTAGTGACTCAATGGCTGACTCAGTGAATGGAGTACAGAAAGGGGAAAAGAAAAACGTTGCAGTGGAGAAACCACCAAAATCCTCCCTAACCGAGTGATCAAGGTGAACAGTAGTAAGGATGAGGATCTACTGTACTTAGTAGGATGTGATGAGGGCATTTTACCTCTTTGCCTTCTTTCCCAGAATTTATACACTAAGTCTAATAATGCAAAAAATCAGACTCAAATTGAGGGACATTCTACAAAATACTTGAACGGTTATCTTTAAAAAGCATGAAGGTCATAAAAAACCAGGAAAGACTGGAAACTGTCACACATCAGAAGAGATTGAGGAAACCCAGCCACTTACTGTAACTTGGGACCTGAATTGGATCTTGGAACAGTAATAAGGATGCAACTGGGAAATTGATAAAATCCAAATAAAATATGTAGTTTGGTTTGTAGTATTGCATCAATGTTGATTTCTTCATTTTGTCCCAAATGTTTCATGCTTATGTAAGGTGTTAACTTTAAGGGAAGCTGGGTGAAGTGTTCATGGGAACTCATTGTATTATCTTGACACCTTTTCTGCATATCTGAAATTATTCCATAATAAAAAGTTAAAACTTTCTTTGTTTAACATTAGAAAGTAAAACTTACAATGATAGAGACCAGATCACTGGTTGCCAGTGATCGGGGTAAGTGGAGCATAAGGGAGATTTTTGGGAATGAACCTATTTTGTATCCTGATTGTGACTATGATTGTGTAAGTCTATACATGTGTTAAAATTCATAGACCAACACGCCAAAAGAGTCAATTTTACTGCATGTCTATTTAAAAAGTAAAACAAAGGGAAAGAAAGAAAAGTGAATGGAAAGAACGTAATATAATGTACAAAAAAAAATAAAGTTAGAGCTTTGTTTCTTATTATATAATACTATCATCATCAAATTGACAAAACCTTAAGTATTTTTGTTCTTTCATTTAACAAACATTCATTGAATCCCACTGATGTGTTGGGCACTGTGCTAAGGCTTGGAGGTACACAAGAATTTGACATGTTATAGACATTCAAACAAGTCTTTATTCCAGGATGGGCCAGCATTTACTATAAAAAAAATTCTTGTGAGGAATCAGGGCATAGGCATATAAGGAGTTAAATGGTATGAAATATTTACATAATATTTCAACATAATGTCAGTACTATTTTAAGCAAAGTGAATTATCATGACATAAGTTCAGAGGAGATGTAAACATCGTAGATGAATAGGGAATTTTGCCAAAGGAGGTACATAGAACTTGAGAAGGCATTTCTTTCTGTGATTTCAGACTGCAATATTTAGGAAAGTAACATTTAAACACCACAATTTTTTTTTATTTTAAAATTTTATACTACATATTTATGTCTCCCTAAACTCACATGTTGAAGGCCTAAAAACCCCCAAGGTGATTTTATTAGAAGATGAGACCTTGTAGGGTAATTAGGTTTAGATGAGGTCATGAGGATGGGACCTTGTGAAGAGATTAGTGCCCTTGTAAAAAGAGCCCAGAGAGCTTGCTGTCTCTCTCTCCAGCATGTGAGGATAGAACAGGAAAGCAGCTGTCTGCAGAGCAGAGAGAAAGCTCTCACCAGACACTGGCACCTTGATCTTGGACTTAGCCTCCAGAACCATAGGAAATAAATGTTTATTGTTTAAGTCACCTGGTCTTTGATATTTTGTTACAGCAGTCCAGGTAGACTAAGACAAAAGTTAAATGAAAATACCCAATATTAATGAGCATTTAGAATATGTAAATCTCTAATAGGGACTTTACATGTATTAAACAACATGATCCTTACAAGAACCCTAGGAGATAAATACTATTATCTCCCTCATTTTAGAGAGAAAGAAACTCAGCTATCAAACAGAGAAACAATATGCCTAAGATCAAAACAACTCATAGTGGTAGACCCAGGCTTTGAACCCAGGTATCTGACTCCAGAGCACATGCTCCACCCTACTAAAACACATGCATGGCATTGATAGTCATGGTTGTTTCATTTTTTTAACCTGGAAAAGCATAAAATGTTTCAACTATCCAAGAACCTCTGATTTTTCTGAAAAACTGCTTTAAGATACAACTGGTTATAACACACTTCTTTCTTTTCTGGAAGCAAATAGCCTTTGCTGTGCCCTCCAGTTGGCACCCTGCCCCTTGCTAATGTGCATGGATGAGAGCCTGTTACTTTGCCTCCTTCCAGCAGGACGTGACCTTGGCAGCCTGGCAGGCCAGCCAAGATTCCTAATAGCAAAAGTAGCAGCTAAGTTCCTGAAGAAACTCTTTGAACCACCAAGTATGCCTTGCCATGTCGTTGGACGTGTCGAAAGACATGGCGATAGTTTTTTGACGTGATAGCTCATTAGCTAACAGTTCTTGTGTGACTTAATTGTCTTTCAGCTTGCTTAGGATGTGCTTGTAATTCTGATATGCTGTTTCCTTAATTTTGTGTTTCTTATTGTTGGCATTGCCTGATTAGTCTAAAATAATTCCATTTTGTGTTACCAGCAATGACCCCATTTGCCTGCAAGCATTTTGGTGACAAACATAACAATTAATTATATGGGATCTTGTTTTTCATTATTTTTGTTGGAACAAAAACAGGAAGTCTAATTCCTCTGTACAATTACTGAAAAACAAGGATGTTCTATAAATGAATTATATGTGGCTAAATGTTCAGTTTTTATAGTCTATTTAATTCTGAAAGCTTAATAATAAATTAGATACAAGCTGTCAGTGAGTGGAGATGTAGATAACAGCGTATGTTCACAGTAATCTATGAAAATGTAATTTTTTTATGGTGTTCTTCTGTAGTGTTTATCCCGAATCTTTCTCTCTGACCTAAACCACTTTCCTGAGTTCCAGACCTCATATTAAATATATCCATTTGGGCTAGCCAATTTTTGTTGTTGAGAGTTGTCCTCTGCATCATAGGGTGTTTGGCAGCATCCTGGGCTTCTGTCCATTAGATGCAAGTAGCACCCAGCCCTCAATTGTGACCATCAAAAATGTCTCCAGAAATTGCCAAATATCTCCTGGGGAACAGTATCACCCCTCAGTTGAAAACCAGTAACTTAAGTATACTATAGGCTTATGAAAGTCAACATGTACAAAATTAAACTCATTATTCCCCTCAAATCTTCTTCTCCAGAGAAGTTAATATCTTGTGTGAGGCAAATCTTACCTTTCTCCCTTAATACCTGTGTTAACATCCAGTTACTAACTTCTCCACATCTCAGTTTCTTCATCTGTAAATACATTAATCAAACCTCCTTCATGTGACTTCATTGTGAAGATTAAATAAACTAATATGTATAAAAATTTAGAACACATCCTAACACGAAATAGGCTTAAGTCTAATAAATATTTGCAATAATAAACAAACACTGTTAAATGTTAGCAATATTTGTACAATACAGGAAATTCTTAAGATTCTTCTTTCCCAATGATGTGTGCAGGAAGTTTAAAAAAAGAGATATACAAAGTAGTAAATATATGAAATAATGTTCAACATCATTAATAATCAAAAAAAATTTTAAGGCATCATGATATACTATTTAAATCTGTTAAATTTGGAAAGATTTAAAAAATATTCTGTGTTGATAATGGTATGAAAAAAGGACACTGATACACTGTTGGGAGAATATGGGGCTGTATTCTTTCTGGAGATCACTTGGCAGTATGTATTAAAGCTTTAAAATATTTATAGCTTTTCACTGTAAATCTAGTTCCAGAAATTTATCCTAAGGGAGTAATATGCTCAAAAATTAATAAAGAAATATGTTGATTACTCTATTATTTATGATGGCAAAAATTAGAAGCAACTTTAAAAACTCAGTAACGGGAAAGATGAAATAACTTATGGTGTATCTATGTCATATATTATGTTGACATCCCATTTTTGAATAACATTTATAAACGCGGAAAAATGCTGTGACTGTGGCAATCCTTGGTTCAAAATGCCCCCTCCTCACTTTCAAGATACTATTTTTTAGAAAAGCCATTTTGGGGGGGAGGATATAGCTCTGTGGTAGAGTGTGTGCTTAGTATACATGAGGTCCTGGGTTCAATCCCCAGTACCTCCATTTTAAAAAATTAAATAAATAAATAAACCTAATTACCCCCCCGCCAAAAGACATTTAGCCATATCTAGCCATTTATTCTCCCTAGATTTTCTTCCCAGTTTCCTAGCACCCACATGTAATGAGATCCTGGTACACCATCAACAGAGGGGCATGAATCTGTGTTTGAGAACCACAGGCAAGATTGTTCTGTTGGACATATGAATGGTGAATTTGCATGAGTGGAGACACAGAAGGACTAAGGACTGCTGCCCAGTGCCCCAGCCCTGCTGACCTGCTTAGTTTCCAGAACAAACCTTGTTGCTTCATTCACTCTTCTGAGCTTTGACCACCAATCCATTTTCTCAACTTGGAGTGCTCTTCTTCCCTTTCTTCTTTTGTCTTCTCCTCGAGACCAAGATAAAGCATAGCTGGCTCTAGGAAGCTTTCCCTAACCACCCCCCACATTTAGACTTCTATGTTTGTTCCTTCTGTCCTCTTGTGACATAGCATGCAAACCTGTTTATTCATTCATACCTTCAGCTAATCTGTTATTCAACAAATATATATTGAGCTGCTACTGCTAAATACCAGATACTATATTAATTACTGGCTACAGTCTTGGTGAGCAAAAAAAAAGTCAAAATTTCCTGCTCTTGTGGGGTCTATATCTCCAGTGGGGAAGATGGAGTATAAACAAATAAACCATAAAAGATAAATTATCTTAAGAGATGATTTTGAACAGGACCTGGAACAAGCAAGTAAGTAAGTGTAAGAGGGGCAGGACTTTACCTCTATCAATCTTAAGTCTTCAGCTGGGACCCTTTGACAAAAAAATCAGCAAGAGAAAAACAGTTTATTAATGCATGCAGTGCACATCCTGCAGGAGAAATCTTGATGAAGAGTAACTCAAAGCAGTGACCTAAAGCTCCAGCATAAGTAATAACTCCAACAAAGAAGAATAAAAATTGTAGAGAAATGATAGGACAAAGGAAAGTAGACTTAGGCTTCCAAGGGTGGCCAACTGTGGGAAATGTATGGAAGGAAGCCAGTGGAGAAAGATTTGTTTGCAGATTCCTCTTGTGCTGTCTCTGGGCTGATAAGGGTCTATTTCCCAGTGAAAGGAAAATTTATATCCTGCCTTTATGCAAAAAAGGGGGAGGGTGGAGAGAGATTTTCATTCATTTGTTGCTTCTTAATTGCCTTCAGTTCAAAATAATTTTTATATTAAAGAGGCATATTTGGAGATTTCTTTCATATATTCTGTTTTCCTTCACAAGCAACAGAGTTGTCTGAAAGAAAGGCATTCTAGGAGCAGGGAACAGCGTATGTAAAAGCCCTGAGCTTGTTCAGTATATTCCGGGAACAGAAGATGGGTTTATGGGACTTGGGCAGAGAGATCAGGAAGAAATGAGACCAGAGGGGCATCTAGATGTCAGATCCAGAGCATCCTCAAGGATACTCTTTAGATTTTATTCCAGGTGTGGTTTTAAGCATAGGAGTAACATGTTAAGTTTTAAAGACTGATTATGCCGCTATTATCCTTCTCAAAGGGCTTGTAGAAGTAAAGGTGGAAGCAGGATAATCAGTTGGAGGCAGTCATAGTGGCTGGGATGAGGAATGATGATGGCTTGGACCTAAATGGCAGTAGTGAAAGTGGGTAGACATGATCAGACTTAAAGATATTTTGAAGATAGAGTTGACAAGATTCGTTAGAATTTGTGTGGGGTGAAGAGAAAGAGAAATCTCAGGGATAACTCTTGAGATGTTGGACCTGAGTAACTGGATGGATTTTGGTGGTATTTACTGATATGGTGAATACTAGGTGAAGGGTACATTTAGGAATGAAAACATGTTACTAGGTTTTGGCTGTTAGGTGTTAAATGCCAACCAGACATCAACTTGAGGAAGTTGATGGAGCAGCTGGACAAGGGTATTTAGGAGAAGGGCTGAGAGAGATTTGGGCATCATAAGAATATAGATTGTACTTAAAAGTGGTGGTACCCATATGGCTGTGAGTATAGACTGTGAAAAGACAAGGTCTGAGGTCTAGTCTCGTACCATTTAAAGAGCAGAAAGAGGATCTAACAAGAAAAATTGAAAAGGGATGGTTAGTAAGATGACAGAATAACAAGAAAGTGTAGAATTTTAGAAGCCCAAGGAAATAAAGTGTTCTAAAGAGAGGGTGATTGTCTAAGTCAAGTGCATTAAGAATTTACCACCGGATTTACATTGGAGAGGGAGAGGTCATGGCCCAGTGGCTACCTCTGTCATTGCAGATACGTTATCCCTTGGCAAATGTTGATTAACTTCTTCCTTCCATGAAACCTGGGAATCTCAAACGGGGGCAGTTTTGCACTCCAAGGAACATTTGGTAATGTCTGGAGACATTTTTGATTGTCACAACTCAGGGTGGGGAAGGCAGTTGTGTTACTGGCATTTATCAGATAGAGGCCAGAGATGCTGCTAAACATTCTTCAATGCACAGGGGCAGCCCCAGAAACAAAAAATTCTCTGACTCCAAATGTCAGTAGTGCCAAAGTTGAAAAATTCTGTATTAAATTAATAATTCCCAAACTTACAGTTCCCTGGTGGACCCACAGGATTCTATGGTATATTTCAGATTTTAGATGAGTATACAAAGATACCTCTCAAACACCATGTGAGCTGCCAGTTGAAGGAAGCTCACAGTTGAATGTTAGGTCTCTTTATGATTCCTTTTAATAACATATTTTTAACTTTTTTTTTCAAAACTTGGATTTTGGATACTGCTGTGATTAAAAAAAAAACAACAGTAACTTTGTAAGAATCAGTCTGGAACAAGAAGTGACAATGGTGGTTTCAAATCTGATTCTAAGATTTGAAAAGTTGTGCAGTGTCCAAAAGGTATTAGGCTGTTAGGACATAGAAACTTTTTAAAATGTCTGGACCTGAAAACTCAGCAAACTCATTCGATAGGTATTTCTTTTGGCTTAGGGAAACAGTAAAAAAAAAAAAAGAATACTGAGATGTTAAGGGCACCATGAAGGAGAAAGTTGGGAACTGGGAACTGCTGGGCTGTATTTAACATTCCTTGGAAATAGAGACTGTCTGTTAGTAGCTTTTATGCCCAGCATCTTGCACAGTCATGGACCAAGTGTGACATGTAAGATGCCAAGTGGACATCTGTGTGGATGTTGCAGGGAATTTAATAAACATAGGTTGGTGGGCATGGAATACATGAATCAGGGGAGGATGCACTGTAATGTCAAGGTAACGATATGGTAGTGAGATTCTACCTACTGGTTCACTATATGCTAAGATACAGATATCCTAACTACCCCTTTGTTTATATGTAGTCAGAAACATAGAAGAAAAAAAAAGTTTGGCTTATTTACTCTTTGGCCTGTGAATCTCTAGATTATTATAATTTCTTGATTTTAGTACTTGCAAGTTTACTTCCTCAGATTACACTGAATTTTTTTTTTACTACTACAAATTTCTGTTCTCACTTATATTATGCATATTGACACAACTGTGATCTTCTTCTGTAGGAATATGTAAAGGAGAACAATTTGAATATCTCCTAAATTTTTGGCTGCTTTTCTTCCTGTCCCTTTTTGCCAAGCACTATATGCCCTTGCCTAGTGACTACATAGATGCTGGAAAGAAATATTCTCCTTAGACTCAGTAATTTTATTTTGTTTCAAGTGAAAAAGAATCTTTTTAGTGTAAGAAAATGATAGAAGAATATAAACTTACAGAAACATTCTTGGTGTAGCAGAAAGAAATTGGCTTTTGGAAAGGAATATAAACAGCCCTCTGCATCTCACCCGCACTGACGGACATCTTAAAGATGTTCAGTCTCTTTGATTCACAGTTTTGTCATCTGTCAACTTGGAATAAGAATTGTTACCTCTCAAAGTTGTTCTAAGGATTAAACAGTGTTAGCCTATGGCAAGTACCAGCACTGTGCCCAGTGCCAGAGGAGATCTTGAATAGACTATAGCTTCTCTTTGTCTTTCAACCTGACCCACCCTGGCACCTCCCTTCTCCTTTCTTTTGTTTGACTTAAGCAACTTAGGATGAAGCTGCTACAACTTATTACCATTTTAAAGTAGACAAGATTTTAGTTTTCTTGGTATTTGGTATCATATGATGGTATTTCTCCCCTTAACAGTGTGAAGCAGGAGTGCGTTAGAAAACATAAACACATCCAGAGAAAGTGCCCGGGCAGGAACACAGCTGGAGAATCACTGTGTCACCAGGGGCCCATTCCAGTTTTCCCCACCCGAGAGTGTTCACAGTGAAGCTTCTGCCCATTTGTGTGTTCCTTGGTCTCGCTCACTTGCTATAGCTAGTCTGGAAGAATTTGAGATCATAGACTCCATGGATTATCATATTCCAAGATACTCAGTAAAGGTCAATTTATATAACAGTTCTAACTTCTGATGGATCTTTTTACAAAGTTGCTCAAATGCAGCCTGACCCTGAATATGAACTCTAGCTTATTTAACTTCCTCAGCAGAGTTTACCATGTATTAGCCTGATCACAACCCTGCTTCCCTTCCCTTGTTCCACTCTATTTTGTGTTGAGCTGATAGTGGCAAACATCGCTTCCCAGGCTTGTTTGCCACCTGTTTCCTTCTTAGGTTCAGCCAGTGAGAAGCAAGGGGTGGAGAGTGAAGGGCAGGTGGAAAAGCTCTAATGTACCTCCCACCCCTTGCCCCGCTCTGTGCCCGCTTCTCCTCAGGAAGCTCTTCCCTCCATGGCTCCAAATCTGTCCAAATGGCTGCATTTTCTCCATGGTCTCAGGTCAAATCTCAGAGCTCTGGCCTTGTCCCCCATAAGGGTGACACTTTAGCGGTCTTCTAGGTTTCTGGTTCCCTCTTGTCAAACCCAACTTCTGGGCTCTACCATAACATGTCTTCTCTTTGACCCTTTGAGTCAGTAGCACTTGTTAAATCTCAGATTATCATCTTCTTCTGTTTTCTCTTTCATCTATTCCAACTCTTCTCCAAGTAATTCTGCCACATCAATTTTGCTCTATTGAATTAGCTTGCATAGGATCTGTTTTCTTGAATGGGCACTAATACCATGATGATGATGATAGTTCTGCAACTGCTAACAAGGAGCAGTGTTACTGAAAGATCAGAAGACCTAACATTTAAAAGAAATTTAGGAAAAACAGAGAGGCTGGAACCTCATTCATAAACACAGCTTTAACTTGCTAAAATAGACAGGATTTAACTTTCTGATACAGAAAGTTTGATTTCCGGTAAAACAGAAACTATTGTTAAACCATATAAATATATTGACGGGAAACCCACTGGTTCATGTTTTTACCAAATGACAAAATAAAACGACAAGATTTGCTCCTGAGGCTTTTGTCCTATTGATATAAAAGCTGAGAAGACTGTGAGTGGTGTGTGTGTGTGTGTGTGTGTGTGTGTGTGTGTGTGTGTGTGTGTTGGGGTAGGTGGGTATGATTTTATAATAATATGTACTACATGCATCTATAGAATAAATGTGCATGAATGAATGTAGGATGTACATTTACATATACTTCTTATTTTAAAATTATTTTTTTACTTAATTTTTTTTTCCTGAGGACTCCAAGAAGGGTTAAAGAGATAACATAAAGAGATGACAAACAAAAGACAAAGACAACAAAAAAGAGGAATTTTTATTAGTCATTTCAGTATAGTTGCATCTGTTGGATGATGAGATCTTGGGTTTATTGCTTTAATAAATGTATGTAATATGAGAACATGGGTGAAACCCTGACTATATAAAAAAACAACACTTTTGTAACTACACATATGACAGAGAATTCTAGATAGAATTTATAATTCTCAAAATGCAACAGTAAAAAAAAAACCTAAGTAGTCCATTTAGAAAATGGGCGAAAGACAAGAGAAAGCATTTCTCTGAGGAAGATATACAAGGAGCAAATTAAGCACATGAAAAGGTGTTAAACATCATTAGCCATTAGAAAAATGAAATTAAAACCACAATGAAATACCAATATACACTTATTAGAACAGCTAAAATTAAAAATAGTAATAATACCAAATGCTGACAAGGATACAGAGAAATTGGATCACTCATACATTGATGATACGAATGTAAAATGATACTGCCACTCTGAAAAAATAACTTGGCCTTTTCCTAAAAATTATGTATGATTTTTACTGTATGACCCAGCAATTGTGCTCCTGGGAATTTACCCTAGAGAAATTAAAGCTCATGTTCACACCATAAAAACTGTACATAATTGATCATTACAGCTTTATTTGTAGCTCAAAAGAGTAAACATCCACAGTGCCCCTCAACATGTGAACAATTAACTGTATGTTGTGTCCATATCACAGAAGACTACAATGAAGATGAATGAACTATTGATACAGGCAACATCTTGGTTTGATCTTAAGGGCATTATGCTGAGTGAAAAAAGCAATCTCCAAAGGTCACACATATTCTGTATGATTCCATTTATGTAACATTGTATTAGGGTTAACTTCCTGGATTTGATATTGTACTATAACTATGTCTAAAATATAACCATTGGGAAAAACTGCGTGAAGGGTACACAGGAGTCTTCTCTGTACTATTTTTGCAATTCTCTGTGACTCTAAAATTATTTCAAAATTAAAAGTTTTTTTTTAAGCTGTACTTTGCACATGCACTATTATTGTTCATTGGAAAAGGGTTAAATGGGGGAGTGTAAGCATTTCACTTACTATCGCCAAAGTCATTTGTCTCTTTCTGTGTAGGATTTTGAGGGTTCTTACTTTTCTCATTTAGGAATATGCCCTCGCTGGTTCTGGCTTTCTGAATCGTGCCTTTGTTTTTTGAAAGGCAATATTTTTTGGCATTAGTTAATTAATTTTATTTTGATCTTTAATTTGGATATGTGGCTCCTTTGAGAAGTCCAGATCATTTCATAGCTTTCTCATTGCTTTTTCACTACTCAGCTGGATTTTTTGTTTTGTTTTGTTTCATATTGTTTGTTTTTTTCACAGGTTAGAAAAATGAGCAGAGTCAGTGATACTAAGTGGAGTAGGTAGCAAAGCAGAACAGCCTGTTGCCGTATCAACCTATTCTGTTCTGATTGCATTCCATTCCATTCCAGGATTTCCCAACCTATTCTATCCCATTCATTCTATTTCTATATGTATTTATTCAGTATCTGGCATGTGCCAGGTATTATTCTAGGTGGTTTGGCATGTACCAGTGAACAAAGCAGACAAGAAATGTTGCTCTCCTAAAGCTTACATCCGAAAAAGGGGGAGTCAGAAATAAAATATACATAGTATATAAATAAATTTTGTAATACGTTGTAAGTTAGTAGGTGCTGTGGAGAAACAGAAAAAAAAAAAACTAAGCAGGTGGGAGGTATGGGGTAGGAATGGAGGGAAAGTTATAATTTTCAAACAAAATAAGGTGTGAGAAACTGTGTGAGGAGGTAAAGGGTTTAGCCATAAATTGATCTAGGAGTTTTCTGAGAACTAGAAAGAATTTTCTGGGAACTAGAATGGGAGTTGCCTGGAATGTTTAAGGAACATCAGCGAGGCCGTTGTGGCTGGAGCAGAGTCAGTGAGAAGAGATACATTGGAGGTGGAGTCACAGAGGAAAAGAAAGGTCTGATCACATAGGGTTTGTGAGGCTCTTAGTCTTAACAAAATGTCCATCCTGTGTAAGGTTTTCAGCAGAGGATCACATGACCTGAATTAGTTTAGGACCATGGTAATCTCATTGAGAAGGACATTGGTTTATATCATACTGTTAGCAGTGGAGTTATGGAAGTGGTCAAATTATTGACATGCCCCTCCCCTCAAAAATGTTTATTTAAAGAAAGAGACAATAGGATTTCCTGATGAGCTGATGAAGAGAGTGGGAGAGAATGCAAGGAAGGGTACCTATCCTTCCTTCAACTAGAAAGATAGAGTTGCCAACAAATATGGAGAAGACTAGAAATGGGGTGGTTTTGAAGGGAGTATCATGAGTTTCTTTTTAAATGTGGTAACTTTGAGGTATCTCTTAGATAGGTATCTCTTATAGGTATCTCTATACAAGTAGACATTACTTGTCAGCAAGTGGGTATGTGAGCCTAGAGTTCAAGAGTGAGGATGTATATTTTAGAGTTGCCAACACATAGTTATGTTTATGTTGAGACTAAGTGAGTTTACCGAGGAGTCACCATAGATAGAGCAAAGGACCAAGGATTAAACCCTGGGAAACTCCAGAATTAAGAGGCCAAGGGGGAGGAAAGAAACCAGTAAATGGGGCAAAGAAGACACAGCCAGTCCAGTAGAAGGAAACCTAAGAGTACAGTGTCCTCTAAGAACATGAAAAATGTGTATCAAAAGGCTTCCAAACAGAATCTTAATAAAAAACACAAATGAATTCATTTACAAAATAGACTCACAGACATAGAGTGCAAACTTATGATTATCACTGGGTAAAGGAGGTAGGAAGGAATAAATTGGAAGTTTGAAATTTGCAGATACTAACAACTATATATAAAATAACTAAACAAATTTATGCTGTATAGCACAGGTAACTATATTCAATATCTTGTAGTAACATATAATGAAAAAGAAAGTGAAAACGAATATATGTATGACTGAAACATTATGCTGTACACCAGAAATTGACACAACATTGTAAACTCACTATTCTTCTATAGAAAAATAAGGCTTCCAACCATTAACATCTATTACTATCAGTGCAGGTGGGTGTGATGTGATTCAGTCTTTCTGTACCTCTAGGGGTTTTTTTAGTTCTATTTTTATACTGAGAAACAAGATCATTTTTGTGCAAAATTTAGCATGCTAAATTTTGTTCTTTTGTTGCTTAAGTTTCAAACAGAATCAACATTGGTTTAAATTGCTTTAAGAACTGGGTTTGCTATTAATAGTCTTTCTACAGTGACTCTGTGTTCATTTGACCCAACATTTATAGTAAATGGTGATGTGATGTCTTAACAAGAAGCCCATTACACTTATTTTAGGAGGCTCAATTGAAATGTACTTTTTGTGTAATTATTTGAGGAAAAAGAAATTAAGCTTCTTTAAAGTCATATTTGTTATTGTTTGCATCTTTTATAAATAACACTATTTTTTGTGTTACATTTTGTGCCTGTGCATGTTAAAAGGATTAAGCATTTGACTTAGAATTATCAAAATAATCCTTTGTAATGACTGTAATTTAAAATTATACAGGAATTTATTTCAAGCAGTGACTAATAATGGAAGTTTACATTCTTCTTACTGACTTTATCACAATTTTATTCAAGGATATCAAGTATACACTGAGAACATGAAGGCTTATAGGTGAAAATAGACATTATTAGTAATGCAATTTTGCTGTCTAGGAAAACAGCTAGATTTTTAGGTTTCAAAAAATTTTTTTGATCCTGTAGAATATTTTAAAATTAATTTGCATGTATTTTGTGTGTATTTATGTTGCCTTTTGCTTGTATTCTGCTGTGCAGGCTTCAGAGTTGTGCCACCTCCCGGATAAACTATACACGCCCCACAAATTACTGTAACAAAGTTTAAAAAAAATATATATATATATATAAAACCTACAAACCTAATGAACCGGACTGCTGAGAAGAACAGGGCTGAATAAACACAAGCTTCCCTTTTTGCAGTGACGGTTCCAAACTAAGCAGAAGCTGCTGCTTTTTTTCAGGGAAGGAAAAATAATGACCCGGTTTTCTTTATTTTTCTGGTGAGCAATTTAACTGCTACCTCGAGTTGGCGGAATCTCCCACTCCTTTTATTGGAATGTGGCTAGAACTGTAGGTATGGCACTCTTTACCGCTATGTATATTTTCTTTACCACAATATATATTTTGAGCCATATTTACCAGGGTAAGGTATTTAATTTTTCTCTGAGGTGTAGTCTTGAAGCAGTTGTTCGGAGAGAACACTAGAACTGGAGGTAGAAACATTTTCTGGGCGCTTAGCTGTGTGTATGTGTGCTTGTAGAATTATCATCAAGGAGAGATTGTTCTCCCAGATGGCATTGCCTTAATAGAAACTGCTAATATGCACAGGCTTGAAAACCATTTCTAATCCAAATGTACTGGCAGCATATTATTTTCAGAAGTAGTTGAGTTAACTATTTGAACCTTCAATTTTACTATCTTCTACTTCTGAACTAGATTTTTGGAAAGATAATAGCTATCCCAAAAAGTTATTCTTCGAGGAGTGTGTATGTGTGTGTACCTTAGTGTATATTTGTGTTGTGTGTGTATATTTTGGCATTGCCCAAGCCAGCAGGAAGGCTCCAGGGTTGAGGCTGCTTTCATCCTATGTTACACCCTCACAACCTTCCTGTTTTACGATAATTCTGAAACCTAATGCTCTTGCCACTTTTAACTCAGAACTGTGTTTATTTGCCTGTGGCCTGTTTTATTGTAAAATAAAAATCTTAAGACCCCTATGTTTTTAGGGGTTTTTTTTTCCCAAGAACAGTATGGTTGTCTTAAAGGATAAATGACTGTGTTTTAATGGTATGTAAAGATTCAGTAAAAAATAAATCATGACAATTTTGTTTTAAGAAGAAACTTTTAAAGGTCATACATGCTGCAGACTTCAAAAAGTCCAATAAAACAATTAAGAACAAACTATACTTGTGTGAATGTATCATTTTGTTCTGCACTTTCTGTAATGTGTTAAGTCTTAAGCTTCAGAAGATTATTCCAGGTGATCATTGGTTGAGGATTAGAGCCACAGTTATTTAAAAATAAGTTTTCCCAGAACTTGAATGTCTCTAGGAATCCCCTTCCGCCGCTCCCGTGGCAAGTGATAGACGGAATTACAGCTGATTTGCTTTCTCTGCCAGTATAAACAGTTAGGTGGCTGCCATTGATTTTATTTCACAGACTGGCAGCTTACAGCCTCATCACTTCCTGGTAGTGCCCCTCACAGTGATGCGTGATAAGTAGTGAAGTAAATAATTAGACAGCTGGTGAAATGCTTTGAATATTTTACTTGTTTTTGAAATTTTACTAGTTTTCACTTTACTCTATCAAGAGATACTCACTGTACATTTATTCCATATCTAGCATCCATGTGTTCTAGGTGTGATGAAGTTAACATGCGTGAAATACCACTTTTGTCCTCAGGGAACTTCCAGTCTGGCTCAGTATGTCTGAAGAAGGGAGGGTGGGGCACTGACGGCATTTGAGGAGGAATAGTTCTTTCCTCTGTGGGAATGTTCATCACAAATTCAGCCTCCCTGACCCCTGACAAGTGAATGTCAGTGGTACAATTATTTATTGTGACAATGAAAAATATTCATGTGTTTATCAAATGCTCCCTAGAAAGGCTGTACCTATCCCTCCTGAGAACTGTTGGAGGTTCTCAGCACCATCTACATAGGTAGAACGTGATTACAGAACTCTGTTGTTGAAACTGTGTTTGTTGAAACTATGTTAAAGAAATGATAGATACCATAAAAGTTTAGAAATGACAGGGAAAAAAAAGCTGGGGCAGTTGCACCTATTTATACCAAGTTATATTACAGATTACTATCAAAGCCCATGATGATCCCTTTGCTAGGACTATCCTTTTTTTTTTTTTTTTTGTCCTTACTTTTTATTCTCCTGCTTCCAAGAAGATTTTAGTAACTTTCTCTTTTCTGAGATGGGGTTGAGTGATTCCTATCTTTGTTCTTACAAATCCTTGAGCACACCTCTATCGCTGTGTTTGTCATTGTATTGACATCATCCGTTATCGATTGGTTATAGCTGCTTAATAGGTTGTATGCTTATTGTGGGCAAGAACTGTGCTGTACATCCTTCCTACCTAGTTACATTCTGTGTATGTAGTACATGTTTAATAAACTGACTTGAACTTGACAGGTAAATGATAGAAGCACATAAAGTTGGGCCAGTTCATTGTTTGTTGGCATCAAAGTAAAATTGTGTTCTGAAGTCTTCTTAGTGTTTATTCCCATTTTAAGAACATTCTCATACCCTGCTGTTGGAAATGTAATTTGGTACAAGGCTTTTGGAAAGTCATTTGGCAGTAGGTATCAAGAGATTTACAAGTTCATGGCATTTGATTTATTAATTCCACTTCTGGGAAACTCTCCTAAGGAAACAATTCTAATTATAGAAAAGGTCTTATGCACAAAAGTCTCCATTTCAGCACTGTTACTAATAGCAAAAAACTGGGAATTCTTCAGCAAATCTGGGTAATAAAAATGGGAGCTTGCAATTTTCAGTAAACCAGTTCTAGTGAACAATCTAGGGGGATTATGTGTGAGTATGATCTGGCTTTTAGATGACATGAAATTATCCTGAAAAAGAAAGGTAGAGATTGTTAACCCAGAAAAATAATATACTTACAAAATAATATATTATCTCATTATAGTATACTTACACAGAAATACATATACACCGATACATGTACACATAAAAGATCCAACAGGATATAGTAAGATCTTAACCATTAGTTTATATTTTCTGATTTTTAGTTGTATTTCCTACTTTTCTACAATACCTATTACACAGGTATAATAATAAAAGGACTTTTTTAAAAACAAGAAACTGAAAACAATAGTGCAGACAGCTACATAATGATTAAATTAGTTATTACAGCTCTACATTCTAGATTATTTCATTACATTTAAAGACAGAATTTATGAGAAGTTTCAATAGTATGATAAAATGTATCTATCATAATATTTAGTGAAAAGGGAAGGCAAGAAAATTTTTACATACTTTGGTCTCATCGTGTATATACTCCAAAAGTAGATCTCACAGTTATTGTTTCTAGATGGTAAGAATGGAGGTTTTTTTTTTTTTTTGTAGTTTTAATTTATCTATAATGAATATGTAACATTTTTACTTGGAGAAAATATTTATCAAAAATTCTATTAGAAGTGTTCTAGTATGTGTTTTAAAAGTTTTAGTATATTGTCCCAGGAAGTTCAAAAAAGTTTTAAGTTGCAAATCATGAATGTATTTAAATAAAAATAACACTTCATGGTAGAAATATATGTTAGGAGGAAATTTTTTGTAAGGATTGGTTAAGAATCTACAAACTTCTAATAGGCAAAAATGTTTACAAAGATCTGTATACATTTAGCATACAAGATTGGAAGGTTAAATTTTCTAATGACAGCAATATCATATGTGATCAAAAGTTCAAAGCATCTTTACCAGTTAAGTAATATTTACTGAATTTCCAGATGTTCTCTTAGCTTTTTAATTAGGTTCCCTGATTTCTGTCTCATTCCAGTGTTGAAATCAGCAGCCAAATGCCACATATGGAAAAAATGTTCCTCTGGAAATAAATTGAATATTTTAAAAATTTACTGTCACTGTATCTTAATATTTAACTCAATAAAACTTATGTTTCTCAGTGTTTCTCACACATTTTCATGTGTCTGCTAAATTGTTGGTAATGCTACATAATTCAGCAGGAAACTAAATGGTTTCTACTTCATTTAGAATGGTTTTCAGGATAACGTGATAGATTATTCTTTGGAGTAATTAAATAAGTGCATTAACTACCATTTGATTTTTTATTGGTTTAACCACCATTATTTACTTCCTATATGGTAAATTCAGAAAGCTATTAATATTATTATTTGTCCAGAGGGCTTCTGAATATCTTTTAATGAGAAAAATCTACCTCTTAATAGTAGAAAATTAGGGAATCCAGTTGATTTAAGGGGAATGTTTTAATGGATCTCATTAACATTTGAATTTTAAGTTGAGGCAATATCCTGTGCTCAAATTTCCAGCTACTTTCGGAATAGTATGATTATAGTTATTTTTAAACCCAGAAGAAGCTGTTTTGGAGTCCTTGTTAGTTCAACATTCTAGATCTTTTCTCCATGTGATATTGACTTAAAATTTAAAAAGCAGATGTAGGTCAAAGGAGATTCTGCAAACACTTTTCAGTGTTTTATCCTGGGGCTTTGACAGCTTGAAAGCAATGGCAAGATGGTGAATTTTTAAAATATCTAATCTAAATACTCCTGGTAAATTTTAAAGTCACCTTTTTCTGAATTTTCTCTATTACAAGTAGAAATAAAAATACACTTATTATGCTTGTTCTTTATTTCAGCAGTGGTATGTCTTGTCCATAATACACAGAGACAGAAACATAACATTTCATGAAAGGTTGACCTCATGACCAGAGTTTTTTTTAATTGAAGTTTAGTCAGTTACAATGTGTCAGTTTCTGTTGTACAGCATAATGTCCCAGTAATGTGTATATATATATATATATATACATATATATATATATATGTATATATATATATATATATACACACACACATATATTCTTTTTCATATTATTTTTCAGAGATTGTTAATAGGGATTTCTTCTAGGAGCTGTGGTAGGAGGTAAGACGTGAGAGAGAGGGATTGGAGCCTTCTACTTTATCTCTTGTATTGTTGAAATATTTTGCCAGGAATATACTCTTACTTTTATAGTTTAAAACAAGAAGACAAAAGTTTATTTATTTATACACCAATTATAAGTTTATATTTAGCTTTTGGAATATTATGTACTTAATAAATATTTAATTAAATTTCAGCATTTACTTGTGTCTATTTTTATTTTTACAAGTGTGCCTACCACCTGCTGAACTTGAAAGGGTCTAGCATTAAAAAAATTTTAACAATATATGAGATTTAGAATAAACAAGCACAAACACTTTAGACATTTTGAAAAGCTGCTTAAGGAATATTCTCATATTTGTTGAACTTTGGCCCTTAGATCCAGAAAGTATTTCGTTTCATAATACACCAAAATTACAGAATATAATCTTTGCCATATAAAACTTCATGCAATCAGTCATCTTTTCTGACCTAGTCATTAATAGTTATTCTTCTCCTGTTTTATGTATCTCATTTTCTGAATCCTCAGAAAACACTGTTTCCTACTATTAAAAATAAATAAACATAACAATTTATTCCTAAATATAGTGTATTTCCAATTATTGTTGTTTTTTTTCCACTGGCTATGTTAAGTAAAGAAACTGGAGAGATATAGGGGAAAAGGTGATAAAAATGATGTCCTGAAATTTTGTTTTGCCAAGGTCACCTAAAAGCTATACATGTCAGGGCTCATTTTAAACTGTATTTCAGGAACAATCCCCTAAGTTTACCCACCATACTCTACAGATGTGGAAACTGAGGTTTGTGCCTTCCCTAACATACTAATTCTTGGGTCTAATAATGCCAAGATCATGTGTCCATTCAATCCCTCTTTGGGCTAATTTTTTTCTCACTAATATTATAACTTTTACTTTAAACACTTGGAATTTGTAGGATGCCAACAGAAAACCAGCTTGAATTTCTTTCCCCTCTGGCCATTCAAACTAGTGCTGGAGGAGAAGTCTGACCCAACACTGGGAATGAGCTATAGGCCGCATGACTTTCCTGGTCATTCTCAGATAATTAAATTTACTTAATGCACTTTAGCCCTAGGTTGCTTCAGTTCAGTAATTATCCGTGTATGGTAATAATCACACTTTATTCAAAGTAAAATTTCTCAACTCAGCTTAAATCCGCTGTGTAGATAACCTTGTAGAAAAGGTATGGTTCTCTTTCCTGTCTTCCCCAGCTTTTGGCTTTTGTCTGTCTTCTGCCAGTTTGATAAAACTGTGATGTTGGGGAGCAGTGAGGAGAGGTGAAGAAACAGGAAACAACAGGAAAGTTCTTCTGTGTTGGAATTGCTCGTGAGCTGACATCTCTGCTTTGAACAGATGATTAAAGCTGGCTCTTTCCCTTGTGCGTGCTTATTAGGGTTCACTCACTCAGTTTCCTGAACTAAGTGAAACACTCTCCAGTTGGCCAATTACATGCTGCCTCATACTCTGGAATATTCCTGCTGAAGTCTCCTTGACCAATTAGGTGCCCCTCATGTGCAGATTCTAAGACAGTCACAAGCTAGTCTTGTCACTTTCTCTCCTGGACAAAATCTGGTCTACAAAAGATACCCACACTTAGACCTGCTCATCAGATGTGCCATCTTTCCTCAAGTGGGTTCAGTTACCTTCTTAGCCTTGGCTTTCATCCATTAGATTTCTCAGACTTGAGTCAGAAACCTGTCCACTTTGTCTCCAAAACTTCAGGAAACATAGCAAGCTCCTTAAGTGTGTTCTTTGAAGCCTTTCTCATTAATCTTAAGGTGAGGGACAGACAAGCCCTACATCACTGAGGAGAGGATGGGATGGAGAATCCATACACTGACATTCTCCCTCAAGAAATCTCCATCTCTTTTCTCCAACTCCTTGGCCATTTTTACTGCAGCTCTTTTGTAGCTTTGAGTATTGAGCCAAGGGTCCTCACATTGGATTTAAATTTATACCTTTGCCTTCCTGCATGAGTGATCTAGAATGTGGGAGTGGTTGACATCCATTTTCCTGGGGTCTCAGCCAAAATAGAGACAACTATTTAGTAACAGCTTTGGAAATATAACTTTTCAAAAACTTTTATGTAGTCTATGAGATACTTTTTCATTCAAATGATCACATTCTGAAGTCTGTTTGTTTTGTATTTTCTTGTTAGAAGCAGTAATGCTGGCTGCCATACTTAAATATCAGCTTACATATTAAAGATTGGCAAAGATAATCCAAACTGTACTTTCCTATGTTTATTTTGATTGATTATTCATTCACTTGAATAGATAACACATAAAATGATATGAAATCTAAAATATGCAGAATATGTAATGACAAGTATGTTTTCCTTGTGTTCAAGTATCACAATTACTGTTCCTTACCAAGAGGGAATTATTTTATTTATTAGTTACTTAAAAATTAATTTGCCTAACATTTCCAGAAATCTTAAAGTTCATGTGGATAATTTATTTAAAGAAATTAATGTCCTAATTGTGCTCAGACTGATGTGACTTAGCTTTCCATATATGTTACCCCTCAGCCGAGAAACATTGAGTATGGAACATAACTGCTAAACCTTGGTGTTCCATGTGTAAAATGGAAATCATCATGTTAAAGACCTTACAGAGCTGTAAGAATTAACTGAGCAAAATAGTTTTAAAGGTATTACTACAGTTTTTGTCACAGAATATTAACTCAACAAATACTAAATTTTTGCATCCCAAACTTTCTGTCATGTAATATTAGCTTCCGCTTCCTCCCCTCAACACTTGCCACTCTGTCATCCATATCCCTTGTGTGCCTCTGTAACAATAATTTCTTGAAGTTTCCTGCATATATTGAGCTCCAAAAGTTTTTTGTTGATTTTTTTCCTCTGTTTTTATTTTATTTCATTACCCATGCCCACTTGCCTTGAATGAAATAAAAATTGCCCCATCTGGTAACAGCAATACATCCTTGAAAAATACATACAGTTCACAACAGAAATTAAAAAATCCCAATTTGGGAATTCTGGCCTTTGATAGTTATTTAGCACTAGATAAATTATTTTTTAAATTTTTATTTATTTATTTAATTGAAGCATAGTCAATATACAACATTGTGTTAATCTTTGGTATACAGCATAGTGATTCAGTTATACACACATATATTACTTTTTATATTCTTTTTCATTATAGGTTACTGTAAGATATTAAGTATAGTTCCCTGTTCTATACAGTAGGACTTTGTTGTTTATCTATTTTATATATAATAGTTTGTATCTGCAAATCCTAAACTCTCAATTTATCCCTCCCCCTACTCTCCTTTCCCCACCGGTTAATCATAAGTTTGTTTTCTATGTCTGTGAGTCTGTTTCTGTTTTGTAAATAAGTTCATTTGTATCATTTTTTGAAGATTCCACATGTAAGTGATATCATATGGTATTTGTCTTTCTTTTTCTGGCTTACTTCAATTCACTTAGTATGATAATTTCTAGGTCCAACCATGTTGCTGCGAATAGCATTACTTCATTCTTTTTTTATGACTGAGTATACCGCATCTTCTTTCTCTAATCATCTGTAGATGGACATTTAGGTTGCATCCATGTTTTGGCTATTGTAAAGAGTGCTACTATGAATATTCAGTGCATGTATCTTTTCAAATTAGAGTCTCTCCCGGATGTATGCCCAGGAGTGGGATAGCTGGATCATAGGATTAGTCTATTTTTAGTTTTTTAAGGAATCTCCATACTGTTTTCCATAGTAACTGCACCGAATTACATTTCCACCAACAGTGTAGGAGGGTTCCTTTTTCTCCACAGCCTTTCCAGCATTTATCATTTGCGGACTCTTCAATGATGACCATTCTGACCAGTGGGAGGTGACACCTTATTGTAGTTTTGATTTGCATTTCTCTGCTAATTAGCAATAATGAGCATCTTTTCATGTGCCACTTGGCCATCTGTATGTCTTCATTGGAGAAACGTCTGTTTAGGTCTTCTGCCCATTTTTGGATTGAGTTGTTTGTTTTTTTGTTATTGAGTTGTGTGAGCTGTTTTATATTCTGGAAATTAAGCCCTTGTCGGTCGCATCTTTTGCAAATATTTTCTCCCATTCTGTAGTTTGTCTTTTTGTTTTATTTATAGTTTCCTTTGCTGTGCAAAAGCTTAAAAGTTTAATTAGGTCCCATTTGTTCATTTTTGCTTTTCTTTCTGTTGCCTTGGTAGACTCACCTAGGAGAACATTGCTGTGATTTGTGTCTGAGAAGGTTTTGCCTATGTTTTCTTCTAGGAGATTTATGGTGTCTTGTCTAATGTTTTTAAACCATTTTGAGTTTATTTTTGTGTATGGTGTGAGGGAGTGTTTAACTTCATTAATATACATGTGGCTGTCCAGCTTTCCTAGCACCATTTGCCGAACAAAACTTTGTTTTATAAAGCATGCCCATGGTGCCCTCTGTGTATGTCTGACTTCGTACTTCCCCACTGTAATGTAATTGAATACTGTTTACTTTTGTCCCAGCTTAGTGCTTTGTTCAGCGTTTGGTTACTTGAAGCAGTGATTGGCACATAATAAACAAATATTTATGGAATGAGTGGATGCATAAATTAAGAACCTCAAGCTGAGGGTCAGTTCTGTTTTGCTGGTGGGAATATGGACAAAGGTTAAATATGTTGATGATGTGATTATTATGGGAACCATGGGACCTAGCTCACCTGGAGTCACAGACAGAGCATCAAGTGAGTGGGAACAAAGAGGTTGTTAAGGAGAATGCAAGGGGCAAAGGGGGAGGTCATGAATTCTGACTGTACATTTACAAGTTTTGCTTGGACCTTAACCTTGATTTATCCTCTCCTCCAGGCATTAGAAAGAAAGTAGCTTTTCAGTTAAGAAACTGGAGCCTTGAAGCAGGCCACATATGTTCGTACATTCTGTACCATTTAGCTCCAGAAAACCTAAAGTATCAGGGGAAAAAAGAAACAGGAACATGAATCGTTTTTCTCAATCACTTGAAAGGTCTGATGCCTTGATTAAAAGGATGGAGTCAATACCGTGGTGACATTTTAAGTCCATGTTTTCACACACCCTTCTCCAAAAGAAGCTGGTAATAGTACATATTAAGTTTAAAATATAAGCTTAATAGTAAAAGGGAGGGTATTAATAAGGCACTGGCAACTTTCATTGTGTACTTTAAATTTCTGTAGGAAATGTAGCAGTTCCCAAGTGATTGTCTTTTATAATTCTGAAATGAAGAAATATTTTGTTCCCTATATTAACATTTTGTTATTCCTAGATCTCAATATAGTTAAACAATTATATTAGTTTATTTTAACAGGATAATTGAGATATATCATAAAATCCACTCATTTAACATGTACAATTCAATGCTTTTTAGTATATTCACAAGGTCATGCAACCATCACCATGATCTAATTTTGAATACTTTTGTCTATCGTAAAAAAACCTCATACCCATTAGCAGTCATTTCCTGTTCCCACTTTCCCTTCTTCCAGCCATAAACAATCACTAATCTAGTTTTTTGTCTGTGTAAATTTGCCTATTCTGGACATGTGGTGTAAATAGAATCATACAATATTTATGTCACATTCTGTGACTGGCTCCCTTTGTTCAGCAAAATGTTAAGGTTCATCGATGTTGGCATGTATCAGTACTCCACTTATTTTTACTATATATATATATTACTGAATAATATTCCCTTGTATGGGTATGCCACATTCTAGTTATCAGTTCATCAGTTCATAGACATTTGGGTTGTTTAATCTTTTGGTTATTATAAACAATATTGCTATGAACATCCCTGTACAAGTTTTTGTGTTGGATATGTTGTTTTTCCTTTTCAAGATTGTTTTGGCTATTCTGAGTCCCTTCCATTTTTATGTGAATTTTAAGATCAGCTTGTCAGTTTCTTCAAACAAACAAACAAAGCAAAACTAGGAATTTGATAGGGATTGCTTTGAATCTGTGGATCAATTTGAGGGGTATTGCTATCTTAGTAATATTAAGTCTTCTGATCTACAGCAATATTAAATCTTCTGAAATACATTTATTTAGATCTCACTTAATTTCTTTCCAAAAATATTTATAATTTCAGTGTACAAGTGTTGCAGTTACTTTGTTTAATTTATGCCTAAGAATTTTATTCTTTCTTGATTTTTATTGCTTTTATTTAGTTTGATTATATGTACTGATCAAAAGGTTCCAAGAATTTCTAAATGTATTGTAATATGGTTTCCTACAGTTAGAAAACTGATGACTAAGAGAAGTTTATTGCCATTTATGTGCTTCCATTTTTGCCATCAAAATATTTCACCTCTTTAAGAAAATAAAATTATATATTCTTTTTCCCTCTGATTTTAAGATTAAGAACAATGTTCAGTGTTGCCTTAACAATGCTGCCGTAATCTAAATATTTCAGTGACTCTTTTGAAAAGAATTCCTGCTTGTTTCGTCCAAGTGATCTTCAAATCTTGCTGACTATACCTGGAAGACATCTCTTAAATTCATCCCTTTCTATTCTGTTTGGTACCTTAATTCAATAGTTTCCTTCTTGTCTTCTTTTGTTGTTGCTGTTAGCTTTTTAGTTATTTCTCCATTCACCAACCTCTTAATATCGTGTACTCAGAAATGTTTCTTATGACCGCTATAGAAAGAATTAGTATTTCCTATTTCTGTGATTTCATAATGTATTTAAGGTGCTTAGCACAGTAGCTTTCATAGTGAAAACTCTCAAAAATTGGTACCTATCAACATTCTTAATTATGTATTCAAATTATTAAGTGTAGCCTTTATCATATTCTATACCTTTTGCATGTTTTTTCATCATCTCTTCCCTCAGATTTCCACCCTGGTTAGCTTGTAAGTCTCTTGATAATAGCAACTAGTTATTCCTTCTCACCTTTCTATTTTCAAGGCCTGCACAGTTTAGAGATAAGAAAACTGAGTTAACTTTTAAGAGTAAAACAAGAAAAAATTGTTCATGGTTATAAATTAATTAATCTGTCTTGCTTTCATGTCTGTCAAATAATGGATAGTATTAACCGGTGAAAGTTTTGTCTTTAACTAAATGAGATATTACAGTTTTCTTAAGTTTGAGTGGTCCTTTTTTTGAGTTGCCTATTCCTCTTAGGGTTCCAAATACATGTATGTATTTTTAAAGAATTGTATTTCTGGCTTTATTTTGCAATTTGGTTTTATCTATTCTATTTGCATAATGAGGGGAAGCTGGCACATAGCTATCTAAGCTAAGTGAAAAGTAAGTGCTCGATTCTCATGTACAAAAACAGAATCTGAGATGCCAGTATTTAAAAATAATTTTTCCTTCTGAATAACAATTATGTGCACTACAATATTTATATTCCCTCCAGTTATTTTGTACCACATGCTTATGATGTTCTTTGGGTCTCTATTCCAAAAAATCTTTTAGTTTAAGATATTAGATTGTTTTTTGTTCTTTTTAGTGGAGGTACTGGGGATTGAACCCAGGACCTGCATAGGCTAAGCACATATTCTACCACCGAGCTATAGCCGCAAATATACCCCAGATAATAGTTTTGTACTAATATTTTACTTGTAGAATATTAAAATACAATTCAAAGAATTCATGATTTTAATTTTACACATTTTTTTCCTATTAGACATGCAAGTGCCATTCTTTAGAAAGTAATTTTTAAGCTCATTTTTGGGCTCCACTGTTCCTGTGCTTTCCCTTATCCTTTTAAACTGAAAAATCCATGAATATAAGAATCATGTTTTAGTTTTCTGTTTTTCTCAAATTGCCTAGGCCAGCATTGAATGAATGTATTTTCAAAGTATCCCATGGTTTGTTTATCATATAATTTAAAATTGAGAATCCAAATATTTTTCAAAGGGAGGAGAATTTCTGAAAGTAGTTTTTTTCTTAGCATCTTAACATCCAAACTCTGCTTGCTCACAAGATGACTTAATCAGCACCATATCAGAGACAGCTTGCTGTGTTTACCATTGTTAGTTGGGCCAGCATATGTCCAAAACAGTTGGAATGAGAAAAACAGCATTGACTTGAAGCCAAATTAGAGGGAAGAGGAAAAAAAAAAAAAAAAAGAGTTTTTTAGCTATTGAATAGGACCAAATGCTTTGGGCAGTTACTTTTCTTCTGTAGAGAATAAAAAGGACATTTCTTTCAGCCAAAAAAAAAAAAAAAAAAAGATTTAGCTCATATCTAAATGTCCTGAAATAATAAAAATAAATAAATTGATGATGTGGATATAATTTTGCTTGTTTAACTCTTTGCAACTAATGTTATCTTTATATGTTACCCAAAAAAAGGAATTTTGAGATACATAAATTGATTTTTTTTTCAGTTTTATTTTTCAACTTTCGTTGGTTTTCTTCGTCCTAATTAGTGGCAATTTTCTGTTACTTAATTAATCAGTATGGGTGCCTT
Source organism: Camelus ferus (assembly GCF_009834535.1). Lineage (NCBI taxonomy): Eukaryota > Metazoa > Chordata > Mammalia > Artiodactyla > Camelidae > Camelus > Camelus ferus. The sequence goes on along the minus strand of NC_045702.1, from coordinate 49,857,509 downwards.
TGACTGTCCATCACATTTCATGGGATCAGAATATTTCTGATTTGTGTCAAAATGAATATTGTATTTCTCTGTAGTAGCACTTAGTGAGGAAAATGTTTATTCTTATTTTCATAAGTAATTAATAATAAAGTGTAAATACTTTTTTTTCACTATACCCCACTGAGAAACAACTCTTGTAGAAAAATATATATGTTCTTTGCAATAGAAAATGGAAAGTATGTTTTGCTGTTTATAATGGAAGGTTTGAGGGGAAGTTTCCAAACACCACAGTTAAGGAATAGAACAATTTAGACCATAATTGAGTTTTGCATCTCAGGCAAAGCCTGCCCTAGGATAATTTTTAATTAGATAAAGCTTTTCTAAAGGAGTTCCTGTTTTTCATTCTCTGTCATTTTATTTGGCAGGAACCCCTTTCTTTCCTCCTAGGACCCCTTGCTTTCTCTATGGCCAGAACCTGCTCTGCTGGTTATTGATTTACCCAAAGAGGTCAGTGAAGACAACAGTAATGCCTCTCTCAAGAGACAGACTTTCTAATAGAAACTCTCTAATAGAGAATAGAGACTTTCAGTACATATCTGTATCTAGAATATATAGATATCTATTCTGTATATTTGAGGGCTTGGGAGAGAATAGCCTTGGCACTAGGATGATCCTTGAGAATCATTACTTCAGTCTCTTAGTTTTTATCTGTCTCATACATGAGGAACCCAAGGCCCACAGAAGTACAGTGATTAAGAATAGAACCAAGGATAGTTTTCTTTCTGACATGTTCTGCTTCTATCCTTTGGCAAGATATTGGGTATTAGTGATTGAAAGAAGATGGACTGATAGATCAATTGATTCATATATTTATTCTCTAAAACAACTGTGTCCCATGACTGAGAGACTCAAGTAAGACAAAGGCTTGGTTTTAACAATATGATGTCACCGATGGGTGGGGTGAAAGCATTGTCAGAGCAGCATAAACGGTGAAAACTAAGTTTGTACCCTGGGACCTGGAGGTGAGCGTAGGCAGAGGAGGGGTGCAGTGTGTTGGAAATCAGAATCCTTCAGGCATGGTTATCAGGTTAAGTGTGTCAGGCCTGGCTTCCTCTTTGCTGAAGATGAGTTTTTCTTAGGAGGTGCCTAGTCATTTATGCAAATGGATGTCTGTTGTGCCAGCCCCACCTGCTCTCCAGACATGCCCCAAAATTTCTGAACCTTGGCTTTGACAAAATCCTGCATCCTGCCAAATTTACCTTGAGAGGAATAAACCCAGCTGAATGGCCTACATAAATCTTAGAGAGACATGCCCACCGTGGCAAGTTGAATTTCCTCCCTGACCTAAGAAATCACAGGGACATGCATCTCCTTATCTCTCCAAGGGATAAGGAAAAATTTCATCTGTTTTTTTGTTCTCTCTTGTTTCTTTTGTTTAACCAAGGTAACATTTACTTTTTCTTTTTAATTTGAAAGGTTACAAATACCAAACCATTGATTTAAAGCATTTTTTAAAAAAAAACTAGAACTTAACATTTTGTTTAATAAATGAGTTCTTGAGCTGCTGAATCTCAACTCATCGGATCCAAGTTATATTATGAATTCTGTGAAAAATAAAATTGAAACCATTGAATTCAGAATGGCTTTGCTTAACTCTGTGATTAGCCATGTATTTCCTATAATCTTGGGTTACATTAATTTAAAATTACATTAATATCTGGAAGAACATTTGGGTAACTATTTTTTTCCATAAGGTTTTTTTTTTCTTACAATGCCTAACTACTAGGTCTGTTTTGTTTGAGGCACCAAATTTCTTTAGTGGTTTGGCCACAGATCTATCACTAGGATATAATAGCCAACCTTGCAGTAGTATTATTGTAACTTTGAGGTACATATGAGGTTTCTTTAAAACCTCAAGGTTTTAAAATATTCAGTATAAACTAAATCAACCCACACATTATTAACAAAAATTTTAATGTCAAATAAACACAATATCCTGTAATTTCTAAACATTCCTTTCCTAAACTCATTCAAATTTCAGATGTTGATTTTTATAAGATATACTGGCTGTGTGTGTGTGTGTAATATGAGGAATTGTATAGCAACTGCTACACAGAAAGGAGTAGTCTATGTCTTTTCTTATTTTAGTGAAAGAAATTTCAATTGAACAAATATTTGTTCTAGATTTAGCTTCTAACATGCAGGGTTTATTATCTCTGTCTCATGGAAAAGAGATTTTAGAAAGAGAACCCACGTGAATCTTTAATATGGAATGTGATACAGTGACTTTCACTTAACATCATTCTAAGTTAATATTTACCACGATTTTAAATAAAGTAGCACTTAAAAAATGTGTATGTGACCTTGGAAAATCTATCTGGTGCTCCTTATCCTTGCTTGTAAAATGGGAATAATAATAAGTCGGCTGTCTTAAATGCAAAAAAAAAAAAAATCCATGTAGAAATTGTAGGTAGTGCTCAGCATGTATTCCTTAGTTTAAAAAATGCTATTGTTCTTATTCATATTTTTGTTTTCTAGATAACTGCTTAATGAAAAGAGCAAGCAACAAAGTCTAAAAAACTAATGTATTAGTCTAATATAGTACTTAGAGCTACTTTAACATGGTGCTTTCCTTGGCAGCATAATCTGCTTCCTTGTTATATTTATTTTAGATGAAATGAACTATGGTAGTTTTTAACCTTTTGCATGACACCAGTAAGGAAGGGTGGAGAGGTGGCTTGGGCATTTGATTATTACTGGGAAGTATCACTGTGTAAAAGTGGCTGTAGTTTTTTGCCACAGGTTTGGCAGAGTTTTTCAGTCTGGGCAGATAGTAAGTAACTATTACAGGCTTTTCAGTCTGCAGTCTGTCCCACTTTACTCTGACTTCACAGTGTGAAAGCAGCCATGGACAGTGTGTAAATACATGTGAGTGACTGTTCCAATAAAACTTTATTTATGAACACTGAAATTTTAATTTTATTGTATTTTCACATCACAAAATGTTTGCCTTTTTTATTATTTTAATCCTTTAAGAATATGAAAATCATTCATATGTTGTAGACAGTGAAAAAACAGGGGACAGGCTGGATTTGGCCCGGGAGCCATAGTTTGCTGACCCTGGCTCCACAGAGTCCTATTCATTTTTAATGCTTTAAATTATTTCCTATACTTTTGTTTGTACAAATTGTACCACTTCGAATTGTAGACTGATTATCTCAAAGCTGTGCTTAAAATATAGAGAAGCATTCTGTAATGCTGAATGTTCTTTGAATACAGGCTATTTCTATAAACAGATACTATGAGTTCTACCAGAAATAGAAATTTTAATGACAGTCTAATTAAATAGAAGAGAAAAATCATTACATTTTCTTATGCCAAATTATGAATGTCTTTAATTAAGGCACAGATAAAGTCGCATTTTAAAAAATTTTTTATACTTTAAAATAAATTAGATTCTTCTGACAGCTTTAGGCTCTTCTTCGAGGTAGGCCCTTTCACTTACCTAATAAGTTGTGCCTTAATGGCTAGTGCATCTTTTCATAGTGTACAGGGAGCTGTGAATTTAAAAAAAAAGCTCTGAAATATGAAAAAAATAAACCACCACAGGCTATCCTGTCAAATGTTTTCTCATACTGTCAAAAAACAGCTGCCTCTTCCTTTTTGTTACTACTTTCTTTCTTCAGTTAAAAAAGTAATCTAAAAATTTATGAACAATACATTTAAGCCTCATTAACAGTTACAGTTAATTATGATTCAGTATCTCTTTCTGATACAATCCGATGGGATTTGGTTAGTCAAGTACTAACTATAACTTCATTATTAGGCAGTCTTTACCTGTGAATTAGTAGATTTAGATTAGAGAGTTAGGTGAATTTTCAAAAATTGTCTCGACTCAACAGAAATTTCTATAGCTAAAATTTGGTGAAAGACCCAATTTTCAATTCTTAAATACAGAATTGTTTCTGAAGAGATCACTGAAATACACATGTTAAGAAAGAAGCTTTGAACTCACCTGAAAATTCACAAATGTGTCAAAATATGCAGAAATGTGTTCCTTTACACATCTCTCTGTGGTATATATTGGCAATTACAAGCAAATCCTTTCCTTTGCCTCTAAAAAATATGTAATATTATTCTAACAAAAAACTTTTCAGTCTTTTACATCAAGGCACACTTCAGGGTGAACTGTGTAGAAATTGGATACCTATTTTGTAGAACTCAAGAAGAGGAATAGTGGAGTGGCCATGACCATAATAGACTCGGGCTGGATGGTGTATGTTCTAATTGCTGCTGTATTGCTTAGTAGCCATTTGACCTTGGCCAATTTCCTCTGTGGCCTACCTTTTCTTCATCTGAGAGAAAGGCTCATAATTGTGTCTACCCTGCGGATTACCGGATAGCACAACCTCATAGTGTTGTAAAGAAGGATAAATGAGTTAACACTTCTTTTATAAAACTCTCAGAACAGTGTGTGGCACATAGTAAGTGTTGTGTTGGTGTTGGCTCCATGATTTAAATGAAAAGAAAACAACTCTCCCGACCAACCGACATTTTGGTATTAGTCTTTCTTCTTACCCGAGTATAGAAAGCCAGATTTGGAATCAGCCTAGGGAAGTCACATTTTCTTAAAATGTTCAACCCCTGAAAACTTTACATAATTCTAAGCTTGCATAATTATCTTAAAATTCATATCCAAAGCACTGCCTGACAAAGGATAGTGGGTATTTCTGCTGACAAGCAAAAGTGGCGCCACCTTGTGGTAGTAACATAAAGACAGGTGCCAATGCATTCATCTGGCTGTTTGAAATTACACAATAGTAGATGATTTTTTTTAACATTAACTTTCACCCCAAAATTGTATTACAAAATGAAGCTTTATTATTTCCAAATCATAAATTCCAAATTCTCATAGTTCCATGAGACTATAATGCATTTTTCTTTGAAGAAAACTAGTGTAATTTGCCTCTGATTTGAAGTTAGCAAATAAAGAAATAATGCAGTTAGAACAGTGTGTTTCAAACTGAATTCCATGGAGTCTGGGTTCCCAGGGGAAGGGGCTGGAGAGGAAGTGAGTGGTTGGGACACTGGTTCCTTCTTAACAGTTGCACTCTTGCTGGTTTTATACGTTGAGACTGTTCATAAGATTTTATTTGAAGAAAGTGTCCAGCTGTTTAAAGAAACGTTTTTGCTTTTTAAAAGCGAGTGCAATCTTATATTAGAAGGTTTTAGTGGGACTTGAGGACTTTTGTTTTGTAATAAAGATTTCCTCGGAACTTAGGAAACAACTGAGATCTGGAGAAGGGAAAAAAAGAGTGCACTGGTTGAAGTCCTGCTTCCATTATGCAAGATTGCAAGTTAGAGCAAAGAAAAGGAAAAGACATGGTTTAAATCCAAGAGGGAAGTGAGAGAAGCATCATGCATAGCATTTCTGCTCTGTTTCTCCCCATCCTTTCTTGTACCTTTTCACATATGCTATTGTCCTGAATACATTAAGCATTGAAGCTTTCAGAAAATACTGGAATTTTTTTTTTAGGTCAAACAGAATTGGTCCTTGCTGGCAGGACATAAAAACCAATAAAAACTTTTTTTTTTCTATTAAAACAGAACACAATCACATTCTTCTGCAAACAAAGGTCCCTGGTAGAAGCGTGGGAACATATTCTTTGAAAAACGTTTATTTGCTGAATAAACAAATGTAATTTGTTCAAAAAGAGTGTTGTTAGAGGGCCATATTTGCAGAAAGAATCATTTATTCAACCAATATTTACTAAACTTAAACTTATTTATTAAACATATATTACATGTCAGATGATGAATTAAAGTCTGGAGTTAGGGGGGAATCATTCCTCTGCCTCAAATATTAAGTATTCTTAATGAAAAGGAGGTTGTGTTAGCCATTTGCAAATAGTAATGATTCAGTATTTGTCTGTAACCTAGAAGGAAATGTACATTATAGAAAAAATATGGAGGAGACAGTTTGTCCCACTTTTATTGTAGTTCTTACAGAAGTCAGTTTGCTCGACATCCCAGATGATGAGTGGTACATATGGCTAAACAAGTAACTCTTTTTAGAGCATACCTATCTATAGTCCCTATTTTAAAACACCAAAATTTCTCATCTACTGCAGATTTCATTACAGGTACTATTATATCAGATTAAATTTTATCTCAAATTACAAAGTAATATGGATTAGTTTCTTAACTCGTATTACCTTGAAGTCACACAAATTGGCTTGATTTTGTTTCCATGTTGCAAGAAGCTCAACGAAGCTTTTACTTGGTTCTCAAATAGTGAAGAACTAGCAAACACTGTGATACTTTAGAACTAAGTGGGTATTACAAATGAGTTGGCAATTCATGTTGGTGTTATGGTTTGTTATGACTGCTTAATTTAAAAGCATATTTGCAGAGAGGGAATTTGAATTAAGTAAATCAAAATAGTAAGGCTTTGATTAAAAAGTTAGCTTTCTTTAGCTTAAATGTTGATATTTCAAGGCCTACTGATAGTTTAGTCATTTGTGGTTATTTTTGTTTCCTGTTCAGACCTCTGGGAAATAAGAGAATAGTAAATCAAAGTCCAGATTGCTTCTTGCATTTATTTTCTTTTCATTTATGACTGTATTAGTGCACCTTAAAGAAACTACAGACATGTATAACTTTAACAGAATCACTATGAGGGAGAATTATATTTCTGGACTAATCAATTTTAATTCTTGTTATAAAAATTATTTTTTCAAGTTTGATTAATTTACTAATTATTTTAAATTCATGATGCTGTCATAAATACTAATAATGGAAAATCAGCTAAGAATATTTGTATTACTAATGTGAAATTTGGACAACATTGTCTTCAAACTGAGGTTATATTACTTGTTTTCCCATTTCTCATTTTTGATGTTAGGCACGTTCAAATTTATTCATTTATTTGTTCAAAGAAAATATACCTTCCAAAATTGAAATGATTCTATATGTTTCAATTAAGAGCTTTCAATAAAAGGCACTTCAGCATTTTAAAAAAAAATCAATTATTGGCTAATTTAGAGAAAATGTTAGTGAACTTTGATTAAGTAACCTTAAAAGAATTTATTCTTTTTTATTTACACTTAGTAATCTTTATATTTCAAATTGGAGGCTTGGAAAAAAAGTCCCTAGCTTACAGTGTATCGGTTCTGGTCTAATCTTCTAATACTGTAACATTGGGTAACCATTCATGAATTAGGCCTTACTGTTTAGATAATTCAGGATTGTGGCCTATTCTAGGCAATCTCTACTGAGGCAAACAGCATGGATGGGTTTTATTTTACTCAGTGCTTCCCTACCCCACTTTGGTGGTTGTCACCTGTCAGCACACTGAGTTGTAAGAGGTACTTTGGGGTCTGAGAAATGTGACATGACATCTTAGGCAAAAAAAAAATTTGAGATTGCTATTTTAAAATACTTAACTCACTTTTGCCAGAAACTCACTCACTTATCAATAATTTAAGCAGTTAAGTACTGTTTATCTGGAATTCAGACAGTCAAAAAGAACTAGTAAGTAATTGCTTTAGGATTTTAATTGGATATATGCATATGTGTGTGTGCATATGTGTTTCTAATTTTATTACTGTATGAGTCATGTGACTATCACTCATTCATTTATTCCTTCATTCATTTCAAGTATGCACTGAGGCATTAGTATGTTCTTATGCTGTACCAGACACTAAAAATATAGTCCCTCTTCTCATGGGACTTAGAATTAAGGTAAAGGGAGACAATTAAATGTTATGAAATAAATTGCAAAATGTAATAAGAAAATGCAGTAGGACTCACAAAGGCATCCTATATCAAATCATTTTTAGCTAAGATATGAAGGATATATATCAGTATAGAAAAATGGAGTGGGATTGGAATTTGGGAAGAGAATATATATGACAAAGCCCTGAGACTTAGAAGAGTATGGTGTGTTTAAGGACTGAAAGAAAATCAGTGTGACTCAAATGAAGGGAGGTGGGTAGATGGTGTTGAGGCTGGAAACACAGACAGAGAGCACATCATAGAGGGACGGACCAGTATGTTCAAAACTGGGATTCTCTTGATGAGTTTTACCCAGGAAAGTGAAACAGAAGTGATAGGGGAGAGATCTTGATGAATTAGAAAATGTTTAGGAGTAGAAAAGATCATTTCTGTCAATTGGATATGGATAATAACTGGGAGAGAGGAGTCAGATATCACCTCCATGTTTCCTCTGACTGTAATATTGGAGACAGAGAAGGAGCCATGTAAGACAGCTAAATGGAGAGTACCAATAGTAGTTATACCTATGTGTGGCAAGTTTAGAATGGATGTTTAGGCTAGAGACAGAATTGTTACCATATGGGAAGCAAATTAAGTCCTGGGAATGGAAGATATCACCGTTGAGAGTCCTGGAGAGAAAACTGAAGAGGGCACAGGTGGGATTCTGGAGCACCAACGTCATTGCCCTTAATACATCATGTTTTCTACATAGGTTTATGGGTTGATGTGCATCAGAATATGAGGTCCTTGAAGGCAGATCCTTACTTCTCATGTCTACTAAAAAGTGTTTGGGCATTTAATATGGCTTTACAAATGTTTGCTGAACAAAGGTGTAAATGAAAACTATATGTCAATTTGATGATACTATAAAAATATGATTTTGGTGTTATTTTAGATTCATACTTCTGTAAACAGTCTGATACTTTAGATACTATTAGACTTAAGACTTTGCTTTGCAGTGTAGTTATTGAGACAAAGAGCTAGAGGAACAAGATATAACCAGGCATCAGTCATGGCTCTGCCCTCAGTTAGCTTTATGCTGTGATGTAACCAACAGGAAATAAAGAATAAAAGTGTAAATAAAATTACAAAATTGTGTTTGGTTCCAAATCACTGTTAACAAAGAAAGGGGGTGGGAGGTAATAGCAGGATTTCATATAAGGAAATATCAAGATAGTGTAAGTGAATTTAAATCAATTTCATGGAGTTGAAGGCAGAAGATCGCTTAAGCTCTTCTATTTATTTCCCCAAACCCACAGATTCTATCTAAAAAACTGTCTCTGGTGACCAATGATAGGAAGTCACAGTGAAGCTAGACTCACAAAAGCTAGGTGTCCCCCGTTGCTGTACCAGAGCAAATTTTAAGATTCTTCAAGGTGGGATTGACTTCCCACGCATGAAGTGGAATCATTAGGACAAAGACTGTAATGTGCTTCTTATGGATCTTCTTCCACCCATTCTCCAAGACCGCTTCAGTTTCTGTTCAAGAAGACTCACAATGAAAACTATACTTACGTAAGCTGACAAGATGATGGGTAGATTTGTACAGGTGCATACAAATTGCTTAAGACGCGGTGAACCAGATAACTTCCTTGTTGGTAGTAGGTGTCACTGTTATTCCTTACTGATTTTGGTTTGATCAGAAACTACGGAAATGACAAGACAAGGCAGGATACACCATACGGAGAAGATAATAATCTCTCTGGCAATGCCTGACAAACTAGCATCAGTGAACATCTCGGTATCGAGCAGAGTCCATAGATGACATGGTATCATTAGGATACGCATAGATGTATTTTAACAGAACCAGCCTGCCCTGGCAGAGCCTGCGCAAAGAGAAACAAATATGAAAAGATCAGTGAAAGAAGACGTCTATTCCCAATGACATTTCATAAAAATTCCTGCAGAATTTCCTGTGTACTTAAACTATTATTATAGGCTATATTTTGGAAAAGCCCTGATTACACATACCCAAGGCAGCTATTTCACATTCCTTTTTGAACCCTGAACTACTGATAGGCCCACGTTTTTGATTGGATGATGCTAAACAGAAATCAGCGCAGCAGGCCGCCTTTCCCCATGGGCAGAGTCAGCAGGCCCAAACTCTCACAGACTTCTCTGCAGGAAAGGAGGAACAAAAGAAGCTGAGCAGATGATCAGAGCAACATTTGTTTCTCCCCAGATCTAGAAATTGTTGTTCCTCTGTCCACCTGCCGGTGGTTGTGGACAACCATTTCTTGGTATAAAGAACTTAATTTCCATATAAACTGGCTCTGGGCAGCACTGGTGACACTGTATCCTGAGTTGTAGCTGCTGTAACTATGAGTATTAAATGAGATAGTTAAACATGGTTCCAGTTTTTGTCACATTTGTTTTGAAGTTTTAACTTTTAACTAAATTGACACATACCAATTGGTGGTGAGATCGTGCCTGTGCCATTTTTGTGTGTGTGAAAGCCTGTTTTTGCACGACGCTGCTTCGGCATCTCATTCAGAGGAACAGCATGAACAGTCTTCAGCCATTGTTGTGATAGTTGTAAATGGTCAAAATTTGCATTCTTAGAATTTTTCCATCCGTGGGGTTTGCAAGTTGTTCACTAAAAAATTCTTAAAATGGATGGCTTCTTGTTTGTAAGCCAGCTGATAAAGAAGCAAGCAAAAGTTCCTGTTTTTGAATGTGTGAAAATTCTTCCTGCTTACCTGGGCTGTAAATAATGACATCTAAAGTGGAAGAATTAAGAAACACACCGTGGCTACATAGAGTATCCTTGGGCCTCTGATTTAACCCTTTAGTGGTCTTGGTATTTTGAAAACGTTATTTGTCAAAGAACTTTAGTTACAACTGAACGGGTATGTATGTTGCTTAAATTAACTGTAATTGTTGTAACCATCTATATGATCTGAGATTTTTATTTTGAAATGAGAGCTTTTTTGTTATCAGGTTTCTAAAAAGAACTAAAAACTGTTCCTAAAAAATTGCATGAGTTGATAAATGCTCAACGGAAGAAAGGATAATTAAGAATCAAAGAATAATGAAGAAAGATACTGAAGAAAGCATGAGTAGAACTTTGCAAAGTGATAATTAAGACTAGTTAATATATGTGTGGAAATGTTCTGACTGGGCATTTGGTATTAGAATAATATAAATATAACTATATATATATATGTTATGTATGCATTTTAAATTTCAAACAAATAGGGTGAGTCCAAATATCTGTTAAGAAAACATGATTTTTTTATACCTAGTGCTAATGCTATGGTTTGTTATCATCAACTTCCTTCTAATTTATGTATCATTGACCACCTGTTCTAAGGAATTTGCATGTTTCTGGACAAGAAATGTTGTGAACAGTGATGATTCCATCTCCTTACTGTTAAAACCAGTTAATTTTTCTTGTAAGTTGATTATTTCTAATTACGGTAATACAGCAGCTGGGGACAATGCCCTTTCTTTCACATTCTGTGATGTGAAAGTGACTGTAACTTGTTGAAATGCAGCCTGGTATTGTGTTACTATTATGGCTCCTGGGGAGGCTTATTAGCCTGTCACAAAAGATATAAGAAAAATCCATCATTCCTTTTGGAATACGATGAGCCTTTGTCACCCACAATGCAATTAATGTTAAAAATAGAAAGAATGGCTATGATATGATTATGATTAGCCAGAGATGAGCTATTGTCCAAGTAACAGGAACTAATCCAGCAGGCCAGAGATGACCTCCACAGAACCATCAGTTTGCTGATTGCCATTTCTCTCTGAGTTTGATGAAATATTCATGCCTTTGCTCTCCTCTCTGCAAGCACTATTGATTTCTTGTATAAACGCTGCTATATTTAGTCTAGACAAATGGAATGTGGATTGCTGCTGAATAAATTGGATGAAAGACTGGGATCTTGCCTGCCGCTTTCTCTCAGTCTTGGGCAATTATTTATAATCAAGAGCAGTTTTTGTAAGTTGAGGGTGATTTTTCACAATTTAGTGATTAGTCTCTGAACAAAGGCAAGCAGTTAGACACAATCATTTATGTTGGGATAGCAGGTTAAGAAGTCAAATTACCCTTTGAGGTTTACAATAGCTGTTTTGGACAGTTCTGGAACTCTTTTTTCCTTATCTTTTTTGGGGAGATTTTTTTTTCAGAGGTTGACATTTACAATTTATGGATAATAAAAATGCCAACAAGAAGAGAACTCAGGGTCTTTTGAAATTTTACATTTTATCTTTATAGGGTTAAATCTGTTTATTGTGATGTCCATGCAGAAACTGAGGCTGTAGTTGGGGCCTTTTTAATTTAAAAATGAAATATATCATTAACAGCCATTGCTTTTTGTTGGAATTATGCCAACTCTAAAAATTAATGCTCAAAATCTCATGTTACACCAGAGCCTTAACTGAAAGTTCTACATTGGGCACTGTGACCAAGAGAATTTACAGATCATCATCCTTATTAGTTCCAACCTTGTCACACTTAGTATTTTTCCTTTCACCAACATCATTTTTAGAAGATACTGTCCACCAAACTATGGCTTATTAATAAATGTTTTCCCGTTTTCATTAAAGTGACATATATATATATACACCATCAGTGCAATCTCTTCTGACCCATACATTGAAAAATCACCTGTGATAACAAACAAGATTGATACCAGTTCCCCCACCCCACCCCTAAACACTGGCACACACACGTGCCTGTGCACCCACACACACACACCTGTACATACACACAATTCAGGTGGTAAGCAAAGATATGAATGTTTTATTTCGTATTAGAAGACTTAACATCTATACACAGGATTTCTGTTAGGCTTTCTTGACTTGCTGAAAGTAGCTCTTAAATCCACATGAAATATTCACTTCATAGTTCCCAACCTGGAATCTGCCAATTTAAGTTACTCAGAGTAGTAGTTAGAGCATTAGATGCAATTTGTAAAAATATAGAAAAGTACAAGGGGGAAAGTTATTCATATTTCCACCCAAAATACCACCTTCTTTTTTTTTTTTTTTTCCATTTCACCAGTCTTTGCTAGCAGAATTCAGAGATTAACACCTTAAATCCTCAGTAGAATATATGCTCTAGGAAGGCTGGAATCTTTTTCTTTTTTGTTTTACTACTAAACCCAAACATCTAGAGTCAACTTGGGAATTTAAGGTTCTCAATCAATGTATATAGGCTAAATTAAATTGTATTTAGTTTAAAGAGTTATCATAAGAGTATATGTCACTTTTATTACTGTTCACCTCATGCTGTATCAGCATTTTTCATTTCCATAAACATTAGTTTTAATGATTGCTTATTTTTCCACCAAATACATGTGATATATTTCACTAGACATTTTCTTGTAGTTGTTGAAGTCAATTAAAATAATAATACATCAGTAAACAATATGACATTGAACTGTTTCTTCCTCTGTTAGTATTATCTTTTTAAGGTGTATTCCTAGAGTTGGCAAACCTGAATCAAATGGTATAAATATTTAATGTCTTTTGATACATATCACCAAATTGTTTTTCAGAAGTTTTAAAATAATTGGCAATGCCACTTGCAATATATAATTGACTACTTGGTCACATGTTTACCCTATACAAGGGGACATTGTCCATACACATATGCACATACATGAATTGTATATATGATAATAAATATTTAGAAATAATGCCTTATTTTGAATTAAAATTTGCATTTCTTTGTTAATGAGAGTGATTTATTTTTAGTTGTTTAGCTGTATTTCTTTATTTTCTTATTTTAAAAATTTTCTAGAAGCTCTAGTGTTTTTATTTTCTAATATTTAATTGAAACTATATACAATTTTATTTTCATACTTGCTCCTAACTTTTTTTTTTTTTTTGGTTAGCCACACAGTGTTGTTGATTTATTTGAACATACAGGACATTTCCATTGTTACATAATTTTTTCAAAAAAGCATTTATCAAGGGATGTGCTATATGTTTTCAGTCTTTGAATGGATTATCTCATTTAATCGTTCAAACAACTCTATGTTGTTACTGTTCCAATAATTATCTCCATTTTACATATAAGGTAACTGAGCCCCAGAGAACTTAAATAACACACTTGGGGTAATGTAGTTTTTCTGAAGGTAGCACACACTTTCTAAAACAGTTATGGGAATAGGCATTTAGATTTGGAGCAGAGGTTGAAAATTGGCAGCCTGCATATCAGAATTGACTTACAGAAGCATTTGTTTTTGGTTCCCATAATGTTTAAATCTTTTAAATTATTTTAAATTGAAAATTCAGTGGCTTCTGTCTGCACTAAGTCTGTGTTTCCTGTTTTTTTTTTCCCCCAACAATAAATGTTTGGATCTCAGTATTTGCTGACCACTTCAGAAGAGCTATGCAATCCAGGTCACCAGTTTTCCCTCCAGAATCCTTATTGTCTTAAACTGTTCCATTCACCTGCAGAACTTTCTTGATTCCTGTGGGCAAGGGTCATATTCACAATATCTAACAACCAGTTTGGCATAGACACTAACTATACAGAATGGACGTATATCTGCATGTCCACCTCTGAGCTTTTGTGGTTATATCACTCATAGAATTTATCTAATAAAAATGGTGCTTAGAATTTTATATACATTATTTAATTTGATTTTTATAAATTTAGATACCCTGTAATCATGCCCAGATCATCAGGTCTTTCTTTTTCCAGTGATTTGATTAAACATTTGTTTTAAGCTTCCTCATAGTTTTCCTACCTTGTTTATTTTAGAAAGGTAACTAAGGTACAGATTCTCACCATTTAAAAACTAGCACGTAGAAACATAGCTACTTTCACTCCTTGACATTTGGACCTGGCACCATTTCCCACATTTTTTAGCATGCAGATTTGTACATTTTCTGTGCTAGATCCTATAGCCCTACGAGTCCATTATGATAAAAGCTTTACTTCTTAAGGAATATATCTTAGAATATATCTTCTGACTGATTACAAACAAAAAAAGCCTGCAAGTGTACAAATTTAGTTGTGTAGAAGTTTTCTAGTATGATATGATATCTTTCCCTCAATAGAGTTGCATTTTTTTTCATCCGAAGTTAACTTGAATTTTTTATGTGGCCCAGTAGAAAAAGTTTTATTGAACAACTTTGATTCCAGTGAATATTTGGAGTCATCTTTTTGAAAAAGAGAAATGTGGAAGATTTCGTGGCAGAGTACAAATTGCTGGGTGAATATGGCTCATCTTATCAAAGCTGATACACAGAAGACCTTTTATTATCATTGTGAAAAAATGGCTAGATGGATTGACATAAAATTCGTTGAATGGGTTAATGCCTTTCATTTTTTGTTTGTTTCCAAATCCGTGTGCTAATTTTCTATCCTCTGTCACCCCTCCTTTTTTTTTTTTTTTCTGTTTCCCCCAGTGGATGTGAAGTCAGAGGTTCCCGTGGGCCTGGAGCCCATCTCACCTTTAGACCTAAGGACAGACCTCAGGATGATGATGCCAGTGGTGGACCCTGTTGTCCGTGAGAAGCAGCTGCAGCAGGAGTTACTCCTTATCCAGCAACAGCAGCAAATCCAGAAGCAGCTCCTGATCGCAGAGTTTCAGAAACAGCATGAGAACTTGACACGACAGCACCAGGCTCAGCTGCAGGAGCACATCAAGGTAGCAGACATTTCTTTGTTTCTGACCTCTGACTCAGGAAGCCTGCACCATAACATGGGCATAAGAGGCAGCACCAGGGGGATGTTTGACTGTGATAACACATGGATGTGTGGCTGGGAGGAAATTGTGGTTGCACTAGTGAAAACCTTGGGTAAGTAATAGGAATTCTGGCAAAGAAAAGTGCTTTGCTTCGTGGAGGAGGGTCTCTACCATTCTTTTATCCTTTAGTTTACAGCCTCAATAGGAGGGAATAGTAACTTCCCACCCTTTTTCAGATTCTCTTCTAGATGATTTTGTTCATTTGTTCCATCTACTCTCCATCAAGAAGAAACATGAACCTGGGAAGACTCATTTCATATTTCTCATGAATCTGCATATACTATTTACCAGAAAGGATAAATTAGTTTATGTGAAGAGAGAGCCTTTTTTTTTTTGTTTATTTTTATTTTTTGTCTTTGGTCTATAAGTAGATGATTTGAGTATGTCCTAATCTTCCTTATCGAAAAGACCTCATAATGTATATTCAAAATAACAACATAATGAAAGCTCAATAGAATTATATGTGAAGAAACTGGTACAGATATTTTTGGTGTCTTTATATAAGTCTGATAGGCTATGAATACAAATTTATTGAAAGAATTTGGGAGTAGCTGGCAATTTGAGACCTGAGTTGTTTAAATTATTCTAGGAGAAATATATCCATATCCCAAAACTTGTCATGATGGACTGTTTCATTGTCAGCTCATTCTAGGTGTGTCTTGTGTATCTATTTCTTCTCCTGTTATCTTCAAAGATAAATATTACTTTACCTTTATTTATAAAATTTCTTTCAACTTCTTCACAAAGACCTTTTAAATAACAGTTATTTTGGTCTGATTAAGTAAATGTTTAATTTCAATTAGTTATGACAATAACTTAAAGCAGCAAATATTTATAATAAAAATGCATTTTTATGTCTTAACTCCTTTGAAAATGACTGAACTATATGGTAATTTATTATATATTATATCATATTTTATTACATTATAGGCACTTCCTCTTTTACTCACTTGCATAACAATTACAAGCACATTTCTATGAGGTTAATGTAGATAACTAATCTATATTAATATTATATAATTTTACCATATTGACATTACAGTGTCTGAGATGGTAAAAATGCTATTTCTTCCCTATGTTCCTTGTTTTATATTTCTTCAACCTGGGAGACCTATGTTACCTTATTTTCAAAAAAGTATCTTTGATACCCAATATAAAATGTAATAATTTTTTCCTTTAACTGGTGAACTTAACTAAAAGAACTCTTACTATTTATTGATCTGTAAGATATCTTAAAAATAAGAGTGAGAATCACGGCTATATTTTACAGTGTAGGAAAACTTCACTTAGATTATAGACTTATGTTTGAATGATTCTGAAACATTATTTCAGTTTGACCTTCCTTTGAAACAATACTAGTAACATTGATTTCCTTCTTCATTCATTCTAGGCATGCTAAAATGGCAATTTATATTCCTCACCATACTTTAAGGCTTAAGTAACTATCTGGTTCATTTTGCTGTGGTACCCAAGTCCTGTTGCCCTGAATGTAGGGCAATACTGATAACTTAGAGTTTAAGATACTTATTTTCATTATATTTGATAACTTTTGTAGTTGTAAAGATCAATATAAAAATTTTTAACTGATTTTTTTTATTTTACTCAAAAGTTAATAGCACATAGGTAATTCTTACTTTGCCCTGAACAAAGTAATATAGTAGGTTTCCTGACATCTGGAAAATAAAAGAGGAGGGGGGAAAATATTCTGAGATAGATAAAAGGAAAATTTAGCTTTTGGAATGATTTTCTAAAGTAATACATTGCTTTCTTAGAAACCAAAAACATAGTTAAGATTTCCTTTTAAGTTTAGGAAGATTTTTTGCTTTAAAATTAAAAAAAAAATTATTGTTTTGCATTTTTATGGGTAAGGCTAAAAGTTGATGGATTTAACATTCATTTAGATTTTTGTCTTTATGAGGAAAACACAGCACGATGCTTTACTTGAATTTTTGACTTTTGTAACCAACATCTGTTGAGTTAGATGCTGTTATCTCATTTTTCACCTAGCCATCTGAGGCAGAGAGAAATACTCTAAGTTACAAAGCCACATAGCTAGTAAGTGGTGCTCCAGGATTTGTAGTCTTGCCTTGTCTGCCTCCAAAGCTACTATTTCATCCTGCCTCTGTCTTGGCCTGACAGAGGCCTGAAATTGGAGGAGTGAATTTTTGTTTCTTCTTCTTCTTTCTTTTTAAAATAACCTCATTCCTGCAATATTTTTATAACAAATAGTAGCTATGGAAATTAAATTGTGTACTTTTCTAGATTCCTAAGAGAGATTAATGTTCAGTTCCACTGGGGCTTTGGGTGAAGCACTGAATCAGTTTGACCAACCCCAATATCTGTATAGAACTAACATTTAAGGCAAAGTTTAAGCAGAATTATGAAATTTTCACTTAGCTTAGAAAGCAATAACTGAAAACATCCATTGAGAGACTGGTGGACCATATACAAAATGCCAAAATCTTAGTATGAAAAGTAACCAGAAATGCTTCTAACCATGTCCTTCTGGGGTGAGTGAAGCTATCATGTTTGACATGCAGAGTTGGCTTCCTGTTGCTCTAGAGTAATTCTGAGACCATTCCACATAACTTTATTTTTGTCCTATTACTTTTCAGTGTAAATTTTAGGTACCCATCTAATGTAACCAGCAAATTCCTCTAACTTCATTAGTATTGAGAGTTTAAAATAGTAATAATAAGCAAAGTTAATATGGCTCAAACTTGCAACCTAAATTTCATATGCATTATGCACATGATGTATGAGGGAGATTATTTCTCTGTCTTACAAATGAGGAACCAATGGCTTATATCTATAATGTCATAGGCTAGTAGAACTCAAAATCTTTAGTTATTCCTCAGTGGGCACGTTTACTTTTATTCATAGATGTGTGTTTCTCAGTCGGAGACAACACTTGACATCTCAAAATGGTCATGAAGAATGCTTCAGATTTATGTTGTTCATTATTTGGAGGTGAATTCAAGGGATTCAGACACCCAAACAATAGCGCATCAAAGTAGAGTCTTATGAAAGTGATTTTTTTCCTTGACTAGTCTCTCTAACCTGAAGGTTTTTGTGTGCTGAGTGAACTACTTAGACTTTTGCTATTTTGAGAAAACAGTTTGTCATGGATATGCGGATTGCATTCATCTATTGAAAACCTTCTCTGTAAGGTTGTGAAATTTTTAACATTTTGTTTCAGGTAGATTTCCCTTAAATTAACTCATCTCTTACTATTGTATTCAGTTTGATTATCTTCATACCATTTCTCAGGATAAGAAATGAAAATTTTAGTTGTTTATTTATATTGTGAGAGACATGGTGAAACGGACTTCTGGGAAGTTCCTGCCTTTCTTTGCCTGTGTCATTTATTTCACATGAACAAAGAAAAGTTACTCAGGGAACTGAGTGCATTTGGTAATGTTTTGGTAGGGCAGCACAGGTGACGAGGCTGCCTGAACACTTGCTTGTTAATGACATTAAGGCCATCGATTGCATTAGTTGCTTATCTTTAGATTTCAGTAATATACAAAAAAGTGGGTAAAATGTAAAGTAGATACCAATAAGTTCCAAAAGCTCATAACATTTCGATTTTGGTCATTGATGACTATGAAACCTAAAGAAATTGCACACTCTCATGTCTTTCTCTTCTCGCAAGTTGCAACAGGAACTTCTAGCCATAAAACAGCAGCAAGAACTCCTAGAAAAGGAGCAGAAACTGGAGCAACAGAGGCAAGAACAGGAAGTAGAGAGGCATCGCAGAGAACAGCAGCTTCCTCCTCTCAGAGGCAAAGATAGAGGACGAGAAAGTAAGAGGCACCAGGGTAAAAGATGGATCTCTTCCCTCATCCTTAGCTGATCGTCATTCAGAAAGGAGCCTGATACAGAGCGGAATTAAACTTGTCAAAATTGTCTGTGTTTAAGTAAAAGAATAGATTATGGACCCTAATGTAGAACTTAGACATTCACATATCAGCTCTCTGTGCATTAAGTCCGCAGGCACCTCCAGAAGTAAACATCGCATTGCTCAGCAAAGATGCTAATTTCTGTTGTTTTGAACCTTAAAAATAATGTCATTCTATGGCATTCTCAGCCATCCCTGTTTAATAATAAACTTACCTCCACATTACTCCACTATACATTCCTCCTGTTCGATTAATAATTGCTCTATAAATCAATTTGCCTGTCTCCATTTAATTTGCCAGTACCCAGACTTTGAAGATTGAAAGTAGAACGTTTGTTTGAAAAAAAAAAAAAAAAACTATCCACAAGAGGGAGACAGATCCAAATAATTCCCCTTTATGAGGTCAGTTCAAAATCAGGTCGTAGCAAGGTTTAAAATGTGATGACTTGAACTGCAATTGTCAGCAATATTTATTTGTTTAATGCTCAAAAGAGCTTTTTGAAAAAGTTTGTTTTCAAACTAGCAATTCAGAAGAGCTCATTTTAATGTGTTTAATCACTTATATGATTCTTGATTTTTAAAAGGCAGTGTTTTGTTCCTCAGCAGTATTTTTCAAAGCTTAGGGAAAAATTAGTATTAATTCTGGAAATCCCCTTTCTGCAAAAGCAATTAAAGAAATCATCGAAGGTCTTTTGAAAACTGGCAGTTGAAGCACTAGTTAAAAAATGTTACTATGTCATTTTCTAAAGCCGATTTAGACTCTGGTTTCTTCTTCTAATAGGAAAACTTCATATGCTGTGACCAGTGGTGTTATTTCTTAATTTTTGCTAAATATTCCTGAGGCATGAAAGGACAGAACCCCAAATCACCATCTGTTTCTGTATGTGTGTGTTTCAGGGGCAGTGGCAAGTACAGAAGTAAAGCAGAAGCTTCAAGAATTCCTGTTGAGTAAATCAGCAACAAAAGACACTCCAACTAATGGAAAAAATCATTCCGTGAGCCGCCATCCCAAGCTCTGGTACACGTATGTTCAGTGTTTGGCTTTTTTTCAATCCCAGGGGTAAAGATCACAGGTTCTGAATTCAGCCAACCTGGGCACAAATTCCTGGCCTGCCAAGTTCTCAGCTGTGTGGCTGTGGGCAAGTTCCTCGAATTCTCTAAGGCTCAGTTTCTTTGTTTCAATAAAAAAAAAAAAAGGATGAGAATAGGACCTGCCCTATAGAGTTGCTGGGAAGGTTGTAGGAAATAATGTGTTAAAGTATGACATAGAGAGCAGCTCTTAAATAAATGTTAGCAAGTATCGTCTTGAGTGCAGGAAATTATTATGTATGCTCTTTGCTGAAGGAATAACTGACAAATGTGGGGTGGGGCAGAGAAATTAATTCATATTTTGCATTTTTCTATTCTCAGATGGTACATCTGATATCTTTACAATAATTTCTGAAGATTTGGCAGGTTGAGATTTTATTTTACTTGGCTTAATGTAAGATGGAGTTCTGAGTTCTTTTTAAAAGTCCAGAAGATGTTTGACTTAATTTAAAAAAAAAAAGTAAGGAAGACAATAGAAGGACCTAACTGATATATCTAAGTCTTCAGTGACCTCCCCTCAAGTCATCCCTGCTGTAAAATGAGAGTACATTGGCTTCTGACACACAAGCTGACAAAATGATAGACTGGTAGTATTACAGTTTTTTATGGAACCATCTTTCTCTACGTCCAGTTGAGAGATGCTGTGCAACACACAATTCTTCCTTCTATAAAATATAAACATTGTGGTATTATTAAAAATTAGGAGAAAAATTGATAAGCAAAGCATACTTGGATAATAGACTACTAGATGATAATTTCATCTTTCATTAAAACGTATGTTTAGGATTTTACACTTACATAATTTTTTAATCTCACATCATAAGGATAAGGGAGTAAATACTTGATTACTCTGTTTATTGACATTTTAAGCATGCCAAGAGTTCTATTTAAAGAATTACTGTTCTTATAATTCTATTTTATAAGTATCTGCCCTTTTCTGCATCCAAAAAAAAGGTAAACAAGGCAAAATACTTTATGAATACTTTTTAATGGTTTACGTAATTTCTATCATGCATGTCAATTGACTTGAGAAACCAGTCCCTGAAGAAAATTTTCAAAGGTTCGGTCAACATCACAAAGTATTGGAAAATAAATACTGTTATGTTACCTAAAATTACATATATAATTTATAACTAATTTCCATCTAAGTTAAGCCTTATTTGAAGAAAAGATAGTATCTTTCTTTTAAGTGGGAAACAACTACATGCAAACAACTTGTCAGCTGAAAATTCTTTAGCTGTTCTCGTGGGTAGATTAAACATGGCTCTCTAATATTACTTAACAATCCTTTTATTTGCACTGAACTGAACTTCAGTAGGGTCCAACTCCTGGACATTAATTTGTGAAGTCTAAATGTAATACCGTTCTTGCCAGTTATGGCTAGATGAAATGCCCTTAAACCATTTAATTCTTGAGAATGTTGATTCATATAAATAGTACTGGTAGAGTAATCATCTCAGGGGTGGTACGATGCCTTATCCATTGTTTTATAATGATTATAGTTGTTTATATCCACTGAATAGTCTATTTTTAGTTCTAAACTATTCTCTAGTAGTACAATTGCATCTCTTTCACTGTATTAGTGCAGAAAAGACAAAACATTTTAAAGATATGTTTCATACTGAACAATGCTGTGTCTCTGGTCTTTACCTTGGAACTACTATAGTAGTCAGGAGACCTGAGGCTATTTGCACAATATTTTCTATTTAGTAGAAAAGCACCTTCATGTACTTTCATGTACTACCAAGCACTTTCTTAGAATGAAGTCTTCTGTATGTTTACTTTTATTGGTTGTTCTACATCATTGACTAAAAAGGATTCGGATGATGGCTTTTCCACTAATATGGCTCTTAAGAAAACACACACAATAATCTCAGATGTCAAAACTCAGACTCTCGGTCAATTTTCTCCATTAGTGAAGCAAACTTTTCTGTGTGACTGTGTGACCAAACACATTGTGGGCATTCTCGGACATCCTGCATCGTTCCGTAACATACTGCTAAAGTGAATTTGGTTACATGAGGCTGTGGTTTGCACAAACTAAGAAGAAAGAACGTAAACACAGCTGAGACACGTGTTATGGCATGTGCAACCGATTATTGCTGACCAACATGCAGTAAAAACTCCAGGGCAAATGGTGAAACTTCTTTTTCTTTTGTAGGGCTGCCCACCACACGTCATTGGATCAAAGCTCTCCACCCCTGAGTGGAACGTCTCCATCTTACAAATACACATTACCAGGAGCACAAGATGCAAAAGATGATTTCCCCCTTCGAAAAACTGGTAAGTCAGCTTCCCAAGAAAACTCCACTTGCTCTTCATAATATTCCTGTAGTTTCATTTTGCCATACCTCTAGAGGAGAGTTAAAGGATTTGAATCGTAGCTATTATGCCCTCTCCACCTCTGCTCTCAGCGTAAGCAAACGTGTGTGCGTGCAGGCATGCGCACATGCACACACATGCTCCTGTTTCTACATCGGCTGATTCGGTGTATTGTCAAAGTAACTTTTTCAATTTAAAAGTTAATCACATTTGGATTTTAGACAAATTGTTATCTTATTAGCAATAAAGAGTAGAATTAAAGAAAATAGAAATCTGATTTCTCAGAAAATTTAAATCTCCCTTAATGAGGACCTCTGTAATTTTCTCCAGTTATCTGATTTTCTGTGGAGCCTTAACCATTTGCTACAAAAATGGAAATAATCATCTTCTTTCTCCTCACACTTTAAAAAGCCTTACATTTTAATTGTTTATTAAAACAGGTAAGGCCAAGGCTAGGTTCTGAGTAAGTGACTTGCCTAATGTCTCACAGATTATAGGAAAACTCACAGTGAAGCTTTGTACCTAATAATCTCATAATTATATTAAAATTTGCTTAGGGGAACTGGGACAATGAATCTGGAATAAATGTGGAATTTAGTAAACAGCTCTATGGCTTTAAGGTCTGCATTTGGTTTCTCATATTCTTTTTAGCCCTTTGATATGTGCATATTTAATGTTTTATACTCTTACCTCTATAATAAATCTATTTAAACTATGGCTAGGTATGTAAGCATAAATAGCATTTGTGTACATTATGTTCTAAATCTTACAGTGTTTTCCAGATAAGTTCTTTAGAGAAAGTTGTAAGTTGAAAAATTTTTATATCCACAATTGATTTGAAAAGATATTCAGAGCTGATAGTTTGGTCCATTGTATTTTACTAAGATCTACCAGAAGAAATATAGATCTATGCAATCTACATAAAATCCACAGAGTGAAAATGTTTTCTAATAATTACATTCATTTTTCCCAAGCAACTTTGAATAATTAAAATGGATATAGATTGTGAAAACATATGCTGAACCTATTTTCTGTCATATAATTTACCTCCAGCATAATGAAGATTTTAAAATAAAATCAATCATGAGTAAGAATTTATTACCCACCATCTAGCCAGTATTGTACCAGGTACGGGGGAAGGATGGTCAAGTATTGCAAAGCAACTTGTATCTTTTGATTTTAATAGCCCAGAGATTTTTGCATTTCTACTCTGATACTAGATATGGTAAAATACTTCAATAGAAGACTATGCAAAGGAAAGAATGAGCTTTATGTATTGCATGAGAATTTCACACGATTATCTGCAAATCAGATTGCCTTTCATATAAATAAACTTCTGTGGGATAAAAGGAAGAAAGCAAAGAGTGAGCCTCCATGTATTTCTAAAACACAGAATATAGTTTATGAAAATTGATCCGTAAAGGACGTGAGTTTTAGAATGTGGGGACTTTGATCTGCAGCCTTGACGTTTAGTTGCACCAATGGCATGTGTAGGAACTATTGACAGAGATTATGTGAATATTGCCCCAGGTCTCAGGGCAGTGACTGGCATTCAAGAGCCCAAGGAGTCACTAAAAGGAAAGAAAACACAAGTTCCCTTATGGCAGGAGGTTACTGATGAGTGATATAGTTACATTCAGGGAGAAAGACTTCTACCCTGCTGTGCACACAGCCTTTGAATATATTCTTACCACTGGGAGATTGAAAACTGACGGCAGAACTGACACTGACTTTGAAAAGAAGTGGCATTTGGAACCAGTAAGCATCCAGAAAGAAAATTTGATCTTTTTCAATAGTTAAGGACAAGTACTAAAAACCCATATTTTGTGTCTCACTGTTTCCATGAGAACAGCTTAGGGTTTTTCCTCTGAGAAGAATGAATAGCAAGCTGTTAATTTATTCTTGTAGAAATTCTCAGTCCACAGCAAAATTCTAAGAGAAATCCTGCTCATTTTACATGTTACAAAATTTTATTCATATCTGTACTAATATGAAAGGCATCCTTTGTACTGTGATATGCAATAATAGTGAAAAATACAGCCCTTGTCTTTTCTAGTGGTGTATTTTCTGTATTTGCCCAGTATTTTAAGGTTCTTCCCTTTTTACTGAATATCTGATATTTATGAAGTGTCAGGCTGTTGATCTGTAAAACCAAACATTTTCAAGCATTGTATCATTAAAGTTCTTGAACAGCCGTTAATACTTTTATATCTCTATAGGGGGTTCAAAATATTCCTTAATTCAATTCCCATTGTCTAAGAAAAGTTTGATATAATTAAATACAGATGTTCTCTACACATTATCTAAGATACTTAGAGATAGCCTTCATTAAGTACAAATAGACCAAAATCTTCCAACTTTTATAAATATAATCCATTTGGTGTATTTCCAATGCACCGTGAGAAAGTTTAGACATATATTTGCACTAGATAGAAGAACATTAAAATACAGTCAAATAGTAATACTGACTTCAGCATTTGCTCTCTTTCAGTGATTCAATAGTTATTACTAAAAAGTAAAAAATAAAATATTTACCGTATTTAAACATATGTGATGATTGGGGAAACTATTTAAGATCATTATCGCATAAAGCTACATCATATAAAATGAAATCTGGAAGAGTGGTCTTGGTCATGCAGTGTAAATACCAGGACAAGCTATCAGAAAGTCTGGCTTTTCTACTGAGGCCTGATTATCACCCTCTGTGGCCTGCTTGAATTTCATAGAACTGAATTTTAGATTTAAAAGAAATTGTTAAGTGGATTCTATCTTTTGATCTGAATACAATACTAAATACTTTCAATTTCTTTTTAACGTACATCACTACTGAATTGCCAAAATGTGCTAGCAAGATTTAAGGGAGTAAAGTTGCAACCAGAGTAAGAAAGGTCCTAATGACCTTAAAATGATTAAAGTGGCCCCAGGGGTGTCCCTTAAGCAGTGAGCAGAATTTGGAACCTCTCTTGACCTCTGAGGACCCAGCCAGACAGTTACAGCCAAGGAACAGTCAACCATGCAAGTCTCATTTGCCTGCAGAAATCTGACCTTTGTCATGCAAAGTGGACCTTTACTTCCTTCCCCTTGGGAGAATCATAGTTGCTCATAGCATTTGGGCTTTTTGGAAACATCAGAATAATATGAATAGTTAGCTTTAATCATGCTCATTCCTAATTCACTTTTCTTTTAAATGTAAGAATTGATTCTTTTGCTCTTTTCACAACAGTGAACTTCAAAGGTTTTCATAATTGGTTGTGAAGTTGAGGATAAAATAATTATTTATAACTTTTGTATTTATTGCCCACATTTTAGGTAGCACTTCCTTTTAGAATACCCTCTGTGATTTCTTTTGTCCCCTAACACAAGAATTTGTTGCTACCAAAATTTGGAATGCTTTACTGAACTTTAGGCTTTGGCTGCAAATTATTTCATGCTGTAGTAGGTGAATTTTTTTCCTTAATATAATACACTGTTGGACTGATAATAAACTATAAAATAGGGAAAGGAAGCTTCTGGGTTCAGGCACTTTTGAAATAGTATATATTTCTCACAAAGATAGTACATACATGGTGACTTTGAACTGACCTTCAAAACCATTTGAATTGGATTCTTTTCCAGAGTGTGCATATGTTTCATAAAATATTATGGTAAAAAATTCTGGAGGTTTTATGCTCCATTATATTATTGGGGGTCTTACCCAGTGAACTTTGCCTTTCTTTGATTGTTACAATCTTTCCATTTAATACTTCTGAACAAAGTGAGCTGGCTGGCTAGATTAACCTCTTAAAGAGCATAAGCCATATAAAACTAAAGCTTGGCTTGGTCTAATAGGACTGTTCCAACCTCACTGAAATATTCATTTTAATGGTCAGCGACACTAGAATAAGACTCAAAAATGGACGAGGTCCAAAATAAGTTAAGGTTTTGGAAGGCCAATGTCATTTTCCACCCTGAGTAATTGGAAAGAAGGCGGAGATGAGATATATAGCTTTATAAATCTCCCTTAATATAACAGTTAGAAGTTATGTTGTGGTACCTTGGTGACCTTTTCAAGTTATTATAACCCAGAATTAATACAAGGAGATTTTTAAACAATGTTTTAAAATCTCTCTTTTTCTTTGTCTTTAGTTCTGTGTCTTTCTCGTAATACACAAACACATGGCACGTGTGCACACAGGGACATGCACACACATTTCTGCACAGAACTAGCACTAAGGTAGCATGTATATAAAAATAATCACTCATAATTTTATTCCAGATTGGCAAAAACTGGAGTATTTTTCTAGATCTTAGTACTCTATCTTAGTTCTGTTGCTATGGCTATTTTTGCTTGTAATTATTGAAATACATTCTTTGTGATCAATTTTATACCAGTTTTCTCAGAACTGAGAAGCAATGTGGCACAGTAACACAGGCTTTGAATCCACATACTGGCTTGAAATCTGGATCCTCAATCTTGGGAAGTTTACTTAACCTCTTTAGGTCATGATTCTCATCTGTAAAGTGGGAATCAACAAATTATTGCATTTGGTTCATACAGTTATTTTGAGGATTCAATGAAGTAATGCATCTAATGTACTTAGGATCATATCTAGGACTTAGGAAGTGCTTAGTAAATCTTAACTCTATGTTCCTAGTTGGTAAGGAATTGAGTTTCGTTTATTTGCATCAGGTTAAAACTAAATTGCTTATTGTTGTGGAAAGTTTTTTTAAGGTCTTGTATTCTGCCGTCTTTATTGATAAAATGAGCAAACGAGAAAGTGATAAACTTCTTCATTTTAAGCTATAAGCAGCTTGCAATGGTAATGTCAAGGTGGGAATAAAATTCTTTGTTAATTTTGCCGATTCCCTGGCATTTCAGAGCTGAGTATGGAGTTCCAAAGTAGCAGCAAATTTTCTTCCTTCCTTTACCATTGAAGGAAATCTGGTGGATGCTCTTTGCTAACTAAGGCCAAACAGAGTTTTAATTTCTGCCATTGACTTTATTTTTAAATCTATAGACTTTAATTTTTGGAACAGTTTTAGATTTGCATAAAAATTGAATAGATAATACAGAGGACACCCATATTACTCTTACCTCTTTCCCACAGTCTGTTCTTAATAACATCTTGCATTAATGTGGTACATTTGGTACAGTTAATGAACCACTATCAATATATTATTATTATTAATATAGCAATATAGCCCATAATTTACATTCAGGTTAACTCTTTGTGTTGTAAAGTTCTATGGGTTTTGACAAATGCATAATGTCATGTCATGTATCCACCATTACAATATAATGCAGAATAGTTTCACTGCCTTAAAAATCCCCTGTGCTCCATCTAGTCATCCCTTCCTCGACTGATCTCTGTAACCACTGGTATTTTTACTGTCTCTATAGTTTTGCCCTCTGCAGAGTGTCACATATTTGGAGTCATACGGTATGTAGCTTTTTCAGGACTAGTTTCTTTCATGTGGCAATATGCATTTAAGATTCCTCCATGTCTTGTTGTGGCTTGAAAGCTCATTTCTTTTTAGCACTGAATAATATTGCATTGTATGGATGAGCCACAGTTTGTTTATCCATTTACCTATTGAAAGACATCTTGTGTCTTCCAAGTTTTAGCAGTTATGAATAAAGCTACTTTAAACATTCATATGTAGGTTTTTATGTGGATATACATTTTCAACTCATTTAGGTAAAAGCCTAGGGAGTGCAATAGCTGGATTTTATGGTAAGACTATGTTTAGTTTTGTAAGACACTGCCAAATTGTCTTCCAAAGTGGCTGTACTATTTTGCAAGCCAACCAGCAGTGGATTAGAGTTCCTTTTGCTCCACATACTTGCCAACACTTGGTATTTTCAGTTTAATGTTTTGGATTTTAACCATTCTAATAGATATACAGTGGTTTCTCATTGTGGTTTTAATTTGTAATTTACTTGTGTTAGTATAATATATTTTTCTCCATCCCTTTACTTTTCATCTGTCTTTATGTTTTAAATGGTTTTCTTATAGACAACATATGCTTGGTCTTTTTTTTTCTTAATCCACTCTGACAGTCTCTTTTAACTAGTATATTAGACCAGTCACCTTTAAATTCATTATGGATATAGTTAGATCAGTATCTACCATGTTTGTAACTGTTTGCTGATGATTATACTTACTCTTTGTTGTCGTTCTTTTTTAATCTTCCCCTCTTTTCCTGCCTTTTCTGGTTTTAGCTGAGCATTGTTTATGATTCCAAATTCTCTACTGTCTTAACATATCAGTTGTGCCTCTTTTAAAAAATTTTCTGTGTGGTTTCCTTAAAGTTTGAAGTATGCATTGGTAGCAAATCTACACCCACTTTCACATAACACTGTACTGCTTCATGGGTATAGGTACCTTATAACAGAGTATTCTGAATTCCTCTCTCCCATCCTTTATAATTTTGCTGCCATTAATTTCACTTTTCCATAAGCTAAAATTGCCCAATACCTTGTTGATATTATTTTGAATAATCAATTAGGTCAATTAAAAATAAGAAAAATAAAACATTTTATTGTACCTTCATTTATGTATTCCTTTATATAGCTCTGAGTTTCTAATTTATATCCTTTTCTTTCTTGCTAAAGAACTTCTTTTAGTATTTCTTGCAAGGCAGATTTACCAGCAACAAATTTCCGTAGCTTTTGTTCATCTGAGAAAGTTTTTATTTCTCTTTTATGTTTAAAGGATAATTTCACTGACTATAGAATTCTAGGTTGCTGGGGTGTTTCCTTGCAACACTTTAAAAACTTCGTTTGCATGGTTTCTGGCAAGAAATTCGATGTAGTTCTTATTGTTGTTGCTCTGTAGGCAAGCTGCTTTCTAATATCCTCTGGTTTCTTTGAAGATAACTGCCTTTGGTTTTCTGCTGTTTGTACATGATATGCCTAGGTGTCTAGTTTTTGGTGTTTGTACTACTTCATGTTCCCTGAGATTCCTGTATCTGTGGATTCCACCCATTACTCAAATAATCTTCTGCACCTTTCTTTCTTGTTATTCTGGGTTTTCCATTATGCTTGTGTTACATCTTTTGTAACTGGCACAGATTTGGGGTTATTTTGTTCTTTTTTTCTTTGCCTTTCAGCTTCAAGAGTTTTTATGGACATATCTTCAAGGTTATTGATTCTTTCCTCATCTGTGTCCAGTCTACTGATGAGCCCATCAAAGACATTCTTCATCCTGTGCTTTTTTTTTTTCAGGCATTTCTTTTTGATACTTTCTTAGAGTTTCCATCTCTCTGCTTATGTTTACTCATATGTTCTTGCATGTTATCAACTTTTTCTGTTGGAGTGTTTGACATATTACTCATGGTTATTTTAAGTTCTCTAACTGATAATTCCAAAATTTTTGTCATATCTGAGTCTGGTCTGATGCTTGCTTGGTCTCTTTAGACTGTTTTCTCTTGCTTTTTAGCATGCTTTTCAACTTGTTAAAAGCTTGACATGACATATCAGAAAACAGAAACTGAGTGGTTAGGCTTTTGGTGTGTGTTTTTACGTTAATCTGGCTGGAACTGAGATCTATTTAATGTTTGCAGTAGATGTAGGTGCAGAGGCTTTAATTTCCTTGTTTTTATTTTGTTTCTGTTTTTGTTTTTTCTTCCTCTGTTGTCTTGGGGTTTCCCCTAAGAACTCCTTCATAAATAGAATGTATCTTACAGCTCTCTCGGTTGTAATCCACTGTTACTGTACTGGAACCCAGTGGATGTGGTGGTAAGATATTGGGCAGAGACATTGTTCTATAAGCTTATGATTAAATCTTAGGGGTTTTGTTTTTGTTTGTTTGTTTTTAGTGGAACCTGAGTATGTGTTCTGTGACCTCCAGAATTATTTCTTAGCCTCTCTTTTCTTCCACTTAAGTGATACTGAAAGGCTAGAAGAGGCCAGGATTGGCTAGTGGACCTTCCCTCCAGGTCCAGTAAAGCTCTGGTAAAATACTGTCCCTTGGAGGGCAGATTTTGTCATAGGATGCTCTGGGTATATTTCAAAATTGTACTTTCTCCTGGGCATATTTCAAAATGGCTCCTTTTCTCTCCTTCACCTCTCCTCTCTACCGTCACTTATACAGAAGGGGACACTTCACTGATCTTCACTGAGAGAACCTGCTTGGGTTCCTGTAAATAAAATCCACGAATGTGTACAGTCCCCCCTGAGATTGAGCCCCTGGAATTTTTAACTCTCGAGCTAGTCCACGCTCAGCCTCCAGCCATCCGTGTCTCCATCAGCTCATCAAAAATTAAGATTTATGTGTTCCTACCAGTTACTGGCTCCAGTGGCTTCTGCTCTCAGTAAGTTGATCTCAGCTGTGATTTTCTGTATTTTCCTGTCACTCCAGATTTTGGAGTGGCAGTTTGCTCTGAGACCTCAAATCTCTGGTGGAGCTAAGAAAATCACTTTGGTTTTTAATGTGCTCAGCTTTCTTCTTGTGGTGAAGATGACAGTGAAGATTTCCAAGCTTTTTGTATGTTGGGGCTGATACCAAAAGTCAGCCATTGACTTTTAAACCTGTAAAATCTTTTCAAAAAAGTTTAAAAGCACAACTTTTGGACTTTTTGAGGTGACAGATTCATATTTAAGCAATATAATTCTCTACCAATTAATTATAATAGATTTTTTTTTAAAGATTAACAATGATTTACTCTCTTTTGGCTCAGTGTGATCATGACTAACAAATCTATGTGTTAAAAATACTATGACAGAATAGACTGAAATAATTTTAAATCACATTTTGGAAGGAATGCAATATTTTGTGCTAAAGTCTTTGCCTAATGATTCACTCTATGGTCTTTTATTCTGTGCCCTCTTGTATATGTCATCTTTCTCTTCTCCTGAAGAGGAATTAAATACTCCACTGAGTTTTGCTCTTTGAGAATAAATTTGATGAAATATTGGGTTGTTACAGAGCATAAACTACTGTGTAAGCAAGACTTGTTAATTATAAGGACTTTTTTTTCTGTGTTTTTCTTACTTTTCTCCTAGTATCAAACACTAAAGATTTGATGGGAAAACCAAACCAATTTTTAGCCCTCCAAAAATTTAAAACTTCAGCTCCTTTTAAAAATAGGATCTAATTTTTTACTTAGAAAATTTACCTTTTTAAAAGAAAGCTTTTTGACAGATTTAACCATGTAGATTATGAAAAGTTAGACATTTTCAACTACCATATTTCATTGATTATAAGATGTTCATTTTTTTCTTCCAGTTTTATGAAAATATAGTTCACATACAACATCATATAAGTTTAAGGTGTACAGCAGAATGATTTGACTTATTTCCTCATTTTTTTAAACTAATATATCTAAATGGATCTAATCAATAAGATTTTTATAGTTTAACTAGCAATGTTTTCTGTTTTTGCATTTTTTTCTTAGTGGTATACAAGGTAATTGTGGCTGTTACAACTGATAAATTATTGTAGTATTTACCCAAGAATTAAATGATGCAGAATAGTAAGATACCTTGTGATAGAGGAAGGATATGAATTTATAACATGTAATTTTTCATTTAAAAATCATAAAAAGCGTAATGGAAATTCATGTTCCTAAGAATTTTTGATTCAAAAGGTAGGTGTGTGGTTAGGTTAGAAACAAGGAACACATGGTTTAAGTTTCACAATTCAGTAAATGAGAAGCTGGTCTCACAGATTGTAGATGCAATATGTACGATCACTAGTTGAAACTAAGAGCAAGTGTCAGTTGAGAATTGTTTGATAATTAATCAACCTTGTAAGAACTTTGAAAATCTAACTCAAATTATTTGCTTGTGGGGGAAACTAGTGTGAAAAAACTGATACAGCCTAGGGAAGACAAAGCATGGAAAAGAATCTCATGGTTTGGAGTTAGATCTGACTGAGAATTCCAGCATAGTGCTACCAGTATAACTGTGGGCAAGTTACAGGACTTCTTCAAGCCTCAATTTTTAAAGTGTGAAGTATGGAAAATATTTGGCTTGAGAATTATCACAAGCAATAAAGATATTTCATGAAAGTGCTCAGCACAGTGCCTGATGTATAACAGTCTCTGTACATATTGCCAGTGTGAGTTACTGAGAATAGTAGTGTGGCATTAGTGGTAGGAATTATTAATAGTAGCCACATGGTATAATTGTAAAATTATTGGAATGGCAAAAAGAACCTGGAGTTGTAGTCTTAACCCTGTCACTAATATATGACCTTAAACATATGACTTCATGATTTTGGATCTCATATTTCTTGGTTAAATGAAAGATTTGGAACAAATGATTCCAAATATTGCACATAAGTCAAAAAAGGAAATATACCATGTTTCACAAAGCATAAGATAAGAAAATACTAATGATTTGAAGAACATATAAATAAGAAATAAATCATCTTGCTTTTGCAGAACTTGATCTCAGATTCATTATAATGGACTATAGCTAAGTCTAATGACATATTTCTCACTCCTCATAAAATGCTCAATTAGAAACAGGCAGGACATTTTAGATAAGATTGGAATGAGAAATTGGCAAAAAATAATAATTAAGCCTTTGAAAGCATTTAGCCATCTGTTGTATAATCATGAGAATGATTGACAAATGACTCCTAATTTGTAATATTCACAATTATATAACTTGAAACATTGGGAAAATATTCCATGCAAATATATGCACTTATATATCTCTAGACACATCTAGTGAGGTAAATTAAAAGATGACAAAATAAATGATGAAATATCTGTGATTATATTTCCTTTAAATTTTCAACCACCCACTGAGTAACTTTGAAATGAAAGTGTCCTCTGTGGCAAAGAAATCTGATGGGAACCTTGATCTTTTTGCTCAAAAACCTTCTTTGTAATCAGTTTATCTTAGCATGCTAGATTTTTCATCAAGTGACCTTTATTTACCCAGAGTTCTCGTTTTTGTCTACCAGTCTCTCTTTTTTTTTTTTTTTTTTACAATAAAACTACTTGCTTTTTTATTGAAATATAGTTGATTTATAATGTTGTGTTAGTTTCTGGTGTACAGCATAGTGATTCAGTTATATGTATGTATAGGCACACATATATATATATATTCTTTTTCATTATAGATTATTACAAATTAGTTAAATATAATTCCCTGAGCTATACAGTAGGACCTTGTTA
The DNA here is from genome assembly GCF_009834535.1 of Camelus ferus. NCBI lineage: Eukaryota > Metazoa > Chordata > Mammalia > Artiodactyla > Camelidae > Camelus > Camelus ferus. The sequence goes on along the minus strand of NC_045702.1, from coordinate 49,823,615 downwards.
TTTATCTATTCTGTATATAGTAGTTTATAACTGCTAATCCCAAACTCCCAGTTAATCCTTTCCTACCTCCTTTCTCCTTTGGTAACAATAAGTGTTTTCTGTGCTTGTGAGTTTCTTTGGGTTTATAAATAAGTTCATTTGTGTTACTGTTTTAGATTCCACATATAAGTGATATCATATGATATTTGTCTTTGTCTGACTTACTTCACTTAGTATGATACTCTAGGTCCATCCATATTGCTGCAAATTGCATTATTTCACCCTTTTATGGCTGAGTAGTATTCCATTGTATGTGTATATATACCATATCTTTATCAGTCATCTATTGATGGACATTTAGGTTGCTTCCACATCTTGGCTATTGTAAGTAGAACTGCTATGAATACTGGGGTGCATGTATCTTTTCAAATTGGAGTTTTTGTCTTTTCAAATTAAAATTTTTGTCTTTTCTGCCCAGGAGTAGGATTGCTAGATTATATGGTAACTCTATTTTTAGTTTTTTTAAGGAATCTCCATACTGTTTTCCATAGGATTGCTTGATTATATGGTAACTCTATTTTTAGTTTTTTTAAGGAATCTCCATACTGTTTTCCAAAGTGTCTGCGCCAAATTACATTCCCACCAACAGTGTAAGAGGGTTCCCTTTTCTCCACACCCACTCCAGCATTTATCGTTTGTAGACTTTTTATTTATTTATTTTTGGTGAGGGATGCAATTAGGTTCATTTGTTTATTTATTCATTTTTTAACAGAGGTATTGTGGATTGAACCTAGGACCTCATGCATGCTAAGTCTGCGCTTTACCATCAAGCTATACCCTCCCCTGCTGTAGACTTTTTAATAATGGCCATTCTGAGTGGTGTGAGGTGATACCTCATTGTAGTTTTGATTTGCACTTGTCTGATAATTGGTGATAATTGAGCATCTTTTCATGTGCCTTTTGACCATCTGTATGTCTTCTTTGGAAAAACCATTTGTTTTTGAACTTATATTTATTTTTACTTTTAATATTTATACTGATTCCTCCATTCTTTACCACCTATCCATATTCAAGATAAATTCAAAAGTCATTTTTCATAAAAACCATCATTCTGATGTTTTCCTTATCTGTATTCTCTTTTCACTGTAATTTTTGCTATTAAAGCTGGCAATCATATGTCAATTATTAGGTATCATTTTTCATCCTATTGTTTTTATCTTGTTCTTCCCAATTAGATGGTAAAAATGACCTTGAAGGGATTGTTTGTCACATCTTCATTCCTTATCTGGCAAACCACAGTTTGTGCTGTGCCTTTTGGTAGATATTGAAAATATTAATATGAGTAAAAAAGGATTTTTGCCATTAAGGAGCTCACAGTCCTCATAGTAAGACCAATGTTAATTTAGCTTTTGAGCCACCTTCTTGAGAAACTGCTATTTCACATTTCTGGATTATAAACATTCTTGAGTGAAAGCAAAGATCCAAACCACCTGAAGAATGTAGATAAGAGAAGATTAATATATTAATTTTAGTTATGTTTTCAGCATATTTAATTAGAGTTATCCATATTAATTTTATTACATACATTTTGAAGTAGGTAACACAAAAGAAATTCTCAGAGAGAATTTGTTACCCTGCTATAGCTATACATACAGGCTTCTTTGAAAATAGTATAGACTAGTCCTTCTACATAGATTTTTCTGTAATGATGGAAAAGTTCTTTGTCTGCACTGTCCGTCCAGTTCAGTAGCCACTAGGCAAATGTAACCACTTGAAAACAAACACAAAATATGGGTAGTGTGGCTAAAATTTTCATTGACAAATATTAAATTTAAATGTCAATATTCACATGTAGCTAGCTAGTGACTATCATATAGGACAGCACAAGTATAGACCAAGGCAGGCACACATGTGGCCCGAGTGTCACTACAAAATCCCTCCAGTGTCCAAGGCAGACTTCACTAACCAGTCACAGTAAACTCTTCCCTAGGAGTTTGGACCTAGACTTAGAAACCTTGTAAATCACATCACCCAAAAAGGTTATAATGTCTGAGCAGAATTGTACTTTCAGGATTCTTTTAATTTTTAAGAAGAGACTAGTATAAATTAGCTTAGTTATAAAAAAAAGAAAAAGAAGAGGACTTGGAGGATTCATTTAACTGAATCTTTCTAGTGACTCACTGCTTAGATGATGTTAGTTCAGTGTGTTCACATGTTGCTGTTAGATATATGAGTTCCTATCCTGGTTCTGCTGGACTTTACATACAGTACTGCTCTTTCCTAAGGGTGACAAGGATGACCTAGTGCAACCCTAGGTTTACCTCTTACCTGTTTGAAAGAACAGCCAAAACAAGCACTTCCCCCCAGTAATTTTGTTAAATTCCCAGGACTAAGTCACTTGAACAGCTTGAGCCAAGAACCAACCCTGACTCAGTCACTCTTACAGAGAGAAATTATACTGGGAGAGCAGGCAGGGTGCCTGCCTCTCTTGCCAGCCCTTGAAGTTTGGATGGAGTTTACAGCAGCTCTCAAATGACCTGGACTGAGAATGAAACACTAACCAGCATTGATCTTTCTAAAGAGCAGCTCTGATCCTGTTAACCTCTTGTTCAGAATTTTATGTGGATTTTCACACATGCCCTAGGCCCTTCCTCAGTGGGCTCTTCATATCTGAAATACCTAACCATTCTTCAAAAGCCATCTTAAACACTGCAATTTATAGAAGTGTTTCCAAATACTCTGCTTTCCCTGCCCTGAAGCAGTGATGTTGAAATCTTTTACAATTCAGCTCCCTTAATTTGCCCTCTTACCTATGTTATTCTTATGTAAACTCTGCCCTTCTACAATAGTGAAATTTACCCCTTGGCAGGATTTGTGTTTTATTTTTGTGGCCTCAACAATGGAGATCACAGTACTTTTGTGTAATATATCAATGTCTTTCCTGGTTTTTTGTTTGTTTGTTTTACCTATTTCCAACCACTATAAAACATGTTCAACACACATCTGAAAAACAAATCAAAAGGAACTATATTCAATATCTTATAGAAACTTATAATGAAAAAGAATACAAAAAGAGTATATGTATGTATATGTATGACTGAAACATTATGCTATACATCAGAAATTGACACATCGTAACTGAGTATAGTCAATTAAAATAATAAAAACTCACAATACCTTTGTTGTATAATAGTTTATTTCCCATTTTATTCTAAGTATTTTATTTAAAAATTCTGGTTACAACATAACAGGTTCATGTGACTTCCCTCATTTTGTAAAACATTATAGTGATCATGCAAGATTTTTAAAATGAATATTTGCCAGAGAGTGCACTAAAACTTTGTGATATAAAACAGGTATAGAGAATAAAGAATGTAATATCAAGGGTAACCTAATGATTCATTACATGATGATGGTTTTTACCTCCTTAAGATGTTGTGTTGTCCAGCAGTAAAACACTGACAAACCAGAGAGCAGCAAATTGCCTTGTTGTGATTGCTAGTCAGGAATAAACGAGTAGCCTGTAGAGACTTTGAGATTACCACTGGCAGGAGTAATATGTAAATATATAATTTATATATGTTTATTAAATAATTTTGAAGAGCATTAATGATAACAGCTATTTAAATTTATACAGTAGTAATAGTACCATTGAGTTCTATGGGCTAATACCACTTTCAAGCATTTTATCTATATATCTTATTATTTCCATACAATAACCCTTGAAATATGTCTCATTATTTCTCACCACTTTTACAGACAAATAGTCTCAGAGAGATTAGTAATTTTCTTCAGTTCTCATTTTATTTATATGAGTAGGAAGTGCACTGCTAAGTTTTAAGACAGAGTTTTATTTCAGAACCTGGTCTTTCTAACCCATGTTTTGTGCATAAAGAAGTGGCACCTAGTATCACCGAAAAAGGCTGCTTTGCTGAAGTTAAAGCACCATGTTGATTCATCTTAGCTCATCATCATTTTAGAAAGAACATGAGTTTGGATTATTCTTCCTTACTTCAACTATACTACAGACAATTTCCATTGAATACAAATTATTTAAAACCACAAATTGATGCATTCTTTCTGCATCTAACTATTTAAACATTTTTAAACAAACTGTTCCAGAAGTTAAATATCATTTTAAGTTGGACCTTCCAAATACTTTTGCCACAAATATAAGAGCTCATTTATTGATCAGTGATAGAATTCTGAGAAACTGAAAACATAAAATTAGTGCCCCCAAAATGCTGCTTTGCAGTCACTCACTATAGCAGAAAATATTATTTTCCAAATCTGCTAGATTTCTTTGGGGAATAGATAAGCAGGTGGATACATAAGAACAAATAGACATACTTTATGTGTGTTTAAATATTCCATAAAAAAGCTATTTTACTTTTTAAATCTATTATATTATTTATTCATTCATAATATAGTTATAAGAAAAAACATATGAAGGATATTTCTCCAGCTTTTAAAAATGTTTCTTAAAGACACATTCATTATGTTTTCCATTACTGTTACATAGACATACATGTAAAATAATTTCCCTTTGGATTTATTACTAGGATAATATTTGTCTTTCTTGAAGAATTAATATACTACTTACTGCAACTATACGATTCTTTGTATTTTTCCTGCTACTCTGTCAGAAATTAAGCTTTCATTTTGTTCAGAACTAGCTATCCTTAACCTATACAGAGATTTTCCTTGCTTGTACTTTTGACTTTTTATAATACAGACTTTACTTTTTAATTTAAAAGGAATCCACATTAATTATAAACCAATCAATTAGAAACACCTGTAATTTCTATGCTGGCATTATAACAATTGCTTCCTGATTCTTTTAACTAAATGAATCTCCAATGTCATTTAATGGGTAAATAATAACTTATTATACAGCTATACTGTAATTTATTTACAGTCCTCTAATGTTGGACATTTAAAGTATTTCTATAGTCTGCTATTTAGAATAATTTTACAGTGAACATTATAAAAGTTCTTCTTTGGGCAAATTGCTGGTTATTTCTACAAGATAGATTTCTAGCAGTATATTTTCTGATTCAAACTCTATCTACTCACTAAAAATTATTTAACGTCCCACCCCTAACTATAGCAAATGAAAATGTCTATATCCGGGACCCTAAGCTATCCTGGATGATGTTATTTTTTTTAACTGCAAGTTTAATGGTTTAATGTATGCCATTTCTTGAGAACATCTTCAAATTCCTTTAAAGGTGGCATACCATAAATAACTAAATTATAAAATTGCCATTGCAATTTTAACAGAAACAGGAAAAAAAATCTGAAATAATGGGCATGTATGACATTTCTTGAGTATTCAAATATTAATAGTGAAATATTCCTAAGAATAAACTGTGGAATTCAAAGACTTTATAATTTTAAACATATAAAATTTATAATTAAAAAACTCCAGAAATGTTTTCCCTGTTTCTTTTATAGCTTAGTATGGTGCTATATTTTTGATTCAGGTGCTATAGTAAGCAAATTTTCTGCCTTCAAGATAACTGGTCTATTTATGAAAATGTATAGAATAAACAAATGAAAGACATGTCTGTTTATGTATTTATTTGTGTTTTTTCATCATTACTAGTTTTATTTCCCAAAAGATTTCATATAGATATAGAATATTATATGATTAATATGATAAAAATTTTTAAAGCTCTTTATAGTTTTATAAGCAGAGTGAGGCTAAAGTATTGATTTATTAAGTCTTAGTGGAGAAAATGGTTTCTCGGTATATCCTGAACATTGCTTAGGTGGAGAGTTAGGGAAAAGCAAAAAAGGCAAAGTGCTGAGGAGTGAGCATCTTAAGGTGGAGGACCTGTTTTGGATAGCAATGAGAGAAACTTTTGTTAGGTAGGATAGTGCCAGATCATAGAAGCCCATGCAAGACCCAGTGTGCAGAAATTCACTTTCTCTTGAAGCCTGGTAAAAGAGGAGGCGCAAAGAAGTCAGTGCAATACGTTTTCACATGTGAGGTTAACATGGGGCAATAAAAAAGTTTTGGAAGATTTATTTTGGTAATCGTGTACCTATCTGAATAAAAGAAGAGGATGGAAAGCAGAGATGTAGCTAACTACCTTTTGTAAAAATTAACATTCAGAGAGCTTAGGAAAGTATCCACGTTCCCACAGCTAGCGAACAACAGAGGTGGCATTCTAATTCCAATCTTTCTGACACCCAAATAAGTAGGTATCAGCATGGCACTGTAGATTTTACTAGAGAGGGAAAGGGTGATAAAAACAATTGATGTAAAGATGATGCAAGAAGTAATTCCTTCCAGCTTGAGAAGAAAGTTGATGAATTGTTTTGTGATTATACTGATGAAAGGTGGGAATCAGACATGCAAAATAAAATTAAAGGTAAACTGAAAATTCAGAATTGGAATTTTCTCGGGTCACTTACATAGAAAATGTAATAAGAGTTGGGGAGTGTTTGACCCCTTTAGAAGAGAGTGGTGTGTGTGAGAAGCAGAGAAGCAGCAGCACAGACAGAGGGAGGGAAGATGTGAACGTGAGTGTTCAGAGGATGAGAGCAGGGAGAGGTGTCAGGGAGAGAACTGCAGCAGGGAAAGCAGGTCCAGAAGTGGAGAATTCATTGGTGAAGAGCTCTGTGCTACAAAAGGTAAGAAGAGAAATGAAACGTTGGCTATTTGAAGGATAGGTATTCGAAACATCATAATACCTTACACTTGCTTAGAAATAAGTAAATCCTATATCCTAGAGGTTGTACTGGGTTAATCCTAGAGATGAATGACATGAGAAGACAGGAAACTGTTCCCTCAGAGAAGAGAATGGAGATGCTGCCACATGAGGAAGACCATGACTACTAAGGTCTCCTCTTTTACTTCAGGTGCAGATTCTGAGAATGTAAAAGAGAAAAATCAGGTAGTTTAGGTTACAGTGAACTTCTTAATTAAAAAAAAATCTCAGTATGTTAAAGGTTGAAATTTTAAGTTGATTAGAAGGAAGTATTCTTGAAATGTGTTGGTAGAAATTATGTTAAAATGTATTGTCTAAAAATTTATATGTGCTTTATTTATAATTAGAAGGAAATTAAAAGGGAGTAGGGTTGAATAGGAGTTCAGAGATTGAGATAAGTCATCAAGGAGATACCTTCCTCTGACACTGAATATAGTCTGCTTTTCTGCTGTGTCACAGAATGAAGATGGCAGAGAATGAAAAATACTGGGAAGGTCAGTTCTTAGATTGTGTTATTCTTCTCAGTGTTTCATTAGCAATCTTCTAGTTTAATCTGTTCCAAAGAAGGAGGTAGTTTTCAAAGTTGCCCCTTTCAGTTTTGCTGAATGAGTTGGGAGAGGAGGGAAATGAGAGCAAACTTTTACTCAGCACTTACTCTCGGCCACAAATTGTGGTCACTCTGAGCACATAGTGCTGATTAAGAGACCATGATTGCCTTCAAGGAGCTCAGAGTGTTTCTAAGAGACTTTGCTCAGTTATCCCCCTAATGCAGGCATCTTCTAAGTCTTCCAATTAATAAGCTCCTTTTATAATGTTTCAAAACTCAAAATTAGTCCCTCTCCTTAAAAAATGAATTGAAAAGTAATAAAAGTTTAAATGAATTGTTCTGTTTTCTCCATCGTCCTTTTGTTGTTAAAATTTGAACTTATTTCATCATCACTTGTATGAATGAGATCAGAATAACATGCATTGAGTGTTTATTCTATATTAGTTATTCTGCTAAGTTATGATGTTCTACAGATATGTATCATCTGATTCAGCTCTTCTGTGTCTTCTGTATCAGTATTCTCAAAGGACACCAGTGACTTACAAATCGCCGAATCAATGGATTTCTCTCAGATTTCCTTTATCATTATGCCTTTTGACCCATTGACTAACTCTTCCTCCTTTAAATTTTAACTTTATACTTCTATTGAACTATTTCCTCTATTACTGTATCCTTGACATCTGCAGCCCATGAAACATGGGATTTCTAAAGTTCAATTGTCTCTTCTCTGCATGCTCCATTATTTTGATTTTCCTATATTTTGATTATCATCACCATCTTAAAGGCTTTGATTGTAATTCTTACTCTTTCTAAGAAGTAGGTATCTCTGATGGCAGGGCTTAACGCAGCTTTCTTGTTTATATAGTTAACAGACTGATCAGGTCCATCTTCACTTTTTTCCTTTAAGTTCTTTCATTTGTGATCTACACCCACATTTCTAATTCTCAACCGTTTCATAGACTCTAGGCTGACATTTCCACAATGTCCTGCAGTTATTTTAATATACCAGATTTAAAAGTTGACTCTCCCATCTTCCACCTCAAGATTTGTTCCTCCTCCTGATTTCCTCAATTCTGCTAATACCTCTCCCCAAATCATGCAGAGCTGACCGTTGGATTCCACTTTGGCTCCATCATCTTCTCTCTCCTCTTGTCTAGTCCATTACCGAGTTAAGATCTTTTTCATGACCAGCTCTTTCTCTTCTTTTTTGATGTACTTTTTCCTTCCATAATACCTAGTATACAACCTTGCACAGGGCAAGTGTTCAGTAAATATTCATTAAAAGGAGTGTCTCATTCTCTCTCTTGTCTAACTGCTGTTAGTACTCGTTCAGAAATGTTGAATCATAATTAAAGCCAATAAAATGAGAATCAGAGCAACATTCCCTTTTCTGCCCCTATCTCCAGTACAACATTTAAACCACCTGAAATAGAATCAACTGGTTAGAAAAACAATGCTGTTCTTTGAGCCCCTATACAACATGAATTCAGTGAAAATCTGTGCAAACCACAACTCTAATTAAAGGTTTTAGCTGCCAGATAATATGTTCTAGTTAAAGCCAAGTTAGTATTAAGGAGTGTTTCATGAATAACAGCACAAGCTTTATATTTTGCTGTTGATTTTCTCATGGGAAACTCACGTAAAGGAGTGTGATGCCTCCCTGTTGACTTTAACTTTTAGAAATGCAAAGCATGCTGAAATTGTATATAATTCTCTTCTAAAGAAAAGGAAATAGCATTTCAATGGTTTTCCTTAGTGTCTTATTGAGTTATGGTGGGGCACAATTATGTCTGTTAAATTGATTTACCAGATGGAAGGTTCCATTTTATATTAAGCTGATTAAGTTGTAGGAGACTAAAATTGTATCTCATACCTTAAATATCACATGTAAAGGTTAAAATGTTTTAATTATGTTTTGAAAGTGGCTAGTGAGAGGTTTAAATTGTTTTCCCCCTCCTTTTACTTACATTGCACTTTTGGGAAATGGTTCGCAAAAATGGGCCTTATCACACAGTTGTTATTTGGCTTACTAACCTAATATCACAAATGGAATCTGTTAAAAAAAAAAAAAAGTCCCCGCTTGAGTGAGTTTTGGAAATTGCTTACTTATTGAGTCTATTTAGTATGGACATAGTACTCTTAGCATTTTGGGGTTAAAATAAATGATCCTTAAGTCACACCCTTATGGAACTTTAACAAAAAATTTAAAAGAAAAAAGCTATATTTTTGTCTTTTTGTTTCTTTCTTTGGATCTTTTTATATGAATAAAACCTTTACCTTTTATAGAAAATTATGTCTGATGAGGTGGTAAATACTAATTTTAAGCAAATTGTCTTGGTATTTTTGTAAAGTGATGGGCATATATTATTAATAGTTTAATATCTTCCTTCCTTACCTAAAAACAATACAAAAAATATAGCTCAATAAAATCTAATTTAGTCAGAACCAATATTTCAGAATATTCAGACTTTCAAAGCAATGCCAATGTTGGAATTCATTAGATTGCTATATTGGCTTCCTATGGCTCCTGTAATAAATTAGCACAAATTTAGTTACTTAAAACAACACATATTTATTATCTTATTATACTGGAGGTCAGAAATCCAAAATGAATCTCATCTGGCCAAAATTGAAGTGTCAGCAGGGCTGTGTTCCTTTCTGGAAGCCATGGAGCAATTCCATCTCCTTGCTTCTGGGGACTACCCACACTCTCTGGCTTGTGTCCCCCTTCCATCTTCAAAGCCAGCAATCACTAGTTGAGTCTTTCTTGCACTGCATTGTTCTGATACTCACTCTTCTGCCTCTTTCTTCTATATTTTTAAAGGACCTTCATGATTATATTGAGCCCTCCTGGATAAACCAGGATACTCTACCTATCTTTAAATCAGCTGATTAGCAACCTTAAATCCATTTGCAACCTTCATTCTCTTTTTACCATGTAAAGTGACAATCACAGGTTTTGAGGAGTATGATGTAGACGTCTTTGCCCTGGAAGCATTATTTTTTCTACCATAACGACTTAAGAGTTTTTATAGGATGTTTTTTCTATAGAATACTTTGTTTTTTGGGGTTGGTTTTTTTTTGTTTTGTTTTGTTTTGTTTGTTTGTTTTGCTATTTTTGGGAGGAAGGACAGATAATTAGGTTTATTTATTTCAGTGGAGGCACTGGGGATTGAACCCAGGGCCTTATGCATGCTAAGCACATGCTGTACCACTGAGCTATACCCTCCACCCTCTATAGCATACTTCTGTACCATTTTATTTGAAGTTTTCTTGAGGTTAATTTATGCAATCACCCAGAGAAAGTTGGCATAATAGGTGTTTAACTGAAGGTCTGTCTAGAGAAGTGCCCTAGGGTGATCTTGATACATCCAAAGGCAAAAGATTGCCTTTTACATCATTCTGAAATAGATAAGTATAGTGTTTCCTTATAAACATGTATTATAAAGAAAATTTATGATACAAATAATAAAACTGAATTCCATTGAGGCAGAAGTAAATTACCAAAAACATTCCAAAACCATAGAGTTTACAAAATCAAAACTTGCAAAGGAAAATAAATCATAACAAGACCTGCCCAAATGACTTGGAAGTTTTAAAACAGGAAAAGAAGAACAGGAATCAAAGTGGCATTTGAGCTGGGGGGGAGGACAAACTTACGTTGACCAGAAGTCTTTGCCAACCCCTTGTCATTGGTGCTGTTGATCCATGGCAACTGGCTGTATTTCAAGGGATTTTGAAGGATTAGAAAGACTGGTTGCCCCTAAAGATTTGAAACTGTATTGAAGCAGCTAACAGTTCTACATAGCAGTAAACATCAAAATATATGTATATGACAAGATTGAGCAGAAAGTCACTAAATCAAAGCTGAACAACGTTATTCTCTAAAGAGACTAATGGAGCCACCTTCTCCATAGGGACCTAATTCAAAAATCTGGAAGTCACACTGGGCCACTGGTTCTCCTTCATCTCATCAGCTTCTATCACTGCTTGCTCTTAAACCTCCTCTTTCTTATCATGTCTTCTGTTGTAGTTCAATACCCATTCAGTTAACTCCCCATTCCAGCTATTGCCCATTCTCTGATTTCAGCATACTCCTGTCCAGCTAACCCTCTGTCCTAAAAAGTTAAATCTAGTATTCCTATCCTCCTACTTACGTGTCACTTAATACCTCTTCTATTATGTCAAGGCTAAAGACCTCCCGTGGCAAACACGAACTCTCTCCTCCTACCCCCACCCCCACCTTCTTTCTCTCTTACCTTTCCCCACTCCACCACCTCATTCCCATTTGTCTCAATAGTGGCTGACAGTTTGCAATTCCATGAACAAGGCTTTCAGTTTCACACTCACACAAGCCACTCACACCTGGTTTTCCACAGGTCCTTGCTCTTCCTAAAGTGTATGCTTGAGTAGTTCATTCATATCTTTAAATGCTCAGCTGATACGTACTTCCCCTTTGTTAAGCTTTACTTGGTGCCTTTTGTCACCCACCAGGCTACCCTAAATACTCACTACATTTTTTATGCCAAATACATATGCCCAAATATACCTGGACAGATCTCTGTGCATATATGTCAATATGAAAATTGAAATTCTCTACTTAGCTGAGAAGTTTCTTAAGGGTAATATCTAGAGCTCGTTCGGTATTGTAGCCCCAGTATCTTCCAAGAGCTCATATTAGGCACTGAATAAATTTGTCTTATATGAATAAATGAATATATATAATAAAGTAGGAGCTAGTATACATCTCTTTAGGTATTTTAAAATATAGGAAGATTCTTTATGAACGAATTTTTGAGAATTTAATTTGCAGTAATATTTTGTAGGAGTGACTGCTTTTAAATGTCCATGACTGGGCAAGTCAGAAAAAAACAAAGGGAATCAGCTAGAGAATGATTTTTATAGTTTAATGGGAATGAACTGAAAATTTTCAGATAAACATTAGAGACAAAATGTTGAAAGTCATATATTTGAAGAAAGTAAGTTTTGTGGCTTTTAAAATTAGTGATTTACTCGGTTTACTTTTTATCATTCTAATCAATCCTGAATTCTTTAAAGTCAAAAGAATGGGTATTATTGTCCACATTTTCAGGCAAGAAAATTGAGGCCAGAGACATTGAATAATACTTTACCCAAATCACATAGTTAGTGGTACAGTCAAGACTAGAAAACAACTCCAGACTTACGAATATAACCAGCTAAGTTCATGCTGAGAGCACAAATACATATAATAAAGATTAGATTTCGTGGTGATGCCCAGGGAGTTAACCAGGAGATAGGTGTTAGTTTTCTAGACCACACCACACCGACTAGAAGGTTGTCTTCTGAGAGGAAATGGATGCTGTCCCAGCATGAGTGCCTTCCTGTACAGATCTCACCTACTAAGATGGTCCTTACCCTGTCATGAAATCAGTTCACACTGATGTTTATACACATAACTCTGAAAGATGATTAATATAAGTAATTAATTTTAAAGTTTAAGTATGAAATTTTAGAATTCAAGAGAACTTTTAGAAAGGAGATATAAATATATCTATAAATCCAGACTCCCTCCAAAGTTGTATGTTATTTATGTTGCGAAATGCTAGTTCAGATATAAGACTTTATTTAGAAACCCTAAGGCTGTAGGTTAAAAACATTATTTAGAAACTGGATTGAAGCAGATTGAAACATGCTTCCAATCTAGTTTATTTTATTTAAGCAACAATTCAAAATTTTGCAATATTTTCAAAACATGGGTTTTCCAAGTTTATCTTTGCTTAGGTAAATAAAGTAGTTTATATTTGAAAAATTAAAGCATGTAAAAGAACTAACATATGAAGATATTCTAGACTGTATGGGATGTGAATTTCCTTAACTCCAAAATATGGTATTTTTGATGCTTGCCAGAAAAATGAAATTCCTTCTGCATTCCACATCTGATCTCTAAGACCTTTTGCCATAAAGTTCAGTATCAAGAAATTCTTAGAAATTAGAGAAGTTCAGCTCGTTCTCTTTCTCAACAACATTTGATACCCAGCTTTTTAACTAAGTTTCTTTTCATGCTTGGATACATGCAAGCATGCATTTATTCATACAACAGTTGTTTACTGAGACCCACCATGAGTCTATGTAGTTACTAAATACTGAGGACAGACACAAAATTAATGAATGCATTTACTGTTCTGAGTGTTATGTGTGGTAGAGTAATTTCAGTGAAGAGTTAGAGCCATATTGAGGTTTGAGGTTAGGATGTGGTGGTGGCAAGTGTAAGGCTATTTTGAAGAATAAAAAAAACCTTGACTGTGAATTAAAGTGTAAATGCAGAGAGTAGCTAATAGTGTCTACATCTCAGGAGGGCTTATTTTTATTTGAATAGGAAAGATCTGAGCATGTCTGCATGCTGAGAAGAAAGCCAGAAGACAGAGGGAGTTTGAAGATACAGGTAGAATAGCCGCTGTTAGTATTTCATAATTTAGCTAAATTTTGCTTGATATTTATTTTTGAAGCCTTGTCTTCCATTTAGTAACCTTTCCCCACCCTGCTAGCATATTTAACCTCCACCCCTTGAATTTGCCAGCATCTTCTCCTGGACAAGTTTCTTTCCTATGCATAGAACTGCACTTCCCTCCCACCTCTGCAAGTCAGAATCTCTCTCAGCCCCCAGGATTTCCCCTCAAGGCAAATGAATCTCTGCTTACAGCCCCAGCACTCTGCTTACACCTATCATATGGCAGTGATCACAGTCTATCATTTATTCTTGCTAGACCATGCCTAGGAGAAAAAGGCTCTCTTTTATTTCCAAGACAGTTGCCCCAGCACTTAACACACTCCTTTTCCCACTCATTCATTGCTTCATTTATTCAATAAATAACTGGGTTTAATCTATGTTGTAGGTGCCATATAAGTGCTGAATAAACAATGGAAATACAACTAGACATGTTCCCAGTCCTCATGGAACTTGCAACCTTGGTTCTCAATATTGTTATTCAATAGCTTTTAAGTAAATTTAATTAAATGGAACCAAATGAATAGAAAGTTTTAATTCTAACTATAAAAAGTGATGAAATATTTCATCACTTATAATTTGTTTCTGTCCAGAATCACATTGCTTGATTAAAGTATCTTATCTGTTAAAAATAATTTGTACTTTAAATGTCATTAAAAATTTTTAAAAAGTAGTTATTTCTTCCTCTATCCTAGTATTAAACACAAAACCAAAAACCCAGCATTGAGTAGCGGTTTGTGTACTCACTCAGTGAACGTTTTCTAAGCGCTGACTAAGCCAGCGGAGCACGAGGTACTGTGGAGAAAGCCTGTGAGGAAAGGGAAGAAGGAGCAGGGTTCAGCACAGAGCCGTACTGTCGGATTGAGGAAACGCAGAGCCCTGTTCTGGCCTTTAGAGCTCTAGGGGCAGCTTTTCAGTGCCTGCTCTGGCTCACGAGATGGAGCATCCACGGATCCTGAGGGAAAATGCCCACCCAGAACAACCACCCTTCCATTCTAGGCCAAACTCCTGTTACCCAGGACCTCCCTGTTGTTTCCTTGTGCTGCTTTGAGCTGCTTCCCAGGACTCTGTAATACACTTTGCCCTATATGTCCATTGATTTTTTTTTCTGATCAAAAGAAAGTTATTGTCATTATTGTTTGCATATGTAAGGATCTTAAGAATTAAATTCCTGTTTACACTGAGGGGAAAGAAATACTCATACTTGTACACATAGATTCACAATGATGTGTGCCACTGTGTTGTCTTTGAAAGCAACACATTGTAGATCACGTAAACACTCAATGTTAGCAAATGTTTAAATAAAATACTGTATATTCACATGTAAACATGACTAAATAATATATGGTATATCCACATAACATATTTTTAAAAGAATATATAATTGCTTAGAAAAAGATTCATGATAGATTTTTAAAAGAAAAATCATAAATGTGATCATTTTAAGGAATACATAATTACTGAGAAAAGACATGTAATACATTATTAAGTGAGCAAACAGGATGCAATCATAAATATATGATTCTCATTTTCAAATACTTTTGTAAATACAAAACAAAAGAAGCATTTTAGCAGGGTATATTCAGTTTGTCACATTTCTAAAAATTTCAAACATGTATAATCAGAAGAAAGCAATAAATTTTACTATAAAGTAAACACTTTTCAGAAGACCGCACGGTAAATTGAGTAACATTTACCAGTGTGATTTTTGAAAAAGAGTAATTCTCTTTGAACAAATAGACATATTTGGTATGTTCTCAATAAAAGGATGGATAGATGCCTACATTAGTATTTTTGAATCAAAAAGAATAGTATTATAATTTCTCTAGGAAATTGCATTTATATATTACCATAAATGTGGCTAGTTATTAGAAGCTAAAATTTCCCAATAAATGATTTTTTAAAAGGTTTTATGTATGAATTACATATCATTAAATGGTCATAATTCAAAACAGACTGGAAATTTTGCTCCTCAATATTAAAATGTATAAAATTTTACTCATAACATTAAAGATTCATGTTGTCCAAGCCCCCCAAAAATCATATTATTCTGAATACAGTAATTTTGAAAATACATAGCCTTTTTCTAATTATGAAATTTTTGAATTAGAGTAACATGTATCTTTAGATCAACTGGATTAGAGAATTTATGTGTGTCCCCAAAGTGTCTTTTAATTGTAATGATTATTTGATTGAACAGCTCACAAATGACGTGGAATACTGTAGTACTAGTGTAAAAGTGAGAAGTGACTTGTGGAGGAACTATTCCAGGAAACCTAATCTTCAGGAAGGACATTCAGTATAGAGTGAATGCATGATTGCTTATACATGCTTGGTGCCAAGTGACCTAACACCAAGTGTTTGGATATGGCAGCTCCAAGGTAGCCTTGTGGGTGGGAGATAGCAGGAGAAGTCCAGGAGAGAGAAAGACTGAGTGGGTAATCTGACACATGTGTATAACAGCAGAGAAGAATAGACAGTGCCAGAGAAGGGGTCTGAGGCTAGTGATGGGGGCCTGAGTTTCACCTCTGATTATAGTTGTAAACGTGCACTGCAGATGGTACTGTGGAATATCCCAAATATTCATTAATATAAAGACACACTTATTAATCTAATACTTAATTTTGGTAGATCAATAATGATCTTAGTAATATTATTTATTAGCCATTACTCAATGGAAGCATCTTCCTTTTTTCCCTTAAGATCATTTCTACTTCTTTATACCACAATATGGGATTATTGAATTTTTGTCTAAATTATTGGTGTAAAGAATATTCACAAGTTAAGATTAAAAGGGAACAGAGGGAAAATGCACACAGTAAGTAATCATTCTTAGTAAATGGTGATGTGTTTAAGACATAGAGTAAATAGAGCAGAAATTATAAGCAGTCAAGTAAAAAAAAAGTGAGGAAAATATGGAAAGTCAGTTATTAACCAAAAGTTATTTTAAATATACTGAGTGAATGAACAGGAAAGGACTATAGTTATTTTTGTTGTTGTAGGTAACACTGTCCTACACAAAACCACTTATAGCCTCTATCCCCCTACTTTTTAAATTTTATTTGTTTTGTTTTATTTTAATATAAGTTCCTTAGTCTTATATGTGGACAGAACTGAACATTTATTTATTCAGTCTATCCAACAGCTTTTTTAATGATATCCAGCCAGTTGAGCTTGGAACTTGGTTCTTCCCCTTTCGTTTTCCACCATGGTATATGGGAGGCATTGCTACTGCTCTATAATAGATGACAAAATGACTCATGGAGATCACAAAACCCACCCAAGATTGCTAGGTGTTAGTATCTGAAAAAGTTAGTATTGAAATCTGAGTCTGGTCTCTGTGTCAGAGACCTGTTTGCTTCTAGAAAAGATAGTTTTTGTGTTTATATGTGTGTACATGTGCAAAAATGACACACTCACGTACACTTCCAACACACCAATCTCTTAGTGAAATGACAAGTCTGGGCCTTGTCACTTACTGTGCCTTGGAATCCTAATTTTTAAACCTGAGCTTCTGCTACATAACTTTACACATTTCTTTCCCATTTTTTATTTTCACACCCTCTGACACCTCAGTTCATTCTGCACCGTAGATCAGCATGAGAAGAAAGATTTCAAATACATTTAGCTCATGAGGCATTCTTCACATGTGTTCTGTTTCCTTTGTTCATTTTTTTAAATGGAAAGAGAAAAAGAGTTTAGTTCTGTCCTCTTTAGTATTATTTTAATTTAAATAACGATAAACAGTTTTCCAGGCAATGTTTTCATCTCAGCAGACAAATGCATTCAGATGGACACACATCACTAGAAGCTTGCCTTCTGTTTTTGCGATTAATTGAGATGTAGAGAGTGATGGGTGTGGGGTAAAAATAGAAAGGCAATTAGTGCAACTAGGCATGAAATACATTCAAATACAAGCAGAATGTCTCCCTAGTTAGTGATCTCTTTCTGGGCTCTTGAGGGTTTTAATCCCATTAGTTAAGTCACTGGAATGGAAGTCTTCAGCCTTTGGGGAGACCATAGCATTAAAAATGGAATTAACTCTTAACTGCAAACTGAGTCAGCACAATAGGTCATTAGTTCTACTGCTTGGGTATATATCATGCTGAGCTTTGGTGTGTGGGTTTCTGAAATGTTAGGAGTGAATTTACAAAGCATTGCAAGGACTAAATGATGGTTATCTATCATTCCAATCTTCGCCTTCACCACTGAGATACTAATATCTCTGGTGACTCAAAATCAGAATTGAAATACAAATGAAAGTTTTTGCTAAAACCAATGGATTTGGACCTTTACTTAGAAAAGTTGTATATTTTGTCTTTTGAGGAAATAAACACATGCTTCACTTTATAGAATATCAGTCATTCCTAGTTTTACAAAGCTTTGTCCTCAATTGATAAAGATGAAAATATCACAGTGCCTCAGATATTATCCTACCCCAAGTTGAAAATTTTTCTTCACATCTTCATAAACAATAGAAATTGACTAGCTTTGATTTGAATATTTTAAAATAAATTTCTAAGTATAAAATGTTGAAATATTTAATATTTAAGTTATCTGCAGCAGTCCCTGATTTCTGGTAGTCTTTCCTTTCTTCCCTTACTCTCCTACATCCTCTGATAATCTCTCCAACAGATATTGTTATCTCCTTTGATCATCCAATGTAGTACAGTTATTAACAACTGCCATCTACTGATTGATTACCACAAAGTTTTTCACAATTGGCAATATTGACATTTGGGTCCAGATAACTCTCTATTGTGAGGAGCTGTCCTGTGCATTGTAGGATGTTTAGCAGCATCCCTGACCTCTACCCCCTAGATTCCAGTAACAACTCCCCATGTTGACAATTAGAATATCTCCAGACATTGCCAAATGTTCCCTTGGTGTCAGAATCTTTCCTGTTTGAGAACCCACTGATTTATCTTCTACTAGGTATTATTTCATTTGAGTCTAGAATAATTTTGCAAAATATGTAGGACTGTGTTAATCAGAATCTTGGTAGAAAACAGAGCCTACATAGAATGGGTCATACACTGTTTAGGAAGAGACTACTTACAGCTGCTTATGGACACTGAGGCACCCAGAAAATAGCAACAGCAAGAAGCCGTTCCCACCCCTAGGGCTGAAGAAGCAAGGAGAGAAAATAATGCCCCTGGAGTGCTGGGAAGACTGAAATGTGAAGCAGAGACCTTTACAGGGAGATGAAATCAGGGGGAGAAAAGGTTCTACCCAGTGATGCAGCACTGTACCAGAGAGAGCATAGAATCCCGGGTCTCTAACTCCTTCATTCTTTGGTCACTAGACAGTTCTACCCGTAATTTGAGCCCAAATGAAATCCAACCCACAAAGGACTAGAGAGCTTCAACCCCAGGATTCAGTCCCATGAGTTCAGAGAAAGAAGGAAAGTGGAATCTGTTGGGGCACAAGGAGAAAAACAAAACAAAAACGGGGGGAACCCATCTCCACTTTAACATGAGAAACTGAGATTTAAAGATACAAAATAATTAATCCAAATCCAAATCCCTAATGAGGGAAGCAGGCATTTAAAGCACATCTATTTCACTCCATGCACTACAAAGGCATTTTCCTAGCTGATTTGCATGAATGAGCTGACTGATAGTAGCTGATAGATGCAAAACCAGAACCCAGTTCTCATTCCTATTCTGATGTTCACTATTTTTATGTTGACCGTGGAAAGAAATTTAAGAGCTATATATGCAGCCCATTCTCAAATAGACATGCGTAGGAATGAAAGCTATCTGCCAACCTGAAAAGTCTTTTTTTTCTGACAAGCTTATGGAATTTTAGGTTTCATATAGAATGTTTAAATGGCATATGCTGTTTTTGCAAGCTGTTGGCACATTTTTGTCTTGATTGCAGAAACTCGGTCCCAGCTGGTGCAATGTGTTAGGAGAAGGAGGAGGACTGGACTGAGAATAGGAGATTTGGGGCCCAGTCCTGGCTCTGTCATTCCTAGCTGTGTACCCCCCCAGCAGTAGTAGCAATAGTAAAAATTCTGTAAACCTTGTCTTCCCTTTTGCATATACCTGGATCTTCATAGTTATTCTCAGGTATCTAGTCCAGTGGCCACAATTCAGTGAGATGAGGAAGGAGTTAGATTTTCATGTTTCACAAATGAAGAGTCAGGCTCAGAAAGCACTGAAGTCTCACTGGAAATTTCATACCTGGGAAGTGGTGCCTTGTGGACCCAACTCCACATATTCCTGCTGAAAGCACAGTGCCTGTTGCATTCCACCTTTCCAAGTGAGCAATCAATCCGTTGATTTACTCCCTCCAGAGAGCCTGTCTGTAGCATTGAATCCACTAGGCTTCATAAAGTCTTGTCTAGATCAAAGTCTGAGAATCTGTGATTTTTGTCTTAGGATGATAAGCAAGGTGACAGCAGATACCAGTATATTTAGCACATAGGGATTCCTCATTTTTTCCTATCTGGGTTATAGATGGAATATATTTATTAGGCTAAACCTTTTCAAAGACAAAAATTGGTGTTCTTAAAGGCATTTTAAAATAAACATATATGGGGGCGGAATCTAGGTAAATTAATACAATTCCATTTTTTTCCCTTTAATCATGGGTGAGTTGGATGCTAGTAATTCAGAGTCAGCCCTCTCTACTAAGATAAAATGGGTTGACACTCTTGAAAAGTCTGCAAGAACCTTAATTCTTCCTGCAGAGGTTTCCCTTCTTTGCCTCAGGGTGGAAGGCCCAGGAAGTGAGACATTTCAGGCCTCTAGTCACTGAGCTTCTTGTACGCAGTCCTGATCTCTGCCCACCCCTCCTACCCATTTTCCACTTCTATGAAATTTTCAGGCCCCCATTTAAAAAAATGCTTTCAGTTTATTCAGGCATAAAATCAGGTATACAACACACAAAAAATTAACTTGTTTTATTTCACCTGGCCAGTTCCAAGAAAATCTAGGGTTCTCAGTCCAAGGTAGAGCTAAAGAGAAGGGAAAAAGAAAACAAAGAAGAAACTAAAGTATAGGTATTTAAAGTCAAAAACAAACAAATATACGATTATAAATTCTAGTTTTGATACCCTCTGTAGTCTGGAAGAATTATAAAATTCCTTCACCAAGAAAGTATTTTAACTGATCCAAAATTCTAGCCACACTGTAACATTGTATCCAATGTAGATAATTAGCAATGCTTTGGAAAAGCAATTTCATCATTGTTTTGGTGTTCTTACATAAGGAAAAGAGATGGAGCAGTATTTTCAGTATTTAGAAGGTTAAAGTTGAACTAGGTTACCTGGGTACAGATCCTGGCTTCAACCCTTTTTACCTTTGTGACTTTGGGCAAGTTACTTACCCTCTCTGTTTTTTGGTTTCCTCAATGATATAATCAAGGTATAAATAGAATCTATTCCACATGGATTTTTTTCTGGCCTAAAAACTTAAACTGACAAAGTGTTTAGGACAATAGTGGAACATAATAATCACTATTTAAATGTTACTTGTCATCAGAAACATCCTTCTCATCATCATCATCATCACCACCACCACCATCACCGTCATCAATTTCCAAGACAGACTCAATCCAGTGTTTCCATTCTTCTGATGTGTAATCACTTAAAAACCTAATAAATAATGACCAATTCTAGAGCATCACTATTTAGGATAATTTAACCAAATAGTAACATAGGTATTAATAATGTACATTTATATTTTTGTAGCATATAACCTAACCCAGAACTTTAATTCTAAGACTTGGCCACCCTTCCTTTCTAATTAATTGTACACTCATTGTATAGAAAGTTTTATTCATAGCAATTCTACTTGATTTTGTGTTATTTTACCAAGTGCATTTTCCCAGGATTTCAGGTTAAAAACTACTGACAAAGAAATATTTCAGGAGTCAGAACTAGACATAAATTATGTGCTGCAGAGGTGTCTTCTTATTACCAGAAGTCAGGCAAGAATCTCTAAAATCACATTAGGGTACTGTTTTTGTGGTTATTGAGTTTCACCCTGGAGAGAATTAAAAGGACTGACAATGAAGTATAATAAATCTTACTCAGACCCAAACATACTTAGTCATTTAACTTCCCATTAACAATCCCAATTCTGCTAGATAAAATAGGGAGAAAACATACTTCTGCTCCCTTTTCTCTTTACATTTAGAGAAGTAGAAAAGCACTTCACACATTTCATAAAAGTAATTATGACCTTTGTCTGTTTAATTAATTTATAGTCAATGCCTTATTTACATGCTTGGGTTTTTAATTTGAGAAGAGAAGGGACCAAGAAAAGGGTGAGCCCTTTTTTACACACAGAAGCAGCTGGCTCTCCATTTTTTAATTTTTACCTATTTTCTTTGTCTCAATCCCCAGCCTCTGAGCCCAACTTGAAGGTGCGGTCCAGGTTAAAACAGAAAGTGGCAGAGAGGAGAAGCAGCCCCTTACTCAGGCGGAAGGATGGAAATGTTGTCACTTCATTCAAGAAGCGAATGTTTGAGGTGACAGGTAATTGAGGAGTGGGCAGACACACACTAAAAACTGCTGCTGGTAGGAATGAAAAAAATTAGTTTAGAATAAATATACCTGTTGTGTATTAAAAGCTATTTTAAGGAGAAAGTTCTTGAAAGGGAATTATATTGGAAACTCACAAGTAGTTCGGTCAACCTTGCCATGCGTTTACCAACTGTGTTAAACAGGAAATGAATGAAAAACAGGACTGTGTGTCAACCCGGGCAGAACTAGGGAATGCCAAAGCTCACCTTCATCTTTTCAGAAACAGGCAGTCCATTTTGGGAATGCCAACCAGGAGAATATAACTTTTAATGAAATTTGATCAGAAATGAGCAGAGGGAGGTCCAAAAAGAACATTTCCCCCATACTCAGACATGAATGTACAAAATACATCTGGGAAAATTAAACCACGTGGAGCAGCAAAACCTCGACTTTTCAACAAATTTACAGAACTCATAAATGACTTTATGTGTTTACAAGTGAACTGGGACTTATGGCAGAAGGGGGATATATTGCCTTTTATGAAGGGAAAGAAACTGTCATTTTCACTAGTCTCAAATGGAAGAGTTCTTATTTTTTTAGCTGCCTGGTTAGTGGTAGGGTGAACAGGTTAGGAAATTCAACCTGATGTCTTACAAAGCCCTCTAGTCCCATTTGTACCTGGTCTGAAATTAGAGAAGACCTGGGGATACAAGAACTAAAAAGCTAGCCAAAATAATAACACTGACTACTGTTCATTGGGTACCTACTTAGAGCTGTGCATTGTATCTGGTCATTTCCTTTGGTTGCATCAGTAAAGAGAAGGAAATCTACAACCATTTTTCCCCATTCCTGAGGAAAATTCTGCTTCCACCAATGTAGTCAGTTGGTATTATTTCTCCAGCTTCAGATCTTATTCTTAGCAGGTTTTTAAAAATTATTTGTTTTCTTTATCTTCTTTGATCATGATAGTGTCTAGTTTAGGGAGACAGTATGGAGAAGATTGTGGAAGTAGAGGTGAAAAAGTACAGAATACTAATGAGACTTGGTAGTTTGACAGGCTCTTCGGGGAAAAAATGTTTAGTCTCCTATTCAGTCCTGATGGAGTAATATGTTTATCTGAGGAAAAATATTAGTGGGAAAATTTTCTCTTGAGGGATAAGAAATATTAAATACACAAATAAATAAATATTTTACTAGAGTTTATTTTCCAGTATCAAATATAATTACTAATTTAGACCAATTGAATTATAAATTTAGAGTTACAGACTTTTCAAGAAACTTATTTGTATATCAGAAAGTAAAAATATGAAGTAAGTTTTCATAATAGAGGTCCTTGATGGGAGTGGGGAGTTGGGGAGGGAATCTGTTTTAATGAATGTAAAAAACAATGAATGTACCAATTGACTAACCAGATATAGTTGATTTTCCCAATTGGAGAGAATAGGTTCTCTCATAACAGAAAAACTTGAAGAAAGTAGAAAAACATGCATTACTTTTTTGTTTCTTTATTTAGAATCTTATTACCTAAGGTCATATTTCTTTATTCTAATGTTCTTTTTTATTTTCCTATTAATGTTTTTTCCTTAATCATAACTTTTTTCCCACAGTCACTTTTTCTTTCTTCAGTGGAAATTTAGCTCGATACTTATCCAAGCAATTATTAATTCTCATTAATAAGGGTTATGATTTGCTAGAGTTCTACTCTGGATTCTTTATTTGTGAAATATCGTAATTTTCTCTTTCTAATTTTGTGAGGTAATAACTCCCCTTCTATCTAAGGAAATAATGTGCATTCAGAAAGACTTGTGCATTTATTAGACACACATTTCTACTCAGTGAGCTGGGACTTGTGGATGCTTTGGTAGATATTTTTAACTGGTATGTTGCAATTAATCTAAATGTCTCTGGAGGATCTGAACTGGTGGACAGACAGCTTTCTTCACCTGTATCCTTCCCTTTTCTCCACCAAGTTTCATGTAATTAGGGTGAGCTTTATTTGAATCTTAACACCGATTACTTTTGCTGTCCAGTCAGAGAGCACCATAGCATCATCCAGTTCAACTGCTCTTGCTCTTCTTTTCTTACGTCTCTCTACCTTTCCTGTTTCAGAGGTTCCAGTGTTTGCTTTTTCCAAACCTCTCTCCTCCCAATAGTTGACATGGGAACCCCTTGTCACCTTCCTCTTTCAAATGCAAGAGTTTTCTGCCCCTCTCCCCAGAAAAGCCACATTATTTTAAAATTCTAAGTCTTGGCACATCCCTGTGCCCGCAGTGTCTTCTCCTCCACTCTCGCTTCACTGCCCCCACTTCATGAACTACTTTTCTTCAAGCCCCAGTGGCAATATTATTTCTTCTCTGAGGTTTTCTCTGGGTTCCCAGAAAATCAGTTGTTACCTCCCCTCTCAGACCCTACCCAGTGTGATGTAGAATCCTGTTAAAGGATTTGTTGTCTTGAATTCTAGTGCTTATCATAGTGATTTCTACATAAAGAAATACTTCTGTATGAATATTACATAAAATAACATAAAGAACATAATTTTAAATTGATAAGACAGAATGTTTAAAAAATAGTTTTTGTTTTTATTTTTTTAAGCTAGGATATGGAAATGGGACATTAATGAGAGATCGGTGTGCAGTCACAGATGAAAGACAAGAGTTAGGAGTCCAGGGGGAAATAATTCCTGAAGGATTTTTTTAATGTGCATTTTCTTTGTTAAAAAAATATAAACAAGAAAGAGGCAAAAATAAAAAGTAGATTAATCAAAACGTAAGCAAGATACATAGACCAAAAGGTGGTAAGCAAGATGTGTTTAAGAATGTTACTGAATCAACCAGTAACTTGATGAAATTCCACAGTAAGTAGGTGGCAGAATTAGAATTCTGTCGCCAGTCTCACATTCTTTCCATTGGTACTGCATTTCTGAGTAGAGAAATATCAAAAAAGGAAGGGTAAACTACAGTAGCCTGCAAATTGGGAGCTCCCGTGCATGGGAATAGATGGTGTGTGAGCCAAGCTTTGAGCCTAGAGGTGGGATTGGGCATGCAATGAAGTAGGTGGAGGAAAAAGAGGACAGAAAGGCATGAGGTGGGAAAGTGGCACATACTGGAGAGTGGGTGACTTAAATTGGACCGAGTGCAGAGTTCAGAAAGGGCAATAGTAGGAAATAATGTTAGGCTCCATTTTGGAGCAGAGGGACATGGTGAAAGTTGTCCCACTGTGATCCATCTGGCAAAAGTTTAAGGAAAGTTTGGGAAGACTCCTGTAGCAATTCAGAAATATTAGAAGACTTTTGCTATAGTTCATAAGAGAATAAGGAGGGCTGAGGGATTAAACTGAAATGATTGTAGTCAGAAGTAGATGAGAAATAAAGTAAAGAAGAAAACAAAATGACCTAGTAACCAATTAGATTTGGAGTTAGAAAGGGAGTGAGAATGACTCAGAGGGTAGTGATAAACAGAGATAAACAGGTCACATTTAATATTAAAATACATTGAATTTGATACACATGTAAACAGTTGGAACATGTCCAGCCTTCCAAAGGGATTCAAGCAATAACTTATGAGAAGTAAAGACAAGAAATATAACTTTCATGGAAGTATTCTGCTTAAAAATGATAGTTGATATCATAATTTTGAGTGATTTTGACAACAGAACTAAAAAAGGGATAAAGCCACAAATTTAGGTGATTATCTACAATTTAAGAATTGGTTGAAGGAGGAGAAGCCAGAGAGATGGAAAAACAGACATGGAGGTGGAGAATTTTATTGGAAAGGATGAGGAGAATGAGAACTGTTTTGTCAAAAGCCTTCAAATTTGGGGGAGTGTGAGAGAACAGTTGCAGTCCACAGTGAGCAAGCTAGATTGCTAGGTTCTGAAGGAACGAATAGACATTGTAAAAGCAAGTTATTAGCTTGCTTTCAGACTAGAGAGACAAGCCAGTGGAGAAGGAGGGCCTGGAGATTCAAATTACTTGATGGAGCAACGTCCTAAAGCAGTTGGGGTCATGGTTGAGAGTAAATGTGCTAGCATTGTAGAGGGGAATGGAAGAGAAATACTTTAACTTTGAAATGGGAAAGGAGAGTGTGGATAACAAAATCATGAGGGAGCAAGAAAAATCACTGATGGAAAACATACCAGAACTTGTCAGTCTTTGAGAAGCATGAGACAGGAACATTTGTGCAGAACTGAGTAGACAAGGTGTAAGGATGCCCCTAGAAAAATGTTGAAGTGAATGACCTACGGAAGGTGATAAGGAATCGATTAGAGCTCAAGAGAGAATTTGCCAAGGCTTGTAACATGACCTCTCTTAGCTGTATTTCTGGGAACTAAAAGCTTATATTTTGTTAATTAGGTATTTTAGAAAGTGCATTAATTTGTAAGTTGAAAGGTGTGTGAATGTTACAGTCTGAAGATGACAGGGATGATCTATATTGCTGTTATCTAACTTGCTAAAATGAGTTTCTTGTTGTATTGGTGTTTAAAATTTAACAAACTAAATTTAGGCAACTTCCTACCTTCTAGAAAATAAATTGAGTAGAGTTAAGATTAGATGATGCTATACAAGACCATTCAAACTTTATATTGTATTTTGTTCATGCAACTTTGACTGAGATGTGCTTTAACAGAGTATAGCCTAAGTAGATTAAATAAAGAGCAGTTTATAACACAGCCTATAAGCAATTTTCCCACACACAACAGGAGTGACTCCAGGCCTCCTATGGTGAAGGCATGTTTTTATGAACTATGCAAGCCCATTTTCTCTATTTCTGTTATTTTTTATGGTAGCTCAAGAGCAAGTAAGAGAGGAATACCTTCTTTATTTTCTTTCCTAATCAAAAGCTTCCACAATCCTCTCTAACTGGAAATCTCTACTTCTCTAGAAATTATTGACTAGTATGTTATAGTTTTAGCAGTGAAAGCAAAGGGAGAAAATTAGTATGAAAATTCAGGAATGTTCCAAAGATTTTCCCGGTTTCTTGGTTTTGTTTTTGGTTTGGGGGGGGGGGGTTGTTTTGTTTTGTTTTGTTTTTTAGTGAGATGGGGCTTGTCATTCATGTAGGGGAAACAAACCAATGTCTGCTGCTGTATATTAATCACTTAGAATGTAACTACAGTTTGTATGTTTCTCATGAGTGTATTTGTATTTCACAATGTTTTTTCAGAATCCTCAGTCAGTAGCAGTTCACCTGGGTCTGGTCCCAGTTCACCAAACAACGGGCCAACTGGAAATGTTACTGAAAATGAGACTCCCGTTTTGCCACCTACTCCTCATGCTGAGGTAAGGCTCTTATTATCTTGATTCTTTAAAAAATTAAGTCCTTGATGAGCCCCCTGAAACGAAGTGGTATTTCAGAATTGAAGTTGAAAGACACCTGTTCTTAGTTATTTTTCTTATAGATTTGTAATGTGTGGAATTGAGTAAACTTGATCATGGTTTGGAAATACTGAAATGTAATCCTCAAAAAAAAAAACCACTCTTAGAGATACTGAATATACACAGCCCAGCAGTTGTGCAACTCAGAAGTCTTGCTTGGTTCTTGGTTTTTGTTATTCTGATGGAAGGAGACCCATTAGTAAGTAAAAAACCTTCATGCAGACCTCTCAGAAGAACAGCCCAGAAAGGCAGGTTTTATATATTTGACTTGAAGAGAAATGAAAAATAGTTGGAGTATCATATTCAAGGAACACAGAACTCCACTAAGCAAACATTTGTTGAGGACCTACTATACGCCAGTCATTTTGCCTGACAGTGGGGCTATAAAGATAAGTAAGACATGAACTCTATCCTTGGAAAACGAAATATTAAAGGAATTTGGTCTGAAATAACACATGATTTTTTTTTCTGATTGTGTGCAGTCAACTTTACTAACATTTGTTTCTCAGCATGTGATTTATTGAAACCAGTGATAGAGGGATAGAGGAAAGTAAACTTGGGCATCAGTAAGAATTTGTCCAAGTAGTTTCTGCATGAGGCTAAGCAAAGGCAGCAGTCTGGAAACAGCCACTCTTATGGGATCTGCTGTTTTGAAGTCACCATCAATTAATAGACATTCTTAAGGTTTATTTTCTGTCATTATAACACCTCCTTACCATGCACTGCTCTGTGCAGGGAACGCTGGTGCAGTAACTTCTCATGTATAACTGACATGCTTATTCCCTTGTATTTTATAGTTATGATACTTCAGGGCTGAAAGGGACTGATCAAATAAATGTCTGATTCTTGACTCATCTGTATAGCTTTCCTGTTATATGGTTGTGAAACTTCCACTGGAACACTCTTAATTAAAGGGGACTCACTTCACTGTCTCCTGAGACAACCTAGTTCATTTTAGACAGTTAGCTTAACTGATAGAAATGTCTTCTGTACATTATGCCAAAATCTGTGTTTATGATTTCATACACATACGCTTATAACAGATTATTTATAAATTATAAAATTATCAGGCCAAAATATAATTGAAAACAGAAATTCAGAGCTTATCCCAATAAAGGAAAGGACTAAAGCCAGTGAAGTCACTTTTGCTCTGAGGACGTTTGTGTACTTGAGTCGTGAGTTTTGGATTTCAGGGCCTCACGTAACTCAGGAGAGAGGAGGCAAAGCCCTGTACTGACCAAAGAGGCTAATCTAATAGGAGAGCATCCAGACAATAAGCCAGGATGCCAAAGACCAGTATCTGTGCTACACTGGTGAGTCCCTCATTCCCCAGAGGTGTCCTGATGCAGACCAGGGCAGGGCCAGACTCTCCCTGAGAAGTGATCAAAAACTAGTTCTTGTGTAAAGTTGTAGCCCAGATTTATGTAACGTCAAACTCTTAATTTGGTTTAAAGTGCCCCAGATTTGGAGTGTCCTGGATATCTGGAAAAGCAAATGTAAATCCTTTCTAAAGGAATATACATACATTCATTCAGGATTTAAAAATTTTCCCTCAGTTTTCCAAGGAAAATGAGCAGAATAGATAGATGGTTATGATCATCTTTCAGCTATTTGAAGAATAACAATTCAAGCCTCTACATTATCTCCAGTCCTCCATCTCTTTCCTGTTTCTTACCATTCTGGTGTCCCTCTTTCTCTTTTTCATTTTTCTTTCTGAAACATGATACCAGATGGAATAAATACTTCACATATATCTGTGGCCATAGATGTAAGTGGAATTCTTGAACAATTGGTTATAGGTATTGTATTTCTGTTAGTGCAATTATATTTCAGTATCAGTCAGTTATTTGCAAACTTTTAATCAATTTCCAAAAAAAAGAACAACTTGGTCACAAATACTTCTAAAAACTTTACATTTCCGTTTCCTCTCAGTTTGAAGAATGTGATTCAGTAGCAGAAATGCTTAAGGATCTGGGTTCTAAATAGGTTCTGGATGAATTCTGAATCCTTGGAAAACGAAAATAACACACTAAACTACATTTATTCAACAGCATTTATGATTGTTAGAAATGCATTGTTAGTGCAAAAAGGTGCAGAAGATCACTTACAGCTTGATAGTATTTTTTTAAGTTCAGAAACATCAGTGTAATATTTTGTTCAGAAAAACATATGTAGTAAAAGTATATTTTAAAAATGCAAGGGAGTGATGAACACAAAATTTAGCACGGTGTTTACCTCTCAGGAGGTAGGAAGGGGATGGGGGACATGGTTTGTTGTTAGAGAGGAAGATATATTTATATATCCCTTCATTATAAATACAAATTTATGCATACAGTACCTAGTACAACATAAAGAAACAACCAAGAAATAAATATATATACGAGACTGGAAATAAATAGAAAAAAGTGAGATTTTTCTCCTTACTTCAGGTTTTTTAAAAAACCTGTTAAATAATTGCACATCCCAGATTGTGTGACCTTGTCTTTAAATTTCAAAATATACACAGTGGAGAATGTAAATAAAAGAATTTGCTTATATTATTTAATCTGTTTTACTCCTAAAACCTTTTCTGAAAAATATCTGTTTAGATGCCCCAGCTTTTCAGCTAATTGTTGAACATATTCTGTCTCTACAAACCTTTCCTTCCACCCCCACTAGTAGGGAAAAAAAAAAAAAAAAACAGAAGGAAATGTGATTTAATGGAGTTTGGAAGAGTAGAGGTATTTCTTCAGGTCAGTGACAGGACATTCACCTCCAAAGCTGGAAAGACTAGTTCAAAAGCAAGCTGTGACTTACCTCATAATGAATTAATTGTGTGCCTGAACTATGATCCAAAAGGCCAGGTGGGCAGACCTTTATGCACTGATGGGTAGCCCCTCCGTGGCCCAGAACAAAAAATTCCACCCTGATGGCTAACATGTGGTTTTTTGCTGCGTTGCATTTACAGAGGTCTGCAGCATAATTCATCCTGGAGAGGTGAGGAGACAGCAGAATTCAGACTGAAACCGTCAGCAAATTAATATCCTAGCTTTGTAACACCAAATACTTCCACCTAAACTAGAGAAAAGAGGAAAAACAATTTTTTCAGCCAGTTCTTGATTAATGATTATTTTAAGTTAGTATGATTTTTATAGACATCTTCTAAGATTAATAAAAGCATATAATTTAATATCCACAGAAATATTTGGAGGGTTTGAAAAATTTATATCATTACACTTTCAAAAACTAAATTAGTTGCATACTTTACCATTTACAAAGTAGGCTTATTTTGTTTGATGCTTAAGCATCAAAGTTTTGCAAAGTAGGTGAGTTTTCATTTTATAATAGTATAACAGTGTACATTTGAACCAGCTCTATTCTGTGACCTGGAAGTAGAAAAGTATGTCACCTAATTCTTTCAGATCCCATGTAAATGAATGGGATTCTACTCCCTTTTCTGCTTAGGAAATAGGAAAGTAAGGTGGATCTTAAGGCTTAGGCAGAAAGAAAATTTTCTCTCATATAATTCATGTGTTCTACATCGTTTAGATAAAGGTTAAGACAGAACAGGAGGAGAATTTGCTCTTAAGTCCAGGCTGAGGAAACAGCACAGTGAATTCCAATGTATGGGTCTTCCATTCAGAAGGCTCCCCGGGAACCCGGCTCTAAAGCCAGCTGCTTTGTCATCATTGGTTAAGTCCCTGAGCTTGCCCTGAACCTCAGATTCCTTATCCAGAGTAAGGTAGTAATACCTACCCCAACAGCTTTGTTGTAGGGAATCAATGTTCGGAAGGCAGGTGGTAAATTGTGAAGTGGGAAGGAAGTTCATTTTTTTGTTGTTGTTATCAATACTGACTTCTAGTAGGGAAAACTCATTAGTATGTTTGTCTTTAAGCCAGCAAATCTCATATGAGAGTGAGTCTCCATCTGCTCTGACCAACTTCTGTTCCATTTCTTCTATTTCTTACATATGCTCAGTCCTGAACTCAGATTGCTGGAGCTACTTGCTTTACGTAAACTTGGTTGGGGAGCTGAAACCTCAGGAGTTTCTATTTCCAACTCCAGTCAGAGATGTCTTTACCTATCTAGTTACTTTATTGTTAATACTGTGGGCCTGTGGGTTCAAATACTTTTCCATGAATATCAACACCATTATTTTAGATTTGGCAGATTTATTTGATAGCTATTTTAACAGTAGCCAAGAAGCTGGTTTATTTCTAGTTGAACATTAGTGGCTGGCTCTGCTATGCTGTTTTTTTTAAATAATTTTTTTCCAGCAGATACAAATGATTTTAAAATGGATTCTAATAATAAGGTTAAGTACTCTAAAATCATCTGAAATGTCTCTTGTTTTGCCCCGATCTCACATGACTCATCTGCCTATTGTTTCATAATAGTTGTTGTGACATTTGCTGTAAATGTTATGCTCCTTTCTGAGTGGGTGTAGAGCTCTGGTTTTAGATGACTGCAAATAAGACATTCCTCCCCTCAACCCCCAAGGGAAAGGAGGTTGCTATGACAAAAGAATCCTTTACTAGGAATAACATGAGTCAATATTGTAAACCAAGACCTTTAATAAAACATCAGTGACTTCTAAATGCAAAGGAAGCCCCCTCAAACAATAATTTTTTTTTGTCTCCGGACCATTTTATAGTAATACATTCTTTGGTGTCCAGTAAAAATGAAAACTTAGAGATTTTTACTGCCTACAAAAATTACGCAGCACACGGAGATTTTAATTTTCCATCAGCTGTCTGAAAGAAGAGTAGAAAATAAATACTAACTTGAAAAATACTAAGAAAGCCATTGGCAAACATTAAATGATGGGGGGGGGTTGTTTGTTTGTTTGTTTTTAACATGGTTCATCTTTTTATTTGAATAGCCTAGATTTGGGGATTTGGAACCTTTTAAAGCCAGAGTAGATTGAGGCTCAGATGCCACCCTAATAATGGAGCAGGTATTACCTATTAGATCTAGTCAGATGTGCGCCAGTCTTAGGCTGAAGGATCTGATGTCCAGGGAAGGGAGGCATCTGCCCAGAATCACAGGGCAGTGAGTAGTGGTAGAGCTCAATGCAGGATGCTTGGACCACACTCCTTTACACCAGTCCAGACTGCTGCTCACCAAAGCCTTGTGGATACTTACATTCTTTTTCTGATGCTCATGCATGTTGTAGGTAATTTTGAACATGCAGTAACTTGAATATTCTAAATTCTCTTTTTCTATGAGTGTCTTAAAAAGTGAGAGATTCCATATTAGTATTCTGTCAAGGGTCACCTGACTTGACTTCTTTGTCTTAAGATTAAGAAAGCTATTCTGCTCCCTCCCTCCCTTTCTTCCTTCCTTGGTATCTCCTGTCCCCACTTCCCTTTTCCTTCCCTCCACAGGCAGTCATTTTCTCCTGTAGTTTTCTTTGCACAGGTTCTTAACATCACATACAGATTTTTTGCTTTGTGCTCATGAATTTTAATAGGTGTAAGTGGTGTGACGTTAATCAATCTCATTCCATTCTTACTTTTATCAGTAAGCATTGTTTTTAGAGCTAGTCGTGCCGTAATGGATGCATATACCTAATAGTATGCTTTTAATCCCCACAGTAATCCATGGCGGGCACTGCTCCATTTTACCTACCCATTCTCCAGGCCATTCCCCAGTTGGATGCCCCAGTGGCCTCCAGTTCTCAGCCACCACTAAAAAATGCTTCCGTATATATCCACATTCATCACCCTTGAGCTTAATGAGAAAATTTCTTGAAGAATCAATTCCCACAGAAGAATCTCTGGGTCATGGTGTATAGTGCTGAATTGTTCACCAGAATTGCTGTAGTAGCCTATAGTCCCACCAATAATGTGTGATGATTTTTACTTTTCTAAATTCCTGTAACATTTAACATTGTCTTTTGTTCTCATTTTTGCCAGTATCCATTTTGTTAAGAGATTTTGAATTTTTTGATTGAAATTAATTTCTTCATTTCAGTGGCTAAATAAATAGCTCTGTTGAGAGACATATAATTTTTTAGTTTGTGTATTTTATTCATCTTAATTTCAAATAGTGTCCACAAGATAGAGTTCCAATTGCCATGATGGTAAGAAAACTAATTAAAATTTGAAGGTCATGATTAAAAAATAGGTAGGCCTCCCCTGCCCCAGCACTCGGCTCAGTCAAATTTTTTTCCCAACATCATGCTTTTTCTGGTGAAAATGCTAGTTACTCATCAAAGCCTAGTTTAAAATTGACAACCTGTTCTATGCCATTGAAGTGTTTTAACCCTATTCTGATTATAGTAATTATTTTAGGTCATTAGCATTAGTTCTCTGCTTTTCTGTGCACCTGAGTAGCATGTGAACTTTTGTGGTGTAGGGCATCTTTGTGTACCTCAATACTGCCTCGCTAATCTAATTTAATTGTTATTCATTTAATTGTTTCATGAATGCTAAGTGATAGCCATTTGTACATTTCATACTTCCGTTTTATCTAACTGTAGCAGTAGTTTCTGGTTCTGAAAACCTTTTAGATTAGAACCATCTTCTCCATGTTCTAAGATGTGAAATGTTGGCATTTTAGCACAGCAGTGATTTAAGGGCTGGATCCATTTCAAAACTACTTCCTGGAAAAATCCTGGCCTTGCCTGGAAATACTTGTGAGTTCACAGCAATGCTAAGGTGGGGTAACCCTCCAGCCTTGCAAGAATACTGGCCACGATCCTGCATTGTCTCTGAGATGGTCCCTCTCACCACTGTTCACCCGGCTTTCAAGTGTGTCTGCACTCTTAGCAGTGTACAATACAGCTCCACTTTCTTATTAAGAAACATCAATCTGGGACAGATAGACTGCTCTTATCAAAAAGTCAAATTAAAAGAACAATATAGTATGATGAAAGTTATATTTAAAGAAAATAACTGGAGGAAAACATTTTTTCAGGTCTGTTGAGTCATTGGCAATTTTCTCCATTGGAATTTATGTCAATGCTGTGCTTGTTTCCTTATCTGTAAATTGAAGGAAATAAACTAAGTAACGTCCAAGACTCTGAAGTTCTGTGGCATGAGATGTATCAGTCAGTCTCTGTGGGAAGAACCAGCTATACCTAGTGAGCTTGGGGGACTCCACTCTTTCCTTCCTTCCTCAGAAATTATCTCCATGACTTGAAGATCCTCATGTCTATAGAGTCGCTGGGGCATTTGCTTTTTTCTTGTGCCAGGCCTGCTGGCTCTGGGCTGTACACTTTTATTCTTTTCCGTAAGTCTCAGGGCCTGACTTTGCTTCCTCTTCTTCTCTCGAGCTTCCCCTTCTCCATGCTTTTTTATGGTCGCCTCGTCCTTCAGCCGTGGCTGCAGAGTGGTGTGTAGCTTCTGCAGCAGTACCTGACAACAAACCATACAGCCTCGGCTGATTTCAAAGTTCTGTTGCTGGTCCCACAGGGAACCAGAATGGGGGAAATCGTGCAGTTTCTTCACCCAGGATGAGCACAGTGGTTGCTGGAGGGCGCCTGTGGAGAAAGGTACACCTCTAAAACCTCTCCAGCATGGGGCTTGGCACGTGGTAGGTGCTGAAATGCAGCCACTCAGTGCTGAGAGGAAACTACAGGGGAAAATCCAATAGTAAGAGTGTTCCCGCATCCCTTCACTTCAGTCAGAGCCCGTGTGAGCAGCAAGTTTGTGCTGCCAGGATCACACCTGAGAAGAAACATTTTTCCCGCTTTGAGATAAGTTTGCTTCCTATGATGAGGTAGGAGGATATTGCACAAGTTCTGTCTGGAAAACGAAGATGATCTATTTTGTGAGGTTGTGGTAACTTTTGGTGTCATTCCCCCAGTGCACGTCAAGACTCAGTGCTATGAGAAGCGGATATAACCTTGGATGCATATTGGGCATGATTTAAAGTGCTCATTTTTCCACGTTCATTTCTGTTCCATGAATACAGATAAACACATAGAATACCCTTCGATTATAAATTACTGCTTGCTGCCAGTCAGCTAGTTAAAATATTTTTACTTCCTCATACATTCTTTTTGTTCTCGTTCAGGTATATATTCTACACTTAGAATTTATAATAAAATGTATTACTGTAAGTAAAATAGCTTGTCTTTTTTAATTAGGGCAAGTATGCAACTGTTGTTGATAGCTCCTAAAGTAAAATTGCAATCTCACACATGGTGATGATAAACTCTTTTCCAAAAATCTTCATGGGTTTTAGACAACTTGAATTATTTGGTAAAGGGTTGCAGATAAACTCAATGTAATGTTGAAAGTTTCCACGTACTTCTTGCTTTTCATGCACAACTATCTGACTTTTTCTTTTGAGAAAAAACAAACTCTGAGTTAGTTTGGAATTCCAAGTTGCAGTGAGAAAAGTCCACCTTTAGCCTTCTGCTCTTATTATGTTAAGGCTACGACTCATCTCCAAACAAACGTATGACTGAGGTGATGTTTTGGAATAACATCCTGTGTTTTGGTGGCGCATCACTCTTCAGTGACATTCTGAGGTCGCATTGTATTAGCACATGATATTTTCCCCAGTTAATTGATATCCCAGGTTTGTCCAGGGGAAAATCTACAGCTCCCCCAAACATACTTGACAAGTTATTATATTTACTTTAGTCAAAGCCCGTGTGTGCAATATCCCTCTTGGAGGTGGTCTATTATTGGAGTCCCATATGCTTTTTGTTTGGGAAGAAAGCAGTGACTGTGTCATACTGTTACATGGAGTATTCTTTTTCAGGGATGTTGTTCCCTTGGGGACCATATCAGGCCAGAGTTCCTTAGTCTAATAAGACCTTTGTAACTCTTATTGTATAAGAGTTCTGGGAGGGAAGCAAGAGTTAAACAGAAAATGTAATTCAAGCAACCATATTAGGCCACATGTGGGAAAACATGACTCTTAGTATTGGTTTAAAAAAAAGTATTTGTTGTATAGAGGACTGTAATGCCAAAATGTTCAAGGTATTTCAGTGTAAATGAAGGCTATTGTGGCACAGGGAACTCAGAACATTTTAACATTTACTTTGGTTTCTGAATACAAATGATCTAAAAAACACCACACAGAGATGTCTATAAATAAATCATATGTTAAAAAAAAAGACAGGATTAATTATTGTTGAAGTCCTATATGGTGATATTTAATCTAAAACTTTCTTGTGTGAGTTTTCCCATCAGCAAAATGATGTTTAATCCATATGAAGAGAATGACTATAGCACATTATGTACATATTCATTAGTCAGTAATGCAAAAAACTACGTATCCTCATAAGAATTACCCAGTTTACTGTTGTACTTTACTAATTAATGACAAACACACTGATTATATTCCATAAAAATAGAATTTTAAAAATGAATTTTGCAAAATGAGCATAGAAGCTCTTTCTTCAGATATTATAATTATATCTGATAAAGAAAATTTTAATTTTAAATTGCTACATACAACTTTTAGATATAGAAGTCATAAAATGCTTATAAATTTTTAATTAAAATTCTTAAATGTTTTAACAGATTACAGTAATATAAACCTATTTTCTGAAATATAAATATTACAGTAAAAATTGGGATATTGTAATATTTTGAGACACTTCTTTTACTTTTTTTTTTTTTTTAGCAGAAAATGGTTTCCCAGCAACGCATTCTAATTCACGAAGATTCCATGAACCTGCTAAGTCTTTATACCTCTCCCTCTTTGCCCAACATTACCTTGGGACTTCCAGCAGTGCCAGCCCAGCTCAATGTAAGTCATTCCACTGCAACAGCCCAAAGCAGCTTAAAGGATGTTTTCCATAGGGGAACTCTCATTCATTTGTTGTATACTTAGACTTGAGAGAAACTTGGTAGAGTCTACTTCTTCACTGTTTGCTGAGTTGTTCAAAGATGTTCAATTTAATATCACATTAAAGAATTATACTGGGTCACCTAATCCATAAAATTAGTAACTAACATTTGTATAATGCTTTATAACTTTAAAAAAAAGAAAGCACTCCCCAGATATAGTATTTTGGTAGCTCCATACAAGTATCCCATGAAACAGAGATTACAGGCCACAAAAATTACAGAAGCAGCAGCTGAGAGTTGGAATGCTTAAAAGCCCAAGATCACAGACCCTGAAAGAAGCAGACCTGGAACTCAGCTCAGGCCAGTGCTGAGTGGTGCAGCTTCTAAAGCACAGCAGCAAATGTTTAAAGGATTTATTTTGTGAATGACTTTATTTTGAGAATTTAGGTTACTGACTCTGTGGTACTGAAGAATACATATCTGGAAAACCTCTCTAAGAACAATATTAAACTCCTCCCTGGAGATTCAAAATGAATCAATTACTTTAAAAGTCCTGCCAACTGAAATAGGATCTTTTGGAGGTAATTGTCCTACTAGCTGAAGACGGCTATAATTATTTTGTACATATTCCCTAAAATAATGTAAATTTAAGTCCTTGTAAGAGATTTGTAAACTTTACTTAGAATAATTCATCCGTGAAAGGTTAGTAAATTAAATTGTACTTATGCAGAGGTCATATGATACATTTGGTTTAAAGAGAAATTTATTTCAACCCTTGGCACCAATTTTGCCAGTTTTTAGATACGAGTCTTCTACTGAGTCCAGCTTGTCAAAGTCACATCTTTTATAATATGCCCACATCAGGAAATTATAAAGAGTTGACCATTCGGTGACTAATTTATTCTGAGAATATAAGACCTGTATATGGTATGCTAATTTATGCACAAGCACACCTATACTGACATTTTTCAATGATAAATTTTATGATTGTGATATGTTTGGTATTTTTAATAGAGTGGAATGTTATATTATGTGATACAGTAATCTTATACCAGTGAGGAGAAAGCAGAACTTGGATGTTGTTTTATATTTGGGGATTGAAGAAGAAAGGCTAAAAAAACACCAAATTCAGCCATGCCCTTGAAATTCCATATGAAGCATTTGTAAACAATTGATTCTAGTGAAAAGAAAAAAGGATTTAGGGATGAAACAAAACATAAATATTTATGGATGATATTTTTCGAACCTTCACTTACTAAAAATTTTCTTATATTCCTATTTTTTTCCTGTCTCTTCTGATGATAAACAAATACTAACACCAAAACTTATGACATGAGAATAGACATTTTCTTTCCACTCTTTTTTGCATGTTTTAAGTCACTGCTACCAGCTAACACAAACATACACCACTTTTAATGTGGTCAGGGAGAATTTTTTTCCCAAAGGACCAAGTACTAAAAGCCAGACCATTTAATGTTTCAATGGTAATACAATTTGGTACCGTTGGATGAATAAACCAGTGTGGTTTGGATTGAAGTTTCATTTTTCTTTGCTTCCATTTTGGTGCGGATGAGGCCATCATAATTAATTTTTCAAGCTGAGCATTGCTTTGGCAAAGGAATCTCTAATATTCTATTTCCCCACTGAGTAGTGGGAAATTTTAAGAAAAGAGGCCAGGAGAAGGAATCACTTCTAGATTAAACATTACATTGACTTGCTGTGTGACTAAGACAAACCATTTACCTCTTTGTCCTTCAATTTCTCCATCACTGAAAATTGCTTTGCCTCCCTAGTGCACAGCAATTTTGGAAGATGAAACATGAGTTTTGAAAAGAAACATGCCACATAATTTTGAGGTATTAGACTTCTGCTTTTGTAATACTAAAATGACCACCATTCATTAAATTCTTTGAATAGGAGCATTCAGTATTACTATTGATGATATAATTATTATTGCCTTATTACTGTGTTATCATATATTTCAAGTTCTTAATAGCCTTTTTATTTGATATCTAATTTCACTTGTAGTTTATTTTATTAAACAAAAGTATCTGGAGTGTCATTTTCAATATTTAGAGATTTGGGGATCTGTTATGAATTAATATAAAATACACGTTTAAATCAAACCCTGCATATTTTCATGATCTTTCATTGAGTGATCTGAAGAATTTTATTTTAAAAATTAAATACTGAAAACCCACAGCTCTGTGAACATATTAGACAACATAGAGAGAAAGGGTGAATTGTTCCTTCTACTTGAAACTCTAAAATTACAGACCATTTTATCTCCAGTTTCTTAATCCCTATTGTGTGGTCATTAGTTTAGCAATTTGAATAAATTTTACTTTTCCAATATACCTTTTACTTAAGAAGTATATTAAAATATTTTAGAAATAAACTTCCCAGTTATTAAGCCTGAAAGCGCATCCTTTTTAAGATTAAAAAAAGTTTTATTTGGGGTGCAGTATAGTGATACCCAGTACTAACGTGTCTCTAGTGCTTCAGGTCTATTTTTGTTTCTCCTTTGTTAATTCACTTAGTTCAAAACACATGCTGTTACCCATTTTCCCTAGTCAGCCATTGGGTAAGATGAGGTGTTTTTTTTTTTTTTTCAGTGGGGGGCAAATTATGGAATAAGAAACTAATCTAATGATTTACAGACCTAATGACCTTTATGGATGAAAATGGATTAACGTCTTTATTATTTCTCAACACAGCCTTCAAATTCACTCAAAGAAAAACAGAAGTGTGAGACGCAGACACTCAGGCCAGGCGTCCCTCTGCCCGGGCAGTACGGGGGCAGCATCGCATCATCTTCCAGCCATCCCCATGTCACTTTGGAGGGAAAGCCCAACAGCAGCCACCAAGCTCTCCTGCAGCATTTATTACTGAAGGAACAAATGCGACAGCAGAAGCTCCTTGTGGCTGGTAAGTCATGATGGTGCCATTTGCAAGTTGTTTTAGGGCTTTCCTTTTATAAGCAATCCAATGTAGAGTCTCTGTAATTCAAGACCTAGTAAAGATTTACAGTGTCATGCAAAGGTCTCCCTGATACCTAGTACTGTGGGAAAGGCAGTTATCCTTGTTTATTTCTCTGGATCCCTAAGGGGGAAAAAAAAAAGCAACTCACCTTATTTAACCTTCCTACATACTAGAGTGGACTACTGGTGAGTCATTAGTCAGACGCTCGTCTGACCCGTGCTTTGGGACTTAGTCCTTCACCCCACCCAACCCAGCCTTCTGATATTTGCCCAGTAGTATACCATTTGTCATAGAACTTATCCCAGGTCTATTTTCTGTGCCTTCTTGTCTTTTCTTAAGCTGTGTGTGTGTGTGTGTGTGTGTGTGTGTGTGTGTGTGTGTGTGTGTGTAACATACATACAAACATACATACATATAATATTTGTATTTTCTTTCAGGTGGAGTTCCCTTACATCCTCAGTCTCCCTTGGCAACAAAAGAGAGAATTTCACCTGGCATTAGAGGTACCCACAAATTACCCCGTCACAGACCCCTGAATCGAACCCAGTCTGCACCTTTGCCTCAGAGCACGTTGGCTCAGCTGGTCATTCAGCAGCAACACCAGCAATTCCTGGAGAAGCAGAAGCAATACCAGCAGCAGATCCATATGAACAAAGTAAGTCCCCAAGCCGAGTCACAGTGTCGTAATCACCAGTATGGGAACCGGGGTTCTGGTCACTGACGTGGGCGTGCAGGAGAGAATGTTGGCATGCATCAGAGTCAAAGGGAGATTGCCCTCCTGGCTTGCTGTCCCGCCTCAAGGACACCATCACATTATCAGTGTTTTCACTCTCATTACATGCACAGGACATTTGTAGCAAAATTGAGGCCCTAGATTAGAAAGCCTTCTGTGATTGGGTACATATTTTAATATATAAGCACATACAGGCATATGTGTTCAGAGCCTCATTTTTTGTTATTGCAATAAAGGTTTGAGACAGAGTTGAATGTGGTAGATTGACATTTCAAAAAGTTTGCACAGGTGCTGGCAGATATGACAGGGTCAGCCGGTTAGGTATTTCTCAGCAACTTGTATGTATCCACGTTATATTTATTTTTCATATGCCCTACTTCATTCCAAACAGTGTTTGAAGCAGTTTCTCAGAAACTGGTGGTAGTTTCTTTCTGGCAGCCTTATTGTGGCTGAAATGGACAGCGAATGCCTGTATCACACCACATCCTTGGGAGCTCTCCTGCCGAGGCAACCACAAAGAAACAGTCATTGCCATATAATGGTGTCAGACAGGCCAGTAAAGCATTTTTAATCAATTTGTAAGCAAAACTGGTCTGGACAGTTTTGCCACTACTTTCTGCTATGGGAGGCTTACAAAGCAGAATCCTCTCATTCCTGGAAAATGTTAAGGTCCTGAATTTCAAAATTCTATCCATTCTCTTTTGTTGTTGTATCACTTACAGATATCTTCTAGAGGCATTATATTGAGCAACAATGTCCCGTTTACTGATAAATGGATAGCTAAAAATTTGCTTAGTATTTAAATGCTTTATTGCACTGATATGAATAAAACCTTGTTGGCAGTGGTCTAATCATCTTTACAATAGCAAAAGAAGGGGTCTTTATCACGTGCTCACCTTATTGCAGGTGGGGTTAGAGATTTTCTCTCTTTGGCCTCCATTTTAACACGGCAGAGCCATGAAGGGAGCATGGGCCAAAGACCGCAGTACTGAACAGAAATTCTCTAGCCCAACTCTTTGCAACTTTCTAAGATGATACGGGGGGATGGGAAGGGGTGGTCGGCAGTACCAACTGCCTCTCCTGTCGTCGTTTGCTATACTGCAGACCGTATTTTACTGTTTTTCAGACTCTATATCAGATGAATTTTATTGCTACAGCATTTCTCTAAATTTATCGAATTATTTTGTGTGAAGTCAGTCTTCCCAGAGAACACCCACCCTTTCTTCTTGTATGATGACATATTACTCCTTGACCTGAATGACACTCTGCATATATTTGCTATGGTATGGTAGAGTTAGGTTGGTTTGTTTGTTTTGTGGTATCTCAACACTGCTTAAAGCTACCAGATATTCTTAGAACATTGTCCAGTGTGAAAGGAATGACTGGGAATTCTACTTTTCACCTCATAATATTTTGATTTGGAATTAGGTTCATTTATAAAAATAGTATTGGATTGTAGGTATACTTTCTGCTACTCAGTTCTGTTTCCTAGAAATATATGGATGTGTATATTCTATTATAGGTAAATTGATCCCTTTGAAATCATCATCTGCAGATGATTTCTATGAATACTTTAAGAATATTTTGGAACCCATTTTTATGACCTCAAGTTGCCACTGCTTCAGACTCAGGTGGTATGCTAATAGCAGAATCTTTGTATTTTAGTATCACACTCGAGACTTTGACAGGCAGATGCTAACCTCAGTCATGTGGAAGAAACTAAGACAGAAAGCAGGCATTTGCATTTTAGCAATGAGAAAAGCAAATCTTATCAGAGACCTTCTCCCATGTGGAGCTGATTCCTTGGAATCTGTTAAGAATTCTTCCCAAAATTAGAAACAAACTTTTACTTTTAGGTACATGTTTGTACAGTGGTTTGATTATTAAATCTTGTCTTAATTAGGCAAAATGAAGCCCAGAAAACTTCAAAGTGCAAGGCTGATCTTTATATATTAACCTCTCTCAACTTGGGTGTTTAGATTACTCAAGCAGGTCTCCAGTTGGCTTTTCTCCAAGTATATATTCCATATGTTTAATCAAGATGGCATATGTACACTGGGTATTCTCCAGACATTGAAAATATTTCACCTGCCCTCAATTGTCTTAGGGAATAGAGAAGGATCTTATTAAATAAATATTGAAGTCCGTCCTATTTTAAGGTATTCACAGTAGAACCTTTAATAAATGAATTGCTGCTGTTCACCTTTCCCCATGAG
This sequence comes from Camelus ferus, assembly GCF_009834535.1. Lineage (NCBI taxonomy): Eukaryota > Metazoa > Chordata > Mammalia > Artiodactyla > Camelidae > Camelus > Camelus ferus. The sequence goes on along the minus strand of NC_045702.1, from coordinate 49,780,368 downwards.
TAATGAAAGTGTGTATTTCACATTAGGTGAGGGCCATAACTTAGATGCCAAAAGACAACAAGTTTCTGTATGATAATATATTTACATGTACTATAATCATTTAGAATAACCATTAATGAGAATTAACCAGAGAAACTTTAATTTGTCATTTTTCCCTATTATCATGGATGAACTTTTATTGAATCCATTCAAACTGGAGCCAAATAGTTGGCTCCATAAAAACATGGTCCTTACTTTCGAGTTACTTATCATAGCAGGAAATACAGGCACGCACGATGATGTAGGTGTGCAAATGACATATTTTAAAATATGTTTTCCTTGACACTTCTTTATGGTTCATTTTTTGAGAAACTTAGGGGAGCAAAAATGGAGTAAGGAACAAAAAAAGTAGGTTTATCTCTAAACTTACATCATATTAAATATGATTGGCCTTCCTGGTGTGAAATTTTTAATGATTTATTTGAATTGCTGATAATCTTTAGAAGATTGGAAGCAAACCTATCCTTTTCAGAACACAGTTTATACAGTGATTGACATTACATTTTAAAGACTTTCTCATATCTTGCTATTATTTGAATGCATTTATGAAAGTAGTCATTCATGCTTGTTATCAGTCATACTGAGCAATTTACCTACCTGTTGCCTGATACTTCAATGACTTTACGTGGGAAATTTTGTGTATCATAAGATTTTAAGCCTCATATAATTATGTTGTAGGTGCTTAATAGCTTAGCAGAAGTATCCCTGGAATGGGTTTATATAGTATTTGTATTGCTGTATCTACCAGTAGATAATGGGGCAAGCTAGAAAACTGGAAAACAGAATGATTTATCTCTGCTTATCAGTTCGTATATTTTACTTTCACTGAAAGCATTTTGAGAAGGTTAACCATAAGAAAATCATGGCTTACAACATTTGTTCTTTTGGGGTTTTTTTTTTTTTTGAGACATTTAAAAAATTCAGAAATGCATTTAAACAATTTATATTGCTAATATATGGTACATTCATGCAATGACGACCTGTGAGCCTTTTTCAAAAAACAAGAGTTTTTAATACTAGCATCAAAAGGAGACTGTTGCTTTTGCCAGTATCTTTTGGTTTTTTTACTGAAAGAGAAAAATGGTTTCTAAAATAGAATTTTCCTAATAAATAAAAATAGCAAACAAAAAAAAAATAGGGGGGTAGTGGTAGTTTTCTTCTGAGCCATTTTCAAGTTTAACTATTGCCACAGATTTCTGCCAAAGTAAAACTATGATTGATGAAAACAAAATACCGCAGTTAGTTGGACATTTTTATGATTTTTGAAGTAGTGTTCTGACCACTGCCTAATTAATAGAAGGGCAAATCTCTAGTCACATTACTTCCTGAGTAATATACAGAAAATTTCCAAAGTATCTTCAGCCATTTTTGTTGTGAGATAATTTGACAGCTCTCTGCTCTCTTCCCAGACATTATTCTTTGAATTATTTCTCAGTTGTGGTATTAATAGTATAGCATTGATGGATGCCTAGTTGGTTCTATTTTAACTAGAATTTTAAAAACTTTTCTAATACTTACGTTGCTCATATTCATTCCATGAAGAGAAGAAATTTTAAGAAAATTATTTATTCATTCAGTACTTATCTAAATGAAATACCAATCTGTGTATGTATCTGTTGAGCAAGTCATTACCATTACTGAATCTTAATTGATACTGGACACTATTTTAGGCACTAAGAAAACAACATTCAGTATCCTCATGGAGCTTACCGAATGGGGAGCAAGGGGACTGAAATATTCCAGGAAAGAGTATTATAATTTGTTAAGTATTAAGACAGGGGGCATGAGGAAGGAAATTGTTTTCTTTGAGGAAATTAAATGTGAGACTTTAGTTTCCCTTGGGGTTATCTTGTCCTTTTTATATCTTTGCCCCTCCCTCCCTCTTCTCTCCCTCCACTGCACACCCCCACTTTCTTTCTTTGTAAAATGCTATGTGATAAATATCTTATGCATTCCTATGACTGGATATCAGCCAACAGTTTTTAAAAAACCCACATTAATCATGAGATGATATCTTATATATGTCAAGGTTCACTCTGGATATAAGTATTTATTATATATTTATGACTATGGTACTTAGGCATTTTGACGTGAGTGCTATTTTATCATAATAAAAATATATCTTAGACAAGACCAGTAGAGGGGAGGCCGAGCAGATGTCCTGCGTTGCCCTTAGTAAAACAGGTAAATATTATGTCTGACAAGCAAGGCATGAATATAATTAAGCTCAAATGCTGGCGTGGAGCAAATGGGGAGCTTTCATCACTTTCTGAAAGAGAATTTGACCCTCTGAGTAGTATCTATTGTATTCTTGACATAATTTTCCAACATAAATGTTACATTTTTCTCTATAACCCCTCATGATTCATACCTACTCCTTGTCCCCGGTTATCCATCCAGAGCAACCCGGGGAGAATATTCTTTCATGCCTGTGGTCAATACAAACATAGCATGCGTGTGTGCATGTGTGCGTGTGTGAGTGCATGTGTGTATTTTTTTCTTTATAAAGTATCCCTGAAGGCAGCTCTAAAATGCAACTATTTTGTGCACTGTTGAGAAAAGTGTATATTTTCCCAAGGAGATTAATTTGAAGAACAACAATTATACAGATGTGTGCAGTCTAAAAAGTTTACGTTTTTTAAAATCACACTTCATATTAGTTTATTTTAATAAAGGTAATTCTACCCACAGCTTACTTGTAAGAGATTAAAAATTTAAGAATAATTAGATGAGGACCATTTTTTTTTTTGGTTACAAATTTCTGGGGGGTTTGCTGCACCTGTTTTTCCTGTTGTATCTTTCCCTCCACATCTTTTTCGCAGCATGCATCTTTCCAGCACTTTCTCCATGGGAACCTTGGGGATAGGATCATTTAAATAATGCCAGCTCCCCTTTATATGTAAAATCTATCATGAGCTGAGACTCCACACTAGCTTTTTTATGTGTATCATCCCTCAAACTTAACAACTCACTTTTTTGTTGCTCGCTCTCAAGAAAGTGAATTTTAAAGGGCTTAAGTAAGTTGACCAAAGTGACCGGGCTAGCAGCTGACAGAGCTGGGATTCCAACATAGGATGGTTGTGTGACCTAAAAATCTGTTCTTCACCTAAACTTATGCTTATGATTTCAGTGTTGTTTTTATCACCAAGCAGGAGACAAGATTTTTCCTAATTTTATTTTTGCCAAAAGGTAGAAAAGTTACAATTTGAAACAGGACAAACAAAAAAAGAAGAAGGGTCATCCTACTTTTTTAGTATTGGTTTGGATTTGCCAGGATGAGGAAATCCCATTTCCTGACCTTGCTTCCCACCTCTCCACACATCGCCCTCCATCCAGTTACTCCCTTGGAAATCTTTTTACGTGGACCCAGTGGTGGGACTTTCAGATATCCTGGATTATAAGGCTTTCCAGCGGTGCAGTGTGGGTGCAGCAAGCCAGAGCTAGCTATAGCCAGGCCACCCTTTGTTCTTTTCTCCTGTGTTATAACACTGCCGTATTTCTTTAGATAGGGTAAACATCTTCTCACAGGAGTTCTGAGCAAGCCTGAAGCTGAAAGTCAACTGACTTCATCAAGTTCAACTGAAATGCAAATGTTGGCATCTCATCTCTGGGTGGTTGGAAAATACCTTGTTTTAAGTTTTGAAAAATGGATGAGTAGAAACTTGAACTGGGCTTTCATTTAGGAAAGTAGGCATTACTGTTGTCAGGTTTAATTTCTCTCTATCCATTTGACAGCTTGTTTCCATGCAGAGTCTTTAATCACCAATTTAGGATTACATTTTTCCCATTAGATGGATAGTATGTCCAAAAACTTTAGCGGGCATTGAAAGGCAGTCTTAATTTTATAACAGTAAAAAGCTTCCTAGATTATTTATCTATCTATAGAGGTTTATAAAAGAAACTTTGACTCTACCCTGAAATAGATGCTATTTGACATGATTAGCCCAATGTAAATAGATCCTTGTAGGTATGTACTGGGCTTCAAAAAAAACCCCACTTGTGCTGTAGTACTGGCTTACATCATCACAGAGAATTCACATAGAAGCATTTCACTATATAATTACAAGTCAATGGTTTATAATACACAGAAAATGGCTTGTTGCTTTATTATTGGATATGATGAAATCCTGTGTTTGGAAAAGAAACTAAATGACCATTTCAGTGGATTAATGTGTAACATTCATAAATGTTCCCAGTGCTGCTTTCATAACTTGAAGACCAAGGGAAGGACCTCGACCTTTCCTTTTCACTCTGCACTGTTAATCTAGTCAGAGACGCTTTTATTGAATGAGAAAAACAATAGTTGGACATGACTCTGAGGTACGAAAATAGAGGAAAGAAAAATATCTGGGGAATTAGACCATGTGAGTGGTTTGACTGATGTCGATTCCAGGAGTTCAAAGGGAGAGGGAAGCTAAATAATTTGGTTGTTTCCCAACCTTGACAAATAGTTTCATTTGACAGAATGAAATAATTAAGTCTTACTAAGGAATTTTTAATATAGCTAAGTGATTTGTAGATATGAAAACCACCAATGTGTAGCAGTCTCTTTGTCACAGATTTTGGTTGCTTTTAAGTTCCTGATTATTAGGATTTTTCCCTCTATATCTTTCTACTCTTTCTCCAAATATTTATGAAATCTGAGGGATTATAGTGACCCTGAAATATCATATAGTCTGGAGTTTTCCCATTCCTTCAGGCAGAGTTGCATCTAGGTCTGTGCTCCCATGCACTAAATACACAGTTACTCTCTTGCTGTCAACTTAGTTACATCAACCAGCAGTAAAAACTCACTTCTGAAAAGTCATTTCCTAGCGCAGAATAATTGATGACATTCCACAAAGATTTACTAGCAACTATTATGTTGTATCCTGGAAATGAAAATAAAGAAGGCTTTTTTTTTTTTTTTTTTTTTTTTTGCCTTGAATGGCTCAGAGACCTGCAAATAGATAATGCCAATCAAAGATAGTCCTACAGAATGCATAACTCACCTTGATTGCAAAATCTAGGATGCTGGGTAGCCTTTCCAAGAGGAGATCCTGATGTCCTGCCCAGTTATTTATTTGTTTTGCAACTTTGGTTAGTCTCGAGCTTCTTTGTACATTAATATTCTAATCTGCAAATTTTATAGGTTTATATTGAAAATTTCATGAGAAGGTGTACTGAAAGTATTTTATAAATAAGGTAAGAAATCTTGCAATTTAACACAGTACTTATATTCTTATATAGCACTAAGGGTTCTATTTTCCTTATTCTACTAATGAAAATGGTTGTCTGGAAGTGCACCAGTGTTTCTAAGACATACATTTTTCACTTGCCTCAATATTGCATCAGGCTACTTCATTGTAAACTAACTAAATTTTGTTCAAGCTCTCCCTTGCATCTTTGTATTCATCGTGAAGTCGACCTTGTTTTCTCTTTGGAACAATATTATGGTTTGTTATTGAATTTTTTATTGACACATAATTTACACACTATAAAATTTATCCCTTTTGCTGTGCAGTTCAGTGAGTTTTGTCAAATGCGTATTGTCTTATAATTACCACAATCAAAATATAGAACAGTTCCCTCAACTTCCAAAATGCCCTTGTGTTTCTCCTTTGTACTCAGTCCATACTCCTACCTCCAGCCTCCGGCAAAGTAGTTGAATTTTTGGCCATGTAGGGAGCATAAAAACTAATCACAAATATGAAGGATGGTGTGTTTTAAGAGCATCTAGACATCGGCCCTAAATGATCTAAACCATAGGATGTTTAAGTAAGAAGAGATGTAAGGGATTATTTGCAGAGGTCACAAGCTGACAGTCTATGGAGGATCCATTCCATTGAACTGATGTCTTTGGCCTGCCTGGCATCCTAAAAAGCATTCAAATTATTGGTCAACCTTTAAAAATAGAAACATTTCAAATACAACTCTGGATTTCTGGCACCATCTGAACAACTGAAAAGTCTGGCTACGCTGGGCCCTCCTTTTCATGTGTCAGTTACCATCTGGGCTTTCCTCTTGGTTGTCCATCTTAAGTAGGGCTTGCACTGCTGTCCAGTTTACAGAGCAAGGGATTGAGCGATAGGGAGAAATGGGGATGTTTGCAAGTCAAGTGATCAGAAGCTGCTGGCTTTAAGATCGTCTATTCTGAGACACAGTCCAAAATCACCAAGAGGTAGCAAAGAAAATAAGCATGCCTTTCTTCTCTGTGCCGCTATTCATTACCCTTAAGGAGGGAAGAAAAAAAACTTTAAAAGAAAGTGTACTGTCAACTGAAGATCCGAAAGGAGATTATCGGGGGAAATCCTATTATGTAATATAAAAGGACATAAAATAATAGTGCTGTAAAAGCAGGAAAAATAGCTCATCTGAATTCTAGTTAAGGAAAACCCCTAATAGTTCTTGTTACACTCTCTTGCTGAGGATTTTATGTTCTGAAAGGTTAATCTTCCTTGCTTCCACTTTTGCCCACTTAAATCCAAAGCCAGAGCCATTATTTACAAATGCAAATCAAATCATGTCAAGGGCTTGCTTGAAACTCCCCAGTTGCTCCTTACCTTATTGTTTGTAGGATAAAATCTTCTAATATCTTTACGTAGCCCACAAGTCCCTTGTCCCCCTCACTGACTTTATTCCCTACTCCCTTCCCTTAGCTGCTGAGCTCCCACCACATTAGCCTTCTCTCCAGTCTATGGGGAATCTCATTCTGTCTCCTTGAATGAACTGCTAGTCACGGTTCTCTGTGGAATGTTCAACCTCTGAGTCTTCTCATGACTCGATCTTGGTATTGGAGTATGTCTCAGGCTCAAACCTCACCTCTTCAGAGCGGCCTTCCTCACCCATCCAACTTACACGCAGTCATTCACTCCTACCCCATTTTCCCCCATCAGGTTAAGTTCCACTCTTCAGTTGTTTATTTTCTGTTTTCTGCACTGAGAGACTAGATCTTGCCTAACTGACCACACTCATCTCAGGTCCTGGCATATAGTACATGCTCAGTAAAAATCTGTTGTGAGTGAAAGAATAGGAAACTTTCTAAAGTTAGCTGGGAGGAGGAAATTTTCAGTCTCCTTTCCATAAATGCACACTTAATTTTAAGTTACTGGAATATTAGGATGTTTTGAGAGCCAGAGAAAGGATATTTTAATTGCAGGCATTGTTTTGGACAATCATTTAGAATTATACAAATAAACATGTTATTAAGAATTCATTCAGTCCCTAGATTAATTTTATATCTCTTCAATATTGGCAAGAAAGATTGTTTTTCAGTTTAGACTTTTAATTTATGTGAATACTGTACCAATACTTACAAAATCTTTCTCTCTTGTTATTCAGTTTTCATTCTTCTGATTATTTCCCTAAAATGCACAGAAGCAAAGTGACATGTAGTATTTTGGCTTGAGTCAGAGCTCTTCTCTAAGCAGACCTCTCAGTTTGAAAGCCCTCCAAGCTCTGCGTGTTGTTTTTGAGAACAGTTGGTACATACCTAATCTATTTGTGAATTGAGACAGAATCTTATCATTATTTTTAAATCTAGTTTCCTTGGAGCTTAAGGGGAAGGTTTTATTTTCCAAAAGAAGAATTTTACATTTATTTAAAAGAAAAGGGGGAAAAAAAAAGAGAAAGAACTTGTACTTTTGCCATTCCCCAAGTAAAAGCTGTCTTAAAATCTGAGACAAAATAAAAAAGTGATGAGTTGGGTTGAAGGTCATTTTGCATAGTTTAATAATTATATTCAAACACTTGTGCTGGTTTGTTGACAATTTCAGAAAATCAGATGTCTATCAGAAACAGATTTGCCCCTTATAGGCTCCTGTTCATAGTTTGATATTCAATATCTGAAGATATTTGTGAGGATATGAAGGATTTCTGTTGCTAAAGTTAAAAATAGAGAATTTAAAGAAATTTTATCCAAAAGCACCATGCTTATCGTGGCTTCTGGACTTTTATCAAACAGTGTAACTTACTCAGAGTTGGACATAATGGGTTCATATCTGAAGATTAGCAGTACAGCCTTTAAATATTATTTAATGAATTTTACACCATTTGCCAATAGAATATATGGTGTTCAATGTGGAATATAAAACACTGAAATTACAGAGTTGCTATGGTTATGACCCTAGCAGGGGTTGATGAGAATTGAAGGGTCGAGTTGTGATATTTGAAGATGTTAAAAATTTGGATAAATTGTTATGCTGCCCAGCCTATGGTATATGTGTAGGAGTGTATATAAGTGTATGTGTGTTACAAACCCAATGTGGTCATGGACTGCTGGCGACATTCTTAGTGTTCAGCACAGTTGCTCCATAGTAGCAAGGAGCATGTGGAGACGCACTGACTGATGAGGAGGAGCACAGATAAAAGAGGCAGGAGAGCCGCTCAGCCATTGTCTTCTTCATCTCAGCTGGGTTCCCCAGCAGAGTAACTCACCTGGTGTCTGATGAATGACACCCGGTGTGTTTTACAGATGGGGCCTCAGCCAAGATTCACACAGGCTCACACACTTATCTGTCACACAGATGTTTCTTCTTGTGTTTTCTAGCCAGCAAGGCCACAGCTCAACTTTGCTGGGGCATCACCTCCAGATGTTCAACCAAAGAGAGACCCTGCCACCCCACTGAGAGTAAGCAGGCAGCTGCTCCCTGCAGCTGGGGCCACTCAGCAGCAGTGCACATTAGAAAAGGCTTAGCCCCTAGCTTCTTGCAGTGGTCATACTTGTAGTTCAAAATCACATAGAACACAACATAGTCTGAACACTGGATCGCCTAGTAAATAGAAACTTACCAATAACACCAAGGAACTTTTCATTTTAAAAATCTGAAATAAGTCAAGCCTGGCAGGCAGGTTTTTTGTGATTTCAGTTTGTAAATTTCCTTAATGTTAATTGCTATTTTTTTCCACTCTGGCAAATTTTGATTGGTTAAGCAAAAACAGCTTGAGAGAAATACCAAAAATAAAATAAGTAGTGTAGATTGACTGCCTCTATACATTTATAATTTGCAAAATCATCTCTAGGAGATCCCATTTATTTCTTTTGTATTTTTTGAAACTTTACAGAGAGCACGTTTTAGTCCAGAAGTGGTGAACTGGAATTGTTTGTGTGACTTCAGTTGCCATCAGAATACAGCTGTTTCAGAGGAGAATGCTGGGTGGCCGAGAATACAAATTCTAGGTGTCTAGTCTTTTCTGGGGATAATTTGGCTTTTTCTTGGGCATGAAATTCCTTCTCTATTAAAATAAAGGTTTGAAGAATGTTATTAGAAAGTTTACAACTCTAACACTTATATCTGTATGGTCTCCACTCATAAGTTAGCGTTTTGTGTCAAGAAACGTTTCTTCTACAAACCATTGAGGACTTCTGCCCTTGGAAGAAGATCATTCTGCCATCTAGCCTTCTCATCCAGTTATCACAGAATTCTCCACCCTGGCATTTCCCCCCCTCATGTCCCTGTAGTACAGCAGAGGGGTAGAGGAAGCCAGAGGAGCTGGACCAGATGGCCTTGCTTCTGAATTGCGCACAGGGAATTGTTATACACACCTTCCTGTGCCTATCTATGTCAGGGAGTTGCAAACACTGACCAAATTTGATTCATGGACTAATAATGTGACTTCTGGGCACTCCAGTGACCTCAGAAATACACTCGTAGGTCAGATTTTCTGTTAAAGGTTTTCTGTTAAAATGTGCCTATGATATATTATGTAAACACTCGGTATTTTGTCAGTATTAAATATTCTCTTTGACATATTTGCTATCTGCTGGAAATTATATTTCAGTAAATTAACATACATCTTGTCTCGTCTTCAGCTGCACCAACACCAGTAATATCAATCTCACTTTCAAAGATGCTATGATTTTGTCATGTTTTCTTTTCTAAAATGCTTCATCCCAGCTGCACTGTTAATATCCTATTTCAATTGCCAGTGGACTTGTTATTTAAGCAGTCATTATTGACTTTAACAAGAGAGACTTCAGTCAGAAGTGTGGATGAAAGACTAGTTGGCATGAATTCTAAGGAGAATGAGAAAAGAAAAACGAAGACAATGAAGAGAGTAACTCAAGGAGTTTTACTGTGAAGGAAGGTACATCATGTTTTTTTTTTTTTGAGGGGGGACGTGGGCGGCTTCAAGGGAGGTTTTATTTAAGACAAATGATATGACTGAATGTATACAAGTGAAACTTGTACACCAGAGATGGAACATGAGTGATGGAGGCAGAGTGGACAACAGGAGAGGACAGGATCCAGGGCATTAAGCCGAGGGTTGACTAAGATAGGGGTGCAGACCTTTCTTTCACTGTAAAGGAGGAAGGATGAGTGGGGCATCTTGGTAGCAGGATGCTAAGTTTCTCTGCTGATGCTGCTATTCGCTTACTGAAACAAGAAGCAAAGGTAGCAAGAATGAGGAAAAGGTCTGGATATGGGAGGTTCGAGGAGAGGAGGTAATTTGAAATGGTCACTGAGAGATGGGGAGTAAATTAACTAGAGAAATGTCGTAGGATTTCCGGGCAGCACTGAGGGCTCATTTGAGGGTTATGATTGTGAAGAGAAACACTCAGCATGATTGTAATTTGTTTATTTGTTTCCTGGCTTATTCAGCTGCTTGGGCTTGGCAGAGATATAGTATGAACACAGGTTAGAAGTCTTACTTGTACAGGAAAACCCATGTTGAAAGGTCAGGGGAATTGAAGATAATAATAAGGGAGTGATTTTTAATGATGGAGAATGGAACCTCGTCCAGCAAGGAGGGAAACAGGGGAACAAGGGTGATGGGGTGATGGGCAGTGAGCATGTGGTAGGTGCCATAGCTTGGGACACCCTCTGGAGTTGAGGAATGGTTGGGTCAGTATATTCTAACAATGAGCCAGACGAAAGAAATGATGTTTGAAATTGAGATTTAGGAGAGTGTACAGTTACCAGTAAAGACCAGGTCTAGGGTATGATCATGACCTTGGGAGCTGAGGTAGAATGAAGGACAAGACCATTGGAAGTTAGAAGGTCATGGGACTTCGAGGCCACATTGGAGCTAAAACTGAAGAGAGAAATAGCAACAGAAAAGTCTTTTTACTCAGCAGGTGGTATCTGTAGCTTCCTCTTGGTTATTAATAGTCCCTGTAGTCAAACATCCAGAAACATGCAGAGTCACCCCCCAGGAAGCAGGAACTTTTGACGCAGCATTTCCTGGACAGTGGTCTTGTGCTCTCTGGCTCTCTGACCTTTCATGAATGGCTCTTAGTTCCTGTCCTGTGGCCACAATCCCATATCATTTTTTTCTCTTGTCCTCACAGAGGCTCTTAGGGGCAGGATCTTTTGACTGCCTCACCTCAGAGGTGTCTGTTTGACTCACAAGTATCCTTGGCCCACCAGGCCTGATGAGCCAGCTCCTGTGAACATTTCCAGCTAGGATTTGGTAGTGAGAGGGAGATTTTCTACAGCTCAGCAAGCATCCATCCAGGAGATGAACTTCAGCAATCCTCTTGCAAATAGTCTCTCTGAGGGGCTCCTCTTGCAGCCTGCTCCACCTGACTAATCACCTTTTCTAAGTAAACCTCTTTTGCCCACAGTATCTTCTAACCTGCTCTGTTATGTCATCTTAGGTGAGTGATGGAGGTAAGGGTTGCAGGCCTGGCTGATGCTCTCTCTCTCTCTCTCTCTCTCTCTCTCTGAAGAATGACTGAGTGTTTGTCACCCAAGGTTCTTATCCCTGGTGTCCCAGCCAAAACTGGGGCTTTTCAGTTAAACCCCTGCTTGTTTTCTGTGGTGTTACAGGTTCTTTTTCTAACATCCATTTAAATGGAATTCTACAGTTGTGTCATCAAAGTTCAGGAATATCACATTGTCTCTTTTCTCCAAAAATCTCAACAGTGTCTTAAATACATAACAGAGTATTATGTATTTAAGATGAAAGGCTGATTAGCGTTTTTAGTTGGTACAAAAGTCCTACAAATAGCTTCCTAAAAAGTACTTAAAGACATGTAAAGCCTGGAGAGATGAATGTTCTCTTTATGCTGATTCCACAGGAGCATAGAAGTTAGACTGTAGGCACAAAGGAAATTAATATTTAGATTTATCTTCTTTATTTTGCTATGAATTGTGATAGTACATATTCTCTTTGGCTTGATCGTGTCTAATTTAGGATTGGTGATGCTTAGGTCTTTTATAGGGTTTATTTTAAGTTATATTTTATTTCTCTAGAATCTTATTTGCAAATATATTACACACTGTGTCACTCTCTCCAAAATCATCTTCCAGCTTTCTCTCCCTGTCAAGATTCCTGTGCTCAAACCTCACTGGTCACCCAGTTGTTCCAATGCACTGAGCTCCTTTTCCAGTCCACACACTGTGCCTTCTGCCAGAAATGCTCCCTCCCCTGATTTCCACTCCTCACACACATGTAACTACTCCTTTCCTTCATCTTTCACGGCTCAGCCTAAACATAGCGCCTCCTCAGTGAGACCTCCTGTAACAATCCACACTTCTACTCCTGTGCCAGCTGGTATGTATTCTTATAATACCCTGTGTTTCTTTCTCGTTTACCACACTTAGAAGAATAAGTTTGTCTATTTGGTGCCTTTCTATCACCCTGTATTATAAGCTCCATGAGGGCAGAGCAATGGCTGTTTTCCCAGTGTTTAGCGTGGCATCTGGAACTTAGTTGGCACTCAACAAATACTTGCAGAACAAATGAATGAAAACTCCCAATATGACTTTACTACAGTGAAATTGAAGGGCTTTATCAGCACACGCAGGGCCATGTGAGGTTGTGAGGACTGGAGGAAAGTCTATTACCCTAAAGAAGTTAGAGCACCCTTTGGAGTTTGAGTACTTACGTATTTTAACTCTAAAGTGTGTGTTTAGTTTTGAAAACATAGTTAGGTGTAAGTGGGAGGTACACTTGAATTTTTCATAGAAAAACCTATTAATCGTTTTCGTGGTGGTGTTCTAACTATGCTGCTCATTACAGTAATTGACGTGTTGCTTACCTGGGCACCGACTCAGCAGAGAATTCTAACCACTCATGAAAACACAGTCTAAGATCTGCAGGTGATCAGCCAATAGAGTCATTGTCAAATAAAACAAAAGGCCTATGTAAGATGGAAGCATCCTGAGAATTTTTCCCTGTATATCAAGCTTTTATACTAGGGCATTTTGCTATTGTATAAGTTAGGTGTATTGTCAATTAGCTTTTTAAGTTATAATCATACATTTCTGGATTAAGATTTAATTTACAAAATAAATTTACAAAATAAATAAAAGATTTAATTTACAAAATAAATAAAAGGTCTAAATAACAATTTTCAAATTAAAAAATAATTCCTCGTTTCTTGCCTATTATTTAATTTCCATTTGGTAATGTTCTTAAAGCACTTTTTAGTGCTGTCATTTTTTTTTAATTCCACATCTTTTTAAAGTTCAGGATTTCAGTATCAGTATTTCCATGTTTGAGAAGTATATATAAGAAGGCATTTTATCATTTGACAATTTAAGTATAGTAAAATTAGATGGACAAGAAGGACTCTTAGCATTTGTGCTTCTGTCTTTTAAACTGGTTGCCATTTGTTGAAAAATGAGGTTGTGGAAGTTTCTCATCATCTTTCTATTATTTCCATTACATTTTCTCCTTTCAGAAAAAGTATTCTCAGGTTTATTTAAATTAAATACACTTAATACAACCTGTCCTTGTGAAAGTTTCATGATTTCCACAGAAAAAAATTTATTATTTACCTCTTTTCCTGCCACTTTATAAATGTGTTGAAGAGTGACCTGTTCAAAAGAAACCACTTAACATAATACGGAAATGATGGGGCTGCTTCAGATTTAGTACTACTCAGGAAATTTGTTGCATCCAAATTCATTCTGAAACTGATGTTCAGAGTTTAGAAATCAGAGTGTACTGAAGTCTTAAGAAATCAAAGTATATATTGCTTCTGTGTTACCACCAAGAACTATTGAATTTTGAACCCCTGAACACTCTCTTCTAGCTGCTTTCGAAATCTATTGAACAACTGAAGCAACCAGGCAGTCATCTCGAGGAAGCGGAGGAAGAGCTTCAGGGGGACCAGGCGATGCAGGAAGACAGAGCACCCTCTAGTGGCAACAGCACTAGGAGTGACAGCAGTGCTTGTGTGGATGACACACTGGGACAAGCTGGGGCTGTGAAGGTCAAGGAAGAACCGGTGGACAGTGATGAAGATGCTCAGATCCAGGAAATGGAATCTGGGGAGCAGGCTGCTTTTATGCAACAGGTAATAGGCAAAGATTTAGCTCCAGGATTTGTAATTAAAGTCATTATCTGAATGTGAAACGCATTGCAGGTTTTGGTAAATGGATATTATTTCCTATCCGTTTATATCTCTGAATGATGTGATTTTAGTGTTTAAGGATTCTAACTAATGCAGATATATCTATATATAGAGCTTTCTATATACTGATCTCTATATAGATATCAAGGTTTCATTGAGACTCCACTGGTAAGGAAAACCTGTTACACTAAAATTATACTGCCTAAGTATCCAAGTAATTAATAGGCTTTAAATTCATCCCAAAGCCTGCCTCACCAATTACTTCCAAGGAAAACAAACTCACTGTTGTTTTTAGTTTATCTGTTGAGATCAGTGACTGCTGGATATAGTTTCTCAGTCTGATCAATGAAACATTCTATTAGTTCTTGATTTTTTTTGATATATAGAATTCAATTGTCACATTGTTGTACATAATGTATCATATACTGCAGTCTTGAACACTGTTAAAGGTAGTCTGCCCTTTCCTTCCTCTCTCTTTTTTGTTAAGTGAAATGTTCTGGTTACTATGCCAATAGTCCTAGGTTATTATATAGATTGCAATTGAAAATATTAGGAATAGAGGTGGTTTTAAACATATAGATGCAAAGTACAGCACTATTTTAAAATATTACATTATGTCTCACCTAGTACTGCTCATTTCACTTTTATCTCGTGTTGTTTGATGACATTGTTTATTGAAACAGATCAAATGAAGCAGATGCAAATGTTGGCAAGAAGTAATGTGCAGCATTTTGGTCCAGTCAGATACAATATTGTATCTACAGTTGTGGAAAACATAGTAGCAGTATGATTATTATCTGATATGAAGTCAAAACCACATTTAAAAGAAGAAGGTGTATAATCATTATCATTAGGATCTCTTAAGGATAATTCCATAATGACAGGGCATATACCATACTATTTTGGCAAATTTAAAAATTAGGAAAGTTAAGTTTAACAAAAGAATCTACTTGTATATAATGCACCTTCAGAAGGACTATGTCCTTTGATGCTATGAAATGCAAACAACTTTGAAGGCAACAGAAGACTGTTTATTTAAGTCAGTTCTTTGTCAGGTTCCTGCTGTTCTCCTACAAAAAAAAAAAAAACTGATTCTAAGAGGCTGAGCAGGAAATGCCTTGTGGAAACAGGAAGTCCAAGTGATTCATGTACTGAGGAATGTAGGGAAAAGAAAAAAAAAAAACGGAGGATAGTGTTTTACTCTTTCTGTTTTTAAAGGGCACTCTATGAATTGATTTATTGTCTAAGAAAATAACACCACAAGTGGGGAAATTGTTAAGGAAGCTTTTCACTGGAACATTTCCTTCATACTCCCTTCTCATATGTTTACCTTGTTTTATAGGTTTACTTTTGTTAAGCTAGTTAAAGATGCATTGTATTAAGACCCCTTTAATATGGATAATCCAGATTGACCTAGAATCTTTGTGAGGTTTTTTTCTATTAAAATATTTATATTTCTAAATCCGAGGTATTTTAAGGTGTAGTATCCTGTTTCAAAGGAGATATAGCAGTTTTGCCAAATGTAGACATTGTACAACTGTATGTATTGGCACGTGTTGTTTACATTTTGCTGTGACATTTAAAAATATTTCTTAAAAAAGCTTACTGCTAAAGATACATTATCCTTTTTTAAAAAGTCTCCATTTAAATTAACATAACTAGATGTTAGAAAGTTTAAAACTTTTCCATATAATGAAAGTCCTTCTGATAATTTGACAAATAGCTATAATAGACAACACTTCCTATTACCAATATATTTTGGTTAGTATATTCCTTCAGATTAAAATGACTTTTTGTCAGTTGTTTTGCATTAAAATATGGCATTCCTAAGATAAAATTGTATATTTTTTCCATCTCATAAATATACATTTTCTTTAAAGTCTTTTTTCAATCTCATAAAAAAGGGATAGTGCATCTTTTAAAATACATTTTATTTGGGGAGGAACATGTGGCTGAGCAGACTTTTGTATAATATTACTTCAAAGATATGTAATCACAAACAAAAAAAAAAAACCCTATTTTTTATAATGTCATTTGAGAGAGTTTCATCAGTACAGTTGGTGGACGTTAATTGTTTGATTTGATAGTCTTTGAATTTAATCAAGAAACTACCTGGAACCAGTGAAAAGGAAAGCTGGACTTAACTAATCTTAGAGCTAATTGATAAATGTCTCTTTTAAAATCTATTGTATTTATTATAATTTACACCCTTGAAGGTGATCTCTTGTTTTGTGTTGTAAATATATTGTTTGTATGTTTCTCTTCTTGCCTTCTGTTATAAGTCTCTTCCTTTCTCAAATAAAGGTTTTTTAAAAGATCCCCTTTCATACATATGGCTTTGTGTAAACTTGATATATTTAATCGAATTCGAAGCTCATGCACCAAGTCTCATATACCAAAATACATTGCCATTCTTTGTTGAAACAAGAAAATAAAGATATTTTGACCAGTTACTTCCAATACCATTAAAAACAATAAATCCAGCAATAGTGACTTTAAACTGTTTACATCAACCGTTATCAAATAGCAAACACATGTAAAATATGTTGCCATTTCATTCTCCCAGCGTGGCCTTTTTCATGATACATTATCATCTTTGATGTCATCCTCTAAATATAAAATTTTACATAAATAGATGTCAGTTCCTAACTTTGCTCAACTTAAAAAATTATCTTTAAAAAGGTTAACATAATCCCTTGAATGAATAACACTCAATAAATAATAAAGTGAATAGTTTTCCGTGTAACATAATAGTTGTATCTCTAATAGTGAGAGCCTGACCTACAAGTATAAAGTGACAGTACATAAATTTAAAGAGAAAAGAGTACTTAAATGACCTCCCCTTATATGGAAATAATTATTGTATTAGTAGTGTGAAGAACAAGGTGCCTGATTCAGGTAAAGGGAACTGGAACATACACACCCCAAGGGCGTGACATGCCTTGCTCTTCTGGTCTTGTTAGTCAATACTTCATAACGCGTTGCTGTGTACTTGGTTCAATGGGTTAAAAATACTTGTTTTATATTCTTTGATTCTCTTTATCTAAACTTGAACAGTATCCCATAGGTTAAAGCTACTCTAATTCTGGAACTAATATTGTTGACTATTATGAAACAGATTATCATTCCATAATGCCATAAATGTGATGATTTGGTCAGGATTGTGGAAATACTATTGATGCTTGTCATAATTGCCAAGATTTCCTTTGGACTATAAAATTACAAGATTAAGTTGGTATTAGAGATCATCAAAAAAGAAATGCGAGGAATCGGTTAGATAATGGTCTTACACTGTGTATCTGATTTCCAAAGTGTAAAGCAGCTTGTTCAGTATGTATCAATCTTCATGTTAGGAACTTTTTCCTCAAAAAAATTCTTTCTGCCAGAACTTGCAATGAATACCCCTTAGGGTTCCTCCTTGGGCAGTACGAGGCCACCTTCTCCTTAGTGAAGGCGGCTGCTGAAATTCAGACTGCTACTCTTCATAGTTCTGAGAAAGAGAGTTTTTAGGAAATGTTTATGTTGTTTCATACTTCTTTTTTTTCCTAAAGTATGTCAAAAAGGAATTCAGACACTAAAAATCTTTTTGAAACTTAGTACTCAGCAGATATATAGGCGAACAACAGTATTTGTTTTTAATTTGACATTTATTTGTGAGATTTTCCACTAACAGAAGTATGTCTGTCTGGCTTCTTTCACTTGGCATTTCATGTTCATTTACATTAAAGCATGTTCAGTACTTCATTCTTTCTTATGGCTAATAATATTCCATTGGATGAATATCCTACGTTTTGTTTATCCATTCATCAGTTGATGGACACTTGAATCGTTTTCACTTTTTGTCTATTGTTCGTAATTCTGCTCTGAACATTTGTGTACACATTTTTGTGTTAATGTGTTTTCAGTGATTTGGGGTATATACCTAGGAGTGACATTGCTGGGTCATATGTTAACTCTGTTTAACATCAGAGGAACTGCTAAGATGTTTTCCACAGTGTCTAAACTATATTCCCATTAGCAATAGATGAGGGATTCCAGTTTCTCCACATCCCCCAACACTTGTTATTTCCCTTTTCTTGTTTTTAACCATTGCATCCTAGTGGATATGAAGTACTGGCTGGTTGTTTTGATTTCTGTTTCACTTATGACTAATGATGTTAAACACATATTCATTTGCTTATTAGAAATCTGCATATCTTCTTTGGAGAAATGTCTACTTAAGTCCTTTGCCCATTTTTTCAATTTGTTTATTTGCCTTTTTGCTCTTGAGTTGAAAGGGATTTTAAATACATTCTGGATACTAGACCATTATCAGATACATGAGTTGCAAGTATTTTCTCCCGTCCTGTGGGTGGGTTGCCTTTTCATTTTCTTGATAGTGTCCTTTGATACACATACATTTTTAATTTTGTTGAAGCCTAATTTATCTTTTTTTCCTTTTGTTAAGAATTTGTCACCTAATCCAATGTCACAAAGATGTATACGTTTCCTTCTGAGAGTTTCATAATTTCAGACCTTACTTTTAGGTCTTTGGTCCATTTTGAGTTATTTACATTGTTTCTTAAATTCTTCCATGCATTTGAGTTCTTTTTAAATAGGTAGAACTTAATGATTGTTGGACTCCATTTTCTCCTGCATCAGCTCGGTTTTCCTGTTTCCAGTTGATTTTGGTCTTGCTCTTCCACCATTCCTGTTGTTGTCTCTTGTTGCTTCCTGGCTTTTGATGGTGCTTTTTTTTCTCTTCTCTTCTCAATGAACCATTTAAATGCTACAATCTTGATGTTTATTAAACCTAATATAAACTGAGGATAATACTGAGTCTATTTTTCCTTTAAGAAATGCCTTTTTTCCTGATGATCTTTATAAAAACTAAATCAAAGTTATTTTGCTTCATTTATATGGCTATAAAGTTCTGCCTTGGTTACTCATTTTTACTTATGTCTAAATTTTATGTTGAAGTTATGTTCAGGTCTTTAATTTTTGTTCCTCTGTTGACAGAATTTCTGCAAAGAACCCTATATTTGCACTTTCAAACTGGTAGTCACATACAGCTTTTGAGAAGTTAAAATGTGACTTGCATGAATGGATATATACTTAGTGCAAAATAAACACCGGATTTCAAAGACATAGTAAAAAAAAGTATATTAATACCTAAGTAATGATGACATATATTGATTACATATTAAAAGATAGTATTTAAATATGACATTATTAAAATTAATCTTACCTGTTTTCTTTTACCTGTTTAATGTGACTATTAGAAAATTTAAGATTTTATAGGTAGCTTTCATTTGTGGTTCACATATTGATATTGTACTCTGCTGCTTTTAGACTGTCTTTCTCATTTTATATAATGTTAGTAACTAGGTCTCACTGCATCATTTTGGAAATAAGTGGGCTATAAAATCTGAACAAATGAATATTTGCTCTTGCCAGAATCTATCTATTGCTGTTATTTAATTGAACATAAAGACATAAATGTTACAGTTCGAAGAGATCTGTGACATCTTAATGGTTTAAGGGTTTAAAGATTTCTTTCTTCTTTACCTTAAAGACAGCTCAGAGTTTATCATGTGTTGTACTAATACTGTCGGTCTTAAGGACAAGTGACTCATTGCCCACTCTCATCTCAAAGTTTTTAAGTTAATTCTCTGTAAAATGTGCTGTTTTTTCTTGTTCTTTCAGTTCTGTCTTTGGAACCACCATTTAGACATGGGGATGGATTATCGTGAAATCACCTTTGATCTTTATCTCTTCCTTATCTTTATCTCTTCTTTATCTCTTATAAGCAGTTGGTACTCCTATTTCTGACTTCAAGCCATGTATCTCTTCACTCTCTGGCTCTGCTTTCCCTGGTCACTACCGTCATTAATACTAAAACAAATTCCTTCTTTTATTATTGCAAGTTCCTCCGTCGACATCAGTGTTCTCTTTATCCTAAATCAGTTAACTTACTGTAAAATATCCATACCACTTCCCTATTCTCTATGGCAGAACCTACACTAATACCATCCTAATCACTTCATCTAAATGGTCTGATGGAGTTTCAGTCCTCATAATTCAACCTTTAGGTTCTGACCAGACACTTATCCCTTAATTGCTTTCTGTGCAAAGCAAACTTCCAGCCTGGGGCTCCAACTGCATGAGTTTCATCAAGCTGTTTCATCTGGAAAGCCCTTTACTTCCTTTTTCAGATCTTTCTCTGCTTTCTCCTTCATGCCAGCTCCAATGTCTCTAACTCACCTGAACTCTTCAACCAGCTTAGAATCAGTTCCATACAATTCACCAAGTAATTCTTCTTTAATTATTGCCTTTGTGTCATTATGTCCCGTTGCCTTTTGAAGCCATGGAAAATAAATTATACAGTGTTCCTGGTACCACACAAGGAACCTACAAAGTGCTCAATTAAATGTCATTTGAATGATTTTTGTTTTGCATTTCTTTTATTCAGATTTCTTAATGGCTAAAGAACATTTTCTTCCTTATTATCACTTCTGTTTTCTAATGTGAAATGTAGACTCATTTTTCACCTGTTGGACTATTTCTTGTGCTAAAAGTTTGCATTAGTAACATTTTCTTTAAGCTGGCACTAGTAATAATAGTTACTGTTTAATTTTCTCTTCCAGCTAGGGGAAAATAATAAAAATTTTTTCTTGAATTTATTATTTGATATTACTCAAAACTTATAAACTGATTTTTCATAATTTGTATTCCATATAATCATTATTACTTACATTATAATATCTGACACACATTTTTAGATAAAAATACAAAATCTCAATTTTCACTCTTTATAATAGGCATACCTGAGATAATGTGGGTTCAGTTCCAGACCACTGCTATAAAGTGAGTATCTCAATAAAATGAGTCACATGGGTTTTTTTGGTTTCCCAGTACAAACAGAAGTTATGTTTATACTATACTCTATAAATTGTGCAGTAAAAGTATGGGCCTTATGTATGGAGAGGGTCTTTGTCTATGCCCAGCTCTCTAAAGTTAACTCCCACCCCATTATCAACACCAGGAGGCAAAACTCTGAAAACTGGCCTTACCTAGTAGCCTACAGGTGGGATTCTCCTGTCACATTTGCACTGGGGTCTGCCTTTTTTGAGGCAGCATGAAATGAACAAAAGGACTAAAATTTCTGTCTTTGCTTTTTAGCAAATTACTCTGAGAACCTTTTCTTTTGGAATGGGGAGCAAGGAAGGGTTTCTATTACCTCCAGTTTGCTGAATGCTAAACTTCTGTGCATCTTGGAACAGAAGTCCTGCGATGATTTCTTGATCTTAAGCAAATGACTTCCTGATTTTGAACTGTCATCAATCCTCTCTCTATTACTTTCGTTTAATATGATAAAGAATAAGCCTATTTTATGCTATATTTTTAGTGTCTTAGGTGTGCTTTGATCATGATAGTGGTGCTATCAAATCCTTTTTTTTTTCTTTACTTATACTTTATGAATTAAAGTAAATTTAGCATTTAGTTTTCTGGTGCATATTTTAAATGACTTGATTTTTATTTTGTTGCTTGAATTGCCTGACAAACCCATGAAAATATTCAACTTGATTCCTTTTTTTTATGTACACATTTTACATGTCTGTTTATCTTACAGCTTTATGTATGTACAATGGTTAGTTGTACTTCAATGTAATATTGCTTTAGATAGGGAAGCATATTAAAAAGTTTTTTTTTCCCAGAGATGTTTTCCAAATGTTCAATTTCTAATGCTCCAAATTTTTCCCATAATAATTTAAAGTGAAAATTTGAAATGAGATTTTACTTTGTTTGCTTTAACTGCCTAAACCATATTTTTTTAATTTACTTTTTTGAAGTATAATTTACATACAAAAATCCACTTTTTTTAATGTACAATTTGATGAATTTTGACAAATATATATACCACAGTCTAGATATAGAATATTTGTAAAGCATTCTAAAGAGTTCCCTCCTGATCCTTTTTAATCAACCCCACCCTCTCTCTCCTCTCAGCCGCAGGAGAGCCTTTACCGTCTTCTGTCACTATGCTTTCATTTTGATTTTTTTAGAATTTCATGTAAATGAATATAAAAGAGTCTGTGACATATTTTAAATCTGTTTTATTTTTCAGTCGGAAAATGCTTCCGACATCCATGTGTGTATCAGTAATAGGGTTTTGGCAGCGGTGGGGGGGGAGGCGTTTTTTTAATTGCTGAATAGTGTTCCATTATGTGGATATGCCACAATTGGTTTATGCATTCATCCACTGATGGAAATTTAAATCATTTCCAGCTATGGACAATTATGAATAAAGCTGCTATGAATATTGTACTCAGGTTTTGGTAGACATTTGCCCACCTTTATTTTGAGTAAATACACAGAAGTAGAATTACTGATTTGTATGCTAAGTGTATGTTGACTTTTATTAAAAACTGTTGAAATACTTTTGATTGGATATTTTACAGTCTCATCAGCTATGTATGAGAGTTCCTGTTGCTGACATTTGGTATTGTAAGATATTTTTTAACTTTATATGTTCTAGTGGAGGTATAGGGCATTCTCGTTGTGGTTCTAATTTGTGTTTCCCTAATGGCTATGATGTTGAGCATCTTTTCATGTATTTATTGGCCATTTGTATGTCTTCTGTGAATTGTCAGTTCAGCTATGTTGCAAGATTTTTAATTGGTGCATCTGTCTTTCTATTATTGGGTGTAGGAGTAACACATATTCAAGATACAATCCATTTCTAGATATATATGTGGCAAATATTTTCACCTGGCCTATAGCTTGTCTTTTATTTTGAAGAGTAGAATGTTTTAATTTTGATATGTCCTATTCTGTCCATTTTTTCTTCCATAGTTAGTGCTTTAGTGTCCTAACCAAGGAAGATCTGCTTTTATATTTTCTCCGTCTAGCTTATTTTTTACATTTAAGGCAAAGAACCATTTGGAGCTATATAGTTTTGTGTACAATGTGAAGGGAAGTTGAGGTTAATTGTCAACATAGGTATCCAAAGTTTTCAGCATCATTTTTTGTAAAGATTATCCTTGTTCCTTTGAATTATTCTGGTGCCTTTATTATAAATCAATTGACCATATATCTGTGAGCAAATTTCTGAACTCTTTCCTTTATTCCACTGATCTATATGTCTAACTTTACACCAGGATCACAGAATCTGGATTAATGTTGCTTTATAACAAGTCTCGAAATCAGATAGTGTATTTTTCGTCTGCTTGTTTTTAAGATTTTCTTGTTATCACT
This sequence comes from Camelus ferus, assembly GCF_009834535.1. Lineage (NCBI taxonomy): Eukaryota > Metazoa > Chordata > Mammalia > Artiodactyla > Camelidae > Camelus > Camelus ferus. Next base: position 49,756,808 of record NC_045702.1, on the reverse strand, counting down.
GGCTTTCCACAACTTGATTTTAATTTGTCTCCATGTAGTTTCCTTTGTTTTCTTCCTGCTTTTGTTCAATGAGCTTCTGTATCTGTGGGGTTGCACTTTCTAAAATTTTGGAAAATGTCAGGCAGTGTTTTTTTCTATTATTATTTTCTCTCCCTCTCTTTTGAGACTCCAGCTACACCTCAGGCAGACTGCTTGATACTGTCTCACAAGTCTGTAAGTCTCTGTACATGTTTTTCTCACCCTTTACTCTCTGTATTTCAGCTTGTGTTTCTGTTGCCAGGCTCATCTTTTGTTCCTAGTGGATAAACTTCTTTTAGTCGCATCCAATAAGTTGTTCATTTAAGATACTGTGTTTTTTCAGATCTAGAAGTTTCAGTTATTTCTTTTTTTATATTTTCCACTTACCTCCTCATTATATTCACATTTTCCTTTAAATCTTTGAGCATATTTATATTGATTTTAAAGTCTGTTTCTGCTTATCCTATTCTCCACCCTTCATGTGTCAGCTTCTACTGCTTAACTTTTCTCTTGAACATTGTTGTGGTCTTCCTACTCCTTTTGCCCTGTAGTAAATTTTCATTTCAGATAATTTACATTTGTTGTCTTTCTTTAAAGAATATTGACCACTTGAACTTTTTTAAGATGTATTTTGAGGTTTTGTTGGAGCAGGTCATAGTAGCAATAGTAGCCTTGACTCTAATCCTGGTTTTTCTCTCCCACTAATTGGTGAGCTCCCTGGGCCTCTACTGAACCTCCTGAATGTTTACAGGGATGGATGACCCCAGGGAGTTATCAGTCTCAGCCTAGGGCCCTGGGGCAGGGAGGAGGATGGCAAAGGGAGGATGGGCTTCGGTAAAGGTGTGAAGAGATAAATACAGCTCTTTGAGGGAGGGGGAAGGGCTGCTTCAGCTCACTCTGAGACCTGGCTTCTTAAGAAGCTGGTCACTTGCTGGTTTCTACCAAGTCGGTTCCTCTATGTGGTGTGACTGTTTTCTCCTCAGCTTTGAATTTCTTGGATTTTGATTATCTTTAAACTGAATTATTAATCATGAAGGCAGACATGGGAAACAAACAATTTCTTACTGATTTCTGGCGTATATATTCAAACAGACTGGATGGGCATTGCTAAGCCATGTGTATTAGATGACCTTTTGGCATCTTACCTACTTGGAATAAACCAAGTAAAAAACAATATTGCTAACTAATTTTTAAACATTTCAAATCTCAGTTTGAAGGGTTAGATTTCACCCTTCTCTCCTCCCTCCCTCGTCGCCACCTGACCACCCTCCCTCCCTCTCTCTCCCTAATTTTTTTTCCTGAGTAATACTGAATCCCAATAAATTGGGTGTGTTTTTTGTAGTGAAAGATTATACTATAATCTTATTAGATCATTTTTCACTAATATAGTCAACTCTTTCATATAGTAAGAAATAATAAATCTAATGAAAATTCATAAGTTCAAGTATGAAAAGCATGAATAATGAAATATCTATAACACCTGAATACTGGCTACCATAAATGTAATCTTCACCAAAAATTATTGAGTACCAGTTACGTTTTGTATATTATATTACACATTTAATGTAACTGTTTAAACAGATAAGCTCTGGTCTGCACTGATTCTGAATTTTCTGTGTCTCTAAGTTAAACTTACCTTGCAGTCTTGTAATTCAAGATTCCTGTGAAGCAGTTTCCTTGCCTTTATTTTTCCATCACAATGCTCCCTTACGTAAGATACAATCACTGCTTCATAGCTGCTGTTGTTTCTTTGCATTAGAAATCAATACTAATGAAAATCATGACTGATAAAACTGAGTAGCGTCTACCAGTCCAGGGAAATTCTTCTAGAAACATGAAAGTATGGATTTGTTTAAAATCATGTTGTCTTGAACAAAAGCCTAGAACTCAGTGGCAGATTTAGAGAAAATTATGTTATTGGGTGAGAAATTGTGGGGAACATGGAGGAAGAGTTTTCTCAAGAGATTCCAAGGGCTTTACTCCTTGTTTCAATTTATCTCATAGTTTTCAAGTTGGGTAATGGGGAGGGAGGATATAAAATTGGTGGAAAATGAGCAATAGATTCAGTTTTAACTCTGATTCAGAAGTATTGAGGTTTTGATTTCATTTTGTGTAGAAATGTGTCCTTAAAGCGATCAGAATATTGGCTTAAGTTAAAGTGTTGGTAAACCTTAAGCGGGGTGGGGTGGGGGGCAGTTTCCATCCTCTTTAATTACCGTGGGCTTTTCAGTAGCTGCTAAAGTGAATTAGGAAGTTCTTAGACATTTGGCATTAAAGTCCAGGCCCGGGGAGTTTATGTGGATATGTGACTTCTGATTCTTGGATGGTAGATTGATACTGTATATTTTTTAATGGTTACATTTTTCCTTGACTAGTATAAAAGATTTACTGTTACAGTTTGTGTGTGGCCAGGCAGTGGCATATGGAAAAGCTGTTTCCTGCTATTTAATTTAATTAGCCAAATCACGTGCCAGCCTTCGGGCATGTCACTCTGGACCTCTGAGACTCTTTGTCTGTCAAAGAGATGGACAATATCTTGGCTTTGTTTGGTTGCTCTGCATGCTGCAGATAAAACCACTGAAATTCTGACTGTTTGTTTAACCAGATCTGCATTTTTACCATTTGGCTTTGATTTTCTTTTACAAAAAAAAAAAAAAAAGATATTTTGGCCTTGGAAAGGCAAAAAAGAAATATTGAGGATATGAAGGAGAATTGTTGCTCTTTGTGGTTTAATATTAGGTTGAGAGTGTTATAATTTTCTAATCAGAAAGTTTTAGTTTGTTACTACTTACTAACAATTATTATTGAATTATTTTAACCCTAACTTAGCTAAGAAACTATCATTTTAAATCAAGCTTTTTTTTTTGATTTATCATTACATTTGACGTGATTTTCTTCATCCTGCCAAATCTCTAAATCATTCAGTGAATTTTTTGTTGAAGAAAATGTTTCATTTGATATTTTGGACAAGAACATTTTAGTATAGTTTTGTTTTCACAGAAAAGACAGTGGTTAACACATTTTGTCACTTCAAGAATCGTTCCCAATATTTTAGTCTTTCTTTCAAGTTCAAAGATATTTAAAATTTTTTTCTTTTTTAATTGATATGTTCAAATTTAAAAAATTATCTTTAATTATATTTAGGTTACTATTGTCTTCCTAATATTTTCAAAGCTTTAAAATTAGTGAAGAATATTTGAAAAGAAACAGGAGATTGAAGATTATATTCTTCAGCTTAGGAATCTGATTTGCAACGAGGACTTTTGCCTAAATTCCCAGCTGAATTAACCGCAACTTCCAAGTCTAAGTGACTTGTCCAAGGTAATAAACGTATTTGAATATCCACATTTTAAAATTAGATGTCCCAGATTTGAGATTCTTAATTAATTTAGCCACATGCACAGTTTAGAACTTAGAGAATTTGCATGTGGACTTAATAATGCACTGAGAGTTAAATTAAATCACACCAAGCATGTAGCCAGGGCATACTGCTTGCTATTTTAGGTGCCAAGATATAGCCTCTACTCTCTGACATTGCTTGGCCTTTGGAGCAAAGCATAGGACCTATACTGAACACATGGCAATGTCTCAAGGGAAATATCCTTGTTCTAAAACTAATAGATTCATTGCTTTTGAATAGATGGGAAATTTTTGAGAGAATTTATTGCAGATTTCACTTTGATAGAATTTGCAAATAAGATCCTTACCTGTGATCATTTTTTAATTAAAAAAAAAGTTAAGTGTTAAAAGAAAAGGAAATGAAAACCTAAATATGTAAATCCTCTCAACCACCATAATTCTTACAACATAATTTACATTCATATTACAGACATTTATAATAACCCCCTAGTTAATGCGTGTCCCACCACCCATGAAAGGTGCAAGTCCTGTTAGAGACCTAAGAGATTAATGGATTTTGTGTTTTGTTTAAGGGCAAGCAAACTTGAACAACAAAGTAAAAGCTGTGCTTTTTATCTTCTAATGCTCTTCATCATCAGTTCTTCAGTGTAATTGTACTTAATTGTTCAATCATTGTATCTATTTCAGAGTCATCATCATATTCTACTATTCTTTATATATGACTAATTTTTCATTTCATTTTCTTTTAAATCCACGCTCAGAGTGTGGTTTTCCTGAGGGCATGCCCACACACCACCGCACAGCGATTTTACAGTAAAGTGGTGACCATGCAGAAGAATTCACTTTGCTGGTAGCTCTTTAAGAATGAATATAGTTTTAATATTGAGAATCATATTCTCTACAGAAAATAAACTTATGGCAGAAATACAATCTTTTTCATAAACTTCTTTATTTCAGCATTGTTTTATTCAAAATTTTATGAAGTATAACATGACTGAGGTTTGAAATGAAATTAGCAATGAGGTGACAGTGAACTCAGAAATAAGAATCTGTTTAAGATTTTCTAAGGGAAGATTATTCATTATTAATTTAAATGACGACTCTTGACTGTTGGCAAAACCTAGTACAACTTGGTTTCTTCTAGAAAATGCAACACTTGTAAAATTCTATTTTTTTATAAAAGACATTATAATAACCATGGTGAAGGTAATTATGCAACTTCAAATAGATGTTTAGAAACAAAAACAAGTTGTGTCATTGCTTTAATGAAATTTATGAATTAGTTGGGCTTGCAGCAAACACTGATCCAAATTTTCTTTACACATCAGCCTAAAATTTCATTTCATGCACACTTATGAGTGTGGGATGTGTATAAATTGACCAATGGCCCTCATTTATTCTTTTTTTAAATTGCAGTTCAGCCTAATAAACAATAACAGTTCAGAACAATTCAATAAATGTATATGGAACAACTACATGTACCTGGGACTTGTGCCAGGTACTGAGAAGATGCCATAGAATACAAAGCTAAATGTGGTATCTGGAAGGACTTCTAAATTTACAGTCTCTTAGCAAAATGGACAGGTGAACAAATGAAGAAAATACAGTGTCATTTGTGCCACCATGGTAAAAATAGTTATAAAGCATAAAAATTTGTATAGGTCTTGATTAAAATCTTATACCTCTAAGTTGCTGAACTATGATAAAAACCACATTAACTGTCCATGGTCTTTTCAATAACCACACTTCCCTGTGAGTAGAGCTTAGAGCACCAGAGGGTTTGGCATCTGGACCCTGAACCTCCTTAAGGCTGAACGTAGGATCTTGAGGTTTCCACACCATGGTTGCAAGGCTCCTGCTGTGTGCTGAGTTATTCTGAAAAACAGCCTCCCTGGTAATTACAAGAGTTGATATTTTTGTTTTATGACAATGGAGAAGATTTATGGAAGAGATTGCCAATTTCTGTTAAGATTGAGGGGGCTTTTGTATTTTTCCACTTTTTCACTAAAATGGGAGAATAGTGCAGGCAGAAATCACACTTTTAGTTTTTATATTTCTACTCTACACTTGTTCCAAGCTGTAGTGATCAAAATTTGAGCCAAGATGTGAGGGTTGAGTTTTCTAAGTGTAATTAAGTGTAAGCATATGTAAGTGTGCTTCCATTTATGGAGCTTTTTTTTCTTATTGTGGTAAAAAAAAAAAACAAAACCCAAAATAAAATTTAACCTCTTAACCATCTTTAGTGTGAATGATATGCATATTGTTGTTCAGCAAATATCTGGAGGTTTTTTTTTTTTAATCTTACAAAGTTGAAACTATATACCTATTGAAGAACTTCCTGTTTCCCCCTTCTCTCCAGCCCCTGATAACTACACTCTACTTTGTTTATATGAGTTTGACTATTTTAGATAACTCATATACGTGAAATCATGCAATATTTGTCTTCTGTGACTGGCTTATTTCACTTAGAATAATGTCCTCACGGTTCATCTATGTTGGAGCATATGATAGTATTTCCATCTTTTTTTAGAGATAAATAAATATTCCATTGCATATATATCTTTTTCTTTATCCATCCATTCACTGATGAACATTAAGTTTGCTTCCGCTCTTGGCTATTATGAATAATAATAGCTGCAACAAACACTGGTGTGTGATTGTCCCTTTGAGTTCTGGTTTCCAATTTTTTTGGATGTATACCAGTATACCAGGAAGTGAAGTTGCTGGACCATGTAATGATTCTTTTTTTTTTTTTTTTTTTGAGGAAACTTTATATTGTTTTCCATAGTGGATGCACCATTTTACACTCCTACTTATAGTGCACAAGGGCTCCAATTTCTCACATCCTTGCCAGAATTTGTTACTTTCTGTTTGTTTTTCTTGATAGTGGGTATTTTGGGGGTATGAGGTGATGCCACATGCAACTCTGACTTGCATTTCCCTGAGGATTAGTGATGTTGAGCATCTCTTCATATGCTTCTTGGCCATTTGTATACTTCTTTGGAAAAATATCTATTCAAGTCCTTTCCCATTTTTTAATCAGGTTGTTTTGTTGTTGTTGAGTTGTAGGAGTTCTTCATATATTTTGGATGTTAATGCCTTGTTGGGTATATGATTTGCAAATATTTTCTCCCATTTGTATGTAGGTTGCCTTTTCACTCTGTGATTATTTCCTTTGCTGCATAGAAGTTTTTGCCTTGATGTAGTACAATTTGACTATTTTTTACATTTGTTGCCTGTGATTGTGGAACTTCTAAAAATTTTTTTCAAGTTTTATTTACTCTAAAATAAGAGAGTAGCAATAACTAACTCATGAAGATCCAAAAAACAATTTTGATCAGTTTTACAGTCAACTAAGAATTTTTATCAAAGTTATAATAAATTACTGAAAGTACCTAGATTAACACAACAGCTGATACTTTTTGGATGATTTAAGGGTGTCTTAATAAGCTGTGTACTAATAATTGTGCTTTTCCTTAGAGTAAGTTATCCAATTTTTAAACAATGTATCTCTTACTTTTAAACATAAGATCAAAGTCCTAAAAGCTGATATGAATTGGTTATTCTTCAGTGGGCTTGGGAACCTTATTTTCTACCCCAGAGGACAGTTGGCACATAAAGTAATCTGATACATGATTGTATATATTTAAACATATTAAAATATGCACATATGTGTGTAACATATGCATCTATGTGTATATGTATATATGTAACCCAACCTGACGTAAAAATGAAAAAGATGAAAATACTTACATTTTATTGACAGCTATCAAGCAGGTAGCCCATGTTGAATGTCCATTTAACTTTTTAAATTTCTCTTTCTTTTACTTTCATACGGTTTCCTTCAAAATTCTGTGAAAAAAAAAAAAAGGCTTGTTGAACGTTTAAAAAAACAAAAAAGGCAACTGAATGCTGATTTGCTCTTTTTGAACCAAAATTGACACATAGATTTTCACCTACAGTGGGGGAGACAGGAGAAATGCATTCTATGCTGACAGAGTTTTTGATATTCTTCATGAGTGAAAATTATCCAACTAAATGACTCATGATAAAACATATGCAAAAATAGTGCATGCCGGTATTTAAAGTTTTATAGAAAGCAATGTTAAAAATAGTACAGAATAACAAAATATTATTGGCAAGGATGTTAGATAATGAAAATAATGACAATAAATGTGGTATGTACTGAAAATTAATTAAATGCCAGTCATCTTGCCCAGCAATTTACATATATTATGTCATTTAATCATCATCTCTTATTTACAGATGAAAAAATGTAGGCTTCAGAGCAGTGCCTACATCTAGAAAATGGTAGAACTCAGATTTCAACCCCAGTCAAAATCCAGAGGGGCTGAGAAATGGTTTGGAGTCTCATAGACAGTTTGTGATAATGTAACTGAGGCTAAGATCTGACTCACAGACCACTGAGTAAATTCAAACTATAATTCCTTCATCTACATATCAGAAAGCCATTTACTACTTGTTAAATTTTCAACCAAGTCTTTCTAACTCGTCCCAATTATTTTGATGAGAATGTGCTAGCACTTGTAGAAAGAAAAGTCAAAAGTGAAAAATGAAAACTAATGAGAATCAGGAAGTCATTATATGAATGGCTTCCCAGTTGTCACCCTGCTTTTCTTCTTCATACTAAATACGTTCCTTATCATTTAATTCTTCTGTTTAACTCTAGTTCATAAAACTTAGTGGTCATGGCTTGGAAGGCATTGCAAAATGTCACATATGGGATCCCCCAACTCTGTAATGCTTACTTTTCCTACTTGATGTGAGATTTATTTACTAAATTTGTTTTTGATTTGCAATATATGTTCATTCTCTTTGCCTCTTACTATATATAAAAGCCCCCACCAATTTAAATACTGAACTTGGCATAACTTCTTCGCAGTTGGCTCAGATCTCTCTCCTTAACCTGCCCAGGGGATTGTGCAGTCTTAACTCTGTCTACAAACATTTATATAAAATCATTCCCTCTCTCCTGTTCATAATTATGAAACACTAGGTTTAAAGGAAATATTGGAATCCTCTCTCCTTTACATGTAAAAATATTCATACAACAAAGTTAACTAAGCTAGTTTAAATCTTTGTTTCTTTGTTTGTTAATAACATCTCATGCATCCATAATGTGTAGGACATTGTGTGAAGTGTTGGGTACAATCCTGCCTGCTCTAATAAGCTTATTATCTGGTAAGAGGAGTATAAATCACATATACAAATATTATTAGATAAAAGAAGTTGGGTATATATAAGAGTTACAGACATAGTAGTACTTTGGAAGTTCACCTGTTTATACTATAACTGTTAGGAACTGAATTTTCCAATGCCCTCTGATGTAATGGAGATAATTAATGAACATTTACACTTTCCAATCCTGTCAAAATTCTTAATTTAGCTTTGTCAATGTTATTTCTACATGTACGCCTTTCCTGGGTCACCACATTTTCACGCACAGGCAGTAAGCTGTTGTTTGAGCTAGTAAGTTGTCTTAGCTCAGTTGCTCTAAGTAGATACAATTTAAATAAATCTCCCACTCAAGTCACTGGTCACACTGGTCCCCTTTACATATATTTGCATGCAGAACCACAGACTAGTTTAAGATTCTTGAAATAACAGATATTCAAAGATGTAAGACTTAACAATGACAATATTTTTAACTTATAAGTGATACTATCACGGGACTCCCATTGATGAGAAAGAAATTTCTATATTGCAGTAAATAACACCTTGCTATTTAAAATTACTTTAGTAAATTTTGGATCCTTTCATTTTTTACAACTCAGGGCATTTTACCGGATATAAGACATCATTATTTTGGCAACATCATCAATATTCAGATATCTTTAATATTCACTGAGAAATAAAACTTCTCAGTATGTGGAGAACAGATCCAAGGAAGTGACCTCAAGGGCTTGAAGGTTAATTAATGGCCTGAGATATCCTGACTCAAAATAAAAAGGAATTCAGAAAAGGAGAGGAGGGGAAGCTGTGCCTTTCTGCAGGGTTTCACAGCTAGTTAGATGGACGTATTTTATTGTGTTTTCTCACAAGGGAGACATTTTCCTCCAATGCATGTTGAGGTGTGGTCTCTTGTAATAAAGATCGTTTTAGTCTTTACCCAATAAATTCTCCCCATTATCTACTATAAAGTCTGGCTAGATACTCTTTACTTTATAGAGTTTTTCCATAATGTAATGTGTGAAGGAGTGAGGTGGCTATCAGATTTCCCTTTAAGCTGCCTAAAAACATGGAAACCCCACAAACAGCCTGTATAACTTTAAAATAGAATAAAAATGACAATATCCGTGATGTTATGTATGTGTACATCCAGACGCACACATTATGTGTATATATGTGTGGGTAATATTTAGAGCAACTCTCTTTTTCTAATCGTCATTTGGGTATTACTCTACTACTAATTCCCTTAAGTTCGTTACCAAAAAGGGGAATAAACAATAGGATTTCAAAAGCAACACCAAGAAGTATCATATTATCAGAGAGCAAGAAAAGATAGAAGGAAAATGCTGTCTTATAAGGCTACCAGGGACACAAGAAATGCTTTCCTGTAACCTTGTAAATAATAAATGCTTCATTTCTAGGGTATTTATAGACAAATGTTATGAATAATATGTAAGTGTATAAAAGATGTTCTGCTTAACTGCAACTCCAGTCATCTTTAAATCAATTGTTTTAGGAATATTTTCACATGCCTTCATATATTGCTGAAAAAAACTGACTCCTAAAAGACTTCTTGTTAATTTCATGGTTTTTCTTTTCTTGTTTTGATAGGGAATTCTGGGTTCGCTTCTTAAAGTTGGCACATCATTTTTGCTTGTTTACTTCTTTCTAAATTTCCTTCTTCCAATACATAGTTGCATACCCCACAAGTCCTTTCAAATAGGAGGTAATTGGTTAGACAGCTAGATCCTACCGCTTCCCCCCACAAAACCAGAAGAAGCACACACTCAGGGGAAATGTCTTTTAGTTTATCTTTAAATTGGAGCAGGGCAGAGGTCACTAGCTGAAAGGAAGTCAAAATGACAAGGACCGAAACAGTTGCAAGGAAAGGTTAAGACGAGTAAATATCTTTCCATGAAACACTTGGACTGTTGTTAGCTACCTGGCACACAGCATTTTCCACTGAAATAAATTAAAACATCACTGACTTAGAAAAAGTAAGGGAAGGGTAGTCTAACTTAATGGAAGTCTCAGTTATAGTCTATTCTAAAAGTGACTTCATTTTATTGCTTCTAAACCTGCATTCTCTCACACAGATTAAAACTAATATGTGGGAGCAGCTAAATTAAATATAGGGCTTACAAACCATACTTTACTTTGGAAAATAATGTATCACAAACAGAAACACCATTAATACATAAAATATTGTTGCTTGAGCCTGCCCAAACCTCAAGAAAGGAATGCTTAATTTGCATTTGGGAAATTTTCTCTTCTAAACCTTGTAACAAGTTCCCAAGGAACACATTTCCGTCTTTGACTGTGGAGTAATAGTGAGTGAAAGTAATATGTGAGAGGCAGCAGAGAGACTGCAAATACTGTGACCTCAAAAATTTTGAATTTTCTTGTAGGCTTTCTAGCAGCATATGGCTGAGAAGCGAAGTCACGAGGGCCAATGGTAGTTGCTGCAGAAAATCGAAATGGTCCAAGTAGAATGATTCAAAATCAGAGAGGCAGAAAAGTAGTTATAACCAAAGGCTCCCATTAGAAATGTTTTAGAAATGTATGAAAGTGTTGTAACGAAAGGACAGTGCCTGATATTCTTGGAGAGATTTTCACACTAAGGGTGAAGCTTTTGTTGGTGTCTGGTTTTACAGCCAGGTTGGTACTAGCCAATTTTGTGCAGCCATGGTAGCAATAAAGACTAGTGCTTAGCCTGATGGATTTATGATCAATGTTTTGTTTATGGCCGTTAGGATCTTGAGCAGCCTAGTTTCCTTTTGATTTAAACAGGATATCGTTGGTTTGGTTGGTGGTATATTTTTCTGTGACTATGGTTGACTTCAAGTAAGCATTTTTAATGAATTTGCCAACTCTATTGAGGGAGAGGAAATAATCCAGATTGTCCAAATGTTATTAAGAAAAGGAACTACATTCTTACATGGGCTATATAAGGGAGGATAGAGATTCCATCATGAGGTGTTTAAGGCATTCTTCTAGGGGTCATTTTATCACTTTCAGTCAAGATGTATTGACATCCAACAGTGGTATTTCATCAAAAGGCCTGGACATCCTTGAGAAAGCATAGAGGCAGAGACTGGAATGATGGCTGCTTCATGAGCCAGTTCATTTCTAGCGTACTGCTGCCTGCTTCTCATCTCTTCCTGCAAGAGCCCCTTATCTGATGGTAACAGAGGGCTTTTTTTCCATACGTCATTTCCAGGAAGGCTACATGTGAACTGAAGTGCATTTTCCCTTTCAAGTGTATGTAGTCGAAGACACTAATATGCCAAGACTCAATGGCTATTGTTTGCAATTTTGTGAAGCTCAAATAATTTGCAAATCATATCCTGGAACTGTTCACAGATTGTACGATAGGACTGTTGGGATTTTTTATTTTTGTTTTGAAGTCTAGATCCATGTTCCCTTTCTCACTTAGAGATCTTTTTGTATTCTTGCTGCTGTTCAGGAAGTGAGAAGGGGCCCTCTTTTGTTTTCACCAAACTCAAATCGCTCAAGTACTACTCATGCAAAAAAATGTTGTTATCAGATATATTATGCGTTAATTTTTTCCTAGAGAAAACATAATTGTAATTATTTGGAGAGAAACTGATCTTTAAAGTTGAACAAAGATGGGCTGATGTAAATAATTGTGCAAACAAGATAGAGTACATAACTAGCATATTTCAGCATTGTGCCTTTCTTTTTCCTGTTAAAAGATATATCAGCTTTGATAATAAACCTGTTTAATGTCCTTTAGGGAATTTGCCTGTTCTCATTCATGAAAAGACATAGTTCTGTATGTTCTGGTACCATGTGATAATAGTTTTCCACCAAGAAATTATAGGGAATTCTTTTTAATTACTGATATTATTAGATGTTTGTTTAATGCATATATATTTCTGAATGACTCTTGTGGAATTCTCCTATCTTGGAGAATCTTGAGGAAAAAATGCTAATTTTATTTGGTTTACAAAACTTACACCTGCATAGAAGGTGTTTTCTTACCTGTGAATGGGACCTAAATAGTTAATGGTGGAGAAAAAGTGACTGAGATAGGATTTGAGAAACAACAAACTGTTCAGATCAATCTGTGGACTTAAACTCATTTTCTGCATGTGAGGGTTGTCCTTTGTCTTATGATAGAAAAAAAAATCAGCAATGTAAGGATATAATATGTCCCCGTTAATGCTAAGGAAAGATGATCCAGGTTGGAATATGTTTTCACAAAACTTTTCTGAGGGGTTCGTTAGTCACTTTGTATCACTCTTCCTGAATTTATATTCATTTCGGAACCAAAGCATAGAGGGACTGGAGTGGATAGAAACTCTATGTTGATTTTTCCATGGGATGTTAATACGTTGTTACTGTGGGATGGAAGGAGTTGCTTGGTGATTTCTGGCCCGATAGTATTTGTCTTCTAGGTAAAGAAGAGAAAAACAGAGACCATCTCTGACATGAATGCTGATTTCCAACTGCCCTTTAACAATAAATTTCTTTTGGTTGTTTCCAAATTTTTCCTTGGTTAGTATTTTAACATGCAGGCATTCTCTATCTTATTCTGTGTATTATAAATGGCAGCCCTTTAGAATGGATAGCATTGTAAATAAAATTATCATCAAATGTGCTTAATTTTCCATGCTAGAGAGAATTCAGGTTAACATAGCCTGCAGTGGTAAACGATCAGACCATCAGGATTGCTCATGCAGGATAAACCACCTTGATCCTGATGAGATTACCTGACCTAGGCGCACCAGAGAAGTCACTAAAGAATTTCACCAGAAGAGACCGGTTTTTGCAACACAGTGTAAGGGAAGGAGGGAGGCCTTTGCAGCGAGTACATCTTGTGTATGAGTCCTGGCTCTGTCACGCCCTTGTCCTCAGAACTCTTAAGCTCTGAGTCTCAAGTTCCTCCTCTATGAGACAGAACTGATAATACCTATCTCCTGAGGTTGATGGGGAGCTTTCGATGAGACAGCATATTTCAGGTTCATTCACAGAATGAACTCGTGTTACCACACTTACCTGAACTCACCACTGGTGCTCAGTGTGGAAAGTGCAGTTTGGAAATGAGTCAAGCATTGCTTTCCTTAAGAGCACATGGAAGTCGAAAGGCTGGATGACTTCAGAGATAATTTTCCAAGCTGTGTTTTTCGAAACAACAGTCCAGAGAGAATTTTGGAAGCTCTGCATTTGATGTAAGAGGTTTGGAGACACCCAATGTACTTTAGGAAGTAAATGGCTCTGATAAGTCCTGTAACAAAGCAACTTATTTATGTTGTTTAATCTGCCATTGAAAAACATGATCATGACTTTTTTCAAAGTTACTGTTCCACTGTACATGCTCTTTGAAATGCTGACCTGGGACACTCAGCTTCTCCCATCCCAGTTGTTAGGAAACCTGTAACTCAAGTGAAGCGTAACCTATAACACACCACCTCTCTTAACGTTTTTGTGGCATGTGGGAAAAAGAAGATTTAGGTCCGAGTCCATTTATCTCATACCACCTTTGGCATTCCTTGTTAATCTCTCCTTAAAGAGACTTTGTGGGCCACAAAAAACAAGTGGAGATCTGGTTAGTATATAAGACATTCTCAGCATGGTGTGGCTAAGTTTGATTGCCTGCTGGTCTTATATATAAAAAGGGCACTGAAAGCATCCTGAGCTGACAGTTTGGTATCTTTTGCAAGCAATTTATAGAAGTACCTATTTATTTTATCTTAAAAAGGGAAGTGCATCATTTGGGTACTCGTAAATAATGAATTATTTTTATCCTACCAGTTTTTGGAGGAAAAAAAATCCTGCTTTATAGTCAGATGTTTGCAGTGAAGAAAACAGTCACATTCACTAGCTGGTGATAAATACATTTTCAATGTGATGTTTTGTATGGGGTTTTTAGCTTTTTCATTTTTCATTGTGTCAAAATCTACAAAATGTATGAACTAATTTATTTTTAAATAATAGCTGAGAATGAAAACTAGGTCAGCTTTGATATTATTAAAGCCTTGGGACCCATAAGAAACAATAAATTGTGATAAGGGTCATAGCTGAGACTGATTCGTTAAAAGGAGACACAACCAAATTAAATAAAAATACCATTATTTCTGTTTTTCTATTTAGTCTGTTGCAACCTTTGCCTAATGTTAGTAGAATTCCGAGCTACATTTATAAAAACTAAGGACATCCTTTGATTATTGTAAACAAAAAACACTCTTGAATGGGAGAATAAATTAAATTAAGACGTTTAATTGAATTATTGAGTAAATGTAATACTATTCATATCAAGAAGGTCAGTAAGTCTTTACAGGATTATGTGGTGTATTTGTTTCAACTAAATATTCAATAGTAGAAAAGAAAGTAATTTACTTTTAGGGAGAAAAGCAAAAAAATACCACCCCCTCACCCCCAGCGGAAGGCGAGAGGGAAAAAAGGAGAAAGAACAGATGCTTCCAGGGCAGCGGCAGCACAAACTGATCGGTTGTCCAGCAGGGGCTGCTCACAGAGCAGGCAGGCTGGTCCTTCCAGCGGCATGTTTCACGACTGCAAGGAGACTAGGGCTTCAAGGCCACCCCAATGTCTGTCGGTGAAATAACCTCTTCACGTACTCCTGAGGTGCCCCAGCCTCCGCTATCTATTCCAGTAAAACAGTACGTGCCAGTTAAAGCATCACGAGATAAATCATTTGCCTCTTGGCATCTGCCTTGAAATGACATTTCACAAACCACACTGTGCATTTGTGAGGGAACTCACGACTGCATTTCCAAAAGGAATCAAAGTGTTGTTAAGTTGTTTTTAAACACAGATTTAGAGAATGAAATGGAGGGTAGTAAACTAGTAGCCAACTAAAGCAAAACAGGCTGGAATGTTGGTAACCGATTGCATCCCCTGGATCCAAGCAAAACATCTTGAATTGCTAGTACCGTAATAAATTCTAGTTTTCACGTTTGTATTTTGCAAGTGAAAACAGCACTAAGTCAGGCTTGTGAAATAAAGACCCAATGATGACATTTTAAATTCGCCTGCACCTAAGGTGGCACTGGGGAGACCTGAGGCATCATGTAATACGTTGAATAACAGAGACTGAGAAAAGAAAAGGCCCAGGGACAGACCCTCCGGGTCCAAAATGCAGTTGTAAATGGAAGAAGATGGGCTGAGGTGGGCAAAGGGTTAACTGTCACATAGGATCTAATGAATGTGATGATTTCGCCTCCTCAGGAGATGACCCAAACCACATTCACCTAACACCCAAGGGGCTGTTATCTCTTTTTCCTCAGACTTGATTTTCTCTCTTTAACATAATGAGATAAAAGGCTGAATGGGGTTGGTGTCCTGGGAGTGTTCAGAGGGCATAAAGTGGTCAAGAGCTGGTTTATCTCCAAACTTCATTAGCCTATTAGATAACTGATGCAGGGGACCCCAATTAACGTAAGGAATGAGGGACTTCAGAGGCATGAGTGTCAGTCCTCACAGAAATGGAACTTGGCCTCCTGCTTCGGAGGGGAGATTGGAAAACCCCGCTGGTGGAGAGGGACTCTCCTGGGTAGAGATGATGGGCTGATTTATTTCCCCCTGGTGTCCTGGAGTGTATCTGCCCTGATTGACTCCCTTGATCTTGACATCATTCACTTTGGAGTCGAGATAATGAAAACTGCATTAAAGAGGCCCATCCAGTTTATGCAAATGGAACTTTATCTTCAAAGAGGCCATGTCCTTGGGAGAGTTTCTCCGCTATTTAAAGGTATTAATAAAAGAAAATGCGTTCAGTATTTCCTCCCTTCTACTCCTTGTTTTCACTAATTTACATAGGTATGGGGGTGAAGTTTTGTTTTTATTTTTTATTACACCTCTAAGCTTTCTTGGTGTTTTATCTAAGATTGTCAAATAGTATTTAGTTTAAAGATTGCTGTGTGGAATTAGGACACAAGTGAGGCATAAGGGTTATTCTAAACAAAAGGGGTCACATACTTTAGTGACTCAGGACTGGATTTCTTGAACCAAGTTAACTGGAGGAAATACAGCTATACCACTAAACAGGTGTTCTTAGAGTGACAAGGCAAAAATCATGGCACCATTAGCCATTACATCTGCAGACGCACCTTGGGCTACCACTCTGGTTAGAAATGAATCATAGTATGTCTGGACTTTGGGGAAGGAACACAAGATAATGTACATGGAGGAAATACTTGGTGTTTCCCTATCTTTTCTGCCATACATAAGCCATTCATCAAATAATAAAACAATATCAACATAAAGATTTCGACAATAGACGAGAATTGTGCTTACATGACACAATCCGTGTTAACTCGACGTTTTAGCAGATTGATATTGAAGGAGGGTGTGCTTCCCTTGAAATACACAGAAGGAGCCCATTATACAGCCTGGTGACACTTTCAGTAACTAGAATGGGACTCTGAGAGCCATGGTGAAAGGAGGAACGGTTTGCTTGACCATCTCGCTGGCGTTTTCAAACTGTTGGCAACATTAGAGATACAGGATTTATTTTTACCTTGCTGTCAGGCTAGTGTTGCTTTGGATTCTGAATTTGGAATGAACGGGTGGTTTATGACTGTTCAACAGGAGCGTATCCTCACCTGAACTTTAACAACAACCAAAAAACAAAGAAAAAAGGAAAAAGCCCAACCTTAAGAATTGTTCCTTTTTCTTGAGAAAAATCAGTTACCTAAAGAATAATGTCTCGGTTTTCTCTCACACTTTTCTTTATTTTCTTGCTGTATTTCTCGTATTTGGTACCTAGATGGTAAAATGTTTCTGTGAATATTTCCCAGGTGACTATTTTGCTGCGTGAACTCAAACTGCTATTTTATTTCTGAAAGTTAGAATCTTTAACCCTTTTCTCCTAACACTACACTGCTTTATGAAATAAATAGTTAAGATGTGATAGAATGCTTTTGCTTTTAATATCATTTTTGTCTTTTCCTTAGTATTTTCAATCAGGTAGTGACCATTCCCTGGGTATGCTGACATGGTATTCCATAATGATAACCTCTTTAAGCCCAACAGACTTTTATTTCAAACTAATCACTGAAATAGATTGGCTGTGGAATTATAATGAAAGTATCTTAAACGTCACCACAAAATATACAACTATATTATAGTTGCATATTTGTATAACTGTATTATAATTATATGTTATAATTATCACATGGTAGAACAGAACATATTATATAGTATGTGGTTGACTAATAGTTGTATGACCACCATAACGATTAACCTGAGGTCATTCTTATTATTACCTGAGTGAGGAGTTGCAGGGCTGTGAAACTGCAGGCAGTATTCACAGCATTTAACAACCATTTGGCACAGGCAGTCAGTGACAATCTCACATGCTCATTGCACATCCTCAGCCTTAGGCAAGAGGTATGATTGCAGCATATTTGATGGAGTTATCATTCTTCTCACAAACAAACAAAAACAACTCTTTGAGGTGGAATAAAAGAAACCAGGAGAGTTCTTTGGCTAATGAGGGCACGAATGCAAGTTCTTAGACTTGGACTAAGAGTAAAAGGCTGGCTGAGGTATGCATTCATTTCAAGTCCCAAATACTGAACTTGGAAAAATATTCTTCTCAAAATGGTCTGGTGGTTTCCTTTCAGGGGCCAATAAATCCTGCAGCAGCTTCTCTGAGATCGTGTCAGGGCAGAGGTTTATCATGGCCAGACCCAGCCTAAGAGAGATGGGATCACTGCACATCTTTGATATTAAAAAGGTCTATGTGTTTCCTATTCATCTGTGTATTTTCCTCCTCTTTTATTTTTCAATTGGAAGGAGCACATAATCTTTGCAGAACAATTGGCAAAAACAGACAAGTATAAAAAGCAGGTGAAAATCGCCTATAATCCCACCACCCAGAGGCAAGCACCCTTAACATTTTTGCTTGTTTTTTTCTCCCTCTCTAATTAACCTGTTGTTTTGCAAAGATGACAAATATTTCTTTCTTTTGGTAACATCTAAAATTTTAGGTAAAAATACTGTGCCCTCTGACTCCTTTCAGCTGCAATGCCACCTACAGTGAAACTGTTTAAAATGGACACTGATATTCCTAATGTGTTCAGATGTCCATTATGTGTCCACTGAGTCGCCAAGTTTTGCTCAGTCTTCATAGGACCTGTGAGGAGGCTTCTCTCAGGGGTCGTAGCATGAGCCAAGGTTCAGAGTTCAAGCATTCCTCTCTCTGGTTCCAAGTGGAAGTAAACAGATTTTTTGGTATGCTCATCACTGCCAACATTTTCATTTTATGGCTGGATATCACATGGTGAGTGTGGTCAGTGTTAAAGCCTTGTCTTAAAAAAAAGAATTTTGATGGCAGTCGTGGAAATGTGGGGTGAACCCTAAACACCTCGTGATCCAGTGATATCATGAATAATGCTAAAATGAGACCCACTAGGAGAAAATGCACCCACAAAAACTGTGCAATTATTAAGTCATAGAAGCAGGAGGGAAACTTATCCATTATCATAAATACAGATTATAACTCTGGAACATTTCACTCCATACATCAAACATATTTTTTATCAGAAGTTAATATATGCTCAATGAGTTAATGATGTAAGCCCTGTGCCCCCTCTCTTCCCCTCCCCGAATGCCTAAATAAACTTTATTTTTCAAGTTGAAAGGACCTTCTAAAATTCCTCATTCTTAATGCTCTAAAACGCCCGGGTTCAGAAAATCAAATTACACCATTTTTATCTGTTCGAGATCAGCTCTGTTTCCTCCTTTGCTTTGTGTTTACTTTCCTGCAGTAGCTGACATCAAAATGTTTTCTGGAATGCTGGGACTAAATAAGTTATGCTTAACTCAATATCTAATACAAATAGCCCTGGGGAACTTCAGCGACACAATCATAAAAGCTATAGTTTCTTTTAATAGCTTGCCACACTTTGCTGATATAGTATTTCTCTAATCACCAATCTTTACGTGCCTTCCTGACCTTGGAGCTCTCAGCCCAAATGGCTTTGTGGTATCAAAGGCCTATGTCATTGGAAGAGTGAATGGCTTTCATTTTTCCCCTTGAAACTTCCGGTTCCTGGCATCTGTAAAGAATTACTCCGAGTGGTGTTTTGCTGCCTTGCGGCCACTGCCCTGTCCAATGGAAGTGACTTTTCTCAGAAAGGTCACAGTGGTCAGTAATAGGTGGATATTGCATTCAGGGAGGAGGCAGCTCTGATTTTCCTAGTTTTTGTGTTACAATATTCATTATTCTTGTATCCAATTAGTTGTTAAAAATCCAAGTCACATTTTATTTGCAGAATATTTCCGCAAGAAAGCATCCACTGTCATGTGCTAAGGCTGAAAAGGTTAGCAACAAATTTCCTAGTCACCCTATCTGGCAAGTAAAAAAGTGAACTTCCCATTTGCACTTCTGAGGAGGATTACTTTTTGACAGTGCGCACGAATTCATCTTTAGAATCTGTTACTCTACAGGACCTAAAAAGCACACGCGAATGAATGCATGGTACTGCAGTAACTGGGGAATCTCAAATCTGCAGATTCTGTCCTGTAGCTGCGTCAACTGGGGCAACCATTAAGACCTTGGACTTCTGATTTCATGCCTTACTTGAAAATTGCATTTCTCAAAACCATTATGTTTTAAGTCTTCTGCATTGTCAGTAGTGGGGAACTGCGTGAATGTATTTCTAGGGTACTGGCTTAGACTGGAAGACTAGGAAATGGATAACCTTTCCAAACACTGCAACAACTGAGTGAGTTGCTTTCAAATAATTTCTTACCTTCTTTGTGCATGAGAATCTTAAAAGTGAGAAATGGAGTGAGAGGGGGACAGAAATAATATAAAATACAAGTAAGAACTGTGAAGCAATTTGATACGTTTTCAGTGAGGGATTCTTAATGCAAGTAAGAAATTTGTATTTTAAAAAAATCAGTGTGGAAGAACATGATTACAAAATTTAGACGTACTTATATGGCAGGCAATTTCATCTATCAGTCTATTTATTTATACAAAATCTGTACTTGTTTTTACTACTGTAATGAACTCACCTCTGGGAATGTCCACTATCTATAATTTGATCGAAATTTCTTGATTTTTTTTGCCCTAAATGGTTTTTAGAATATTATGTCAGATATATAGATCATCCCCATTGATTTTCAGTTTATGCTATTTTATATTTTATGTATATTTTAATGTAACTGAGGGTCAAAACTAGAAAAAGTCTCCTATGATTCCATAAAGTCCTTTACTATTTGGTTACATTTTTTTAAAGTCTTTATTTTTTCTCATTTTCTTGTAAAATATGTAGAATCCTTACAAAATTAAATTCATATTACATGTACAATCTTATAAAAATTTTTTCCTATATCCATTTTAGCATTGTTTCATGTTACTAAATACTATTCGGAACCATGTTTTTCTGAACTAGCCAGAATACCTATTTAAGAAAATAGGCCTCATAGATAGTGACAGAGTAACGGGCAAGTTTGCACAGTATTGGAAGTTGCAAGAAGAAAAAAATGTCCCTTTCTGAAGAAGTAAGAGTTCTCAAAGTTCTGAGGTCTTAGAGCAATTAGGAAAGTGAATGTTTCCTTTACTTGCACAGCCATGTGTGTGTGTGAGAGCCAGATGACAGACAGGGGACAGAGAGAGAGAATTTCTGAGGTCTTTGGATTTACGTGAAGCACACAAGAGTCCTATGAATGAGCTGCCTTGTCTCTACTGTCTGACACTCCCTGAAACCTCTCAGTGTCCCCTGTAGCCTTTTGCGTAAAGCTTGGTGCCAGTGGGATTGTCTCTCTAGAATTTAGTTTCCTGAAATTGATTGAGATAGCTCATCGGTTTGTCAAGATGAAGAGTGAGGTTGTCTCTGAGCTTTGCGAGTTAGTAAGTTTTCCATCCTCTCAGCCTTAGTTGGATTTATAGTTACATTTTTGGAGGAACAGTATGGGTTGGTTACCTTTTGTTCTGTAACAAACCAGCTTAAAACACAGTGGCTTAAAACCATAAATGTGTACTATTTCTCATGAATCTGCTGACCAGCTGGTGGGTTTTCTGTTCCAAGCCTGCTCAGCTGGGGCGGGATTGTCTAGGATGGCCTCCCTCCCCTCCCCTCTGGGAAGGCTGGCGCTGGCGTGGCTAGGGCTGCTGGGGCCTCTCTCCACATGGTCCCTTCTCTTCTAGGGGGCCTTCCCTGCCTACTCACATAGTATGGCACAAGGGTTCTCAGCAACCAGAAGCAGAAAGCTCTGGTGGGCAAGCACTTTGCAAGTGTCTGATTCTATCACACTGGCTGCTTAGGATCTCATCGGTCAAAACACATCTCGTGGCCAAGCTCAGAGTCACCCTGGGAGGGGACCACTTCATGGCAGGTATTAGTAAGTGTTACATTTATATTTCTGCAGAACTCATATTAGGATCAATCAACCTGAATATATCAAAACTTGTTTTTGAAAAGAAACACGGCATAGTGTTTTTTTTCTCTTTAAGCAAAAACAAAACAGAGCAAACAAAACAAAATGAAAAACTCAACCCTGTGAGAGAATTAGACTTTCTTCCCACTTTGTCCTATCATTCGAGTTATTTGAGATACTTAGGAGAATAGAAAATACATGTGTTTCAACACAACTGTGATCTGGCATAACAAAAAGACATTTTAAAATCTCTTAAATAAACAGAAGTTTATCCTGTTATGCCATCTGTTTAAAAAAATAACTATTTACTACTAGCACAAAACTCCACTATTTACACATAGTTTTAGATGAAGGCAGTTTCTTAAAGATAAATATATTAGCAGCTCTTAGATCTTATATATATAATAATTATTATATCACATAATATGATTATTATAAGATATAATAATATTATGTTATAATATTATTTTTATATATATATATATATATATATATATATATATATATGGCATGTTTTGCCTAATAGGAAATGCAATGTTATTTCAAAATCATAATTTAAAAAAATCAGAATCAATTACAAATAGGCTTCTCCTCTTGGGAAGACAGAACCCTGAGTAATTTGTAGATAAAGGCATTTCTCAATAACATGCCTAGTTCCTATATAAAATAGATGGGGAACATCTGTTAGATGTCCGGAGATGTTCTAGGTTCCCACAGATCTGTGAGTCCTGCCCATATGATCCCCATAACTCCATCCGGAGAGAGTGTAGAGGAAGGAGCATGCGTACTGGAGACAGACTTGCGTTAAAATTCTGGCTCTGTTAATCACTGTTGTAACCTTGAGCAAAATCCTCCAATTTTCTGTGTTTCCACAGGGATGATGTGGACTTAAACAGGCGGCAAGTCAAAGGGTTTGTAGAAATGCTCAGTGTTAGTTGCCTTTCCTCCTCCTTTTTTCACTCCTTTTTTTTTTTTTTTTTTTAACTATCTAAAACTTCAACTACTAAAAGCCATTTAAATTTTCCTGATAAGTTTGGGAGCAAAGAAGGAGACTGAGAGTGTGATTCTGGGTTGGTCTGAATGTCCCCGGCCTGAGTAAAGGGACAGGCTGTTGGCGCCCGTGCCAGACCCATCTTTCTATGGTTGTTTCCTCCTCGTTCCAATTTTCCCGTGTCTGCTTTTTCAGAGACCTGCAAAATGTTGTTGCGTATTGATAACCAGATTGCTCTGCCTGCCCCTCATGCTGTTACTACTTCAAGAACAAGGCGCTCTGGGGCCATAAGGAGAACTTGAATCACAGCAGCCAAAGCCTTAAGGGAGTTTACGGGGACGCTGGGGCTTGCAGCACCTCCAGAGAGCGGGCGGGGAGAACAGGATGAAAGTCAGCCACTGTCTGGGATGCCGCCTGTAAGGCTTTGCCTTTTCTGTGACTTAAATTTGTGTTTTCGCTGAACTTAGATGGCTTAATTTGTCAGTGGGTCGGAATCAAAAACACTGCAGGACAACCATAACGCTACCCTGAGAGAACCCAGGGACAAGCTAATTAGGAATAAAGAGGTGAGATGGAGAAGAGGGTGTATCTGGGTAACTTCACAAGGTGACATCCCCACATGGGCGGTGGCAGCTCGGAAACCTGCGTAGTAACAAACCTGTCACAAATCAAGGACAGCTCGACGGAACAATTAGAATTAACATTTCACTCTGACATTTATCAAAAATCTCTGCCCACATTTTACTCCTTGCAACAAAAACTGTAGTCTTGTCCTAGCAGTTAGTGAGCTGTTGTCTAATTTTAAGCACCCATTTGTAAGCGATGCAATTCCTGCTACAAGGATAAGGAAAAGTTAATCTTTTGAGATCCTCACATCCCATATGAATCCTAAACTTATTCCATTTTGAATGACAATTACATATTTTGAAATCCACACATAGTATATGAATCCTACACACTTACTCCATTTGAATGACAAGTGCTATACGAATTCAAGAAAATATTAAACATTTCGTGGTAGATGACATCTGTTTCAATGACCTCTTCTTCAAAACCTGTTTCACTTGATTTTTCCTAAAACTCTCTAAGTTGAATCAAAGAAAAGCAGATATGCTGGCTATATTACATGTATATTTTCCTTAATTAAAAAAATTGATTTTCCAATGTTCCTTCAATATAAAACAATACTGTAGATATTTTATTCCTGAACAGAAGCTCAGAGGAAACTGAAAAATTAAAGAAATCTTGATATTTTGTAAGTTGTAGTGTAATTATATCCCTGACTTCCTGTTTCCATTACATTGTTACGGATAGTCATCTATCAGGATGCACAGTTTCCCCAATTAATTTCTGAAATTAAATAAAATACATCAAAAGTTACAATAAGGATAAAAGTCCATTGTTGGATGCCCAACTGTGCAAATCTTTAAGACAAAGATATGGTAGAGCAAACCTATGTTGGCGTTTCTTCATCTGAATATCTTTCCCACTTTTCTACATAGAGGTGCACACTGGCATGTTCCCAGCTCCCTCTTTTTAAAAAGTATTATCCATTTTTTCAAGACATAGTGACTTAATGCATGAAACACCATAGCATATTTACAAGGGATTCCAAAGTGGAGTAGTTGGAGAGAAAACGATGCAATAAGATTAGCAGACAGGTCTGAAACAAAAGGGGGAAAACACTGTGATGTCCAGCCCCCATCACCTCCCCTCCCCTCCGGCAGAGTTATATTCCTACTGCTTCCTCCAGACAGAGCAATCTAAGCGTGGTCCAGAGATGCTCCTCTGCTGTCTCCTTTCTTCACAGCACAGGCACACATTCAGTCCATTATTAATTTTAGCCACTTCCTTTTACGTATTCCCACAACCAGACCCTGCCTTAACTAATGTGGCATCCCTGCCACTCCTGGGCAGGGGGAGGAGGGCGGCTGGGACAGAAACACTATCAAAATCAGCCCTTTAAAACAAGCAGCACGCCCTGCTGCCATGGAAGTGCCGTCTGTTAAATCCTCTCAAGAGCCCAGGCATGTCCTTGCTGTAATTAGGGCCCAGGGGCCCCTGTGAGCTCTGCCCGGCCCACCTGCGAGCACAGTCTTGGGTTTAACTTGCCGCACACAGGGACAGTGAGTCTTCAAAACGCAGAGACACAGCTCTCATACTGTCCCCACTTTGGCCCACGCTCTTCTTCCTCCATGGCTTGGAAGATTTTGGACTTCCCCTTGTTTAAAAATACTAGAAGTATGGTGGGTCTTCATTACCTTTTGTGACTTGAAGTTTCAGCATTCTTCCATGTACTAACATACAGCACTATTGCAAATCCATTTTACCTCCAAAATTTTAAGAAGCGATTCTAACTAACCAAGAATTTATAGGCCTAGATTCTCCTTGACTGACTGACACATTCTCAATGACAGCCACATCCCTGGGTGACAAGTGAACATTCTCAAATGACATTCTCATCTGCTTCAACCATGATATTCTATTCTTTTGGTTGCTTCAAAAATAAGACAAAAGTAGGATTTGGAGCAAATAGAAAGTCAAGGATTTTCCAGAGGTCTAAATATATCAGTGATTTCAGTAGCTGATGAAACATTCTAAATCTGACTTTATCCATCTGAGCAGTTGGAGAGGTGTTTTTTTGCATATACAAATTGCATAGTAATTTTTTAAAAATCCATATAACTTACCTATGACTAGCAGTTAATTACTAAACTACAGTATGATGAATTAAGATAGAGGGATAGAGAGGAATGAAATATCAATTTCCATTGGTTAAAAAGGATTTCAACATTTTATAGGTAACAAAATGCTTTTTAATTAACATAAAGAAATGGATAGTTCAGTGCTATCCAGTAGAAATACAATGCAGGCCACATATGTGATTTTACATTTTCTAGTAGTCATATTAAAAAGTAAAAAGAAATAGGTAAAGTTATTTTACTAATACATTTTTATTTTACTCAATATATTTTACCCAATATGTCTAATGTATTGTTAGGGTTCATGATAAAATAACCTGGTGAGATCCTGTGTTTAAAGACATTAAATCAATGTTTATCTATCTATCTATTTATTAATTTATTTTACTGCAGGAGTTGGGATTCTTTAACATGCTGATTGGTGTTGTGGGTCCCTATACATGGGTTGGAACAGGGTTTCCCAACCTCGGCACTGTTGACACCCAAAATGTCAGCCCAGTAATTCTTTGTTGTGGGGGTTGAACTGTGCATTTTAGTATTTTAGCAGTATCTCTCACTTCTTCCTACTAGATGTCAATGCACCGCTTTCCTACCCCCTCACCAGCCAGGACAACCAAAAACGTCTCTAGATATTGTTAAGCACCCTTCAGGGTACAAAATTTGCCCCCACTGAGAACAACTGGGGTACATGTGGGGTATGATTCCTCTCATTTGCTTACATCTGCTTATCTAAATAGGTCTGCATCTTGTGTTCCAGTGATTAACTGAACATGTATATCCATGCTTATTAACTGAATTGAATGAATGTAAAACATTTTAGACCTCTAGGCATTATAATGTATTTCACTGGAGCAAAGCACAAATTTATACTCAGTAGCTAAATTAAATCCTACAGTTGAAAGGAATAATCTCACTGATGTCTGGGTAGACTTGTGTCCTTGAATACCTGGATCCTGAGCCAGCTGTTTGAAACCTTTCCACAGCCTTTCCCATATGTTTGGGAAACATCCCATTCCTCTTGCCTTAGTGCCAACCAGGTCTTTTGTTACCATGTTGTAAAAGGTCTAGCTCCTCTGAAAGTCTTCCTTTGTTGCTTCCCTCTCCCTGAGTGGTAATAAAAAATTCCAAATTGCCACTGCAGACCAAACATTTCATTTGTATAGTTAAGTTTCCACATGCATGCTAACTGCATGTTAGACTCATTATTTTCCTCCAAAACTGTAAGCTCCTTGAGGTTAAGGACTTTGTTGATTTTTAATACCTACCATGAATTAAGGAAACTTGTTAGTAATTTAATATCTGCTTGATGGGTGAATAAAAATTGCACAATTTATATGCTGACCACTGGGCAAAAAGTGACTGCAAAAAGTGATGAATACACAGGTCCTATCCTTGCAAAATTCACAGTCTAGCATAGTGGTTCTCAGCCTGGGGGGATTCTGTGTCCAGGGCAATTTGACAATGTCTTCAGACGTTTTGGATTATCACAAGGGGGTGGGTTGCTACTGACATCTAACTGGTAGAGGGGAAGGATATTTATAAACACCCTGCAATACCCAGGATAGGCCCCCACAACAAAGAATTAGCTGCCCCAAATGTCAATAGTACTGAGGTTGAGAAACCCTAACAAGAGAAGGGCAAGGCACCAAGGCTTTACTTTAAAAGTGATACATGCCATGATAGAGTCAGGTATTGGGTGCCATAAGAACTTAGAAAAGGGCAATAATTCAGTGCGTGGCTGGGAGGTAGGAAAGGCTCCCCAGAGGGGATCAGCAAGGCTGGATGTGCTGTTTAGAAACCAGCAGCAGGAGAGAGTGAAGGACGAGGTTACCCCCAGGCAGAAAGTGCAGAGACAGAGTCAAGAGATGGGGAAGGAGCTCCAAAGAAGCAGACTTTCAAAGGCAAGGCCGGGAAGAACACACCAAGGGGATGACAGAGAGGAACCTGACGGGTGGAAAGCAGGACAGTGGTTTCTCTCCAAGGGAAACGGAGAGTAACTTTAATGAGAGAAATCTCAAAGGAAGGAGGCAAAAGCGAGGTTTTGTCTTAGGCAGAGAAGTGAACGGGAGGTGAGAAAAGGTATGGATTTGTCTTCAAGGAGCATGTTTATGATTATTTACAGAAGGGAAAAATTGAGAACAGTCTAATAGTCTAATAAAGAAGGTACTTAAGTTGTTACAAATATAATGCAGTAATATATGACTACTAACAGACACGTTTGTGAGGAGTAGTTAAGACTACGTAAAAATGGGCACAGAAGTGAAAAAAAACAGACACGAACTTTCTTCAGCGTGATGCCCAATTTTTTTATAGGTAGAGAAAAAGAAAACTAAAGACCAAACCACAATATTAATAGTTGTCATCCCTGGGTGGTGTGTATTATGGGTAATTATTATTTTCTTTGAAAATCTTTATTCTCTAAATGTTCTAAAATGAGTACGTATGACTTTTGAAATCAGAGGAAAACTTTTTTCAAGAAGCTTGGCTGAGAAAGAAAAGAGAAAGCTTTGGCAGTAGCTTGAAGAGAATCCAAGGAGGGAAAAGAGTGTGTGTGTGTGTGTGTGTGTGTGTGTGTGTGTGTGTGTGTGTGTGTGTTTGTGTGTCTGTATTTGAGTTGGAAGCAATGAGAGCATTTTTGCATGTTGAGGGGAGAGAACCGGTCCCCTTCCAGAGGCTGAAGATACAGGAGCACGGATGATTGATGAAGCACGTCCCTGAGGGAGCGGGAGGGATGGAATCCAGATCACAGGTGGTGGGATTAGTCTTGGCTAAGAGGAGAGACATTGCTTCAACTGAAAAATGAGGGAAAGAGGTAAGGATGGATGTGGGTGCTGATAAGAATGTAGGGGAGGGGGCAGGAAGTTGAGGGAGTTGCTGTCTGTTGGCCTCTATTTCCTTTGTGAAGTAGAAGGTGAGGTCATTTGCTGAGTGGGGTCAAGGGTTTATGGAGAATGATGGGGATTTGGAAGGACTGCTAAGGGGAAAGTGGGAGGAAGGGGACTTGGGACACACAGACAGATTGTCCAGAAAACTTAAAAGGCCAGCTGAGGCTGAAGGCTGAGTTTTTAATGAAAGGCACCTATTTCTGTATCCACATGGCTTTTTCTAGCAGCAGTCAGCCACATTAATTTAAAAATAAAGAAAGCAAATAGTGAGACTGATCAGAAGGTTGCAAATTTGTGGAGAGGACCCGCAGAAACACCATTATTTTGAGTGCTTGAAGTGATAAACGATGGAATTTATGCTGGAAATAAAGAGACAGAAATAAAGCCAGAGGAGAGCTGAAGGGAATAGAGGTCACAACGAAGCCTACAAACCAAAGGGATGGGAGACAGGCAGTGAGAGAATTTGAATAATGAGAGGTTGGGCTGAGAATGAGGTATTGGGAGGTAAGATTCTAGGGATGAAAGATTACTACGCGGAGGTGAGGGTGCAGGTCACGCGCTGTCTCCGTGGACTCTCCCAGCTACTATGGTCACGGCACAGTGAAAAACAGCTTCTGGTCATATGTGAAACACAGAAACTCTTACAAACTCAAACACAAATTTCATGTAGATTAAAATACTCTCTCTCCTTTCTCTCTCTCTCTCTTGCAGTCTGTCTACACACACACACACACACACACACACACACACACACACACACGCCTATAATTTGAAATATTATTAAGAAAATAGCATAAATGTTAGACTACACACCAAGCAAAAAGAACACTGGACCTTGTTTCATTTCCACTCTCCTCTCCATCATGAACAACTCATTTTCACACTGGAAAACAATTTTATCATTGATAAAATGGGTTAAATTAGATCTATTTAACAAGTATTTTTTAAAAAGAGCTAGATCAAAATTTTCAAATATATCTCAGAGTTTTATAAATTTCAAATATTACAGTTTAAGTCAACATATATTTACTGAGCACTACCATATGCTTGTGTCTGATTGGAGAATGTGATAGGGAAAAAAACAGACTCTTGGCCTTCACAGGTTTAGAAGCAAGTGGGGGGAATTTAAGGGATTATTATACAAATATTGGGGCCCCTTCCATGTCCTGTGATTGTCTGCCATACCACATCCCAAGACTTATGTCAGGGTTCTGACAAGGTCCTCCTAAACAGATATGTCTCCTGGGAAATGTCAGAGAAAAAGCATGTTGAACACTTGTGATCATAATTTGTTAATGTTTCAACTTATGCTACTTTTATATCTATTTGATTATTTGAAATCTTGAAAGCAAGTTTATAATCTCACTTCCAAACTGCTGTTTTTCACATGCCCATGCGCACACGCACAAATGTATACGTATTATGGGAGGAAAAAAATTCATGCATAATCCAAACCGAAGAGAGATTAAATATTCAGAATATTAGCCCATCAGTAGGCAGCATATTAGAGATAGCGTCTATGTTGATACGTCTGTTTATCTACCAGATGACTAGCATTCACACCTAGGAGTTGAAAGTACCTTAAGTGCTCTCTGACGAGCTAAGTAAAGTGAAAAATTATGCGGCACGCCTCTAACGAGGAAAGCCACTAAGTTTAACTAACAACAAAGAGCACACAGAATAGAGAAAAAAGTCCAAGTAGCACATTGTATTGCCTAACTATTCAGTGGAAAAGTTAGCCGATTGTACATATGTATCCACATGTGTATATTTAGTCATATAAATAAATGTGAATTTTAAACTGACGCTTGTAAACAACACACATTTCAAACTTATGTACAAATTAGTCTTGCCAAAATTAACAATTTGATTTACTTGTAATCTGACTACTCTCTACAGGCATAGTAATAATTGTTAGTATGCTCTGAGTGCCTAAAATGTGCCAAGCAGTATGCTAAATATTTTTAATGGACCATCTCATTTCAGTTTGACAAAAATCTCTATGCAGGTGATATTATTATTATTCAAAATTAACAAATGGAAAAAAATGAGACAATTGAGGTTTCAAAAAGTTAAGTACTTGTCTACCATGGCACAGCTGGTGAGCCATAAACCCAAAGCAGTCTGATTTCATCACTAATGAACATTCTTCATCGTTGTTCCCCATTGCCCCCGAGCAAAGAACTTCTTCCCAATTCATCAAACTATGTTGATTCTGTCTTCTAGGTCCGCATAGGTCCATCTTCCTCTCTTTACCCCAGTGCTGCAATCCTGGCCCTGACCACACTGGGCAGGATTACTACCCGTCTCTGGTAGTCTGACTCCTTAGGTTCATTCGTAATCCATGTGACTGGCCAGTGGCTACAAATTAGGTCACATTAGCATCAATTACCTACCTTCTACTGTCATGATAGTCCCTAACACCATAATTCTGGAAAAAGAGCCTGATTCACTGCCTCTCAGTACTTCTAGGTATTGACGGAGTCTGGCACATGTTCAGGAACAAATCTGTGCTCACTGAGAACCATCAACACCTGCCATGATCTGCCATGTCTACTGCCACCGCCCACACAATGGTTGCTGCCTCCCAGGGTGTGAAAGCTTTGCAGTCAAGAGTGAGAAATGGCCCTTCATTGCCTTTAGTCCTCAGTAGAGCTTCTGCCAGAAATGAGGGGAATGCCCTCCTTCAAGTTCTGTAGCCCATTTTGACACAGGTGGCCCCAAAGAACAGGGTTTGTGCCCTAAGTCTCATACGGAAACAGCTCATTCACTTTTTCCCTGAAAGCCTGACCTTCTGGAGCTCAAATAACCACTCGGTGGGGCCAACCGAAGAGAAAACTGGTTTGCTCCTTTGCATTCTTCATCTTGTCCCATTGCTTCTCGCAATCTCACCAGAATTCCTCCTTTTTCCTTCACCAAACAAACACAAAGCAAACTCATATCAACCAGTACAAATGTCCAATAGATACAGAGGACACTGGGCAGATGAAGGATATGTGATTCACCCAGTGGCCCACTGGTCATGGCTCATCAGCTCTGCCCACAGCCAGTCTTTGAATCCCCATTCAACTAGACAAAAACATTAAGTTCCCCCTAAACACTCCACTGCTGAAAACATATCAATAAGTACTCATTGCCTTCAGAATTAGGTTAAAACTCCTAATAATGGTTAACAGGATTTTTCATAAACCAGACACTTTTAGTTTTCTTCTCCTCCCTCATCTGTTGCAACCTCCTCCATCAACCTTACTTCAAACCCCACATTCTAGAGATGAACTGGGTTATGGCATGTGGAATCATTGTAGGACAGGCTAATAGTAGTCCAGGGAGCAACTGTAGAATGCCATATTTACCTATTCTGCAAATTGACAATTTCTTTCTTTGTCAATTCAAAAATAGCTACTATTTACTAAAAGCATGATTTAAAATCTCCAAGTATAACTAATAACAAACATAACTATCTCATAATGGTGAGAACTGTTTTAGTCTTGGGAATAAATAATACTATCATTATTTTTTTTTGCTGAAAAATCAAGCAGATGAAAAATAATGCCAGTAAGCACTGAGCATTGCAAGTTCACTGACATAAATCAAATATAATAAGTTTGGTGATAATGAATATAACCACTTTTAATATCTCATTCATATTTATTGCATATTTTCAGGTTTATGTTACTAACAATTTTTCAATAGAAATTTTGATACTCTGAATAGATAATGTGCATAAATGTGAATAATCATAATATTATTCTATATTTTTCAAAAAGATAAAATAACTTTTAATTAAAGAGTTTATTCATATAAACCGGGAATTTATATTAGTGAAATTGACTTGGTCTCTGCTTATTCTATTTAGAACTGATTTCATTATATTTATTAATTATATTTATTAATCATTACACAGTAAATGATTAATTCCAAATGATGTCCAATATCGCTGATATGCTCTGGTGAAATTGACCAAGCCATTACAACTACAACTAACATTACACAGTATTTAACATATGCCAGGCATGATCTGCACCTGTTCCATGGTACTTGCCAGGTACTCTGCCATGAGGGCCACTATGAACGTGCTGTTCCCTCCACATGTAACTTTCATCTTCCTCTTTTTATCAGCTTAAATCCATCTCATCCTTCATCTTTTGGTTCAAATATCCCATCCTTGGAGAAGATTTTCTTGACTCTTTTAAACTGAGACCCTATACCACACTTTCAAAGGCTTTACCTCGGTTACTCTAAATATTTTTTTGTGCAGAACTTTGCTGACTATTTGTCTCCCTTACTAGACTGTAAACTTCACAGGGATGTGACTCTGTTTTGTTCATCATTGTATGTTCTAGCTTCTGATACAGGCTATCATTAATAGCTTGGTAGGCTATTAATATAGTGAGTGAATGAACAAATGATTAATTAATTCAATCCCACCAAGTCAAGAAATGATTACAGAGTTGTTAAATTCCAGTGCCTTTTTGTGATACTTATTTTTAGGTTTGAGGAAATATTTACAAAGGCATTCCTTTCAAAAATTCAACATCGAATTTTGAGGTGTATTATGTTACATTCATCTTAGCATATTTACCCTAGATTTATTGTTAAAGATCTGGTTGTGAAGGAAACAGCAGTTTTCAGCTCGGACTTATGGTGACTAATGTTTGTTCTATTTAAGATGCTTCTTTACATGCTACAGATTGGGCTGTGTGCTTCCTCAAACACTTAACTATTTTAAGCAGAAAACTTTCTTTTTTAAGAGGTTGCATATGATTAAATACCAAAAGGAATACAGGTTAAACAGTACCCTTTCTCCTTCTCTTGTTGTTAGCCAAACTTTTTAGCAGGGAGCTATCAGTAATTGGCTTCTAGTTCAGTGACTTGAGACTCAGAATATCTTGCCTTAGCTCATGGATGCTTTGGGTGAAAGAGTGAAATGGACATAAACTCACACATTTTCTGGAATTTGACATGTTTGGTAGTTTGCACACAAGCAATTGGATCTAGAGACTGGTGGTGAAATATGGTTGAGTTCAATAAGATGTTTTCCTGGGCTGAGAGGTGAGGGTATGAAACTTAGTGCCTGATTGTGCAAGAGTTCTAATCCCACTCACTTGACCCAGCTTGTGATATGTTTGGACCTCAGGGTTTCGAAAAAATCCCTTCACAACATATTGTTGTTGTTAAAACTGGTTTATTAATAGAGAAAGCTAAAAGTTGTAATTAGTGGGAGATTATTTTGGCCACTTACTGCATTTTTTCTTGGAGCTGTTGATTCACAACATTTTTAACAAAAACTAAGGACCTCTTTGATGAAAGCTATGGGCTTTGCCTCCAGAAAATTCACACATGCATTTATTCATACAACTATATGTACAATTTCAGGAGTTTCTATTCACTAGAATTCTTCCAGAGATCCTAGTCTGAGAACACATACTCAAGATAAATTCATCTAATTCATGTGTCTTAAATAGCAATGATTTATATTGCTAGTCATCTTTTCCCTTATGATTTGTTTTATATCTGGACTCTAATTATCAAAGGGGAGGAATAAAGGAAATGTTCAAGAAATTCATCATGGTCAAAAGAAACCTCTTTTCCCCCTTTATCTTCAGGCTATTATTTCTAGACCAGAGCACTATTGTTCATGCTGTACTGTTCACTGGCTACCAACCAGACAGAGGATACTAGTCTAGGCCATTGCACAATTTCATCTTCCTCTGGGCTGTTATGTAATTAAAATAATTTCAACCCACTCTCTTGAAGATTTTTTTCTACAGGCAGTTGTAAAAATATAGAAGCTGAAAAGCAAATAAAGGAACAAAAATATAACTTGTTTTCTTTCTTTCTTTTTTATTGTGAAAGAAATTACTCATTATTGACTAGTTACTTATTTAATTTCAAGATTCAAATGTGGTTTCTTATGTATTCTGTAGTGGCATAAAATTCCCATTGGTTTAAAATGGTCATCTTCCAAGAGTGCACCAAAGTGGCCGGATCTTAAACATGTCTAAAGCAACCACCCTTTTCCAGGTATAAATGCATAGTGCAGCCAACTTAGTAATTTATTTTCCCCTGGAACTCTCATATCTGAGGATATCTGTAAGTGCATCGGAAGCTATTTATACATTCTGTACATAGGTAGTAACTTTTATCAACATTCTACCCCACTGAGAAGCAAAGTTAAATAGGTTCTGCTTTACAGCAGGTCAGTGGCAGTATTAGAATAAACCTTTAAGCCTCAATCCAGAATCACAAGTTAACTACACACCATACACCTTGCCACTGTGCATATATATAAACACTGGTTACACTTGAAATCAATTCCATGGTTCTGCTGCTGCTGCTTTAGCTGAAAGCTTTGTAGTATTTAGCTATCCACAGTCCTGCCTTATGATTCATCTTGTTGTTTATAGATTCCTCATGATTTGAAAATGAGGATATTATTTGATGTACAAAATTTAACTTTTCTTTGTGCTTTTCTGTATAATTGCTTGTTGGCATGAAAAATATACTAGACAAAGACTCTTATTTGCAATGAGAAGAACTGGGGAAGAAGGGGGTGGGACTGATCTGAGCTCACTGGGAGTAACTAGTGAGTACAGGGGAGCCTTCATGTACCTTGAGTCTGACCTCTGCTACGAGGGGCCACACTCGGCACTGGAAGGAAGGTTGGTAGAGAAACAGTGAGTGCTTTCTGTTGTTGGTAAGCAGAAACCTGTTTATCTGGCTTCTCCTGGACTGTGTGCCACTCTTGCTACTAGAGTTCAGAAATACTACTCATTGCTATGGGAGAGGGGAGCATAATAAAAGTCTTATGTAATTATTAAAGGCACCCTCTATCTTATCAAATTTTTACATTAAAAAGGAGCCCTTCACCTTCCAATTCTTATGCATTGGTCTACAATTCATTTTATCACAAGCAATAAAAAATATTTTAGCATGCACTTATACATATAATCATTATATAGATATATAAAGAAATATAAAATATACATTCACAAATTATGTTTACTCCTACATCAGTGTATTATGTTACAAAACATGCACAGAAATAGAAATTAAGAAAGGTGTGATAAAAATTATTTAAACATTATTTGTAAATAAATGTTATGAGTTAACCTTTTATATTATGATGAAAAAATGTTACTTTTAACAATTTTATTGAGATAGGATTCACATACCATACAGTTGACTCATTTCAGTATACAATTCAATGGCTTTTAGTATATGCACACAGTTGTGCAACCATCAGTGACAGTCAACTTTATTTTTTATTGAAGTATAGTCAGCTACAATGTGTCAGTTTGATGTACAGCATGTTTCAGTCATACATATACATACATATACACATTTTCATATTCTTTTTCATTATAGGTTACTGCAAGATATTGCATATAGTTCCCTGTGCTATACAGAAGAAATTTATTTTATCTGTTTTATATATAGTAGTTAATATTTGCAATTCTCAAACTCCCAATTTATCCCTTCCCCCCCATTTCCCCCAGTAACCATAAGTTTGTTTACTATGCCTGTTAACTGGTTTCTGTTTTATAGGTAAGTTCATTAGTGTCTTCTTTCTTTCTTTTTTGTTTAGATTCCACATATGAGTGATATCATATGGTATTTTTCTTTCTTTTTCTGTTTTACTTCACTTAGAATGATGATCTCCAGATTCATCCAAGTTCCTGCAAATGGCATTATTTTATTCTTTTTATGGCTGAGTAGTATTCCATTATATAAATATACCACAGTACCACAGTTTCTTTATCCACTCCCCTGTTGATGGACATTTAGGTTGTTTCCTTGTCATGACTATTGTAAATAGTGCTGCTATGAA
This sequence comes from Camelus ferus, assembly GCF_009834535.1. NCBI lineage: Eukaryota > Metazoa > Chordata > Mammalia > Artiodactyla > Camelidae > Camelus > Camelus ferus. The sequence continues at coordinate 49,720,454 of NC_045702.1, read as the reverse complement.
CATTGGGGTGCATGTATCTTTTTGAATTAGAGTTCCCTCTGGATATATGCCCAGGAGTGGGATTGCTGGATCATAGGGTAAGTCTATTTTTAGTTTTTTAACAAATCTCCAAACTGTTTTCCATAATGGCTGCACCAAACTACATTCCCACCAGAAGTGTAGGAGGGTTTCCTTTTATCCACACCCTCTCCAGCATTTATCATTTGCGGACTTTTGAATGATGGCCATTCTGACTGGTGTGAGGTGATACCTCATTGTAGTTTTGATTTGCATTTCTCTGATAATTAGCAATATTGAGCATTTTTCATGTGCTTATTGTCTATTTATATGTCTTCATTGGAGAATTGCTCGTTTAGTTCTGCCCATTTTTGGATTGGGTTGTTTGGGGTTTTTTTCTTATTAAGTTGTGTGAGCTGTTTATATATTCTGGAAATTAAGCCCTTGGCAGTCTCATCTTTTGCAAATATTTGCTCCCATTCCATAGTTTGTCATTTTGCTTATGGTTTCTTTTGCTATGCAAAAGCTTGTAAGTTTAATAAGGTCCCATTTGTTTATTTTGCTTTTATTTCTATTGCCTGGGTAGACTGCCCTAGGACAACATCGCTAAGATTTATGTCAGAAAATGTTTTGCCAATGTTTTCTTCCAGGAGGTTTATAGTGTCTTGTCTTATATTCAAGTCTTTAAGTCATTTTGAGTTTATTATGTATGGTGTGGGGGAGTGTTGTAACTTCATTGATTTATATGTGGCTGTCTAGTTTTCCCAACAACACTTGCTGAATAGACTGTGTTTTCTTCATTAATATAGTCAATTTTAGAACATTTTCATCACCCTTCCCCCAAAACTCTGTGCCCATTAGCAATAATTCCCCACTGCCCCTGCCTCAACTCGAGGGAACCACTAATCTTTTTTTCTGTCTCCATAAGTTTGTCTATTCTGGACATTTTATATAAATGGAATTGTACAATACAAGGTCTTCTGTGACTACCTTTTTCACTTAGCGTATTTTCAAAGGTGCATCTGTGCTACAGCATGCATCAGTGCTTCATTATTTTTTTCAAATATATAACACAGTTATTATTAACTTTAGTCACCATGCTGTCTATTAATTATATCCCCAAGATTTATTTATCTTATATCTGTTAAGTTTGTACCTTTTGACCACCTTTGCCTCCTCCCCACCAACCATCAGCTTGTCTCTGTGGCTCCCTGGCCGGGCTTGCTGGGATCCTGATGAAGCATCACTGCATGCTGCTGCCCTGGTCCTCGAAGGCCTACTGGGGACGCTCGCGAGGGGAGATGCGCAGTTGCAGCAGCGCAGGGCTCCTCGCCCCGCCCAGCGGCCCGCGGCGCGCCAACACAGGTGGCACCAACTCCTTCACCACCTCCTAGGCGCTGTGTGGGTACCTGCACTGTTTCCTGTACCGTTTGTGCCAGGCCAGCCCTGAGCTGAACGTGACAAGGTTGCAACGGGTGCATATTTAGTCAACAGAGAGCCCACTTTTGGGGGTGTATGTTGAATTCTCTGAGATGTGGGAAGCTGGTGATTAACAAAGACTTCGCAGAGGAAGGAGTGTAGGAGGAAGAGGAATTTTACCGTGTAAAGGAAAGAGAAGGAGGCAGCAGAACATCCCAGGTCACGTGAAGCAAGCAAACTGCGCTGTTCAGCGTCAGGAAGAGGCGCTTCACACAGGTGCTACTCACCATCTCTGATGGCGAGAAGTTTGAGCAGCTGATCAGCATTCACTCTTCTTATCCCTAGGGGGGTGAAGACCAGGCCGAGTTTCTCTTGCTAGTTTCTGAGGAGCTGCATGACTCTCTGCCACGCGCTACAGTGAGCGCAGTGAGGAAGCCAGGAGTTTGCAAGAACAGAACTGGGTTTAAGGATGCGAGGAGCACAGGGCTACCAGCTGAAGAAATGTTTTACTTTTTTCCAAAATAGAAGGAACCAGTATGTCAGGAAGCCTGGGCGTGGGAAGAAACCTGCGTTTGACAATTTCTTTTGGGGTCCAGGTGTGAGTACTTTCTTGACTCTAAAGTGGGTGGTGAGCTACAGATCAGGTGACCTGTGGCCTCATGCGGACTCGCTAGGAGGTGTGATGGGGTGGGCAGCCCGGTGGGGGCTTCCTCTTGGTTTTTCCAGGGCCGTGGGGGCCTGAAGCTACTGCCTCACCGCTTGAATCACCGAAGGTCATTAAAGGATGATGGTCTTGGTGCCACATCACGTCTGTAACGCAGCTGCAGCCTCCCTGATAGTGGCGCTTCACCGGCCCGTGGTCTGCGTGCCCCCCGGTCACGCGCTTGCGCAGCAGGCCCTGGCCCGGGCCGGAAGTAGCTCTGCCTCCCAGGTGGGAACAGGCTCTGGTTTCTCTCCGCCTCTGCCGGCCGCTCCTCAGAGAGGCGGCCTCCATTTTGGCTTGACCTGCTTCAGAGCCAGGCTCCACCACCGGCACTGGGCCTGGACCGACAGTCAAGGACTCTCAGTTTGTATTTTCCAGGCGGGAGACGTTTGTGTTCCTCCTTTCCCGGTGTTGCTAGACTACCCAATGTTTTTACTTTTTAGAAATGCCTACAAGTGTTGCTCCGGTTTGGAATGTTCTGTTAAATCGTGGAGACGGAGGTAGAGTTTGGGCAGCGTCTATCCCTCCCACAGGCTCCTGGGGGAGCTGGAGCCCGCCTGTGCCTTTGGCCCTGGATGGATGTCGGCGCGGGAGGCCTGTCGCCCAGCTTCTAGACCTGAAACCACAGGTCACACTGAAAATTGGGTATTTACAGCACACAAGAGACACCCGGCCGGCTCTCTCATTTTATTTGTAATATTTCTGGGATGTTTGAGGCTTCACACAACTTTGCAAGGGCTCTGCCCACCTGATATGACCTTGGAGCTACGTGGACTCAGTGAAAAGCTTCTGTTTGCGTGCTTCGGGAACAGACCACTCATCTGGTCGTGGGGACTGTCCGAGTCTGGGCGACCTGGCCCGAATGAGCGGCTTTTTGCTTTTTGACCTCTGGCTTCCCAGAGAAGCTAGTTGCCCAGGCTGTCTGCAGGTAAGTCAGAGGTTTTGACCCGGCTAGTTTCAAACGCTTCTAGAGACTTCTGCCTATACCCTCCTTGCTTTCCCTTTCCCAATAACCTGATTAACCAAGTTCTCTAAAACCTAGGACTTACCTCCTCCTTCGTAAGGTGTGTTGTATGTTAAATGTATGGCTTCAACATTTTGTAACCAGCTTCTCTATGGGGCACATTTAACCATCCACCAACCAGTTCTTTCCAGAGGAGCGGGGTCGGGGTGGGAGGAGGGCGGCCTGTTGTTGGCCTGCAGGTGTCCCTTTTGGGGAGCTACCGGCCACTTTGCTCTTGTTTGGTCTATGACCTTGGCAAAATAAATAGACTTGTTTTTTGTTTGTTTTTAATTTAAAGACGCTAAGACTTAATTCAGTAAAGTTTATTCTAAGGGAATATTTATACTTTTACACTTTTTTAAAGTGACTATTTTATGAGCTTGATGTTCAATACTTACGGTTTCCCCTGAAAATAGAAAATATGATTGTGATTTTGTGAATGAGGAAAAAACAAAACAAAACAAAAACTTTGTTATGACTGGATAGCATTCCATTGCATAGATGTTTTATTTATCCATTTATCAGTTGGTGGACATATGGGTTGTTTGTACTTCTGGCTGTTATGAATAGTGCCGATACAAACATTCATGTATAAGTTTTTGTGGTACGTATATTTTCATTTCTTATAGGTATATATGTATTATTGAAATTGCTGGGTCATGTGGTACCTTTAAGTTTAAGCTTTTAAGAAACTGCAAAACTTTTTCAAAGTGTCTGCATCATTATATCTCCTCACCAGCAGTGTATGACAGTTCCAGTTTTTCCACATCCTTACCAACACTTGTTATTATCTATCTTTTTAAAAATTATATACCATTCTAGTTGGTGTGAAGTTGCATCTCATTGTGGTTTTGATTTGCAAATCCCTGACAGCTAATGATGTTGGACACCTTTTCTTGTGCTTATTGGCCATTTGTATATCTGTTTTAGAGAAATGTTTATTCAGAAACTTGATTCATTTTTAAATTTTTTTTTTTTAATTGAGGCATAAGAATGCCTTATATATGCTGGGTTTAAGTCTCTTATCAAATACGGTTTGCAGATGTTCTCTCTGGTTTGTGGGTTATCTGTTTACTTGATGGTGTCCTTTGAAGCACAGAAGTTTTTATTTCTGATTATATCTAATTTATGTGGTATGGGCAGCTTTTCTTTCGGTCTTAATATCTAAGAAGATTTACTTCTATATTTCTTGTAATTTGTAGTTTTAGCTCTTGTATTTCTGTGATACATTTGGGCTTAAGTTTTGTGTACAGTGTGAACAAGGGGTTCAGTTTCATTCTTTTGCATGTGGATTTGCAGTTGTCCCAGCTTCTTTTGCTGAAAGACTATTTCCCTCACTGATTCGTTTTGGCACCCTTGGTGAAAATCAGTTGACTGTAAATGTAAGGGTTTATTTCTGGATTCTCAGTTAAGTTCCATTGATCTATATGTCTATCCTTATGCACACTGTTGTGATTACTGTAGTTTTGTATTAAGGTTTGAACTTCGACTCCTTAGGATATCTCAGAGAGAGTTTACTTTATGACCCTTGATGCAGGGACTGAGTGTAAATGTTACTGCCTATCCATACATCAAATAGTAAAATAGTTAATTTGCTTTCTTGTTTTTTAATTTAAAAATTAAATATGATAGAAGGTTTGCTTTATTTTCCTGCACTCACTGGATTCATATGTATTCCTCACTTTGGAGACCACTGCTCTCAGGTACCGTATTTAGGTTCTGTTATGCACTCTACTGGTTTTTAGCCGAAAGTCATCAACCAGTGACTCATCCCTACTTCAGGCCCCAAGATATTACTGAATTGCTTGTACACACCCAGTAACATCTCCAGGATAGTAGGCTTTCTCTGAAACTTCATCTCTATCACCCTGTTCTATGGTTCTAATAGGATAAAATGATTATTCCAGTACACTGATGAATTAAAAACAAAATACTAGAGAATATCTTAGTGACCTAGAGTTGATGATTTTGGATTTACTGAAGTGTTTTCTGACACAATGTGAAGAAGAAAAAAGAAACTTAAATTACTTTGGAAAAAAATTAGGTACATTTATCAGCTCAGTCAAATAAATTAGAGTTGGATATTTTCCCCTAATCTTAGACTAGAAGCAGTTATATTTCTCTGATATAGTGTATGTGCATTGTCAACATTTAGTGAGCCTTTGCTGTATTCTGGGCTCTAGGTTTGGGACTGGAAATATGACAGTGCAGTTGGGTTTCTGTTCACAGGTAGCCTGTATCTGGTAGTCTCTCTCTGTCCAAATCAGTATCCATTTTTGTCACCTTAACATATTTAACCTCTTAAAATATTGAGATTGTAATAAAGTGTAACATTTAAAATAAAGTTAAAATGTATGGTTATTAGGTAATTTGGAAAATACAGGGCAACCAAAATAAGGAAATAACTATAAATCAATCATATTATCAGTATTTAGAAATAACTGCCTTTAAATATCTTTGTTTCTTTACATAGTTTCTGAAAGTTTGCATATTTAAATTTATTTTTTCTTCTGTTACAAATCGAGTTTCCAGTATCCACTTTTCTGCACTAATTTCTCAGTCCTTTCTATATCACTGTTTTCTCACGGAGATGAATTTCATGACAATATGTTGAAATTCTAAAGAAAAAATATATTTAATTGTACATTTTATTATATTTATCAATCAGTGCATTTTGATGCAAATTAATTGATATCTTAGGAATATATGAACTAAGAGTAAATTAGCATAAACTTGATAAAAAATAGTTTTTTGTGCTTATTTTGATTATTTCTTTTCTCATCTACTTTTTCTTTTTTCTCTCCCTCACTTTTTTCTTTTTGTATTTTCCAATTAAACTTAGTCTTTTCAATAAAACCACTTGTATGTAATAATAATATTGGTGTTTTATATGGGCCAATATACAAAACATTTAAAATTTATTTTTAATGTATTCATATACAGAGAAAATAATAGATTATAGTAATGAACATCCATAACATCCAGCTTGAGAAATAAAGTGTAATATAGACAATTTCCTTTGTATCTCTTTACTGTTTCATTCCCCACCCATCCCATCTTTTCTGAATTTGCTTTTTATTTTTCCCATGCATTTCTTTATATTTTTATTACATTCACATATATTTAAGCAATATAATTTGCATATCTTAGACTTAAATATTGACTTCGTATACATTTTTTGTTTGTATTTTTCACTCACCATCTTACTGTAGGTTTACTGTCCATCTTCTCTTTTACTAAATATTAGTCCGTTGTTCTTTAAAGTGATTGTAACAGTCTATTCTGCAAGCAGTCTATGCATTACTCTTGTGCTTTATTTTCAGTAATGCTTGATATCAAAAGGCTTTTAAATTTCTAATCAATCTGTTGAGCATAAAATGGTATCTCATGGTGGTTTTAATTTGCATTTTGCTGATTACCAGTAAGGTTGTTTCTATTCATATATTTGTTGACTTACTGAAATATTTCATTATCTGGGAATTTCCTATTTATACTTTTTGTTCATTTTTCTGTTCCTTTTTATTTTTAGGAGTTACGTATGTAATGTAGACATTAAACATTGCTTTATTCTATGCTTTGCAAGTATTTACACCCAATTTCTGGCTTGTGTTTTTCTGGCTTATGATAAACAGAAGTATGTGGATTTCTTTCCTTTCCCAAATTTAGAGTGATATTCTCCACCTTTTTTCATAAAACTTTAAAAATTGTGCATTTTACATTTCAGTTTTTAATACATTTTTCATTGTTTCTTGCATGTAGTATTAGGTAAGTGTGTAAATTCATTGTTCCCCTTATGGATAACCAGTGTTCCCAAAATCATTTGTTGTATTTCTTATTTACCTGCTACTCTGTAGATCATCTCTGTGATATGTGGAGTGTCCATATACTCATGGGTCTGTTTGTAGGCTCTTTCCTCTACTCCATCAATCTATTCTTGAGCTAATATTCTACTGTCTTAAATAATTCAGCTTTTAGTATGTGTAAATACCAGGCAGGGCCTATGTCCCCAACTTACTATTTTCAAAATTCACTTGGCTGTTCTCTGCCTTTGCTTTCCTATGTAAAATTCAAAATCAGCTGAAACATTCTAGAAATTGCAGATTAATTTGGGAAGAACTATTATCTTTATATTGATTTTATCACAAAATACAGTGTATCTATTCATCTACTTGTTTACATCTCTGACTACACTGTGATCAGCATATATGATCTGAATGATTTTAAATCCTCTTTTTCAGTAAAATGTATATAACAAAAAATTACCATTTTAACCATTTTTAAGTGTACAGTTTAGTGGCATCAAGTATATTCACATTGTTTTACAACCATCACCAACCACTGTCCATCTCCAGAACTTTTCATCTTCCCAAATCGAAACTCTGTACCTTTGAACAGTAAGTCTCCCGTTTCCCCCTTTTCCCAGTCCGTGGCCACCACCATCCTACTTTCTGTCTGTATGAGCTTAATTACTCTAGATGTGTCATATAAGTGGAATCAAACAGTATTTGTTGTTTGTGACTGGCTTATTTCACTTAGCGTGGTGTCCTCAAGGTTTTTCCATGTAGTAGCACGTGCCAGAATTTCCTTTCTTTTCAAGGCTGAATAATATTCCATTGTAAGTACTAATTCTTTTAAGTTTGTTGACACTAGCTTTCTTGTATTAGTCAATTTTGTAATTGTTACGTGTGTGCTTGAAAGAATATGTTTGACTGCAAATTTCACTATATCACCAAGGAGTTGTGTTATTCAAATCTTCTGTAACCTTACTCATTTTGTTATATATTTGTTATAACCTTCCATGATGTGGATTTTTCTTTATAGTTTTTCTTTATAGTTCTGTCAATTTATGCTTTTTACATTTTGAGCCTGTGTTATTTTAGGGTTTTTTTCCTTGGTTAATTGAGCTTTTATTTTATATATACTCCTATGTGATCCCTAATATTTCCCCCCAAAGTCTGTTTCATCTGATTTTAATATGGCTGCACAAAGCTTTTACTTCTTTTTGTTGTTGTTAGTATTTTTATTCTGCGTCTTCATAGACCTTTTAATTTAATCTTGATCTGCCAGAAATTGTATCCTTTCTGTTTTTGAAATTCTCTTTGTCTTCATCTTTTAACTGGTAAATTGAGTACCTTCCCGTTAACTGTGTTTAGTGATATGTGGGTATTTGTTTCTAGGATCTTATTTTTGTGGAAATTATATTTGTACAGCTTTCTCAGTGCTTCATTTTTTTCTCCATTTATTTTTAGACTAATTGCTTCTTGTTTTTTTCTCTTTGTCAAACATTTTTCTCTATTTTAAAGTTATGTACATTATTTCTATTTATTTAATAGCTATTTTAAAATTATTAACATTCATGTTTAGCTTTAAAAAGCCTAAAATTAACCACTATTTCTACCCCATCCTGAATAATACAGAGACTTTAGAACATGTAAATTCCCACTAGCCCTTGGCATGTTACAAGATAATCTTAAGGAATATTTATGATTCTAATTTTCTGTAAAAGCAAGACTTCTTAAATTTAAAACATTGTGAACCAAAAAAGAAAATTCAACTTGCTCATAATGACAGGCATGGAGGAACATATATTCTTTAAAGAAATAGCTTTAAAAGCAGAATTTTAATATTTTTTCTAATTATTTTCCCATGATATATATATTGTTTACTTTTAGGTCATATCTTTTATTAAACTAATTCAAATAATTCTGATTATGATTTATGATAACTGTGTTTGCTTTTGCTGAAATTGCATGGTGATATTGATTATAGCACACAATGAGTAATATGTCTGGAAGCAAATGTAACATCTAGAACAAAATGAAAACCCAGAAGCCATAAAATAGATCCCTGAGCAGTGACAACAAGAAAGCAAAAGAAAACTAAACAGAAACAAAATTTAAAACTCACTGCTACTACAAAAAAATAGAGCCTTGAAGTCTCCTCAGTCCAAGGACTTAACCACCCCGTGCTCTCCATTAGCAAGCCACTCCCAAATATTTAACTCTAAGCAAGAATATTGTGCTTGCCATACAGAGACCTATTCCTACCCACTTTCCAAGTGACTGGCTGTGGCTATCCCTCACAACTGAGAAAAGCCCAGGCCCCAATAACATTGACATCTTACTAGGCATCATTAAAGAATTTATAAAATAGTTGCATAAAACTCTTCTGTGAAAGTAATGTGCAGCTTTTATCAGTGGAAGGAGACATGATGTTCAGGCATAGTGGCCTTAGGCCACTTCCCATGAGGTTGTCTTACCCATCTCAGTGACCTGAAAGAATGTCCCTGAATGGCAGTCTAGCAAAGTAACCAATCAAAACAAGGTCCCTGGTAAAATCACCTGGGGGAAAAAAAAAAGACTATGCATAAGAAACAGGCTCAAAATAATATGTGTATTTAAAAGACATTTTCATAAAAAATGCGTTTGTGGGGGTGAGGGCATGTTTATTATTCACTTAAAGAAATGACACATTTTCCAACGGTGCTTAACAAATGAGAGGTTAATTTGGGTATCCTTCTAACTTTTACGTTCTGAACTGTTCAACATTTTATTTTTCTAATGATGCAAGAGAGAAACATGTGCATACTTACATACTTAGAAGTATAGAAAATAACCATGAAAAAATTATCTCATTAAAATTGCTAATAGAAAAAAAGTTTAGTGACACACTTCAATTTTAGCTACAACAGAAAAATATTATCTTACTTTTCAACCTCATGAAGGAAGCTTTTTATTAGTGAGGAGTAATATCTATCTGAAAGTGGCCTCCCGTTTTGTGATGCTTTGGTCACTAATATGTACCATAATAATGTGTGCCTTACTGGATTGTCAAGATTTGCCCTAAACATTAAAAGCCATATTCCATTTGTAAAAGTGTATAATTGTAGTCAATTCTTTTGAAAGCGAATAAACTTTTCTCTCTATTATAGTCCTTTTTTTGGCAGCAGGTTCAGACGTATTTGACCCATGTCTGCTCTTAGAGCCAGTGATTATGAATCTGTCCTAATGAAGTGTCTGAAAGTTTCAACTGTTTATTTTAAATAACATTTGCCATTTTTCTTAATTAAGGTTTTAATATCGGTGATATGCAGAAAGTTTGGAAACCACATAAAAGTACAGAGGAAAAACAATTCTCAAATCACTCATTTCCCTCAGCTCTTGGCTCCATCACTAAATAATTTCAGAGTACCGTACTTTGATAATTGTTTTGTCTGTTCTCTGTTTTCTTATATTTTTCATTAGCCATTCCTTGGATCTTTCTGTTATGATTGCTTACAACATGCTTTCTTGTTTTGTCTTTTCCTTATAGTGAGATCTTAAGGATGGCTGTGTATCTCCTTTCTATTCATGTACTTATTCAACATATATTTACGAACACCTATTGTACATGTGAAATATTGCGTGGGAATATAAGAGTCAGTAAGCAAAGCTCATATCCTTACAGAACTTACTAATGAGGGATAAAGTGCTTGAATTTTGGGTGTCAACCCATAATATCAGGAGCCATTCTTAATTCACCTTCCTGTCTATACAACCCAGCATGGGATCTGTTTCCCATCTGCGTGCACAATAGATAATAGATGGACACTTACATGTGGTGAGTAATATTAACTACTATTGAACAGATATTTATTTGGGACCTGTATTGTCAATTCCTGGTAGGAGAGATTGGATAAGTAGGATTTTGCTTGACTGGTTGTGAAATTCTGTATTGAGATGTAACATTTGTATCATGGTCAAGAGTTAGCAAACTGTTATTCCATTACTCAAAGCTTCCTTTGAAGCCCAAGTGAAGCCAGAAATAGGCTTTATTAAGAAAGAAAGAAGGTAGTGGTGGTATTTACATGGAGCTCTTACAATATTCAGCTATTCATTAAGAGATAAAACATTTACTAACCCGTCATCTAAAACATGCTTATATTGTTCAAAAAAACCATGGCCTTAACTACCAAGTGTCTATTTCATATTCTTAATGTGCAAATAATTGTTTAGCTTCAAGCATAAGAAAAGATATAAAATGCAGTAGAAAATAAGTTCACAGATGAGTTAGATCCAGTTGTGTGTCAAAAGCTTTCAGTATACGTGGAAAGATGATTTCTCACACACAACATATCTAGAGCCTTTCCCCGACTCTTCATCTGGGTAATTTGGTTTATCCTTAACGTCTCAAATTAAATGTCACTTTGTTAAATGGAATTTCCCTCAATCTCTAAATCAGTTTCTTCTTTACAGCTTTTCATGATACTCTGCATTTTTCTCATATAGCACTCATTATATTTATAATTACATTATATTTAGAAATATTTAGTATCTGTCTCCTCACTAGACAATAAACATGAAGTCTCAACACACCAGCAAAGTGTCTGGCTCAGAGTATGAGGTCAATGAGTAGTTATTGCATGCAGTAACTCTAATGTATGAAAGATGATGGCAGGGAAAAGGAGAGAAAAACAATGTGTGATGGGAATGTAATGGAAAGAGAAAGAGCATTCAATATGTGAGCTTAAAAAGGTTCCGTGTAAAATCTGAAGTGGACTCTAAAGGATGTGTATGAGTAGCTTCATAGACAAACCTGGAGGGGGTGATGCAGAAAAGACAGATTGGAAACATGAATAATCAGGGCCAGCATAGCATATCCATTAGACACTGTGCCCAGAACTCATGATACTTTAATGGACCCACAAAATACTTTAAATGTTAAAAGATTTTTAGGCAAAAAAAATAGAGAATATCATAATAATGATTTCAGTATATACCAATACTAGCATAAAATATAATTTTGAATATTTTTTATGGAGGAAGGAGCCCATGAAAGTCAGAATGCAGCCCTGGGAATGACATATTTGTTACATAGTAGATAGAATTTTGGCTAGAATCTGAAAAAGGAATAGAGACTCTAACATTGAGAATTCAGGTTGGTGTCAGGTCAAGGGAAGCCCAGAAGACAGGCTGAGGAGGTTCTTCCAACTTTACCTTCAGAGACTTTCTGTCAGCTTTTGCTTGCAGGATGGCTTTAGGACAAGAATTATTGCAGGAAAGAATAGGATGTGTTGGTTTTAGAAGCAGGACAAATAATTGAGGGCCTTGGATTATTTTAGATCTGTTTTAAAGAATAGTTTTTAGTAGAAAGAGACAGAAAGGATGGGTGTTATAATCATCAAGGTATATATTTACCCATGCATTGTAGATCATATGCAGAAAAGCTCATTTTCCCCATAGAAAACTCCCAAAGCCGTAATTACGCATTTGCATTCCCTCTGTAGTGAGAGGATCCCTCCTATCCTACATGGTCCCCATGTCAAACCTACTGCTGTATCCTTAGGAAACTGAACATGGAGACACTGAAGGAAACAAGAGATTTAGAGTCTTGTAGAAGTGTTACAACTATTATAACTAAAACTACATCCTGACCAAATCATTCTAGTCATCAAAGCAAATGTCCGGAATGTGATTATGTGACAGATACCTTCCAGTTGATTGATGGCTCAGTTATTCTGCAGAGCAAAATGGAGGTAACAACATATACACATACATTAATTCTAACTTACTTTAAAGTTAATTTTAAATGATTCTTTTTTCTAAATTGGAAAATCTCTGCCTAAAGTCTATAGCTAAGTGTATATTCGTAATCATAGCTTGCATATTTATATACAGAGAAAGTCACAATGACATAAAACCAGGTAATATGCATTGAATACAGTTGTGTTGTACGTGGATTTGTTAGCATTCTCATTAAGTGAATAATTTGTACACTTAGGGTGTACCAAGCCTTGTGCTAGGGGAGCACTGAGCCTAACAAGGCGGTTAAGGCAGAGCCTTAGGAGCCATGATGTTTGCATCTGGTCTTGAGAGTGTAAATACTAGCCAGGTAGATCAAAGCAGAAGAGCAGGTACATTTTTTAAAAACTATAGGAATTAGACTTGTATTTAAAAGACTTTGTTAACCTTTTGGATATTAGTTTCCTTATCCATGATATGTGCTGATCATGTTTTGTATCACTGTTCAGCTGTTTTCCATGTTTGCTGACAACATGGAAAAGGAAAGAAACAAAAATCAGCACAAAGGTAATGAATTCCCTGATGTTGAAGAAAGAGGAAATACTCACTGTGAAATACTGATGTTAAATTAATTGCCTATCTATGTTTTAGAGGTTGTTTTTTTGGAGACAAGAATAGACCAAGTTGAGTCTTCTGGGAGCTTCAGAATTCTGGCTCTTTGATTTGCTAACTTGAGAAGTATGAAGAATAGTAATGTTGTTAAGTCACTGAGATTATATTGAATACTTTATAAAGAAACTAAAACTTTTTATAGTGTTGAGATTATACCATGCAACCTCCAAAACATTCGTCATTCTGTACCATCATATGAAGACTGAAGGGTGTCAAATAAGTCAATTAATTGGCCATTTTTAGGCTCCTATATATTTCATTGACAATATTACTGAAATAAATTCAAGATAGAATTGACAGAATTGAGCCACCTTAGCAGTTTGAAAGCAGTTGAATTGTTCTCCCACTTTGCATGGCACCACTAGTTCTGGGGCTGTCTTCAAAATGTTGATATCAAGATAGGAATTAAGTCTAAGTCGATGTTCCTCTTGAGGTTAAAGTTCTGCTTCTTTCAATCAGTTTGAACTGACAGGCCTCCTGCCATCACCTCCTCCTTAGCCAGGCAGACTGGCCCTGGCCGTCAGTGTGAAAACATCTGTTGAATGGATTTATTGAGTAGATCTTGTTTTTTTTCCTCCCTTTCTCTATTTTTTTTTTCTTCACACCGTTTATTATGTCTCTGACCTGATGAACTTAATTTGTTGACATGTCGCTCTCAGTGTCTCCCTTAGTGCTTGTCTCATGTTTCTTTCTACTGTGCTCTTTTCTTGGCAACAGCCCTTCCTGGAGCCCCAGCACACACGTGCACTCTCGGTGCACCAAGCTCAGCTGGCTGCGATTGGCATGGACGGATTAGAGAAACATCGCCTTATCTCCAGGACTCATTCCTCTCCCACTGCCTCCATTGTACCTCACCCAGCAATGGACCGCCCCCTCCTGCCTGGCTCTGCAACTGGTGAGAATCCCTAAAGACTTTCCCTAATAAGCAGGCTAAATGCACTGGTCTTGTGGGATTAAGCGATTTAAATGCTCTGAATAACTCCAATAGCAGAACACTCCATTTTAACCCATTGCAACCCAAATTTTATGAGGTTATATTGGCCACAAGACAAATAGGACATCTGATAAATCTTGGCTTAGTATTAATAGCCTCATAAATTGTTATCATTCATGGGCCTGGAAAACACATCAACAGGTGCATGAGTCCCTTTTGGAAACACAAATCCCTACCACATTCTTTAGCAGTATTCCTCAGTCTTTTCCCTCTGGTAGTCTCGGCCACTGGGAAATTTATAACGCCCGCTTCATTTGACTCCAGAGAGTGCTCCTCCTCCAGTTTGTTTATGTTGTTGTTTTGTTTATTTCACTGTTTCCTTCTGACTTCCCATACAAATGACTCATAGGAGACAATGGTACCAAGGCAAAGCTTGTTTAATTCTAAATACGTTAGTTCCATTTCCATCGGTTGTAGCACCGATGCGTGGGCCATTTGACCACCCTCTTCCTTTGCCCACAGTTGTGTTTGATATTTCAGAACCTGGCTAGAAAGGAAAACAAACCTGGTAGTTCCAAGGCCAAAGGAAGGTCATGTCTGGAACACACACAAAAAAGGGGTGCTATTCCCTCATTAAAAAAGCTGTGCTGTAACTATCCATATGGATAAATATTCTTTTATATATGCTGGACCCTGTTCTTGTTCCATGCTCTCAGGCTGTGGCTGATCCAGTGAAACATTTTCTAGCCCTAAGGAGCTCATAACCTGAAAGTAGCAAAGGGATAATTCATGTGTACCTTCCCCCAGAGTCTCTCACAGGTTATCTGATTTATTTTTGAATCAGTTTTTAGAATTCAGAGTTTGTTTTTGTGGCTTCTATGACCTCAAGCAACCTTTGTGCTTGGAAAAGTTAAAATACTTTTTCTCAAATCACATTCCCAAGCCTTGATGTCATCTTTTATTTAAAAATCAATGAATGAAATGGCCAAGTTATTTAACTTTGATAGACATCTTTAATAAGTATGCATAGGAGCTACTTTTTGTAACATGTTATACCACAAGCCAGCATTCCATACTAGGAGCTACAATCTGAGTATATTTTTATATATTTCGTTTACCACGTTAGCCACTTCCTCTGATCCCCCTGCTTCTTGGAGCAAAGCAGACCTGCCCCGGTATCCCAGATGACCCAGGATTGTAGCCCAGTATCAGTGGAAGCTGCTTGGATCAGTCATGCCTGGTTTTATCCCTGGTCTTCAGAGGATTTTTGCTCAAAGCCAGATACATGATGTAGAGAAATACTTTTTGTAGATAATCAGAGCAGTAGCCTTTAAGAATTACTTCTCAGTTCTTTTTCACTAAAAATGTTTTTCATTCAGCCAGAAGCTTTCAGAGACACACTAACAACCATCCTATTGTAATGCCGGTTCCATTCATTCAGAATCATTTCCTTAATTTAAAAGTGAGCTCGATTATAAAGTTTCATGTGCTGTTTCCACGTGTGCTGCTGTCTGCTATTGTAATCCTACTGATAGTTTCTTTTCTTGGTTAAGAAGGGTGGCCCTTTCCAAACATGCTTTGGTTTCCTGTCCTTTTATGTGTCCCTTCAATATGAATGAAGCAAGACCTCTGATTATTAGAACAACCCTATTAGTTTGAGAAAACATGTTGCCAGATGAACAGGGTTTGCGGGCCTTGAAGGAACCCAGGTTAAAGGGTGGCCCACAAAGCAAATAACGTAGCGTGACATAAACATAACCTAATCCTTCAAAGCGGAGACTGGGTCATTTCAGATGATTAGTTTCTTTCTCATAATGTCAACATCCTAGTATTTACCAGAGTTTAGATTCCAAACACAAATAGGGGAATGAACTTGAGTTTATTTTCATATTTAATGTACTTGATGAGGTATACTTCTTGCCTAAATGAGAGATTATATAAACTTATATTTTAAAGAACATAGGATTTTGTATTTAGTAGGCATTCAATAAATCTTATTTGAATCAACAAATATTAATTTGTATTATATATGGTTGTAGAGGCAGGTTTCCACATATTCAGTTGAATTTTGTGTTATATTGTGATATGAGTAATAATATTAAATTTTTATATAATACTCAATGTAAGAGGTACTGTTTTCATTCTATGTAAAGGCAAGGCATGGTGTTTGTATGAGTTCTGATGACTGAGGAAAGGGCAATACATTTCATTTTCTCTGCCATAGTCTTCCTTCTACTCACCTCTTCCTAACAGACATGAGACTTGGCCTGTCCATGGCTCACAACAGGCCCTTCAGAGTAGATGACATATTTGTGCTAGTTTATACCAAATGGGAGTGCTTGACACAAGAATTTAATGGCAAATAAGTTTGATTGGCTTTATCTTCTCCATCACCCAGTACTGTTTAAGGTCTTCTTTCTCCCAACAGTAGGTTCCTTTACATAATCTGTGGGTAAATTTTTTCTTTGTAACATTATCTTTTTAGTCAGAGTCTAATGTAAGTAGAATCATAGTGCTCAAACTAACCCAATGTTTGTGAAAGCCATTACAAATAATTTACTTAAAAGAATTTTTAAATTGATGTTTAGTGGGTGGCACATCATGACAGAAAATGAAATAGACTTGAATATGTCAGTGTGAGGATAGCAAAACTGGCCCTCTTTTTTTTCCCACTTTTTTTGTGTTTGCTTTTGTTTTGTAATGAATGATATTTTCCCAAGTCAGGCAAACTCCTGTTAGGTTTTAGTTTACATGTTATTTCCTTCAGGAAGCTTTGCTCAGCCAGCAAAACCCAAATTCAGTCAATTATGGTACCTCATAACAGACTGGTTTTTTCCCTCAAAGATTGTAATTACTTAGTTATTTGGGGGGTTTTGTTCGAATGGGCTCTCCGTGCAGGAAGAGTGTTTTCTGGCACTTCGGTCCAGGCTAGCACGTGGAAGGATTCAGTGTGTACACTTACTGTCTAAAAGACAAATGAACATCTGAAGGAAATGAGAGCAAATAGACAGGAATTACATGAAATTATACCAAAAAAAGATTATTGGTATGTTAAGTGAATTTGAGGATAACATTTATCTGTTTTTTAATTAAAAAAAAAAAGGTATTCATTGAGAGCAATTTGATAAATTTAGAAAACTATAGGGGAACATCACCTATTTTTCTGTCACTCAGAGGTAACCATAAATAAAACATGCATTTATTTCCAGTATCTTTTCCTCTTTCTTTGTGCCTCTCTTTACTAAAGAAAAGCTGTATGTGTGTTAGTGTTTATGTCTGTGTGTAATTGTGTATATATGTTTGTACTTGTGTATGTGTGTGTGTGTGTTTTAAGACCTCCCAGAGTAGCTTCTGTCACCATCTGTATAAGAATGGAGAAGGTAATTTTCCTTTGAGTAGCTAATCAGTTTTGAAGTGACTGTCCTCAAATATATGTACTTGAAATTTCTCCCAAAAAATTCCTCCAAAATTTGCTTATCTAATTCTCAGTGGAGATGATAGAATAGTTATTTTTTTTTTATTTTGGAGATTAATTCAGTTTGATCACATAGATCATATATTATCACATGTTTATTAACATGTTATATATCATAGCATAAATTTTGAAGTGTATATTTATATACCTTAATTTTATGTATACATATGTGTGTGTGTATAGATATTTAAATTCTTTTGGCTTTTTCATGCTTGAGAAAGTCATCCTTTTACCTTCGCACACGCTTGGACGCAGATTTACTAGGGCACAGTGTTTTGTCTGAAAAGTCTGGAAATGTGCTCCTTTGTGGGCAGCCTGTTCATTCTTTTCTGGTACCTCATGGTATATTTTCTTTATCCTGTTAATTTAAAAAAAACAAATCATCTTTATGATGAGCATTTGCAGTTACATACTCAAGCACATATCTCTTTCTACTTACAGAAAAATTCTTCAATTATTTCTGTTATTCAGTTAATCTGATTTCCTCCTTGAGAGCAATCACAGCTTTTTGTTCAGCTATCTATTTTCTGATCTCCATACTTTCTGTAGGTCTCTAAGTTTGTGTAATAGCACTGATTTGGTTTTCTAAAATGAGGCTTCCTTTTTTGTTGCCCTCAACATAGATTTTAATGTTGCCACTATTTGGTTTTTTTGACATCCTCATTTACCTTATTCACCTTTCATTTTGCTCATTAATTTAGCTTTTGGCTCCTAGGACCAATGTCTTTTGATATTTGAGGAAGTAAAAAAATTTCTAAAATCTTACTTTCGGTTACTATAGTAAATTAAATTCACTGAGCTAAGTAGTAGGAATGATGTTTCCTTTTCAGTTTCTGTAGCATCTTCTCATAGGCTCTGTGGGTTTTTCTGTTTGTTTATTTGTTCATTCATTCTTCAATACTTGAATGTAGGGAAAACTTTCCAAATTTTTGCCAGTAGGTGTGTAGTGAGTTGCATTTGACTTCACTTTTTGCCAGCTTACGTGCTAGTTGAATCTCCTCAGTGGCTGCATAGTTGCATGGCGACACTTGGTCCAATTCCCAGTTACTCACAAACTTGCATGTTTTGTTAGTTGGAAGCCTGATATGGGTTTTCTTCCACCCATTTCCTTTTTAGCTGACTGATACTCTGATAAGATGATTTACATAAACAAACAAACAAACCTGTAAGTCTTAGAAAATGGTTCTTATCTACCCAGAGACACAATTTAGCAAGTTTTAAACAGTTATTTTTAGGTACTTCATTTGCTTGCTGGACAAATCAAGTTTCAGACATAATTAAAAATTGCAGTATCCGGTACTTTAAGTGTTTCTGTTAAATATTATAACAAATATAATAGATGTTAGATGAAGAGGTTAGTAGAAATGGAGAAAATTAGGCAAGATAAACCTTATGGATAGATTAGAATTATGGATAGAAAGTATAACAGTGGTTGTGGGTATGATGTGGAGGTTATTAAAAATGACCCTTGCTTTGAAATAGCTCCTTCTACCCATTTTAGTAATTCTACTAATTGCAGGCCATTTAAAAAATATTTTTATACGTATGTGTATGTGTATATATATATATATATATTTTTTTTTTTTAAAAAGATTGTCTTCGACCTCCCAGCCCAATATTTTTGTTTCTTCCTTAACCATACAGAGTTTTTTAAAAAGCATGTCATATAACTATATTTGTATGTGCCTCACCTTTACTACTAGATCATAAGTTAAATGTAATAAAATGAAGTTGTCAGTACCTGGATCATTATGAGCTTTCAGTGACTACTTACTGAACCTGCATCTTTCAGAAGAGATACCATATCGTATATATATTTGTATCAAGCTTTAGTCTTTGGTTCAGTCTTTTGGCCCTGCAAGGTGTTTAATAAGGGCTGTTGAGCAAATCCTTGAGAAGGTGTGAAACCTCAGACATTAACCAGAAAAGAAATATGCAGTTGAATGTTAAGAACTAGGGATCAGGAGTTGTAGGTCTAAAGATTCTAGACTCAACTTTCCTAGTAGACCAAGGTGGACTCAGCCTCATGGTGTCACATAAGATTGGGCATAAACCTGGTGATATGAATGGATTCTGTGACTAAATTAATGACCTAACTACATGTGATGGTTAAGAAAAGGGAAAGACATTACACTAAATGCTTCAAATACTTACTTCATTTAATAAAACTGAAAGCCAAGAGAAAACACAAAGTCCAAGCTTATCTAAAAAAAGTATCCAAAAATTTTGTGGTGGGTTTTTTTTTTTTTTTGGTAGTGTTTAAAATGCAGGTGAATACTTTATGTTAAAACTCCTTTGTGAATTTTCTCAAAACCTAATTTTAACTCCTGTCCCATTGATGAAGAGGGAGATTGATGCATTGAGTTATGTTTCATGTGATAATCAGTGGGGCAGAAAGGGTCAAAGAAAAGTAGAATTCCATATGAATCCCAAAGAGAAGAGCAGGCTTGTTTCTCACCCTATAAGTATTTGTTTCTGGGAAAAAAGGAAAAAAGAAAAAGAGAGGAAAGAAATGGAGATGAAAGATGAGGTTAAAATCTCATCTTGCAGTCTGCCAATTAACACCTCATTGCTACATCATTAAGATGAGTAAGTGGAGGTTTGGGGTTCTAGAATTTATTTATTTTCCCTTAAATTCAAATGTCTTTCCAAGGGCTCCTGGACTTTGTACTATAATCTCCAGATACTTGGCAGTAACTTTCAGCTACCATAACCTGTTTCATATATATATATATATATTTTTTTTTTCTGTTGGCAGTGGCTTATGGAGAAAATGTTGTTAAAAGAGGGATAATTGCTATGGAGGTGAAGTTAAATATATCAAGAAATGAAATAGTGAAAAGAATTGAGCAACTTAATGATTAGAATCTCTACTTTTAAAGAATATGTTTTCAAAATGAGAAAAATAGTATATTTTTTGTTTCCATGATAATCATTTATGTCTTTTATGCAGTATATGGTTGAAACTATGATTGAAAACTGTGGTTGAAAGTATGAAAATATGTTAAATAGTTCCTGTTACATAACAGTAACTCATATACTTGACGTATCTGAATTGTGGAGACATGTCTTACATATCTTTATATTTTGAATGTTACTTTTTATGCCTGCCTGCTTTTCTTTCTGCCTTCCTTCATGTCTTCCTTTTGACTTTATTTAAAAATATTTATTCATCTCCTTTTGTGCAAAATGCCATGTAGAAAAGCTAAGGAAAATGAATGCCTGTATTCGAGGCACTTGCCAGTAGGAAGATAAGGTATATAAAATAAAAGATGCTTATACTAAACAAATAAGGCGACAAAAATTTCAGTAGTCCAAGTCATTCCGCCATGTAGGGTCATCAAGAAAGGCTTTACAAGGGAGATATATGACTTAGTTCTTGCATCAGTTCATTTATTTATGTTTTTCATTCATTCATTTAAAATACTTTTGAGGATCTACTATATTCCATGCATGCTTACAGACACTAAAAGTTCAGAGATGAACAATACAACTCTAGTCTGTGTTTTCATAGATTTTACCAGGTAGTGAAAAAAATGTACAGTTAACAAGATTATACAACTATTACAGAATTGTGATAAATGTTCTGAAGAAGACCTAGAAGATGCTATGAGAGCATATAGGAGGAGACCTAATTTAGAGGTCACAGGGAATTCTTCGTTTAGGAAGTGACATTAAAACAGCCTTGAAGAATTAGATATTAGCCAAATGAAGACGGGAGTTATGGGGGCACGGGCAAGAGGGAAGAATGTTGGCATAAGATGAAAGCCAGTATGAAGGTCCTAAGGCTGGTATGATTTTGAGTATTTTGAGGACTGGAAGGTAAGCCTTTGTGTGAGAAATAGGGCTCAAGGAAGGGAAGAGTATGAGGTGAAGCTGGAGAGGTGGGGAAGGGCCCATCTGTGCTGTTTTGAGAAGTTGCAATCTCATCAACGAAGGCACCCAAAGATTTAAACAAAGACAGCTACTGTTAGGTGGCAGATAAAACTAAGTGAAAGTCAGGTAGCCAGTTATAAGGGTATCTCAGGAGTTGAGATTAAAGGTAATTGTACCTTGGATTGTGTATGGTTTTGGCATTGGAGATAAGAAGGGAGTGATCCAGGATATATTTTCCAGGGAAAACAGGCAATACATGGTTCATTAGAAAGGGAGTATCAAGAAGACAGTAAGATTTCTTACGTGAGCAATGGTGGATCATGATGTCCTTTGCTGAAATGAGGAACACTGTGTGACGTTTAAGATCATGAGCTCAAATTTGAGATACTCTCACTTTATGAAAACTATGTGACATCCAAGTAGAGATTTTGGATGGGCAATTGAGTAGACAAGTGTGAAAGTGTACCACTCAGAAGGGATGAAAATGTGAGAGTCAGGGGCACAGAGTGGGATTTTGAAGCTATTTGCATCTTAAGAATGGATATTACTTCATCTAGAGGGTATCATGCTTTGTGAAATAAATCAGGCAGAGAAAGACAAATACTGTGTAATATAAAATCTATATCTTTAAATGTGGAATTAAACAAACAAAATGAAATGAAAGCAGACTTAAATGTGTAGTTGCTGGAGGGGAGGGGCTTGGAGAGTTGGGCCAAATAGGTAAAGAGGATTAAAAGGTACAAACTTCTAGGTATAAAGTAAGTAAACCTTGGGAGTGTAATATACAGCATAAGGAATATTGTCAATAATATTGTAATAACTTTATATTGAGACAGACGGTTACTAGACTTATCTTGGTGATCATTTTGTAATGCATGCAAATGTCAAATCACTGTGTAGTACACCTGAAACTAACATAATATTGTACATTAACTATATCTCAATTAAAAAGAAAAGAATGGATGTTATTTGGACCAGCGAAATATTTTTTCTTAGACATAATTTTTACCACATGATTTCAAAATACACTGCCTGGTTTTAATATACTTGAGAACAAATATTTTCCCCTCTTGAGTAACATTCCTCTAAAACAATAAGTTAAAGGGAGAATAAAATGCATTAATTGAACTTACTTTGCAACACTAATTGCTGGTACTTAGCTGTTATTGAATAGATACTTATTTTTGCCTTTAATTTCTTATAAGAGATTCTTCTGTCCTCCCTCCATGCCCCCATAGAATCCATTTGATGGTAATATATTGGAATCTGTGATTGGTTAAATAATTTCTTATGTCAGGCAGTTTTGTAAGTAACATGTTTTCCCCCAAGGAATCAGGTTAAGGTAGAAGTCTTTCCAAAATTAACCAGAGTTATAATCATCATCTAATTTGTTGCTTCAAAAAGTTTTATTTTATTTATCCCTAATAGCTCATTTCATCAAATGTTTATGAAATCTTTCCCATCAAAGTTTTGTAACTGAAGTATGAAATGTGTTAACTCATGAGAATTTAAAAGCAGATTTTATTAAGTATCTATGTAAACTCTGCTGAAGGTATTGGAGCTGACTTAATTTTTAGAAGAAACACTTCAAATGCCCCACAATATTATCAAATCTATGATATCTGTATTGTTTACAGATTGGCTTAAATTATGAGAAAAATACAATAAGCAAAGAAGGAACTCTTTCTGCACAACTTTGAAGGAATTGCTAAAGCAGAATAGGCAAGCAGTTGGCAATTCTTGCAGTTTATTGCAGATGTAACCCTGATCTAAAGGAAGGCTAGAATTATTCATGGAATAAATTCACCTTTTTTTAAACATTTTTTTACTGAGTTATAGTCATTTTACAATGTTGTATCAATTTCCAGTGTAGAGTACAATTTTTCAGTTATACATGAACATTCATATATTCATTGTCACATTTTTTTTTTGCTGTGAGCTACCACAAGATCTTATATATATTTCCCTGTGCTATACAGTATAATCTTGTTTATCTGTTCTATATATGCCTGTCAGTATCTGCAAATTTTGAAATCCCAGTCTGTGAAATAAATTCACAACTTAAAGTCAGCTCATTTTGTGGCTTCAGTGATAAAATTTTGACCTCTACTGAATTGAATTATCTGTCTAAAAATGCTTCATAATGATTTAAGATACTGGTAAAATTACAGTGTGTTTTTTTAACCTGAAGTTTCTAAAGTGTTACTGTCTTTATCACTTCACAGATTTACTAAATAAGCTAGGGTCTGAGTACTGATTAATCCATGGGTTGACTTTTTTTTGCACATATATCCAGATAACTAAATAGCCCTTATATGCTCCTGGAAATTTGTGGATATGTATTATTTCTCTATGTGTAAATTTATTTTTAAAAGAATGCTTTTTTGTTTTGGAGTAATCATATTGTCATGTAACTTGTAGCACTGCTTTGTATCATTACTCATCTTTTGCTGTATTTTCTTTGTCCTGAAGGAATTGCCTACGATCCTCTGATGCTGAAACACCAGTGCATTTGTGGCAATTCCACCACCCACCCTGAGCATGCTGGACGAATACAGAGCATCTGGTCACGGCTGCAAGAAACTGGGCTGCTGAATAAATGTGAGGTAATCCTGAATTGGCCACACTCTTTTACTTACTTAAATAAATCATGTAAAGAGGTTGGCATTCATTTGGGCAGTTGTAGAAAAATGTTAACCCTGTGGCACAGACACCATGATTGATGAACCATCCTAGATGCCAGTAGCATAGAACTTAGAACCTGACACTGGGCTGGGCATGCAGTAGGTACTCAGGCTGGGTTGATGGACTAAGTAGCTGCCTGATGTATGTGTGCTATTACTGCAGCATTTTTTTTGTGCACACAGTAGCATTGTTTTTTTCCAAATAACTATCATTTATTGAGTTAATTTTCTGAGAAGCTCTTTTGCATACTGTTAAGTACTAAGTAGTAGTTGTTTCTTTTTATAAGCGATACTTTGAATTGACGTATATACCAGTTTTGCCTCATGGAAATGAATAGCTTTTAAAAGATTTACTGTCCTCTTACCAAGAAAAGTCACTTTTTTTATTGATGTTTAGACTCATTTCTGTAGATTCTTGATGAGTCTCATTTTTTTATTTAGAAAAATCTGTTTCTTTAGGCTTTCAAAGGTTAAAAGTAAACATGGCATCAGGTCAAAAAAGCTCCCATTGTCAAATTTGCAAAATACATGACAACCAGCATGTGTTTGATTTAGTTGCTGTAAATGTCCTTTGTTGTCTAAGATCCAGTAACATTCTGTATTGGAAACTTTTTAAAAGAAAAATATCCCCCACGTATTTTCTTACATTACTTTAACGTTTATTGATCAAAAGCATTTTTCCCTGGGTTTGTTTATATTATGTTCCAGATGTGTTCTAGGGATAGAATTATGGCATTTTACAAGGCAAACATGGTTCCTATCCTTACAGACTGATAATTTCACATGTTATTTGGTTTTGTTATCCTTTATAGAGCAATGAAGAAAATTAAGTAGTTCTCACCAGTTTGGGATGAAAGTAAATAGATAATATTTTGACTATAGTTATGAAAAAACTGATAGATTGAAACCCTATTAAACTCACTATACTTTGATAAAATAAAGACACAGTCTTTTATTATTACTTTTGAGTTAATTTTTGACAACCCAAAATGTAGTAAAGAACACTTTATTCAAACCCAATTTAGTTTAAAGTGAACCTGTAAAATATATCAGTTGAAATAGAAATGCCAAAGCAGACAGAATGTTTCTTAGAATCAAGTGTACTTGCCTGTATTTGATAGCAGGAGTTAGTTCAGTCTGATCTTCTTTGAAGTAGAAAAATAACTGACTTTTGAAGTTGTAAAGTCATTCATTCAGTGCCTTCATTTCTAAGGACAGATTATTTTCTTTATTGATTTTCTGTTTTGAAGATAAGTTATATATTTCGTCTTACAGGGGAACTAAGTGGTTATTTTCTTTACATCAAAACATAGATAATGTTTATTGGTCATTCAGCAGTTGAGATTGTGAGTGAATACACCAGTGCAGTGTGTACAGGTTTAGTTTCACAAGTTTTATTTTATGCTGGTAATAGAATTATTTAATGGTTTTCATATTTAGAGTTTACTTTTGATTAAATGTATCCTTTACCTAGAGACTCCAAAGTGAAGGAATTTGAGTTAGATTTATTTCTCTCGTCCTTTCCTAAGTGAAAGTCTATTATCCATCTTTTGCCAGAATGGTCCATATTATATGGAAGAAGGCTTTCATACTCTTTAGTAAATTTTAGACTTATCTTCAAGGTTTTCATGTTTTAGGTAATGTGGTTTGGGGGCCATACCACTCTGTTGTCTGCACAGTCCTGCAGGGAGCACCAGTGAACTACCAAGCAGACTTACTTGTGGTCGACCAGTCTTACTTAATGTTTATCACGAGAACATTCCTCTCTCACCTTTGCACCTGCTATAGGTATTTTCTAGCTTGGCAGTTTCTCTGGTTTTGCAGCTGAGGTATTATTGCCTTTTGCATTTTTTCACTTTCAAGTCTCTGTTATATCCTGGAGCCCCACCCCGATCACTCTAAATTAGCAGTGGTTGATCATGGCCTTAATGCTAGTTTGTGTTATTCCTTAAATCTGTTACCTGAAGGAACATTGTTTATAGAAGGAACAAAGTGAAGAAGTAGATGGAATGTAATACGGTTCACACTAGTCTTAAAATTTGAAAATTTATTATCATCCCTTTCTGATCGATCTTCTTTTTCAGTTCCTCAGACATCACTTTATTTTAGCCCTCTATTATTTGAAATCATAAAATTCAGTTTATACTGTAGCACAGACTAATGTGATATCAGACCCAGGATGAAATGCTAGAAGCATTGTGGGGTTGACGAGAATGAGCAAGTCTATTCCAATCCAGTCAGCTAAGTAGGAGTCTCTCTAGCACACAGTCACCCAATTAACAAATAATGCACTTGAAAGCCCAGATCAGCACATTGGCTCTTTATGAAGTCCAAGCACAAAAGTCTCATCCGAAACTTTAATAATGTGAATGAAACACTTTTTCTTAACATAGTTTAAGAGCAGTTCACCAGGTGTTTGCTTTCCTAAGTGATGAAACTGTTGCCCAAATGTATTTATTTACTCCTATGTTATTAAAATATCTGTGACTTTATAACTAATCCAAAACATGAAGTGGAATTTATAAAGCCGTTAAAAACCAATTAACTTTGACACCTAGGAATTTAATGTCCCTTTGCCTGTCTGAATAATTTGAGAAATATTCAAAGTGGAATTTTAGAAATGATTATTCACTAAACAAGTATAACCTTTCTCTAGAGACTTTCAGATTCTGTGTAAGTCATAATACCAAAAGGGATAAAACATACAACCAAAGGAAACACAACTCATTTTCTCTTCCTGACTGTCTTCTACAAGAGTAGAGGAAGAAGTAAAAAGGGAACATACAGTGGTTATACCAAACCAGCTTAGCTCACGCAGAAAACAGTAGAATCTGTTTCCTTAGCCAGTAGTCTCTCTAGTAAATGGAACTGAAACAATTGGTATCTGTTTGTTGTAAATTTTTCTTTTTTTTGATTTGACAAGTTAGTTCTGATATGCACATTTATTAATATATTATTAACCCTCCTGCAAGGATGCTAACCTTTCTCAAGTTAAATTATTTTGAAAATATCAGTGCTATGGAAAAAAAAGAAAAACAGATCTATACAACAAACTTTTTAGCAATTTACCAAAACTTATTACACTCAGTTTCTGAAAAACCAGGAGAAAAGCCCACTGTAAGTGGCAGGTGGTCAGATACGTGGAGGATGCATTAAAAGGCAAGAAGTTTCCTATACTAATAGACTTCCTGGTTAGTGTTTATGAGGCTGCTAAAAAGATCAAGGCCAATGACAGTGTCTTGCAATCGGACTTATTCACTCCAAGAAAAGAAAAAGCTTGGGTGTGAATGAGTGTTTATCATTATGGCCCAAGGACTTAAGGAGAATCAGGCCTTTCTTTCTAAATTGTCTCGGTAGGACTGTCAGGAAGTTAAAATTCAGCTCTGTTCCTTGGTTATGTCTAAAGCATGCATTCCTGAGAGGGTAAAAGCTATGTGTCTGGATTCCAGGGATTTGAGTACCAGCCCTAGTGTCTGGGTTATCATTTTCTCCTCAGTGATGTGGATCAAATTCCTCTCTTGGTTGCAAGAAATAAGAACTCAACTCAATTTTCTCAATAAAGAGAGGATTTATTAGATTTCATAGGAAAGGATATAACTGAATAGGAATATTACACATACAAGCTGGAGCAATGTATTGTTTTCCAGTGTCCAGATAGCAATTTACCATCTTTGGACACTATTTTCCTGCCAGGTTTGTGTAGCCACCCATAGTTAGCGATCAACCTCTGCTTCCAGGGAAGAAGTCAACAGAGCTCTGGGGACATATTGCTGGTCAGCAAGCAGAAACCTGTGTCTAGATAAGCGGTATTCATTTTATTGATTACAAGTGGTGCCCAAATGTTAGCATATATCAGAATCATTGGTGGGATGGGGAATAGGAATGTTAAAATACGGATTCCTGGGCTATAGCTCAAGAGTTTTAGATTCAGTAGGAGTGGGGTCCTATACGGGTGGGGGTGGGGGGCAAGAATTTGTATTGCTGAGATGTGTCTGGATCATCCTGATATTCTGTTGCTGATCTGGGCACCATACTTTGAGAACAGCGGTATGGCCATATTCAACAGTCCTTCCCAAGAATTTGAGTTTCCCAGACTCCTGTGTTAGGAGCTAGAGATAAAATGCTGAGATTATACCCCTGCCTTCAAGGTAGTTACCATCTGAGAGATCATCAGATGTCATCAAATGAACACACAAATATGTGACTACAGACTCTTAGGGGGTTTTAAGTCACTAGTTTTATATTGTGATTTTAAAGACCCGTTGATTCAGCTTGGGGAGGGAATAAAATAAGAAAGGCTGGTCAGCTACCTCCAAAATCATGACATCAGAGAGGCTCTCTCAGCAAGAGGCAGAGGAGGAGATGTTATAATTAGAGTTCAAAGGACAAAGTATCTCAGACCTAAAGTTGAAGAGCTTGCCCTTCTTCCGTTTTTGTTCAGGCTCCTTTGTCTATTCAGGTTACTGTTTCACTGGGGAAAAAGATAAGGAGCCTCAATTCTGCTGGCGTAGAGAGAGAAGTCTGCTTTCCTCAGTGAATGAAGTAGTCGGTTTTGCAATTAAACAATAATTATGATAGAAAAGATGGCAATTTGAAAATATCAAAAGGGCTTCTTTGTTTTAAAACAATAGACTGATCCACAAATCAAACTTATTTCACTTCTTTTATCAATCTGGAAAATTAGTCAAAATGGGTTTCCTCAAAGGTTATTGTTCAACATTAGGTATGACCTCAGTCCTGCCGTTAATTATCTGTGTACTTTTGTCAAATCATTTAACCTTACCGATCTTCGGTTTTCCCATACGTAAGGTGAGGGTGTTAGACAGGATATTTGCTAGGATCTCTTTCAGCTCTAATGTCATATGAAATTAGGTGGCTAAGAAATTAATTCGGAACATAACACTTTCTTTGGTTAAGAGTAGACAAAATGTTTAGGATGTTTTAGTAAACACACTGCTTTTAGTTTGCAAGCTATAGTGTAAATTGGCTGTGTGTAATAGTCCTGATTAGCAGCCAGAGAAAACATTAGTCCTCGTTATATTAGGTTACAGCAGTTACATGGGTTAACTTCTTTTGTCATGACATGGCACTGTTTTTAAAAATTGAGGTGGTTGGTACTCCTTTATGCCAATACCATTTAGTTTTTTCCCCGACTGAATCATTCATACTTACTTTAGTGATTCTGTTGGGAGCAAAAAGCAAAACCAGCAGCTTTCTTGTCACCATAAGAAATGGATCTGGAGGGGTCATTTGGTGTCCTCTTTAGGAACAAGCTCTTTGATTAGGTAGCCAGGGGTTTCTAAAGTGTGTGTGCCCCTGAAGAAAAGAATGTGCTCTTCTGTACTTAAAAAAATTGCAGATTGACCCGTCGTCTGTTAGAAATGCACTTGCAGTTGTTTTTCCAGAAGCACTCATGACTCTCAGCCCCACCAAGCCACCCACAGACATTTGCTTGCTCTCACATTTGTTTTGAGAATAATAATATTTTATAATGCTTTTGTTGGATTACACATTATATGGAATTTGCATTGCCTCTTTGTGACTAATATTGAGTAACTTTGTTTCGCTTAATTCATAAGTAAAAACCATAAGCAACATGCAGTTCTGAAATGTTTAACTCCTTTATTCAAGTGCCAACGTAAAGTAATTACCAAACAATTCTGGGACACAAAACCAAGCTACTGTTGCCCCTTCTGGGACTTCTCAGCAGTTCCAAAGAGAAAAGTGGAGGGCAGGTTTAGTGTAAAACCTCAAAGATGCCAAGGAGCTCAAAGATAGGGTTTCCAGCATACTATCCTGCACACACAGGTGATTTAAAAATATCTTTTGCGAATCTAAATAAAGAAATATAATACTCTTTTGAGAAACACTTTTGGAATGTGCAGGTTTTCTGACATCAATGCCACAAAGTACTGAATTCTGCAAGTTAATGGAAATTCAATTAAACATTTGTTTTATAGAGTAATCTAACTAGATGGCAGCACATAACAGCTTACTGTTTAGTTTGCAAAAAAAAAAAAAAATTTTGTGTGTGTGTGTCTTAGAATCTAACCACAAAGCAGTAAGAAACTCAAATAGAGAGTCTTGTGAATTGTCTTAAAAAAATATTGCAGTTATGGAAAGCAGTACAAATGATCCAGATGTGATGAGTAAACCAGGGTGTCATTATTCGGAAAGAGATTTGTATATCACAGTAGAGTGGACGCTGGCAGATAAATACTTTAAAAATACTTGTGCAGCCTGTAATCAGAACTTAGATGATTTGGAATTTTTGTTTTCAGTTTGCAAAAAAAAGTAAGAATTAATGTGGAAAACAACCAATAAAAGGAAATAAGGCTACCTTTCTGAGTCCATTTGGAAAGTGATACAGAATTTTTTTTAAAAACAGCAGCATTAAAGTTTATTAACAAAAATGAATTATTATATGTTTTTCAACCATCTGAAAAACTTATAAAAATTATAATTCTAAACTAACACAATGTTTATTGTGACAAATCTATTTCATACATTATTATTATTAAAAAATCAGTGTTTTAACCGAAATCATAAAAATGTTTATTTACAATGTTTAAAAAAAATTACAATGTAGGAGATTCAACTGCATTAAAATTGTGAAAATTGAGCAGTTACAGTAAGAGATAACATTTTTACTTTCTGATGAGAATAATTTGATATGGGTGGAAATAAAATTGAAAAAAAATACACGGTACATATGCTTTTTACCACCTAGACTTTGTTATTGAATGGACTTGCTGTGTTCTGAAGTACTTCTGAAATTGTCCTGTCCTGAAATATTTTAAAATAAATTGTAATGACTGAATCAAGCAGTATTACATACAAGTAGAAGGCATTTGTCTTTTTGGAGGTTGAATAGATTTTTTTTTATTTCCCAACTTTCTCTTTGTCAACCATTTATTTTAACTACTCCATGGTCCCAAGTGTTGATTAATAATACAATGTCAGTATCTTGAATTCACTTATGAGTGGGAAGAATGGACAGTTCCCTCTAGCATGTGATTCTTGACCTAGGTTGCCTGTTAAATCTACTGGGTGGTTTTAAGTTTCTGCACGTTGAGGTAGTAACCAAAGTTAGCTAGAAGCTCTGGAAGTATGACCCAGGCATTAATACCTTTTTAACTTCTGCAGATGATTCTAAGGTACAGCCAGTGTTAAAAATCATTAAAACAAACTCAGCTTCTTAATGTGAACTTAACGAGGTAGAGACAAACAGAAGTCAAATATTTGGAGATGGGAGGGGAACAGAGGCAAACATTTACCTGAGAAACAAAGGTGGTGGTAGCTCAGAAGCTCCATGCACATTTTTTAAAAATTGGCGAAGTGTTCATCATATTGCAGTTACCATAGGCTAGGTATGAGTTCTAAAAAATTCTTTTATTTTCCAATTATGATTAAGCATTTAAAAAATGGGCTTCAAAAGAATAGCTAGAGTCCTTTTGAAAACCCTCATAGATCTGTCTTCCTCAACCATGGTACTTTATCACTTCAATTATTATATTTGCTTGCCTAAGGCAAATGTATAAATCAAAATAAAGGATATTTTATTGAGTTTTTATTGTGTATAAGGTAATTTCACATAGCCATTTTAGGGCTTACCATGTTCACTTACCATTTTAGGACTAAAAGGGGGTTTCAGAGTAGTTCAGTTAAACCGCCTTATGTTTATGCATGGAGAAGCAAAGATCCAGAAAGGTTCCTCACAGCAGGATATAGTCATGTTAAGGACACACGACATTCAGAACCCAGAACTCAGGGCTCTTGACATGCAATTCACTTTCTTCTCACGTAACCAGCAGAAAGGACCAAGGGCCTGTTGGGCTGCCTGCCTGCTTAGTAGCCTCATTCCTACTTTCATTCCCCTTTCTTTATAAGAAAAAATCTGGGATTATTAGATGATGGAAGGAGAGAATGCAGTGGAGGGAGAAGATAGAAACCAACTTTTATGTAACATTTAAAGAAGCAGTTGATTGTAGCATTTGAATACTTCAGTTGGTAAGCTTGGACATGAGCAGTGAGACCTGATTTTTGTTTTGTTTAAGAGAGAAAAAGTGTATCAAGAATAATGAATAGGCGTGAACTGATTCATTAAGCATGGAATTTGTAACAGGGTAACTTTGACACTCATAAGTCATTTATGATTCTTTAACTCTGTAAGTCTGCAGCCCTGTGAATTTTGGACAAAAATGCATCCCTATATTTAGGGACACTGGGTGAAATATTTTCAGAAAATGAGATATTTCAGTGGAAATTCTTGCCTAATATGTCATCACTTTGAAAATGATTAAAGAAAATGGGGTCTCCCCCAGCAAAGGCAGGTACTTTGACTTGTCAAATTTAAGTTGGACATTTTCTCTTAGTTCAGAACTGCCACAAAATGAGCCCTTTCATGTCCTCAATAATACCAAACCAATGCAATCCATCTGTTCTGCTAAATTATTTCTAGTTCCCTAACCAAAGGCACTGCTTTTTCATGCATTTTATCATGATTTTATGCCCTTTATTATATTTTACAAAAGGTTCTGATTCCTCCAGGGCCAATGAGAACTGATTAGGATACTGGCCTCAATCCAGGCTTTGAACACAAGAGGGGAAGGAATAGAACTGTTTCCTTTTTTCCCTGCTCCTTGGCATTAAAAAAAAAAAGAATCTATACCGTGTGTGTGCTCTGTGTGTGGGTGGGTGTGGGTAGGCTGCATTTTATCCTGTCACAGTATGACTTTGTAGATTATGTTCAGAACATTCCTTCTATAATCAGGTTGCATTAACAGGCTTTAATTCAGAAGGACTATTTCTTTAGGAAAGAGCCATGGTGTATTGTGGGACTCAATGATATGGTCATTTTAAACAACTTCAGCCAAACTTCAAACCTGAATGCAGACTTTTTGGGGCTCTGATCTAAATAAGATCATATCCTCAGGTGCGTAGCACAGAGTGGGCTCTCGGGGCACATTAGTTCCTTTCCTACTGTCAGGGAAGAAACTGTGCAAGTCACAGAGAATGAAAATATAGTAATGAATACATCCTCCATCACAGGGTTTCTTTAATAAGAAGATGAAAGTAGAGCTATAAGCTTGCTTTCTTAGACCAATATTGGCAAGGTGTTTAAGACCTTTATTTGGATCTCAAGTTGGAAGTACCCAGATGAACACTGTGCCTTACATTATATGCATTGAGTGTCCAAATTTACTCACAATTCTAAAAAATTCTTTTGGTCAGAATCACAGATGACTTTAGATAGATATCCTGCAGACTGAATATCTCTGAGAATGGAACTCAATATCACCCTAAACTACAATTATCAGAGCACTTTGTCCTGTTTTGTGCCTCATTATGCTATTGACCTTTGACTCGAGAGCATCATATGAGAAAATTGAAGGAATAAGGGGTACACAGGAAATAGAAAATAGGACAGGATTAAACAAAAAGGTCTATATTTAAGCACAAACACGTAACTTAATGAATTACTGATTATAATACTGGAAAATGAAAGCTATTGGGGACCTCAATTTGAGAGGAAACGTTTAATGTGACAAATTTGAGACATCTAATAGGAGTGAGGCCGAACTACTCCAGGAGACCCTATGTGTTAAGAAGGAAGGAAAATTGTTGCTGTTTCACAAGTTTTAACTTAATCATCCACGGAGTTCCCATAGCAGTGCCCCTGTGAGATATAAACCTCGAAACACGCTCTCTCCAGATCCTTTCTCCAGCTAGAAACATTTTTCATGTTGAATTGGTTTTCACTGCTGTCCTTCTGTAGAAACATGTACACCCTGCCTGTGGTCTTGTTCCCCAGCAGCCATAGAAGCAGAAAGTGTGAAGAATTAGTACTTATATTTAATTATTTTGTGAGAAACATATTCTGTAATAGTAAAAAGAGCCAGTGTAAATTACTTCCTGGGAGTCAAAGAGAAGTAGAGCTAGGAGTTGGGAGGGGGAGGAGAAAGGGGAAAACTTGTGCACTTTGTTCCATTTTAATAGTGACGAGGAGAAAATTGGGAGGGGATACTCTTAGAATAAGTAAAAGCTAAGTGGGCTGGACCAGATGCTCTCCCTCTTACCGTCAGTTAACTGATGGTACACAAGTGATGACTGAGACCCAGCAGATGTCCTCTTAAGATTTATCAGCACTTGAGCTACTGTCAATAATTGAATTTTGTTAGCAGATTATTTTTCAAATGTGTGATTGAGCATTCAGCCTGAATACTAGTGGGGCTATGGGAGAATAAGAAAGGAGTTGGGACAAGCATTGGAATGTATGGTATGTAAAAATAAATGGCTAGTCTGTGAAAACATAAAGATATATTTATTATTAATGTTACTTCATGTGATACCAGGAGCAAAATATCTTTAGAGAAAAGGGAAAAAATTGATGAAGCTTTATGACACTAGTCTACATGTGGGTCCGATTGTTAGCTATGGAGCTGGCTGCATCGGAGACTTAGCTGTTTATATCAGCATATAACATGTTAGTGGCTATGAATTTCATAGACTCACAGAAATGAGAGCTGGAAGCCCTGCTATTTCATGGTGTTCATTATTCTGTCAGACTGGGACTGGTTGCCACAGTCTGGTTTCCAGTCTGATGTTGCTCATTCCAATTTTAGATGACTCAGACCGTGGAGTTACCACTATTTATCTTGGGGGATTTTCCACCAGCTGAAATCTCACAATTAAAATGGTTCCCTTTAATAGTGACTTTGAACTTTCTCTTTCTCATTTTATCTCATTGCTTGTCATTCTGCTTCTTTGGTTGTTCTGATCTTCCATAAATGTTTCCAAATTCAGTGTTTACCATCAAGCCACCTAAGTCAGTAACTGGTTTGTTTATTGACCAGAGCAATGGCTGACCAGATAGCCGTCATTAAATTTGCCTTTGTCTTCAGCATTACCTACCTGGTTTAATTTCAACATTCAACACCTACCTGGGGTAATTTCTCAAAAACATATTTTTATTTTTCTAAAAAATGTAAATAGGGCGTCAAAAACAGGGAACTTCAATGCTGTGACAAAGCAAATTCCGTAAGTGTTTGTTTATTCAGCACATAGTGGCACAGTGTTGAGAAGTTTCTGTTTTACATCACTCCTGTTGCCTTCGTGTTACCCCTCAGGTCGCCAGCTATTCCTCTCTCACTGTGACATGATGATTTATTTTCAATGACAAATACCTCTACCCAGCAAACCTCTAGGAAGCGTCAGTGTATTGAGGTTTTCCCTGCCCGCCCCCTCAGTGAACCACACAGCCACAGCCACATCACCTTAAACTAGGGAGGCTGAATGTGGAGGTTGGTTTTGAGAGAGGTGTTGTTGTCACCTGATGTTTCCATGTCAGCTGGTGATTCATGGTCAGGAACATGGGAGGACAGCATTATCTGAATAGATGTTCTTTGAATTTCACTGAAATTCTCTGCTTACATATTAACTTACAAGTGTCTTGTTGTGAAACATATTTTAAATGAAATATATAATGCTATCTGGGTAATTTTAGGAAGCATAGTAATTTTAAAAAGTAAGGCTGATTAACTTTGTCCACCAGCATGATGTTTATTGGGCTCAAAGATGTGCCAACTAAGAAATGGGACCAGGAAGAAAGCTTTGTCATTTGACTGACTGAGGTTTAACTTAATGTACAGTTTTGTCTGTGTTGAAGGACCATTCTTTGTTAGTTGAAGTGGAAGTTTCTGCCTAGCATGGGTGTAAAAATATTGACTGAGTTTAGTGTGTCTCAAACTCTCTCTGATTAAACAACCGTTACTGTTTTTGTTTAATTTCCACAGACCAATGCTTTTATAAAAGCATGAAAAATGAAATACTGCAATAGTGGAATAAAAATTGAAGACATGTAAGGTTATATTTAGATTCAACAGACACAAAAATACTCTGTCAAGTTACTATAGAAGTTTCTAAGTATTTTCTCTTAATTTCTGTCTAGACCTCATCACAGACCATTCACAAACAGTTCCTGAACTGTCATCTGTCGTGTAGAATGTACTTTGAGTAGCATTGGTCTAGGTGAACATTACTGTGAGGTACCCACACATGAAGTGATCAGCGTATTTGTAATAATCAAATACATTAAAATGTATTGGTACTTACTTATATCCTTTAAGAAACAATAAGGTATTTGTTTCATCAACTTCTTCTGGTGAATGTAAAGTAAGATTTTGATCAATTTACTTCTCAGGTAAACAGTAGCTCCTGTTTTAGTTAAGTTGATACTTTCACAAAGGAGTTAACTATTTTTTGTTGTTGTTGTTAGTTATCTTTTATAGGCCAAAGAAGAATATACTTTATGTCAGTGGACTGTTCAGGCATGAGCAATCCACTGGGTCTGAACCTTGCATACACTCATTTTTCAGATATTATTATGGTACTTCACTAAGCAAATCAGTGTCACATTCCTACAGGATGAAACTCAGCCCATTATTAATCATCTTAAATGTGATTTGGGGTCTTATTTTCTTCTAAATGTTGTCAGTGGAATACTGTAGGCTTCTCCTGTTTTCTTTCAGCGAATTCAAGGTCGAAAAGCCAGCCTGGAGGAAATACAGCTTGTTCATTCTGAACATCACTCACTATTATATGGCACCAACCCCCTGGACGGACAGAAGCTGGACCCCAGGACACTTCTAGGTCTGTATGAGCCTCCATTCTACTGAGAACAGCACATTCCAGCACTATCATTAGTCAGTGCTGGTGTCAGTTCAAAATACTTGGCAAGCTGTGTGACAGAAAATCAGCTTTTCCAACATCATTGCTCTGTGGAATGAGTAGTTTGCAATAGAAGCCAGTATGGATTAAGATTTCTACATTAGAAAAAATGAGAGTGCAAGTTTCATGATGTTTGCTTTCAAATTACCCTGTATTTCAATAGTGTTTGTTCATAGTGTTTTAGCTTTCAGGAGTAAATGTTGCATTTGCTTACGTTTTTAAGCTTTAAAGAAAGGTTTTTACATTCTTTATGCAAATTTATCTTCATCTTTCCCATTTCTTTTGTTCCTTTTGGTTCTGTTTTCTATGACCCTAACAGACAAAAGGCATAATACAACTTATGTTAGGTGAAAAGTCCATATTCCTATGCATAGAACACTATTTTATAGTAAGATTGCAGTTTAAAATCTTAATGTAATCTATTTAATGCATATTTTAACTATGAAATTAAATAGTAAAATAGATGGGAGACTAGAAAACCAATAAGCATAATTTTTAGTTAATGTATGATTTTTTTCAAAATTTTACTATCAGATTTTAAAATAAAATTTATGCTTCACAACTTTATATAAATTTTATATAAGTGATAGAAACAACAGATTTTGAAGAAAGTTCATGACAAAACCTTATTTTAGCTAAGACAATTATATTAACCAAGTTTATTAATGATCTTTTATGACGAAATAACAATATATGTGACACGGCAATGTATGCCAGAAGGATTAGATTTTAAGTGTTTTAACTAAAAAGGCATTTTAGGACATTTCCTTGGCCCTTTCTTTCAAACAAACCTGTGTCAGTTTCATATTATTGGACTCTCACCCAATTCAGTATTTCTTCGAAATGGTTTAATGTTAACTAATCTTAAACAATTCAACAGCAAGTGCATGACATGTAGTAGGCAGGCATCTTGGAAAGCAATTAGAAGGGGAAATTAACAGTTACCAGTTACAATACTAAAAGTCTTCCCTTTTAAAACAAGTGGCAGGCATCGCTAAACTCACAAAGTAAAGGCATATGTTTGAGTGTGTGGGTGCATGTGCACGTGTGAAGGTGGCAAGACATCAACAGAAAGGGGAGCGCAGAAAGATCACTCAACTTTTAGAAAACATATTATGAAACTTTGATGATAAAAACAATTTATAGTAGGATTAAAGTTATTTGTTAATATAAAGGCAAATGAGTCAATCTAAACATATATACTCTGTATTTTTTTAATTCTTTCTGTTAAAGGTATCAGTCTCTGCACATGCAGATCTTTATATAAAGTACTTATTTTGCTATGCATACTATATATTAAGTGTCGTTACATTGACATGAATTAATCATCTCACTCAGTTTATCACAAAGGTGAAGTAAACCAGACAGTAACTTCCGTGGTCTTCTGAAAATGAAATATTCATGCATTTTAAAGATAGGAAGCTATGTCCATTTTGATTTTTTGGTTTAATTAAGAGAAAACAAGTAGAACTCCCCTCCACCCCATTTTTTTTAAACTGTTATCTCAAACTGTAAATCAGCCTAGGCATAGGACTAGGTACTTTGGATTTAGTTAGGATAAATTTACACATAGGTGTTTGAGAGATGTTCCAAAAACCTAGTTGTTCCACATTTTAAGAGTAAAGACGTATTTGTAAAAGAAATGAAGTTTAAACTTTGGCAACTCCAAACTGCTTTACTTATGAAACATGGCAATACCACTGTTTTTTAATGAAATTTGACACTTTTGAACAAAACTAATTTTCTCAGAATAATCAGTATATATATCATTTTAAAATGTAATGATTTAACAAAGAATATATATATTCATATATTCTCATTCTCATATATAATTTAGAACTTGGACAAAGGCCCTTTTCAAGTATGTATGCTTGAAAACACCAAGTACCAATAATTTAATTGTTACAGTTTTAATCCAAATAAATTGACCATTTATCTCATTAGTTTTGCATATTTAATGTGGGATAAAATTCATGCAGTTGATGATTTTAGAGTTAACTTTAGATACATACACATGTGGATTTTCAAAGGCACCTCTGAGGAATCAGGGCAACACTGTCAACACGGTGTACAGGTTACATGTGTAAAGGTAAACAGGGATGATGCATTGCTAGGTATTGATATCAAGCACCAAATTCAACTTTGATGACACTTTTGAACTATATTAATTTATCCCATGAATCCAGAAAATTGGCTGATTTTCTTTAATTCAGGTTCTGAGTGAATAATCCCATTCTTTTAAAAGTTTAACTTTTTATATTTTTTTGATCTTTATGAAATTTGAATTCTTGTGGCCTGTTTTTTATTTATATCTAAAAGACCAGATTGAAGCTGCCATGTATGAATGTATAAAAATTCATAACCATCAAGATATTTTCTCTCTCTTTAGCCTTTTCTTTTACCCCCATACATTCTATTTTTCCTCTAGTCCTTCCCAACACAGACGTTGGGGTGGGGGTGGGGTTTGTCCATATGCACACACAGTGAATTGAAAATCATTCAATTGTATGAATTCTCTGAGTTAAATTGATACCACTACTTTTGATAGTTACGTTTTAGGAGTTGGAAGGATTTAAATAAAAGTTCATTATGACTGAATCCATCAGTCTTTGTACCTTGAAAGACATCTATAGCTTATAAAATAATTAAATTTGAAAATAGGCACCATTTATCTCTTTAAATACTCTAGACCCTGTAAGGTGACACTTTTAAAACATTCTCTCCAATCATTTCTGGTGAGAGTTTTTCCTTAGCATTAATATTCCTGTCATTTTTACTACCAGTTTTCATTATCTTGTGGTTAGCCAGATCTCAGTCCATGGATAAGAGAATATCATATTATTAAAAAGTAAGTCAAATCAATTCAGTGAAATAAAAATTTCTTGTACACTACTAAATTTAAAGTATCAATTAGTTTGGTTGTTTGGTATT
Source organism: Camelus ferus (assembly GCF_009834535.1). Taxonomy (NCBI): domain Eukaryota; kingdom Metazoa; phylum Chordata; class Mammalia; order Artiodactyla; family Camelidae; genus Camelus; species Camelus ferus. Next base: position 49,680,531 of record NC_045702.1, on the reverse strand, counting down.
ATTTAAACAGCACTGAAGTAGATTTTCCTGAAGCATTGTATCATTTGTTTTCTATATTTTCTTAGTATTTAATAATTTTTAAGAAATTCTTTAAAAATCACTTTATCACATTGTGATGTTATCTTTAACCTTCTTCCCTGACTAAAGAATGAAGAGTTCAGACATTAAAGCATACAGTATTATACATTTTAATTTCACATGTGACATGAATATATTCTTCTAAATATTCACTGGATACAGAAATATCTTTGTTATGAGGAACAACCTAAGAAAACTTTACCCCTCCCCAAGCTATCCATAAAATTTTAAATCTATTTTTTACTGATTTAAGTATTCCAGTTTTAATTTTTTTTGTTTATTTTTTCTGTTGACTTTTTATCTTTTTTTCATGAATATCCTTATATATGAGATATTTATTTTTTCATTTGCACTTATATTTTTCTTTATCATTTTCCATCTGTTAGCAATTGCATTTGAAAAATCAACTTACAGGATTTATTGTTTTCAAAATAAACTTTCTTCTATGACAGTAAAATCTGTTTAGACTTACTGACATGACTAGTGACTTCCATCACAAACCTGTTTCTCAATTTTCATTATTTTTTATTTCACTGATTGCCGATAGAACAGATGAATTAGGATAGGATGAAATGGAAGTTTGTACCTGATTCTACCACTAATCTCCTGAGTGACCCAGCTGAGTCACTTCAGAGATATTTGGCTATGATATAGAAATACCCACTGCCTTTCCTTTAATTACTTTGCAAGATAGATTTTTGTCTTAGAGGTTTAGGAGTAGTTATTTTTGTTTTTTCTATTCATGTAGTAGATAATGCAGAAAATGAAAATGCAGGTAAACAAAAATGATTAAACGTTTCATGAAATCTCAATTCTATAAGATAGTCACAAGTAAGATTTTGACATGTATTTTGAAGATATAGTTATATGTATATCACCTTGATCCCCCAAAAGGTTATTTTTATAGTGTTATATGAGTTGTTTTTTTAAAAAATTGTGGATATTGGATAGGCTTATAGTATACTTGGTCTTAGCTATCTGAAGTAGAATTTAAAGATAAGTCTGTATACTTGAATAAGTGTTTTAATATTTGAAACATTTAAAAAAGTAAGTGTATTTCAGTAGCCCTGTGGCTCAAACACTACTTTAGAGGGACTAGCTGAGTTATTTATAACAAATTATTAATAAAAAATGTATTGTAATATATTTACAATGTGTAGGGCAGTTAAATCTTGAGACTCAAATTTCATAGGTATGTTTTTCCACATGAGGAAATAGACTCTACATGTAATATTATTTGTATTAATTTTCTTTTGAGTTCTTGACTAAAATTTGATCAGTTTTCTTCTGAGTCAACTGGATAATACCATGTGACATTATGTGTTAATAAATACCAAAATTTTTAAAAGCTATAATTATGTTCTTAAATTACACTTTTTTTGTGTCTTCATATTGTATAGGTGACTCCTCTCAAAAGTTTTTTTCTTCATTACCTTGTGGTGGACTTGGGGTAAGTATGAGTTTGTTCACTGCTTTTAAGTAACATAAACTTCTAAAAATATCTCCTTTGATTTATCTGTTCATGTATATTTAAGCCTGTTTCTCAGTAAAAGTTATGCTGGAGTTCAGGATGGCTATGTGATTTGTAGAGCTCAGTGCCAAATGAAAATGCAGACCTCCTTGTTCAAAAATTATTAAGAATTTCAACATGGTGAAAATAGTGAATTGAACCAAGTGTAGGGTTCTTCTGACTGTACGGTCCTGTGTGAAGCCACTTTGCTAGACTTTTATAAAACTGGAGAAAAGTTCGTAATGGAAGGTTTAGCACAGTTTTACAGCAGAATTCAGTTTTCAGTAGGATCATACTGAGTATACACACGCATTATGTTTTTGGTGAAAGTGGCATAAACTTCACAAAGCACTTGACGTCGTGGGGCATTTTGTTTGTGAACCCCCGGGGCCATTTTTGTCTTCAATAATTAACAAAGCCTTTTTGATCCAGGATATTTATACCACATTTCAAGGACAAATTTGTTCAAATCCAATGACATATGAAGAAAAATGTCTCCATTTTTGTGGATGATTAGAAAATACCCTATAACCTGCAATCTATTTAAAGTTAACCCTTACCAGTAACAAACCATCATCCTGTAGAACTGAGTGCTAAGTCATGTTAGGACAACATAATTCTAGATCAGATTTCCAAGGACTAAGGAATTTAAATCGGTTAGGTTTCTCAGATGTTGAAGCGGAATAATATAGCTAGTTTTGTATATGTTTTAGGCAATAGTTTGCTATAACTAAATTTTATAGAGGGGAATCCCATATATTTTCATCTATAATTTTTATCATTTTGGTGATGCTGGATTTAGCAAGGATAATCTTTCTATTCTTTCACCTATGACTCTGCCCTCCAGAAATAGGAATGGCAACTACAACCAGTATCTATGTGGACTTTATAGTTTATCAACATACAACTGAGGTTCATAACAACTTTGTAAAATAGTCATTAACACCACTTTGTAGATGAGAACCTGAAAGCTCAGAAACATGAGGCTATTCTCCTGAAGCTACACATTAAAGGATGAAAGACTGAAAGTATGAGGTTGACGTGCATGTCCATGTGGAGGAGTTCCAAAAGACTATTTTAGGTCCTTCCAAGGCTTTCATCTTCAGCAGGCCAGCTGCAGCCCCTGGAGCAGAGCACTGCAGCTGTGTGGCTAGTGTAGTGTGGTCCCCTTTGTGGCAGCTCACCAGTGAGCTATGCTTTTTCGCTCCCAGCATAGGACAGTCACCATCCCATATTAATCCGTGCTCATTTTTAGCAAACTTCCTGTGAAACCAGGCGGTTACAAAATCATTCTAGAAAGCAGAGGATAAACTGACTCTTAAAATGGGTTTCATTGGCTTTTGCACTTACTTTCTAACATCCCAAGTGGCCACATTAAGAAAATGGCTGATTACCTGCAAATGAGGCAAAGAATGAAACAAAGCTAATGACTAGTTGGTGGGTATGGAGATAGGGAGGAAATCAAAGCTGTTAAAAGAGTGGTGGTCATCAAACCCCCACTCATTTACAGGTATATTTAATTCATGACCCAGAGTTGAAATGAGGACAGCTCTCTAGGACCCACTTCCCAAGTCTAACCTCTGCTGTGCCCATAATTCACTCTCCCTTGAACACAAAGTACATTTACTCAACTGTGCTAAGCCCATACCAAGGTAATTTCTTATTCTTTAGCCAGAACTGCTCTAGTAAACTCTTAGAAGTGCCCAAGAAATGAATAGTGACTACTGCTTCTGGCACAGTGAGTGTCATAGAATAAAACTGACCTAATCTGGGTGGTGGCAGCAGTGGTAGTGGGTAAGTGTAGCTTGAGAAGCAGAGGCAGGAAGAGTAAGACCTGCTTAGTTTGACTCCATCACTGCTGGGAAGGGCTGGAGAGAGGTACCTCTGTTCGTTAAATTGGCTTATAGGTTTTCTGGTAGTGTTTATGTAGGTCTAGATGAATGTGTGTATGTGTGTGTATATCATACACTTGCTGATACCCTAGAGAACTAGCTTGATTCAGTGTTTTTTTTAGGAACGAAATTATGTTCTTAGACATTTAGGAACCATCTTGACTCTTAAGAGCTCTGATTTTGACATAAGTCCTAAGAGAAACTTTGGGTCCTCTGGGTTTCTATCAGTCTAAATTTTTACCTCCAGGACAACCCAAATATACAAAAGATACCCAATATGAACTTGGATTGGTCCAGCTAAGCAACGTGGGCGCACTCCAGCAAGCTTAGAAACCACTGAAATTGCTTTTGTCTTAAGGCACTCTTCTGGCTAATATTATATAAGATGGACCCATTGGTTTAAATTACAAAAGGCTCCCAGTTGTTAAGATAAACTCCAGTTACCTGGAATATATACTTTTCTACTAGATGGGTTTAATTTATACCTGCTGAATGTTGATGGATGAATTGGCTTTTGAGGGGTGTACGTGGGACATCATGAAATTAAAAACTCTCTACTTCTCATTAAATTTCCTCCTAAAATTGCATGCGATAATTCGACAGTGTGTTGGTCAAGTAGTTCAATGGATGAATGGTATTTAAGGTCCTTTCAAGTGTGCTCTCCAGAATTGCATTTTGAGTAACAGCCTCAAGGTTTCCAAATTCCTTTGTGTTTGGTTCTCATTTTGTTTTAGTTACTATGGCATGACTCATTTCTGATTACTGTGTGATTGCACTACAAGAAAATGCACCAATTGAAAAGAACATTTTACCAAATCCCAGGACTTGGTCATCATACAGTGAAACAGATAATTAAGGGACTCTGGAAACAAAAGCCAGTGCAGGACCACTTTAGTTCTCACTCCTCAGGGTATATCACTAAAAATAGTGATCATTTTCCTAGCCATCTGACCTGCTGCTGTGTGAAGAAATCTTGAAGTCATTTCTCAGCCTTATTTTTTCCTCTGCACTTGATAGGCCACAAAAAAACCCACAAAAGCAAGGACGAGCAGGCTTTTATGATAATGTCGTCATCAGCTCCCAGCTTCAAACGCTTCTGCGGCTTTTGAGTTGTCATTTATAACTTGGAACTGAATCGACCCATAATTCCCCTGATACACTTAGAGAAATTGATAACAGACTCTGCACTTCTTTTATGGCTCGGAGGAGGCAACTCCAATCACATCACTATTGGCAGGCAATATTATTTTTTGACATGGTTGTAAAAGTATAAAGGGGCTTATGGCATTTGTTTAGATGAGGAATGGGCTCTCAAGCTGTGCTGGGGTTTACAGGACCAGATTAGTGAGAAGCGAAGGGAATATGATGTTTGCAAACAGGATATGATTTTATATATAAGTTTGGGTTTCATGCTCTGTTCCCTGGGGAAAGCCCTGCAGACAGCAGAGAATTCCACTTTTATCCTACAACAGACAAGCTCCTGGTGCCAAAAGGCAGAAAAATAAACGTGGTCAATGGGCAGTGTCAGACCCTTGATTGGAGGAGGAGGAGCTGTAGAAGAGGCAGAGCAATTCCCTGGGAGGAATGAGGGTTTGTAGAGCATGGGCAGAATCTGGGCCTGCCTAACTGGTCAAAGATGTGCCAGAAATGAGGCTCTGGTAGGTTTAATCAAGGCACCTTTTCCAGCAGCAACTCGGTCAGCCTGTGAACACAGAGCTGACTTTTTATTACAGACTTTTACTCTGTCCATATTCTATTTGGTTATGCCTGGATCTGACACCCTATGAGGGTTATGGATGTCATTTTTTGTGGTTTGGGGAGGGGCAGAAGGGGAGAAGGATTAGGTGATTGTGTGGAGGTAATTTAAGACTCATTTCAAGTGCTCAGAGGTTTTCAGCAGACATTTGAGTTATATGCTAACTGTATTCCTTATAAAGAAGGCAGGTTTGGATGAAATGTGTCAAATTTTCTTTCATTCTGTCAAATTTAAAATGTAAGCTCTCCCCTCTGATATGTGAAATTTACATATATATGTATATTACATATGTGCAGAGGTATATTCATAAGAAAATTTTGTCTGTTATTTTACACTGCATTTATACAATCATATTATTTTCCCATTTATTGTACCACATTGATCCCCCACATTTATTCTCTCCAGTAACATTTTTTAAAAGTTCCAGTGGCAAGCCTTTCAAAGACTGCTCTGACGTTCTCTATTATATTATAGTATCAAGGAATGTTATGACCAAATCTATGGATATATAGTTAAATTCAATGTAACAGAAAGGTTTGTTTAATACATTTTTCTTCTGCTATTTGCAGTGATTTTCCTTGAAACAAAAATCAGTATTTTAGAAGGTATAACATGTGCCATCTTAAGAGGAGTAAAGGGCAGGAAGAAGAAAATAAAGCTTGTTGCCAGTGATTAGACAAGGAGCAGGAATGCAAAGACTAATGAAACAAGACTGCTTTTCTCATTGCTCACAGCCTTTTCCTTGGGCTAATTTGGATAAATGTTGTGCTGTGGGAGCTCAGAGGAGGGAGCTTCCAGAACAGAAAAGAAAGAAGAGGGGTGTGGGGGTTAATCAAGCAATTGTAAGCTTGAGTAAATAAATCATTCTCTGATACTATAAAACAATGGAGAAAGTCAGAGCAGTCTTTGAAATCTTCAAGAACAATTAGGAATGAATGTGTTTTTGTGAGAGAGAGAGAGAGAGAGAGTGTGTGTGTGTGTGTGTGTGTGTGTGTGTTGGGTTATGGGTTATGAATGTGGGGTTGGAGGGAGGCATCTAGGCATTAACTGTTTAGGCCCTAGTAACACACTATATTTTTGACAAATGCACTAAGCAGTTGCCGATTAGAAGGGAATTTTTTTTCCCCTCAAAAAACCCCCCAAATCAGAACCTAATGCTTATGCAAAAATTTGGATGTTCCTGAAATTTTGATAATGATTCAGTAACCCCTTCCTCTTACCGTAAGTATAAGCATCATGTGTTATTCCTACCTAATTATCCCCAAGCAGGCGCAGTGCCTTTTGTTACCTCTGCAGAAAGAGAAGGGGATGGCATCTGTTTCTCACATGGAGTAATCAGGATAATGTTGATTTCCTTCATATTAATGTTCAGTTCAAACCTGGCTTGCAATCAGTGTTTCATTTCCTCCACTGCTGCTATCAAAGATGCATCACAGTCCTCTTCCCTCCAGCATAATAAGAGGATCCACCCTGATTTGGAATCTCTTTTTTCCTCATCTCCCTTTCTAATTGTATTTGGATTTTCATTAGTTCCAAACTTGATGCAAATGATACCAGCAGGAACACCCCCACGGCACCTGGAAAAAGTAAAACAGATAAGCTGCCTTAATGAAATTGTTTGAGAATTTTGTTTCATGCTGTGGATTCCACAAGAAGATCATGTTGCCCGAGACTTGGAAAATATTTAGTACAAAATACTATGCAAGCCAGGGAATTCTTTCTAAATAACAAAGGAAGTTTCTAGTATTGCGTAGATTATGCTAATTGTGTATGCTCAGTAACAGTTGCAGGGAAGTAGACAACACTCCCCACAGAGATAGACATATATACATTACTCTGTATTTACGACAAACTGTAAAATTTTATAGAATCTTTAGGTGTCTGATGTCCATTGCAGGAAAGAGTAAAATTAGAAATGAAAACCTTGACTTCCTCCTTAATTCACCTAACTGTTGTATACCATCTGTGATAAAAATTCTTTCGATTGCTTTGACATTATGGCTAAACACAACAGGATGCATTTTGAAGTTTCATTTTCGTTTCCTTATTTAAAGTAAAGATGAATATAACAAAGCTATCAAAATTATTCCATTGTCAAGATGAGATAACTTAAAAATGCCGTCATCAAAGCTTTACATGTGTTTTTTATACTTGGGACTACAACACCTATTTAAAAAAATACACATGCAACTATGTCACCCAAAGTAATAGCAATAGCAGAGAAGAAGAAAACATACCCATTTCTGGAATTTCTTGTTCTATCATTTTTCTCTGTTCTTTTTCTTCACTTGTCTACATGTCTTGATTATAAACATTCAGACAAGAAAAATTGCATGTTAGTTCCTATAGTTGCTGAAGGTAAATGGGTGATGAGCTTTAAGCTTCTACCTAACCCAGGAAATCTATGGTTCTGTGAAATACAAGTTCAGAAATAACAAATACATAAGTACAATATACAATCATAAATAAGTTTGAATATGTAATTATCTACTGATTGCCACTTCTTACTATCTAGAACATATAAAACCTTAGGTCAAACAAAAATTTTAAGTTGACAGAGGAAGTGGGATAACCTAGAAGAAAAAAAGAATCTTTGGTATAGTTTCTCTGTTGTTTAGGCTGAAGTGCAGATAAATTCAGGCCCATGTCAGCCTTTCATTTTGATATGAAAAAACTGCACTTACATTTTCCCTTTGTATCATATTGCTACCCTGGGTAGTTCCAGATCCAGATAGTCATCCTGTAGCAAGCTAATATCCAATACGTAATATTGCCATATCATTATTTGATTTATATTTGTGAAGTATTTTGACAGAAAGTTTAGTGAAGTATAACTACTAAAATTCTCAAGTAATGCATAGTTTTTCTTTCAAAATCCAAAACTAAAATAAAGTAGTTTACTGAATGCTTGAGCCATAGCAGGCAGTTCACAGCAAAGTCCCTAGGACTTAAGTCATTCCAAACCCCAAGCACAATCCATAGCTCCCAACTTCTAGGCCAGCTGCATCACTGTCACTGTGCTGTGTCTTATTTTTGAATGTAAAGTAATAGGTAAAATAAAGGAATTAATACTAAGTGATGACTCATCTTAACAATGAAGGATACATTGATTCATTGTTTTTATAAACACTAGTAAGACTATTAAGACTAATACATTTGAGAATAATATGCATCCAAAATCATTTGGTTAATTTATTCTGTTATTGTATTCTGAATAATATGATTTATATGGTCTCTAATATTTACTGTGGATATATTGTTATCCCTTACAATAATCTGTAAAGACTTCTCAGGATGATTCTATATCATTTTGAAATGTGATCATTCAAAGAAATAAGAAACCAAGGCTTGCAAGTAGTGAAATTCTTTTCTCCTAGAGATCACTCTTTTTTTCCCCTAATCTGTTGCCTGTCCATTAGACGCTTCAACATCTATTCATACATTTATTAAATACACATGTATTGAGAATCCAACAACACATAAAAAAGATTATACACCATGATCAAGTTGGATTCATTCCAAGGTCACAAGGAGAGTTCAACATGGGCAAATCAATCAATGTGATACACCACGGCAACAAAAGAAAAGACGAAAACCACATGATCATCAATAGATGCAGAAGCTTTTGATAAAATTCAACATCCATTCATGATAAAAATTCTTCCCAATGTGAGTATAGAAGGAACATATCTCAACGTAATAAGAGCTATTTATAACAAACTCACAGCCAGTGTAATATTCAGTGGTGAAAAGTTGAAAGCCTTCCTGCTAAAATCTGGAACAAGACAAGGATGCCCATCCTTACCACTTCTATTCCACAAAGTATTGAAAGTCCTAGCCACAGCAATCAGACAAGAAAAAGAAATAAAAGGGATCCAAATTGGAAGAGAAGAGGTAAAATTGTCATTATATAAGAGTGACATAATATATGTAGAAGACCTTAAAGGCGCCACACAAAAACTACTAGAGCTAATAAACGAATTCAGCAAGGTAACAGAACAAGATTAGCCTACAGAAATCTGTTGCATTTCTTTACACTAATAATGAAATACCAGAAAAGGAAACTAAAGATACAATCCCTTTTATAATCTTATAAAAAAATACTTAGGAATAAACCTGACCAAGGAGGTGAAAGATTGATACATTGAGAGCTATAAAACATTGATAAAGTAGATTAAAGATGATTTGAAAAAAAGGAAAGGTATCCCATGTTTTCTTGGACTGAAAGAATTAATATTGTTAAAATGGCCATGCTACCCAAAGCACTCTATAGACATAATGTGATCCCTATCAAATTATCCAGGACATTTTTCACAGAACTAGAAAAAAAATCCTAAAATTTATATAGAATCACAAAGAACTCAGAATTGCTAAAACAATACTGAAGAAAAAAATGAAGCTAGAGGCATAACACTCCCAGTCTTCAAACAATACTACAGAATGACAGTAATCAAAACAGCATGGTATTGGCACAAAACAGACATATGGAACAATGAAGCAGTACAGAGAGCCCAGAAATAAATCCACACCTGTGGTTAATTAATTGTTGGCAAAGGAGGTGAGACTATACAATGGAGAAAGAGAGTCTCTTCAGCAAGTGGTGCTGGAAAAGCTGGCCAGTCACATGTAAATCAGTGAAGTTAGAACACTTGACACCATACACAAAAATAAACTCAATATGGCTTAAAGACCTAAACATAAGACAGGACACCATATACCTCCTAAAAGAGAACATAGGCAAAACATTCTCTGACATAAATCATTGCAGTATTTTCCAAGGTCAGTCTCCCATGGCAATAGAAATAAAAGCAAAAGTAAACAAATGGGACCTAAATAAACTTAGGAGCTTTTGCACAGCAAAGGAAACTATAAACAAACGGAAAAGACAACCTATGGAATTGGAGAAAATATTTGCAAATGATGTGAATGACAAAGGCTTAATTTCCAGAATATATGAACAGCTCATACAACTCAATAACAAAAAAACAAACCCAATCCAAAAATGGGCAGGAGACCTAAATAAGAATTTCTTCAAAGAAGGCATACAGATGGCCAATAGGCACGTGAAAAGATGCTTAATATTGCTAATTATAAGAGAAATGCAAATCAAACTACAATGAGGTATCACCTCATACCAGTTAGAACAGCCATCATTAAAAAGCCCACAAACAGTAACTGCTGGAGAGGGTGGAGAAGAGGGAACCCTCCTGCACTGTTGGTGGGAATGTAATCTGGTGCAACCACTATAGAAAACAGTATGGCAATTCCTCAAAAAACTAAAAATAGACTTACCTTATGATCCAACAATCCCACTCCCAGGAATATATCCAGAGAAAACTCTTATTTCAAAAAAGATACATGCACCTGTGTTCATAGCAGCACTATTTATAATAGCCAAGATGTGGAAGCAACCTGAATGTCCATTAATAGGTGATTGGATAAAGAAGTTGTGGTATATACATATACAACGGAATACTACTCAGCCATAAAAAATAATAAAATAATGCCATTTGCAGCAACATGGATGGACCTAGAGATTATCATACTAAATTAAGTCAGACAGAGAAACACAAATATTATATATTACTTATGTGTGGAATCTAAAAAAATGACACCAAAGAATTTATTTACAAAACAGAAAGAGGCTCACAGACATTTCCAACATTGTAAATCAACTGGATTTCAGTAAAGAACAAAGCCAAAAAAAAAACCAAACATATATTGGGAGCCTCATATGCTACATATGGAGCAATCTCCAGTCTCAAGTTTTTCTCTTACATTTTGATGATTTTTTTCCTTTGCAATTCCCACTCATCTCTCTTTCTCTCCCTTTTCTTAAAAACTGAAGTATTATCAATTTACAATTTTTTGATAGTAACTGGTGTATAGCATAGTGATTCAGTTTACACACACACATATGTATATTCTTGTTGATTATAGGTTACTACAAGATATTGAATATAGTTCCCTGTGCTGTATAGTAGGTCCTTGTTGTTCCCATTTATATCTCTTAGGCTTATCACTTATACCCAGTGTTAATCTTCTGTTTCTATTCAGCAACTTTAGTGAGAAAGAACTGGCAGTGAATGGGGATATGGACTCAAGGCTATCTGAGTATTTGGACTCTTGGTTGAGCAAGATTCAAAGTCCTCATGAAATATTCAAGAGAGCCTTCCTGTCTCAGCTTATTTTGAAGGAGGTGTTAGATCTTCATTTTGAGAGCTAGTGAGTGCAGTGTCCAGCATCAGCCCACTGTTCCATTTGTAATAGCACATATGAAAGAAGTCAAACACCCAATCCTAACTGGCATAGTCTTTTTGCCTTTGGACTTACTGTACTCACAGCTTCTAGTGGCTACCACAGTTTGTGGCAGAGTTCATTCATTCACTTATTTATTCATTTATTTATACAAACAGTATTTATTGAGTGCTTATTTTATGCCAGGAACTGCAGGTATAGCACCAAGCAAAATGTAACAAAAAATCTGACCTGATGGAATGTTTATTCTGGTGGCAGAGACAGATAATCGAATACACATTAGTTTAAATACGTGAGTGTAATGATGAATGTTATGGGGAAAAGAATCAGGGCAGAGGTTGGGGCTAGGGCATAGAACTGGTGATGAATGAGAAGTGTTACCTTTTGGAGATCAGAATTGATGGGTGAGGGATGACCTGGGAGTCCTGGCTTCTTGAGGTGACCGAGAGGGAATAATGAGATCTATGCTGAGTGTACAAGGCAAGGTGATGGTCCAAGCAATTAGAGTTTAGGGAGTTGGGAGGGGGCTTGTTAAGAATACTCAGAGTTCTGAGTCCCCATCTTCACACTTGCTCATGAAGATGTGGACCACTGGGGGAAGGGTTGTTCTATCCAGAACATACAGAACTCTTGGCCTCCTTTTTGACTCCTGGATTGAGGTGTAGTGATGGGAAGGCAGGCAAGCAGGGTTTACAGGCACAGCCTGAGATCCTGAGATCCCCTTAAGATCTAACCTTGAAGGAGCTTGAAAGTGGAGGCACAGTTATCCAAGCACTCAAGATCTGGGACTCAAGAGCAAGTCTGAGACTGTAAGACATCTGGGTGGTTCCAGATCTTGGCAAAATTACATGCTTTGGGTTTGCCAGTTCCTGGGGTAGCACCTGTCTGTATTCAAGTATGATGAAAATGCCCTGACATTTGCATGACATTTCCTAGTGCCTTTTCATGTGATTTTACTGACTTTTTGAATGACATTTTTATATTGTGGCATCAGTTGTCTCTGGCTGATTTATATCTGAGCTGCAAGATTCAGGGTGACTGATTTGTTGATCCCATTAGATTCATGCACAGACCAAAAGATGATGGCTTCTCAGTTTCTTTACAGCCAGTTGTGTGTTGCATGTATATGATGCAAGGAGCACAAACTCTGGAGTCTGAATTCCAGGGCTACTTCTTACCATTAGCTCTCAGTTTCTGATCCTTAGTATCTTCATTATTAAATGAGATGAGTCAATAGAAAATATGGGCTAAATTATTTAGGACTATACTGTAATCATATCAGTAAAGTAATAATCCTTAACTTTGACTCTGATGGTATCCAGAGGGTTGACTTTAATGATGGGATTATCTGTTAGGTAGAGGAAAGGTAAGATGCCATGGCCTAGACAAGGCCATATAGAACCATTTAAAACATACCCAGTTGGTACTCACAGAAATGGGCTGATTCACAGCCTCACATCAGGGAATAGCCATTCTCTACATGTTGCTTTCAGTGATAACCTCCCTCACCTCTTTCAATCCTCACAACAATCGCAAGGGTCTTATTAGTAACTGTGTAACTGGGGTTTCATATTCTACAGAAAAGGAAACAGGCTCAGAGCAGAGAGTAACTTGTTGAAGTCACACCATTAGTAGGTGGTGGAGTAGAAATCTCCTGATTCCCAAGCTCTTAACCACATTTCTGTGCACACACAACTCACCATAATTTCAACCTTATATGATTGTCAGCACTCCTTTCCCAAATGAGAATAACCCTCACCATAAGTAAAACACAATTGTTTCTTTTGCCAAGAACATTTTCTTTTTTATTGAAAGTCCTTTAAAGTATGAAATCCATGAACTCAGACATCATTAATTTGGGGTAAAAATTATGTAGCTGTATACAGCATTGCAACCCCAACTAGAACACTGAAAAGTCTCTGCCATTGGAGCAAACCACTGTGGAATGGGTTAGAGAGAATCTTGTTTCACACACTGACTGAATCAGTTAATTTTATTTAGCTGCTCTTGGTAGCAACAGGGCTGTAACGTGCATTGTTTAGTGAATAAAAAAATGAGCATATAATGAAATACCCTTTATGTAGTATGTACATCAGGTTAAATAAAAACCAATAGGAAAATCCTGAACTGATATTATTTGGCTCTATCTCTAACTCTGTCTTGGTAGGACTGACCAGCAGGTCAGTAAAACTGAATAGCAACAATGGGAACTCTGAAATTCCTTCACTGACCACATAATCCACAGGAATCCATATATTATTTGTCAAATCCTTAAGTCCACCAGTATCTTAAGTAAAGATCCTTTGAGTCTCAAGATGTAGCACTTGAGGAACAAACATGTTCCTCTGCTTATTCTTGTTACTGGCACGTAAATAGCAAAGGGATATTTTTCTCAAGATGAAGAGTGACTAAAAATTGCACATGTGTAAGGTCAGTAGAGCTGCCAGAAAGCAGTTGATCATACTGGGAGGGGGTTTGTAGTAGAGCATTAACGTACATGGCCTGCCCCTTGTCTCCTCCAGCTGCTGCATTAATAGTTCACGCCTTCTTTCCATATGGAATATTGGTCACAGTATTCATTCATCATACCCATGGTTTTACTTGGAATCTGAAGGTCCTCCTTGTAGCTGCTCTGTTTCTTTTTCATCTCACCATGACTAAAGAAGCTAAGGTGTGGGCATTATAACCTACAAGTGATCCCATGGGAATAGGCTGTCATTCATGTGTTCCTCCCAGTGTTGAACAAAAGAGAGAAAGCATGTGGGTTCACCCACCCATTGTCATCGTAAATCCATTTCAAAGGTCTCAGGGTTTCAGCACAACATCTAACATGAAATGAATATATACATTCAAAGAGCTGGCATGTTGTATCACATGGGAGAAGGGAGAATATCCATTGTTACAGCTCCATAGCCGACTGAAGGTGAATACAGTAAAGAATACTGTAGGTCCTCAGCCCAGAAGTACGTCTCTCATCATCCTACAGGAGGGAAAAGGTGACGGTCCCCCAGAGTTATATAGGGCTCTCAAGAGGTTATTAAGAGTTGCTACCTGAGTCACTGCAGAACAATCCCTGAGTGGTTTTATTATTTTAGGGGATGTGTCCTTCTGCCTAGCCCTAGAGTCAGAGAAACCAACGATGCGAAGTCTCTGTTAGTAACTTTTTCATTTGTGTGAGGTTCAGATTTTTCATCTGTAGAATAGGGATAATGAGGCCTCATTGCATTATTGTGGACATCAAATATAATGATGTAGGTTAAATGACAGCTGTGTGTAAAGAATGGTCACTTCCCCACTTTGACGGGTGGCTCTAATTAGTTCTGGTTTTGCTGAGAATAAACATGTGGCTGTCTCAAGGGTATGTATGATACAAAAGCTTCTTCAAAGCTCTGAAACCCTGAGTCTCATGTGATGCACCTACCCAACTGATGTTCCACCATCAGAGTAATGGCACTTTGGGAGGCTAGTCAGGGAGGGGGAGGCCATTGTTTTTAGAAGGCCCTGTGATGAAGCACATGGCCAAAGAACCTTGATTCAGAAATTAGAATACTTGGATTCAAGTTTCCACCCTGTCATGAGTTCAGAAGTGTTTCTCTGACTCTGAAGTATGGATTCTGATTCAACAGAGCTGGATGGGGCCTGAGAGTCTGCCTTTTTGATGTCAGCGCAGCTGATCTATGGAACACCGTTGGTGTGACAAGATCCTGTGTGATCATAAATGGACAGATTATTTAATTTTTCTGTACCTCAGTTTCTTTATGTCTGTTAAGTAGAATTGATTAATGAAATGTGCTTTATCATTCTCCTTGGAGACAAATATGACATACTTGGGGATCTGGTAGAGTAAAACTTAGACAAGCAGTCTTTCCCTTTTGGGCAGACAGTTACAGGGTAGGCAAGTTTCTATGAGGGGCAGGGGTGAATTGTGCCAGCAGAGGTCTAGGGCTCCAAGGAAACTCCAGATGTTGCTGGATGCCAAGCCAGGGAGAGAAGGTTCGTAGTGCTAGCTAATGAGGGCTGCAAGTCTAGATGAGGCACTAACTGAGGAAAAGAGGAGTTCTTACTCTATTATGTATGTGTTACAGGACCCAAAGAGGAAGTTTTATATCAGATATTAACATTTTTTCACCACAGTTAAAAAAAACAAATTGTCAAGAAATATATCACCATAGAATGAATTTGTTCTCATTTATTAATTCATTCCTTTTATAGAAATTCATTAAGCATCTATTATGTGTCAGACCCCGAAGATACTGATACCCGTCGTCCTGTACTTATGGCACTTAACACTGGGTTTTATGGTATATCATTAAGAGATCTGCAGAACAAGTAATTTAGAAACTCTTTTTAAAGTTCATATCTGTATCAGTCTGCTCAGGTGGCCATAAAAAAAATGTGGCAAACTGGGTGGCTCAAACAACTGAAATTTATTTTCTCACAATTCTGGAGTCCAAGGTCCAGGTGCTAGAAGGATTGGTTTCTCCTGAGGCGTCTCTCCTTCACTTGCAGGTGGCTGCCTTCTTACTACGTCCTCACATGGCCTTTTCTCTGTGTGTGCACATCCCTGGTGTCTCTTCCTCTTCCCTGAGGACACCAGTGCTATTGCATTAGGTCCCCACCCCTGTGACCACATTTAACCTTAAGTACCTCTGTAAAGGCCCTGTCTACAAATATAGTCTCATTGAGCTTCAATATTTGAATTCTCAGGGAACGCAATTCAGTCCATAACAATATCCAAGTCTAGGTTAACACTGATTGAAATCCCAACTCTGTGCCTTGTCAACTATGTAACTTTATTCAAGTTACTTAACCTCTAAAACTTAGTTTCCTCTTTTGTAAAAGTGACTATAACACATTTTTAAGCTATCATGGGGAATAAACTGAGTTATGTGTGTAATATGTTTAACACAGTGTCCAGCACTTACTAGGTACCCCCACTGCCCCATATTTCCTTCTTTAGATGCTTGCTTTTTGCTTTCTTTGGGTAATAAATTTGATTTTACTACCTCTTGCACTGAATCTACTAATAAACTAGGCTTTTTTCTCCCTGAATCTTTCCTACTCTCACCCCCACTATCAATATTCCCAGAAGGAAAATAACCTACTGGTGTCTTCACCTCTAGCTGTAAGAATGAAAGCTTGATGATAGGAAAATGCAGAACTTCTCTAACACCTCTTAAGTGAATAAAGGTAATTATTCTATTCCTAAAACAAACAAATAAAGAAATTTGGCTTGCAGATGCCATCATACATCATGTAGAGTTTAAAACTGAATAAGCTCTATAGAGAAATGGAAACAAAAATGTGTTAGAAATTAAATTATGCTAAGACAGTTTTAGTGATTTTAAAAATACTTGATAATTTCTAAGTTACTAAGATGCTGTATGCAGAAGTTTCTGGTCTGCAATAGATGATTCATTTAAAAATACATTCTTCCTGATGTGATGCAGAAGTTGAAGAGAGATTTAATTGCTTTTACAGTTAAATTTTTATACGTGCCTAAAATGGCACAGAATGAGTGCGGTGATGGAAAATCTGTTTCTTTATTGAATCTGGTGTCTGTCAGGAGGTTTCTAGGGGCATCTGATTATTATTTAAGTTTAACCTCAATTATTTAGAAATAGCCCATGGCCCTAGCAGCAGCACAGAACAGCAGCAAGAGTTTACTAAACTGCTTACTGTTGGCTGAGGAGTTTTGGTTCCCAACTTTCCAGGGGAAATATTCAAGGCAATCAAGGAAGAATCGTGTACCACATTAACCATGCACGGTGCATATGAAACCTGTTCTGTTCATGAGCACAATAGTATTACATTTAACTCTGGGAATATTTCCGAAAAGAATCAACAAGCTGCATTTAGATTATACAAAGGAGACTGTGCCTAAATTCCTTTTCGCCTAAGTCATTCTCTTTCCCTTTTAAATACTTTCACATCCACTTTCAGTACAGGTAGCTTAATTTCTATCATGTGTGGCTTTTCAGAGCATAAGCTTTGTTTCAGGTGCCAATGATTGAGCTGTGCTGAATGTGCTTGGAAAAGGCCCACATTCATTCAGGAAACTCTAGTTGAACTAGATCCATATGTAGCAAAAAAAAAAAAAAAAAAAAAATGTAGCCTGCTGGTTGGAGGTAGTTTTCTGGCTTCCAGCATTATCACATATGATTTTTGTTTTTGATGTGCTGCAGAACAGAAAGTAATTTTGGAACAAAACTCTGGGATTCGTTTTTTCTTAGTTAGCATTTTCTG
The DNA here is from genome assembly GCF_009834535.1 of Camelus ferus. NCBI lineage: Eukaryota > Metazoa > Chordata > Mammalia > Artiodactyla > Camelidae > Camelus > Camelus ferus. The sequence continues at coordinate 49,662,791 of NC_045702.1, read as the reverse complement.
AAAGCTTACTACTTTAACCATTATGTTGTAAGATGATAAGCATTTTGCATGCATTGACTAATTTGATGCTAATAAAAATCTTCTGAGGAAGGTGGTATTATCTCTATTTTTTTAAGGTTTGGAGTGGTTAATGAACTTGTCCAAGTTTGAACAGCTTGTAAGTGGAAGTGGTGGTTTTCAAGGTCTCTGAAGTCAATGAAAATAAATAAGGTATTACTGCACTAAACTTTGGTGATACCATAAGCCAAAGCTACCACCTAAAAGAATGGGATATGTGAGAGGGGAATCTGTCCAACGACTGGTTCTTTGAAATCTCTGTTAAAAGCTTATTAGAAAGTCAGACAGTTTCTCCAAATCCTAGGGTTATCGAAGCCTCTAGGTACAAACTATTGGTGTAATGTTTAAGCAATTAGTGGTAGTCATTCTGTCTTGGGACAACTTATTTTGATAGGGATAATTTATTAATAAAACTTGTAACACATTCCTAATTTTACCTCTAACTTCACCTTTTCTTTCTTCCTCTCTTACCCAAGTAGAGCTCTTTCTTTGTACAATTTGGAGAAGTCCTTTCTCTATGAAATCCATGCTGCTCAAATTACCGTATGGTGAAAAAAGATTCTGTTTGCTTATGCTTTATTTCCTGTCTGTCATAAAGCGATACTTTTATAAAATGCATTAGAAAAGATTACTAGAATAGAGTTACAAAACTTGTGCAAAATAAAAAACTCAATTATTTTTTTATTAGATTCAACAGATAAAAAATTCTAAACAGATTGCTATAAAAGTTTCTAAATGCCTGCTTGTGTTTACCTTGTGGATTGGGAACACTGTGTGGACCACCATGGTTCCACAGGCTGCACTTCCAGTAGCAGTGTTCTAGACCAGTGGTTCTTGATATGGTTGAATTTAAATCTGCCATCTTGTTAGTAGTTTTATATTTGTCCCATTTCAGTTTTTGGTGTTTTTATTTGTTTGTCTTGGTTTCTTTTTTCCTCTTTCTCTCTTTTTCTTCTTTCCTTTGGATTGAATATTTTTTTTGATTGTTTCATTTTATTTCCACTATTGGCTTGTTAGTTGTACCTCTTTATTTTTTATTTATTTCTCTAGCATTTACACTTATAAATACTTATCACAGTCTGCCTGGAGGTAATATTACACTACTTCATGTATTATACAAGAGTCGTACAGCGGTTTATTTACAACCCTCTCCTCCCATTCATCATGCTTTTGTTGTCATCCGTTTGACTTTTACATGTGCCATAAACCCCACGACAGATTTTTATTATTTTTGCTTTAGTCAATTATCTTTTTTAAGGGAAAGAAAATAAGAAAAAGTCTCTTATAAGTACCTTCATTATTATTACTTATAACTCTTTATTTCTTTGTGTCAGTGTGTCATTCCAAGTTTTCATCTAGTATTGGGCTGTTTTTCCTGAATGAATTCCTTTACCATTTTTGATAACTCAGGTCTGATGGCAATACAGTACCTCGGCTGTTATTTTTCTGAAAAAGCTTTATTTTATCTTTTAAATATACTTTTCCTAGTATAGAATCCTGGGTTGACTTTTTTTCCCTTCGAAATCTTTGATGTCATTCCATTGTCTTTTTTGTGTCTGTGTATATGTATATTTGTATTAAAGTATAGTCAGTTTACAGTGTTGTGTCAGTTTCTGGTGTACAGCATAATGCTTCAGTCATACATGAACATATGTATATTCATTTTCATATTCTTTTTCCCCATAAGTTACTACAAGATATTGAATATAGTTCCCTCTGCTATACAGTATGAGCTTGTTGTTTTTCTAGTTTATGTATACTAGTTAGTATATGCAAATCTCAAACTCCCAATTTATCCCTTCTCACCCCCTTGCCTACTGGTAATCATAAGGGTTTTTTCTATATGTGAGTCTCTATTTTGTGAATAAGTTTGTCTTTTTTTTCTTTTTTGATTGCATGTATGAGTGATATCATATGGTATTTGTCTTTCTTTTTCTGGCTTACTTTATTTAGAATGACATTTTCCAGGCCATCTATGTTGCTGCAAATGGCATTATTTTATTATTTTTATGGCAGAGTAGGATTCCATTGTATAAATATACCACAACTTCTTTATCCAGTCATCTATTGATGGACATTTAGGTTGCTTCTATGTCTTGGCTATTGTAAATAGTGCTGCTATGAACATTAGGGTGCATGTATCTTTTTGAATTAGAATTTTCTCTGGATATATTCCCAGGAGTGAGATTGCTGGATCATAGGGTAAGTCTATTTTTAGTCTTTTGAGGAATCTCTACACTGTTTCCCATAATGGCTGCACCAAACTACATTCCCACCAGCAGTGTTGGAGGGTTCCCTTTTCTCCACACCCTCTCCAAAATTTATTGTTTGTGGACTTTTGAATGATGGCCATTCATACCTGACTGGTGTGAGGTGATACCTCATTGTAGTTTTGATTTGCATTTCTTTGATAACTAGAGATATTGAGCATCTTTTTATGTGCCTATTGGCCACTTGTAGGTCTTCATTGGAGAATTGCTTGTTTAGTTCTTCTGCCCATTTTTGGATTGGGTTGTTTGTTTTTTTCTTATTAAGTTGTATGAGCTGTTTATATATTCTAGAAATTAAACCCTTGGGAGTCTCATCTTTTGCAAATATTTTCTCCCATTCTGTAGGTTGTCTTTTTGTTTTGTTTATGATTTCCTTTGCTGTGCAAAAGCTTATAAGTTTAATTAGGTCCCATTTGTTTATTTTTGCTTTTATTTCTATTTCCTGGGTAGACTGCCCTAGGAGAACATTGCTAAGGTTTATGTCAGAGAATGTCTTGCCGATGTTTTCTTCTAAGAGGTTTATAGTGTCTTAGCTTATATTTAAGTCTTTAAGCCATTTTGAGTTTATTTTTGTGTATGATGTGAGGGCGTATTCTTACTTCATTGAATTACATGCAGCTGTCCAGTTTTCACAATACCATTTGCTGAAGAGATCGTCTTTACTCCATTGTATATTCTTGCCTCTTTTGGCAAATACTAATTGTCCAAAAATCTGTGGGTTTATTTCTGGGCTCTCTGTTCTCTTCCACTGAGTCATCTCTGTTTTTGTACCAATACCATGCTGTTTTGATTACTGTAGTTCCATAGTATTGTCTCAAGTCTGGGAGGATTATTCCTCCAGCTTTATTCTTTTTCTTCAGTATTGCTTGGCAGTTCTGGGTCTTCTATGATTCCATATAAATTTTAGGATTATTTATTCTAGTTCTGTGAAAAATGTCCTGGGTAATTTGATAGGGGTCACATTAAATGTGTAGATTGCTTTGGGTAGTATGACCATTTTAACAATATTAATTCTTCCAATCCAAGAACATGGGATATCTTTCCATTTATTTAAGTCATCTTTAATTTCCTTAGTCAGTGTTTTATAGTTCTCCAGATACAAGTTCTTCACTTTCTTGGTTAGATTTATTCCTAAGTTTTTCATTTTTTGGATGTGATTTTAAAAGGGATTGTTTTTCACTTTCCTTTTCTGATATTTCATTGTTAGTATAAAGAAATGCCACTGATTTCTGTATGTTAATCTTGTATCCTGCTACCTTGCTGAATTATTTTATCAGCTTCAGTATTGTGTGGAGCCTTTAGGGTTTTCTATATATAGTATCATGTCAACTGCATATAATGACAATTTTACTTCTTCTCTTCCAATTTGGATCCCTTTTATTTCTTTTCTTGACTAATTGCTATGGCTAGGACTTCCAATACTATATTGAATAGAAGTGGTGAGAACGGATATCCTTGACTTGTTACAGATTTTAGTGGGAGGGCTTTCAACTTTTCACTGTTGTATATTATGCTGGCTGTGGGTTTGTCATAAATAGCTTTTATTATGTTGAGATATGTTCCCTCTGTACTCTTTTTGGTTAGAGTTTTTATCATAAATGGGGGTTGAATTTTATCAGGTGCTTTCTCTGCATCTGTTGAGATGATCCTGTGATTTTTGTCCTTTCTCTGGTTGATGTGGTATATAACGTTGATCGATTTGCATATGTTGAACCATCCTTGTGTCCCTAGGATGGACCCAACTTGATCATGGTTTATGATCTTTTTTATGTGTTCTTGGATTCTGTTTGCTAATATTTTGTCGAGAATTTTTGGATCTATGTTCATCAATGTTATTGACCAATGGTTTTCTTTTTTGGTAGTGTCTTTGTCTAGCTTTGGTATCAGGATGATGGTGGCTTCATAAAATGAATTTGGGAGTATTCCTTCTTCAGTTTTTTGAAAGAGTCTGAAAAGGATCAGAAAGAACTCTTCTTTCTATGTTTGATAAAATTCCCCAGTGAATCCATCTGGTCCTGGACTTTTCCTTGCTGGGAGGTTTTTTATTTCTGATTCTATTTCATTTCTAGTGATTCATCTCTTGAAATGATCTATTTCTTCTTGATTCAGTTTTGGTGGACTGTGTGTTCCTAGAAACGTGTCCATTTCTTCTAAGTTGTCTGTAATATTCTCTTACGACTTTTTGTATTACTGTGGTATTGGTTGTAATTTCTCCATTTTCATTTCTTATTTTGTTTGTGTCCTCTCTCTTTTCTTCTTGGTGAGCTTGGCCAGAGGTTTGCCAATTTTATTTACTTTTTAAAAATACCAGCTTTTGGTTTGATTGAATTTTTCTATTGTTTCTTAAATCTCTAGTTTATTTGTTCCCTCCCTGATATTTTTTATTTATTTCCTTCTGCTGACTTTGTTTTGTTTCTTCTTTTTCTAATTCTTTTAGGTGGTAGGGTAGGTTGCTTATTTGAGATTGTCCTTGTTTTTTGAGGAAGGCTGTATCACTACAGATGTCCCTCTTAGGACTGCTTTTGCTGCATCCCATAGATTTTGGGTGGTTATATTTTCATTGTCGTTTGTCTCAAGGTATTTTTTGAAATTCCTCCTTTGATTTTATCTTTGGCCCATTGACTTTTTAGTAGCATGTTGTTTAGTCTCCATGCAGCTGGTTTTTTTTTTTTTTCTTATATGTTTTCCTGTGATTGATTTCTAGTTTTATGCCATTGTGGTCAGAGAAGATACTTGAAATAATTTCTATTCACTTAAATTAGTTGAGGCTTCTTTTGTGCCCGAGTATGTGGTCTGTTCTAGAGAATGTTCCATGAGCATTTGAAAAGAATGTATATTCTGTTTTTTGGGGATGTGATGTCCTAAAAATATCAACCAAGTTCAACTGTACTATTGTGCCATTTAGTATCTCTGTTGCCTTATTCATTTTCTATCCTGGAAGACCTGTCCAGTGATGTTAGTGGATTGTTAAAGTCTGATAATATTATGGTATTCGCACTGATTTCTCTCTTTATGTCTGTCAGAATTCGTTTTATATATTTAGGTGCTCCTATATTGGGCACATACATGTTAACGATTGTAATATCCTCATCTTGTATTGCTCCTTTGATCATTATATAGTGTCGCCCTCTATCTTTCTTTATGGCTTTTGTTTTAAAGTCTATTTTGTCTGAGATGAGTATTGCTACTCCCACTTTCTTGTTGTTTCCATTTGCATGAAATTTCTTTTTCCATACTCTCACTTTCAATCTATGTGTGTCCTTCACTGTAAAGTGGGTCTCTTGTGGGCAGCATATTGTAGATTTTTGTTTTATTATCAAATCTACCACTCTGTGTCTTTTGATTGGAGCATTCAGTCCAGTGACATTTACAATCGCCATTCCACATTTACCTTACATTATGTTATGTCTGTATTACCAGTCTGGCCCCTGGAGTCATTAGAACATATGGTTATGGCTTTAGTCCTACTCTGCGTCACTTCTGTATTTATTATCTGTAATTATTGATAGATGTGTGTTTTTTGCCATTTTGAACTTCATTTTCCATTGTTTTGTATTTCCTCTTTGTTCCTTTTTGTTTTTCTTTTTGTGGTTTGATAATCTTCTTTTGTATTAGCTTGGTTTCTTTTTGGGTTTTGTGACTCTCTTGTGTGCCTTTATGTGTGGTTACCCTGTTTTTCAAGTATGTTAACCCATTACTGTATCTGTTTGCTTTAGACTGGTAGTCTTGTAGGCTCAAACACATCCTAAAAAGAAAGAAGAAAACAAAAATAAAAAAAAAATTAAGAAGAGAGAGGGGAAAAAAATCTATAGTTTCTTGCTCCCCTCTCCCACCTTTTATGATTTTGATGTCCTTTTTTATTTTACATCTTCATATTTAGTCTGTTATTATCTCTTCAATATTTCTTCTGTCTCGTTTTCTCCTTTTCCTCCTTCCAAGAATCTAGTTATATCTGTGTTAGACAGTGCAGGTTACTTGATTGTCTTGTGAACTGAGCTCCCAAATACCCCCCAAATCAATATTTATCAATATTTTTCTTTTTATTAGGTTAGGGGCATGATTTTTTGCATATTCCTTTATTCTACACAGTAGATTAAATTGTTCTTAGTCTGTGTTCAAAAACTGCTGAAGGGCCATGCGTTATTTATTACAAAAAGCCTATGAATTCATGTGCACATCCAGCATTGTCCATAAGCTGAATATATCTATTACATGTCAGAAATATTAGGCTACATTTTCAAATGCATGTAGGTATTGCTGCAGTTAGTATGCCTCAAATTAATTTAAAACCTTACTTATTTATAACTTTCAACACTATACATTAACTCTGATAACAAAATTTAATAGTGCAATAAAACTCTGTATAGTGCTGTGAAAATTTTAAAAATTTACTTGAACTGTTAGCCTGAGCATCCTTGCTCTAGTCTTATTTTCAGGAAGAGGTGAGAATACTTTATAAATTATGCATACCTGGTGTAGTCACACTTTCCAAGTGCCCCACCCTAAAAAAATCTTTTAGGCCATGATTGTTGCACTTAAGGAACCAACCCAGCTGGTTCCTTGGAGATACATTTTTGCCTTTTCTGCCTTAGAATTTTCAAACTGTATAAAACATGGGTCACTCTGGACAGCAGGACTTATGCACTGGCAGTCCAGGAGCCAAATATAGCACATAAGCAGGTTTCTTTTGGCCTAGCTGTGAATTTTTTTAAGTGAATTCTTGTCAGTATTTAAGATTGAAAAATTGTACCTAGCTCTGTACCGCCATTCCACATTAACCTTACATTATGTCTGTATTACCAGTCTGGCCCCTGGAGTCGTTAGAATATATGGTTGTGGCTTTAGTCCTACTCTGCGTCACTTCTGTATGCAAGTTTCTCCAGGCTCATTTTTGATACTTTGTCCCTGTCCATGGACTCTACTTGTCTGTATCAGTCATTAATCCCTTTAAAACCAAGAAAATTCTTTACATCTAGTTAACATTTAAATTATACCTGCTATATATCTGAGGAAGTATTTTAGGGAAAAAATTGCTGTTGTTATTGCTATTTCTTAAATCATAAATTATACAACAATGTGTATTATCCAATAACATGTCTATCCATGGACAGTTCACTTACTTGGGATTCTCATTATTTTGTGCAGTGTGTGTCACTTTTATTTTTATATCTATTTTTATTTGACCATTCTTAGAGTAAACAATTTAAAAAAAAACAAAGAAAAAAACTGAAGGCCACTAGGTGCTTACCCAAAAGGTTTGCAGAAGCCCAGAGACTTTTGATTAAGGCAGGACACTCAGGAAACATCTTTATTTCTTGCAAAATCCTGACCATGGATTTTGGGTCATTTTAATTCATGCTCCTAATTAATAGTGAAATAAAAAACTGTGAAAACAGTAGTTTTTGAAATGTTATACCCAGGTCTCAGATGCTCAGAATCTCTTCTAAAGGAAGTGAACATTTGGAAGGGAGGATGTACTCAGAAACAGCACTTCCGTGTGTCTGCTTAACACAATGAGTCATGGCTTCTCAGAAACCTCAGGTTATCCATGGACTCCCAGCCTGCCATATGTACAGGGACAAACCCAGCATCCTCTTGAACAACCTCTCCTCAAGGATCTGGTTTGTAATAGGTAGAAATTGTCTGTTTCTTTCTTTTTTTTTTCTTTTTGGTATAGATGCCAATGATCATATGATATCCCTTGATCTTTTATTTTGCCACTGATACTGTATAATTATTTATTTTTTGAGATTAAAAGAAATTGCAGTCCCTTTCTTTGATATCTTAAGGAAAGATAAGTTGAAATTGGAGCAAAAGAATGGGAAGAACTGTGAAAGGTTTTTCCTGGCACTGTCTGTAACATCTATGAAACTTAAGAAACTGAAAAGAGCAGAACAGAACTTAAAAATAAGTCTATATTAGTGCCGATTCTGTTCAGTGGACAGAATTGTTTGGATAAACTTGGGAAAAGAATAACATTGATAAAAATTATTCTTGGTTATATTCCAAATAAAAAGCAAGAGACAAAGCACAACATGAAAGTAACAATGAAAATACAAAGTGTTTTCCTCGCTGTTCCCTCTCTCACCTCTCCTCCATTGTCCTCAGCTTTTCTCTCTGCTTTCTCATTTTGCTTGTCCTTCTTTCTTTATTTCCCTTTTATTCTTGCCATATTCCATACAGGATGTGAAGCAGCTTTTAAAACAGACAAACATGAACTATATGTGTGTGTGTCTTTTAAAGTAGATGTTGTAATCATTCAAAAGTGAAAATACAATGATCCAGGAATGAGATTATCGTGGAAAGTGTGTGCTAGAGTATCTACTGCTTTTACTAGAGATGGACCAGATTTGGCTTTAAGAGTTCTCCAGGCCAGTATAAGGAAAACGGCACTGTTATTTATCAGCTTCTAGGTGTTTCTGGGGCTGAATGTCTCAATCTTGGCATTACTGACATGTTGGCCAGATAATTCTTTGTATACTGTCCAGTTGCACTGTAGAATCTTTAGCAGAATTCCTGACTTCTACCCAACAGACACCAGAAGCACACCTGTCCCCTCCTCTGCCTTGACAACCAAAAATGTCTCCAGAAATACCAAACGGCCTGTGGGGGACAAAACCACCCCCACTGGAAGCTTCTGCTTTAGAATAATAGCAAGCAAATGACAAGACTCAGGAAAAAGCCCCGCTATTCTAGATACAACTTGGGGTATTTGAATTTCATGCATAGTTTAGCAACTTTTCATGATAGAAGTTCAGTACCTTTAAAGATAAAACATTCATGTATGTCTTAGCTGATTTATTTCATTAGGAAAATCTTTGATTCTGCAAATGTGCTGTCTTTCAAGAAAATTATTTAGTTTTTAGACTTTGATTTTACTAGCAAAAAAATCAATATGTGTTAAGAGCTCATAATCTTTTTTCTGGCTTCTCATTCCAGCTCCACTAATTACTAGCTGAATAACTTCTTTAAATTTCGTATACAAAACTGCTAAATAATAGCATCTATGTCAGTGGTTATTGTAAGAATTGTATGCGTTAATATAGGCAAAGAGCTTTGCATAGTGACTGGATCTTAATAAAGTACTCTTTAATTATGAGATGACAACTATTATTGTCATTATTATTTAGAAATAGTAAAGACCAGAGCTTTATAGAGTAGGGGAATTAATAATACTAATAAAACTGAAAATCTTAAGTGTCCATGTTAGTTTTCTATTACTTTCGCTGTATATTTCCTGAATTACACTCTTCTATGACCTCACATGAACACGATCGCATTTCTGCCACTGATGTTCCATAAGTCATGTTTGATTTATCAGTCCTTCTTATTATCCCTCATTCTTTTTCACTACTACTAAGAGAGATGGCAACATGATGTTCTTCTTTCAGATGTGGATAGTATTGTCTGGTTGCTGAATTTTTACAATTAGATGGGTAACTAGTGCTTTCCTGGCCCTTGCTCTCCCTCCTATACTGTTCTTCCAAGTCTCCATCGAGAGAGCACCTTCCTAATTATTTTAGGAGCTTCATATTATGACTAATATGAATAATTGCTATCTACTCCTGAATTGCTGGTCTTTTCCCCTTATTTCCTGTTCTTTGCTTTGCTTTTTTTTTTTTTTTAAATCAGTGAGTTCTTCTGGCCTCCGCTGATTATTCTGGGGTTTTCACATTGCTGATTGCTCTGGATTCTGTGAGGTCCATAATGAAGTGGAGAATGTGTGTCTTCCCTAACATTACAGTTTTTCAAGTTGATACCAAAATGTTTTACTTCAGTTTCTTTTTTTCCCCAGAATTTAAAACGTATTTCCTGTTTTAGTTTTTCCTTACAGCTTTCTCTGTCATTGCACCCCTTTCTACCCTGCTAAACAGACATGACTCTCTGGGAGTATGGGCGAGGAGGATCTCAGTAGCAGAATCTCTCCTGTCTTCAGAATTGTGCCTTCTCCTCTATTAACTAAATCTTCCTTATGGACCAAGCTTGTATAATTCTCTACCCTAACACATATTTCCATCATCTCTCACCACATTTGCTTGATTCCTCACACAGAAAGACTTTTTGCAGGACAGGTTCACCTAACATTTCTGGACACATTTTGGGACAGATGTTAGGTCCAGACCTTCCTACATACTTATAAAGTGATTTGAACTTTTGCAGGACTTTTCCAGATTGATAGATTTTAATTCTGACAACAAAAGCAAGACCTCTGAAGACAGTTACTCAGCAGACTACTACAACTGCCTTCATGTTTTGTACATTAGTTATATGGTAAGAAATAGTTGGAAGTTGAAAGCATGCTGTTATTTAGAATAGTACGTAAGCAAAAGTTTGGTGCACATTCCAGATAAATTCAGAGGCGGGCAGGAAGCTGTCTATTGCCATGTTAATTCTACAGTACTCTTATATACCACTACCTGTGTATGTAGCATATCCCTGCGGACTTCTGCTCAGGATCCTGACTAGACTCTTCCCTGTCATCCAACAGAGTAAATTCCTGACCTTGAACATGGGAAACAGAATTACCCATGTGATAAATAGGCTTGCTCTTTTTTCTCCTAATTACACTGATCTCTAAAACTAATATTATCAGTTTCTTTGAGTTTGAAAAGCCTCCTTTCAGTTTTAAAATTCTGTTTCTTCAAGATCAACTTATTATTAGATGCAATCTCTTTAGGTAATTGCTCAGTCTCTCAGCTTCCTCTCTCAAGATAGCATTTGGGTCCTCTGGATATTCAGGTTTCCATGGCAACCTTCCTAGTCCACATGATTGTTCCTGATTTTCCAGCATTTGTAAATGGAAGTCAGCAGCTGAATTTCTCCTGGTTTCTGATTTCATTGCAAATGGAGCTTGGTGGGGTTCGCAGGCTCTGAATGCCTCACCTCGGCTCTCCCTGGGCTAGGGTCTTCCTGAGCTTTTGCTGTGAGCCCCACCTGACCCCAACCATAGTTACTCCATTGTAGGGGCTCTCCCATAGCATACCCTTGGAGGACTGTGGGAACTGGAGGCTTCCATTTGCACCACCCAGGACATAAAAATATCTTAGGAATGCTTCAGTCTGAACTTTCATTTACCTTTCACACAACTCCATAGACTTTTTAAAGTGGTGCCCACAGTTTAGTGTAGACATGGACTACAAAAGTCCTAAGTGGAAATGAGAGCAAAGCTTGCTTATTATTTTGTCAATTTACCTACCACATTTTCCTCTCTCTGTGGTTTGCTCACTTATTCTTTGCTTTTCCTGCTTCTGTCACACCTGTTCAGTTTGCCTTTCTCCAGTACCTCGTAAACATAAAGGGTAGCTTTTGGCTTTTTCTTCCTGTCATCACATCCTATTTATAGGCTAGGTCAGCAAGCCCTGTGCCTGGGTGTCATAGGTTGAAAGAGTCTCTTCTCTTAACTGTCATTCAGAGAGGCAGTGACAGTGTTGTCTTGATGCTATCACTAACATAGGACTATAATCTGAGACCACCATGCTTGGTTCTTAATATGTAAAGGAATTTGCAAAAAATCCTCTTTCACCACAAAATCTGGGTTTCTATGTGTATTGATGCAAAATTGTATTTTGAATGAGTTTCTTTACATTTCTTCTATATCAGTCCTAATCTCCTTTTCAGCTCGTATACCATTGCCCCATAACAATGCATGCGTGCACACACACACATGGGTGCATACACTTATCAGAGAAAAGAATGAATTCATGGGCAGACCAAGGGGAAGTATATGTAGTACGTGGGAAAAAAAGAAGGGTGAAAACATTGTCTTTTTCAAATGATAGTAGTTCTGGTTTTAAGAATTTGCCTTACATGCCTTAATAACTTTAGCAAGATCTTAGCAGCCAGCTAGTGAGGTCAACAGGATTGCTTTCTGCTCCTCTGCCATTTCTTTCCCCTTTCCTGGCCTAATCTGTTACAATTTACATTATCTTACATGTCCAGAGCCAGCTCTGCTCCACTCTCCTAATATCTCCACCTTCAACTTCCAAATGCTAGAGCACCTGTCTTCTTATAGTTCTAAGCCCTTCTGGTCTCTCCTTGCACCATTATTGTAATGCCATCTCAGCTTCTTAATCCTGGTTATGTACATCTGTCAGGGATAAATTTTTCTCACTCTTTTCCGTTCCTTTCCAGCCACTCAGTATCCCGTTTCAGGCCAGGAATCACTGTCAATTGATGGAGTCAGACATTTTCTTACCTAGAGTTCTTCCCCACTTTCAGGAAGTCTTGCACAGTTGAAATTAGAGCTCTCACAGGAAGGTGACCTTCTAGACACTGTCACTAATATAGGGAAAGATTTTTGGCAATCTCTCCAACCAATAAGAGGGACATAGCGGGAGAACAAATACTTTTTGCCATTAAGAATGGCAGGAAGTGGATTTGGGAGTCTCTACTAGTGACAGGGACTATAGGAGGGGGAGTTCATGAGCCCTGAATCCTTTTTTTCTTTTTCCGTTGGAACTCTTATTAAATTGTAACATGCGGAATACATGTGGATAGCTTTTGGTAGCTAATTTTGGGGTCTAATGGCCCTGAAATACCATTTGGAACACAATGGCTTGGGGAAATATGCTTATAAATTCTGGAATATAAACTTGCTATGGACTGAATTGTGTTCCTCCAAAATTCGTATGTTGAAGCCCTAACCCCTGATGTGATTGACTTTCATAGGGCAGTTAGGAGGTAATTAAGGTTAAATGAGGCCATAAGGGTGGGGTTCTAATTTAAAAGGGTTGGTGGCCTTATAAGAAGAGGAAAAGAGAGATCTGTCTCTCTCCACATGCATTCACTGAGGAAAGGCCATGCCAGGACATGGTGAGACGGCAACCATCTGCAAGCTGGGAGGAGAACTGAACCAGAAATTGAATTGGCTGGTGCCTTGATCTTGGATTTCTAGCCACCAGAACTGTCAGAAGTAAATTCTTGTTGTTTAAGCCACCCAGTCTGTTGTATTTTGTTGTGGCAGGTCAGGCTAACACAAACCTGTTCATACATTCAGAATTAAATATAGTTACTCATTTATGAATGGTTTATATCTGCAATACTTACTACTATTACCATTTAGTTGTAAGTTAAATGTACATAAAACATATGTTGAAGTAGTATTTAGAGAAAAATTTTTTTTACGTTTAAATACAAGCAAATAAATGAATGATAAATTCTATAGATTCCAAAATAGGACCTGTTTAAGGATAAGTCTACACTGGATGTGGTCAAAACTTCAAGCATCCATTGAGCATCTATGTGCCCAACACACTTTCCACCAATAACCCTATCTTTATTATATAATAAAAGTAATTCCCATACTATAATTCTTAGCCCCCAGTACATAGTAGATACCTAATAAATGCTAGCTGAATGTAAAAATTAATCTTGATTAGTAGAGGTTTATACATCAAAATTAATGGCACAAACACAGAGTATTACCTCTAAAGAATGCTTCTAGGGAGAAAGAACTATATAGACAGGAAGGTATATATGAAAGTTATTTGTGGCTATCTAATGCCGCATAATATTATGGTTAAAGAAACATTGTTCTCAACTGTTGGAATATTTTTCTAATCAAGTTATAGTATTTATAACTTTTTGGAAGAAAATTTTCTACTATTGTTTAAAGAAAAAACACTTTATTTAAGAAAACTTACAGTGATTTCCAAAATCAAGTAAAAAGGGGTTTGGAATTATATGTTGTTCTGAGTCACCTGTGAAGTCTTTTGGGATTTATTGATTTGTTTTATGTTTGCTTGCCTTCACAATAATTTAAAATCTGATGAATGAGGACTTTGCATGGCACCTGTAGCTCCATAATGGTTGAAAATTGGTTTAAAAGTATTCAACACAATGTAAATGTTGATTTTTATTTTTCAACTTAAGCAACCATCTTCCTCAAGGATATATCCTCTTGAAGCTCAAATAACTACTTATTTATAGTGATTCAGTAAAAAATAACACTTTCAGTCCAGAGGGAAAATGATTAGTTTCCAGTGTTCATTCATTGATTCCTTTACTTGTTAGCTGATAGTGTTGGTCATGATGATGTTGACTATGAAATGGGCTGAATGTTCTTACAAAGCAAGTGTTATTTCAGGGATATGGAAGAAAGACATGTTGTCAGGGTTAGAGGTCTGTGTGAGGGTCCTCAGACCAGTTGAGTGGTCTCTCTAAGCTATAGTGTGCTCACTCAGTAGCAAGCTCATTCAGGAATCAGCCTCAGCTATGTGCTAGGCATTACAAAATGGGTGTAACAGCAACCAGAACAGTAGTGGCTAACAGTTGCCTATCACTTACTCATTTAATCCTCACCAAAATCATATGCAGATGGTACTTTTAAAAGTTGCTATTTCATAGGTAAGGGAACCAAGGCACAGGGATGCTAATTAATTGATTGCCCAATGTCACTCACTTTTTAGTGGTGAAGCCATAATTTCACCTGGATGGTTTGATTCCAGAACCTTCTCTCTTCATACTTTGCTGTTGTTGAGAGGATCTTAATATTCTATACATTTATGTATTTTTTTATTGTTCTTGACAGAATTTACAGTTTTAAGGCTTTCATGAGAAATAGCATTTGAAAATGCTTAGGGAAACCGCTTAGTGCATTGTGAAGGTGTGTTATTATTTATTGTATTTGCTCCCTCTCATTAGGCCTCTTTAATTCTTATTTTTTTTAAAAAAATATTTTTTGTGTGTGTAGGATTTCCCTTCTTTGACTCTTTGAGAAGTCTTGATATTTGCCCAGTCACAAAATTTTTATTGCATTTCCTAGTACTCCAAGTAATGAATGTGTCCTAAAATTAGAGATATCTGCCATTTGATACTGTTATTTTTTATATAATGGAATATTTAATGCATAAAAATATGTAACATATGACAATTATAAGTCACTACTATTGTACTTTTCTTGTCCTTGTTGTATATGTTTTCTTACTGCATGCACAAAAAAAAGTAAACAGCCCTTTATAAAGGTAAATTTAAAATATTGGTTTATGCTTTGTTTTGATAATGTTCTCTAGTATAGAAGCAACTATGTATTTTAATGGCCTATCTCATTTTAATAATATCAGTTTGCCCTAAAACTAGCCGCCAAACCGTATTAAATGTTAGAAATTTTAAGCTTCTACTTTGAAAATTGAATCACTCCTTGCAGTTGAGTGTTGGGCATGCTTTAAGTGTGAGGACCACACACTCTTGCATTCATTCAGACAACCTGAACTGCTACTTCTTACTCGCTGACTGCGACTGCTCCCTGGCTAATAATTGTCTTTGGCTCCCTGTAAACCTGCAGCCAGGAAAGTATTTGAATTTTCCCCCTCTAGCACTTGCAAATCCGATTTTTATGTATAGCTAAGTGCTCTTAGCTTTTACTCTATCTACTACTGGGGCCTGGTTTCTAGCAAGCCTGTAACTACGCCAGATTCGGCCTATGTAATGCTGTTTGTAATGAGCAATCTAAACAGGGAATGGCAGTGAGGCATGGCAGGAATGTGTTTCCATTGGAGAAGTCAGTGTAGAGAAAAAGTACAAGCAAAGCCGTGTCCAGAAGGTCTTTTCAGCTGGCCAGGGCGGAAGACTCATGTTATTGTACATAGGCTGTTACCCTGCCAGCCCTTCCTCACAAATTTGCTTTCTCTCTCTCCCCGTCTCAACTCCCCTCCTCCTCCCTCCCTCTTTCATCTCCTCCTTCTCCTGTCCTCTCCCTCTCTTTCTGCGGGCTGCTGACTGTTTGCTCAGGTGGACAGTGACACCATTTGGAATGAGCTGCACTCGTCCGGTGCTGCACGCATGGCTGTTGGCTGTGTCATCGAGCTGGCTTCCAAAGTGGCCTCAGGAGAGCTGAAGGTGAGGTCTGGGTTGCATTAAGTGTGGGAAATCCAGAGAAGAAGCTGAAACAGAGATGTTGTTGTTTGGGAATTGTGGGGAGTGTGGTGTGGTAATAAAAGGAGTGGGGTGGAGGGGAGGGGCAGGGAGATGGCCACTGAGGTGTGATCATAAGTAGTCTATAGGTAGGTAGTAGCTGATCCTGCTCGTGGGCTGTCCTCTCCTTGGGGGAACTCTGGTCAGGGCACTGTGGTGTATTTTTAAGATCATAGAATGGTGAGTAAAGCTATGGTCCAGGTTAAAAACACCCAGTATATACATATCTGTCATGCCCTCCTGGGATTCTCCTTTGAAGCGACGTACAAATTATGATTACTGAGTACTAAGTATAAGCTCAGAATACCACCCAGAGAGAGGGCGGGGAGGGGGGTAGAAAGGTAAATATCAGACGGGAAGGATTGGGAGGAAGAAGGAAATTGTTGATTAGAAGGGTAATGATCCAGAGTATGTTTTTCCATGAAAGAACTTAAAAAATGAGCTATGCTTTATTGTTCTTTTCTTTTTATGGTCTCTTCTTTTCTACATCATGTGAAAAGAACAATGTCCAAACCCCAGTGTTTCCCAGTCTAAACAATTTATAAAAGCCAGAGACCTGACAGACATTGACATTTTATTTGGTATTTTAACAGTGCTATTTAAAGGTATACCATGTGCATATTGAATGCAGTTGCCCCAATAAACTTTTCTGGTGCTAACATGGCTTTTTAATGCACTAGTTCACACACTTCATAACGAAATCTAGGCAGTGGTTATTTTGGTATTTTTAGCAATTGTGGGGCTTAGGGGAAATATATTGTAATGAACAATATTGGCTCTGTGGGTTTTGTTAATCTAAAATAAAATCTAATTAGGATTATTTTTCTTTCTGTCTCATGAATTTTATTCAGTTACACCTGACTGTTTCACTTGTGATTAAAAATGCAGGGTAGGAGTGTGCACTTCATAATGCATTGTCTGTCCCAGAAGTCTTTGCTCTAACTCTTTTAAGTCAGAACCTACAGAAATATAATTTTGATAAGGTGGGCTATATTTAAAAATATATATGTATAGATAGGTAGGTAGATAAATGGATCTATATTTTTATGCCTCATGTAAAGTTGACATGACATGATCAGCATCAGGACATTAATTGCTCATCTCAGGAGATTTATGAGGCCATTAATGTGTTGCTTAATATTAAGTCTTTACCTTTGGTAATGAGCTATTGAAAAGAAGAAAGGAATCAGCCCTAGGAGAGGTTTTGGCTCTTACTTCAGGAATAATTCTTTCTGTTTGAGTATGTCACTTGTAGAATAAATTGACATTTAAAAAAATATTCAAGAGTCTTATTTTCAAAAAAGTTCAAATGACAAACAACAGCCAGGCCACAATATTATAATTTTTAAAAGATTATTCTGGCACAGGCCTACTTGATAACAGATCAGAATGATAGCATTTCACAGTTTCTAATTGTTCTGATTTTGTTGACGTTTAATCAGTAATTCAGAAACCTCAAGTAGAATGACCACAAATTACACTCAAGATCATCATTGCTATTAGCCTCACAGAGTGCACCATTGCCAAATGTATATATGAAGAGTGTTGAACAAAAACCTAATTCTATTTTTTAGGAGGTAGTCATTTAAAATAGCAATTACAAACAAAGTGTCAACAGCGTATGGTATGGACGTGCTGCTGACCACCAGCTGTACTAACATCGGCTATTTATGTTAAGAACAAGGATTCATATAAATGCTTTTTCTCCTCTTGGTTGAGAAATCAGCAGGTATGGTTAAAAAAGAAAAAAGAAGGATAGGGAAAAAGAGCCAGCATAAGAATCGAGAAATGTAGTCCAGGCTCTGCCACTTAAATGCTGTGTCATTTGTGGCAAATCACTTAACTTCTCTGGGCTTCAGTTTCTTGTTCTGCAAAATCAGCAAGGTAGAATTGATAATGTTGAAGGTTGTGCGTGGTTTTGACATTCTGAGCTATTTGCGAATGAAAAGTGGACCTGATTCTCAGTACATACTGTGGCATACCAAATAGTAGATATCCCAAAACTAATTCAACTTACTTTGGTGAATATTCCAGATTTTGCAATCTTTATCATTGTTTATCTTTCTCATTGTTAAGCCCAAAGTGAAAGTCCAAGACAGGACCATAACAAAGGCACGAGGGTTGATGAGCCAAGAGTGAACCCCTTGGTTGCTAATAATTTGGGGAGGCCTACAGAATGCCACAGTAGATAGCCATGTTTAAGCACCTCTAGCCAAAATATTACTGAGTGTCGACCTGTCCCAGACTCTAATATGACAGGGCGGGTACCCTGCTGGCCAGGAGCATTAACACTCATGGCTGTGGAGTCACTTCCTTCAGATGTAGGAAGAAAATAGGGAAGCTTATTTGAGGACATTGGTAAGTTACCCTCTGATAAGAGATGTGAAAAAAGAAAACTTTAGTGTTTTGTTTTTCGTTTTCTGCATCCACATTCAATTCTTACATGTTCTACCCCACTCCCCCTATAAATCTGTAAATTAAGGAAACAACATTGCCATATTGAAAGAGATTGCACTAATTTTGCTTGGAAAACAGAGAAGAATTAAAAGCTCTATTTCACATAGGGTGGGCCTGGTTGGAGTGGTGAACTGAGAGCTAAGAGATAGCTAGAAGGAGGTCGCTGAACTCATACGGGATGGGGACCTAGGAGATAAGAAATGTGCACAAAAAAGGAAAATGCCACAGACAGATCTGATTACCTGGAATTTTTGCTTGATGTTGAGCTTTATCATGACCACTCCCCCAACTTTTGGCAGGTTTGTCCTTTCTTCACCTGAGGATACTGATTGGCTGAAGGAATTAGAATAATCCAGGCAGAGGGAATGGGTCTCATGTTGATACTTAAATTGACCGTGTGCAGCAAACTACAGCAGTAAATAGGTGTATTTTTGGCACAGCACGGACATGCTCAGTGGATTTCAGTGGAAATTATAGGAACTTTAAGTTTTCCAGGTTTTTATTAAGATATTTAAAAACCCACACAAATGGAAATTTCTCAAACCTGCAGATACCCTAATTGACTATTTCTCTGATTCTAGAACTAAGGAACATAAATATTCTGAAAATGTGGAAATGTTTGTTGTATTGGAAACTATAAGTGGAAGAATATATATCTTAGAATGGTTTTATTACTCTAAACGGCATTTAAGAAAGTATGTCTAGAAATAGAAATATCTCTAAAAGATGATTTTTTTCAGATTATAAATGGTTCAATACTTGGCTTAAAAAATAGTGTGAAATATCAGGTACACCTTAAATATACAGAATTTTATTTGTCAATTATACCTTATAATAGCTGAAAAAATGATTGAACACTTATCAAGCTTTACTGTAAGGGCTCCCTTTGATGCTATTTTTGTAGTGCTATAATTTCATCATAAAAAAAGTAAAAGTTGCTTTCTGGAAATTTTTGTCAGAAAGAACCTCCTCCTTATTATCTGAACAATGGGTGGATTTCTTTAACATTTGAATGGATACTGTGATGCCTTATTGCTGACAATACCTGCCATTCATTGAGTATCTACTCTAAGCTGGGCAGTTTGCATATAATTTGTCATTATTCCCATAATGGTCTTTGAAGTAAGTACCACCAATAGGATACCAGCTCAGAGACATCAAATAACTTCTTAAGATCCCTCAGAAAGTTTAATAAATGGCAAAGCCTGTATATATCACAATCCTCTGTTCTCTTTCAACTACTTTATGAGGAATTTGTTGTGGAAGTAGCACAAGTATTTAAGTAAAAAGGGGTTAAAGTGATTTCTTTCAAATAGTCTAGATCCTCTCCTTTTTGTTACTGTAAAACATTTAATACATACCAAAAGACAAGAAGTTACATTAATAACTTATATATAACTTATAAAGCAAATAATAAACACCTGTGAGCCCTTTATCCAACATAAGAGATATTACTTTGCTAACCCTATAAAGTTCTCTCAGTACTTATCTCATTCCTGTCCTTTGACCTACAGGTAATCATTAATGTGTTGTATTTTTAAAATTATTCCTTTTCCTTTCTTTAATAGTTTTAACCATATGTTTTATACCTTTATAAAATGGAATCTTATTTAATGTGTTGTTCCTCAGATTTCTCTCCCCAAACTTAAAATCATGTTATGAGGCTTTATCCTCATGAATTTACTTAACTGTGATTTATTCATTTTCATCATTTCATCACTATCAAGTATTCCCTTGTACATCATAATTTGTTTATTCAGTCTTCTGTTGGGCATTTAGTTGTTTCCAGGTTTTTGCTCTTTTAAACTATGCTGCTGTGAACACTCTTAAAACATGCCTGCTCTTTCACTGTGGCATAACTAAGAGTAAAATGGTAAGCTCCTAGGATAGAAACATAGTACATTTGGTGAGTAATACAGGGTAGAATTCCAAAGTCGTTTTGGCACAATGACATCAGCAAAAAATGGCAGTTTAAAACCTCTGAAAATTCTTTTCTCCATAGAATCAGTGACAAAACTGGCAAAATGTACAGGATTAAGATTTTTAAAACTCTGGAAAGTAACCAAAAGCTTGCAGCAACTCAGGGGAAGCATATATTCAAAACAAAACTGTCTAAGTCTTGGTAAAAACAGTGAGCTTTGTGATGTTTTAATTCACCCTATTCTCATCTTAACCTTTCCAGTTCCGCAGTAGCTTTAACAAATAACAGCCTGCATTCCCAGTGAAAACCAGTAACTTGGCAATCTCCAGACAGGGCATAATGGGGTTGGAGCTTCTTCAAAGCTTCCTTCCCAGAGAATTGCCAATATTTGGCCTGTCTGGTGCTTCAGTACAAGACCCTACTTGCAAAACTGTCTTTATTTCACCTGACTTGGAGTATACCTGATGTGAAAAGCCTTTTCTCAGAAGTATTTCTTGAAAAAATTAAAAGTAATTGATTAACTTCGTGGCTGCCTAAAGTTGAAGACAACAATTAAGAGAACAATTAACCACAAGCTTCAAGGAAAACTGAGGAATGAGATATGCATAAGGACTATGAAAAACCCCATCAAACTCCTAAGATTCTAGAAGGCCGCGTGCATGATTGCACTGTGCGCATACTCAGGGCAGTGTTCACACTCAAGAAAAAAGACCTAGAAGGCCCTTAGCTCTCTTCTCAAGCTGACTTGGAGGCTCTGCTCAAACAGGAAGTGAAAGCTAATGTAGAGTTGTCAACTCCCTGGCTGAGTATTGAAAGAGTGTCCAAAACACATGTTCGGGGCCCCTTAAAAAAGGCTTGGAACTATTGGTTTCAGGCATTTAAGGAAATCTCTGTCCATCCATTAACTGACCACTCAGTCAACCAAGCAAAGGCGTCAGTGCTGCACTCAGTGTAGAATATGGTCTTAATAGAATTAGTTCAGAAAAGTCATTAAGCAAACAAAAGAACGACAAACCCTGGGGAGGGGTAAAAATCTAATTTCCAGAATTGCCATATTAGTTTGTAGGACAATAACAGCACAAAGGAAGGCAGTGGGGATGGAGCTGTGTAACAAAACAAAGCAAAACAGATCTTTTGGATTGATTGAAATATGGTTCATGTCTGAACTAGATTGTTAAAAGTTAAGATGCTAATTATAATCTACTAGGCAAAGGTTAAAAAAAAAAACTCAAAAATGTATTGAAAGAAATGGCAAGGAAATTTAAATGGTACACTAGAGAATATCTGTTTAACAAAAGAAGGCAGTGTAATGGGAACAAAAAAAGACAACATATAGAGAACAAATACCTAAGTCATTGTTCCGATTTCATACCTCACCAGCAACACGTAAGAATTTCCAATGCTCTCTACTCTTGTCTTTATTTGGCATTTTCATGTTTTTAAATGTTTGCAAATGTTACATGAAAAGATGCTCAACATCACAAATCATCAGGGAAACACAAATTAAAGCTTACAGCGAAAAAAAATGTGACAGTGAGTATATGTATGTTCATGTATAACTGAAAAATTGTGCTCTACCCTGGAATTTGACACAACATTGTAAAATGACTATAACTCAATTAAAAAAAAGTTTAAAAAATGATTTTAAAATAAAAAAACAAAACAAAAAAAAAACCCAAGTATGTTAAACTTTAGATTGCTTTACATGTGTATGGTAAAGTTCAAATGTATATTAAATTACTTGCTTTGTCACTTTAAAAAAATTTTTTTTTTAAAAAGCCACAAAGAGATATCACCTCGTATCTGTCAGAATGACAACAAATAATAAATGTTCATGAAGATGTAGAAAAAGAGAACCCTTGTACACTGTTGGTGGAAATGTAAATTGGTAAATTGGAGCTGCCACCATGGAAAACAGCATAGAGGTTTCTCAAAAAATAAACAGAACTACCATAGGATCCAGCAATTCTATCCCCTGGGTATATATCCAAAAAAACCCAAAAACACTATTTCAGAAAGATACGTGCATCTCAGTGTTTATAGTAGCATTATTTACAATTGCCAAGATATGGAAGCAACCTAAGTGTCCATCAACTAATGAATGTATAGAGGAGATGTGGTATATATACACAATGAAATATTTCTCAGCCATAGAGTGAAATTTTGCCATTTGCACCAACATGTCTTTGAGGGGACTTCTGCCTACCACAAACAGTTACTAAAAATTCAAAGTATAGTCCTTTAATATCCTCACTGTATATGGCTGTAAAAAATTTAGTAATCACTTGAGATTTTTCAAAAATAGGTAATGTAATTTATTTTTTAATCAAGGTATAGCATACATTGAATAAAACATACAGATTTTCAACGGTATGATGTCTTTTGACAGATGTCTGTACATGGCTACTACCACGAGTTAGCTGATACTTAAATCACCCCAGAAAGTTCACTCATGCCTGTCGGTTGTCACTCTCCAGCACAGGCAAACACTGATCTATTTTTTCTGATAGTCATGAAATTTTTCCTATTATGGAACTTTATATATGTAGTGGTAGATAGAATGCAGAATTGCTGTGTGACTTCTTTCAGTTCATATAATGTTTTTTGAGATACCTCCATTCTATTGCAAGTATCATTTAGCTTATTAACTTTTGTTGCAGAGTAGCATTCTGTTTTTTATTTAAAATTTTTGTTTATTTTCTTTATAATACAGATATTATTATTTCCCCTTAGTTTGAAAATTAAAATTTCTACACTTTAAAAAAAACAAATGATAATTTTAAATGGCAGGAGCTGTTAACTCACAATTTGTCAGTTGATGCCTTATCTCATTAAAAGGTACTCATGATGCCAAATTTTAAATTAATATTTTTATTGAGGTATAGTTGATGTATAGTATATTAAGTTTCAGGTGTATAACATAGTGATTCACAATTTTTAAAGTTTATATTCCATTTATAGTTATTATAAAATACTGATTGTATTCCTCATATTGTACTATATATTCTTGTAGCTTCTTTATTTTATACATAGTAACTTGTACCTCTTAATCCCCTACTCCTATCTTGCCCATCTCCTGTTCTCTCTCCCCACTGGTAACCACTAGTTTGTTGTCTCTATCTGTGAGTCTGCATCTTTTTTGTTATATTTACTGGTTTGTTGTATTTTTTAGATTTCACATATGAGTGAAAACAAACAGTATCTGTCTTACTTAATTTGCTTAGCATAATACCCTCCACATCCATCCCTGTTGTGGAAAATGGCAAAATTTCGTTCTTTTTATGGCAGAGTAATATTCCATTGTATATGTATACCACATCATCTTTATCTATTCATAGACAACTTAGTTTGCTTCCATATCTTGGCAATTGTAAATTATGCTGCTATAAATATTGAAGTGCTTGTATCTTTTCAATTCAGTGTTTTCATTTTTTCAGATAAATACCCAGGGGTGGAATTGCTGGATCATATAGTGTTTCTATTTTTAGGTTTTTGAGAAACCTCCATGTTTTTTCCATAGTAGCTGCATCAATTTACTTTCCCACCACCCATGTATGAGAGTTGCCTTTTCCCTGCATCCTTGACAACATTTTTAATTTGAGTTCTTTTGATGATAACCACTCTGACAGGTGAAGTGATATCTCATAACGGTTTTAATTTGCATTTCTCTGATGATTAATGAGTGGTATTCTATTTATGAATATTGTGCAGTTTGTTGATTCATTCTAGTTTTGGATTATGAACACCACTGCAATGAAGAGATTTTTCAAAGCTGGTTTTTGGATATATATCTTTACTTCTTATTGTTAAATGCCTAGCAGAGAGGTAATTGCTATAGGTTAGGAGTATGTGTAACGTTATAAGAAAATGACAAGCCATTCTTCAATGTAATTATCATTTTATCTATAGAATCTTTACTTCTTCACCTCATTCCTGAGCATGGTAATCTGCATCTTCTTTTTTTTTTTTTCTGATCAGCATTGCTAGAAATTTATCAATTTTATTGATGTTTCTCAAAGAACCAGCCTTTCATTTCATTCATAGTCTTTTTTTTTCCATTTTGTTTCACTGATTTGACCTTTATTATTTCCCTTTTTCTACTTTCATGGGGTTTCATTTGCTCTTCTTTTTCTAGTTTTTTAAGGTAGAAGCTGAGGTCACAGACTTGAGAATTTTCTTCTTTCCCAGTATAGGCATTTAGTGCTATAAACATCTTTCTTATTATTTTTATTGTAATAAAAATTGTATATATTTAAGTATACAACATGATAATTTGATATACATATACAGACTGAAATGATTATTACAGTCAATACAGTTAAAGCTAATTAAGATACTCATTTTTGGTTTTTTTCTCTCTTTATGGCAAGAGCACTTGAAGTGTACTTTCTAAGCAGCTCTCTAATATTCAAACTATTATACAGTATTATTAGCTATTTAAATTTCTAAATACTACTTTCACTGCCTTCTATAAATTTTGGCATGTTGTGTTTCATTTTCATTATGTTCAAAATTTCCCATTTGACTACTTCTTTCACACCTGAGTTATTTGGAAGTGTGTTACTTAGTGTCTGACTATTTGGGGATTTTTCCAGTTATCTTTCTCTACTCTAATTTTATTCTACTGGAGTCAGAAAATATACTTTGTATGACTTGAATCATTTTGCATTTATTGGGACTTATAACAGTGTAATTCTCTTATGATCTCCTAACCTCTCTATTATTTTATCATATATTTTACTTTTACATATTTTAGAGATCTCCATAATAAATTATCAATTTTGCTTTAATAGTTGAAAGTTTTTTTTAACAAATTTAAAGTGTTTATGCATGTGTGTGTATGAGACAGAAAAATATGTGTATACATGTATAATGTAATTTATAAAATGTCTTTTATATTTGCTCACTCTTTTAATATTTCTGGTGTTCTGTATTCATTTGGGCAAATCCAGACTTCCATCTGGTATCATTTCCTTTCAGGCTGAAGAATTTCCTTCAGCATTCTTTGTATTGCAGTTCTGCTGGCAACAAATTCTCTCATCTTTTGTTTATAAGAAAATGTTTTTCTTTTCATTTAGTCTTTGAATGACTATCATTTCATATAAAATTCATTGTTGACAGTTATTTCACACTTTAAAAAAATATCCTTCCTGTATTATCTTTTTCCCCCTTTTTTTTTGATGGTGAGAAATCAGTTGTCATTCTTATCACTTACTTCTGTAATTTAATGATGCAATGCATCTTTTTTCTCTCTGTCTTTATTTACCTTTTTTTTTTTTTTTTAGTAGTTTTGTGATTAAATATAGTTTTCCCTGTTTTTATTCTGGGTGTAGTTCACTGATCTTCTTGTATTAGTGGCTTGCTGTTTTTGATAAAATTTGAAGAACTTTGTTATTTCTTAAAATACTATATTCTATTACGTTCTCTGTATCTTCTATTTTTTAGAGCCCTATTATATGTTTACTTGATCACTTCACACTGTCCCACTGGATATTAAAGTTCTCTCCATTGTCTTATTTTCTTCTCTCTACTTCTATTTGGATAATTTCTCTTGACCTGTTTTTAAGTTCATTGTCCTTGTCTTCTGTTTTGTCCAAGCTGCCATTAATCCCATCCAAATACTTTTTCATTTCCCATTTAGTTCTTTTTCACAGCTTCCAGATCTCTTTTGAAATTCTCCTCTTCATCTTTATGTCTCTCTTCACTATCTTTTCCCGTAAATTCTTAACATATCTATCATAGTTAATTTAAAAATCCTTTTCTGGTAATTCTAATATGAGTCACTTGTGAGTATATTTCTGTTACCTTTTTTTTTTTTTTTACTTGATTGTGGGTCTTGTTATTTTGCTTCTTTGCATGTCTTGTAATATTTGATTATATGCTAGGCATTGTGTTTAAAATCCAGTCATAGTCAAATCTAGTGTTAAAACAAAGAGCTTGTTTCTCTGGATTGGTAATTAAAGTTTCTTTGTATTCAAAGCTCTTCAATGATTTAAAGAAAAGCTTTTTTTTTTTTTTTTTGGTTATTAAGTGATTTATTTTACTTTTGGAGGACTGAAGTTCTGCACATCCCTCTTTTTTCTAATCAGATGTGGATCTCCAAAACAAATGTATTTTTGAGAGAAAGTTGAAGTTCTCTCCTGTTTTAAATTTTATCTCTCGCATTGATAAGGAACATGTCAATGATTAGGATGAGGTCACTTGACTTATTTCTCCAATGTTGATTTTTCAACGTTAATAAAGGAAAGGACAAATATGTTACTAATATACTCTCTGCACATCTACTGTGAATGGATGTCTAAACATCAGAGAAAAGGAGAAACCTTGACAGTTATATGTTTATTCCTGTGGAAATCTGCCTTGTTCTTGACCCCCTCACCTCTTGTTTTACTGAATGCTCCAGCTTTTTCTGAAAATTAAGTCTTAAATTAGCCAATTCATGGACTTATTTACACCTCTAGATAATGACTAACATACAAATACTTAAAAGCTCTTGGATTAAGTAAAAGGTGAGACAGCCTATTACTCATATTCTTTACTCATGAACCAAGACCTGTTGCCTGGTGGCCTGCCTGTGCTGTTCCCACTGCACAATCTGCTTTCTAGACTTTTATTCTGCCCATCTTTTTTTCTTATGGCTAATATTTCAGTTTCTACTTTATAGTTTCAATTGCCTGCTACATGGTAATTGGATCTGCCTATTTCCAGTCTCTCTATCTGGTTCTTGACTTTGGACTGTCCAAATTTTATTGCTTGTATGTGATTTAGCTCATATTGACTAAAAATTGCTACCTATTCCTTCAGATTCTGTCTGTATCTCTCTCCACTCTAAAACTTGGTGAAATCTTTTCAGTCTCTGACATCTACTTTGTACTTTTAGTCAAAGTCCTGATAGTATTTTTAAAATAACTTGAATGGGAAAGAATGCTTCCTGAAATAAATTCCAGTCTCAAATTTAGCATTTATTTGCAAGGTTTTCTACAGCTATATTTTCACCTCAGTATTTCACGTATAGAGCAAATAATGTATAGTGGAAAAAATGTTCCAACTAATTTATGTTTGTTTTGTATCTTTGATAGTATTAAATTTGATACCTGCTGGTTTATGTATAATGCAGATGTTTCCTTGCTTTTTTGTTTCAGTCTCTGCAAAAGACTGTCTGACTTTTTGATACCACTGTCCAAATCACACATATCATACATACTTGGAGAACATGAGTATTTTACACCTTTGTAATGTTATATGGTAGTAAATTTCATACACACACACACACATATGAACTTACAGAATGAAACTTCTAGTCAGTTGAATTGGTGTTGTTTCTACATGGTGCTATTATGTACATAATGCTATATAAGTTAATTTCTTTGGTAGAAATTTTGGTTTGATTGCCTAGTTTTGACTGAGTCATCTGGTTTAATTGTTGGAAGCTCTTCTTGTTCCAGTATATAGCCATGGATTTACTTACTTACTTTTTACTGAAGGTACTAGGGATTGAACCCATGACCTCATGCATGCTAGGCATGCACTTTACCACTGAACTATGCCTTCCCCCCTTGCCATGGAAAATTAGGGTTTAATACAAGAAGAAATCTTACAATTAGAAGAAGAAGAATGTGGCCAAAGTTAAAAATCATCTATCTAAAGAACCCAGACATTTTAATAATAGTTATAAAATATACATTGCTACTGTAAAATTTTTGAAACTTCATGTTATATAATTGTATGTATACACTGAAAGATACCAAGAATATTAGATTCACTGTTGGTTGAATGTGAATCTGCTGTAGTAAGGTGTGAGTGTAATGACAAAAGTGATGCTATCTTGGGGCATTTGTTGATAAAATCTTCTTCCTCCAGTATTATCTTTACTCAGGTCTTGGTCATTACTGTTATCTTACTATTACTATAATATCATACTACTTGAGTTGCTGTTATAATGTCATACTGTCATTTTGCACTTTTATCTTCCTAGAATGCTGTGATCATCTGTCTTAGCGTTTTTTTTTTTTTCTGGTTCTTAAAACAAAAACAAAAATTCTTTTGCCTGATGCTTTTTTTCCCCCAGAAATTTTTCATACTGAGGCTTTATTTTATATGATGAAAAATACCTGATTTTTTTTTTTTCAGTCACTGTGGTCCAAAAACCAGTCATGTTTCAAAAAGTTCAGGAATTGAATTGTTGGGCCTTGTATCAACTCAAACCACTGATTGATAAACGAAACAAATTGCTTTCAGTAGGTTATTATTGCCTTACCAAGACCCACATCCTGATGATTCCCACCCCTCAGAAAAAACTTCTTCATAGTGGATCCATTGTTATTATTTTCATACAGGGCTCAACTTAAATTATGTGTAATATAAGCACCATCAAATGCCCTGTCTCCTTTCCACCAGGAGACTGGTTTTTCATGAATGTGTTTACTCCTGTCTATGGCCACATCCTTGCCAGGCTCAGGCTGTAGGCATTATGGGCCACAGATGCCAGGCTTCCTAAGAACTGTTTTCCAGTGCTGTCATCAAGCTTCTTCATCTGGATTCTTCGGGGAACAAGGCTGGCAGCTGTGCATATGCTTTGGGGTCCACCATTCAGTTAAACTGCTAATGCTGGGCTCCTGTTTTCCTGGCTCCCTTGAGTTCACTCAAAGAAGTGAAATGGTATTCCCATATGTCCCTTATTGTTTTCTTGGCAAATCTCCCTACCTCCTTTAACCTCCCAGATTCTAGTATGTGAGAGACAAACTTTCTTTGTGAAACTTCCTTCCCTCAGAGGCTGTAGAACTAATAGCATTGATTTTAAAGCAAGCTGTCTTTTTAGAAAGTCTTTTTTGAGGCTGAAGTTAACTGGTTTTAAGGGCTGTATTAGTGTATTCCAAGATATGTGTCCAGTTAAAGGCAACCCAAAATGATTTACTAATTTGAATGTCAGATTTTACAATTGGCTCATATATTCTTAGGGGGTACCCATTGACCAAGTGTTCAGATATTCTTCAAAACAGTATTTTATCTTCATAGTCCTGGTAAATTCCTTCTTTTCAAAAATAATCACAAAACTAGATTTTCTATTTTTATATATAGAATTAACAATAAAGAGATTGCACTGTGCTTATTAGAGACTTGTGAAATTGAACACAAGTGAATAAGGTCTAGCATTTGTTAGTACTACATCCCTAAGATGATATAATTTGATCCCCTCTCTCTTTCTGATAAAGACTGACAGAGTAGGGCAAACCAATTATTTATGACATTTAATAGGCATAATGCATTTCTTTTTACTTCTAAATAAGATTTTACTTCAAGAGCTTAAAGCTGGGAAGAGGCATATTCCACTTTAATTATTATTACCACACTATAAATCATGTGGAACTGTTTTGTTGCAGATATTAGTGTAGCTGAAGAAAAAGACCTCGGAATACACCAAAGATCTGCATTTGCTTTTCAATAGCAGCTTTGAATGGAAACTGGTATAAGGCATGTTAAACAAATGGTGAGCTGTGTCATATCCATGTCATTCAGCTCCAGATTACAGGTTAGTTAACAGTTCATTAATAACACAGCTGTGCCTGAGCTTATGCATCAACTGCCTGAGCCAGTTGATGCATAAGCTCCGATAAGGTAAACAGAAGGGGGAAAACCAAAGCAGGACAGTGATTATCTACTTTTTCTTTCTCTGCCCCTGAGTTGGTTTCTGATCATCTAAATCCATTACCAGAGAGTGATAGAAGAGGGTAGTATTAATTCAACTTTAATGTATGGCCTTAACCTAGAATTTTAACATTCAGTGCTGTCAGCAAGGACACTACAAACAGTTGCCATCGAGCAGTTTTCAGGTTTTTTAGCCAAATGAATGGACTCTCCTAACACAATATTGAGTGTACCAGCACCATTTGGATGGGGAAGCAGAGTTTAGTCAAGTTCAAATGAACCATCATAGGTGGCCCACAAGATGCTAGAGAATTCTGATGGACATTTTGGCCTTATTCAACTCTTTCTGACTGAGGGTGACAGGGGAAGTCCTTATAAATGAAGTACTTACTATAGCAAGATGAGCAGTATTGTTTATATCTTAAATCCTGTTACAACAGGTTATCATTACCCACCTCTGCCCACTAAAACAAACAAAAGAACAACCGCAACAACAACAAAACACCCGAACAGATACAACAGACAACATAATTACTTCAAATAATGATTTTCGGAAGCAAAATTTTGATATGAAAGAGGAACATTAGGATCTTCTCTCCAATTAAATCTTTTAAAAGAATTATATCTATACCATGTTTCTGATTTCCTGATCTTTGTGCAACTTAGTATAAAGAACCAGAAGTTTATTACTATACATAATTTTTGTAAATATGTAAAACCAACTAATGCATGCTAGATTTTATTACTCTTTCAGTCTAGCATCAAGTAAAAGACTTGTACACTTGGCAAATGTATTTATTGAGATGTTAGAAAGGGCACTTATAAGCAAATTGATTCGTTGGGAGATAAATTATGCTATCTTAGTATAGTCATGTAAATTGCAGGTTCTAACTGCTTTCAGCACTTCTTTTTACTACAGCCGAATAGCTTATGCACTGGTATATTTGATAATTATAGTTATTATTGAGTATCAAAGTAGATTAAAATATCTCAAGTTTTCTTTAGAAAAATCAACCTATGTATAGATTGATTTTAAGAAGTGTTTCTTAAAGTCATTTTCAAAATTGATAATGCATTAATATGAATCTAGGGTAACTGGGATTCTGGCTTCCAGTGAAATATTTCAAGCACATAAGTCATTGCATATGAATTTCCAATTCAGCAAATGTATTGGAAGTAATAATTCAACCATCACATCTTTATTTGGAAATACATGCTGTAGAGTTTTTCCATGCAGTTCTTGGTTTTGATATGTATTATTTCACTGAGGATTGATACTTTAGTACATTTAGAAATACTTTAGTGGTAATACTTAGACATTGGGAGGTAATTACTGAGCTCTAAGTTAATAATGCACTAAAAGAGAAATTTTAAAAATAGAATCCCAATCAACTGGTCTGACATGCTCTATTAGTCTTTGAGTAGTAAGCAGTTATGTTATACA
Organism: Camelus ferus; assembly: GCF_009834535.1. NCBI lineage: Eukaryota > Metazoa > Chordata > Mammalia > Artiodactyla > Camelidae > Camelus > Camelus ferus. Next base: position 49,631,086 of record NC_045702.1, on the reverse strand, counting down.
TAAAACATTTTTCTCAGCAGGACAGATTTCTTTGATTTTGTTCTTATAGCTTCCCCAAATAGAGTTACATTTAAAATATTAAATAAAAATATAATGTTTGATCAACTACTTCTAACAAATAAACACAATTTTCTCATTTCCTGTCAGTTTATAAATATCGCATACATTTTCTGTACTCTGCATGCAGTTATGCTTTTATAAAGAATAAAATAAAGAACAAATTGTCTGAAAGTATATGCAAGGAAGTGAATATAATGATGGACTCTGAAGTCTAACCCAGATTAGGAGAGAAGTAAACATGGTGGTAAAGATGAATGATGGACAGCAAAAGTTAAGGTCAAAGGATTGGACATCCCAGTGCAGTTGAGGCATCATTTGGAAAATAGGAGGGTAAGAAAGTAGGATATTTGACATTGAGATTTCCTTAGTTATTTGTAATGGCAGGGTCTAGGAGTATGGCTGTAAACAGAAAACAGATTTATTGAAGGCAAGGAGTCAGATAACTGAGAAATCAGGCTACTGAATGGTTTGTCTATTTGGTTATTGAAATTGCTAAGAAATTACCAGATGAGTGATGGATGGAGAGAAAGGCAGAAATTCAAAAGGCGAAATATTCAAGAAACGGATAGTACATAGATTTGAGTGCTATTTAAAAGCAAAATCAACAGGAATTAGTCATGAATTAAATAATAAAATGAGATGGAGGAATGATAGGGAGAGGGAGCCCCATTAAAGGATAATTCATCGGTCCCTTACTTGAGCCACTGGATGAATCACGATATCATTGGTAAGTTAGAGAAGGCTGGGAGAAGCTTAGGAGTTTGATCTTGGGTATGTTGAATTTGAAGTAACCTTGGGAGAAAAATATCAGGTAAGTGGGCTGGTATTTTGGTCTGGTGTTCAGAGCATTTTTCATTCTGGAAATAGAAATCTGCCAAGTATGTTATGATGGGTGGTAATTGAATTCCATGAGAGTTGTGGCGTTGCGTAAGAAGTGAGTATGGAAAGCAGAGAGAAGTCTAAGACTGGGCCTGGAGTGACCTCAATGTTTAATAAGCAGACTGAGGGTGATGAGCCTTAAGGAAGATGATTAGGAAGTGGAAAGTAAAATAAGGAAACCAGGAGAGTATGAAGTCACAGAAGCCAAGGGAAGAGAGTGTTTTAAAAAGGAAGATGTAGCCAGTAATGCTGAAAGCTAATGAGGGGCCAAGTAGGTTGAGAGCTTAAAAATCTCATTGGATTTAGTGATGTGAGGCTATTGATAACCTTAGCAAAAGCTTGTTTAGTGAACTGATGGAGATGGAGAATAAATTAGAGATAGGTGACTGAGGCAGAGGTGATGAAAAGAAAAAAAGAGAAGGCATGATAGACCACCTTTTCAAGATTTTTAGCTGTTAAAAGGGAAGGAAAAGAAGTGTGGCAGTTGGAAGGATCAATGGGATTAAGATGGAGATAAACATTTACATGTGTATGCGTGAATATGAATATATTTGTATTATCTTAGTTAAGATATATATATTATTTTATTTTCAGTTCAGCAGAAAGTTGATCCTGTTTAAACCTCGATGAAATGTATATAATTGGGAATTTTAATATGAATTTAATATGTTAGTAAGAAAAACAAATGATAGTGGAAAAGTAGGAGGAGATATCCTAACTGCAGGTGGTGAGATGGATTCTAGGAAGGAGTACAGCTTTTCTAGTGTAACAGGAGGCAAAGGGAATGGGACTGCCACAGGACTCAGCCTCAGTCATCTTACTTGTTCTATCTTCTTTCTTTCAGGGTGATCTAATCCATTTTTCATATGAGAGTGTTGTGGGGGGCAGGTGCAGTAGGCTTCATGCTCTCAAAGCAGCCATGAGAGAGGAAAATACTAGCTCGATCTGCTTGCAGGCAGGTTTGTGAGGTGTGAGAAGGGGAAGCAGCTGCCACCTGAGCAGGCTGCGGGAGAAGCAGGTTTCAACTAAGGAAAGGGGTGCCCTCAGAAAAGAGTTTACCGCTTCTGAGAACACACTGGAAAGTCTGAGTGGATCATTATGACTAAGAAAAGATTTGTTATTGGCAAGAAGATAATTTTCAAGCCCAATTCAAACAGTTTCAGAAGCAGTTTAATAGAATGGTGGATGTTACTGAAGAAAACTATAAAGGGAAAGGCAGACCCTTTGTACAAGGAATTTGGCTGTAAGAGAAAAGAGGAAGATGGAATTAAATTCTGTTTGGCTTTTTGTTTTCTGTAACCTAGCTAGTTACCTGTGCAGTTTCACTTCCATTTTGTTTCTTAACATGAACTGAATTCAGATTGATTTTCTGTATGTAATACTTTCTAAAATCCTTTTTCCTGAGCCATTGTTCATGTTTTTCCCCCATCCAGAATACCATTTAAATCCTTTTTCATCTTTGTGAACACAACTCTCCCTGTAAGACCTTTAAAACCTACCTCTCAACTTTCTCCTTGTTTTATAATATTTTTTCACTCTGAAATTACTGATATTTGTTGTAGAATTATTTGGAAGATACATGAAATTATAAATTAAAAACAACCCGCTCAGATATGCTGTATGTATTATTTTTAACATTAACACTTCTAAAATTGATAAGTCTTTCCTACTATTGCTAAAATGTCTAATCTATTTCTACTAAATATTTATAACAAAATTTTAATGGCTGTTTAATATTCTATGGTAAAGATGTACCATCTTTCATTTAGCCATTCTCCTAATAGTCAACTTAGATAATTCTCATTTTTCCTATTGTAAATAAAACATTATCTTTTACATAAATACTTGTCTACACAGTTAGTAATACCTTTTGGTCAAGAATCCTTTATGTAGATTACTAATTCAAAAGGTAAATGTTTTATAAAGCCTCTAAATGTACAGAGGCAGATTATTTTCCAGAAAGACTATAATAAAGTATCCTCCTGCAAGCAGCATTTATGAGTATATAGGCACCACTCCATTGTCAGCATGGAGTATTTTTAAAGTTTTTAATTTCCTAAATGGAAAAATGTCTTCCCATTGGGATTTTCATCTTTTATTTAATTACTAATTAAGTTGAATATTTTTTCTTATAATTATTGGTCACTGGATGTTTTATTCTTTATATTGTCTAATCATGCCCTTTACATAGAAAACATAGTATTTTAAATTGAATTACAAAAGATCATTAGTATTGTTAATCAAATTGTAAAAATTAGTTACTGTGCTGATTATATTGCCTTGTATTATATTTGTTGTTATTTTCACCTTAACTACTGTTTTCCCAGTAAAATACATTGCACATGTCTAATCTTGACAGAATTCTTCATTCTCAGAAGTCCTATAACACTCTAGATTCTCATTCTACACTCTTAAAATTACACTACTATCTTGTGGTGTTCATTCATAGTTTCTTTTTTATTAATCTTTTGTTGCCAGAGAGATAGTAAGTTGCTTAAGAACAAGGATAAGGAATATGTTTGTCATCATTTTTAGATTTGTAATTGGTATTGTGTGACTGACTTTTTTTTTTAGTACATTTTTTACTGAACCAGTTGGTTTGCCATTCAAGGACCTTAACAATCTGGCCTTTTTTTTTTGGTGGTAAGGAGAGGTAATCATGTTTATTTATTTGTTTTTAGAGGAGATTCTGGGGATTGAACCCAGGACCTCATGCATGCTAAGCATGTGCTCTACCACTTGAGGTATACCCTCCCCACCGTGACTGACTTGTAATTTGCTTCTGAGATTATTATTATTATGTTTGTACTCATCAAAATATATAGCAAATTAACTCAGTGTGTTAATTACCATAATGTTCTAGAATATATTTAAAGCCCTTGGGAATAGATTATTTTCCTTGATAATATCTTTATGCTTATAGTAAGATTTGGGGAAAAAATATCTCTGGGGTATACTAAAATTATTTCTGAAGTTTTAGGATTATATATTAAAGAAACATCCTGTCGTGAGCATGTTACTTGAATCATAGTTAAGTGAAAGGTGGTGTGAACCATCTGATAAATGATTTCTTTTCTCATGTCAAGCAACCCAACTCTTTGAGTATGCTGGCTTTGCAAGGATTTATAGTTCCCTGCCTTCATGCTGGAGTTACTTCAGCTTTCCGTGATGCATTCCAACTAATCTAGAGGTTAAGGCATTCCTTGATCATGGATAGATCTGATTGCTACTCAGCCCTGGAATTCTTTATAAAATTCCAGAACGTGGGCTAGAAACTGACTTAGGGAATCCAATAAAGTTGCAAGTCTTGGAAGTCATCCAAGCTAAATTTATAGACTGGAAGGAATATGGGCTTTTCATGTTCTCTTTTTCACCTTTCAGGGGTTTCTTTTGTGTGTATGTGAGTGTGTGAGTGTGAATTTATCATTTGCTGACACTGGAGTGGAAATAATCATTGAGGGAATCCAGCTAAAGAATTTTCACTTTGGATCTTCCCTGGTCTTTTCGTACTTTGACCCAAACCCTCACCAAGAGTGAATTTGTTCTCCTTGTCTAAGATACTGGTGTCAAAAAAATACGAAGTTGTTCTTAAAAATGAATCATGTTAGTGTAACAGCTGATATGCACGTTTGCCAGCTAGGTACAACTCCCAAATCCCTGTTCTTTCCCTGGCTCTGTGAGAACCTTCTTTTTGAGACAGAATCTGAGAAAATGTGATCTATTTATTCTGTGAAATGGTAATGGGGGCAAGAAAACAAGCTCTGAAGCCTCTTACAGATTTCAGTCTTTCTGTGTATGCCTAATGCTCTATAGTACATGGAGATCCAAGCAGTCCTCTCATATCTGATCACCGAAAATCTGTCTTGTTCTTACAGAATGGGTTTGCTGTTGTGAGGCCCCCAGGGCATCATGCTGAAGAATCCACAGCCATGTAAGTACCAGGGACTGTTGCCCATCTCCAAGTGCCACGGTTCCTGGCAGTCACCTGCCCCGTGCATGTCTCTGAAGCCTCTAATTGTTAGCAGATGGACTGAAAAATCTTGCGAGGTACTCCCAGAAGCAGATTTATGGCTTCAGAGATCATATAGCATTTTAAAAAATGCTCTGAACGTTATTTATAATGGTTTTCCTGGCTGATTTGCTTTCTTATTTCTCTGTTCTTCTCTATTCCGCAGGGGGTTCTGCTTTTTTAATTCAGTTGCAATTACCGCCAAATACTTGAGAGACCAACTAAATATAAGCAAGATATTGATTGTAGATCTGGTATGTATTCCTGGCCAGAGCTGCATTTTCAGTGACTCTAGATAAAAGGGAGTGAATTTGTATTTCTCTGTTAGGTTGCCTTGCTTTTAGCACTTGCAAACAACTAAAGGGTGTGTTTCCTTTGAATGTGGAAACTCATTAAATTCAGGATTGCAGTTCTGAAACCATAAACATTCACATTTCACTTTCATGGTGTTAACTGCAATTTAATGAGAAGAAGGCGCAGATCAGGGCAACTTTTATGATCCTTAAATGAATTGATACTTCCACAGTTAAAATAACCCAACAGAACCTGAATTTACTTTTCCCTACAGAATATAGACTTTAAATAGTCAGATGTGCTGGAAAGAATGCTGTTGCTTTGGTAACCAATTGGCCACTTCCCCTAGTTAGCAATCATGTTGCTTGTTGTGCAACAGTGGTATTATTAAAACAAATCAGCATGTCATTCTTTCTGAAAAGATCTCAGATCATGCATGCCAGTTTGGGATGACTCCCGGCAGATCCCTGAATGATTAAAAGTCAGAGGCATTAGATTAGTCTTACGTTTTAACATGATGCATTCTTACACAATAGACTTATAATTTGCTTAACAAATGGTTTGTTTAAATGCAGATGACACTTGGCATGTTGTCTATAGTATATTCGTGAATAATGAGCTGGAGATCTGCCCCATACAAAAGGACCAACCCAGGAAAGGGCGAAAGAGAGCTGACTGGTGATTTATGAGCCCCGTTTTCAGTTTGCCTCCAGTTCACGAGGAGGTGTAATAGGTTGTCTGACAAAGCATAGACAGGAAATGAACCCTGGCATCCAAAGCGAACCTGCTACATCTGCACTTAATTAATTTTTGCAGGTGATAAAAGATTTAAAGGCAAAATATGTTAAAAGTTTTTTTGAAGTGCAGGGCTTAATAGTCTAAATCTTGTTCATATCTGCACTCATAATTAAATCTTATTGGGAAGTCGTGGCCTCACCGTCCGGCCCTCCAATGCAGTTAAGCAGACACACCGAAGGGTTGAGAGAGCACAAACAAAGCCATGTGAAGAAATACTTAGTCAAGGTAAAATGAAGATAAAAGGAATAAAAAAGACTGATAGCCACTTCTAGTGTTTGGTAGGAAATGCTGTTTTCCACATACTGTATCACGGCCTTCCTGCAAGTACTTTGGTGCCGAGAGTATTGAAACCCAGCTTTCCACATATTTTCCAAACACGCTTAAGTTTCATTGTAGGTCATAGTTCACCATTAAAGAGATGTGTTGAAGGCCTAGATATACTACAGCAGCAAGGTCTTAAAATTTTACAAAAACGAGGACATCAGTACCTATTTTCCCATGAACATATAAAATGACATTTTAAGTAATTAATAATTATTGTTTTGCCTGATTTATAAGATAGTAAATTTAAAAAATGATTTGCTTCTAGAACTCTAAGTTCTGCTAGAAAGATAAGGCAAAAATTTGAAGAAAGCATACCAGATGAAGGCCAAGGATTGGGGGAAAATTTTTCTATACTTTCTGAATTTGTCAAAATTATGCAGGAAGGAGATTGGTAAACTGTCATCCTGTCCTTAAGAATCTTGTAGTATTACTTTCTGAGGAATCGACTCTGCTACCATTTTATGGTATTATGAAGATACTGTTAGAAGTCTCTTTAAAAGCACATTTGTGACATCCAAAGTCTAACGTGATTAATTGAATAGACTTGAAAGCTAAAATGCCATACTTGTGATGGATATTTTGTACCCAGAGGATTTGTGTGTAAAATTTTGTTTTTGTACATTAATACAAGAATAAAAGATTGCTGGAGATAATTGGTATGATTTATAAAATAAGTTGCTTGGTAGCTCTGAGGAGTGTCCTGTAAGCTTACTGGCCTTTGATTACGAATTTGCTCCATTATCCAACATAAAGGATACTGATTTCCCAGTAGGCTGTAGTAGAAGAGAAGTTTTTGTTTCATATTCTCTAAACATACAAAGTTCTGTCCAAAGGGTTGCCTCTGAGATCACCACCAGCACGCATATTCTTACTTTAAAGTCTTCCAAATTCTGCAGCTGCAGGGATACTTTGAGGAAATTCCCGTTTCTTCCAGCTGCCTAGAAGGAAGTTTTAAAGTGCCACGTGGCACTGAGATACCCGTTCTCCCTGGCTGACAGATCTGTTCTGCAGGTTAGCAGAAGAGAAGTAAAGGTTCTTCAGTGGCAAAAGAACTTTATTTCTGCATATCCAAAGTCACTAACTTTAGCTAATTGGTATGAATTAGCTCATCCAATGCCTGGGCCAACAGAGGACGAAGCTACTCCATTGTCCAGCAGCTAGGTTCAGCATTTTTTATGCCCAGTGAGGAGAGAGCCAGAGCTTTAATTCACCTCCTATTTGAGACCACAGCCAAATTCAGAAGCGTTGAGTATTTTAGGAAGCAGTGATTCTAGTTGACCTGTCTGTGGAGGTTATTCATTCCAGTTCTCTTTCTGGGGAAAATTCCAAAGACATCCAGATTGGTGAGAAAAGGGAGCAGGTGCACCTGCTTTTCAGCCTACAAGACATTGGCTGTTGTGTTCAGGGCATGAACCTGTCCTACAAGTGGGATTTGTCTACAGGACTCCAGTAACTTTAATGTAATGTGGCTTTCAGTGGAAAATAATGTTTTAGGCTATTTTCATTAGAAGACACTTCAAGGGTCTTTAGATTTTAGGCAATTCCATTTTTGGCCAAGCACCAGACCTGACCAAGAATTGTCACAATTGGCAATACTAAATAATTGTAAGTGATAACATTAATTGGTAGAATATATAATCTATTCAAAGCTATTTTAACATTGTAATCCTGGTATAGAATACATTTTCACAGTATATCTTTAATCAGTAAAATGTTGAAATGATTTTTCAGCATTTCCAACAAATCTTAGATATATGATCTATTTTAAGGTCATTAATGATTAAGTTCATTTCATTACTATATAATAGATAATTTGCTTATATTGCCCTAGTATATATTTGTTGCTGTGGGGAAAAAATCCTCATTTTGAGCAGTAAGTACTTTGTATGAATATTTTCAGAGAAAGCTGAAAAAAATATTCTCAAGGTTCTAAGTTGTTGCCCAAAACAAAAGGCACATTTAGACTTATCTTTATCTCTAAATACTTTGTGAATATAAATATGGAATCAAGAATTATCCATGTATTTTAGAATCAATTTGTGAATTTTAATGAATGAGGCCTGTTGAAACCTTATGGTACTGTGGGTAGGACTATATTTCTTATTCTGAAATGTATGCAAAAAATTTGCACTCAGCACATTTTTCAAGAAACAATGCTTTTATACCTAAAGCAAATTATCTTTTTTTTTTACCTTCTTAAATAAACCTTTGCAACATTAAAGTAGTTTTTTTCTGGTTTTCAAACTGTGAATGCATTTAGGCACACAGCAAAATTTTTCTTACAATGCTGACTAAAAATTCTGTCGCGTAGTAGAAATGCAAACATTCCATTGATGTTGTTTTTCAAAATATTTAGTTTGTCCATCCTCTGGGTATCCAGTATCAAGCTCAAAAGACATTGTGGGTTAAACTGTTTCATTTTTGTCCTCATAAAGGAAAGTAGTTTTGCTCTCTCTTCCTTTCATCTGAACATTCAGAAATCCAGGAATTAACGTATTTTCAGTAAGTTATTTTTCTCCCTGATGTGTATGCCTTTAGACAGAATAAGTTTCTGGGAAGATGGTATCTTCTCCAATATCTTATGATTCCTTAATTGATTTTGGATATATGTAGTATATTAAAGGGAGGGAGGATTGGTGTATGTCTACACTGTGACTAGCAAACTCAGAATAGGCTTTCAGAACCCACCAAAAGGAGATTTTGGTGGTGTCTAGTGAGGGAGTTCTGGGCTGGAGGCTGAAGTGGAGACAAGTTATATAAACTTCAATAGGCAGCAATACTGACCACCAGTCTCACTTCATAGGTTTGCTAAGAGAATCAAAGGTGTAATGAATGTAAGTGTAAGTTAACAATATAATGGTTCTGAGTTTGGCCTTTGGAGTAAGAAGTGGATTCAACACCCACTTTTGCAAAAATTACTGAAACTCTCCAAGTCTCAGTTTACTTACCTTTTTCAATTAGGAAGAATATTATATACATCATGTAATGGTTAAATAATCCAAGCAAGATATTTAATACAGTGCCCAACTCAAAAATTGTAGGACTCATTGTTGAATATAGTTTGATTCTTACTGATACAAAATAAAGTACAATGTAAGTGTATAGTCACAAGTGACCAAAGCTTTTTTATAACAGAACCTGAAACCATATATAAGTTATACATGTAGCAATAATATTATATTATATACAAATATATGTTATTCACTTTTAAGAGTCATTTATTTATTTTGTTAAGAACCTTTTAGGAAGCATATTAATTGAGATTCTTAACACTTCAGGTCTTTTAGTGAGGACATTTTTAAAAATGCTATTAGTTTTATTTTTCTCATATCTTTTTATCAATTCCAGCATGTTTATGTCATAAAACAATTAGAAAAATGAACTATGAAGTTTGGGATCATTATCAAAATTATCAAGAATTTTTTTCATTCATTTTAATGAAACAGGCCTTTTTTTTTTTTTTTGTGGGAAGAGGGAGTGGTGTGGGGAACAAAAAAGGAGGAGGAAGGAGGCTGGGAAGAGAGCCATAATATAATATTAAAATTAGGCAGATTGGACAAGATAACATAAAGCCCCATGCCATCTTTCTGCTTTGGCCCAAATGATTTAATAGCTAAAGAGCTCATGCTCCTGTGTCTTCAACTCTTGCCGTCACAATTTTACCAAAATAAAATATGAAGTCCTTTTTGCATCTGGCATCTCTTTTGAAGTCACTCTAACTGCTGAGGGACTGCTAACTGAACTGAACGCTTCAAGAGAGCCAATTTACTCAGCTGGTTGCAAAGCCTTTGACCTTAATGGTGGGACTTGGCAAATCAATGCGTACACGTATGTTTAGTGTTCTGTCAAGAATTGCGAAAATGCTCTGTAAGCCATAGATCCTTCTGCAAAATACTAGTTTGTAGTTTAAACATTAGTCTTTCTTCAGAGGCCAATGAGGCTAGTTAATTAAGCCTGAGGGGTTATGAACTGTTGGCAGTTAATAAGTCATAAAATTCCTCCATAAAACAGGATGCGAGATTCCATCACTGAAGCAAAGAGTACAAAGGGCCGGTGTATAAATATCTAATTGTACCAAAGGACTGGGCTTTCTCAATGACTGCTCATCTGGAGTCTCCAGGGCATGTTCGCTGTGGTTTCCTGATTTTTAGAAGCCAGTTTAAAAAATGAGTGCATTAAAGGGTAATTTGCCTGAAAGTTCAGGAAGTAAAGGGGGTGGTAGTGGAAGCAAGCTGAACAGCAAAAAGAGAGAGGGATATAGAAGACAGAAAATGAGAAGGAGGGTGGGATAGAAAAGACAGGGAACTAGAAATCAGGAAAGTTGTCTCCACACAGAGTTAAATGTGACTGTATTTGTCATCTGTTTTCTTTTCCCTGTAGGATGTTCACCATGGAAATGGTACACAGCAGGCCTTTTATGCTGACCCCAGCATCCTGTATATTTCACTCCATCGCTATGATGAAGGGAACTTTTTCCCTGGCAGTGGAGCCCCAAATGAGGTTCGGTTTATTTCTTTAGAGCCCCACTTTTATTTGTATCTTTCAGGTAATTGCATTGCATGATTACCCCTAATTTTCTTGTCCTTTGCTGGTGTTTTAAATTACACGAGATTACTGAATTATCCCATGGGACCAAGAACCAGTGCAGAACAAGTGCATAACCCAGAGCACTGGTTGTCAAGCAATGTTGGGCTGATTTGACATGTTGTTTGATGTTTATTTCAAGAGCTTACATGTGTTTGTTTTCCTCTCTTCTTGCTTCTTCCCTGTGCTCTCCTCTACCCACTGTGGTGTGGTTTTTCTCTTCCCAGGTTGGAACAGGCCTTGGAGAAGGATACAATATAAATATTGCCTGGACAGGTGGCCTTGATCCCCCCATGGGAGATGTTGAGTACCTTGAAGCATTCAGGTTAGTACTTCTTTCTCTCAAAGTGGCAAATTAGAAAACAAAGGTCCACTGAAACAACACCATATGTAAAAGAGAAATGCAAACTTCTAGCTAAGGTACAGTGGCTAAAGGAGCCATTCTATCAAAGCTCTAGGAAGTATTTGCCTTGGGGGAACCTGAATATTGGTACAAAGTCACATAAGGAGTACGTGTATGAAAAAGAGGTGCGTCGAGACCTAGTATGCAGGTATGTTGGCCAGTGGCCAGGCATGCTCCCCTCCCCTGAAAAAAAAAGAAAAAGGAAAAATATTTTTGTTCAGTAGTTCTGGAAAATTCTTCCTATTATAACATATGATGTGATTTAGAATGGATATTAGCTTATTAAAAGCTCTAGGAAGTCCTTCACTACTTATTTAACTTTTTTGAACAAGCATTGCCCAGACTTCATTGAACTATAGAATTTCTTTTGCATGTAGCTCTCCATTAGTTCTGAGGAGCTAACTGACATTTGGAACATTGGCCTAGGCAGTCTCACTTCATGGCTGAGTAAATGACTTTTCTCTCTCATAATATGTGTATTTTCCCTCTCACATTAAAACACTAGCTGACTAATTGGCTGTTTTCAGTTTCTTTAAAACATGTAGCCAGTGATTGAAGTATATATTACTATGTAAATATTTCATTCTGCTACTTTTTTTTCCTAAAAAACTTTAAAAATTAATTTAAATAAGAAATACAACAAATTAAAGGTTTTCTTTTTAGATATAGTTGTTTTAAAATGCATTTGTTCTCTGGAATTAAATTTTTTTGCAGTCCTTGGAAAGGTCTTTGTTTTAAGGAAAAATACCAGATTATGTCAATATGTGCTTCACTTGCAAGATTTTAGATTTTAACCTCTTGGTAATGCATGATTTTTGGATGTTTTGTGTATTTGAAAGCAAAAGCAAACAAGTGCATGATAAATTTTAGAAGCATTCTTTTTTTAAAAAATTTACCATTTATAAATTCCCAAGGGCAAAATCCTGTTGATAATATATCCAAAACACATAGGGAAATTTTTTATTTGGTGAAATTTTGGTGGGTTTCTGTTGTCCTGTGTATCATACATACTTTAATTTCTCATTTGAGAGTCATTCTCATTTGAAAATAGGCCCAAGAAAAATTATAGAAAACTGCTATTTTCTAGAATATACAGTAGAATAAATATATTTGCTTTAATATTTGGGATACTAAGGAAAATTCTACTCATAGTTCAGATTTCTACTTTGAAAAAAATATGTTCATGTATATATACTATTTATAGAAAAAGTAACAGACAAGTTTATTTACTTTGACTTGGGTTGTCTATGACGATACTTTGTGTTAATTAGAAAAACTAAAAACTTATATTAAGAAACTATAGGGATTTCAATATTATGAAATCTTTTTGCTTATATTTGCAACTTAACAAGCATTATTAATATTTTAAAGCAACTCTAATGGAATAATAGATTTTTATATTATTTCACATATGAATTAGTCTTTTTACCAAGTGAACCCAGTAACATACAGGATACATTAAGTTCTCAACTTTACTGTTGCATATGATCATATCCATTAGCCTGCCATACAAAATTGTTAGTTTTTTATTATTATAATACTATTTGTGGTACTGTAGCTTTACATAGGAATGGATCACATTCACAACAGGGAAGGATAATTTATATTTTACACTTGTTTGTTCTCTCATGACAAAGTTACTGGTGGATGAGTTTTTTTTTTTTTAAAGACCCCTTTGAACACGACAGATTCATGAAACAATGTGAAAACAGATAATTCAGTGTACATTGTTGTCTTTTGATTGAAATGGTGAGTGAATCAAGTGCTCCTCAAAGTGTGTGAATATCCTCAAGTGTGGCACCTTCTCTTTGCTTGGATTGTAGATGATCTGTATTAGTAAACTCTTCTAAACTTCTCAGTCCAGTCACCATATCCAAGCTTAGAGGAGAAGCGGTGTTATTTAGTTAGGCTAAGTGTAAAACTGTGGCTTCTAATGTTCGTAGTTATTTAAGGACCAGATTTAAACCATAGTAATTCTTTTCATTTTGAACGATACCATGTCTGTTTGCCACTTAATGTGTGTGACTAGAAATACTTGTAAATTTGTTATGGAGGAATCAAGAAAGTAAGTCTTTCATTCAAAAAAAATTCATTGAACAGATAGTATATGCCAGGGACAGTGATGAGCACTTGGAATTTAGAGCTGACTTTCTCTTAGGGAGCGTAACAAAAGTGATACTGTTCTAGAGAATAGATGTCCTTAGATAGAGAGAAGATAACATGATGCAGGGTCTCAGGAAGGGCTTCACCACGTATTTTTTGACCTGTGCTTTCAAGGATAAGTGGGAGTTTTCAAGGGGTAAAAGAATTGAAGTAAGGGGATTCATACTAGGCAGAGAAAGTAGACTGCAAAGCATGGAGTCATGACATGATCTTGTTCTGTGGGCTCAAGTGCATGAGGGCGGGATTGTGTGGCCGGAATACAGATCATAACTTCCTTGTCTTTTGCAGGCAAAGGACTGCCCATCTTGATATATAGGTTCCTTTCTAATTCTGAGTTGTAGTGAGATGCACTCCCAAATAATTTCTGATTTAGTGTTATTTTATATGCGTATCTTTCTTAATATAATTCTTCTTTCTCAGTGTTGAAACTGAAGATTTTTCTGGCATCTGTGTGTGGGTGCAGAATACAGAGTTGGATGAAAAAGAATTCCTTTTCTTTTTTCTTAATCTTTAATTGTTTCTAGACTGGTAAGTGTCTTTGAAGGAAAGCCTGAGTCTCTGAAGCTCCGAGTAGAATATAAGATGGCTGCTTATTTTACCAGCCAAAATTTGTCACATATGTGGCTTATATCATGTGCTTCTTCTGTGGCAAAAAGAAAATTACAAGCAAACCGAACATTTTCGTGTTTGCTTTACATTTTAAAGATAGTTTTAAAAGTATAATAGAATGTCTAAATTAGTTCAGATAATTAGTTATTTCTTACATGCAGTTCTGAAATAATTAAAGAATATACTGCAGATTTTTCACAAAAGTTTTAAAAATATTCAATAATATCAAATGTTTATGTTCAACTAAATATATTTCTAAGGTTATCAGTTTATAAGATAATTATGAGTCTTACATGCCAGATTCTAGATTAAAAATCTTACAGACATTTTGGCTATTTCTTAAGTGGTTTGTAAAAGCTACAGAACTACTCATTGGAAGGGCCATGACATGGCTCTAAAATCTATGTTCTTTCTGTCCCACCACACTGCTATGCTTTTCTGTAGTTCATGACTTAAAAGACTAAGGAGTGATAAAGCACAGTGAACTTACACTGAAATGTAAGATCGTCTCCCCCCAACCAAAATCACAAATGCCTACTATACAGCATGACAAAGAAGAGCTATTCAATAGTATTGGCCAAATGAATCAATTAATAAATGAATAAGTCAGAGAAGAAAAAGGGAATGATCACTACAGGAGAAGCATTGGAAACCCCTGATATTAAGTGAATTTAGCAAAAATCTGAGGGAGCTGCATGAAACCTCTCTCTTGGTCCCTCAAGGAGTATGCTTTACAAAGAACTCTGAACACCCATTCTTTTGCTGATGACAGTGTCAGATGTCTTCTCTTCATTCAACAAAGAGTGGCTGATTGTTTGCTAAGCAGCTTCTGTACCTGTCACTTCAAAAGATTGTTCCAGTGGTTCTTTCTTACTCATGGTCTCTAGATGAGCCCTGGACACATTATTTTTACTAAAGATTAATTCTTTAAGAATTCTGCAAATGTTAAAGTGATTATTTGTATAAGACCATTTATTTATTTTTATTAAAGTATAGTTGATGTACAATATTATGTAAGTTACAGCTGTACAAAATAGTGATTCACAATTTTAAAGGTTATACTCCATTTATAGTTATAAAATATGGCTGTGTTCCCCATGTTGTACAAAACATTCTTACAGCTTATTTTATATCCAGTAGTTTGTAGTTCTAATTCCCTACCTCTATTTTACCCTTCCTCCCTTTCCTCTCCCTACAGGTAACCACTACTTCGTTGTCTATCTGTGAGTCTGCTTTTTTTGTTACATTCACTAGCTTGTTGTATTTTTTAGATATCATACAGTATTTGTCTTTATCTGACTTACTTTGCTTAACATAGTATCCTCCAAGTCCATCCACGTTGCTACAAATGGCAAAATTTCCTTCTTTTTATGGCTGAGTAATATTTCATTGTATGTATATATAGCATATCTTCTTTGTCCATTCATCAGTTGGTGAACATTTAGTTTGCTTCCATATCTTGGCAATTATAAATAATGCTGCTGTGAGCATTAAGGTGCATGTATTCTCTTTGAATTAGTGTGTTTTGTGAGGGTTTTTTTGGATATATACCCGGGGTTGGAATTGCTGGGTCATGTGGTAGTTCTTAGTTTCCTGAGAAACCTCCATACTGTTTTCCACAGTGAAGCAACAGTTTGCATTCCCATCAACAGTGTACGAGAATTCCCTTTTCTCCACATCTTGCCAACATTTGTTATTTGTGTTCTTTTTGATGATAGCCATTCTGACCGGTGTGAGGTGATATCTCATGGTGGTTTTCATTTGCGTTTCCCTAATGGTTAGTGATACTGAGCATCTTTTCATGTACCTGTTGACCATCTGAGTTTTCTCTTTGGAAAAAAATGTCTATTCAGGTCTTCTGCCCATTTTATTTATTTATTTTTTTTTATGTTGTGTTGTATGAATTGTTAATATATGTTGGATATTAACCCTTTATCAGTCACATCCCTTGCAAATATGTTCTCCTTTTCAGTAGGTTGTCATTTCATTTTGTCAGTGGTTTCCTTTGCTGTGGAAAAGGTTTTAAATTTAATTAGGTCCCATTTGTTTATTTTTGCTTTTATTTCCTGTGCTTTAAGAGGTTAGATCCAAAAAATATTGCTAGTATTTATATCAAGGAGTGCTCTGTCTTTGTTTTCCTCTAGGAGTTTTATAGTATCTGGTCTTACATTACATTTAAGGCTTTACTCCATTTGAGTTTATTTTTGTATATGGTGTTAGAGAATATTCTAATTTCATTTTTTTACTTGTAGCTGTTCAGTTTTCTCAGCACCATTTATTGAAGAGACTGTCTTTTCCTCCATTGTATTTTCTTGCCTCCTTTTTCATAGATTAATTGACCTTAAGTGTGTGGATTTATTACTAGGCTGTCTATTCTGTTCCACTGATCAATGAGTCTGGTTTTGGTACCATAATGTTTTGATTACTATAGCTTTGTAGTGTAGTCTGAAGTCAGGGCTCCTGATTCCTCCAGCTCTGTTGTTCTTTCTCAAGATGGTTTTGACTATTCAGGGTCTTTTGTATTTCCATAAAAATTTTAGAATTATTTGAGCTAATCCTGTGAAAAATGCCATTGGTATTTTTGATACGGAATTGCACTGAATCTGTAGATCGCCTTGGATAGTATGGGCATTTTAACAGTATTAATAGTTTGTTTATGGTGGGCAAGAGATGATGTGTATCTCATGCTTCTGATTGAATCTAATGAGGAAAACATGTTTTGAAAGACTAGTAATTTCCAGTGTAGAAGATATTAGTACTCTTTGAAATTACACCTGTTTTATTGGATAAGTAAATGAATGAATGAGTGAGTGAATGACAATCTCTGTGTGGATTTTTTTATTTCAAAAAATAGGTACAAGCCCTTTACATTCAGAAGGTATTGATGAAATTATAAATTACTCATTTGGCATACACGGAGGACTAGCTAAGAGAGTGGCATGGAGTTCTTGATCTGGGTTCCTTAGGTATAAACAACTTGTGATTTTAAAAAAATCACAGCTCTCCAAGCCAGCATGTTATAGTCTGTAACTACCATAATTAATATTTGTTAATGGTAGGAATTTCCAAAAGACAAAGGCTCTCTAAATATTAGCGCTTTAGGCATGTTCATTTCTGGGGAAAAACTCCTTCCCAGAGTGATTCTTTCACTGAGGTTGTCAGTAGGCCAACTAAAAATGGGATTTGAGTGAGTTGTCTAATCCAGAAAAAAGATACTTAGTAGAAATTTTTGTTATTTTTATTGTAAACTACTTGTTCTTTTCTTTTCATTGACTTATAAAGTATCTCTATTTAATCAAAATGTTTTTGTGCTTGTAAATGTTACCTTTGCTAAAATACTTTGACTATATAACTAGTAGAATGTTTAAATATTAGTATATTTGTTTCTAGTCAAAGCAGTTGAATCAGTTGAGCACGTACAAACATTCCAAACAGCCTGTATCTCGTTCTATCATCTTTGGTTTACACCTGTCTGCTTTAATGATATAAGCAAATTTAAAATCCATTAATACAAAATTGTGACTGGAAACTTGACTAGACAACATATCTATTCTCAGTTCATCAAACTGTCAATTCTATTTTATATGCAGCATCTTTAAAATAGAGTTTCCTATGATTTCTCCTCTACTTGTAGCAAAAATAGAAAAATATGCATTTAACTTGAGAGCAGAGAATAGAATCTTTGTCGTATCTATAGAGCAAGTATTTCTCAGGCAACTAGTCAAAATGGTCAGCCTGCAGTTTTCTTAGAGTGGTTGGATTTACTATGGGATGATAGTAGATAACTTCAGGCAAAGCACATGAATAAGTCCAGTATTTTATTTTCTCTGTTGTTTTATTAAACATATCATTGTTATTACAATTAATTTTAGAGCACTGACTTATAAATATGCTTGTCGCCTGGAGAGAGTGAAATTTAGAGGTTGTTTAATTCTGAGAAATGAGATGGGACCATAGTACATATTTATGTTCTAATTGGTAAAGACAACTAAGTAAATATTTTTGTGGTTGTTATTCTTATTTTAATCATATTTAAATGTAATTTCATGTGAAGAGAACGGAAAGTAAAACCATTACAAAAATAATAACATAATTGATACTGATAACATAGTAATAACAGAACATTCTTTGAGGACTTAATATTTGCTAGGGCTCATTTCTTTTCATCTTTACAAGTTGTTGAGCTAAGTGCTCCAGGTTTCCAGATGAGTATATCAAGCCCTGTTGAGCTTCAGTAGGTCTCCTGATGTAGCATAGCTAGTTAATGGTGATCAGAGACTAGGTGGCAAAAAATGTGAGTGTAGAGAGAGTACTCCTTTGGCCATAAGCAATAAAGTAGAGTTCTTCTGTCAAGAGTTGGGATAACAAAACAATTATAATGAAGTGAGAAATTCTTTGCAAATTCATTTTAGTCAATCCAGCATTTAGCTTGGACATCTAAATTGGTAACGCTATTTTAAAATTGAAAATAACCCCTAGATTTTCACTACCCTTGTACTGTATAGTAATTCTAAGCCACTTCTCTTTGTGCCTTTCCATCGTCTGACACTGAGCCTATCAAATGAAAACCCTATAATTTTTCTTCCTTTTGATAGCCAGACTATTTATAATGGAAATGCATATATACTTTTTCCTTTTTAGTTAAAGGAAATATTTTCTTATTATTTACACATTTAGATTTTTTGAAATGGGTATGTGATTGAACTTGAGAAAACCCAAATTAAATTTTAATAGAAGATAGATTGATAAGTGAACTTCTAGATCCAATTTTGAAATAAATAATGATTTATCACCATCTAAAAAATCATACTCAATGCTGCAAAATGATTTGGGGCCTTATTTTGTCTATAAGAGCTGTGGTTGATGCTTCCCAGTCTTGAAATGGATTTTCAATTGTTAGTGACAACCAAATATATTATGCTCATGATAGTATGTATTTTCCCAAGGATGTTGAAGACATTTTGGGAAAGAGGGTGGAATTTCTTGAAACAATTTGCCAATATGAAATACTGTACATATCAAATTGGCCCTACTACCATCTTTCCCAGACCGTTTATCATAGCTCACAAATCAAGCCCACATTTTCTCCTTCTGAAAGACTTGGCTAATAAAGAAGATGTGGGCTTCAAATCTGAACTTGTCAATCAATCTTGGGAACAAAGCAAGAATGATTTTCATCTATTGATATTTTATTTCATTGAAGAGTGATACATATGAATTTACTGCTGGTGTGATCTACAATTTTATTCATTGTCCAGATTCTGTTCTTTATATTCAGCAAGTAGAGTTGTTTCAAGAAGTTTTATCAGAACAGGTCAGAAGAAAAAGATTCATAGGAATAAATTTTCGAAAGCTGTCAGCCCTATCTGCTCTTTAGTTTCAGCAGTAAGTATAGTTAAAGAACATTTTTTTTCTCTTTCATCTATGCAACATATTGTACCAATTTTCATCAAAAAATTACAATTTCTATAGGTGTGTGTCTCTAGATACCCTTAGAATTTTGCTCTTTGACCCTGGGAGTAAATTGATCTTACGCACACCTGTCTTCCTTGGGAAACTTGCAAACTTCATTTTTGAGCTGAGCATCAAAGAGATATGATATTATTAGACAGTGTAGAGCTCAGATAAAAAGTCCAGGAAGTATCTTGAAGTTCTTTAAGTTCTGAAAGGTAAATTATATTATCTGCTATGAAGAACTATTTAAAATAGTTCAAATGCTACGACATAGTTTTTATTATTATTTTAAAAGGTCAGATCAACTGTAAAAATTTTAAGACAACATTTTTCCCTTCTGACTGAGAACAGTTTTAAAGCCAGAAATTTCCAGGAATTTGTATAGAAGTTACACAGTTTTCCAAATAATAAGGACTAATTAAAAGAGTAGCTATGTTCTATTAATTTTCCCTAGCAGTACTCTCTAAAAAAGAAAGCAATTTGTGTTTCTAGAAATTTGTCTTTATTTTCCAAATGGAACAGTGGATTTTAAAACCCCTGCCTTGCACAGAATCCTCCAGCATATATGTAATACTCAGAGATATCGGGGAATGAAAGCTTTCCACCAAATATTATTATGAAGCTGTTTAGGCCAAAAATAGGAGATCTTTTGTGCTGTCAAGCAGCTCAGATCAATTCATCAACTTAAGTCATCTCATCTAATAATAATGGAATTAGTGTGCAGTTAATTATGATAAGACACAGCCATACTAGAAGATAAATATAATTAATATACTATGGAGTCACACTTTTTTTTTCACAGTTTTAGTGAATATTTTAAGCTTATGCTCTATTTACTGCTAAGATATGGCCGAATAAAAGTCACTTGTCCTCTGTTCATTGAACAGCTATTTACTAACCACATTTCAGTGCCTTTGGGTCTTAGGTAGGTTTTCTTGAAACAGAATAAGTCCCCTCTATTTCCATGATTTCACACTTAGAATTTACTGTAAATATATTTAGATGACAAGTAATGTGAAAAAAAGAGATAGAATTTTTGTTTTAATCTACCATAAATATAACTTTTCAGTCCCTTTTTTGGGAACTAGATAAATTTAATGTTTGCTAATAGGAATTTACTTATTAACTTTTGCAGCTAGAGGAATCCACTTTGAGAAACTTCTTTTCAACAGGAAGTCTGTTCAGATATTACTTCTGAGGTGCAAGGCTGGAGTTTATACCATTTCTGTCAGGCAGGACTTTCAGATAGTAGTCCAGGTCTTTGCGTGACATCAGATACCTGAACTATAGACCCAGTTTTCCATAATTCATCCCAATAACTTCATGTTATCTAGATGACACTTGTAAATCAACATTTGTTCCCATTTATGTAGACATTGAAACTCCTCTGGTACTCTTACAGAAGGGTGAGGACTTGTCATCGTGTCTCTTATAAATCTGCCCATCTGTCTTATGGGCATCACTGTCCTGGGTATTGGCTATAACCCTCTTCTATTCCAAAGAGCAGTTCTGCTGCTGTGAAGCCATAGGGAGGGCAGCAGGCTTATGGACTGCGTAACTTCTAGTGGGAAAGGCTCAGCAAGGTAACGTTCTTGCCATTGTAGTTCATATTTTACAATTTAAAAAGTGAGTGGGAGAAGGGAGAGATGGATGATTGCGTCACCTTTCAGTCTCAGTGGAATTTTAAATCCGCCTACATCTCAACTGGGGGATATATTTTGCATCTTAAAATAATTGCAGAAAAGGCCATAAAGAAAAATAGCATCTACGTATTATCTTATGTATTAAAGAAAGACACATGTTGTTGTAGTTGAAAACAAAATACTGATTCACCTAAGATGTGTCAGTTCATAACTTCTTGAAATTAAAGCAATATTGGAGTTACTGGAAATGGATTGAATTTTAGAAACAAATGAGCATTTTTACTAGAACAGTAGTCAAAGGCAAACAAATTAAGAGGCGTTTATTTACAATGCAGAGCAAGAATGGATCTGACACAGATTTATAATTTAGAAGTTTTGTAGCCCAAAGAAAGCTTGATGACTTGACTTTCTATGCTTTCAGTTTCAGAAAAAGCCTCCTAAATATTAAAATTGCCACATTGGGCTTCTGACTGCTTTCTGTACCCAAGTGCTCTCCTGTGTACAAGTTTCTGCTACTGTCAATTCCTTTTTATATTCCAGGGCTTCTAAACTGAAAATACCATTGCAGAAATTACTCAGTGGTGCCTTTTGAATAAACATCATTATTCCTAATGACTCAGTAGGTGAAAAAAGCAGGGATAAGAGTAATAAAACTGGGGTGTATCATATTTTATTGATTTAGTTATAAGTTATCTGATTAAATTCTGAATTATTCAGAGAACTGAAGTCTGTCAGAAGTGTAGTATATTCCATATAGTTATTTGAGAATATGCCAATTGATAAATTCAAATGCAGCGTCCAAATGAAGCACATTTAATTAATATCAAAGAAGGCTCACTCACCTGTTAGTTTACTAGTGTCAGTTTTTTAAAAAGTAAACAAATGAATATTTTGTCTATGTCTTTTAACATAGCAGTGATAAATATATATGTATAGATAGATACGATGTTTGACACGATTCTCTAAACATGCTTTGAAGAAATTAGAATGTAAAGAGATTATCCCATTGTCAGAGCTGAGCATGAAATCCTCTACCAAGTTTGAAGGGCTTATGAGGCCCAATTTAAAATTTTGTTGTTTTATAATAACTTTGGAAAAGTGTATTGTTTCTTGTAAAATACCCACATGCTCTCCTTTGGAATGGCTCCAGACTGTAACTGAACCATGAGGTTGCCCCCTGGTGCTTTATGTATTGTTTAATTGTCCGCCTTTGGTGGATGTTTTTATTAAAAGCCTATTATTTAGGATAAGACCAAAGTGTCATTTTAAGAACAGCAGAAGCAGAACTGTTCAGTCCCATAGTTCATTTTCATAGGTGTGTTAGTGAGCACTGGATGCAGCTAATGAGCCTGCCAACGTTTTTTCTTGTAATACTTCAAAAAGAGCAACAACAACAACAAACAAAACCCCAGATTTTTATTTTCCTCTAATAAAACATGACTGGACTGGCTAGAAGATGCGTGCGTTTGTAAGGCTGTGCCCAGGGCAGTAGGGAAGAGAGGTGTCTGTGCTGTGTGTGTTCACCCGCTGCTCTGTGTTTTGCTCCCGGAGGAGGTAGTCTGGGGTTGAGTACACTTTGATGCACGTGGCCACGTCAAGCCCGAGAAGCATGAGGGGCAGGGAAGTTCATGTATCAGGAGGGCCTTGGTGGGCTTACCAAAGAAATGTACACTGTAGTGTAGATCAGATCTATAAAGAAAGTTCTTAATGCCCTCTCCCTCCCCACAATCTCCTTGCCAAATAAGTATCATTCTGAAGTTCTCAGATCCCTTTGAATGTAAATAAGGTCAGGGAAAAGGCTTTAATTTAGTGATTTTAATTCTAAATGTTCTCCTTGAATATTTTCTTGTCTGAAGTGGCATCATGATTATCATTCACTGATTTCTTAGTATTTGGTTCTGGAAAGAATTCACAGTGTTCTCTAGCAGGTCTTTGCCACAAAGAGCAAGCAAGAATTCGATTAGCCTTCTTCCCTGGCTAGTCTTAGCGACTGTGACCCACCCTCAGGCAGAAAACTTGAAGGCAGTGTACCTTGATACAATTTCTAGGATTAAATGATCTCATTAAATTCCAATGCTAGATATCATGTTGACATTTGAGGAAATATGATTATTGACAAAATGTAAGCCTGTTATACTCTATATCACTTCAAAAGGAGAAAGGCCATTAGGCCATAATTACATCAGAAACAGTATACACATTTGGCTGGTTTATAAACTGTCACTTTCAGAAGTACCAAGACATATAAAAGTCTCCAAAGGTTCCATTATGACCCTATTTCCAACAGTATTCTCTGACAAACTAAATAAATTACTGCATGTATTGGACCTTTGAGGCTTGGGGCAAAGAATGGAAAAATTATTTACAAAAGCTTGAAAATATTTAATCACTAGAGGCAGGGGGGCAACGGTGTTTTAATTAGCAGGTCCTCGGGCCATTGGCTGACTGGAGGCTTTCTCAAACAACCACACAAATGCACTGAATAGCTGTTTGCCAGCCTTAGGGTCAGGCCTGAGATGAAACAGATAAGATAATTGGCTCTAATGAAATCCAGAAGGCCTTGGCTTTCTTGTTTGAGCTTGGATTTGAAAAGTGCGTGTGGAAGTGAAGCTTAATTCAAACCAGAACTGAGCTAGGCCCATTTCTCAGTGACTTTGATATTGTTTGAAGTTCTAAAAGTGTTCGCCACACCACTAGCCTGCTGGGCTGGGCCTCCCTGGTACCCTTAATTACTAAGCTTTATTGCTGACTTTACTACACAGGAAAGGGGCCATTATATGTTCCATCAACATCAGCTCTTCTCAGATTGGAGGAAAGGGCAGGGTTAAAGGCCACTGTAGGAAGGCAAAAACTTCACTTTGAGGTAGTCAGATCATTTACCAGTGTTGAATTTCACCCTTATGCACATACATTCCTTACAGCACAGAAGCCCAATTTCCATTTTTTAAACAAGTGATTACTTTTCAAAATATTTTTGTTTGTGCCTATATTTTGCAGAAAGAACATTTATTTTTAGGAGCTGAAATGACTGCACCTGATATACTGGGAAAGAAAAAAAGCAACCCCCCGCCCCAATTAATCATCACACCAGAAAGGTCTGCTTGGATTCTGTAATAGGGAGGATTATTATTAATGCCCCTTTGAAGTGGAAATAAGTGAGGAACCCTCCTGTGGTGTGAGAGTTGTCCTGACACCCTGAGGAGTAAAGACCCCTCAGGAGACTCTACAAAATTAAATCCCAGCTTCTAGAGTCTCTCACAAAGGGGTTATACAAAAGTGCTCTCAATCCAGTTCGAAGCCAAGAGGCAAAAATGAGGAAGTCTCCCTCTTAGGGGTTGACTGTAGTGTCACCAAGGCTTCTGTCTTCCCCAAGCTTGCTGTTGCTCTGTTGCTTTTGGTCCATTGGGTGAAGATGGATTATGCATCTTAACGAATTAATAGTTATTCAACCCTTAGCCCTCTCAGAAAAGGAGACCTTGTCATGTTGTGAAAGCCAAGGGACATGGAGTTCAGGCCTATTTCCTGCCCTCCTTATCACCTCTTGGGTAGGAAAGTCATGAGTGATACCATCTGACTTGCTTCTTTTTGAAATAAAAACCTAACTATTTTTGCATTATTCAAGTTAATTTGACATTAGTGTGTTCTAATCTCATGATGATCCTGCTAACCATTCATTCAGTACTCCTGAGTATTCTTATGCACAGGCTGGACTGGGGGACTAGCTCTCCACGAGGATGATGTGTCTGTGCTAAGTAACCCTACAGAGAACCCAGGGAAATCAATACTGAGAAGACAAAACTGAGCTTCTGCTTCCTAACCTCCTAAGAGAAATTAAGGGGGCCCTTGACAGATACTTTTTGCCAGTGATGAACATGATGTCAGCTCAGATCAAAAGAAAGAAGAGTCTTAGAATAATCACCTGATTCCAATATATTTTTTATTAGGCACTGTTACTGACTGAATGCTTTTATCCCACCCAAATTCATATGTTCATGCTCTAACCCCCAGTGTGATGGTATTTAGAGATAGGGCCTGTGGGAAGTAATTAGGGTTAAATGAGGTCATGAGGGCAGGGCCCTGGTCTGACAGGATTAGCGTCTTTATAAGAAGAGACACCAGAGATCTTTCTCTTGCTCCCTGTACCAAGAGACCAGGAAAGGCCTTCTGAGCACATGATGAGATAGTGCCCATCTACAAGCCAGAAAGAGAGCTCTCACCATAACTCAGCTTGATGGTGCTGACCACAGACTCCTAGGCTCCAGAATGGTGAGAAAATAAGTTTGTTGTTTAAGCCACTCAGTCTCTGGTATTTTGTTATGGCGGCCTAAGTAGAGGAAGACAGGCACCACAAAGATCTGAGAGAGCAGACAACCCAATAATGGCTATAAAGTTGAGATACCAATAAAAGTATTTTCCAAACTACATTATGCTAAACACTAGATACAGGGGATATTGATAAGTATGTCTCAACAATGAAAAATATCCTATGGTGAAAAATCTCCCCTTCATAATTTGCAAAAGCATATTAAAGACTTAGAATTCCAGTAGTATGGAAATGTTAGATTATTTAACCCATTATTTCTTCAAATTACTTGACCATGGAACTTCCCACTCCTCCAGTTTCTTTCCCCCAAAATAACTATAAATACCATGGAAACAAGCATTCATAGAACATAACTGGGGAAATCGTGATATATAGGGAGCAAACTTGGTTGGCACTTTAGACAGTTCATTATTAATTAAACATGATAATATAAATGTAAATAACATACATCTACCCTTAAGATACTAGCAATCTAATAAAAATAAATGCAATATATTCATAGTATATAATATAACATTTTATTGTCAGATAAACTGAGCACTTCAGTGACCTGTATTCTACAGACTGTCTTCTCCATTTCTCACTGGTAGCGTCTAGATGGTTCCTAGGTAACACATGGTCATGAAGACAAAGAAAGAAGGAGAAACAGAGAATCAGCAGAAGGAAAAGGGAAAAGAGGGTCAGTTTCCTTTGATATCACTATTAAATCATCCAGTGAATTTTCTTAGGGTAACGTTACTGCCATTCAAAATTACAGCAAATTGGTGATATTTTACAGTCACTGTGTATATTTTGTTTCAGTTTAAATATGTGCACATATCTCCCAAACTCATTTTAGATCAGGTATGACACATTAAAAACATGGATTTTTTTTTTAACTCTTATATTTAGCAACTAATTGCAGTGTGAACGTGTAATTGGTTTTATGGGTAAATTCATTTCTGGACTTAGAGACAAAGTATTAAAACCTTAATTGTTACTCATGATTACATTTTGCTGAGGGAAAAAGGGGGAAATTAGTTTGCTTGTCTTTATGTCAACAAGGGGAGAGTTTCAATTAAGTAAATACCCTTCATGATAAGAAAGCACACCCTGAAATAAGACAGTAAGAGTTAAATTATTACTTTTCCTGGCTAAAAAAGAAATAAGACAGTAAGAGTTAAATTATTACTTTTCCTGGCTAAAAAAGAAATAAGACAGTAAGAGTTAAATTATTACTTTTCCTGGCTAAAAAAGAAATTGCCTTTGGGAGTGGACCTTATGGTATCATGGCTCAGCAATGTCATTTTGTTTCTAAACATATTTCTAGATGTACATATGTCCTGAACTTTATTAAACCTTAGCTATGGTTATCACATATTTATTCAAATGATAATTATAGTTATCAGAGCAAAAAAAAAATAGCAGAGTCCTTAGTCATTTGCTTAAAATATTCTTGTTTTGCTGCATGTACAAGTACTCAACCAGTATCTTTAAGATAGCCATGTAGGTTGAATTATGTAAGTGGAAAAAAAAAAAAAGCCTGAATAAAAACCCAAGAATAAGCCAAAAAAGTATTTATATCAAAGCATTTAGAAGTCATGAAATAGCATTATGACATACAAACCTTTGTGACATTTTAGTAGTTTCCCCAAAAAAGGAGAAAATACATTTATTGAACAACAAAAGAATGCAGCTTTCCTTGGCCAAGTTGATCGTGATTCCAAAATGCCAGGTATGGGATGATCTTGGGAAACTGTGGGTGTGGCTGGAAGGCACAGTGTTCCATGTGACATGGACTCTTGTACTTCTTGTTCTGGGAGAGGCAGGGGTGTGACAATTCTCCTCCCCAAATGATAGTTGCAGAAGAATTCTTCCCTAGAGTAAGTCTACAGAATGCTTCCCTCCATGAACCATCAATAGATATTTCCTGGACCTAATATTAAAGTGTCTTTTGTCCCAAAGCTCAAAAGCCCTTCATCTATTATGACATTTTCTCTGTCCTTAAACATCCTTATGAATTGGGCAAGGTACTTATGAAGATCACACAGGCAGTTAGTATCAGGGCTAGAATAAAAGTTTGGATGTTCCCTCACCATTAATTGAAAATGGGAATCTGAGTGCATTCCCATGACAAACGTGAATGTGTTTAGAAATATACTAAGAAGAAACCAGTTCTGGTGGTTGCAAGGGCTTCAGTTTGCCCAGCAGTGGCTCGCCTCTGCTCTCACCAGATTCCCACCAGGAGAATCTGGGCTACGGTGTCTGCCCACTCTTTCTCTAGTGCTTTGCTTTATTATTATCTCTTAGTAATTATCATCCTTTATTTGCCTTATCATGAAACTTCATTTTTGATTTTCAAAGGGTACACATGAAAGATTAAGACCTAGATTGATATGATGTAATTTTTTGAAATGTTAATTGGTGTATTGATTTATATTACATCATCTAATCAACTTTTAAAAATTCCATTAGCATCAAGTGTCTGTAATTAGTTCTGTCTTTAAAAATACATTTATGAAAGCAAACCATTTTTCATTTTCTTTTTTTTTTTTTTTTTTTACAAAAACATCAGCTCAGAGTTGGTTTCCTGCATGCTCGGATTCATTAGACTTTCTTCCTCTTTTATAATAGAGGAGCAGCCACTCAGCAATGCCTTTTTCCCTTCTGGCAGGCAGGTACATGCCTGTGGGGAGAATACCATACATAGAAACTGAGGTTTATTTGAAACTTATTCCCACATAAAATTCTCCTGACATGGCCGATGAGGGGTGCAAAAATGGCACGACTCTATTCTGACTACCTGATCAGTGTTGTAATTCAACTTCTGGTGTTTAAGGTATCTGTCATGGGTATGGGTGTGCAGAAAGTAACTGACCTTCTATGGGCTCAGCTCTAGGCTCGTTGCTGTGGAGAAAAATGCAGAGTATCCAGCAGTCTCCTTGGAGAAGTTTATAGTCCCAGTTAGGAATGAAAATTATTACGAGACAGAGTATGAACAAAGCATAAAATATTGACCATGCAGTGGGTGGACACAGATAGAGGAAAGGGATGCTACTCCAAGCCTTATGCTTCCAGTGATTTCATACAGCACAGGCATACTGTCATTTCTGTTCAGGGTCAGCCCCAGTTACGGGTCTCACTCAGTCTTACACAGTTAAGAGTACTCCCTTTCAGAGAAAGAATACCAATGAAAAAAATTAAAAATAGGCCCTGGCCTTGGAAAGTGTCTGTGTGAATGTGGGACTCTGAAAATTAAACTTTGTGGCTTTATGGTAAATATGCCTTGGTTTGTATAACCCTAATGCTTTGTATCACCAGTATTTGAAATGAAACAGTGCACAACGTATCATGTAATGAGCCTCAGATAAAAATAGTGGCTTATCTAGCTCAGGATGGGAAGCAGAGAAATTCTACGAGGGTGGAAGATTTCTTAGAGAAATTGCACTGACAGAGGACAGTCTTGATAGAAAAATTCAACTGGGATACATTTTTCATCCTAGGGCAGATGCCATGATGATCAAAGTAAAGGATTTTTTCCTCTGTTTCCAGTGTATGTTAAGGCAGATTTTTTTTTCCCCTAAATAAACAGAAAGGACCCATCAAGAGAAAGTAATGAAGTCAATTCAAACAAACCAAAGTGCGGGTGGGGAGAGCAATCTGTTCACATGGGGAGCACACAGTTTTCTGTTGGTTTTGGTGTGAAGAGTCTGCACCTGTTTGTGAACATGTTCAAAATCTGGACTGAGGGAGCGCCTGAGCTGGCCCGGCTCCGACTTTCCTCCTAAGGGGTAGAGTTGCTTTAATGCAGTTCACGTGTAGGGTGTTTTCATCTTAACCAGAGTGATTTATGTTAATGAAATGAAACAGAGAAAATACCCTTGACATCCTAGTCTCCTTTTAAAAATATTAAATAAATATGTCCAAGACTTTTGTATAATTATATTTATTAAAACAAATGGAAGACTTCAGTACACTCCAGAATAAATTTGTAGGTGACCCTGGGTAGGGTTAAGTCCATTAGGAAAAAAAATGAGTTTGGGGTTCCTTATCAATTCTGAAAATTCTCAGCAGCCATTAAGATCAGACAGTGAGCATTAATT
This sequence comes from Camelus ferus, assembly GCF_009834535.1. NCBI lineage: Eukaryota > Metazoa > Chordata > Mammalia > Artiodactyla > Camelidae > Camelus > Camelus ferus. The sequence goes on along the minus strand of NC_045702.1, from coordinate 49,601,460 downwards.
CTAAGGTAATTTATTCTGTGATTTTTAATATTTTGTCTGGTTTCTGAAAATGTAATCCCCAAATCATGATTCACAAAATATATTGAGAGCATCTTTATAAATCTGGTACTAGTCCTCCTTAACTACCTCTTTGGAGATTGTCAAAATTAGCGCGTGTCAGTTTTACCTTTAAAGTATCTTTGCAACTGTTAAAATATAAAAGTTTAGTTTCTAGAGTTAAATTGTTACAACTAATACTGAACTAGTCATTTTAATAGAACTTACAAAGCAGCAGAAAGACTCTTCAACTCTTGGATTTCAACAGTGTGCATTTACCTATTTCTGCATAACACTATTATGCAGTTAAATTCCATGGAAATTAAATTAGTCAAATGAATAGAATTTAAGAAATCAGTTGATTGGAATTTTTCTCAGAAGTTACCTAACTGAAAAAACACCAGGTAAAGAATAATTCACATGTCTGGTTATTTTAACTGCTGATTGAATTGTAATTTATCCAGCTGATTGTGACATTTAGAAAAACCAGAATTAGCCAAGGAAAAAGTTTATTTGCTAGGAACATACTGACATAGTTTTAATTCTACTGGTACACGTAAACAGTAATCAATTTTTGGAAGACTTTTTAAACTAAAGATTAAGAAAGTAGAACTGAATAAAATCTTCTATTTTTAATACCTTTCTGTCCATTGCTGCGGGCAGATTTCACCACATATTTACCAGAAGTTCGCCTAGTGTGATGTATCTATGGGTAATTTGGTAAGCTTCTAAGGTAACAACTACCTACCGATATGCAGGATAAGAAAATAAAATGAAAAGGAACTTTTACAGTACATTTCTGAGCAGTGCTTAAGTTAGCTCTGTCTGCTGGTTGATACATCATTACACTGCCATACATTTGCAGCTGAAACATTATATTTTTATTTTTGGTCTCTTAGATATAGATATTAAATGAATGACATTCTTGTGGGGCAGATGGTAGTGATGGTTATTGTGATGATGATGATGGTCTTTTAATGAGTACTGGGACTGTTACTGTATCTTACAACATAGAAAATAAGTCTGTGACACTTCAAGAGCATTATCAATTAGACAGAAAAGGACAGCAGGAGAAGGGTCAGGAGATGGGTAAAACAAAGTATAGAAATGGCTAAGTGAAGACCAAAGAAAGGAAAGAGGCAAATGGAGGTGAGGACAGAGTACAAACACTTGAGAATGAAATGCTAAAAGGAAAACAAATTAATGGAGGAAAATATAAAAAGTCTAGTAACGGAGTAAGTAATCGAATCAGGGGTAATTTTTAAAACTAAGTGAAGAGTAAGGACCCACTCCAGGAATGAAAAAGCAAAAATAGTAAAATGCAGTTATTTTCATTTACTACAGCTATAATTTATAAAAATGAGGCTTTATTCTGGTCATTGATGTTACCATTTTTATGATCTGTATATTTTGTTAGTGAACTTAAACCCCTGAAGAGGGCAGTGTGATCAGTGTCTGTACACACCAGTCAGGTCTTGTGATTGTTAAGTATTTTTAATATCACCAGTGTTTAATGCCTTTATAGTGTAATGTGAAAACTGATGCAGTTGGTTACTAGGGTGTTTGATGAAAGATTTTAAAGGTGGATGGAATGAGCTAGAAAGGATCCTTTAATCCCACCACATTCTACTCTCCAGAGGCAGAGTCTGAAACCAGAGAAGTAAAAGTACATGTCTCTGTCACACAGCCAGTGACTGGTAGAGCCTAGTTTCAAACGCAGATTGCCTGACTGCAAGTCCAGGGCTCTTTAAACCAGGTTACATACAGCACATTTTTCTAAAGATGCATCCCCAAAAGATCTGTCATGCTCCAGCATTGTTACTGTAGAGAAGGGAGTTTGAAAGCTTGACTAATTAGTGGCTGTTCTCTGTGAACCTGACATAAACACACATTTTCTCCATTTAGAGAAAATAGTTGCAGCAATTTTATTTTTTACCTGACCCTTGTCAACAGCCCCTGTCTCCTTATTCCTATCACTTGGAGAGAGCACTGTGCTTTAAGACTTCAGCGTAAGCACTCCTTTCCTGCTTGTCCTCTGCAGATACTGGTCGTAGTTCACTGCGTCCACTGTGTTTCGAAATGGTGGCCAGCCGCACTTGAGCACTCCTTTTCAGCTGCCTGTGGTTTCACCACTTCTTAATATGTTAAATTTAATTAGGCTGTGGTTGCTAGCCCCTTGCTTTTTTGCTTGCCATTCTGTCGGTTAATGTTTCCCTTGCATAGGTCAGAAGACACGGGGGGAGGGGAGAAAATGGGGTGGGGGAAACCCTTAGCCAAATCCAGGTCAAGCTGTCTAACCAAACGGTAGCTGACTCTACTGCTGACTCAGTCTGTTTCACAGCCTCTGTTGTACCAAGAGGCCTTTGCAGTAATGGAAACATTTCTTCTTTTCCTCCTGTGCACCGCTGTCTTCCCTGACTTCATGCAGAGAAACGTGAGGGGCAAAATAATTGTAAGCATTACAGCTTTTCACTCTAATGACCTTGACTCTGCACTGGGATAAATGTCTAATTACCAAGAATTCAGCACAGACCACATTAGCAAGGCTGATGTTTGCTTTGCACACAAACCAACATCTGTTGTATCTTTGGAGTGGGGCTGTTGGTTAGGGGAGCTGAATCCTGCTGTTCTCTTAAACATGCATGTTTTGAACAGAAGGTGCTCTTATAATATTTTGGTCTTGGGAGATAATTGCATCATAGGTTCAGGTTAAAGACTTACAGCTCCCAAGAAACTATAAACTGATTAGATTTTGGATTAGATTTCTAATCCTAGAAATCAGAATCCATTCTCTAAACAAACCCTCAAAATCAGAATGCATTTTGTTGTTTTGGTCATTATGATGAGCAGACAGAGTTGACCACATGGCAGTCTCCTCACCACTCATGGCCTCTACCTAGAAGCGGCCTCCACAGGGTATCAGTGTGATTGATTTTAGAAGCTGGATACAACCTCTGTTTTTTTTTCCTCCTGAACTTTGAGTAAAAAGAAGTCTATTTTCTGCCAATGCATTAGCATCTTCCCTTAATTTCATTGTTAGTTGCTAATAGAAATGGTAGGAAACAAAGAATTTCATGTGCCTTTTCCTTTGGAAATATCATAGCGATTTTTTTCCATGAACATTTTTCTTGGTTAACATAAACAATATAATTGAGTGTAAACGTCAGTTCAGGTTCAAACTACTTCTGTTTGGGGAACCATTTTCTAGTTTGCCACAGCATTATAAAACAGATTGCCTGATTAGCTGAATTACTGAGATCCTGAGCTCAGGAACCAGACTGCTTAGTTTCAAACCTCAGGTCCTCTCTGTATTGCCTGTGCCACCCTGGGCCAGTTTGTTAAGTCATCTGTGCCTCAGTTTTTCACATCTGCAAAATGGAAAAGTTAATAGAAATACCTTCTAGGATTCTGTGTGAAATAGATGAGTTTATTTTAGTGAAGCACTCAGAATAGGGCCTGACACAAACTAAGTGCCATTTGCTATTCTTGAAATAGGCTTCCTAAGATGCGAGGGTAATTCTCGTTATAGTAAATACCTAGAGAAGAATTTAGACTCTTCCCCTTTGTTTTGCTTCTAATTTTTAATAACAAATGTCAGCATACATTTAAGGATCTAATCAGCTAAGTGCTTTGCCTGTGTGTGAGAATTGTGATTTATTTTTAGCAGGACACTAGCCAAATCTCTTCTGTCTTTTAGGCTATTTTGTTCTTAGAAAAGTTTCTAAGGAGATTTTTTTTTCCTTCAGGAAAGAATGTGCTAATTGACTAAGGACTTGATATCCAGCTTTTAGTGGAAATCACCAGTTTTCCAAATACATTTTTAAAAGCTATACCTGGCTATTATATTATGCAGTATAATATATTTTAATAGTTACACATCACATTAGGGTATCACAATTCTCAGTCACACAGTGTAAATCTTCCTGAAAATGAGGTGAAAAATATACCATAAGGGCCTGAAGCCTCAGAAAAGACTGCCTGAAAGGGGCTGTAACCAGAGATTTGTCTTCTCTGGGACATCTTCTCCCTGCTCACAGCCATACTTCACAGTGGCTAGAGAAAAGCTTCTAGGGCTTCTTTAGAATCCATGAGGATGCAGAATATTCACGTGTCATGGGCTGTAAAGGAATGCTGTTGTAGAATTGTTTTAGGCTAAAGTCTGTAATGAAAATAGCTCCCTATGTCTGGTTATTCAAATACCATCATCATTCATTCAAATTGCTTTCATTCTTTATTAAAACTTTTCTTTAGGATAGATGGCACCTGTTCATCAAAACCAAAGTACCTGTTACCATCTTTCTGAAGCTTAAAGTAACTTGATATTCTCTTCCTTGAAGTTTGTATCCCTCCTGACTTTTACAACACTGTGGTCTCCTGGATCTCTTTCTGTAATTTTAAAGGGTTGTTCTCTTTTCTTATTTGACTTCTTCCTTCTGCTCCCCAAAAGGTAGAGTGCCCAAGGTTTTCTTTCAAGTTCCCTGTGTGCTTACAAACTGACTTAAATAATAGAAGGGCTTATATTTGTAATTTGGGCTGGTAACGAGAATATAGTTATGTTAGAGAAAAGTTGGAAAATGGAGATACAAAGGATCATTACCCATAATCCTCTTCACAAAAGATAGTGTAATAATTTTAGGGTGAATATGAGAATTTAAAAATTCTGGCATTTAATTAACAATATAATTATAATTTTGAGTAAATATTATATCTTAATTTAAATTATGTTTCTTTTGAGGAAATTAAATTGGAATCCTTGTAAGATTTCTAGTATTTTGACTGTTGATTCTGGTTGCAAATGCCAGTTGGAGAAATTCTTTGTTGTCCAGAAGCCATCTTTGTAATACTAATTGAATGTCATAGCTAAAAAATATAATAGTGGAAAAATACATATATAACGTTTCTATAGAAATGTATAGGGCTTTTAAAATAACATTTTCTCTTGTATGCATTTAATCCCTCAATCTCTAGGAGACAGTATTTTTTTATCCTCATTTAATGAAAGAACAGAATAAAAAACTCTGCTTATTAATAAATGTGTAAATCAATTAAATTTTTAATTAATAATACTGATAAATTTTTATACTATATTATTATAAAAGTAAAACTTGTTTATTATAGAAAATAAAGAAAAGTAAAGAATAAAATAAAAAGTACTACTTAGAATCCTAGAATATAGTTGTAATCTCTAATAATTTTCCATATTTTCATTATCTTTCACATGTATTTTCATACTTGCATTTTAACACCAACATTATAAGCGTTTCTTCAGATCATTAATTATTCATTAAAATGTATTTAAACTCAGATTATTAATATAACCCTTCTATTATTTAGGTCATATTAAAACATAGTTCCTAATAGCTGCATAATATTATTTAACCAGCTCCCTAATGGTAGGCATTTACCTTGTTTTCCAATTCTCATTATTTTAAATATTGAGCAGACTTAAGTTTGTCTTCATTTAAAATCTGATTCATTCCTTAAAGAAAAAATCCTAGAAGTTGAATTATTAGTCAACAGATGTGATAATTGTTTTGTTCCTTTTTTCTTTTTTTTTTTAATTGAAGTACCATCAGAATTTCTTGATACAAACTACCCAACTGATTTCCAAAAAAGATCCTAAAAGTTCATAATCCCTCCAGTAACATATACAAGTACCAATTTCAACTCACTTTTACCAATAAAAAAAAATTAGTGTTTTTTAAAAACTACTTTACCATTTGGTAAGCAGGAAAATGGCATATTTTTGTTAATTTACATTTCCCTGGTTACTAATAAGGTGGATTTTTTTTCAAATATTTAATGACCATTCATATTAATTTATTACATGCCGATTCTTAATAGTAATCTTAAAGAACTGTTAGAATTTTAAGAATATTTAGTTGAATACATGAATTCTTATAAATGACTGTGTCAACTTTTGGAAATGAGAACATTTCATCTTAACTATCGTATTTTGTTCCAGTTCTACTAGGATTGTGTGTTGTAATGCCAGTTTGTTTGTTTGTTTTTTAACTCGAATTCTTTCTTAGGAATAGCTCTTAAAATTGCTCCTTGCTCTCCATCCCCACTGCCACTACCTCGGCTGAAGTGTGTATTATTTTCCCTGTCACCTGTCTCATTACATTCTGGTCTTGTCTCTATATTACTAGCTTTCCCTAAAGCAGAGGTAGCATGCTGTTTTCCACTTTAATGATCTCTGCTGGATCACGTTGTCACAACATCAAGCCTATATTCCTTAAAAGTAAGTAATGGTCTGGTTATTGACAGTCGGGTCCTACATTCTTCTCCTGCCTCTCAGCCTGTCTTTTCCTTTTTGTCTTTGATTCTCCCAATCCAGTTTTTAGCTCTCACCCCCATGCCAGTAATGATTCGACTCCATTGACATTTTTACCATTTTCTCTACATGTCATGACTTCGGTCATTCCATAACTTGCACATGCTGTTCTTTTTGGAGTTGTTTTCTTCAGAGGGATAATTGCTTTTCTTCCTTTGGACTAGTATTTTTTATACTGTGAGTTGCAGCTCATTAAAAGGTTATGAAATCAATTTAGTGGGTCAAGACTAGCATTTTGGGAATGGGATGGAATGGAATAGAGTAGAAAATGTAAAGGTCTAAGTATTGTTTTATGAAACTTGTTTTAGTTGTGTATGTGTATTGGTTCATGAAAGTGAGATGTATTTTTTTGCTGTTGGTTGTTTTTTGAGAATTTTGAAATTCACTGAGCCATTGTCTAAGTAGCCAACTGAAATATCATTTCATCTGTAAAGCCTTTCCTCTATTCCCAAGAGACAATTAATAACTTCCTTTTCTGTGTCTACATTCATAGCTATATTTGTTAGAGTACTTATTTTGAAATGTGAGGGAAAAAAATCTGTATCTGTATTAAAGAACTTGTCACTTTGAATTGGGGTAAATTTGTTTACAGATCTGTTTCACACATGACATGTGAGCTTAAGTATAAGAACCTGTCTTAATAGTATGAAATACAACCCTTGGTAAAGAGATTCAGTGTAGATCCTCAATGCATGCTTGGTGGATAAATGAATGAACAAATGAACAAATATATGAATAAGACAACCTTGTTAAAGTTAGCTTCAGCTTTGTTTTCAGATGGAAATGTGACATTTAAAACTGACTTAATGTACTTATAGAACATCTGCTACTTGGAAAGGTTTTTAAAAGCAGTTTGAGTCTTTTTGCTGTGAGGATGTAGAACTGCTGTATGGATGAGTGTAGAGGGTTACTTGGTTGTAAGACAAATATGGATGCACAAGAGATTAGTCTTCAAGCTTTTTATCCGTTGGTATTCAGCAGCTCATTTAGCATGTCACCGTATCACTATAGCAGCATCCTTGTGGGCTATACCATCCAATTTTTAAAAAATTAAAAATCAGTCAGATAGCTAGACATCTTTTTGTGTATATGTAGCCAGACATCTGGTTATTTGGGAAAAAATGGATGATCAGGTATTTTTTCACACTTCTTACATGGAATGTTTGAGCGTACTGACAGTTTTCCTACTAATCCCACTGACAGTCCATAGTTTAACTCATCAGGGGTGTGTTACATTTTTAATAAAACAGTGAATATTGATTTCTCTCTCAGACCACCATGGAAAGTCCATGCTTATGGATGGAATGAACATTGTGGTTGGATGTGCCTGGAAATAAGTTGCTGGTGATTAATATTCACAGCCAGCCTTGTTTCTCCCATCTCCTGTAAAGTGGGGCATATGATACCTGCTTTATTTCGAACTCACAGAAACATTGAAGTGGTTAATTTGATACACGTGATATACCATCAACTCCTCATAGAATCATATTTAGAAACATTAATTTTTCATCCAATTCTAGCTAAATAGTTAAAAGACAAGTGAAATTGTCAGTTTTCTGAGAATATGGTCTTTGGAATCAGATAGATCTTAGTTTGAATGCCAGTTCATGCTTTTACTTGCTGAATCAACTTGACAAATTTTTTTAACTTCTTTGAGTCTCAATTATCTATGAAATGAGGAAACAAAATGCATAATTTCAGGTATGTTGTTACATACTTACAGCATTAGATATAATGTATAAACTATCTCCATGCCTGGCATATGGCACATTGTCAAAGTGGCTGATAATGTTATTGTTGCTAGAAGTAAAGAGTTAGCTTGCCTCCAACATAAATGAACTATTTCTTTATCTTTGGGGTGAAACCTACTGCCCTGGCATTTTAGATATGAATAAAAATTAAAACTCCTTGATCTTGGACTGGCCTCTTAGTTTGAGGAGGTATGACTTACACTTCAGAGCTCGGTTCAGTTCCCAAGTTCTTCCTTCTTTCTCTGCCTCTTTCTGACTATGCCTCAGGGAGTTAAATTACTAAATGAGCTTGCCTTTTGTCTTGTTCATCTCATATTGTTACACAATTAAAAGAAAAAAGTCTTGATGATTCTGCCTCCTTCAGAAAGGCCACATCAAAAGGTAGAGTTCACCAAAAATAATACACACTTTTTCCGAAGACACAAACAGTTCCTTGAAAAGGATGTCATGCTGTAATTTGTTTTGTGAATTCTATAAACCACAGAACATTTACTTACAGTAAAGTTTGACCTTTCTTTTTCCTTCTTTTTATGCCTACAAAGCTCTATCTTCTCTTCTTTAGAGAAGAAATACAAAGGCTAAAATTCTCTTTAAAATGTGTATGTATGTATTTTCTCAATTGGATTTTATTAGAATACTGAGTTTAATTTCTAGTCAGGGTCCTTTGGCTTTATGCAATAATATTTTATGGAATGCAATCACTTGTGCACAAGACCAAAGACAGGCCCATTTAAAACTTAACAGAAAGAATATTCTGTGCTCATAGGGTGATGGGAAATGCAATATGTATACTAAGCTCCACATTGCACCCCACCGAAAGCAGAGAAATCCCTATGACTGATTTGATGGTAGTAAAATCTCTTTAGGGATTTTTTTGGATAAAGAAAGTAATAACAAGAAATGAGCACATAATTAAGTTTCCAAAGTGCACGTGTCACAAGCATCTTATTGTCCCTCTAGAGGGGAAATTTATTATTGACTTAGGTAGACATTTTTCCTACTATGAGCCCATTTAAAGAAAGTCAGCCTTTCCAAATTCTCTAAACAGTTCTTTGCTATTTGAGTTATAAGACCATTTTACTGTCATTTGTGTTCTATTTTCCACTCATTATGGCAATATTTTACAACCACCAGGTTGCTATAGAAATGAAAATAAACAAAGCTTTGGAAAGATATGTGTTACAGGGGCTTGTTCTGCCTCTCTTACCTGAATATGTGGGCTGTGTTCTCCTCTGAATGGACTTTCTTCCTCGGTTATCCAGTTGGTCTTCCCCTAAGGAACAAAGGTGAAAAATTTGTGTTCCAATTTGTGTAAAATTTTTTCAAAATTGTTCTTAAATTCTTTTCATGTCCTTTAAGAATAAATTGGTTTTAAAAAAGAGAAAACATTACCAAAAAATAAAGAAAGGAAAAGAAGGAAGAAAGGGAAGAAGAGAGGAGGGGAGGAAGGAAGGAAGAGAGGTAGAAAGGAGTAATAGATGGACAGGCGAAAGAGAGTCGGAGCATAAAGTCTGCTGTGGAACTAGCATCTCTGCAGGTGCCACTGTAACCATAAGGAAAAACACATTCTACTTGGGTAGCCACAGGCAATTTTGAAGGAGGCCCTGAAGGAATCATTGGTTCCAGTGCATTACCCTGGTGAAGAGTCTGGTCCTTTCTGTTTGGGCTCAGCATTGGTTACCTGCAGCTGGGTCCTTTGTTAATTGGATAGCAGCAGAGCAACTGTTCCTTTCCAGTCCTAGCTTTTACAAATTGGGAAGAACTGATGATTTAGCAGTACTTATGACACTAAAGATGTAAGACCACATTACTGGAGCCACATTTGTGATCATAATAAAATGTTTCTTGAGAACCACTGTTGCAAAATTATAGCCACATTTTGACATATTAAAATACATGGTTTTTATATACTTTCATAAAATAACTACTGGGAAAGGACATACATAAACATATATGCATTTCATTCTATATTTCAAAGCAAAAGTTTGTTCATTTTAATAATATTTTAATATTAACTCTTAAATGACTTCTAGAGACTCCAAACTAACCATGTCTCAGAGTTTCCTGATTCTGGTTTGTTAGTTTTTCTAAACCAAATTTCAATATAGAGTTCAACAAAAGCAAATCTCTTAATTCTGTTACCACTGTGTTTTTATATGGTAATTGGATAAGAATCACTTTATCCATTTTGATAGACTAACAATCTTGTAATTTTGCCCAGCTTGCTATACACAAGTGTATGATTTTGTCTAGGAAGCTAGCATGACTCCACATTCAGAGGAACACCAAATATAATATAAGTATAATAATACGACACTCACTGACAATGTCACAAAGCCAGGAAGAACTATGGTTGAGAATGATTTTTCTCCGAACTCTAAGCTCAGAGAAACATTGAGTAATATTTCTGAATTAGTCAGAACTATTACTGGCTATATGACACATCTTAAGCAAGGAAAGTCCCTTAGTCCCTTAAAATGTTCTTTTTTATTAACAGAATTCTAAAATTAGCATTGGCATTTTAATGTACTAAAGCAATATAAAAGTCATATTTAAAGCTCTAATTAAAAGAATTAACTATGGACTAAGAATATATATATAACATTAGATATTATATACATATATATGTGTATATATATGCACACATATATATTTAGTTAGAATATACCTATATATTCCTAGTTAGAATATATTTTGTGGTATTATGATACACACACACTTAAATGAAGTAATGTAATAAGATTTTACACCTATTATTATGCTAACTTTTAAAATGTGCTGTTTGTACATAGCTTCCTTATTCTCATCAAGGATTCAGTCTTAAAAACACAGAGCACTACAATTAACATTTTAATACAGCGAAATACTAATATAAACTCATTAAATGTCATAATTAGAACTCTTGATCTCTCTAAAAGTACTACTTTTGAAAATTAAAATTTAAAAAGACTTTAAATTCTGCTGTAGGAACTTAGCTCATAAATACTTTGTTCTTGGTGTGAAGTAGTTTGCTCTCGACTCTAGACTCCTGAGTCATCGAAGGAAAGACACACCTCAGAATTGGCCTGAGATGGTAAGGGCAAATCACTTGACATATAACAAAGATTTTGATCAGAAAGGATGTTGAGCTTCATGAAATGGTTTTTCTTTTCTTTTTTTTCAGTTTTATTGAGACATACAGCATTGTATAAGTTTAAGGTATACAGCATAATGTTTTGGTATATGTATGTATTGCAAAATGAAAATCACAGAGAGATTAGTTCATATCCATCACCTCACATAGTTACAGGTTTTCCCTTGTAATGAGAACTTTTGAGATCTACTCTCTTAGCAGCTTTCACATATAACAGCACAGTATAGTCACCATGCTATACATTATATCCTCAGAACTTATTTATCTTATAACTGGAAGTTTGTACGTTTTGATACCTTCACTCAAATACCTCACCCCCCCTCCCCCAACCCAGGCTGTGGTTTTTCTTATCAAATACAAGAGAAAGAGAGTAAGAAGGGGAAAAAGCATCCCTTTGATGTAGTGGCTCTGAGACATAAAAAGTCCTGTGAGAGCTGCACGTGACTTGAGAGACCGTCTAGGTAAATCTCCTCTCCCCGCCATTTCTCCTGTCATTTTATAGCTGAGGAAAATAATATTTCAGTTGAGGAAAGACAAAGTTTTATGACCTTTACTATGGTCACACAACTAAGAACAGGTGCCAAGAACAGAAACCGGATGTCTTGAGTTGGAGTCTTTCTTCACCATTATACTGAAGGCAAAGAATGCATTTCAAGATGGCAGGCAGTGGAAAACATTGTGGAGTTTTGTCCCCTTTTTTGAAGACTTTTGGAGAAACCTCATTTCAATATCTCTTTGTGAAATGTGCAGAAGCTTGAGAAAGAATAAGAAACCTATAAGACCTGAGCCGAAAGCATGAAAAATCACAGAAAATATTCAGCATTTCATCTGACAACCATTTATTGAGTATCCACCATGTGCAAAGCACTGTTCTAGGTCCCTGGCATACATCTGTGAACAAATAGGCAAACACTTCTCTTGGGGAGCTTGCATCTAGTGGAGAGAATCAGACAGTAAAATAGTGAACATAATAAATAAGTAAATCATGTATCATTTTGGAAGATAATAAGTGTTACGGGGTGGGGGGAAGCAGAATAAAAGAGTTAGGAGTGACAGGGGTGAGGATAGGTGTGGGAAAGGGTGTTAGGGAAATGTCTTAGTGGGAAAGTAATATATGAACAAAGATTTGAGTGATGTGTGGAAGTTAGTCATCAGGGGGAAGAGCACCCCTGGCAGAGGGAATAGCTGTTATAAAACCTCCATGGCCAGAGTGCGCCTGGCGTATTTGTGAATGGAATTCAGCGGAGTGCTAAGAGATGGGATCAGAGAGATGCTGGGCAGCCATATTGTGCAGCGATGTGGTTCATTAAAAAAAAAAAAAAAAAACCTTTACTTTTACCCTGAGAAATATGATGAGGATGTAATTATGTATATAAGCCTGGCTGCTATGTTGAGAGAATAGAAAGTGGATCGAGGGAGGGGATAAAAAGACGTACTAGGGGTACCTCTTAGGAGGCTGTAGTTTTCATCCAGATGAGGAATGTTGGCACAGGCCAGGATAATGGCATGAGAGGCATTGAGACATGGTAAGTTTCTCAATAGTTTGAAGGTGTAGACAACAGGATATCCTCATGGATTGGACATGAGTGTGAGAGAGAGAAAGGGAACTGCCAGAGATGGAAAATGAAATCAATAAAGAAAAAGGAGGATGGTGAAGGAGAGAAAGGAACAAGATGTTGTGTTGGGTTTGCAGGAGATGGATGTGAAGGTTAAGGAAGAAGAGCAGGGCTTACTCTAGTTGGTGCTGGTGGAGCTGGTGGAGGACACCAGTTACACTTGCTGTGCTTAGACTTCCCAGCACAGACCCTCTTCCACAAATGCCCATGGTAATCCCTTCCTTTGGTGCTTTCCTCGAAGGACACTGGTCCAGTGGTGAGTGAGATGCTGGAGGCCATCCTGAAGCCCAGCAGCTACAGCCGCTGCCTAGAATCTGTTTGGCAGCTGCTCTTTGATGTGCTGCCTTCACCACTTCTCCAAGCGTGAACTGTCATGAAGCACCTTATTAGGGAGCGTCCTTCTCCTGCACTTTGTGCACAAATGTGTACAGATGGATGAAAAGGTGTGCATGCACTAATGTGCATTTTTGGTTTTGTCAGAGAAATCCAACAAGAACAAAAGTCCTTGAACCATATGAAAATGTTTAATTTTATAATTTGATGCTTTTACTTGATGACCTGCATTTAAACTATAAAGAAAAACGTAGGCTTGGATTTTCACCTATAATTTGTATTTGCATGATTATAATATGCCATTATTAATTTTATACAGGGGATCCAAATCTGCTGTCTCAGAAGTTCAAAAAGACCTCATAATGTTAAAGGACCCTTTAAAATACTTTACTTAATTGAAGAGGATAGAAATGATGTAAATCAGATCATGTCATTGCCCTACTCAAAACCTTCATTTCCCTTCTGGTTCAGAATGAAATCCAAAGTCCTTACAATGGCCTGTAAGGCCCTATACAAACTGGCTTTATGCCACCCTTCTGGCCCCATTACCAACCATCTTTTCTTTTATTCACTTTGCCTCAGCCGACACTGCTAAAGACAGTCCCTTTTCAGGTCCTGTGCACTCACTGTTCCCACAGGCCAGTGCTTGTCCCCATCAGCCGCTTGACCTTTCTTCTCACTTCATACAGTGTTGTTCTCTGTTCCACTGTCACCACCTCCAAGCAGCCTTCTCTGTATCCGTATCTAAATGTGCACCACCTCCCATGACTTTGTCTCTTTTATTTTTCATCTTAGTCCTTACTATACACTTGCTTGTCTATTTATACACTTTCTCCTCCATAAGAATGTAAACTCATGAAGGCGAGAGATCGGAAAGTCTGCTTGCTCTTAACCCTGGCCAAACAACAGGGCCTGACACATTGTGGGTGGCTGCTAGTGAAGATTGGTGGGGTGAGGAAAGTGGGGGGGATGACCTTTGTGATGCTTTTATATGGTGGTACACTTTGGTTCTTGAAACACCTGACACCACTGTCCCTCAGCCCCTGGTTTCCTCAGCCTCAGGCTCTCCTGGTTCTGTTTCAGACATGTAGGGCCTGGGATCTGCTGCCTTTACAGACTTCTGTGTTCTCTCTCCCTTATACGCACCATACGCGCCATACGCCCCAGTCATAAACCATTGGTCACAAGCCTCTGTGTCCTTTCAGATGTGCACGCCTTTGCCCTTGCTAGTCCATCTGTCTGAGCTGTCCTCCTTGCTTTTTCTCCTGGCTGCCTCTTATGCCAAGGCCCCAATTCACTTTTCATGTCCCCTCTTCGGGTAGATTTTCTTCATACTGCCTTCCTCCCTCCCTACCTCCTCCCTCCCTACCGACCAGCCACTCCCTTCTGTCTCTTGGCACATTGTCTGAATTTCCCCTGGGGCTGGACTGCAAAGACTTGGTTTCCATCTGCATTTTCTTCTAAATTACTAACTCCTTGAGGGCAGAGCTACAGCATAGTCATGTCTTTGAATCTAGGCATAATCCCATTGCCTCTCACACAATAGGGGCTCAATCAGTGACTTCTGAGTGAATACAAAAAACATTGTCAAATTAAAATGTAGGTTAAAATGCTTTGAAATGCTTTGAAATTTGAGTTGAAGGCTGTAGAACCAAGCCTTGTGTTTTCCTTGAAGCAAGAGCAGCGATCCCCTGTGTGGAGCATGCTGAATGAGCAGGTAGCATGGTTCACTCAGCACACACCAAGGTGAGTCACGGGAAGTTACTAGCCGGGTTCTGCCTAAGCGCAGCACAGGACTCGGTGTCAGTGCAGTCAGTACCTTGGCCATTGATTAGAGATGAGCTAAATCCAGAGATCGGATTCTCCCTGAGGAGGTTTTGAATTAGAATCACATTTCATGAAAAGAAATCCAGAATGGGGTTCTTTTCTCCTTTCTGTGTTTAGTGTCTAATCCCATGATCTGTGTCTCCCTTGTAGTAGTAGTAGTAGTAGTAGTAGTAATAGGATTTTTGTCTCCATTTATTTTTATAAGCTCGGTGTACTCTCTCTAGCATGAATCTTACGTGGGGAGAGGACATGCAGGGCTGGAGGAGGAGGCTTGCTCTTCAAGAAGAGCATGACAGAATCTCCAGTGTTCAGGTGAAGATGAAAAAGCATATATGCCATTATTAAATTGCTTCAATCATTTGTTTTCAAGCAAGGAAATACATGTACAAATCATCAGTAGGCCCTCTTTATCATACTCCTGTGATATTTACACCACTTTGGTCCTATGCTTCTCTATTTAACTTCCTTGCTTTACAGTAGAACATTCTCAAGTAAATTATTCAGAAAGGGTGCTTTGGAATTAAATTGCTGAATCCTTACGTGTTACGTGTCTTAAAGTATTTTTAAGTAACATACTTGTGTACTAGTATTTAATGGCTGAAAGTAGAATTATAGTTTAAAAATAATTTTGTCTCAGAATGTTAAGGACATTCAGTGTTGCTGATTAGGACTTTGATGTCAGTCTCATTCCCCATCTCTTTTGAGGATGACTTTTTTTTTTTTTTTTTTGTAAGGATCCCCGGGGATTTGAAGTTTCATGAGAATATTTCTAAGTGTGTGTATGTTGTTATACATAGAGCTTGGCACTGGTTGGGCTCATCAAATATGTAGACTTGAGTCATTTTTCAGTTCCTAAAGATTATCTTCTATTAGTTGAAAATTTCCTCCCTTCTCTTTGTCAGCATTCTCATGGACACTATTCAGATATAAGACTTCTGTATTGATGGTTTGTGTCTCATATTTTCCCATCTGTTTATTATGCATTTTATCTGTTTGCTTCCTTTTATAAGCTATTACTTTGATTTCACTTTTTCAGATCCCTTACTTATTTATGCAGTTGTAGTTTTCATATTTAAGTGTTCCCCATTTGTTTTTTAATTGTTCTTTTTCATAGCAGCATATCTATGTTTTAAAGATAAAATGTTTTCTTGAATTTCTTTGAGATTATTTTTTCTGTTCCTGAACTCTCTCTGTTTTGTCCAGAATTGTTTATGTTTATTTTAATCTTTTTTCTTCATGCTACTTGGTCTCCTTATATGCCAGGAAATTCCTACTTTGGCATTGATTTATGAAAGTAGTAACTGGTGTCGGTTTTCCATGTGGTTGTGTAAATGAGTCAATTGGGAACTCTGTGTCAGCTGGTGTGGGAGAGAGGTATGGTCCTGCCAATCCCACTTAGGGTTAGCATTCCAGAAGATGGCTCGTGGTCTCTGAATCTCCCTGACTGACTGTATTTTGGGGCAACAGTGTCCACACTAGAAGACTTGGCTTTCTCCAGATGCATCCTTTTCTTAAGAAAGAATGATCTGAATGTTCTGCCTGGGATTAAACACTGGTTGCTGGCATAGAGGAAAGGTAATTAAGTTGTTGGAATGTAGTCCTGTTCTTCTTAACCAACCAGCATTTTAAAATTACTTGTTTTCAGTCCTGCCTTTTTTTTCCCTTCCACCATACCTGTTTCTTCAGCAGAGTTCCATTGGGTAAAGTGTCTCCCATCTCTTCAGTGGTAGCCTTCTTTTTTGTTTCCTTTTTTTGGTACACACCCAGTTGATTTCCCTTTTCTGGAAATTTGTTTAAAATATCTTTGTTGACAACTCTCCTATTCTCTCTTTCTGTTATACATCCATTTATTTATTTATTTATTTATTTATTTATTTGGATTCTGCTACTTGGTAACATTTTAATTTGAAATACTATTGGATTTATAGAAAAGTTGTAAGAACGGCAGAGTTGTATGCCCAACACTCAGCTTCCCCTAATGTTAAAAACTTACATAACCGTAGTACAATTATCAAAGTTAAGAAATTAATATTTGTATGATACTGTTAGCTAAGCTACAGATTGTACACGGTCTGCAGTTTTCTCACTAGTGCCCTTTTTCTGTTCCAGGATCCAAGTGAGAGCCTCGCATTGTGCTTAGATGTCATGTCTCTTTAGTCTCCTCTAGTCTGTAGGAAGTCCTTAGTCTCTCCTGGCCATGACTGTCAAAGTGTACTGGTTATTTTGTCAAATGTCCCTCAGTTTGGGTTTGTCTGATGTTTTTTCATCATTAGATCATTAGATTTGAGGTTCTGTGTTTTTAGGAAGAATACAGAACGGATCTGCCTATCTCAGGGAGGATCAATCAGCATCTTACCACTAGAGATGTTAACTTTGATCACTTTATTGCAATAATGTCTTGTTCATATGGTGATTTTCTGTTTTCTTTAATTCTATGCTTATTACTTAAAAGTTTTCTGTAAGGCTGATCTATTTCTTCTTTTCTCTGTTTATTCTGTTGTCTTCTTATCTCTGTGAGGACTCTTGGATACTTAACTTGAATCTGTGGATCATAATCCAGTACCGTCATTTATTTTGTTCCTCAGAGTGTTCCAGCTTTGGCCGTTGGAGCTCTTTCACCTTGGCTTATGTGCCCTACTGACATGTCCCTGTCTCTTTGAGTATTTCATTGTTTTCTGTCACCAGAAGATGCTCCAGAAATACCTTGTATGTCCCCTGACACACTCCTGGCATCAGCCACTTCTCCAAGGATCCCTGGATCCTTTCACTGGAGATTGATACTAACTGTACTCTGTCATTGCTTTTAGGAAATACAAAGTAACCCATACATACACATAGATCTGAAGTTTTTTTCTGTGTCTGTTTACCTGATAGGTATTTAAAACCTTGATAAATTCATATATCTATTCTTATAATTTTAAGTGAGATACTGGAAAAAATGAGGGACTAACACATATGTTTTTATGCTGTCTTTTACCAGAAAACCCAATTCAGATAAAATGTTAAATGAATGCCTTTGAGGGTTTGTTCTATTTAAGAAAAATTATACTATTTTTCACACTCATTGATTACTCCCAACTGTTTTTCAATCTTTCAGACATGATAGTTCTTTTGAATAAAAATCAGTCTAGATGGACATAAATAGAAGAGTGTAGACACTTCCATGTATATTGCTAAAATATTTGCCACAGTAAAGAGGTCTGTTACATCTTAGTTTATCAGAAAACTGAGCATGAAAGAGTCTAATGCCAACAATAGGAAAATAAATGATTCAGTTCAAAATGTCACACATCTTTAAGCCAAAACAGTGCTTGCAACATACTAGACACTCAATACATACATACTAAAATGAATGAATGAACCTAATCAATATCACCACCAATAAGCATCTGTTATCATACAGTTCTTCAATACCCAGAATATATTGTAGCATAGCATCATATAACCCTTAGAATCATGCATCACTAATTCACTCAACAAACAACTACCTCTCTGACAACAGCTCTAAGCATGTATATTTTTAAGTCAAAGGAGTTTATCAAGTGATTTTTTCCCCTAAGTTTTCCATTTTTTCCTTATTTTCTGGAGTGAATTCAAATGCATAGGATTAGTCCAGTAAGATAGAGCATTTTGAAAGCCTATATTAAATTATAGAACCATGTTTGTGAATTCAGGAATAACATACATAACAAATTGTAGTAGTTGCTTCAGACAGGTACTAATGGATTCTGTATATTTGGAGATATGTGGCTTAAATAGACATATTTCCTCTGTAAGTGGATAAGGTCTTCACTAACAAAATAGTTGCATTGGAATAAAAATCTACTCCAGTCCATACCAAATTTCCAGGTGCAGACCAAATTCCTACTATCTTATTCTAAGGCTAGAGTAACTTTTTAAAACTTTTGACAAAAATGGACATTTATAGAAATGTTTGGTTGGAGGGAATGGTTTGTGTCTCTTTCCCTTTTGTAGTTTATGCCTTCATTTTGCTGGAGTGTATCACCCAGTACCTTCCTTTGATGAGATAGTATCTTTTTGTTGTTGAGATTCTGAATGTCTGAAACTCTATTATTCTACTCTTCAGTTTTGCAGTGTGGGTGTATAAGAGATTCTAAGTTTATAAATTTTCCCTTAGACTTTCCTTCATATGTTGATTTCCTAAATGGTTCTTTTCAGTTTCCTGCCAGTTTTTCTTATGTCTGTTTTGTGTGTGCATTCTGAGAGAACTTAGTCAACTTTATCTTCTAAACAATCTACTACATATTTTGTTTGCTATTTCTTCTTTTTTTTTATAGCACTCTCTTTTCATTTCATAGATGTAGTAGCTTATGTCTTTGAAGATAATCCAAATTTCTGTAATCGTAGTCTCTTCCCTGCATTTTCTCTTGTTTTCTGAGTTCTCTTTGTTTATTTATTTGCATGTTACTTTTGTTGCCTTTCATGCTAGAAACTGTCGTCACACTGTCCATCATATTTAGGAAAGGGGCACTGCAAAGAAAAGTGGGAGCTCTGTATGACTGAGTGGGGCTTTTTGACTGGTGAGTTCACTACAGGAAGATAGAGGGAAAACCTGACTGTTAGTCTCAGTGACTCACAGATGTCAGTCTCTCTGTATTTTCTCTTTGGCCAGTTTGTTTCTCCAGGAAGAGAGAAATGTCACCTTGCTTTTTGTGGCTTCCTCTGTGTAGGTTTACACGTATGTTTCAGCTTTCCCCTCTGTAGATCGTCTCTAAGTTTTCCATATTCTAAAATTATGTTGGCAGTCCTTGTCTCCTGTCCTGTCTTTGTTCTTCAAGAATATATGCATATATGCATTTAATGTCCATATGTAGAGAGAAGCCTTCATGGAGAAGGTAGTAAGTGAACTCTACCTTGAGGGATGTTTACTCTTCAGTCAGGGGAGAAGGCAGAGTAGGGGGAGAAACCTTCCAAAGAGAGGAGAAGAACATGGAAAATTGGTTACTATAATGCATATGATTGGACAACATTGTTCAATCATCTACCTACATGTTTTCCTAAGAGTAATGTTTGTTCTCTAAGGTTGTACCTAGGCTTAATCAAGCTAAATAGATGGAATACCTTGATAAAACACTCTTGATTCCTTGAGGCAATTTGTTCCAACATCTAATATTCCAACAACGTATGTCACATGACTATTTCACTCATATGAAATGTAGTGAATGCATAACATGTGATACTTTTCATGAAAATTGTTGGTATTATTAGGAGGAAAAGAATTGAAGATACCTCTCCTGATAATCTTATTGAACCATAAAGTAATGATACTGTACATGGTAAACAAAATTAGGTTTTCACTTAGTTACACTGATGGGCCAATTCAGATATAAATGACTTTCCATTTGTTGGAAGGACTACATGGAAGTCACTTACATGTACATTTATGATATGAAGGATTAAACTTATACTTTTATGACAGTGGAGTTACAAAAAACATTTAATTCATTTATATCTCCACGTAGGTAAATTTCAAATAAGTATTTTTTTTTTTATATTTTGAAACTTGAATAACTTCTTGTTTACATGCATAGAAGTTAAGTGTAAAACTAATACGTGGTCACTGTAAAAAATCTGGGAAATTAGCAAATATAAAAAATCAAAAGAATTTAATTATGCCACTTTTCAAGGATAGCTGTTTTAATACTTGGTTTAGTTATTTCTCCCAAACACACAATAGAGAGCTTACTACTTTTTAAATTCACTATAGTGTGAACTATCCCCATTTCATTAAATTGTCTTTGAAAGTTTGAATTTAAATGAAGGCACACTGAAGCCTGGATTAAAAGACCATTTTGATTTTTATAAAGTCCATTAGCATTTGTTAGTCATTCTCTCTCAAATCTAGCACTGAGGAGAAAGGTGTTGGGGGGCCTGCGGAGGCTGAAGTGTGTGAGTGGGGCCAGCAGGGGTTGCTGTCCTGGGTGAGGCTGCGGCATTCCTGGTGTCTCTGACCTTGGACTCACTTAACATTCTAGTCTGGATTCTATTAAAGGAATTTTGTGTTTTCCCTTTGCAAGAGTCACCCCCTACCATGACAAATATTTTAAAATGTTTCTTAAAAAAAGTTGGAAAAGCAACTTTTTCCCAAAAGAAATTTATAGTTCAAATTTACACCAAGTTCTCACTAACTGGAGCAAGCCGGGTTTTCAGTAAAGCTTCGACTCTCCTCTGTAAAACATTAGTCACTCCCTTGGAAGAAGCAGTTTTTTATAGGCAGTGGGATAAAACAGCCACAGATGTTCATGTAATATGATGGGCTTTAGAATGTACCTGCAAAGCTTTTTTTTTTTTTAATTTGGAGGAAAAAAGATGAAAAAAGACTGAATTGGGATGCTAAAATAACAGTGATTCAGTATTAAGGAAATGATAAGTTTCTGATCCATTCAAATAGTGTTTTCTTTTCCCCTTTCCTTTATTCTTGGGACGTTCTTGAGGTTGTGCCAAGTCGTTTCCACTGCACAGTTTTTTAAAGGTATCTGCCATTCCCATGTGTAACTGATTGCTTTTTTACTATGCAGGACTGTCGTGAAGCCTGTGGCCCAAGAGTTTGATCCAGATATGGTCCTGGTTTCTGCTGGATTTGACGCATTAGAAGGCCACGCCCCTCCTCTGGGAGGCTACAAAGTGACAGCAAAATGTAAGTAATAGACAGCACTTTTTCTATGTATATAGTAAACTTAGGTGAGACTTTGAAAAATGATTCAGATGGTGTTTACTGCTCTGTCAGATTCACCCCTCTGTAAAAATTGACCTTTAAGAAAACCAAAGTTGAACCATTTCCTTCGATGGACTTGAAGGGACATTTCAGAACCTTTATGTTTTTCAGGAGTTTTGTTTTGCTACTTAAAGGCAGAAATGGTTGAGCTTCTGTTTAAAATACGTTAAATGACTTGAGAGGTTGTGAGTCTAGAAAAGCTACTGGGCTTTTGCACGTAGAATGGAAGTCACTGCTTGTCTTTCATTGGGCATGGGGTAAAAGTAGCTGCTCCCAATAGCACTGTGCTCTTCTGGGTTTGAACACAAGAGTGTAGTCCCCCTGCTCAGACGCTCTGCACATGCCTCTGGGCAACACTGCTAGTCTTCTGTCATATTGCAAAGATTCACTTTTTGACTGTGTTCCTTAGCAACTAGACATCAAATGAACAAATGAATTTTGTGTTATATTGCATTTGAATAACTATGACCTAATGGAACATGACTAGAAAGAGGCTTTCTTTAAGAAGAACTTCTGTGCTCTCCAAGTATGAAAACAAGGCATACGTGTAGCCCACGCATGCAAACGTATTCCTGCACTCTGGATTTCTATAAAAATAGAAGGAAAAAAGTAAAATTACACTAAGAATAGGATACACTATTGTGTATTTTAATGGAGGTTGAGAAGAAACAAATCAAAAACAACCCAAATAGTTTAAAGTAAGAGAGATGAGTTTGGAGCAAGTGTGTTTTATTAATTTGAAAAGAACCAAAGAACCAGTATTATGCCAACCTTTGTTTAAAATTGGCTTCTCATGTGAGAGAATGTTCTGCACTCTAATTCTTCCAGTAACACTATTAGGTAGTAGCTATTTTTAACGTCTATTTTTTACCCAGTGTTCTTGGTGCCTTGTTGTCTGTTGAAAATATATTAAGAGGCAACTCCACAAACACAAATAAAGCATAATTTGCAATTTTGGTAAAAGTGTATAGAGAGATGTTTGGTCATATCAAATGTCTTTATTATCCTTTTTCTTTCTTCATGGAATTCCACTCAAATGGAAGTCAGTCTTTGCACTGCAGATAAACCTCATTTGGGTCAAGACTGGAGAATTAGTTTAGACTAAATAAAGGGAAAAAAAACTTGTACCCTAAATTGAGATAAACCCAAACAATAGAAAACACATGGAGCAAAGACAGAAATGTAGAAAAGGTGTCCCTTGCCATTAAATCCAATAATCTCCCTCAGGACGGAGGAATGTCTGTATTTGAGTCTTTCTCCCTGCCAAGGGGAAAAGTTGTAACAAGTCCATTTCTCAGAACTGGCTGGAAGGAACTAATCTTTTTGTTTGCTTGTTTATTTGTTCAATTTTTTGCCAAGTCAAATTCAAACTCATATCTCAAATATCATCTTGGAAGTCTCAGCCTCTTGTTGGCTTTAGTATATACACCAGGACCTCCGTTGTGTTGTTTTTTTTTTTGTCATTTGAGGGGAAGCTCTTCATTTTTTTCTATCCCACAATAAGTTTATCTATAATCCCTCCAGGCCCTTATTCCTCCTTATCAGTTTCTTTAGTTCTGTGTCTTTCTATTCAGCAGATCCTTGCTTCCTTACTAGGTGACTTGTTTCCTAAGAAAAACAGACAGACATGAATTTTAAATGATTTAATCATTGACTGTTTGTTGAGTATTTACAGTTTAGGGAAGAGATGTACAATGAAGAGAGGAAATGTTTGAATCCAAAGAGGTTGTAATAGAGGCTATCTAAAACAGTTCACATATTTCATAGATGAGAAAATGGATTTATTTTACCATCTGAAATAACTGGGGTTAAAACCAAAGTGCTTACTCTGAATTTATAGTTAGATGAAGTTGTGTAAGGCTTTTACTGGATTTTTTCCAAGAAGAAAAATGTTTCATAAAATGCATGAGAATGGAGAAATCATATGCACACTACCAAGCCCATTTTGGTGCCCGAGACCTTTAACTCCACAAGCAGTCTGTGACAGATACTGACTAGTCCCATGATATTTAAATGAAAAACAACAGAACATCGTATCTGAGCAACTGTTTGTATATATCATCTCATGCAGGCCTGAGTTTGCCAGCTTTATTTTCTAGAGATTCTTCCACAATAACTGGGCAGAAGTTAGGATTACTGAAACACTGTATAGTTATTCCCCAAATAGCTCATGCTTGGGTCTCTCTTTTTTTTTTCTTTCTTTTGTCTTTCTAACCACCTGGCGGATACATTTATATTGCTTTTGGTCTGGACAGGCAATTAACATTGGTCCAGAAGTCATTCTGCATTTGAGGAGAGTCCCAAAATGCTGCTAGAAATGGGCTAAAACCTGAAGTAAAAAGTAGATAGAAATTAAAGAAACAAATTCCTTTTCTAATGTTTTTCCCGTTTCTGCAAAACTCACCCCTGCCCCAAGTAGAATGTTTAAGGAATTTAGAGAGTGGTTTGAGAATACTATCTTGTCAGAGATGCTAAAATTTTATTGTCTTAGCACATTGAATAAATCCTCTTAAAATTTTTGTTTGATAACTCTGAAAGGAGAAGATAAATTAAGTCAAGCTAACAAATGTT
This sequence comes from Camelus ferus, assembly GCF_009834535.1. NCBI lineage: Eukaryota > Metazoa > Chordata > Mammalia > Artiodactyla > Camelidae > Camelus > Camelus ferus. The sequence goes on along the minus strand of NC_045702.1, from coordinate 49,577,120 downwards.
TTTATTTGTTTTTAAACATCTTTTAAGCTCTCTCTCTCGTTTTTTTTTTTTTTTTTTAAGAATTGATTGGTACTATGACAAAAGTCTCAGCTTAAATATGGAGGTGATTTAAAATTAAAGTTGATTCTTGGCTAAGACTGTTTCTCTTCTTTCCTCTTTTCTCCTCTCATTTCTTTACATATTATGTGTTCTCTACTGTGAGACTATAATAAGAATATTCAGATTTGCTTGTGCTGAATTTTTAAATAAATTATCTGAATTAGTTATTTGAAATCTATACTGTTCTTTCAGTTAACAACCAGGATTAAGGTCCAAGCTGAAAGGAATAAGTATCTTTGTGTTCTACTCTAAACCTTACATCAAACTACCTTGAAGTTATCAGTTTACCTTTTTAAATACTCTCATTTGGATCTTATTGTCTTCAGGTTACAGTTTAAGAAGGTTGGCATGACAACTAAGTGCCATATTCAGACAATAAAATTGATTCACCATATTGCAGGACCCTCTTAACAGTGTTGCTTAACAGTGTTGTCACCGTTAAAAAAAATTCTTTAGTTCACATTCATTTTACAACAAACATTTTTTCTTCCTTTTTAACGTATTTGTTTATTTTCTACTTTGTATGGCTTCAGGTAGTGAACTCATACATGCAAATTACTTTTATCATGTGGATGAGAATTGTCCTTTCTTTGGAAAAAAAAGCAGAAATCACTGCAGGATGATTTTTTTGTGAGATGGTAGCCATGTGTGATTAAAAAAATGTTTTTAAAAAATAAACATGGAGTGGTTTTATAGTCCTCTAGATAGAAACCATTTCCCTCAGCAAATGCACAAGTGTTATTTTGACAAATAAAGAATAGATAATAGTTGGGAAAAAATCAAATAACATATCTTAGGGTCTTGAATTACCATCTTTTTCTTGATAGAATGATTTATCCTTTTTAGTGGTCTTCTCATTCCTTCCCCCTCTTCCCCACACTGTGAGTATGTGTCTGTCAGGGAGCAACACTCTTGTGGGGCACGTACATGTATAAATAAATTTGTTCTCAGTTATGAATTATTCTTAGGGAAGGACAAAAATTCCTTGAATTGTCAATCCTCCAGAAATATCTAAGAAACTGAGTACCAAATCAGTCAACAAATAAGTGCCAAAAAACAACTTCCTTAAACATGTGAGGCTACGTTAATCTACTTCATCTGCTAGTGGTTGATGTATGTGCTTCCCTCATGTGTATTCAAGGGTGTGGTTGAGTGTCCTCTGCCTACACATTTTATTTGTCCCCATTGTTGAAGGCAGACTGAGCCAAAACTAAGTACATTTTTTTTCTTGTTTTTCCCTCACTGGTGATTCTTTTCCTACCTTAGAATGTCCATGGCTTTACTTTAAGAGATAGTTTTAAGAAAATACTGCTTTAATTTATGTAAAAGACTGATCTGCCTATATTTTCCTCTATGAGTTCTAGAAGTTTCATAGTATCTGGTCTTAAATTTAGATTCCTAGTCCATTTTGAGTTTATTTTAGTATGTGGTCTTAGAGAATGTTTTGATTTCATTCTTTTACATGTAACTGTCCCATTTTCCCAGAACCACTTATTGAAAAGATTATCTTTTCTCCATTGTATATTCTTGCCTTTGTGATAGATTAATTGATCATAAGTGCATGGGTTTATTTATGTGCTTTCTATCCTGTTCCATTTATCTGTATGTCTGCATTTGTGCCAGTACCATGCTCTTTTGTTTACTGTAGCTTTGTAGTACAGTCTAGTCAGGGAGTGTGATTCCTCCAGCTGTGTTCTTCTTTCTCAAGGTTGTTTTGGATATTCACACTCTTTGGTGTTTTCATACAAATTTAAAAATTATTTATTCCAGTTCTGTGAAAAATGCCATTGGTAATTTAATAGGGATTACAATGAATCGGTAGACTCCCTTGGGTAGTACTATCATTTTAATAATATTGATTCTTCCAATCCAAGAACATGGTATATCTTTCCATCTGTTTGTGTCCTCTTCAATTTCTTTCATCAGTGTCTTACAGTTTTCAGATTACAGATCTTTTGCCTCCTTAGGTAGGTTTCCTCCTAGGTGATAGTTTTTTTTTGGTGGGGGGGGTGGATAATTAGGTTTGCTTGTTTTTAATGAAGGTACAATGCTTTTTTAAAAAATGAAGCATCATTATTTTGTGATGAGGATACCTCAGGCCCTGGCTGTCTTAAAGCTGTGCACTTTGTCTTGGTATATTGAGGTGTGCTTGGATCTTGACATTAATATGTTGATGCAGAATAAATTATCTAGCAATGCTCTTTTTTAGCAACCAAACTATCTGAAGCACAGTTAAGAATTAGAAAGTAAAGAGAAGAACTTCCAAAATGCAAAAATAGATGGAGAAGATCCACTTACAGAGACCTGCCTTCTTGCCCTTAGTGAGATTCTGCTTAATTCTTTACAAATATTAACTAGAGTACTTGATTATCTAGATAATTTTCTGACCTGCAGCACATTTAAGCAATAGTTTAGAAGTGAAGGTAGGTGAATGGATGGTGGGTATTTTCCTATCTCAGAGATTCTTTAATTTGAGCCCACAGACTTTTCAGAAGTCCATGGATAGAACTCATAGGGCTTATAAACCTGGATGGAAAAAAATTACATTGATACTTTTACTAATCTTGCCCTTTATTAGCTGTATGAATTTAGGAATGTGTTTCCTCCCATTGTAAATGTAGGCAACAAACCATAACATTATCAGTAAAACAGGTAACCTTGTCACCAATAGAAATGATAACTGTTTTCATTATCAATATACTGTTGTGGAGATATTTCCAGTGATCAGTTACTCTTGTCATTACTTAGAAGTGATGGTATATATCAGAACTGCCGCTCAGTTAGTTCTTTGATGCAGTAATATAGAATTAGATATATTGTGTCCGTATTTTGGTAGCTCTTTTCAATATTGTAGTTTCTTTTCTTATCTATGTACTTTATTGTATACATTTTAAAACATTCTGAGAAGGGGTCCATAGGCTTCACTTCACACACACACACACACACACACACACACACACACAGTCTTTACCTTGAGACAGAGAATAGTTTGTCTCTTTCTGTTTGCTAATTTCTCACGTTATGTCTGGCATAGTTATTGTTATATAGTGTTTTATGTTTGAAGCAAACACTGAAGAAAAAAAAAAAGAATGTTCAGTTTTTCCAAAGATCTCTTACCTATAAAACAAACTTCAGGTATGTCTTTTAAATGCAAGCTAATCTTCATGCCTTGTAACTGTAAGTCACACTGACACATGAATAATTATTAAGCTTTATATCAAGGATTTGTACATTGATGTGTCATTATTTAGAGAGAATAAACTATCATAATCTGGAAATACAGAAATTTTGTTCAAAATAGTATAACCACTCAAAATTTTTTTTTAATTTGGGATAATTTAAAAGATGAAGTATAATACAAAGAATTATATAACAGACTTTATTACTTCCACCATTTAGAATTAGCAGCAGCCAAGTTTTTTACTGTATTTGTTTCAAGTCTTCTGTTTATAAAAGAAATAAAAACTGCAGATAAATATGGACTCCCCTTTAATCTCTGAATCACTGTCTCTAAGTCTTATTCCTGTTCCCCTCTTAACCACTGTCCTAATTTGTGTACTTTCCAGTACACACACACACACACAGACACACACACACACCACACACATCAGTATTATTTTAGTGGATCTGGTTTTTAATTTACCATATCTAGCAAAAGTTAAGTATACATTGTTATTCAGTACATATTGATTATGGAAATTGCTTTTTTTTTTTTGCTTTTAATATCTTTATTTTGATATATGCTCATGAATATTCTTTTAATTTCCCTGTGGTGGGCCATTATGGACATATACTATAGTGTACTGTGTCTTCCTATTAGTGGAACTTTAAGGTCCAGGTTGTCACTACTATGAACAGTGTCGAAGTGAACATCCTTTCACAAGTCTCCTCTTGCATGGTTGTTACCTTACTTTTTTAGTCAGTTTGGGAGTCTGTCTCTTTTTCAGTATATAAAACTTAAATACATGGAGGGAGGCAGCTAAATAAAGAAAAGAATGCCTTCCATAACTATTTCTCAGACCACGGTCTATGTCCCTTGTCTCTCGCAAACACATACACCCACACAACTAATCTTTCCTCTTCTCTTTGCCGTTTGTATAGACACACATTCCTTTCAAGTTAAAATTGGCAGAGAGGATGTTATTGGGTACTAAAATTCTTCAAGTCTAATCCAAACTTTAAGGATAAGATGGGCTAAAAATCAGGTGACAAAGAGATAAAAATATTATTATTTTAAGATGTTTTCAAGCAGTACTTTGGAATCCAGTTTAAATTGGAAAGATGATTTTCTACTCTAAGCCAATCTGACAGGCTGTGTTGTGAGTGAGTGTGGAGGGCACCATGGCTCTGAGGTTGAAGGCAGTCTGGTCATCCAGTAGACAAGTCGTAATCCTGGGCTGGGCCCTTAGAACGACCACAGGAATGTCGTTTCAACCTCTTGATTGATTTCTTAACTGGGAAGGGAGCATTGATTTCATTCTGGCAGCGTTGTTGTTGTTATTGATGATAGAATAATAATACCTTCTGGAAATCAGTGAGTGTTTACTCTGTGCTGGGCACTGCTCAGTACTTCCCTGTATCGTTTCATTTCATTTTTATGATGAAATGAGATAATATATACAAAACACTTTTTTTTTTGGTACCCTGAAATCACTAAAGATTTAGCACTCATTTAAACTTCCAAATTTAAAACAAGTGACAGAAAAATCAAGCAACTTGCTCAAAGTCACAGAGGTGAGGAATAACAAAACCACAACTTGATCTCATGTCCTTTAACTTCCAGCTCAGCATACTTTCCACTTGGCTCATTGGGTTATTAAAAATATCCCAGATAAATAAATAGAGTTTTTAATTACTGTAGAAGCTCATTCTGAATTGTGAAAATATAGGAAAGAAAATGAAATTTTCCCAACAAAAATTTTCTTATTTAAATAAAATTGTCCATGTTGAAAAAGTCAGCAGAGCTCTTCCAGTATATGGGAGCTTACCAGTTTGCAGACCATGTGCACTGTTTTTCATGGAGCGTTCTGTGCAAGAACTAGTCAAGGACTTATTGAGTCTTCAGCTGCCTGCCAGTGGGTCTCTTTGTTGTGCTCTTAAGCAAATACATTGCCCCCTGCAAAGACGAGGGAAGTGGGTTTACAGGACATTTATATTCATTGACATCTTATGCAACATAGTTTCCTTTTATGTCAACATAAAGAAGCAACATAGCTAATTAAGAAGGAAAAATGTCAGCGTGTAAAAAAATTACAGATCTTAGATTTGGGGATGATTTTATTTTTCAATGACAGGCAAAAGATTTATTCAGTGAGTGCTCTGTTTTCCTGTTACCTTGCCTTAATTTTCTCTCTCAATTGCCTGTTTCCTTACACCACATGACAACTCAGATACCAGATTGTAGAAGAGTATTTTCCATTTGCAGTGCTTAGTTACTAATGTCATGAAATAATCCATAGGCTAGTATGACTTCTGCTTAACTTTGAAGAGCAAAATTACTATAACTGGGGCCAGATCAACATTGCTTTTGAAAAGAAAATACATAAGATCCTGAAGAAGGATGCCAGCAGTAACTGTACAGTAAGATGTGTACAATATTTCATTGATACTAAGATACACTTTTTCACACTTTAACATGTCTGAATTAGAATTCCTTTTGTATCTGATGAAGTTTCATTGTTGGGTTGGCAATGTTTTTTTTTTTTTAATTCACATAGTGTGTTTTTTAAATCGTCACAATAATTTTGTCCTATAATTGATAACATCTTAGATTCAATGAAATAGAGTATTTTACTTTTTGAGATGTTGTTTTAAAAATCCTAGCCAAAGTCCTTATTAAAATTACAGCTTAGATTTCCATTGTCTATTTTCTCTACAGGCTTCCAGTGATTGAGAAGAATCTTGAAAAAGTAAAATAACAATGTAATACAAAACAAACAAAAATATTATCAAGGAGAAATTTTATGTAGTGGATTCTTTTAATGTGTTTGCTTTTAACTCAGACCAAAAATCGTTCTTTCATGGCCTGAAGTCTATGTGACCATAGGCTCTGACCCTTTACTGTGATGCTCGCTCTAGGTAAAATAATTGGTTTCCAACTCATTTTACAAATCAAATCAATACAGAGAAGGATCAGTTAGTCATACGATTTATTAAGTCATATCATAGGTGGGTGCCATGGTGTAAGTGTGTGGGCACAGCTGTGTGACTGATAGCTGTCTGCTAGCACATGTGAGGTAGTTATCAAGGAAATTACAAGGAATGAATGTGTACTTCCTCCTGCAGGAGGTTTTCCTCACACTATTCTCATGGACCAGAGAATCACTATGGTCTAGGATCAAGGTTTCTGAGCTAGCAGGTGTCAGTGTCACCGGAGGACTGGTTAGGTGTGCTGGCCCCACTCCTAGAATTTCTGATTCCTTTGGTCTGGGGTAGGGCCTGCAGTTTGCATTTCAAACAAGTTCCCAGGTGAACGCTGATATTCCTGGTCTAGGGATCGCACTTTGAGAATCACTGGGCTAGTTACATAAAGGATACAGGATTTGCAACTGGTTGATCTATAGTTTGGGTCTAACTGGCAACCAGTTCACTTTTCTGTAACTTGATCGTCTTGTCTCTCAAACAGAAGTAAGACCAATTGTATTTGTTTTGACTAAGCATAGGACTGTTATGAGAATTGGATGAGGTAATGAACTAAAAGATGCTTTGCAATATGTAGTGCTCTAAGTGTGACAAGATACCAGTGATATTGTGCCCATTAAGTTTGGTGATACTGCTGTTTTCTTACAAGTAAGCCAGGTTCAGAATTCTTATGTCAAAACAACATTTGTATTCTTATTTGAAAATAAATTCTAAATATTTAGTTATTTTTAAATGTTTGACATATTTAAATCTTTAAAGATATTTTAAAACATCTGAAATAAGCAGTTATTTTTGTTGCTTTTGGCAGGGAGATGGCTGGAGTCCCACATAGCTCTTCCTTTCCCTGACCTTTTTTCAGTAGAACCTCCAGGTTTGTCCCAGGTGATACTGGGGCTCATGGTCACAGATAAGTCACTAGACATTGTGGCAGTTCTTTTCACACAAGCTCTTATGATTCCAGTTCCAGCATGCCCCTATGGGCTGGGTGACTTGAAGCAACTTAACTTTTCTGAGCCTCTGGTTTTCCATCTGCCAGTTGGAAATAACCCTGCCTTTCAGGGTTATCGTGAGGTTTAAATGAGCTTCACACAAGCTCTTGTGATTCCTCTGCCCAATATCTTCTTCAGGTATTTTCAGACCAAGAGTCACTGCCAGAGACTTCCCTTTATCTCTTCACCTAAGTAACCTGTTGTCACTCAGTAGAGTTCTGTGAACTCCACCAGGTCCCTTGTAGAAAGAGTACTGTAGAAATACACTTCCTCCTGATCTCAGAATCTGATGTATTGTCAATCAAACAATATGAAACGTGATGAGACAGAGAAGCATAATGTTCTTTCAAATTGTTTTTAAAATGCAGTACTTCTTATAAAGAAGTTTCTTCATCCCTTCCCTGACCTTCACCCTGTCTCCAAATCTTAGTACCAGCTTGTTCCATAAGGAATTGTACATATCTAACCAGATTATAAGCTCATATTTATCTCCTTCTATCATTTCTTCCAATTTTTAATGTGTGAAATTTTTCAATCTAAATGAGTCACCTGTACAAAACAAGTAGATGTTTATTTTTAATGTGGAAGCAAAACAGAAATGCCTGGGGTTATGAGCATCAGTTTGTAAACCTCTGCTTTGATTGCTGCATGCTTCTCTAATGTTCAACCTTTATTCAGGAATGGCTTAGATGGAGTCATATGTAACGATGTGAATGTATAGTAAGGTCTTCATTCCCTGCTCTTTCTCTCTTTTCTCTGTTTTGATAGAATTTGTCTATAAACTGGAGGCGCTGTCTGTTTCAGAAATTATCTTACCAAATTATTGACTGCTTATTGCAGATCACCCCTATGCTAAATATTCTCTTCTGTAACTATAATACAATTTGCACTCCTTACTGGAAATGACCTCCTTCCACTCTCTAGGTCACCCTTATTCTCCTTGGTCCTCCTCTTTGTTCATTATGCTCCAGACTTGCAAATCTTCTCATCACTCTAACTGGCCAGACTCCTGTCAGGTCTGTGCGTGGGACAGTCCTGTCTGGAGCACTCTCCTTCAGTGTCCCCTGGCTGTTTTCTCAGCTCAGATATTACCCTCTCAGTTTTTCCCTGACCACTGTGTCCACCCCTGGCCCCATCATCCTGTATCACTTTCCCTATCACTATTTGCTAAAATTGTGCAATTTGAAGCTATTGTGTTCTTAACTACTGTGTATCCCCAGGCCTAAAATATCACCAAAATATCATTGTCCAGACTCAAAAGATATTTACTGATTTTCATTTACTGGATTATTATTCTCTTTAAAAAAAATCAAGTGACCTAACTTTAAAATGTCTTTAATTCTGCAAAATCAACCTATTTTCTTTTTCTTTTACTTGAAAAGTTTGGTGCATAGTGTATACTCAGGGTATTTTCATAAGCATCCATGTTGTGCAACAAACATTACATTAACCAGCCTACCAGGCAATATTAGATAGAGGTTCAGAAAAAGCTCTGGAGTATCACATTCTAGAACCAGCTCTTGGTTCTGCCACTTCTCTTACTGTATGACATTGGACAACTTACTTTACCTTAGTGAGACTCAATTTCCTCATCTGCAAATAGGATTATTTCAGAGGTTTGTGAAGATTAATTAAGATAGCCCATTTTTCAACCTAAAGACTAATATTTAGTAGGCCTTCAACAAATCTTATCTGATATTAGACAGACTTAAATTTTTCATGTCCCTTGAAAGTGTTTTGGATTACAAGTTTAACGCCTGCACAGCATACTGTTATGGGAGTTGAACAGTTCTGAAACTGTGTTTTGATAACAAAATGTAACTATCTGGCTTTTAAATGATTCAAACTAATTAATAGATGAAAAGAGCAATAATTAGTAGTTGTTAATAAAATGCACGAGTCCATAGATTTTGGGAGATCACATGTGTTGGTGGAATGAATCTCCCAGACATCCACATAACGAAGAGTTAGTCTAGCCAAGCTCATATGGGTAGCATAGGCTAATGATATTTGGGACAAATAGCAAAATTTTTCATTTGGTAAGAATTTTCATAAACATCTAAAAGATTTTTAGGTGCAAAAAGTAGACTTTTCATGTTACTTAAGGTAGAAATCAGGAATAAAACTGAGGGAACATTTCTAGTGCTGACTAGGATTATACCACATCCATTGTGACTAATTAGCTTTTCAGAAGCAGACTTTCTTTATAAAGTAAGTATAATATAAGAAAAAATGTTTTGTTTTGAACAATACTATGGGAATTTATCTTTGCAAGTACTATGATACAAAGCTTACAATAAGACAGAAAATAGAAAGATAAAGGATAGACGGAGCTAGTGATGAAAAGACAAAGCTAAGCCCAGAGAGACCAGATTTAATTTAGTTAGTAATGCACTTAGGATTAATTTATCTGGCCAGCCATTACATAACTCTAACAGTGTAGGATATTCTGGCGAGTCTGATCTGGGTTTCATAGCACGTATTTGTACACTGTAGAGAATCCAGTCATCTCATTAGAATCATTTATCTCAAATTCAAAATGTGCTGCCAGCTCTGTTCATTTATTTGCAGTTCTCTGGAAATAAACAGTTTCCTCAGGTATTATTTCTATCAAAGACTTCTCCCCACAGCACTGTCCTTATGGTCCTTATGCGTAATATTTCCTTCCTATTTTAGGGGAGTCATCTAAATCAGGCACACGGAAGAGTGCCTAACATCACTGTTGAGGTAGCCAGCAGAGGGAAACATTTATTAAACGTAGCTCATTTCAGTAACCAGCAGGCTCATGAAGCGCATAAAGGAAACAAAGGAATGTCGGGCTACTTGGGATGGTTCCAGGAGGGTCGTCTACTTTAAGAGCTGTATTTTGTTAAGGATTGTGATGGTTAGTGGGACTTTTCCTGCTGTTTTACTCAGTAGTCTCAGGGGGACTGTTTGACACTAGGGTGCAAAATGAGGTCTCAGCAATTAGGAAGAGACACCACTGCAGGCTCTGTAAGAGTTAATCACTGGGTACCAGACTTAATAAGTGATAAGTGCCCGGCCAAAGGAACAGCCCAGGGTTGTTTAAGAGCCCAGCTTCTTACTCTTTCCAGTGTGCCTGCTGCTGTAGCTCATCCTGTGACGGCCTCCAGAGGTGCTGTTCAGGTATTTGGCAAGAGGAAAGTCAAATGCAATGACTCTTGGTCCCAATAGAATAAACCACCCAAAGGTTTAGAAGTTCCATCATCTTTGAGCTAAAACACACACCTAGAGGTAGCCCGAGAGCCGCCCTCCACACAGGATGGGGACATTGGTGTTATAATAGCTTAACAGGTCCCTGAGTGAATGGATCTGTTCCCTCTAAGGGTAGGGGACAGAGAACTAACTGCTGATCTTGTTTTGATTAACTCTCACTTCAGAGAAGAACAAACTTGAAGCACAGAATGTTAAGTAACTTTTTACTTGCAACCAAAGCCACAGGTTCCACCTCTAGTTTTCCTGGGTCTAGTTACTTCTTTTACATCCATATGACAATCAAGAGAAAGAGGGAAAGGAACGAGGAGACGTACTGAGTATTAGAATGGTGTATTGGAAAGTACATTCACTAGGAAGTTATGAGACCTGTGTTCTAGTCCTTATTCAGACACCAAATATCTGTTTAAAGAATTGCTGTCTCCAGTCCTCATCTGTAAAATGAGGTATTTGGACCAACTAATAGAATGGTTTAAAATTCTCTTATCTAGAATAACAAGAGCTACAAACATTTAATAAGCACTTATAATCTACAATAAGCACATTACATTTTCTTTTTTAACCTTTATAATAACACTATAAGATAGGCAATATTACTATGATCTCCATTTTACAGATGAGGAAGCTAAAGCTTAAAGAAGATAAGAAATGTTTGACTTACAAAAGAGCTACAGTTGAAATTCACCAGTGGTCTGGCTTCAACTGGTCAAATATATTTTTCTGTCTGTGTTTGTATCAGAAATTGACCTCGAAAACAAAGAGAGACAAGGCCAGGGCATGTTCAGGACTTGCGTCACCATAGGGATCCAAGTTTATCAAGTTCACCCTTTTGGCTGAAAGAGCTGCATCTCTCCCCCCCCCCCACCTCCCCCTCCCTCCCTCCCTCCTATTTCTGCTCTTTTTCCTTCTCTCCTGGAAAGTCACTTTGTGTATTGAAAGCATAAAACTCTCTAATACGAATGACTTAGACCCTGCTGTGCTAAGACAGAGAGGTAAACCTCAGTCCCTACTCTCTCATGATGGTCTGCTCTGTTAAAAGATAAGTAAAGGAGCAATACAAAGTGGGAAAGGAGATTTGTTGCACAGAAACAAATTCAGAAGGCTAGGGGAAGTATATTTGATTTTGTCCCAGACATACACAGATGTTACATTTTCTCCATGTAAGATTGATGAAACTTCCTTTTTGGTGGAGAGATGAAATTTATATTCTAAGGAAAATTACTGTTGAGTTTAAGGAGCTTCAGTTTATGTCTGGTCTTTTATTTTTCTCCCAAGCTATTACTTGATGCCTCTCATATTTGGCCTTTCTCAACTCAGTGAGAGTTGAGACCCTCTCAACTGAGTGTTGAGAATCTACACAGGTTTTCAAGTGGGCAAAAGTATTGAAGGACAGAGAACCCTAAGTACCTTTGTCAGAGTACCTTTGGCTGTGGCAATAGACAGAGGCAGGCATATTTAGGGCTCTCTCACTGTGTCCTTGCCCTCCTTTTCACACTGACAGTGATAGTGGTGTCAGAAAAAAGAGAAAGCCACAGGCTCTAAACAACTGGTTGTTATCTGCAAAACTAAGTCACTCACTCAGGATGACCACCTGTCATTGCAGTTTCTACTTTGCACAAAGGGCTGCAGGGTGAACAGAAGGTAAAACATGTAACCTGTGCTCTCTCCATCAGTCAGGCCTTGGTCATTTTTTTTTTTTTTTTTTTTTTTTTGCCAGGCCAGTGAAACCAGAAAGAAAAGAAATTGTCTAACTCATTCAACAGATTTGCTCAGTAGCCACACACAGCGGGCAGCTGCCATATTGGACAGCACTGATAGAGAACCTTTGCACCATCACAGAAAGTTCTCTTGGAGAGCATTTACTGAAGACTAAACAAAATAAACTTACGGTACATCAGGAGTTGATATGCTATGAATAAAATTAAAGTAGGGAAAGGATCAGGGTATGCTGGGAGAAGGGAGATTTAGTTTCAAAAAGGATGATCAGACATGACCTCACTCATAACTGTTTACATGAAAACCCAAAGGTAATGAGGGAGCAAGCTGTGAGAGCATTCTTGGCCTGAGGACAGCTTGGGCAAAAGCCCTGAGGCAGAGGTTCATTGAGTGCTCAAGGAGCAAGGGAGCAAGTATGACTGAGGTGGAGTGGTCAAAGGAGAAGGAAGAGGGGAGTGGTGAGGAGTGGTTATATTCTGAATTATTTTAGAGGTAAGTGGATTGAATTTGCTGACAGACTGGATCTAGAGTAAGAGAAGGGTGTTGGGGAGTACAGCCTGGTTCCAGGGTCTTGGGTGTGGACAGCAGACAGAAAGGAAATGATGTTAACTGAAATGGGGAAGGTTATAGAAGCAGGTTTGAGCTGATGACCAGATGTTCAGCTCTTTACATGTTAGATTTGAAGTGTTTCTTAGACATCTGAGTGGAGCTGTCTAGAAGGCAATTGAATATATGTGTTTTGAGTTCAGGATAGAAGTCAGAGTTAAATGTAGTTGTTATCAGCATGTAGGTGGTATTTAAAGCCAAGAGCCCTGATTCATGGAGGGGGCAAGTACAGGTAGAGAGGAGATCTAAAGACTGAGACTTGGGACACTCCAGCACTATGACACCAAAGTCATGAGGAGGAGCCAGGTGAGCATCGGTTGATCTTCACCAGCAGAGCCTTGGGTCCTGGAAGCCAGCTGCAGCGTGCAGTTCAAAGAGGAAAGTGTAATCAGCTCTGTCAGACGTTGTTGATGGGGCAAGTCAGATAAGGACTGGTCGTTAAACTCAGTAACACAGAGGACACTGCTGACCTTGTCACTATGGGGTTTGATAAGTTAAAAGCCTGATTAGAGGATAGAATTGGAGGAAAGAAATTGAAGACTGGATATATAGACGCCTCATCTTTTGAGGAATTTTGTTCTAAAAGGGATCAGAATAATAGAGCAGTAGGTGAAGAGAGGAGATGAATGAGTATTTAAGAACATAATATTAGCCAAAATAACAGCATATTTATATGATACTGAGAAGAATCTAGTACAAGGTGAAAAATTGATACTGTTGTAGAGAGAGGAGAGAATTAATTTTCTGGGAAAATGTCCTTGAATTTATGAAGGGAATGAGATCTTAGATACATGAACAGCGTATCCACTGTAACAGCAGGAGAAGCAGAGCACGTGGTTCCAGATGTTGGCAGGTACTTGAACATAGTGATAGGAGATTTATGAAGTGTGCTTCTAATTCACTTCATCCTCAGTGAAGTAAGAACCAAGGTCATCACTGAGAGTAAAAACTAGGAGGACATTTCGGAGAAGATGGCATGGAGCAACTTTAAGGGCCCACATAATTTTCATGGACATCACTTCAAAGTGAGACAGTTCAGCATAGCTGTGTCATTTTCACCAGCCACGTTGAGCAGTAGAGTTTAGCCAAGGCTGAATTAGAGTGAAAGAGGCAAGGAAGTAATTTATCTGACGTACTATGAATTTTAAACCACTTAAAGTAGGGAAATGAATGCAAGAGAAATGAAAAATTGATAGGAGCAATAAACACAGACCTCAAAATTACTGCAGTTGCTGTAGTAGTGAGAGTAATCTGAAAAGACAGGAGATGGTAAGCAAGGAGAATGCTTGGAATTGATATGATGGAAGGGTTCGAATTATTGCTGAGTAAGGGACCTGGGCATGATCATGAGTGAGTCACTAAATCCTATTCTAAAGATCAGTTCACGAAGAGAGTTACTTTAAATTTTTATTGGGTCAGTACACACTTCGTCGAAATCAGTATTATCTCTTTATGAAAGAAGAAAATTTTTGATAAGAGACAATCAATTAAATTTAAAATTCAAAAGTAATAGTGTAGCATGTTCCCCTCAGATAGCACCAGATCTCTGATCTGTTCTTTTGTGAAGCAAGACAGTGCAGTGTTGGGGTTTGCATTCGATCAGAATAAGCTGCTTGTTTCAATTTCCATGAGTTTTCAAATACAAGCCTAATAACAGTACACATGACTTAATTATTCTTAGCCACTTTCTCTATGAATTTATTTCCAAAAGAGAAGAATGGCAGTGTCCTAGGTGTAGGTTCTGTACTACTTGCATACAACCATAAAGAAACTATAAATCTATGTGTATAATCAGGGAAACTTCAAAAAACAACAGGTACCTGTTTCATTAATGCAAAAAGGAAAAATCAAGAAGACACTTTTCCTAATATGTAGGAAGTTCTAAGTGCTATTTATAAAAGAAGGAAAACATAATGAGATACAGTTGATGCTTAACGTTTAAATTTTATTTTCCACTAGAGTCTTATTTATATTTCTAAAATAAATGAACAAACAAATATTTACATTTATTCTTGAGACATAAATGTGGAAACATTTCTGCCTACTGATTTGAAGATTTGTTGGCAGTCAATGAGAAAAAAAATAGAAAGCTGACTATTGCTTTAAGACTTAAGAAAAATGTGTACATTTTTTCCAACTTTACAAAGACTTTGATAAAACACTCAATTTGGTCAGGCAGGATTCATCCACCATTACCTTTAAAAGTACAAGGTAGAAACTTATCTTCATTAAGTGCCACTGAATGTCTGGCACCACATAACTAACCAAAGAATTCAGTAGCTTAGGGTCCATGGGATGCCTCAAGTTCAAAGGGAATGGAGACATCCTGTTTGGTGTTGTATTTCACTCATGCTGTTAAAACTGCCCAGACCTCCTTAAGTGTTTTCTTTTTCAATCTTGAGCATGATCTTTGTTCCTCACGAACACAAAGCATAGTAAAACCCAGTGTCAGACCAAATAATTTTCACAATGTGTCACATGATTTTATTTTTAGTTATAAAGGTTTTTCCTTTTGTACAAAAAGTCATTTTGTTAATGATGGTGAAAACGGGTCACTTACCACTCCTGAGGACCTGTGGGTTGTTAGAGAAGAAAGAACATTGCTTCAGAGTTTACCAATTCTGACCCAGTGCATTCAGGGTGCAAATTCTGTTATTGAAAATCTTAGTACACAGGATGTCTATTGAGAAACAATGAAGGTAGTTAAATTAAGCTCTAACTTGTCCAGTGAGGAAAATTCATTCTCAATTCCTGAGACCATAAACGTGAACAAAGTAAAGCGTTTTAAACTACCTCTGCATTCAATGGCATTCTAAAAGATTTAGCAACATAATGTTCATTCAATCCAGAACATGCAGATGCTAATTTTTTTCTAGTATACAATCATGACTTGGAACTTCCTGGAATATCTCAAAGCTTGTTCTCATTAACATTTCCTATTTTTAAAACTTAAATCATGAAAAAACTGCTGGCTGAACAAAATCTGGTCTGACTGAATTTTTCAGAAATGGCGTTAGTGATATTTTCTATATATTTATAACAGAGGGTGATAAATATAAAAATAAAAGTTCTGTATACTAGACATGTATTGAAACTTGGCTGCCATTTGGGGAGAAATCAATAATGTCTCTGAAATGGTCACTTATTGAGTAATTTCTGAAACTTCAACTCTGTTCAAATACTTGGAAGAATTCATGGTTTATCAAAACTTTACACATTTTCCCTTTGTTTTCTTAAAATATATCTTTAAGAGAATAGATAATATCACATGACTTCTAAAATCCAGCGTTACAATTTACCACAGGTTGTTTAAAGGATGCTCTGTGGGGGTTTCTGCTACCTTCCACTACCTTCATCTGCAGAATATCAAATGATCAAAAAGCTGTAGGTCACATTCAATTTGACGATGCTCTACTAGAGGAGAATGTCGGGTTAAGCTGCTTGACTTGGCACCAAAAAGGATAAATCATGGACTCTAATTCCCCATATAATATTTTTTGAATTATTTTCCATTTTAAAATTTTATTTGCCATTTGTTACATATTTTAAACTGATGTAATTCTATTTTAGAAGTGATTATAAGACAAATGTTATTTTTCCCCACCCACATATCCTTTAAAAAAATTTTTTTTATCATAGTCCCCCCATTCCAGCTAATAAGATTCTTTGCCACCAGGAAACAGTGGCATGGATCTAAGCTGTTAAAAGACCAGGTCCATGTGTGGTCTTTCTAGATTACTGCTTTGTACTGTTGTTCTTAAAATGTCTCCTATGAATTAATCTCTTGCGGAGTAAGGAAGGATGATAATAATATAAAATTTTGTATGTGTAGAAATTAGAAAAAGATACTTTATACATTTAAAAAGAAGTAACCTCTTCTGGAGCATGAACTTATATGTAGCTACTGTCCTTACAAAGCACTATTTTAGACATTTCTTGGTGGAACCTGTTCTTAATTATTAAATTATGCGTTTATTCTTCTGTTTCATTTAAAAACATTAAGTCTTTAAAATACAGTAAGTATCCATCTATTTATGGAGATACGTATACAACTGTGGCACTATAGATGGAGAATACTTATAATAGCCTATGGGAAAAGAGGTGGGGTAGAAAATCAGTTTACCTGTTTGAGGAAAGACCTTGCTGACAAGGTAACTCAAGTATGGCGGGAAATGTTGAGTGGTACTTGGCCCAGTGGAACAGATAGCTAAGGAACTGCCCCATAAATATAAAAAATTCTGATAGTACACTGTACTTTCATGAAAATAAGGCGTGGTTTCATATAGATAATGTTTAGACTATGTGAATGAGAGTGATTAAGAAAATGCATTCTCTCTAAGGCAGCTTTTTGTGATCATAAATCAAAGTGAGTTTTGGTAAGCAATATTACAGGAAGCAGTATCTCATTTTATTTAGCTTACAAACTGACAAAAAGACTCTGTCTCTATGTACATATTCAGGTACGTACATACGTACGTATCTACCTACGTATCTTATCTGTTTATCCAGCCATCTGTCAGTTATCATTCTACCTGTGTTGGAATTAACTTCAATTGAAAAAGGGAATAATACTTTTTTCCTGGAAAATAAAAGGTAATTCTGATTTAGTTGATTAGTGTGACAAAGAGGACAGGTATTGCCAGTTCCATTGTTTGGTGGACGTTTTCCATAAATTGAATAAGCTGGACCAAGAGGTCTAATATATTGAGGAAATGTTTTTAAAATACATCTTTTAAAAATTACTAGCTCTTAAAAATATTAGACATCCTCTTAAAATATGCAAGAAAATACATAGTTTTTCAAATTCTGTTAAGATTATGCTTCCAAAAATGTATGAAGATTGCTGAGTTAGAAAGTTATTGCATAGGGAAAGTTTCCAAAGTATGGACTTAGGTTTTGGAATCCCCACCAAGCAAACTATTATTAATGAGAAATCATGTTTTAATCTTAGGATATATTTGCTATGGTTTTGCTGATTGAAAACATAACTTTTGGATGAGCTGCGTAGGCTGTTCTCTCTCAGAATCAAAATGCTAATTCAGTGTCCCATCAATAGAGGGCACTTTCTTTGTTGTGTTTAGATCTCATATGGTAAACAGCAATCAGTATGATTAATTCAGTGCCCTGATGTTGGCACTGACATCACTTATTCTGCAAGTAACTCACTCTGCCTGTACCTGAACATGAACTTGATTTCTTTTTCATTATTTTTACTGAGAGTCATGAAGAGTCTGACAACCTAGGCCAGTTATATTAAAGATACTGGTAAGGGGAGACTGTTACCCACTAGTAGCAACTAACTTTGTGTTAATTAAATAAATGATACTTTAAAAATGTCATACGCTCCAGAAGATACAAATTTTCACTATTTGTTTTAGTCCAAAATTAAAATTAATAGTATTTTAATATTTTCTTTAGAAGACTCAATGTCTCACTTAACTTACAGAATCACTAATATGAATACAATGGGTTAAGAATATTTAAAATCAATGTATAAGCCTTGAATTATTCAATATAATTTGTCATCTACCAAGTAGTGTGGATGAAGACAGATATCCACATTAATCACGTCTAATATTTAATAAGCTACACCTGGCATATAAAAAACAATTTATATTGAGTTTGAAATATTAACCAAAAATTTAAGTCTCTGTTTCTTATTTCCAGATCTCTAAAATTTAGACTATTTCATGTTTTTTCTGAAATGAAGTATTCTTTGAAATGTTCATAGCACACACAACTATTTGAAAGTTCACAGGAAAAGGGATTTCTCTGTACAATAGGTCTCAAACAGGGAGTTTCTCTAATTAAAAAAAAAGTCACACAATACGCGCAAAAGAAAGCAAAGAATTCCAGCAGTACAGCATTCCAGAGTTTTTTCCCTGCCCAAAGGATGTATGAGTTTTATGAATACATACTTGAGTTTTGTTTTGTGATAATCTTACTTTCAAGTCTATAAAGAACAATTTAGTTCCCCTAAACACACATACACTGACATACACACAGACTTACATCTATACATACTATCACTATTTAGAGGATTAAGGTAAATAAACTTAAAATATGTATCATTAGGATTGAGAAAGCTCTACAGTGCTGGCACCAATAAGCATGAAATGTACTTACTTGATCCTGGGATGGTGTGAAAACGATGAGTTAGCAGATTCAAGAACAGATGGCCCCTATTCACCCCATGTGGCTAAACACACAAATGCCAACCTCAGAGACGCCTTACCTTTGCCCTGTCTGTCCCTTCTAGGCTGGTTCTGTTATATTAAGGGTTATTGCCTTCTTGGCCCTCCCTGTAATCAGCTTTTGAAGTCCATGGCCAAGAAGGCAGTGTGAGACACCATTATGAGAGAGGTGTTTGCTTAAAGATATAGTCTGAACAAGATCTCATGAACCCCTTGATAGTCTAGCAGGGAACCACAAACTCCAGCCAATATCTTCTAATCCCCTGAGGATTCAGAACTGCCCACCATAAAAACATAATGGGCTGTTTATCTGAGCAGCCAGGAGATAACATCTTAAAGTTACAATCTGGGTTACAGACCGGTGACATAAAGCAAAAAGAAATCCACATACCTCCCTTGCCCTGGGAAAAACAAAATGTGAACAGCCCAGTGTATAGATACCACTGGACCCTCTGTTCTCATGCTAATGAAAGTCACAATTTTCCCAACGTTTTTCTGTTAAATAAATTAAATATACTTGGGAAGAAATGGTTGGACCCTGCCTCTTACTCCATTTGCATGCTTTGTACTATTTTTGAAGTTTGAGGCTATGTTAGGAAATATTCCCACTGGCACAATCAAGTGAATTTTTGTGGCACATTTTTACTTCTTTTCAAAGATTGCTTAAATTCTGTGACATTAATCATGATTGTCTAATAAAATACTACAGAGATTCCCAACAAGATGCCTTATTCCCAGGGCTCCCATGCTGCAACAGATCAGAAGCTCATTATTATGTATGTGTGTGTACGTGTGTTTATGTTCGTGTGAATTAATATATTTCCCTTCTAGTTCTTTGATTCTCTGCTGGGGCAGAATTAAAATATCACAGAGTTTAAAAATTCTTCTCCAAAGGCCTGTTATTTGTCTGCATTGCTGACATTGGGAAAAAGAAAAGCTAGCCCTGATATTTAAACTATGTCTATTGAACACATAATATTGTGGAGATTTTACAACCATTTGTTTCCAGTGAGTCTGTTCGTTATTATCAGTCAACTGGGAGAATCCTGTGCCTGTACAGGATTTTCTTTCCCTCTCAGATAAATGAATCTCTATGATTATAAATGGTGACCAAATTAACCACTTAGTTGCCAGACTTCTCGTTGCATATTATGGATATTTTAGCATATGTAAATATGACCATCAACTAACTGTATTTCAACCCACTTGTTTCATTTTAAACATTTCCTGAACATTTAATAGGATTGTTTTCATAACCAAGCCTATTTAATTATAAAAGTAAACTCCACGTATCAGTCTAATATGCTTAATCTAATGTTTTTTATCCTCAGACCTGCATATATACATTTCTAATCTACTGTATTTAATAAGTAGCTTTCTTCTTCATTTCTCCCAGGAGGAAGTCATGTTAGTTTACCTCAGATTCAGCTTAATCACAGGCTTTGCCTGTTCGTACCTACTTTATTTTATTTTACCTTTTCAATCACTCTGTAAAGTGGCAGAGGAAAGTTACACATAAAATTGCTCTGACATGTGTAGGAATAGCCTGCGTCACAACTGTGTTATACCGTTCAGTAAAGCTACCCTCGTGTATCCTCGCGGGCGACAGCCTCTTGAGGCCGAAGCCTCTGGAACTGATCTCGAGGAGAACACGGACTCCCCATCGCAAACTGCGTTCCTAAAGGGCGGCTGCAGAGCGAAGGGCCTGCTCTCCCTGGGCACAAGCGCTCTGCTGCTTGCTCTTACAACTTGAGAATGTTTTACTGGCTTTAAGAATGTGTTTAATCAAATCCTAGTGAGGGTCCTTCTCACTCCTGGGGCTATTTAGTAAAATATGGATTAGGGCAAAGCCCTCTAATGTGTCCTTAGGAGAGTCATCGTGGTGAGAGCCACCAAGGGGTCAGGGGAGAGGAACAGTCTCCAGAAAACAGCTTTTAGCCAAAAAGAAAGAGAAAAAATGAGGCTTTGGCAGGGAAAACTCCCCGTGTTTGAAACAAAACTATGAAGGAAAAGTATGTCAGTAAAAAAAGATTTCCCCAAAGGTTCGTTTGGAATAGAATTTTCAATATAATGAAGATAAAGCACTTTCTGAGAAACCCCCACCCCCAACAATATTTCATTCCTAATAGAATTGCCTGTGAGCAACTGTAACAATTGACAAGGGCCGGGGAGAATAGTAACTGAATAAATTGCTTCACTGAAATCAAAGTTAGAATATACAGGAAGACATCTTGTTGGATTTCCTAGAATATAATAATTTTGCTACATAATCAAATTAGCACATAACAAAAGAGGAACACGTCTGAATTTAGTACCTGAGGAATAGGAAATGTTGGGAGGAAGAATTTTCGCGTTGTTTATAAGTGAAACATTTCTCTACCCCAAGTGTGTGAGCTCCCTGAATGGAGGACTGACTCACTGATCTCGTTCCTGGGAGTGTTTTCTAATGAGAATAATCATCTACCATAGGAGCACTTAGTTACACATGGTGTCACGCCAAGAGGGGAGCAAAACAAGATGGGCTGAGATATTCCCTGCCTCGTGAAAAAGGTCTGATATAATAAAGTATGATACAGAGTTATTCAGGGGAAAATGAACAAATATATTCAGCAATCTGCTTGCATGAGCTATTTGGAAATAATTTACGTGTTCAGGCCAGGGAATAAGTTTATTGATTACAGTGGAAGAAAGAGAACAGTGAGGATTGATGGAATTTCAGCCTGGTGGTTAATTATAGCAAGGGCTGTGGAGCTAGGCAAACCTGGATTTGGATCTTGACCTGGCCTTTTGTAAAGCTACCTGACTTTAGACGAGTTGTGAACCTCTCTAAACGTCAGTTTCCTCACTTATTAATCAGAAATAACAACTATACCCCATAGTTCATGTGAAGACTTGAGTGGGGCCTAAGTGATGGTGTTAGATTGCAGTTAGCTCATCAGTAACAATCCTCTCAGGCTGTAATCCATTTTCATCTTTCTTAACTTCTTTATTACATAGTCTTCCTCTTGCCACTCTTAAAAACAGACCTCCGGCAGAATTTCCTCTCTTCCACTTTCTGAGGCTCTCCATCGAGTTTCCGTTTTTAACTTTCTTAATTTCCTTTTTTACCGTTATCTCACTAAGAGCCAGTATTTGACCATGAAAAGAGTGAATTTTCATATCCTTCCAGAAAACTGTCCTTGCCAGTTATTTACTCTCACGTCTTCAGTCATCTTTCTGCCAAATACTCTCGTATGTCCTACTTACATCTTAAAGTAAAATGGGGCTTTTATTCCGTTCCTAAGGTTTCTCCCGCCTTTCATTGTCAGTCACCATTAGTCAAGAATGTACCAGTTGGCTCACTCTGGTCTGGGATCTTTGTAGTCCAGCACGCTGTTCCCTCTCTCTAGTTTATCAATCTGGAGTCACTTTAATGTTTCAAGTGGAATTGGAGCCAGATACCTCATATTCTGCTCACCTCCACATGACCTTTACACAACTGGCAAAGGATCTAGAATCAGAATAATGCTGGCTACGATTGGGAACAGAGATTCTGCTGAATGTCTGAGGCTGAAATACTCATAATTACAACAGGCATGATTTCTGTCTCTCCAAAAACACCCAACAGTTGGAACAACTACAAGCTTTAAAATACCTTGCATAATTGTAGATCAACTATACGTCAATAAAAAGGAAGAAGAAAAAAAGAATCCTACCAATGAAAACAAAAATAAAATAAAATACCTTGAATAAAAATATGACTTTCCCTATTTTTTAAAAGTAGAAATTGAAATAGTCAGGTTTATTTTCTGCCTTACATGTTCATGCAGTGTAAGTAGAAGATAATTATGGAAGACAGATTGTTCTTCATACTCTCAATATGTTACAAAAGGAGAATGGGTAAATACAGCTAACAAGTTACAGAATTTGCAGTATAGCTCTAGTGGTCAGGGCATCGTGCTGCCACATGATGATAAGGTGTAACTGACATCATGTGGTCTCAGGCCTTATATTGGTATGCTGGGGCTGCCACAACAAAATACCACGGGCTTAAACAACAGAAATGGATTCTCTTCTGGTCTGGAGGCTAGAAATCCAAGATCGAGATGTCAGTAGGTTTGATTTCTCCTGACACCTCTCTCCTGGGCTTGCAGAGATGTCTACCTGTCTTAGAAGGACACCAGTCATATTAGATTAAGGCCCCATCTAATGGCATCATTTCAACATAATCACCTTTTAAAGATACCATCTCCAAATATAGTTCCATTTTGAGGTACTAGAGTTGGGACTTGAGCATATGAATTTGATGGGGAACACAATTCAGCCCGTAAGAGTTCTTATGGAGCTTAAAGTCTATTCAGAAGAATAAGAACAGTGTAGCAGGAATGAATTTGCTCTAAAACCCTTGAATTCACAAAATATTGCACTGGTTTATTCTAACTCAAATTTGATCTGGCTTTGAGTTCCTCACTTGATAGATCCTCAGCATAAATCAGTGGGGATCCCTCTAACCATCCCCAGAATCATGTTGAGACCCCACTGAGGGGCTAAAGGAGGGTCCCATAGTTTAAAAGTTTGGAAGGGGGAGGTAGCCTTCAGTCCATCGCAATTGCTGTTGTCCGCTGTCCAAGCTCATGTGATCCATCTGAAGGCATGTGTTTTCACTCCCTCTGTGCCAAGCAAGGGCACAGGGATTTTTTTGTTCTCCCTTGGCTCCTAATTTCACAAGCTTTTGGTGTTCTGTTTCTCTCAGTATGTACGTGCTGCCCCATCAGCGTTCCTGCCACTTCCCAGAAAACACGTTATGGGACAGTAAACCTCCCTGTCATTTTGAGAATCTAGTCCTTCATTTAGGGAATTTTAAATGTGTGCATTATTTTCTGTTTGCTCCCCCCACATCACTCTCCACCTGCTCTGTACCCTAGGAAACCAGCCTGTACTGTCTGCAGCCCTGGCTCCCTTGATTCTAGATGAGTGTGGCCAATGAGCATACTGGCAGGAGCTCAAGGGGCCAGAGAAGAGAGGCTGGAGCGGTTCTTCCCCAGGGCTCCTTGTCCTGCCTCCTGGCCTTGAGCAAGGGCAGCATTCTTCTACCTAAGATCACAGCTTCTCTCAGGTGGTCTTCTCCCCACAGCTCCAGATGGTCTCACTCCCTCTCCTTGCCCCTCATGCCTGAAGGTTGTAGTGGCTTCTCACTCTTGCAAGTATTGCTCTCACCTCAGTAGAAGGTCCCTTTATTAAACTTTCTTCTCACACCCTCTGACGTACCATCTGCTTCCTGCTGGAACCCAAGTGATGTTGCTGGGGATGCAGTGTGAGAATGAGAAAGATAAATTCACTGTCCTCATGGAACTTACTTTCTGGGAGTTATGAGGGTGTGGGAGTCACAGTTAGCAAACAAAAAATTAAACCAACATGGATAATATCAGTAGCATTAAGTGTTAAAGGAAAATGAAAACAGGTGACATGTCAGAGTGACATGATGGCTACTTCAGATTTAGGGGTCTCCCTTTCATCTCTACAAAACCACACCTGGGATTGGGCCAGTTTCTCTCCCTCTCAGTGATGATCTGTATTAAATGAGCTTCACAGGGCTGGACTTCTAAACAGAAATCTGGTGGAGACAGGCTTCTGGTATCTGGCAGCTTCTCATTTCCTCTGAACCACAACAGCCTTCAATAATCTCTGAAAACCAAAGAACCTAGCACTCAGAACCCCATGGCCTGGGATTTCTCTGTGAATAGAAGAGGGTATGTGTGTGTACGTTTGGGGACAGGCTTGGGAGAAGGAGGTGTTAGAAAATCTTTTCATTTTCCCAAAAGGAAGAAAAGGCATAATTAGCATCTCAATAGACTGTCTCTCTATAAACATATGCAGGAAAATTTAAACCAGTAGTAGACAGGATAACTAAACCTTATTGACTTTCACTTTATCATAAATATTTGGATGATTCCAGTGCTAAAATTCAGTGAATTTATGGTTTTTGTGTGATAAGTGAGTGACAAAAATAAGTGCTCTAGGCTTTCAGAAGATCACTTCAAGTCGGGGTGGTCAGGGAGAGGGCAGGTTTTATGGAGAAATGACATTCAAGTGGCTCCGTGTGCTGTTCGCAGACTCCCCTTACTGTGGTATTTGCCCTCTTCTGCATAAACATAAAGCTCTCTTTTATGTTTAGTATAAGAACCCCAAGTTCGCCATCTTTTCCTTCTCTGTAACTTGCTCTGTGTATTCTCTGCCCTTCCTACCACGTGAGCCAAAATGACCCTTGAGCTCCAGTAGAAATGTCCTCAGCTCCTTGAGGAGCCTCCTGATTTCCTCACTTTTGTTAACTGCTCATGCTGGCATCTCTTCTCTTGCTCATCCCTCTATCTCTGTACTGTAGTAATCTGTGACCTTGCCTTATGTCTCTTACTAGCTGGCCTGACACTTGGGAGTTTAATAAGATCTTGAAGCAGATGAATATACACTAAGGCTACCTTGCCCCTAACAAGCTAAATAAGATGTATTCAAAGCTCCTTTCCGTAGACTTTGAGCTGGTGAGGATAGTGGGATATTTATTGTTTCACCAATATATTAAAGCTCTGGAAAGCTCTAATTTGGATCACCAAATACCAGAACTCTTGCCCTAGAGATGGGACAGTTTGGGTGTAAGAGAATGTGGGAGGGAAGGAGGACCTTTCATCTTCATATCAGTACCATCCTCACATGAAAGAAGAAACCAATTCCATGTGCATCCAAGGGCTTAGAAACTACAAGCAAGTGCTATGAAAACAAGCTCCAATAAAAACAAATGATCCCAAGGGTGGGGGATCTATCCTGCAGGATATAGTACCATTCAGAAGACGGAAAGGATAGAGAGGGAAGACGGTTCTCACACAAATCACTAGAACACTCTGATTTGTAAAGTGTTTCCCAGGTAAAATATACAGTGTCCAGATTAACTACCTGTTAGAAACATTTGTCACTACGTGAGGCATAATAAGCATTTTAAATTACTTAGTTCTTAAGTGATGAAGTTTTGTCCAAAAAGGTTTTTAAAGAGGGGCACATCATAAAATGCTATGAGACATATCAAGACTATGTCACTCATGTTATTCCCAGTTGAATCATGCTGCTAGTGTTAAGAATTCTCCACAGACCCTTAGGTGTCATATTATTTGACAGCCAAATTTAACTATGGGTGGGTTATACCACAACCTCAAAAAACAAAGTAAATCCAGCAATGTCATTGTGGTCCATCCATGTGAGAAGGGCCACAGATCTTTGGAGCCCTTCTCCAAAGGTGATTCCTTGGAGAAGAATAGGCCAGTGATCCTCTGTCATGCAACCCAGTGATGTGAAATCAGATAATCCTAGAAAGAAAGCAAAATGCACCAAAGAGCAACATGCATGGTGTATAAGGCATTCTTACAATTCTCTTTCTTCTTGGTAGTATAGTGACTATTGGTAGAATAGTGATATCCTGAGAGTAGGTATAAGAATGTCATCTTCAGCATCACCTAGATGCAGAAGAACCTGTAAAGTGAAGGTTAAAGGTGACTTCCGTAGACTTGGTTCTGGTCAAATTTAAACCCATAATATATGTAGTAGTCATAGAGCATTTTACTATGTGTGCATAGTGCATGTATCTAAAATACTTTAGATATTTTTACAATACTTCTCCTGAGTATTTTTACAATACTTTTTTTCATGGAAAAGACATAATTTCTTATACTGCTTCTTAACATATAGAAGAAAAATATCCTTATACGGAGCCCATTTTAAAATGTTGCATGGAAATGCTGGTACTGCACAAATGGATGTATATTCTTTAAAAAGATTAATATTTTAGAGGTAAGCATAATATGAAAGCTAAGAGCCACACGAGTTACACTGCTTTTACATAGTACTTAATAATTTTTCATTGAATATGTAGGTATGAACTTTTACAATATATTTACATCTAGCACAATAGCTGAGTGATCTTTGGGAAGGTATTCCTATTTTCAGTTTCCTCATCCATGAAAATAGGTCATAAAAACCTATTCTTAGGTTGTTATGAGAATTAAATGAGATAAAGTTTTAAAGCTTTCTAAAAGCTACAAAAGTGATAAGTGGGAGAAAGTACTATTATTATGGGGTTTTCTTGTCAATTGAAGAAAAACTTCCGAAAATCTGTTATGTGTCCAATTAACATTCTCACTAAAAATCAGTTTAATTGAGTGATTCTCAACTGGAGGTGAATTGTACTCCCAGAGACATCTTACAGTGTCTGGAGACATTGCAGTTGTCACAACTGGACGGTGCTACTGGCATCTGGGGGGTAGAGCCCAGGGATGTTGCTAAACATCCTACAGGCACAGGACAGTTCCCTGTGACAAAGCAGCATCTGATCCAGAATGTCTATACTGTGGAGATTGAGAAATATTTGTCTAATTTTAAATTTTAAAAACTAGTATGTGTTGTTAATTATAATGATTCTAATAAATATTAGAGTGATCTCCTTGTTAGTATTTGGGATAAGACAGATTTATGCTGAACCTAGAGAGGCCTGAGATTCAGGTAGTTCACTCATACCAAGGACATGCGAGTCCTCTCTGAAAACGATGTTATACCAGAGCTTAGGTAATATGATTAGATTAATGTTCTCTTCCCTGCATTAAAAATATTACTAATCTTAAATATTTGAAAACTACCTAAAGAGGCGTTTTCAGTGAAGAAGTTCTGTTTAGTTTAGCCCATACAAATGAAATTTTCTCTGCTTAAAAATTTTCTATTTGTCTTTTGGGCATTGAGGGGAATCTAACATTCTGGAGAACTAAACCAAAGGCTCTACAAGTGTATATAAATAATGCAATCTTTTCAACACATGGCTAATTTCCATGGTCAAACTTTCTCCAGTTCTTACCCAAATCTCTTCCACATCCCTTTTGGAGAAAGAGATCTTAATTTTCTATGTCTAAAATCTGTTTGTATTCAAGACAGTCATTCATATCAGAATAATAGAATTTAAACTACTTGACATAGAGATGTTTTTCATTTGTAGATGGAAGCTGCTGTCAAAGTAGAATGGGAGGAAGTTTGGCAACCCATCTGATGATTATTTAATACTTAAGGGATTAGGCTACTTGACATACTTGGTACCTCCCTTCCAGACACTTACAGTCTGAGATTCTAAGGTAATGACATAGCAGTAGACACTTTACTCCCCTCTCCTTTTAAAAAAATACACATACAATTTCTTTCTGTTTCATTTGGAACACATGTGCCTGATCCTGTGCCAACAAATAAGAGGAACCTTATACCAACCTTCCTAATTCCTATTGACATCACAGAGTATGTAAGTTTTCATTAAACCTTTAAGAAGTGGTTCAGTAGATGTGAAAATGCAATTGTATTCTCGGCAGAAGTTAAAACCCTAGAAGCTGGGAACGTAAAAAGAAAAATTAATGCAATGAGTAACAGTAAAGGGATTAAAGAGTAGCAGGCAGTGAAGGAAGTATGAGGAGTTTCAGGATGTAGGCAAATAGAGATAGGAGAAATAATTCCATATATTCTAATTCTCCCCTTCAACCCTCCTCTGAAAAGGAAGACTGTCAAAAATAAACGTCAGCTTCCAATTCTTACTTGAATTTACCCACGATGGAATATAAAGTGAGCATTCTAAATTATAAATTAAATATTTCAAATGATTTAGGTACAGAGGTCCACTAATGATGTGCAGATGAATGTTTGAAAGTTAGCTCTCCAAAACAGACAGGCCTGTGGCGTAGTACTCCCACCTGGCCAATTTCAGCTACCAGTGGAAAGTCACTAACACAAGTTGGGAAGAGATATGCAATAGCAAACTATTCTATAGCATTTCCACCGTATGAATACAATAGATATAAATAACCCCAGGGGCATACCCAACAGCAGCTGTGCTAAAATAATTAGGAAATGATGAGTTTTGGGTATTTAAAACCTTTTTTAATATAATTTTAAATTATAAGTTTATATAATATTAATGATGGCTGTGCTTATTAAATTTCTGAAAATGTAGCCATCAGTTCTCACAAGTGAGTATGAGCTGACCACTGATAAGGATAGTTCTTTCAAATTCTCGCTTCACTGTGCTGTATGGAGTTGGAACTTTACATAAAAGAGTAGTCACTGAAGGTGCATTGAAGGTCAATACTTTGGATGAAAAATTTGTTGTTGTTGTTTTTGAAATTTTGACCGTTAAGAATTTAGCAGAGAAGAAACCCTGCATTAGAAGTTTCATTATGAAAATCAAAAGAGGTAAAATAAAGTACAGCAATATTTAGAAAGAGTATAAAGGTTAGGATACTTTATGTGATAAAACCAATATGAGATTACAGAAAAAAATAATAGAGGAAAATGATTTTAGGAGCTAAGAATTTTTTAGCCTATTCATATTTGCCTGTAGATTTAAAAGGGGCTGTTGGATTACAAAATCCCTATGTACCTTGTTCAAATAAATATGCGTGACCACTGAATGACAACATTAAATCAGTGTGTGTGTATGTGTGTGTGTTTTCAAATTTGGCATCTACCAGACCAAATTTGAAAGGCAATTTTTGTTCAGAATCTTTGAAATCTTTGGTAAAGATCGTTTGTAATTAGAGCATGAAAATGGAGTAGACATTTTCTTTGGACTGCTTGAAAATTTAAGGTACATTTTTGTCTTGATGCCAAGAGAATTGGGTACTTTAAGAGCTAAACCCTATATTGCTATGGCTTTTATCAAAAAGGTTCCACTTAATGTATTACTCTGGATTTTCCAGTTCCTTTCTTGTCTTCAGAAAACCACAATGAACTATTTTTTAGTTGATTAAAATAAAAGTAGAATGCTTCATTTCAGAGGGGGAAAGAATAGCTGAAGATTGAGCTTAGAGGGAAAAAGTTACAGAAAAGGTCTGTACCACAATGAAGCTTTGAAAATGAAGCCCTGAAAAAAATGAAAGAATGACAATTTGTAAATCAGGAGTCCCGAAGTTCTGTTTCATGATTATGCTGCAGTTTAATTTCTTTATATCTTTCTGCCATTGTTTAAAAAAAAAAAAAAGCAACCAGAACTTCAAAGGGACTCTGCATGTGTTCCGAATCAGGGCTTCAGAGCTGATGTCTGACAGCCCAGAAATTAAAACTAAATAAATGTGCTGTTTAAACTCCCATTTTTTCCAACAACAACAACAACAACAAAATCATTTTTTCTGTATTAAGGGTTTTTTCCCCTTTGCTAACTTTAAAATTCTGTTCCCTTAGATATTTCTTCATCTGCCAGCTATGGGCTTGGGTCTGTGGAGTGTAGCATTCCCATGGACTTCAGAGGGAATTTTCAGACAACCAGAGGGGATGTCAGGACTTTGGGATCAGCCTTTGTGACTTCTTCTGTACATTAAAACAGATTCATTCCTCAGAAAAAGAAAAAAAAAGGGAAGAAAGACAAAGAGCTATAGTTGTTAGGCCCTGCCCAAACACCTGCATTTGACTGTTCCTGCATTTTCTTGGGATGACGGAAACAGACATCTCCAAAGAACAAAGCAAGGCTCGGGATGGTTTGTGTTTGAAAGTATGCTAGCGTGGATACGAAACGTCAGTCACCAGCCAGAAATTTGGCAGCCATTTCTTGGAGGGCCAAAGAGAGTAATTAGAGTTTAACCTGGAGAGCTCTGTTACGTGGGGGTAGAGATGAGTCTTTCACTCAGGAAGAATCACAGATGTAAAGGAACTAAGTTTTACAAATGAGAAAGTGAGGACACTGCATCTCAGAGTGGCAACACGATTTGCTCAAGGTATCAAAGTACAGTCATGTAGAACTTGGGTAGATTCTATCATACGGCTAACGAGGTGGGTATAGAAGCTATTGGACTTCACAGAGAAGGGGGCACATAAACATTGTGGGTTTAGGTGGTGCTTTCTGCCTGCCTATCAGAACCATTACTTTCAAACCTACCCCGGCCTTCCTCTTTAAATAGCTATTAGCAAACAGCCAGGAAGGAGCAAAGGGCGTCCCTGGGCCACATCTTTGCAAAGAAAAGTAAGCCACCCGGGAATATACTAGAGTTACGGGCCTGGGTTCTCTTTATCCTCTCCCACATGCCATCTCATAGTCCGCACATCTGGCCTGCAGAGTATCCCAGAATGTTTATTTCCGGCCCCTTAGAGGCTTTCCTGAGCATCGCTCGGGTAGAGTCAGCATTTTGTTCACATTAAGTTATGTTTTCAGAGTATGTAGTGCCTATAGGAAGGAGATGACCCACTTCAGTTTTCACATAACATCACAAGTTCTGTGAACACACCTGGTGGAGAGAAAAGTCAGTAAACATGAGCTGAAATGCTTACAAAGTTTGCAAATATGAAATCTTGCATTTCTTAGGAAAGAGCAAAGAGAATGCCCAAGCTCTGTCTCCCTGGCTCAGATGTCACAGTGTTTGCCATCAGTCAGGACTAAGAACTCAAGCACGGGCTCTGCTCAGCCTAAATGCCCCTCTGGACATGAGAGTGAGGAATGCTGGCTTTTTCTTTATTCAGTATGTATACGACTGTTCTGGTTTACTTGCTCACATGTCAAAAATTGGGATGTCGAATAACTCTTTCAGAATCTCACAATTAAATTGAAAATGAAAAAGACATGCAAGAAAAGATGTATCTGATTAAGTGACTTCTGCAGGAAAAATGTGTAGTGATCAGGGAAATTTCTCTGAAGGTAGTGACAGGGGGCAGCAGAGGTGGCTCTTGAATGATGAATTAAACATAAATAAGAGGAGAGCCCTTCTCGAAAGTATATTTCATTGAGACCAAAGGGAAGAGGAGGGTAACACTTACAAAGAAGATTGGGATGCAACCCAGCACAGGGAAAGAGTGAAATGGCAGGTTGAAATTCTACTTCGTATACAATTTTGTGGCAGCCCAAACCTGGAGTAACAATGAACTCTATTATCTTCATTTTGATGCCTATTTGTCTTGTTGATAAACAAAACAAAAACTGTGTCTATTTTGCTTGATTTTTGGTGAGTTAAATTGTTGACTACTACAGAGTTATCAGTGAATCAACCTAAATGGCAGAGCTGGAAAGGAGCCTTCGGTATTTTGTAGTCAGATGGCTCTGAAACCTAAGTTGAGGGACTTGTTTTAAATGCAAAATCTGGGTATTACTCCAGAGATTTGGATTTTAACTTGGTTGGGAATAAGGCTTGGGAATCTGCATTTTAATAAACACTCTTATGATTCTGATTAGCCAGAGGTTCACGACACTTTAAGAAATACTGACTTAATCCGACTCCTTTATTTGACCTACAGAGAAATAAAAACCTAAAGATGGGAATTAGCTTTATCCAGCAGGTCATAGAACTTGCATTAGAATTTAGTTAATAAGATCCATTGTAATTGTTGGTTAATGTTACCCAAACTCAGAGTCCCTGGTGCCACACTGACTCTGTCACTGATACTTCACAAAATAGACTAGATAATCTTTTCTAGAAGCTTAAGATTTCTTAGCAATAAGAATCAACATATGCCTTGGGAAGATTTAAGGAGCTGGCAGAGAACATCTGGGTATCTCTTAAGAGAAGTAATTTCTCTTTAATGAATTTGAGGTTGAAAGTTACTATGATGAATTACACAGTTCTTTTGAGACATAATGGTTATGGTAAAAGGCACATTCCTTTAGCAGTCATTTTAAATTCATTTAATTTATTTTGTCACCTATTAGTAATTAGGTAATTTTGTCACTCAGTTTTAATTGGGATAAGAAAAATGCCAGTAGTTACACCTTAATAAAATTCCCACATTTTTTCAGTTATGAATCTGTTAATGTCTAGATTCTGGCATTTTAACTATGTTTGGTGAATCTGAACTGACACTTTAAGGGGGCAGCAATAGACTCAACAGCTGCATATCCCAAGTGTCTTCCAGCTTGACTCCTAGCCTAGTGTATCTGTAATTGTCTTTAGTTTGAAAATTGGTTGCCTAATCTCATTACAGACTCCTTTTTCTTTTATTTTTTCTAAAACACCTTTGTTATGGTATGGTTCCTATACAGTAAACTACACAAATTTCAGATGTACAATTTGATTAATTTTGATAGATGTATATACACCAATGAAACCACCATCACAATCAAGATAGCTAACATTTCCATCACTTCCCAAGAGGTGCAAAATTTTCAAACTCCCAGTTTATCCCTTCCCACCCCCTTTACCCCGTAGTAACCATAAGTTTGTTTTCTATGTCTGTGAATCTGTTGTGGTTTTGTAGATAAGTTCATTTGTCTTTTTTTTTTTTTTTTTTTTTTTTTTAGATTCCACATATAAGCAGTATCATATGTCATTTTTCTTTCTCTTTTTGGCTTACTTCACTTAGAATAACAATCTCCAGGTCCATCCCTGTTGCTGCAAATGGCATTATTTTATTCTTCTTTATGGCTGAGTAATATTCCAGTTTTGTGTGTGTGTGTGTGTGTGTGTGTGTGTGTGTGTGTGTGTGTGTGTGTGTATCTATATCCTTATCTACCTACCTACCTCCCTGCCTACCTACCTATATCACATCTTCTTTATCCAGTTTGGACATGTGGGCTGTTTCCATGTCTTGGCTATTGTAAATAGTGCTGCTGTGAACATTGGGATGCATGTGTATTTTTGAATTATATTTTTCTCCAGATATATGCCCAAGAGTGGTATTGCTGGATCATATGATAAGTCTATTTTTAGTTTTTTAAGGAGCCTTCATACTGTCCCACATAGTGGCTGCAACAATTTACATTCCCACCAACAGTGTAGGAGGGTTCCTTTTTCTCTACACCCTCTCCAGCATTTATCTTTTGTAGAGTTTTTAATGGTGGCCATTCTGACTGGTGTGAGGTGATAACCTCATTGTAGTTTTGATTTGCATTTCTCTAGCAATTAGTGATATTGAGCACCTTTTCGTGTACTTGTTGGCCATCTGGATGTCTTCTTTGGAGAGATGTCTGTTTAGATCTTCTGCCCATTTTTTTTTTTTTTTTACTGGTTTTCTTGTGTTTTTGATATTATGGTTTATAAGCTGTTTGCATATTTTGGAAATTAGTCCCTTATCAATTGCATCATTTGCAAAATATTTTCTCCCATTATTTAGGTTGTCTTTTCATTTTGTTGGTGGTATCCTTTGTGCAAAAGCTTTTCAGTTTAGTTAGATCCCATTTGTTTATTTTTCCTTTTATTTCCACTACTCCAGAAGCTGGTTCAAAAAATATATTGCTGTGATTTATGTCCAGGAGTGTTCTGCCTATATTTTCCTCTAGGAATTTTATAGTATCTAGTCTTATATTTAAGTCTTTAATCCATTTTGAGTTTGTTTTTGTATGTGGTGTTAGAGAGTGTTCTAATTTCAATACACAAATTCAGTGCAATCCCTATCAAATTACCAATGATATTTTTCACAGAGCTGAAACAAAAAAATGATAAAATCTGTATGGAAACACAAAAGACCCTGAATAGCCAAAACAATCTTGAAAAAGAACAGAGCTTGGGGAATCTCGTTCCCTGAGTTCAGACTATACTACAGAGCTACAGTAATCGAAACAGTATGGTGCTGGCACAAACCAGACACACAGATCAATGGAACAGGATAGAAAATCCAGAAATAAACCCACGCACTTATGGTCTATTAATCCATGACAAGGGAGACAAGAATATATAGTGGAGAAAAGATAGTCTCTTCAGTAGGTGGTGCTGGGAAAACTGGACAGTTACCTGTAAAAGGCTGAAATTAGAACATTATAGACTCTTGTTGAAAGATACCCATTACCTCCAGTCCTGATGATTCTGGAATTACCAGCAGATTATGCTCCTTCATTTATTCTGATACATACTCAGCTAGTCCCAAAAGTTCTGGAAACTCCTCTTTATATTCGACCTGCTCATCCTGAATCTGGCCTCTGCTTAGTTCACTCAACATTCAACTTCACAGTCTTGTCATCTTTCAGATCCCTTAAGTGCCTTGAGGTGTTTGACCTAAAAGGCCACCACCTTCCCTGAAATTCTCTGTTTTTGCCATGTTGAAGGTTTTATAGTATCTTATATAAGTTGGATATTGGGCCTCATTCACAAGGAAATTATGCCTTAGGTTGTAAGACCTCTAGCATGATGTAAGGAAGGCCCCTTTTTCATGGTCCACATCTCTAACTTGGGAAAGCAGGGGAAAAAACATGTAGAAAAAAAAAAAACATGTTGCAATATACTCAGGAATATTTGGTTTTCTTCCTTCCAAAGTGATAGTTATACTCAAGTGTCTGATGAATATGCAAGGTGGTTCCTATTTTCATCCACCTTTAACTCATTCAGTGATTTTTTTAATCATTGATGGGGAGAGTCTATAACAGACCAAAACTACTTTGATAATAAATATTTAAAATGAGATCCTTTTTGGTTTCCTATTGGCAAGTTGAATGATGGCATTTGTAAAGACTGTAGAGGATTCTGGCACTGATTGCTCTACAGATTTTCTGCCATGATATTTGGAGAATGAGCTACTTTTTTAAGAGCTACTACGTTGGGCTTATTGGATTCTCATGGGTTTTGCTAAATGCTATACTTTCCTTTGTAAATGTTCTTTAAGTATTTCAATTAAATGGTGATTTATTTTAAAAATCAGCAATAACAAATGTGTAATAGAAGCCAAGTATTACAGAGTGCTTAATCTTTAACAAATACATTCAGAGTCATTTCATATTGATTTAACATACAGTTGCTGTCTAATTTAATCTAAATTAAATGGTTGCTTGAAACCTATAATTTAGAGGGTTCCTGAACCTCCTTGTATGACAGGAAAAATAAGAAATCATCAGTTTTGCCCAGAGGGTAGATACTTATCTTTTAAAATCAGATATTTTTGTCTTGAAATTAAAAACCTAGATTATTTGGGGAATAGAATTCCAAGAAATGTTTTTGGCACTGAGACATATGTCCTGCTTTTCCTTAGAAGGGAATAATTTGTTTTTATACCATTCAACAAACATTTAAAATTTTGCTGACACACATTTGGCACTTTGACAATGAATTGTCTATTATCTGTCTTTAGAGCTATCTGTTTGTGAGGAATGTAAAAATTAAGACCCAGTAATGGGGTGTTTATTGTTGTTTGTTTTTTAGGAAGAGACCAGGTAACTTTGGGTACTATGCATCAGGTACTATGTTATTTGAAAATACCAATTTTAAAAAGTTGTGAAGTAACCACAAAGACAAGTAGAGCAAACGAGCAGATGCACTTTTTGGCAGTGCTCGCTGCAGGCGTGGCAGTGAGCGTCACAGTGTCACCTGGCCGCGGGGAGTGCTGTCATGTACTCATGCTCTAGTGACGTTGAAAAGCAAGGGTTACTTTGAAAAGGAATTAGGGTTTTTTATTTTCAGAGGCAGTGGTGGTGGTAATATATTTCTTTTCAAACTGATAATATCAGGAAAATCAAAGTGGATTTTCCTTTTTCTGAACATCAATTTTTATGAATGTAAGTTAAAGCTTTAGTAAGAAGATGGGTAACAATCATTTATATTTGATGAGTATTATTCTGACACAATTGGTGCTTGACTGTAGCACTAATACATTGAACTAGTGCTTCATTATTATTTGAATTTAAACATAGCTGAGAGGTTTGAAGAACAAGTGCTGGAATCAACAAACCACTTTCTTAGTACAGCTTTGCTGTCGGCTGTGGTGCTTGGACAATTTAATTTCTTTATAACTCATTCTCCAATGTGGGCAGTTGTGTGACAATTAAATGAGATACTGTGTTTCAGACACTTAGCATGGTACCTGATGCTGTTAGCTTTCAGGAACATCAGTTTCTAAGTGATGTAAAGTAGGGACTGTCTTTTTTGTGCTCAAAACTCCGTCCTCATTGGCCAGCACAGTTCCTGTTATGTAGTAGCTTCTCAACAAATCTCTCTTCAGTGAATGGATCAGCCACAATTATTTTGAGTCCTTTTGAAGACATGGTATTCTAGTTTCACTCTGTGAAAGTAAATTAATGAAATTCCTTGTAAGTTTTATAGTATTGTGTAAGAAACAGTCTGTGACAAGGACTTGAGTTTTCTTTTTGGCTTCTTCCCCAAACACTTCCCCTTGCTAATCTTAGAAAAAGATTTTTTCACTTGTACTGGCCACAGTATTTAAGAAAAAAAAAATTCTTAAGGAAGAAAAATAGATATTCTATAGTAGGTATATCATACGAGCATAACATTTCTCAGGGCTTTGCTTTCCTTTCCTTTTCTCTAAAAATTGCCCTCCAATATCACTGTGGGCCCTGAATCCAAAAAGTTGTAACTTAAGAATGTAGACTCCAGAGTCAGAGGGTTTAAATTCTACCTCTAGCCTTTCACCTTGGACAAGTACATAACCTTTCTGTGTTTGTTTTCCCATCTCTAAATTGAGAATAATGGTAATGCTGTTCCACAGGTGCATTTATTAGCTGCAGTTAAGCATTAAATAAGTTGTAAAGAGACATCAGTGTGCAGAGGGCACACAGGAATAATTCTGCATTGCACAGGAGGTTCAGGATGTTGCTTAACACTTAACCTTTAAAAGACTAAGTCGGAGTTGGACGGATGTGGATAGGACATTTCATCAGTGGAAGTTCAGAACTGTAGGTACTATTTGATTGCTGTGTTCATCAAATTGTATAAGTAGTTCCTTTTAAGTCAAGGGAAGAGTAAATGTAGGGGCATGGCAGCAGATGGGGCTGGAGAGAGAGATCATGTCTTGAAGGCTCTGAATTTAATCCTGAAAAATGTGAGAAGCCAATGACAGGTGGTTGGGTGGCTGGCATAGTGAACTTGGTGTTCTTTACACATGAGCGTAGAGTTTTCTGCCAGCATGTTGCTCATCTCCAGGCCCAGGGTCCTCTCCTAACTCATGCACTCAGCCGTGTAAGACCTCCCATGATTCCTTGAGCACAAGGGGTATTAGAAAAGCCTTGCAGTGTCCATTCTGATGTGGCCAGTGGTCATACCTCTTTAACAGAGCCCTTGGTTCTTTAGAAGAGTTCGCAGTACTAGAAATCTTTCTGCCTAGAGAAGGTCACTGAATTTACATAAACTCAGGTTCATCCAGGACAGGGATTCTCCAATTCTCTTAAACAAAGTGACCCACAGATTTTGACTTTGGTTTGAGATAACAGAGAAGCCAGGAGCGCTGACACTCTTTGCTTATCACGACTGAAAACTCATCGCAACCTTATTTTCTTCCAACAACCCACCTCTTCCAGATCCAACAGAAGTTTGTTCAGGCTTTGTCAAAGGACTTGTCTTATTCCTCAGCACACTGGCACTTGGCACTCAGTGGGGGAAGTGGGTGGAGAAACCCTCAGGCATATGGTGACATGCATTGGTTACTTCAACTTACTCTAAGTGAAAAGTAAACCTGCTTTACGTGTGTGGATTTTTTAAAAAAAAATTATTTGGGGCTCTTCTCATTTATTTTAGGTAGGCAGTAGAGTCAGTGGTTAAGGCTTCAGAGTCTGAAGCTGGAGTTGGGTGCTGACATTACTGTATTTTATTTGTGTGGCCTTGGGAAAGTTGCCCAACTTCTCTTCATTTGCTCCTCTGTAGAAGGTTGGATACTCACTGTAGCTACCTCATAAAGTTTGCATGAGGATTGAATGAAACCTCTATATGAACCCCAGGACCTGGCACAGGGTAAATATTTCAGAATTGCTAATTGTTGTAGTTACCATTACTACTCCAACTTTGCTTATGCTCTCAGTTTTACCTCATGAACTGTTATTAGGTTATTGATTTATCTTAGAACTGTAGTGTATTCAGGGATATGTGAAAATTCAGTAACTTAAAACACCATCCATTTATTACCTCACAATTCTGTAGGTCATAAGTCTGCACAGACTCAGCTGGGTTCTCTGCTACAGGTCTCACACGGTTGGTATCAAACTACCATCCAGGCTGGCTCCTTATTCTGGAGGGTCTGAAGAATAGCTCTCTTCTGAGCTCATTCATGTTGCTGACTGAAATTTAGTTGCTTGCAGTTGTAGGACTAAGGTCCCTTTTCCTTGCTGGCTAGAATCTGCCAATGTTCCTTCTCACATAGTCCCCTACATTTTCAAACCATCGGTGGTGCATCAGGTTCTTCTTAGGCTTCAGATCTCTCTAACTTCCTCTCATAACCAACTGGAGAAAACTCTTTGCTTTTAAAGGACTTCTGTGGTTAGATTATCTCAGCCACCATCCCCCAACACCGTTCAAAATCTTCCTTTTGATTTACTCAAAGTCAGCTGAAACATCTTTTTGCCAAACTGCAGGAGTATGTATAATACTCACAGGTTCCTTGCACACTCAAAGGGGAAGGTATTACACAAGAGGAAGAGTGATTGGGGGTCATTCTGAGAATTCTGACTCCCATGCTACCTAAATGAAATGGAATGGAATCAAGTAAACTTGAATATAATATATTCATTTCAAATTTACTCATTCTTTCAATAGCATGTACGGAGCATCTACTGTGTACCAAGCTATATGCTAGATTTGAAAGTTCATCAGTTCTTGGCAATTTATTTTTTGAAAAAAAAATTTAATGAGTGGAATTGTCTGGAAATACATGTTTCTGTTCCCCAGACTTATTTTCCCATTCCCCATTTTGCTCTCTGGAACTACAGTATATATGGTCCTATGTCAGCATAATTGAGTAATTCTAGAACTAAGTTTACTAATAGAAAAACCAAATAAATATAAAGAATGATATCATTTAGAATATATTGTCTATCTATCTAAGAGAGCTTTTAAATCATGAAGAAGGCTAAGGTGCGGGGGTGAAGAAGTAATGGTTATTGATGCTGCCTGTGTGTCAAGTGTTGGGTGGAGGCATTTTACATATTTTATTTCACTGAAACTAACCAACATGACTGTTCTGTAGCAGAAGTGGGAAGCTGAGGCAAAGATATACAAATGCATAACACTGCAAATGTGTGAATATGCCCACTGTTATCTTCTGAGTTTCCTCTAAGCAGATGTATGTCTTCCATCTATTAAGTTTTATAAAAATGTGTTTATTTTATAATAGTTATCTTTCTCTATGTTAAATATTTTTTATCTGTGTATGTGTCCCTTTTATGTTACTGAGTTCCCTGGAAGCAGGAACTGTATCTTATTCATCCATGTATTTCCCTAGCTGTTGTTAGAATGTGTGCTTAGTAAATACTGGTTGAACTTGAGTAGTGCAAAGTGCTGTGGTGCATGAGTCTGTCCTGCTCTTGTTCCATCCCACTTGGCCAGTTATGCCTGAGCATCAATGAGAGAAGAGATCCCGTGTGTTTAATGCTTTATTGAAAACAGCAGTAAAAACTAGTGATTGGCAAATAAAATTGCAGTTGGGGTTTGGCGAAACAATTTTGTTGAGGGGTAGGAAGGAATGGTTCTGTGATATCCAAAAGCGTTTTCTAGAGATTTTTTTTCTCCTCACTGGTTTTATATTTGTGTATTTTAAGGGAAGTTTAATTCACATGTTTCTGGTTTGTTTACACTTAACACACCAAAGCAATTATTTGTAAAAAATCATTTGGTGTCTAGAAACTCTCTTTAAAGTTCCTTTTGAACTGGAAATCATGTCTGAAAAAATAGGCAGCCTTAATATTCGTTGAGTTGGCTGAATGGTGGGAAATGCTTTGGGTTCTCACCCCAACTCTGTAGTTAATTGTTTGCCTTGATAACTGACCTTTCTGGATCTTAGTTTCCTCAACCTTAAAATGAAAGGATTAGGAATATATGATCTTAAAATTCATTTCTAGATCTGAAATTCTATGATTAAAATATTTTATTAAAAAATATAAAAACTGAATACCTGCTGTGTGCCAGGTTCTGTTCAATGTACTGTGCTCATAAATATATATATATTTTTTTTTGAAGTGGCTTTTTATGATTAGATATTAACTTAAAATCTGTGTGGTAGAGTAAATAATCTTTAGGTATTTACAGGTGAGAAAACTGAGGTTCACATATTTGAAGTATAAGATTTATATGTAAAACTGTGACACATAGTAGGCATTTAGTGACTAAATTCTTGATTTGTAGTTAGATGGATGGTCAAAATGCTAGGCAACCTTTCTTGCCATTTTATTTTCAGGAATTCCTGAAGATAAATGTGTTTCAATTTCATTTTTCCAAAATACTGGCATTGGAGTATTCTATTGTCTCAGACTTTGTTTAGGATACAAACCAACTATTCATTTGTTTTCAAAAGGTGCTTAGAATATAAACTTACCTCCTGGAGCATCACTGACTAGAGCAGTATAAGGATTTTTACTATACTTGAAAGTGCCTTCTTTGAAACATAAGCAATATTTATAGGGCTGCTTGCTATAAGCCAACTGAAAGATTTAATGATAATAATCTCCGTATTTCTTCTAAAATTGATTTCCAGTTTCAATGAACTTGGAAGGAGTCCTAGAACATCAAATAAAGATCTTAACGTGAAATGAATCTTTAAAATATGTTCATAAATTTACATTTTAAACATGACCAGAAAATATATACCTTTTCCATTATTAAGGTGATACTTTAATGAAAAATTTTCATTTGCATGAAATAAACCTTTTTTTGGCTACAGATGAAAGGATTTTATGGTAGCGACAATGGTTTTGTGAGTTAAATGATCCCAACATCATCAGGAACGAATCACAAGTGCCTACCATATGAGTTGCAGCATCATGAGTCTTAAAAAGGTATTTCTGTGGAAAGCACTCTTCCCATCTGCAACAATCAGCTTCTGCTTTGAAGTTCTGCTAGAGAGCTTCACAATACATGAGATGGCCACATGCTACCCAAACTTCTCTCTCAACTTGAGTTTGACTGCATTTTCCTAAAGAAAACACAGTAACTTAATGACTAAGGGGTTTAGGGAGGAAAGTGGCTACAGTTTTTTAATTATACTTTACTGTATGTGCATTCTTCAGTTGATTCTTCCTGGACATAACTAAAGAAAATATACCAGTGGATGTGCAAAATTAAATTGCAAATTAAAGCAGGACCAAAGTGTGTGACTCTGTTGGTCCCTACTATATTTCATCTGCAATGAAGTCTTCACAAACATTTAAGGGCCAAATGAAACTAACCTGTTGAAAAAATGAATAACATTGTTCTTGAGGCTTTTTAACCATATCAGAAAGAGTTACAAAAATTGTATAAATCAGTAATATATTAGGTGTCAGTGTTTCAAAAGAGACTGTCACTGCTACTGACTTTCAGTCTACTACCTCTGGCAGCATGGGGGTCAGAATGCCTCTGTCATTCTTGCTTTTTTTTTACTTAAAGCTTTCCTCAACAGACACTGGAAATAATAGTGGAGAAATACTTGTGCTGAATGGGAGACTGACATCAGCAAAGTTAGGAGATGTACAAGAAGAAATAAAATGATTTCTAATCAGTCACTTTGTGTCACTGTTTCTTTATTACTCAAATGAATCATTACCCATAGACCTTTCTTGGAAGTTGGCTACTGATTCTAGAGTCTCTTACAGGATGGCAAAATAGCAATAGTAACTACACGATAGTTTATGGAGAAGCACCTCTTCAACCGACAGCAGAATTCTCTCAGTCTTGGCCTCTGTGTAGAGTTCTGATTCACTACGTATTTGCAATTTCATAATAAAAACAGACTTTCTGGGACTATCTAATTTCTCTGAGTGTCTCTAAGAATGTTTCAGTTATCCACCGGGCATTGCTAAGCACACATAGGTTCTAAAAGAATGAAATTTATGAAGTTTAGGAACTTCATTCCCATTTTGCCTTTATGTGCTTTACTATTTATGTTTTATCTCATAGTCTGGTTAAAAAAAAAAAAAAAGAGAGAACAGCACTAGAAAGAACAGACTTCTTTCCATCCTGTAATAATACATAGTAACACTGGAATCAGATCAGTACTAGTATCTAGTGGCCACTTCAACCATACAGGAGGATACCTATTTGCAATCTTATATATAAAGCTGAAAACCTAATTACAACTTAAATATCTAAAACAGAGAATTAGTTGGTATATTAATACATTTAAAATGAGATTGTGGAGGACATGAAACATGTTTGCCATATATTTATATTTGTAAGTGTAAGTTTAAAAAGTATGGTATGATCCTGTTTTATTTTAAAAATATACAAAAACTACAAGCATGAAATACCAAAAAAGTGGAATTGCCTGTCTCTGGTTGATATGACTATAGGCTTATTATTATATGTATTATAATTATTTTATTATTTATTCTTTTATTTCTTATTAAAATAGATAATATAGTTTTATAATATATAAGAACATGTATCATGTATTATACGTTACATAATTACACAATTTTATTTGGCATTTATAGTTTTCTGTTATTTCCCACATTTTCCACAATGAACGTGTGTTAATTTTCACTTTGAAAATAGTTGTTTTCAAATGGAAATTAAAACAAAGCTGGTTGGGGTTGTTTACTTCCACTATGAGTACTCTGCGAACTACTTGGGAAACATTAGAGAGAAGCGGTTGAGACATGCCATTTTGAAGGATGAATCCTTTCGTGTCCTATGGGTTAGGTATTAAGTACATATCTAAAGTTTGATCTTCAAGGCTTCTTAGAGCAACTTTTCATTTCAAACAACTTTTCTTCTGAACTTAGTAAATAAAATGCTGACACGGTATGACTTCTTAGGCAGAAATAAACCCCCATAGACTATCAGGAAATCAAATTGAAACTGATCATTTTAACCACTACCACATTTACAACTTATTTAATATTCTTTTCAGAAGCAACAAAATTAGATTTGCTTCTAGTGAATCAGTTGAACTGAACAGAGGATTTCTCACTGAAAATGCCATTCCATTTCTCTTCTTCAATGGCACCTTGGTAGTTACCAGTGTAACTGTGTTTGTTTGGTCATCAGAAGAAATGATTTATTACAATGTAGCTTCATTCTCATGTGTGTAATTTAATGCTGATTTAGTTAAATTAATTTAGTGCTTCTTAAAATGACCAGGGCACACACAGGATTCTTTGCTGTGGTAGCAGCAGTGTCATCAGAGCGGCAGTGCTTTGCTAATGCCTAATTCTAGAAGATTTCCTCAAAGGAGCTTAAGGTGCTAAATTTAACTTTGAAGAAAACATTTCTTAGAGCCTTCTGTCAGAATTCAACACATGTGGTAGGGATGACTTCCAAGGCTGATTTTCAGTGAATTATGTGTCAATTCTGGTCGCTAACCTGATCCTGCCCACATTGACAGCCTAGGCATCTGGACTCCTTCCTA
This sequence comes from Camelus ferus, assembly GCF_009834535.1. Classification (NCBI taxonomy): domain Eukaryota; kingdom Metazoa; phylum Chordata; class Mammalia; order Artiodactyla; family Camelidae; genus Camelus; species Camelus ferus. Next base: position 49,532,929 of record NC_045702.1, on the reverse strand, counting down.
AGTACCCCACCCTCTAAAAAACTTCAGGAACTAAAGGTATGTATGGACCTTAAGAACCCAGTTCCTTTCCCATATCATATCTGTGATTGCTTGAGCTCAAGATGCGCCATGTTCTGCAGACTTATTTCTCACTGATCACTTCTTTCCCATCAGCCCTCACACTCAGGACACTCAAACCTTGAGGAAAACGTTGCTGGGTATGTTCTCTGCTATAATTTTTCAACTGTGCAGTTTCACTTCGTTGTGACAAGTAGCATGAGCTTTTGTGAAGCTAGAAGTAAAAATTATTAAATGAAACTCGTATTTATGCCCATTAAAACTATGTTACACCTCTAATCAAATAAACACACACACCACTGAAACTTCTTTTTCACATGTCCTGAAAAATAAACCTTGACATTGGTAGCCACACTTAGCTTTTCTAATTCCTCAAATATATGTAAAGCAATAATGGACACAGTAGAACCCAGGTTACTAGAAGTAAAACATTGTTCTTAAATTGTTTACTTTGATTGGAAGAGAGAGCATAGGCCTCAAAGAAATTTTATTTTTTTACTTCACTTGAATGTTTTGTGCAAGGATAACTCAGTTCAGCTGCCTCAGTCTGTGGCTCCAGAGATCACATGGGTAACATGTGAATGGAAATAAACCCTGTAGGTAAAAGAAAGAGGAATTTGGATAGAGATCAAAGATTAACTTCATTCCATTCTTTCCTTCCACTTTTTACTGTCCCATCTAAATTTGGCATTTAACGGGACTTTTTTTTTTTTTATTCCCAGAGGAAAGAGTGAACGTAAATCAGATTTGAGACTTTCTCCCTCTCCCCTCACCTCCCTTTTTTAATCCATGTGATTTGATCTGCTCAGTAGTGACTTTAGATAATTGAATTCTCAATTGCTTGGAGCCTTTAGTATGAAAGATATGGCATACTGGTTTGCTTTATTATTATATCTTTTTAAGTTATTATATATTTTTAAGTTATCAAAGTTATCACTGTAGCTGTGGTTTAGGTTATAGGAAAAGCTGTCCAGAATATTTAACAATATGATTAGCAGAAATATCTGTCTATGAGTATTATGAGTATTTCTTATTCGTTTATATTCTAGAGTAACTTAATTACTATGTGCTATTAACCTTGACTTAGTCCAAGAATGTTTTTAAGCATTAGAGATCAGAACTTTGCATTACACATTTTCTGTAAGCTTACCATTCTTTTTATAGTAGTTGGGTAAGAACGTGGAGTTTAACGTGGTCAGCCTCATTCCTAAATGAACTGTGGAAGAGATTCTTGTTGGTATCAGCATGAGGTCCATAGATGTGAAAACTACTGCAATGCTTGAAAATAGTTTTCACCTAATTTTAAAATCTTTTTTAGAATAGTTTTCCCAAGGATTTAAAAACATGGGATAATTATAAAGTGAATATTCTGACTTCCATAAAAATCATAGCTAAGTGGATAGAATCAGTTTAAGTCCTTCAAGGTCCTGGGGAAATGAACTCATCTTGTTCATGGTTAACCTCAAGTGCTAGACCAGAGCTCAAATTCTGGATAGTTCTGGTTTATTAGGTAGATATGAGTGCATCCCAAGGATTAAGATGATATTATTTCATTGTTCCAAAATGGAAGCAACTTCGTTTGGTTTTGGGGTCTCATTGCTTGACAGTTTTATAGAGTTTCATTTAGTTCTACCAATGCTATTCTGAGAATTCACTTTCTTTTCAAACAAAAAAAACACAATACTCAAGAGAAGAACAAGGTCAGGCTTGAAAGCACCCCAGGTAGGCTTGTCGACCATGCATTTTTATTCAAGGTACTTCTTTCCAATTTTTATAGATCTAGGAATGTTATAAATACTGTAATTATTACAAAGATGGGGAGAAATGAAATAATGTCTTTTGTACTTTAGAATGGTTAATACAGGAAGCTAAAAATTTGAATCAATGTAAACACTGAAAAATCAAGTAACAAAACTAGAGACACAGAAGATCATTGATTTGCAGGGACTGGGGAGTGGAGAGGAGAGATGAACAGGTGGAGCACAAGGAACTTTTAGGGCCTTGAAACTGTTCTGTGTGATACTACAGTGGTGGATACATGGCATTATGCATTTGTCAAAACAATGGAACCATACAACGCAGAGTAGATCCTAATCATAGACTTTTGTTAACCATAATGTATCAATGTTGGCTCATCAGCTATAGCAAATATACCACACTAATGCAGGATGTTATTAATAGGGGAAACCACAGTGAGGGGTAGGGTGGTATATTAGAACTCTGTGCTTTCTGCTCAAATCTTCTGTAAACCCAAAGCTGCTGTAAAAAAAAAAAAAGCCTATTAATTTTTTAATGTTTTATTTTTTCTTCTGGTTTTATTGAGATATAACTGACATATAGCGCTGTATACATTGAAGTGTACAGCATAGTAAACTGACTTACATAAATCATGAACTGATTATCACAGTAAGTTTAGTGAATAGCCATCATCTCATACAGATACAAAATTAAAGAGATAGAAAAAAATATTTTCCTTGTGATGAGTACTCTTAGGATTTAGTCTCCTAACAACTTTTATATATAATGTACAGCACTGTTAATTATATTTTATGCTGTGCATAACATCCGAAGTACTTATTTATCTTATAACCGGAGTTATGTTCCTTTTGACTGCCTTCATACTATTCTCCCTCCCCTCAAGCCCCACCTCTGATAATCAAAAACCTGTCATCTTTTGCTGTATCTATATCCATTAAGTTCATTGCATCTCATGTGTCTTTTAAAGTCAAAAGACTATCTTTAGAATTATGTTTGAATTCCTTTCTCTTCTTTGTATGTGTACCTATTACAGATTTTTGGTTTGTGGTTACCATGAGGTTTATATATAGCAATCTAAATGTAAATATGATTATTTTAAGTTGCTGATCTCTTAAATTCAAATGCATTTTAACTTAAAATGTAACTCCTCTTCCCACATTTACTTTGTACATCTTTTTGTTTTGTATATTCCTAACTACTTACTGTGGGTATAGATGACTTTACTCCCTCAGTCTTTTAACCTTCCTATACCAAATGTTGGTAAGGATGTGACTAAACTGGGATTCTTATATATACTGCTTCTCAGCGTGAGGATTGATTATAGTCCTTTGGGAATAATCTGGTGTTATTTAGCAGATTTTAAGCCACAACAATTTTACTCTACTCTTGCACATGTGCACCAGAAGACTGTTAGAAGAATGTTCATAGAGGCATTTTTTTCTAATAACAAAACCCCCAAATATCTGTGAACAGTAGGATGGGTAAATAAATTCTTCTCTATTCATTCAATGGCCTACTAGACAGCAAAGAGCTATAGCTACATGTATCAACAGAGACAAGCTAACAAACTGTGAAAAGAACAAGTTGTGAAAGTATAAAACAGTTTGTATAAAATTCTAAAACAAACAATGGAGAGCAAAGGAGTTATAAACACAAACTCAGGATCCTAATTTCCCACAGTGAGGAAGAGGTATGTTAGAGGTAAGTACACAAGGCGCTTCAAAAGTATTTTCCATAAATAGGGAGGTGAGTGATTTATTGATAATGTCGTATCATTATACTTTATAACATTTTGGATATTATTTTTTGTATTTATCAACTATCTCATAGGAAAAATAATGTCTATAAAATCTACTGTGTTTTCTCCATTGTATAGTCTTACTTACCTCCTTTGTCAATGATTAATTGACCAAAAGTCTGTGGGTTTATTTCTGGGCTCTTTATTCTGTTCCATTGATCCATATGTCTGTTTTTGTGTCAATACCATGATGTTTTGATTACTGTAGCTCTGTAGTATTGTCTGAAGTCTGGGAGGGTTATTCCTCCAGCTTCATTCTTTTTCTTCAGTATTGCTTTGGCATTTCTGGGTCTTTTGTGATTCTATATAAATTTTAGGATTCTTCGTTCTAGTTCTGTGAAAAATGTCCTGGGTAATTTGATAGGGAGGGATCGCATTAAGTCTGTAGATTGCTTTGGGTAATATAGCCATTTTAACAATATTAATTCTTCCAATCCAAGAACATGTGATATCTTTCCATTTCTTTAAGTCATCTTTAATTTCCTTAGTCAGTGTTTTGTAGTTCTCCATATGTGTCTTTCACTTCCTTGGTGTCAGATTTATTTCTAAGTATTTTATTATTTTTGGATGCAATTTTTAAAGGGATTGTTTCTTTACTTTCTTTACCTGCTGATTCATTGTTAGGGTAAAGAAATGCCACTGATTACTGCATGTTAATCTTGTATCCTGTACCTTGCTGAATTCTTTTATCAGCTCTAGTAGTTTTTGTATGGAGCCTTTAGTATTTTCTATATATATTATCATATCCTCCACATATAGTGACGATTTTACCTCTTCTCTTCCAATTTGGGATCCCCTTTTATTTCTTTTCCTTATCTAATTGCCATGGCTTGGGCGTCCAGTACTATGTTGAATAGAAGTGGTAACAGTGGGCATCTTGTCTTGCTCTGGATTTTAGCGGGAAGGCTTTCAACTTTTCACCACTGAGTACTATGCTGGCTGTAGGTTTGTCATAAGTGGCTTTTACTATGTTGAGATATGTTCTCTCTATACCTACTTGGTTAGAGTTTTTATCATAAATGGGTGTTAAATTTTATCAAATGCTTTTTCTGAATCTATTGAGATGATCATGTGATTTAAAATTTTTCTGTGATTTTATAGTGATAGTTAAGTAATTTGAGATGATACATATAAAACTACTTTTTATAATAAAGGCAGCTAATGGAGACAAGAAACAAATATAAAGCAAATGGAATTGTTTACCTTATTTACATTAGCCAAATACTATTCAAGTTTTTCCTCCAGGTACATATAGAATGTGTTGTGAAAGGCAGTAATGTCCACTAGTGAACAGCCCGATTGACTGGTGTAAATCTTAGTCATGATACTTCTTAGCTGTGGAATCTTGGGTTTTGATTTCCTCATTTGTAAAGATACTAATAGGACCTAATTTATCAAATTATTGTGAGTATTAAATGAGTTACCACATGGAAAGTGATGAGAAAGGACATACATAGGATAAATGCTCAATCAATATTAGGTTCTAGTAGTCAATTAACTTTTGATTTATACTTTGAAATGTTCTGTTTGCATTATGGTAGGCTTTGGTCATTTGACGAAGCAGTTGATGACACTGGCTGATGGACATGTGGTGTTGGCTCTAGAAGGAGGACATGATCTCACAGCCATCTGCGATGCCTCAGAAGCCTGTGTAAATGCCCTTCTAGGAAATGAGGTAAAAAACTAAAAGTACAAAAGAGCAGGGGTAAGGGACCAGGAATGTATGCATGCATATTTTTTGTCTTTTTAAAAATCACACGTACTCAGAAAGCACAGTGTTGTTCTTACAACTTTAAGGAAGAAGGCAAGTGTTAGGTAAGAAAAGTTTAGGTGTTCTCATTTTATATGCTACAACTTTTTGCCCAGTTAAAGAATCTATATAGCACTCTCCTCAATCAGGTTATTGGCAGAGCTCAATAAATAAGTAAAGATAACCCTTGGGAGGAGGTGGTTTGTATATTGACCCAGCTAATGAGCATTGAAACATTGAGAAAGAAGTAACTCAAAAGAAATTTCTCTTGATATTTTCTCTAGGATTATGTTAGTTCAGGAGGGAAAAAAATGCTTTTTAAAAATGTTCACCTTTATTAAGGTATAATTGGCAAATAGAATTATATGTATCTAAAGTGTATAGTGTAATGATTTGATGTGCATATATGTTGTGATTCCCTCTGTGGAGTGAACACATTCATCACCTCATCTTTTTTTGATGAAAATACTTAAGTCCTACTCTCTTAGAAAATTTAATTATATAATACAGTATTAGTAACTATATTCACCATGTTATACATTAGAATCTCAAGCCTTTCTCATGTTATAACTGAAAGTTTAAAAACTTTTCCCAACCTCTCCCTATTCCCCCCACTCCACAGCCCCTGGCAACCACCATTCCACCCTTTGTTTCTGTGATTCGACTTTTTGTTTTTAGTTCTATATAAGTGATACCATGTAGTATTTTTTTCTTTCTCTGTCTGGCTTATTTCACTTTGGCTTAATACCTTCCAGGTTCATCCCATGTTGTCACAAAAGACAATTTCCTTTTTTATTTTTTAAAAAAATTTTTTGTGTGTATTTTGTTAATGGAAGTACTGGGGATTGAAGTGAGGACCTCATGCGTGCTGAGCACAAGCTCTACCACTGAGCTATAGCTCCCTCCTTTTTTTGTGATTGCATAATATTCATGTGTGTGTGTGTGTGTGTGTGTGTGTGTGTGTGTGTGTTACATTTCCTTTATCCATTCATCTGTGGATGGACACTTAGGTTGTTTCCATACCTTGACTATTGTGAATAGTGCTGCAATAAATATGGGAGTCCAGACATCTCTTTGAGATAAGAAATAGTGATTTCATGTCCTTTGGATATGAGATTGCTGGGGCGTATGGTAGTTCTGTTTTTAATTTCTGGAGAGATCTCCCCTACTGTTTTCCATTGTGACTATACTAGTTTATCTTCCCACCAAGAATGCACAACAGTTCCCTTTTCCCAGCATCCTCACCAGCATTTATCTCTTCTCTTTTTGGTAATACATCCTAATAGTATGTGAGGTAGTATTTCATTATGGCTTGATTTACATTTTCCTGGTGATTATTGATGTTGAACACCTTTTTATATATGTTTTGGCCATTTGTATGTCTTCTTTGGAAAAATGCATATTCAGGTCCTTTGCCCATTTTGATTTGTTGTACTTGGCTTTGTTTGTTGGGGGTTTTTGTTGTTTTGGGGGGTTTTTGTTTGTTTGTTGTTTTGTGTTTTTGTGGTTGGTTGGTTGGTTGGTTTTTCTTTGGTATTGAGTTGTATGAATTCCTCTTATATTTTAGATATTAACCCTTTATTGGATACGTGGTTTATAATATTTTTTCTTCTTCCATCAGTTGACTTTTCGTTTTGTTGATGATTGCCTTTGCTGTGCAGGAGCTCTTTAGTTTGATGTAGTTCCACTTGTTTATTTTTGCTTTTGTTGTCTTTTCTTTTGTTCTCAAATCCAAAAAAACCATTGCCAAGACTAATGTCAGTGGGCTTACCCACTATGTTTTTTTGTAAGAGTTTTGTGGTTTCCAGTCTTACATTTACGTCTTCAATAAATTTTGAGTTGATTTTTGTATATAATGTAAGATAGTGATCTAATTTAATTTTTTGCATGTGGCTATCCTGTTTTACCAACATTATTTATTAAAGAGACTATTCTTTCCCTATTGTATATTCCTGGTTCCTTTGCTTAAGATTAATTGATTGTATATGCATGGGTTTATTTCGGGGATATTTCTTCTGCTGTATTTATCTATGTGTCTGTTTTTAATGCCAGTACCATACTGTGTTGATTATTTATAATAGAGTTTGAAATTAGGAAATGTGATGACTCTAGCATTATTCTTCTTTTTCAAGATTGCATTGGCTATTTGGGGTTCTTTTATGGTTTTATACAAGTTTTAGGATTTTTTTCCTATTGCTGTTGAAAAATGCCTTTTGATAGGTATAACATTGAACCTGTAAATCACTTTGGGTAGTATAAACACTTTAATTATATTAACCCTTCTGAGCAATGAATTTGGGATATCTTTCCATTTATTTGTGTCTTCAATTCCTTTTATCGGTGTCTTATAAATTTTGGTGTGTCGATCTTTCACTTCCTTGGATAAATTTATTCTTAAGTGTTTTGTTTTTGATGCCATTGTAAATGGGATTGTGTTTCTTTATTCCTTTTACAATTGGTTAATTGTTAGTATGTAGAAGGACAATTGATTTTTTTGTGTTGATTTTGTGTCCTGCAACTTTGCTGAATTCATTTATTAGTTTTAACAGTTTTTTGGTAGCATCTTTAGGGTTTTCTGTATATATCATGTTATCTGGGAATAGTAATAATTTTACTTCTTTTCTGATTTGGACGCTCTTTCTTTCTTTCTGCCTAATTGCTCTAGATAGTGCTTACAGTCCTATGTTGAATAACGGCAGCAAGAGTGGGCATCTTTGTCTTGTTTCTGATCTTAGAGGAAAAGTTTTTAGCTTTTCAACATTGAATATGATTTTAGCTGTGGGTTTTTCATATATGGAACTTACTATGTTGAGGTACCTTCCTTCTATATCAAATTTGTTGAGAGTTTTCTTCATCAAAGGATGTTGGATTTTTTTCAAATGCTTTTCCTGTATCTATTAAGATGATTGTATAATTTTTATCCTTCATTTTGTTGATACGGCTTATTGCATTTATTCATTTGCAAATGTTGAACTATCCTTGTATCCCTGGAATAAACCCCACTTAATCATGGTGTATGATCTTTTTAATTTAATGTTGAATTCAGTTTGCTAATATTGTGTTGAAGATTTTGGCACCCATGTTCATCAGGGATATTGGCCTATAATTTCTTTTCTTGTAGTGCTCTATACTGGTTTTGGTATCAGGAAAATTCTGGCCTCCTAAAATGAGTTTGGACATGTTCCTTCCTCTTCAGTTTTTTAGATGAGTTTGAGAAAGATGGTATTACTCCTTTAATATTTGATAGAATTGACCAGTGAAGCCATCTGATTCTGGATTTTTCTTTGTTGGGAGGTGTTTGATTACTGATTCAGTCTCCTTATGAGTAATTGGTTTGTTCAGATTATCTATTTCTTCATGATTCAGTCTTGATGGGTTTTTTTGTTTCTAGGAATTTATCTACTTCTAAGTTATTTAACTTGTTGGTATATAATTGTTCATAGTAGTTTCTTATGATGCTTTGTATTTCTATGTTATTAGTTGTAATATCTCCTCATTCATTTCTGATTTTATCAATTGAGCTTTTCTCTGTTTTTCTTAGCCTGGTTAAAGTTTTATCAATTTTGTTTATCTTTTTATAAAACCAGCTCTAGTTTTATTGATTTTTTTCTATTTTCTTTTTATTCTCTATTATATTTATTTCCACTCTGATCTTTGTTATTTCCTTCTTTCTACTTTTATCTTTCTTTTTTCAGTTTCTTGAGGTGTAAAGTTAGGTTGTTTATTTGAGATACTTCTTTTTTCTTAATGTAAGCATTTATCATTAAAACTTTCCTCTTAGAACTCCTTTTGCAGCATGCCTTAAGTTTTGGTATGTTGTGTTTCCATTTTCATTTGTCTCAAGATATTTTTGATTTCTTCCTTGACATACTGATTGTTCAGGAGCATGTTATTAAATTACTACATATTTGTGAGTTTTCCAGTTTTTTTCTTGTAATTGACTTCCAGTTTCATGCCACTGTGGTCAGAGAAGATAATTGGGATGATTTCAGTCCTTTAAAATTTGCTAAGACTGGTTTTGTGGCCTGATATGTGATCTATACAGGAGAATGTTCCATGTGTGCTTGAGAAGAATGCATATTCTGCTGCTGTTAGATGGCGTGATCTATATATGTCTTTTAGGTCTATACAACCTAATAGTTTCAGTCCAATGTTTCCTTATTATTTTTCTATCTGATCTATCTGTTGAAAATAGGATATTAAAGTCCCCTCATAATACTGTGTTTTTATCTGTTCCTTTCTTCAGATCTGTTAATATTTATTTTATAAATTTAGGTACTCATATATTAGATGCATAAATATTTATAATTGTTATATCCTCTTGGTGAATTGACCCCTTTATAATTATATAATGGCCTTTTTTGTCTCTTATTAACAGTTTTTGGCTTAAAATTTATTTTTTCTGATATAAGTAAATCTACTCTGCTTTCTTCTGCTTTCCATTGGCATGGTGTATAGTTTCCATTCCTTCACTTTCAGTTTATGTGTCCTTAAATCTGAAGTGATTTTCTTATAGGTAGGATATAGTTAAGTCCTGTTTTATTGAATTATTCAGCAACTCTGTATCTTTTGATTGGAGAATTTAGTCCATTTAATTTAGAGAAGTTATTGATATATATGGGTTTACTGTTGCGATCTTGTTGTTTCCTGGATGTTTTGTAGTTCGGTTCTTCCTCTGTTGCTGTCTTCCATTTGTGAATTGTTGATTTTGTGTAGTGGTATATTCTGATTCCCTTCTCTTTGTCTTTTCTATATCTACTGTAGGTATGTGCTTTGTGGTTACCGTGAGGCTTACATAAAACATCTTACAGTTATAATAGTGTATTTTAAGCCAACAACATCTTAACTTCTAATGCATACAGAAGCTCTATATTTTATATTTCCCTCCCACAATTTATGCTTTTGATGTCACAATTTACATCTTTTTCTATTGTGTAATCATTTAAAAATATTGTAGTTATTATTTTTAATATTTCTGTCTTTTAACTTTTATACTAGGGTTATAAGTGATTTACCCACCACTATTACAATATTTGAGTATTCTGAATTTAATCATATATTTACATTACCAGTGAGTTTTGGGGTCCCATCTTTCAAGTGGTAGCCATAAAATTTGGGGTACTAGATACATGAACAAGCTCATTCCAGGGAGAACTGGTGACTTGGTTTTATTGTTTGAAGGAACCAGAAGAAGAAGGCAGGAGAAATGCCCGCCAGCTCTTTCAGGCTCTGAGGAGACTCAGTCAGCACCTTGATGTGTGCTGATTAGAAGCCAGACCCCTCAGGCAGCAGCTTATAACATGAGTAGTCAAATCCCTTCCAGAAAAAGACTAGGAGGTGAGCATTTTTGCCTGTTCCCTCTACTCTGATCCTGGAGGGATAGCCTTAGTAAGTGTTTGCACACCTAAGAACTGCTTCTATTTTTGCTGTCATCCTGTGGGATTCATGAACCCAAGCCCTGTTGGATGTCAGAGCTAGGTGTTTGGGGAGCCCGTTCTTCTGGTGGGAGACTTTAAAGTTGGGGTGCTAGATGGGTGGTACAAACCCTTCACTCTTCAGGAAGAAGCTGGGAATTGAAGGTTCATGCCAGAATGTATCTCAGCATTTCCCATCCACTTTGATGTGGGTATTTTCTCATTTGCTCAATGTAAAGGAGTCACTTCAGCTAGTTTCCTTCAAGGAATTTCTGTTTGTAGCTATACATTCAGTGCATCCATGGGGGGAGGAAAATTCAGGAGCCTCCTGTGTCACCATCTTGGTCTGGGGTCTTAAAATATTTATAAATCCTTTTTTCTGTCACCTTTTATAAATCCCCTAGGCTGAGGGATATATATTTCCATCTTACAGATAGTCATAATGAGTCTCAAAGAGGTTTGAGAAATCCATTCAACGTCATGCAGCCAGAATGCATTAGATTCAAGATTTGAACTTGAATTTACATTGCCAAAGATCATTCTTTTTTCATTCACGTCACATCATAACTAAATTGCAACATGTTTTTCTGACTACTCTGTAGACTTCAAATCAAATCACTATTAGGTTCAGCTTCAGACCATGAAAAGCTTTTGAACAAATTAATTGCAGTTCAACAAATATTTCTAAGTTTGTGTATATATTCATTAATATTATCATATCATTTCTTTTATTTTTATAGTGAATGTACAGTGTTAAAACTACCTTATATCTTTTGCATTTTTCATAAACTTGAAATACTACTTTGCTTATAAAATAAACGTATAAAAAGTCACTTTTAAAATCTTTCATACTGTTTTTTTTAACAGTAACTCATGTTTTCACCTGTAGTATTTATGAAGGAGAAAAGGTATCTTGTCTTCTGCACACTGAACTCATAAGTTTGATGGTCATCATTCTTACAAACCTGTGTTGCTTCAACATGATTATTGTGCTATATTTATTGCAGCAAATATGTATTTTTTATGTGAAGGAAAGTATAAGCACTGCTCAAATCTTTGCTTTGTTGAGTAATTTCAGACAGCACAGTAACCCAAAGGATGTAACTATTTGGTGATTAGTGCTGTTGTTAGTGGACTGCTATTTCATATCACACATAGTTCAGAGTAGCTAAGATTTTCTAAATATTAAAATCTCTCTGAGATTCTTATAAGCAAATAATATCAAACAGAATGTTGGGGGTTTTTTTGTTTTGGGGGTTTTTTTTTTGTTGTTTTTTGTTGTTGTAATAAAGGAATGTAAAAAATAAATGCTACTTGTACCTTATCAGTTAATGTTAGGCTGTTCTGTTTTCCCAGCAGATAACATATTTTGCATATTCACCTATATTCTTAAATTACTTATTTGATTTTAAATATAGAAACATTTTAAGGAAGCAGACTGGTTTTAGAATTTGCATTAGAAAGACTTATGCCAGATGTGCAGAAAATCACAGTATGTTGTGGATTGTGGCTCCATGGATGATTGACCTTCCCAGAAAGAAATGTTACTCAGTTGCAAAAGCCAACTACTTTTCCAACTATGTGAAAGGAAATTATGGATTTCACTGGCTCTATTTGAGCATATTCACTCAAATGAGATTCTGTCTCTGTGCTGTTGTAATCTCTGCACTTGGCCCACTCTTTTCTTCCACAGGAGGATTTCCAGTGAGGGTAGAATAATTTTTCATGTGGTCTCTTTCTTTAAGAGATGATTGTGGTTCAGAGCAGATTCAAGTCAGTTGTGTGGAGTTACATGTTTTTCATAATTTCTCTGAACTTACTAAAGAGTAAAATGGATGTGTCTTGTACCTTCCTTCCCTTGTTATACTCACTTGACTGGGATTTCCGTGATCATTTTATTATATGAGCTATACCGAGAGATCAAAAAGACTGTTTTCATCGAGCACTCAGAGACATTAGAAGGATGTCACCTAATTTAAAGTTTGAGACCTATGCCTATTCTGTCTTTCTAGAAAGACCAGGCCTTAAATAGAGGAAAGAATAAAAGTATCATTGTTCAATCTTAAACATTGCCAGGTGGATGTATAGGTGCTAAAAATTCCAGTAAGTGATAATTGAAATGATTATTTTTGGCTATATTGACTACTTAATTAACTTTCATTATCTTGATGTTTTATACTAAATTTGATTTAGTTATTATAATACCCCAAATACCACCTGTCCTATTCATTGGCTATCTTCAGTTGTGTAAGCATGATCTAAAATTTGTTCATCATAAACTAAATGAGAGACATAAATAATCTATGTCTTTCTGTATTTTGTTAATTGAGATATCTTAGGGGTACAAACAAGAACATAGATTTTATACAAGATACTTTAAGGGCAACATATGGACTTGGTATACTGAACTTTGAAAAGTAAATTTTGGTGTGTCAGGTCTATTAGTGTACAAAGAAACAAAGCTAAGAGAAAGAAAGAATTTTAATGAAAAATGGAAGAAAAATACATATGTGTTGTACATTATAATTCATTTGAAAAAAGGAAATGAAAATGTAATGCTTGAAACAACTTAAGAAAGAAAGAATTCTTCTCACTTTCATTGACAATATAATTTAAAATCCAAGGCCTGGTTTTCTGTATTTTTTTCTAGTTCAAAGGTCATTGTGAGTAACAGCATGACTACATTGAAGTTTCAAGTTTCATTTCTTTAGAAAAGCTAATATATAAGGCATATGCGTGCACCTCACCATTGGAAATAAGTGCATATATGTAGTTTTCATAGTAGTTTTCCATGATTGGCTCTAGGTAAGAAAATTTAAAAAGATATCTTTCAGGATACCAATTATTGCAATTTCAAATCCCAATTTCCCTCTGAACTCCCTTTTCCAGTGATTAATAGGGCAATTATAACTTATTATCTGGGATTTCATTTTTACAAATAACAAAATGTAGTAAAGCTTGAGCTTAAAACATTGGCAGAACCTACTCTGGCTTCTCAACACTGAACATGCAATTGAACTCAAATTAGGAAGGTCAAGAAGGGCTTTTTTGAGGGACTCTGCGCTTTGTCAGATGTATTTATTCATGTGCAGAAGATTAGAATTCATAAACATTTTGCCAGTTTTTTGAATGCTATTTCTTTTCCTTGTTGTTCTTGGCCAGGCCATGTCAATACAGCAAAATGCTGCTTCATATGGCTTGTTATCAGCAGAATAATGTGTATTACATAACCCAAAGGAATTGTAAAATCAGCAGGAACTCTTGGCTCTGCATCTCACTGTAGACACACAGATGAGTACCAAAAACTTGAGTTGAAAAAAAAAGTTATCTGAGTGTTACACCCCAAATAGGCATTTCTTCTTTTTAAAAATTTTTTTATCATGAAAGTGATCTAGTTAGCAAAAATCTCTTAACTAGTCCTTTAAGAAATATGCACAAGGTCCGTCAAAATAGTATACTATTGGATTAAAACTAATTTGAGCATGGTGCAGGAAATTCCTTGAGGCAACTGATTTTGAAGACATACAAGAAGTCCTCTGTTTCTTTTTCTTGGTAAAGCTTAGAGCTTAGATTTATCAGTCCAATCACTGTATGATGAATGTTTTTGGACTTCTTTAATGAAGCCTGTAGAAACACCAGCTTGAGGATCGCAAGAAATTGAAGCGACTATCTTAATAGAGAAGAATCAGGTTTGAAATAGGATCAGAGTTACATATGTGAATAATCGCATCATTTTTAGTATTGGTAACAGAAACATCTGTGAGGTTCTCAGAAAAACTAATTTTGGTAATCTGCTTTTGTGCTGGCTGGCAAACAATGTCACAGTAGCTTTAAGGCCAAATTTGCCTACTGTTATGCAAAGCCAATTAGCAGCACCCTGGGTTGCTTCCTCTGAAAGAAATTTTCTTAAGAGGTGAGATAAGCTTAAGCAGTTGGCATTCCAATGGAATCTAGAATGAAAACATTGAAAAACTCAAGATAGGTAAAAGAAAGAAGACATACAGCAATAAGAGCCTTGGGTAGTGAGTGGAGAACATGGCCACTAAAAGACCACCTGTCAAAACAGAATAAATGACAGTTTTCAGCTTGTTAGAAGGGAAAAAGAAAACCCAAACTGCCATAGACGTGAAAGCTGTTGAGATGATGCTGTAGCTTCTGGTACTGAAGGTTCTGCACTTAATGTTTGAATCGATAGCACGCCCTTCCTTGATCTCCCTTCCTCTTATTAAGGTTTGGCTGCTGGGCCTTCCTTCTTTCCCTCCCTCCCTCCTTTTTTCTTTTCCTTTCTTTTCTTTTCTGTCTGTCTTTTCCCCTTCTTACCTTCCCCTTTCTCTCCTTTCTCCTTTTTTTCTGCTACCTCCTGTTGACTAGGCTCAGCTGCTTTCATCTGACTTGGATTTCAGCAACAGTGGCTACACTTAGTGATTGTGTGTGTTGATAATCTTTCCAAGATGACTTTTTGCTCTGAAGGTGTTGAAAAAGTCTCTTGAATTGACTTCCGTGTTGACAGCCACCACTGAGGTGAACTCTTGAGATGTTGTTGTCCAAGTTGCTCATCGAGGGGGTTGTTTGTATTAGATTTTGAATGGGGAAGTAGTTTTGCCATCTTTTTCATCCTTTAGATTAGTATGGCTGGCTCCATTGGGAGATGGGTGTGAATCTGGGAAAGTTTACAAGCTCCTAAATAGTTGCAATTCATGAGCAGAAGGGAGAACTGAATATGGCAAAATGTGTGATAATCCGCAATAATGGTTTTCATGGTCTTTTCTTAAACTTTGAAACCTATCCACACTCTGAAAGAGAATGTATGGATAACCTCAAGAGTTAAAATGTCTTGGAAAATATTATTTGAAGATACTTTCTATAGTAGATATGGCCTATGATTTTGCATTTCTTAAAAGCTTATGAGAAGCTGAGCCAAAGTGATTGTGGAGTTTTCTGTTTATCTGTTTTAGCAAATGCCAAATAAAGTAGAAGCTATCTGGATAATTTAAAACTCCATCATGCAGATCTTCTGTACTGTTTATCTTTAGGCTTTTCAGAAGGTGTTAGAAGGAATGTGGACTGGGAAAGTGAACACTTCATAGGGTTCTGGTTACCAATAAAAAAAAGAAAGCATTTCTTTTCTGTGGTGACTTAAACATGTTATGACATTCATTTATCTGTTCATTCATTAGATAGTCTTTTATTGGACATCATTTTGTACCCGAAAGTTCTAATACAAGTAAAAGTAAAAGAAATACAAAGTACTTTGGGAATTTTATGTAGGACCCTTTATTTTTAACTGTAAGGATGGAGGAATATTTTAATAGAGGAAGGAACATTTAACTTTGGTCTTGAATTAAAACGATAATTTGACAAGCTAAAATCAAAAGGAAGGATTTATCTCATGTAGTGAAAATACGTAAAGACATTAAAACTTCTTGGAATTGTGGCTGGCTCTTTTTTGGGTTTGTTTGTTTTATTTTTGGCAGAGGAGAGGCTACTTTGACTAGAATAAAAGTAAATAATGAGGTTGGATCTGTGGAATGGAAGACTGTAAGGAATTTCAGAATTTCTATGGAAAATAGGGGAGACAAACAAATGAGTCCCATTCTCTGGGGTAAAATAACAACAAAACTGTATGATTTTTGAATAAGGCAGAATCTCATATGAGAAAATGAAAGTTTATTAAGGAAATAATCATTAGGAAAAATGTTTCCCAAGTTATTAACAAAGTAGTAGTCTCTATCAGTGAAATGTTACAGCAGGCTCTTAATGGCTTGTGAGAGCTAATTGTGCATCTCTCTACTCAAATCTGAGTTCAATGACATCACATTGGTAGCCTGAAATAGGCCATGGTGGGGGTATTTACACCATGGAAATCAGCAAATGCTACAAATTACAGCTATTTCTGTAGAGTCAGCTGTTCAACATTTACCACTGTACCACTGCTGCATGATATGAAACAGTTCTTAGCAGAAAAATCAACATTTCAAAAGCAGTATAGTAAAAATCTCTTCACTAAAAAAATTAAGGAAAACAGTTTAGAAACATGCATATCAGCAAATTGAAGAAGAGAAAATAAAACAAATGAGGATAAGACAAACAAGGATCAAAGACAATGAAACATGAGGACGAAGTATAGCTATCAGATTTTATCTTACTTGGAAACAAAGACAAGGAAGCTAGATTTTTCACTGATAAGATGAACTAAGCCTTTTTAATAACAATTGATGTTTCAACTATGGACATTATGTTAGGAAACTATATATAAAGCACTGAGCACACATCCCTTAAATGTAATTGGAACTTCAGTTTAACATATGTATATATAATTTTCCTAACTCAACTGTGTGGTTTGAAATGTTTTCTTTATATTGCATACCCACAATCTTACCTCAGTGCTTAAACAAAACTATTAATAGTCTGAATTATCCAACTAATTGCATTCATTATCCTCTTTCCATTAGACCAATTGCCTCCTTATTTTTACCTTTAAGTTCATTTTAAATTATTTAGCTAGTTACTGCCATAGATGCTTAAATATGCCATCATGTCCGAACTTTCCATAGATAAGTGTCATGGAAAGTATGGTTTTCTATTTGGATATGATAGTGAATAGAGTCACTTGTTCACAGTCTTCCTCGTTTTTCATTCATTGGCTGATATATTGTGTAACCTACATATCTCTAAACCAAGATAGTTTTGGATAAAACTCAACTGAAATAACCTCAGAGACTAGCCCACTTGTCCTTCTTATTTTATTAAAGAATTCCTTCAGTATCTCCTGTGAGCTGAATGGCCAATATTGTACCCTTTGCCTCTTGGTCTCCTAGGATTATCATAAGACATGTTAGGTTAATGTCACCCCTCTTGTCCAGAGATGTTTCTTTATTGCTATGTGATATCACCATCATTTAATTGTAGGCAGGATGCAGGCAGACTCAGTCTGAATAATCTCAATAATCTGTTAGTGTAATAACTTGATTGCCAATAGAATCTACCCTGATTTACTTCTTTTCCCAATCTGTTTGGTCGAGGATTTTAATGACTCTAAATGAGTAAAAGGGGTTATTTTGAGAATGACTCATGAATCACAATATGGATAAAATTATATCCAGATTTACTAAAGTAATCAAATTAAACATATACAACTAATTGCAGACATCTCTAAGATAATTATTTAAATGAAAGTTGAGTTTTAACCACCAATCCCTCCTCACTAGGGAACTGATACTAGTTCATCAGCATGGAGGGTCAGGTCTACGTGGCAATGTGGTTCTCTTATCCTCTTGGTCTTGATAATCATACTCTTTTCTTCCAAAGTCCCGCAATATCTTTGATCCTGACAACTGAACCCCTTCTGCATTTTTTTCTGCGTTGCTTTGCATGTTTCAGGGGACTTTCAGTTCCCTGTGCAAGTGAATTCATGGCCTATATCTAAGAATGTAATTTGTTGTTCTTGCCGTAAAACCTATAATCTCATTTTTTTCCTTAGCTGCACCATAATGTAGTAGAAAAACATATGGGCTCAAGAACCAGACTTAGTTTCTCTATTCTCTTATGTCAGAAAATATACTCTCTTTTTAAATTGCTTTCAATTATAAAATATAATATTCATACAGAAAACTGCATAAGACATGAATGTACAACTCAGTGAAATATTACAAATATACATAACATACATACACTTGCAAAAACTGAATCCAAAAGTCAGAAAATTTGAATGGTATTATAATTGTTAATAAAATTCAATCTTTAATACCACATATACCAACAGAAAACACTAGACCCATGTAGCTTCACCAGTGAATTCTACTAATAATTTATACTGTTTTACAGTAAAGGGGGAAGTGGGGGAAGGAAAACACTTCACAACTGATTTTTGAGACCCATATAATATTGACACCCAAACTCAAAAGATCATTATAAGAAAAGAATATTACAGGAAAATCTTGCTCACAAACATAACAGTTAAAACCCTAAACAAAATATTAGCAGTTCATCATTATCTCAAAAACTCATTGGGGTTAGGCCAAGAAGGTAACATATTAACATTACAAAATAAGTCATTATAATTCATCATATTAAGAGAATGAAAAAGAAATATAACCATTTCAATAGATGTTTTAAAATTAAACACCCAATTATGATGAACTACTTTTGGGAAACTGGGAATAAAAGGAAATTTTATTAACTTGATAAAATATATCTACAAGCATTCTATAGTAGGCATCAGATTTAATGGTGAAATCTGAGAATTCTTCTTTGAAATAAAAAACATGACAAAGATGTTTACTCTTATAGCTTCATTTTTAACATTACACTGGTGGTCCTAGACAGTGCAACAGGGTAAGAAAAAGAAATTTAAAAATATAAAGATTGGAGAAGAATGAATAAATCTCTCATTATTCACAGAAGATATGATTATATATGTAGAAAGTCTATACAAAATTATGTTAATACATTATTAGAATTAAGAATTAATAAATTTGTTTAGCAAAATTGAAGGTCAGTTTGAAAATCAATTAAAACATCAATTAAAAATCAAGTATTTTGATTAAAAAGTGAACTATCTCTGATGTTCTTCCTACTCTTTCAGTCTAAAAATATACTCTGATTACAGGAGGCAACCAAGAGGAAGAACCTATTCCACTTAGGTCTGTTAGCTGTGGAGGGCTGAATAAAAGCTACTTCCCCACATTTTCTTGCAATTAATTCTTCCTCCATATATCCAACATTTAAAAAATTGCCTATCATATATCAGGCTCTATCTTTACCTTTAAATTGCTCACAACAAAATAAAGACTAGCACACATGGCTTACTAGAAGATAATGTGTAGAGTGAACAAGAGTATTTGTGTGGAAACAAGACATAGAGGTGGAAGTAATTTGCTCTGTCAGAGGATTTTAGAAAAGAGTTCAGAGCAGGCAATGTTTGTGTTGGTCCTTGAATAACTTTGTAAGGATTTACCAATTCAAAGAAGGACAGAGGAAACAGAAGTCAGAGGAAACAGAATAAATAAAGGTGTAAGAGTTTGAAAATACTTGGCATATCTGGGAAGCAATATAAAAGCTAAGAGTAGTTAGTAGAGCCTTTGCTTGGTTGATGGATACATCTGTCCCCATGTACCTGTTATATTTTGCATAATCTCTTTTTTCTTTTTGTTCTGAATCCTGAAAAATAGTTTATTGTCATGTCTCATAAGTACAAAGTGAGTTTTAAAACTCTTACTCAGGCTTCTCCAAGGGTACCCTTGCCTGTTTCCGTAAATGCATCTTAGCCAACTAAAATTATTTTTGATTATTTAAATGATCTGATTCTAAAGAATCTGAAAATTATTTATTCACAACATAATAATGGACACAATTTTTATGGTTTTTCAAAATAGCTATTATACTTAGAATTCACATGGTATGTGCAACTTAAACATCTGAATCATATCGACATGGTATTGCAACTTTCTGCGAGAGATGTAGAAAAATAAAGATCACTGTCACTGAGTCCGAAAATGTATATAAAGAGTCTCTGTAAGTAATGGTTGCAGTTAAGCTTTAGATATAATAAACCAGGATGAGAGTTCATATGTCAAGAGGTTGTGTTAAAGTAATCTAGTGTATCTTACAGTTCTATTATTACTTGGAATTGTTCAACAAAGATGGCATGATAGGTGTGTGATATTTCCTACATCTGCATCTGTTTTATCTTATTGTAACTTTTGCATGCACAAGTTCTCTGGTTTGCATAAATTACTTCCTTATTTATCTTTTAATAGCTCTTACTAACATTGATTAGCTTCAATGCCAGCGTTTTTGTTGCATCTTACTGGCCAAACGAAATATATAACACAGCTTTACTATATATTCTTGTTTTTTGCTCCAAATTTATAAAATATGACTATTTGTTTAATATTTTATTACGCTGAGTTATTAGATTTTACTGATAATGACCAGTACTCATAAATATTTATTAAATAGATGCTTCAATCAGATGTTTTTAGTGCTTGTAATTGTGAGTGATTAAATCAACAAACTCTTCTACAAAAGACAACTCAATTCTGTGGTCCCTCTATACAAGGTTTTAATTTTATGAAAACAGACTCTAAATGCTGTTTGCCTTCTTGCCAACTGAGAGTATTAGCCATTGCCTTCTCAGCAGAGCTACTGGAGAAAAAAATAAAGAACCTGTATTGAGAACTTTCTGAATCCAGCTCTGTCTGTGTGTATATCCTCAAAATGAAACAAATTGGGGCAATTTACTGAGGGTTAAATCCTCTAAATGACATTCACCTAAAACAGGCAGGGAAATGGCTTGGGAGGCTTAAATGATCAATGTAATTGCCTTAATTCTCTAGGTTGCTTTCATAAGTAGACACAATTTTACCGTTTCTCACTGACGATTCCAAATTGAAGATTTAGGGTTGTTTGTATTTTTACTCTCAACACCCTGAATCAAGTTTACTTTCTGCATAACTCAGGTCTTAAAAGTAGCCCACAGACCTATTGCAAGAGCATTCCAGAAGGGAGGTTTTTACATTAATCATCTGCCTGTAGCTTTCCTTCCAGTAGCTAGCACCTTTCATTTTGTCAGCATTTTTACCCTGAAGTTGCAGGAAAGCTTTTTTAAGAACTAAATATGCTGCTATTACCGTGTGCCTTTGTTTTTGAATATTCGAACACAGAGTGATATTTCAGAACATTTTATTAGCAAAATCTACCTGATTTCTATTAAAATTTTTCTGTGCACTCGGAGAAAGAAGTGAAAGGAAAGATTATTTATGAGCAAGGTAGCTCAACCCTGTCTAATTCTTGAGTAAGAGGTTTCCAAGTAACCTTCCGTTTATGATTCAGGAGTTCCTCTGAGTTAAGAGGGTGTTACTAGGATAACATATTATTGAAGATTCTACCTGAAATACTAGATTTTTTAAAAAATGACTCTTAACAAGTTTTAAGAGTTTAAGATTTCAGAACCTTTCACTGACACTTTTTTTTTGCCCCTCTCACCAAACTTTATTGCAAATAAACCTTTTCATGTTTTAAAGGTTTTTCTTTGGCAGCTAAGAAAAACACTCTGGAAAGTTATATTTAGTGAATTTACCCATGTATAAATATCCCTGAGCTAGTTTGTTATCCTATGGCATCTGGAAGAAAGGTGCTATTGTTTTAGATTCCATGATTGAAGTATGGGATAATCAATTCAGAGAGACCCTGGGGGGAAGATTCACTTGCATATGCTGTGGAAACTTGGAATCCCTGAGTTTTTTTGTTTTCTTCTACAGATGAAGAGACATAGATGAGTTCATGCTTTAGTACATTTAGCGACATAGGTTCCCATTCTAGCCATATAATAGTTTGGCTATCAGTTAATATTTGAGACTACTCATTTTAAATTTTCTAAGAAAGCGTTGTTGTTAATTCCTTTTTACTATTACTGGCCTTGCTTTCTGGATCACAGTAGCTGGGCAGCTATTTTGATTGCAAGCGCTCTGGATATGCATTTTCTGCAGCTACACACCAAGCCACATCACCAAGGTATTCCCAGGGATGCATCATCAGACTTAGTTTGGCCAAAACACTCCATAAATTATTTAAAGCTCCTTTCATTTCTTGCAAAGTAATGTTTGCTGGACTTCCCCATGAAAAATCAGTGTAATTCCAGAAGATCATGGTAGATTTGCAAGACAGGAATTTGTCCTGTGCTTCCACCATAGGTGTGACTACAGATGTAGAAGTTAAATGAAAATGTATAGTTATTTTACTTTTGGTTTTATTTGGACATTTTCTGTACTACTTATTCAGTAGCAGTTGAATAAGAGCAGCTATGTCTCATGGCTTTCTACTGTGAAGTGTCCAAAAGTATAAGATAATTAGATGTAAAAACACTGCAGAAGTATGGATAATAGACTGCCCACCTCCCCTCTACTGCAACTTCCCTGAGGTTTCGTTTGCAGGGCCCAGCTGCATATACAGACATGATGGAATTTGGTTTGTAAGGAACCTACAAAAATTACACAAATAACTCAGATGTTTAATGAATAATACACAGACATGCACCTGCTTCAGCGACTTCATAGATTAGTCTTGTGACCAATAGAAAAGCCCCTTGGAATTCAATTACCTTGCTGCAAGACAGAAAATAAAACTGGCTACACTTTTGGAACTGATATCGGCACAATGTTAACTAGCTCTTGGAGCAAGCTTTTCTTTTTAGGTTGTTTCAGTTTGGTTTGCTTTTGTCCGGCTTCCTGTAAAGTGATAATATTCTGCTCATATTCTTATCTACTGTTCTTGCAGTTGGAGCCGCTCACAGACGATGTTCTCCACCAGACTCCGAATACGAATGCTGTTATTTCCTTACAGAAGATCATTGAAATTCAAAGTATGTCTTTAAAGTTTTTTATTAATTTCTAATAAGATATATAATTAAACTTATATTAAATATAATTAGACTCACATTGAGAATTAGAGCACGTGAGAAATATATTTGATTTTCTCAAATATGAGGAATATATTTGAAGTAATTATAATTTGCACATATTATGTATTCATACCTAAATGTGTTCTTGCCTTGCTCTTAACATGGTAATCTTATTTTACACTGATAAAATTCAGAGGCTCCAGATTTACAATCTTGTTTTTCTCATATTTTTCAAAAGTGTTTGAATTTTTTTTCCATTACTACCACTAAGTATCTACTCAGAACAATGAAAATAACATAGAAGTTATGATTTTATTGTTCAGTCTTAACTGAGGTAAGCTATCTCCTCATGATATTGGAATTCAGCAATCATTTACTGGTTTTAAATTTGTCAAGAGAGGGAAAAGTTCATGAGGAAAGTCTATTAAAAAAACTAACAAAAAAGGAAAGTTAGAACCTTTTTTTTTTACTATTCATTTCATTTCACACTGCTGTTACTTTATGAAGAACTATTCTTTTTAGATGATAACACACATCAGCGTTCACACACATGAGCGCGCGCGCACACACACACACTCTGAAAGCAAGCACAAATTAACCTGACAGTTAGCATGAACAGGAAAACCAGACGGCAAAACTAAGTGTGAAGGAAGCTCAGGAAAACCCTTAGCTTTGCTAATCTCCCGTAGAAACAATTTTTAAACACCAGGGGAGAAGCCACCTTCCAGCTCTCTGAGTCCCTGTCTTTGCTTGCTCAGTAGTAATTTGGAGATACAGGTGTGGTTGGGGTTTTATATTATTTTTTCATCTGGTACTTATTTATCCAATCTAATGCCTCGTTAAGGTCATCAATATAAAAATATCTACTTTTGAAACATATGGTTATTTTTTTCTGAGTATTCCCTTGCCAATATACACACTATTAAAAATCATTATTGCATGTATATTCTGATCACATCCTTTTCAGTAAGCATTCTTAAGTATGTATTACATGTTGATGCATCATAACTTGAGCACTTAAAAGGCAAGGCACAGAGGTTATGGAGAAGAATAAGGCAAAGTCTCTAGCATCACGGAGTTTACAGTCCAGTGAGTGAGAAACACTGAAATAGATTATTTCGATAGAAGTCACAGGGTGCCCTGAGATCATACACAAGGAGCATTCATTTTCTTAAGTCCCTTCTAGCCAGCATGAGAAGTCCTGGAGAGTGAGGAAGGTTCAAGGAAGGCTTAAGGAAGGCTTCTTGGCAGTAATAGGGCCTGAGCTTAGTCTTAAGGACTGAACAGGATTTTGGCCAGATGAAGAGTGAATGTTTTGAAGGAAATGACAGAAGCAAAAGACTCAATTTTCACATAGGTGTAAAAATTCATGGTTTGTATATATCTTTAGAAAACATACTACTATTGTCTTTTGCATTGGATCTAATTTCCCAGTAATGATTTTCCACTGCATGATTTTTTTCCTTTCACCACTGACTTTTTTCAAGTGACTTGTGTAGTCTTCTTTAGCCAAACAAACCTGTTTGACTCTTGAAAAGGATTCACGGTACTATCAAAATTTGCTGTGTAAGAATTCTGCCACTGTGGATTGTGAATCTCTGTCTTCTGCTCCAAAATGCATTTTAAACACTCAACACTGACCAATTCTCGCATTCAAAAATCTATTTCCTCCTAAACTCCTGTTGAAGATCCCACCCAGAGCTTGTTAATCCAGTACTTCCATAAACTCTCAGCACTAAGATGTAGATTTTAATTAGTGGTATTTTTATTTAAAATTTTTCTGTTATTTGAGTTTTTGTGTATTTTATGGTCTGTTAGTCCTGGTTCCTTATTTATATGAGAATCCTCAGGAGGATGGAACCCTGTCTTCTCACTCCTACTTGTACAAACAGAAAGGGTTGGCAGCGGGGACGAGGTTTGAAGTACATGGGAGCCTGAGAATTGAGAGTTGGCAGATTCGAGCAAGAATGATTTGAATAACTCGTCAAAGCTCTAGGGAACCAAAATTTGCACAAAAGGGAGCTTCTGAAGAATTCCTCCTTCTGAGTCATGAGGACATGGTGTGGTATGGTGGGTACCGCTGTTGGCTACTCAGCAACTATGCCTTCCTCACTTCTGAAAAGGAGCCTGGTTTTACTCATGCGTCCTTGCCGCCAGGTGCCATACAACTCAGGGGAAGATGAACTTACACCCAGCTCCAGGGAGCTGTCTCAGTCTAAGGCTGAGCTTGTCTACTCATTTAACAGTGACTGGCTAAGGAATGGGTACCTGACCCAATTCTGGCCAGTGAGAATCAGGGCTGGCTTCAAGGACTTTCAACCAGCAAGGTCACATAGGCCCCACACTTTGAAGGGCACTATGCATGATTTAATGCTCTTACTCTTGGTGCCTTGAAATTCTCACTGAGTTTTTGGACAAGGAGTCCACATTTCATTTTGCAGTGAACCCTACAAATTATGAAGCCAGTCCTGATGAAAAGCAAGGTGCAGGTGATGGGAATAAATATTTACCAAGGAAGACTGAGAGTAGCATCACCACAAAGAGAGCCCAAATTGTGGTTGAGAAGGAACTGAACAGTGGGTTGAGGTTGTAAAAAGAAAAACATGATGAGAGTGATCTCTCACCATTTGGAACATGGGGTGAAAATTAGTACAGAGAATGTGGTTCAGTACTGTGGCTTTGACCACTGTGAAATACATTTTTTATATGATTCTTTGAATTGTGTGTCTCTGGGGCTAGCTACTCTTCTGGACTAAAGGAACAGAAAGAGGCTGTCTAAAGTCCATAAAGCAATTTTTAAAAAGTGCTATTTCAGAGTAGCAAACTTCATAATGGCTTGGAAAATCAAAATTATGGGTGCCGTGACTTAGCAAACAATGCTATATTTCCTTAAAACCTATAAAATTGTTCTCTTAATTTTACTTTTCTCTGTTTTATAACACACTTCCACTTCAAGTGCTAAAGGCTTTATCGGGCTCCCCATTTCACCTTTGTGGGGAAAGTCATGAGGACTCACTAAAAATTTGTGGATCTCAGTGCAAGATGAAAATGTATGAATGCTTCCTTGTTAAAAAAAAGCCTCCAGAGCATTAAACCAAGCATGAGGGCCCTTCTGAATATGGCCCTTTGCAACTGCACAGATTGCCTGTTTATAAAGCCTGCCTTGAAGGTAGCCTTTGTTTAACAGGAGAACCTCCTCAGTATCTCACAGGTGCCCCCTTTTAACTTTAGGAGGTGTTCGAATTTCAGCTTGCCTCCTAGCCCAGGTTCTAAAGGATTCTTTTTTGCTAGGGTTTGGGACTACAGGATCAGAAAACTATGTAAATGTCGAAAAGCAGGCCTTGTAGCATGTGGGAAACATTCAGGCAAGTTCCTAGATAGCCTTGTCCCAAGGCAGACGGCAAGGTGCTGACAGGCCTTATGTGAATTTTTCTTTGAGAACCGAGCCCCCCAGCTGAGGGTATGCAGGTGCTGGAGGCTGTGATTAGCATTGGCCCTTTGCCTGGCCACATGTACGTGAGTATTTTGTAGCAGGATCATCCCTATTGTCCTGTCCTTGTTTATGTTACTCATTTAGCTGAGAGAAAAAAAGGCCTTACAAGGCAACAGCAGAGCAGCCATTTCTCCTGACAGGTAACCACCTCCCCCTGCTGCCCCCTGATAGGTCAGAGTCTGGTTTCATCTTAAGATGGTGGATGCATACAAAGATCAACTGTCTCTGAAATGACAAAAGGGAAGTACGGTCAAGGAGCTTCATGCCTGCACATGCTGTTTACTCTGCTGCAGAGTCTTCTGCCTCATCCCTATTAAGTTTTCAAGACAGCTCAGATAGCATGTCTTTTGGGAGGCCATCTACTCCATCCATCCCTATGCTAGATTAGGTGCAGTTCCTGGATGTTTTCATGGCAGAGATTGTTTTTGCTGATGTTCTTTGTTTTCAATTGCTGTATCCTTTATCTGGCATGTAGCAGGTTCTCTGCTACATTTGTTGAATGAATGAATCAGCCAGTAGGTCAATGTTTGCCACACTTTTTTTTTTCTTAGCCCAGATTGACTTTTTAATTAACCTAAAATTATACTCCTTGGCTAGCTTATGCAGAACAAGAGATTAAGAAATTCAGGCAAAATATATATGAGAGCCCATTTCTTCTCTCTCGTCCACAACCCACAATGATGAGTCATTTCTAAGTCAGGGAGAACAGGAATTGCTTGCGAGCTACCACTTCCATCACTAAGCTTGGAGGTGGCAGTTCTAAGAGCTGAGTCTGGTGATTGGCTGGCCATCTGTAATCACCAACAAGCAGTGTCAGGTAAAGTCAGCCCAGAGTAGAATAAAGGACCCTTGTATGTGTATATCCTTTCCTGAAACCCATCCTAACAACTTAAGAGTCCACTGAACTCTTACCTTCTACATAGACTCTTACCGTCATACATTTGGGAACATCATTTTTTACACCAGTCCTTGGCAATGATAACATTTTCACTGATTTTGAAGGGAAGAATCATGAAGTGAGTTTTCCATAAAACTAAATTTATTTAGTTTGAAAGACTATAATTTTAAGTTCTAAAAACATACAATGAATGATACTGATACTGATCTGTGAAACCTCAAAATATGAAAACCACAAGTATATAGTCATGGTTTCCTTTTATTCATTTAAGTTTTTTTTATTAAGAAGAGTACTCCTTTTAAGTGTCAACCAGTTTTATAGACCTGCATGATAATAGTGATAATTATAGTATCTTTTGATTTGTGGATCAGAAATTGTATATGTTCAAAAGGAGTTGAGGATTCTTTTAAAATTTTTCTGCAACCCTCCAACAGTTTGCAGCTCATAAGTTGAAAAACACTAGGGTAGAGGATTTTAAAATAATACGAATTTAACTATGATCTTCCCATCCACTCACCAGCCATGTGACAATGAGCAAGCCACTTAACTTCCCAGAGGAGGGACATGGCATATCACCACACTGCTTTTCTAAGGTGGCTGCTATGGCAACAAAATGGCAAATCAGAAGCAGAATCATAAGAGAACAGTAGGAAGTTTTTCCTTTTACCCCCAGTTTTCATTTTATTCCCACTCTAGGAATTTTCTCTTGTTTAGTGGATTGCGATCTCCTTAGAATTCCTTATTATGCCAACCACAGCAAACTGGTGACATAAGTCATAATGAGGAAAGGACAGTATTTGCAATGTCACTCTGTGTTCTGTCAAACTTGTATATAAATGGAGGAACATCATGTCTCCTGCATATAAAACTTGCCAGTATGGCTAAATTTCTCTTTTTTTTTTTAAAGCTTACCCACACAGAGGAGAAACACACTCACAAACAGAGCAATATTTAGGGCTGTGAGAATTTAATTTATGGTCCTCTGAATTTATCCAACTTTTGAGGCCACTGTCAAAAGGGATCTGACTTTCTCATTGCAGGAGAATACCCCATGTGACTATGTAACTGACTACAAGGCAGTCAGCTGTCCACATGGTTCAGGCAGCTGCAATGGGCAGAACACACCCTTTCACTCATTCTAAAGAAATAAAAATGAAATCAGATTTTCTCTGGGAGATCAGAGGCAAGTACAGTTGATACCTTCTCCCTGTCAGAACTCTGCTTCATTTATGTTTAGTGTATGTGTTACTGAGGGAATTAGGTCTCCTCCTCTTTCCTTCTTGTTATCCTTTCCTTCTTCTCCTTCTCCCCCTCTTCCTCAGTTTCCTCCTCTTATTATTATATCATTATATCCACTGTCCCAGAAACTACCCTTAGAAAGAACAATTGATGTTGGCAAAGGAATGCTAATCTTCTTGATTCATTTCTGCTGTATTTCCAGTGGCGATAATTGCTGGTGAAAGTAAAATACACTCTTGATGCTGTATTAGTGGATAATCAGACAAAGTGCTAGCCAGTTCTCTTGGCTATTAAGAGATCTGGACAGTAATTAATGAAAAAAGCTGTTAAAGTAAGATAAAACTTGCTCTAAAGATGACAACCATCTTCTTTTATGTGAAATACCATTCAGCCATCTCCTCCCATTACTTGAATAACCTCTACCTACCCCCTTCCCAAGGAGAAAGGTCATTTACATTAGATAATCCAGGAGAAAATCAGATTGTTTCTAAGCTAAAAAGAATTTGTATAAAATATCTTGTGAGGAAATTGTCCAGAGTTTTGAGCTCATGGGACTATGCACATAGATTAAAGGGTGGTTTGCCCAGATAGCAACATGCACTGCATAAATCATTTCACGAACACTCTCGCTTCTTGACTCCACACCCAAATGCTAACCCACACTCCGTTTTTCTTCTCTCTTTTTGTTCCTTCTTATTTCATTTTGATTTTCTACTTTTGTTTCTTATCTTTCTGTCTTTCTCTCGCTCCTCCATCTCCCAGGGGAGAACAAGAGGTTGAAAAGGGGCTTTTAACTCATAATGATTTAATGATTTATTTCAAGCAGGGAAGGAATATGATCAAACCTGTATTTCAAAAGGTCACTCTGCCTTCAGTAAGGACAGACAATTTTGCAGGGCTTATTGCCAGTGTGAGCTGTTTAATTCAGAAGTAGAGTTGGCTTGGTATGGTTATGAACAGGCATGGAGAGGATTAATGATTCCTAAGTTTCAGGCTTGGACAACTGAGTAGGTAGTGGTGTCACCTCCTGTGATAGAGAGCAGCAGAGGAAGAAAAGTGTGAAAGGAAAGATGAATATTAGACTTCAGAAAAAGAAACTGCTGATTGAAAGGCATGAAATTTGGGGGACCATCTTAAATACCAGTTTTTCTCTTCAGTGAAGTTACGGAGGGACTTTGGGGACTTTGGATGGAATTATTTACACAATGCAAGCCCTGTAAGCTGTTAGCAAATAATAGAATAACCATTACTGAGTGTTTCCAGTGTGCTAGGCACTGTTCTAAGCACTCTTATTGATATAAATTAACTCATTTAATCTTATCAACAACCCTGAGGTAGGTACTATTTTCATTCTTTTTTAGGTTAAATAACTTTCCAAGGTCACAGTTAATAAATGGACAAAGGCAAGCTCATAAGTCAAGCAGTCTAGCCCCAAAGTCTATGGTCTTCATCATTATGCTATTCTAAAGCTCACAAATAAATTCATTCCTTTTGCAGTTTTGGGGTGCACTTTTTCCTATTTCATCCCAAAGTGACAGGCTTAGGGAAAAAAATCAATTAAACTGAAGATTTGAGGTTTTGGAAGTTCTGGTTAATCAGGGTTTAGCCACAGTCAGTTCCAGAAGGGCAATGCCTAACTTCAAGGAGCTGTAGAGCTATGAATCCACTTTTGGAGCCCTTGTAAACTTGCAGAATACATCTAATCACAAAAAAATGCAAGGGTTGGCAGAATTTCAAATCCCTGCCCTGTTGAGTTTAGAACCCTGACTGTTGTCAGGTGTGAGCTGCTATTTGTCATAGATGTTTTGGCTTTAGACAGAGGCCTTAACGTTGCAGCCTTGGGCCAGGCCAACCTTCATTGAAGAAAAGCAGCATTAGACATTTTCCCACTATTAACCCCGCCAGCCCTTGCTTGTATCAGAGCCAGGTCAGACTTGTACACATGGCTTTTTGAAAATTGATTGTGAACTTCTAATTAACCGTTCTCTTGAAATGTTGAGGCTCTGATTATTGTTTGGTGGAGCACTAATACTAGAGTGTCCCAGAATTAAAAGGTAGATCTGCCTTCTGCTTAGAGACTTGTCTGGGAATTTTTTTTTTTTAATTCCAACTGCATCTGTAATTATGAGTTTTCTTTCACTCACGTTTCTACTAAGACAGAACTAATCAGACCAAGAGTATAAATAAAACTACACGTTTCTCTAGGACTGAAACCTCTTTAAGAACAGAAATGCTTTATGAATATATACTCAGCTGTTAGCACCCAGATGCATTTCAGACACACGTGTGATACCATTCAGTGAGATAGGGTGTGCTAGAAGGTCAAGTTTGGGGGAAGGTCATTTGCTAGGTATTTATGTATACATTAAATCTATACATATACATATATATTATCTCTAGTCTCATGCAGCTCTGCAGTGCATAATTAGTTTCCTCATCTTGTTCATGAATAAATTGAGGCTTAACAAGTTTAGGTCACTTGTTGGAGGTGTTTCAAATAGTAACAGTAAAACTAACATTTGAACTCTGGTCTGGCTGTGCTACCAAATCCCACTTTCTTTCTGTTAAAGCACATGACCCTCCTGTTCCCACCTCATTTCACAGATGAGGACAGAGTTCTGCCAGACTTCTATTCCCAAGTAGCAGCAGAGACTCTAGAATAGACCTCTCCTAAAATGTAATAGCTTCTGCATACGGTTGAAAAAAAGTAGACTATTTTAATTCATTACTGGACTTGCTAGAATGTAAAGGACTATGAGGGAAAAAGAAAACATAAGCTGAAACTTAATAGGGAGCAGTAAGCAATAAGTAACAGAAAAGGGGAGAGTATTCCTGGGGCAGATGATGGTATCAGCACTGTAACTGCACAGAAAAGCCCAAGGTCTGCATCAAAGTTATGGATATGAATCTGATGGATACTAAAGCGGTTTTATCCTCCTCTTGGGTTCCAGAGGAAGCAAAAACAAATCTTTTCTGCAGGAAAGTATCCCTAATTTAGACCCTCAGTGTATGCAGAGATCAAATTCAACAAAACATGAGCTCAAGGAAATAAATACATACATATTTAAACAAATGAATAAAATCAAATGCACAAGGACACAGCCACTAGGGAAAGTCAGCAGAAAAGAGAAACAAGAGAAAATATACCTTATTTGTGGAGGGAGGGGCACTTATTTCAAGTGATGATAATAGATTACAAATACTCCTTTACTTGTACTCCACCATAAAACTCCGCAGTGCATGTCTCCTATGTCTCATTTATTGGTGAGGTTAACCTGGATCACTTGATTAAGGAGCTCTTCAGTGTAAAGTTACAATATTTCCCTTTGGAGTCAATAAATATGTTGGGAAGGTTCTTTGAGTCTAGGTAAATATGCTGTTTCTTCTCAAACTTTTACCTACAAATTTTAGCAGCCATCAGTGGCTCTTGCCTGCAAAAACTATTACTCTGGTATTCCAATGCTGATTTTCTATTTTCCTTATTCTGTCTACATTTATTTCTTAGAAATTATATGTAATGAGGAGCTGTCCTTTCTCTTCCATTTACTAATTTATTCATTATATATTTATATCAGTGTAGACTCACAGATATTTATTCTAGGAGTTATAATCCAATACTGTCATTATTTTGTTGTTTAAACTGTTCCAGCTTTAGTTATTCAGAGATCTTTCAGGCTGGCTCCTATATCCTTTTATAACATGGCTCCAGACAAATACACTCTAATATTCCAATCTCACAAAATCTTTGACCCCCTTCCTCTTCATTAAACCAAGGTAGGTCCGGTATTTCTAATGCTGCTGTTTCTTGTACTTCTTAAACATTTCATTTATCCAACCAATTACTTCTGGCCCCATCGCCACTGTCCCAAATTAGGCTTCCATCATCTTTCTCCTGGATTATTTCTATATCCAACAAAGTGGTCTACCCATATCCAATCTTGTTTTCTCCACTTCTTTTTTTTTCTCTGAAGTTCTGTCAGAGTGATCTTTTACAAAATAAGGCATATTTGTCTCTGTACTCCCTTGCTTTAAGCCAGAGGTCAACAGATTTTCTCTGTACAGTGTTGGATAGTAAATACAAAAGGTTTTATGTTTCAACTGCTTGATTCTTCCATTGTAGCAAGGAAGCAGCTTTAGCCAATGCGTAATGAGCATGGCTGTGTTTTAGTGAAACAATATTTACCGAAACAGGGTGTGGGACCAATTTAATTTCTGAAAAGGGGAAAATCTGAAACAAGTGGTATCTGGATTGGACATTGAAATAATAGACATCAACCAAAATACCAATAGTAAGGGACACCTAAATTTCTGGCCTAGGAGGTAGAGGGAGAAATATTCAACATTGCTGCCACCTGGTACACCAAACAGGTGTGCTGTAGCCACAGCTTATAACATGCATGAAGCCACCAAGCTGTCACAAGGTGGGGTTTGGAGGAACATGTGGAATCAGAGATTAGGTGTGGATAAAATATGTTCAAGAAATAGAGAGGGAGCAGAATTTAGTGCTCAGTTTTTGTTTCCCAAGAAAGCTGATTATGAACATGTAACTTGCACAAAATGATTATCAGTATTCATGATTCGTCATGGGGACATGGTGGTGATATCATGAGTAACATGAACAGTGAAGACACATTGCTACCAAACCAGTAGTAGTATCTACTTTAAAATGTAATCATAATTAAAAATAAAATAAAAATAAAAACTCAGGGCACAGGGAACAATTTAACAAGTGCAGTTGCAGAAGGTGCATATAAGTATTACTCTTGAAGCATGACTTTTTATTTATATAGACTATGCTTCTAAATGTTTTTAATGAATTTTCAGTTTCAACTGTTTTTACCAAGCTCCAGAGTGAGGTAGTCATTTTTATTTGTTGACTCCACTAGAAGAGTATCTTGGTTAAAGACGCAGTGTCTTTAGGATGCTTCAAACAGAAAAATCAGTTAATTCTAATAATGGTTTGGTATTTTTCATTCATTTCATGGAATTAAACTAAAGCTTTTGGAAATAAATCTACCAGAGATAAATCATAGGGCATTATTGTGAATGCAGTTGTAAATTACAGTGAAAATCCAATACAGACAATAAAATCATTTGCTTTCATATTAATACACAAATTTAAATTTTGGTGGAGCATAGCTTAATCTTAAAGAGTAGGGATCCATTTGGCATTGATTATGGAGTACCAAGTTCCTTATTTTTTGTAAATAACTTAATAAAATATTAATTGAATAAAAAAGTATTTTAAATCCCTTTAAAAAACTCAACAGACCTGATATTCTACCAATGAAAGTTTACACTATTGTTCTCAAATTTTAAATTATCTTTATATAAACATAGAGTGAAGTACAGTTAAATGAAATACTAACTTTTCCAAATACAACTGATACGATGACAAAAATAACTTCTGCATGGCAGTACAAAATTTCTCCCTTTGCTTCTCATGATCAGTCATACTTCAGAAATTTTTGAGGTGATTATTCTACAAGGATATTGAACTATTTTGTAAATGAGTTTTCTGAACTTTGATTATATTTTATTAATCAGTTAGAATTCATTAATCAAAATATTCAATGAATGGACCTCTGGCCCCACCTATGGAGGAATAACTGTTATACGAATTTGTTGATCAGAAATGAAAGGAAACTGGAAAGACATACATATGGAACACTGGTTTTAGACACTAGACAGCAGGCAGTGGAGGCCTGTGATCCCAGCAGGAAACAAACAAGGAAAGAGAAACATGAAATACATACTACAATTGCTCGAGCTTACTGATGAGAGGCAATTTCTCGGCTGCAGCATAGGGAGACAATCCAGAGTCTAGTGATTTTTCTGAAGAAAAAGTGGTGAGAGTTTGAGGAGAATGATACTGGGATTTGTGAGACAGAATATCTGGGATGAAGTTACTGCACAGAGAAAGAACTCTGTGTATTTGTAAAGGGGTTTCCTTAAATTGTTGTCTTACTTATTTTTACATACATGATGTGAAACTCCAAAAGGCTGGGGAACTAACCAGTGGAAAACAGCTCACACGAAACTGGGAATAGTTTGTATTCCCACTAGCCATAGTGGAAAGACCATGTAATACACAGGGCATCATATAGAGACATCAGAATGGTTTCATCTTAATTATATGACTAAATTAGCTTTATACTAAAGCCTGCTGTGGAACTACATTAACAAAGAATACAAGCATCCTCAAAAGAATCATACTGATTGCAAGTAACTTAACTGCATGCCCAAAGCCCAAAGCTTTCAGAGAAAACAACAAAATTCAACAACCAAAAATGTTCTAATTAACAATGTCAGGCATCCAATTGAAAATCACCATGCATACAATGAAGTAGGAAAATATGACCTAGAAACACAAGACAAATTAATTAACAGAAACTGACTCAGTAATGCAAGGTACGATGACGAGAATGTTACTTCCAATGTGAAGAAGAAAGTGCAAACATAATGCAGAAAAAAATGAAAAAACTTTAAAACATGCAAATGGAAGTTTTAGAGATGAAAAATACAATATTTGAAATTTTAAAATTCTGTAGCTTGGAAGCATTAATGGCAGATTATACACTATAGACCAAAAAAAAAAAAAAAATGAAGTTGAAGAAGTAATAGAAACTACCTGAAGTGAGAGAAAAAGACTGAAAAAAAATGTATCAGTAATATATTGGACAACATCAGTAAGTCTAACATGCCTAAAATTGGAGTCCCAGAGAAGGCAGCACTGGAGGGAGGATTTGAAGAAATAATAGAAAAATGTTTTGTAGATTTGATGAAAACTACAAATCCACAGATCCAAGAAATTTAATCAGTCTCAAGCAGAATAAATATGAATAAAATCACACTTAGGAACATCCTAATGAATTCTTAAAAGAAACACAGAGAAAAGAAAAATCATATTATATACAAAGAAACAAAGATATAATAAGATAAAAAGATCTTTTGAATCTCCAAAGTATTAAGTGAAAGCAGCCAGATATTAGAGACTATATAAAATATGGTTCCATCCTAAGAAATTCTAGAAAAGGCAAAACTACAGTGGCAGAATTTCAGTGATTGTCAAGGGGCCAAGAAAGAGGGTAAGAAATGAACTCCAAAGGGAGGGTATAGCTCAGTGGTAGAGTGCGTGCCTAACATGCACAGGGTCCTGGGTTCAACCCCCACTTCCTCTGTTTAAATAAATAAATAAATAAATGAACCTAATTACCTCCCCTCCAAAAAACAGAACAAAGAAAAAGAAATGAACTCCAGAGAGCCAAAAGGAACTTTTGGGGTTGAAGAAAATATTATGTATGTGTGTGTAAAATTATTAATATGTAACATATAATATATATTAATATAATACCAATATATTAGTATGTAACATACTGATATATATTAATATATACTATCATTAATACTACATATTATTGTAGTGGTTATATGACTGCATACATTTATCAGCATGCATTATGATCTGCCCTTAAAATTGGTAAATTTTATTGACTATAAACTATACCTCAGTGAAGCTGATAAGGAATAGTCATGAAATGAAACAAAAATATAACCTTTAGAACTTTAAATAATCGCAATTACAGGAAACAGTGCTTGCAAGAAAATTTTTTTAAATTTGTCCTTACAAAAGCAAGAGAATTAAAGAAAAAAATTGATTAGGTGTTCAAACCATGTACAGGATTTGATTTTGAAAGTCTATAATTAGGCTTTCAAAGATGTGTATTTATTGATAGAATCATTGGTAAAACTCCTTAGCTGGATAAATTTATATTCTATTCTAGAATGTAATGAAATTGAGAAGTCGTATCGTTTTGCAGCATCTAAATTTTGTAAATAAATTTTGAAGTTATAAATGGAGAAGATTTTTTTCAGTATGGCTTATATAAAATATTTACCAAAGGTACTCTGAAAGGAGAAAAAAGACAATAGTCATGAATATATTTGATATGAAATATTTATTTCAGTATTTTAAAAATTGGAAGTAAAATAATTCCATATTTAGCAGATTATTGCTCTGAGCTTACCAGATAGCACTACACTTACAGAGACAGTATTTGGCAGCAAACTAAAGATACCACAATTTAAAGTTTATTAAATCTAAAATTCTGCTTTTAAGATTTCAGGCAACAGTGTGAGAAAGTCTAAAATATTGAGATCACATTGAAATGAAGAATACATTCTTCATAAAATACCAGTGATACTCTTTTAACAGTGGGATAAATGACCACAAAACTCATGAACATTTACCAAAAATCATAATTCTACTTATTTTCTCATGTTTAGATAATCAATTTAAAATTTGGTTATTGTGCTTTGGCATACATGAATTATGCTATTTTTATTTTTTTAGAATGAATTTCAGTTCTGAAAATAATTTCTGAATAGTACTATTTTATTGGCCCATTGATAAAAATAATTTTGGGGAGAGGTAGGGGGGAGATAATTAGGTTTTATTATTTATTTTTAGAGGAGGTGCTGGGGATTGAACCCAGGACCCCATGCATGCTAAGCATGTGCTCTACTACTTGAGCTGTACCCTCCCCATAAAAATAATTTTTGACCAATATATGAATATTTCTTTAAATATAATTTTTATTTTTAGTCCTATTTTAACCTCAAAGTTGCCCCAATGTGGATAAAAAATCACCTGGTCACTCTATTTATACACCAATATTTAGTACATCTTTATTTTTGCATACATACTAAGTCTATATTTTTGCTTTGGATCCCCCAAAAGTTCTCCACTTAGCTAAAAATTGTATCTTAATGAGCCTGAAAGACAGACCACATTGTGGAACTCCTGGACTGCCAGTGGGAGTGTCTACTCTTGTCTGAGGTTTCATTATTCTGAAAGTGGGGAGCAAAATTCTTAGACTTGTGCTTTAGAAAGACACTCTTCTAGCAATATGGGTGATAGAATTGAATGAGAATAGACAAGGAGAATGCAGAAAATAATTTCTTGAAGTGTTAATAAGCTCTCTGCTCTGGAGAATCCATGAACCTAGGCCCCTTTCAAGTCCAAGGTGTTATCTCTAAAGTTGAAAGGATATAGGAAGAGGTTTAGGCCAGTAGCACCTTCTTTTCCTGTGGGAACATGGTATGTAATGACAAAAGGGGACATCATTCAAATGGGAAGAACAGATCTGAGAAGTGACTCTCAGGCTCTCAATGGTGATGGAAGGGGGCGGTTTCTGGGGTCAGGAGGTTTTCAGAGTGTCAGAGGGCTTTGGTTGGGAAAACTCCTGGTAGATGGGTTATTTCTAACACAGACTTTCATTTGTCAACACACACCTATTTTTTTCCAAATTGCTCATTACCAAGAAAAATCTGGTTTATGCTGAAGTCTGATTACACAGTACCTTCAAGATACCTTCTCATGGCTCCTATCTGACCCAGTGACACTCCATCTATGTTCCTCACCTCTAACTCTTGACTGTCTGCATTCTGTTATCTAGTTTTTAACTTTATTTTAGAATCATTCTTTGCTTTACAGGACAAAAAAAAAGAAAGAAAGAAAGAAAATACTGAAAGCCAAGTAGTCCCCCTCAAAAAAGTGCCGAAAAGTGAGATTTACAGAGAGGGAAAAATGAATAAGGATAGAAGATATGACCTAAGAGGGAGTATATGTGTCCAGTTTTAATAGAAAACCCCTCTTTTGCCAGTTTTATTGCCTTAGGAGAGCAACACAGTGGTGGCTGGTTACTAATATTTTACTTTATAAATAGCAGCTCCTGAAAACTCTTGCAGTAAACCTTGATTCATTTCTCTTATGTGCTAATGGGGATATTATTCCCGTGCCAACAGATACGATTTTTATTGCACATGTATTTCTGTAGGGGGAAAAGAAAACCTACCCATCATGTGAAAATATAACCCATAAATTGTGGGATTTGAATTGGCTGTATATTGCACAGTCCTGCTATACCGACTTCCATTTTAATTATTCTCCTTTACAGAGATAGTGGTCTATAAATGCATTATCAATGTAGAATGTTCCCCTTGTTTTTATAGGCTTTACCAGAGGCCATATTGAATTTAACGTTATGAGTTATTTCTGAGTAAGGAACCTCATACATTTGGATAAAAGCCAAGCTTTTTAACATTTAATCTTAATTTAGCAGGATATTTTATACACATTAAACTTTATTAAAAAGGGCTCAGCTATTTAAATCTTTCTCACTAACATACAAAAGGGCTGAACTTTGGAGAATCATTGTTAGTCATTTTCCTGAAAGATTGTTATTAATGATTGTCTTTCTGTCCTGATTGTGTTTGGGGAGTAAAGAGATTTGTTTTGTCTATGACCAAGAGCTCTCTTCTTGAGGAAAAAACTACAGTGCTTGAAAATTAAAGCCCTTGGTTATTCTAGCTGTGCCGTATTATCTAAAAGCAAGTGTTTGCTGACCTCTTCAAGGATTTGTAGGCTCAAAGAAAAATAAAATTTTCTGCCATAACAAATTTATTCTAACATCCAAGAGTGATATGTAATATAAGATCAGAAGAATCACAATCACTGAGAAGTAGGTAGGAAGAGACCTTTCATTATCATCAGTCCCACCGCTATCATTTTATAAATGTGGACATTGTGCCCCAGAGTGATCCAAATTTCTTCTCTGGGATTGGCTGTGAGGTTTCCAATCTATAAATCTTGACTTTGACCTCAGGGCTCCATCTTATGGATTCCTTATTCTTAATCTCCAGTGAGCAGTTGTCTCCAGTTTTGTGGTAGCTTCATCAGGGACGCACCTGATATTCAGGTGCTTGCAGTAGACTGTGAGAAATGAAGGTAATGAGCAGTGAAGAGTAGGAAGAACTAGTCTCAACATGGTTGTCTTAGCAAGTACAATCACCCGATGCCATAAAATCAATAAAAGGTGAAGCAACTGAGTCACATATCTAAGGAACAAGAGTAACTTGTTCCTTTGGTAAAGTTAATTTCTTCAGTAAAGTGAATGTGTGTGTGTGTGTGTGTGTGTGTGTGTGTGTGCGCGCGCGCGCATGCGTGTGTGTATATATATATATATATATATTCTTTTGCAATGTGCATAATTCTTTTAAGTTGAGATTTCCACATATTTAGTCTATTTTCGTATTTTTGGGTGTAGTAGGAGTATATTAGAGGAGGACCACATAGAGGAGGACACCAGATTTCAGAGAAGGAGACATTCTGGAGTCAGACAGTCCTGGGTGAGGCTTTAGCTCCTCTACTTGTTACCATGTGACCATAGAAAAAATTACCTAACATTGCCTACATAATTATCATGAGGATTAAATAAAATTATAAATGATAAATGTGAAAATACCTAGCACAGTTGCTGGCACATTTTGGGAACTCAGTAATGCTAGTGTCCTTTTCCTGTAGTTTATAACAATTTAACCCATAAACCACCTGTTGTTTGTCAGAGACCCCATATGAGTCACCTTAGAAAGGAAATGATGACATCCAGAATTGCCAGTTTTGTGAACATCATGTGGTAAAATAATGATTAATAATAATATTTTATGAAACTCATTACAACTGAATGCATTTATAGATGAAATATAACATTTCCAACTTGGGTAAGATTATAATGACGTTCTGATCTAGAGAAATTAGGGTCTTGGAATGGAACTGTCAATTTAGGGTCATCTTTCAAAGTTGAGAGAGGTAGGGGGCTACTAAAGAAAAAGCCAAGATAGATTTCCATTGCTCACCTCCTAAGCCTCTCTGTAGTCCATCTCTTCATTTTTGTTGTCACTTCCTTTTAGCTCAGACATCATCATTTCCTGCCTGGACTTTGGCCAAGATGTAAAACTGGTTTTCCTCCCACCACTCTCATCACCTTCCAATCCATCATCCATGATTGATCTCTCCAGAGGGATCTTTGAAAAACTTAAACCTGATTCTCTGTCTCTTCTTAAAATGGCCCCTTATCATCCCACAGGTTGAAGGCCAAGATCATTGCCATGTTATTCAAGATTGTGTGTTAATTAGCCCATGCCTACCATAGTAATCTCATTCATTACACTCCAGGCTTTGCCTACATTCTAGTTGTGCCTGGCAGTGGACTCTGTACCCCAGTAAACAACAGAGACTTGAGTCTCTGCACATTTGTATGCACAATTTCCTCTTCCAGGGATACCTCACCACCGCCATCTCCCTCTGTTTCAGCCTAACTTCTGATGGTCTTTCAAATACTCAGTCAAGTGTTATTTTTTCTGGCAATTCTTCTCTCGCCTTCCTGGCATCAAAAGTTATGTTCTACTTAGTTCCTCTTCAGGAGCATGTGGGTGGGCCTTTTCCACACAGAATTGTCATTGCTTGTTAACTAAAAAGTCTTTCTCAACTAGACCATAAATTTCTTGGTGTCAGGGAAGCATCTTTGTGTCCTCAACATCTGGCACAGCCGTGGCTTTCGAAAAATGTTACTTTGTGGGTTCATTCAGTTAGAATTGCTATCATGTGGTCCAACTTCAAAGCTTTATGATTCTGACTTTGGTCAGACTAGGTGATCTCAATATGTAAAGTAGAAGCAGTGCACAGCTGTGTCAGAAGGTTCTACTGACATGGCGAGTGGAGGGGAGACTGAGTCTCCTCCCCTAACATGACAAGACTTTTATTCCTTTCTGAAACAGTGAGATAAGGAAAGGCCAATCATAAAATGTTAGAACTGGAAGGGATCGGAGGGCATCCCAGCTGTTTTGAGAAGCATAAATAAAGTACCAAAGAGCCTTGCCAGCATGACAGGATGGTTAGTTGCAGAGCTGGGTCTAGCACCCAGTTACTCTCAGTCCGGTAGTCACCCATTTGCCTTTTCCACTCCAGCAGAATTTTTATTTATTTATTATTTATTTTTGTAAGTAAGCTAACTTTGCATGCTAACTTCGCACTTAATTGGTCAGGCTGCCGAGATACTTCTAACCTGGTGAGTCTTGTCAGCAGCTAGAGAGATGCTCCTGCTTTGATTTGAGGCTGTTGAATACTTGACAAAAAAACAGCTTAGGGGCTGTAGGAAGACTGTTGACTCTGCTCTTTCATGTTTATCCCACAGGCATATTCTCATGAAATGACCTCCTATTTTCCTCTCATTCTCCTTCCCTGCCTCAAAAAAAAGAAACATCCGTATAACATATGGAAGGGTTCCAACATCAGCCAATACATATATTAAAGTTTTAAATCAGTTATTGTTCTAGTACACACCCTGGGGCTGAGAAAGAAAGGACATCCAGGACTAACAAACCTGATTGTTCTGGCAAAGTTGCCATTCGATTCATGCTGGCATTTCTGGGCTTTTCTTTTCCTCTAATATTCCAACCTCAGTTTTGTTTTGTTTTGTTTTTTAAGTTAATGGCTCAAGTAGCAATTTTTAATGTTACTATTTCATTCAGTTTCTCCATGAAACTTCTACCTCCCAGTCTCCTGAGAGGTACCCGCAGGGCACGTGCCCGGAGTCGGCCTGCTTAGCTGCAGAGACAACTGTCAGTCTGACAGTGAGTTCGTTAGACCGTGGATTATTCCTCACTTTATTACCTCTGAGCAAGGGAGAGACTCGGGCTTGGGAATGTGAGCACTTCACAACTTGGCATTCTAGACTGAGGAAAACTCTTAATCGTAACAGTTAAGAAATTAAATTACAACTGTGTATAACATTGTGAATTTTAAGTACTCTGTGTTGGACCTATGCAAGTCTTCTGATTAATACTGTTCTAACTGAAATTCCTATTAGTATGATACATGTGTTTTTTCTAGGCAAGTACTGGAAGTCGATGAGGACGGTGGCTGTGCCAAGAGGCTGTGCTCTGGCCGGGGCTCAGTTGCAAGAGGAGACAGAGACCGTTTCTGCCCTGGCCTCCCTGACAGTGGATGTGGAACAGCCCTTTGCTAGAGAAGACGGCAGGTATGAATCCAACACGGGGGAATCATTAAGGTCAGTCACATCCAGGCTCATCATTAGCATCCGTCAGCTTCTCTCCAGGCTGTCCTTCACCTGTCTCCTCGACTTCCACCTGTCTTCTCCAGAGCCACAGGTGCCACAGCACATGCTGTCGGCTGTCAAGAATTCATTTGTTTCATTCTTTTAAGGGAAGCACAGAGCTAGAGCATGTGGTTGCAGTTCACAGGGAAATAGAAGGATGAGATAGATGGTGAGAAAAATCACTCTTTGTTGGATAACTTAGTGTGGATCATTATGGAAAAAGCTTCTTGTGGGCTTAACTTCTTTCCTTAGTTATCTCTATTTTTCCAGCTGTTTTTCTTTCTCTCATCATTCTGAAATCACTGATATAACAAAGAGGGGAAAGGAGAGCAGAAGCTGGAGGTATGGCTAGTCAGCTGGATAACCTAAATACATACAGGCTTCTTCTATGACTGTCCGTGAGATACAACCACTGGGTAAAGATGGAGGTTGCCTCTCAAGGAGACAGGAGTGTGTGCAAAGGAATGTGGACTCAGTCTGGTTTTATTTTACTTAATGATAAGAAGGAGTTGATTTTAATTAGTCTTCATATGAATAGCTTTCAGGGCAGAAAAAGATAACCTAAGACCGGGTTTGATGCTTCTCCTTTTAAGAAGTGCTTGTTGGTTTGTGCATTTTGCTGTTCAATAGACAATACTACATTCAGGATTTCTTTTAAGTTTACTGTGACCAAAATCACCACAAATGTGCATACATTAACATTGGTGCTCTATGGATGACTTCAAAGTCACATTTCCTCAATTTAAAAATGAATAGGGGGGGGGGGGAGAAAAAGAATAGGTGAGGCTTTACCAAAGCTCTGCCAACTTGCACTTTTAAATTGCTTCTAAGAATGAAACTGGATTCCCTCTGTCAATAACATCACCATTAATTACACAGATCCTGCTTACTAGTGTATAGGTTGGCAATTTTCCCAAGAATGCACAAATTTGAACAGCTTTAGCCTTCTTGCTTTTACTAGATATTCAGAGCTTAATGGATTTAACATCTTGCTTTGGTCAAGAGCTGGAGATACATTGAATAAGAGATTTCATTTTTATACAATT
Source organism: Camelus ferus (assembly GCF_009834535.1). Taxonomy (NCBI): domain Eukaryota; kingdom Metazoa; phylum Chordata; class Mammalia; order Artiodactyla; family Camelidae; genus Camelus; species Camelus ferus. The sequence goes on along the minus strand of NC_045702.1, from coordinate 49,489,118 downwards.
GTTTTTTCTTACCATAACCACTTGAAGAGAAGATTACCAGTAAAGAAAAAAAAAAGTTGTACAATATTATATTAAAAGGCATCTTCATATTGGGCATCTGGAGCATAAGGGGAAACTTTTTATACATCTTTGATAATGTGAACTAACCCCCTGCCGTTTCCAGCTAAGAACCAAACACCAAGTTCATAATCCAGAGGTGTTGCAGTTACTCCCAAAGCCAAATACAGTTAGTTGTCTGTCATTGGAGGGCTGTAAAACTAAGGAAACTAACATCTGTTAGTGCTGGATATGAAGGGAGCATAGCTCTTCTTTAGAATTCATTTAATATAGACATGAAGCTAAATTCCAACCTGAGTGAAATGATTTGTAAGTAATTTTGCCCGTTGAATTGCAGAACTTAGAATAATTAAGAATAATAAGTCACATTATGAGCCCCATGGAATAGAAAAATCTCAGCACTTTGGCGGGATTTGGCTCTACAAGCATGCTTGTTTATTCTCAGGTAAATAGTGTGCTTGCCTCCTGGCTTCAGTTCACAGTGATTTTTCGGCGTCATCTGATGGGAGAGGAAGAATGGGAATGTTCTGATGTACAGAGAAGCAGAATTGAAGTGTGTGGCCTGGATTCATGTTTATCAGTTTTAGACAGATTGTATCTATTCTCATTAATTCCTCTTGTGGGAAGAAAAATGGTTTTGCTTGAAATATCTTCTGTGGTTTTGAACTCACTTTTTCAGCAGAGGAAAAGAAAAATTCTTCTAGAACTGGCTTTCGCATTTCTGTTGAACCATGCATGGGTTTCATCACAGAGAGTCAGACTGGGAGCGCCCTTGAAAGCCACAGAGCATTTATTCTTTCCAGGGGAATGCTATCAGAATGGCCCCCCTACTAAGTATAGGAAAGATGACTTTCAGAATGAGGTAAAGAGGTAGAAATGTTCTTGGGCCTTTGTTATGAATGCAATATTATAAGTACACAGGAAATGGAAAAATTAGAAAAATCAGAGAGCTAAATGGATGGAAAAGGGTGAAGGCAAGATTCTTTTTATAGGAAATTCTTGCCAGTTATTTTGGAGAATATATTGGTGTTTGGAGTGAGATGACTCATTTTGTACTAAGATTTTGGGTAAAGCAGCTCTTTTCCTGGCCAACTCATATCTGACTCATTTACCACACTAGTGAATAAGGGATAAAATGCTCCTGGCTAAGAACCATTGTAAGTATTTTTTGTTCATTTCTTGGGGGGGTGGGGGAGATGACAACACAGTGCAAATAGTCATTTCATTTTTATAACTCATTGATGGACCATGAAGAAGAAATTATTAGAAAAAGTCTAGGGATTCATTTTGGAGATGACTGAAATATAATTTTCAAAACATAGTTTTCAGGTAGCAAAGAAATTGAGCAGGAAAGAAATGATTGGTGGGTCAGCAGAAAACAAAACAAAAGACTGAAAAAAAAAAAAACTGGGGCCAAGGTATATATTCAAAGACTATTAAGTGGATAGGACTTGTCACATATAGCATATCATTTAGAAGAAAGAAGGATGATCTTAGTTTTCTTCTTATTTGTCAGAAGACTGCACCTTTAAAAGATTCTAGTTTGCATTGGTCGGATATCTGTTTCAAATGCTTCTACTTTGAAAAGGTCAGTTCAGTATTGAGGTTTATTCTTGGATACTAGTTCAGGCTCTGCTGAAAATCAAGAGAAAGTTCTCTTTGGCAATCAAGACTTCAGAATGATCAATTCTTAAGTTACTGGGAACATGTTTACACTCTAGAATTTCTCTCTCTCATTTTTTATATCAAAACAAAAACTGAAAGGTTTTCAAATGTCAGTATATAGACTATAGTATGAATCATATGAGATTTTCTTAATACAATAGGATATGGTTGTTTCATTTCATCTTCAACTTTAGTCAGTGTCTCAGGAATGAGATGGTTTCAAGTCATTATATAATAGAGAAGCATTAGAAAAGTAAGATTCTGAATCTGGCTATTTTATTTTTTAACTATTTTATTCATGAATGTTAAAGGAAAAAAAAGTATAACAATAAGCTGAAAAACCTCAAGTGTCACGTGCCTTAGCTTTGAACAGCCTATCAGTAGTGCCAAGGACAGCAATAATCCCGTTTTCCTGTATCTGAAGATTTATACAGACTGCTGTTGAATATACATTCATCTCTAACAGGCTTAGAAACACAACTTTGTTTTCTGTGCTTTAGGGTTGTATCTCCAAGGCTTCTGGAAGCTAAATGTGGTATGAATTATTCAGGTTTCCAATTTTTCTCTCTGATACTATTATTTTGAACACTTGTTTATCTAACCAGGCAAACGTTCTAGTGTAAATTTTATTTTTAATTTTCATCCAATGGCAACAGTGCCTTAGTTGAAAAGTGGGCTGAGATTTGGAAGTTCCCAGTAAAAGGAAGGACAGTACGTACATCCCTTCTTATCTTCTTTTCCTCCTCTTCCTGGGACTGTCATTTTACCTCTGTGTTCAGTGCCTAACGTGTGATCTTGGGGTGCATGTGAACTCTGACTTAGTATGTTAGAGATTAAATTTAGTGCCTGATGTATTTCAAGGTTCCATTCTAAATTGTTTATAAACAAGTGTTTAATTTGAGAAAAAGACACATGGTGGAATAGAACCTCAAGTAAAATGAGAGGCCTGAGAACCTGAGCTTCCTGTCATCTCAGTCATCTCCTCTCCTTCCCTCCTGTCTTCTTCCCACTACAGAGGAAGAGTCGAGTGTGACTCTAGAATCAGCCTGCCTCATTCAGATCCCATCTCCAGCGTAATAATTGCTGATCAGGACCAAGTTGCTTATTTCTCTAGGCTTAATTTTTCCTTGTCTTTAAAATGAAGGGAAAATTTCATAGGGTTTTGGGGATGAAATGAAACAATACATCTTAAGAACACAACACTTGACACATAGAAATCAAAGGTTGGTTTTTATTTTTTTCTGTCATTTTCCTGGTTCCTCAATTGCTCTTATTTTTTCCCTCCCTTAATACATTGTTCATCATCCAGTGATCTATAGTATTAGAATATAGAAGCTGTACCTGGGCATCTACATGTTTAACTGTTTGTAGCTTAAATCAATCTTGCAGTCAGTAAAAACAAGAGACTGACAAATAGTCACTAAGCAATAATTGTTCAATTAAGTCATCTGTGGTTAGCTGGCTTAAAAGAACTTTAACGATTCCCAATACATTATAGATAGTAAACAAATATTTATTGAATGAATGAGTCCAAAGACAGGAGACAAAACATTGTTAATATGGTAGCATAGTAATTTATAAAGATACCTGAGCTCTTTGTCTCTATTTATGTTTTCTGAGGGAATTGGTGTCTTTATCTTTTTAAATGAGCTTTCCAAATGTGTATTTTATGTTTTTATTTCATAGTGCTAGTTGAGAGTGTCCACTTCCAGATATGCTGGCTAACCAGACTCCATAGTGCTCATATTATAAAGATAGGCTGATTGAGGGAACATAATAAAGGAGGGAAGGGGAAGCCAAGTGTCTGTCCGACTAGAAAAAGGAATTGTCCTGGGCGAGGTGGAGGGGATGTGGGAGTGATAGTAACAGATTACAAGGTAATCCTGCGACCTGCAGAATGAGGAGGGAGAACATCTGGTTCATTTATTCCTTAAAATCTTCTGATTGTGGCACATAAACAGCAAGTGTTGGGAGTCAGGGTCATAGCTTCCTTGGAGTCTTCAAAATGTTCACATACTTGGAGACTTTATTCGTTTTCTATTGCTATCTTAAAAAATTACTACAAACTTAGTGGCTCAAGATGACAGAAAGGTCAGAAAAGGCTGACAGGTCTCTAGGCTAAAATCAAGAAGCTGGCAAGACCTTGTTCCTTCCTGGAGGCTCTAGGGGAGAAACTGTTTCTTTGCCTTTCCCAGTTTCTCGAGGCTGCCTGCATTCCTTGGCTCATGACTGCTTTCCACGATCTGCAAAGCCAGCAGCTTTACAGCTCTCTCCCTTTCTTCAGTCATTGCATCTCTCTCTGACTGAAGAAAAAAAGCTGGGAAGACTGACTGAAAAGCCAGGAAAGTTTCCCTGCTTGTAAGGACTCATATGATTAGGCTAGATCCACCAGGATAATTTCTCTTTCTTAAATTTCTTAAATTTCTCTTTCTTAATCAAATTTACAGTCAGTTTTGTTATGCAGTGTGACAGTCACAGCTTCCAGGGATTGGGACAGGGACAGCTTTGGGGGCTATTATTCTTCCTATCACAGGATCAGACATGAACAACCAACTACGATAAGTGATGGGTCATTGGATAGACTGAGCTGCAGAATAAAAGAAGATCTAACGTAGACCAAAGCCTGGGGAACAGATCACAGAACCAGGGCCACAGAGCCGGGGTAGAAGAGTGGAGGGTTTCGCCTAGTAAATAGGAGCAAAGGCTTCCAAGATAGAGACAGTAGCTTTTTCACCTATTCCACGCTCATAGAAACACCAACCAGAACATAATCGAGAACATTTTCATCACCCAGGAAGTTTATTTGCGCCTCTTCTTAGTGCCATTCCTTCCACAGGTAACCTTTTTCTCTTTCTTAGTTTTAACACTAAGAAAGACATTAGTTTTGCCAGAATTTGAGTTTCATTTAAAGGGGATCCTACTAGACAATAATGCTTTCTATCTGGCTCCTTTTACTTTTCTAAGCTTAACGTTTTTGAGATCCATCCAGTCAGTAGTTTGTTCATTTTTATTACTGTGCATTATTCCCAATGTATAAGGCTATTGGGCTTATCATTTGGGGCTATTTTTTTTTATGATTTTTATTGAGATATAAGTAACATTACATGTCTTTCAGGTATACAACATGATTTAATATTTGTATATTCTGTAATATGATTGCCACAGTAAGTTTAGTTAACATCCATTATCAGAGTTATAATTTTTTCTTGAGGACTTTTAAGATTTACTCTTGCAGCAACTTTAAATATACAATACAGTATTATTAACTGTAGTCACCATGCTGTACATTATAATTTCCCAGGATTTATTTATCTATCTTACAACTCAAGTTTGTATCTTTTGACCACCTTCACCCATTTCACCCACCCTTCTACCTCTGGCAACCACCAGTCTGTTCTCTGTATCTGTAAGTCAGGGTTTATTTGTGATTCCACATATAAGTGACATCATACAGTATTTGTCTTTCTGTCAGACATATTCAACATAACATAATGCCTCAAGTTCCATCCATGTTGTTGTAAATAACAAGGTTTCTTTCTTTTTTATGGATGAGTAATATTCCCTTGTACCATGTTTCCTTTATCCATTCATCCACTGATGGACACAAGTTGCTTGCATGTCTTGGTTATTATAAATAATTCTTCAGTGAACATGGGGATGCATGTATCTTTCTGAATTAGTTATTTCCATTTCCTTTGGATAAATACCCAGAAGCCAAATTTGCTGGATCATATGGTAAGTCTGTTTTTAATTTTTTAGGAAACTTCATACTGTTTTCCATAGTGGCTGCACCAACTTACATTCTGACCAATAGTGCACAAATGTTCCCTTTTCTACTCAGCATGTCACTTGTTCTTGTGGTTTTGATAGTAGCCACTTGAACAAGTGTTTGGTGATTAGTGATGTTGAACATCTTTTCATGTACCTGTTGGGCATCTGTATGTCTTCTTTGGAAAAATGTCTATTCAGATCCTCTGCCATGTGGGGCTATTATGAATAAAACTGCTAGGAAAGAATTTTTTATTATAGAAAAAAACAGAACAATTACCACATGAACCATTTTTTTTTTGAACTGAAGTACAGTCACAGTGTGTCAATTTCTGGTGCACAGCACAATGTCCCAGTCATATGTGTGTGTGTGTATATATATATATATATTCATTTTCATATTTTTTCATTAAAGGTTATTACAAGATATTGAACATAGTTCCCTGTGCTATACAGAAGAAACTTTCTCTTTTAAATCTATTTTTATATATAGTGGCTAAAATTTGTAAATCTCAAACTCCCAAATCTATCCCTTCCCACCCCCTTTCCCTAGTAACCATAAGATTGTTTACTAAGTCTGCAAGTCTGTTTTGTATATGAGTTCATAGTATCCTTTTTTTTTTTTTTTTTTAAAGATTCCACATATGAGTGATAACATATGGTATTTCTCTTTCTGGCTTACTTCAGTTAGAATGATGATATCCAAGTCCATCCATGTAGCTGCAAATGGCACTATTTTATTCTTTTTTATGGCTTTGTAGTATTCCACTGTATATGTGTATACCACAACTTCTTTATCCAGACACCTGTCGATGGACATTTAGGCTGCTTCCATGTCTTAGCTATTGTAAATAGTGCTGCTGTGAACATTGGGGTGCATGTATCTTTTTTAATTAGCTACTTCTGGATATATACCCAGAAGTGAGATTGCTGGATCATATGGTAAGTATATTTTTAGTTTTTTTGAGGAATCTCCATACTGCTTTCTGTAATGGCTGCACCAAACTACATTCCCACCAGCAGTGTAGGAGGGTTCCCTTTTCTCCACACTCTCCATCATTTATCATTCGTGGACTTTTGAATGATGGCCATTCTGACTGGTGTGAGGTGATACCTCATTGTAGTTTTCATTTGCATTTCTCTGATAATTAGCGATATTGAGCATTTTTTCATATGCCTCTTGGCCATTTGTATGTCTTCATTGGAGAATTGTATGTTTAGGTCCTCTACTCATTTTTGGATTGGGGGGTTTGTTTTTTGTTAAGTTTTATGAGCTGTTTGTTTATATATTCTGGAAACTAAACCTTGGTCAGTCTCATCATTTGCAAATATTTTCTCCCATTCCTGTAGGTTGTCTTTTGTTTTGCTTATGGTTTCCTTTGCTGTGCAAAAGCTTATGAGTTTAATGAGGTCCCATTTGCTTATTTTTGCTCTTATTTCCATTGCCTGGGTAGACTGCCCTAGGAGAACATTGCTAAGATTTATGTCAGGGAATGTTTTGCCTCTTTTCTTCTACGAGGTTTGTGGTGTCTTATGTTTACATCATTTTGAATTTATTCTTGTGTATGGGGTGAGGGAATGTTCTAACTTCACTGATTTACATGCTGCTATCCAGTTTTCCCAACACTACTTACTGAAGAGGCTGTCTTTTCTCCATTGTATATTCTTGCCTCCTTTGTTGAAGATTAAATGACCAGAGGCCTGTTCCATTGATCCATATGTCTGTTTTGATTACTGTAGGTGTATAGTATTGTCTGAAGCCTGGGAGGGTTGTTCCTCCAGCTTTGTTTTTTCTTCAATATTGCTTTGGCAAGTCTGGGTCTTTCATGATTCCATATAAATCTTAAGATCATTTGACTGGATAATAAAACAAGAACCTACAATATGCTGCATACAAGAGACCCACTTCAGGAAGAAGGACACACATAGATTGAAAGTGAGAGGATGGAAAAAGATATTTCATCCAACTGAACCATCTTTAAGTGTACAATAGTTAGTGTTAACTCTATGCCCATTGTTCAATATAAGCCTAGAACTTTTTCATCTTGAAACAGTGAAACTCCATACCTATTAAACAACTTACTTTTCCCCCTCCTCACAGCTCCTGGCAACCACCATTCTACTTTCTAAGAATGTGACTACTTTATAGTAGATACCTCATGCAAGTGAAATCATGCAGTATTTGCCTTTTTGTGATTGCCTTAACTCACTTAGTATAATATCCTCAAATTTCATCCATATTGTAGCATATGGCAAAATATCTTTTTTTCATATGGCTAATATTTCATTGTGTGTATATATTACATTTTATTTATCCATTCACTGAGGTTACCTTTACCTCTTGGTTATTGTGAATAATTCTTCAATGAATGTAAGTGTTCGGTTATCTCCTCAGGATTCTATTTTTAATTCTTTTGGATATATACCCAGGAATGTAATTTCTGGATCACATGGTAATTATATTTTTAATTTTTTGAGGAACCTAAGTCTCTATTAAATTTTCATACAAGATTTTACTTTGTGAAGACAAGCATCCAGTTTTCTTCAGTATATACCTAGGAGTGGAACTACTGAGTTATAGGGACACTGTTTTACTTTCCAAACTGGTTTCTAAAATGGCTATGCTACTTTTCATTCCCACCATCAATGAATGATAGTCCTGATTGCTTGATATCCTCACCTATACTTTTTATAACTGGTCTTTTAATTTGAGCCTTTCTAGTGAGTATGTAATGATACCCCATTGTGCTTTCAAGTTTTCTCCAGAGGCATATTCATGTCCACATCAGGCCTTCTTAGCACATACCCTCTTTCTGTTTGGAATATTTAGCTTGTCTTCCTCCTCTCACTGACCCTACACTGGCCTCCCAGTTCTCTTCCACTTACCTTTTAGATCTCAGATCAAATATCATTTCTTCTTCTTGGAGGATGTTCACTGACCATCAGTCCAAAAATTGGATCAAGTCCTTTGGTTATACTTTCTTATGTCTCCTCTATACTTCTGGTACCTAGAACAGAGCTGGGGTGCATAATAGACATTTGGTAATTATTTCTTGGCAAGACCCTGCAATCGTGAAAGTCCATATTGAAAGCCAAGGCCCCCCAAAAGTGCCTGAGGGCCGGGATTCAGCCATATAACCTGTTCCTGGCCTGAACCTCAACTTCAGCTACCTCTTCTTGCACACCCCTGGGTCTACTCATATCACAACCTCTACAGTACTGTCACGGTCACACCTGTGGTGAGATGCTTTAGCCATGGGAATGCACCTCTAGAGCCAAGGCCAAATCCTCTGGGTTCCACATCTGGCCCTGACTTCTATCACTGGCCTACAATGCTGGCCTCAGTGTCATTTAGCTGCTCCAGCTATGTGGTTGCATTCTGCCAGTCTGAGTCCGAACTTTAGCCGCCAATGCCATAAGGCCATGTACAGACCCTGCAATCACAGGAGTGCGTGCCAAGAGCCAGTGCCCCTACAGCTGATACTGCACCTGTGGTTGGCCCCAGCCCTTGCCACTATATGTGTTTGTGAACCTCTGGCTCCACCCACTACAGTGGCCTGCCCTGTTCCCTAGCTGTTGTACCTGAAGAAGATTTGACCCCCAAAACCCTTAAAGTCACTCTAGACACCCCATCCCCCCAGAGTACTCACCAAGGACCACAGTTATCAATGCTGTGGACCTGAGAGGCCTGAGCCAACAAGACATCATGCCCCTCTGCCCCAGACCCAGAGCCACAGGGAGCACAGAGTCAGGGAAACCTGATACCACCAAAGGAACACAGTAAATTCCCAGTGATTGACCCCAGAGAAATGGAGATATATGAACTGCCTGAAAAAGAATTATAAATAATTGTTCTAAAAATGCTGAGAGTTACAGGGGAACAGATAAACAATTTAACAAAAATCAGGAAAACAATATCAAAATAAAATGATGAGTTCAAGAAAGAGATAGAAAACATAAACAAGTACCGAAAGAAAGTTAGGAGCTGTAGAATACAGTAACTAAGAATTCAATAGAGTTAAACATCAAACTGGAGCAAGCAGAAGAATGAATCAATGAACTTGAAAACACATCATTTAAATTATCTAGTCAGTGGAGCAAAAAGAAAAAAGGATAAAGAGGGGATGTAGAAAGCCTGTGGGACTTATGGGACACCAATAAGACAACAAACAACCTATGAATTATTAGAGTCCCAGGAGGAGAAGAGAGGAAAAAGGGAAAGAAGGCTTAAAGTAATAATGGCTGAGAACGTCCCAAACCTGAGGAAGGATCTGGACATCCAAGTTTATGAAGCTAATAGGTCAGCCCAAAATTTCATGCCAAAATTATCTCCAGGACTCATGATAAAACTGTCAGAAGTCAAACAGACAATTTTAAAAGCAACGAAAGTTTTCTCTCATACAAGTGAACCCTCATAAGCTTATCAGTGGATTTCTCGGCAGATACCTTGCAAGCCAAGAGACAGTGGGATGATATATTCAAAATGCTGAAAGGAAAAAAAAAAAAAAAACCTGCCAACCAGAATATGTTAAACATTTAACTCTTGGTTAAAGGTTAAAGGACAATAGTATTAAAAAATATCTATAGCTACAATAATTTGTTCATGGATACACAATATAAAAAGATGTAAATTGTAATATCAAGAACATAAAATACAGAGAAGAGGAGTAAAAGGGTAGAGTTTTATATGCAATCAAAGTTCAGTTGTTATCAGGTTAAAATTAGACTGTGTATACCTATATAACAATGTTATAGGTGTTCAAGTAAGCCTCAGAGTAACCACAAAGCAAAACTTAATAGTACATTCACACAAGATAAAGAAAGGGGAATTAAAGTATACCAACTATGGAAAATCATCAATTCAAAAGGAAAACATTGAGAGGAATAAAAGAAATACAAAACAGCCAGAAAACAATGAATAAGATGGCAATAAATATTAAGTCATTAAGTATTAATAATTATTCTAAAGGTAAATGGATTCGATTCACCAATCAAAAGGCAGAGTGCCTGAATGGATTAAAAACAAAAACCCTAAGCCCAATTATATGCTGCTTACAAAAGATTCAGTTTAGTTTTAAGGGCACACATAGGCTCAACATGAAGAGATAAAAAAGGTATTCTGTGCAAATGGAAACCAAAATAGAGCATTGGTAGCTATACTTATATCAGAAAAAAATAGACTAAGTCTAGAAGCGTAACAGGAGATAAAGAAGGTCATTATTATAGTCATCAATTCATCAAGAGGATACAATAATTTTAAATATATATGTACCTAACATCAGAGCACCTAAATACATTAAGCAAATACTAATAGATTTGAAGGGAATAGTATAGACAATAATATAATAATAATAGATACTACACTTTCTACAATGGGTAGATGATCCAGACAGAAAATCAATAAGGGAACACTGGACCGGATCTGTAGTTTATGCCAAACGGACCTAACAGACATATAGAACATTCCATCCAACAGCAAGAAAATACATTTTCTTCTCAAGTACACACGGAACATTCTCCAGGATAGGTCATATGATAGGTCACAAAACAAGTCTTACTATGATTTCAATCATTTTAAATTTGCTAAGTACTTTTTATGACCACATGGTATGAAACTAGAAATCAATAACAGGAGGAAAACTGGAAAATTCACAAATATGTGGAAGTTAAACAACACACTCCTGTACAACTAGTGGATCAAAGAAAATCAAATTATTTTGAAACAAACAAAAATGGAAACATAACTTATGGGACACAGCAAAAGCAGAGCTAAGAGCAAACTTACAGTAATAAATGCTTACATTAAAAAAAAAAAAAAAAACTCAAACAACCTAACTTACAACTTAACGAACTAGAAAAAGAACAACAAACTAACCCCAAAGTTAACAAAAGAAAAACTACTTTAAAATCAGCAAAAATAAATAAAAAAGAGAATAGAAAAACAAAAGATCAACAAAACTAAGGCATGGTTTTTTGAAAAGATTTTTTAAGTTGACAAACCTTTAAACAGACTTACCAAGAAAAAAAGGACTCAAAAAAATTATAGATGAAAGAGGAGACATTACAAGTGATTACACACAAATACAGAGCATCATAAGAGACTACTATAAACAATTATATGTCAACAAAGTGGACAACCTACAAGAAATAGATGATAAGTTCCTAGAAGCATACAACCTACCAAGACTGATTCATGAAAAAAATAGAAAATCTGAACAGACCAATAACAAGTAAGAGATTAGATCAGTAATCCAAAACCTCTGAAAAAAGAAAAGCCCAGTCCCAGATGGTTTCACTGGTGCATTCTAACAAACATTTATAGAACATTAACACCAGTTCTCAAACTCATCCAAAAAATTGAAAGCCTGCTCTTCCCTCCTACCCAGAACCTGAGAAGGGAGCAGGGCCAGCCCAGAAAATGGTGTCTGTCAGGCATTACCTGTCAAAGCTGCCTCCCAGACTTAGCTTGGGACCCAGAATTCTAGTAATCTGCCTGTGGCCTTGGGGTAGGTGACAATCTCCCCTTTTGATCATTTGCATCTGAATCTGATTTAGGAAATCTATGGCTCCTAAACTCATTTTATGAAGCCATTACTCTGATGCCAAAGCTAGATAAGGATACTACCAGAAAAGAAAACTATAGGTCAGTAACCCTGCTGAACACAGATACAACAATCCTCAGCAAAATTCTTGCAAACTAATTTCAACAGCACATTAAAAAGATCATACACCATGATCATGTGGGGTTTATCCCTGGGACGCAGAGATGGTTCAATGTATGCAAGTAACTGCAAGAATGTGATATACCACATTCATGGAGTGAAAGGTAAAAATCGTATTATCCTCTGAAAAGATACATAAGAAGCAGTCGACAAAATTCAGCATTCTTTCATAATTAAAACTCTTAACCAGATTATGTATAGAAGGAAAATACTTCAATAAAATAGAGGCCATATATGACAAAACAAAACCCATAGCTAACATTACACTTAATAGTAAAAAGTTGAAAGTCTGCCCTCTAAGAAAAGAAATAAGACAAAGGTTTATCTGTTTGCTGATGAAATGATCTTGGATATTAAAAAATCCTAAAGACTCCACTAAAAAAAAAAAAAAGTTAATACTGAGGGGGACGGTATAGCTCAGTGGTAAAGTGCATGCCTAGCATGTACAAGTTCATGAGTTCAATCCCTGGTACCTCCACTAAAAATAAATAAATAAACTTAATTACTCCCCTCAAAACAAACAAATATAAAGTTAATACTAATAAATTAATTCAATAAAGTTTCAGGATACAAAATAAGATCTATACACCAAAAACATTAAAATCTGATGAAGGGAATTGAAGACACAAATAAATGTAAAGATATTCCATGTTCATGCATCAGAAGAGTTAATATTGCTAAAACATCCAAACTATTTGAAGTCGTTAATAGATTCAGTGCAATTCTTGTCAAAATTCCAATGTTATTTTTTCAGAGAAATAGGAAAAAAATCCTAAAATTCAATCAGACTACAAAAGACCCTGAATAGCCATAGCAATCTTGAGAAAGAACAAAGCTGGAGCTTCCCACGTCCTGAGTTCAAACTATATTACAAAAGTATAGCAATCAAAAGAATATGGCACTGGCAGAAAATCAGACACCTAGACCAATGGAACAGAATTGAGAACCCAGAAATATACCTTTATATGTATTGTCAACTATTTTTTGACAAGGGAGTCAATAATACTCAATGGGAAAACAATAATCTCTGATAAATTGTGTTGGGAACACTAGACTTTTCATTCACATGCAGAAGAAGGAAATTGGACCTATCTTATATTCACAAAAATTAACTGGAAATGGATTAAGAACTTAAATGTAAGACCTGAAACTATAAAACTCTTAGAAGAAAACATCGGGAAAAAAATCTCAACTTTGGTCTCTAAAATGAGTTTTTTGGATACAAAAACAAAAGAAAAAGCAACAAAAGCAAAAATAAACAGGTAAAATGACACCAAACTAAAAACTTCTGCAAAGCCAAAGAATGAACGAAATGAAAAGGAAGCCTATGAAATAGGAGAGACTATTTGAAAGCATATTTATGATAAGGGGTTAATCTCTAAAATGTATAGGGAGCTCATACAATTCAGTAGCAATACATAAGTAAATAAATTAAATAACTGGGTTAAAAAACAGGAAAAGGACCAGAATAGATATTTCTAAAGAAGATATACAAACTGCCAGCAGGTGCATAGGAAGATGCTTAACGTCGCTAATCATCAGGGAAATGCAGAGCAAAACCACATTGAGGTATCACTTTATATCTGTTAAAATGGCTAGCATAAAAAAGACAAAAGATAACAAATTAGTGAGGATGTGGAGAAAGAGAACTCTTGTGCACTGTTGATGGGAATGTAAATTGGTGCAGCTGCTATGGAAAATACTATGGAGGTTCCTTAAGAAATTAAAAGTAGAATACCATGTGGTCCAGTAATCCCACTTCTGGTATATATCCAAAGGAAACAAAATCACTATCTTGAAGAGATCATCTCCACTCTCATGGTCACTGCAGCATTATTTACAATAGCCAAGACAAGGAAACAACCTAAGTGTCCAGTGATGGATGAATAGATAAAGAAAATGTGGTATACACATACAATAGAATATTATTTAGTCACAAAAAAGAAGGTTCAACATGGGTGCACCTTTAAGGCATTATGCTGTAAGACTGACAGAGAAAGACAAATATTGTATGATCTCACTTATACATGAAATCTAAAAACACTGAACTCTGTATCTATATGAGATGATGGATGTAAGCCTACTGTGGTAACCATTTCACAATATATGTAAATCAGGCTATCATGCTGTACATTTTAAACTTATACAGTGAGGTATATCAATTACTTATCAATAAAACTGGAAAAAAATAATGTTGAACTCACAGAAACAGTAGGTACCAGGGGCTCGGAGGCAGAGGAGAAGGAACAATGTTGGTCAAAGGATACAAGCTTCCAGTTAAAAGATGAATAAGTTCTGTTAATATGCAGCATGGTGACTGTAGTTAACAACTTTTATTGTATACTAGAAATTTGCTATGAGAGTAAGGTTTAAATGTTACCATAACAAAATGGTAATTATGGGAGGTGAAGAATTTACTGTGATAATCATTTCACAATATATATAATGTATCAAATCATCACACTGTATGTCAAACTTACACAATATTCTGTCAATTATATCTTGATAAAGCTGGGAAAAAATAGGAAAATTCAGTCTCTTTGGAGTTATCTAGTTTGAGGATTCTATACCCGTGTAATCCATGTATTCTAAAATGTAAATAAGTTTGCATATTTATTTATAAATTAGTTTAGTTTACTTAAATATTTTCCTTAATTTAAAATCTTTTGGAAATGCTGATAATTTTAGTTTGGAAAGATTTTAATAGAATACGACTCATTTAAATAGCTTTTATCTTATAATAGCAACTCTAACCACTTTCTCACCACCTCCTTATCCAGTATACTCTTGGACAGGCATAAGTTCCTAAGGATTTTTTACTTTTGTAGTATTTCCATATGAGTTCATTTGGAACTCTCACTTTTTATTAACATTAAATAATGAATATCTACTATTTCCCATTCCTTAGAGATGCATAAAAATCTTTTTTATTACTATTCTATGGTTAAAAATCTTTCCTCCAGTGTTTTAAATTTATTATAAAATGCTAAATTAAAATGGCAACTACTTTATTTATAGATATATAGAAATATCGGGGTTTTTTCCTTATAGAACTATGAAATAACATGGCTAAATTGTTCATTTGTCTTCATAAACAACAATGTTCTAAACATAGAAATTTGTTCTAATATAAAAGTAATTCATTATAGAATACTGGCAAGTAAATAAACAATATGAAAAAGAAAATTAAAACCACCTACCTATTATTCGACACCCAGAGAGAACGATCATCCAAATATTGTGATTCCTTATGGTAGCACAGGCACAACTCTGTATCTGTGTAGCATTCGACACAATTTGTGCGTATGTTAGATGACGAATCCAAAGTATTAAATAACTAATGTCTCACAATGTGTGTTGTTTAGAAGTCAATTTTACCTTCTTTCTTTTCTTTTTTTTTTAACCTTCACTAGTTCTGTAAGGAACATCCTTTTTCTCACGGTTTTTAACCTGAAACCCCAGCTTCACAAAAGTATAGTTGCGACATTAGCAGTTGCGACATTAGCAAATTGCAGAGCTCGGACTCGTACTCCAGTCTCCCCGCATTTCAAATCCCAGTCTTCTTCCCTCGACAATCCAGCTACTTCATGTGTTTGGATTCCTACTACAATTTGTCCTTTTGACTAAATTAAAAATCATTCTAAAAGTTTGCCTTAAAACACCTCAGAGTGTTACTAAATTAAGGCTAAATCTCCAGTATAATTTTTCAAGCAATTAGTTTTGGTTTTGCCCAAGCAGAACACCCCACAGATGATGCCGAATAAAAACTATTTACATACTACCATATAGTGCATTTCTTGTAAAAATCTTGGGTCTGCAGCAGCGATTTGCTAATCAAATTCAGAATTTGATTTGAAATGCCTCCGGCAGGCAGCCAATCCAGTTATGAAAGAACAGAAGCAAAAACCAGAGCCCTGGTACGTCTCCTCCAGAAGCTAGCTGGGTCCTTTGCTCTCGTTAGAAAACTGGTTCCATAGGAAATCACTGCAATTGCTTCTAAAATAAAATATCATAGTTAATTTTTTCAATAAATTATTGGACTGTAGTAGACACAAAACATGTACATTTTGGAATCTAGAGCTATAAAATATTCTGACATGTTTTAATATAAACAGGAACATTTCCAATGATTGCTTGGATCGAAAATGTTTTTCCACTTGACATTTGTTTATAGTTCCTAGGAAAGAAACGCTATTTATGGATAACTGAATAACACAAATAAACATCAGAGAGGGCTGAAAAATCAGCTTTGATTATGCATGAAAATCTACAATGTCATTGTGTACTCTTATGCCGTATTCTGATTGCCTGTTTATTTTTACAGAACTGCTGGTGAGCCTATGGAAGAGGAGCCAGCCTTGTGAAGTGCCAAGTCCCCCCCCAGCCGCCCCACCCCCGATATTTCCTGTATGTGACATCATTGTGTATCCCCTACCCTACCCCCCCAGCACCCTCAGACATGTCTTGTCTGCTGCCTGGGTGGCACAGATTCGATGGAACATAAACACTGGGCACAAAATTCTGAACAGCAGCTTCACTTGTTCTTTGGATGGACTTGAAAGGGCATTAAAGATTCCTTAAAAGTAACCGCTGTGATTCTAAAGTTACAGTAAACCACGATTGGAAGAAACTGCTTCCAGCGTGCTTTTAATATGCTGGGTGACCCACTCTCTGTCCCAACGTATGAACTAGAAACACCCAATACAGCCATTAGATACTGTTAATTACAGATGCTATGACAGCCAGCAAAATTGGGGGCAAAACCTGAGAAATACTCATTCCTGACATTCTGATCAGTTTTTTTTAATTGGATAATTTTTAGTCAAACAGTCTTAAATTGTTTACAGGATTTGCTTTCAGCGATGAACAGATAGCAATTCCCGACAGATCACAGGGGTTTTTTGTTTTGTTTTGTTTCGTTTTTTGGCCTTTGTTTTAACACAGGGTTCAACTCCTGCTAGTAAAAATTCAAAATGGAGGAACCGGGCTGAGGCTTTGTAATAAACTATGCTGTATCTCAAAGTCCAATGCCAGAGGAGCCTCACACACTGTATACAATGGTGCAGTATTTTATGTCACTTTTTTTGAGGAAAGCTACCCTATTTCCCTAGCACCCCTCCGTGTTCTCACACCCAGGAGATGTGCACTGGATTCACCCCCTCTCACACAGCCCTCGCTCTGATGACAGTAGCTCTGAGCGTATGATCCACAGAGGATTTTCTGTGTCTGTCTTTGAAAAGTGCGTAACTTTTCAAAGGCGATCTTAATTTGCTCCACATCTATCAGGAACTTATTCTCTTACTTCTATTTTTCTGCCTTCCATCACTTCCTTTCTTCTTGCTTTTCATCCTTCCTTCCTATTTGAAAAAAAAAAAAGGATTATCCATAATCTCCCCAATTACTCAGGAGCTTTGAGTATTTCTTTACTTTCCAGGTTAACACAGTTGCTTAGTCTGATGTGTTCTTTGGTTGTGAAACCACTGAGGTGAATATGACTTACGCAATGTCACTGAATTTTTAGATCTTTGAAATGTGTTAATGAAGGCATTGCCTATTTGAAGTCACCCTGAATTGAGTTAACCTTGAAGTTGTGCCTTCATGTGAAAAAAGCAACAAGAACTTAACCTCTACACATGTTGCCTTAGGGTCAAAGGCTAAAAATAAAGGACATTTCTGAGATTAAAAGCAACTTACTAAATATAAGTAGGTTATCCCCCCACCTCCCAAAATTCTATTTCAGTGCATAACTCAAACACCTAAAGACACTGGTGTATAATACCTCGCAGTATTTAATATCTGACAATGCTTTCAAAGAGTCGATGTTTCTTTTCATATATTTTCCTAACTCAAAGGATATATTAAAGCCATAAGTGAAGATTGTCATGCTTTTATTCAGAAATCTGAAAGAAACCTTAATTAAAACAAGGTTTTAGGGAAGGCCATGATATGAAAGATACGGAACAATATGGTTTTAGTTAAAGAGGACTCTAACCTGTAAATCAAAGATGAAAGATTTCACTCAAGTAGAATTATATAACTCCCTTTTGTTATACAGTCAGACCATATTTTTCATGCATTTGGTTTTTTTAGGATTACCATTTTAATTTTAAAGACTTTTATTACATACACAAAAATGGCTCAATACTTGGTTTAACATCTTAGAAATTTGAGACACCCTTTGAAATGGCAAATCTAAAATGGAATGTAACTCAGTATTAGTTAAAAATTACTTTCATTGCATAAGAGTAAGGTCAATCTAGATTCACAATAGTAATGATTTTTTTTCATGATACTTTTAGAGAAATTCATGCCAATCATATTTGCTAACTCTTGCTGTTTTTACTGTAATTGCTTGAGAAGACTTACTTAAAACCAAAGGCTTAAAAAAAAAGACACCCCCCCTCTTAAAAAGGAAAGTTATACCATATTGTAATTGGAAACAGAATTGTGACTTTTAAAAATCAACTTCATAATTACAAATCTCTATTATTACTTTTAGTCCTCCCAGATATTTTTTAGATTTTGAGTAAGAAAATGAAACAATATAATGCAAAGGTACTAATTTACTGGTTTCCTACAGTAATTTTGCTGCATACTTATGCACAGCTATCAGTCTGATAAAGCCAAGTCACTAGGACATCTCCATGGTTATTTAGATTTAAAACATGACACATTAATGAGTTAATCACACATTACAGTACCCAGTTGGTCACAGAGTTTTCAGGATACACAGAGAAGGAGATAAACTATGGAAAAGGATTAATCACAGCTGAATGTAGTTTTAAGAACAGAATGCCAGTGCTTTTTGATTATACTGTTACAAGATGTATGGTAGCCCTCAGGAACAGAATGGAGGCTTTTGGAGAATATCAGCACTTCTTTTGCGATAGAGCAGTGCTTTTTGAAAGGGTAGTTTCACTTGGTATAGTTTTCTTCACTTATACATTTAATTTTTATTGCTCACAATAGTTCGCGGTAAGAGTATTAGAAACACTTCTCTGTAAGCATTATCAACAATTTATCTCTTCCTGATACATGCTTTGAAGGATAATCACACTGGCTTTCTCACAATCTCTTAATAACTCATTAATGATGAATAAAAAATAAAGGTTTTTAAGAAATCTATCAGTAAACAATGCTAGGAGTTCAATTTAATAAGATTTGATAATAGGTGTAAAAAGAAAATTAATTTTCTCATTTATATAGTATAATCTAGCATTTTATATTAAATTGAAAAGCAGACAGTTTTATTAAATAAGTAAAATGGACCTCAAATGTTAATAGAAGCTATTTAGTCACTGCTTAGTAAATGAGAATATTTTGAGATGAAATATTTTTAAACATTTTAACAAACTTACATCAGTAGTGGAGACAGAGTCAGCTTTTGAAGAAAACAGAGATACTTATGAAAAACTACTATAAATCACATTTTCATTACAAATCCTACGAACTGAAATCATGCCTTCAGTTTTGACGGTGACCTTCTGCAAACTCTCACCCACCTCTCACTGACAACATGGTGGATTTGAAAGCAGGACATCTCCTCACAGGAAGATCTCAGAAACTACAGGGTTCAACAATTCAGGACTGTTTTATTTCCAAAGGTCATTCCTAAAGATTTTTTAATTTACTGGGTTTCTTTACAGGCTCCATATGGAAGTAAAATAGAATGACCATGTGGAAGTTCTCTTGGGAGAAAATTTCTCTTCAGTCAGCACTTTTATACTTATTTCTTAAACTTAGCATTGTTTAGGACAATGTATTTAAATATTTTTTACTATTTATCTTTTGAAAGTTTACTCAATATTTCTCAATGAAAGTATTAAATGCCTAATAGACAAAACAAACAAACCAAAGGTTTCTGTCTTAAAAGTGATTCATTCTGAGCTTGAAATAATCACTCTGTCAAGAGTTTGCATCGTCATTTCTAGCAGCATCTAAACATTCTTTTCCTGCTTGAGAAATGAAATCACTTGACTTACTGAGAAAATTAAAAAAAAAAAAAAAAAAGGCCACTACACACCTGTTCAACCATTCCTTAAAGAGGGCATTTTCACCTTCAAAAGAAATGAAAATCAGATAATCTATGCTAAGAAATGAAGGCATTTTAGTATTGTCTTCAAAACTGATCTCAGCATGGTCATGATCATCATCAAATATGTCTTATGTTCCCCAAGGACACCAGTATATTTTGGTCTCCAGCAGCAGTTTGTATTTACTGCCTTTTGAATGAAGTATTCTATGAGTATTACATCATCTTCATCAACAGCTTCACTAAAATATGGAAGTGCCTATGTGTGGCTTCTTTTCCTAGTCATATTTACATTGAAAATCATAGCCCTTGCCTCCTAACAGCTTGCTTTACCCCATCAAATGCTTCTTTTTTTTTTTTTAGTTTTTGGGGGCAGGTAATTAGGTTTATTCATTTCAACCAATGTACTGGGGATTGAACTCAAGACCTTGTGCATGCTAAGTGCACACTCTACCAGTGAGCTATACCCTCCCCCCACCAAATGCTTCATGAAGCACAGAATGATTGTCATGGGGCCAGAGGATAATTTTTTTAGATGAACATGGTATACTCACACAGGACTATGGAGCTGGACTTCCCCAAATCAACTACAGCTCATTTTTTCTATGACATACCTGGCTGCTTTTATGTAACAACTGAGTAAGTTATTAATATACTAAAAATAAGTGAACTTTAGACTGTTGATCTGGGGCTGCTCTGATTTGACCTCAGTGACCAAGTAATAGCATTGTAACAGTTTCTCAAGCCATCTTAATTCTCAAATTGGAACATTTAGCAAACACGTGGTGAATTCACCATGTAGTGCCAATCCTTCTAACCAACAACCTCTTCTCCACCCTTCTCTCCTTCCCTTGTCGAATTGCCAAAACCAAATTGCCACATCTAAACCATGACAATAATTTCTTAAATCTCTATGTTTCCTAACTAGAAACAAGGTTGGCAACTTATTTTCTGAGACACCATTGGGTTCACTTTCTTTCTTGCCATTTTATATAAAAACTCTAGTAGGCACTACTCTGTATCTTCCTTGTTATCACTTCCTTTTCAAGACCACTTGACTTTTTTTTTTTTTTACTATTCTTATCTTAAAATATAAATCAATTTTGTGTGTTTGGGTCTACTACTTTGGACCTGGCATTTGTTTTATTAGTACAGAATATTTCCTTTCGTCTCAAATACAGTTTTCCTCTGTTCTTGCTACTACCTAATTGTGCTGTGCTAGTTATCACGCAAGATTGTACACATTCTTTTCTTGCCCTTAGGATATGTTTTGTGAGTCAAACCCACAAGCATAAACTCCAACCTGAAGAACAAAACTGCAAAAGAGAAATTTTAAGGTCAATATAATTTGGAAGTAAGATATTTCCAGATTTGTCAAAGAAAATTGGAGTCCTTTTATTTTTCTGTTTGGGCTTTAGGCACATTAGAGGCGAAGGTTGCAACATCAAAATAAGGAGGGTCAAATGTTTTTGAGGACATTGTGGTCATGTCCTCTAGGCTTCATTGTGGTGCCCTTTCTTGCAGTTGGCATTTTATGACATTTCACAGATCTTGCAACAATTCCTGACTATTTCTTTTATTAACTTAAAATTGAGTAGAAGTGGAATAATTTAAGGAAACAAGAATTCTAAAATCTGAGGAGGAATGGCACTTCCTTGGGTATGCAGAGATTGTTTTTAGATTTAAGAGAAATCTCTGTATGCTCTTCCTGAATTGTAAGAGTCTCACACTCTTTCTGGATAAGCAATGGTCAGTGTCTGTCGCCACAGTGTCCGGGTTATATGAAATCATCCTTTCAGTGGTGGCCGGCATAACAAGCATGCTGTTAAAAGTGAGTGATCGTTTTGTCGATTATAGCCTCAGCAGTTTGTGTCATTTGAAAGCAAATATCCTGATATTTTTAAATAAGGTGGGCAGAGCAGGCAGGAAACCAGTATTTATCACTCTAGTGATTAAACACTCTAGACTGGGTTTGTTGATGTGTATGTCAATAATCTGGAGTTTCTAGCTTAGTGTAAAATCAAAATGTCTTTTCTATTGTGGTCTGATATCTGTTTCTGTAATAAGATCAGTTTGTTGTCCTCTGTGCACCAGTGGTTTTGCCCTTAATTTTTTTGGCTAGCATTCACCAAAATCTGTCATCCAGAGCTGCTGAGAAAAATACATGTTGCCAAACTTTTTTTCTTAAAATTGTGCTGCCAGTGATGTTTCCCCAGATGTGAAAAATATTATCTAACAAAGGATCAATTCCTAATAACAATACCATTGTTGAACATGTTGATGGACTGTTTGCCTTCTTCCTGAGTCCTTTTTTATTGTATTTGAAAATACTGAATGGAAAATTCAATGGTGTGCTCCGAATTATTGTTGATGTTGTTAATGTCATGATTCTCCTTCAAAAAGTATGAAAGATCTCCTCTTGTCTTGTGTTTTCTACTGAATTAGATTTTCCTCTAGTCCTAGTATGAATAAAAGCTATTTGAAATAAAAGTGTTCTTATTTTTCTACCTCCTTTGTGCCTACCAAAAGACTTTGAATACTAGATATTTAGTCAATATTTGTTGAGTAAATATTACTAATTATAAGTTGCTGTGCTATATATATGGTTCCACTTTCAAAAAATGGTAAGGTTACTTGCAGGTAAATCCCCTTTTTAGTGATGTGAGAATTCACAAAAGAAGAAAAAGTAAAAAGAGTTGTTCACTGAATGTGTTTCTGGTGAAGATAAATAATAATAGCTAACACTGATTAAGCACCAACCATGTGCCTGTTACTCTACTGAGCACTGTAGCTAAATTATCTTATTCATCACATGACCCCTACATCATGTATTACACTTGCATTTACAGATGAGAGCAGGAGGCATGGTAAAGGCCAACTCACTCACTTACCCATTGTTACAGATAGTAAGAGGTTAAGATTAAATCCTTATCTCTGTCTGTCTAGCTCTAAAGTCTGTCCTCTCTCCAAATGGCGTGTCAAAGATGGCATACGAAAAGCATTTCTTAACTGTAAAACTATGACTAACCTTCAGAACAGACCATGTGCTCATTCCCTGGTAACCTTACAATTTTATTAAATTATCATTTAAATGGATCTGGTAATTGTGACTAGGCCTGTACAGTAAGTACAAGTTACAAAAGGCATTTTTTTCCCCCTGTTTCAACATCTTTCTTTAATCTAGCCAAGAACCCTAAGATGTCTTTAGAATACATATTCCAAAAACTCTTGAAATCTATCCCAAGACCGCTACTTGTTTTTGTTATCTTATAACCCCCTGCAATGTTTAACAGTCTAAAACATGACTGTTTCCAGTGGACAATGGTTTGGGTTCCTTCTGGGAAAAGACAGTAATATTTTGTCTAACAGAAAGTAAACCTGAGATGCAATGGGTGGGTAAAATCGGTTTCAATGGTAAACACCTTTGGTTTAATCAGATTTGTCAAATTGCAAATGTTACTTCATGATTCTTTGTTTCTTTTAAGTTTTTGTGGTGAAATGATAGCAATTGAAAAACTGGAGTATAAGTAAAAAGTAAGAATGAATATTGTAGTGTTATTTTTAAAGTGATTTGTAAATAAAAATAGAAGTCTGAAGAATTTCTTTCACCACCTAACACGTTTAAAGTCAAATACTTCTAAGTATTATAATTACTCCTCAGATTTGCAAGATTAATATCAATGTCAATTTCTGTGGTCCTCCCAGTTGACCATAAACGGATTATTTCCCACATATCCTAATAAGTACTTTGGGAAAGACTGATAGCTGTTCTTTAAAATATCATTTAGAAAAGGAAACAAGATTCAGGGAAAGAGATGAATGAATTCCCTTTTTAAATATTTAAAAAACTGGAGATAAAATAAATAAAAGATTGCACTTACCTTTAGGTCAAGTCAAATTTAAACATCTTAATGTATTTAGAAAAGCCACTACTAATTCTGTATTGAACGCTTATGCAGTTCATTTAAATTTTGATATAGTCCCACATATATATTTTGCTTTTTCCACAAAATAATTTTTCCCAAAAAAAGATTTAAAAACTTAAAATGTGATAAAGTAAATCAACTTAATGATGTAATAAAATGTTTATTAATAAGTTATATATTTATGAAGATTTCTTAATTGGATGTGAAGACTTTATATCCATGTTAAATGTGGTTTCTTTTAAGAATGTATATTTTAGGGCATTACTTTTAATTTTTCTCCTTTGCTAAACATTTGTTTTAGTTGTTTTATTATAAAAATAAAAAATATTAATAGTTATTAAACACCCTGTGTTCTCATTTAAATCTCAAAACTCTTGTCAGGGGAGGAAATTGAAACTTAAATGCCAGAAAAAAAGCCCATTTACTTCACTTTGATCCAAACTATTTTATTCAATGTAGTCAACATTCACTGAATGCCCACTATGTGTCATGTGTATTCAGCATTATTCTTATAATAGTATGGAGAATAGCAAGCAAATTGGCAATGTAACTATACAAGAAATATAAAAATTCATCAAAGCTCCCCCTTATATAGTTCTAGAAAAAAATTTACCTCAGATGTGAGTTTAAAAAAAAAAAGTGTGACCTGTCTTTTTTCTCCATAGAGTTATGACATAGAGACAGACATAGAATACATTCAAGAAATACTCATTGTCTAAATTTCATACAACTATATTCATAGGAAGATGCGGGCAAAGATCTATGAAGAGAGTAGATGTGGTTTAGGGTGTTTGTTAGTGTCCCTTTCAACGTGAATGTCTACCATCCTTAATGTCAACATTCAATTAAAAGTATTTAATGTTGATAACTAGAAAGATAGATTCAATGTGCAGACATCCTAAAAATTCCCTTGG
The DNA here is from genome assembly GCF_009834535.1 of Camelus ferus. Lineage (NCBI taxonomy): Eukaryota > Metazoa > Chordata > Mammalia > Artiodactyla > Camelidae > Camelus > Camelus ferus. The sequence goes on along the minus strand of NC_045702.1, from coordinate 49,464,034 downwards.
AAACTGCTTTCTAAATTGCAGTCATTTGCATTTATCTCATTATTTCTTTTTTTTTTTTTTAATCAATTACAATTTGTGGTACAGCAAGTCCCAGATAATCAAGTTTTTCAGTAACCATTTCTGCTTTATTTGATTTGCTCATTTAATGAAACATAAATTCCAACCTCTTTTATTTTTCAAAGCACTGGTCTTGATAAGGAGTACTTTCAGTTCATCAGACCCCAAACCCTGATAAGACTATAACATCCTTCTTTGTCAAACTAAATGTATTTATAATGGGTCTCTGTGCCACTAAACCTATCCTGCCCTTTTTAAGTTTTAATTTCTCCAGTTCAAAATTCAGCCCATACTTAACTAAAGGCATTCTAACTTCTTTTATTTCATCGTTACATACATGTCCATCTCTTCCAAGAGACGATTAGATCCAATCCAACAATCCCACACAGCCATAAGCACTGCCTTGCAATTGGTTAGTATTTATAAAAGGACTGCTGTGAAAAGATGCAATGAAATAGCCCCTTCTTGTCATTACTCCTTTTAAGCTCAATGGAAAGCGAATGGAAAAGTATATGGAGCCCTGCACTATAATCCGTGTTAAAAACTCATTGCCCTCTTTGTTGAGATAGAGCTGAGTCAAGTGTTTAGAGCTTTAAGAAACAATTTTAAAAGCAGGCAAATATATAAATCTTGTTTCCTCTATGAAAATTCAATTCTGGTTGATGTATTTCCAGAGTTTTCCCAGAGAAGATAATGCAGAACTGGAAATTCAGACTTAAGAGTTTTCAGAACCATTTCCCCAAAGAACTAGCTTGTGACACTGGGTAAATTCATGGTCTTCTCATGGTCTTAATGTCTTCACTTTTTTCTCCCTTTAATGCTTTGAAAGTTCAACAATTCTACTTCTGTTCTTTTAGGAAAATTATACATGATATTTCTATCTTCATGATTACTCATATCATTTACTTGACTTAAAGTCAGTTATCTTAGTCACACATCTCTACTTTCTCCTTACAGAGTATGTCTTAAATTAGAATGATTCCTCTATACACTATTTTATCTAATGTCTCATTACTGTCTAGTATTTAGTTTTACCTTGTTTTAAATGTTAAACCTATTTAAAACAATTATTTTTATATATCACTGATCATTTTCCCATTTATAACAATAACAGTAATAGTAAGTCAGTAATTACTGTCTCATCATGTTTGTCAACTGCTTTGCACAGTAATTTTGCATGTACCCCTTTTCATTCTTTCAGGCTTGGAGTGATTAACTCTCTTTCCCTATCTAAAATAAGGAGTTGGGGGGGCGGGGGGAGTCTCACTGTTAAATGATATGTTGACTGGGTATATAGAATTCTAGGTTGCCAATTATTTTTTCTCAGCACTGTGATAGCATCATTTTATTGTATTACTACTCTACTTTCACTATCAAGATATCTGCAATGGCCTAATTATTGTTCCTTTGAAAGTAATCTATTTTTCTTTTTTCTCTAGATTTTTTAAGATCTTTCTGTAACCAAGTATGATCTTTGTGCTTATCCTGCAAGGGACTCAGTATGTTTCCTAAATTTGAAAATTTAATTATTTCCTCTATTTCAGGTATTCTAAGTTATTTATGATTGATAATAGCTCCCTCTATCTCCTAGTTCCTTCTTCTCTCTTATTTGATATAACTCTTATTAGACATATATTGATAAGCTTCACTCTATACTTTTTATCCATAAGCTTGACTTCTACATTTTTCATTGCATTTTTTATGCTTCCCTCTGCATAATTTCCTCAAATCTAAAAGATCTAATTTTATGCATTTTTATTCTATGAATTTTAACTTTCAAAGATCACATTATTCATTTTTAAAAGATGTATTCACTTCTTTTTCAATATTCCACTATTCTGGTGTCTCCTTTTCTTCTTGCTTATACTTCTCATTTTACATATTAATCTTACTCTACACATTTAGTTTAAAATGCCTATCAGAGCTTTCTATGGTCTCAAGTACTCAAGCATTGCTTATATTGGTTTCTTTACTCTTCTAAAAATTTTTAGTGGGGATGCATTTTCAGTAGGCTTTTACCTGTGGGAATTGCATGTTATCTGGATCGAGGACATATCCTTCTTGGGCAGTTTTGTATTTTCTTCTGGGAGGGATCCCAGGGATTTTACCACTGAGGACCATTTTGCTGCTTATTTTGCTGCTTATAAGTTCTTTGACCATACGACTAACACGAATTTAAATCACAAATCTATGTGCAGGCTTACCAAGTCTCAGGAGAAACTTTTTTCCCACCCAGTGTCCACAAGAAACTACCAGTCTCCTTGTCTTTCTATTGTTGGTGGGCAGATTTTTTTTTTTTCAAGTCTACCCTACCACTTAGAGGGCAGCCTTTCAAGGATGCTAGATTCATTGTGAACATATGTGTACAGGACAAATTTCACAGTTCCAATTCAACTCTCTACCTCAGGAAGCCCCAAGCATTCCATTCCCGTCTCTACATAAGTATTAAAACACAAGCCCGTGGATTACTTGTGCTGGCAACTCCTCACAACCCCACCCCAAGCCAATGGCAGCGTCAGCTCTCCCACCTGCCACTCTTATTTCTTCATTTCTTATTTCTGCCTTCTTCATTCCTGGTACTTGGAGGCTTTTTTTTCTTTTAGCTTTGGTGAACAAATCTATACATTTAAAAGAAAATTTCATCCAGCATTTCTTAATCTTCATGACAGAAGTGTTGCAGCTTAACTGGTCCTTCACACTGACAGCATTAGAAGTGGTCTCTGGCTCTTTCTATGAAATGAGAACATTGGATATCTAATCTGTATGGTTCCCATTAGCTCGGATATTCTGTGCATTATTCATATGCATGAAATTGACACTTTAGTTTCTGAAACTGCTGGTCATTCCATTGCTTAAAAGAACTCTTCACTCTGGGTAATGGGTGGCTACTGCCATAATAGTTTTTCACAAGCCCAAAAGGATGAAAGGGTTTGTGGCTGCTTCAAGAGAGAAGGTTAGAAGCACACAGGCCACCTGCAGAGATTTGACTACTCTCAGTTATTTGGTGTTTCTTGTACCCTCTGAGAACTACCTCTGACAATGTAGTGCTGGTGTGCTTTCTTTGGGTGTGTAAACTTAATCTCACTGTTGGCAGCAAACGAAAAGAGGAAGAAATAGTGGTGAGTTCCCCTTGTCTGGACCTTGGAAATGAGGATAGGGTTACATGGGCAGTATTTTCTTCTCTCTCAAAACATGACAGGGAAATAAATACCCATCACATGTCAGAGAGTGAAAGATCTGGGCTAACGCTTGGCAGGGACATACACAGCTGAGGTTTCCTTTCTTTGCTCTCTAGTACACACTGCGGCCATGTTAAAGTTCAGGCTTCACATTCCTTTCTGGTGAAAAAGGGATTTAATGAATATGCTACATGTTTTTTTAGATGCTAAATGACATGCATCTTTCTCTCATTTTTGGCTACTATTTTTTGAATACCTTGGATATACTATTCATGGGTATCTTTCCAACTAAAAAGTCCTTACTGAGAAGGAAGAGGAATCATTGCTGTGAGACAAAAACATTTTCCCTCAAAAAAGAATGTACAAGCACACAAAAAAGATGTGGGATTTTTATGAATCATATCCTGTAATTTTTCACTTTTTTCCAGCTACCTCCTTCTTAGAACAGAATCCAAGGAAACCAAAGAAAACTATTTGTGCTGTGAGCAAAAATTTTGCCAAATTGAATTACATAATTCATCTAGCAGATTTGATGAGTTTCTGGATACAATTTGCAAATTTGCATTTTTGGGCACAAAGAAATAATGCATTTGTTATATATGAAAAAACACAGCCCTTGTTACAAAATCATATTTTGTAACTGCTCAGGAATGTCTCTGAATATATATACAGTGTATATACTTAGCCATGAGACTTGGCTATTTATCAGGTATGCTTCAGGATATTTGACAGTGAACATAGTCAACTATGGAATCACATTCATGAATTGCTAGGAATAAAGCATTTTTATAAAATTATGATATTAAAACATTAGTTAAATATATTAAATATGATCAACTTTCAAAACAACCAGGTAAAGCAATATATACCTACTTTGATGTATTAACCTTGGATTCATTGTTCCTTATCCCTTATTTTTCAAAATAAACATTCTAAACGATGAGAAGGGTGACTGGTATCAGCAAGATGGTAGACTAGGAAGCACCAGACCGTCATTCCCCTTCAGAACTATCAAGTAAACCACACACTGACCAAAATAACTTCACAGGAGCTTTGGAAACTAGGCAAAAAATCTATAGCAACCAAGAAAATGCCCAATCAAGAAAAAGCCATATTCAAAATGGTAGGAAATTTCATTGTTCTTTTATTCACCTTTGCTCCTGCCCCTCCATATCTGTGCACCAAGAACAGAAGGAGTGGCCTGTCTTAGTCTGCTCAGGCTTCTATAACAAAGTACCATGAACTGGTTGGCTTCAAAAACAGACCTTTACTCCTCCAAGTTCTGGAGGCCAGGAAGTCTGATATCAGGTTGCCAACACGCTTGGGTTTTGGTGAGGGCCCTCTTTCTGACTTGAAGATGGCTGCTGGATCCTTACAAAGACACAGGTGGACAGAGGAAGCACTGGTATCTCTTCCCCTTCTTACAACAGTACTAATCCTATTATGGGCTCCACCCCTACAACATCATCTACACCTAATTACCTCCCAAAGGTTCTATCTCCTAACGCATCACAGTAGAGGGTTAGGGTTTCAACATGTGAAGTAACATGGGTTGGTGGGGGACACACACAAGCATTCAGCTCATGACATGGTCTGCTTCCCAGTTCCTTCCCTTGGGCTGGCAAGAAAAGAGTGGAAATTGTTTGCAAAGTTCTGGCCTATCTGTGGGCTACACAAAGGACTGGAATCTATCTTGCCTGACTTGGACCTGAGTCAGGAAATGGTGGCACAGTTTGGATCTCAGACTGGAAGCTGTAGAAGGCAGATAGGTACTATGGTGTGTGCAAACTGCAGATGACTGCAGACTTGTGGATTCCTGAGGACAAGAGATTGATCATGGGTAGAGAAATACAGAATATCTAAGGCCCCAAGAAGAAGCTGATGTGTGACTCTTGGGGAAATAAAGCCACTTAAGAGCAACCAGGGCAAAAGGGAGTGTGAGGGAAGTATACACACAAGAACAGACAGAACATGTCCAGAAAAGATTTAAGAAAATCTTAAGCCTTCACCCTATGCTGGTCTCAAGATTCAGGAATCTGCTAATTATTAAATATATTTCACATCAATATGTAAAGACTGAGAACGATGGCTATTTTTCCAAATGCCCAAATTTTAAAACTGATTACTAGGTATATAGAGAAACAGGGAAATATGGCTAATGTAAAGGAACAAATTAAGTCTCCAGAAACAGTCTCTGAAGAAACATGTGCATCAGGGTTAACAGACAAAAACTTTAAAACAATTGCCTTAAATATGCCCCAAGAGCTAAAGGAAAACAGAAAAAGAACTAAAAGAAACTAGGAAAATGACATTAGAACAAAATGAGAATACAAACAAAGAGATATAAACTCTAAACAAAGATTCAAAAAGAAATTCTGGAACTGGAAAATACAAAAATTGAATTGAAAATTTTACTAGAGGGATTCAACAGCAGACTCAGTCAGAAAAGGAATTAGCAAACTTGAAGTCTGAGGAATAAAAAGTGAAAAGAATGAAGAAAAGTGAACAGAGCCTAAAGGACTTACAGAATATTATCATATGGACCCGTAGTTGCATTTTGGGAATACCAGAAGGGAAAGAGAGAGAGAAAAGGGGAGGCAAATTATATGAGGAAATAATGGCTAAAAAGTCCCAAATCTGAGGAAACACATAGATACACAAATCCAAGAAGCTCAATGAACTCCAAGTAGAGTAAGTTCATAGCAAAATACATTATAATGAGGCTGCTAAAAGCTAAACACAAAGAGAAACTCTTGAAAGGAGAAAGTGATAAGCAACCCACTATCTACAAGAGATTCCCAATAAGACCTAGAGGATTTCTCAGCAGAAACTTTGTGGGGCAGAAGGCAGTGGAATGATATATGTTAATTGCTGAAATTTAAAAAACACACACACACACACACGCACAAAACTTTCAACCTTCATAACATAATGGGGATGACATAAGGAGTAGAATTTTGTGTGCATTTGAAGTTAAGTTGGTATCAATTTATGATAGATTGTCATTATGTTAGGATATTATATATAATCCCCATGGTAACAAGGGAAATATCTACTGAATATACTGAAAGGAGATGAGAAAGGAATCAAAAGGTGTCATTAAAAAAAAAAATCAACTAAGCACATATAAAGGCAGTAATGGATTAAGTGACAAAAAAGCTATCAGACATTCAGAAAAGAAACAAAATGGCAAAAGCAAGCGCTTCCATGTTAGTAATTACTTTAAATGTAAATGGATTATACTCCCCAATCAAAAGATACAGGTTGGCAAAATGGACTAAAAAAAAAAACCCAAAAAAACAGGGTCCAACTATGAGCTGTCTATGAAATACATTTTAGATCTGAGGACACACATAAGTTGGAAGTACAATGATAGAAAAAGTATTTCATGCAAATAGCAACCTAAAGGAAGCAGAAATGGCTATACTTACATCAGACAAAATAGATTTTAAGTCAAAAACTGTCACAGGACTAAGAAGGACATTATATAATGATAAATTGCTAATTCACCTGGAAGACACAGCAATTATAAATATATATGCATGGAACATCAGAGCATCTAAATATATAAATCAACATAACATATGAAAACTATGTGATACAGTGAGAGCAGTGCCAATAAGGAAATGTCCAACTTAAATACATTATAAAGGAAGATCTCAAATCAACAACCTAACTACATCTTGAAAAACAAAACAAAACATACTAAATCCAAGGCTACCAGAAAGAAAGAAATAATAAAAATAAGAGCAGAGATAAATAAAACAGAATAGAAAAACAATAAAGAAAATCAACATCACTAAGAGTTGGTTCTTTGAAAAGTTCAACAAAATTGATAAATATTTAAAGAGATTGGCTAAGGGAAAAAAAAAAGAAGACCCAAATAACTAAAATCTGAAATGAAAGAGGGGATATTACCACAGATTTTGTAGAAAGAAAAGGATTATAATATTGTGCACAATGGAACTCCAGCAAATTGGATAACCTAGATGTAATGCTCGAGGCTTTAGAAACACATAATATACCAAGATTGAATCATGAATAAATAGAAAATCTGAATAGGCCTATCATTAGTAAGGAGAATGAATTAATAATCAAAGCCCTTCTAACAAAAAGGCTTTTTTACCCAAGAACAAATGGCTACACTGATTAATTCTATCTAACACTTAAAGAACACTTATCCTTCTTCATCTTTTCTGAAAAACCGAAGAGGAGGGAGCACTTCCTAATTCATTCTATAAGGCAGCAATACCTTGAAATCAAAGCCAGACAAAGACACTTAAAGGAAAGAAAATTACAAATATACTCTCTGAACATTGATATAAAAATCTTCAACAAATTATTAGCAGACAGAATTCAAAAGGACATTAAAAAGATTATACATCATGACCAAATAAGATTTATTCCTAGAATGATGGCTCAACATACAAAACTGAATCAATGTAATGTACTACATTAACAGAATGAAAAGAAAAAACTTACATGATCATCTCCATTAATACAGAAACAGCAGTTTACAAAATCCAACACCATTCACGATAAAATTTTAACAAACTAGGAACGGACGGAAACTACCTCAACATAATAAAGGCCATATATGAAAACCCACAGCCAATAGCATATGTTTTATTCGGAGTTCTCCCAAGAAACAGACCCAACAGAAGATTTTATATATATATATATATATATATAATGTATATAAATTATTATTCTTCTTAGGTAACCAGCATCATTATGGATGGTGACAAGTTCCAAGATCTGTAGTTGGCAAGGTAGAGTTCTAGGAGAGATGATCGTATTGTTCCAGCCTGAAGTGTGACAAGGCTCTAGATCCAAATAAAGCCAGTGTTTCAGCTGGAGTCTGAAGGCAGGAAAAAAACTGATATCTCCACTCAAAGGCAGTCGGGCAGAAGAAATGCCCGTTACTCATGGGTGGGTCAGCCTTTTTGTTCTATTCAGGCCTTCAACTGATTTGATGAGATCCACCCACATTAGAGAGGGCAACCTGCTTTTCTCAGTCTACTGGTTCATGTGTTAATCTCATCCAGAAACAACCCACAAGTGCACCGAGAATGATTAACCAAATGGCACCCCACAGCTCAGTCAAGTTGACACTTAAATCATCACAATACTCAATAGTTAAAGACTGAAAGCTTCCACTCTAAAATCGGAAACAAGGTTGCCCACTTTCACCACTTCTATTCAACATAATATTGTAAGTATCACCAAAGAAATTAGGCAAGAAAAAGAAATAAAAGACATCCAATTTGGAAAGGAGGACATAAAAGTATCTTTGGTCACTGATTATACGATCTTATATGTAGAAAACTCTAAAGATTCTACAAAATCCGTTAGACCTAATGAATGAAATTCCTCACAGTTGCAGGATACAAAATTAACATACAAAAATTAGTTGTGTTTTATATGCTAACAATGAACAACGCAAAAGGAAATTATGAAAACAATATTTAGAAATAAACTTAACCAAATGAAAGACTGGTACACTGAAAACTACAATTTCTGAAAGAAATTAATGAACACACACAAAAAAGGAAAAACATCCAGTGTTCTGGACTAGAAGACTTAATATTGTTAAGTACTCAATAATACCCAAAGCAATCTACAGATTGAATGCAATTGCTATCAAAATTCTAGTGATTTTTTTTTGTTTTGCAGAGAAGGAAAATTTATCGTAAAATTTTATGTAATTTCAAGTTATCTTGAATAGCCAAAAACAATTGTGAAAAAGAAAAGTTGGAGGTCTCTCTCACTTCCTGGTTTTAAAACTTACTACAAAGCTATGATAGTAAAAATAGTGTGGTATAGCATAACAACAGACTTATAGACCAATGGGAAAGAACAGATAGCCCAGAAATAAATCTTCACAAATTTGGACAGTTGATTTTCTACAAGAGTATAAAGCCATGCAGTGGGGAACAGACAAAATTTCCAACAAATGGTGTCAGGAAAATTGGATATCTACATGCAGAAAGTAAAAATTAAAAATTGAACCCTTAACTTACACCATATATTAAAGTGAACTAAAAACGGACAAAGATCTAAACATAAGAGCTAAAACAAAGTTTTAACAAGAAAATATAGGGGAGAACAATTATATGGAAACAAAATGGATAACCTAGAAGAGATGGACAAGTGTCTGGAAACATACAGTCCACCAAGACTGAATCAAGAAGATACTGACCACTTGAACTAACCGAACATATTAGCAATAAAAAAACACCTCCCTACAAATAAAAGTCCAGGACCAGACGGCTTCACTGGGGAATTCTACCCAACATACAAAGAAGAATTCATACTGGTCCTTCTCAAACTCTTCCAGAAGACTGAAAAGGAGGGAATACTCCCAAACTCATTCTATGAAGCCACCACCACCCTGATAACAAAACCAGGCAAAGATACTACCAAAAAAGAGAATTACAGACCAATATCACTGATGAACATAGATGCAAAAATCCTTACCAAAATATTAGCAAATAGAATCCAACAGCACATAAAAAAGATAATACACCATGATCAAGTTGGGTTAATCCCAGGGACACAAGGATAGTTCAACATATGCAAATCAATCAATGTAATACATCACATCAACAAGAGAAAGGACAAAAACCACATGATCATCTCAATAGATGCAAAAAAAGCATTTGATAAAATTCAACACCCATTTATGATTAAAAACTCTCACCAAAGTGGGCAGAGGGAACATATCTCAACGTAATAAAAGCTATATATGACAAACTTACAGCCAGCATAGTACTCAATGGTGAAAAACTCAAAAATTTCCCACTAAAATCTGGGACAAGACAAGGCTGCCCACTCTCATTCAACATAGTCTTGGAAGCCACAGCAATCAGGCAAGAGAGAGAAATAAAAGGGATCCAAATTGGAAAAGAAGAGGTAAAAGTGTCACTATATGCAGATGACATGACACTATATATATAGAAAACCCTAAAAGTTCCACACAATAACTACTAGAAGTAAACAAGGAATTCACCAAGGTAGCAGGTTATAAGATTAATGTTCAAAAATCAGTTGCATTTCTTTGCACTAACAATGAATAAACAGGAAAAGAAAGTAAAGAAACAATCCCTTTTAAAATAGCACTCAAAGTAATAAAATACCTAGAAATAAATCTAACCAAGGAGATGAAAGACTTACACAAGGAGAACTATAAAACATTGATTAAGGAAATTAAAGAAGACTTTAAAAAAATGGAAAGATACCCCATGCTCCTGGATTGGAAGAATCAATACTGTTAAAATGGTCATACTGCCCAAGGCAATCTACAGATTTAATGCAATCCCTATCAAATTACCTAGGACATATTTCACAGAACTAGAACAAAACATAATAAAATTTATATGGAATCACAAAAGACCCAGAATTGCCAAAGCATTACTGAAGAAAAAGAAAGAGGCTGGAGGAATAACTCTCCCGGACTTCAGACAATACTATAGAGCTACAGTAATCAAAATAGCATGGTATTGGTATAAAAACAGACATATGGACGCATGGAACAGAATAGAGAGCCCAGAAATGAACCCACAAACTTTTGGTCAATTAATCTTTGACAAAGGAGACAAGAACATACAATAGAATAAAGACAGTCTCTTCAGCAAATGGTGTTGGGAAAACGACAGCAGCACATAAATCAACGAAGCTAGGACACTCCCTTACACCACACACAAAAATAAACTCTAAATGAATCAAAGATACAATAAACCTTCTAGAAGAAAACATAGGCAAAACATTATCTTACATACACCTCAAAAATGTTCTAGGGCAGTCTACCCAGAGAGTAGAAATAAAAGCAAGAATAAACAAATGGGACCTAATGAAACTTACAAGCTTTTTCACAGTAAAGGAAACCATAAGCAAAACAAAACAACCTACGGAATGGGAGAAAATTTTTGCAAAAGATGAAACTGACAAAGGCTTGATCTCCAGAATATAGAAGCAGCTCATATGACTTAATAAGAAAAAAACAAACAACCCAATCCAAAAATGGGCAGAAGATCTAAACAAGCAATTGTCCACAGGCACATGAAAAACTGCTCAATATCACTAATTATCAGAGGAATGCAAATCAAAACTACAATGAGGTATCACCTCACACCAGTCAGAATGACCACCATTCAAAAGTCCACAAATGATAAATGCTGGAGAGGCTGCGGAGAAAAGGGAACCCTCCTACACTGCTGGTGTGAATGCAGTTTGGTGCAGCCATTATAGAAAACAGTATGGAGATTCCTCAAAAGACTAGGAATAGACTTACCATATGACCCAGTAATCCCATGGCTGAGCATATATCCAGAACGAACCTCAATTCAAAATGACACGTGCACCCCAACATTCATAGCAGCACTATTTACAATAGCCAAGACATGAAAACAGCGTAGATGTCCATCGACAGATGACTGGATAAGGATGATGTGGTATATTTATACAAGGAATACTATTCAGCCATAAAAAATGACAATATAACACCATTTGCAGCAACATGGATGTCCCTGGAGAATGTCATTCTAAGTGAAGTAAGCCAGAAAGAGAAGAAAAATACCATATGAGATCGCTCATATGTAGAATCTAAAAAAGAAAAAGAAAAAGAAAAGAAAAAGACGAACATAAATACAAAACAGAAACAGACTCATAGACATAGAATACAAACTTGTGGTTGCCAGGGGTGAGAGGGGTTGGAAGGGACAGACTGAGAGTTCGAAATCTGTAGGTACTGACACGTATATACAGAATAGATAAACAAGATTATACTGTATAGCACAGGGAAATACATACAAGATCTTGTGGTAGCTCACGGTGAAAAAGAATATGACAATGAATATATGTATAACTGAAAAATTGTGCTCTGCACTGGAAATTGACACAACATTGTAAACAGACTATAACTCAACAAAATAAAATTTAAAAAAAAAGAAAATACTGGGGGAAAAACTGCATCACACTGAATTTGGCAATGATTTCTTAGATATGGTACTTTAAGCATAGGAAACAAAAGAAATAGGTAAGCTGGATTTCATCAAAATTAAACCCTTTTGTGCATCAAAGGACTCTATCAACAGAGTGAAAAAGCAAACAATGGAATGGGAGAAAATATCTGTAAATAATATATCTAGAGGTGGATGGGTATAGCTAAGTGGTAGAGTGCATGCTTAGTATGCATGAGGTCCTGCAAAAAAACAGAGAACCTGATTTAAAAATGGCCAAAGGACCTGAATAGATATATCTCCAAAGATATACAAATGGCCAATAAGCACATAGAAAGATATTTAACATCACTAGTCATCAGAGAAATGCAAATCAAAACTAAAATGAGATATCACTTCACACCCATTAGGATGGCTATTATTAAACACACACACACACAAACCAGAAAATAACAAGTGTTGGCAAGGATGAGGAGAAATTGGAATTTTGTGCATTGCTGGTAGGAATATAGAACAATAAAAACACTGTAGAAAAGACTATAGTGATTCCTCAAAAAATTAAACAGAATTACCATATTACCTAAGTAATTCCACTTTTGGGTATACACCCAAAGGATTGAAAGAAGGGTCTCAAAGAGATATTGGTACACCCGTGTTCACAGCAGCATTATTCACAATAGCCAGAAGGTTAACAAACTCATTGACAGATGAATGGATAAACAAAATGTTGACTAGATCTACAATAAACTATAATGCAGCCTTTGAAGTGAAATTTTGACACATGCTACCATATGGATGAAACTTGAAGACATTATGCCAAGTGAAATAAGGCAGTCACAAAAAGGCAAATATACGATCCCATGCGTGTGAGGTTACTAGAGCAGTCTAATTCACAGAGACAGAAAGTAGAATGTTAGTTGCCAGGGGCTGGAAGGAGGTGGAAGTTACTGGTTTTCAGGTACAGAGTTTCAGTAGGTGAAGATTAAAAAAGTTCTGGAGATGGACAGTAGTGACTGTTACATAACAAGGTGAATATACTTAATGCCACAGACTATACACTTAAAAATTGTTAAAGTGATTCATTTTATACTGTGTATATTTTACCACAATAAGAAAATTCTGAATTTTTCCTAAAACTTTTGGAAAACGTTGGGAATTAGTGAACTCCTAATTAAGATGAATGAGAAATTGTGGGTGGGCAGATTGGGAAGAACATTGACAGCAAAGAGCTCATTAATATAATACTCATTTAACTTTTGTTTCACTCCCCCAAGTGAATTTAATGTCCAAATAAAAGATGTTGGATTATGGGTTCTGAAGGTGATACTACAAATATTTTATTATAGGATTCACAAGATATTTTTAATATTACTGTTTATTGCACTATTTTGCATAATACATATATAAACATTACAAAGACCTTTATAAATAATGTGTAATAATACAACAAATATCCTTATAGTGTAAGTATGTGGTATTAAGATTTTTTTATTGCAACAAGTGCCTGACATTGAGTTTTTATTGCTGAGGCATTCATTTCAAAAGACATCCATCTTAAACATACATACTGCCAGCTGTATGACACAGCTACTAACAAAACAAACACGTAAGGAATTAGACCACCCCACCCAAAGATCCCCCTTTCAGAAAGCCCTGCATCACCTAGATCACCTGTGTGACCCTACTTCTCCCTTCCGTCACCCTAATTCCTCCTCCTGTGCTTTAAATTAGCCAATAAAGAATGAACTCACAAAACCCTAGACACCCCAACCTCAGACCCTAGTGAAGGGAGAGCCCCAGCTCTGCATACTCTACCCAGGACTTGGCTGTGTGCTCTCAGACATATCGTGTACCCTACAGGACTTGTGATTAATAAATCTTGTACGTACCTCAAGCTGCCTGATGGTTTTTGCTAAAAGGCATCCGGTAGTCATTTAAGAACCACAAAGGCCAGTCCAGCCACACTTTAGAGGAAATGTCTATGGGGGCCCCCTACAAGTGACAGTGGCCAGAGGCAGTGCCCCAGGAATTCTTAGCTGAAAGCACCTCTATCAATAGTCTGGAACCACACCAAGATCCTTATCTAAGTCATTTGCATATCTGGTAGGAAAGACTAAGATTTGTTTTCTATTCTCAAATATATCACCATATTTTAAAACTTTTTGCTTTGCATCAGTATTTCCCTGGACTCAATTTCCACTTTAGAGGCTACTGTGAGAATCTACTGAGCAAGTCTGATCAACTAGTATATAGGACTTCGTGCCAAAGCAATTCCTAGACTGTATCATCAGAGCCATTCAGCCCTCTGCCCTAAATGATCAGCCGTTCGCCTATCATACAGTAGACATGTATTTAACATGAGAAAAGTTATTAAGTTCAATACAAATATCTTTAGGATGCAATAAACTTAAGCTTATTTATCTAGAGGGTAGTATGTGCAAGCAGATCTTAGATGGTAGAAATACCTATAAACATATGAAGGAAAAGCATAAGGAGAACAGCAAATGCTTTAGAAAAGAAAGCTAAAAGAACCAAGAACTTCTGCTTTATACCATCACTGTAAAAAAAATCTTCAAAAGAAGGAGCTACGTAGTACCCTTTGCTATAATTAATAATCTTTCTTCTATTAAAAAATGGAATCTCTTTCCTTTCTGTTCATATGCACTGAATCAAGAATTTTCAGTAGAAAAAAAATTTCCTTATTTCCATCTATTCATATAGAGAAAAAACAAAAACAAAAAACCTATGGTCTATTGACTGATTTTATTTGAAGCCAACCACACTAAAGAGAGGCAGTCTTACTTTCCAAGGCTGTAAGAATTCGTGAAGAATTAATATATGATAGACACAACACGACTGCCTATAAGCTGGGGATTTCTCTACAAAGGGCTTCTCTCCTTGGCAGCTGACACAGTGGGGTTTTCCTGCCATTAGAAGAAAGTACTGTCCGGAATGTTAATTCAGTAACTATGATTGTTGTGAGTCGAATCATATCAAGGGGTAGTCTAACTGGGCAGCGGCCTTGGAAGCCAACTAGAAAATGTACTAAATTATCACTGGAAAAAATAGTAATATGATGCCAGCTAATGTAGATTTCCACATGGGACTTCTTACAGAACTGGCAAAAGGTCAATTGGCCCTGATTTCCCTGAAACAGATAGCCTCCCAGAGTGGAAATAGCATACACTCATCACCCTCACTGGGCTGTCTCTACTGAAAATTTTTGCCACAGATATGTGTAGGTTATGCAGTGCCACTGTAGGTCTTAATTCCCAGGACCAACAAAGTCAAGTTCCCAGCAGTTGGCAGCCTCAGGGCAGGTTACTAGAAACAAGGTGATTTATATTTTCATTTAAAAATGGAAACCGTTTCATTTGTCTCTAAAGAATATATTTAGTTCAGAAAATCATAAAAGAAAACCAAAGAAGAAAAATCAGAAATACCTTGTCTATGCAGAGGCTGGAGGTAGGGCAGATGGTAGGAAAGAAAATTTAAACATATCTTTATCTTTAGTGAGTATGAGTGACTGATGCTATATGATAATGAGTAATGGAAAATTTGTTAAATAAAATCAATCCCAAATAATCTGAAATGGTATGCTGTATTCTCTCCAAGTAACACATCCCTAATATGAAGATAAAATGTATTAATAGAAAATTGATTTACCTCTAACTCTCTTAATGTTTTAAAATATAAATAAAAACACAGAATGAAATAAAATATTAAACTGAGAAAAGCATTGAAATATTTTAAGTCATTTTGAAGTGACACTCGATAATTATTCTAGGACACCCACAATATCTACCCCTAGTTGTGAAAATCAATGTCATACAACATCATTATTAAATGCATGTCAATGTAAAAATAGTACCTGAAAATAATTAGAATTATGAGTACAAAACAGGTAAATCATTCACATCTTTCTTGAATATTGAATTACCATTTTGCTAGAGGTTTTGGAGGAGGGATTATAACTTTGGGCCACCAGGGGATCATTTATCCTACTGCTATTTCAAAACTGAATGTTTTCCTAAGCATTCAGCACATGGATAATTCATGTTTAAGTTAAGGCCAATCAATAAAAGGAAAATGAAACAAATTACATAAAACCTCATATATGGAAAACAAGAAAGAAAATAAGAT
The DNA here is from genome assembly GCF_009834535.1 of Camelus ferus. NCBI lineage: Eukaryota > Metazoa > Chordata > Mammalia > Artiodactyla > Camelidae > Camelus > Camelus ferus. The sequence goes on along the minus strand of NC_045702.1, from coordinate 49,447,695 downwards.
ACAGTTTATGAATAGGTCACTAAGAATTCAGCAAATTATGTACTGCTTAATAGGGATTTAACTACTTCTTAACAGGGGATTATTCCCCAGATTGGGTGACAAGGGCAGAGACACTGTCTCTCTAAAACCACTATAAATATCCTCTATGTTACCTTAGAGAAGAGAGCCCACGCTGCTATGAGAAACCTTCTCCAACATACTCCCATTAGACCTCCAGGTTCTCAGATCTCCTGGGTATTAGCATAAAAGATTTTTGAAGTATTGGTTGTTAACATTGATCAGAAAAAAAAGTTGATGCTGTGCTATGATGGTAGAAAGAGGAGGTAAGAAAGCACAATGGTGAACAGGAATGGGTGGCCAGAATTGGCTGGTTATTCCTCATGCTGTGTGGGTAAGACAATTACTGTTGGATATGGAATGGTTTAGACCAATTTTTGACTAGAGTAAGCCCAAATCGTTGGCACTCTTGACCCCAAAAAGATTCGCAAACTGGGTTTAGAGAGGCCAGGTTGGAAGATGGATGATATCACAGAAACTAAAGTGGTAATACATTTCCTTGACATAATAAACACTAGTAAAACTATACAAAGAACTGGATTCTGAACTGGGGAACTCTCATCCAGAATGATGGAGACAAGGTGAAAGATTTTTAGACTGGGGACGTAGAAAGTATATAAACATTTACAGAGAACAATGAAAGAACTAATTTTTTATGAAGTTTTGTCATAGTAATGAACATACGGAAGCTTTGCGATCCTATTCCTATATGTCTCTTCCCACATGTAATAATAAGATATTTCAAGTTCTAGAGAAAATCTCCAGCAAGCTGTCTTCCACATTTTGGAATTTTCTTTGGCTTCAAATGTTTTCCTATTTCAATCCCTTGGAAAATTTTTATAAAATCTATAACAGATTTTACATTTTAGCATGAAAAAGAGAAGGTAATTATTTAGCAGTTTACAGCACTGATTTTTTTAAAAAATGACTAAAAATAAAACTTATCCTCCACAACCTCTGTATAGTGTCTTATACAAAACGGATGTTCAAAAAAATTGTTGGATGAATGGTCTCTTGGTTGTCTTAAGATCTTCTCTTAATGACCTTTTAGTGGTATGGAATGAAATCCCTGAGGCATGACATGTTTAGCTGGGAGGGTTATTTTAACATAAAACCTGGCAAAAAGAAACTGACAAAGCCGTGGGTGATGCTTGTCCCACCCCAGGTCACTCACTTTAAGTCACTACAAGTCCCCCTGAATTTCTGTGCTTCCTATGCCCTTTCACTCCTTGAAGAATTTTACTTTTCTTTTTATCTTATACCTGTGGTCAGTTCATGTGATTTTCTTTGATGAAGGATGAACAGTCCCAATTTCTGCAATACTAAACCTAGAAATGAAGCTATCAGATGACTTGTTTTAATGGGGTGAGGGTGAGGTCTGCGCTATGTTTAAAAGGGCTGCCTTTTGAAATATCACTAAAAATAGAATCCATCTTTGGTGCAGCCACTATGGAAAATAATACGGAGGTTCCTTAAAAGTCTAAAACAGAGTAATCATGTGATCCAGCAATCCCACTCCTGGGCATTTATCTGGAAAAGATGAAAACTCTAATTCGAAAAGATACTTGAATCCCCAATGTTCATAGCAGCACTGTGTACAACAGCAAAGACATGGAAGCAGTCTAAATGTCCATCAACAAACGAATGGATAAAGAAAATGTGCTATACATACACACACACACTAGAATATTACTCAGTCATTAAAAAGAATGAAATAATGCCACTTGCAGCAATATGGATGGACTTAGAGATTATAATACTGAGTGAAGTCAGTCAGAGAAAGACAAATATTATATGATATCACTTATATGTAGAATCTAAATAATAATACAAATAAACTTACAAAACAGAAACAGACTCACAGACATAGAAAACTTATGGTTACAGGGGTTGGGGGAATGGCAGTGGGAGGGATAAACAAGGACTATGGGATTAACAGATACAGCCACTACATATAAAATAAACAAGGATTTACTGAATAGCACAGGGAACTGTATTCAATTACAATATCTTGTAATAAGCTATAGTGGAAAAGAATTGGAAAAGAAAAAATATATATATATGTATGTATGTATCTGTGTAACTAAACCACTTTGCTGTATACCTGAAACTAACACAATATTGTAAGTCAACTATACTTCAGTTAAGAAAATAGTATCTGTCTTCATTGACAATAGCTCAGAATTTGTTTGTATCTATGTATGTTTGTATGTTATAGGAGTTTGGTTTTACATTAAATTTTAAAATGCAATTACATTGCAATTGTCTTGATGGAGCATCCAAGAAAATCCCACTTCTCTGTAGTCTTCCAAAAACTGGAACAGCCCTGATTCCTATGAGGTCCCCAATTTGTTGGGAAGAAGTGTTTATTTAATTCTAAGTTTTATAATTAAATGGTTGTAAGCAATAGGTTAATGTTTAAAAAAATAAGTTTAGTTACTAACTAAAATGAGGCCAGGATTTCTAAACTGGACATAGTATGGCTTCCTCCCCCTCCTCTCACCTTTTATACTACACAGTGAATAGTAAATTGAGGTCACTTTAATCATTAAGTCCTGGGCATAGGAACAGTATGAACTGAGCAATCTCAATTGCAAATATTTATATTTTATAGGGCACTTACAAAATGCCATGCTCTGTCCTGGGCAATGAAAGAATTTAACCCTTACAACCACACTATGGCATAGGTCCCCAAAGTAAATGATAATATTCCTGTTCTACAAATGAGAACACTGAGGTTTAGTTAACATGATTCAGAAGAGTCCCATAGCTAGTAAAATACTAGAATCTAGAATCTAAGCCAAAGTCTTGAGTATTACACTTCATTTATACCATGGAACTGAAGCATACTTATGAATCAAGTTATTAATAAGTCCGAATGTCATTTAGAAGCCTTCATACCTAAAACTTAGGTAGCAAATCAAGGTGGAGGCCAAAACATATTCTCAGGCAACCATGGCTGTACTTTATACTTTGGCTTTATATGCTATTTACTAATACCAATGATTTAATTTGAAGAGGAATGAGGCAGACTGTGGATATGAAAGCATCTGTCCATTGTCTCCACAATATCCAATAATGCTTCCCCTCTGACAGAGCCCTCAGATTGTTCAGATGGTGCCTGCAAGTACCTTGATCTCAGAGACTTTTGATTCTCACTATAGGGAGTAGTAAATCTCCACTGTTCTAAACCCTTGTAGTTATCTGATTCTCTTTGGTCAGTTATTGGTCTGGAAGTAGTCGTGTGACTTAACTTCCAGCCAACAAGATATAAGAGGAGATCTGCTGGATTCAGCTTCTAGAAAGGCTTTTTTTGTCCTCAATAAAAGAGGCACACACACACAGCTGGCAAAGATTCTTGCTCCTTTTCCTTTCTTCTTGCCTGGATTGTGGACATAATGCTTGTTGGGATGTTAGTCATGTTGTGACCAAGAGATGACAAGCAAGAGAATGAAGACAGCATGCTAAGCACAGCAATGCACAAAGGATGCAGAAAGAGCCTAGCTCCTTGACATTTATGGTTGAGTGTCTGCATCAGCCTTGGGCAGCTTACCATTGACATTCATGTTATAAGGGGGGGGGAAAATGACACCCTGAATTTTTTAAGCTGTCATAGGTAGATTTTTCACTTTTCTGCAGGAGAATATATTCCAAACTGATAAAAAAAAAAAAAAAAACCTCTCAAAACATGACCCCCACAATAGGTAACTGGTCGACAATTTTGGTTGATATATTTATCAAACTAAAAATCACAAGCCCCCAAACTTTTGCTGACCCTACCCCTGGGTACCAGCAAGCTCTCTCTCATCCAGTTTTAGTCCTGAACTAGACTCAGTGCTTTTGGCTTCAGAGGAAAGAAGGGCCACGGTAATGACCTGCCACAACCCCGGGGTATTTGTTTCAGTCATGAAATATCATAGACTTCACACTAGCAGGTTGATTTAAGATTTTATGACACACTTTAGAACAATAAATACCTAGAATTTTGAAAAGAGTCCATAGTAATGTTGGCAGAAATGGTTGTGAATAATCTGAAAAAGAACTTAGTGTAGAATTCTGTAAGCATGAGACTTACTGAAGTGAAGTCCCTCACTGATTATAAATTGTTAATGTTTGATTTATGGGAGAACTCACAGCTTTAGTGTCTTCATCAAAAAACATTCTCAATTTTATTTCTGATTATGCAATCTGATTTGCATGAATCCCTTCTCACAGCAGGTTTTACTTTATTAATCTGTAATACTTCCCCACAAACATTGTAATAAGCCAAAGAAATAACAATTTGGGGTGCTTCTCTATATACAGAAAAATTTCTTAAAAGGCATGTTTAGTTTTTAATTGAATTTCAAAGTGCCTGGAAATAAGGGTAAGGTATATTTATAGAGATTTGTCTTTTTAAAAGTTTCTTCCCACTTGGTTTGATGTTACATTTTTGTGTACAACTTCTTATTTATATAAACTAATTATTTCCCAAAATATATAAATATTATGCTTAATATTTCCCAAGTGTCATTTGTTTTTCTGACCTTGAAAAAGACAGCATTGTGTCAACACATAGTGCATGAATTTAATATATTTACTCTGTCATATATTTTATCATTTGTAGCTAGGGAAATCATTTTACTTAATAATAAATTAATAATAATAATAATAAGTAGGGTGATCGTGGTAGGCCTTATTTCTGTGGTATAAAAACTCCCACTATGGTCAATTTCAAGCTACCAAAGTTTTGAAACTGGCTTGTAAAATTCCTGAATATTTAATAATTGGCTGTCATGAACTGGTCAAAGCTAGCTCTAGAAGAAATGAAGGTGCTAGCCAAGGTTCCATCTGGAGAAAGAGCCTTCGGAGCAGCTAGAGCAAGGTAATACCTAAAGGGTTTGAGGAACATCAAGTAGGCCTGGGTGATGGAGCACAGGAAAGAAGTGACAAGAGGAAAGGAACAGATTCTGCAGGACCTTGAAAGCTTTCCAAGGACTTTTATTTTTCACCCTGTGTGAAACGGGAATTCATTGCAGAGTGCTGAGTAGAAGAGTGACATGATCACATTTTTCAAAGGATCAGTTTGGCTGCTTTGTTGAGAATAGATTTGAGGAGAACAATTTGGAAGCAGGGCAACTAGCTTGGCAGTTAACCCATTAATCCAGATGGTGATGTTGTCTTTTGAAGATAGAACCAACCACCTTTACTAATGGATTACTGTATGATGCTGGAGAAAGAGAAGAGTCTGGATGCCTTCAAAGTTCAGTATCTGAGAACTAGATAGATGGAGTTGCCCCTGAATTAGATGGAGAAGGCCAAAGGTGGATGAGATTCCAGGAGAATGATCAGAAGTTCAGTTTTTTAAGCTTGCCTTTGTGAGGTCTGTTGGACAAGCAAGCAGAGATATCAGGTAGACATCTTAAAACATAAATCTGGATTTTGCAAGAGGGGTCTGGGTTAGATATATATACAATTTGAAGTCACCAAAACACAGAAGCTATTTAAAGCCATATATTTAGTGGAAAACACCAAGGGAGTACAGACAGATGAGAACCAAGGAATGAGTCCTGGAGCATTTCAACCAGTTCTCTCAGGTTGGAAAGAATGGAAGGGATCGTAAAGGGAAAATGAAAAGGAGTAACAAAGTGGACAAAAATTAAGGGATTGTAGTGTCCTAAAAGCCATTTGAAGAAAACATATCAAATATGGATTCAATATCTCTTCCTACTGAAGTGCATTTTTTTCCAGAATGACTGTTTTCCTCACCCTAAATATGTGGCATCCAGGATTTAAAACTACAGAATATTCTAATTAAATGATATTTAGTTGGAGGTAATACCCACTTACCATAACAATGATCAAAAATAGCATCTATTTTAGCAATTTTAATTTGATTTGCATTTTGTTCCAAAATAAATCTGAGATCTTTTATTAGGGATTCTATTAAACCAGAATTTTGCTTTTATTTTTTGTATGTTTGATGCATGCAAAATTGAATTAATCATAATCAGTTTGTAACATACTTTTAGCATTGCATGGTCTGCTTTTATTCCTATTGCTATTTATATATTTATCACTAAGCCCCTACCTAAAATCCAGCATCCAAAAGTTAGGATCTTGAAAATTACCTAATCTAACAATATTGCTTGCCTACCATTCCATTCTTTTGACTGCTTCTCCCCAAGATAATCATCCTCTTGAATTTTGTGTTTAACATCCTTCCCATGCTTTTCTTTTCTATAGATTTAGTGCATGTTTTCCTTTAAAAGTATATCTTATTTTAGTTCTTTTTAATTTATAAAAAGGATAAAGTGCTTACTATTTTGAGACACAGCATATTGCTGAGATTCATACATATTGTTTAATATTTGAGTAACTTATTTGACTGCTGTAAAATACTCCATTTTGTCAATTTATTCCATTCATCCATTATTGAATTGATGGACATTTGCATTGTTTCCAGCTAGTGTGAAAAATATTGTTATGAACATTTTTGTACATTTCTCCTGTATTTGTCTGCTCCATTGGTCTTTATAGCCCTGCACAAATATCACACTATCTTAATTACTATAGCTTTATAATAACTTTCAATCAAATTGCACCAATTTGTCCTTCAGATGTATCTTAGCATTTCTTGGTCATCTGCCTTTTCGTATAAATTTTAGTATCAACTTGTCACGATATACAAAAAAATTTGTTGAACTTTTGATTATAATTGAATGGAAACTAAAATAGTTAGGAATAAGGGCTGACTCACTCCCTTATGGGTGCTGGCAAGTCTAAAATCTAGTTCAAGTATGAGTCTGAAGACAGACAGACTGCTGTAGAACCAGGACAAGTCTATGCCTCAGTTTGAAGGCAAATAGGCAGATAATTTCTCTTACTCAGCCTTTTGTTTTATTCAGGTTTTCAATAGATTGGATGAGGCCCACTGAACTTATGAAGGGCAATCTGCTTTACTCAGTCTACTGCTTTAAATGTTAATCTCATCAAAGAACACCTTTACAGAAACACCCAGGATAATGTTTGACCAAAAATCTGGATATCCTACGGTCCATTCACATTAACATGTAAAATTAACCGTCACATTCATCTGTTGAGATGATCTCATGACTTTCTCTTGTCATGTGTCAATATGAGGACTAGTAGCTGATTTCCTAATGATAAATTCTACTTCACAAATTATTTTTATATACATGACTTGAGGGATTTTTTGCTAGTATTTTTTTGAATTTTTACATTTATCTAAGTGAGAATTACCTATAATTTCCTTTCTTGTACCCTTGTCCACATTTGAAAACACGTATTATTTACATTAAGTAGTTATTTAAGCCACTTAAGATGAATAGGCAGTGTTTTCTATTTCTCTCTTCTCTGGAGTAATTTGTATATCAGCTTGTTTCTTGAGTGTTGTAAGAACTTGCCTGTGAAAACCATTTGGACCTAATGTTTTCTATTTGGGAAAATGTTTATTAATTCAGTTTCTTTTAATGGTTATCAAGACCATTTGTATGACTCATATTTTAGCAGTTCTAGTAGTTACATCCTCCTAGAAACTTGACCACTGAGGCAAAGTTTTCAAATTTAACAAAACACATTTCTTCATAATTTTCTCTATCTATATGTTGTCTATATCCCTTTTATTATTTCTAATAATGCTTATTTATGCCTTCTTTCATTTTCTTAGTCTCACCAAAAGTTTGTCAATTTATAAGTCTTTCAGAGGTTAAACTTTTATGTTTTTTATTTCTCTGAATCATAGTTGTTTTCCATTTCTGTAAAGGCTGCATAGTAAATATTTTCAACTGTGTTTTATAAAGACCATATGGCCTCTAAAACAGCTACTCAACCCTGACATTGTCGCGTGAAAGAGTGTGGTCATTTCTAAATGAATTGGTGTGGCTGTGTTCCAATAAAACTTTATTTACAAAAACAGCCAACTGGCCCACGGTCTATAAATTTGCTGACCTCTCTTTCATTTCATTAATTTCTGTTCTTATTTATTTTAATTATTTATACCTAAATGGGAGTTTTCTGTTATTTCCCTAGGTTATCTAGCCGGATGGTTAATTCAATTTTGGGCTCTCTTTTTCTGTTTTCTAGAAATAACAAAATATTATTTAAAATGTAGTGCTTTACTGGAATTCTACAAGCTTTGGTACATAAAAATTTACCCCTTAAAGTGCAGTTAAGTCCCTCTCTTTAAGAAATGAGTTAAATAACTTTGTGGATAATCTTTTCATCAGTACAAATAGGTGCAGATCCTACTGCGTGCAGTTTTGGTAACAGCACTGTAGAATCAAAGAATGCCTGGCCTTAGAACACAGGATTTGCCACATGATTCAAAGACAAAGAGAGATATCTTCAGGCAAAACAGTCCTTGAGAATTAAGGTATTATCTAACAGAAGCCATTAAACATAAAACAATCAAAGAAAAGGAGCAGAGATATGGGAACCCAGAAATGCAAGGAGTCTGTATTGTGCTTACTGCAAGTTAGGCTCTGAGAGCAGAGGCTGAGACGAAGTTTTGGGGAATTAATGTCAGCGGAAGAAAGAGGGTAGAAACAGAAAGGGCCAGACGGGAAGTCAGACTGTGGATGCAGGCCCCACAAAACCTCAGCCAACCCCCCAAGGAGGTCTGGAATTAGAATAGCCTTTTAGAGTTATCCAGCATTGAGCTGAAATGGTGAAGCTTTTATGTCACACTTTGACCAGTCATGGATGTGGGCTGCTTCTAGAAGAGTGCCTATGGCCCAGACCGTCCTCTGTAGCCGAGGAAAACCCTCAAAGGACTAACAGCTGAAGGTTGCCTGCTGACAGTCAGGGTTATACATCCCCCATGAAATGAGGTCTGGGCAGCACATGTCTTTGTCCACCACAGCGCTCCATCTTTATTCCTGACCCCATGTTAGGCTCTGTGGATGGTACTACTGGGCATGCTTTTTAGAATGGCATTTAAAGAAAATGAGCACACAAGTTTTGGTTTAATTTTTAATATTCCTGAAACTTCCTGTTAAGTCATCCACCACAGTGCTTTACATTGATTATCCAGATTCAGCCTGATCTAGAGACTGAAATCCCCAATTCCCTGGGAAATGGGTGAAATTGGTCCTGTCTTATTGACAAGTCTTGTGGTGTTACTCATGATTTAGGTTCTCCTTATCAAGTGTGTGTATTATGTATATTCTGCCAAAGAAGGTAAATACCAATAATCACCATCACTTAATCAATTATGAAAGGCTAAATTTGCCAAACGAGGAAACAAAGATTTTCTCACATTCCTTAACTCTGAAAAATGGCATCTGCTTTTTGAGAGAAGAAAATTACATAGAACATGTGAAGCTTTATCACAGCATTTTAAGGATGCATTATAAATAAGGCCAAGGGGTAGACTGAGATCTTGAGAGGTGTACGTAAGGAGGATTGTTAAGAATGCCATTGTCACATAAATGTGAATACATTCCTTTTAATAGTTTTATGAATACATAATGAATGACTATTTTCTAAAACTTTTGCACTATTTTCCAACCTGGATATGTGCTGATATTTAAAAGATATAAATATCCTATGATTTATATTTGGCAAGATTACATTAATAATGTTCTTGGGAAATGTTCTCTCTCCCCTTATATTTTCATGTGTGTGTGTGTGTGTGTGTGCGCGTGCACGCACCCTGGAGAGCAAAACATGTTTGCCTTCTGTGGCTTCTCCCTAGACTACAAATAGCTCGAGGTACTATAAGTAGAATGGAATACCAGGTCTTAGATTCATCCAAAATGTTTAGCTTAAACATTTGTAATCTATAAATTTTGTAAACCAAATCCCAGTATTCCAGTGACTTAAGAGTCACCAGTATGTCGATAAGTTAGTGGCACGGTAGCGGTCAAAGGGTGTTCACTATCTTCTACACCACAGCCAAAATACATCTTCAAGTGTCTCAATATTTAATGCCACAATGCAAAATACTTTCTATTGTACATGGAGAGATTATTTGTGAACTCACCATTCTTCTACAAAGTGTTCTTTCTCGCCTCTAGAATTCATAACCTCAGCATTTGCTCTTTGTGTTCCATCTCGTCTAAAAATCACAAATTTTATAAATTGAACCAAACCCTGAGTAATAACAACAACATGGTAAGTATTCTAACAACTGCCAGATTTGGGCTCTTTTAAAGAGTATTGTTGATCTTCTATGCATTATTTTGCCTCAAAGTGTACAGCATACTATAACTCAGAATGTAGCCATCTTGAGTGATTTGCAGCCAGACTGACAAAAACCATGAACAGTCACAGCAGATTTTCCCGGTTCCACTTTACAGTGTTAACTGAGAAACATAATTTGATCTTTTAAAGACTGAGCCTTAGGTAAATTTTTCTCAACCACACTAACCGAGGAAAAGGATGTGATTCCTATTAACCTACAGGACACTTAATTGGAAGGACTGTCTAACTGAGACATCTTCCAGATACTTCATTTAAACATAATGATGTATAATGGCAGTAACTGCCACTTAATTAGGAGAGTAATTCCACTCCACCTGAAAGTAACCAAACTATTGAAGGGTGTTGCTTTCCTATTAAAAAGATAAATTTCCTGTAGGCTCAGGAATTTGTATTTTTACTTTTCTAAACTCTCAATTCCCGTTATATTGAGGATACTTACTAGTATTTTAGCCCCATTGCTATTCTGAAATTCCAGTTAATAAGGGTCAGTCTATTTAATTAAGACAATTTTTACTTGGAATATTATCTTAGAAAATATAGGAGAAAAAGATGAAAATTACCAAATGTCTATGCTGTGTCAGGGGCCATATTATGTATTTAAACATATGATACCTCCTTTGATATACACAAGATATTATTACTCATGATTTTAAAATGAAGAACCTGAAGCTCAAAGAAGTTAAGTAACTTGCTTGAGATCACATAGCAAAAAAAAAAAAAAAAAAATTCAAAGTGAATTACAAGCCTTAATCACTTTGATTTTTCTTTGTAACTATAATTTCTTTGGGTTTTAACAAGTATTAGGACAGTGTTAGCATTGATCCACGTTTTTAAACACCCATGATGAATAAAGAATAACAAATCCGTATGCTATTCCTACACTCCTTCACTTATCAGTTCAAAGTCTATTTAATGCTCCATTTATTGTATAAATAGTTCACATTTTCTCACAACTCAATTCTGGTAGGTAAAAGTGGAATTAGATGAATATGACAATTAGGTGGAGAATTACACTGCTGTCACCACTGAAAGTATATTTTCTAAGAAAGATAGGATAATAGATATGAAGGCACAGTTCCAACCCAGAAGGTATTTTTAGGTTTTACTGAGGTCAGCAAACTTTCTCCCAGCCTAGCTTTCTGGACATAAGAAATGATACCCTAAGTTGTATCTACAAATCTTCCAGGGTAATGGAGGCCTTTATGTTGGCTTCCAGAGAAATCATACACATGTGCACACACACACACAGACACACCACTCTACCACTTCATTATCCCAAGGCAATAGCTGTTATTAGACATTCATGATTTGCCTTGTCTATCAGAATTAAGTCAAAAGAGTGGGGGTAATTTTCCAAATTGGGCCTCCAAATCTTCTGTTTAGGAAAAACAAAAATCAGCTTGCCTGTCTGCATTGATAAAACTCCCTAAGTGCTTATTTCTGTATTTCATTTTACCTATACAGACATATCTAGAATAAAGCCAATAATAATACTCAGCATAATGTCTACAATATTTTTTAAACTAAATCAGTATAGTTTTCTATAAATTTAAATCAAAGAAATGGTACAAATTGGCTCCAAATTATTATACTTATCAATTATCCCAATTCATAAGTAATGGACTACTTTAGTTTCTCATTATCCAAGTGGTCATTTCTTCTGATTTTTTTTTCTGATTAAAAAATGAGATAAACCCCAAAATTTTGCTGGAGTTATGAGACTTAATAGGAAGCAAACTTCTGTAATGCTGAACATAAATATTTATGTCAGGGTCATACTTGAGGTTTATTTATTTATCTATTTCTTTTTATAATGGAAAGCTTTTAATATAGTACAAATTATCATTGAAGTGATATTACAATTTTAAATCTCTTTATCCAAAATTAGAAACATTTAAATAGAAGGCACTAGAATTTTTAATTAGTTTCCCCTTGTTCTTTCCTAGCTTTATTTTTATTGACTATATTTGACATATTGTGTAAATTAAAGGTGTACAATGTGTTAATTTGATACATTTGTATATTGTAATATGATTGCTGTTGTCATGATATTTTGCAACTCTGTCTTATTATGTAATTATCTTTCTTTTTAGTGGCTGTGATAATTTTTAGTCTCTTTGCAAACTTGATATATATTTAGAACTAAAGCAAATACAAGTTCTTACAGGAAAAGCACTTTTCTGAACAATTCAACTCCTTTAATTTCGAGTGTTGCCTAAAAACAATAATATATATGCAAAACAAAAGGCACCTATATAACCACTTAGGTAAATTAAAATAGAGGGTAGGTGACTTTCTGAATTGGATACTTTAGCACTAGGCAAAAGCACAAATGACTAACTTGATCTGGTACATCAATACTATCAACTCTATGCAGTATTTATTAAAAAACATATACTGAACATGTGTTTTGTGCCAAACTCTGTGTAAGATAATAGGTGTAAGAAAACTCTTTCTTGCTGATGAGTGTTTTGGGCAAGAGAGGAGATAGGAAAGGCAAGTTGGAGTCATTTTTTTAGTTAAAATAATGGCTGCCAGACAAACTGGTTCTTCAGTCAGGGATATTCAGCGGACATTTTCTCCAAAATTACCAAAATGGGCTTGTCAGTCCAAAACAACGGAAATGTGTATGTTGCTCATGATAAAATGGAATCTTTCAAATAAAAACTTCGAATTTTAGGAAACTTGCATTAACCACTGAGTTTGACAGCTTCCCGATACTTAGGGCTTCCTGGATAAGATTGGTAATATAAATGAATATGAGTTTTTTTATTTTGTATATAAAATGTGTCAACATTTGGAAATTCAACATAACTTGTTTTTTGGGGTTTGGGGATTTTTTTGCGGGGGGGGGTAATTAGGTTTATTTATTTATTTATTGGAGGTACTGGGGATCGAACCTCATGCATGCTAGGCATGCACACTACCACTGAGCTATACTCTCCCCCCTGCAAAACTGGGTGAAATCAATATTTTTCGAATGATCAATGCATAATGTTACAAGATCATACACTGGTAAAAGATCTATTCAAAGTATAGAATAGACTAATGGGTTTTAATGTAACAGAGAAGGAAAAGCACAATGATGTGGCTTCAAATTCCACATTGAAACTAATCTTTAAGATACAAATATTGTTTACCTTGGTGTAGTACCAAAGAAGGTTGCCAGTTATCTAAAAAGAGTAGTAAAATACTCCTCCTTTGCCCAACTACACATTTCTGTGAAGCCAGATTTTTACCATAGATGCCAATCAAAACAACACACTGCAACAGATTGAATGTAGAAGCAGATTCTAGCTGTCTTTTCTTAAATCAGACATCAAGAGATTTGCAAAACTTGTAACACCCTGTCACTTTTTTCACTACATTTCTTATGCTTAGAAAATATAGTTAGCCTTGAGGAAACAAGTGTTCTAAGTTTCCATCTCTAATAAAGTAAATATTAATATATATAACCTAGATAAACAAAAACCCCTTGGGGAGCTCAACAATTTTTAGGACTCTGAAGGGTGCCTGAGACTAAGAGTTTGAGAACCCCTAGTTTTCAAGACAGAGCCTGACTATTCAAGAAGGACCATAAAGGGAATTTAACTTTCCACTGAGGAATTCTAGAAAAGGAAGGATGGAAGTCAATGAGGATCATTCATAATAGAGTCCCCTATAGAACTGTTAAAATTCTGTCATAGTTATTTTCAAGCCCAGTGTTTCAGGGGAAGAGATGGCTGAGGATGAACTTTTTACCTTTGTGTTGTTTCAGGGAGAAAAGCAGTTACATTATGCATTGGTGAGATAAAGCAGAGTAAAAGGAAGCACTAACAGTGGAAGGTAGAAAAGAGGAGGGAGACCAGAAGGATAGGAGTTAAGAGGTCTTCCATTGCTCCGGGTGAAGCCTTGATAAACACCGATGATAAAGCTGAAGCTAGGAGTGGAGTGTACTCAAAAGGAGGAAATAGACTTCACTTGAAGGAGTAGAAAGGATGGCTGAGATTTCTGGCTCAATATCTAAATGTATTATGTAAGAATTATTGACTCCCCCCAAACTCTATAATATTACAGCTAAGCTCTAGCTTCTCCTGCCTTTATGTGATTCTCAAGATTTCTACCTATAAATCACAAACCAAGAAGTCTTTGGTGTTCTGTGATTAAAACACTGAAAAGCATCTGTGTGAGTAAATTTTTTTTTTTTTAACAGAGGAAGAAACCAAATCTTGAGTGGTGAAATGATCTGTCCACATCACAGCAGAGCTAGCAATAGAATCCGGATTTTCTTACTCTTGAATCTGCAGTTTTTATGAATATAAAGAAAATTACACCTTAAAATTTTTATCCTAAAGAGACCAAGGGATTCATTTCATCCTAAATCGTCGAAACAGCTTTGACCAATGTAAATGTTCTGCAATCTAGATTTGAATTCACTGAGTATGTCAGAGCTATATTAACCAGAACAGATTGGGTTTTCCATATGAGATGTTTTAAAGAGGAATGTCAAACATCATGTACATGTGCAGCCTAAATCTTATTTCATTAATTTCATCTGCAGCCACTTTTGTTTTTTCCTATATAGTGAACATCACTTTTTTTCCCCTTTAAATGTATTGCATATACCCGTGTTTATGATATGGCAGTACTATCTCTCAAGTATTACTGTGCTAGTCCATTTCCGTGCCCCAGTTAATAAGTCACAGTAATGGTGCAATACGCAATCCAGAAAACACTTGATTCTCCACATTAAAAGAAAGAAACAGGGTGTGGACAATTCAAAATGGTGACTAATCCAAAAGACATTTAAATTTGTAATGTGCTTTGTGCTAACATTAAACATGGACATAATTATGTTTTGAAAATTCTCTTCAAACAAATGAAGTCACTCTCTAAATGTCTCCATTTACCTCATTTTTGCTGTTTAATTGTCCATACTCTATCTCATATCCTCCCCTTTGGTATCCCTCATAATAGTTATGTCTAAATCTTCAAAAGAATCCTTATATTAGAAATGCAAAGAACTTGATAAATTATAGTTGAGATACAACTATGTAACTCATATGAAGTAAATATTTACTTCAAATGTAGTTATTTTCTTATCCTTTACCCTTAGTAGATATTTCTTATTGACCATAGTATTCTTGACCAATGGGCCTAAATTCTGCTTCAGAATCCTTCTCAACACACAACTTCCAGACAGCTGCGCTGGACTAACAGAAGAATTAAAATCTATTTTACTAGATCTACTTAATGGTGTTTTTCCCAATGAAGTTCAATCCTTATCTGATAACACACAGCTGGTTAGCTACACAACTGAGTCCAGAATGCAAAACTCCTCATTCCAAATCTGTAATGCATTTTGTAGCATCTTTTGGCATAAAAAGTGTCACTTCTTTAGATTTAATATGAGTTAACTGAGTTATCTCAGTTAACGTGAGTTATATGAGTGTGTGTAACATAAAAGCTACATGTTAAAATAACAAGATTTGATTCTAAAAATTTACAGTAAGGACTATTACAGTTAATCTAGATTATTATTTATCTTAAATCATTCTTAATTTACCTATGCTTTCTTATTTTCAAATAGCATTATAGAGTTTAATCTCTTTCAAATAATTTTTCACTTAAGTAATATATTTTTATATTAAAAGACCTTAAAGATATTTAAAATCCAGGCTCAATTATCACTCCCACACATATAGCTTTCTGAACTATACAGTTGAATGTAGCAAGGACTGGCTAATTGGTCGTCCAGTCTATTTCCTCTCTCTCCTGAGCACACAGCTAATCCAGTGCTAGTCCATTACTAGAAGCTTGTACCAGAATGTAAATCAACAAACTGCTTCCTTCATCAAGAAAGTTGTTACTGTACTCAACAGTGTCTTCCGTGACATACATAGTTAATTTACATCCAGAACAAGTTTCTTATCTTATCAAAGATTAGTAACAAATAGTTTATAGATGGACAGCCAGTATATGGACCACAAATTGAATACCATTGAACCAGACTATAGTCTCCCCTGTAGTAAGTTCTAACCACCAGAATGTGGTTGGAAAAAAGGTCCATCATTTCCAGAGCTGCAGACATAAATCTCTCATGCTCTTCTCCATTATGCAGTGACTTGGAAGTCATATGGTTGAAGATGATGTAGTTAGGCAAAAAGCCTAGATCCCTTAAACAACTCACAAAAACATTTATACTGAACTTCATGTGTGCAAAATATAAATTTCTACTACGTTAAATCACTGAAATTGAGTAGATTATCTATTACAACAACTAGTGTAGCATTAACTATTGGGTTGCATAATATAGTATGTTTAAGTGGTGAGATTTTCAGTCAGAAATAATCTAATTTACAAATCAATGGGCTTTATTTTGTTAATGATTATCTCATTTGCAAAAAATTAAGTCAGGGTTTAACAAATTAAGTTTAAATTTTAAACATTTTCTGATTCATGAATATCACATTTTACTTTACTGTTTTTAAACTCTAAAGTAAGCTTTTCATTTTTTCTCAAGCAGGTCTCAGCTATCAATTTGTAATCAGAACAAGCCAACTACAAATAGTCTGATTTGGGTATATGCTCACATTACTTTTCCTTAGACATTCTGACATGTAAGTCCTATGTATAAAGAGATTGAATCTATATCTACTACCTAAAATAGACTAGGTTCTGGGTAACTATCTGTTGAATTAATGATAAAGTGAATGCTGTCATTTTTCATATACACATTATCAGTGCACCCTTCCATACTGAGAAAATTGTCTTTTAAGATACATATCTTCACTTTTTATCCTTAGATCTGCATTTGTGCCTCTGCCTCATGTAATGCATAACATCATTTCTTGATATTAGAACTCCACACAGAGCAGATGAAGGCCCTCTTCATTCTGTAAATTATTCCCGTTACTCATAGTATACAAAATAATAATAGCCAAAATGTATTGTGTGTCAGATGGGTGGTTTCAAACTAGTGTCACTATTCCTGATAATAACTCTTCCAACAGGCATTATGACACCATGTTACAATGAAAAATTAAGGGTTGCTGAGAGTAGCTTGTCCAAATTCACAATGTGAGTTTTAAAGAACCATGATTTATACCCCACAGGCCGTTAATTTTTCTACCATCTCATACTACCAAGTACACTGACTGATACAACCCGTATGCATCTATAGGTCCTTAATGTGATTTTGCTGAATGCTGTTATTTGTGATCAATACATTTAATTCCACTATTCAACAGCCAGTGAGACAGACTAATTTCAGTTTTCTACAAGATAAACACTTCCTCTTCCACATGGGAACTGGGTGTGTTCTAAGACCTCACTATTGGGATCCTGTTTACAGTCAGGATATGATACTAATATACTTATGGACTGAACCAGTATTCTGCTTGTGATGGGCCCAACCTCTGACAAAAAGAACAGCAAAGCACTGGGTAGTTTCTAGGGTTTCAGCTTTCTTTCAGTTATTACTGGTCTAGATTTCCTGTTTACCAATTTCTAGTTTTGCATGTTTGACTTTTTCACTGGAAACTGCCCTGTTCCATAGGAAGAGGATTATGGTAATGTTTTTCATCAGGGGCAGTTCCTATTTGGATAAATACATGGAACTAAAATCCAATTAATCATAAAATGGGGAAGAAACCTACATAGAAGAAAACAGTGAGGCATGTGATAGGGATCCTATAGTATAATTTAAGAGGTATGTGAACTGACATGCATATCTTAAACAGCTACTATACCTAATGAATATTTAACTATATGCAAATTAATAATTAGTTTTAAAAGTGTTTTATATATGAATGAGAATATTTATGAGCCTTTGGCACAGAAGTGGCTCAAAGGAAACAGGATCTGAAATTCTAGCATGATATCTTTCAAACTCTACTTTTTAAAAATTTATTTTTATTTGCCTTTCTTTTATAATAATATCTAAAGATGATATTACAAGACTGATGTTTCAAGTTCTTTTTATCAGTTATTCTGAATGTTTTCAGCAGTTAGAAAATATAATACCACAGACATTTTAGAGAACACTCCCAATATGCTGCAAATCTATGTTGTGACATGAAAACTAAACAGAAACTGCTGTCCAAACTGACTAAACAATGATAAAACAAACAAATAAAAAAAGACAAGAAACAAAGCAGTGTCAAAAATTGACAGTTGGCAAGGTGTTAGCATTTAAGCAGTATCCACCCAATGAAATGTTTTATTTAAGAAAAACATTTTTAAACAATAAATTCTGTCATCTTGAGAAGATAATGCCAGTTTCCTGTCTCCTCCACATTGTAGGACTTTGTGTTCTTCAGTGTAGGAGGAAAGACCCAAACAGGAATTTGTTTTTTAATGGTTAGCACATCTAAATACAAGCCAAGTTCTTAAAAAGTAGCATGAAAAATTATTGGAATTCTTCAACTAACAAGGTGTTTACTATATTCATGAAATCCATCCTTTTATAAGCCCCAAACAGAGCAATTTATACAAATCATCTAAAATATTTTTATAATATACCAACTCAAGATTTGGTGGTCATAGCAAAATAATTTTACATAGAGCATATTCTGCACTGCTATAAAGATAACTTTTATTTCAATGCAGGTAATATAGTTGGAATAACAAAAAAATTATAAAAAAAAATACCCATAACTATAACCATATATTTAGCCTTTTTTCTATGAACACTTAAAATTTTCTCACATATTACATATATTATGTTTATATAATAAACATTTTGCATCTTGCTTTTTTACTTACTACTTTCAATATCATTAAAATTATTTCTAAAAATTAATTGTTATATAACATTGCAAAATATGACTGTCACATTTCCTCATATAGAATATTAAAGGTAATTCTATTCTTGATATTATAGTTAATTCTATTCCAAATATCATTATGTGTAAATTCTTATCACATTTTTTTTTGAAAAAAGCCTAGTAACTATTATCATTGGCCCAAGAGCAAATGAATGAACATCGACATGTCCTTCAATACTATTTAACAAGCAGCTTTGCTAATCTGAGACACAAGAGTTAGAACTTTTTAAAATTTACATTTGTTTGATTACAAGTAGGGTTCAATTTTTTCAATATCAGTTGTATTTATTTTATCAACAATTCATTGCTTATGACCTTGATTCCTTTTTCTTTTCAAGTTATGTCAATTTAAAAATACTTCTATACACAGAGTAAGAAACTTAGAACAATCCATTTGTGTGATGCTCTGCTTAAAAATTCTGCTATTCAAGTCAAGTATATATTTAGATTTTCTTCACCTCTCCCAAATCACCTTGTTTCTAAGGCTAAATCTTGTTAGTGATCGTTCATTAAATTATTTGTTCTTATAAAGTTACGAAATCTACTAATGTTTAATAAAGAAGAAAGTGTTATAAAGACAGCCTGAAAAGTTATAAAAGAATCACTTTTAAGGCAAAATATTACACATAGTAAGACCCTCAAGCGTATGTCATATTTGCTAAAGATATTTCCCAAATTTTTTTCCTAATCTCACTTTTGGTTTCTGTATTTTAGACATAGGTATTAATATTTTCTCTTGTAATTACATCCATTCATTTAAGTTAAGAAAGTCTTTAGAGATCAGATATTCATATTCCTTTTCTAATTTTTATCATTTTCTTAATCTTTGGAATTCTTTTGGCTATGGTATGAAGTGAAAAAATAATCTTTTCAAATATCCAGTTTTCTGATATTAATGTTAATCTAATTTTAATATTACATTACATGAGTAATATATCCTTTATCAGTTTTTAATTTTGCCTTTTTATATTAAATTCTTATATCCATATCTAGAACAATATGAGTAGATTTAAAAAAACTTATAATTTTCTATTCTGCTTATCTATTTTTGCACTGAAATCACACTGCTTTAATAACTGTAGCCTTAGCTATGTAATTGCTCACACTAAATATAATTAAAAAGCCTGGATGTTGTATATCAAACAAAAATGAGATGGAGAGAAGTCAGACCATGGTATCAGGACCCAAGAAATGGCCAGAGTGGTGTAAGTGGAAGCCTACTGGGTAACCCCTACCCCCGCCCTATCCATTGGGGTCAATGGAAGCCAAGCGGAGAATCTGGACTTCCACTGCCATGTAACAGTAATGATGTGGCACCCTTTCTCATTCAATGGAGAGTGTCAGAGAAGCCTTGCTAAAACACAAGATTTAAACAAGATCCAGTGTCTTATAACATAGTACCCCTAATGCCCAGATTTCAGTCAAAACCCTCATGTCATGCAAAGACTCAGGAACATCTCAAACTGAATGAGCAAAGACAATCAACATACGCCAAAAGCAGATGACACAAATGTTGGAGTTATCTGACAAGAATTTTCAAGCAGCCATCATTAAAATGTTTCATGAGAAATTACAAATACACTTTAAACAAATGAAATACAGGAAGTCCCATCAAAGAAACAGAATACATAAAGCACTACCAAATGGAAATTTTAGAAATAAAAATTACAATAGCCAAAGTAAAAAACTCGATAGATGGATTTGGTTTCATGTCCAAAATGTAAGGAGTTTGGAAGTCGTCATGCCCATCCTTAAAACAAGAAAAAAACAAACTAAACAAATGAAATTCAATGACTTTTCTTGGACTCATTAGAGAAATGAGTTCTAAGGGCAAATCACCACGTTCAATCTTGTTAGAACCAGGTGAATCCAGAACATTACACCTAAGATCCACTTCACTGAAGCAGGTGCAGCCATAAACTGGTAGTAACTCCTGATAGACAATTACGATGGATTGTTAGAAGCTGAGTGTGGACTAGTGAAAGAGTGAGAAACCCTTGGAGCTGCAGTCCTGAGAGGGTCTCTCATACTTTTATGGGCTTACTTCCAGGAACCCCATCAAGTTCTTATGGTGAAGAGCAGAGAAGGATCCCTTTGAGACTCTGGCAGGGAAGGTGAAGAATAATCGTTGTGAAATATACTCTCAGTGTTCTCCTTAGGAAAGATCGACTGTCCCTACTCTCAAAAGGAAAAGACTGCCAGAGCCTGATTTCACTTGACGAAAGGGCATTTCTTCCACTTCAGCCCTCTCGAGACTTCTTGTCTTACCTAAGGGAGAGGGGAACAGCTAAGAAACACTGTTATTCATTTCCAGTTCCAGTGTGGTAGGAAATTAAGTACACACTCAGTATGATTTCAGTTCTTTCACATTTTTGAAACTTGTTTTATGGGAATAAAGTCTATCTAGGTGAATGCTCCTTGCACTCTTGAAAAGAATGTGTATTCTCCTGTTGTTACAATGTTTTATAATCAATTAGTTAATATTTTTCAAGTTTTCTATATCCTTGATTTCCTGTGTACTTTTCTATTAATTACAAACACTTGCATTTATAATTGTGGATTTGTGTATTTCCCTTTTATATTCTGTCAGTACTTGAAGCTATGATATTGGGTGCAAACACATTTTGCATTTTTCTATCTTCTTGGATTAACCCTTTTATGATTAAGAAGTAGCCCCTCTTTATCCCTGATAACGCTGCTTGTTATTAAGTGTACTTTGCTTGATATATATAATCACTACAGTTCTTAAGTGTTTGCATTGTCTCTCTCCCCACCCTTTTACTTTTAAAATCCATATACAGTACATACAATAAAACCTATTTTATTTTCATGTATTATAAGATACCTTATAGACTGCATTATAGTTGGGTTTATGTATTTAGTCATTTTTACAATCTCCGCCTTCTAATTGGAATGGTTAGGAGATTGGCCCAGATTGTGGAGTAATAAGAACCTGAGCTCACCTTCTCTCACAAGAACACAAGAATCACAACTATCTGCATAACAACCATCTACGGAAAAGACCGAAACCTATCATAAAAGCTCTCTGACCACTAAAGACATACAGGAGGAACCATAAGACAGCTAGGAGGAGCAAACTCGCAATATAATCAAGCCCGTACTCTCAGGTGGGCGACCCACAACCTGGAGAATTATCGCGCAGAGGGTCTCCCACAGGATTAAGAGGTCTAAGCCCCACGTCGGGCTCCCTAGCCTTGGGGGGGGGGGGGTCCTGCACAACCATCTGCAGAACAACCATCTAAGAAAAAGACCAAAACCTACCAAAAAAGCTCGCTGACCACTACAGACATACAGGAGGAACCACGAGACGGCTAGAAGGAGCGAACTCGCAATGTAATCAAGCCCGTACTCTCAGGTGGGCGACCCACAAACTGGAGAATAATTATCGTGCAGAGGGTCTCCCACAGGAGTAAGAGGTCTGAGCCCCATGTTGGGCTCCCTAGCCTGGGGAGTCCTGCACCAGGAAGACGAGCCCCCAGAGCATTTGGCTTCGAAAGCCAGTGGGGCTTAATTGCTGGAGGCCCACAGGACTGGAGGAAACAGAAGCTTCACTTTTAAAAGTCGCACGCAAAAGCTTATATGAACCCGGACCGAGGGCAAAAGCAGTAATTTGATAAGAGACCGGGCCAGTCCTACCTGCTGGTCTTGGAGAGTCTCCCAGAGAGGCAGGGCTGCAGCTCACCCGGGGGACGTAGACACTGACCGCCGGCAAACTTGGGAGCTCGCTCTACTATGGTGGCCGGAAGCCGACGCCGGAAGCTGTGCCGGCAGCGCCACGTGGGACCCGCCCTCTAGCTCATTAGGGCCAACACCTGGCCCCACTCAACAGCCTGTAGGCGCAAGGGCTGGGATGCCTCAGGCCAAGCAACTAACTAGGTGAGGACGAAGCCCCTCCCATCAGCAGGCAGGCTGCCTAAAGTCTTCCCAGCCTCCTCTAGACATGCCCCTAAACAGTGCCCTGCCCACCAGAGGCCTAAGACCCAGCTCCATCCACCAATGGGCAGGCACTGGCCCTGCCTTCCAGGAAACCTGCACTAGCCTCTAGGCCAGCCTCACCTACCAGGGGGCAGAGACCAGATGCAAGAAAACCACAATCCCAAAACCTGTAACAGGCCAGACCCTACCCTGGGACCAGCTGGGCTCCAACACTACCTACTAACAGGCTAACACAAGCTTCAGGATGTCCCAGACCCCATACCCAATTGTGTCAGGAATCAGCTCCCCTGCAACCAGTGATTTAACACCAGCTCTGGATTCCCTAAGCCCTGCAGCCAGACTCCAGGATCCGGCTCTGCCTGCCAGCAGTCAGGCATTAATCCCAGGACCTAACTTCACCCACCAGTGGGGGGTCAACAGCCCCAGAGTCTTCTGGACCCTGACTCCACTTACTAGTCAGCCGGCACCAGCCCCGGGGTCCCCAGGGGTTTTGTAGTTGGCTACCTTGTGACCAGGACCTGCTAACTAGCAGCCAGCAGCATGGGCACAAGGCAGGGCCTGGCAACCAACTGAGCCAGGAGCCAAACAAGCCCACAGGACCACCCACATAGCTAACCCTCCACAACAGAAGGACCCACACAGCCCACTTAGGGGGAATCCCTGGAGCGTATAGTTTAGGTGAGGAGAGAGGAGTGTACGGCAGGGACACACAGGACACCTCCCACAGAGGGCTGCTTCTCCAAGGTTGAGAAATGTAACCAGCCTACTACATACATAAAAATACCAATAGCAATTTATATAAAATGAGGCGGCAGACAAAAGAACAAGATAAACCCCCAAAAGAAGATCTAAGTGAAGTGGAGACAGACAATCTACCAGAGAAAGAGCTCAGAATAATTATCGTAAAGATGATAAAAAAAAAAAAAAATACTCAGGGGAAGAATGAATACACAGGGCAAGAAGTTAGAAATTTTTAACAGAGTTAGAAAGAAGAGTCCCTTATAGGATGCACCCAAAGAGGAACACACCAAGACACAAATGAAAGATTAAAAAAAAAAAAGAATATTAAAAGCAGCAAGGGAAAAGCAACAAATAACATACAAGGGAACTCCCATAAGGCTATCAGCTGATTTTTCAGCAGAAACTCTGCAGGCCAGAAGGGAGTGGCACAATATATTTAAACTGATGAAACGGCAAAGCCTACAACCAAGATTACCTAGCAAGGCTCTCATTCAGATCTGATGGAAAGATCAAAAGCTTTACAGACAAGCAAAGCTAATTGGAATGGTTACACTATTTTCAATTAATGTATTTTCCAATATGATTTTGTTAAAGTCTATTATCTTTTCTACTTTTCCTGTCTTTCATTTCATTTTTTCCTCTTCTCTTACCTAGTTTTAAATTAAGTGATTTCGTATAGTTTTCAAAATAATCTATACATTTGGCTCAATAGCTATACTTCCTTTGTTTTTTGTTTTGGTTTGCTTGTTTTTTGCGTAAATTTGATGCCAAGGTTTTTGTTTTGTTTTGATTTTGTTTACCAGTTGCTCAAGAGTTTACAGTACGCATCTTTAATAAATTTTGGTCTAACATCAGGTAATGTTATATATACCACGTGACGTAAAAAAGTAAAAGCTTTGCAGCTTTATGCTTCTATAATCCCCTCCCATTGTAAATATTATGTTGTTGATTGAATTTTGTTGTCTTCCTTTGAAAAGTGTTGAACCTTGTTTTGTTTGGGAGTTAAATTACTAGCAGATCAGCTTGATTATTTCAAAGCTTAGTTCTGAGTTATATTGGGGCAGGTCTAGAGTATTCTTTACTCTGCATCTAGTTTAGCTTTACTATTAAGGCAGTGCCTTTGAATATTTAGTAACACCCCAGGTATTCAACAAGGTGTCTGGTTAGTTGGAATGCAGATATCCCCTATTCCCACGTGAGTTCTAGGAACTGTTCAGACTAGAGCTCCCCAGTAGTTCTGAGTCTGACCTCGTGAAGTCGCATCCTGCACATGCATGGCTTAGCAATCAGTCACAGACGCCAGACACCTCGGTGCAGACTTGTGCTCCTTTTCTATTTAGCTCCCTTCTCTCTGGTATTTTGTACTTTCCGTTGCATCAGTGTCCCAGAACTTTGATCTCTTTTTCCTCTACTCAGCAAGACTATTGGTCTTTCCCTGGGTTCCTCCTCTCCGCCCCATGGTCCAGAAATTTCTTCAGGCAGAAAGCTGGTACAGTTAAGGTTCATCTTATTTCCCTTCTCTTAAAGGTCACAGTCCTGTACTGTCTGCTGTCCAACACCTGAATATTATGATTTCATATATTTTGTCCAGCTTTCTAATTGTTTATAGCAGTAAGGCACAACTGGGACTGATTACTTTTTCATGGTAAAAGCTAAAGTCCCTGGATTTCCTATTTTTTGTCATCTGCAATGTAACAGAGTGGTGTAAATCCCAACTCCACTACTGCCTACCTAGGTGACTTTGGCCACTTTATTTAAACTTGTTGAACTTCCTTTTCCTCATCTGTAAAATGGACATAAAAATATCTAAACCACTAGTCCATTCTTCTTTTTGAGTTAAATATGTTAATAAACATATGTAGAAGAAAGATCTAAATGTTGCTTTTCATTCTCCTTCCAAGAAAACTATGAAACAAGACTATTTCATTAAACATCTGAAATACAAAAAGCAAAACTTTGTGATATCCATAATATAAAATGTTCCTTTATGTTCCCACTGATGTCTTCAAAACACATGCTATGTGCTGATTAAAACCTGTATCCTAAACTCATATCTCTTTCTGTTCTCTGAAGAGGTGGAAGCTTTATGAACAGACCGAGACAAGTGCTCAGTTCTCCCAGCTGTGAACTTTACCACTTGCTTTCTGCACCCATCATCACCCTTATCACCTCACTCTTCATACCTTTAGTTATTAGCCATTCTGTCTGATGCTCTGCCCTGACTACAGAGCCCCTGGACACTTTCCTAATTTGACCATTCATCCTACCTAGTAATTCACTTATTATCTTGTTTCCACCTAAAGTGAAGCCTGAGCAGACAGTTCTATATACTTATGCTTCTTATCATATGTGGACACCAAATATAAACAGAATCAATTTTGTGGAGGCACACTTGGCTTCTTTATGATTATAATCATCACATGAGTGAAATTACTAAAAGCATCATATTTGCACTTTCCCAAATAAGGTCATCCTTGGCATTAAATTAGGAAGTGCAAAAAACCTCTTAAGGAGAAACAAGTCCACATCTTTAAGAATCAGTATCTAAAGTGATTATAATATTCAACACCAATTTCTGAGCACCTACTATGTGCTAGTGATTATTCTAGGTCCTAGAGGAACCAAAATAAACAAGATGTAATCCCTCAAGATGAGGAAGGACTAAAACAATACTATTTGGAAAGTGTCATTAATTGTGTAAGTAGTTAAGAGGGAAAAATATAAAATCAGAAAACAGAACATGTACATGTACTGTAACCTTCTTGCACTACTCCATAAAGGTATAAGATAGATTTCATAATTTGTACAGTGTTCCCATTCCTTCCAAAGTAAAAAATAAATAAAAATCCAAGGCTCCCACTAACATCTCAATTTCTATTGTATTTTTTATCCACAAAAAGA
Source organism: Camelus ferus (assembly GCF_009834535.1). Taxonomy (NCBI): domain Eukaryota; kingdom Metazoa; phylum Chordata; class Mammalia; order Artiodactyla; family Camelidae; genus Camelus; species Camelus ferus. Next base: position 49,421,026 of record NC_045702.1, on the reverse strand, counting down.
TAACTGGTCGAGGATATGATTTATATCTTGATGATTAGGTACACTTTAGATTTCAAATATTATTATTTGAAATGCTTAGGATGCTTTATCATTAGGATGCTTTCAAATAGTTTAAGTTATTCTTGGCATCTAAGTCTTTGCTACTGGAGGCCACACAATATGAGATATGAAACAATTAAATGGTAACAACATTGAGGCAACCACAGTAGTGCTACTCAAAGAATAAAATAATACCCTACAAATCAGTTCATCATCAAAGTAAGACTCAACTCTGAAGAGCCTTTAAAACACTTATTACCGCAGCATCAAATTATCTTTTCTCAGCTTCTTTAAAGTCATAAAATTATATAAAGTAACACTTTAACAGTAAATTGTTCAGTATGTAACACTTACAGATGTAATATCTATAACAATAATATCACAAAAAGGGGGAAAAGAAAATAGAGCCCTATAGTAGTAATGTTTCTATATCTCACCAAAATTAAGTTAGTATAAGTCTGATTTTTGAGGAGTTAAGATGTATAAAGTAAGCCTTAAAAGCAGCTACTCAGAAAATAATTTTTAAATATATGAGAAAAGTTATTAAAGTAATTAAAATCTTACATTAGAAAATATTCAATCCAAAAGAAAGCAGTGATGGAAGAATAGTAGAACTACTATTAGTAATAGCAGAGAAAACATATAGAAACAAAAAGTAAATTGGCAGATGTAAATCCAACTGTACTAATAACATTACATGTGAATGGATTAAGCAACCCAACTAAAGGGCAGAAATTGTCAGAATGGATTTTTTAAAATTCCCAATCCAAATATACACTATCTATAGGATACACACATTAGGTTCAAAGATGCAAGTGAATGAAAGAAAAAGGATGGAAAAGGATATATCATGCAAACAGCAATGACAAAAAAAGCTGGAGTGGTTATAATATAAGGCAAAATAAACTTTAAACAAAAATGTTACTAGAGATAAAGAGAGAAAATTTATAATTACAAGAGGGTGAAATCACCAGGAAGATGAAACAGTTATAAACATATATGCACCTAATAAGAGTGTACTAAAATACATGAAATAAGACTTGACAGAAATGAAGAGAGAAAACTCAAGGAAAATAGAGACTTCAATACCCCATTTTCAATAACAGGTAGAACTAGGGAAAAAAAATAGAAGACTTGAACAAAGCCAATTGCCATCAGACCTACATATCCTCAGGCTCTGCATTGTGGATTCAACCAACTGTGGATCAAAAATATTTTTTAAAAATTCTTTGAAAAGATCAACAAGATTGATGAAACTTTAACTGTATTGACTAAGAAAATTTTGAGACCTCAAATTGATATAATCAGAAAGTTCCAGAAAGCAAAACTTGAATTTGCCATGCACTGACAACTTTGCATAGTATTTACATTGTATTTGCAACTATTTACATAACACTCACATTGTATTAGGTATTATAAATTATTTAGGGATGATTTAAAGTATATGGGAGGATATGCATAGGTTATATGCAAATACAATGCCATTTTATAGAAGGGACTTGAGCATCCTCAGATTTTTACATCCTCATGGGGTTCTAGAACCAGTGTCTAGTGGATACTGAGGGAGAACTATTAAGGTATATATCCGAAAAAACCAAAAACACTAATTCAAAAAGATACATCCACCCCAATGTTTACAGCAGCATTATTTACAGTCACCAAGATATGGAAGCAAACTAAGTGTCCATCAACAGATGAATGAATAAAGAAGACATTACACACACACACACACACACACACACACACACACACAGAGAGAGAGAGAGAGAGAGAGAGAGAGAGAGAGAGAGAGAGAGAGAGAGAGAAATACTACTCAGTCATGAAAAAGGATAAAATTTTGCCATTTGCAGCAACATGGATGGACTTGGAGAGCATTATGCTAGGTGAAATAAGTCAGTGAGAAAGACAAATACTGTATAAAATTACTTATATGTGGAACCTAAAAACTGAATAAGACAAAAAATAAGTAGACTCAGATATAGAGAACAAACTGGTGTTTAGCAGTGGAGAGAGGGAAGGGGGAGGGACAATATAGGGGTAGGAGATTAAGAGGTTCAAACTATTAGGTATAAAATAAGCTACAAGGATATACTGTACAACAAGGGAATATAGCCAGTATTTTATAATAACTATAACTGAAGTATGACCTTTAAAAATTATGCATCACTATATTGTATACCTGTAACTTATATAATATTAATGTATACCAACTATACCTCAATTAAAAAAACTGATTCTGAAATTTATATGGAAATTAAAGGGATTTAGAATAGATAAAACAATCTTAAAAAAAGATCAAAGTAGGAAGATTCACATTTATCAATTTCTAAACTACAAAGTAATGTTAATCAAGGCAGTGTGGTGCTGTCACAAGGACAGATATACAGATCCAATAAATAGAACTGAGATTCCAGAAATAAACCCATGTGTCCATGGTCAAATGATTTTCAGCAAGGGTTCTAAGACCATTTGGAGGGGAAATAGTTGTTTTGACAAATGGCACTAGGACAACTTGATAGCCACATGTAAAAGAATAAAGTTGGACCCTTAACTCACAACATATACAAAGTGTAACTCAAAATAGATCAAAGACCTACATGTAAGAGCTAAAACTATAAAACTCTTAGAAGAAAACACAGGGATAAATCTTCATGACCTGGGATTTGGGCATGAATTCTTCTACGTGATGCTAAAAAACTTGAGCAAGAAAAGAAAAAAGAAATAAATTAGATTTCATCAAAATTCAAAACTCTTGTGCTTCAGGGACACTATCAAGAAAGGAAGAATGGGAGAAAATATCCGCAAATCATATATGAGGTAAGGGACTTGTATCTACAACATACAAAGAACCAGACAACTCAATAACAGAAGGACAAATAACCTAATTTAAAAATGGGCAAAGCATCTGAAAACACAACTTTCCAAAGAAGATATACTACAAATATCCAGTAAGCACATGAAAAAAATGCTTGACATAGTTAGCCATCTGGGAAATGCAAGTCAAAGCCACAGTGAGATTCCACTTCATACCCACTAGAATGGCTAGAATCAAAAAGTCAGATAACAAGTTTTGGCAAGAATGTGTAAAAATTGGATCCTTCGTGCACTGCTATGGGAATGTAAAATGGTGAGGCCACTTTGGAAAACACTGGCAGTTCTTCAAATGATTAAACATAGAGTTATTATATGACTCAGCAATCCTACTCCTGATTATACCCCCAAAAGAAATGAATACATATATCCAAACTAAGATTTGTCCATAAATGTGTATAGCAGCATTACTTACTATAGCTAAAATGTGGAAAGAATCCAAATTTCCACCAGCGATATCCATACAATGTGGCATATCCATACAATGGGATATTATTTGGCTATAAAATGAATGCAATATTATTATGTGCTATAACATTGATAAACCCCCAAAACGTTATGTTAAATGAAAGAAGCCAGTCACAAAAGACTACATATTACATGATTCCATTTATAGGAAGTGTCCAAAATAGACAAATCAATAAGCATAAAATAAATTTGTAGCTGCTTAGGGCAACTAAGTAGAGAAGCCTAGGGAGACAGTAGTTAAACGATACATGGTTTCTTTTTGAAATGATAAAAATATTTTAAAAGTGAGTGTCATGGTCCTTACATACATTTATGAATATACTAAAAATTACAGATGTGTACACTTGAAACCGGTGAACTATATGGTATGTGAACGATAGCTCAATAAAGCTGTAAAGAAAATCTACTTTTTAACATATTGGTTATAGAATTGAACAATATTTAGAAAATTTGAAAGAACCTATGGCCAAATATTTTCCCCTTTGAAGCCTTGTGTTAATTAATACCTCTGTTTCTGATTCATTTACATGTAATTCATCAACATGGTTTCTCAGGAGGCATTTGATGACTAAGGGGACTGATAAACCTCTTATTCGGTGAACCTTGGTTGGATGCTTTTCTTTTTTCCCTCTGAACCATGATGTTGTGCTTGACATTAGTTTTAACTTAGTTCTGGAAAAGTTCACTTCCAGTTCCAGACTCAGATCTTAGGAATTGCAAGGGAGTCCTACATTTTGGAAAAATGCGGAACATGTTATTTCCTCTGATTTGAATGATGAAGCAAGATAGCCTGTGACACTGATGAGTAAGATAGCAAGTTCAAATGCCTGGAGTTTTTAGCCATATGTGAAGTAATACATAGCACCCAAACATGCTTTGCACTAGCTCTCTTTCCTGTGGCTGGGGCAGTGCTGGGGGGTGAGAAGGGCGGCCACACAGGTACTTCCTAGAAGAGGCAGGAGGGACAGTCACAGTGAGTGTTCCTGCTGGCTTAGTTTCACCCAGTGACTCTCTGCTAGCCCCCATATATGAGTTATGTTGGTGGGTGAATAATAAAAACAAAATATACTACAGAGGAAAGACAGTGATTTTGGTGCTCAGAGGGAAACAGAAAAAAATGTGATAAGTTATAAATCTGACGTTTAATTGTAGAAACAAAGTGAAGTGGGTATATTCAGGAGTTACAGGGGCCTTAGATCCCTAACAGCACTGAACTTGTAAGATGGAATAACTTCTCTCCACTGCTCCATGGAGCATGTGTTGCATGCTCCTCCAGACATTTCTTATAGCAACAAGGATGGTATTACCCTCAAGACATAAACTGATGCACTAATTGCCCTCAACCTAAAATCTTCACTGGCTAATTAGGTTTTTCTTGTTGTTGATCGTGTTTGAATGCTTAGAAGAGGCAGGAGTAATATCAAAAGAAGTAGTATGGCTTACAAAGAGTGGTATGCAAGATCTATGTCATATCCTTCTATTTTTCTATTCCCCCTATGTCTACACCCTATGGTAACAATTTCCAAACTCTGCAAAAATTTGCCAAGGTGTTTCATTTTTAAATCAAACCAGAAACTAACCTGTTAGTGACAGTGTGGTTAGTAACCAAGAAAATAGGGTGTTTTATTTTGTTAGCTTTAAAACCTTGAGTATTCAGTAAGGTGGTTTGGGGGCGAGGGGTTGTTTTGTTTTAAATATTTGAAAATAATCAATCACATAAAAGACCTGTAGGATAATGCTTGGTCCTAGATGTCAGCAACATGAACCAGCGTAGCTCCTCCTCTAACTCACTATTATTATTAACCCAGAGACAGTTTTACAACACATCCCATTGCTGAGGATCAGCCATTCATAAGTCACCTGCTCCTGAGTAAGTGCAAATAAATCAGATTTGCTGAGGGAAGAGAAGCAGGTAAAGGGGAGGGCCATTCATCCCAGTGAACTAACGTTATTTGGAAGTGGAGGTCCATCCTTCCACCCTCACTACACACATAGACACTTGCAAATACTTTTGTATTTGTGAGTGTGGCTGGGAAAGGACTGAAAATGTGGCAAGGCTAGTAACAAACTCAGATTTGCGACAGCAAGTTTGTACTGGTAACTGTGCTGCAGCCCTGGTGTCATTAGAAAGCTGAGAGATTCTCAAAGTTCAGAGACATGGCTTTTCTTCCTTTCCTTAAAAGCTAAGAGTATTTTTTCATCTCTTCTGTGATGATAATAAAAACCACAGTAATAAGATGGAATAATGATTCAGCAGTAGAATGTGACAGACACTGGCCCAAATCCTTTACATGGATATCCCTATTTAACTTGCACATCCCTGGAGACACGTACCACTATTGCCCACAAAATAAACGTGAAAGCTGACTGTAGAGATTGAGTGAAAACATCATCTTGCTGAGCAGCCACAAGAGAGATCTGAATCGAAGGAACAGACTTTGGAGCCAAGGGTCTCACCAATATGTGACAGTGAAAGAGGGACCAGGGGCAAGTGAACAAGACATATGGCTGCATATTAGTTCAATTCACCAATCATTTACTGAAAGCCTCCTGTAGACAATAATTATATCCATGGACCTTGAATATATTTTTTCTACTTCCATATTAAAATCCAATCACTAGAATTAAATATGGAGAGCAAAGAAAATTTACTTATTTTTAGGTCGTATTATGCTTATGGCTGGAAAGAAAGACTTTCAGTCATATTCACAATATTTAGTTTATAAAGCATTTTAAAAAACAGATGAGACTCTGGAATTGCAGATTGATAGAAATTATATTAAAATGACTACTAGGTCCTATATAAGGTTAAAGGAAAACAAGTCTCTGCTGGAGAATCATCGTAGCAGAGCTACTGCCCCAAATTAGATCAATCATATGATTTAAACAATTCCTCTAGAGAATGGGAAGGGGACATGAAGAAACAGAAATATTCAGAATATTAAAAAAAAAAAAGAAAGAAAGAAAAACCCTTCTAGAGACTTGAGAACAAACGCAGCTTTAACAATGTGGGCACCAAGCCCAAAACTGCCAAGTTGCCCTCGGGGATAAAGACACTTAACTGAAATCCTGGATGGATAACAAAACAGACTGTTTCCCTCTTCTCGTACCTCCCCTGTAATAAACAGTCAAAGATGCATCATGTGAAAATACTGCATTTGGGCTTTGAGACCATATGTTGACACTGAGAATCTGAAATAGGCTGACTCATGGGCCTTGTGAATTTTTCTTTCATTGTTCTGATTAATAATGTTAGCTGAAGTCAAATTACAAGAAAATCAGTTGAGAAAAGATGAATGATTTTTCTTTCTCTTCAGAAAATACCACCCAGCTTTTAATTACATATGCTGTATTTATAACAACAAGCCAGTATTTCATTTGAGTTTACTGAGAAGGAAAGTAGAATTCTGACAATTTTTTTATCCTTCTCAAAAAAGCAAGATATTTAAAAATATTATTGGATTGTAATTAGTTATGCGTTCCCCGCCCCTCATTAGAATGGCCATTTTAACTAGAGATAAATTGGGTGGGGGTGAGGTCATGAGGCTTTGAATCTGTCAAACCTAAATTGAAATCCTGGCTCTGTCAGTTAATGGCTGTGAAATCCTGGGTAATATACTTGACCTCTCTGATCTTTACTACCTTATTTGTAAAATGGGGATTATATACGTCACACTATGAGTTACTTTAAGAATTAGTGTATATATGCCTAGTATATATGTTAATTTATATTGTAAACAACTGATCATTTATCTGATGAACTGACTGATCCACAGGTATGTCTGCTAATCAAGATGATCCTTGAAATAAGACTGCTACCAGAGTTTTCGAAGTCTTTCATAAAGAACTGCTTTAGCTAAACACTGTACTTATGTGAGATCCAGAGATTTTTCTGTTGCTCCTGCGATATACAAAATACAAGACGCAACAGAGAATAACTCAAAGCTCTAAACTCCTAGCCCGTAATGTCTGGCAACAACCTTGCTACTTACTCATGAAATATTTACTTAGCTCTCATTCTATGGCTAACACTAGGATTACAGGGGCAACCAAACAGACAGTGCTCTACCCACATAAAATTTCCATTTGAGGAACCGGTGGGGAGGAGAGGGTCAGAGGTACCAGGTTGGAGGGGCCAAAAACAGACGCTATGGGGAAATAAAACACAAAACTATAGATGAGGCTGTGGATTATTTGTGTGGATTGATCTAGGAAAGAACAGATGTTTGAAGTAGCTCTCCCCCTTATACAATGAAAAAAAAATTGTTCTTAGATTAATTAAACTTTATCATATCTTTGGTGGCATTTCTGATTTTACTTCAGTTTTTGCTTAGTTTTTTTTAAATCCAAACATCTTGTCAGCATATCTCCTGGGAATCCCAAATGTAATTGTCAGGATTGTAAACTGAATACATTTTAAGTTTTCTGCAATGTCAGCTAGAATCGAGGGAAGAGACTTCTTCCTCAAGGTATTTGAAGCAGAATTTTTCAATACCCTTCAGAAAAAAAAAGGGATTTGTGATTCCAAAATTCATATGTTGACGTCCTAATCCCCAGTACCTCAGAATATTACTCTATTTGGAGACAGAGTTTTTAAAGATATAAGACTAAATAAGGTCATTAGGATGGAACTTATTCCAATATAACTAGTGTCCTTATAAGCAGGGGAGATTAGAAACAACCTAAGTGTCCCTTGATGGATAAATGGATAAAGAAAATGTGGTATACATGCAGGTATAGATTGATGAGTAGATAGGTAGGTAGGCAGATAGATAGATAGATAATGGAAAATTATTTGGTCATAAAAAAGAATGAAATCTTGCCATTTACAAAAACACGGATGAACCTCAAAGCCATTATGCTAAGTGAAATAAGTTAGACAGAGAAAGGCAAATATGGAAAGACAAATATTTGAATCCTAAAAACAAAACAAAACAAAACAAAAACCAAACTCAAAAAACCAAGCTCCTAGATATAAACAGATTGGTGGTTGCCAAAGCTGGGGCCTGGAGGGTGGGAGAAATGGGTAAAGGAGGTCAAAAGGTGTAAACTGGTCAGTTACAAAATGAGTGTCATTGGGATATAATGTACAGTACGGTGACTGTTGTTGATAAAGCTGTATCACATATTTGAAAACTGTTGCAAGTAGATCTTAAAAGTTCTCATCAAAAGAAAAAAGTTCTATAACTATGAAAGTTGAAAGGTGTTAACTGGAGATGGTGTAGTGAACATTTTGCAATGTATACAAGTATCAAAGCATTATGTTGTACCCTTGAAACTAATATAATGTTATATATCAATTATACCTCAATTATAAATAAACACATAAATAGATGATAGATGATAGATAGATAGATAGATAGATAGATAGATAGATAGATAGATAGATAGACAGATAGATAGGAAGAAGCGATCAGGACATAGTAACACACAGAAGAGAGACCAGGTGATGGCACAAGGAGAAGATGGACATCCACAGGGCAAGAAGAGAGTCCTCAGAAGAAATCAACCTTCCCACATCTGGATCTTGTACTTCTAGCCTTCAGAGTTGTGAGTAAATACATTTTTGTTGTTTAATCCCAGTCTGTGATACTTGTTATGGAAGCCCTAGCTAACTAATACAAACTTCAAAGTAATATAAAAGCCACTTAGCCCACTTGCCTTCTCAGTCATTTATTTTTCAGGTTGTTTGACTTCAGCTCCCAAAAAAGATGTAAAATTATAAGCATTGTTTAACATTTATGAAAAGCCTCAGTCTTCACCCTCTAGGACCAACAACATGCTTTCCTACTCCAATTCCTTTGGGGTTTTCTTCCCCACTTGACAGAAAGCTTAGGTAATAGACTAGGACTAGACCTCCATATTTCTTCTTTATAAAAGAGGAAAATCATACAGAAAAAAATGACATTTTTATTTTGATTATTGAGATCTTACTGGAATGCAATATAAAAATTATATCCTATTTTTGAGGAGAAAGAGATAAATCTGAACTGCAAAACTATCCTAGTGGAGATCAAAAAAAACTATGCTTAATAGTTATTCCTTAATTTTTCATTTCTATCTCTCATTTGCCTCTCCTGTACCATCCACAAAAACAAACAAACAGAAACAGGCAGCGAGGGTAACAGGTTCTTAAACAATACCTGTCAGCAGGAAATGGTTTAGGATGGTATCAGCTATTTTTTTTCTCATTGATATCTCAGAGTTTTAACAAAAAGTTGAAAAGACTGGACCAGCAGAGCAGGAAATCCCCTACAAACCCCCACTTCCACATCTGCTGCCTCTTTTGAAATACACTGACTGAAGTTCAACAGTATCCCCAAGTTTCCTCAATTAATCTGTCAGTTAGCAATTCCCTGCTAGTGACCCTGTATCTTTGGTAGATGAAAGAACCGCTAGTCCTTTTTGTCAGAAAGATTAATACTGTAAAAACGTTTGCAAAGGGGTAATGAGACTGGAACACTATTAGTATACAATCTGTGCCACACAAATCCATACAGTTATCAGATTAGTACATTTGTAAAGTGCTTTATATATCTGAAGTTCTTCTTAACCATTCACTCATAAATCCTTCAGACACCTGTTTTGGTTAAGTAGACAATTATTATCTGGGTCTTACTGATTTTTGAGAGGGTATGAGAGAGGGGGAGACGAGTGGCAGAGATGTCAGCTGACTCAATGAACAAATCAGTGTACCTAGAACCCAGGTATCCTGCTCCCTGGCTAGTACATTTCATGACATAAAAGTACGTAAAAGCCATGCTGACGTGCACACATTTGACCTTTTTAGACAATGTGAACATACCAGTAATTTTTTAAAAAAAATCTGGTGGTTTGATTGAAATTACTGATCAATCAAGTGAAAAGAGTTACTGTGGTCATAGATGTAGCCATTGCCTTGGTGGGGGGGGGGGAGTCTGTAGTATCTGGGACACAGGTGTGCTTTGTTATGTCAGTGGGATTCAGGGTAATTAATGTTTTCTTTCTCCTGTCGCCTATTCAGCACACAGCAAGACTGGCCTGTTCCAGAATCCTCATGTGATCCTTGATTGCATTACAAAATATGATCAAAAGATTCCACCTCAATGGGCATGATTGTGCTGCTTGCTAAACTCAATGGCAATTTATTTAAATATGATACTCTGCAGGAGAACTCCTTCAAAGAAAAGGCACAACAGGCAGTTTATCATTTCCATGCGAGGCATTTCGAGTTATTGCCTCTTGAAAGCATTGGGGAAACAAGGATAATGCTGGTGGAAGAGTTAAAATGTGATATGATCATCATAAGCCCCGCTTCCTATGAACAATGCTAGTTATGTCCTAGAGTTAATAGCTTGGTGGTCCCTTCTTAACACAAATCAGCCTTCCAAACAGAGGAAAGAGATGGGTGTGGGTGGTAAGGAAATTAGGAGCATGGATTCTAGACAATAATGCATCTGAGATAATCGAGTGATGCAAGCACATTACTATTCAGTGTGTGGCAGAGTGCAGCTAATTCACTAAAAAGCAAAGTCAGGCAAATATAAATTAAAGCATGTGCAGGACCAGATTGTAAAAAAAATAAGAGCAATTAGCACGGCAGTATGTGCACATCTGCAATAATCCTGTTTGATACATCTTCTATTAATTAACTTTATTGGAAGAAAAAAAATCAGGTCAACAGAAGGAAACGCACAGCTTTTGGCCACTACAAAGCATTTCCAAACATTGACTAAATTTGCCATCTGAATGTGTCCAATGTCCTCCTTTAATCCTAGAATAGAAAGGCAAAATGCCTTTTATTTGTAAAGCTGTGATTTTTAAGCCGACATAGTTTAATTTTGAGAAGTGCATTAAGACATCTTCTGTTCATATACTCCTTTTTCTCCCTGATAATGTGCTTCCTGAGTTTATGGGGGAGATTATGTTAAAAAGTAGACTGAATAATTTCATTTATTTACACATGAACTGCAACCTAATAGAATCTATGATTTGGAATATGTAATATGAAAAATTACAATTAGGCTCCTAAAACTGGAGGTATTTGATTGTGTAATCTTAATTCAACAATGTATTTTAAATATTTCTATATTCAAATGTAGAAAACAAGATTTTAGATCTAAACTAATACATAAAGATTCAATCAATGTGGAAAATATTTTTAGGATGCAACAATTAATTCTTTCCAAAGTATAAAAATAATTTAATTCCTAGATTAACATGTTGTTAAATATTTCTCAATAAATGTTTGTTATTTTACCAGTATTTTCTGAAATCACTAGTATAGGAAGGCAAATTACCAGTTTGCAATAAATTGAACTATATATTAAGAAATTAGTATTTCTTAAATGTATCATTTGTTATGTCTCACATAACATAATTTCTTACAGTCTGCTTTTAAAACAGATATAGGTCTCAAATAAAAAACTGTATTTGGGGAGGTGATGTTTATATCAAAAACCAAAAATTATTTTTCCTAATTAAAATTGTAGGTAGTCTATGCTTTCTAATTTATGTAAATTCAGCTTTATTTTTCTGATTCCAAATATGCTTACTTTAAATAACTGATAACATTTGGTTTTAACCATCTTCCTTTTTTATTTACAAAGAAAGCAGATAATGTGACTGAATATGAAGCAATACACTAATTAATTATAATTGTTTAATTCTTTTGACAAAACCACAGCTCAACAGAAATACTTTAAAAAGGGTACTATTACAATTATTTGATAATGAACTTTGAATAATGCCATCAAGGTTATATTTATAATTAAAGAACTGGCAGTCTTTCTATATTTGTGGATTTTAAAACTTTAAAGCATTTTACTTAATCCAGTGAGATATTTTTCTATACGTTAAGCTTAATTGTGATAATAAATTATGTACTTAAAGATTTCTTTAAAAATGAAACCATTTTCAATATTGATATTCTTATTAAAAATTCAAAATATGTTTTCTGCACTAAATAATAATTAAATTTTAAAATGGAAACAAGAAAGTACAGTTTCTTGAGGAAAAGTGTTACACAATTTAAATAAATTTAATACAATATAATAATAAAAAACCAGAAGAAATGTTTTCATCAATAAAAAATTTGTTCTCTTGACTGACTTATAAATTTCAGTTTCTAGATGACTACATGTAAGATAATGTTTGGAAAAAAACTTAAAAAATATATCTACTACAACAACTGAACTTTTGCCTTCTATGCTATGTACATAAAGGAGACTTTTTTTCCTATGACCCAGCCTGTGTGAATAGCCTGAATCTTTGGTCTCTGAAGGGAGATAAGTAAGGTAGATGGGTTTGAAAATTTCACTTCTCTCATACATCATAAGCAAAGATTGTGCAAGTGAATATTCTATCTAAAAACTCATTTGAGAATATCATTTTTGCCAAGTTCATATGATTGAATGCATCTATATCACAGTCAAAATCTACATTGTAATTTTAGAATTTGTGACTTTTGTCTGTGTATTAAACTTAGACAAGAATTGATGTTTATGAAGAGTATTATTTTATATTAAGCAAATGTGAATATTAGTGTCTCAGAATTGTACTAAACATGTGTGCCCTCTATGACATCATCCTGCCAGTGCTTTTTAAAAAAAAGATTCTTACATGTGTGTAAAGTGGGCACAACCTGTCCTTCTTCAGGGGTCCTAGAGTCCCCAGAACGTAGAGCTAGATCAGAGCTTCCACATTAACTCTCAATTTCCTGGCGTTTTGAGGGCTTCAGCCGACTCATAATGTTTCTTTAACATTGGGTTTTTTTGTGTGTGTGGTTTAATATTTCTAAAAGCAGTAAATTATTTCCAGTGTACGTAAAAAAGACAAATTTCTCTGTGGCTAGTGACCACAAAACACAACAAGAAACAGAAATACTTCAGAACATGAATCCTAAGAAAAGTTTCAAGTTTTAAACTCTGACTTTGATGTCATACGTCAAAAAGGAAATTTTGATGAAGAATTGTGAACTATTGTGTTAAAGAAGTCTTGAAGACAATATACATTCCTATATCTGCCATTTTCATTATCAGTAATAAGCATGCTAATTGTTAGGTAAACACACACTCACTGTCTCTCATAGGCATAGAGCATAGCTATGAGCTGCTGAACAAGATTAATGCTGACTAGTAAAGACATCTTATAAAGGACTTAAGACAGACTCAATTTCCAATTTAAAGGATTTATAACGAATTCTGTTTTTTTTAATAAGAAAGTAGCAAAGTAAAACTGGTAGCAAATGACTTTTTAAAGCAATGAGATGTTACTGATTTATCACCGTTTTTGTATTTGCTCCCAGATCTCAAGTTTTTATTTTTAATTATAATAATTGAAGCTCAGAAAGAGTTTTGGGATTTTTAAATAATGCTTCATTTCACAATTTTTAAGTTATAAATTTAGAAAATATATTTTAATTGATTTTATAGCTTTAAAATTTGGCATCTGACAGAGAAAAGTTCTTGAAAAGCTAGTTGACAATGGTAATTTAAATTGTATTTTATTGTAGCATCACTAGAGTTATTAGATCATAGAATGACAGAATGATAACGCTTGTGATATAATTTACCATGCCCCCAATATTAGAGAACCACATGCTCAGTTAAATCAAATTCAGTTAATTGGCACGTAGCATAGCTAGTAAGTGGGGGAGCTTAGACTAGGCTTGTTCTTTTTTCAATTACATTCTAAACGAACTGAAATATACATCACAAGTGAAACTTTTATTTGGAGCAAAATTAATAATGCATGAAGATCTCAAAACAAAGATACATATGCCAATGAAAAGGACAGCATTAAAGGGTTTCAATAATCTATATAATAAAGAGAAGAGCAAAAACCATGCTTCGATTATCTGATAAAGTAGCAAAAACTTTAAGCATCTTCCATTGTATCATGTTGTCAAACCTTCATCTCCTTTGTCAGTTTTATCCTCATTCATAGAGACAGCACTAAGCAATAGAGATTTTGTGGAAGAGAGAGACCATTAATGACAGAATGCAGTTCAGACTGTAGACTGTCAAACTCAGGCAAAGTAAGACAATCAAGTTTTCCACTTTTTCCCAACATTGCTCCTGCTTGTTTATGCATATTTCTTCTGGAGCAGTTCAAAACTAAGCTGAGAACCTAGATGATATGTACAGATAAAGAAAATGGGCATATCTCTTAGAGATTTTTACCCCTGATATGTTAAAACCAATGTTTTGTGTGGGACAGCTTTTTCTAAACTTTCTAAATTACATATCTTGGATCTGAGAATTTCTAAGCTTTCAAAAATAGGAAGACACAGACCTAAGTTTTTTTTCTTTTTATATATAACTACCAGTAGGATGAACTAATGATAGCTTTAGGATATATGATATTAGAGTTGTTCTAGAAACTTCTTCTGGCTTTTTGTAATAATCCTTTACTATGAAAGATAGGTTCCACTTTAGAAACTCAAAATGAATATTAAATACAGAAAAGAAAAAAATAGTTTGTGTTGAAGAACTTGTTCCGTTTCAAATGTATAATTATTATCAGATGAAAAGTCTCATTTATTATCAAGCCCTCTTTATTAAAATACATACAAATTCCTTCTATTAGCTCTTCTTACTAGAATAAAATACAGAAGTTACTTTACTTGCAAAAGCAGACTTGGGGTCCCTGCCCTGAACTTGATGAGTTTTTGAACTAAAAGTAAATTATGATATAATGTCTCAAGAAAATATTAAAACATTAATGTTAAGTAGAATATCACAGTCAGACTTGTCAAACATTGAGTTAGTAGTAAATCATATAGTGATGCCATGGAGGAATAATTCAGACTTCAGGGGTCTTCAGAATAATAACCATAGAGTTGAAACAAATGACTATGTTTGGAGATAAAGGACAAAACAGAATTCCAGGAAAGAAAAAAGACAGTTATAAATAAGACATAAATGAAAAATGCTTTTAAGTTTTAAAATGTACAGAGGGCTTGAAGAATATATATGTAAATATATTCATTCATATATATTTATATTTATATATAATATATAAAACATTATACCTTTGCTTCCTGGCTGAGATCAACACATACTTTCTTACCTAAAAGGAATGGAACTTAAAGATCACATTTCTACTTTCTATGTGCAAAGGATATTCCTTTTGTTTTGTTTTGTTTTGTTTTGTTTTGTTGACTCATTAATTTGACTAGAAGCTGTGTGATTTTTCTGGAGAAAGCCCACAATTTTCTTTATCTACAACATTTCCGAAGTTGCTACTCTATTCTCCTCTCTTGCATTGGAATCTTTTTCTCACATGCACCAGGATGCCGTATCTTAGAGATGTTCATTCTGAAAGGAGGAGGAGCAGATAGGTGGGACGCCAAGAAACACAACCATGCTAATGGTCTGGTAGATGTTACTACTGTTTCTGGCAGTAACAAAGACTTATTGTGTGCCCTCAGGTGAGCTGCTTAAACTGCTGTGTCACAACTGCTCCACCTGCAAATTGGATAATCACCTTTGCCACCCATCTTCCTCTCAGGATTGTTTTGATAATGTCATAAATGGTCATTTGTTTGATCTATTCAAGAAACACTCAATGCCCTTGGACCTCTGAATGTGCATACCCAAGTTCAAGTTCAGTTACAAAACTACAGCCAACAGGAATGTTTCTTTACTGAAAGAGACAAAGGGCAGCCAAATGAAGAATGCCAGACCCAAACAGCATCTCAAAGGCCTTTGAGATTCCCAGATGAAAGGCTTTATATAAAAAATAAAGTATTGTTATTACCTAGGCAAAGAAAAATGCATGCATTTTTCTGTCAGCATTCAAGAGACAAAATATAGTGGTGCCCTTTGCTCCCCTTTGATATTTCCTTCACATTTAGTTTGATGACAATATAGATAAATCCTCTATTTGGTGCCATTGGACCTGGGTTACATTTCAGTATGTGGAAAATGACGAAATGAAAGAGAGAAGCCTTTGAAAGAAAGTGAAAAGAAATGTAATAGCCAAAAGCCAAATAATAGTCATAGTATATTTAAAGTCTATTAAAGAGCAGCAGTCAGGGTATCAAATGCACACTCTCTCATCCTCTGTGGTCAGCCTACTATGTGGACCACCTGCCTTAAATTACACAAATTCACCGCATCCCTGGAGGGAAGGAGGGAAGGCAGGGGGGAAAATGGGGGGTGGAGAAGCAGCTTTCTCCATTCATACTAATCATACCAAATTTAAAATATTTTTAGAGTGCCCCTTTTCAATTCACAATCAATTATATTTCAATCTTTCAATTCACAATCAACTATATTTCAATCTCTAAACCACAACTGTTGGGTTTGGAACAATGTGTGTATATATGCAATAAGTAAGTAACTTGGAGTTTCAGCTTTTCAATTGATATTGATTGACATGTTCTGTTTAGTTATCAATGATATGCTGCTTTAGGAGGTGACAGGGCAAATGTAGAGCTGTTTACAGCACAGGAATATAAGGAAATGGAACCTCAACTGGCTGGAGCAGAAGAAGATACCCTTCTGGGTAGACTGTCCCGGTTTGGTTAAGAAGTACATGTGGAGAGTCTGACTTTGGATCTTTCAGAGAAATCAAGTGGAATCAATGTCACAAACAAAAATATACTGATAATAAGCTAGCCAGATTTCTTATTAAATTTGGCAATCATTGTTTTGGGGGTGCCAAGACTGCTACATATGTTTGTAAGGGATGTTCATTGAACAAAGGCACTTGGTCCATGGGGAAGTTGGACCTGAAATCAGCCCTGCTCTATTTTTTTCAGGCATGCCATGAGCCCAGGAAAAAAAAAAAGAAAGGATCCCTTACTTATTCATATAAAGAAATCATATAGGCAAATAAATGGCAGTGATGGGCTCCATACAGAAAGGCACTCTAAAACAAGTTAAAATAAATGCTTGACTCTCAATGTTTTAATGAATGTCTTATTTTGTGCTTACTTGGGTTTTCATTCCAAACATAAAACTGAGAGACAAGTATATGAATTCCCTCACTATAACAGTATGGGACTATCATGTTGTCATTTTTTGGTTCTTTTAGATGTGGATTCTGCCTCTTTACCTCAGTTTCCCTATTAGTATAATGAGGATGTTAGTTCAAATCAACAGACATGCCCTGTTACAGGTGCTCAGCAAGGTGCTGGGATTAGAGTAGTGAGCTGGACAGGCACCTGTCTACAAAAAAGCTTAAAGTCTAATAGGCAACTATTAATCTGTAGGATTTTGCTACAGATTGACAAATGTGCATTGAAAAGAAATAAAAGTAGCAAGGGCAAAAAAAAAAAAAAAGTTCTTGGACTCACCTCTACTCTCTGTCCTCAAGTTTCCACACTTAGAATGCTCAATGCAGAGGAACCACTTTTGCCTCTCCACTCCTATCTTTCCAACACTCAGGGGAGTCAGTCCTAATTCTGCTGCACCACCCCAGAATAGCAAAGAAAACTTCAGTGAAGTAACTACTGTAGGGGCCTCCCTGTACACACAGCAAATATCCACAGGTAAGAGCAGCCATCTGTGATTAGAGACTCCTTTGTTGTGATGGGCATGACATAGTGACTTCCATATAGCCTTCAGACCTTAGAGATGCCCTCAAGAAATATCTGTTGACTGAATAATCATGCATCTGTTTAACTGAAGGCAGTGTCATAGTAGCCACCCACACAACCTGTCACTTGGAGAAAAGTGCTTGGGGAAGAGTGAACATTTCAAAATTGCTTCTGCAGATCTACAGGGTATTTAACTCTAGCTGTGCAATGAGACAACTGAGTAGATCTTCTGTAGAAGTAAACAGCAGTCACTTGTGGCCATACATTTGAATAAGTTCACTCACTCTTTACCTAGGTTATTATTTTTCTGAATTCTGCTACCTACAATCTGATTTCAAGCTGTTCTCTGCATCAGTCACGCATGAAAACAAAACCCACTAAGAAAGCATGTCAGACATAAGAATAGCATCACAGATCACAAATTGAAAAAGGCCTCTGGGATCATTTGTACAGAGTAGGAAAACCACTTATGATCACTCTCCTTTGGTTCTGCCTCATTCTATAATCACTCCATGGGGCAAACTATACTCCTGGTTTTTCTACCCAACAAACAGTTTCTGAACATGCTAGTTAAATTATCTTTCTTTTTCCATCAGCTTTGAATTCATAAGAGTATTCTTAGTGGTAATTATCCTTATAAAAGAAAAGGCAAAAATAATGGTCTCAGGCATTTTTTTCCACAAACAATGCTTTGTATCAGTAATTGTAAAATCAAAATAAAATAAAAAGTACTCCGAAAGGTACACATATTCACAATATTACTATCGGAATTTTTAGTGTAAACAGAGACATACTCATTTTCATTCTTAGGAAGTAAAAAGATAAAACAGCTAAATAGGATCCTGGCCTTTATAATTTACCAGGTGTTAGGTCTATGCAGAGCAGTGTCCAGCCTCACTCATTAAGAGACAGTCATGGTCTTATCTACTTTGGTTATGCAAAACTCTGTAGTAAAAGAGAAAGATACTGAGTCTTGGGGAAAAGGTGCTCAGCTGTAAGATACTGGGTAGTTCTGGTCCTCAAGCCAATTCTGGAGTTTGCTCAAAATCTTAAAACCATGCCCCCAAGTAGAGAAAAAAAAGCACTGGTCTAGGCCCGATTTGTCTGGGGCAAATATCCTAAACCCTTTGGACTCTCAGAGTCCTCCACATAAATTAAATGGTTGAATTAAATGAATCTAAACATTCAGAGAAATGGAGACTTCACTGCAATGGGAGAGAGCCTATCAATAACCAATCAAGGAAGGTATGTAAATCACCATCAAGCTAAAACTGATACTGGGAACCTCTAGTCTAGGGAAGCAGATAACCAGGTACCCAAAGCAACTCTTCAAGGCATCATGAGGTGAACCACAGGGAAAATTGGAAACAATGACAATGAAGTCACACCAATTACGTATCAGGATTTATCAGAGGACTGGTCCAAAAGCAGCAGCCTATCACTAGACTTACCTGCAACTCAGCAGTTAAAGTTTGTCATTTTTCAGAACTCAAAGTCCTACGGAAGCTGTGCTCATAAGTGGAAAAAGATTACTCCACATCCACATCAGTCTTGCTCATCACCACCAACTACAGAAATAGCACCACCTGTGTCACCTTCCAGTGTAAAGGGTCATCTGTCAACACGGCAGAATTACAGGTTAAAAAGAAAATGTGGATGGAACATTTCAGAAGGCAATTTATGTTCACTATTAGAAAATTAAAATGGCCACACCAATGTACACCTTTCTCCCATCCCCCACCAAAATAACATTTGCTATTGTAGACATCACAGACAATCTTCTACAGAAAATAAATGCCAAGCACATAGGAGTTCAACACTAATTTCTCCTTACACAGAATGCAGATGACCCCTTTGACCACCGACCTATCTTTCATGCTAGTTTTAGAAACCCTGTCAGGAAGAATAAAAATTTCTGTGAGTTGTGTAACTTTTAGGGGGGTATAAGGTCTTGACCAGCAAATATGAAAGCATATTGTTTGGTTTCCTCTCAATATCAATACTTAGTATCACATTTTGGGTCTTGTAAGTGCTCCCATATGTTTCAGAAATAATTAAATTTTTATTGACATTTTGGCCTGCCTCCTTAAGATGAATATCCTTCAGCTGTTAAACATTTGATAGGTTTGAAGTTGGGCAAGTTTTTTATTTAATATTTTTATGCTCTTGAACATATACATACAGAAAAGACAAGTGGTGACCCGAGTCTTTTGATGTAGTGATGGGAACTCTAGGAAAAAGGCAGTGACTTTCAAAAACACCTCTCAGGCTGACCTTTGAGAGAGGAGGGACTATCAGTATGTCTTCGTCACATGATTAAGCTCATCAAATCAGGATCACTTCTAAATAAACCAATAAACTCTGATCTGGTTCCTTGTTTTGTAACGTTATGAGAAATGAAAAAAGTTTATACATTGGAAAATAAAGGTTTTTTTTTTTTTTTAAGGCTCTCAAGTTAATCCACTCTCTTTCACCCAAGAAATCAGTCTTATTTTCCATTGGGAAAACAAACTGCTAACCTTCAAGTTACTAACATAGAAGCAACTTGGGAGGAGGGAGGGTGAAGGCTCATCACAAAAGACATAAATAGTCAGACCCTGTTCCCCAAATACACAGATTCCCAGCCTTGTGGGATTCTAAGCAAATAACCAGAATATCACTGAGGGCTAAACCTTCCTCTGTAAGCAGACATTTGCTAGCAGTGCCCTGGCCTCGACCCTCCTCACCGCGGGTCTTCAAGCCTGCTTGGCTAATTTCTTCCTTAATTCGCCTTCACCTTGGGAAAGAAGAAGGAAAACAAAGTTCCTCCTCCCCAGTCCCCAATCGATTACATTTCGAAGGAGAAGAAATAGCTGGAAAACCTCCCTCGTTTCCTCTGGGAAAACCGTCCGCCGGAGGCTACTGTGGGTCGGACCCACCTTTAGCTTCAGGTTGACAAATGTCTTCAGTGCTTTCTCAGTTCTGCGGGCCTTAGGGGTCCCCTAAAATCGCACTAGCGTCCTCCCTGTCTGACCTGCCCCCCTGCAGCGGCGCACATTTCAGCTTTTCGGCTTCCGGGTGGAGCTCACAGTAATTGAGTCGGGAGGGTTATTTTTCCTGGCCTCTCCTCGCGGTCCCGAGACTGCGGGGAGCTTTCGAAAAGACATCGCCTCCTACCCTCCGACGCCCTGGCAGCTTCTGAGCGCCGCCCGGGCCGCAGCCCCGCGGGAACCAGAATTGCGATTCTCGCGGCCGCAGAGAGAGGCTGAGGCCGGAGGGTGAAACCACCAGGGGTCCCAACGGAGGGCTTATTCCTGCCCGCTTCACATTTGGGGTCAAATCGCATTAACACCAAACCACCAACAGGGCGGGAGCAGGTGGTTAATTGCATAAAATAGAGTTAACTGCAATAGACTAACTTTACAGGCGGGTGACTTTGTTTCCCTCCGCAGCTTCGTCCTCATAAAAAGAAGGTCCGTCCCTCCTCCTTAGTTTGGAAGGCGGGGGAAGGTTATCAGCTGCTTCAGAAGAAGGCTGGTGCACACTGTCAGCTTAGGGTAACCGGCAGGCGGGCGCGGTAGGCGTGCGGGCTCCCATCCGTCCGGCTATTGGAAGCAGTTTTCCCTCACTCCTGCCTGGAAGGTAAGAGCTTTGGCATCTGGAAGTGTCAGAAAGGAGCCTTTTGCCATAAATCATCCTGAAAAGCATTCAAATCAGACAAGCGTCTAGAGACCCCTTAGACACTCCACCCTCAAAATCCTAGATCAAAGTGCAATTCCTGGAACCATAAACACCTATTATAAGCAAAATCCTGCTTATCTGGAGGATGCTAAAACTAAGGGGGAAGGAAGGAGTAATGGGCTTTTGTCTTTGTAAATCCCCTGCACAAATTCACAAACTATCTTCTTAACATTGTCAACTGTTTTTTTGGAGACAGCCAACCACAGTGCTTCTAAACTCGCCCAATACGCGTTTCTGGAGTCCTCCGAACAACTGGCGGGAGCGTTTAGCACGCGGGACTGGACATTAGATTTCGTTTGTTTTTTTCAACCAGCAGAAGCAGGTGCGAGAGAGTCCGAGGCTTGGGAAGTGGGAGGCGGAGAAAGAAAATTCACTTGGTGCTAGTTTAGAGGGCAGCAACCGCTCCTTACATATTACACTAGCGCTGCAAACCTCAGTGCAAAGCACTATTGTCCGAAACTTAAACTCCGAGCAGAAAACATCTGCCCGGGCAATTTCTGCTCTCGCTGAACTCCCCGGGCGGCATTACATTTGAACTATAAGACTTCTAATTTCCGAGATCTCTCAAGAGGGATCGTAGAAGGGACGAGAACACTAAAAGAGGACCTGGAGGGGAGATGTCACCTATTCTGAGAGAGCAATTTTCTCGCCTCGGAAATGAAAAGACCCCAGCTTTTTCCCCACGACTCCCTTGGTCAATCCAGAATCAACCGATTGTATTGAAATCTAAAGGTTGGAGCACGGATGGCCCGGCCCGGCGTCTACCGCGGAAGCTAGAGGCGGCAGGTCGGGTGGCGTGGGGTGGGAGTGGGGAGGAACGGGCAGGAGAGACCTCCCCCAACATACATTTCCTGCTGGGAGAATCGCTGGGCGCGCGGGTACCGCGAGAGGGGGCGTTATGAACCCTGCTGGCGGCGAGCGGACTCCAGGGTTATTATTCGGCACGTGTCTTTTACTCCTCACAATCCATTTCTTACGGGTAATTTATGAACGAACCTCTTTGATCAGGCTCGGTTTTATCTGTCCACTAGTACAGATGACAGACGCGGCTGCTAAAACGCCTGGTCCCCGCTGCCTGAAAGGTTGTCCCCCACCCCCTTCCCAAATGCTGTTGCTTTTTCTCTGGTGATCCCCACCCCCTGCCTCTTGGCTCCGGTCCCCTCCCACCAGCCCCGTTTGCTCTATTAGTTGCAGTCACTCCGGGTATTTCTAAGTCAACAAAAAAGCTCCGAGCAGGGTCAGTAGGGAGCCAAAGCAGGCAAATTTGGGGCACGCTATGCCCTCGGTGCCACAAGTGTTGGGGTCCTAAGAAGGCCTCCAGCCACGGAGCAGAAGAACACGCTCCCAAAGTGCGGGGGCCCGCCTTCGGAAGCGAGAAGGCAAAGCTCTTGCAGTCAAGTCCCCGGGGGCCTGGCTTTGCTAAGAGAAGGGACAGGAGCCGCCATGCAGAGGGCAGCGTTAGTCCGCGGTTATCTGCCGACGGAGACTCATCAGAACAACTACTTTGGCTTAATTGGGGAGGGAAGGAGGCGGCAGGAGACTGGGAGAGGGGATCACGTTACGGGACTCCTGGTTCCTAATAGGTAAAGGAAAAGCGGACTCTCAGAAGAGGTTATTAATAGTAGATTTGTGTGTGGGGGGTGGGGTGTGTGTGTGTGTGTTAGTAGTATTTCATTAAAACCATATCCTGGAACAAAGAGTTGTTCTTTCATGTGTCTTTGCTTTGTTATTACTCTGACAGGAGTTCTAAAAACAGGATTTTCCAAATCAAAGGATCCCTGGAGTCGTCTGCCTCCTCCCAGCCCCCCTTTCCTTCACCAAACTGCTCTTGGTATTATTATCCCGGCACGAAGAATTCTTATACTCTTGATTTAGCCGGAGGACACTTAATAGCTGACTGGATTAAATATTGCAGACTCCAGCCTGGGCCATTTGAAAATCCGGGTCGTGGACTGTGCCTAACTTCAGAGAAGGAAAACTGATCTATGAGATGTGTTTTAAGTTTCACTCAGTCGGGGCCTGGAGAAAAGGAAGAAGAAGAAGGATTCTCTGCTCCAGGTCTCTTTTATATGTTACAAAGTTAGAAGTTTTAAAAGGTGTGTGTTGATAGGGGGTAGCAAGAGGAGTCAAGGGTGGAATGAGGCAGCGAGAGGCAACCATAGCAAGAGGCTAGTAGAAATTTCCTTCTTTCATGATGTAAAAGGGTTTTATAAGAACATTTTAAAAGAATGCTGCTCTGGAAGGCAGGATTCTGCCCCAGGAATGGAACATTGATTTAGGAGTGCTATCAGCCGACCTCTCTGAAGGATTCACTGTCATTGCTAAACTTGCAGTGCCGAGATGGTTGGAGTTTGTTGCTTGTTGGCTTTCAACAATAGTAACAATTTTTTGATTGGTGTAAAGTTTCAAGAACAAAAGAGGAAAAGAACTGTGGACTGTTTTGTCCATAACTGTGTTCAGAAATGGAGGTCTGGAAGCCTCAGAGGAAAGCTTTACATAGCAGAGTCAGGGAGTTGGGGTCCAACCCAAAATTCATCTAGGCTGGGCAGATCCAGAGGGGCAGGATCTGATGTTTTTGTCCAGGGCACTCTGGGGGCTATCACCAGATATGTTATGCACCCAAAGGTAATAAATCAAGGTTAAGTTCCTCCTGGGATGGCTAGATGGCTATTTAGATTAAATGCTATAGAGAGAAAAGATATGTCTGTTTATCTGGTCTTATGCATTTTTTAAAATGTCAACCCTTAAAGCTAATATAATCACTTTGAATATATTTAGTTCTGACCACACCTTTGGAAGTCCAAAAGGAATAATATAAATTCGGTCAGTAAAGTTAGATTTGATATTGTGGAAAAAACACGCAAACTTTTAAATTTTGTTTGAAGAAGAAAGCTGTGTGTATGGGTAGCTATATAACTTATAAGCCAGGTGCAATGTCAATTTAACAGACTTAGGAATAGTCTAATGCATTTAAATGAAGAGCCACAGCACAGTTCATTTATTGTACAACCTTAAAGTTATTCTCTTCAAATATTTAAAACCTTAATATGCTCAGAGACCCAGGCCTGTGCCACGTGATAATATTCACAACAACATCTATGAACATCCCTCTTAAATACAGAGAAAGGAATTATACTGTTCCACAACTGGGCAACTGCTAATTCATTTTAATGTATTTATAAACCCAACTTCCTTCTTGAATGTAGGGGGGAAAAAGTCCTATCTGTACAAGTCATTAAAAAATCCTTTTCAACAACTGATGATTTAACTTGGTAAAATCCCTACCCCATGGGTAGCAGGGATTCCCCAGAGCCCTGGATCCCGCCCCAGGAGGGAGGAATCACCCGCTCATCTTTCAGCCCAGTCCAAGCATCTTGGAAGTTTAGGGTCTGTCAGGCCTGGCATTCCTTCGCCCTTCTTATCACTCTCTACCCCTTCAAAAAGGCAATTGATTAGTTTCAGCTTTTCCAAACCGAGATCCGATATGTTTCTGAGGATCAAACGTCTTTGAGAAACCAAGAGAGAAACGTGGGGGAGGGAGGATGTGAAGAAAGAAAACTCCAGCGGGGAAGAAATTTGCCTTCTATCCAAACCATCCACACCCAAGGCACCAGAGGATGGGGTCGGGGTGGGGGTTCTGGCCAGGGGATTGGATTGTGACCTCCTGGAAGATGCACCTTCCCTTTCCGGAAGCAACTATTTAAAGAAGAAAATATATATCTAGAAAAGGAGGTTGATGATTTATGCCTGAATTTCCCCTCCAAGCATTTGCCTTTCTTGTATTTACAGGCGTGGCCCCATTTGCAAGCTGTACATCTGTTCTCTTCACGTGACATTTCATAAAAGCCCTAACATCTGGGCAAGATACACTTCCTTCAGGTACCTGCTCAACTTTTCACTTGTCACACTCACGTCACCCAGGGCGCGTCCCTTTCGCCCTCCCGCCTACCTCAGTGATGGGGTCTGTGGCACGTTTTGTTCCAGCCCTCTTCACTGGGGCCCCCAGCCCCAGATGACCCCACATCACCCCTCTCCCAGCGCCATCCTTGCCAGGGCCAATTTCTTTGGAAGACCCCCATCCTTATGTCTCCCGCCTCTGGCTCCACTGTGCAGGTAAGTGAGGACACCATCTTGAACCCAAGGAGAAAAGTCATATTTCCTTCGATTCTGGCTTCAGATCAAAAGCAAACAAAACAAACAAACAAACAAACCTGCCTAATAAGCAAATCAAACTCGCGCTTAGATTAGACAGTCTCATACACAGCCATGTACACTTAAGTGAATTGAGCAAAAGTGAGCAGCTGATTTTGATGACTGCTTTTCATTGAGACTTCACTCTCTCTAGTAGATGTTTAAACTGCATGTTTTACAGAAATTTAATTCCACTCGCTCGCAATCTCCTCTCCCCAAGAAAGCTGCCTTTTGGTATGAATGTTTTTAGAATTTTTTTTTCTTTTCCTAATCTGGAATTTTGTTCCTCTGTCCCCAGCCTAAATCTCACGCATAATTACGAAGACACATCTACAAACTCGAAGAGGGCAGAAAAAATAGAAGGAAAAGAAAATTGTCCACGTAAACAAGAAGGATGGCAGCCCTTCGAGGCCCTGGCTGAAACAAACCCCAAACGATCTCCTTGCAGGGAGCCCACGAAATCCCGGCTATAATTGAGTGTTTTCTTTGAGGTTTCTTGACCATGTGCTTTTTACCATGGTTACTGTGACTCTGATAGGAAAAGCTGGATATTCATTAAGATCCCGTCCCATCCCTTGCCCAAGGCTTATCTCCGTGGCCCTTATACAGGAGAATATAAAGGGCGGAATTTTGTGCCAGTGATTTTAACCTGCCCCACCTTCCAGTGACCTGCCACATGCTCCTTCCTTACTTTATAGACATCTGGGAATTCCATACATGCCTTAAACTCCAATTACACACCTTCTTCAAAGGACACGTGCTTTGATTTGCTAAGAACATAAAGTGGGCTCACGTCCTGTAGCCTTGGGACAAAAGAGAGCGGAAAATATATCTCATGCCCTGTTTAATGGGTCTCTCATTTGCTGTTCAGTAAATAAGGATAATTAATAATCCTGTTTGTATTTTTCGAGGGCTTGGTTTCCAGGTGGCTGGGAAATGGTGGGGTGGCCGGCTTTTCGAAATTATGAGGAAACCTAGTTTTCCTTCCACTTTCGCCGGTGCTGGGTGTGCAGCACGCTTTATGACACACCAGTGGAAAATTCTGGAAAAGTGGCCCCCAGGGAACCCCCTACCGACCCAAGTTTGTCGCTAATGCAGGCCTGTCTCTGGAAATTTGAGGTTGGGCCTCTGCCTGAAGCTCTTGCTGCTGCTCCCTTCGCTACCGCTGACACTGGGAGCCGCCGCCTCCGCGCAGCAGCCCGACGCGGGCCGGGGGCCGTCCACGCCGTCCCTGGGAGGCCACGGACATTGTCACTCTCCCCACCGTGCGGGCCGCCTGCCACCCACGCAGGGGAGTAGGGGCCCGCACCCCCTCCCGCGCGCGCCGCAGGTGAGACTCCCGCTCCCCACGGAGTTCTGTTTGGGTTTCCGTGGCGTTTGTTCCCCGCAGGTTTGTTTGTTTTTCTTCAAATTACAGATGCAGGGAAAACCGCCTGACATCATGAGAGCGGGACAAACGCTCACTTTGAAGGATTCCTGGGCAGGACTTCAAGTGAAATCATATGCCTGAGAAGAACTTGATACCGGTCTAGAGAAAATAACCAGTTTTGAGTTTGCCAAACCGTGGAATGTGCAAAATGCTCGACTTTTTTGCAAGAGGCCAAATGTCCCTTAAAAAGCTCCATTATGAATATGATCCTGAGGACCGAAGGAGCAAGAAGCTTGTGTTGTTGCTGAGTGTGGGAAAAAAGTACACATGTTGTGTGAGTTTCCGCTATTTAACGTTGTTTTATTAATATGTTCCACTTTGGGGAGGGTACCTGCAACTGTGCATGAATTATCATCTGTGCATGTGCTTGTTACCAAGTGTGTGCATAAAGAGGGAAAATGTGTATGATGGGAACAAAAATTCACTGCTTTCTTATGACTGAAGGCTATCAGTCCAACGAAATTAAAAGCAAGATTAAAAAAATTCTGTGCACAGTAAAGCGAACATTCTTATTCAATTGTTTAGAATTCACCCAAGATAATGTAATACAATACATTCCTTCCAGGGAATACATTCTGGCTAAAGAGTTAAAGCTCCCGGGTCCAGACACCTTTAAAATCTCACTTCTGAAACAGGCAATTCTTTCTAAATGTCCTTTAAATAAGAATAAGTAGCAAAATAAAATGAAATAAAATGAAAACAAGAAACGATAGAAAAAGAAACACAGGTGTCTTCATTTCTACTTAAAGGCAGAATTAGCACTGTGGTGTGTATGGGGTGAGGGAGGTTGGGAACACAGAAATAGTCAGCAAGCTGAAAATTGTATTCTAATAGTTAATATTTTCCACTGTGGATTCTTCTCATTCAAAGTAAAATTATTCACCACTTTTCTTTCATTCATTTGTTTATCTATGAAAGTCTCATGGAAAATATTACTTTCAGTTTAGTAGTTAGTATTACTCAACATAAATGTGGCATTTGCTTTTCTCTCAAGTCTTTTATGAGAAAAGTAGAGAACCCCCCCCAAAGAAACAGAATAGAAAAAGAAGAAAAGGCAAATGGAAGGCTACCTTTTTTGAAACTTCTAGTTTCTATATCATCAGAGATAAGATGGAAATTACCTTATCAGCAAGGATGGTCAGCTCCATTCTGATGTACGTCAAGAAATCTGAAATATCAAATAGTCAGACCAAGCTAATGAACAAGGAGATTCCTCCATGAACAATTTAGAAAATGGAGGTGGTTCGATGACACACACAAAAGAGAATTACCATCTTGATACTCTCTCATCCTTCTAGGGCACCCTCTTTACATTTCTGTTCTACACACTCACACACACACTCCACACATATATCCACACATAATCGGTTTCCCATCTCATTATTTTGAAAAGGACTATCAAAATCTAAAAAATTATTTCCCCAGTTTCACTAATCTTTTAATTTAAGTAAATTCTACAGGCTCCTTATTGTTAAACATAGTCTTAAAATACACACAATAATAAATTTACAATATTGTTCTGTCAGCATTCTATAATGATGTGTAGAGAGGGGGAGAAAAACCTTCAGGCAATAACATAACCTCAACCTGTGCTAAGCAAATACGATCTGTTTGGATTCATACACTTTTTTTTGTCATAGTCATTGCTTGAATTAGGCAGCAAAATTATTTTCCAGTGTGAAAGCATCCCTAGTTATACTTAAATGCAGTAAACTGGATATAAAAGTTAAGAACTGATACTAAATCACCATTTCTAATGGTATTCATTATAATAGCCAATATTTTTCTGGCCTAGAAATAACCAGAATGAAGTAAAAATCAAGCACTATTTGTCCTTGTTATTGTTTTACTTAACTTCATCAGATTTTGTATACATGTAAGAAACCAGGGAAAAATTCTGTGTAATTTTGTATAAAATCTATTTGCTAATGAACTGACTAGAAAATGAGCAGCTATAGCATTTAAAATTGTAACTCTTACAATAATTACTGAAGACACTGAAAGTTCAGGTTCTTTGTTTGTTTTTCACTTTATAGCTGTATGTTCTTTACATACATTTTGGGAGCATACTTCCCAAATGGGTAACATCAACATAGGGAAATATTCTTAACTTTAGCTTTCCTTTTTAGCAATTAAATGTCATCCTCATTCATGAAAGAACAGTAAAGCAAATTACTTTACAAATGGAATTCTCTTTCATGCTGAATTAAGCTTTATTTTCTATGCATTTGTATTCATTTATATGTGTGTACAGATAGGTAATTCTGATAATACTTTATTCATCCTTTCACTGAAATGAACCTATTATTTAAAAATCCTTATAAAGAGTAGAGGTCATGACAAAACTACAGTAACAAGAGAAAACAGTGCTGAATTCTTAGTGCTTATTTGCATTTAACTGTTTTATAGCTGCCTTCTCAAAATATAAGTTAGTGAGGTGAATTAACTATTAAAGTTTTTTCTGTCTGAGGACTTGATAAGAGATGAAGGAAGGGGAGATGCTAAGTCCACTGAGCACCAAACAGGAATAATGATGATAAAGCTGTCTTTCTAAATAACATGCCTGTACCTATCAGTAGCTAGTTTGAGTTTTTCACTGCTTTATTTATATTAAGTGCTTCCTCACCCTCCTGCATGTCTCCAGAGTTAAACAAGCAGGTATTTACCTCCAACTTAATCCTGAGCTTTAAAAATATAGACCAAACTCTAAGGTTCTTAAAATTTTCAATCATATTTATTTATTGCAGAAAAATAATATACAAAGATATTTACAAAACAATCATAAAAATATGAATGCATTTAGACACCGGATCTATTTGCATTTTACCATGGGTCATCAATAAATAAATAGAATGTTGTTTTTTTGTATTTTAAGTTTTTTTTCCCTCAGAGGAAGAATGAAAAAAGGAATTAACTGACTATGATTTTGCAAGTCAGTTTAATCCCAGTATCTTTATTTCTAAAGGTGTTCTTAAAATTCCTCTGATTGTTACCATTTAAAAATGGAGAAAGTCCATAATGATGCCTTTCCTTTCAGTGGCTGATTGGCACGACCTCTTGAGAATGCATGCATGAAAAAATAAAAATTAAAATAAAAACATTCTTCGTCAAAAAAAAAAAAAAAGGAACACAAACAACTGTTCAGACTTCTATCAGAATGTAGAGGTGTGAGGATGGTGCCGCTGCCCGTCTGGGAATCACTGTCCACGGGCCTGTCTCGCTTTCTCTTTTAAAAGTGCGCCCCACGCCCTGTTTCTTTGAATTTGGGTTCTGCTCTTCTAATTTCCAAGAAAATCTTTGGCATATATATATATTTTTAGTTATCCAGCTCCAGAGTCTCTAGACTGTCCATTTTCTCCTTCTCTGGAAACAATGACATCTGCAAAAACCCAGAGGGGGGAAAATCGGTTATTGTTTAGGTCTCTGGCTGTTTTCTAAGACTAGTGAGCACTGTTCTTATCACCACCACGGAGAAATTACGCTGAACAACCTGGAAGGATTTCAGCCCAAGGGCAAGAGGAAGTGGGTGGGCGGAAAGAAGGAGGAGGTGGAATTTGGAAACATTTGTTTTAAGGAGAACGAAAACTTAAAGCCAAAAGAAAGGGAGGCGCTGGCAAGACTGTCCTTACCCATAACCCTCGAATCTTTCTCAGTCTTCCCTCCTATCTGTCACGCATACTCACGCACACGCACACCTTTCACAAGGGCGCATCCCTCTCTCCCTAGCGGGGAATGAGCTGCCTTCCAGGGACGCTCGGGGGATGAGGTGGCGGTGCCAGGTTGGGGTGGGGGGAGGCTGAGAGGGGAGTGGGAGACAGGGAGGAAGGCAAGGTGTACT
The DNA here is from genome assembly GCF_009834535.1 of Camelus ferus. Taxonomy (NCBI): domain Eukaryota; kingdom Metazoa; phylum Chordata; class Mammalia; order Artiodactyla; family Camelidae; genus Camelus; species Camelus ferus. The sequence goes on along the minus strand of NC_045702.1, from coordinate 49,389,943 downwards.
GGGAGCCGCGGCCTGGCCGTCAGTCGGTCCGCTACCTGAGCGGCGAAGGGGCGCAGAGGCGCCGGTCCTTACCTAGGTCTCCGGCCCTGCCGAGGGGGTGGGGAGCTCCGCCTGCTAGTGGGACGCGGACATGGACCAGGCCCCCTCCATCCTCCAGACCGAGAAGGCGTAGCTGAGCCGCTCGTGGGCCACATAGCTGCAGCTTGCCATCTTGGAGTCCAGCTCGTCGCTCTGGAGGACCTGGTAGAGGAAGTCGATGTACCTGGCCGCCAACTTGAGGGTCTGGATCTTGCTCAGCTTGTCCGAGGGCAGCGTGGGGATGATCTTCCGCAGCGCGGCGAACGCCTCGTTCAGCGACTGCGTGCGTTGGCGCTCCCGCACGTTGGCCATGACCCGCTGAGTCTGCAGCTCCTCGTAGGACTGCGGACTCCCGCCGCCGCTGCTGCTGCCGCCGCCGCCCGCGCCGCCGCCGCCGCAGCCCGCAGACTTCTTGCCGCGCTTGCCTTGAGCCGGGCTGCCAGGCTCCTCGCCGCCTCCGACGCCCCCGCCCGCGGCCCCGCCGGGCCCCGCGCCGCCCCCCGCGCTGCGCCGGCTGCTGCGCCGCTTGCGCCCCCCGCGCTTGCCGCTCGGTGGCTGCTGCCGGTCCGGCTCCTCCTCGCTGTTGCTCAGGCTGTCGTCGGCCGGCGAGACTGGCGAGCTGGACACGTCCTGCATCATCTCTCGGGCGGCGACGCGCGGCCTCGCAGGCCCGGGGCAGAGGGGCGGCCCGGGAAAGAGGAAGAGAGCGGGGCGCCTCAGCCCGCCAGCTTCCCCCGCGCGCGGCGCCGGCCCGGGCGGTGCGGCCCGCGGAGGAGGGAGCGGGAGGAGGGACAGGGAGGATCTCCGCGGGGAGGGCGCGCGGGGGAGGCGGGGAGGGAGGCGGGAGGGGGAGGGGACGGTGTGGATGGCCCCGAGGTCCAAAAAGAAGGCGCCCAACGGCCGCACGCACACCCCGCTCAGCCTCCTGGAAACGCTGCCGGTGCCGGCGAGCCTGCGAGGTGTCTGGGAGTTGGGCGAAAGCTGCTGACTTGGAGGCTCTTATACCTCCGTGCAGGCGGAAAGTTTGGGGGCAGCAGTGTCATTGGCCTGACGTGGGGAGGAGGGACTTTTAGAAGTTTTATAGGAAAGTTTCCGCTTTCCAGCCCCCCTTCTCCGTCCCCACCCCCCTTACTCGGGGTCTAACAATTCGTCTTCCCAAACCATTCAAAAAGGACCTGGACCAGGCGGCCAGCCCCTCTGCCCGCCTCTTTGCTGCCCTCCCCCTTCCCTCCCCGCCGCCCTCCGCTCGCGGGCGCGGGGCGATTTCCTTCCGCGCTGGAGCGCGCGGGCCGCGCCCCCGCACCCGAGCGCAGCCGGGGGAAGTGGCCGGAGGGGACCGTCTCCACTGCGGTGTGGGTGCCTCTCGGAGTGGCTGTGACAGCAGCGGAGGCAACAGCTTCTACGCAGTGGGTGAAGTCTCATCTCGCCCCAGTACTCTCTGGGTCCGTGGGGCGGGTTTGGGATTGCTGGGGCGGAGGGAATGGCCAGAAAACTGACAACGGCGAAGCCCACTCGATGGTCAGGTAGACGGGCCCCTGGAGTCCCAAGGGCCAAACCACCGTGGCTGGCCCTAAGCTCGTGGGCGTTTATGAAGACGTGGCCACGCCGAGAACTGCAGATCTGCGCCCGGCCTGTTCTCTCAACCTTCCCAAAAAGCATCGGGGCCTTTCTTTTGCCTCCATAATGAACCAATCTATCACTTCCCAACACCCAAAGGACTAGACTTCCGAAGGTGCTAGAAAGAGGCAGAAGTTCGTTCTCCCGCGGAAGGCGGTCCTGTGCATGGAGAAGGCAGCAGGGTCGAAGGTGGGCAGCGCAGCGTCTTCGCCGCGGCCCTGATTGTCTGAACTGCTAGCCCAAGCTGGAGGACCCTGTGGCCATCTCATCCCCACCCCTCTTTCAGTTAAGGCCCTGCATTGTGACTTTTAAGGTCGGCTATAAGAGAGTGAGATGGGTGCTCAACATTGCCTGGACACGCGGGGCCGACGGCTGCGAGAGCCCCTTCCCCCTCCCCCCCCCCTACTTCTAGGAGGTCCTGTGGGCAATTATGTTTCGAGTTCCCCAAACGCACCCCAGTTATCTGGATGCTTTACCATTTTAAGCGTTTCTATCTAATAAGTAACAACGAAAAGCCCCTAAGAGGGTGTTAATGCAGATTCTGGCAAGTCGGAAGCAACAGAAGTTGGTGAGCTGTAAGGGAAGGGAAGGGAACCCGCCGTGGAAGAGATGCCCATCTTTGCAATGTTAGACTTTTTTTTTTTTTTCCTATTTTGGAACCAGTTAGGCTAGAATAACCATTTCATGTTCATTCCTTACGTTGCAAAGCAAACTAGAGGTCAAAAGCAGTAGTTGGGTTTTCGGGCGGATTTTGGGGTGTGGAAGTTGTGTACCTTGCGCTCCGGTACCCTGCGCAGGCCGAGGTCCGCTCACACTCTACACGGTTTGGACTCGCAGGCGCGAATTAAGTCAGCGAAGCCGCCCTTTCTAGGCCGGACCGAGGGTCGCGGCCCACGGTGTCTGGAGGAGGAGGCGGGAGCCCAGGCGACGCGCGGGCAGGCCACGTGGCTGTGCCCCGCTGAGGCTCGCAGCTTCGGTCCCGGAAACTCCGGGTTCAGGAGTGCCCGGGGCAGGCCGAAGGGCGCAGCCTTATGGGGGAAGTGAGGGCAAGAAGAATCCCTTCCGCGGGGGGCGAACAAATCGAAGCTTTCCTGGGAGGGGCAACTTGCAGGGTTTGTACGTCACTATTTTTACAAACTTTCAGACAGTAACGACAGGGTGCCAACATGTCTGCTTCGCGAGTCGCTTCCACACTTTAAAATGAAAGCCTGTCTGAAAATTAGTCTACTTGACCTCCACTTAATAGTACACAGGCAGGTCTTCTTAAAACAAAAAGATAAGTCGCTGCTGTGATTGTATCTTCTGCCTAGAGGATTTGATCTTTCGGAAGCAGTTAGAGAACTGGCAGAAATCCTGCCCTACTCTCTGCTGTGCTCTTTTGTAAATCTGAATTGCAGAATATTTCGCAATTCTTATTTGAACGTGGCTGCAGATATCTCGAAAAATTTCCACCTTTACCCATCTCTGCTTTTTTTCTAAAGACCAAAAATCTCAAATCTTAATTTTGTTTTGTTTTGTTTTCCTATTTAGCTGAATACTCAAAAATAAAGAGATCAAATAATTGGACTCTTTCCTTTGTGGCTATGGGTAAGCAAGACAGGAAAGTGTGGGCAAAGTGTAAAGGAAACCTTACCTGACCAAGGGGAATTGGGGTGAAGGGGACGGGGATGGAAATGGGGGCAGGGGAAGCTGGAGGAGAAATCGAGTCCGCAACAGCGCAGCAGCCAGGGATCATTAGTTAGCCCGACTTGCAAAGTAATCAATCTTGTAAGACTAGTTATTAAACAAGCGAGCCCAGCCCTTCTCCGGACACTCAACTTCTAGGGGATCAAGAGCATTCAGCCACTGGGTACAGGGATCCCCAGGACTGAGGTGATGCTATTGATGCTGGAATGCTTAGAAGGTTTAAAATGAATGAGCTAACAAGAACCATTCCCGGGTGCGGAGTCTTCTTGACAGAGCCACGATGAACGCCTTCAATTCTGAGAAAAATTTTCTCTTGAACTTTTCAAAGAAGTAGAGGATGAGAATGAGGGGTTTTGAGTGTTTATATGTTACGTTTTAAGCAGAAGGTTGTAGCTTGCCAAATGAATTGCCTTTCAAAACATCTAAGGCTTGACACTCCTTACTTTGCAAACTGCAACATTTCCTGGCCTGATTGTCCCATCTATATTCTGCTTAATATTTTATCTACCAGATTTCTTATCCACACTTGCTGGGGCAAGAATAAGGTAAGCTGTCTTCTTACGTGCTGAAGAGCCAAATAATACTAAATATTTTATATATGCAACAATAATGATAACTTCCACAATACTTGGTTTAACATTTGAAAGCTTACTTAGTTTTAAAATCTTAATTTCAGGTTCTTAAAAGGGGTCTTAGAAATTTCCTTTGGGACTGGACTTAGCCTGACTTGAAGGATGTTAGAAGACTACCTTCCTTGGGAATACTGCATTAATTGGAATTAGATCATTTCATCTACTTCTAAAATAAATCCCCTAAAAAATTAACTGAAAACACTCAGATAATTCAAAACGAGCTTTGTTTTCAAACTGCAAACTTGGTATCCTTCCTTAGGAATGTGTGCTGTATTAAAAATTGAAAAAAGAATACTGTTAAAAGTAACAGAATTAGGAATCTCATAATCAGCATATGCAATAAGTATGTATGTATCTGGTTTTTTTTCAGAGCTTGAATATGCACTGGCATTCTCTTAGCAACATTTATAAATACTTTTAGAGAGGGAAAAGAAACATACATACTATAGAATTGTTAGCAAGCTGGTACATATTGGAGTTGGGGCTTGGACAGAAAGTGAGTACTTAAATCTGTTCCGATTCTTTCTCCTCAGTTTTTGGATGACATACCACCTGTCTGCTGGCTTAGAGTTCTGCGAAATAATTTCTCTGGATTGCATGAATGAAGCACAGGACCATTCACACAGAAGAGGGCGCAGATTGGAAAACGCTGCAGTTGAGTGCATCTTAGATGAGACTACGTGTTCGATTTCATCTTATTTTGAACACTCCACAGGGATTGCTTAGTTTGATATTTAAAAGAAAGTTTTGTTAAAGTGGAATATAAAGTTTGTGTCAGTATAGGTGACTTGGATAACTCAGTGTTTCTTCTTCAGTGAAACAGGTAGCTTTAAGAATGTTTGAACACCTTACCCTAAATAAGAGGTCATTCCCTTTCTCTTTTAATGATAGTTTAATTCATGAATTTAACTGATTCTACTTTTCCCTGTCTGAATTTCTCTAAGAATAAGGAACTAAAATTATGAAAATTGAAGCTTCCAATCCAGAAATAAAATGAAAAAGTATACAGCACAAGACATTGAGTTGCCAAGGGCACCTCAAATGAGCCATATTTTCAAATAAATAAAACCTTTAAAATAGCTAATATTCTGCACTCAAAATGAGGATGAGATATGGAGAAATAATATATCAAACTTGAACGGAAAGAAGAATCAGAGTGTGGAAGAGTATATAGTCTTGAAGTGTCTTCCCCCTACCCTGTATTACCTTATTGGGTATGCATGCAAGAAAGTCTGTGTTTCAGCTTCTTAACCTTGTTGAAATATGCTCTCACTTTACTCATTTCAGAGTTGCTGGAATAACTGAAGAAATAATGTAAGAAATACACAGTTATTCATAGAGGCTCTTCTTGTGGCCACAATCTTCTTACACAGTAAGCATTTTTATCTCTTCTTTTTAATCATCTGATGATCAAGTAATTTAAATATAAATGGAATGATTTATGTTCTGTGTTTTTCCAGCTAAAGTTTCCTTTCCAATTACTCACAATTTTCATCTCTCTTCACTTCAAGGGATTTCCTTTTTTCACAAATGGCTCTTCCTGAAGCCTTAATTCCTATTTCCATTGTTTGGATTGATTCTTCCTTGAAAAACATGTTGTTTTTGCCAGTGACCACAAGAGGACACAATTTCCCAGAGAACTTTGTTGAAAAAGAGGCTTATAGAAGAGGAAAGCTAACAAAATAGCAAAAATACCACACAATCAATGAATGTCATTTGAGGGAATTTCTGATTTACATCACTTTTTGAAAACCTAAAAATGAGCTGGCTTTCAAGCTTTTGATTTTGGGGGGAAGATTTAATCTTTTTCTTTATTGTAGAACGTAAAAGAAAAGCGTACATTTAAGAAAATATACTAAAATCCTACCATTTTAAGGGAAAATAATTACTTTCTATTAGCATTTTTAAAAAAATAGCATTTTTCAACAAATAATTCAACAGAAGAAATTCATTTTACATTAGCAGAATTTTGTACAAAACTCTCAGTGACCTAGAATTTTACCTTTTAAATATTAGAGCCAAGTTTGGCAATGAAAAACAATTAAAAAAAATATGTATTACTATTCCAAAATGCCTTTGAACATTTGAATTTTCAGTCTGGGCACTTGGGATGTCTTTACATGAAAAATTACATGGAAATTATGTTTTATGGTTTGTCAGTTATATTGTAATGCTCATAGTAGGTTAAGAACTAAAATTATTTTTCAAATATATGGAAAAATAGGATATTTTAAAAGTGTTGACCCCCAACACTTCCCCAGAATTATTACACACATCTTTGACTTAATTTAAGGTCACCTTACTCTTTCCTACTACTTTTTCTCTAAAAAGGATTTTAGAGCATCTGAGTACTTTGTAAATTAGAACAAACTATGTTTTGATATTTTTCTGAAAGAATTTTATAGTTCTGGTGGAGTGCCATAACAACCAGGCTGGGAAATCCCCATTTCAGTGGAAACTCAATGCTTTTGCTTTGCATTTGTGTCTTTTTGCAGAAACATTCCTAATCACATTCTCTGAGACCCTGCTGGAGGGAGTGAGCAATGGACCAAAAGACCTGGAAATGAAGAAGAGAAAAAGATAAGAGACAAGGAACAGAGTAAAAATAAGGACATCAAGAGAGACAGAGCAGAGTGTGAAGAGGGAGGGTGAAAGAGGTAGCTGGAACAAGTGAACAAGAAAAACAGAGAATGTATGTATGTAGGGAGAATAAAAGGATTAAATGACAAGAGAAAGAAAGATACTAATGCACCTAGTGGGAAATAGAAAAGCACCAGGATTATTTGCCTCATATTTTCTGCTCAGAGATTGTTTCAAGTAGTTGTCTGTCCCTTGGTGTAGGCATTCAGTTTTAAAAATCCTTGTCATTCTCAGCCAAGTATAACAAAAAATAAAGAACAGGGTGGAGAGCCATGAAACTTTTAATTAAGGTTGACATTCATCTAATAGATATGCTCTATTTAGAATTACAGTGAAGATGGTAACATATTGTCGTCACTGGATCTCAAGATGGCGGCAGGAGGATGTTTGGGGGAATACGGATGCTGTTATTGCGAACCATGATGGGTGTTCAGAAATCTGTGGTTGCTAAGGCTCCAGGCTCATTAGTTATCTTCCGTTTCCTCTACCATGAATATCAAACTGGGTGCTTTTCCCTGTGGTTAGCCAGTATCAATGCCTTTGGCCTCCCACCTCAAATACCTCAGGGAAAGACATAGCTATAAGTGATGAGTCATCCTCACTGAAGACCTTGAGAAATTGTAAGGTTATGGCTCTGATTATGGTCCATTCAGGAGACCTGAATTCTGGTTTCACCTGGCCCTAATTAATTGCAACACATTTATTGATTCTTTTGTAATTTAACAAAAATGCATCAAAGTCTCAATTTTAGGTGCTCTGAATAAGAAGATTTTGTCTCTGACATCAAGGATATCACAGTCTAAAGAGAAATAAAACAGGAAAACAATTTTGTAAGAAAATGCTAACAGAGGCAAATGCTGTAATAGATATTTTCAAGGAGTGCCAAAGAAGGACACTGGACATGATCTGAGGTAACAGAATGCCTTTGTGCATTGGGAAATTGCCTCACTGCAATGGTAGCCTCCAAATAAACTCCCAGGAAGCCTGTCCCAGAGAGAAACATACAGAAAGGTCCACAGACCAAATTAAGATGCACATGTCACATGGCTTATTGAGTCAATTTGAAACATAAAGTAAGAAAGAGCAATAGATGGAGTAGGTTAATATACTACGATAGGTTGCAAACAGGCAGGAAGGACCATGCTACCCAGATCCTGGGGTACACAGATATACAGTGTTAACATGTTTTGTTTCTCTCTCTCTCTCTCCCTCCCCAGCACCCTTCCTTGCTGATGGTGTGGTTAAGAGGTCCAAAGTTAAGGGTGAGCAATGATGGAGGGGACTAGGTCACTGGAGCTAAATACATTTGCTCTATTAGAGAGGCACAGGACAGATACTTTCTTTCATAGCTGAGGCTTGATACTTACCTGCTGAGCAGCTATGGATTTTCTCTGTCTTGGCCAGAGAACAGGTACGCCAGATTGGATGTGACCAAAGGCAGCATATTTAAAACCTCATAGATATGGGTGCCTCATGAATATGGGATTCCCTGAGAGCTTCATGACACTTTGATGCTTACATAGTCTTTCTGTCCCTTAAGAAGAAGAAATCTCTCTGGTTACTTATTTCCAAACTTAATATCATCAATTCTCCTTGTTTCTTTTACTCATTTTTGGCACAAAAGTTTAGACCCACAGTTGGCCGCAAGTGGTTTCCAGAACTAGAAGGAAACTCATTCTCATCACTTAGGAAAATGCTTTCAGGTTCCGTACATCCAAATCTTAGAGTTATAAGCAGTCATAGTGAAAACGTTTTCACCCATAAAACTTGACTAATCAGACTAGATAATTTCTAACATCTTTTACATACTTTTCAACTTTTTAGCAGAATTGGGTATTCGTAAGTAAAACAGCAAACATATATCACTGTTTTCCTGTAACACTTTATCTCAGCTTTAGTCTTGAAGGATGAAGAGGGATGAACCAGATGAGAAGTAGAAAGGGTGGGAGGAGAGAAAGACACTGGGAGTGGCATGGGCAAAGCATGGAGGCATGAGCATGCAGGGCCTTTTCAGGGACCTGTAAGGGGTTTTGTATCGTTGGAGGTGGAATGGGTGTGGAAGCAGCAAGAAATGATACAAAATCGAGATCACAGCAACTTTATGTGCAGAAATTAGGGTTTTATTCTAAATGCAATTGGGAAAACTGAAGAATGGTAAGCAGGGAAAGAACATGATCAGATGTATATTTTAGAAATATCTGCCTGTGGACACACAGTGCATGGGATGGATTAGACAGTCATGTGATTAAATTTAGGAAGTTCTTGCATCAACCTACAAGGTACCTAAGGTAGGTACGTTATTTTACTTAAGAGAACTTAACACCATTGTAGTAGCTTTGGGATGTGCACAGGATAATATAATGTTGAGGAAAAAATGACTGGATTTAGGGAGATTTGGAGGCATCAGTTTCCTCATCTGTAAAATGAAGTAATTGGATATGTAATTTGAAAAAGTTGGAAAGTATGTAAAAGATGTTAGAAATTATCTAGTCTGATTAGTCAGTTTTATGGATGAAAATGTTTTTGCTATGACTGCTTATAACTCTAAGATTTGGCAATATCTGGAGCCTGAAAGCATTTTCCTAAGTGATGAGAATGAGTTTCCTTCTCGTTCTGGAAACCACTTGCGGCCAACTGTGGGTCAAAACTTTTGTGCCAAAAATGAATAAAATAGGCAGTGAAATGGTTTGTAGTGGGGGCAGAAGGAGCTCCCTCCAAAAACCACCTTCTGCTTCCCATAGTCATGCTTTAAATCTGTCACTGGTCACTCATTAATTTGAGGCCTGGCATTGTCCTCTCCAGGCTCTTCTTTTAGATGGCAAGGTCTCCAAAGTGAGGTAACATATTAGGTCACTAACACCTTCGAGCCAATTAGATTATATGATGTTTTCTCAAGAAAGAAGGGGCTCAGGCTAGCAGAAGGACACTGGGACATACTGGAGAGGACAGACTGAAAGGCAAGGAAAATTGTGAAGAAAGGAAAGCTGTGGTACTAGGGCCTTTGTGAATTTTCCAGGTGTGGGCTTTGGTCTGGTATCATGGTCTTGTCTGAGATTTCCATGCCTGCTATTCAGTGTGGCTGAAGCTATCCAGTTCTGTAGTTTGGTTTTAATTCTAGGTACAGTACAATGAGATAGCGAGGAAACCAGACCCCAAAGGCCTTGACTCATCATCTCTTTTGTCAAGGTCGTAGAACCTTGAAATGTGTCTATCAAAGGTCTTAGAGCCTTAAACTCTTCTATTTCGCTATCAGATATGTGTTAAGAACAAACAATAGTCCATGATCTCTTTGTTAACTATATATAATGGTCCTGTTTAGCTGTTGTTATGTTCAAGGGCACAACTATTTCCAGGGAAAACAAAGTGTATATAATGACTGAGAAAACAAAAACAGCCACCGAGGCTCATAAGCAACATTAATGGCAATTTTAATTTCACAGACCGGTATTTGGACTGAGGAGAAACAATTGTTTGAAAATATGCTAAAGAGAAAGTGAAACACCTTAATTCTGGAGCACATCAGCAGACTTAGAATACCTGAAGAGCAGACACTGCCAATGAATTGTATTTCATTTCTTTTTTAACTGGGTCATTCTCCAAAACAGACTATAGTCTGATATAGTTATTAGAAAAAATAAACTGTACTTCTAGATTTATGCAACATTTATTCACTATTGTTTTTATTATATTGGTTCTTATTTGAAAATTGTGCACCCAGGTATTTTACAGAAATTCATTAAAATATTTTATCATACCTTGTTTAACACATTTAAAATGGGACAGAGAGAATTTCATGGGAAAGACTTTGGTAAGACAGAATGACTAGTGGATTTTATATGTGCATACGTCAACAACAGAAGCTGCAATCACAAGGATGCTTTAGCTTTTGTCATTTCCAAGAGATGATAGGTATGGCAGAGGATCATCTTAATGGAGTAATTCCATAGAATGAAAGCAGAATAAAAATAGGAATCTAGGTAATTTCCCTAGATTAAATTCATTGACCATTTTACTTTGATTTACTATAAAATTCTTAAAACATTACACTTGCAGAACTGGATGAATGGCTTATAAAAAAAATCACTTCAATGAAATCATAGACTACTAGGGCTAGAAGAAGGTTTAGAAGTCCAGAGCACTTCCTCCTTTGTTGGCAAGGCCAGGTGGCCACACAGAACAGTGTAGTGGATGACAGCCCAGATTCTGGAGCCAGTCAGCCTAGGCTCAAATATGGCTCAACTTCTCACTACCTGTATACCCTAGATGTGTTATTTACCCCTCCATGGTTCCTGTGAAAGGGAGATGCACATCATTACCTGGTCGTGATGGTGAAATAAAGTCGTAAGTGCTAACCTTTTAAAATGGTGCTTGGCACTTGATACAGGTTTGATATTATTATTTACAATTAGGACTAAGTTATGCAGTACCCTGTAGATTGAGATGAAGCATTTAAACTCAATTCTAAGTGCAAAAGGAATGGTTTAAAGGGTAAATGAAAAAATGAACTGATGATCCAGATCTGTCTGAAGAGCACCTGTTCTTATACCTTTGTCTTACTCCCTGAAGACTCAAAGTTCAGGGTGAGGACACTAATTGGAGGAGGTTCAATAATTTATTTATACCCTAGCTGCCAAGAAATGGTAAGAGGAGGCATATGGCCTCTTCAGTTTCTGTACTGGGTGGTGTCTTGTCTGAGCTAAAGACTCTCATATTCAGCTGTCCACTTGGTACTACAATGTGGGTTTCTCACAGACATTTTGGACTTACTGTACTCTCAAATAACTTGTTCCTTCCACCTGTGCAAATCAGTAAATTATTTATCTAATTGTTTAGTTTGAAAACCTAGGAATCATCATTAATCCCTCTGTTTTCCTTAGCCTACCCTCTCCTCCATCCAAGTGATCACGAGGAGCACAGTCTCCTAGCAAGACTGACAGAGTGGGTATTCAGGCAATAGCAGGAAGTAGGTTTGGATGTGGTGGTGCATTCAGAACTTCAACAGAGATGGCATCTCCAGAGTCCATACCATTGAGACTCTCTGTAGTACAATTTGGTGTTGAGTGGCTCATATTGGATTCTGTTTCACTTGTGTTAGTATTTTCTTCCCAAGTAGCCTAAATGCCATAAGAAACCAAACTCTTTTCATATTCTTCATAGGCTCCATAATATACAAAATGGGTACTTCATAAATAATTGTTTATTTATGACTACTCTTTTAAGAAATGTATAAAAAGCACTGGTACTATCATGGGTCAGATATTCCTCAGTTTACTTTAGTGTTACCTTAAACCTACATTTAGCCAATATACTCGAAGGAAAGTGAAATGGAGTACTATCTATTACTCAAAAATCAAAGGTTAAAAATACTTGCTTTAAAAATATTAATTTGGAGACTATTTCCTCCTGCAAATATTCAATCAAATATTACCACTAGCTGTTTTCTGAAATTATTTGATAGTCAAATCTGGTCTTGCTCACCCAAATGCTATAGCTAATAATTAGAACAATGTTTTATTTTGCATAGGAGCACCAGAAGGACATGGCACAAATATTGGTGAGGAGGAAAAAAATACATAATATAGCAAAAATTATCAATAAGTTCTCCATTTTATCTTCTTTGCAAAGAAGACGCTGAAGCAATTGACCCTGTGCTGGAAGAGAAGGAAGGCCTTTCAGCTGTGTCATTTCAAAGAGCCAGAGGTTTCTGTAATATAATGGTTGGAGGAGTGTGCTAAGGGAAGTACCCAACCTGAGGCTGTGGCAATTAAGAGTAGGAAGGTAGTTAATTCTTTGACTGCTGAAATGTCAATCCTGTGCTTTTCTTGATTCCTTAGGATGGCACAACCACTTAAGGAACAGCCCCTTCTGGTTATGATACGAAGACATCACTCTACCACAAGTGTCAGAACTCAGAGTGTTCACTTAATACCATCTCTGGGGCAGGAATAATGCTGACCCAGTAAATGCGCCAAGATCTATGGCATGTATGGGCTTTTCTTTGAGGGAAGAGAGAGTAGAAAAGAGGCTATTACAGTAACCAAAGTGAGAGGTGACTGTAACCTAAACTGGGGTGGTGACAGTGGAGTTAGAATTTGAAAAAGGTGGTTAGATTCTAGATATATTTTGAAGGTAGAGCCAACCAGATTCACTAAAGATATGAGGTGTGTGGGAGAGAAGTCAAAAATGACTCTAAGGCTTCTTATTTGAGTAAAAGAAAGGGGGAGTTGGTACCCACTAACATGGAGAAGGCTTTGGTGGAGCACATTTCAGTGGAGATAGTTCAGTTTCAGACATGTTGAGTTTGAGATGTCTGTTAGAAATCCAAGTGTAACTGTTGGGCAAGCAGTGGGACATGAGTCTGGAGTTTTGTGAGAGAGGTCTGGGCTGGAGACAAAATTTGGAATTTATCAGCATATGGATAGCCTTTTAAGGTATGTAACTGGAGAAGATCACTGTGGGAGTAAGTGTGCATGAGGAAGACATGAGGGCTAAAACCAAAAAAAAAAAAAAAAAAAAAAAAGATGGTGATCACTGCAGTGGAGAAAAAAATAGATCAGAGAAGGGGTATAGGGATTAATGGGGAGGATATAATATTTGTGAAATTACAGCTAATTCACTTTCCTAAGAAGACTAGGACAAACTGAGAAGAAGCAATAATCAGTAATAAAAGACATAAAGAAAATAGTTCTCCAGAGTAGGAAAACAAATAAACAGAGTTCATAGAATGGAACGGCCAACTATTCCAGGCAAAGTGAATGAAAACAGATCCAAACCCATAAATATTCTCAGAAAAAAGTTGAATATCAAAGACCAAGAAACCATCCCACAAAGCATCCAGATACGAACATGGATTACTTATAAAGGAATGAAAATTGGGCTACTTAGGTCTTCTCCAAAAGAACACATGCCAGAAGAATGCTGTAGTCCAAAAAGTTCATATACCCAGCCAAAGTCACATTTACACATAAAAACAAGAATGGAAACACTCAGAAAATACCGTTCTGTCCTCTTAACAAGAACAAAAGGTCGAGTGTATTCTTAGCTTACTGAGAATGACACAAGAACTGTGGTGAACAATGATAAAAGGAAACATGGCAACTTAAGCCTAATTGATTGTTATGAAAATGCCAAGAGCAAGTGCAAAACTAAACTAAGAAAATTCTTAATAGGGAACGTATTATAAAAATGTTATATATTTATAAATTACTTTCAGAAAAATTAATTCCAGGAAAGTATTTGAGGTAGATGACATAAATGGAAAAAAGTCAGCAAGAAGATGTATATTAAAAATAAGTAAATGAATCAAAAAGAAAGCAGAAGAAAACAGTATATAAAGTTAAACTTAGCTAAGTTAGCACCAGAATGAATATCCTATGTCCTATGTTTTTTTGTTTTTTGTTTTTTTTGGTGGAGGGAGCGATCTATAGCTTATGTTTAAGAGGCCTGGGATTCTAGGAATCTAGTTATCTTTCTGTCCTATGTATTTTTTAATGGTGGATCAGACACTTGGCTCTAAGAAGTCTAGTATACAACATGAACAGGTATCACAAACAAGTGTAGATCCACAGAGTCCATGAGGAAACACACACGAGAAGTCCACTATTCCTGGTACTGTGACCTGAAAGAAGTTTTTTTTCACTTAAGTTCACTGGATAAGGAAGCATTGGGTATTATAAAGGACAGTGTCCTTGACAACATCTGTATTTTAAATACCCAACAAATTTCACAGAGCTTTTTTGTTTTCTTTGAATAATGTCATTTAATATAAGATTATGACATTATGGTGGCAAAAGCGATTTACTAAAAGTAATTTTTGCAAAGGCTAATTTCTTCCTGATTGTGTAGTTTATCCTTACATGGGTTCTACTGTTAAAGGAAGAAGGGGAGAATGAATATTGTTAGATAACTGGTAGGCTCTTTATCAAGTAGTGCACCAAACGGTCATGATCCTTGGCTTCAACTTGGCTCAGAGCTTAAAATTTCCTACTTGAGACCTACTCATAGGCTGCATTCTATATGGCCATTTTACCCAGCCTGCCAATGCTTTTCCCCAGCAGCCTCAATTTTAGAGCATATAAGTATAAAATAGCACAGAACTTACAATGTATTAACCACATTTCTTCTATTCCATCCCCATAGCAGCTATTTCTAATGTTCCCACATAACCCATCCAATAACTGCATGAGTTGGTTAAGTATGTGTCTCTCATTCTACTGTGAGCACCTTGTAGGAAAGACATCTTAACCAAACTAGAAAATTGTGTTGAGAAGAGAGCCAAGTCCATAGTAAGCATACAATAAATACTTGATAGATTTTGGTCAAATTGGTAATGAAAGTGAGCACAAGAAATGGATGCTGATCAGAGAAAGAAAATTCAATCTGATCCAGCCCAATTTGAATGTAAACTGAGCCTACATTATTGCTACTTTTCACTCTCTCCTCACTGTGACATTTATGTGCTTGTTTAGTTTAGGGTGACACATAAGAATGACCATGAATATTTGACTTGGGAAAGGGGAGTCAGGAAATTGTTCACCTTCTTGATCATTTTGTCAACCCATCTTTCCCAAAGGAGGCTTTTATGTGGCCCAATAACTTCACTAAACTGTAATAAAATATATCTTCATGTTTTATTTCTCTATAATTTCTGTAGAAAACATAATTTGCATGCATTTTTACAGAAGGAAAGAATCTTGAAAAGAAACTTTTAATCTTATGTGCTAGCATATAAAATATAGTCAGTGAATCCAACAGACAATGACCAGCATGAAAGGAAAGGAAGACTGTCTGTGGGGAGAGAAAAAGAGAAGGAAGAAGGGAAGCAGGAGAGATCTATAGTGATTGTATTATAATTATTATTTGTTATACATAGCCACTTATCCTTGTGACATGAACGATAAATGAACGAAACTAGTACAACTGGAATACAGTACAACAGATTGAAAGCCAATTACTAATGACATAGGAACATTAAAAAGCAACTACAACTAAATTGTAGCAAATCAGTCAGAGAATGAAGGAAAAACATTAGATTTATGAAAGCGTGAAGTACTCTAAAGAACACCCACAAAATCAGAGACATAATAATGGCATTATACTTTAGGCTGATGAAGAAAATGTTATAAGTCATATCTTCTGACTTGGAAATTCTCCCAATGGTTGGAATTTTATTTCAAGAGAGCCTCTATTTCTGAATTAAATGCCATAAATCTGAGAATTGTATTCACTTTTGTCACTTGATCCATTCAGTAATAAATTTATGGTAAGCCTCCATGAAAAGTTGCCAGCCACCTTCAGATTCATAGTCAAAGCTAGTTTGAGTAGTATCCTTTCCTCTTAAAAAAGATGTTTCCTTGGAGTTTGTCTATACTGCCCCTTGAAGCTAAGACTCTCAGTATTTGTGACCTCGGTGCTGCTTCTGACACTGTTTTGGTGCCTTAGCTGTGATGTTATAACTTAGCAAATTATTTATTTTACTAGCATTGCATGTAGACAAGAACCAACCTTAGATTTCAGCCCAGAAGTTGTGTTTTACTTTTGTTGAGATGATTAAATAAACATCAAACAAATTTTCTCTGCTTTAGTGTTAAAGTTTCACATTTAGAAGTTCATCTCAATTTTAATTTTGTTAAAAAGCAGGAAAATAAAGTGGACAAAAAGAGAAAAAACTCTGAAAGTAACTGATCAGTAGCAGAAGGGTTGTTATACCCAATTTGACTCATGGGATGGACCTGGCCAAAACAAAGGATAGCTTTATCTAATGGTCATATATTTTTCTCACCTCCTAGTTTTTTTTTTTTTTTTTTTTTGCTGTTCCAAGCATCATAAATATGATAAACATCACATATAGGTTACTTTAGCTAACAGCATATATTATGATTAATTATGAAACAGAGACTAATGAAATGCATCACCTGAAGGAAATACTAAGGATTATGTGGTCTTGAGGTTGCAGGCTTTTCATTAGAGCATCAGGCAGTAGAATGCTATATATGTGTGTCTCTCTCTTTTGCATATACACACAGGCATACATAGACATGTATTTCTGAAGAATTTAAGAAAACAGTCCAATTTAGATGCAAGGAACTATTTCTTTCACAGTCTGTGAATATAAAGCAATAATAAATAATAATACACAAAATGAGAATAGGAACATAATACAAATTCCATGAAATAGAAATCGTCCCAGGAGCAATAGATGTACTTTTTTAAGGATGGTATAAATTGAAACCACAGTAAGTAACAGTAACTCTTAAACGAGTCCTTCAGGTTATGCTTATAAAAAGTGCCTTACTGAGCTGGACACCTGAACAGTGCTGGGCCACCTTTGCAAGGAGCTAATTGATATGGGAATGGAGCTACATTATTGCAACATTTGTCACTGTTAGTGCTAGAGAAGGAGGCAACCTGGTCAATATCTGGCTCCACCACTGCCTAAGGTTGGACAAGATATTTTAACTAATTTGAACTTGTTTCCTTACTTGTAAAGTGAATCTATTAATATTCAACACAGAAAGTATTCTGTAAAGATTGGATGACATAGCTTATATAAACAGCTAGTGCACAGTAGTTGTTCAATTAATTAACTCTTGTTCCAGCTGGCTTGGGGCTCCTCACTTAGCACCGGCTGCAGTGGGGTGGGAGGGTGGGGTCAATAACTCAGCTGAACGGTCTCCCAGAAAGGTGCCTATGAAAGCTGAGGCAAAAAACCCAGCCAAACAAACAAATCAAATTGGATTTATCACTCACTATTTTTCAATTTGCTCTCTGTGTTCCTTTTAACTAGTAGTGAAGACAATAGAGTTGGGGAAGAGCAAGTAAACGCTGTTGTTTTGTGTTATCTATTCTCTTTAGAGTTCACCCAGATTTTCATAGTCTTGATGACTGATTATTTTTTGACAATTAAATGTGAACAAAGAAGAACTATAAATACTATGTAACATGCATGAATCAACAGACAGGGTTTGGTTTTGTTCGAATTAGCTCTCTAGGGGCTAATATGATCATATTCTAGGTATTAATTTAGCTTAAGTGGCTCCCACTGAAACTGTTCTGGTTTCCATGGAGACTTTTTCTTTGGTTTACTGGTATATAACTGTTTCCTCACCTTTTCATTTCCTGAAATAGCACCAAGTACAGTATCTAAATTTTGACTAATATAAATCAAAGCACATGCTTTCCTTTCAGTAAAGTCCTCTATTTCAACACGTGTGCAGGATTTTCCTTTTTAATGCATTAGACATCTGTTATTGCTAATGGGGATAAAAACGTCACATGTTAAAAACAATAAAAGTTATTAAAAGCAGTGCAGGTTTTAAATATTTTACAATTATTTATGGTATAAATGTAATTTTTTCTTTTGCTGTACGGCAGAGTTTTCAAACCATGAGTATAAAAAGTAAGTGAAAATTAATATGCACCCGAATATGTGGATATGATAATGTAAAACTTTTGTGGATCACATTTATCAGGTTCTAATGTACCCTTTGAAAAATTAAATATTATATGTTATACAGTTTCCATCTACCTTTACACACACACACATACAGGGGCACACACACATGTATGCACACAAACACATACACATTATGGTCCCATGGGCTAAACAGGAGCAAAGCTGTGGTACTGTTTAATATCCAGAAATTTATTTAGATATTGGAAGGGTATTCCTAACCAATCAATGTCTTAGCATTAGTATTATTTACTGTAGCTATTTTTATTGGGTGTGTTTCTATGTGTGGGTGAATCTACAAGTAAACTTAGCTGTGTTTAAGAAGGAACACCTCAACATTTTAACTGAATTTTCCACTTCAGTTGATGAAATTAAAGTGCGTATTTGCTAAGTACTTTTCCTTTGAATCTGTAACTCTGTGTTTAATGGTAAACTTAATCCTTACCTTTTTGTGTGTGTGTTGGGGGAGGATTAGGTGTATTTATTTATTTTTAATGGAGGTACTGGGGATGGAACCCAGGACCTCGTGTATGCTAAGCAAGCACTCTATCACTGAGCTACACCCTCCCCCATCCTTATCTTTCTAATTAATTTCAACTTCTCTTTTTGGAGGGACTGTGAGAATACTTGTTTCATTGAAGAAAGATTTATAAATGAAAATCAGTCTTTTATAAAAACCCAATAATTTCATTTGTATAAAAAAATACAAAAATGGGGAAGCAAACTGAGGCTATTTGAAATCAGGATACTGGATATCCTTGCAGGAAGAGAGGGCAAAAACTGGAAGGAATCATGAGAGGGACCTCTAATATGCTGGTAATGTTTCGCTCGCTAGTAGCCAAAGAAAAATATTACAGAATATCATTTCTAAGCATGTTAAATACCTAGTTTAAATGGTTTAAGTTAAGAAGGCAAGAGTTAACAGCATCCTGCCTTTCAACTAAGAGTAGAACTCACTAATTGTATTGTTGTGGCTATTTTTAATTCAAAATAATAATTATTTTTCTCTTTTTTCACTTTTTTTTTGTGGTGATAGCATTTAAAAGTTACTCTCAGCAACTTTCTAGTATATAATACAGTATTATTAACTATAGTCACCATGCTGTATATTTAACCCTCAGAACTTCTCACTCTTCTTATAAATGGAAGTTGGTACCCTTTAACCAACATCTTCCCATTTCCTCCAGCCCACAACCCCTGCAACCACCATTCCATTCTATTTCTATGAGTTTGGCTTTTTTAGATTCCACATATAGGTGAGAACACACATTTTGTCTTTCTCTGTCTGACTTACTTCACTTAGCATAATGCCCTCAAGGTTCATCCATCTTGTTTGAAAAGGGAGGATTTCCTTCTTTTTTTATTGGCTCAATTACATTCTATTGCATGTATATTTCACATTTTCTTCATCCATTCATCCATTAATGGACATTAGTTTGTTTCCATGTTTTGGCTATTATGAATAATGATTCAGCAAACATAGGAGATGAAGATCTCTCTTCCAGATAATGATTTCATTTCCTTCAGATATATACCCAGAAGTGGGATTGCTGGATCATACTGTAGTTTTATTTTAATTTTTTGGAGGAACTTTCATTCCGTTTTCCATAGTGGCTGTACCAATTTACATTCCTACCATCAGTGCCTTACGGATCAACTTTTCTTCCATTCTTGCCAACACTTGCCATTCTGATAGGTATGAGGTGATATCTCATTGTGGTTTTGATTTGCCTTTCCCTGATGGTTAGTGACGTTAAGCGCCTTTTCATGTACATGTTGGCCATCTGTATGTGTCTTCTTTGGAAAAATGTCTATTCAGATCTTTTGCCCATTTTTAAATTGGATTATTTGTGTTTCTGCTATTGAGTCATATGTGTTCCTTACATATCTTCGATATTAACCCTTTATCAGACAATTTGCAAATATTTTCTCCCTTTCCATGACTGCCTTTTCATTTTGTTGTTTCTTTCACTGTACAGAAGCTTTTTAGTTTTATGTATTCCCACTTGTTTTAAAATAATTTTATTGTTTTTCTGTTTACAAAGGATGATAGAAAACTGGAAAAATACAAACAAGTACAAAAATGACCAGTTCTCTTATAGCACACATAAGAAAAATCTTTAATTTACAGATATAAAAATTGCATGTATTCACGTGTATTACACACATTCCTATATGAAACAGAAATGAAATTATGTCTTACATATTGCTTCATAAAATACTTTTTTGCTTGATTATTGGGATCATTTTTCCACTGCACAAACTATTTTGTACAACATCCTTTCAATGACTGCAACAATTTAAAGTATTCACATTTTTAGACATCTAGGCTACTTCCTATATTTTCATATTATAAACAATGCTGAGATGCATATTTTGTAGTCTAATCTTTGTACATAGTTTTGATTATTTCCTTAGGCTAAATTCCTACCAGTGAAATTCTGTGAGCAAGCCATAAGAATCCACAAAATTTCCTAATGTTGTAAATAATGGCTTAGATCTTCTCAACTGGAGCCAAGTTTCAGAGACCATTCTTGAATACTTTCTAACTCCTTTTTTGATATGGTAAATTACCTGAACTTCAGATGCTCTTGAATCACTCCAAAAGGAAGTAGCTCTGCTGCCAGGGAAAATTCTGTTTTTCTCATTGAGTCAATGACCCTCATCTAATCAATGAATGTTCTGTAGGTTTCCTGAATGGCAATTCCAGACACTTTGTTTTCTACAGTTGACTGGCAGCTGGTCTTAGTAATTATATTCAGGCCTGATATTCTTATACAGGGCCAATGCTCAGTCAAAAACTGGAGTTATTCCTGGGCTTGTTTTCAATGTATGCAAAGACACTGTTACTTAAATACCTATTTTCGTGACAACTGATGGCAACATTCAATTACTAATAGTAGAACACATGTATTCAAGAAGGAGATGCCAATTAGTTAAAAAAAGAAAAAGAGTGAAACTATCAAAGTTTGGAGGAAAAGGAAAAAAAACCTTTTTAGAGGTTTCAGCTGGGAATAAAAAATCTTTATATGTGTACCATCCATTCCAAAATACATGTGAAGGTATTCTGATGGAAATACTTACATATACATATTTATGTGAATCATACAATGGAAAGAGGGGTTATAAATATAGAAGTAAAAACTCAGGGTGTTCGGGGTAAGGCCCCTAAGATATGGCATATATTTTCATGTGGATGTAATTTGGGAAGATTTTTGTTGTGTTTTGTTGCATAATGCTTTGAGTTCTGGGCATTTTTCAGCCTGTTTCATGTTAACTTTAGAAGCAGTTGATTGAATTTGATGAAATGTAGTACACTAATAATGGTATGAAGTTTAATTTGTGGTTGTGTCATCTTGAAACAAAGTGGCATCTAATATATACATTTTAACTGAGCTCATCTGCTCTAATTTTAATGGGCTTCAATGAGATTAGGCAAATGAATAGTGATGAAAGAAATGGTGTGGCATGTTCAATAATGTCTACAATTAACAAAACCACTACTTGTCAAATGCTTGTTAACTACAGTCACCACATTTTTTGGGGGTCAAAAATATGAACCCATGGTGAGAATATTTGAAAGTAGGTATGTTTCCTAAGCCAGAAAAATTTTATTAAATTTCAGAAGCCCCCTCAAGTAAGCTACTTGAAGTTGAATCAAAGCTTTTAAAAGGAACAAGATATTTAATAACTATCCTTTTAACTTTCTATGTAAGTAATAATATTTTTCATATGAAATAGTAGGTATGAAAAAAGTTACCCATTTTTAAATGTTGAGAAGTTATGTGCAAGTCAAGGCCAACTTTATCTTTTCAAAAACTGATGTTTAAATTGCAAAAAAATCTAGGCCAAAGAATACAAAACTTTTCAGAGATTTTGTATAAATCCACTAGTGTCAGAGTGAAAGAAACCTGTGTGAATAAAGAGGATCAGCCCTGGTGCCAAATTTTCAGAGACTGTAAATAGCAGAAATAACACTGGAAGTTTAAGGATGCACTTTGGAACCCCAGGTTCCTCTCTGCTGCTCCAAAAAAAAGGTCTTTTCTCTTTTCCTCCTGATTCCTTTCCATAGCAGGTGGCAGCCACTTCACCATCCTAGGTTCACAAGGACCCCTATGTGCCTCAGAAAACCTAACACAAAGCATGGCCATGCTATTATCTCCTTCCAGGTTTATGAGGCCGAGTGAGTCCCAGGTTTCCAGATTTCACATCAGCCTTCATCAGGCACGCATACGTGCCTAGTAAGTGAGGCAGTCGTACTTTGCAATTACTATTACCAATTACTTTCAAGATGAATTTGCTCAAAAATAAATTACTAGAGGATTTACTAACTGAGCTATCACTTTTTCATATGAAAAGCCTTTGATACAAATTTTAGAAATTATTTTAGGAATGTAGGGTTTACCATGGCCTTCCTGGTAGACCAAAGATTGTGATTACATGTGTCATGGACCAGAAGTCTTACCTTTAAATTTTTATATTTTAAAAACAAAACTAAACAAAAACACATTTGTTATTAAGGCAGCAGCTTAAATTGGGCATAAAATGCCATGCTATCTAAAAAGCTCTGATTCAGTACAGGAGATGCAGGACATCTATTTGATACTGCTTTTACATGTATTCTCATGAGTCCTTCAAAAAGGCTGAATTGTCATTTTCTCTGTACACACATTCAACATTGAAAGGGCAGAAACAACAATTACAACATTGGCTAAATTTTTATTTTGTGTGAAGCACTGTACTAAGCACTTTACATGATCTCTTAAGATACTTTTAATAACTCTGTGTTAATTATTTCCACTTTACAGATCAAGGTAAGTACTGAAGCCTAGGAATTTTAAGTGAGTTATCTAATCAGGATGTGAAGCTCCTTATTACTACAAATCCAATCTTCAGAATGTAATCTGGTCAAGAATGGCAACATGGACCTTGGTCCATGGACACAGAACCAGATACTTAGTTCTTGGCTATGACTTTTAGGGGTACGGTACCGATTTTTATTCTAGGACCCATATAATACCATGCACAGACTTGGTTTCATTTTACAAAACACTCTAAGAAAAATTGTAGAACATGATATGAATCAAGTGTATGTGAATGTCTCCCCCAAATTAGTGAAAATATACATGTATAATGTACCTTATAGGTTCAAAGGAATGTTGAAATAATTACTCATTTTTTTCACTTTTTATTTTGAAATGTATACTTATAGACTCACAGGCCACTACAATATGGTACAGAGAGGCTCTGTGTACCCTTCACTCAGTTTCCTCCATTAGTTACATCTTACATAACTATAGTACAATATCAAAACCACAAAACTGACATTGGTATGAAACGACATAGTTCTGTGTCATTCTATCACATATGTATATTAGCGCAACCACCACTAGAGTTAAGACACAGAACTATTCCATCAGGAATTACCTGATTTGAATAAATCCATACTGACTTGGAAAGCATATATTTAATACAATGGCTGGGCTGCTGACAAAATAGAACTCCTTTGAGTGAATTTAGATCATTTTTTCAGATTTAAAGTCACTTACCTACCCTTTCTTTTAAATATATGTTCTATTACAGTAGCAGATGAAATGAGGGAGTATTGAGCTCTGTGTTCATCTGTTGGGGGTGCATTACTTCACTTAGAAGGATGCATAAACCAGGACAAAATGCTGGTACCCAAGTATTCCAGGAATAAGAAATATGGGAGGATAAAATAAATCCATTTCTTTTTTTTTTTTCAGTTTATTTTAAAGCATTATATAATGAGCCTGCTCTGTATACATTTATACTTTCATGTATTAACATTGGTGGTGAAGTTGATGTCTTGTTTATTGCATTTTCATTGCCATAGAACTGGAAGTGATACAATAATAGTGATAGTGATGGTGAAGTTTTGAAGAAGTGACTAAATTTCATCTGCACTAAAATAACTGCATAATCACATTCATTATTCATTCACTCAAACATGTATATATGATGCTGTTGTTTTCTATTGTTCACCACCTGTTTGATCTGTTTCCATATTCTCAGAGATATTTTCTTCCCTTTTGAAGACTGGAAATCATAAAAAAGCTGTCCATAACAGTTGCTTTGAGGTCATCTACATTTGCTGGTTGCAGGTGGAAATCTCCTTCACAGATCCTTAAATAGACGGTTGTAAAATTTGGCCTTTGAGGGAGCCAGACTGTACCAGCCTTTTGTATAATTTATCATCCACAGAATGTGTTAAGATGCTTTTGATCTTTGAAGGCAATATCTTTCAAAGAAATGCGTTGCCTACATGTGACCATTGGTCCTTTTTAGGAATCTCAGTATCATGCTGATTTCAATGAGTAAATGAATTTTTAAGATGGTACACTGATGACTCAATTTAATTGAGAGACTCTAAATCGTACTGAAGTCTGTTCAGAGGATCAAATGAGAGAAAGTATGTGACGGGTGCTTCGAAAACAATAATGCACTAAGTAACCATTTTATTATGATAATTTCCAGAATATTTGTCAAACTCTTCATTTCACTGAATATTGGACATTCTGCCTTCTGCAAAATTGAGTGGAATTATACCAAGGATTAGCCATAAAGAGTGTTTCAAAATACATTCACAGTAATCCTTGCATTTCTTTATACTTCTTTATTGGAATGTGTTTTAGGCACAGAATTAAAACTGGTGTTGCAGAGAAAGTTGTGGAAATTTATAGGCTTTGGTTTATAGAGAATTGAAGAAGTTTTTCCATCTTTCTGGTGTTTTATTCCTGTCAGTTTGCATTGCTTCTTTCCTTCTTCTCCTTCGCCAGGTCTGGTTTTGAGTTTTGGATTCAAAGAAACCCCAAAGTCAAAACAAAATGGTCAGAACTGCTGACTCTTGTTTTGTAACTGTTTTTAGCCCAGCATTCACAGGAAGAGAGGACACTGACCAGAAACTGCACCTAATTTCACCCAAAATGTTGGCAAAGTTCAGGAACCTTTGAATGAACTTGGGCCAAGATATAGATTTATACCAAAACTTCAACATTTTTGTAACACATTTAAATGAAAATTTAATCAAGTAGTAACACCCAATTAAAAGTAGATATAGTACTTAAAATTTGATATGAATCTGCCAGCTATTTTTGATAAAAATAAAGTTAATATAAATCTAAATACAAATAATCTAATTTATATTTTGTATTAAATGGAATCTTTTGGTTTTTAAAATTGCAGGCACACTTTGGAATCACACATAAAGCATACTTAAGTGTGTTCATTAACCTTGAAATTTTCTTTAAAGATATATAATTACAAAAAAAGTTATGCAAAACTGTGCTTATCGAGTTTCATCTCAGAATTTTTATAGCTGTTATAAACCTTCCATAATAGTGTTTTTATAATGGAAATGCTGACAAAGGCAATAATAAACACCCATCCTAGGGTCTTAATTGTATGTTCATGCAGGAATTACACATACGAGCATAAAATTTGGTTCAGTTTTCAGTGCTAATCTTGACAAAATCTGCTTTCACATTGGGCAACTGTAAAAGATGATCTGCCTGAATGGCTTCCATTGATGGCAAGGTCTTTTGATTACTTTTACTCTCCTTGGAAAGCCTGATTATGTCTTTCAAATATGATTTTATTTAGATCTTTTTTGGTTTACATGTCTGGATACTAATAGTAACCTGATAGTTATAGGGAACTTAGTTTGAGACCAAAAGGCAGTTTTCAGTCAGTAAAGAGTGAATAAATAAATCACCTCCAAGCAACATCTAAAATGATATTTACATTTCAAATGTCCAAATAACTTGATGATTTCAAAAACCAATTATTATAATTTTCCAGAAGTAATCAATACACTTAGGGTTTTTTTTCCAATTGCTGGAAAGTATTGAAAAACCAATATCTACCAATATTTCTGTCAATGTTGGTTTAAAGATAGTAAAAGAATAAGACAATTTTAACATAGAATTTGCTATGTACTAAAAACAGTTGTATTAAAAAGCTCACTGAATTTATGGATTTAACATGGGGAACACTAAAACTATCACATTGCTTAGAAAAGTTGAGTGTCAAGATATGGCAGTTCAGTAGATTCATGTTCAAAATGCAGATAATTTTGTCTTATCTCCATGGTGATTTGGTGTGAGGAATAAGTCAATCCATTTGTCTGTATTTCTGATCCTTAATTGGCTTCAAATTATTCTATTAGTACAATGATCAAGAAGATGTCTTAAGAGACTTTACATTTTAGAGCAGCTTCTAAACATATTAAAAACTTACAAAGAACAAAGCATTTTATAAGCTGTAACAGTTTTAAGAATTGTGGACATAATCCTTCTAATAATAATGGGAAAACTTTTTTATTTAGAGGTTCTTTGGTTGTTACTATATTGAAGAAGTATTCACTGTAGGATATCATGACCTTACTAAGAATATAACAGAATGGTTCAGAAAATGAGGGAGGAGGATTAAGGATGGTAGATGTTTGTATTTACTCTTCAGGATTCAACGATTCTGAAGCCCTTTGTCTACATGGTTTTTTTTGGCTCCTTTAACTTCTGATTTTCAAAATTGGTTCTTTCAAAAATTTTAATGACTCTTAAAGTTGAATCTTTAAAAAAATCTTATTTATCTCTTGCAGATTTTAAAAATATAATGTTTAATTCTCAGGAGGGCTTTAAGTGGGAGAAGGAAGGGAACTTCTGAAAGCTCTTTCAATTTTGAACCCATTCACATTATACATAAAATGTCAACACTTTTTTTTTAATTGAATAAATAAATGGATAAACATGAGGGATTTACGGAGCCACTAGCTCTACATAAGAAGTTGGGGAGCAGAATACTGTCTGATGATGAGTTCAGAAATAATTATTTTTCTTTGACATATTTAAATGCATAATTTTAAATTTGTCTTTAAAGATATAGATATGCAAGTCTGAGTAGCCAAAAAGTTATTTAGAAAAAGAAGAGAAAATTAGTAATTTTACATAACTGATATAGAGGGCACTGTCCAAATTTCAGTTTATTTTAGTTACAGTGCTAAAGAATTAAAAAGAAAATACACTCCTTGGTTTAGCTGATTACATTTTCTCTGTTACCTGTTTATCCTATTTTTATGGCACAGGTGGAAACATTCCTGGTGAAAAGATACAGTTAAAATAAGAAATGCTCTTTGGGAGGGTGGTCATTTCAGAACTAATCCAGTTCCTACAGACAGGATAACTAGGAAGTTTTAAATGAAGGCTCTTGAGAGACAGGCAAACCCCTGCAATATTGGTGGGAGGGAATGTGAACCTGCAGAACCTACTTGGAAGGCAATCTGGCCATTTGTAGCCATAAATTTAAATGTTCATTTGACACAGAAATTTCAATTCTAGTTATCTAATATTGGAAAATTATCATAGGCAGAGAATACATTTATAATAACGCTCTTTGCATCATTTTTTAAAAAAGAAAATATTTTAGCTATCATTTGTAAAGGATTGGAGTTTAGGTTGTGACACATCTATATGACAATAAAATACAGCGATCAAAATTATGTTTGAATAACACTTAAAGTCAAGGGAAGAGTGCTCATTCTATAATGCTGAGTGGAAAAATATCAATTCTAAAAGTATCCCAAATTGGTCAAACACACTGAATTTATATCTGTATTAAAAAAGCCTAGAAGGAAATAGGTAAAAATGCTGAGTGGTAATGCGGAGTGATTTATATTTTATTTCTTTTTTAACTTTTATTTTCCAAACTTTTTAGGATGAGTATATATTACTTCTTAATAAAATGAATTATATTTCTTAAACTATGATGGGGGAATTGCGTGTGTGTGTGTGTGTGTGTGCGCGCGCGCGCGCGCGCGCGAGCACGAGCCTGCATGTATTGCGAGGTGAGGGTCAAAACAAAGTGTTGAAATAACAGGATTTATTTTTAGGATTACTGACTTAACCGTCAGGTGAGTATTATTCATTCCGGTTCCTCTCCTCAGTTATCTATGCCTATCTGAAGAACCCCAGTTCAGATGTCAGCAGGCTTCCCATAAGTAAGAACTGTGGAATGGCAGACCCTCCAAACTGGAGGTAGCCCCTCAGCACAGTCCTGCTTCAACCTCATATCCATCGCACACATTTTGGCAAAGCGGAAGAATGCACCTCCTATTCTGACTTTTTGTCTCTCCTGTCCCTAGATTCGGCTAGAAGGAAAGCTATCTTTCCCTAGCTACAGCTAAAAATTTTAAAAGTGCGCGCTCAGGCGGCACTGCGCCTGGGAAGACCCGCCCCTCCTCTCCCCGCTCCAGGCAACAGGAGTAGCACCCGCGGGAGGCAAAGGCTGGGACGCCAAAGAACCCTTCCAAGCCCACGTGAGCCCCCAGCGCGTGGGCCCGAGCTGCCCCCATTCACCTCCAGGTTCAAGCGCTGGGCTCCTGGAGGGACCAGAACAGGGTCGTTGTTTAGCACCTAAGGGGAGGAGAACGGAGGGGAGGGGAAGGGAGAACGATGTCCCTTCTTAGAGGTTGCCGGTACCCTTGTCTCCCCTTCCTTCCCCATCTCCTTCATTCTGCCATTCGACATGCCTAAAATGACTGGACGAGAGCTCTAGAGCCCTTTGGTCTCACAGGAGACTCCACACCCGGCACCCCAAGCCGTTCTTTGCTTCTGGACCTCCCTACGGGCACCGGCAGCAGCGGAGCGCCTGCGGGGATGGCTCAGCACCCACCCTTAAGGCCTTGGGGGGAAAAAAGGTAGGAATGTCTCTTACTTATATTTGGGGAAAAAACCCCAGAAAGGTAAGGAGAGATTGGACTCTATAAAAGCCCCTAAAGAAGGCTTTTGCGGAGAGGATTAGCTTACCACTCACCGGGCAGAAGCTGCTTCGACTGCCCCTACACCTTGTTAACTCGTCCTAACTTGCCCCGCCCGCTCCTGCCCCACACCCCGTAGAGAGCGATAGCGTATACATTAACTCTACTGCTGCCACGCTCCTCGAGGGCTGTGGGGATTTTATAATCCCAAACCAAGCTCCAGAAAGCCAGTTGTTTTGTCTCCGAGCGTCCTTCCTGGCCTTCCAGCGGCATCCACTGCCAGGTCCTGAAACACTTCAAGCCCGCGCGCGCCCTAGAGTGGAGGAGGCATACACCCCCCATTCCAACCCCGCTCAGCCAGTTTCCTTCTTCTCGAAGCTCTCCAAGAGCTCGGTCATGAAGGAAATGTAGACGATGGCCAGGCGTAGGGTCTCGATCCGGGACAGCCTCTTTTCGTAAGCAAAAGTGGGCACTTTCCTCCGCAGCTGGTCGAAGGCCTCGTTGAGGTTGAACATCCGCTTCCTCTCACGGATGTTGGCGGCTTGGCGCTGGGCATAAGTGATCACCCTTTTTCTCTTGGGGCGGCCCAGCAGGGAGGCACCTCTCCCGTGCTCCTCTTCTTCCTCCCCGTCTTCTCCTTCTTCTACTTCACCCTCCTCTTCTTCAGGATCCTCCTCCTCAAAGTGCGCCAGACTCCTGGGTCTTCCCTCTCGGAGCCCAAGGTCTCGGTGGTCCCCAAAGGGGACTCGGGGTGCGAAGTCACAGAGGAGAGGGTGCCCTGGGGAGGCCAGGGACAGGTCTGCGACGAAGTCCAGCATGGTGGCGTCCACGTAGCTCTCGGGATATGCTGCCATCGGGTCAGCTTGGCCCTGCGTCTCATCAGTTTCTCGCAGGGTGGGGCGAGACTGGTGATGGGCTTCCTAACAGCCTTGAATCTGATGCGGCACCATCACGGAAGGGCCAGGGGACATTAACAATAATAACGAGGCAGATAACAGGATTAGTTGCACCGAAAGGGAAGGTTCTGACAACGTTCCTTCTCTGGAAACTGATGGAAGAAGACAAGCTTGAGCACGCATGTAAGACTCACAAGGACAGGCCTTCAATTTTGAGATCCTTTTCGCTGCACCACCTGGGACAGTTCCTTTTTGGCAATAACCCCCAGTTCTTACCTGCTGTGCTTTTTTTGGTCTTTCCTCACCCCCGCAGACAACTAATATTCTTCAAGCTCCTTATCTCATGTAGTTCTTTAATTTAGCTTTAGAATTTCAAAGAGAGGATGTTTTCCACCGCTCTGGCTTCTCCTTGGCTTCAGAATAGGAGTTCTGAATCTTGCCACCTTAGGCTGCCAATGGGTGTGAAACAAGTGCATGTGCTTTTAATGATGTCCTGAAGAGGGGCCCTGTCTGCCAGGGGTCGAGGGGAGCTGTTTGTCTGGTATCCCAGTGCAGCAGCTACTGAAAGGCAAGATCTTCCATTAGCTTAAGTAAGCACGGTAGGGGGGCCGAGAGTGCATTCCCCAGAGTCACTGTTGGAACCGGCTTTCTTTCCATCGCTTCATAAACAGCTCTCTGGCCGAATTACAAACCCTTACTTCTAAAGTCTGTTTTCTTGTGATCAGTCTAACAACTGAGATACTTGACTTTACTTTCCTTATCCTTACCTCCTATCCATGTAAAGTAGAGGATTTTACTTAGAAGGCAAAAGTTACAACGGCATTAAAATAAAAATGGGAAATTCAGAATATTTTCTTGGAGCCTGCGTTACTGCATAATCCCAGCGTGGGAGGCAAAGCAAACCCTCCTCCCAGACAAAATTTCAATCTCCTTCAAAACTGTGATTTACCCTTTGATAAACCAACGTGGTCTATCAGCTCACCCTCTGTTGAGAAGACTTTCAAATTTTAAATTGCTGATCGGTATTTGTGAACAAATAAACACCCTCACATTTCCATCTGGCTTATTTTCCTGATTGATTTGTACCATCCCACAGGATTTAAGAACAGAAGCTTTATTGTATTTAAGGAGGATAAAAACTACACTTAATTCTGTTTAAGGGAGATTTTGTTATCTTTAGATCGTTTTTGAGATGAAAAAAGATCTTAAACTTGGTATAAAAATAAAATTTTACTGATTTCATATTAGCTCTAATTATTTTTTAACAAAGAGTTCATTTTTCCTTTTTTGTTTGCCAATAGCTATATTTACTTAATTATTTGGTGTAGGGATTTTTAACAAGACATGGGGCAAGACAATTTATTAGAAAATAATTTTAAAGATGTATTCGAAGAAGCAGCCTAAAAAGATGAATATAGAGACGCCTTGGTTCAAGGGAGAATCGCCTAGGACATCAATTTCTATTAATGAGGTTAAGTCGTGACTATGACGGTTCAGTTAGTACATTGGACAGCTCCCAGAAACCGCGGATTTCTAACAGGTAAGGGTAATTCCCCTTTCTTCTTCTTAGGCTCCGGGTGAGTACTCTCAGACACTATTTAAGCAATATCACTTTAGATTCTTTTTTTCTCCTTTCTTTTTCTTCTTCTTTAACCCATTTGTGTCTGGGTTCTCCCTTGCTCTTTTGTCGTTTAATTGGTTTTCTTTTCTCTTGCTACTGTTTACTCTTCACTCTCCAATTTGCATTGTGATAACTCAGGAAGAGGAGAATTAGAATTAACGTTCCTGAAAGATGTTAATAAGAATAGGATCTTTGATTATGATTACCCATTTGGTTCTTACTAAACTTTCAAAGAAAAGACTAAAAAGGAAAAAAGAATTGGAATTTCAACAGTGGCTAAGGAATAAGTAAATGGGAGGATTAATTTGTTTTGACAAGCACTAACATGCTTCCTAACTCTTGTTTAACTTAATGTATTA
This sequence comes from Camelus ferus, assembly GCF_009834535.1. Lineage (NCBI taxonomy): Eukaryota > Metazoa > Chordata > Mammalia > Artiodactyla > Camelidae > Camelus > Camelus ferus. Next base: position 49,358,188 of record NC_045702.1, on the reverse strand, counting down.
TTACTTGGATAAAATTTTTAGTTAACTTTTAGTTGTTGAATGTTCCTCATGGCTTATTTTTGCCTTATAAATGCACACATAAGTGGAATAAATACCTTGTCTAGTAGAATCTAGTGCTGCATGAAACAGAACAGTTAATGAAGGGAAACATGAGAGAAATTTAAATTTAAAATTTAATAAAATAAATGTCAGAAGCTATCATGAGACACTAAAGAGATACTTCTTTTGGACTAAAATTTTGTATGATTTTATCTAAAGGAATGAATATCTCAACAGTCATTCACAAAAGAAACTGCAGAAAAATTAAAGGAACCAATGCACAGGACTGGGTTGCAAGATTAATACTAAATATTAGAGAATTTACAAAAATATATTAATAGATATGTCTGTAGCAGTAATTTAAAAAAAATTCCCTTCAATTTCATCATAAAATCCCAAGATAGACATATGTTTATACCACAATAATTTCCATTTATCTTACAAGGTTCTAATCATGGTGATATAATTAGAGCAAAGATGTTAAAATCTAAGTTATCATGGTTGACTCTTCTTTTTGTTTGTTTATTAATTATAGGACATATTTTTTTGTTAATTAATTACAGGACAGATATAAGTGAAATTGTTTTTCTCTGCTTATTTTGAAACATTCACTTTACTTAAAAAGAGTTTTTGTGGCTATTTGGTTCCACAGCAAATATACAGAATACATGTAGTACATTTATAATAAAGTACTATATGGTTCAAAGCGGTTCATCCCATTGGAAGGAAACATTGTTTTCATTTCTAGATTTGAAAGTTAAGACAGAATTTTTTTTTTTTAAAACTCAATTGATGATTAAAGGAAGTTAAATACAAACTTGACTTCTTTGGGTTCTAGGCCTACGGATAGTTTATAAGTATTCAGTGACCTACATGGAGGCTTCTGTAGAGAGTCTGATAAGCCCTCATCAAATTCTGCTCAAGATGTTTCAAGAAATGATCATGTCAGTTTTGCTTAGTTTATTACCTACTTTATCTCTATTGGCCATCCCAATTAAACATAAAACATTTTGTGTATACAGATGGTCCCTGACTTACCATGGTTGGACTTTAATGATTTTTGGCTTTACTATAGTGCAAAAGTAACACATATTCAATAGGAACTGCACTTCGAATTTTGAATTTTGATCTTTTCTCTGACTAGTGATACATGGTATCATCCAGCTCTTGTGATGCTGGGCAGCAGCTGCAAGCCTCAGCTCCCAGTCAGCTCTGCAATAGGGAGTGTGAACAGCCCACACACTTACAACCATTCTGTGACCACACAACCATTCTGTTTTGCACTTTCAGTACAGTATTCAATAAATTACATGAGATACTCAACACTTTGTTATAAAGTAGGCTTTTTACTAGATGATTTTGCTCAACTGTATGCTAATATAAGAGTTCAGGTAGGCTAGGCTAAGCTATGAGGGTTAGGTTAGGTGTATTGTACTCATTTTGACTTTTGGGATTTTCAATTTATGATGAGTGTATCTGGACATAACCCCATCATAAGTTAAGAAAGATCTGTACTATTATCCTGTATTCAAAATCAAAGCAGAAAAAAATGACCAAAAATAATGTGAGCAATAATTCCTAAGGGGGCTGGTGCATGGGATTAAGAGTGTTAAAAAGAGAACAATAGATAAAAAATATTTAGGGAGTAAAGCAAATACCTAATTCCCCCAGATTTATTAAAACTCTTCCTTTCCCTCCCTTCTTCACGCCCCTTCTCCTAGTCTTACAGAATCATTACGCAATTTTAGGGAAAATGATAAAATAGAACAATGGTAGATGCTTGTCACAATTGCATGAAGAAAATCTAAGAAACACTCCCTTAGCTGACACAGAGAAGGGTCCTGTGTTCTCTTACTCCACTTCAAATTATGCATGGTTTAGAGCCATGGCTGATTTTAGAGTTAGAAGAATGTATACGCATCTACTTTATTTTTCCGTTTTTAGGTAAACTTTTTAAACTTTAAATTTTTAATTTTTTATATAAATTTAAAAGTTATATTCAAAATACAGTTATTACAAAATACTGGGTATATTCCCCATGTTGATATTTGTAGACTATCTTACAACCAAAAGTTTGTACCTCCCAATCCCTCACCCTTATAATGCCCCTCCAATTAGGTAAACTTTTTTTGAAGTTTAATACATATACTTAAAAATCACAAGTCATGTATGTGCAGCTTAGTTAACTTTCATAAAGTAAACATACTCATGAAACTAGTGCCCAAATTAAGAAATAGAATGCACCACTGATGTTAAAGATGATGTAAAAACAGGTTAATATTAAGTATATGGCTTGAGATTATTTCAACCTTGTACACATATCCAGTCACAGAACACTCTCCAAAGTAACAGTCTCCAAGGTATTATTCTTCTAAGATTAATTTAGCCTATTTTTGGCATTATATAAAAATAAAATATATTCTGTGTACACTTTTGTGTCTTTTGCTCAATATTTTTGAGATTCGCGTATATTATTCTCATTACTGGATAGTTTTTCACTGTGTGAATATATCTTCTACTATTGATGGGCATTTGGGTAGTTTCCAGTTTTTAGCTATTACAAATAGCAGTGCTATGGATAGTGTTGTACAGGACTCTGGTGAAAATATTTATGCATTCCTGTTTGGAATACACCTATAAGTAGAATAGGTTATGTATACATTCAGCTTTGGTAGTTTTTGATACACTGTTTTCCAAAATGGTTGTAACAATTTATACTGTCACTGGTGATGTACTAGAATTCCAGTTTCTTCACATCCTTGTTGGCATTTTCAAGCCATTCTGAAGGTGTGAATGTATCACATTGGGGGTTTCATTTGCATTTCTCTGACAACAAATGAAATTGGGCACCATTTCATATTTATTAATTAGGTACTGACTCCTTGGTAAAGTGCCTGCTCAAACGTTTTGCTAATTTTTATAGTTTTTAATTCATTTGTATATATATTTGGATATGAGTCTATGTCATATATATGTATTACAAATATCTTCTCCCTTATTCTGTGGCTTTCCTTTTCATTCTCTTAAAGATTGTCTTTTGATGAAAATAAGTTTTTATTTTTATTAAGAAAAGTTCTAAGTTCTAGATTACACAAAAAAAAGAGGAAAGTACATAGATTTCCCATATATATCCTGCCCCTACACATGAATAGCCTTCTTCATTATTAACATCTCCCACCAGGGTGGTACATTTGTCACAACTGATGAACCAATACTGATACATCATAATTACCAAAATCCATAGTTCTATCTTAGGGTTCACTCATGATGTTGTTGGGTTTGGATAAATGTATAATGACATATCTCCATCACTATAATACAGAGTATTTTCACTGCCCTAGAAATTCTCTGTGTTCTGCCTATTCATCCCCTACCTCTCCACCAACTCCCACTCCCAGCAGTCACTGATCTTTTTGTTGTCTCCATAGTTTTGTCTTTCTAGAATGTCATATAGCTGGAAATCATACAGTATGTAGCTTTTTCAGATTGGCTTCTTTCACTTAATAATATATACTTAAGTTTCCTCTATGTCTTTTCATGGCTTGATAGCTCATTTCTTTTTAGTGCTGAATAATATTCCTTTGTCTGGATGTTTATTTATCCATTCACCACCGAAGGACATCTTGGCTGCTTCCAAATTTTGGCAATTACGAATATAGCTGCTACAAACATCCATGTGCAGATTTCTGTGTAGACTTAAGTTTTCAACTCCTTTGGATAAATATCAAGGAGCATGATTATTGAATTATATGCTAAAAGTATATTTTGCTTTATAAGAAACTGCTCAACTGTCTTCCAAAGTGGTTGTGTCATTCTGCATTACCATCAACAAATCAATGGGAGTTCCTGTTGTTCCATAACGTCATCAGCATTTGGTGTTGTCAGTGTTCTGGATCTTGGTCAGAAGTTTTTGGCTTTAAGGTAGTTAAAATTATCATTTCTTTCCTTCTTAGTACTCTTTATATCATGTTTCAGAAATCTTAACCTATTCCAAAGTGATGAAGATGTTCTTTTATGTTTTAATCTGAAAGCTTTTCATCCTCTTACATTTAGAACTTCAATTAACCTAGAAGTGATTTTTGTATGGTATGAGTAACAGAGTTGGTGGTCAAGATTTATTTGATTTTCAACTGGATATCCAATTAACACAAGCATCATTTATTACTGAAACACCCATCCTCTCCTCATTAAACTTATTATATAAAAATATTTCCAAATGAAGTGAGTATCTTTTCTGTCCTTAGAAGCTCCAGGAAAAAATTCAAGAAATGTTTAAGACACTCAATTTTACAGTTTGTCTATACTTGGAGTAAAGAAATATGTGCTTCCTTTTAAACTAACATCCTGCTATTCTAATTAAAATCCTGAGTTCAAATGAAATAAGGGCTCCTTAGAATGCTGTAGTTTAGGGACTGGCAAACTTTCTCTTTAATGGGAAAATAGTAAATAATTTAGGCTTTTTACAGGTCATACGTCTCTGTTGAACTATTCAACTTTGCCTTTAGGATATAAAAATAGTCAGACAATATGTAAGTGAATGGCTGTGTTCTCTAAAACTATATTTACAATATTTGGAAATAGTCAGACAATATGTAAGTGAATGGCTGTGTTCTCTAAAACTATATTTACAATATTTGGCAGTGGCTGGATTTGGCCCTTGGACTATAGTTTGCCAACCCCTGCTCTATTTAATAACCTGGGACTCCTAATATGGAGACTTGCCAAGATAAAGCACTAAAAAATATAAGTGAATATGAAATTGTTGAGCATGTATGCTTGTATGTGTACATGTGCGTGTCAGGGAGGTGAGGGGTGGACAGGGAGTGCGAAAATGCTCCTGAAGCAGCTGAATCTGTGCCTAGTGTCTTTGAAATTATACTCAGGTGCAATAGAGTAACAGGAAGAGGCTCTGCACTGGAGGCATACATACCACATTGTTAATGTTACCATTACAGAAACTGAAGGCTTATTTCCAGTTGCTGAAAACAAACACCAAGTCTGATGATCTGCTCTTTAAAATATTAGTATTATTAGGCTCTGGATGAACTACATTTAACTAGAATAAGGAAGGAAGAGGCAAAGTTCCTGGACAGAGTAGACTTCTACTTTGTGAATTATTTCTCATTATCAAAAATCATTTATTTGATGAAGAAAGCAGCTGTTTCAAGAAACTTATCCTTTCTATCCTATTTCCACCTACACATCCTTCTTTTTGCCATAGATAATTGTGGCAGAAACTGCTCATTGTTCTCCAGTATCTACTTAGCCTTCTTCCTTTTAGTAATAGAACCATCCACACATATATTACGAACTATAGAAATGATCCCTGAAAGTACAGCCTTGCACTCGCATGTATTTTAGCTGGACACATTTCTGCTCCATTATATTTATGCCAGGGGGATAAATGAGAATTAGTACGTGCAAGTGCAAGGTAGTTTCTTGAAAACAAAATCCTTTGCCTCCTACTTGATCTTTTGTTCTCTTCCCACAGCCTGGAATGTGGGTGCTTTGGTGGTGAGCTGGCATTGACCATATAGACAAAGATACCACCTTATGGCAGGGGTTGGAAAATGTTTTCTGTAGAAGACCACAGAGTACATATTGTAGGTTTTGTAGGCTGATTCCTGTCACAACTACTCAACTCTACCACCATAGTGTGAAAATAGTCATGGATAATATATAAACGAATAGGTGTATCTGAGTTCCAGTAGAATTTTATTTACAAAAGTAGGTGCCAGGCAGAATCTTATTCTCAGGCTGTAGTTCTGCTGACACCTGACCTAGGGGATGGCAAAGCAACAGGAAACTAGGCCTTGAAATGATCTAATGAAGTTGGGCTGAACCCCTCAAATATGGATCCGCACGTGAGAATGAATATACTTCCAGTGTATCTCAGATCTCTTCACTATTGTGATATGTTTTCTGCTGGTACCTAAAAAACTAGACCATGATTTGAAAGATTAAGCAGACAGACATACTACTTTATAGCTTCTTGTAAGGTATCATACATAAAAACTGCTTAAAATCAGTTATTCATTTTTTGCCTCAGGTTTTTCCTCTTCATATAAAATAATTCCATTTTAGTTAGCCATTGGAATAAATCTATTTTCCAGATTTTTGATTATATTAATTCTTACATTAGTTGTTGTTTGAACCCTCTCCAAATTCTTCACTTCTTTTTGAAAAACGTGGAAAGTTAGAGAGGTGTGAAGGCAAAAATATCCCTCAGGATGTTATAAAATACTACCCACAAATAATTTCCCTTTTTTCCTCATTTCCTATACTATATTTTTGCACATTATTTTTAACAGTGACTTTCCTTTGTAATAAATGTTATGGGTTTGACACTCATTCTCAAGTCCATAAGTTCTTTGTATATTTGGAGATTAAACACTATATGTGTGATTTTTCAATTTAATAGTTTTTCGAAGTTTTGCTATTTATGCTATTCATTTATGAAGGGGGAAAATATTAAGTTGAAACATACATAACTGCCAAAAATAAAACAAATTTTCAGCTAAAAACATGGGTGATTTAAGTTGGATCAAACTAATACACTCAAAAACACTCTTACTTAATAAGAAAATATAATTATATATTAAAATTAATATTATACATGAAAGTAGTAATTGAATCAATACATACAAATTATAATCTGATATTCTATTGTACACTAAATATACCATGCAATAAATGTATATACAGCATTTTAAATGAATTTTTATTAAATGCCTGTGATGTGTCTGACCCTTGTGGCATCCATCTAAGGGTTTGGGATACATCAGTGAACAACACAGAAGACACAAAAAATTCTTCACTGTGTGGAGGGTGGTCAGTGATATGGAAAAAACTGCTTAGTAGAAGTGGGACCATGAGTGCTGAAAGTTTTAAATAGGGTTATCATGGCAAAGTCTGATTGGAAGGTGACATCTGAATAAATACCTGAAGGTAGTAGGGAGGTAGTTAAGTTCATATCAAGTGAGAATGTTCCAGGCAGAGAGAAGTGACATTTCAGAGGAAATAAGGTAGGATGCCTAAGACATTGGCAGAACATTATAGAGGCCACTAGACAGAGAGAATTGAGGTCAGTGAGGTACCATGAGGCAGGGTTGTATTATGCAGGGCCTTTTCAACTATTTAAGGACTTCAGCTTTTGCTTTGAGTAAGACGGGGATCCACAGGAACCTTCTGAATATTTACTTACTCTTTAAAAGAATCCCTTTGGATAATGTGTTGAGGATGAATTCTACCGGGAACAAAAAGGAGACAGGGAGACCTGTCCAGCCTCTTAAAGTAGCCCAGGTTAGAGGTGGATGCTGTGATGTGCAGTGGATCTATTCAGGATATATTTTGAAGAAAATTCAACAAGGTTTGCTGATGGATTGTGTATGGAGTATGGAGTATGGAAAAGAGTCAAGCATGATTTCAAAATTTTGGCCTGAGCAACTGGAAAGAAAGTGTTGTGGTAACCAAAATGAGAGACTCTAGGAAGAGCAGATCTGGGGGAGGAGGGTAAAGATCAGCTCTGAACATCTTAAATATAATACGTTTATTACACACTCAAGTGGAGGCACTGAGTAAGTTTCTATTTCTCTCACGGCAGAAGTCATCACTGTGTCTGAAAACATAAGATTTTACTTGATACACTGTTGCCCCACCTCAATATATAGGAGGACTTCTCTTTCGTTATTTTCCTCTTCCTGCACTCTGCTTTAGGTATGCTGGTCTCTTTGCTGCTCCTCAAACATGCAGGCATGTTAGGTACCTCAGTGCCTTTACATTTCTGTTGCCTTTGACTGCAGTACTTTTCTCTCAGATATCCACATAGCTCACCCCATCTCTTCCTTCAGGCCCCAGGAAAATGCCAGTTTATCAGGGAAGCACTCCCTGACCACCCTATATAAACTAGTACTGCCCCTTCTCTGTCCTGCACTATCTAACCTTCTCATCCTGCTTTATCTTTTCTTCATAGCACACAAAGTATCTGACATAGTATATATTTGCTTTTTTGCTTGTCTACTTTCACTTTTCCTCATAGGAACAGGAACACTAAGTGGTAACCATGGAAACACACTGCTTGGGTTCCTCTTTCAATCATAAAGATTGCAATTACAGAATGGGAGAAAATATTTGCAAATTATGTGACTGACAAGGGCTTAATTTCCAGAATATATAAGCAGCTCATAGAACTTAATAACAAGAAAGCAAACAATCCAATCCAAAAATGGGCAGAAGACTAAGCAAGCAATTCTCCAATGAAGACATACAAATGGACAATAGGCACATGAAAAAATGCTTAATATCACTAATTATCAGAGAAATGAAAATCAAAACTACAATGAGGTATCACCTCACACCAGTTAGAATGGCAATCATTCAAAAGTACACAAACAATAAATGCTGGAGAGACTGTGGAGAAAAGGGAACCCTCCTACACTGCTGGTGGGAATGTACTTTGGTGCAGTCATTGTGGAAAACAGTAAGGAGATTCCTCAAAAAATCAAACATAGACTCACCATATGATCCAGCAATCCCACTCTGGGGCATATATCCAGAGGGAACTCTAATTTGAAAAGATACATGCACCCCAATGTTCATAGCAACACTATATACAGTAGCCAAGACATGGAAGCAACCTAAATGTCCATCGACAGAAGAAAGCTGTGGTATATTTATACAATGGAATACTACTCAGCCATAAAAAATAATAAAATAGTGCCATTTGCAGCAACATGGATGGACCTAGAGATCATCATTCTAAGTGAAGTAAGCCAGAAAGAAAAAGAAAAATACCATATAATATCACTCATATGTGGAATCTAAAAAAAGGAAAAGAAAAAGGAAAAAGAGGACACTAATGAACTCATTTACAAAATAGAAAAAGACTCGCAGGCATAGTAAACAATCTTATGGTTAAAAGGGGAAAGGGGGTGGGAAGGGATAAATTTGAGAGTTTGAGATTCACCAATTTTAGCCACTATATATAAAAATACATTAAAAAACCAAATTTCTTCTATATAGCACAGGGAACTATATTCAATATCTCATAATAACCTTTAATGAAAAAGAATATGTAAATGAATATATGTATGTGTATGTATGACTGGGACATTGTGCTGTGCACCAGAAATTGACATATTGTAACTGCTTGTACTTCAATAAAAAAAATGCATAAAGATTGCAATTAGCCAACATGCTCCAACTGCAGTGCCTTAAGGATACACTCCAGCAGTCAAGCTGAGACCATACTCTTTCTGGCCAGTTTCAGCACATAAGGAATACTGGGGCCTGGCCATTTCTGCTTTCTCCTAATGTGAGACTTCTCAGTAGAAAATGTTTGCTCCAGAACTCCCTATAGTGTTTGCTGGGATTTTTTTTCAGCTTTACATCATAGTTTAAGGTTCTTCTTGTACAGTCTTAAATTTTTCTTCTCTTTTCTTTCATAGATACCAGATCAGTATTATGGTCTCAAGCTTTTCTCAGCTAAATTCTGTTTTCCCCCCTTTTATCTTTCACAGGAGTAACCACCCTCTTCTCCCCAGACCCAGAAACAACAATGATAACCCATCAGCAAAGATGACAGCTGAGTGTGGGAGGAATTTAGAATGGAGAGTGGAAAAAAAGGCAAGGAGTACCAGTTGCAACCATAAAAACTGCAGTGATGGGGCTATAGTTGGTTCTATTAATCTCTCTATTCCAAATTTCTGCTCAAAAAGAGATCAACTGGCACCCTGGAGGAGCTGCCATTCAACACATGTATTGAGAGCTGAATCCATGTGGCACAGAGTGATCTATGGCATCTATGGAGGTACACTGCTCAGATCTCCCTTCTAGAAAGTACCTAATCAATACTTAGGCGTGCAGTTAACCCTTTGCATCTAACTCCCCACTGTATTGGCTGAGACACTATCACATCTGTATCGCAGTCTCTGCTCTCTCTGCCCAGTTCTGCCTCCTCGCTTCTTTCATTTTACAGGTGTCATATCTGTATCATAGCCTGAAAGCTTTCTTGTCCAATTCTGTTTCCTCCCTCTATCAATTATAGGCATTACACCACACTCCCCCTACCCTCACACACACACACATACATTAATCTCTTTCATTCCTAACTGGTCTCAGCATTTGTTCCTGGAGGATCCAAACTGACTTACTCCATGAGGGCAGGATTTTATCTTTTTGATTCTCAGCTGAATCTCAACTGCCTTGAATAGAATCTTTCAAGTTGTAGGCATTAAATTAGCAGATTTTGAAAGTTGTAATCTGAATTACACAAGATAATTATCTCTCTTCTCATTAGACTGTGTGCTCCTTCAGGACCAGTATAATGATAAAAAAAATAATATTGAATATTTACTATTTATTAAGTGCTGTGCATGTTTTATTTCACTTAATACCACAACCTTTTCCAGAAAATTCTCTTATTTTCCAAATGCATCTCAAAATGACTGAGATTAAATGTGTGAATGTTCACATAAAGATTCAAACATAGGTCAGAGCCCAAGGGTCTGATTATCAAGTTACAATACTTTCCACTAACTCATGCTGTAATCTTTCTGATCAGCACCTAGCACACAGTCCACCCTAATATTCCCTCAATAACTTTTAAAGTCTTTCTATGAAATTTATACCTTCAACTTAATTTGCATTTTGTTTGGAAGGTTATCATCCTTCTTCTGCAATGAAGAATAGTGTATTGGACTCACTAGATATTTTCATTAAATAACTAAGTAAGGATACCAAGGGTATCATTTAGATTTATTTCTGTCCTATATTATCTTCTAAATTTAAGTGATTTACTTAAGCTTAAAAATGCCAGCTGTCTCAGAACTAACAACTTTGAAGTGAACGGCTCCCTAACCATCTTCCTGCTTCTTAACTCACCAACCTTCCTTGGGCAGGGTTTTCTGGTTATCCTGCCACTGTCTTTAGCCTCTTTGTGGCTTCTTATAGCTATCATTTGAGGATTATGGAATCTCCATATTGGTTAGTATCATGAATGGAGAAAACCATCATCTTGGTGGGAGCCATTACTGTCATTATCTCTGTGGGTCCTGAAAGATGATGACCTTCCAGAGCACTCTCACAAGTGTTGCTCTATGCCAAGAGAAAATTCTAATTTTCAAGACAGATGTCCTCTCATCTCATCCAAGTGGCATTAATGTCTTATCAGTCATCTTATTTGGTGAAGTGGTTTGTCACACACTTCTGCTATTCTCTTCTTAGACCTCTTTCAATACATTTCCTCAGGATATCACATAGTTCTCAGATCCAAATCTGAGCCTATCTTGTTTCTGTCTTTTAGAGCACACTGGCTCACCCACACTCATTAATTTAAACGATCTTTAAAAGTAAGTTGCCACACCCACCAGTGGCCAGATCAATAGAATTATTCTCAAGTCCCCTTACATCATCTCCCACAAGTGTATCCAGTCTCAGTTTATTTCTCTAACCCTCCAGGATTCAAAATGTAGTCTTTGTTATTCCTACCTGGATTTATGATTATGTTCTGCAGATATGATGTTATTCTTCTCCATGGCCCGTTGACTTTGAAGTGGCTCTTGGGACCATTATCTCCTGATAGGTTATCTTCATTCAGAATCCACTAGGAAGTAAATGATAAATTTCTTTCAGTACATTACAAAGTAGAATTATAATATGGTAGACACACTGAAGATAGCAGAGATTATTAGATACTATGGCTACATTTTTAAGATGCTTAGAGAAAAAACAGTCATGCTTTTTAAAGTTTCTGACTTTATTATTCCGAATTTATTATTAAATTAGATTTATTCTGAATCTATCTGTACTTTACAGGTAATACAAGACTTGCAAGATTTGTTTTGTTCTAACCTTAACTCAGTCTGGTGACTATGACCTTGTTTGTATATCAGGTTTGAATCTGGCCTGCTATGGAAACCAGAAACTGTAGGGAAAGCGTGAGCTGGTTCAGTGCTGTCCGTGGGATTAACAAAGTAAGCAACACTGAAAGCAGTAACATAATGTTACGCATTGTCAATTTGCTTTCTCTCACCTGAAAATATACCAAACACACACAATATTATAATAGAATGGGCCTCTGGGGCCTTAGACTTTCCCAGAATTCCATATTGCGCCTTTTCTCTTAGTCATTTTGCTCTCTTCTTGCCATATTTTTATTCATTAACTCTCAGATCTCATAATCATCTCCCTATCACTAGGCCCTGGGCTCTGTCATAATTGGTACTATAATGTTAAAAAACGGTCACCTGGAGCTTACAGTCCGGCGGCGCTTGCGCGGACCTGCCGCAGGGTCAGCACGGCCGCGCATGCCCTCTTCCGTGCGCTCCACTCAGCCGGAGATGACTGAGCAGCGCGTGTTCCTCCACAGAAGAGCTCCTGCTCCACCAAGGCTGCGCTGCTCGGGCTGGGCAGGTAGGCCAGGTCGAGGTGTATGCGGGAGCGGGGCGGGACCGCAGACCCACCTGGCTGGCCACAGGCAGACCTGGGTGGGCCTCGAATGGCCGTCTTGGGGCTTGAGGAGTTTCTGAACAGGGGCGCCCGAACTCCCCAGTCACCGCGCTCACTCCGGGCGCTCAGAGGCTGACTGGGCCGGCCTCACGGGCAGCCCTAGGTTTCGGCAGCCGTCTTCGCAGTGGCTGGAGGTGCCGCAGTGCGGGGGTTGAGGCGGGCCTGGGACTTCTGGGTACCGCCGCCGCCTTGTGTAAGCCAGGCCTGCGGGTTGGGTGGTGAGATTGGCAACATTTCGGGGTCAACTGCACTCGTGCTGGGTGGGGAGGGCAGCGGGAGAGTCGGGTGGGACTTGAGGAGGTCGTCAGCGGGTCGCGGCGAGGGGTCCCGGAGCCCTCCGTGTACTCCGCCGAGTCCACAGTGCCGAGGGCGGCAGGCAGCAGGGATCTGAGTCAGACAAGGTGGTCTGGCTGACGGATGTGGGCGTCGTCTCCTGGGTCCCCGGAGCACAGGCCCGCTGCTGGGACCTGGCGCAGCCATCTTTGGAGCTGCCGAGAGACGCAGGTGTTGGCGCTGTGGGCGCGGCCACGGGGTGCTCTGGGCACGCTGTGTGCGCCGTGCGCAGTGCGCATTGGCCGCGCGGCGGGAGGCTTAGCGGGGCCTCACAGGTGGTGGTGGCACGTGGTAGCAGCGACTGCTGCAAAGAGGCGGACCAGGACTCGTCCACCTCCTGGGAGTGTAGGGAGCCCACTTCCGTGGGCAGAAAGGGCGTGTTCACTGTAGGATACAATACAGTTGAGGTCTTACTCAGTATTAGGCACTGTGCCTGTAGTATTACTTCTTGTCCGTCTCCTCACCTCGTAGGCATCCGTTCCAGACCAGGTATTTCTCATTAGTACGTCTCTGACCAGACCAAGATATTTCCTTGTATTTAAATAATCAGTTTTACTTTTCATCATGAATATCCAGAGGAAGCAATTCTTTTTTTTTCCAGTAGGAAATGGGCTATGGTTAACACCTGAGTAAAGCAGCGGATACTTATATTACCTCAGGAAAATATTGGCCTGGAATGTTCGATTTCAAGGTTCTCTAAGGAGAGCAGGTTGATTTTGATGCATGTTGGAATCATTGTGGGGTGAAGTTTTACATTTACATCCTAAAATGTGTCATCTTTAGAATTCTAATTTATTTAAAGTTGTGAAGAATTGAAGTTCATGGTGTGCTATTACAGTCCTGACAAAATCAACTGAGATTTTTTGGTAGTAACAGTAATTACAAAGACAACACTGGCCTTTAGAAAGAGTGTAAGGCCTCTCTCCAGTCCTTCTCTTACTTCATTCCACAGGAGAAGTAATTTCTGGTGCAGATTTTAAGACATTTTATTGGCTCACAGTCCTAGTGGGTAGAACTTGCACAGGTGGAATTTCTGCCCACCTGGGTATTTTCTTCTCTTCTTACTGCTCTTCATTACATTATATTAAAGTTATGAGAGTGCTGGAGCCCTCGCATGTCAGCTGCCCTCTGATCTCAGTCTCCTTTCTGACTTTCCAGGTCTTCCTTCCTCTCTGGTGGATGAAAGTATACTGGGGATGTATACTTTAGACATACCTTAATAAACAAGGATTGGAAAAATATAAAGGTTGTTTTGTTGTTGCTATTGTTGTGTACATATAGTTGAAATATAGTCAGTTTACAAATAATTTCCAGTGCACAGCATAATGCTTTAGTCATGCATGAACATACATATATTCATTTTCAAAGTCTTTTTCACCATAAGTTACTATAAGATTGAATATAGTTCCCTGTGCTGTACAGTATGAACTTGTTGTTTATCTATTTTATATATATTAGTTAGTATCTGCAAATCTTGAACTCCCAATTTATCCCTTCTCACCCCCTTCCTCTCCCCTTTCCCCTCCCCCTTGCAACCATGTTTGCTTTCTATGTCTGTGAGTCTGTTTCTGTTTTGTAAATAAGTTCGTTTCTCTCTCTTTTTTTTTTTTTAGAGTCCACATATAAGTGATAGCATATGGTATTTTTCTTTCTCTTTCTGGCTTACTTCACTTAGAATGACAATCTCCAGGTCCATCCATGTTGCTGCAAATGGCATTATTTTATTATTTTTTATATCTGAGTAGTATACCATTTTATAAATATACCACAACTTCTTTATCCAGTCATCTGTCGATTCCTGGACCTGTCATAGTTATGGAATCAGAATATCTGAGGGTAGACAGAGGTTGCCCTATCTAGGATATTGTATATGCTAAAGATTTTGTTTCATGGGTTTAGTCTCACAGTACTTCTCATTCCTGGCTTCATATTAGAATTACCTGTGAATTGAAAGGTATTGATAGTGGGGTAATATTCCAGAAAAATTAAATCAGCATTTAACATGAATTTCCCAAGTGGTTCTACTATGCAGATACGGTTGAAATTCGTGGATTAGGAAAGCAGTATTGCCTAAATAGTGAACTCTTACTTTAAATTTGCTTTCTTTCTGACCTTATGGTATATGGTTTAATCAGTTATATTGCTGTAGAATCAGTTCAGTAAGCATTTCCAACAAGAAGAAGATGAGACGCATTTAGAATCAATAATAACACAACTACAATATTTGTGTTGAGCTATTATCCTGTGAAACTTTGTTTTATATAAATAGTAAAAATTAAAATATGGTCATATTAAAGTCAAGTTAGATAAATGTTTATACTAAAAAAAGAAACAGATTTTTAAATATATTACACCAAAGATTTCCCCCTGAGCTTTGAAAGATAATGATTAAAGTATCACTTAAATTGAAAAGAAAAATTCTTTCCATTCATCTTATCCATCTTGCAAGTGATGGAAATGTGATCCGTAAAGTCCTGGTTGTTACTGCAGGTGATGCTGAGTGTTTTCTTATCACCCTTATATTGCCAAGACATAATCAGTGGTCGTATTAATATTCTAAGTTTGTGTATCGGGTGATCTCTTAAATGACTTCCTGGGGTTCTTAAGTATGGTGCAGCATTTCTTAATGGATTCAAGCTTCAGTCATTTCACAAACACACACACACACAGAGTATGCTGAAGGATGTATATTTATCTGTACAGTTACTGAATTGTCATGAATTTTAAGTCTGTGGTGATGATAATTTCTTTGAACGTGAGCATTCGTTTCATTGATGTGCTGTAGCTTTTTGGTTTTGAAAACAATAATGATAATTTAGACAATTTAGATAACTTAGAGGAAAAAAGCAATATTGGTTTCTGTAATACAAATTTTGGATCAAATCGTCAAAACCAAATCTCAAATTATAGCACATAGAATTTATTTTCTTCTTCATTGCACAGCTCAATTTCTTAAGAATGTTTTCTGTAAAGGGAAGTAAAATGTATAAGCGTCAGTCTGTTACCATTCTGACTTCGTTGATAACGATAATCATGAAGATGTTAAATTGTTTTATTTTACTGTTAGTTATTTTATTGCCATTAATCTATTAAATGCTTAAACAGGTTAGGATATAAATCAATGGATGGATATGGTTCTTAAAGCTGAGATGCTAAGCTTAATCAAAATTATGTGGGTTGAAATGATTCTAAATGTAGTAAGGAATGGTTTGCATAATACAGAGAATGTTACAAACTGCTATAAAAATGGTACTTAAAATATACAAAACATTTTGACAACTAAATAATATTTTAGGCTTATAAGAGGCACTCATCTATAAATAAGGCAGAACTGAGAAATGAGGTTGGTTTAATGAGTACCTGTGGATAAATTTTGAGGCTTTAAATCTAAAAAATGAAGAGATTTTTGTTCTGATTTCAATTCCCATTTTCACAAATCTAGCCCAGTTCTGAATTGCTTTGATTCAATATCTGCAGTTATCTCCAAATGTCCTTGAAATTCATCATCATTTCTTTTAATCCAGGGACATATTATTATCAAACTAAAGAACTTCTGTGATATTTCTCCACACAAAATCTTAAATCTGCTCAATATTTAATTTTGTTATTTGTATAATATGAAATACTTTGAGTACCATTAAAGACCCTCCAAACTCCCTCTGTCTCCTAACCATTAACTCTCACATTCTCTCTCTTAGCCATGTTAAGAATATACTTTCTCATGCCTGATGATTTGCCTCTGGTTGTGGTATAACTCATCCTCCACCCCTGACTTACATTATGTCGTGCATCTGCCTGAAATTTTTTACTTTTCCTAACTGGTCTGTGGATATCTTACCCCACTGTACACATTGCATTCCATTCCAGTTCCATTCTTAGGATGGAATTAGAAATTTTTGATGCAATTTATGAGGTCTTCAGTAATCGGATTTCTTTCCACCTCTCCAGATTAATCTCTCACCTTTTCCCTTGTTCTTGACATGCTTGGGCTCTTTGAATTCCAGGGATAGACCATAGCTACTCTCCAGGCCTTCTGACAGACGGTCTCTGCGCACCTAGTACTATATCCTTGTGGGTTTTATTCTCCAGTTCTCTAGGTAGGAAATAAATTCAGAGATTATGTAGTTAGTGCTCTTAAAAAAGAAAAAAAAAGAACAAAAACGATAAGATTTCAAAACAAACCCCAAGTCTTTCTATATCACACAACCTTTGATTTTAATTTTGGCCACCTAACTAACCACCATACTTTTCTTCAGTGGCACCACATCAGTAAGTTTAATTTTATGTATATTGGGATAAAATCAAATGCTCCTCAAAACAGATCTTAGGCTTAAACGTAAAATGTGAAACTATAAAACTTCTAGAAAAAAACATAAGAGAAATATCTTTGTGATCATGAATTATGCAGAAATTTCTTAGATATGATTTCAAAGGCATGATCCATAAAAATACTAAATTGGTAAGTTGGACTTAGTCAAAATTAAAACTTTTGTTTCAAAAGACACTAGTAAGAGAAAGAAAATAGAAGACCAGATTAAGAGAAACTGTTTGCAAATTGCATATCTGAATACATAGGAAATATATTTAGAATATATTAAAAATACTTTCAAAATTCAATTATGAAAAAAAGAAAAAGTTGGGCAAATTTTTGGACATTTTTACAAACAAAATATATTCCTGACAATATGTGCATGAAAAGAAGCTCAACATCATTAGTCATTAGGGAGATAACAAATTAAAACCACAGCGAAATAGTACTACTACCTATCAGAATGGATAAATTAAAAAGACTGAGGATACTAAGTTTTGGTGAGTATATGGAGAAACTGGAACTCTTATGCTCTGGAATATAAAATGGTTGAAATGTAAAATGGTATGTCTACTTGGGAATCAATTTAGCAGTTTCTTAGAAAATTAAACATGCTTATTGTATGATCCAGCCATTCACTCTTAGGTATTTACCCAAGAGAAATGAAAGCATACATGTATTACATGACTGTTCATAGCAGCTTTACTTTAATAGCCCCAAGCTGAAAACAATTCAAATGTCCAACATCAGATGAATGGTTAAACAGTGGTGTATCTAAATAATCGAATACTACTCAATAATAAAAAAAGAATGGACTATTTAACATGCTTCAACATAGGTGAATCTTAATTATGTTGAGTTAAAGAAGACAGAGCAAAAGAGAGTACATATTTTATGATTCCATTTATATAAAGTTCTAGGAAATGCAAACTAGTGTATAATAACTGAAAACAGATCAGTGGTTGCCAGTGAATGAGGGTATGTAGTTCAGAGGGAGAAATTACAAAAGGACATGTGGAAGCTTGATAGTGATGGATATGCTCATTATTTTGATTGTCCTGATGATTTGACAGATGTATACCTATGTTAAAACTTACCAAATTGTATGTGAAAAGGTACAACTTATTATATGTGAGTTATATATCAATGAAGCAGCTTTACCGAGGAAAAAAAAATAGGCAAAGCTTTCCTTGAGCTACTTCTCTAGCTTTCCTGAGTTGATGAGTGGTACACAGAAGATTGGTGCACAGTCAAGAATTAGAATCACAAACCAGGGAATTTGAAGATGTGTTTTCTAGCGACTTGAGAATAGGTCTGGGTTCCTGAGGTATAGACTTGGGAATTCTCAAAACCTTAAAAGTTATCAGTTTACAATTCAGGTCCATGATCTAACTATGTGTTTCTTGCATTCAGTCTCCCTGTTTTGTGCCACTGGTAATTCAGTGACGTGGCTTTGTTCCCTATTGTTTAGATTACTTAATTGATTTTAGTAACTCTGAAAATGGCCTTCATATCATAACTTTAAATAATTTTTAGTGGATCATACATACTAAGCATGTTTTTAAAAATGTCTTATTTACATTTATCTTCAGTATATAACCTAATGCAATTCTCATCCTAACCTTTGATGACATTTAATGTGATTCTAATATTTTTGAAGCTTGGAAAGCCTCTCTATGTGGTGAGCAATTAAATGTAGGACCAATGATTTTAGTAAATGGACTAAAAAATATGAAAACCACATAACCCAAGTAGTTATATAATAACAAATTTTCTGAACATATTTTTTCAGGCTATATTCAGTCCCAAGAACATGGAATCAGCAGTTTTTCATGGATTATTTTTTCATGGCTTAATATTCTGGTCCTTGTATGACTGAACTTGGAGTGCATTGAAACTTGCACTGCTGTAAAATTTCCTTTCTTTGCTCTTTAATGAGTATTGTTTTTGATTAGTATGATGTTCTTTAATCTGTTTCATGTCAGGAAGATTATTGTTACTGATGTTGGAAAAAAATCCAAATAATTGCATTTTTAGACATGTAGAACAAAATTAATTAGTATTTTTGACAAAAATAGTATTAGATATGTTTCCCATTGAACATGAAATCAACTGTCGTTATAGCATTGCTCATATAGGCAGTATTAGGTATTTTTTTTTCTTAGGAATCAATAATGAGATTGTTTTCCAACTTTTAATAATTTGGTGGGGCAGTTCTTAATAGGCTATAATGATTAGTGCCTTTTCTAAGAGTATGATAGATTTCTAAGCAGTAGGTTGTTTATATCTGAATATTTGAGGCTTACTTAAGTTCACATATAAGGTTAAAACATGGTTTTATTTTATGGTCTACTTTGTGCTCACTTATACTACTTGAAGCCTGGACTAGTAGTTTGTAAGAAGTAAACAAATAAACCATTTTTCCAGATATTCATATTTTGAGTATGGCTACTTATGTGTACAAATTGGTATCATTTTCACTATCACATTGTGTTTTTCAAACATACCTATTTTGTATAAAGACTAGCTTGCCAGTGTTACTCTCAGTTTTGTTTGTTTGTTTGATCATATCTACCACTTTCTCTCCATTCTTCTCTTCAGTTGAGGTGTGGGAATTAAATTACCTTTCTGTGGGATAAATGCTATAACCAATCAGGTAAGACATTCCAGAATTTCTCCAACAAAATCTTTGAATCCTAGGTAGAATCATATTTCAGTACCATTTTGAAGTTCCAATTTAAGGACTTTATCTGTCTCTTGAAGCTTGAAATGTTTCTCAATTTTTAATCTCATTAAATATAATTAAAAATTTTAATCATTGTTTACAAGTTTTTTAAACTTGCTCTTCCAGCCTTCTCTAGTTATATTCTATAGAGCCTATAAAGTAAACATAATATAAGCAACACATACACCTATAATCTAAAACAGTTTGAGTCCAATCAGCAGACAGAAATCACATAGTCATTTTAACAGAGAAAGTTTAATATAAAGAATTGTTAAGCTAAGAAAGGAGAGTAAATATGAAGGTATAAAGAGAACCCTGAAAGGTAACACTAGAGCTGAGGGAGAGTATTCAAGGAGGGATAACCTTGAAATGGTGACCCTACTCCAAAGCTGAGTTTTAGACTCCCCTGGAGAAAGTATGATTTCAACCCACTGGATGACAAGAAGTTTCCTGGATCAGAGATGCTCCATAGTCACTGAGCAGCAAGAAACAGTCCTTGGAAGTGTGGTGAAGTCCTGGCTGGTAATGCTCAGAGAAAGTTGAGGCACTCTGGGTGTGAGACCTGGAACAAGCAATGTCTGTCTGAAGGGAAGGTGATCACTGGGCCTGAGGTGGGGCTGTGAGTTTGCAGAGGGACTGTGTGCTCTGGATATCTGGCTAACGCAAAGTATCACCAGATGTCCTCAAACACCCACACTGCTGATGCCTGTGCAGCAAGAGCAAGATAAAAAGCTCAGCAGTCAGAATCATGAAGAGGAGTCCCCTTCATCCTGCAGTATTCCTCTAACACCCTCAACTGACAAATAGGTGTATCCAAAGGTGTATTCAAAATTATATATCAAAATATTTATCATTTCAACAATTAATATGAAATTATTAATGAGCTTTTTACATTATTTTAGTACTAAGTATTCAAAATCTAGTGTATATTTTACACTTATAGGCATCTCAAGACATTAAGCTTTATTAGATACACTAGATCCACATTTAAATTTCATAAACTTTACAGTTGAAAAAGAAGATTCAAATACTCAGGTTGTTCCAAATATACTTAAAAGTTTTCCAAAAACGTAATTGAGAACCCCAAATCATTTTCCTTTAACATTCACATTCAATTTGTGAAACTTGTCTGTTTTAGAGGAATTGATAGTAATTTAAAGCAAACACGTATCAGTTTCAACCTGTATTTAAGTTAAGTAAATTCACTCTTGTGATAACTCAGTGTTATTAATATTGAATTCAAAAGGGTATTACAAAATTGAAAAAAACTCTGAATTTATAAATATCAACAAAGTGTTCTTCAAATTTTCTTATAGATTCGCAGCCGATTTACATAATGCCATCAAAAACAATTAAAATTTTCTGCACCTGTAGACCCATGTTAGAAAAATGTATAAAATCTTTATTAATGATTGTATTATGAAGTTTCAATTTTAACATAGTTTCTTATACCTATCTAGCCTTGTTAGAAGTAAACTTTTCCTTTCCTTGGCGATTCACTTTAATTCATTCATACGCAGTGTGATATGGACTATAATATGATAAACAAGAAACCCACTAGGTTTTGAAGGAAACTATACTAACTTGAATTTAAGGAACAGAGTCGTTTTATAATGAAAGGAGGTCTCTGGGTCTTCAAGCTTCTGCATGCATGAATCAGACAGAGTTCTTCAGGTTTAAACATAAGCCAGAAAGCAGAGCCAACGGTCATGGTAAATCACTCTCAGGCAAGTGGTCTGGCTTTAATCAAGGAATTTAAATATTTGTTTAGCTGTCTTTCAGAAATGTAATAGATCTTTGATTGCCATGAGCCTTCCTATCCCCTTCCTCCCTTTTTTCCTCATTTTTTTTCTATTGTGGTAAAATACATGTAAGATAAAATTTACCATCTTAACCATTTAAAGTGTACAATTCAGTGGTATTAAATGTATTCATATTGTTGTACAATCATCACCAACAAACGTCTCTAGAACTCTTTTCATCTTGCAAAACAGGAGCTCTGTTATAACCATTAAACAATAACTCCTCATTCCTTCCCTCCCCGAAACTTGTAGTAACCACCATTCTACTTTGTGTCTCTATGATTTTCACTATTCTGAATAGTTCATTTAAGTGGAATCATACAGCATTTGTCTTTTGTGACTGGCTTATTTCACTTCACTTAATGTTCTCAAGGCTCATCCATGTTTTAGCATATGTCAGAATTTCCTTCCCATTTAAGGCTGTATAATATCCCATTGTATGTATATACCATATTTTATTTATCCATTCATCCACCAATGAATAATTGGATTGCTTCCTTGTTTAAGCTATTGATAATGCTGCTATGAACATGGGTATACTGGTATTGCCTCAAGACCTTTTTTTTTTTTCAATTTTTTTTTTGCCTATATACCTAGACGTAGAATTGCTGGATCAGATGGTAATTCTGTTTTTAGTTTTTTGAGAAATCACCATATGTTTTTACACAGCAGCTATATCATTTTATATTCCCATCAACAGCATATAGGGGTTCCAATTTCTTGACATCAATAACACTTGTTATTTTCTGTTTTTATTTATAGTAGCCATCCTAACATATATGAGTTGATATCTCGTAGTTTTGATTTGTTTTTCCCTAATGGTTAGTGATGTTGAGCATCTTTTCATGTGTTTATTTGCCATTTGTGTGTGTGTATATATATA
This sequence comes from Camelus ferus, assembly GCF_009834535.1. Taxonomy (NCBI): domain Eukaryota; kingdom Metazoa; phylum Chordata; class Mammalia; order Artiodactyla; family Camelidae; genus Camelus; species Camelus ferus. Next base: position 49,335,590 of record NC_045702.1, on the reverse strand, counting down.
TATATATATACACATACATATACATATATATATTAGCAAAATGTTTCTTCCTTTGCCTGTTTTCGAATTGGGTTGTTTTCTATTGTTCTTGACTTTTAAGCGTTCTCTACACATTCTAGATGTCAATCAATTACCAGATATATGGTTTGCAAATATTTTATCCCATTCTGTGAATTTCCTTTTTAATTTGCTCATAGTGTCTGTTGATGTATACAATCTTTAAATTTTCATGAAGTCTAGTTTGTCTGTTTTTTTTTTCTTTTGTTGTCTGTGCCTTTGGTGTCAAATCCAAGAAATAATCGTCAAATCCAATGCCATGAAGCTTTTCCCCTATGTTTTCTTCTAAGAGTATTGTAGGTCTAGGGCTTGCAGTAATGGGGATGTTACTGAGTCCAAACTCATTCTGCTTGCTGCATGACAAGCCATTAAATCAAGAGATGCAGTGCTGGAGCAAGGAATGATGACTGTATTTGGAAAGCTAGCTGACTAACAAGATGGCCTACTAATGTCCTAGAGAACCATCTTATCCAAGTCAGAATTCAGGCTCCTTTTATACTAAAAAGGGGAGAGGGTGTGGCTGGTTGTTGCAAACTTCTTGGTGTTGGAATGCTTTGTTCTTGCAGCTGTTCACGTATGTTAGGTCATGATGTTCCTGTAAACGTCCAACAAGACAAATATTTTTCTCTCTTCTGCAGCTTTTGATCTCTATATGAATGGAAAAGTGTTATACCCTCAGGTCGGAGCCTTAAGAATGGGCTATTCTGCATATTTCAAGCTCTAGGCAACATTCTTTTATAGGAGGTTCAGAACCAGTATGACTAAGCCCAGGAAACAGGGTTAGAGCTAAAGGGACAGATCTCATACAGAGTCAGATTTGTTCTTCCCTATTACAGGGAGAGATACAATAAAAACGACTACCTGCCTCTTTACATCTCTTTGATTAGAAGCAGCAATCAGTGATCAGGGCACCGATCCCCAGTGTTTGGAGGAAAAGGTCCTTTTTACCCACTGTGGGTCCTGCAAACTGCAAGCTCCTCCTGGAAAGCATGCAGGGCTGCCTGCTGGGAGTAGGAAAGGGTAGTGCTATTGTGCTAAGAGCTGAAATGATCAAAATTAACCATAATTTACCATCCAGCCCTTCTCCTGGGAGTTACAAGCTGTCAGTAAACTCTGGAGTTCCAGAATAGTTACATCAGACAGATTTCTACTAGTGTAATTGCTGTCTAGATGGGGAGACAGATTTCTGGTGCTTCCTACCCCATCATCTTCCCACAATCCTCTCCAAGTTAATGTCTTTTTGATTAGTCTCGTGAAGTGATTTTTTGGACATAGGCCAACATTTAAAATATACTTTAAAGAGCCCATTAACTTAAGCTGGAAACGTGTGACTAAATCATGGAAGATTAGCAGGCCTTTTAATTCCCTATTAAACGTATTATTCTAATATAACTAATTTTTATGTACAGTGATGTTCTAATAGTTTTATTTGCCCAATATAGCATTTAACTAATAACTAGTTTATTTATCCATCTCTAGAATGGAATCTGTAATATCTAGTCATGCATACTTTTATAATTGATGGCAGTAATTGGATCATATTTTGTTTTATTTCAGGAAGAGGGCAGAGTCAAACATAACTTCTCAGTTTATGACAAATCATTGTCATTGATCTGTGCAAAGCTTCTCTATTTATTTGTTTATTTTAAAATATATCTCATTTTACCTGAAATTTTCCATTCATATCCTCATCCTTATGGACAACCTTGAAGTGTGTTTGAGGTGTATCCTTCTATTTGTATTTATTTTTGTATTAATAAATTTTATATTAATATTTATATTGTGTAGATTTTTAGTTTTCATAAATTTTGTTATATAGATTTAATTTTGTTTCTTATTTTTTCTATTCAACATTTTTATAAAGATCTATGTTGTTCTTTTAAAATCTATTCAGTATTTTCCCTATTGCCACATAATAGTTTATAGTGTGCATTTACACACTTTATCTGTCTCCTTTCCCAGTGGTAGACTCAGAGATCTCCTATTTCTTATCATCACAAACAATCCTCATTCAGCTTCCCTTGTGGACTGGGTCATAAATTTTATTCAGCATTAAACAGCACTGTTAATGCTACATTTGAGATAGCCCACATTCATATGTGTAACTTTAAAGACTCGTATCCTTTGTTTCTCCCTGGGAATTTAAATTAAAGGCCAAAGGAAGAAAGCTTTTAATACCAAATTAAGGGGCCACTGATTTTTCCCACAGACTTACTAATGAAGTGAATCAAACTATTATGGTGTGGTCTAAATTTTGTGTGAATATTGAGTATTGTTTAAATGGTCATTAAAAAATACTTAAGGAAAGAAAAATTCTCCCATGGAAGTGTATGAAGATCGTTGTTATCATTATAAAGTCATTTGAAAGAAGCATAATTTTTTGTTATGTAGTCTATTATAACTTCTTATTTTAAAAAATAATTTTAAGTACTTTGAAAGAATTGCCATTTTATTCCCTATAATCTTAAATCTTGGTATCTTTGCCAGTTCATCTAGGCTGAGTTGAATTTATGATCCATAAATAACACCGTCCATCAGGTATTCAGACTAGTGGCTAAAATGAAAAAGTACACTTAGACCACTAGTCACCATTATATACTAGTTGTAGGCTAATTAAAACTTTAATTTCTAATGGAAAATAAATTACTTTCTTCCTATGAACAGTGATTAGACATAGTGAATTTCATTACTTTTTTACTTCTCTTTTAGAAATTTAGAAAGTGAATTTTTTTTTCAAAATAAAATTTGAGGTTTAGGCTTTATTTCAGGCCAAGAGCTTAGTGTGATAGATTAAAGTTGGTCACGGATTATTTGATCTTTCTCCCACTGAGAGGTAAAGTCTCTTCCCTCCTTCCGTGACTTCTTTGATTAATAGAATATGACAATGTGGCCTTGTGTCTGTTTCTAAGCCCTGCTTTTAAGAAACTGGCAGTTTCCATTTATAACTTCTTGAAATACTCATTCTGGGGGCAGCCATCTTCCATGTAAGAAGACGACTGATTGTACTTGGTGAACTACACTAAGAAGAAGCCCAGGTGACCACACAGAGAGTTAGATAAATGTCTAGCTAGCTCCTGGCTATTCCAAACAGGTTAGCAAAGGCATGAGCTGTGTGGATGAGGAAGGCTTTAGATGACCCTAGCCCTGGCCACTCTTGGTTTGTAATCCAGTGAGAGACCCCAAACACGAACCACTTCAGCTGAACTCTGTCAGCCCACAGAACAATGAAATAAATGTTTTAGGCCATTCACTTTTTGAAGTGATTGAGATACAGCAATAGGCAACAGGAACATTTGATCTCCAAATTGTTCAGGCTAATAAGATGTTATGGTAATTGTGCAAAAATAAAATGTGTCAATGAGGTCATGTGTGCTCTCTTTTTACTAAAATAATTTATTTCTTTCTATGATAACTAGGACAAAGAGCAGGAGATAGTGAGTGGTTTCTGAATGTTTAAGGATTGGACTAAGCTTGAAACATTATTGCAGTGATCTGTTAATCAAAGAAGACAAATGTGTTAGCATTGCAGATAAATTTGATGAGCCTGAAAATGATTCAGTTCTTATAATATTGAAGAGTGTATTTCTGAGAAATTCTTTCATCACCTCACAGGAAACATTCAGCATTTTTCTGTGGGACTCTATAGATTTGTAAAGTTTTTATTTTGTAAGATGAATCTTTATTCCTTTCTCCATCTGGGACTGTGTGTGTGTTATCAGAGTATGTGAAATTTTAACATTACCTATCCGTATACTTTCAGAATTTGTGTCTTTGCGTCTTGGATTTGTGCTTATCAAACCTATGATCTACCTAGATCACTGATGCTCAGTATCTTAAGATCTGCAAAATAAGATAATGACTGTAACCAGTTTATAATTCTTTATTGTGAAGAACAAATGAGAGACTTCATGAAAAACTTAGGGGAGTCCCTGACAGATAAGAGATGTTCAATGAAGTTTATTATTATTATTAATATTACAATTATCATCACCATGTAACTAATAATACTAGAAATAAAAGCTAGCAGGAAGAGAGACGGTTTAAAAAGAGATTAAGTCCATGGTTTCTCCATTTTCAAGTAAAAAGTCCAAGGGAATCACAGTCCTTCCCCACTGGGATTTGCAATTATCCTAAAGATATAAAAATTGTTTTCTTGAGTTAAGTATTCAATATTTGGATACCAATGTAAAATTCTTCCTATGACTTTCTTTCATTTTAAATAGATTAAGTCTACATTCTGAAAGACTGTATGCCTTGCAGTCTGGACCAGGGAGTAGAGGACTCTCCAAGTCTTCAGGGGTGCTCAGATGATACTTAAAATAATTCCTTGCCTAAGGTCGAACTGAGTAATAAACAATGCAGGTTGAGCAGAGTTGACATTCCCTTCCTGGGGTAGTGGAGATGGGGAGAGATACACAATTCTTCATGATCTGGAGATAGATTTTACATCTTACACATTAGCTCTCCCCATTGCTTGCTGTGGAGTTCTCATTTTCTGTGTATGGGTACATCTACTTGCTGTATTTTATCTTTTCTGGGAAGTCTCACATCTCTACCTCCTGCCAGGATCAATCACCTCTTCCCTCTTCTCTGACTAATACCTAATGTTTGTTTTTCTACTCTCAGAGTGGAAATCACTCTGGAAAGTCTACTCAGATGCACCAAAACAGTCATATATTTCCTTCCTTAATGTTTCTGTGGCTACCTGAATTTTGCTTAATCTAACACCTGTTCCACTATACTGAAAAATTTAGTGTATTTGTCTTCTTTTCCAATAGATTGTAAGTTCCTTGAAGGAATGAACTGCTTTGTTTCTGCTGGTGTGTACATTGCTTGGCATTCAGAAAGTACTCAGTAAACATTTGTTGAATTAATGAATGAAGAGATGCTGAAGTCAGAGAGTCAATTCCATTGAGGATTGTCCAGAAGGAAAAGAGCACACTGCCATGGAAACTATGACTGTGGTTTCAGCTCTTCCTTGTCCAGCTGTCTTTTGGAGCTAGTTGAGTTTTATAACTTTTATTTTCTTCTTCCCATTTACTTAAGCCTTTGTGTTTCCATATCCCTCTAGTTTATATCACATTTTATATATGTGCCTAGGCTACCTCTTTCTTAAGTAAAACATTGACCTGTTTTTATTTTTTAACCCAAAAGACTGAATGTATTTTTTCAGTAATGGTGGTGATTTCCATTGCAAACATGGATGTTTCCTTAACACACATTAAGACCGTGTCACACTCTATAGTATTCCAAAGAGGAAGGTGAACTGTTTTCAAAGGTAATAAATAGCTTTAACAACAAAGGATGTAAACACCTCATGAAACAAAAAGTCTCTAGTCATATGAATGACTTGTGGCTAAATATTTCAACAGGATCAACCTTTGTTTCTTTGATCTCTAGGTTTTTACTTTTGAATGTCCACACCTGGCATCTGCAGTAAAATACACAGCATCTGGGTTACAGAATGCAAATAACATCCATTCAGGCAAACCTTCAAGAATAGCTGCTTTGGTATCTGCCTCATGCATTAGAAATAAATTGATTTGGACTGCGGTAGGCGCTTTATATGATTTGGGGGTCAACTTAAACATTTTTGGGGACGGATCTATTATGTTTCCCTTTTTGGTACTGAATAGGATCTTTTACTATTCTCAATATCATTTTAATATTAAACAATACTAATCTAGCATATTTAGTAAGAATAGTTTTGCTTAAGTTTCTGTGCACCTTTCTGCTTTAAACAGATTTCTAAAACTCAGGAGATAATCATTCATTAGCAAGATACTTAAACATTCTCGTTACATTATTTATTGTCTGCAAGTTTAAGGTACCTTGGAAAAATGTGAAAAATTGAAACAAGCCAACAGATTTTTTTCTTCCCAATTGTATACAATTATGACATTTTTCCCCCAAAACTTTTATGGAAGTAGGGTTAGAAAAGTGCAGGGACTGGCAAAAAACAGAGGAAGACAAATACTAATTGTTGTGTATAATTGAATAATATGCCTTAAAGGCAAAATGTTTCTGGGGCAGGTTTTATGTCAAATAGACAACATTGTGACTTAGTGCTCCAAGAAAACTTGTAGATCATGTTTTCCTTAAATGGATTGTTAAACTTGCTTTTATATGTAATAAAAGTGATTCTAGGCTACTCAGCAATTTATAGCAAGAACTTTAAAGTTTTTTACTGAAAGCTATTTGGTTATTATGCATTTACATGTGATTGATACAATTGGGCTATGAATTTTTATTTCTCTTCTAACCTGGCTATTGTTTAAAGAAGGTATGCTGAGAAAATATTATATTCAAGTGAATAAAATTATGTACAATTGAAATCTATTCATTCAGACAATGCTTTTGGTCTTGTTAACTTTCCCCCATCCCTATTCATCTAAATATCCAGATGTTTGATGTTACATGTGATTGTATGAAAGCTCTGATCTGAAATCCTGTGGCTTACTGGATTACCCTTTACCCACATGGTTTAAATTAATAATAAAAAAATGAACCAGGGCAATTTTGCAACAAAAGAACAAGACTTTATTGTATAACAGAATTGCAGATGTGGAAAGGTGCTCATAATAAAGACAGAATATTTCTGTTTCATAGAGCATCTGGAATGCTACAGGATCTCTAAGTTATCAGGAGCTAATGTTAGACAGCCTTGGTTTGTGATTAATTTAATATTCAAAAAAACTTTTTTTAAAGCCTTGTGCCATTCATCATCATAATGTCATTTTTGCAATCCGAAAATGATTTACAAAGTCAACTCTCCCCCCTAATTTCTAAAACAATATTAAGACATCAAAAAGTTTCAGATACAAACTTCAAAGGGCAGCCAAATCAGAGATTTCTGGCTAAGACAGTTTAGATCATTTAATATCCTCTGGTCTTCCTAGGATTAAATTACAGCCTATAGAATTCTTGGAATCTGGCTAAGGAAGTATTATATAATATAGCATGGCAGTTTTGGGGAGGCTGGCAAAGGACTCCACAGAAAAGGAGATGCCATCTCTCCAATTTATCAACCTTTCAGCGAGTGCTTGTGAAATATCAGAGGTATGAGAAGTTACCCCAGTGTGAATAACAAGCTCCTGTAACTGGAGAAATGTTTGTGTGTAAGCTCAGGATGACATTCATTTGGGGACACATACTTTCTTCTTTGTAGTCATCACATTGCAGTGAAGCTTAGATCCAAGGAGTGAAGTTATGGCTCATGAATGAATATCTGAGGCAGGAGCTCATTCTGGCACGGCCACAAAGGCAATGCTTGCAGTTACTGTGGTTTTCTAGGGACAACAGTGAGCGCTGGTTGCTTGTGTGGTGCTGTGACGTGGCATGCAAGAGAATCACAGCACACATCATTTTGGCTGCGGGAACAATCCCCTAAGTAACCACTGGGTCTCTCTGAGGACATTTAGTATTTTCTAAAAGGAACACATTCAGCTTGAAGTTGAGCTGGTAAAATAAAAGGTCTGTGAAACAAATGTTGGTCCTCTAACTAAACCAAAATATAATTGATTGTTACAGGAAATAACCTGTGACAAAGGACTTTCCACCCTAAACACATTCCTCCAGAAAAGTGAGTGTGTTACAACTTGTGATGTGCAGAAAAGGAAATTCAGTACTTAGGATAATACATATATTATCAATGATATTTTGGTGACCTCAGTCAACACTTTTGCTCTGATAATCAGGTTTGTTTCTGTGCCTTAGGTGGCAACAAATTAAATAAACAAAATGCACTGAAGTTTTCATGATTTAGAGAGGTAAACTAACAATGAGAAAAGATAGAAATTATAGGAAAAATTAACAGAAAAATTACTCTTCACAATTTTGAATTGATTTAAAATTTAAATATATTATTCATAACTTCAGTGTTTTGTGTATGTGCATAAGAGCATCAATATCCTTAAGCCACAAGAGCATGATTTAAAGTGATTAAAGTGTGAGATCTGCTTAAACATTCAATGCATCTAAACCATGGTCTTAGGAAACCAGAGTTCACTTTGTAGATATATTTCAATTTGGCATAACTAAATAGATCCAAACCCTTATTAGTTCAAGCTGCATTTTATACTGTTCCCAACATGTGTTGATCCTCCTCGTTTATTTTATTTGCACTTCACTATTAGATATACATTCCATCAGAATCTGGCTACTCTTTATTGCTTTTTAAAGGTTGAGAATATAACTTTCTATTTGATTTAGCATAAAGTCTTGCACAAATTGCTCCATGTCATATTTTTCAGTTCATTTTCTCCCTTGCATTCTCCCATGCAGTTATTTACAATTTCTTTGTGTATGAAATGTCTAAAATAAAGGAAACCATAACAGCATATTCAAAATTGCAATAGGCATGAACATTATGTCAGCATTCCTTTTCACATTCTTTCCATAATTTTCCTTTGTCTATCTTCATTTTAAAGATAAATGAAAGCTGGTAAAGAAGGGGTAGGTAGAGAATGAAAGCACAAGTAGATTAAAAAGCAGGATAGAGAGACAAAATAGGGTTAAGAGACCCAATAAAAGGGAGGTGACTACTGAGCTATGGTTGGAGCTATGCCATATGCTTTGCCTAAAAACATTAAAATGATAATAGAATAATGGTGGGTAGAGAAGAAGCATGTACATAAAATTGGATGTGACTTCAGGGAGTTCATAAGTGATAAAATGTTTCCCTTTTGCCTTTAGACTGACAATCCTCCCTCTGGTTTCTTATGTATCCCCCAGGATTGAAATTGTTTTCTCTTATTAAAAAAGTCATTTTCCTTTCTGTTTAGGTCACAAACTAATGCAAACCAAGTGGGTAGAGAAAAGGATAAACATATCCCATTTAGGATTATGTATTTTTAAGTAAGATTTTTGAAATCTTGGATTTGGAAAGCACTTGTTCTTTCTGAAAGGTGCGGCTTGTGCCTCAACTCTGCCGGTATGAGGGACCGTGAGGTCTGTGTCACTCTGGCTAACTCCCCACATGTAAGTAAGAAAACAAAAATGTTATTTTCTTGCTATTAATACAGTTGAAAAGTCAAACACGTATATAAATATTTAGTATTATGCATTTTATCCCAGATATCTTCAAATCAAGGGAAGACCTAACTAAATCAAATGGTAGCATCATAATTTTCTCCCTGGACATAAAGATTACGTAGTGAAATAAACATTCCTTTTTTTTTTTTTTTAAATCAAAAAACTGTGGAGGATGTGGAATCTTATGGGAGCCTAGATATCCAGAGGGGAAGAAATAAGGCCTCATATTTTCTTAATTCTATCAGTTCTTCTCATTTCATCAACTTTTCTTTTCAGGATTGGCTTTCACACACAACTGAGGGACATTAGAAGACAGTTTGTATATGAACCATTATGTCTTATACTGCCTGATTTTTTAAAAATCTCATTTTTGTTATTAAAGCAAAAGGATAATAATTTCAATGATTACACTAAGGTAGTTTCTAGGGCATTGCTGTAAATCCTCTGAGTCTACACAGGTTTCCCCATAAGCACATGTTGTCAAGTGTCTGAATTTCATTTAGATTATGTTTCTCAGAACTGAAAATTTATTGACAAGAGCATGTGTGCCAAATGCAAATATTTGATTTAAAAGTAGGATTTTGCAAGATTTTCTGTGTCAATTATACAAGAGATTGCTGTAGTCTTATTATGTGTGGAAGGTTTGGGAATAGAGCCTTTTAAAAGTCAACTAGGAGCCCCTTGATAAAGGACCTATCAGGTAATGTCTGTTTGTTAAATACTTATCTAGTATGTGTACTTGTTGGAAATTACTTGGACCTAATGAATCACTCAGCCGCTAATATAGGGAATCTCTACATTGTTTCACGTTGGGGTACTTTTTTCCGATAAGAATTAGACAATTTGATTCAAATTAATAAAAGTATTTCATGACAAGGAAAAATGATGGTGACATATGAAATGTGGAAAGGTTTTGCTATGGCAAAGAATTACCTTTCAGACTAGATATGTCTCTATAATTCTTCATCAGATACTAATAGCGCCCCATATAAAGTAAATTTATGGCTCTAACCAAATGGGTTTTGGTTTGTTTCAAGTGACAAGAGTGAATTTTCTTTGTACCTATGCACCTGTTTGGTTAAACATAAATATGGAGAGATATATATGAATTAATACAAATGACTCAGAAGCCAATAAATCTCTCTTTAATGAAAATATATAAATCTGAAGAGGCTAGACAACTTCAGGTTTGCTTAGACACCCCCAGTCACTTTTCACAAGAGGAAATATAGATATTGGTATATTAATTCTCTCCAAAGTCACGTGCTATCCAAGGTGCCCTAACACTGAAGACCTGGCTTGGGAGGTAGTTCCTGACGTTGAGGTTCATCTCTTGTGTTGGGCAGTTGCAGAGGCTGGTCTGGACCTTGTGCTTGTTTGTGGAGAGGTACCAAAGGATACTGTGTTATCCTTTGTTCTTCTGAATAACAATATTAAAATTCAATTTAGGAATTTTGTTTTAATACTATACAAGGGACCAAAGAAAGGTGCCAAATATAGCTCATTTGAGTTAGGTTATTTTAGGCAGTTCTGCGGTGATGGAGTTGCCTTTTAGGCAGAGCCTCGCTAATGTCAAGTCTTGTCCCCTCTTTTGGAGCTCTCTCTTGGCCTCCCTTTGCAATCAAGTCTGTTACTTTTTAAGAGTGATTGTCTTCCTCCTTTTTCAAGTGGCTTAGTAGTCAGTGATTACTTGAAGAGAACACCAAGGATATCTATACCTGTAAAGTCTAGAAAATGCTTTATGGATTTCATGAGTCATAACAGTGGGATTTTGATTTTAATCTTTGAGAAATTGAGGAGTTTCTGTGTAGAATTTATATTTTTTAAAAGGAAATATGTTCCAGCCTTCAAAATCCCTAGTGTACACTGCCAATGATTTTTGGAGACCAAATTTCTATTTTAATTAAAACTTTGCTGGGAAAAAATAGAATTTTTGTTTTATGTCAATGTATGTTTAGATATGTTAAGTGGCATTGTGTGCTAAATAATATTGTATTTATTCTCCATCTTTTTTGCTTGGCCACGTGTGTGTGTGTGTGTGTGTGTGTGAGTGTGTTTGTATGGAAGTATTTTTCTACATTGTTGTAAATATGTTTTCAAGACATTTTTTTCCATTGGACAGCTTACCTGTCTTAGGATCTACTAGACATTGCTTATAATAGATTCTTTAGGCTTTTAATAAAGTTGAAAAATAGAATGTAATTAAATAAAGATAATAGTGCTAAGCTGTAGTCCATCAGTATTTCTTACAAGGAGGGGAAATGAAGACAGAGTCTCCTGGAGCAGAGAACATCTACATGGTAGGCTGATAAATGCTCAGTGAATGGCAAACTGTTAATGAGGAGAAATTATGAATTAGGATAGAAGGATACAAATTGATTAACAAGGATCCACGTTTATCTTTTAAGGATACCTCTGTCTCTCTTCATTTATTTAAAAATATTTATTAAGTGCCTCCTATGTTTTAGGTATGATGCTCTCTGGTCAGCAGTAATCACTCTCACTTCATACACTTGATTTTTCTGTTCACTTTTCCTCATTCTTATTTTGTTAACTTTGACGAAGTACTGCTTTCATTATTTCACTCTACAAGCTCCATTGCGGTCGTTAAGAAATTATGCAGACACTGTGTGCAATGGTGGGAGACCAGATACTTGAGTCTATTTCTAGGCTCTCTGGAGGTTAGGAAATTTGCCTGGAAAGTAGATCTGAGGAGTAGTAGTACGTTCACATTATAAATGTGTAGAGATTCAGATAAAGTGGCAAAAGAGATACAGTGGCAAAAGCACTGACTTGGAAATCAGGATGCCTGAACTGTATAGAGAATTGGGTGTTACCACTATGTGGTATTGAAAAAGTCTGGAATATTTTCTAGCCTCACTTCTATCCTCTGTAAAATGGAAAGTTCAGTTATATTGTCCATAGGGTCCCTTCCATTGTAAAATTGATTCTTTTATTTTAGATTACAACCTTAGTCAAGGCAGTTGAACATCTATTCATCAGCCAGTTTATGTGCTGGATCAGGAACTTACTTAAATTAATTTAAAAGTGTGAATTAATAGTATCAGACAGGACTCCCTAAGGTTATCTGTTTAATTAATTTTTGAGAATCCTGAAATCACCAAGCAATATATTCCTAAAAATTTCAGGACTCATTAATAGAAAGCATTTTTAAACACCATTAAGAAAAGTATGTATCCATCCTCATTATATCTCAGGATCTACAAGAAGAAAACTTTCCTGGAATCATTTAAACTCACTTCCTTGTTTGAATTTCTCAAAAGATATGGAGACTTCTATGTCAATTTCTTTTATATAACAACCATTTATTATTATTGGTAGCCTACTTCACATTCTATGAATTCACACGTCCGACTCCCTCTTCTCTACAGTAAATAATCTTTTAAAATTGTTTTGGCCAATTTAAGGGATTTTCAGTGAAGCTAAATGACCTAAAATGAATGTTTTGAGTAATTGTTACTTAGTGAACTTTGCTGTATCACAGGGCATAAAACAGAAATATGATCTCCTTAATTTTGATTCTATTTTTTACATGTTCCATACTTCCTCCCTCAATACAACCAAAGCAGCTGAAAGTTAGAAAACTGTGGTACTTGTCTTCAAATCCCTTTGCACTTAGGTAGTGGGTGTGAAAACAGAAATGGAAGAAACAGAACATGTGTGATATATGAATCAAAGTGTAGAGGCTGTTTGGTGTGAAACAATGTGATCCTTGTAGCTCCTGCTAATGCATCATTCGGCAAATGCCTGAAGAAGACAGAGTTCTCAATGGCAAAAACAGTCTCCTGGAAATAGGCCCTTCATTCAGTCCCTTGCTTGAAACTTTATTGTATGAAAACAAAGGAATATCTTTATCTTATGAACTTAAAATAGGTGTCTGTAATTGGATACATAACAAATACATGGAAATGAATTTGTTCACATCATTACCCATTTTTCTGCAAAACTAGCTGCTCTCCATTTCAGTTAAAATTCTTCACAAGTCAAGGTGTCACATGTAGCACATGAAAACAAGTAAATGTGGCTATGTTATAATTTTTAAAGGCTGTAACCTAACTAGTTTTGCTGACCATGTGCTCCAAAATGTGATTATAGTAATTAGGTAGCCCCAGACATCTGAACATAAATATTTGGAAGTATTCTTTAATTCAGAACTTTATGAAGGTGATATGCTTAATTGTTGAAAATGACCAAGTTATAGTATAAATGATATAGATTTCTATTCAGTTAACCTAAATGCTATTATATAACAATTTACCGAGAAAATACTGCAGATCTCAGGTCATTTTATTCAGTAACTGGTGAAAACAGATATGAATAAGATAAAGTGTGAATAAAAGAATTGTTCAATTCTGGTGTTTTACAGGTATTTATGAATTTTTTCTGTGTGTTCCCAGCTTGCTTATCTTATGCTCTTGTGTACTTGGTTTTGGTTGTTTGTTTGTTTCAGTGACCCTATTTCTATCTGTGGAAAATTCTTTATACCACTGCAGTTGCTCTAAGATTTCTATTTTTTTTAATTGAAGTGTAGTTGATTTACAATGTTGTGTTGGTTTCTGGTGTACAGCATAGTGATTGTCATATGTGTATATACATATATATATATATATATACACACATACACACATATTATTTTTCATATTCTTTTTCATTATAGTTTATTACAAGATATTGAATATAGTTCCCTGTGCTATACAGTAGGACTTTGTTGTTTGTCTATTTTATATATACTAATTTGTATCTGCTGATCCCAAACTCCTAAATTATCCCTCTAGAGCTCTAAATATTGATTAATACCATTACTGTGGTAGTTTTTTTCCCCCTCAGTAAGCCCTGCAGAGTATCCTGAGTCATTTACTACTCCAGCATTGACTTTGCTCAGTTTGTTCAGAACTGTGGGTCAGCTTTCTGACCAGATCATCAGTGTCCTTTGCTTAATACCTCTGGCGACTAGAAAGGGTCAGGGGCAGAATGTTCTATTTCTCCTGATTGGGGCCAGAGGTGAAAATACATCCTCCTCTGGACGGCCTCATTACAGAAACTACGTGATTCAGTTAAACAAGCCCAAACTCTCCATCCTTCCATATCCTCATCCTCCACCTAAAGAACATTAGAAATTTTACTATGTAACAGCCTTAACACTTCTGGGCTTCCACACTTCCAACCTCCTTTCCCATTACCAGGGCTATGAACTACCAAGTCCAGACCTGTTTACATCATTTTTGTATTTATTGTTTCACTTTCTTTTTCTGGGCATGTTTTACCTGTGTTTCCCCTAGGTATACCCTCTAGTCTTTCAGAGAGCCTCTTCAGTTCCCCTTCCATTGCTCTCTGTATCCACGGGCTGATTGCAGGAGTGGATAGGTGGTGGAAGTTCTGTTGGAATTTTTTTTTCTTCTACTTACGGATAATTTGAGCTTGGAGTCTTGTCTGTCTAATGCTGAAGCTATAGGTCTTGTGTGGGTTAATTATTACTCTTGTTGATTTTATTGTTTTAGGAAAGTGAGGAGGAAATGGCCACCATTTTTCTCCAAACCCCCAGTATAAATATTGTTGCATGATAACATGATTATCATGAATGTACAGGTTCAAGCACTTCATCTAGAATATAGGTATTCATTAGATGAACAAATATGAATTTTCTTCTCTCCTGTAGGGGACTTTTTGATAACAAATTGAAGTAATATATGGGATGCATTTTGTAAGCTATATGGATTTCATAATTAGCATTTGTCATTATTGCCCATTCATGTGTTTACTTTTTCCAGGCCCACAATTCTGATTCACATCCCTGTCTACATCTGAGCCCTGATTCCTTTTTAAAGAGTGATATGCTGTCCTATTAGTGTTTTCAACACTGATATTAACAAAAAAGACGGAGTAACACTTCAGGAGATTTCGTGTGATTGGGACATGCTGTATCTTTTATAAGCATCAGAAGAGTCCTTGTCAGTGAGAGTGCCTCAGACTTAATCTCAGCTTCAGCTCTGAGCAACTATTCATGTTGGAGTATATGTCTTTGTAAGCTTTCTGGAGTTATTTTTTGGAACAATATTGTGTATAACATGAGCAAAGAAGCACAAAATAATTAACCAGGTGTTTCTTTTGTTATCTTGTGAATGGGGATTTATACTAACTTGTAACTAACCTTGCAAACTTTTTAAAAACTTAGTTTTAGAAGTCCTAAGTTAAAAAATGTAAGTAAATTCTTTTACAGCAGGACTTCTGAGGGCCATTGATTAGCTCATGTATGTTCTGAATTCCCACACTTTCCCATACATAGTATGAGTGATTGCATTCATTCATTCATACAGTAAAGTTTTTTAGTGTCTTCAGTGTGGCAGGCAGTCCACTTATTCCCATTTATTCAGACTTAAGCAGAGAAGAAGAAGGCAGGTTCTGTTCTCCATGGCATTCTGTTATACATGGAGTTCTCCATTGACACTGTATTTTTCTCTAAGAAATGTCTCCTAGGAATAACTACTATTCTGCCCTCAACATTTCTTGAGTTAATATTACATATGTTATATTATATATTTATCCCTTCCTTTGTTTCTGTTTTCACTCCCTTTTATAGATACACAAACCTCCAATCATGATCATAAAGGCTAACAGCAAGTATTTATTGAATACTCCTATGTTAGTTATCATAAATAATGTTGAGTCCACAAACTAAAATGACAAGAGCAAAGCCCTGCTTACTGCTGACATTATTTTTTTTCCTAATTCAGTTTTCCATTATTTATCATTTTATTTCTAGACTTCCACTAAGCTTAACATTTACATGTTGGATTTTTCGGGTGGAGGGGTATGTATTTTAAGTTTCCAGTCACTGCAGAATTACAGAAATGCTGGACAGTTAAGGGTTTGATTATTTTGGTGCCTGATCATCTTAAGAAATGATTTTGTGTTCCAAAACCAAGTCTGGCCAACAGTAAAAACCAATAGCGTGGCTTATTTGGAATTTCAAGAAGTCCTACAAAGAAACTATTGCTTGAAAATAATGTAAAACCGAGAGTAGAGGCACTGGATCAAGAAGATGTTTCCTAACCAGAGACAGAAACAGGTTCCAAACAGTGGCGGTCCATGGGGAGTTGTTGATGGCCAATGTGTCAAAGTTCTCATTCTTACTTTTCATTGACAGGGAGCTGGCGTGCATCTCAGCTGTGTCAGGAAATGTGTTTTTGACATTTGAGAGGTGAGAAGAGAGCCAGGAAGGAGACTTTGGGACCTTTTAAATGATTACACAACTTAAGCCAGATTCTTATTCTATAGAAATAGTCCTATTGAGTTATAAGTATGAAAATCTGGCTCCACAGTTTTATATTCTCTAAAGAGCTTAACATTTCATCTTGTTTTATCCAGCAACAATAATGTGCTTCACTTCCATTTAGCATTATGCAGAGTAGATATTTAATGGGATTAAGTAATGGGGGCTTTATGCTCTGATATAGCTTATAATAATTATAAAAAGATTTATCATTACTATTTTGGAATTATTTTTACTCTCTTATCAGCAGTATTTAGCCAATCAAAAGACAAACTTTGTCTTTATCCTTTTGTTTCTAGATTTAATACAATATTGTGGAATGAAAAAGCAGAGTTATAATTCTATTGAGTTGAATGTTATTTCAAATTTAGTTTATACAAGTATTTTAAAAATTAAAATTGCTTCAGAATTAGGTCAAGCTATTGTACATTTGTTTTTGTGCAGTTATTTCTGCTTCTTACTCAGAGAAGGGTTATGGGGTTAGTACAAGTAATCCTTCCCGCTCTCTCTTCATGCTCTGTGCTCAGGATATAAACAAGCAGAGTGTGCTGATTCAAGGAAAGCATTTTTTTTCAAGAGGGCTGCTGCCTGCTCTGCCCCATATGGGCCTCTCAAGATAGTGGCCACAATTTTGGTTGGTTACAACAGGCTGGGGATTCTCCATAACAAGAAATGAAGGCAGCACATGATAGTAGATTTTATTAATTGAGCAAAAGACCAGTTAAAGATGAACTGAATTCAAATAAAACAGCAAACAGACTGGTGTTAACTACCTGCTTGCTTACTGGAGTATTCATGGAGTGCATGATCCCACCAGCCCCCTGCCAGTTACCATCCTGGTTTTGAGTCTTCAATTGGACCATCTGTACTGGACCCGCACAGCTCACAGACCCGTATCCTCCAGATCACTTCCTTGAACCCAAGCCCATACCCTCCTTGTAGAGTACTTTGTTTATGTCTGCAGTTGCTCAGATGCTGTCTGCAAAGCATCAAGCTGTTGTGCCTGTATTTCTGCTGGCTCCAGTTATTTCTCTTACTATTTTCTGTGGCACAAATATGTGCAAGTTTGGGGAAATAGATGTTTTTTCAGTGTGAATGATTTTGCTAACACTTAGCAAAAATTTATTTGCTACAAAAGGTCTTCTGCACTTGGAATAAGTGGGATTTTGTTGACCTCCCTCACTTTGGGCAGAGAAAAGTTAGGCTCTTATTTATATGTTACCTGAATGACAATTTCGTTCTTATATTCCTGGCAAATTTTTGTTTCTGGAATGTCTCCTGCTTCTTGTTACCAAGTCCACCAAACTGCAGCAGAGGGGTTTAAAATTGTTTCACTTGCTTTCTAGATGGTGGTTTGGCTTGGAGTGGTAGGACCTGGGAGTATCTCTTGTCAGGAAGCTGTTCATTACAAACTGCTTCAGAATTTCCTAAAGATTATTGCTGTTACTGAAAGGGTCACAGTGGGATAAATGTTGGCTACATTTTTGTCCCCTGGAGATAGTTTTGGGCATCTGCAGGGGCAGTGAGTTAATGTATAAAGTACAAAGAACAGTGTATGATACACAGTAAGTGCTATGTAATTGTCAGGTATTTTCACTGTTGTTGCTCTTTTTATTCTTTTGAACTACTGATGTAGTAACCAGAGAAAATGTGTTTTCCCCTAAAATAGGCTTGCCATAGAAGAACTCAAGGAAGCAATTAGTGTTACCCCTGTCAAAACTTCAGCTTGTGAATTATAAGACTTCACATAATGCTAAGAAATGTCCACCTACGTTTTTTTCTTCTCTATAATGCTTAGAAGGGCTTAGTCATTTTCTTTGGAGAAAGTTTTCTAATAGAGGCTTTTTAGATGTGATTGTGTCTCTCAAAGTACAGAAATGGTAGTGAAAGGAATTTGTGCCGGCTTTATTTGTTTTAAAAGAAGGTAATATTTCAGGTAGGTACAACAGATAAAGGGACAGTGGAACAGATGGGCTGACATGAGGTTTTATTTGAGTCAGTGGCAACTTGAAGGGTTTATTGATGACATAGCTAATACAGGCCTGTATTCAGAGTCTGAAGATCTAAGGATTGCTACTAGCTTGAGCTTTGTATCAATCACTTAACCTTTGTTTCTTCTCCCTAAAGGAGAGGGTATTACTCACTCAAACCAGAGACAGAGGAATGTTGATATATAGGGATTTTGAGTATCAAAATTCTCAGAAAATGTATTATTTTATTTTTTTCGCCATAGTATTTGAAAAAAATGTTAATCTTTTCCTTGTTGTCCAGAGTTCTGGATTGTGTTCTAGTGGCACCCATCAATTATGACCCCACATCTTTTTAAAAAAAAAAAACTTCAAAATGAATATTATGAGGTGACTAGGTAATTAATAAAAGCAGATGAAACCTGCTTCTAGTCAAGAATTTTTTTAAACTTAACTCCGTTTTGGTTTAGTTGAAGTTTAATAATGTCCTTTCGAATTCCACATGGAGCAATAAATGAGTAATATTTATGTGGTATTTTATTATTGTGCAAATGCTGGCACATATTATCTCACTTAAACATCACAACAACTTTATGTGGAATTGCTTGAGGAATTTGGATTTCAGAGTGATTAAGTGCCTCACCCAAGGACACACAGCTGGCAAGAGGTAGATCTGAATATTCCAGCTTCAAATCTACTGCTCTTTCTTAAATATGCCACAACTTCATCAAAGACAAAAAGGTATCATCCCTCAGACTGTGGGGGATAATGATGATGATGATGATAAACATTATGATCAACATGTACTATACTAAGACAAAATCTACATGTTGCAATTAATGATAAAATATGGTTTGGTCTTCCAGATAGTCCTCCCAGCTACCTCCAATTCCCCAAACACCAAACTTTCTATTTATCTTTAATCGGCAAATACTCTTCTTAATTTACTTGAGCATTTTTTTGCTCATGCAATATGAAAAATGAATTTGTGGGTTTTATTCTTTAACTCAGTGTAGAATTGGTACTTTTTTAGATGATGTTCTCACATATCACAAAACAAAGTCTCAAACATATTTTGGCAAAGAAGTAGAGGAGTGATTTGAATTATAATGCAGCTGGCAAAACCTTAGGTATCATTGGTAATTAAGTCCAATTTGACATGTTTATCATTTAGCGCAAACAATGTTATCTGATCCAGTTTCCTTAGTTCTTGATATTTCACTATGCTTCACCTCTTCAGTCTATTTGCTGGCATTGATTATTAAACACTTAGCTCTTTAAATTGGGGGAAATTCTATTTAGCTATCTCATTCTTTTTAACATTTGCCTATGCATGAACACACATGTTGTTTCTAACAGCTCTGTTAATAAAAAGAAATAAGATGGCTGCCACGAAGTCATATTTGCTCTGTGTTTGATGCTTATTTTTTCTTTATCTGTCTTTAGCATTTTAAATTGTAAAAGTGCCATGATAACAACCTTAAGTGACTTAAGAAAACACATAAATCCCAGTCCTGTGACCCTTTAAGCAATGGATTTTCCTTTCTGGTTTGACTTCATGTCATGGTACTTTGCACACTTACGAGTGGACAGGCAGTTCTGCCTCAGCCCTTAACAGCAAAATAATTGCATTGCATTGTAATTTGCTATTTGCTTATTGGTCTCTCCATCTAGACTGCAAACTCTGGCAGGAAGAAAACTTTATTTTACTGGACTTTTTACCCCTATCTTATAGAACGATTCCTGGCACATATAAGTTAATCATTAAATGTGAGTAAAAGAATGACTATTGAATGAAGTGAATTGAGATAGTATTCCTATTCCTCCATTCCCTGGCTGTTTTCCTTCGGCATGATACTCAGTACCCATCTATAATTTGGAGGCAATGATGTTATTCTCAGAATTACCCTAAGAATTCATTAGACCAGCTCTTGAAAGTTTTTACACTATGAAGTACCCTTCAGAAGATGATTATGCTAGTTATCGTTACGTTGTGCATTTTACTTCTCATGAGTATACCATAAATACTTTTTTGTTTTAGTTCAAGTCTGTATTACTGTAATAGCAACACAACTAGCCTCTGTGCACTTCAATTATTGCTCTTTGTGCCACACTGCCTCTCATTAACCATTGAAATCATAAGATAGGATTGTCAAGACTTCACTTCACACCCTTCAACAGGGGCTTGTCTGTGTCATTCACCCCCACATTTCCAACTCCCAAGCCAATGCCTTGTATTGGTGTTTTGGTAGTTGTATAGCCAGCATCAGGAGGCCTTCAAAGAAGGGCATAAAAAACTTTCACCACATGCCTCTTGCATATTTCCCCAGCTTCAGACTCACTTTAACAAGACTTAGACACTCATGTTGGACACATATGTAGGAGTGCAATAATAAGGAGCAATGGGGAATTTCCCAAATGGCCAATGCTTTTTCACTGCGGTGCCTTTGCATGTGCTTTCCTTGTCTTCCTAGGAGGCAGTCTCCCCCCAACCTCATGGTATTTAGCAAGTGTTTATCCCTTACAACTCAGCTTAACATTAGACTCCTCTTCAAAGCCCTTCCCTATCACCTGACAGAAGTTTCCTGTCATTTGAGCTCTCACAGTATATTGCTTATAAGCATGTTTATATAATATGCAAGTAATCTGTAATAATTATTTGCATGTGTTTTTTCCTAACTAGATGATGAGCTCTTTGTGTGGATCCTTAAGTGTAATGCCTATATTTCTTGCACCTAATGTGCTTCTTGGTACTCCATAAGCACTCAATAAATGTTTCTGGAATGAATTATACAATCTTTGTAACTATACTTTCATTGGCAACAGTGTATTCTACTACTTCCTTTACTAGAATTTGCTTTACTATTCTCCTATTGTGGAAAATTTGGAGATTCCCTATTATCCTGCATATAGATTCTCATTTCAGAATTTTTCACTTAGTGTAAATTCTCAGCCAATGTGAATGTTTAACAATAGAGCTTCTGATAAATAATGTTTTATAATTGTTAGGCTAAATTAGAAAAAAAAGTACTTTTATAAGCCTATTTGCAGGCAGGTTTCTTGCCTACATAGTCAAGTACTTATAATACAGGTTTTTTGCATACATAGTCAAGTAGAACATATGGAATTTATATGCATACATGACTTTATATGGTGAGCAGATAAAATAGGAAGCAAAATAGCAAAATGGGTAACTAGCACGACAAGGCAATTCATAGAAGGGAAACTATGAATGGCTTTCAAGTATGTGAAGAGATGGTTCAACTAACTAGTACTGCAAGAGATTCAAATTATTATACTAATAATCATCATTCACTTTACTCTAATCAGAATGACAGAAATTAAGGAAGACAGTGTTACTAAGTATTGGCTGAGGTGTGGGAAGGCATAATTTTTTTGCATTGCTACTGAAAGTGTAAACCAAAGCAGTCATTCTGGAAAGAAATCTAACAGTACTTAGCAAAATTAAGTCTATTTCTTACAGTATTATTTGTGGTACCAGGGAGATGAAGGTAGCCTAGGTGTCTAATGCAAGCAAACTACGTAAAAAAATGAAGGATGCAACCTATTACAATGCAGCAAAGGAGCTGAATGACATACAACATAAATAAATCATAAAAACATGTATTCAGTGAAAAAAAGTGAGAAATAGAATACAGTGTATACTTATATTTTCTAATATGCCTTTTTTTCTCATGTTTAATGGCAGTGAGGTAATATGATTACAGTTTTGTCCTGCTAGCAATGTGGAAGCTTTGCTTTAGTGCAGTGTTTGGAAATCAAACCTGCAGTATCTCTCAGGTATGCCTTTACATAAAAATATCTAATCATTATGTTGCATACCTGTATCTAATAAAATGTTATACATCAATTATTTTTCAATAAAAAAGTTAACACGGTTATCTTCAACTAATCAATTTTACTGCTCCTAGATGTGTTAGATGTATCCAAGGTTATTAAATTCTGTGGGTTCCCCTTTCTAAATATCTTTCTTTTTTTTAAATTTTTTTAAGCTTTTTTTTTTAACATTTTTTATTGATTTATAATCATTTTACAATGTTGTGTCAAATTCCAGTGTTCAGCACAATTTTTCAGTTATTCATGGACATATATACACTCATTGTCACATTTTTTTCTCTGTGAGTTATCATAACATTTTGTGTATATTTCCCTGTGCTATACAGTGTAGTCTATTCTACAATTTTGAAATCTTTCTAAACAATTTCCTCTGTTTCACCTTATCTTCTTTTTTCGTACCAATAGCTATATTTTTATTTTCACAATATTATTTTTAACAGTGGTATAATACTCTATTATGTAGTTATATTCTGATTTATTTAATACTTCTATTGTTGGACAATTGATTGTTTCTAACATTATTACAATCAATATGCTGGTAAATGTCCTTTTACACACATCTTTCTGCACTTTTTTTAATTGAAGTATAATCTATTTACAATGTTGTGTTAGTTTCTGGCGTGCAGCATAGTGATTCAGTTACATATATATATATATTCCTTTTCATATTCTTTTTCATTATAGGCTATTACAAGGTATTGAATATAGTTGCCTGTGCTATACAGTAGGACATTGTTTTTATCTGTTTTATATATAGTATTTATATATCTGCAAATCCTGAACTCCCAATTTATCCCTCCTCCACCCCTTTCCCCACTGGTAACCATATGTTTGTTTTCTATGTTTGTGAGTCTGTTTCTATTTTGTAAATAAGTTCATTTGTGTCACTTTTTCAGATTCTATTTATAAGTGGTATCGTATGGTATTTTTCTTTCTTTTTCTGGCTTACTTCACTTAGAATGACAATCTCTAGGTCCATCCATTTGGCAAATGGTATTATTTTATTCTCTTTATGGCTGAGTAATATACCATTATATTTATGTCTGTGTATATATATGCCACAACTTCTTTATCCAATTATGTATTGATAGACATTAGTTGCTTCCATGTCTTGGCTATTGTAAATAGTGCTGTTTTACCATATCTTCTTTATTTAACTTCTTCCTTAGTTTCCTATAACAGCCTTCTTGTTTTACAATCTCTCATCACCACAATCCTTCTCCTCAGATGTTCTTTTTCCATTGTCAGTGACTTTCTTAAAGCTAATTCCCTCATTCCCCACAGGACTGAAAAACAACTCTTTGGGATGGCATCCAAGCCCTTTGTAAAGTGGCTTCATGCCCACTTTGTTTCCATCTTTCAGCACACTTTCTCTGTGCTGCTCCCTGTGCCTAAAACTGTGCCTTCAGCTGGTGAATGCAGTGTGTTTAGTACCCAGCAGAAAATGATCCTCCCTCTGCGAAGCTGGTCCAGGAAAAGTGGGCCCATCCTACGTGTTCCCATTATGCTTTGTAAATGCGTCTCTTACAGCACTTATCTCAGCAAACTATGCATATTGGCGTAGGTGTCCATCCCCCAAGGAAGAATATATGATGTGGCAGAGCTAGGTCAAATATTTAATATGTTTCTTTAGAAAATAATTAAGGTAGCCATCTTCTTTGGAAATTCAAAAGAAAAAAATTACTAAGTGATAGAAACCTTTCTTTGTGAGAACTGGGGTATCTATTTTTCTGCCTGTCATCATTTTATCTCTATACCAGTTCTTCTGAAAAGAGGTCTGAGTAGGTGCTGGAGGAATATATTTCAAATCTTTTACCCTCACCTTTCCCCAAGTATATATATACACCAACCAACCCTGCAGATGTGTGTAGGTCTTAGGTCACTTTATTTACAATGAAGAATGCTGTTATTTATGCCACAGATACTTCACCTTAAAATTTATTCTGTTACAGCAAAATTGGGCCAATGACTTCTAAAGTTACCTAACCATAGATATACAGATGAGAGTCAGATGTTTGCAAGTTCCACTGAGTTCTTTTTAAAATACTGTGCTTGTATTACTTCATAATGAACTTAAGATACAACTGTAGGCATGAAGGAATGTCCTTAGTATTACTATGATTTTGAAGTATATAAACAACAAAATTGGGTATCAAACCATTAACTTGTTACATTTTGGTCCTTTTCTAGCTCCTTGTTGAGTATAAATAAGACATTGTTTTTATGTAATTTGCAAAGTTCTCTGCAATCTTAATGGGGATGATTTTTTTCTATCATTTGTTTAGACAAAAAGACAAAACTGGTAAATTTAGGATTTCTTCGTGGAAAGTCTCTGTAAATGAATCTAATGAATCTTGATTCAATAAACCTGAATGAATATGTATTTTGTCATAGTTGAATGATCTAAGTACTCTAAAATCAGATGTGCTTTCAAAATACTCCCAAAAATGTAAATTCTTAATTATGAGCACTTTTAGGGTATTTATCTGTCTCCTGGTGGTTGTTGCTACTTTGGCCCCTTTTATATTTTTTGGACAGAGAAGGAAACACAATGCTTGCATTCCTGTGGTTGCTATAGTAATGGGAAAAAACTGCAGCTGTGATTGTAGACTTGAAGAAAAGACTGAGGTAATTTCAGCCCTGGAGACTTAGTAAATATTAATTGTGAAGAAGAAAGCTCTTGCTCTCATTCTTTGATAGTTTTTTAAATTTTATATAAGAGCCAGAAGTCACTATACTGAGATAAATTGTAGCTCATTGTTATGGCCTTTAATTGCATTCCTAAGTTAGGTTGAGACGTTAGCTAAAATTCTAAGCAATAGAATTTTGCATTTGATTTAATGAATTCTCTGGGTTAGAGCTGATATTCTGTGATGCAGAAGAAAAACTTGGGGCTTCATTAAAAAAAAGTTGTTAATTTCCTCCCCTACCAAAGAACTATAGTTTTTCCTCAGATGTTTCTTGATTAAGTTTTATTACTGAATAAGTATTCCATTTTAGAGCACTCTCTGTGGACAATTGTGTGGCCCATGCAGACCAGACTCAAAGCAAAATTCTTCCTGTATTGCAGAGCCCAGACACTTTGACAGCTCAGGGTAACAAAGACTGAAATCTGAGTTGATGCTCAATGAATAATAACTACTGTCTTTATTATTATCATTGTTGTTTTCGTAGTGGCAGATGTTACATTGTTACTACTTTTGTTCCAGGGGTAGTGATCTGGAAGGAGTTTGGGGGTCAGGGTTCAGAAGCTGAAAGTCAAAGTCAGCCATCATAAAGACAGTACAGATGCCAGTTGAGCAGGCAGGGGTATCCAAGAGTAGTGAACAGCCATGATGTTTGGTGGGTTTTCCTCAACACGTATTTATTGTGTTTACTATAGATTGAGTCATTATTTTAGGATTATGGGTGCACAGAAACATAGAATAATTTTCCCTCCTGCCAAGATGAGCTCACAGAGGATTTTGGATTGTATTACCTAAATGATATAGTAATAATAATATAATATAATATTGCTATATATTAATAACAATATAATATCACTATGTAGTAATATGTAAATCAAATATTTCTCTGTATATAAAATATTATATAATAATTATTCATTAATATCTAATAAAATATTATTTTAGCTTAACTTTAGAAGCACCACAACAGGCATGTGTAGGGTGCTACAAAGCACAGAGGAGGGTAAAATGGAATTAGAACTTTATAGAAGCAGCATGAAGCTTAGTGGTTGAGAATGGACTCTGGAGCCAGGCTACCTAGGATTAAATCTTAGTCTTGACATTTCCACCTTGTGCAGTGTTGGCTGTGCTATTTAATGTCTCTGTGTCTCTGTTTCCTTTTCTGTAAAATGTGAATAATGGGTTTAGTTTACAGGATGTTATGAGGAGTGTGTTTCCTATAAATGGAGATGAAATAAGTATATGTCTGTATATCTACCTATCTCTCTCTCTATGTAGAATAGTATCTGGCATATAGCAAGTGCTATATATATTTGAGGAGGTATTGTGTTGAAGGTTGGGCCAGTAATACTTCTGCTGTCAAACAGTTTATTTAATACCACAGTCCTGGCCCTTCTGGTTCCTTGGCTTCAGTGGGCAATTGTCTGAATCATAGAAGAACCTAGGGGTCCCATAATGAGCATCCCTTTTGGAAACTGTTGAATACATACACGTTTTAATCTCACTGCTGTTGCTTTGGAGAATCTTTAAATGCTGTTCAAAATAATCCTGCTGTCACAGTCTTGGAGCAGACTATGTAGAGTTGTTCAAATAAGAAGCAGTTCAACTAAATATCATGCTTTTAATTAAATAGTGGTTACGGTTGGGACTTTCAGTTTTAAATATAAAACTCATATTTATGTCCAGAGTGTCTTTAAAAATATGGTATGTCCTTTCCAGTTGGTATACACATAAACATCTTTTGTTATAACTTAGTACCTCTCTGAGGAGCTCCTAAGGAACATTTGTCTGGTATAAACCTGTATTTTAATTGACATTATACCAAATATACTCTCCAAATCTGAGGAACCGTAACTGTCCATTTTCTGGAGTGTAATTCAGGAAAGATAGATGTGTGTCTACAAGTGTCATTATACAATTATTTTTATTGCTGCTATTTTTTTTAAAACCCTTATTAATGGGAACAATGGATGTAGCTCTGTAGATGCAGAGTGGGCACCATTCTCACACTCCTGCAAGACACAAGTGATTTGATGTATACTTACTACTCCAAAGTACCCTTAGGCTTTTCAGATTGAAAAAAATAAAGAAGTTATGTATAGAAGACTGAAGAATACCTGACCAGTGATTTCAAGCTCCAATAAAGCTTAGTAAGGTTATTGCTACTCAAGATTTAGTACTTTGTCTTTCAAGTCTTATAAAATGTTTTAGTTTTAAACTCTTGAGTCATTTATATCACACTTAATTGATTCTATAAATTCAGTTTACATGAGTTTAACTTGTAAATTAGAATGCAAATTTACTTCCCTCTGCAAAGAACTACAGTGGCTCCTATTTCCTTATTGGGTAAATTCCACATCTGTCAGAATTCTTTACTCCATGACCTGACCCAAGCTACTTCTCAACCTCATTATTACTTTCTATCTAAATTCATGACCTTCAGCTGGAAGATAAGAAGATGCTACTTATGCCCTCAAGTGCTCCAGTTTTTTGAACAAGGACTTTAAAGTCATTAGAAATTCATCTCCCATTTCTTTTGTTAAATCCTCCAGTGTGAGTCAGGCATCAGCAGCAATTGATAGCAGTTGGTGGGTTTGATTAACAAAGATTTTGATGCACATCTCATCTACATAGTCCAGAAACATATCTGATTAGCCTAGGCAATTCTTCATTACGCTGACCTTATGTTTTTCATCACGAGGTTGTCAGTTACTAATGTACATTTCTTCTTTTTGAGATTGGTCCTCAGAGTTTTTAAGGGCTCAGAATTTTTAATCATCTCTTGGAAGATGAGGTGTCATTCTATTGTAAAGAATCTAAGTGTAGCCTCTTTGGAAAGAGTCTCAAATGTGTTGTGCTGCTGCAATAGTACAGTATAGAAGTTTTTCTCTTTTCTTAGGTTATGTCAAGTTATTATTTTTTTCTGTTGATCACTGAGACTGGCTTTGAATTAATTACCTCTTTGTAGAATTTTTTTAAAGTGTTTTTTGTCTAAATAATTCTGTGCTGTCTATCAAGTCTTCAGTCTCCTTAATGAGATGGATTACATAGAAGCATTATTCAAATTCATCTACTTTCTTCTACAACCCAGAGACCAGCTTGCATGATTAGGGACCCATCTTCAAGCAGTAAGATTGTGGTTATCTTGGCAGCTGTATTGGGACTCATGCTTAATAAGCACTAGTTTATTAGTTCATTCATCATTTATTCACTTATGCTGTCAGGCATTCACTGAATATTTCTATAATGCAGTCACTGTGCTAGAAGGTAGCAATCTTTACAGAAAGACATTCTGACTGCTGTGAAGAGGCCATGGTCTTATGGGACAAATACATAAACTAATAATTATAACAAAATTCTTTAAATACTAATAAATTATTTTGAGGGTGTCCATTGCAGTCCTGGGTATCAAGAATGGCTTCCCAGACTAGATACTTGTGACATAATTCTTCATGCATGAGTGGAAATGTTCTTCAGTGAGATGGGAAAGGAGGAATTTCATGCAGGGGGAACAGCATATTCAAAAGTGGAGGAGTTTCATAACAACCTGGCATATTAGGGACCTCCAAAGTGCTGGTTATATCTGGAGGTTATGGAACAGAGCTGGTAGTATGAGATGAGACAGGAGATGAAAGCAGTGCTTGGCAGGACCACGTATGTCATGTGAAGGACGCAGCTTTATTTGAAGGGATTTGGTATTTGAAGGGTTTCAGTCTGGAGACATGATCATTTCAGAATGAACAGTCTTCTTGGATACAGGAAGATAAGGCAAGAAGTGACTGCAGAGTACCTGTGATGACAACAGTGAATAAAGCAGTGGCAGTGACGATAAGGAAGGAAGAGATAGAAATAAGGGATATTTATTGGTTGAATTGGTAAGAATTAGTAACTGACTGGATGTTGGTCACGAAGGAGAGGGTATAATGTATGATGTTAGGATAATGCCCAGATTATGGCTTGGATATATGAATGGAAGGTTATAGCCTACGGGAGTGATTCATTGTTCAAACATATTTTTAAATTTTTTAATTAATTTTTTTAATATTAAAATTATTTCAGAATGGTGCTTGCAGAAACAGAAAACTTCTGAGTAAAGTTAATTAGTTATTTAACTTCTCTGTGTGTCAATTTGCTTATCTTTTAAAAAATGTTTTTAAAATTTTGGTAAAATAAACATCTCTTAAAAGTTACCATCGTAACTATTTTTAAGTGTACAGCTTAGTAATGTTAAATACCTCCATACTGTTGTGCAGCCAATCTCCAGAACTCTTTTTATCTTGTAAAACTAAAACTCTATACCCCTTAAACAACAACTCTCCCTCTCCCCATCTCTCCAGTTCTTGGCCACCATTCTACTTTCTGTCTATATGAACTTGACTATTCTAGGTACCTTGTAAGTACAAGCATACAGTATTTATTTTTTTGTGACTGGCTTATTTCACTCCCCATAATCTTCTCAAGGCTTATCTGTATTGTACCACGTGTCAGAATTTCCTTCCTTTTTAAGCTGAGTAATATTCTGTTGTCTGTATTTACCACATTTTGTTCATCCATTCATCAGTCAGTGGATTCTGGTTGCTTCTATCTTTTAGTAATTGTGACTAATGCTGTATCAGTTTGCTTATCTTTAAAGTGCAGATAACAAGAGCACCTATCTCATGGGTTTTTTTGTGAGAATCAAGTTAGTTAATTAGTATTTAACATAATTATTTACATGAACAATCACCAAGTGAAATTTTAGTTCATCTGGGTGGGAAACATAGAAATACAGATTAGGAGCAGGGGAGGGAAGGATGCCTTTTGTGGTCTTGGTGCACTGGACTAGAAGGCTAATGAAGCTTGACTCAGGAAACTCGATTGAAGCAGTGTAGCCCAGGCACCCCTCCATCCACTTCCCCTACTTCTGATCTGACCTATTTCCAAGCTCACCATACAGCAATTTCATTATTCATACTGCTTTTGATGTAAGCCAAAGTTTGATTTTTAAACTAGGAAGAGTATCACATTGCAAAGTATTTTGACTGTTGAGGAAAGGTTATTTTACATGAAATTTTAAGCTTTTACATTTTATGATTCAAGCACATTAGTGGTTACAAGACCTGAAATAGACACATTGCAACAAAAAAGCAGCTTAAAAGGGAGTTGCTTTCTGGCAGATGGAGGAATTTAGTTCATATCTAAATATGAGCTTTGTTTATTTTTATCAGATTACCAACTCTGCAAATTGGATTAATGTGTAATTTTAAGCACGGCAGGCATAAAACTTCATAGAAGGGTTTTATATTTCTAGCATTTCCATCTTATTGAGTTATTTTTAATTTTTACAACTGATGTTGGCATATATTTATTCTCTTTCTAAAATTGATGTAAAAATGTTATTTCTTTGATAGATTCCTTGAAAGAAATTGTCTAGTGATCACATCTGCCTGAGATTTTCTGCTCACAGGAGGAGAAGCTCAAACTGTGCTGCTAGGAGTTTGTGGAAAAAAAAAAAAGGCCTTGATGAGGAGATTCCTTGTTTTCCCATTCCCAAGCCCGCGTGATTATAGATCTGTGTTCAAGGTCACTGATGGGCCCCTTAAGTAAGCTCAGCTTTGGGCTTGAGGCCAGTGATTCCTGGGCCTGGGCCATCAGTCTGTCTTTTTGAGTAGGAAATAGAAATCTGAATTCAAAATGTATGTAATCCCTTTCCCTAACTTCACGTGTCTCTATGTAACTTTTTAGCTTTTCTTGTGGTTCAGGTATCAAAGTGACAGCTTTGGCACTTCTAGGTAGAGGTCCCTCCACTAGTGAGGTGTAAAGATGTAAGGACTGTCGCACACCTCACCCCTGCTCTCCAGCTCTTCAGTTCATGGAAAAAAGAAGTCTCTGGGGGAGAGGCAGAGTATAGCATGAAAAAAATGGCTGCAGTAGAGTTTGGAAAACACAATTGAATACGGTAATAATATGTCTTTCCATGAAACAAAGTTTATAATTTTGCTTTGATTGCTAATTTGAAGAAAAACTAGCAACGTAGCACAGGCATAATAAATAGAACCATGACATCTATTTCAGCGTGTATATAGAAGATTTTATGCAGCCCCAGGCTCTATCACGTTTTTTTTAGATATTATATTCGAACACTAGAGTGAGTGCACACTGTGACAGGGATAAGAGAGTGGAGTGGGGAGTTCTCTGTATTCTCCACATGCTGTACCATTGAGGGAGTTGTATTTTCAGAGCCTTCCTTCCTTCCTCCGACCATTAAGTGTCCCAGGGGGAAAATTTATTAGGTTTACAATAAACTGAAGTGCTTTTCTGAGATGATCAGAATCCATAGATGATCTCAAAACTGTTCAAATATTTGGATGATCCCTGCTAACTCCAAGACTTAGTTGTGAAGGATGCAGGCTACATCTGTCAAAATGTAATCTATCCCTTTATAGAGCAAGCCTTATCAAACCTGCTTGGCACAGGTTCTGGATGCAATCACAGGCTCCAGGAGCAATTTAATGTTACAATTACATGGATAACTGAGAGGCAGAATCTCCATTTTATCAAGAGGGAAGCCACAATGACTAGTATCAAGACAGCAGATTCACTGAGTGTAATTCAATTATGATTCTATCAATCAAGAAATCAAATTTACATTCATATTTCTTGTTACAGTGTTAGAATGGATATATGAAATAATGTTTTACGCTTTTTGAAATCAATAAATAAAGATTATGAAAATAATGTTAAACAACTGAAATAATCTGGAGCTAAAGAGCCTGACTAGTTTCCCATTCTGGGAATCAGACTTCTTATTTTAAATGACTTCTGGCCTCAATTCTGTGTACTAAGAGTCAGTTACAGAACATTTAGTTCAAGCTTTAATGGAGATTCATTAAAAATGCACAAAACTAGCTACAGTGCCGTGCACAAAATTTTCAGCTAATAGTCTGTATTTACTGTACATTTACTGGCTTTTAAGACCTCATCAATGACTTTAAAGTGAATATTATGATTTGTTTTAAACAGTTCTAAAAATAAGTTTTAATATGATTATTCCATTAATTAAAAAATTTTGGGGGGGATAAAGTTTATTCTAGGAAGAGCAACTCATTGAGAGAGAAAACCGTTTTAAAATTACATATATGTATTGTTCATTGTTTTAGGGAACAGTTGAGAGCTTTAGCTTTTTAAACTTACCTAGTTATCCAAGGAATAAAACCAATCACAAAATAAGAATCAACAGAATGCAGTAATCCAATCATAAAGGACAGTCAAATGTGCTTACACATATTCAAGAAACCAATCATCTAAGTTATAAATAATTAGTTCATTTGTATTTTATTCTGGGTATATTTTCTAGGCATTATAATTATTATAATTCTAGGAAAATATTTAGCACTTATGTCTGCACAATGCTTTATCAACTGAGTTTCTTTTTGTAATGATTTAGTAATTATTTTCAGTAATTAAAACTCTGTTTTATCATCACAGGGTAAGAAAGTGAATGTTAACATTCTAGTTCTACGATATGTATTAATCCTTTCTGTGTACCGAACTTAGGATTTCACTGAATTTCCACTTGCTTGGCCAAAAATTGCCTATATTTTGAATTGGTTTAGTTTAAAGTTTGCATGTACATCTTCAGAACATCTATTGATGAAACAGTAAGTGAAGGTTATCATTGTGAACCTTTTATAATTTTTTATTATTCAATATTATCTGACACATTTTAACATTTTTGCTTTTCTTATAAAAGTAATTCATATTTATTGATAAAATGTAAGAAGTATACAGAAGAATAAAGAATAAGTTAAAATCACTTACTGCTTTAATAACCAGATAATACTTGGTTAACATTTAGATGTGTTTTACATGTGTTCATAAATAAGATAATCTTAATACCTATGGCTTTATATATCTATTGATATATATGTATTATGGGTATGGAATTTTGGGGCAGCTGACTCTACAGATATATGCATATATTTTTCCTGCTCACATGAATCTTGAGGCAAGACTACCTGTGTCTGTATTCACATGACATGACTTTTCTCTTTTCCCCTCCTTTCCACCACCCACTTGCTCACACAGCTGATTAGACTAGGGTGGGTAAGTGGCTTAACCACTTGCAGGGCCAATGAAGTCTTTCTCTAGGGGATTTGGAATTGGAATGAACAGACTCCAACCTCACATTCCTTAGTCTACTGAATAGAGGAAAACCAAGTGTTTTCTGACGTGTAACCAGAAAGCAGAAATCAGGTTGCAGCAGGAGAGGAAAATAAGATAGGCCAACAGAAAGGAGCAGAACTTAGAAGCAAGAAGGAGTCCTAACTACCTTGATGGCCATGGTTAGTGTATTTCCAAGATGTTGCTAAATTCTTGTCTTTGGTTTTCATGGTACATTTTCTTTTTGGCTTAGTTGAACTGGGGTGGGTTTATTTTAATATCAGAACAACCTTAATTAATATCATATTTCTACAGACTATTTCATTTAGCAATATATTATGAACATTTTCCCATCTTACTAAATATATTTTTGAAAATTAATTTTTATACTGCATTTGCTTATCAAAATTTCCAGAAGTGTAGGTGCTCAATTAAAGTGTATGAATATTTGTACAGCTATTTGTTAATATTTGCTAATTATTTTCCAGAAGGACTTATGCAGCAGTGAATTTTATTGCACTTTTACCAGTAGGGGGTATTATTAGTAAGAATATTTTAAGTTGACATTGCAAGTTAATAATAAATATATTTGAAAACATAATAATAATGGAAATAGTGTACCCTGAACACATTTCTTAGATTTTTGGAGCACTTATAATTTAAAATTAAATTTTATCAAAATATTAAATTTGTAAGTTTTCATAAGAAAAATTGAAGCCCCAAATATAAGATGTAAAGAAAACCAATAATTTTAAAAAGTGCAATCTTACAAAGAATAAAAAGTAAGGGTAAGCATTTTTTATGAAATACTGAGTTAAAATGCTGAAATTCTGGGTCTTTTTCCTCTGTGTGGAGAAAAAGTATAATTACAGACTGTAGTTGATCATCTCATAATTCCTTAGACAGTTATGAAGACCTCAAGTAGAAGAGGTATATTCCCTTAATTAATGTTCAGTTTTGAGTAACTGGCTTTTCAAATATGGACAATATCCATCAAAATAAAATGTATATGTTGAGTGAACAACCTACTTAGGAAAATATGTTTTATAAAAATATAAACACCAGCCTATAAGGATAAGTATAAAAGGATATTTATTACAGCTTATTTTTGTTACCAAATATTCACATGAAAATGGGAAAAATATGAATATCTATTACTGATTGATTCAATTGTGATATTTATATTATGAAATATTATATATCCTAATCTGTACATAAAAAGCTATATAAATGGGTATCCATGCTTGTATGAGCATAGAAAAGTGTGTTGAAAGATATATACTGATTGATTCAATTGTGATATATATATTATGGAATATTATATATCCTAATCTGTACATAAAAAGCTATATAAATGGGTATCCATGCTTGTATGAGCATAGAAAAGTGTGTTGAAGGATATATCTAAAAGTGTTAGTAACATCTGTTATTTCAGAGGCAGTGAGATGGGAGAGAGAGAGGAAGAGATTATAAACATTATCTTTAGACACTTCTTTTTTGACTTGTTATATGTGCATGATTAGTTTTGTAACTGGAAAAATACTTTGAAAAAATTTAAAGAAAGAGAAAAAATAAAGAGGAAATAAAGAAGATAGCATAGATCTCTTAATTTAGAAAAAAATGTTTATTGCCTGATTGTTGCTGTTAAGTAGCCCCCCAAGAATTAGACTTTTTAATTAAGTTTTTAATTGAGATAAATGCAGATCCACATGCATATATGGTAACAAATAATTCAGAAATTCTGTAAACTCTTTATCCAGTTTCCTCCAATGATAACAGCTTATAAAAGCTATAGTACAGTATTACACCAAGCTATTAAGATGACAGATCTTACTCAGAGTTCTCAGCTTTACATGTACTCCTGTGTGTGGGTATATTTAGCTCTGAGCGATTTTATCACTTACGTAGGTTTGTGTATCCACCACTGTAGCCAACAGTTCCAACAAAGATCCCTCTTGTGATTCTTTTTTATCTACATCTATCTTCCTCCTCTACCTTGTCCCTAACCCATGGCAGGTATTATTTCCATAGTTTTGTCATTTCAAGAATGTTGTATAAATGGAATCATACATTATGCAACCTTTTGGGACTGGCCTTTTTAACTCAGTATTGGTCCCTTGAGATTCATCCAAGTTGTTGATTGTGTCAATAGGTCCTTCTTTTTTATTGTTGAGTAGTATTCCATGGTATGGTATGATATACTGTATGGTATGGTGTATCACATACAAGTTTCATTTCCCTCTGATAAATGCCCAAGAGTGCAGTTGTTGAGTTGTATGTTAGTTACCTGTTGAGTTTTTTTTTAACTGCCATTTTGCAGGTGTAATCTTGTTTCTCTGCATCCTCATTAGTATTTTGGTGTGGTCACTATATTTTTATTTTAGCCATTTTGATAGGTGTTCATTATGTTCAAAGATTTTGCAGTAAAAAACATTTAAAATTTTGCTTTGAGTTTTCTTTATTCTGTTTAAGATTGAAATATTTAATTTTTTACAGGATTTTAGAGAATGGAGGAACCTCAAAAGGCTTTAAGTTCTAGGGGTTATATAAATATCTAGGGCAGAATTTCAGCTCCTCATATTTTCTGAGTCTTTCCCTGAAAAACTGAAGTCATATATCACTGTTACTGCCTTAGGTAAAGTATGAAAATGATAAAATTCCAACTCTTTCCACAAATCCAGCAAGTATTTATTGAGTGTCTAATATGGAATAAGCACTATTCTAGGTGCTGATGCTATAGGCATGAAAAAAACAAAGTCCCTGCTCAAATGGAAAGTATATTATTGTTGAAGTCTGAAGGCACCTAATAAATAACAAGCCCTTCTACTGGAATTGATTTGAAAACACCTGATAGATAGGCACAGGAATTGAGAAAACTGGAAATTAAAATGTGTCCTTAGTTACTGACAAAACCTTTTGGAGAATATGGCTCAATTTGGTGAAAATAATAGGCTTTAAATCACTGTTCTCAGTCTTAAGCAGAATTATCTGCATGAACACAAGAAATTGAATGGCACAGGCCACCACCACAAAGCGCTTCTTATCAGAGAACCACCAGTACCCATGTTCTCTGAGGTAGGAATGTCCCAAAGACAGGATTCAGAAGGCTGGACCATGTATTCTCAGGTTCTCTTCACAACTCCATCCTCTAGACAGAGAGCGATATTTTACTGTAATGGAAACTCCTTCACAGAGAAACAGAAGGACTGGAAATTCTCTCCTAACAATTATTATTAATAGTACTACACTAAGATTAAAAAAAACAAACTTATCTTGTTGATGCCTCATTTTACTTTCCAATTTGTTGTATGCCCCTTACTCCGGAATAAAATTTGAGTACTATTCGCAGACCCCCTCATTACTTTTCTTAGATATAAACATGGAGTCTCCTTTGAAAGTTGATAAAAAGGAATATGAAGAAAAGCCAAGGAGAGTGGTCATATGTTATAAGATAGACATACAGTTACTTAACTTATATAGTAGGTTTGGTGTTTGAAGGAGTGCCACAAATTTTAGTCTTCCTTCTGATTTTGCAATCAATTTAGAGATAAACAACAACAAAAAACATTCAAGCAGGTATCAAAATATAAGACTATGCAGGTAAATGATGTATTGCAGATGTGGTAATGATGAGATACCTAATACTGAAACTCAGAATCGGGCTTACCCTCCAAGTTACAGGCAGCTCTAAACAGTCACAGACATTCCCACGTGGGAGTTCTTGTAAAATGTATAGCTTGGAGGAGTAAACCACAGTGATACTCACTGTGGGCAGGGAGGTTCTCAAAAGGAAGGAAAGTGAGATGAACTCTATAGGTTCAATTTCTTGTTCCACAGCTTGTCAATTCAGAAGTGTTCTGGGGGAAATCTCACCTTAGGGAAATGTGAATAGTGAGGAATAAATATTTCTTCTTAACAGTACATAAATTAAAACTATATTCTGGTGAAATTCACTGATGGGTGGCTTTGCGGGAGCAAACATAAATAGTGAAACTGGAGCTTAGTATACTAAAAAATGATGTTAGAGGAAACATGAAGAATAAGGACAAAAGATGTGAGAGGTTAGTTGTGTGTGTGGATGCAGGCAGGTGTGTCAAGAATTAAGGTAAAGTTGCTAAAGCCTTCTGTTACCTGCAAACATACAAGTAAATACTTTGATTTGCCAGTTAGTATATAAGTTTGATCAATTTTACATTCATGAAGTCTTAAATTATCAATAACTTCAAGGAGAGTCTTCATAATTAGTAACATATAATTCTGTAGGCAATGGCTTATTAGTGATAACAGATTTGCTACATGTCAAGGGACAATGAATCAGGAAGTTTAGACATAATACCTTGTGCCTTTTAATGTTCTTTCAATTATTATTTAGAATCCAACATATGTATCCCACTTCTCCAATCTCTGACAAGCAAGCTACCAAAAACTTGGATCAGCATAGATTGGTGGAGTTCCAACTTGTAAATTTTCCAGAAAAGGGAAAATGTTCACAGCCGTTTGTGAGGAACCAATTCTTAGAGTGTCCCAGTCACAAATGTGTATAAGAATCATCCCTGGAACTCATTAAAAATGGTTAATAGCAGCTTGCATACTAAGATATCTGATTAGTAGGTTGAGGCTGGGGCCATGGAATCAGCCTCATTGACAGGCTCTGCTTGTGTTACTAATGAAGTCACTATGTATGGGACTGCATCATGAGGAACTGCCTTGGTGCAGGTACACACTCTTGTCTTGAGATGTTGAAGTCTGTAGGGACTGTGCACTTTTCTCTTTTATGTTTTGTGTTGTCGTTAACTGTGATAGTTAACTCTCGGCCGTCATTAACTATGTAGTCCTTCCCTTGGAACAGCTTCAAGGGGTGGGTGGTGACATTTGGGAGCCACTCATCACATTTTTACCTCCAGAGGTGAATCAAAGGTCATCACCAGAAGAGCATCTTGAAAGCTTTTCTTTTTGAATTTGGGAGATTGACCAGTACCGAGAAACTAGAAACTAGGGTAATTTATCACTCTATTTAGTGAGGGTGCAATTAGATAGATTTTTCAAAAGCATTCAATATTGTGAAATCCTGTTTTCTTGTGACTTCCTTCTCATTAAATGATTTTCTTCTCTTCAGGAGGAATCAGATGTTACCTTGACTGAAGGGATGGTAAAGGACAAAGCCAATGCTTTTTTTTTTTCATAGCAGAAAATTTTACTGAGACAGAGTTTTCAAAATCCCTTAAACTTACATCAATGCATCCAGGTTGTTAAATTTCCTTGAACAGAATAGACAGGGAGTTGGGAAAGGAAGTCAGATGCAAAAGTTCTTGTATTGGGGTTAAACCTTGAAGAGGGTGTGCAAACACATAGGTATATGTATGAGGGTACCTGAGAATATGCATTGGCATTAGAAGTCTGTTCATTTAGGATAATCCAGGGAAACTTCAGACACAAGCAGAAACATAGCTTTCTGCTAGACACTTGGCCACAATGGGAAGAAGAGGGTGACTAGATGGATGAACACTAACTGCATTCCTAGTTCTCTACAGCCTGTTCATGCCATTCAGAAAATCCACAAAATTCTGGGTGCTTTGGGGAAGAAAAAGGGGACTATTGAGGATGCTGATGCTAAAGAGTCACATAACCCCCTACACACCAAGTGGCATCATGAGGAAAGGTAGGAGTAGAGAGAAATCAGAAAGACTAGGATATTCAGAAGAAAGAGACTGATTTAACTAACTAACTAACCAACCAACCAACTAAACCAGAAGAGACTGAGAGGGTAAGATCCCACTGACTGAAGATTTAAACAAGTTGCCTCATTAAATTTTTATTAAACATGGGTGGGAATATACATACAGTGATAATCTGCCTCTAAATCTGAATGGTCATTATGAGGTCCTATCATTTTATTCAGTTTACCCTGATATTATGCAGTCTACCAGGTGTGAGGTGGGAAATTCACACGAATTAACCTTCAGAGGTCTCAGTTATTTGCAAAAAGTGCCAACGTTCAGCACCAATGGAATGTTGGCATTTAAAGAATGCTACCACCACCGTACCACGAAAACAGTTGCCAGGAGTAAAGTAGCTTAATAAAAATACATGTTTTATCCATGGAGAGTTTCCATCAGCTTTCCACTATTTTTAATTTCAGCAGGTTTTAAAATAACATATGAGATTGAGAGTAAAACTAAACTCAATTATAGAAGTATTAAGACATAAAATGGAGCACCAGACTGAAAGATGAAGTCCCAAATTCTTTGACGCTATACTAATGGCTTTAAAGCAAAAGGTGAGATTTTGTGGCAGTAGTATCTTATTCATATTAATTTCTTTTGAATATTAATTTTCTCTTATTCAGTTGAAAATAATGACATCTAACTTGTTGCCAAAAATTCCACGTCACCAATGTAATTTTCATTTGGCTGAGGAGATCGCTTTTTAAACTAAAATCTCTCACTGTGTTTTGACCAATTACAAAGAAATGAGGTCTACAAGTCCAGCTCTACTAGGAATTTACCAGAACCTATGGTGCAATTTTAGATTGTTGTTCCTGGAAATAATGACTGTTATTACCACATCTAGATGTGTTCCCACGCAGACCATGGCACAGAGGTTAGGTCATCCCTCCTTTTCTCATGATGCCAGCAGTTGCCTTCAAACCGACCCTGCAGTGGGCTTGGCTTGACTGTACTGCTGTTTTAGGCAAGGACCCCTTCATTTAGTATGTATGAGGGAAAAACAAAGTTTTTAGAGTTTTGTCCATTTATTATCTTTTCAAATATACATATATTCTAGGCCTTTGAATTAAGTATGATAGAATTTTTGGAATCTTATAAAGGAGCATGAGATTTTTCTTAATACGTCTCACTCACGGACTGCTTCTCTGTGGTAAAAGCTTTAAGTGACATGACATAGTGGTAAGCAGTTAGGTGTCCACATTTTTTAATAGCCATGCATGAAATATCATGTTTTAACTCTTTTTTCCTAAACAGTCTCCTGAGTAAGTCTGTGCATCATTACCTTATAATAATGGACGTCATATATTGCTGGTTGCTGAACAGAGAGCTTTCTTTTATCTCATAATTACACTGAGCAAGTTGCAAAGGGTTTCTCTGTTTTCATTATGTTACCATTTGAACAGGTCAATGCATACTAAATCCATGAATGCATACTAAATCCATATGAATGAAAAAAATAAGCTTATATGATATTTTTTCAGTTTTTTCCTTTCTTGATTTTTTTTCTCCTGTTTTTCATATGGCAATCATAATTTGGGGGATGATTTTTCTCTTTTTTTGAGTTGTCTTGAATTTAACAGAACAACATAGATCAAGATGTCTCATGAATTGTTTATATAAGAGTGATAAACTTTTGTTTTTCACCAGTTGTGTCGATTGGCCTTTAATAGGCCTTTTCTTCTGCCACAGTGTGTTGTACCTTTTGTAGAGACTATAATGCCTTCTAGATTTTATTTCAAATCACAACCAGTATTTTAGAATCAAACATTTTATAGTAATAGTTTGGGTTACTGATCTTAAATGCACTCACGTGATCACACTGAAATATGTTTGTCACTGTCTCTCTACTCACAGCATCACTACATCCTTCCATGAGTTTATTCCTCATCCTTCTGCTGTTCTGTTTTATTTCTTACTATATGGTTTTATCTGCAAACATGGAGACTTTACTGTTTACTCTTGCTCTCTCTCAATAAAATTATAAACATGTATAAGTAATTTAATTCCTCTCACCTCCACTATCTCCTCAATAAAAGTGTTAGGTGGACTAGTTAATGCTTAAGATGTCATCCAGCCCTGAAAGTGTATGATTTTCTCAAAATTGGAATTGTAATTTGTCTGAAAAATTATTTCTATGTGTCCATCTAGAGAAATATCTATTTATTCTGATCTTTTGTTTTCTCTTTTTAAGACAGTTTCATATATATGAAAAAGAAGTTTCTTATAAATAGTCTTTAGATTGGCATCTTTTCTAAGAATTTTTATAAACTCATTAATAGGTTAATCAAGTATAATTTCTGCTGACCAGAATTATGTTGCTTTCCCATTATAGAATGTATTTAATTTGCTTGAGTTACAATTCATCATAGTAGATATTATGTAGAGAATGGAAAATGCTTCCCATCATTATAACACAGCTGTGCCCTTTGTTTAGTGTGCAGAGATTACTGTTGGCACCCAAATGGGATGTAGGGTTATACTACATCCACTTATTGAGTTTCTTAAAGTCAATGTTCATGTTTTTTCCTTTGCTATTATCCTAGGATATTGCCAGTACATAATAGGTGCCCAAAGGTGTTAGTTGAATTAATTTAGGTTACTTATGTTATTATTTTTCTACCGCTTATTTTCTTTCTTCCTCTCTCTCTCTCCACCCACCTTTGTATAAAATAGGTAATTTAGTATAGAGAGCTAAAAAAGTTTTTTTATTGAGT
The DNA here is from genome assembly GCF_009834535.1 of Camelus ferus. Taxonomy (NCBI): domain Eukaryota; kingdom Metazoa; phylum Chordata; class Mammalia; order Artiodactyla; family Camelidae; genus Camelus; species Camelus ferus. Next base: position 49,294,115 of record NC_045702.1, on the reverse strand, counting down.
GTCAAAATATTAAGATGTGTTAGTAACTATGCTGTCTTGGATAAGTTATTTCTCTCCTGTGGGATTAAATTAATCTGTCAAAAATGGAATTAAACTAAACCTCAGGACCCTTTTCTATCTACATTTCCTTGACTCTAGAGATCTATTTGTTTAGTTGAGCAATTCTGAAATTTAGTTAACTTTGAAACTTTTCTTGTTTTTGCAATTTCTGATAACCTGATATTAAGGCTGAGAAGCAAGTGTTTGAGAAACACACTTTGGAGAATGTTCATCTAGTAGGATGATATTTTTGTATGTTAACTGGTGTGAGTTTCATTCCTAGTGGGTCTTTTTGTTCCAGAGCTTTGCCTGTCTTTGGACTAGTTATGCATTGTCACCAGAGAGAGATAATAATGTCAAAAATGAAGGCAAAAATTTTTCAATGTTAGAAGTTAAAGCCTTTAAGTTTGCAGTGCTTAGTCCTAAAAGCAGTGTTTCCAACTTATACCATGAATAGGAGGCTGGAAAGGCTGGACATTGCTGTTATGAGTCAGTATTTCCTCCTCAGTATATATGAACATTTCTGACCTGGAAAGCAAAAGGACCTTGACCACAATGGAGATGAGTTTATTACGTGCAGTGTTTCAAATATTATTACCTTGTGGCTGGTTGTTACAGACCTCTTGGTGTCCACCAGACCCCAGAGAGGGTGTGATAATCCTCTGTTCTTGCAGCTGTCCACGTAGGTCTGGTCACGGTGTTTCTGTAAACCTTCAACAAGAGAAATATTATTTTCTGTTCTTCAACTTTCTACCTCTATGTAAATGAAAAGTATCATGCCTCTAATAGTCAAGTCTGGGAGGCAGAGCCTTGAGAAAGGGCTACTATGTATATTTCAGGCTATAGGTAGCATTCTTTTACTGTTTCAGGAGACAAAGGTGCAGATCCAGCGTGACTAAACTCAGGCAACGGAGCCATACAGGTTAGAGCTAAAGGAATAGATCCAATATGGAGCCTTCTTCTCTATTACAATCATAGATCTTTCAAGGCTTTATTCCACATACACAGAATTCTCCTGGTCTGTCATCCTTGTTCTGTCTCCACATGCTTTGTTGAAATCATATGATCAGCCGTTTTTGCAGGGTTGTCACTAGTATTTGGGTTCCTTAGCTATTGGCAACACTCCCATTAACAAGAATCACTTATGGAACCCTGCTCAGAAGGTGGATGCTTTCTGGCATAACCTCTCTCAGCCATTATCTTCTCCTCAAGAACTTTATATATCTCCACCAACTAAAAGTACCTTTGACTCAAAAGGGATAGATCTGTTTGTCATGACTAACATTTACCCATGGTCTGGATTCAATTTATCTCTGCCAAGACATGCCCTTTCTTTTGCCTTCATCCTTAATCTCTTCTTTCCTTCTGTGTGTTTTTTTTTTTTTTTTGGTTTCATGTTATCTATTCTGTGAAAATAACCTAAATAAATTAAGTAAAACTCATTTAACCTTAACGTTGTTAAATAACAAAAATAACTGAGAAAATGGGAAGATCTAATTGGCTTTATTAAACGATTCATGAATTGGGCAGCATCCCACCTAACAAACAGAAAGGGGCTCCAAGGACTGTGCAAAATGGAAGGCTTTTATAGGCAAAGAGTGGATTACCACATCTTCCTTTGGGGGATGGAAAGGGTCCCTGTGGCAGATTACCTCATTGGTGCTGACCAAAAAATTCCAGACTGACTGATTAAAACTACATTACTGAGGGAGGTTGTGTTGCAGTTAGGTTAGGTATTAAGCCTTGGGCTGGTGATACGGGCTTAGCATAGGGACTCCATTTTGGGCCTCTTGTCCCTTTTTTAAAAACAAAATCCATGTTACTATTTTTTCTTAATTCTTTTTTTCATGCCCAGGCATCAGGTAGGAACACATTAGGTGATTGCTCCAGAATCTCACTACTCATTTAATATTTTAAATTTATAATCTGTCTTTCCCCCCAAACCCTCTACTGAAACTGAGTCTTAAAGATGAGTAATAACTCTATACAACAATCCTCACAGCATTTCTTTCTTATTCCCTCTCCTCTTCTACACTGTTACAGCTACTGTCAGTTGCTTATGTAAGTTTTTCTCTTTCTTCTTTAAATTCATTGCTCCTTTTCTTTCTCCAAGAGAGGCAAGCAAGAAAGGAGGGGCCTAATAGTTATTGATGTACAAGGTATGGTGTTACGTGGTTTTATATATCTTATCCCTTGTATTCTTCAGAATAACTCTGTGAGCAAGCTATTTTTCCACTTAAGAAGTTCCAGGAGTTTTTTCCAAGTCATACAGACTTTGATGGAACCTAAATCTGAATCCATGTCCTGTCTTTATTCCATTGTATCATATGATCTTATATGCCTTTTACTCTTTCACTCGCAAAATATGTGTCCCCTGCAGTTCTGTCGTCTGCCTTGATTTCTTTAGTTTGTGCTGTTTGTCTTCACGTCTTGTGCTTATATGCAAATGTCTCCAAAATATAAGCCCAAACCTCTCAAAACCCCCAATTTACCTTCCTTCCTTTCTTCCTCGTTGCCCCCTCTTCCTTCCTTCCTTCTTCTCCATCTCTTTCCTTCTTTTCTTCCCTTCCTCCCTCCTTCTGCTCTTCCTCTCTCTTTCTCTTCTTTTCTCTTTTGTTTTAAACATTTATTGAGCATTGGCTGTATGCTAGTCACCATGTTAGGTACTACACGTGCCCGTAGTAGCACACTTACTAGTAACTCAGTTTTAAATAGGAAGAAACAGAAGCTTAGAGAAGTTGTGCAACTTGCCAGAGGTCAAACAGCTAGAAAGTGTAGATCCAGGTTTGGAGTCTATTTTCCTCTGAAATCTTCACTTGCTTTCTCATGCTGCAGAGGGATTACTGACTGTTTTTGGAACCTGCACAGTGCTTTGTCACCTGCTGCCCTTGCTTATGCTGTTCCCTCCTATTCTGTCAGACTTCTACACGTTCCTCAAGGTGATCTCTGGTAGACTGTTCCTGAAACCCCTTGACTAGATGTGATGTTTTCCCCTTTCCAGCCTCATAGCACATTACATCTCGTGTATTCAGGTTTCTGCATGCATATATGTATTTTCTTCCTACAGTAGTATAAGTTCCTTGAGGTAGGAACTATCACACACAGTAGGTGCTCTCAATAAGTCTTGGTGGGTTGAGGTGAATTCCAAGCTGACAGTGCACTGTTTTCTTAAAAACAAATGAATAAATATAGCAATTGTATATTTCAAATGTAGGATTACTAAAATAACAATGAACAGCAGAATTAATTATCATCATAATTTAGAGATTAATGAAATGTAGACTGCATTAATATTTATGTCATGTCTTTGTAGTTTGCTAAATTTCTTTTCCCCATTACTCAAATGATTACTCTACCATGCAAAGGGTAGGAACTGCTAGAAAGCCTTCCATTGCTAACATTTACAGTGTGTTGATTGGAAACAAGTTCCAAATGGCAATGAGCTCATTATATGTGATGGTATTTTAATGTCTGTTTAATTTTTTTAGTAAGTCCCTCCAAATCCAATGACTGAATTCCAAGTCTGTTGTCAAACTTCCCTATTATAATTAAGCAAGACAACTAAAAGGATCTGATCAAACAAGGTTGTTGTGTATTTCCTGTTTGTTTTATTTCTGTATCCTGCAGTTTTCAGTTTTGCAGGTCAGACTTAAAACATTTACATGCATGCAATTCCCACAGAGAACCATGGGAGATTGGTGTGAGGGGGATTGCAGCGTGGGTATAAAGGAATCGTGTTTTGCCTTTCTTTCCTTTATTCTCCAGCTGCTGTTCCTTAAATAAAACTTTAAAAATAACTTTTATAGGGTGGTTAATACATTCCTACCCTGTGGGGACAGGCTACATTCTCAGCTGCCCAAGATTTTAAGCAGGCTCTAGTAATTTGGGTAAAGAAATAGGCTCTTGTCTTGATACTTGAAGAATTGCCACAGGGTCAAGGCCAGAGCAAGGGAAGTGTGGGCGCTGGTGAACTTGCATTCTGCACACACTTCCCTAAGCGCTGCAGGAGCAGGGAGGGGCAGAGTTCAGGTGGTGAGGAGTGGGACAGGGTCACGGGGTTGTCTGGATTATCTAAGAGGGGAGGGTAAGTCACAGTTCTTAAATTTAGAAGGTCTTTTATGCCTTTCTCAAGTTATGCTTCCTTAACCCACTCTTTCTTGAGTTAAACTTGGGTATTGGGCAAACTGTGGGAGTAGAGCAAGTATGTATACTCTGTGACTGTAGGAAATCCATGTATGTTTAAGTTTCCCAATTTTATTAGAGGAGGAAGCTGGGCCGAGATATGTTGGAGGCTCTAAAATTCAAGTGGTCCTTTTTGTAAGAATAACTACCCTCTGAACACATAGGTGGAGCAGCACCATGTGCTCTCACACCTGCCCAGAACGCCCCAGGTAGAGATAGCATTGAATCTGTGAAGCTACTGGTTTGGCTGTTTTTTCTGCATAATTCACTACCTGCTCTGTGAAAGAGATTTGGCTTTCATGGAAAAATCCAGACTTGAAAATGGGAAGGATTTTTGGGTATCAGCTACTTACCTAACTCTCCCCAACCCTGCACATTTATGCCATGCACATTCTACAGATGAAGGAATAGGAAGGATATAAGAAGAAAAGTAGGCAGATAATTTACATTTGGTAAATTCCCTCTATGTGCCAAGCACTTGTACATATTCAGTTTCAGCTCATACCAATCTCACCAAAGACCAAACAAGTAGATACTATTACTTCTGCTTATAAACTTAAAAAATGAAGTCCAAGGGAAGGCAAGAAATTGAGGGTTACTGAGATATTATTATGTTACTCATGTTTGAATCTTTAACATACTGGTGGGGGAGGGTACGCAGGATTTCTTTGGCATCTTTATTTCAAGATGCTATCAGCTTTTATAGCACTTTATAATTTAAATAGTCATTCTACTTATGCTATTTGATTTTCAAAATAATCATTGAGGTATGCAGAGCAGACATCATTATTCCTATTTTGCTAATATATAAACTAAAGTTCAAAGATTTCAAATGATGTTCAGGTTTATGGAGTAAAGGCATCAGCCAGCACAGAGGTGTTTCATGACTTTAGGCTGCTCAGGCACAGGAGGTGTTGAGCACTGTAATAATCTGCAAGATTTCTGCTTTTTGTAACTCCTTATGTGCCTATAGAAAACTCTACTGCACTAAATTATCATTGTGATCTATTTCTTTTCATTTTTTCCTAGGAAAATAGAAATATGAATAAAACTGCAATTGTATTTTATACTTTAGATATCTATATATCTCAGTATATATAGATTTCTGTTCCATTTTTTCACATACTAGTGTTTTTCCCTATAGTCACATTATATATGTATGTATCTAGTTTATGATAATAAATTTATACTGTAGTTTATTTAGTCATTTCCCTGCTATTGTTTTCATTTTTGTACTATAAGAAATAAAGCTGTTATTTAAAAATGTTTATATAGTCTTTTCTTTCTTTCTGATTATTGGTTTTTAGACCCGATTCTAGGAAGTTGAATTACTAGGTGTGAGTATATGATGGACATCTGTTATCTTTATGTGCACTATATGCATTTCCCTTCTCCTAGAAATAGCACCTGATTTTTTCTTGTTAACTACCCACCCAAAACTCCATCCCTGTGATTTAAACCTTGATTTGGGCATGATGAACCCCACACTGTGCTCCTATCCCAGGAAGCTGAACCTATTCCTTGAGCATAGTGATTGCTTCAGAGAGGAGCATGTGATCCAAGTCATGCCAGTAATATACAGAGAGGTGTCATCTTGAGATTTTACGAAAAACCATTGGGAAGTTGAGAACCTCTTTCTGCTGTCTCATGAAGCTGGTAGAACATAAACCAAAAGTGCACCTGCCTGAGGGGGAAAAAAAGAGCTATCACACTTGAAAGCAGTCCTGATATGGAAAGAGAGAGTTTCATAATCACATGTTAGAGCACTGGGATCCAACATGCACACTGCTGGAGTTTTCACCTCTTTGAACCAACCCATTCCTTTTCTTATTACAGCATTTTCAGTTGGCTTCCTGTACTTGTAAGTGGAAGAGCTGATTTAGTTTACTGGCTCAAAAAGGTACATATGAAAAACGCCACATACGAAGGCCTTTATATGTGTTGCAAAATTAATTTCCGACAATGATATGAGCCCTTTAGCGCTTATTTCTGTGTACCAATGTTGACACAGGTACTATACTATGTATTTTAAATTTGAAAACATTTCTTTACATTTCTAGGCTATTTCTTACATGTTTAACAACATTTTGTATTTCTTCTCTGATTTGTTTGTTCTCGGATTTGCCTGCCTTTAATTTGATATGTTAGCATATTTCTCCATATTTTTTAAGAGCCGTTTTTGCATATTTGTATCATGTTCGTTGCAGATATTTTCCCTGTTTGTTATTTGTTTATGATTGTGCTAACACTGCAGATATATGAAATGCTAAGTATGTAGTTTTCTTTTTTTCGTCATAGTGTTTTTACTTTTAGAATGTTCTTTACCTTTCCAGCATGAATATTTTAATTGTTGCATTATGCCTCATTTTAAAATTCAGCATGTACTTCTTTGGGAATTTATTTTGGTAGATAAAGTCATTTTATTTCGGTATAGTCTGAATGCAAGTGACAAGAATCCTGAAGTTCTTGAAAGGTAGGCTGTTTCTTACCCATGTTCAAGATGCAGCCATGCTTCAAGGAGAGACAGGGAACCAGGGTGGGCATGCCACTGGGATTCCGTATCTCTGTTTTCCTTCTCTGGCTTGTGCTCTCAATGCATTTCCTCATCCTTCTCATTTGTTTTCTCTGTTTCCTTGTCCCAGTGGGAACCATCCAACCATCCAGAGAAAGACTAAATCTGGCTTTCACTCTCAATCTGAATTCCCAGGAAAGCGACCCTGTTTTTCTAATTTGGATATGGTGCTTAATTTTGCCCTGAAACAAGGTCATGTTGGATGAACTCTGGCTTCTTGGAGCCCATTCTCTGTGGATCAGATTCCATATCAAAGAATGAGGGAAAGGGGAGTTACCAAGGAAGGGGAAATATTTTGAGCTGGGGAGACAAATAATAGGCAAGTGATCATTATAAAGGCCTAACTTGGTTATTTTCCAAATAGCTTTTCTAACATTGGTGCTCTATGCCTTCATTATTAATTTATAATGCTTGTTTTGTCATATAGTAAATTTATATGTGTACATGAATGTGTGTCTTTCTGGACTGAGATTTTCTGATACACTGGCCTCTGTTCTTGTAAAAATTTTTGTTCCATTCTTTTGTAATTTTTTAATTGAAGTATAGTTGATTTACAGTGTTGTGCTAGTTTCAGATGTATAGCAAAGTGATTCAGTTATATATATAATACATATTTTCTTTTTTCAAATTATTTTCCATTATAGGTTATTACAAGATACTGATTATAGTTCCCTGTGCCATACAGTAGGACCTTGTTGATCTATCTTATATATAGTAGTGTGTATCTGTTAATCCCAAGCTCCTAGTTTACCCCGCCCCTTCTTTCCTCTTTGGAACTGTAAATTCATTTTTTAATGTCTGTGAGTCTATTTTTGTTTTGTAAATGAATACCTTTGTATCATTTTTCAGCTTCCACATATGAGTGATATATGATATTTGTCTTTCTCTGTCTGACTTACTTCACTTAGTATGATAATCTCTAGGTCCATCCATGTTGCTGCAAATGGCATTGTTTCATACTTTTTTATGGCTGAATAATATTCCACTGTATATATATACTACATCTTCTTTATACATTCATCTGTTGATGGACGTTTAGGTTGCTTCCACATCTTGGCAATAGTAAATAGAGCTGTTATGAATATTAGGGTGCATGTATCTTTTCGAATTAGAATTTTTGTCTTTTCAAATTAGTGTTTTTGTCTTATCTGGATATATGCCCAGGAGTGGGATTGCTGAATCATACGGTAACTCGATTTTTAGTTTTTAAAGGAACCTCCATACTGTCCTCCATAGTGGCTGCAGCAATTTACATTCCCACCCACAGTGTAGGAAGGTTCCCCTTTCTTCACATCCTCTCCAGCATTTATTATTTGTGGACTTTTGGTTGATGTCCATTGTGACCAGTGTGAGGTAATACCTCATTGTAGTTTTGATTTCTATGTGTCAGGTGCTGTTATAAATTTCTGTAAATTATCTTATGTAACCCATTATCATTATTCTAATTTTGCTGATGAAGAAGAAACTGCAGCTTAAAGAGATCAAGTTACTTGACCAAAATCACACATCTCATGAATGCTGGAAACAGCATGCAAAAATGGGTCTATATGACTCCAGTAACCATTTTTGTAATGATTATTTAGACTAACTTCTTTAAAAAGGGAAAGCCAACTTATTATTTGAAGATATAACTATGTACTGAGAAAGCTCAGGAGAGTTTTATAACAGATATTTTCAGTAGTTCTAAAGCAGTCACTGGTAAAACTTTCTGAATTTGGAGTCTTTTGTGAAAATAATTAGTTAATACTTTTTGTAATATTTTCCATAGTTAATGGTCTATTCAAGTTTCCTGGGGCTTTTGGGGTGGTCAGTGTTGATAACTGTTTTTTTTCCCCCTAGAAAATTTTATAATTACATTGAATAGTCCTTCGGAATTTTTGTTTCAAGAAAGAGCCATAATATTGTACATAGCTCTGCCCTTAGAGTGAAATGCACAGATGACAGACTGACTCTCAAAAGTTCTTTTTCTAAATAAGAAGAAAGGAAATAGTATTCAATTGTTAAATCATATGCCAAGGGATTTCCCTATTCATTCTTGACTTAAGAAGGCTGATGTATTTAAAAATTGCCAAATGCATGCAAACCTATTACCTTTTTGATATGTGAGTACAATTTTACATTACAAGGTATTATAACTTGATTTTTTAAAAAAATGAACAATGCCAGTAATAATTGAGGCTGATCTGTGTTAGCATATTATCATCCAAATATTTTAACATAATAACTGTGCAAGTAGTAGACTCTGTAAACATATGTACATTTATTTTCAGGCTGATGGGGGGACAGATTAAATGTGCAGGTAGAACACCCATTGGGGTGTGCCAATGATAAAAATAGGGGGACTGTGTCAGTCTAGTTTGGCATATCCTGTGTGAACCAGAGACAGGGGTTTCAAGAGGGGCCCTCTGACAGTCTTCAGATGTGAATCCTGGCAAACTCAGGCAAGGAGGAAAGGCCTGGGTCGACGGCATCTTCTGTTTTGTTGAAATGTAGTAATCAGTAACTTTATCAGTAAAACAGATGGAAATTTACATTCAGGTTTGTAGCCACCCTAATTTATTCTAGATAAAATAATGCATTCACTTGTTGGTATTTTGTTGTACTGATAAAGTAGTTTATGTGACTGAGAGTAGTGAACTTGGAGCTCAGTTTTGGTCCTAACTTTTTGACACTGATTTTTGACTTTGGACGTATATTTAATCTCCTTGAGTTTTGTTTTCTCATCCATAAAAGATAATGATACCTACCATGCAGTCAAAGGAAAAGAAAACAAAATTATAAAATTATAGGATTGTTTAAAAAAGACATTTTATCGAGGATCAAACTGAAAGCCCAGAAGGTTTAAAGGTCTTTCTCAGGACACAGAGCTCACAATAGAACTCAAGTATTCATCCTTTTCCAGCAGACCATTTCTAGATTCTATGCTCTCAGTGGCATTGACGTGTTTTTAACTAAAACTCCAGCAGCTGTACTAATGTTACCTGGTAGATAGGTTAATGATGCTATTAATTTTATAAAATACATACATTTATGTTTATTTTCCAGATCTTTAGCACTCCATTAGTGACTAAAAGAACCATATTCATAATAGTAATAAAATGTTAAATTAATGCATTTATATGTATTACTTTCTGATGCTGTATGTTAAGAAGAGTTGGGTAAAAATATAAGATAAATAATTAAACATATGTGGCAGATTGTATTTCCAAAGATGGCCACATCTCCCATTCCATATTTTAGCTTTACACTGTGATTTTCAGCAGTGAGTCTATATATTCCTTCACCTTGAACCCACCTGGACTTGTGACTACACTGAAGCAACACTGTGATTTCTGAGGCTCATCCTGAAAGGTACAGTTTCTGCTTTGCTGCCTCAAATAGTCACAAAGAAACCCTGAGCTACTGTGTAAGCAGCTCCTTTTCCCAAGTCTACCATGCTGTGAGGAAGTCCAAACTGGCTTATGTGGAGAGACCTCATGGAGAAGTTCTGAGACTGCATGAAAACAGTTAAATGTATGGCCAGTCCCCACCTGTTGCAGCTCTAGTGACTATCTGATGGAAGCCACAACCCACATCAGAATGACTCAGCTGAACTCTTTCCAAATTTCCAAATTTCAATATTTTCCACTGTTGAGAAAAGACAGAAGCATTTGGCAGGATAGTTTCTGAGAAATAGGTAGATGGAGCCATTTAAAACATAGTTGTGTCTTATTTTCTATTCAACTTTTCCCTTCTTTGAGACAACTGCTTCACTGTCTTCACGAAAATCTACAGTGCACATCCATATTTTTAATGAGTGGGTTTTGATTTGTTAGAAGTTACAGAATGTTCAGGAAACCTTATCTAGGTTGATGCAGTGTAGACAGGGACAGAGCACTCAGAACATTCAGATAATCCAGAACTGAGTTCACTCAGTGGGAGCAGCTGCTCAGATAGACCAGAGGTTTGGGAAGGTATTATTCATCTACAGGATGTGGAGTCAGTGTGTGTTCACATAATCTAGTTGAGATCTGAAAATGTAAATGGATGCCAGTTGACGTCTGGGCTACATATGTTACACAACTGATGTTCATCAACAAGCTATTACTTAGCATTACTCTGGATGGCTGTCTAGGTGTTAATGCATCCTGGATATTGAGACTGAGGTAGTATTTTTTTTCCCTTTGACTTTCTGTGAAACTGATATTATTTGAATGGAATTGTCTTATTATCATTACGTTATTATACCTCTTCAGAACTGTTTCTTAATTTAATCATAAAATGAAATCTTGGAGTACATTATTTTTTCTTATGCCCCATATAAAGTTTAGTACTTGAATACATAATATGTAACATAGGTGCAGCTATTCAAATCTTATTCACCAGTTTTATTTAAAAATTATTTTTAAACTCTAAGAAAAGTGTACCATAAAACTTAACTATTTCAATGAAACTTACCATGTCATCTTTAATCAATAAAACTCTTAAGAGTATCACTCTGGCATAATTTCCTCCATAAAAAACAGCAACATAAAACTGAAAAATATTAGGAACTTGCTTAGATGCATAAAGATCATATAAATAGAGTACTGAAGTCATTTATAAATGCTTTTACAATAAGTGTCAATAAAATAGACCACACACTACAACATTTCTGAGGAAACATTAATCATGAACTTACCTGAAAATGCATAATTGGAATAGTAACTGCACAGTGTTGATGGTTCATGGGTTAAGCACTGGAGAGATTCACGTAGGCAAAGACACTTTATTTCTCCATCAGCTGATTTTGACTCTACTAAACAGCCTCCAGTTCTTTGTATCTCTGAAATATACAAGTGCCTGTGGCACCTGTTATTTTATAGAGTGCTTATATGGGCTTCTGGCTTTTTCCTCAATTACATTTCCATTTAGAATTATGTTTGGCCTAAGTGTAACCTCACACCAGAATTTTTCTTTTAAAGTTTTATCTTAGTTAATGATCACTTTTCATACTGGAAGAAGGAATTGCTAAAGTAATTTCCTTAATTGGATTTTCTTATTTTTGTACATAGTGTATGGTGAAGTCATTTATACAACCATCACATTTGATTTGTGTGCTCTAATGCATCTATAACTTGTATTTTCTGACTAAGAAACTGTTGCTTTTTTAGACTGCTCCATTTTCTTTTCATTTCTATCAACAAGGCTAGCTCTTGGCATTCTTTAGGATTTTCCACAGAGTCGATATTTTATTTACTTCACAAGATTTATTTAAAACACTGAGGAAAGAGACAAAACCTTGAAGTCAGTGAATTGAAGTGAGATATGAATACTTTGTGTGGACAGCCAGGCTCCCTCTACTACATCAGCCTCTAAATCCACATGATTCAAGTTTGTGACTCAGAAAAATGCACGTTAGCTTCATAAACTTAAAAAAAAATTTAAGTTTTCTTACTAATAGTTTAAATTGGCAGTCAACTATTCAAGTGACATGGACCTACTATAATTGTAGTTAAGACTCATATCAAGGGATTTGACAATCACTGGGAGTAGCAAATAACAGTTTTGGAGCCATTGTCAATATTCAGTATCTAAGGTCTGTCCTAATTGAGAAGTTGTTCCCTTTTCTCTCATTTAAAAAGGAAGGAAAAAAAAAAAAGTTTGTGCCCTCTAATTTAATCCAAAACCTTGGAAGAACCACTCTGTCCACTTTCAAAATCTGGTTCTGGGAGTAAAAATGAAAGTATTTTAGATTTCACGCTACACTAATTATAGGTGCAACTTTGAAATTTCTCTTTCTCTTAGATTTGACAAATGTTACCTTGTGTTTTCATAATGACATAACAGTTTTGTGTAGCACACAATCAAAATGTCATTATAGCATATTACCAAACCACTGAACATGCTATTCTTTGCCAGAGAATCTTTTCTTAGTATATGTGTTTCAAAAGCACTTACTCTGTAAATGAAAGATTAAGGCTTAGCTGACCTAGATTGAGCTGTGGGGGTTTAAAATCCAGGGATCAATCATCTTGGGTCTACCTCAGTTCAATTCTTTTTTTCAATTTTTTGGATGACTTAGTGGATTCATTTCAGTTGTCTGGACAAAGAAAATCTTTCATGCTTGCTTAAAAAAACTCCAAAATGAAAACAAGCAAAAAACACAGTGAAATAAGCAAGCATGATTAGATGATCCTCTTTTGCATAGGTTACCACAAGTAGCTTTTATTTTTATTCTGTTGAGAGAAACTGGAAATTCTATTGCTGTCTCTTTAGTCTCATTGGAAATTGACAGAGAAGTCCCAAGCAGATGTGTAGTTTTACTGGGAAATAAACCTGTCTTCACAAAAGCATCTCCTTTTAAGCTATGACTTGCGTTTGATGTCATTTAACATGTCTTACTTCTAAGCCCTGAGATGAGTGGAAAATTATTTTATCCCTTATTTATGAAGAGCCAGCAACAGAGAGACCCAACATAGACAGAGCCATTGCACATTTCCTTTAAGTCCTATAGTTAATGAAAAAAACAAATATGGAACCTTTGAAGAGTTCCCCAGTAGATACGGAATTTATAAGTAATCCTACATGGATGAGTTCTTTTTTAGAAGTCTGCAAGATGTCCAGTTATGTTTGCTTTTCAAGAAAAGAAAATTATTGAAATTATCCTTGAAATTTTAAAGACTTAATTTTCATTGGAAATGAAAAATACAACTGAACTTAAGAACATTTTTGACTCCAAAAGAAAACCAATCTTATGTAGCAATTTGATTGCATATTAAGACCTATGAGGAAAATATACAATGACAACAAGCATCAAAATACACTTTTTTTTCTAGCAAATTTTATTTGAAAATTCATGGTATATTGATAAGAACTTAAAATAGAAATAATGTAATTACAATTTAAGGTTAAACATTTTATGAACTTTCAATAACTTACCTAGAAAAAGAAACAGTGTAGACTGCCTTTTTTTTCACTATGATGGAATTAAAAATGGGACCAGATTTACTCTCTCACATTAAACAAGTAGAAAACCAGACATAATATATAAAACATCAGTTTTCAGGCAATGGTCAAAAGATAGCACAGAATACTGATCCATGAGAGAAGGGAAAAAAGAATGTGATTCCTTCAACTGCCCCAATGCATGGTCTGGAGTCTCTAAGAGGTAGTGTAATTAAGAGAAACCTCAACAATGCTCAGAAGCCTTGTGAAGTTGAGGAGATAGAGTTTGAATAGACCAAATCACCTAGAATTTGAGAACAAAATATCAGATGTGAGGGCACAGCATGGACATAGAACTCCAAATATCTGCACGAGATCCCCTTGAGGCTCTAGAGTACTGCTCTGTGCATACGTCTGAGGAAAGTACATGAAACTAAGAAGTGAACCAACAGAAAGGAGTAGGCAGGGCAGTCTCATGGGGAGCTCACATGAGGCTGGGAATAATCCATGTTACCACTGGCCAAAGTGAAAATGTCTCCTAATATATGGGTAGAGTCCTCAAGAGTGTGTTTAGTGGTAGAATAAAATTATACTCAATTAAAGGCTTTTCTGAACTTGCTTTAAAAATCAGATTAAAAGCAAGCCTCAAAGGATAGAGGTTCTATTGATGTTAGCTGCATCCACAAATAAAGCCAAATAATATTTAAAGGAATACAACAAAATCCCAATAAATAAAATCCCTAATTCCTAAAGTGATGAATAGTAAGAGGAAGAAGAAATTGCTAGGTATGCAAATAAGCTGGGAGATACAATCCATAAAAATTAGAAGAGTTGATCAATAGAAATAGACCCAGAAATGACCCATATGAAAGAATTTGCAGAAAATGATATAAAAACAGCTGTTAAAAGTATATTTCATATGTTCAAGTAGAAGTGAGAAACACATATAGAAAAGACCCAAATGAATTTCTAGAGATGAAAAATAAAAATTTGAAAAAAAATCCTCAAATGCCTTAATGAACAACAGGTTCAACACTGCAGGAAAGTTTCTTCAAATTCTAAGTATAGCAGTGAAAAATATATAAAATAAATTACAAGGAGAAAAAACCTGAAAAAAATCATGCAAAATTGACTTGTGGGACAATATTAAAGTATTCTAACACATGTGTTATTAAAGACCCAGAATGAAGAGGTAAGGGAACAGAAATGATAATGGAAGAAATAATGGCCAACATTTTCCCAAATTTGTTGAAAACTGTGAAACCATAAACCTAAAAATCTTGATGAACTCCAAGAAGAAGATATATGAAAAAAATCATGCCAAATCATATCATAAACATCTAAAAGCCAGTGATAAAGAGACAAATTTCCGAGTAGGCAGAGGGAAAAAGGCATTATACACATGAAACAAATATAAATATGACAGCAGACTTGTCATGAACTATGCAAGTGAGAAGAGCAACATCTTAAGGCATTGAATGAAAAAAACAACTGTCATCTTAGAATTGTATATGCAGCGTAATATCTTCCAAAAACGAAGGTAAAATAAAGATTATTCCAGACAAACAAAAACAGAGAGAACTCACTGTCAGCAGACCTGCACTATAAGAGATGTTTAAGGCAGTTCTTTAGACAAAAATATGATAGAAGATTGAAATTTGTATCATATAGGACTAAGGATCCCTAGAAATGATAAATGTGTCATTAAATATAAAAGATTTTGGCTATATATTTTAAAAACTCTGAAATATAACTGACTACTTAAAACTAAACATTTTAAGAATTTTAGTTTAAAACTAAACATGTAAAGGTGAAATATAATAATAGCACAAAGAATGGAAGGAAGTAAGTGGAAGTGTATTTTAATATTTTTTCAATATAGGTGAAGTGGTACATGATTTAATGGTAGACTACAATAAGTTAAATGCATATGATGTAATCAAAGCAACCAATGAAAAAACCCCAGAGTTTAGATAATAAGCAAATGGTGATGATAAAATGGAATCATACATAAAAATTTTCAATTACTCTGAAATAATACAGGAAAAGAAGGGAAAAAAAGAACAGAGTAGTTGGGATAAACATAAAACAAAGAGTAATATCCCAACCATAGCAAGAAACACATTAAATGTAAATATTCTAAATACTGCATTTAAAAGAGAGAGATGATCAAATTGGATAATAAAGTGAGACACAACTATATGCTCTTCCCAGATAACCTTCTTTAAATGTAAAGTGATAGAAAAAAGATAATGCTGTTTCTTTACATTCACCTATATACTAATTTTTTATTACTCATTACTTTGATGTATTATTTTTTTCTTTGTTCCATTTTCTGTGGATACATATTTCCTTCCATATTTCCCATCTTTATATTTGCCATACTCTTCTTATAATAAGGCTAGGAGATGTTCCTTGAAAATTTTTCTTTTAATAAAACTAACTTGCTCTGTTTCCATTTCCTACCCACATCTGAAAGTATTGTGCCTTTTAATGAAATTCCATTGTTTGCTAAATGGAAAATATGAAGTATATTGTGAATACTAGGTAAAATAAAGCATTACTTCAGTACTTTCAAAAAAATGTAAGCAAATTTTCATTTTTTTGTTTGCATATTTTTAAAATGTCCTTACTTTGTACCACTGTAATGATCTGAAACTCCACATACTGCAACTTCACATTTTAAAGGCTAGTGATTTTTTGCTCATATTGATAAAAATTTATGTCTTGTTTCTGACAATTTTCTTTCCTAGACTGACTGAATTTTAATATTTATATTTTTCCTTTAGCCTAGTGTGCAGTTTGAGTTTACTTCTGGGTGTTTATATTGAGCCATTCAGACTTCTCCCAACTTTTCAACTAGGGAAGTGTACTTTCATGACATTTGTGATAGTTAGGGACTCAAATCTGTAATTTTGTCTTTCATTTTTCTTACACCGTTACTGATCTGATTTAGGTAACTGGCCTAGACCTTAATTACTAATTGGTTTATTCTTTTTTTTTTCTCTCTCTGAAGGCTGTGACCCTGACGTCTAAATTATGTTGGGACATATAATGTAAAAATATTATCTTGTGTATTACAGAAGTGATAATACAAAACACTCTTCATGATTACAAAATAGTCATCTTACAGGACCCTGAGGGAATGTCTCATAGCTGCAAATTTGAAAAATTTTGTTTTTTTAAAATATATTTATTTGTGCATAGAAAAATACCTTTATTCAGATAAAGCAGCAGTACTTTAATGAATTAGAGATTTCTTAAATGGAAAAATCTCTGTCCTTTTAACACAGACTATGTGTCTTTTACTTTAATTTGAAGACTTTGATTTAATGTAGCGAACATCAACTTTTTTTAAGATACTGATTACAGATTACAGTAGGTAGTTCTTAAATTTTGAGGTGTCTTTTTTTCCATAAACTTATTTGAAAGGCATATTAAAATGTAGATTCCCCTAAACTCTGTATAGCTTCTTATTCAATATGTTTTGTGTTATGCCCAAGAATAAGCATTTTTGACAAGCTCCACAGATGATTCTGGTGCTTGTGGTCCTAGGGCACTTTAAGGGACACTAAGCTAAACTTTTCTGAGCTTGTGCAGAACAATGGTCAGTGATTCTTAAAATAACCTGCACCATCATGCTGCAGTGATTGTCAGCATAGGTTGGAAGGGTCCTTTGCTGAACAAGGCAGTATTTTCCAGTGGACTAAAACATGTCTGTGTTGTCGTTCCACTTCTTTTTCAGCTAAATGACTTGCTCCAGCTTGCAGTTGAACTGAATACAAAACTTCCTCCTCTCTTCCTTGCCCACTATTTAGAAGCCAAGAGAGAAATTTCCTAACATACAACAACAAGCATTTATTGACATGAACCTGGAGTAACTTAAAAAATAAATTGCCTTAAAGAAATATCTTAATATCAATGCTTCCAAAACTTAAACCTAAACCATCATAGTATGTATCCTTCTAGCTAAAATCTAATGGACTCACTAGACAAGTGCATTTATTTTTTAAGTGTAAGAGTACATTTTTACAGTTAATTTATGTGAACAAGTATATGAGTACTTAACATTGTTTAAAGGCAGATATTCTAGAACAAAATATTAATCTCATTCCCATATTGTAAAAAATATATTTTTAAATTATTGCTTTCAAATTTATTTCATCAAAAAATTATTTATTTTCTTCAGACCTCTTATTTAAAAGAGTGGGTACAATGATAGTTTGGTAACGTTGATTTTTATGGAATTATATAGGCTAAAAGTAATATATCTATATTTTGTGGGATGGAACATTGGATACTTTATTCCCCATTGTTCCATGTCTTGGAAGTAACTTCAGATTATTTCCTTAGAGTGTTATCTTTGATGAGGTTGGAAGGCTATGTACCTTTTAGGCTTAACTCTATTTTGTAAGAAGATATCAACATGGTCTCCTTTTAAAGCATGGGAATCTCCCTTTAAATGACAACATAATTAATCTAATACTTTTTTTGTCAGAAAATAAAACCTTGGAATCCCTGATGTCTAACAGTAATCAAAAGATCCATTTCAAGAAAAGTAAAAGTTGTATTTATGGAGAATTACCTGAAGGACATGCCACTCATTCCTTCATTCTCCTTTTCTAACTCCCTAAGTGGTTTAAATGAGACTCCTATGACTTTTAAAAATCATTTCATATAGTCCTCTAATGGGAGCTTACAGTTTTCTCTTTTGCTTTCTGCACCTTAAAAAAAAAACTAAGTTAAATTAATTATGAAATAATTTAGACTCTTCAGAGAATGATAAAAATCATTATTCTACTATTCAGAGTTTTCTTAAAAGCTGACATTTTGGGTCATATTTGCTTCAGACCTTTTGTGCTTAAAGGACAAAGCATCAGAGAGAAGTAGAAGCCCCCTTTCTGTTTCTCCTGGATGCATTTCTTGCCCTAACTTCCTGGATGAAATGACCATCCTGAAGTTGCTTGTCTTTCTCCCAACTATGTTTTTAGTTTTTATATTTTTTAATCTTAAAAATGTGTGTCTTTATAGAGTACACTTAGTGTATTTTATTTTTTATTAAAAACCAATCCATATATACTGTATTTGTTTTCCTGGAGTTTTGCATTCAACATTTTATGCTCTAGATGAATTTACATTGGCAAATGATGCATTCTTCTAAACTGTTACGTATATAGCGTTACATTGTGTGAGAAACCAGATTTTTAATCTTTTCTTATGTTGATGAACTTTTAACTTTCAAGAGTCTTGATATTATTAGTGAGAGTAAAACTGCTTGTATACATCTCCTAGTGTAAGAAATAGCCTAAGTTTCTTAAGGCTGTAAATAGTTGGATCTACAGTGTTACTGCATGCTGCATTATTTCAAGAGTTCCTTCAATTCTATTCCCTCTTACTGGAGCTTACTGTTTTTTTTTTTTTTCCTTTTTATTTCTGCACCTTTTTAAAACTAAAATCAATTATGAAATATTTTAGAAATATTGGACATTTCACAGAAGGATAAAAATCATTCTTCCATGACTCACACATTGAAACTGGAACTCTGAAAGTGTCTGTTTCTTAACTTCATTACAGATGTTTAGTTTTGCATACTTAAAAATTTTTGCCAATCCAATGAGTATATCTGGGTGTTTCATTGTAACTTTAATTTGTACAGCTTTGATTACTGTTACTATATCTAACTACCTTTATAAGAGTATATTTTTTATTGATTTGAGGAATGTTTAAAGTATTTTTTCAATAATAATCATTTGTGGGTTAGGGGTTGACAATCTTTTCTCAGTTTCTGATTTTTTAATACTTATTTTAATTACTGATATATTTGAACTAATTTCAACCATTTTATTTTATGGTTTCTATTTACCTGCCTCTTGTCATGTCTTCTGCCTTTAATTTCTCTCTAGTGTTATAGAAGTTATATTTGTGTTTGAATTAAGAATCCTAAATTTAATCTCCCTTTTGAGCCTTCTCTGTAACAGTAAAATAACTCAAGAATGCCTTAACTCTGCTTTCCTCAATCTTATTTTTCCTGTTATTTAGTCAAGTATATTAGTTCCCCCTCATATTTACTAATTTTTTAAAATGGTAACAAATGTTTGTTTTTTATTCAGCAAATGTGTTTAAGTACATATAGGCAAATCATAGACATATCTGCTCTGAATTTACAACAGATCAAAACAAACCAACTCTGCCTCAAATGTATGTACATAAATGTAAGTAAATTAATAAATACATTATCTTTTGCTTTTATTGTTAGCAAAATCATTTGAGTGACTATCATGCTGAAAACCTTTGTCTGTTTCGGATGATCTTAATAACCTTGAAGAAAAGTACAAATTAACTTGATTTTAGTGTTCTGAGTTATGTGGAACTGTTCTCCTGTATGTTCCAGAACCTTTGCTCTTGAAGTGGCTTAGTGTTTGTCCCTGTTATTTGCCATTCTTTCATAATTGCTTTATTCTTTCCTTGAATTCTGATTTCTCTGCTTTTTATTTTAGTTTATTCTAGTTTAGCTTTTAGAATCCCTTCCTAGACCTTGGTCAATGATTGTGTTTGCTTTTCAAGGAGAAAATACCTTTTGAAGCTGCGTTAAAGATGCTCTGCTTGCCATGTTTCTTGTCTCCTAAATCCACATAAGCAGTGGGATTCCAAGCATCACACCCTTGAACCTACACATGGGTTCAAATTCCCATGAGCCTTTGCTTCTGCTTACCACTCTAGGTTTGACTTATCTCCATAATTCTGGATGCCAGAGTTTCCCTTTTTTGAAAAAGACCCATCATGTGTTTGTTTTAATATGATTATTTTTATACAAGATTCTTATGTGTTGTAGTAGAAGAAAAGCTCATCCGTGTCAGTTCAGGCTTTCACACTGCCCGACAGCTATCACTAGTTTCTTTTTAAGTGAGATGAAATTGATGGATGACTTTTGTTTCAAGTTTTTTAAAAGGTACTTTTGCTTTCAATGTGGCAACAAAACCAGTGTTTTCCACTTAAACCATCCTGAGCTTACAAAGGTACATAGTTTTAGTAGTAATTTTCTCACAAAGATAAAATGGATCCATGCAATTTTCAGATGGCTTTACAAAAACCTGTGCACTTGAGTCTTTCATCATAATAAATTGGTATGTCTTAGCTGTCATAAAGCCAGCCTTAAAGAAGAACCTCTTGAAAAAGAAGCAGTTTGTCAAGAATGACAGCTGGAATTTCTCAGCCTCCAGTGGCAGAGTTGACTGAAATCAAGTCAATAGCCAAGTCAGTGGTAGAATCCATGGTCTAAGTTTATTTACACAAATCACAGAGATATAAATGTTAAAAAGCCACCCTTCTTTATCATTTTGAGCAGAGATTCTCAAATCATTCTACAGAACTATCTCTATCATGCTTTACTTTAAAATGTAGTGACTTCTGCATTCTACTTCATAGCTCTGTTTGTTTAAATTATTTATTTATTTGGCTTTCTATTTTCCCTCAATTTTTTATATGATTGTATTTATACATAGAAGTATGAAAGCTATTTTGTTGTTTCATATATTCCTTTGGTATTTCCTTATAGATACATATCTTGTTTGAAAAATATAAGTTTAGATAAAAAATATTTTGTAATTGCCTGAGCAGTGCATATTCAGTAAGATATAAGGGTTAAAGATGACTGCCTTGTTATGTATGTATTTTTAGAAGTTTGAAAGGAGGTACACTATCTTAGAAGTCTAAGGACCCTAGGAATCATCAAATCTATTCAAGTGAGAATGTAGGAGAAAGAGGAAACTTAGTCTAGAACTTGTTATAAAAGTACTTGTCTTTAAGTCTTTGTAAAACAAACAATTAAAATATTTATTAAATACTCTCTGAGCCAGACACTGTTTTAAATCTCTTTGAATGAATGAACATGCTTAGTATTCAAAGCAGAACTATTACAAATTATGTCCATGTAACTGATGAGAAATCTGTGCAGAGGGAGGGTGAGTAGCTTGCCCAAGTTCATCACGACCAGTAAGTGGCTGAATTAGGGTGTGAATGTAGTCAGATCTTGGACTCTCACTGGTTAAGAGTGAATCAAGAATAGTTAAGCAGAGGTGAGACTCCTATGATGTCTCCTTACTCCTGATTTAGTGCTCTTTACAGGGTATTCATTTCTTGTGGATACCACGTATAGGTTACTGATGTCCATTACTTTCATTTTGCTAAATTGAAAGAAAAAAATTGCATTCACAGATTTGAGATTTGGAAGGCACTCCTAGCAAGTTACACATTTGATATGGCTGTTAAAATGGGAATGGTGAGAATTAAACTATCATTCATTTTTAAACTCTTAAACTGGGCTTTAATTCCTGGGAAGGCAAAGAAACTTTTGGCCATAAAACACCACAAAAATAATCCATCTACTCAACTCAGCAGTCATACCAAAATGTAGGAAGAAAGGAATATGGACAGTGAAAAACTGAAAAATACTACTACTTAACCTCTCAGAAACTACAATCTTTTTGATAAAGTTCTGTCATCAATCAGTCCAATAGTTCAATCAGTTTAACATTTTGTTCTTGGTAAGCCTGTCTGATAAGTAAATTTATGAGTTATTTCTTAATACTTAAGTTGATTTGCCATGTTCAGTGTAAGAATAGCTGAAACTCACTGAGATTAAAAGAACATTGTCTAAGAGAGATAGTAATTCCACAGTGATCTGCTTCCACAATTGTAGGGTAATCACATACTGGCCTGCATACTAGTAAGAAATGTCTTAGTTAATTGGGATTCTTGTACAATTGGTCAGGTTTTGGATATTCCTTCCCTTGAATAAGAGGTTATTTAGCTTTATTTATGATCCTGAAAATGCATCTTTCGATTCTCAATTGTAAACTGGTTACCACAAATGTTATGTTCATAAGTTCCTTAACCATTATGGTAACATCGATGTACCAAGAAAACTCATCATTGCCAAAACTGTACCACAGATCTAGAATCTATTTAAATGAGAGGTCCAAACCATTTTATTTACTTTCAGAAAACAATAACTTGGAACTGAATGATGGCCTTGAATTGCATTGTTACAAATTCATGTTGGTTTTGATGATATGGTTCAAATGTTGCCACTTAGAAAGCATTAGAATTCCATCATTTTAACTTTAATTGTGTAAGAAATTGTGGGATGGGTTTCAAAACAGTAAGATATAATATTGGCTAAAATGTATATGCTTCTGGAGGTTGATTTAATACTCATGTAGATGTGGCTGGATAAGATTAAGTGTTTTGGATTTTTTTGGACCAAGATTTTTAGGAATAAATTGTGGGATTAAGGCATTTTACAATTTAATATTGATTTATTTCCTCATAAACAACAGTTTTGTTTTAGAACTGGAGCATCTTCTATTCTATCTTCTTTTGAAAATTACAAAACATTTTATAGAGGAACTGACTTAAAGGGTAATGTGTAGCGGACTATGAGTTTGAAGGTCATTTGATTTCTCCTGTATCTCTTAATCCAGAAATACTGCTTTTACCATTTTTGATAATTCTTTTAGATAGGATGGCATATCAGGGTGACAGAATAAACTGGTAATCTTGAGACATCACAGGTGCTAGAGGTTCCCAAAAGGAAAAAGTTCCCATCTTTTATCCTTGTAAACTATCAATGTGGGAGTCTGTTATTAGCAAGCAAGTACAAAAGTGAAAATTCATATGACCTCTTCTTAGACTGACTGTATAATTTATCATCTAAACCCAGACACCTTTGAGAGTGAAATGGGGGGCATTATTGGTAACTACACTGGGACAATAGACGTAAAGTAAGACTACCTGGGATGTAAAATCAAAGCTTTTTGCCCTGTCATGTACTCTGTTCAGCGATTTGAATGAAAGATTTACTCAAAGCAAGTGCAAAATTCTGGAGCAGCATTATGTTATTCTTTTGGCCAACAGGGTCAAAAGTTATGATGGTGCAGACTCCATAGAGTTGAACCTAAGACAGTATTCCTAAGAGTATAAATTACAGGCCTTGCAAGAGTTCTTTTTAAACTTGCTCATAAAGGGTGGGGAATGCTTTTAAACCAGTGCATGTGAATCACCCCAGGATCTTGTTAAAATGCAGATTCTGATAGAGAGAGCCTGGAGTAGAGCCTGAGAGCTTACATTTTTGATAAGCTCCCAGGTGACGTTGATGCTGCTGGACCCTAAAATAATCCACAACTTTGAATAGCAAAGTTGTGCATTACTTTAGGCAATCCATACTTCCTGGTTACCTCTAATTTCAGCAATGAATGCTCATTTAACCACATAAATTAACAAGATATATCACTAGTTTCACCATTAAAAACCCGTTTGAGATATTCAGTAACCCAGTTAGCAAAATGGTGGCTGTTGATCAAAGACAGAAATTTTAGGAAGGCTGTGTAGCCACCTCTCAAGTTTGGCCCCTTCTGATAGTTTGCTGCATCTCTGCAGCTTTTAGGCTGGATATTCTCGATTAGCAGCATGTCAGTTGACCACTTCACAAAAATGTTTTCTTGACCGGTACCTGGGTGTTGGCTTAACTTAAGTAATACATGCACATTATTTCACACTGCTTATGCTAAAGTTTTCAAAGTACAGTTCACCCTTGAACAACACAGGTTTGAACTGCACAGATCCCCTTAATAAGCAGATTTTTTTCACTAAATCCATACTACAGTACAACAGGATCTATGGTTGGGGCCGATAGTTATACTTGGATTTTCAACAATACGGAGGGGTCAGCACCCCTAGCACCCACGTTGTTCAAAGGCCAACTGTATATTTTAAGCATCATGACTCTTGATCTATTTTGACTTTCATCTTTCCATAGTCAGTACATACTGTCTGCATAATTTTCAGTTGTATGATCATCTGATGGCCGCATGAGGGAAAACATGGATCCTACGAGGTTGGCCTGAGTTTTACATGACACTGAATCACAAGATGAATATATAGATGACAAGTGTCCTATATTAGTGATGATAGTCTGAATTTATCTGAATTCTTCCTGATCATAATGGGAGAAACTTTATTGCCTTTTCAAAATGTTGCAAGTGGGGATGCCCAGATCCTGACTTCCATATGACCATAGACTTTTGAGTCTAATGATCTCAAAAGCCTAAGATTATGTAAACCAGCATAATTTTAAGTCTTAAAAAAGATTTAAAACAAGAATCAGAAGACCTCAATAAGATTGAAGAGGCTCTGTCTCTAATGTGTTTGGGTCAGTCATTTAATGTTTCTTTGTCATTTTACTTTTATTTGTAACATAACAAAGTACATCACTGCATTGTGAAAAAGATCAATCGAGTTGATACGCATAATATGCTTTGACAAAATAAGGTGCAATAGCAATGCATAAAATAACCAGTTCACATTTAAAATAATATTCAACTCTTTATAAATCATCACAGGTCACTTTTTATGCTCATAAACCCATCAAGATATTGAGAGAAAACACAACTATCCTGTTACCCCCCCAATGTTTTAAGAATTAGTGATACATTATGGTTGGGAATAGAATCGAATCTATAAATGTAACTCATAAGGATGTGTATCAATTTGGCTTGTTCAGTTATCAAAACTGAGAATTTAGAATAGTGAAGTTCAGATATTCCATATTTAACATTAGAAAATGTAACCATAAAATCTAGTTTTCTTTGTGTCCTAAAGAGGAAGTTGTTATCTTCTTTCTTTTCTAAGGTTTGACCCTCCTGCCTGGACAAAGGGTACTTATGCCATATAAATGACCATTTGTTTTAGATTTAAGTGGGTGGATTTTTTTTTTCTTTTTTCTTTGTAACTAGGATAACAGACATTATGGAAGGTTTCTTTGAAGTTTTATGCTGAGTACTTTCTGCTCAAGCTCTCATTTTCCTCTCTTTACTTACTGCCTTTCCATTGTGATAAATCACTGAAATCTCGTAGACTTATCCTTACAACAAAACTATCATTCCTTTCTTTCCTTGTTTTAGTTTTCTTTTCCTTCTATGAAGTTTTGATGATTTAGATGACCTAAACTACACATGCCACTTTGAAGAGTAATGTTATATATATTTATAAGTAACTTCTGTAATGTTATGTACAGAGTTTTTCATCTATTAAGCATAGAATCCTCCTCCAAACATGTCACCTGTGAATCATATGGTATTTGTGAAATAGATGTTAAATACTAGTAATAAGAAAGTAAAAAGAATCAGCACTTTAAATTTACCTTAGTCATCATACCTTTCTATTTTGTCACTGTATCCTTAAATTTCTTTACTTACCACAAAACAATACTGAGCTAAATCTTCACTATACAAGACACAGCTTATAACATTTCCCACATGCATATTACCCAGTGGTAATATTGCTCGGTATAAAATCTGTAGTGAGTTTTGATTATACTTTTCCACATTTCTGGTCTTTTGAAGTACCTATATTTTATTACATTGTCTTTTGAATTGTTTTTGTTTCTTCTGTATAATGATCCATAAAGAATTAATTGATGTTTGGCGTGCATATCTCAAAAAGGTCTATAAATCTTTACTATAAAATTCCAAAAAACAGGTAAGAAGTAAGCACTTAAAATTTGATTTGAATTATTTTAAACACTGTTTGCAAAATCACTATAAAAAGGACCAAAGTTATGATTCCATTTTAAGTAAAATTATATGTCCCCTTTATAGATTACTGAATAATAAGGCTTTAAAAATATAAATTAAAAATCTAAGTGCTATTATTGCAATTAGTATTCATTTTTAAAGAAATCAACCTATAATATAGTTTAAAATTATCAAACTCTGTGTTAAAGAATTTTTAAAAAAGAGTATTATCTCTTGGGAATTAAGGTGTCATAAACAAAGCATTCTATTAAATTGCTATAAATAAAGATATCTCAAATTTTCCAGGACTCCCCTTGAGCTGGATCAAGGGGTAAATTATTTCTGTGAATAACACTTTATCAAGTTCTGATAAGTCAGTTTTCCAAGGTATAAATGTGACACAAGAAGGAAGCCTTGGCCTCTGTATGCTCTTTGTTGTCAGGAGCCTTGTTTTATATATTTTTGTATCCTCAGTATCTAATGTCTCCTGGGATATAGCTGTTTTTCAATAAATGTTTGGTGACTGAATGAGTGAATCTTATCAGTGTATCCAGGCAAATATTCAACTGTGATTATTCTTTCTAGTGCAGTTATTTTTCCTCAGGGAAGAGATCCATTCTGTAACTAAAGCTCCATATACCAATTTGATTATTAGATCTATTTGCCTATCTGTTTACATTTGTAGTGGGCTATCTGTTCTATCATATTTTTTTATTTTTCCCCGTGACACTCAAAAAGAATCAAAAAGAATATAGTGAGAAGGTACAGCTGCCTGTCTCTTTTTACAAAAGTATGATTACTGTGATCTAAATAGTAAAATAACAATTGCAATTTCTTTGTTAATTAGTAACCAAATAAATCTCATGCTCAGTGTGGTTTCTGCACACCCCATTAAATTAGATTGATCACAGTCCTTGGTTCATGACACTCTATCATTCTTGACTCATGAATGACCACATTAAAAAAAAAAACATAGTTAATCAACATGGAATGAACACCACTGAACGTACTACCCAGCCAAATAAGTAGGTTAACAGTGTCTTATGTCTACTTCTGTGTTGCTCCTCTATCCCATCTCTCCTTGTCCTCCCAGCAGAAATAACAATTATCTTTACATTTATTTTTATTTTATCCTTGTTTATTTTTTACTTTTAACTTAAATATGTAAGCCTAAAGAGTATATTATTTATTTTTATTTGTTTTTGAACTTATAAAAGGGATATTATAAGTGCCATGTGGTTTGATATAAATCAGAGCTGAATTATTGTATGCTTGTGATTTTCATATATTTTAAATTCTACAAATATTATATTATTCCACATAGTTTATTAGACCCTGTGAATATGAACTTAAATCTTACAATATTCTCAGTATTGGTGAAAATAGACAAACCTATAGTTCCTATATGATTTGACAGAGAAAGAACACCAAATGCTTTATGATAGGTACTAGCAGGAAAATTGAGTTGAGCCTTGAAGAATGAACAGGATTTACTTAAGTAAGGGAGACCGGCATTCCAAGCTTTTTCTCTGTTTTCATGATGTTTGTAAACTGGTGGTGTGAAATAAGTCTGGAAAGGAAGGTAGAAGCCAGACGGTGAAAGGCTTTGCAAGCCATACAAAGAGTTTGTATATTATCACATAGGTACAGGGAGTCTGGAAAGATTTAAAGAAGAATAATAAAATTTTCAGTTTTGTTATTTAAAGGAATTACCCTAGTACCAGTATGGAGGATAGGTTACAAAGAAGTCAGACATGGTTTCCAGACTGTGGCAGTGGTGCCGGTGAGAAATGTTGAGTTGATCTTAGACAGTGGCATGTTGATAGGAAGAAGTTAAAGATTAATAAGGAATTTTGAAGAGAACATCAACAATACTTGTTTACCAATGCAGTGATTGGGGGGAATTAACGCTGAAAGGTGAGAAATTTAAGAAGACTTCAGCTTTCTGAGTTGGATTGTTGAGTCACTGGTTGGGCTATTAGCCCAATCCAGGGACTTTTTGTACAGAGAAAGTTTAGTGAGGGATAGCAGGGTGTTGTGGAGAGAGAGCTTAGTCTAAACCTGTTGAGTTTTCTAGAACCTATAAAACAATAACGAAACCTATGACTTGATACCTTAAAAAAAAGGCACCATGCTAAGAGTTCTGGAAGAATCGAAACTAAACGGTTTTGAGCCTCAAAAAATTTACTCTCAGGAATGGAATGATACAAGGACTGAAGAATCTCTAAGATGAGACAGAATATCCTAGGTGACATTGAACAGGAATACACAGTGCTGTGATTTCCATAAGAGAAAAAGCTGTGTCCCATTAGAGACCAGGATTGACTGCAGGAGTGAGATGTTCCTTGGTTCACCTTGTTAGATCGTGAGTCTTTTAGTTGACAGATGTTGGTGAAGGAGGGAAGTACAGGAAACTAGAGATGAATGTAGCCAACAGGGGCATGGTAGACAGGCAGGAAGCATGGAATATATTTAGAGAGCATTCAGTTGCTCATTTTGACTACAATTTGGATTCCAAAAAAAGGCTAGTGGATGATGAACTTGAAATAAAAATTGGGACCAGATTCTGAAGGGCTTTGAATGTTAGGCATTGTCATTTATTTAGTTGGCAACTGCATTAGGGATTGACGCGCTAGGCTTAAGAAAGCTTTGAGGGTAAACTAACCATGGCAGAATTTCACTGAGGAGAATAGAAATCGACTATGAGGATCCTGTTTTGGAGCCTATTGTAACAATTCATGAAAGGAAAAAATAAAAACCACAAAGGGCCATAGAAAAAAGGGAAAGGACAGATAAAATTTCATATTAAAGTGAGAAAGGAAGGAGGGATTCCAGGATGGTTAAAATTTGGGTTAAGCCCTTGATGGGAAGGCTAGTGGTGGCTGTTGGTTCTAGGAGTTCCCAGATGACTGTGTTGGAATAAATTTATGGCTATAGGTGATTGGGAGGAAATAATTTCTTTGAGAAGAAATAGTTACCCAAAATAGCAAAGCCAGAAAAGATAAAGACTAAGAAAAAATAATTATGACTCATTCATTACCTTTGAATGAATGGTTATATTAAAATTGTGGGCACAGAGGAAAAGACTAAAAAGACCATGAGATTTTCCCTTTATTTGTAAAATGATTTAATTAGAATTAAGATTTTCAAGTTTCTTTTCAACTCTAATGTTCTGGAAGTCTAAGATTCTATGAATCTTAAAAACTAAAGAGATTGGGGAGTGGGTATATACAGTGTGTGTAAAAATAGCCTGATTACATTTGTAAGTAAAGGGCAACAGTCAGCAGGAGTAGAGATAGTGATGAAGCAAAAGAGAAGTGATGATGGTGCAAGACTCCTCTGGAGGCAGGAAGGGATGAGAGCCAAAGCATAGATAGGGATATTTGTTATGATAAGTCGGCATGGTAAATAGCAGTGAGGAAAGAGAAGGTGAATAGAGATAAGGAGGGATATAGAAGAGATTTGAGGTAGTGGATTTGATTGGGCTCAGTCACTGCAGTATATTAACAAGTGAGGTTTCTTTTCTGGGAGGGAACTGGAGGAAGTCGGAATAACATCTGCAAGTGCTGCTCAGGAATGTGAGGAACAAGAGGAGATGCAGTGAAAATTACAAACAGCAGTGAGGGCACAGATCACTTTGTGTCTACGTTTGTCTTTGTCTATGTAGAGCCTCTGTATTATGTATTAGGCAGACAGGGATAATTCAGAATGTTTAAAAAATACTGTTTCAGGTGAGTGTAGGGATAGATGAACATCTCTTTCTATAGCTTTCATCGGTGAGGCTAAAGAGCACTGTGGCATGTAGGCTCGTCATGGAGCAAAAGGCACGTGATACTGATTGGAAGGAAGATGTTTCTTTGGTCAACTACGTTTCATTTAGAGGAACGGGCATAGATAAGTCCTTAGGAGTTTCCTCACCACCATCAGCTTAGCCCAAATTACCCTAGTCAACAGCAGCTCAGCATGCAGGGTGAGACACCCCAAGCCAGAGTTCTTGTATTATCCAGGTTTAGAAACTCCCGTGCATTTCAAAGATGGAAAGACTTAAAATATAAATTGGGGTTTAGAGATTTGCGGATATTAACTACTATATATAAAAAGAAAAAAACCCAAATTCTTCTGTATAGCACAGGGAATCAATATCTTGTATTCAATATCTTGTATTAACCTATAATGAAAAAGAATATGAAAATGAATATATGTATGTATATATATATATGTATGTATTACTGAAACATCATGCTGTACAACAGAAATTGGCACAATATCATAAACTGACTACACTTCAGTAAAAATAAATAAGTAAAAATGTTGGCCAAACATTTTTTTTCTCAGAGAACAAAATTACATAAGTAACTTTATATATATTTTTAAATTAGAAATTCATGACCAGGTAGAACATACAATGTTTGGCCTTTTCCAGAGTGAGTAAGGATTAGAGTCTTCAAGAGCCCTCTTAGAAAAATCTTTTCTGTCAATGACTACTGTACACTTCCTTTCCTTGGAGTCACAGCTAGGAAACTGGAGAAGGGTCAAGGGCACATACCACTTCTTATTGCCAGTGGACCCCTAGTAATTGGACTTCAAATAGTGCTGAGTTCATGTTCCTTGAAGACCAAACCGAGACTTGTGTAGCATTTAACAAAATAAGACTCCCTGGCCAAAATCGAAATCTCCAAGTGTAGACAATGTACAATCTGGACCAATTCCACCTGCTTTCGAAAGCTGCCAAATGTTTATTTTCTTCTCATTTTGTCCTGCATTGTGTTTTCACTCAAAACACATATTTCGCACCAAAAATAATTTAGTGGCTTAGTGGGAATAGAGTCATAAAAGAGGAGAAAACGGAGAAACTGTTGGCCATGATTAATAAATTGTGGAACATGTGACTTGGCAACTCTTTGATTCACCAGCAGAGTCCCCTCCCTTGTAAATTCTAGTTGGCTTTCCCATACATTATTATGTGGATTCCTTATAACCACTTCCCTTTCTGATTTTCCAGAGACAGGGTATAAAGTTTCCCTAAATGCCAATAAAATGTGAAATCTTATCCCCCTCTTTAGGCTGGCTTTGTGTAGTCATCTTCTAAAATAAGAACAGCAAATGTCTTAAACATTGCTATTTTCTATTTTTATGTTCATTCAATAGTTACAGTTCTTCATCATATCACAGTTTTCATTCAACAACAGTTTGTTAAATTTGGGGACATGAATATTGAGAGAAATTATATGTGTTTTGTTTTCTCCTTTAAAAATAAAATTAATTTTACATACTACTGTGGAGATAAATTGACATCCTTAAATTAGTACAGATTATACCCTCATTTCTCCACCTAATCAAAATATGTACGTGAATGAACTTGAATGAAGTACATTAACTTCAAATCCTTCAACACATAATCTTAGTTGCTGGTATATTCCTGAAACAACATAAAAATACTAGGGTTCAAATGTTGATTTTGTTTACATAATCAAAGTGTTTGTTTTTTATGGAGGCAATAAGTTCAAGCATTGTTATTAACTGTGACACATTAAAAACAAGGATTCTTTACTAAAGCATACTGAAACATTTGTTGACAAGCTTTTAAGAGAAGGTTTTCATTTTGAGCAATGAAGGAGTGGAGGGATATAAATAGCTTTTGTCGTGTGCAGTGTCTTCTGAGAATAATTTCTTTTTCTTCTTTCTTCCTCCTTTTTTTCTTTAAATGGAACATTGGCAAGGAAAAGCCTAAAATATATATATATATATAGCATTACATCATTTGTATTAAATCATTTTGTGTTTTGAGGGCCTTCTAGATTCAGAGAGTAGAAATTAGAGTGAAAAGATAAATCGTTCAATATGTCCCAAAGCCTCAGAATCCATGTTCCTGGTATCAGAAAAAGTTCATGGCATATTTATATCAGACCTGCAATATATAAGCCTTGAGTATTTAAAAGTTGCCTTAGAATGAAACTGGAGAAACAGGATTTGCAAAAGGAGTTTAGTAAGTTTTGGATGAAGAGAATGTAGCTTCACTTAATTTTGATTTCTGTTGTCCCTTCTGCTTGCCCAAGCAAGGTACTTTCCAGGTAGAAAAGAGGTACAACTTATCAAAAGTAGAAGAAAACCTCCTCTCTCTGGCCTTGGGAAATTGTGGGAAGGATAGGAGATGGAGGAAAATGAGAAGAGAAGAATGGGCAGATGTGTGTCCCTAAATCACCTATCTGCCCACAGAAGAGGAGATGTGTTATATAATTGGGCTGGGACACTGAGAACAGTAGGCTATTGCCCGATTCCCCTTTTCGAAGAGGTCCTTGGGCAAGGGGCATACCAATATAGGGCGACCTGGTCTTAAGACGGCAGTACAACATAGTTAGACATCTCTGCTGGCCCCCCTGAGCCTCCCTTGGCCACCCACATGTGTGGTTGCAGAGGTGAGATGCATAGGGCCTGTTGGATGGGGCAAGGTGAGCCATGGCAGGGGCTGAAGTGGACCGTCAAGCCAGGAGCCAGCTGGAGACCCTCAGAGACCTGCGTATGAAACCTTTTATAACTGAGGGGAAAGTCAAGAAAGGTCAGATGGCCCGTGTTCCTGAGGAAATACCCTGTCACAAAGAGTGGACAATGAGCTAATCAGCAGTGGAGTTTAGAAACAGAAGCCAGCAGGGTGCCCAGAAACCAGGTAGACTGGGAGCATTATGCTAGAAACAAGAAGATACAGCCAGTGTATGTAAGGAAGTCAATTTAGGGAGAGGGTTGGCCTAAGGATTGGGAGAGGCGTAGTGCCCAGGAGTCATATAAGATAGGAGCTGCCACCTAAAGAGACAATTTACACGCATGTGCATTGGACTGAGTTTTAAACTGGAAAAAGCCAGTTTTATCTCCTCTCTCCCTCCATATGAATTATTAGGTAGGAGCTTAAGAAGAGAACTCAGCTTAATTACAGGCTGCAAAAGGAACTACATTTTCTCAGAATATTCAAGGATTACTGACTCACCTATACTTTTAGCAATGCGCTGGATGAATTGCTAAAGTTGCTAGTTGTCCACCGAGCAATGTCAGCACTACTGAATTCCCAAATGTGTCCTGTGATGTCATATCACATCTTTTCCTATATAGGAAAACAGCAGTGAAAATGTCACTTCTTATGCTTTTAAAAAAACAAAATAATGAAATCTTCCATAAGTCCTCTTTGCAAATACTAAGAGTTACAAGCTGATGGTCTGAGGGTCGTATCAAGCTTGTATATATGTTTCATTTGACCTATACAATGTTTTTTTAAAAGGTAATATTTAAAAATTATGATATTTCAGAAAATAACAGATTTCTGGCTACTAGTGAAACCACTTGAAGGTCTGGCAGGTGCCTGGATTTCTAAATGTGGCTCATTGCTGGAGCTGAGTATTGGGTGCCCATTTCATGGGTGATGTGCCCCGCTTTGCTGCTAGTCTGCTACTGTCTCCACCAGGTGGGCTTCTCTCATGACTCCTTGCTCCCTGGCACTCTTTCATATTGGGTCTGTGACTGCTGTATCCAAAGGATAAATGTGTGTTTTCATCCTATACCCAAACCTGAGACAGTGGCCATTGAACCTGTATTTTCTTCCTCACCATTTATTATCTCCTTATAAGTCTCCTCTTCAAACACAGCTGTAAATTCTTCACTTGTATTTGCCCTACCCCATTCCCTTCTTCATGATTCTTGAGCCCTCCCCCTCCCCACCACACACACACATAACACACATACTCTCTCTCTCTTTCTCTCTTACTCCCTGTTTCTTTTTAGCCTAACTGAACCTTCTGAGTCAAAGAGTTAAGTCAAACCAAGACCACAGATGTTTCCTTAAGATGCTGCTATATGCGAGGCATTTGTTAGATGCTGCTGGGATCCATTCCCATAAGGAGGTTTACAGTATCTTTGGGAGTATAACACGTAAACACATACAAATTAAATTAAACATATAAAGCATTAAATAACTGATCACTAGAACGATAAAAGAGATATGATGGAGCAGTGTAACCAGTGGCACCACAGAAATCTGTATGAGTTGCCCATATCATCTGCATCTCTTTAGGATAGAGAATTAGAGTCCTGGTTTTGTGTCATGGAAGAGTAACTCCATTTATTTCTAAGGTGTCACTAAAATCTCAAATAAAAACATTATTCATTTAAATTGAAATCAAAATCTAAGAACTAATGCAATTAACATCAATTTACACCTCAATTTCATGTGTGCACACACACATAAAAATACATAATGAACATTTGCTAGAAGTTAATGAAGACTGAAAGAGTAAAAGCATGAATGTAAATTTCATGGTTCTTCAAATTTCTTGGTCAGTGATTCTGCAAAAATCTGCATTTTAAAACTTGGTAACCTTAAAGCAGATATAGTTTTCTTATCACTTACTAGAAGTTAAAAACATGAGACGTTTCTCTCAGTACATCAAAATTCTCCTAAAAGAAATAGGAGAAATACGTTCTTCTAGGAAACATGAAGAATTGTTTTTTCCCTTTTCCTGTTGTACTGTCAGGACTTACTTCTCTTTGCTTAGACCTAGTTAAGAAATCACAAAGCTCTCCTGCTGGTAAGCAAGTTAACTGCTAAATAAGGCTGGAGGGTTAAAGGTTAACAGGCATGGCTTCAACAACAACTTTCTTATAATAGACATGCCTTACACCTATTAACCTAAACACTCCCTATTATATCTATCATATTTGGTTGTATTTTATTTCAGTTTCCACCATTCCCACCTAAATTGATGTTGCTTTCTTGTATTCCTGGACCTAAGTCACTATTGCCATTCTGAAATTAGTTCTCTCTATTGGTCATAATCACATCAAGTATTTAAAGTGTTATTTAATTAAAATCTACATGTAATAAGGTCTAAAGAGAATTTTGCTTAAATAAGTGGAATTAATGTTGATGTCTCTTTGTTGGTGTTAACGAGTTACTTTAATTGGTGAAAATGAAATAACGTCTACCAAAAGATTATTGTACTAAAGCATACATGGTAATTCACTTATTTCAGCCAACCTAATGATTAATTAATGCAGGTTAATTAATTAGCCTTATTGGATAGTGTCCTGAAGGGGGTTAATGATGATCATCCATCTAGACTTCTGCCATTGTAGGGGCAGAGGAATAAAGGCACCACCAGGAACTGGAAGGTTTAGAATCTTCCACAGTCACATTTACATACTGGGAAGCAAAAACTCTTCATGTTCCTATTTGAATATACCATCACTTTCAGTTTTAAAAGTGGAAAAAAGGCACAGGGAGGTTTAAAGTGTTCCCTCCTTCTCTGTCACTTTCCCAGGATACTACTGAAAGCTTATTAGGCCTTAGTTGAAAAATCCCTGATCCTTGCCAGTCTGATGCTTAGCAACTAAATTATTCTCTCCTTCCCTATGTGTTTTACTCACCTTGAAACCTACAAGACCGAAAAAAGTTACCCTACATGTGCAAATTAAGCAAAGGGGCATCCAAATTCAGAAGATTTTTATAGGTTTAGGGCATATCAGGAAAGTAGATAAATTTGAATGTTATCCAGGGTATCGCTGATGAAATGGGTTTCAAGTGGTCTTGAGTAGCAAAATTTTATCAACTAGAATGGTTACTTTTTACAAAAATTAATGATCCTTGATTTCCAAATTTATTAGCAAGTATTTTTCCCTGGGGGAAAAAAAGACAGAGGGTTTTGTGGTTACTTTTTAGTGAAAAACTAAAAAGGATAATCCTGCAATTCTTAAAAGTTGGTGCCTAGAGATTTTCTTTACAATAGCTGAACTTAACTCAAAGAAGGAAAATGTATATGATTTCCATTTTATTTACAAAAACTCTTATTGTTTAAAAAACACAAAGAAATTAAGATTTAAAGAAAAACATTTTACATCCACATGTATACTCCTTACAATTTTCATCTTTTTTTAAACTTAATTCTTTCTAAACTTCCAAGTTTCTCTAAACATTTACTTGGGCAGCAGAGAATCTCTACTTTAGATATAAGTGTAAAAACGCATAATTCGAAAAAAACATTCAAATACACAAACACATCAGTATAGTAAAAAAATGTATTGCTGGTAAAATTTTCTTAGCGAAATATTTGTAAACTGTTTTGCCAGAACAATAACAACCACTACAACAAAAACCAGTGGAATAAGCTTTAATTTGGGGCCACAAGGCTGTATAAAGCAGACTCACTGATAATTACAAATTAGGCAAAATTGTGGTTAGCTTAATGAAAAGACTCGAAAGTGTGCCAGGCCAATGGCAAAGTACCTAAATCTAAAGACAGACAAGCTTTTCTTGATTACAGTGATTACATCATGGTCATTAGAATTTAAAGTGACTAACCCAAACACAGACATCATATCTTCATTTGATAGCTGTAGTCTAGTAAATAGTGGGAAAGGATGTTATGTATGGATTAAGCTTGATGAAATGAAAACAGACATTCTTTTTGAACCTGTCTGGCAAGGAAAATGAAAACTTCAGAATCAGGCAGTAAAGTTAACTTTTAAAGCTCAGTCTCTTTGATTGGAAGGGGTCTGTGTAGTGTTTTTGGCTATTCTTTGTTTTATAGGGAAGCCAGTGCAACAAATAGCTTTGCACGACTCATTCTTGCGTGCAATCTGTAGTCAAGTAAGACATTTGAGATCTGCTTTTCAGAAATTAAGACAATTAGTATTTTCAAATTTCCAAAGTATAATGAGGTGTGAGCAATGGTTCAGTATTTGTTTCTCACCACTATAATACAATTAAAGCTTCAGGTGTGAGTTTTAACTCTCCAAAGTTTCATCCTCACACAGTCTTCAGGCTCTACCCTGCTCTGCATGTGGACAATTCATGCTGAGAAGACAAATGCTTTGCTCAGGGGAAAGGGATGCATTGGGTTACAGTTAGAGCTACATACATGAAAGCAAGCCCATTGACCTCTGATCCCAGACCCCCACTTCATAGCACTACCTGTGGGAACACTGTCTCAACCAGAAGAGTAACTATTTAGGAAGATCAGGGGAGTGAGGCAAAGAAAAATAAGGCATAGAGCACAGAATGACATGGTGAAGTTTCTCTGTATTCCATTTCTTCTTGTAGAAGATCCTAGCTTGGTTTAAGAAAATGCAGCCTTTAAAAAAAAAAAAAAATTTACATAAACTAAATAAAGCCAAGAAGAAATAGACTTACATAATGACCACATTATATAATTTTAAAGAAAAAAACTGATAAGACAACCTGTGGTCTGAACTTCAGTAAGATAGTCAGTGTAAGTAAAAAGAAAGAACACCCACGTTAAAGTCAACTTCATTATCATCATCAAAAAGCATTTATTGAGTGTCTGGATGTACTGAGCATCACTGAACCTACTATGTTTAAAGTACTTAAGAAAGAAACTAAGTCTTAATGTAAACAGAGCTCAAGTAACGTGAATTGATATCAGTTCCTTAAATTGCACCTTAAAGAAACCATTAGGTTGTTTAAAGAAAAACTATATAGAGACTACATGTGAAGCTTGCATGTTTTATAACTCTGGTAAATAAATGGTTTTGTTTTCTACTTCACTGAAGTTTCAGAATGGTCAGAGGGACCCACAAAAGTTTCACAGCAATTCTCAGACAAGGATTTATTATCAAAAGAACAAGACATAGATTAATCTTCCAAAATGCATTTTCTTGAGTCACTTTGTCTTGAAATAAAAGTCGAACTTGCAAAGTTTTACATTCTCCGTTGTCCTAGCATCTGCCACAGCCATTACCAAGTTTTTTTCATAGTGCAGAAAACAGGCATATATAATGGCATTGCCAAGGAACTTTCAAGTCTGTGAAGTTACCAAGGACCTGAAACCTTACTCTGCTCAGATGGAAGCCAGGCAGGTGGCCACGTCAGTAGGAATGCCTGAAAGCCTCAGGGAGCAAATGCACGTGTTCACGTGTTCTTTAGAACACGGCATCCCTCATAATTCGTATTTAACTGTTTTGGGCTAGGTTGAGCAGAAGCATTTTATACAATCTCCTTAGGTGAACCTACTGTTCACTGTGATATGGTTTAGATTCTTTTATCTACTTCTGGCCATTAAAGGGATATTTCTTATACTGAAGTGATTGTGGCTTTTTCAAGTAGAACAGAGATCAGAACAATTTTACCTCAAAGATTAACCTCCTGGATACCTACAGAATCTGGTCACTCTTATTTTGTCTGTTAATCCCTGCAGCCATGCCTCAGTAGATAAGAGAGAAAAGGAGCTCTAAATTATATTGAACTGGTCACTTAAATAGTGGTAAATTGCAGTGCAGATCATAAAACTTGGTATTTGTATGGATGAAGTATTGTATGGATAAAGGTCAAGTTGGGTTCTGGTTCTAAGGGATCCAAGTCGTGCTACAGGGAGATGCCTTGTCACACTGGAGAGAAAACAAACAAATACAAACAAACAAATTTTAAAGAAATGAGAGAGTTAAGCCCTTGAGGACTAAGGAAACCAGGGGCAAGTAAGGTAGGAGTAGATGATGAAGACATGCTAATAGAATAAGCAAGGTAAATTTAGGCAGATGAAGGATAACCTGGAAACAGAGGCCATATTTTTACCACTTAGAAATAATATTGTGTTTCTTGTAGAGCCTAGGTAAGCATCCAGAGCTGAACAATAAGGCAGTCAGATCAGGAAAGTGTGTAAAAATATCTGAAAGGGAAAACTGTGAGGAAGTAAAAAAGTCAATCTCGGTTCTAGGGTCACTGGTTGTTTCAGAATCTCACTGGTCTGGTAAAGACAGTAAAACTATCAGTGATTCATGTGCATCAGGTAACTGTTCCAGGGACTTCACATACATTGTAACATTTAATTCTCATCATAATTACAGATAAGAATTATTATTTCATTTTTTTCAGATGAAGAAGAAACTGGAAATTCAGCGATGTTAATGAACTTGTCCAAGGTACATACTATTAACAATGGAATTATATTTGAACTATCTGTTTGTATAAATGTTGGGGATTTATTTCATTGTTTTATATATTATTCCATTAAAATTTCTGTAGTCCAGAATAGAAAGTCAGGTAATAAGTTGTAAAGTTTTGATGCTTTTGCTAACATTTGTGAAAAGTTAGAGTTGGTTTTGCTCATTTTTCATATTTTTATATTTTCATGCTCATTTCCTTTTCTTAAAGTTTTGCAACCGTATATATAAAGTGCTAATATTTGGCAGTAAGTTTTAAATTTTTGTAATGTCAGTTTTTAGTAACCAGTAGAATTAAATATACAAGAACAGTATTTGCCTTTATTGTACATTGAATATTTTTAACAATAACTTTAAATGGTAACATAAGGCTTCTAAGAGTCCATGATTCTGGGAAAATTTAATGATAGGATTTCAGGTTTGGTTTAAGCACCATCCAAACACTAGCTAAATTACTGAGGTTTTGTTTTATTAAGAATGCAGAATTTAAAATCCAAACATAATTCTTTTTTAACCATAGAAGTTGTCTGGATAGGAAATTACTGTATATATTCATGAATCTGCAGCCTAACTTACCAACCTTAGGAACTCACACTTTATTCGTTCTTGAGTGTCTTTTAAATTTTCTAAAATGTCAGTATTTGAATTGAGACAAATTCATGAAATCTTTGAAAAGTCACCTTTTTGTGTTTTAAAATAAATGTATGCTGTAGAAGGCAGTATTAATCCCAATCAATAAATCAACCAAAATTGATTAATCCTTTTCTGTTTACTGAATGGTATATGCTCTTGAATGCTCAAGAGAAGGGTGATTAGACCCACTTCTTGGTCTCAATGAAATATATACAAAAAAACCCTATCGAAAACCACCACCACCACCACCACCAACAAAAACCCATGAAGAGACTAATATCACACAGCATTAAGTAAACAAGTGTTTAAATATGTGGTAGATAGTTTATTCCCAAGATATGAAGGAAGCAGAAAGTACAGCTTGATGAAGGGCATGTTAACTAAATGCTCAGCAAAAGGTATTATTTAAAGAAAGGTGGCAACAGCTTTTCAGACATAAACAAAGGATGGAAGGAAGAATGTGGGGTGGCTAGAAGGAATGAAGTGCTCATTTTAGAGAAGTAATACTGGAAACAGAAAGTAAGCCAAGGTTATG
This sequence comes from Camelus ferus, assembly GCF_009834535.1. NCBI lineage: Eukaryota > Metazoa > Chordata > Mammalia > Artiodactyla > Camelidae > Camelus > Camelus ferus. The sequence goes on along the minus strand of NC_045702.1, from coordinate 49,253,740 downwards.
AAGTCTTTATCTTCCTTCCATTGTTTTAGACTTGAAACAACTTGCTAAAGTGTTTTAGATAAAGAGCTATTCTTAAAATGCTTTGTTTAAAGGTCAACTGCATAAAGTTTTGCAGAATGGTTTGGAGAGGGAACACAGTATGCGACAAACTTGAACGACAAGGGTTTGAGGAGTTAGTGACGTAAGGGTAGTGGCAACAGAAGGAGAAAATACTGACACTTTTTGTGACACTATTTGGTATTTTCCACATTTTTACAATGAAATCATATTAAAGATTATTTTGAAAAGATGAGAAATACCACTTTTAACTGCTCTACTCAAGTACAGTGGTTCTCGTTTTATAGTATGCCCCTCAGTCTTGTTACATGTATTTTGATATTAATGGTATTCAAAGAGGTATGTTATTTAAATTTTTTCTTGTAATAGTGTGTGTGTGTTTGTGTGTGTATATATATATTTTAAAATTTTCATTATTGCTAAGAACCAAAAGAAATTTTAAAGAAAGAAAAGGAAAATGAGATACCTGAATATTGAGGATATAAATGATAAAAATTAAATGTTACTCCAAAAGGAACTTGTACAGTGATACAAATAACAGAATGGGAGCTCGTTAGTGAATGAATATTAAAATGTAATTTTGAACATCCTGATGGTAAGTTGAAAATATCTCAGAGACAGTTGGACACGTGAGGCCTAGAGGTCTGGTCTGGAGATGTAGATTTGACAGCATAGAAATAGTATAGCATAGATTTTATGTTCATACACTCAGGTTTTATTATGATTCTTTTTGTTTATTATCTAGATGACCTCAGGCATGTTATCTAAGTCTTTGGGATCTTAGCATTTTTTTAACTAAAAATCTGTCTGTCAGAATTTGGGGGCAAACACTTTGTAGACACATTTGAAGTATTAATTATTCTGGAGAAATAAAATTAAGATAAAAATTAAGAAATAAAATTAAGATAAAAATTGTGACATCTTGTTATTTCACTCTAATTGAACATTTTCCTTAGCATAATAATTCCCGATTGGGAATACCATCATGAGCCAATATGAATTTTCTATTTTTTTTTAAAATCAGGAATGCTCCAAGGTGGGCAGTTTGGCTCAATACATACAAAACCATCTATTGGTTTGGCATAAATATATTTTAAATCAAATGACTGAAAGAATAAAAAAAACCATCATATATATTATTTTTTGTTTTCCCTAAATTAAATTTCCTTCAACACTATATAATCCTTCTGTCAAAAGACATTGCTCATGTGAAACCTATTTTTGCAAAGCTGCCTGAGAAAATGAGTAATGAGAAATGATGATTTCTGTGTAGCCGGAATATGCCTATCAGAAATGATACTTGACGAAATGTGAAAATACTGATTAATGAAGAAGAGATTGGACAGGTCTGGGAATGCAAGATAACTTTGTACTCCAGGTTGCATCTGGAAGCAAAGTACAGAGGAAAATGTTCTGTGAATAAAAGAACTTCAGTCTCTGTGACTGCCCATCTGGCATTTTTCACCAGCACCAAATTCATTAGCAATGATTAGTCCTTTTCTCCAAATCCCTCACTCAAAATAGGTAAATAAAAGGAGAGTTTGGATAGTAAAAGATCAAGGAACAGTATCTCTATTTTGAGATGTCCTTAAGTTCTCCCGATTGGTCAAAATCTAAACAAGCATTAAAGAAGGAGCTACATGATGAAAAGATGAATTCTCAGTAAACATCTCCAGTGTTATGTTCTATCTAAGGTAACTGAGAATTTAGTTGAATTAACCCACATATATTGACAATTTGTCATGTGAATTTACACTTAAAATGACATGGAAAAGTTATTTTACTTTGTTTCTCTACCTCAGCCACAAGAGAAAAATATTTACAGTTTATTTTATTGGTAAATTTGCCTATGATAGAAACCTTCAGAATATATGTGACTTGCTTTTTTTTTAGTTTAGTTCTTTTTATGTACAATATTGTATTAAAAGATATGTTTAATGCTAATGCATGATGTGGTTATAATATAATTATTATATTGTTTGATATTGTAAAACTAATAGGATTCCTAAAGGCTTTAGTAATCGTCTCCAACATTTATGTATCAACAGAGTTAACTCTTGATTTTAGGGCTCAGTTTTAACTTGAAACTGGAGTGAGACAGACATAGAGATGGATGCATATATATAGAGAGAGAATTTAAGAGTAAATTTTCCTTAGGGAAATCATTCACTTCTCAGAAATTGCTGTTTCAGGAAGTACTTTCTGAAGAACATGACATTATGTGGTATGCCTAGATTAAAATAAGGATTTGCAAAAATGTTAGACTCCTTACTTCATAGATGTACAAGTTTCTTGTGTATAGCACAGGAAACTATATTCAGTATCTTGTAGTAACCTATAATGAAAAAGAATATGAAAATAAACATGTATGTATATATATGACTGAAACATTATGCCGTACACCAGAAGTTGATACAGCATTGTAGATTGACTATCCTGCAATAACAAAAGAATACTTACTTCAATTTTCTGACTGAATGCACATAATGTGAATTAAATATTAGACATCAGTTATAAGAAATAAAGATATGCAGTGATCAAAACACTGCAGTACTGTACAGCCTCTTTAATATTAGATTTAAATATGTGTTAGGTAATAGTGCTAAGAAATAATATGAGTTGCTTTATCAAATTCAACAATATATCATCTTTTCTTTGCCGAAATACTATCTCACTCATCCCTGGGTAAATTCCTTTTATATTATTTGTTGCTGTCCTTAGACAGTTTTACAATTTATCATTGGGATTCAGTGTATTATTAGAATTATAATAATTAATAGTGTTTGCTTTGAAAAAATTACATTTCCTATCCTCAACATCTAGTGTGTTTCTATTATGGAAACGTTGTTTATGTAATAATAACATTACCTTCTTTGTGTTGGCTGCTAGAAAACTTGGAGTCGAATCTATAGCCCACTTTTTAAGTTTAGAAGACTTACTAGAGTTTCTTTTCACATATTAACTTTTTTCCTCACATATTTATATTTTCTTACTCTCTTACTTTAGTTACATTATATGTTTTTGGATACCATTTTGTAACAAGATTTGAATATATCACTGAATATTTAATATCATAAGCATATACTCCTTATAAGACTTCTTATAACTTCTACAACATAAAGAACATGCATTCTAAGTAACATGATGTAGAGAGCCACAAAGCTTTTCTTTTTTCAGGTCTAATCTGTAAATGTGTTCCCAAATGTATTTGGAAATAAAGGGGATCTAATGAAAATACTAATATTTATTGAGCACTGTGCTAAGCAGTAAATATTTATATAATGTATTTGCTCATATAATAACCTTATAAATGTAAGAACTATTTTTATCCCCATTTTACTGATGAGAAAAATGAGGTTCAAGAGCTTAAGTAACTAGCCTAAAGTTACACTGTAAGTGGTATGGCTGTAATTGAAAACCTTGAGCTCCACATTCTTATAAAACAAACCACTCAGGAAACTAATTTTCATGTATCTGACCTGAAGCTGCACTGTTGATGGCCTACAGCTTCCTTGGTTAATTCTGCCACAGAGATATTAATTTTCAGCCATTGGAAGTCACTGAATACCAGTTGTCCCTCATTTCCATTTGCTAAAGAGTAACAACTAAGATGTGTATGTGTAGAATGGGTAAGGGAGAAAGGATTTTAGAGGAAGCGAATTTTTCACAAGACAGAGGGATACAAAATACTGCTGAACATGATCTCCTTGCCCTGGGAATTATTTCTTGAAAGTTCTAGGGAGAAAGTTTATGTTACCAGAAATGAGTCTTTGGGCATAGATCATCATTCAGTGTGATGATTTAGGAGTTGGGATTTCTGATTAGAGTTAACTGGTTGGGGGCACACTGAAGTCTTTTTTAGGAGAACTTGGTCTCTTCTGATGGCATTTGCAGATTGGAAATTTAAGTTGGTGTTTTTAAAAGAGAATCACTAACTGCCTAGAATAAGAACTAGCGGAGTAAAATGTTAGGGGTGAGCACATGTATTTCCTTGATAAATCAATTATTAATCATTGTGGTGGCAAAATTAATTTGTCAGATATTTGTGACAAAGGCTATGCTCATTCTTGTTTCACCTTTACCTTTATCAGGAACATCCCATGATGTTAATTTTCTGTCTTCACTGAGGGAAACATCTGTTGCCTAAAGTACTCATAATCCAAACAGATCCATTTGAAGTCTGTTGAACCTCTGAGTCTTTTTAATAGTTTTTTTTATTTGTTTAAGGATTACAAATAGGCAATACATCTTTGAAATGGGAGCAAGTTTTATAACTTTATCTATTAATGAAAACCAGAAGTCTCTGAACTATCCTACCACTTGGCCACTTAAGTGGCTTGTGATAAACTATAAATCCTCCTTTCATCAAATGTTCTGGAGATACATTTTCCTGACGTCTACAGTGAGTTGATAGCTTATCTCTGCAGGGGCCATGATTTAGTTTTGCAGATGTAGTAGAAAAAAGGATTGCTAATACTTTAAAAAACCTGATTTCCATCTGGGAAATATGGATTCTTCATTCACATAGCTGTAAAACATCTATGAATAAAAATATTCCAGCATGAGAGCTCTATTGGGGAACAGTATGAAATAAAGACTATTAAATTGGAAGTCAACAGCCTTAATTAAGTTGTTGTTCTAGGGTAATGGCAAACTAGCCTAATGCTTTAATTAAGTCCTTTAATTTTTCTGGGGCAATTACTTTCATTTGTTAAACAAAAGTCTCAACTTCTAAGGTTTTCTGCCTGCCCCAACTCCATGAATGAATTTTTCCCCCAGCTTTGTTTGAGACTAGAAATCTGTTCATTGCTATCCCTGTTGGTGTGAGTGCTTGCTTGCCAGTTGATATATCCTGAGAAATGAGTGTTTTTTGCTTTGTTAGAAACACTAGATGAAGACAAGTTTATGAAACATCTATGGCATTTGTTGTTTTGGCAGCACTTTTTATTATCACGTCTATGTTTTGGAAGTGTTGATTAGTGCAGAGAGGACAACAGATTTTTTTTCTCTAAATGTTTTAGATACTGTAACCCTGCTTTTTAATGATATTAGTTATTTGGCTGGAATTGAAGAAAAGTGGTTTTGTTTGAGAGGCTCCTTTTAAAAAAAAAATCAAAAGCCATAAAAATAAACCCCTCAAAATAATTGTGTGAGAATAACAAATATAAAGATTTAAAAAGCTGACTTAAAAAAAAAGGTGACTTTTATCTCTCTTGAACTGAGTCTTATTTATGAAGGAATTTGGTATCATAGTTTGCTTAAAGGTAATTATCTGGAGAAGCTGAAATTCTGTGGTCACAAATCTATTAATTAGTTATTTCAAATTAAAGCTGATAGGCTGTTTTTAACTAAATTAGTCAAAAACCAAAAATAGAAGTTGAGCTCAGTGAGATTATTTTCAGAGTTTCTTTGTATCATATTTAAGTTATAACGTAATTAACAAAAGCTAAGGCTCTAAACAAATACAAATTCCATTCCTTTACTGTACCTCTGTCCCTGTGTCCCTGTCTACCTTTGCCAAGTCAGCAGTTTCTAGACTGTAATAATTGCTGAGACTTTAATTTCCAAATCCAATTATTATCCTAGGTTTGCTAGTGATCTTCATTTTGTTGAAACTTTAAGCTGCTATTCAAGAGCAATTCACCCAAACTTTGAATGAAAGTATCTTTTTCCAGCTTTCTTAAATCTTCCTGCTATTTTGAGTGCCGTCCAGGAAAGAAAACATATTACAACTTTTGATAACATAGGAAGAAAATATTATTATCACAGCTTGAAATCTGTTAACAGGGGCTTTCTTTAAGGGACAAACATTAAAGTACAACAGAAATTTAATTACAAGGAGATTTTCCACTTGTCAGAAATGTTTGCACTAATGTCAGCAATAAGTACAATAAAGAGACTATTGTCTGGTACTACAAAAAAGGGAAAAGATGAAAGAGATGCCCAGAACCCCTGTTACAGACACACTGAAGGGTCATTGATTACTTGGATTTTCTTTTGGATAACCCTAAACAAAATAGTGAGTAAAAATATTATAACAGTGCTCATTTGTTAGGATCACATTGATTGTCAGTGTTTCGCCAGAGAACTGTCAGGGCTGCTGTTTGTCCTTGCAGTCTGATATGGAAGTAGACCACTAGTGTTTAATACTTATGGAGAAATGGGGCAACTGTAGAAGATCACTGGCATTTTTTTCTTGATTCTTCCTTTTCTTTTGACTCCCAAGTTCCAAGCATTGCTTATAGGATGAGCTACATGAGTATCGTATGAGAAATCCAAATAGTAAATTTATTTAGAATCTGAATCTTAATGATACTGCAAGAATCAGGGTCAATAGAAAATTCTCTGGCGGATCTGATAATGGTTTCACATGTTCTGGCTATAGGGCCTCTTGCTGTAGGGAACAGAAAAAGATGTTAATCAAATGGATTTCTTGTAAGGAACCAAAAGTGGCCTCATGAATTAAATTTTGTTATCCATCTAGAATCTCACTGTATGTGAAACTCTTAACAACTATTTATTTCAGTTCGTCCTTACAACACTTAGATGATGCAGATACAATTATGGTCTTTTCAGAGACTTCAGAGAAGTAAAGTGCATTTCCAAAGGCCATCCAGCTAGAACACAGTGGAGCCATGAGTGAAATATAGATCTGCAGAGTTTGTATCCCATGCACTTAATCACACCATTTTTTCAACAGCTTGATGGGCTATTTCAAATATCCCTTGAGACAAATTTCAAGGCCAAAATAATAAAAACAAAGCTTTTATCCAGGGCTTCCCAGCCTGTGGATCATAGGTTCCTGAGGGACATCCAAGTTAATATAAGGAATCCTTGAGCTCAAATATTCATGAAGCATAATTTGTAGACAATAAAGATGTTGTATATTACTGTTTATTAGATGTAAATATATGTGTTGTGAATAATAAAATATAAGTTCAATTGTTAATCATCACTGATTCTGAGGAGCTTTATGCATTATCATTTTCTAGCCGATGATTACCAAAGTTTTTTTTGTTAAGACATCAAGAAAATGCCAGACAGTATTTCTAGTCACTGGGCAGATACAGTAAAGAAAATGGACGAAGATCCCACTTTTGAGCAGCTTAAATTCTAATGCTCTCTATACTGTATTATGTAATGTATGTATTTTTAGTACAATCATAATTGTTTTTTCAAATAATCTTGGCACTCTCTGAAGATATTGCCTTGGTACATTTTTTTGGTGGAGTTGGAGTGGGCAACGATCCAGACCAACACCTTGTAGGTTTCTAATGGAAGCAATTTTGGAAATGGATTGGGCAAACTGTCAAATCAGAATCAGCCCTAAACAATCCCTACACTCCAGGGTGTTACCAGGGATAACCCTGGTGACCCAACTCTTACCAAAACTTGGTTTTTGAGAAATAATATTAAAAAAAACTGTCAGAAGGATATGCATCCCAGTCCATCTAGTCTGCTAAATAGCATAAATATTTATCCCTGGATTAACTTAGGCCATCAGAAAGCTGTGTGCATAGATTGTGTGGTTTTGGCAATCCTTTCAAACCATGTTTATTAAATTCTGTTTTGGTATGACTTTCCCATTGAACATAATAGGGCAGCTACAATAAGAAGCAGCTCCATGGAGCTGTCTGTATGTGATGGAGGGATATTATTGAGGATGACGTCCCCAAAGTTTCTTAATGTCCCCTCTGTGTGAAACTGGTGGAGAGTTTTGTGAAGACCTCAATGTAGTAAAGTGTGGGTTTCTGTGGAACAGCTGGTATGTTTTTATCTTATGCAAAATGATAATTTTATAACTGATTATATTTGTCACTTCAGTCTGTCTGATAGAGGACTCAGAACTGTATTTATGGCCCACCTTTAATTCTTTTGCAGACGTATACACATTTATTTCTGTGTTCTTAGTCTCTGGCTTCTTCATAGTATATAAGCCTCATTTTCTCTAGGAACTGATACCCTTAATAAAGTTTTATTTTACCATATGGATTTTTATAAGCAACTCCAAATACTTTTGGGAACAAGGCAAGCTATATATTCATTAATGAAATAAGTATAGTAATAAGAGCGAGGAGAGATATAAAGAATTAAATAATCTAAGCTCCCTGACTTAAAGTTACACCAAATGTACACTAACCCTGTAAGTTGACTGCCTACATTTTTCTTTAAAGTGCTTCAGAATAGGCTTCAGAAAATTCGTTTTGAACCATGTTCAGTTTCTGTTCCCTGCCTCCAAGATTTGTTGTTCTCAAGGCTTCTCCTGTCTCCTGTCTCAAAACAAAACAGTGTACCTGAAACTCCCAAGAAGTTAAGCAACTAAAGATAGAGTCGTGTGATATTTTTGTGCTATCTTATTTGAATTCCACCTGCATCTTTCAGAACCTCATATTTTTGTAACTCAATCTAATAATCTTTATGGTAGGTAACAAAGTAGATAGAATATTTTGACACCTGACACGTATACGTCTTTTTGCCTTATATTTTTTCCATTAGGTTACTATGAAAAGTCATTTAATTTCAGTCTCCTATAGAGTAGAATTGATATGAATAGGAATGTTTGCTTATATAACAAAACAGTTATTAGAAAGCACTCAATATCTGTTTTTCAGAAAGCCAGCTACATTAAGAATATAGAACTACCTTCATTCTCTAGTTATGCTAGTCTATTTTCATTTTTAATATAAGAATATCAGTCATACTCAACTGTCAGTTTTATTGGTTTATTAACTGTTGAACTTCTAAAAGTGGCTGATGCTCACAGGAGGTTCCTGTTTGAGTTCATTGGACTGATAATGTTAGATCTCTTAAGAGGAATTTAGATTAGGAGATATACAGCTCTCATAGGTCATATTAAGCTTACTTTCCCCACATATGACTGTGGTTCTTTTCATAGAGCACAATTCATGCTTCTCCATGGTCCCAAGGAGATTGTACATATAAACAGGAATTTTCTCCTGTGGGTGAGAGATGAGTAGAGCAGGATGTGAACCAGGCAAATAAAATGTGAATTTATAGGTGTTCTGCTTCTGAGCCCACTCTCTGTGTCTGTTAGAACCAGCCCTTCCTCATCCCCCAACTGCCAAGAAGGACTGTTTTTCTTTTCTTGTAGTTAATGAATATGAGTTTATTCTGAGATTGTACAAAGATTTCAGCAAACTGATGCAGCCATGTCAGTGCTCAAATGGATTAGGAAGAACCAAAGCCCAAGGTGAACAATCTCTCACAGCTTACTATCATGACGTTTAATTTGTCCATGGACTTGAAAAAGGGACACACTGTTTCCTTACACTTTTTTCTCTTAATATTTTAGTTTATTTTGACCCAATCCATTGTCTTGATAATTGTCTGCATATTTATTTTTAAACATTAATATTGATCTAAAATCTTCAGAAGCAACTAAGCAGTAAGTGTTATCCCGAACCTACATGGTAATCATGTTAGGAATCTTTTTATTTAGCACTTAAAAAAACAAATACAAAAACATTCCTTGTGAAAAAAGTACTGAACACTGTATTTCTATTACAGTCACAAATCACAAGCCATGTGGTTTTCTAAGATAGCTAACACTTTTCAAAGTGAAAAGCTTTTCAAAGTTAATGTCAAATATTCCCACTGAGTGATTCTTAAAATGCATTAGAATGTAAATGGCCGAAAATTGAAGTTAACCTCTTTTGACAATTCTGTAATATCTACCATTACAGATTCAAAACAGGGCAATAATTCCAAATGAAAACTTGGCTAGTTTGGTCTGAAAAAAATTTAGGATAAAAAGCCATGCAAGATGCTCCCACATAGTATTTCATAAAAATATGATTTGATCTGATCGTCATAGTCTGGAACAGATTTTTCTTGGTATTTGGCTTTTCCCCCTTCATGCCTGAAATAAATTTTCTGGAGTCTGTGTCTTTGCTACATGCTATGTATTCAGAACAAAAATATCTTTCTTCTCTAGGGAGTGACTGAGGCAAACGCTTCTTTACATGGGATATTTTACTGCCTGCATTTTTTTCAGGTGCTTTTGCTTAGAAATGTCACTCATTACATTTTTACTCCTTGCCAGTTTATTTACATGCACCCAAATCTTCCTTCTTATCTTGTCTATTATGAACTCTCTTTAGTCAAATTCAACCCGCCACTTACAACAAGTCAAATATATCTGGAATACTGCCATGTATTCCCTGTAGTTTCTCTGCTTTTTGTTTTCTTCCACTTTTTGTTGCCTTTCTTAGTGCAGGCTCTTTGGAAATGCTTAATAAATATTTGTTGAGTGAATGAACAAACAAACAAATATATCTGTTGCATTTACCATATATTGCCTTGTATTAAATTTTGTATATATAAACTTTTTTTTTAACATTTTTTATTGATTTATAATCATTTTACAATGTTGTGTCAAATTCCAGTGTTCAGCACAATTTTTCAGTTATTCATGGACATATACACACTCACTGTCACATTTTTTTCTCTGTGAGTTATCATAACATTTTGTGTATATTTCCCTGTGCTATACAGTGTAGTCTATTCTACAATTTTGAAATCCCAGTCTGTCCCTTCCCACCCTCCACCCCCTTGATAAGCACAAGTCTGTATTCTCTGTCTGTGAGTCTATTTCTGTCCTTTATGCTTTGTTTTTGTTTGTTTGTTTTTGTTTTTGTTTTTGTTTTTTAGATTCCACATATGAGCGATCTCATATGGTATTTTTCTTTCTCTTTCTGGCTTACTTCACTTAGAATGACATTCTCCAGGAGCATCCATGTTGCTGCAAATGGCATTATGTTGTCGGTTTTTATGGCTGAGTAGTATTCCATTGTATAAATATACCACCTCTTCTTTATCCAGTCACCTGTTGATGGGCATTTAGGCTGTTTCCATGTTTTGGCTATTGTAAATAGTGCTGCTGTGAACATTGGGGTGCAGGTGTCATCCTGAAGTAGATTTCCTTCTGGATACAAGCCCAGGAGTGGGATTCCTGGGTCATATGGTAAGTCTATTCCTAGTCTTTTGAGGAATCTCCACACTGTTTTCCATAGTGGCTGCACCAAACTGCATTCCCACCAGCAGTGTAGGAGGGTTCCCCTTTCTCCACAGCCTCTCCAGCATTTGTCATTTGTGGATTTTTGAATGACGGCCATTCTGACTGGTGTGAGGTGATACCTCATTGTAGTTTTGATTTGCATTTCTCTGATAATTAGTGATATTGAGCATTTTTTCATGTGCCTATTGATCATTTGTATGTCTTCCTTGGAGAATTGCTTGTTTAGGTCTTCTGCCCATTTTTGGATTGGGTTGTTTATTTTTTTCTTACTGAGTCGTATGAGCTGCTTATATATTCTGGAGATCAAGCCTTTGTCAGTTTCACTTGCAAAAATTTTCTCCCATTCTGTAGGTTTTCTTCTTGTTTTATTTCTGGTTTCCTTTGCTGTGCAGAAGATTGTAAGTTTCATTAGGTCCCATTTGTTTATTCTTGCTTTTATTTCTTCTAGGATAAAATTTTTTAAATGTATGTCAGATAATGTTTTGCCTATGTTTTCCTCTAGGAGGTTTATTGTATCTTGTCTTATGTTTAAGTCTTTAATCCATTTTGAGTTGATTTTTGTATATGGTGTAAGGGAGTGTTCTAGCTTCATTGTTTTACATGCTGCTGTCCAGTTTTCCCAACACCATTTGCTGAAGAGACTGTCTTTATTCCAATGTATATTCTTGCCTCCTTTGTCGAAGATGAGTTGACCAAAAGTTTGTGGGTTCATTTCTGGGCTCTCTATTCTGTTCCATTGGTCTATATGTCTGTTTTGGTAGCAATACCATGCTGTCTTGATGACTGTAGCTCTATAGTATTGTCTGAAGTCTGGGAGAGTTATTCCTCCAACCTCTTTCTTTCTCTTCAGTAATGCTTTGGCAATTCTAGGTCTTTGATGGTTCCATATGAATTTTATTATGATTTTTTCTAGTTCTGTGAAATATGTCCTGGGTAATTGGATAGGGATTGCATTAAATATGTAGATTGCCTTGGGCAGTGTGACCATTTTAACACTATTGATTCTTCCAATCCAAGAGCATGGAATATCTTTCCATTTTTTAAAGTCTTCTTTAATTTCCTTCATCAGTGGTTTATAGTTTTCTGTGTATAATTCTTTCACGTCCTTGGTTAGATTTATTCCCAGATATTTTATTACTTTGGGTGGTATTTTAAAGGGGATTGTTTCTTTACTTTCTTCTTCTGTTGATTTATCATTAGTGTAAAGAAATGCAACTGATTTTTGAACGTTAATTTTGTAACCTGCTACCTTGCTGAATTCTTCAATCAGCTCTAGTAGCTTTTGTGTGGACCTTTTAGGGTTTTCTATATATAGTAGCATGTCATCAGCATATAATGACACTTTTACCTCTTCTTTTCCAATTTGGATCCCTTTTATTTCTTTCTCTTGCCTGACTGCTGTGGCTAGGACTTCCAGGACTATGTTGAATAGGAGTGGTGATAGTGGGCATCCTTGTCTTGTCCCAGATTTTAGTGGGAAGCTTTTGAGTTTTTCACTGTTGAGTACTATGCTGGCTGTAGGTTTGTCATATATAGCTTTTATTATGTTGAGATATGTTCCCTCTATACCCACTTTAGCGAGAGTTTTTATCATAAATTGGTGTTGAATTTTATCAAATGCTTTTTCTGCATCGATCGAGATGATCATGTGGTTTTTGTCCTTTCTCTTGTTGATGTGATGTATTACACTGATTGATTTGCGTATGTTGAACCAGCCTTGTGTCCCTGGGATGAACCCCACTTGGTCATGATGTATAATCTTTTTTATGTGTTGTTGGATTCTATTTGCTAAAATTTTGGTGAGGATTTTGGCGTCTATGTTCATCAGTGATATTGGCCTATAATTCTCTTTTTTTGTAGTGTCTTTGCCTGGTTTTGGTATCAGGGTGATGGTGGCTTCATAGAATAAGTTTGGGAGTATTCCCTCCTTTTCAATCTTCTGGAAGAGTTTGAGAAAGACTGCTATGAGTTCTTCTTTGTATGTTTGGTAGAATTCCCCGGTGAAGCCGTCCGGTCCTGGACTTATATTTGTAGGGAGGTTTTTAATTGCTATTTCTATTTCCTTTCTAGTGATCGGATTGTTTAGTGTTCAGATTCTTCTTGATTCAGTTTTGGTGGACAGTATGTTTCCAGAAACTTGTCCATCTCCTCTAGGTTATCCAGTTTGGTTCCATATAGTTTTTCATAATATTCTCATATGATATTCTGTATTCTATTTTGTTTGTTGTAATTTCTCCATTTTCCTTTCTTATTTTGCTAATTTGTGCTCTCTCTTTTTTCTTCTTTGTGAGTTTGGCCAGAGGTTTGTCGATTTTATTTACTTTTTCAAAAAACCAGCTTTTGGTTTGGTTGATTTTTTCTATGGTCTTGTTAATCTCTATTGTATTTAATTCCTCTCTGATATTTATTATTTCCTTCCTTCTGCTGCTTTTTGGGGCTTTTTGTTCTTCTTTTTCTAATTCATTCAGGTGGTGGGTTAAATTGTTTATTTGAGATTGTTCTTCTTTTTTGAGGGAGGCCTGTATCGCTATAAACTTCCCTCTTAGCACTGCCTTTGCTGTGTCCCATAGGTTTTGAGTGGTTGTGCTTTCATTATCATTTGTCTCAAGGTATTTTTTAATTTCAGCTTTGATTTCCTCATTGATCCATTGTTTTTTCAATAACATATTGTTTAATCTCCATGCTTTTCTTTTTTTCTCCTTTGTTTCTCTGTTGTTGATTTCCAGTTTCATGGCATTGTGGTCAGTAAAGATGCTTGAGATAATTTCTATCTTCTTAAAATTGTTGAGGTTTCTTTTGTGCCCAAGTACATGATCGATCCTGGAAAATGTTCCATGTGCACTTGAAAAGAATGTATATCCTATTTTTTGGGGGTGTAATGTTCTGAAAATATCCACCAAATCTAGTTTTTCTATTGTAGTATTTAATTTCTCTGTTGCCTTGTTTATTTTCTGTCTGGAAGATCTGTCTAGCGATGTTAATGCAGTGTTAAAATCTCCAACTATGATTGTATTCCCATCAATATCCCCCTTTATCTCTGTTAGTAATTCTTGTATGTACTTAGGTGCTCCTATATTGGGTGCATATATATTAACGAGTGTAATATCCTCATCTTGTATCACTCCTTTAATCATTATAAAATGTCCTTCTTTATCTTTCTTCATGGCCTTTGTTTTAAAGTCTATTTTGTCTGAAATCAGTACTGCAACACCTGCTTTTTTGGCTTTTCCATTTGCATGGAATATCCTTTTCCATCCTTTCACTCTCAATCTATGTGTGTCCTTCTCCCTAAAGTGGGTCTCTTGTATGCAGCATATTGAAGGTTCTTGCTTTATTATCCAGTCTGCCACTCTGTGTCTTTTGACTGGAGCATTTAGTCCACTAACATTTACAGTAATTAATGATAGATGTGTGTTTATTGCCATTTTGAACTTATCTTTGCAGTTGAATTGGTATATCCTCTTTGTTGCTTTCTTCTTCCTTTTGTGGTTTGGTAATTTTCCTTTGTATTATCATGGATTTTATTTAATTTTTGTGACTCCTTTGTAAATTTTTGGCTTGTGGTTACCCTTTTTTGTAAATCTATCAACCCATTACTATAACTGTTTTTATTAAACTGATAGTAACATAATCTCAGACCCATCCTAGTGTTAAAAAAAATTTAAAAAAGAAAGAAAAAAATTTTCTATATTTCCCTGCCTCCCTCTCCCACTCTCAGTAATTTGTATGTCTTCTTTTATAATTTCATGTTTACTTTATTTGTAATTCATGAGTTATCACCTTTCCAGTTGTGTGTTTCTCATTTCTGTAGCATCCTGCTGCTTTTCTATGTAGAATAGCCCTTTCAATATTTCTTTTAGCATGGGTTTAGTGTTGCTAAACTCCTGCAGCTTTTTTTTTTGTCTGTGAAACTCTTTATTTCTCCTTCTATCCTCAAGGATAGCCTTGCTGGATGAAGGATCCTAGGCTGCATCTTTTTTTCATTCAGGGCTTTGAATATATCTTGCCACTCCCTTCTGGCCTGTAGTGTTTGTGTAGAGAAATCAGCTGAGAGCCTTATGGGGGTTCCCTTGTAACTTACTCTTTGCTTTTCTCTTGCTGCCTTTAGAATCATTTCTTTATCCTTGACTCTGGCCATCTTGATTATGATATGTCTTGGTGTGGGTCTATTTGGGTTCTTCCTGTTTGGGACCCTCTGAGCTTCCTGTACTTGGATATCTGATTCCTTCTTTAAGTTTGGGAAGTTTTCAGTCATGATTTCTTCAAAAACCTTTTCAATCCCCTTTGATCTTTCTTCTCCTTCTGGGACCCCTATTATGCGAAGATTGGGACGCTTTGTATTATCCCATAGGTCCCTTATGCTATTTTCATTATTTTTTATTTGCGTCTCTTGTAGTTCTTCTGAATGGGTGCTTTCTATTGTCCTGTCTTCTAGATCACTAATTCGTTCCTCTGCATTATCTAGTCGGCTTTGCACAGCTATTAGATCATTCCTCATCTCTGTCAATGAGTTTAACCATTCTACTTGGCTCTTCTTTATAGCTTCAATTTCATTTTTGACATATTTTATATCTCTAAACACTATCTCTTAATTCCTTCAGCAATTCAATCACTCCTTTTTTGAAATCTTAATCTAGTAGGCTATCGATGTCTATTTCGTTGATCTTTCTTTCAGGGGATTTCTCTTGTTCTTTTAATTGGGAAAGGTTTTTCTGCTTCTTCATCTTGCTCATACGTCTTTGGCACTGTGGTTTATGGAGTATCAGTTGTTTGTTTTGGTCCTTAAGGATTTTATCTATCTAATGCCTATTTAGGAATAGAACTTAGGAAAAAAGAAAAAAAAATAAGAGAGAGAGAGAGAATTTTAAAAGAAGGGAGAAAGAGGGTTTGAAAACAGTGTATAATGAATAATAGAAGAGTGAGTTGAAGCAGAGTATTAATCGGGTTGAGATGTCCTTTTAAAACCTTTACAAAAAAGGGGGGGGGAGATGAATAGATGTATTTGAAACCTATGTCTAATCAATAGCAGGACATCAAAACCCAAGAGAAATAGAAATGAATTAAGAAGTAAAAATTAAGAGAGTAATAGAAAATAGAACAGGTAAAAACAGATTTAAAAAAAAAAGGGGGGGGGGTTGTCGGTGTTCTCCTGGAGTCTGTGTGTTTTTAATGTGAAGTCTTTCGGTCTTCGTCCTGTTTTGGAAGCTCAGCTTGCTGTTTTCAGAGGCCCTCCGTTGGCGCCCTCTTCTGTGCTGCTCCCAGCACCTGCCGGCAAGCAGATCGCGCCTCCTCCTAACGGTGGGTCAGGTGCAGCTCTCCTCTGCTGTGGGCGGGCGGGTCGCTGCCCCTCCGGATGCCGCAGTCAGATGTTGCAGACTGGCCAGGTAGGAGGGCGGGTCGTGCCCCCTCCCAGCACCTCGGTCAGGGGCTGTGTTCCTGCCCGAAAGGCGGGGGGGGCCGCTCTCCCTCTACCTGCGCTGCCGGTAGCTCCGCTCTCTGTGCGGCTGCGCGCTCTGCCCTGGTTGGTGTTCCGCAGGTGGGCTTGGGGAAGACCGAGGGACAGCCCTGTCCCTGCTCCGAGCCAAAACCCAGCTCCTTGTTTGTCTTTGTGGAGCAAGTTCTCTAAGGGACCAGGATGGAAGGATCCTATCTGCCCCAGGCTTCAGGCCAGTCTCAGTCTGGCCTTTGAGGCTGCTAAGTCCTTCAGTGCGGATGCAGGTTTCGCCCCGCCCCCGCCTGGGTGCTCAGCGCGGAGGATATGGCGGCTGTGCCTGAGCCCCACCTCTCTTCCCCCGAAAACTTTCCGCGGGTTTTCAGAGATGGGGGTGTGCACCCTTCCCCCGAGAGCACATCAACCTTGCTGTTTTATGGAGGGCCCAGGTTCTGCCCTGTGCACCCACAGTCACAGCATGCAGCCCCTTGCAGTCCCCCAGGGCTGCCTCTGTGCAGCCGCCCCCGTCCTCCGCCCGGCTTGTGCAGCCTGGCCCTGCCCGCCGCTGCCGGCCCGCGTCTCAGGCTGGGTGTCGGGGGGATGCTCTGTGCCCGTTTAACTTAGTTCTGTTAGTCAAGGGCTGGTCTGTACAGATCCGAGCCTCGGAGGCTCCCCCTCCTTCCCGCTGGCCTCTCAGTTGGAGAGGGGAGACCCAGCAAGCGAGCGCCAGTCCTCCTTTGCCGCTCCCTCCCCGCAGGACCTGTCCCGCGCTGCTTTGCCTTTTGTTCTTTTTTCCTTTTCTCCTACCAGATTTTTGGCGTCTTTATCTTTTGAAGAGGGCGATGTTCTGTCGGAGTTCCGCAGGTGCTCTGGTTGGCTGAGTGGGTCTATAGATGTGGGTCTTGGTGTATTTTTGTGGGAGAGGGTGACCTGCGAGCGTCCTTCTACTCCGCCATCTTCTCCGTGTCCCCTATATAAACTCTTAAGTTCTTAGAGGTGTGTAATGTTGGGATACACCTCCCCTTCCCACCTTATCACATGCACATATACATGCACAACATTCCTATGGTAGGTGGTAGATACCGAAACATTGTTATTGAATATGTAATTCAAGGTAGGGTAAGTGGTAAACCAAAACATGAAATATACTGATATACATCTGAAGTGTGATGCTAGTCTTATTCATTCATTTATTCAACAAATATTTTCTCAGCCCTATACTACACTACACATTGTTCTAGGCACCAAAACAGTGGTGGTGAACAAAACAGAGTTCCTAACTTTGTAGGTCTTATATTCTAGTGGTGGGGAGAGACAGTAAGCAAATTGATGAATAAATGTATGACTTGTAATTATCAATTAATGCTATGAAGGAAATGAAGCAGGGCCAGAGCTTAGCAATGCCCATGAAGAAAAGAGCTATATAAAGTAAAGGTCAGAACAGATCTCTCCACAGTATTTTACGTTGGTGATATTTACGTTGGAATACACAAGAGGTGAGGGAATTAGTCATGGGGCTACTTGTAAGAACACTGATGTTATCCGATAGGACAGCAAATGCGAGTATTCTGAGGCCAGAATGAACTCGGCCGGTTCAAGGATGAGCAAAAAGGCCACTGTGGTGAGTGTGTGTGAGTGAGATAGAAAGGCCTTGTTTATTCAAGTGGGCATTTCCACTTGAATGTTAGACTGACACCTCAAACAAGGAGGAGCCAGCAAATGAGCCTGAGAAGGTATGGCCATTGAGGCAGGGGGAAAGCTAGGGGACTGTAAGCCCCTAGAGAAAAGTGTTTCAGAAGGTAGAGGGTGATCATCTTTGTCAAATGCTGCTGAGAGATCACGTAAAATGAGCATTGAAAAATTGATCAACTGCTTTGACAAGAAGAACGTCAACAGAGAATTTTAACAGAATGGTTTCTGTGAAGGTGTCGGCATGAACACCTGACTAGTTAATAAAAAAAATGGGAGATGAGATACAGGAGAGAGTGCGTATAGGCAGGAATTTTGAGGAGCTTTGTTGGAAAGGGAAACAAGTTGGAACTTTGTTGGAAAGAGTAATGGAAAAGTTTCTGCAGCGAGTATTTAGGATCTAGAGAATTTTTTTATTCACGTATAGTCAGGTTATGATGTGACAATTTCTGGTGTACAGCATAATGTTTCAGTCATACATATACATACTATTTTGTTTTCATATTCTTTTTCATTATTGATTACTACAAGGTACATTAAATATAGTTCCCTGTGCTATACAGTATAAACTTGTTGTTTATCTATTTTATATATACTAGTCAGTATCCGCAAATCTCTAACTCACAATTTATCCCTTCCCACCTCCTTCCCCACTGGTAACCATAAGTTGTTTTCTATGTCTGTGAGTCTGTTTCTGTTTTATAAATAAGTTCATTTATGTCTTTTCTTTTCTTTTTTTTTAGATTCCGCATATAAGTGATATCGTGTGGTATTTTTCTTTCTCTTTCTGGCTTACTTCAATTAGAATGACAATCTCCAGTTCCATCCACGTTGTAGCAAATAGCATTATTTTATTCTTTTTTATGGTTGAGTAGTATTCCATTGTGTGTGTATGTGTATATGTATATATATATACACATATATATCACAACTTCTTTATCTATTCATCTGTCAGTGGACATTTGGGTTGTTTCCATGTCTTGGTTATTCTAAATAGTGCTACTATGAATATTGGGGTGCATGTATCTTTTTGAACTAGAGTTTCCTCCAGATGTATGCCCAGGAGTGGGATTGCTGGATCATATGGTAACTCTGTTTTTAGTTTTTTAAAGAATCTCCATATTGTTTTCCATAATGGCTTCACCAAACTGCATTCTCAACATCAGTGTAGGAGGGTTCCCTTTTCTCCACACCCTCTCCAGCATTTATTGTTTGTGGACATTTTAGTGATGGCCATTCTAACTGGTGTGAGGTGATACCTCATTGTGGTTTTGAGTAGAGAATTATCTTGTTTGTTTATTTTATAAGATGGTCAGTAGTACAATTTATGTGTGTGAGTATGTGTGTGTGTGTGTAATGAGGAGAACAAAATTCCAATAATGGAATAACATCTCTTCTTTGCCCATAAGATAAGGGTGAGAAGTTGTGCCTTGGTCACAATCACCCTGACATCATTAATACACACACACAGACACACACACACACACACACCCTCAAATGCAGATTAGTTCAGGATTCCAGAGATTGGCTTCAATGACTGGCAGAATAATTTAATACTGGGAGAGAGTCTTAATTTTTAATTCCCTTCATCTGAGTGAAAAGCTTATTGATGTGTTTGTGAAATATTCATTTGTTTCATAAATACTTTTTAAAAAGCTACTCTCTGCACTAGACATTGTTCTAGGTACTGAGAATGAGAGAACTGAAGAGACTTGTCTTCTTGGTATTTGTCTGCTCCCCTCTATTGATTTTATTTTGATTTCATATTGCATGTCTGTGGCATACTGGTCTAAATAGCACAGGTTGAAATATCGAATTTAAAATGTACTCATGTTTCTATGGGATTAATTAAATTTCTATTTTTCTGAGCACATTAAAATGAACAGAGTTTCTTTGTTATATTTCAGAGGCTTCCAGGAGCTCTTGGAGCATGAGTATGTGTGTGTGTGTGTAATGAGGAGAACAAAATTTTATTGAGAAAAATATCTTTAATTACTTACAACTTCTGGATTTTTAACTCCACTAATAATAAGTAAAACGTTTAAGATTTTCTTTTTAATTTGTAGGATTGTAAATACTCTTTCCAAAATAGGGTTTGGAGAAAAAACACTTTCACTCTAGTGAACATCCAAGTCTAGCATACACACTGATGTCTCTTATTATCTGGGATGGGTATCTGCGTTACAGTCACAACTAACCACTATACTCACTGTGTGACTCCTCAAGCAAATTATTCACTGCATATTGTTTGTTTGACATTCTTGTCATTTCCGACTTAACTTTTAACAAAGGTTTTGTCTTCTTTTTTAAACTTGAAAATGGAGCCATTTGCAATCCTTTGGGGAAAAGTGAAAGAGGGAAATTTTTACATGAATGTGTTCCACAATGATATATGCCCAGAATGGGGTGGAATGTGAAGAAGGGAAAGGGTTGAAGAAGCTGAACAACTTTATTGGGCCTCCTGTGTGGTGTCGTTCCGGAAGGATGTTATTATTTGCCTTGGAGTGGATCCCCAGAGGAGCAGAGTCCATCTTAGTCAGATGTCAGTATAAGAACACAGTCATTTGACTCAAAGTACAAGCTTTCCTGGGAGGATCTCTCGGCTTGGATTGTTCACCCTTCTGTTTTCTTCTGTTAATACAAATGACCGATAATTACTTATAGATATATGAAACATTACAATTTTTCTTCTTAATTAATTAGTGGTTTTATTTGCCTGTTTTCTGCAAGCAAAATTGACAAAAAAAATTCCCAGTGTAATACCTGTAATACCTCCCATGTGTTTTAAGTTTATATTTTCAAATCCATGAGTGTTAACTTAGTTTATTAAAATTGCAGTTAACTTATAAGAAATTTCAGGAGAGTAAGACATCTTACTGGATTGGAGGGCTCAGTAATATTTGTTGAGGACCTACCACGAGGAGGGTATTGTTTTAGGTGTCATAGGGGAAACAGGGACACGTCATACCTCAACCTTGCTATCATGGAATCATAGTTAATTTGGGGGAACATGTACATACAGACTTCACAGAATGCAACAAAGAAGGCTTCTCTGGTGGAAACTGCTCATTTTAATAGTTTATTAGTTACTTATTTCCCCCCACATTCTCTCTTAAAATTCTTAAAACCCCTTTTTAAGCTAAAATAGTCTAATAACAAAAAGACATTGCAGTGACTTTTCAAGGGAACTTACCTAAGAATAGGAAATATAACCTGAAAGATGTGAGACGTTTGGTGATACAAAATTCAACTTAAAAATAAAAATGTTAACTCTTTTAATTATTTTGTGTTTTTTCATACAATCATAGGTCCAAGGGAGTTGAACCCACAATTTATCCAAGTCTTTTTAAAGAAACGTGTAATGCCAGAGAAGAAAATTTCAGACAAACCCCAGAGCATTTTTTCACAAAGTTATATACCAATAAAAGAAAATTATGACAAAAAACATTTTGTGACTTTAATTACAGCATTTTTCTGCCATACACGACTTGCATAATTATAGCTGGAGAGACAATTCAGCCCCACGTCTTTAGTACCTAGACTCCATGGAACCAGAGTCCTGAATTCTGGCAGACTGAACTCTGCTCTTAATCCATCTGAGGCAGATAAATTGAGTTTCAACAGTTTAGTTTTTGAGAGCTCATTGGTGCCACAGTGTACGAGTGATTTCATGGGTGTTGTCAAGACCACAGGTCCATTCTGGTGTACTTGGCCTTAACCTCTGTGAGGCAGCTTTAAGACAAGGGAATACTGAAATCTTGGGTTGGTTACAGGGTGATGGAGACAGATGTTCTCTCCACCTTGTCTCATTTGTATTGAAGATACGTTAAAATTTGGTGAAGGGGTAAAACCATAATGACATTGATATTAGTTGAGTTTCCTCATTTGATTATGGGGAAAAGGTTGTTCAGTTCAGTTAGACTGAGCAGGTAGGGGAGGATCTGAGGGTTTCAATACCAGCAGCTTCAAGTCCTTTTCTGACAGTTTCTTTGAAGTTATGGGTACTTCACCTTCAGAAGTGGAAGGAAGGGAAGGCTGGTAGGAGGGAGGGAAGGAGGGAGGGAGGGAGGGAGAGTGGGAGGGAAGGTGGGAAGGAAGAAAGGAAAGAGGGAAGGAAGAAAGGAAGGAAGGAAGGAAGGAAGATAAGGAAGTATCTATCTAATTTTCTCTGCAGTTTGGCTCCACTGGAAAGTCCTCTTTCCACCTGTCATACCATTCAGCAAAAGTCTGCATTCCCTGAAGCCATTTCAACATGTTAGCTCCTTCCCCTAGCTCTGAAGCAGGTCTTGCAAGTTCTGTTCTCTTGGGAATTATATTACTCTTATGCTTAGAAAATGGTCTGATAATGTTGGACAACTAGAGTACAGCGAACCCCACTCTCTTTCTGTTTCCAGAGGCATAAATAGGTAAAGGTTAATGCTATATGAGGTCCTGCCTGACCATAGGATTGCATTTCCTTTATTCTAGTGTAATCTCCCAATTTGTAGTAGTATCTCACGTAAAATAACCCTTTAAGATATATATATGTGGAAGAGGGTATTTAATTACTACCTTCCCTCAGATTTAAACTACAATCTGTGCATTAAGAGAACCTTTTTTTTAATTGAAGTACAATCAGTTAGAATGTGTCAATTTCTGTTGTACAGCACAATGTCCCAGTCATGCATATACATACATATATTTGCTTTCATCTTCTTTTTCATTAAAGGTATTACAAGGTATTGAATATAGTTCCCTGTGCTATACAGAAATTTGTTTTTTAAAACCTATTTTTATATGTAGTGGCTAACATTTGCAAATCTCAAACTTCCAAATTTATCCCTTCTCACCCCCTTTCCCCGTCACCGTAAGATTGTTTACTATATGAGTCTGTTTCTGTTTTGTAGATGAGTTCATTAGTATCCTCATTTTTTCTGTTTTTTAGATTCCACATATGAGTGATATCATATGGTATTTTTCTTTCTCTTTCTGGCTTACTTCACTTAGAATGACAATCTCTAGGGTTATTATTTTTTGATCTACATGCTATTCAGTTCCGTGCCAGAATTTCATGATACTAACTTCAGCACCCTCTGTATTTCCTTCTCCAGGGTAGAAATGAACCAAGCATGGTTTCCTCTTTCATCTTTGATTCCCAAACTCAGCATTAGCACAGGACCATTCATTTTAAAACTAGATAATGTAAACCACAGCAATCATGTACCACTTCCTCATCTTTAATTGGTTGCATTATATACATTATGCTTTAATGTATAGTGACTTTCTAAACTCCCTAGGACTACTTCATTTTACGACACATCCACCAATATTAATGCCTAGCGTTTCTTTGCCAGTTCACCCCCTGCGTCCTAGCCAAGCATATTTATAATTAGAAAACGATTGCTTCACACTCAGGTTTCATTTCAGCTTCTCTTTGTTGGTGACTTGACCCTGTTTTCACCTTACTGACTACTCGTTTGGCTTCTCTGCTTTCCACCTATGGGGTGGACCTTCAACCCGCCTGCTTTTATTCTACACATTCCACTCCAGGAAACTGCTCCACCTTAGACAGTCAAACCCTTTTCTTTCAAATTCAGTCCATAACAAATGTACAATATGTTACACAGCAAACCTGAACAATTTCCCACTGTGCAATGTTCCTTAATGAGTATTTTATTTTCTTAATGAAGTTATAAATTCTTTTGTCCAGGGATCTATGTCAGACTTCTTTATTTCTCCCTTAGTTACTAATACAAGCTATTGAATACAAATTTAAATATACATACATATATACATACATTATATATCTTTTATGTTATATTTATGAAATTAGTAGAAACATTTTTTTCTTTATTTTCAAACTTGAGCAAATGACATTTTTGAGTTGTGTTTCTGTGCATTTCTTAAATTTGAAAAACCATCTTTTTAGATGAGAGGATAGATGTTAATTTAAAATCCTACTTTAATGAATATTTTGTATTTTGTAAGGTTAACTAAAAATTTTTATTTTTCACACCAAGAATCCAAGACCCCCTTATAGTTTTCATGTGCTATCATTTTAAATAAAACAGGTATTTAAAAAGAGCCAATCATCTCAGAATATTTACTTTTGAAGAATGAAAATGTTTTAAAACATATTTAATTTGCTTAGCTTAACAATTAATATTATAATTCTACTAATAATATAATCAACATTATCAATTATAGTAATAATGTAATTAACATTAATTATAGTAATAATATAACTAATATAATTAATTATTTTTAGCTTTGTGGATACTATATGGATATTTAAAGTTAATTGGGTATGTGTTTTGAAACCAACATTTCTAGGATTTGAGGCGATTAAAACAATTTTTATAAAATGATTAAGTATATCTCATATTCATTAAAAGGAAGGATTTGAACTGATTTTAGAAACTGGCTAAGGAGTTGAATGGCTCTGTGTAAATACAAAATAAGAGGGCACTTTTGGATAAAAATGAACATTTAATAGAAAAGAAAAAGAAATGCGGAAATTAGAATACCATTAAAGATTGCTTTTGAGACAATAGTCCCTGGGTTGTCTTTGGAAACTTGTTTTTAACATAATCTAAAACGTATTTTATTTCTCAGATAAATGTATTTCCCCTACAATTACAATTACTTAATAGTGATTTTGATGTTAAAAAATACTTTCTGGTTCTAAGTGGGTTTTTTTGTTAATGTATATGTATACCTGAAACAGATAATTGACTAAATTTGAAGAGGGTCTTAATAATTTAGATTTATTTTATGTGAGATTAGATTCATACTGACTAAGGAATCATATCTCCAAACTTTGTATACACTGAAAAAAAGAGGGTAACAAAGTAAAAAAAATTCCATCCAATGAACAGATTTACTATTTTATCTATCCTTTTTGTCACATATGCTAATTCAGCTATTTCCAACAAAAATGATGAGCGTTCCAGCTACTCAAACTTAGTCTTGAGACATTCAGACTAAGTTTAACAGAGTAGCAAGAACACATTTTGTTTTCTGCAGAAAGACAAATTGCCACACTTATTTTAGTTTTTAATTTTGGGAGGTAATTAATCACTCTACTATTTGGATCCAATGTGGTCTATGTCAGATACTTGAATTATGTAGATTGCATTCATAGTGTCTGTGAAAGGGACATTTAATGATTTTGATATATCAAAATCTGTTATATTTAAACAGAGGCTACTGTCCTATTATTCTGAATGAATTACCCAGGAAATTTATTTAAGAACAACTCTATCTGCCCTTAGTGTGAGAGACCTTTCAGCTCATTACCAGGCAGCAGTTTAGTGAGACATCACTCAAGATGATAATGGTTTGAATTATTTTGAGCCGCCGAATAATAAGGAATCTCCTACATGTGACCAAAATTTATGGCTGTGGCTTGCATAGTAGCTTAGCAGTTCACATATGGCTTATGTCAATGACAGAAACAACGTTATTTTCTAAATCATATTGATTTGTTATGTGGTATTGAAAGATCTTAAACAGAATCAAGGTCTATAAATTGCAGAATGTAGTCCTCAAAACTTCTTATCTGTGTTTCAGTTCTGTCAAAATGAGCCCAAGAGCCAAGCATTCTGTGTACACAATGCTACTAGTCAAAGAATAAGAACTGAGACTGTTCAATTTCCTCTTTTTTTGGCAAGAAGCCAGACGGACATTTTCCTTTCTGTTAGTTTTGGCAAGGAAGAGAGAGAGAGGAAACTTTACTGCTCAGTTACTGATGGTTTTTCTATTTTGTTTTTATTAAAAATGTTGAAACATGGGCCCTTTGTCAAAATTATTTTATTATTGAAGGGTGGGTGGGGTGAATGAACTGGCGACTGTTCAGAAAACCATTAACAGCACTGATAATGGACAATCTCATTTTGGTTCCCCAACACAGAAGTACTTAATTGCAATAAATTATACCGCAGTCTGGCAGCTAATGTGCATGTTTAGTGAATTGGTACAGCCTTGGAGGTTAAAGTGCTGGGAGGTAACAAACTTAGCCCATCTGATATTGCAATAAAAAATATGATCTTTTAAAGTTACATGATAATATATTTTGGGCACGAAACTAAAGGAATGAGTTTTCATTGGCTGCGGATTTGTTGGGTCTTTGAGACTAAAACACTGAAAAACCGACATCTCTAATGGTGACATTTGAATTAAATAGAAAATTTAAGTACATCAGCAGTGGAATGCGACCCACCCAGACTAAGAGATTGGTGGCTATCAAAGAATTTACAGAAGATTCAGTGTGTTCTCAGAAAACAATTGCTTTAAGACAAGCTACCTTTACCTATGCAGTGGACTGTATTTTTAGTTCTTAAGTTATTTATATAATTAAAAAAAATACATTTTCTACATGATTCTGTCATAAATATCCCTTGGAGTTTTTAGAGAAATACGACTTTCTTTTCTTCGTGATTTTATAAACCTAATTGTGAAACTGAATATCAATTAGAAAAGCACTAATAATGGATCTGATGATAGTTACGGGGTCACAGCCAAGGCGAGTGGAGGAAAAAAAACTCAATAAAACTAAGCAACAGAACCTTTAATGTGTGAAAAGATTCAAATGGGGAAGCATGGGAAACAATTTTCTATTTTGTAACCAAGTGTTTAATATTATCATTTCACAATGTGAGATTTAGACCAGACAAATAGTGAGAAAAATTGTCTCATAGAAGACATTTCTGCACTTTAATGTATTAAGTGTTTAGTTTTCCTCATCATGGAGTAAGTAGCTTGACGTTGAGGACTTTACACTAAAATATTTGGAAGCTACATCCCCTAGTTCTGTTGCCATTGAAAGGAAAAGTGAATGACTAATTAAAATGCTTAATCTGCCTAGAATTCCTATCTGTAGTTTTTTTTTTTTTTTGTGGTGTCCTTTGCAGATGATTTAGTGAAAAATTGCTGACAATTAAGGTCCTTGAGAAAAGCTAAAATATGAAGTACTATGTTTCCAAAAGAAGATAAGAACCACTCTTCTAGATAAATCAATCAAGAGGCCTGTTTTGATAACAATTATCTAAGTGACTATATTGCAGGTTGTAAAGAATAGAATTGTAATGAGAGGATTTGCCTAATTGGAGACATTGTGCAGGCTCTTGTAAGATAGAAGTCTTCATTTCTTTTTTTATGGTTTTCATATTTACTGAACATACCTGTGGATACTTCCGTTAATATCTTTTACAAAGCTTTACAAATGAAAATGTACAGTGAAATGAAGGAAACTCTAATAACATGGTACTTCTGAAAGACCTGCGTTACCAGTTCCTAAGCTGCCGGAATTTTCTTTCTTCTGAACTCTCACGTTGATGACACTGCAGTCATTTTTTATATCATATGAGGATCAAATAACATCCTTCTGTTTCTGGCACTTTCACTGATGTGCTTAGCTAACTCTTAAAGAAGATAGAATATTAGAGTTCATTTTGTTCAGATCTTATACATGCAATCGATACTTAGTCCAATAAATTTTTAATATAAATATACAAATACTCTTTCCAGTCTCACTGCCGAATAGCAAAGCTGTAATAGAAAGTTTTGTCAGACTGCTTCCAAAGACTCATTCCTATTTTGCTTTAAATAATAAATTTTCCGACTTACCTACTTGTGTGCATTGCCTAAAATAAAGGAGAATTTGGTTATAGGCAGCCTAGAAAAAGGATTTGGTAGAGTAGTTGAAGCCATAGGTCCAACATTTCCTTCTTTGAAGAAAGATAATTTCTGCCAATCTCATTCTTTTGTGGGAGGGAAGATCGCAAATAAGAATAAGAATGACAGGGGACCCTTTTTATGCAGTGGTGCTTGGGCCAATGACATATTGTTACAATAGCTCACTCCAAAAGTTAGTCATTTTTTCTGGATAGGAGAAATCACCACAGTGTCTTCTTAATTTGCACCGGGTGTACTCATGGCATTTTAAATTTGCCCTCAAAATTTACTTTTGAATTTGTGTAAATAGATGCCCAGCATAAAATTAACTAAATGTTAGATTTGATGATAAATAAACATACAATAGTTTTAAGGGAATAGATTTTTTAAGGAGAGCTTTTTTGTTTGTTTTATTTTTTAAGGTCAAATCAAGGTGTTTGATTTAAGTAACAGGTAATATTGGTTAAAATTTGAACCAGGATTATATTCATTAAAAAAAAAATAGCCTGAAGAAAGCCATAGAGCAAGCACATAAAGAGACCTTGGAATCAGTCAAGAGACATATTTAACACATTGAACTGGATCTGGTATTTGCAAATTCTAAAGATTTTATCCAAGTTATATCTTCATTCTAGCCGTCATGATATTTTGACTAGCTCTCTGAGGAATGCATTGCTGACCTGTAAAAACTTGAACGGACCATCCTTATATAGTTTAATGTTTCTTCACTGATTAGAGAATATCATGTTCACTGAAAACAGAAGATGAATGACACACTGTAGAATCGTATCCGGAAACAGATTGAAACCAAAGTTCCCACATTCAAAAAGTGAAATGGAACTTCATAGAAATGCAAGATGTTAAGACGAGAACTTGAACTGGCTGTACTTTGTATGTGTGTAGGGAATTCTTAAATTATTTGTGATTGAGAGGAGAGAGTTGTTTTTGCTTCTTGAAGGAATGTACAAAATAAGGATGGTGATGAAAAGGAAAGGATGAAATATTGCTTGGAGCCTGTCAAGATGGTGATAGAATGATGGAGTGAGGAGGGTCACTGCGATGTGCAAGAGGACAAGAAAGTAAATATCTTGGTAATGAATTCTTTCTTTCCTTGTGGTATTCCTAAAGACTGAAATAAATAAAATTAAAAATTCCCTGTAAAAAATAATATGGTGAACATGTTTTCTTACAATATGTTTAGTTATTTTTATTTTGGAGAGCAGTATTTGTTCAGCTCTTTATGCTTCTGGCTTATAACCTTACACCTAAATGTTAGTTTTGGGAAATACAGAATACTAATTTAGATCAATCTATAACATTTAAGGAACTCAAGATAAATAGTTATATTATCAATCCTTATGTTTTCTTATTGAAATAGAGTTATGAACATGTACTTTGAAAGACACACAGTTCTCACTGTGTAGTAAGGAAACTAGACCTACAGAAGTCATGTTTCCCAAGTCACATAGCTGACACCGGTTAAAACGAAAAACAAATCTCATGCCAGAGCACTTTCCAGCATAGTATACTGTGAGTGAAATGATAAAGTTACCCCATATTAGTAATGGAAAATTTAAGACTCAAGGATATCCAAAGGTACCGTGGCAGCAACAGAAGCAGGAATATCAGTTGCACGAACTCACAGCTAAAATTATTATTCCAAAATTGTTAGGTTTATGCCAGTTACCCTAAATTCTAATTACTACCTAAACTGTCTAACAAGTGCAGAGATAGAGTGCTGAAGAGACAATAAAGCTTGAGTTTGTGTGTTTTATAGATACTAATATTTGGATGGCTTCATTTATTTTGTTTCCTTAATGAAGAACCTGGAGTAGTATACCCAGCCCTGGAATACCAGAGTGGAAGTTTTTTTTCCTACTTAATATAAATTTAAAAGTCTGTATTTATTTCTAAAAAAATTAAATCAAGCATTTTATTCTTTTGCTATTGATTCTTACACATATTTGAATAGAAAGCCTGAGTGCTACAGATAAGGAATGTTTATTTTATTGTCAAATGAAGACTAAAGCTGGAACACATTCATGAATATCTCTTTTACTTAATGTTAGAGAAAGATAATTATGAGTGAGTTATACTATGGAATTTCAGTAGGCAGTATCTATTTTCCCAACAGCACTTATGGATAATTGAATGACTAAACCATTAATTCTTTCAGTGTACTTCTCTCTTTAAATAAATGGACACAGCATAAAAAATTAAAAAAATAAAAGTTAATGAAATGAAAAAAAAAACTAAGTGAAATAAAAAAATTAAACAGATGGAAATAATTGGATAATTAAACAGTTATTATTCCATATTCATGGATAAGAAGACTCAATATTATCAAGATGCTAGTTCTTCTCAACTTGATCTATAGATTCAGTGCAATCCTAATCAAAATCTTCACAAATTATGTCATGGATTTCAACAAAATGTTTCTCAAGTTTATATGGAGAGGCCAAAGACCCAGAAGAGTAAACACAATATTGAGAGAAGAATGAAGTTGGAGGACTGATGCTTCCTAACTTCGAGACTTACTATAAAGCTTACTGTAAGACTACAATCAAGAGAGTGTGCTTTGGGAAAGAATAGACAAATAAATCATTGTCCAGAAATAGACCCCTGTAAATATGGTCAACTAATCTTTGACAAAAGGGCAAAGACAATACAATTCAATCCAGTGGAGCAAAGGTAGGTCTCTTCAACAAATGGTGCTAGAACAACTGGACAGACACATGCAAAAAAATGAATCAGGGCACAGACTTTATGCTTTTCACAATAATTAACTCAAAATGAATCACAGACCTAAATGTAAAATACAAAACTGTAAAACTCTTAGAAGACAGCATAGGAGAAATCTGAGATGATCTTGGGTATGACAATGACAGTTTAGATACAATGCCAAAGGTAAGATCCATGAAAGAAATAATCAATAAGCTGGGCTATATTAAAATAAACAACTTTTCCTCTGTGAAAAGCAATGTCAAGAGAATGAGAAGACAAGCCATAGTCTGTGAGAAAATATTTGCAAAAGACACATCTGATAAAGGGCTGTTCTCCAAAATATACATAAAACTTTTTTAAAAAAGTGAAAAACTAGCCATCAAACTTTATTTTGTTTTCCCTCAAATTTACCTAGTTACTAGCTGACATACATACAATTAAATAGATGCTTTAGTTAGGGTTGATTGTAATGCAGAAAACTTTAAAAAAAAAAAAAAGGAACAATTTGAACACTTGTGATTCTATTTAATATGAATGTGAAAGGAGACCTATTTTACCCTACATTTGAGGTTGTTTAGATCCACTTAGGACAGTTTGAAAGCCTTTTTTCTTATGCATTTTAAACTATGGAAATGTATGATGAGTTCATACCTCGAATAAGACAGAGCAATTTGAAGGTTAATATTGCTGAAATACTACTCTCTTCCGTTTTACCTATTGGGAAATATCAAGGGAAAAGTTTTTGGGAATCTTGTTCTGCGTAGAAGAAGAAAAATGGCACAGCTTTTGGTTTCAGGTGCTCTTATATTTTGCTTCTAGGTTTCTGGGACATTTTAAGTCTAATTCATCATTTGTAAAAAGAAGATAACTTTGAAGTAGTGTTGGACAAACTAAGTTTAACTAGAAATCTAAAGCGCCTAGTACATAGAGAATGTGCTAAAAATGTTAGTTCAGGATCCCCCTATGTGTACCAGTATATTCAGAAGAGATTGTTTAATTATGGTCAGAGAGAAAATTCGTGTTTGCTTGATTTTGTTTTAAACTAAGTTTGTAAATACTTTATACGTGAGTACGGTAATCCCCCCTTATCTGCAGGGATTATGTCCCAAGACCCCCAGTGAATGCCTGAAACCTTGGATAGTACAGAACCCTATATATGCTATGTTTTTCCTATACATGCATACCTATGATAAAGTCTAATTAATACACTAGGTGCAGTTAAGAGAATATCTGAATTCCTAGCATCACTACTCTTGTGATTTGGGGCCATTATTAAGTAAAATAAGGGTTCCTTGAACGCAAGCACTGTGATACTGAGACAGTTGATCTGAAAACTAAGACACCTACTAAGTGACTAATGGGTAGGGTAGCACATACAGTGTGGATACGCTGGACAAAGTGATGACTCACATCCCAGGCGGAATAAGGAGAGTAAGAGCATGAGAATTCACCACGCTACTCAGAACGACGTGCAATGTAAAAAGTGTGAATTGTTTATTTCTGGAATTTTCCATTTAATATCTTCAAACTGCATTTGACCACAAGTTAGCCACAGAAAGTGAAACTGTCGACAAGGGGGGACTACTGTATCACCTAAGTTCACATTGTTTATAATGGTATTAAAATGTATCCATTTTATTTCAACTCAAAATTATCAAAGTAGATTAATTTCTCTGTAGCCTGTCAAGAGTTTGGTAGAGTTGTCTCTGAGTGACAACTTAGATTTTCTAGGGATTTTTTTTTTCTCTTTTGTTACATTAAATGGAGCTGACAACTGCCACGAAAAAAGGTATTGTTCAGAAAGCCACAGCTAGAATCATTGATGATATTATGAGGCCTTTAGCAAAGTTGACAGGGCTTCTATTACAGATGGAATATAGAGGCTCCCAGTTCACAAGTTTGTTCTGCAGTGTCACCTTTTTCACTCCCCCTTTATCAGTTTTCAGTAGAGCATCAAAGTATTTTTAAAATGTAAATTCGATCATGCCATTTCTCTCCGTAAAATCCTCCAGGGGAGGGCTTTCCTTGGCACCTAGAATACTGTTCTAAGTTTTCACCATATATTACTGAGACTGGATGATGGGGTTCTATGTGGCTCTTCTATCTATCTCCTTCTGTCTCAGCCAGGCTCACTTCACTCCAGCCAATAGGTCTTTCTGTTTCTCAACCCCCCTGCCTTCAGGTCTTTTGTAAATGCTTCGTGGATGCTCTGTAAATGCCTTGTTGCTTCTTGGAATTTGCCCCTCTTCCTTGCATTATTCCTCTTCTCTTCTCACCTCCTTTATGTTAATGTCTCAGCCCAAGTCTTACTTTTTTAGAAGGAAGTTTATTGATTAAGCTCTGTTTTTATTTTTTAAATCTCAGTCTCTTGTTTATTTTCCTGCATATCACATCACATTTGTCATTGTTTTATTTGTTTACTCAAACATCTGGGTCTTGTCCTTACAAAATTTAGAGCTAAGAAGTGACTTACACACTTCTTTCATTTTGCTAAAACCGTAACAAACTTTTGTTTGAAAAAGACATGCTTTCTGTGTGAGTGTTACTATTCTGTCCATTCTGCTATTCTGTGAAATGCTGTGACATGTCCTTTTTGTTTTAGCAGAACAAGTATGCTGTACCAGGAACGTGCATAGAGTAGCAATCATGAGTATGTCCCCAGCACTTAACAACTTTGTAAACCAAAATTAGGGACTGCTTCCCTAGTAGGAGACACATTTTCAACTCTTCATTTTATTTTTCTCTTTGTCTGGCATAAATGATCCCAATACTTCTGCACTGTAAGTTCTGAATCTTTTGGAGTAATGCTCCTTCCACCAGTTTCCTCAGATCCTGGCAAGGCATCAATTTGTTTCCTTTCCTTTGCCAATGACAATACTCTTCATTTTTGAGTTCCTTTGGGGTATCTTTCTGACAAGATTTTCCTTAACAACATGTGCACCCACACATGCGTGCACACATACCTCACACAAGTGTTCACTTGACTCCAATTGGTAACAGAGTCACAAGCAGAAGCCAAAAAGATCTTTACTGTAGCTGATTGTTACAGCCACATCATGTTAGAATTAAATGTATTCTTAATTTTTCTCTGTTACATGTTAGTAGCTATAAAAGCCACAAGTCTTATGTCTTTGGAGGTTGTTGGCATCACTTTCATAATGCATGTAAAGGTATACACAAGGATTGGATCACTGCTCATATCTGATCAATCTCTTTATGTGCTAACATTTTCAGCACAGCATGACATACGTTCTGGGTAATTGCTTAATTTCCTCACTTTATTTTGGGGTAGCTAGACTTCAAATTGTCCTACAAGTGATTTTTAAACTGTACTTGGAGTATTTTCCAAAAAGTTTTTTGAGTATTATTTTTCAGCTGATATTTTAAAATCTTTCTATATTGACCAAGAGATAACTATACATATTTATGTTGGAAATAATATATTGTTGGCCATGATTATATTGCATTTATTTTCATTATTCTTTTAGATTCTAAAGTAACCTATTCAGGAATTAAATTCACTAAACCTAACTAGCAAGTTTCCCTCTTGTGTCTTATTTCCTTCATGGCTATTATAGGACCAAGAAAGGCACGTTGAACTATCCCAAGTTATCAAGTTATTCAGGTCAATCTAGAGGTAATCTGTTCTGTGCTTCTTCAAGAATTAACTTAGCTATTCAGAACAGACTTTTACTATGGGGAACACCATGCACAATGGTATTTTATATTAGAAAATCTTGACTCCTGTGAAACAAACATTAATAATATATCATAAAATATATGTTATTTTGTTGCTTTTAATGATACATATTAGTGACCTTGATTGGTTAGAAATTCATTCAGAATTGTCCAAATAGAGGGAAAGCACCGTAAGAGTTATCAAATTTCAGCTTAGGTCCAAGAATGGTCTTACTGTCTTCAGAACATCAGAGAACTTACTATCCGTGATTTGGTCTTTGAAGTCACCATGACACCATCGCCTCTGATAAAAGAGTTTATTTATAACTTGCTCAGCTTATGTCTTTTCCCACTGAATCAGCAGGCTTTCTAAGGTTTGGGGATATAATTTCAAGGACTGTTAAACCTCTGTCAAAGTTTGGTTGGCCCCCTGAGGGGCCCTGTGTTTCAACATTCTCTTTGCTAAGACAAGACTTCTCAAGAAAGTTCTCAGAAAACTGACAGCCTCAAGTACCAGAGGTTTTGTAATTTGAAGTGGCATTTAATCTGAAAAATAACATTAGCAAATCAGCATATAATTGGCTTTCTATTTCCTTTTCCTACCCTTCATTATTTTTTCTTTTTGGTTAGGTTGAGACACAAGTCAAAATTATACTTGATACAGCAATTTCCTAATCTTTTCAGAAGGATGTTCCTAATCACACAATTAAGTAGATGGAGTGTCACTGTCTTAAGAAAGTAGAAAAATGTGCATTTTAATCGGGACTGTTTATATTTCTAGTGTTTCTCTTGCATTGTCTCCTTTATTATTCATGTATCCACTGAAGTTTAAGGGGACTCTTTGCCAGCAACTACAAGTTTAGCAAAATATATAAAAAAGGAAAATTCTTACACAACTCTTTCATTTCTGTATTTAATTGCTTTGGGGTCCCCTCATCACTTTTCAAGTTTCCCTGCTTCTCAGCTCTTGTATCGCACATTAAACTATCTCCACATTTTAGATTTGTCAGCTAGCAGGCAAATGGGAAATTCCCTAGGGCCTTCTATGGGTTCAGGACCCTCTTGGCACCCCCTTAGATTTTCATTCTCCATAATTTGACTTTCAGTATCCTTTGTTAATATCTTTTCTCTCATTTATTTTTTCACAAAACAAGGTTTTGTTAAATAGTATTCCCATAAAAAAATCTGTCTTTTTAAATAGTTACACTTTAACTTGAATTTGTTTCACAATGCTTTGGTTGGCTTTTAGTATTGTCTGTATGAAATATATGCACAGAATATCATTTTCATAGTATTCTCTGTGTGATAGTATTTTATTCTAATGCCAGTAGACAGCACTGTTCTACTGCTCCTCTTACTGCTTAGATCAATAAGGGCTGTTGGCTTTGCTTGAGGTCACTAATGTTGACGAATTTAATAGGAACTGGACATCTGGACTCTGATTCTGTTCTACTGCTTAGTTCTGAGAGCCTTGTTTCTTTACTACCAATCATTTTTCTTCAACAGTAACAACAATCAAACTATGTCGATCCACATCTTTTTGATCAGGTCTCCAAGGATTTATTGCTATATATTTGAATATGTACCTAAGCTTAGTTTCTGCTCTTTGTGTTGTGTTTTGTTGTTAGTTGCACGGGCTTTAGAGTTTAATCCAAGTTCTCCATTTAATAACTTGTGAACCATGAATAAGTTCCTCAACCACTCCAAGACTCAGTTTTCTCATCTGTTAACTGGGATAATAAGAGCTGCATCATAGGACTGTTACTAATTGTAATGAGACATTTAATGTA
Organism: Camelus ferus; assembly: GCF_009834535.1. NCBI lineage: Eukaryota > Metazoa > Chordata > Mammalia > Artiodactyla > Camelidae > Camelus > Camelus ferus. The sequence continues at coordinate 49,217,679 of NC_045702.1, read as the reverse complement.
AAGTGGTCAACACTTAATGAATAGTGGCCACTATTGTTAATAATTAATAGCAGATAGAAATCTTGCTCTTAATCACATTGAGATTCAATTGGTGAAATAAGAACTATCAATATGACTTAAGAAATAACCAGTTATTAATTATTAAATGTTTACTATATGTTCTAGATATTGGGATAAAGCATTTCACAACTATCTCATTTAATTATAATAATAAATCTATAAGAAGACATTTTTTATCCTCATTGTTTTAGATGATGAAGCTGAAGCTTGAAGAGGATAAATTCTTTCCCCAAACTCTCCTACTTGTGTTAAATAGAGCCAAGATTCCCATCCAAGACTTTGTCCCCAAAGACCATGCTTTTTCATCACTATCTGATACGAATGCTGAGTGACATAGTACAAAAGGTTCACCAGATCTTGAAAGAATTTTGAAGAAATGATGGACTATTGATTTGGAAAGCTCCATGGAGGACTTGACCTTTCAACTAAATCTTGAAGGAATCCTGGGAGAAGTGGATATCCCAGAATGAGGGAAAAGATTTTTCCATTTTAATGCATACTTTTATAACAATACAATATTTGAACCTAAATATATTAATTTAGAGAGTCCACATACAAAACGAAATGATATATGCCTAGATCTGAAAATAAAGAAGAAATCTTGCTTGATTAGGCTAGAGACTGCCAAGATATATTACAATTGCAATATTCTGCCTCTGTTATGTAAAAATCTTAGGAATTCCTCAGTTCAACTAGAAACAAAAACTCTTGAGGACAGTGGAGAGTATTCATGGTTTAAGATGAAAATACTGGAAAGAGTTTTGATTTTCCTGTGATGCTGTTTCTTTCTCCCATTAATTGTTAAGTGTGCACTAATGGGCAGTACTGGACTTCTCTGTTAATTTTCTCTCCTCTCATTTTCTTGGGGAAGTCATCTGTACATATAGTTTATATTTTGCCAGTATTTTTGCCATATATTGTATTTGCTTGTATATTAACCTTCTATCTTGCAACTTTGCTGTAATTGCTTATTAGCTCCAGGAGACTTTTTTTTAGAGCCTTTCAGAATTTTTGGTTAATTGATCACATCATCTGTGAACAAAGACAGTTTTATTTATTCCTTCTCAATCTGTGTATCTTTTACTTCCTTTTTTGTTTTATTGTATTATCTAAGATTTCTAGTACAGTGTTGAGAAGCGGTGGTGAGAGGGGGGCATCTTTGCCTTGTTCTTGATCTTGGCAGAAAAGTTAAAGCTTTGAGTTTCTCACCATGTTAGCTTTAGGTTTTTTGTAGCCAAGTTTTATCAGGTTGAGGAAGTCTTCCCTATTTCTTGTTTGCTGAGAGCTTTTATCGTGAATAAGTGTTAGATTTTGTCAAATACTTTCTCTGCATACATTGATATGGTCATGTGATTTTTATTTTTAAGCCTGTTGATGTGATGGATTACATTAATTGAGTTTTGAATGTTGAACCAACCTTGCATACCTGGGATAAACACCACTTCATTGTGGTATATAATTGTTTTTAAACATTGTTGATTTGCTAATATTATGTTGAGAGTTTCTGCATGTATGTTCATGAGAGATATTGGTCTGTAGTTTTCTTGTAGTGTCTTTGTTTTTTTGTATTAGACTAACACTGGCCTCACTGAATGAGTTAGGAAGAATTCCCTCTGATTTTATCTTCTGGAATAGATTGTAGAGAACTGGTATAATTTCTTCCTTAAATGTTTAATAGAATTCACCGGTGTACTCATCAGTGCCTGGTGCTTTCTCTTTTCGAAAATTATTACTTGTTGATTCAATTTCTTTATAGATATGGTTCTATTTGGATTGTCTGTTTCTCTTATGAATTTTGACATACTGTGTTTTTCAAAGAATAGGTCTATTTCATCTAGGTTACCAAATTTGTAGGCATAAAGTTGTTAATAAGATTCTTTTATTATCCTTTTAGTGTCCAGGGGATCTGTAGTGAAGTCCCTTCTTTTATTTCCCATATTAGTAATTTGTGTTCATTTTTTCTTAGTTAATCTGGCTAAAGGCTTATCAATTTTATTGATCTTTTAGAATAACCAGCTTTTGGGTTTGTTGATTTTCTCCAGTGATTTCCTGTCTCAATTTCATTGATTTCTGCTCTAATTTTTTATTAATTTACTTTCTTCTGCTTACTTTGAATTTAATTTGCATTTCTTTTTCTAGTCTCCTAAGGTAGTAACTTAGATTGTTGATTTTAGATACTTCTTTTCTAGTTTAAGCATTTAATGCTATAAATTTCCTTCCAACCACTGCTTTTGATATATTCCACAAATTTTTATAAGTTATATATTTTTCTCATTTAGATCAAAATATTTTAAAAATTTCTGTAGAGATTTCTTTTTTGAGTCAGGTTCTTTGTGTTGTTTAATCTTCATGTATTTTGGAGTTTTCCAACTATCTTTCTCTTATTGATTTCTATTTTTACTCCTTTGTGGTCTGACAGACATTGTACGATTTCTATTTAAAATTTTTAAAGGGTGTCTTATGGCTTAGAATGTAGTCTGTCTTGTGATCTGGGGAAGAATTTGTATTCTGTTGTTGTTGGATGAAGTAGTCTGTGGATGTCAATCATACCCAGTAGATTAATGGTGTTGTTGAGGTCAGCTGTGTCCTTACTGATTTTATGCCTGCAGTATCTGTCCATTTCTGATAGACGGGTGCTAAACTCTCCAGCTGTAATAGTGTATTCATCTATTTCTCCTTGCAGATCTATCAGGTTTGTCTCACCTAGTTTGACACTCTGTTCTTAGATGCATACACATTAAAAATCGTTGTATATTCTTGGAGTATTGATCCTTTTATCATTATGCAATGCACCCCTTTGCCCTTGATAGATTTCCCTGCTCTGGTGTCTGCTCTATCTTTAATTAATATGGCTACTCCTGCTTTCATAGGTTAGTGTTACTGTAATTTGTATCTTTCTCCATCCCTTAAGTTTTAATATATATTTGTCTTTGCATATCAAGTGGGTTTCTTGTAGATAATATAGTTAGATCTTATTTTTTGGTCCACTCTGACAATCTTTGTCTTTTAAATGGTGTATTTAGATAATTGATATTTAAGGTAGTTATTGGTATAATTAGATTAATATCTACCAGATTTCTTACTATTTTCTATTTGTTGCCTTGTTCTTTGTTCTTATTTTTGTCTTCCATACGTTGTCTGCCATTTATGATTCTTGCTGAGCATTTTATGATTCCATTTTGTCTCCTTTCTTAGTACATCAGTTATACTTCCCTTTTTACTTTTTTCAGTCATTGCTCTAGAATTGCAGTATACCTTTACAACTAATCCAAGTCTACTTTCAAATAACTCTATACTAATTAACAGTAGTGAAAATACCTTGTAATAACAAAATGTTCCTAATTCCTCCCTTCCATCCTTTATAGCACTACTGTCAGTTATTTCACTTAACATTCATTCTTCATTCGAAGTTCAGTGTGAAACTTTGACAAAACCTTCTCTGAACTCTCTCTCCTTATGCTGTTTATGCAGTTATTCTAATAATTCTTAGGTAATGAGCCATGAACATATTGTATGTCTAGTTCTTTTTTGTTCTGTGTATTTTAAATAAGTTTATTTTGCCTCCTTCATTTGATTTCTAAAACTTTATTTTCATCGTAATGTCCCAATGTGTGGAATAATTCTCACCTTATGGTTTCTCAATAAATGCTGTTAACCTTTGTCTACTCTCCAGTAGTATATGGCCACCATCTACTCATGAGATGCGTTAACTCATATATGCTCATGTTTTTTTTCTTGTACAGGCATAGGAGTGTCTGCAATTTTCATTTTGAAGAAATAATACTGTCACCAACGTAGTCTTGCTTGACTTTTATAGTAAAGAACTACTCTTGAAATGTGCTTGCATCAATAATGGCTTAGGTAATGGAAGTTTTGTAAGTCAATTTATATTTTAATCAGAGGAAAGGAGTCAATAATTTTGAAGTCTGTCCTCAAAGCTTATTCCTTTAGTCTTTGCTAAAAATTATATCATATCTTCAGAATGTTAAATAGAACAATTCTATCGAGGCCTAGGCTAGTTCCTGATTGCACCTAGGGCCTATAAATTTTGAAGCTAATTTTTTGGTCATCCAATTGACGTGTCCCATGATGACATTTGAAGAATGCCTAAAAGCAATGTAGAGATAGATCTGCCAGATTTCCATTTCTGAAACACCTTTTGTAATAAGGCATGTCATAGTACTTATTGTTATAGTATGTAATTTGCCTGATACGTTTCAAAATTAGAGAGCTTAAATTTTATGACTCTCTTGGTGCTCTTTTCTTATTATTATGTCAGCTGAAACAGAAATCCTTTCAAACATAGGTAGGAATAAAAAGACCCTGTCCAATCATAATCATTTCTACCAATGGCCATATGACAATTTCTGGAAAATAAAATGGCTTAACAAAGAAAAGTGATGTAGATGAGAACCAGTTTAATTCTTGCTGTAGAGTATCCAAAAATCTTTTATTTTTTTTCCTTCATAAATGTTATTGCTTGCACTCATTCCTATACAGAAATTCCACCTTTGCTCTAAAAAACTTCAAAAAGGGAATTAATTTGTTCATGAATTATTGTTATTAATGTGGATCAGGCACTGTGCAAGGAACCACAGTGGTAGCAGTGACTGTGTCAAACATTGTTACCTTTAGTAAGGGTCACATTAGACCCAAAAAAACAATCTGTGTAGAGTTTAAATTTTGATTACACCAGAAAGCAACACTTATGTGGTCTCTTAACACTTTATTTTAAGATTAAAATTATATTAAATATTAAAATACATCCAGGGAATAGGTAGTGTTTAATATTTCTATGTCTTGGTTTTCCATTTTCTCATTCTCTGTCAGCTGTAGTTCCAGCCGTATTTCTAGCTCTTGTCTGTGCATTTGTTTATCCATTGACTGTATTTTTTTTTTTTACTAAATTATAAGAAGATGCTGCCTGCATTAATTTTATGAGCACAGATCTTAATAGAGAAGAACACTAACATATGCCAGGCTATACCCTAAGCTAAGAGGCTACACACGTTATATACAAAGTTTTTAGGCATTTAACATTTGGGATTCATGATTGTTTCAAGTTAGGGCCCCCAATTTTTAATCGTTGTCATGTGCGCACTATTGGTTGTTTACTGTTTCACAGCTTTGCTGCATTGTGGTACTTTGTAAAGTGTTAAATTGGTTATGCTGAACTACTTTCTCAGAATACTCTTTTCTGTGTTTCCAGTTAGCGTGGGCCACATGAATCTTTGTTGTCCTCTTCACTCTGGCTGGCAGGATACCACTCCCCAGGCTTTTACTGAGTCCTTCCTGGACTGTTCGAGTGTTTAGCCAACAACCAACTGGCTGGTTAGATACTTGAGTACCTCCCTGGAGAACAGAATAGGCAACTCAGACCAACACACAGCATTGTGAGCTAAATAGATGTTTTGATTTAAGCCACTCAGTAGTTTTTAATCCAGACATAGCTAAGTGAAGCAAGAGGAATGAACATAGTAAGAAAGAGAGGACAAAGATTGGGATAGTGCTATTTGCAATTATTTTTGGCAAAAATAGAGGTTAAATTCCTTAGGTCCAGTGAATAAAAAGGTATATTTCCCAGGCTAAAACAGAGTACTAGCTGAAATTCCAAGTGTGATGAAAGTACTTCATTGACGGGAATCTGGTGGAAACTAAGTAGAGTCTTAGAATGGTTCTAAATAAGCTTAAGTATGATATAATTTAATTTCTTCAGAGATGAAGAGTCACACAATTACACTTTTAAAGGTGGCATATAAATTCAATTTTGAAGGTCTTTAGATATTTGTTTATCATAACACTTTTTAATTCTTCATTTTATTGAATTCATTTTATTGTCTAACAGAATTGGACATAATATAAAATTGGAACATTCTTGAAATACTATCACACTTTATACCACTTACATGGCATTATGCCATAGTGCCTTATGCGTTGACTGTTTACCTGACTTGCATTTCTTTTTATTTTTCACATTTTGCATCAAGAATCCTACTATATGTGTAGGGTGCGCTTTTCATAGTGCATGCCGATGACCATCTGTGCCAGAAACAGCGAGAGTGTTTGTTTGAAATGCAGATGTTTGGACTTACCCCAAAGTTTCTTAAAAGAGTCTTCAAGGATGTGACTGGAAATTTCCTTCTTTAGCAAGTTTCCATACAAACACTAAAATTTGAAAATATACACTATGAACCTGGCATTGCCCTAGGTGCTAAGAAAAAAAAGTTTTTAAAATGAATGGCACGCAGGAATATGTGTGCTTAGTTGAAACTACTATTTTAATACATAAAATTGTCTATGTAATTTACATAGCAATAGTACTCATGCCCAATACTCTCAAGTAAACCATTTTCTTAACATTTATTATATTGAATAAATATTTTTCATATCAAAAATGAAATACAGATGAGTAATTGTGTTTGTATAGCTAATTTTAGTAAATATTGGCCAATTTTCCTTTTAATAATTTAATGCAACCCTGCACAGACAGATAAAATGTAGTTTAATACCAGTATTCGTTAAAATAATACAAGTTACTTATCAGGCTGTGTCTGGTGTAACTAGTAAAGAAAAAACACTTTTTACCCTTGATTTGGCAGATGCCTCTTCTCTAACTCTCAGAGTCAAAATAAAAATGAGGAAAGCAGACAGTCCTTGCTGAATGAGAAGAAATTTGGAAATATGTAGTAAAATCCCTAAACTAGTGTCTGTATGACAGATGCATGTACAGGCTCTCTATAAAACTGCAATTCAGAAAAGAATTAAACCTACGTTCCTAGCAATTTTGCATAAGTCCGCCTTTTTTTTAAAAAAAAAAGGTGAAGCAAGTTTTTAAAGCAGATGTCATCGTTACATTAATACCTTAAGGGAGTAATTGGAAACAGCAATAAATAAACTTTGCATCATTGTTAACTTTAAAACTACGCTAGCAAAGATGATCTAAAGAACATATGAAGGGCATGATTAAAACGTATTCAGGTGTGATCTGGAAGAAATATAATGTTCAAGGAGTTCAGTCATTTCTTAAGGATGAGTTCTTGATTTTACAAATTTTTTGTTAATTCTATCTCAGCATGGTAGCAAACTTCAGTGTGAATTAAGCACTAAGAATCAAAATGCAGAAACATCACTTATATCTTAGAGGAAGAGCAGTACCCCTTCCCCCTGATTCTGTGCTCTGCTTTGCTTATTCATAATTTCTTCTTTTATCCATCATGAGAATAAAATTAGTCTGTTTTTCATTTTATGCATTTGATTCAAAATCAACGAATTAAAAGTAGAGAAATTATTTCCCTGCACTTCTCCAAATCAACTAAATGGAGATTTTCTAACAACTGAAAGTCATGACAACCATAATTTTGGGAACAGATGCATAATTGGAAGAATGAGGGGATGCTGAGGTTTACCTTCCTATTGCTTTGAATATATGTAGCTGCACCAAGAAGAACAAGCCCATATGACATCCAACTAAGCATATATTTTTTTGTCCAGAATATGTCTTTTAGTCATGAAACTTCCATTGAGTGTATGTGTCATCCAGAGTGAGAAGCATGTTTTCCAAGTCTGGTTTTGTAGGTTTCTCAGAACCCCTTTTGATCCTTTTAATTTTATTAACTGAGATGGAAACCTCTTGACATCAGAATTTTTGCAAAGTTTATTCCATATCCCAACCCCTGAAAGCTTTTAAATACCTAGGGGTTGGTCCAGATTGTCACCTAATGAATAAGAAAATCTTCCGAAGTCCCTACTATTTGAGGCCATTAGTTGCCATAAAATCAGGAATGATTATATTATCCCTGTAAAAACAAATTAAAACCTTAGGTTATTCTACTATTTTCCATTATAAATGGGGACTTTCCAGCATCACTAAAGAAGTAAGTTTGCCAAAAATGTTTAATCTGTCATTTCTTTGGACCAGTTTACAGAAAACACATGGCATAGAAGAACAAGCCAAACAACAGAAGGAGGAACCAATGAAAAGAACCCAGAAAATAAGACCATATATAGGAATGCTCTCCCATTCTTTTCAAGAAGCTGGTATCTTTAAAAATAGGCAGAGTTAGAGGAAAGGGAACTATAGCACATTAAAAGAGATTTTAGAGAGAAAACAACCAAATGAAATATATAGTCTTTGGCTGATCCTAGTTTGAATAAACTATCTATAAAATAGAGCTCTGGTATACTTAGGAAAGTTTAAATATGCACTGGGCATTAGATGATGTTAGAGAATTGCTATTAATTTTATTATATTTGATGAAAGTGTCATGGTTACAAAGGAAAATATCTTTATTTCTAAAGATATACCTCTTAATATTTAAAGATAAACAGCTGTGATGAATGAAATTAAAATTATCTAAGCAAAAGAAAAATATTAATAGATTTGATTGATGAAGTAAATATGGCATGTTTATAAATTATTGAATCTCAGTTCTAATTATATGGTTTTATTATACCATTTCTTCTTATCTGAGTTTTTGGGAAAATTTTTGTAGTAAATTTTAAAAGGACATAGTTGTCTTTAATAGTACATTCAGTTATTTAGAATTTTTCAAATGAGAATGGACCTTACATTATTATCTAGAGTGCAAATTCTAGTAGCAAAGAACACTCAACTTGGTGTTAAGAGATCTGCATTCAAGTAAAACCATGGGTGAGGGCCTAGTGCAATTGCTTTCTCACCCTCAAACCAAGTTTAGTCAAGGACTTTTCAATCTGATTTAAAATAAGAACAATAATCCTTGTTACCCTCCCATGTCAAGGGGGTGTTATAATGATGAATGAGTTCCAGGAATAGATTTAGCCTGCTGATGTATTTGTAACCCATATGGCTGCATCACCCTTTGACTTTCCTAAGAGGAATAGAAAATAGTTACATTTAGTATGCCACAAATTAAATTTCTGTCAACTTTGGCTTTAGAAACCACTCTCCTAGAAATTTAGGTTTTCATAGGCTGGGAAAGAATCTTCATAAGATTCCATATAGAGAACTGAAGTTACTATACTAGTAGCAGGTGGTTTTAATATAAGCTGACATGAAATTTTGTTGACAGTAAAAATATTTCTTTTCTTTAAAAAAACGTGTTTATTGAGATATACAAACCTGCAAATATTCAATACAAATAATTTGATTTTAAACAGATATATACCTGTAAAACTATTACCACAATCAAGGTAATAAATATATCCATCTCTTCCAAAAGTTTCCTCATGTCCCCTTAAAAAATATTTTTTATTTGAACAGCTTTAAGAATTGCTTGGCAGTACTATGTACGCTACGTATTCTGTGGAAATACTGAAACAAATATTTAGCAGAGATTCAAAACTTTTAGTATTGATCACATAAAAGCTAGTATTGTATTAACAAGTAAAATTTTATAGGATATTGTTACTTGGTTGTTAATTTTTAAAATTCCTATACCAAAAAATATTTTTAAGCATTTCTTTTGTGTGATGTACTTGATATACTAGTAGCACAGATTAATCCAATACATTTGCATCAGAAATGTGTCACACTCTAATCTAGAAGAGGTTCGTTTCATTTATTTTTTTGAATCATTCAAGTCAGCAAACATTTATTGTAGATCTTTTATTTTTTTATTTTTTTATTTTTTGACTGTGTCAGGTGCCATTTTCTTAAGAGCCTGGTCAGGAAGATTAATCTGTTTGTGTTTTGGATCTTATATTTTCAGCTAATCTTAGAAAATCCTTGTACTTTTTCCCATTCCAAGAAAAAGATGGTCCTGGGCATTTACTTCAACTTATTTCCATGAGCTCAGACTGCGTGGGGCTGTACCATAGCTACAGAGTTTTAGAGTAAATCAAAGTAGAGGTAGAATCCTCAGTACAAATGGACTAGGAAATGAAGAAAATAGCCTAACCATCAAATAAAATTAAAGAATAAGAAAGAAAGGAAATTTGTTCTATTCAAAAGTGAGTTTGCAACTGAGATCAGGTTAAGACTAATGATAAAGAGTCAACACCAGAAGAGGAGAGGGCTTATGGCTTCACCCACATGTGTCTAGGAAGGTGATCAGGTAGATGCTCTTTAGGGACTGAATCTGCTCAGATGTCAGTGGCACGCTACCTTAGCTACGCTGAGATACAGCATGATGGATACATTTCTTGTGGTTAGAAGTTTCTAAGTAGCCTACCTGTGAAAAAGGTCCTCAAAAAAGGAAACTCTACCTGGGAAAACAGGATTCTTGTATCAATCAGAGGGCCCATGGCTTCTGCACCGGGCATATTGGGGATTAATCAAGTCTTAAGACAGGAAGAGAAGCTTTATTGATAATGGACTTCTCAGTTGCTACAATCTCAGTGCTTACAGTCTTATTGAAAAACCAAAAAAGTTTAAATGCCAAATTGAATATTTGGCATTCAAGAAAATGTCAGTGATCTCTTGGTAGTATGGGTAATTCTCCCATAATTTCAGAAGAAGATTAGTTATTATAGCATACGTAAAATCTATAAATTCAAACACAGTAACAATAATTTCAATTTGGATTATCTGTATGGTATAGGAGAAATAGAAATGCAGTATTTTATAGTGGTTAGAGATAGCAGTTTATCACTTGTGACACTTGCTACAGATCAGTGTGATTTTTTAAAAAATCCACTGAATGAATATTTATTGAACATCTATTAGTGAATGGAAACATTATAATAAATGATGACGATGTTTTCATTTTATGTACAACAGTGCTTACAACTACGTGCACAACAATTAGGAATACATTCAGATAAAAGTAACAGAAATCCTGACTTACAGTTAAATGAAGGAGAGTTTCTACTCATATTTTTTCTTGTAGCAATTAAATCTAGAAATAGAAGCTCTGATGCTGGTTCAAAGATACAGTAACATCAGGATGGATATCTCTGCAACTCTCTTGACCTTTCCCTTATGGTGGCAAAATGGCTGCACCAGACCTACGAATCATGCTGTATTTAAAGTATAGAGAAGGAGAGACATGTCTCCAGCCGTATCACTCTCTTTTATTAGGAAAGTTAGAGGTTTCTAAGAAACATCCCTATCAGACTTTCCCTTATATCTTATTGGCTAGAACTGAATTATATGACCACTTATAGCTATAATAAGAGTGGGGAAATCAAGTATCTGGCAATGGGGAGCAGAAATACTATGACTGGTCTGGATTAATCACAATTCATTGCCAGAGGCTGGATATATTACTCTCCTGAATATAATCAAGTTTCCAGTATTAAAGAAGGGTGGAGGGAGGGGAGACGTCGTTGAGTAGGCAAGCAAGAGTGTGCCACAGTTTGTTTCATATCTGTGTAGAATGCCATTGTATGCTTGTTCAATACAAAATTTTAGTCACATATGCCAAGCTCTCTACTACATAATCTGTTAGAAAGCTAAAATATATGCAAAATGATAAGTGAATAATGTAGTACGTTAAAAATGTACTGGTTTGGATAGTCTAGAGAATTAAAACATAGTTTATTTGGATATTTTTTGTCTTTGTGTTAGTACAACATCTTTCTTATGTAAAGGAAAATATCTAAAAGCTATAAAATGACCATCAAATTATTATGATAAAAAAAAAACCAGTATGTTACAATAAGAACAATGACGAAGTAGGCAAATCTTATCTAACATCCACAACTAGTGAGTGGTATGACCTTGGACAACATGTTACCTGTTTAGTTGGTTTCTTATCAATAAATTCGGTAGAGTCCAAATTAACTCACTCTAAAATGCGTAATGATGGTAAAAGTCAAACACAGAGATTGGGTTGAAAGATTTGATGATCACATATGACCGTGTAGTTCAAAATTAAAAAATGACTTTTATTTTCTGGTGAAAAATTATATGTCTGATGGTTACATTGAACTTAATTTTGATTTTGAAATGTTTTAAACATAGCTTATTATGAAACAACTGAAGAGAGAGAAGGAACACTATATATATAACAGATTTGCCAGATATATTCTCATCTTATTCTTAAAAAGTGCTGAATGTGAAGATAGCAAACAAGAATGAGATGGATATTATATACTAAATTTATTTAACTTACAATTTAACATACAGTTTTAAATGATTATAATTATGCAAAGCTAGAAATTCAGAATATTATAACTTAAATTGTAATGATTTTTCCATAGTTGCATTTTCTCATTTTCAGAAAAATTTAGCAAATGTAGCTGACTTTCTGAAATTATTTGTTCTTAGTATTTGCCATACTTTACACACAGAATTAAAAAATGTAATTCTGTAAGGTAATTCTATGTTATTCTACATTTGTCCAGTTCACTAATTATGCATATGAAATATTTTGTTGCATTTCAAGAAAATTATTTTTCCTGTAATCACTACCTACCTATCTGCATTGTGTTAATATAGTAGTTATGTTTGAAAAGCCACTTGTAGTATAGGTTAGTTGAGAATTTTTCTGTAAGTTAGCACCATTAACATTGTGTTATGAAGCCAAAAATGAAAAATAAAAAGGAATAAAGTATAGGGAGTTAAATGAGAAGGAATCTTTAAGATTCAAGGATAAAAAATTATGTTCAGTTTTGCAAGTACTGTCTTTATGATTGGTTCAATCAGTGCATTCAGATATAATGCCTGAAATTTCGAAGTTACACTTAATCAAATTGGCTGTGGAAATCGCCCTTGAGCAAAATTACATGCAGCTTTAAAAATTAAGGCCTTAAAGCTATGGGGTATAACAACTAACCTGTACAGTCTTTAAAACACATCAGCAAAGTTAGGAAATATTTGGCACCTGGGAATTTTCTTTTGGCATTATTAGGGTTACAGATATAGTCAAAATATTCATGTCAGAAAAGTTTTCAATGAAAATTCCAGATGTTTGACAAATGTGTTGCCTTCTAATTCTTTTTAGACATAAGCTGTATATGTTCATTCTTCCCAACAATTTCTCTTTTTTAAAACTATGTAAGCATCAGTAAATACCTTGACCTAATGAATGATGAATATAGTAGGTAGTTTAGATTTTATATAAAGAAAAAAATGTTGAACGGTATATGTACAGTTGGCAATATTGAAAATAATGCTTCTGTTTTTTTCTTAGTGACTTATTGTTGTAGAACTCTATCATTCTTTTGGCTGGCCAGCAACTATCTTTCAAATATTTCTACCTTTGAGTGTTGGTGAGAGCTAACACCCGCCTCCCAGTTTAGAAGTGGAAAATGTTTGATACTTGCTTTCCCAGATTCCTTGGTAGACAGGGAATAGACCAATGACTAGATTTCACTGATCAGATTCACCAGCCCCAGGTTTTGAATCAAGTGTTAGTAATGCAAGGACTACCAGAAACTACTCTGTTGGAGGTTGCAGGAAGATTCAATTCCTGTTAAGCTGCAATGGCTGTATTGTTAATGGTGGCTTCCTGAATCTGGTATTTTCAGTATTAGCAATGTGTATTGCTTTATCCAGTCCTCAGTGGTGTTTCAGTGTTGTCTTCACTGGACAATTCAACAGTATGATTTTTGGAGTTGTTCTTGGTTGCATAGCCCTGAGACTTGTCCCTTAGTTTTCTTGTTACTTGTGGTGGCCAGGAGAACATGCCTCATATACCTTTACCAGCTATAGACAGCTTCATTAACCAAATGTCCAGCTACTATGATGTAAAACACATCACTGAGCCATGCTTTGCCCAAGCTGCATCAAGCCAATAACTGGCCTTAGCAAGAATTCTAAGACAGGTACTCTTTGAGAGACTTATGGTCTTGTTGATCTTCAGACTGTACTTTGAAGTTTCTATCCAATCTTTCCCTACTTCTTTCCTTCACCAGGCATCAGATTGCTGCAATATCTGATGGCTTCCTAAACTGAACCAGTTCCTCCCCAGTTTTCTTTCAAGGTGTGTTCCCCTAATGAAATTCCTGTAGTTTTAATTGTGTCTTGGTGTCTGCTTCTGGGAAGACTGAAACTTACATATGAGATGCCACGTATTTCTTTAACACTTTCCTTTTCTGCTTAAATAAACCAGAGTTGGTTTTTGTTACTTTCAGACCATTGAATGATACGTATATTTATATGTAGCAGAATCATTAACAATTAGTGTTAATTATATTTTAAGCAAATCTAGACTTACCCCTCATTGCCTTAAGGTTTTATTTGAATCAGATGTCTATTAACATATTTAACATTTCAGTGAAACTATATTCACTAGAAATTATCCAAATTAAAGACTAGAAATGTTTTAAATGTTTTGGTCTGTTTTAAATGTAAGTACTGTATGCAAATGTTTAGCAAGACCCTTTCTGAAAAGAGTTTCTGAAAGTAAGAGAGTGAATTACTTATGAGGAGGTATCACACAATTAGAAGTCTTCTTTAAGGATGATTCATGATGGAACAGTTATAGACAGTGGGTGTGTAAATGACCTGAAATGTCTAAATAGAAATAGTCAAATAAGACAATGAAGTACAGTGTTTTTGTTGCTTTTTTATTGAATATTATATGTACATAATAAAATGAGCAGACTTTAAATGAAAAGTCTGAAGAATTTTTATGAATGAATACATCTCTGTGACCAACTAAGATGTAAACCTTTCATCACACCAGTAAATTCCCTTGAGTCCCCATTCTCAGGTATCTCGACTGCCCTGGGAGCAACGTGTAATCTGAGTTATATAGCCTGCTGACACCAAAATTCATACGAATGGAATCATACAACATGTCTTCTTTTGTGTCCGACTGCTTTGGATCAACAAAATGTTATTGACAGTCATCCGTATTGTTGCATATGTCAGCAGTTTTACTTTTTATTGCTTAATAGTACATAATTTTAAGAATACATCAATTTGTTTATCCAGTTTCCTATTAATAGACATTTAGGTCATTTCCAGTTTTATAGATTATGATTAAAACTGCTGTGAACATTCTTGTACAAGCCTTTTGGAGACATGTTTTCATTTTTCTTGAGTATATACCTAAGTGTGTATCTTATGATAACTGTACATTCCACTTCATATTAGAAACTACCAAATTATTTTCCAAAGCGATTTCATAATTTTGTGTCTCCACCACTTAGTGTATGAGAATTGTTGTTGCTCCACATCCATTTTTTTCCCTTTGTGCTTCCATTTCTATCTTGTTTTGATTTATGGTGTATTTTTTGTTTTCTATTTTACATTATCTATTGTCTTTTTAGCAATCCCTCTTTATATTGTTTTTTAGTGGTTCTAGTAGTTACAACATACATTCTTAACTTATTACAGTCTACCTTATACTACTACATGTACAAGATAAGAATCTTACAGAAGCATATTACATTTACTTTTTCCTGACCTTTGCTATTTTTAAGTATACTTCATATGTTATAAGCCTCATAATATGTAGCCATTATGTTTGTTTTAACACATGAATTTACATTTAAAGAAGCCAAGAAAAAAAAGAAAAATAGTCTTTTGTATCAACAAACATGGTTACCATTTTCAGAGTTCTACCCTTGTTCTGGGTATGCTAGGATGATTTCTGTTGGCTATTCAGGTTCACTGCTGCTTATTCCTATAGATTCTAATTTTTATCTGTTATCATATTACCTTAAAGCTTAAGCAAAAATACTCTTGTCTTTTGCATGGTGGAAATTGTCCTTACATCTCCCTTATTTTAAAAAATTAAGCTAAGTTTATATTTATGGAAATGTACATATCTAAAGTATCCAATTTGATGAGTTGGACAAATATATACAATCATATGACCAATGATCTTATCAAAATATAGGACATTTCCAAATCTCCAGAAATTTGCTTTATGCCTCCATTTAGTCAATCCCTGAATCTCATCAGCAACTACTGTATTCGGCTTTCACTTTTTGACGTATACTTTTTTCTGAATACAGAATTCCAGGATAGTAGGGTTCCCCACTGCCACCTTCCCCCAGCACTTTTGAAGCTCCATTTTATTCTGACTCCCATTGTTTTTGATGAAAAGTCAGCCATCCTTCATGCTGTCTTTCTACAGTATGCACATTTTTTCTCTGTATTTAAATATTTTCTCTTTATCAGTGTTTTCAACAATTTTATTATGATTTGCCTAAGAGATGGTCCTATCCCACATTTCACATGCTATTTGTTTGTTTATCCTCTCTAGTTTAGATGATCTCCACTGGCCCTTCTTCAAGCTTACTCCTCCCTTTGTGACTAAACTGCTGTTAATTCCATCCATTGAATTTATCTTCAAATCTTTTTCTTTTAGTTATACAATTTCTACTTTTAGAATTTTAAAGTCTCTAATGAAATTGACTACCTGTTCACACTTCCCCCCCATCTTTGATTGTAGAATCTTTAACATATTTATAATTGTTACTTTATAGCTCTTTTCTGTTAATTCTAAAATCTGAATCATTTGTTGGTCTGTTTCAGCTGACTTTTTTTCTTGTCATGTGTCACATTTTTTTCTTCAGTCATACATTTTGATTATATACTAGATATTTTGGCATATGCATTACAGAGCCTCTTGATTCTGTTGCCGTCCTCTGAACAGTGTTGAAGTTCTAATAGGAGTTAAATTACTGGTGGGTCATGTTTAATGGCCACACACTTGGTTGTGTATATCATTAGCACATGTCTATCTTAGTTTTGCCTTCAGTACTGGGATGAACTCTTTACTGCTATGGCATGACTTTTGGAGTTTCAGTAGAAAGCCTAAGACGTTTACCATGCCTTTCTAACTCGTAAGATTTGAGCTCAAACTGTCTCCCCTGCCATGAACAGAAGCCAAAATTCCTGCTTTTTTATTTCAGTTTTCGAGCTGTTGTTTTCCCCCTGGCTTCATGGAGTCTTGCCTCCAAGTTTTGCCCAACTCAAAAGTCAGCCAAGGACTTGAGAAAAGTTTAGGTGCATATTTTGATATGCTCCCTTTGTGGCTTTTTCCTTTTCAAAGAGGTTCCCTCCTAATTCTAGTCATTTTTGTAGTCCCAAACCTCTCTTCACATTCCTCAGACACAAGAGACTATAGCTTTCTGCTTGAGATCATCTTTCATAAATTATATATACAAAATTTCTTAAGTATGAAGACAATTTAGAATGACCCAGAGAATGGCTATGGTAATAAGCTCTTCCCCTCCTATCTACCTGCCTCCATTGGTTCTAGAGTATTTGGGGGTAAGGCAATAAAATAATTCTGGGTAGAGTTAGAAGCAGAATTAACACAAATGGTTGTGCTGAAACAAAGATATACCAAAAAAGAGTCTCTCTTCTAACCAGATTTTCCCTCTGATTAAACATGTTAATGTGTTAACATACATTTAAAAAATATTCTGCTTCCATTGTCTTGTGGAATTTAGTCATGCAAAGGAGAAGCTGGAATCATTCTGGCATTTTTCCTTTCTCAGCTGATTTCTTGTTGTCCTAAAATACTTGTAGAATGACCTATTATCTTTGATATTTAAAAACTACTAGACCATGTCTATGCATGGATGTCTTTATATATTTACAAGGCAGCAAAATTTTTCCATCTATGAACCAAAGTTTTGTTTATTTTCATTCCAAAGATATTTTCGCTAGTTGTCTAAAATGACTTTTATATATATAATTTCAATTTCTCTAATAAAATTATCTTTATGTATAATTCTAAGGTCTAGTATCCAATTTCTACCATCCTCCTCCAAATATTATCAAGTCTTTTTCTTTTGTTCTTGCTTTCTGGAAGATTATTTTGTTTGTTCTACATTTTACCAGTGAAATGTTCTGCCATTTATTTTGGCAGTTTTGGGCTTTTTCCAGTGCAGATTTGAATTCTGCCCTTCAACTTCGACTTCCTGGTATCATTAATCTCCCTTTGCCTATATGTTTATATCGTGTTATTTCTTTAGGGCTTTGGACTCCTGTCCTATGAAAGTCAAGTCTTTTATATTAATGATTATTAATAAAATCCACTAATAATTAGGAACACTTATTACTTGCTAGGCACTGTATTTTCCATGTGGATGTAGTAGTGAGGTTGCAGTCTGTTAGGGGACAGAGAGACATCAATAAAACAAAAATAAAGACGTGATTCTAACACTAGGGCAGACTTACTGATAGAAATAAATTAGGGATGCTGCAGTGTTAGCACTTTTTAGTGCCCTAATTATTTGTGGCTCACTCTGCTTTGTTAAGAATAAACTTGAGGGATGGAGGAGTAGGAGTGGAAGGATGATTATTGTCGATGTATTTTTAATACTGCTGAAATCTTCTGCTAATATTTTATATACTATTTTTCCATCCACTTCTATGAATAAGATAAGTTTAATATTGTTTTCTAGTGTTGTCCTCTGCTAGTTTTAACCTCTTAGTTGAACAAATGACCCCAGATTTGGTGGGTAGGGACCCCTTTAAGCTGAGTCCTGTGTCCTTTTGACATGTCCTAATCATCTTTGTGTGCTTTACTCTTTGATACTTTAAGATGTTCTAGACTTATTTTATTCTTTCCTAACCACAGTCCTGGAAACAGCAATTTCTCCAAGAAACCCTATTTCTTACTTGTCAAGAGTGGTACTTAGAAACTAAGATTTGAGCTTTGAGGTATTTTATATTTTTGAGTCTGTTTTTGTCATTTAAGTTCTTTCCAGGAAACTTACTTTTATAGCTAAATTTTCAAATTTATAAGCAAAATTGTGTTTGTTTTGCAGGAACCTTTTATGTTTTTTAAAAAAAATGTCTATTTTGCTTCTGTTTCTTGAACAGTCTAGATTCGTGTTTTGAGCAAGTCTTTTTTGAAGGGGTATTTGCTTTCTATTTCACTCATTTCTGCTTTCAGCATTTTTTTTCCAGTTTATTTTAGATTGATTATATTGAACTTCAGTTTATTTTAGATTATATTGAACTTCACTATTCTTGATTAAATCAGAATATATACAGGTGAAACCAGGCTATATATGTTTTTAAAGGTCCTCGAGTAATTCTCATGTGCAGCAAAGTTAGGGAACCGCTAGGAAATGACAATCATTTGTTAGCTTTACCATCCTGTCCTTGCTAAATATAGTAACAAGTTAATATTTTTGTTTTGTCTTTCTTAAATATTATTTCTTGTAATGTATGCTAAAATCTACTGTTCCTTAAAAATACTGCCTGATAATGACCTGTTAGAAAAGTCAAAAGTTGTGCATCTCACTCATACTTGTGAAATTAAAGCAACAAGCACTGTAGAAGCAGGTTATGTATTTATGAGACTAAGGAACCTTAGTTTAAACTAGGAAGTGACCAGAGAAAGGGAGAAAAATTAGAAATCCAAATTTATAATTAATAAACCAATAATTCTTGCTTTTAGAAAATTTATTTAAATGGCAGCCAAGTTCTGCTTCTGAAGGAAGAATCTTGTTGGCAGGGGGAAAAGGAATAATTCATTCATTATAAAATGGAGCCCAGATAAACAAAAATTCGCAAGCAAAATAAATTCATTACAGTCCTATGCAAAGTTCTTTTTTTCCCCTGATCTTTCAAGATTTTCTCTCTCCCCATCTTTCCCTTCCCCCTCTTTACTTAATTATATTTGCAAATTCTTGCCATTTGGAACAGTTTTGGAGCAATGGCAAAGTGATGCTTGAGAGGTGAAAGGCAATCACAACTCGGCCTGGAATCAATTGATAGGGAGAGTTCTTGACAGCACGCACCAGCTGATTCCCAGCTGTACTTGGGATGCGGCTGCTCAGCAGCATTCTTAGCAGTTTGGGTCCACTCGTGGTAATTGGTTTCAGATGAAACCAGAAAACTCGTTTCACACTGTCCTCATCCTGCTGCCCAAGGAATTGGAAGACGTAGTCTAACATATTCAAGGCAAAATCCCAGCTTCATGGAAATCCCATCACTTAAATTCTAGCCTGAGCTGGATCTGATTGTGTCCTGGTAGTCCCTGTGTGGTGAGAAAGATTATTATCATGTAATTTCAGTGGTTATTTGTGCTCACTCTGCTGCTCTGGCTATGACTCTTCTATTTCCTTCAGAACATCTTGCTTTACAAACACTAAATGTGTCCCTAATCATGTAATTAAGGAAAATGTTAGTGATCATATTCCTAACTTGGAAGTGAAAGAGCGGGTGCAGTTTTACCTTGTTCTCACTAAACTCCTCCCCCAACTTTAAATTTAAAGCTTCAAATAAAGTGAAAATGCTGTCGACAAATATTCTTGTTTCTTCTTTCCTTTGGTAAATGAAACGTGTGTGTGAGTGTGTATGCATACATACACACACACACACACACACACACACACACACACACACACATACATATATTTCTCTAGTAGAAAAATTGATTCCATCCTATTTCTTATTCCACACACTTTAAATGTTATTTTCAGCTTCAAGTAAAGTACCAAGATGTGATTTAAACTATGAGGACCTATTAGCTCACACAAGAAGAAATCTGGAAGGAAAGTATTTCCATGGTTGGTTCAGTAGCTGAAGAATATTATAAAGGACCCAGGTGTTCTACATTACAATCATATTCCCACCTCCACTATCCTCACTGTCGCAGTGTGTCTGGGGTGTATACTGCTCATGGCAACAAGATGGTGTCATTAGAGACAAACATCGTACCTTTAGACAATACTATACATGGTGTTCTAGTCAATGTTGAATGACCTACTCTCTGGAAAACAAAAACAAACAAGAAACATCCTAATTTTCAGCATTTAATGATTTCCATGTTGTAAATTTCCCAACCCTGGCCAATCTCAAGCTCCAATGCAAATGCCATTGAATGTAGCATTGGGATGAATGATCACAATCATGAACCAGTATTTGCTGGCTCCAGCATACCACCAGATACCATCCAAAGTCAGGAAGAATTTTTTTTTTCGCTAGAAAGGAAAAATTTTCCCAGAAACCCTTAAATGTCCTTATGTCTCGTTTGTCTGGCTTGCATCTAATGCCTACACCTAAACTTATTGCTGGAATGGCCATGATTGCTGGTGAAGACTAATCTGCATTCACTCCTGGAGACAGGGAGACCTTCTTCAAGCTCATAGGAGAGTAAATACCTGCAAAATATTAGCTCTGTCCAGCAACTGGAAAGCCATGAGAATGCCTGGTGGGTAGGCAAATAATGGTGTCTGCCAAAGGGACAGAACCAGACAAAACTATGTTCTTGAGCACAAATACACGTGAAAAGGAATAAAGAAATATAAGCATATATACTTATATTTTTTATTCTACTTTCAGCATCTTTTTATGAGTCGACCATAAAAACACACACACACATTATTTGAATGTGTCATCTTTTTGTTTGGGCAGCTCCTGGAGCCTAGTCATGGTGAAACATCAAAGTGAAAGAAGATTACGAGTTGAGTTGGCTCAACTTCTCTCAGAGAGCACTTCAAACAGTGTGAATGGTTGAGAACAGCTAAAATTCCCCAAGAAAAACATTATCTCTTCTATGAAACATGACCCTGACAATGTTAATATATTTTCGAACTTGAACACTTTATCATCTGCTGTTCTACAGCACCTTTCTGAAGCATGAGCATCATTTCTTGCAACTGAGATGTTTCCTTTTCATTTGAAAGAATGTAGTCTTTCCCACAGAGATACGCATAACTGAGTTCAGGACAGTAGCTCAGGATGGTTAAGAAGGACCTAGCTAGGCAGACAAAAATAAAATACTGTGTTTTCTTGAGGTCAAAGAAATGAAGCATGCTGGTTCCTCTTGTTTAAAGGATAGTAATTCATGTTTTTCTGTCCATTATGCCATTTTCTGTTTTGGTTTTTTTTTTTTAAGAAGATGTCAGCTCTTTTTTTTTCAGTGTTCATTTCTGTCATTCAAACTTCATGCTTCTCCTTTCTCATTACTTCATCTCTAAACACACACATACCATCATATCTATGAATCTACATTTTCCCCTCTTTAAACAGAAGCTGGATTTTAGATATCTTTTTTGCTCCATCTGCCATTGCTAACTATTATTTTACCTATTGACAATGCAGAGGTGACATGAGCAGTTCAAACTTCTGTGCCCAATGTGATGAGGGGTTAGTAACCCTCTTGCTTCTAGGCTCTGGAATATCAGGTCAAGATTTAGGATACCTTTACAAATTGATGAGTTAATTTCTGAAGATGAGGCAATGCATGATCTAACACAGGAAAAACTCTGTTAATAAATGTTGCTGTAATTGTAATGAGCTATCTGTTGCCCTGTGAGTTAGTTATGTTACATTGGTGTTGTTTTACAGTTTCTGTATGTTGTTTAACCCATGATATAATTAGTAATATAACATTAACATTTGCTATATATGTGCTGAGGCTTACAAAATAGTTTTTCTTTCTTTCTTCCTTTGGAAGAGGAACGATAATCACTTGGCTCTCTGTTGATGGAGAACTACTTAAGGTGAAGAAGACTTAGATTCAAAAAGAAGAGATGTTGGGAAGATATAAGGAGGCAATCTTTTGGGGTTCATAACCCCTCTGAAAAGGGGTGAATTGTCATTATTGGAAATATTTAGAAAATTAAATAGAGATTTTTTTTTGCCCTCAGTATTTTAGCAATGTCTTGTCCAAAGCCCAGAGGGTGACCCAAAAGAGATCTCCTGTATTCTTCCAGGTGTGAGTTTGTTCAGTGATATAAATTTAGTTTCTGCTCCAAAGCAAATTTATAAAGCGGTCTCATTTTGGATACTGGATAGATTTATCCCTTCTCTGGGATCCAAGAAAATAAGTGGTTCCTTCACCAAGAGCAGTTTGTAAATAGTAAGATGTTACCCCCACCTCCACCCAAGCCCCTACATCTGAAGCCAGATAGTCATTTTGAAAGATGTCATTTTCTTGGGCTGACCAAAGAAAATATTGCTTGGACATATGTGATAAGAACATAATCTAGTCTTTATACTTTAAGTAAAAATGACATCATTGTCTGATGCCAACTACGGAAGGCATAGATTTAAAAACTATTTCATGTATATATAATAGTTCCTTTGTACTACTAAAACCTGTGGTTGTTATATTTAGGTTTCTTTTTTCACTACTTTTCCATACAGAAATATCAATTTTGAGGAAGTTTTTTAAGTTGGTGTCCCTCAGTTCCAAAATGTGTTTTAATGAGATGTAGATAATTTATTCACAGCATTGTTAGGGTAATTTAAAATTTAAAAAACTTAAGTCTGTAATTTTCAAAATCTATTTTGCTCCTATGGCAACACAGGTAAAATGAAGAATCAGCAATTTACTTAGAAACAAAATGTAATTTACAGTTTACCTTTTTAAAGTATCATTTTTTTCTTCTCTTTTATAAGAACCTCATGTGGTTAACACAGATTCCTGATTAATCAAAAATTTTTAACAATTTTTTTTGCTAAATGCATATTTTACATTTTAAAAATTAGATTTTGATTCTAGAAAAGTTTTGTAGAAAAGTTAAAATGATAGTACAGGGAATTCCTATATATCTCTCCATACTTTCCCCTAGTATTAATATCTTACATTAGTATGATTCAGTTATCATAATTAATGAATCATATTGATGTATTATAAACTGAAGTCTATTCTATGGCCATTTCCTTAGTTTGTACCCAGTGTCTTTTTTCTGTTCCAGGGTCCCATCCAGGATATCACATTACATCTAGTAGTCATGATTCCTTAGGCTTCTTTTGGCTGTGACAGTTTCTCAGACTTCCCTTGTTTTTTTGATGACCTCACCATTTTTGAGGAGTTCTGGTCAGATACTTGCTATCCCTCAATTTGGGTTTATCTGATGGTTTTCCCATGATTAGACTGGTATTACAGGTTTTGGGGAATAAGCCAAGTGCATTTTAAAATGCAAGTGTTTTATTCTGTCTTCCCATTTTCGCACTGTGAACATTGTTTATGTTAGTGAAAGTACAGGTTAAAGGTCTCCTGGAAACATGGGTATTAACTGCATTGTTAACCATACAGTTATAAGTAGATCATGTAACAAAGTTAAATTTTCCGAAGCAAGGAAATTCATAATTTCAGCAAAATTTTGCTTCCCTCTGGAGAGAGTAGGGTGGCTATTATGAATTTCCAGTGGTGATTTCGTGACTTTTCAATTATAAATATAAAGGCTTAGAAAAGACCAATGCCAGATGCTCAGGAGGCTCTGTGGTATAAAAACAGTAGTTTTCTAACTCGTTAGCCCTGAAAATCTCTGTTCAAATGAAATCTTGCTTGGCCACATAAACAAATATATAAAAGCAGAACTGGTCTGATTAAAGCAGGACCCCAGAGGGACATACTTAGAGTATAAGTACCCACCAGTTTGGTAGTTTGGTGGGATGAACAGGGAACAAATATACCATCACATGATTCCAGTGAGGCTTCAGTGATATGTGAGGTGTCTACTATTGCAATTCCATGGCACATATTTGCTCAAGAAATATCAGAGTCCTTCTCAAACTATCATTATTATTATTATTATTTAGTAAATGAATCTTTACTCTGCCACTTGAATATTTATATATGCTATTTGAATATATACACATAAATGTATATATTTATATATATATATACATTTATAAATTGTATGCAAGCAAAAAGAAAATACATATAATGATTAGAAGATGAGATAATTGCAGTTAATGATTAATTTTATTTGTGAAATTGAGAGAATTACTATAGGTTAATATCTAAACTGGGAATAATCCAAAAAATTATATAAAAATTTCCTATATTTAAAATATACTGAATTTTAAGATGCTTTCTTAAGATAATTATTCTGTTGGTTAGAAGTTTTAAAAGCTACTGTCCCTATGTATCATATTGCATTCAAAAATACTAGTATTATGGAGTATCTTTCAATCATGCTAATCAAATATTAATCTGTATTTTCTAATATTAAAAAATCCAGATATATCACTTAATCTAGTTGGTATTCTAGGAAGATGGTAGGAGTAATAGAGTTTAGGATTTAATAGAAATTTGCACTAGACTTAGTTTAGGAAAATGAGCCAAAAAAGTTGAAGCCACTAAACCAGAATTCTAATATACTCTGCTATGTCAGCATTTGACAAAAATTTTACAGTAAAAAGAAGAGGAGGAAGAAGAAGAACAACAACATCAGTTTTGGAATAATAATTTATCTTTGGTATTTGGCATATTTAGTGAATCTAAATGATAAATTTTGTGGAATTTAAAAGGTCTTAATCACATTTGCTCATAGGTGGATGACTAGTAACCTTTTAATGTGTTCCATTGTTTTATATCATTATTCTAGTAATCAGTTGCAGTTTTACAAGGTATTATATTAATAATAATATTGTAGTTAATTTTAAAATATTTTCACATCTATATGAAATAGGGAGTGAAAACAATTGCTCTTCTGGTTTTACAGATTAATGAAGCAAAGCAAAGGCTGATTGGGTAACTTCTGTGGCTCACAGAGGGACTCACTGGAGCAACTGAGTGTCCTAAAGTCTCAGGTCAGTAAATGTTCTGCTGCAGATTATAGTTAGTTTTGATATATCTATGCTATTTATAGTTTTAAATTTTGTTTCTTCCTTTTTATATGTTTAGCTAAAAGTGTTCTCTTTTCTTTATTTGAATCTTCCAAGTGGTTTAAATGAGATAAAATTCTACATCTAGTATCTGTGGTTTTGAAACAGCAAATTTTTCAATGTGCAAAAGAAGCAAAAGAATGATAAAGTGAGGTGATGTACCACCATGTATTTAGTTGAAGTTCAATTTCACTGTTATATTGGTCAGAGCTTTACCCTTGGTGACTTCGTGCTATTGTTTTTCTGCTGAATTTACTGTGAGTTCTGGCTGGTATGTTATCTCTGTCATTCTGAGTTCAAAGAGACAAAGCAAGAAACAATAGGTAAACTGTAGTCAAACCACAGCCACCACAAATAATGATCACTAACATCATCTTCATTTCCGGATGTCAGAATTGCTATATACTAGATAGGTTTTACTATGGAAGCCTGGATATATTGGGAGTTTATTTGCTGTTTCTTAGACTGTTGGATATATCTTGAGAACTCAAAAGAATTGACATGTAGAACTAACTTGAAAGACAGAAATGATGGCCAGATAAGTTGTATTATTTTTGCATCAGTTTAATTAGAGAAAGCTCAGACACAGCATTGATGTTACCAGACTTTTCTAAGTTCTTCAAGATCATATAAAACTGAATCCATATCGGATAAGCAGATCCTGCCTTTCTGAATGGGAGCTAGCGAGCAGGATTTGCCTCTTCTTAGGTGGTCTTTCCTGAGCTACAGCACTTTTCAATAGGAAGTTACTCACTCTAGCTAGTCTTTATCTCTTTTACTACAAGTCATCCCTATTCCTTTGCTTTATTATCATTACTTTAATGTGATGGTAATTATTCACGATCCTCCCTATGACACCTTGAAGATGACAATGTTCAAGGCATAATATTGATCGACTTCCCCATCTGTAAGTACTTCCTGTCACCTGTGAATTTCTGTTGTTGGGCGTTTTTACTTTTCTGGTGCACTTTTTTTTTTTTTTTTCGCCTGTGTGTTACTGATATGTGTGCTTGTTTTATCTTCTTTACCTGAGAGCCTGTTCTGGTAGAATAGCAAGAGCCATGATTCATCTCTTGCTCTCCACACCCCCAAATCTTGTTTAGTGTAATGTAAGGAGTCACTGAACATTCACTGAAGTAAATCTTTAGACTACCACAGAATGAAATTTCAGAAAAATGCCACTTTAGCTTAGTACCTCTCAATATTTCATATTACTTGAATGCTACCAAAATTATTCAGCTCAGAGCAGCATGTATACAGACACTTCCATGTTGGTGTATGTTTTTTGTTTTTAGTGTGGATTGTATTTTTCTCTCTCTCTAGGACTTTGGAAAGCCCAAGGTGGCTTCCAGGTGTTTTCAACAGACATCTTTAGCTTAACGAATGTTTATAAAAGCCATTTTCTACTGAAATTTAGCCTGCTTTCCTTGTCATTGTTATGTGTCATTTTCTACAGTTTTTTAAATAGTATATCCAGTTTGTTAACTGCATACAATTTAAGGTGTTTAGGTGCCATTTGGAGACTTCATAAAAGGAGGTCACTTAGAGTTCAGAAATGTTTAGAAAAGAGAAAAAAAATCTTAGGTTTTCCTTGGGGTTAGTAATTTAGAACCCCTGCATTGTTTAGACTCAAGATACAATATGCTGTGCTAAGATTATCTGTTGTGAATCAGGCTAAAAGCAAAATGAAAAACTGTGGCAAATGTAAGTGGTGTCATATTTAAGAGAATAACTCAAATCCCTCCAGCCTGAATCATTTAAAAAATGTATACATAAATTCATGATCATTTTAAAGTGAAGCATTTACTGAGTTTGAAAAAAGAAATTTAAGGAAAAGAACAGTATCAGGGCTTTCCATTGCTCTGCCTAAGTCGATTACTCATGATTTTGGAACCTACAGCCTGGCCTTAAGCCGTAAAGTCATGAAGGAAGAGCTTCTGAGTCATTATTCCCTTTCTTGTTTGGCTGAGAGGAAAGCAGAATTTAAGATGTGGTCATTTATGTATCTAAACATGCTCCTTTAAATGTAGCCAGTCAGAGTATCCACTGAGAGAAAGAGAGAGGAGACGGAAATGACCAATAGCTAGCTTCTGGCTGGATAAAACATTTACACATAACTTCTGGCTTCCCATCAAGTGGAGCTTTTGCGAGGGATTTATAGGTCAGATAGCTCAGCAGTTTCAGCCTGTTGCCCACTGTACCTTAACAAAGCTTGCGCGTGTTTGTACAGCTGGACTGGTAGCTGTGGGAGTCCCAGGAATCCCACAAGGCCCCCGTCCTTTTACCTCCCCTTTGCCATTTACCAGCACACAAATACATACAGAATGAAACTGTCTGACTAGCAGGTTAAAGGCCCACAATTCAAACCCTGTTTATTTTCTTTCCTTGATTTCCTGCTGCTACAGTGAGTAAATGGTATTTTTCCCCCTTGCTTTTTTTTTTTTTTTTTAACCTGTTTGTCTATCAGTGTCTGGTAGGAAAGGAAAGAAACACTCACATTTTAACAGAGTTTAGGAGACTCATGCTTTGGTGTACTATTTTGAATCTCTCTCTCTCATGCCACCCCCTACTCCCAACACACACACACACACACGCACACACACAAACACACAAACACACAAACACACACCCTCTAACGCCTTTCTCTCAAGGTCTTTCCACTTTCATTCCACATTCATCTTTTTCTCAGATTTTTTGGGGGAGGGACTTATTTACCCAAAGGAAGGGAAAAAAAAATCCCCAAACTCCTCAAGTGTAATTTCAGCCGGAGGAAGGGTGTTATTTTAATTACTGTTGAACCCATTCTGAAGGGAGGCCCGTAAATGCTTGATGCAGTGAGGAGAGTGGCAGTTAATATGCCTTTTGAATCTGTGCCACAAACTACAAAGACTGCCATCTGGGGAGGTATTACATTTGTAAGAAAAAATAGTTGAGACTTTTCTTTAAATGAGCTTGTAAATTCCAGTCAATCTTAGGTTCACTCCATTCCCCCCCCAAAATCTCCCATATGAAATATTTAAAGTCATACTAATTAACCAGAAAAGAAACAGCGATTCTAAATTGAGACAACTATCACTGTCCTCATAGACTTGATATGCATATTTATATTTTGAGTTGTTTACTGTCATCCCCAACAACCATTTCATTAACATCCTTGAATTAGAGAAAAATCAAATGGATGAAGAAACCTTTTTCACATGTTCAATGTTCTTAAATTATCTTGTTTCTTCATACAAAAAGAAAACTTTTAATTAGAAAGCATAACTAGTCCATTAATTAATTTGACCTTTTTAATAATTGGTCACCCTTCATCTCCCAGGTAGCTATTCTGGCAGATGATGTAGGAATGAAGGATTATTGGAGTTAATGAAACTGGTTGATAGTCAAGTCACAGTTTAATTAGCACATTGTTCTAAGACAGGACATGGAATCATTTGGGGCCTCTGCTTCTTCATCTGGAAAATGGGGAAAATGTGCCTTCCTTGCCAACTTCACAGAGCGGTTGAGAGAATCAACTGGTATGATGGCTGTCAAAGTGTTTTATACACGGAGAAATTTTATGAGAATCTGAAATGGTATTCTTTTTCCAAAGTTTGAAATTATTCTTGATATTTGAGCTTTTCCTTTCCTTCCTGAGAGACTTTCACAGCAAATCCATAGTTGCTGGAAGACACAAATTCTGAATTTCAAGGACAATTTAAATTAGACATAAGATATTTCTTTCTGTAAAAGTTATGTTTGCACTGTGTCTTTTACGAAATTATAGGAGCACCTGAAATACAATTTTTTAAAAGCCTGATTATGTTAGTGGTTGATCCGATTGATGTCATTATAAATATTCAGAAAAAGTGCCCATAATCTTCTTTCAAAACACTCCAGGATGCTTAAACTTCACACCCTGTTGACATTTTAAATTACTTAGCAGGAAACCTTCTGATATTTATCCTTCCATTTGCTAAAGTTCCTTAGTTCAAAGCCCCCTATGGAATTGCAAACTTATAGGCACTGATTTAGTAAAGAAAATACACACATAACATCACAAGAAACAGGCTCTGAGTTACATTGGACTTCACATAACACTTTTGCCATTAGAAAGATTTAACATTTATATATTGCATTGAAAAGTTAATTCATAAGATCCTGAGGGAATAATGCTTAAACAGTTTTTCATTTGGGAATTTTTCTTCATTCAATATTTCAATTAACATGTGGAAAATTTTTTTCAGTTTCCCCCTCTTGTCTCCTTTTCCTTCCATCCCCATATAATCCCTGTCTGTGATGGTCTACTTTTAAGAAGGAGGTATCTCTAGAACAGTGTACATGTCCCTGTCCATCTCCATCCTTTGTATGATAAGAGTAAGAGGTCTTTTCAGAATATTTACTCTCATCATTTGGATTCTACTATTATAGTGATATTGTCTTCATCTTATAGTATTTGCACAAAAGTAAATACTTTATTTGAACATAATGTATATTGTTCTTCAAGTTAAAAAGTCTAATGAAAAAATAAGTCCATTTTTATCTGCTTTTAAAAATTGTCTGTATTTTAATTTAGTCCTTCTCTTTCCATTCTTTTCTATCCTATCTTTTGAACTCTGTGGTGAGTCTTCATTTAAAAAAAATAAAACATTTAGATTCCTATGTGATGGATCAGATTAGTGTTTTGTATCCCTTGTGCTCTAATCATTCTTTGAGGCAGACTTCTTTTGACAATAAGTTTGGCCACCCCATACAACTGTACTGCTGTTCTTAAGGCCCTTGCTTAGTAGAGAGGTAGTGAAGACTAGAAGCATCTGTTGCTCCCATAACATGTCCACATGGCCGACTTTGCTAATTGCATGAGATAAATTTGTGTGGTTTGGCTAGTTCTCCTAAGTGCCCAGCATATACTTGTCCTTCAGCTGTCCTCTTAATTTACTAGTTCTTACTCTAAAAATTCCCAAACATCCCAGAACAATCTGCTTAACATATATGAAGAGGTCATTGAAACGTACTGGCAACTTCTACGTTCAGAACAGCGGCTGAGTACAGTTTTTGAGTGTCTTGGCTTAAGAAGCATTTATATTCAAAATTCTCAATGAGTTTCTTAACTTAGACAGGAGAAAAAGATGCAATCAAGATGTGTTTCCCCTGTGAAAAGTGGGAGATTGTTGAAGAGTATTAAAAGTTGAACAGCTGGCCAATGTTTATGAAAACAGCCGGGCTCTTATCCATAAGACAGGAAAGAGAGTCAAAAGCCAAAGTTTCTTTCTTTCAAGACAGCTGGAAGATTTTCAGAGTTCAGGGAAATTTTTAAAACTAGGATAGGTGTACCTTTCCCCCACCCCCTTGAAGATATAAGAACAAGAAGAGTAAGAAAATATCTTGGGAGTAAAAATATCTTTTATCAGTTCTACTATTTATGTTCTACCAAACACATGTATCACTTTTAGGAAAAAGTATTTTGTTAACTTTTACCAGAGGTAAGAACAGGTAAATAATGTGGCCAGTACATAAAAATAAGAGGAAGGAAAATTAATTAACATAAAATGGAGAAAAAAGTGTAAAAATCAGTTGTATAACTAAGGATTAGTTTTAATTCCCCTTATGGTCTCCTTATTAACTGAAACAAATTAATGACTTTAGCAAGTAGTAATTTTTCAAAGCAACCAACCTTCTAAATCAATTATTTGGAATCCCTGTAACTTATCTGTTGTATGGTGGAGTCAATGAGGTTTATGGCTGGAGGGATTTACTCAGAACAGGAGGTCTGGATGGGAAAATTAAGGAGGAAGTTAACTGAATGCTCCATTTGTACCATTTTTACATTGTTCTATTGGTCAGTTTTATTTTATCCCTTCATGTAGTAAATATTTATCTACTGGTAGAGAAGAAGTTCATCTGTCTCAAATATGAGTAGGAATCAGAGTTAGAGGTGATTTGACTAACCAAGGGAAAAAAATCAAGGCTAAAATAAAACTTCATCCTACAAATAAACTTCCCTCTACTAAGCAGTTGTATTTTAGAAGCATCAAAATGACCTTATTTTAACAGATGAGTCTTGCAAAAAAAACAAAGCTTCCCAATAAATAAATATGAATTTGTTGAGTCCTCCCCATACATAGTATCTGTAAAATTTCTATTTGATGCTTTTTCTTTCTCTATAGAATGTTACTAAGTTCTAATGAAACAATTGATCATTATTTTGGGTAAGAGAATTTGAAACTTATTCATGGAAAAAAGAATATATATGTTTTACAGTGAAAACAAAACTGTAAATTTAGTTCATTTGTTCAAGTAGGTTAAATTTCAACTCAGAAGGAAAGCTATCAAATGCAGCATGAGGTAAACAATGTTTTTTTTAATTTGCACATATATCATACATCTATGTAGATTTTCAAGAAAACCAGATTAAATTAGTTGTTTCATTTTATTCTCATCCCAAGCTGCTTATGAAATATGCAGTAGGATTTATTATTTGATTTTAAAAATAAGAGTGTAGATATTTACTTTCATGATGGAAAGCAATTTCCAAGCCTTATTATTAGAAATCTCCTAAGAGGGCAACCAGTAAAGCTAAAGATTTGAAATTTCCTTTGCATAGAAAGAAAATGAAACAAATAAAAAACTTCTCATATACTTATTCTCATATGATATGAAGCATTTACTACTTTTCCTCTGTTATCAGTCATTCTTTCTCACTCTTCGAGTCTAAATCAACATGCAGTGATTCTTGGCTTCCTAACACCTAGTGCACTTTCAGATACATGCTTTAGTGGAGCCAGTTCAGCAGAAGGCTGGACTTACTGCTGGAGTAGGTGATCCTCATGAGAGTGAGATTAGGAGAACCCTAATGCAAGAGAAAGCAGCTCTGCAGCTTCAGGAAAGCCAGGGAAAGCCAGGTTGTTGGGGACTGTGCTGGGAGCTGGATGGTGTCAGAAGCTATGATGGAAGTGGCTCTGCCAAGAAGCCAAATGCATCTCACAAAATGAGAGGAGCAATGGGCTGGGAAATGCACAAGCTTAGCTCTAGCCTTTTGGCCAGTAGAATAAATGCGGTACCACCATGGCCCACCATAGAGAAATCTCTTCTTGCCTTATATCAACGCTCCCTGAGCCATCCTCAAGGTAAATGGGCTTTCCAATATCCTAATAGTCTAACTGTGTTCTGAGCCACTAACATTGTCACAAGCCATTGAAAAAATAGCATGAACATTCAAAAGAATCCAATTTTACCATGTAGACATAATGTAGGCTATTTCTACCAGGTAACACAGATTTTTGGTGGAAATATTTGCTAAAATAAGCTGTAAGCAACTTTCAAGACTACAAGTAATGTTTCTTTAATCCTCACATATTCTGTGTGGGTTAGGTAAGCTTATTGAGCAATATTTTGAAGAGGAAATATATGATGTAGATGTTGAATTACTGGCTATGATAGAGAACAGTGGTAACTGAAGTGATTCCCAAATAAAAGGCAGTTACCAAAAGACGTATTTCATCTCCCTGCTACAGAAGGATTGGCGGAACAAATTGATCAAACTATGTTAGTATAATATTAACAAAATCAGTTTCGAAGCCTGCTGATTTTTATAAAAACTACTTAAGGGTTACAAATGTAATATACATGTATATCTTTTCTTAAATGTAATTCTTTGCCAGGTTACTTGAAATGCATTTTATGAATTTCTGTGTGCTTTTGTTAGCTCTTTGAATTAAACGTGTTACTTCTAAATCTATTTTTTTCACAAATTAGTTTTCACTTTAAAGAATCCCACTTTGGAGTAAATGATATCACTGATTTATTAGAATAGGCGGCATGACATCAACTACTTTTTATCTAACTTTATTTGTGGCTCTGACTCCTGAAGTTCATCAGTTTGTCCTTCCCACTGTCTCAGACCTGTGTTGCTGACTATATACTGGTATATGAATTTGGGTTGTATAGTCTTAAATAAGAATAATACCTCTGTTTAACTCCAGCTGAATAATTTGGGACGGCACTCAGTAACCAAGTGAGCAAGATTAATTTCAATCTGGCACTGCAGAGAGTTCTACCCTGTAGCAGAAAGTGTTGTTTTTGGAACAATGTTAGACACTCTTTACTATTTTACTGTCTCCTGACAGAAGTTAGCAGTGAAGGTCTTATACAGTAATTTATCAACAACCTTTTGAATTCACACTTTTTCAAACCCTGTGTCCTCAGTTGAGGGAAAAGTAGCCTGCGATTTTGCATCAAACAGTCAGGGGAACGCAGATCCCGACCAGGGTAAGTTTTTATGGAGAAACTGATCTAGGTGACTTGGACTTTGGGTAGACTCCTTGAGGCCTAGTCTTGAAAGAAACTAAAAAGACCTGCAGCAGGGCTCTGAGTGATCCCACAAGATATGTAAACACAGATGCAGCAGGCCGAGGCAGGCAGCCCAGCAAAGATCCTGGGCCAAAGTCCCAGCAATTAGCACATTGTGAAGCACAGTGCCCATGTGGGTCTCAGAAAATAAACAAACTGTTGTCTGCATGTGTTTTTAAAAGAAAGCTTCAAAGCAGGTTTAAAATTTTATAGAAGTTCATGAAAATGGGAAGGATTATGTATGATCTATTTATTTTGAAAAAAAATCACAACTGTATATAGATCTCTTTTGTGTAACTTTAATATAAAGGTAAAATACCCATTTAAAAAAATGCACATTCAGTATCTATTAAGCATAGCCTGGTCCTAAATATTCAATTTACCAAAAACATATCTTGAAAGGATACTGGAAATGTACCACACCAATGTAAGATGTTAATGATAGGAGAAACTGGGGAGG
Source organism: Camelus ferus (assembly GCF_009834535.1). Taxonomy (NCBI): domain Eukaryota; kingdom Metazoa; phylum Chordata; class Mammalia; order Artiodactyla; family Camelidae; genus Camelus; species Camelus ferus. The sequence goes on along the minus strand of NC_045702.1, from coordinate 49,183,420 downwards.
GGATACTAGATGGGAACTCTGTATTTTCTGCTCAGTTTTTCTGTAAACTTAAAAATGTTTCCAAAAAAGCATATTAATTTTTAAAATAATTTAAAAGGATATTAAAATCAATACCATAATTCATAATGGGATAAAATTATTTTCCCCATCACTGTCTACTATCATAAAGTCGAGAAAATTGGAAGTGCTTTGAATGCGTTTAGAATAGAAGCAAGGGTATATTATGTAACTTGTAGAAATACTTCCTTAAAAAATGTATGAGCCTAAAGTGTATATAAAGCATTTTTTGGTTTTTTTTGGTGGAGAAAGGTAATTAGGTTTATTTATTCACTTATTTTTAGAGGAGGTAATGGGAATTGAACCCAGGACCTTGTGCATACTAGTCATGCACTCTACCACTAGAGCTATATAACCTCCTCCCTGAAACATGTATATTTTAAAACTGAGATTCTAACCTCCCTGGTTTTTTGTGTAGAAAAAGGCAAACCGAATTAATGTGTGTATGTGTGTGTGTGTGTGTTTGTGTGTGTGTGTGTGTGTGTGTGTATCTTCTCTCTGGTGAGAAAAGAGAGTTCTGTGGCAGTATTTTTCAGTGATAGATAAATAAGATTTTTTTTCTTCAAAAGCTTTGTAAATGATAAAGGTATATCTATAAAAGTTGATTTTAGAACCCTCTTATTAAGTAATCTTAATAAGTATTAGTATATTCAAATCAGTCCTTATTGTGTGTTCGTGTGGTTATGAGTAATATTATTTTCCAAAATCTAGTCTTATAAAAAAGAGAGAGAGAAAGGGAAAGCAAACAAACAAACCAAAGTGTGATATTCTAGTGGAAACCAGTAACAGGCAGTTTCCAGGAGTGAACTTTATTTCCAGCCATTTATCTTGTGCCACTTCCTCCCTTTAAATATGACTGCTGATTTTGCTTTGTCTGGGAAGTAACAGCAAGTTGAGTAGAAAGGCCTGAAGTTAAAAAAAGAAAAAGTCTAAAGTCTTGACAAAGAAAAATACTCTTTCTCATTCTGTCATGCGATTTCCAGGATCAGAATTTATGGAGACCTGAAGTTCCTGGCACTACCTGACATAACTGGCATTACTTGATCTTTCTAACCACAGCACCCCAAAGCTGAAAAGAATCAGTCAGGTAGAATTCACATTCATTTTTCCTTCAATGAAATTCATTGTATAGTAGCATATGTTTAAGGGAATGTGTGAGTTTTATTGCAGGTCAGAAAGGCTGCAGTTCTAATCCGTGATTCACAAAGAAAACAGAGCACACAAAGACCAGTGCAAGACTGCTGGGTTGGAGGTTGGAAGGTTCCAGTATGTAAACCATATTCCAATCTGATATGTGTGCAACAATAGGGTGATAAAAATGAAAACACTCCGTGTGGCTAGGAGACAGTCTTCGTTTTAGGGCCCTCAGTACTTTAGTGTTTAGAGCTGTTGGTCAGATTTTGCAAGGCTAGCATGATTCTGAGTATGGTGCTTTGTGAAGTGCATAAACCATTTGTGAACTCAAGGGGGATATTAAATATATTTCACTTGCCAAGAAGTTAATCAGTCAACCACAGATCCTTATTCAATGCAATTTATTGAACACCTGCCATATTAGAAGAACCATAACAAGCCAGGTGGTGAACTGAAATGGCAACACTGCCCTCAAGGTGCTTATAATCAGAAGAAAATAAAGAGGGTGGCAACTCAAATTTACAGTGGCCTTCTAGTTTACACCATTTCACGTACATTTACAAAGGATGATTGAAGCACAATAACTATAGGCAACACCACTATCAACAAAAAACCCCAAGATAGGCACACATGATCAGTTATAGGTATTTATGTGTGCATATGCGTGAGTGTGTAAACATGCCTGGGGGGCATGCATCTTTAGTCTGGATAGCTTTAGGGAATATTTGAACTTGAAACAGTTTTCTGAAGGAATGGTAGGAAATAAGGAGGCTTTGTAATTAGAGGACAGAATTCTGAGTGATGTGACTGTTTGGAAAGTAAATATTGTGTCAAACTGTAGTAATCAAGTAATCAAATAATTAGCTGTTAGCTTTCTAATTGGACATATTAACTTGACTTTAAATTGGGTTGGGAATAGTTATTTAGAAGGTTTTGAGCAGGGGAGTGATATAAATACAAATTCACTTCAAGAGATCTGTTCTGTCTTTTGTCTGTAGGACAAATGATTGAGAAGCTAGAGGCAGGCTAGTCTAACAGCTTGAAGGTTGTGAAGAGAAAAACTGATCTTTCTTATCCCATTGGAAATTTCTGGTCAGTCAGAAGAGGCAGATTCAGTTTTAGTTAATCTCACTCACTCTGTACCTGTTAATTCACCAAGAAAAGTAGAAGTTATGACAAAAGATTAGTATGAGATTGATGAAACAATGTAAAAACATATGCCATGTAGTAGGTACTCAAATTACTTAGTTTAATCTGAATCTAAAACATAAATCCAATTATAAGAATTAGAATAGATTATTATGCAGCCTCAAAAATAAAGCTTTTTAAAAAAAATAAATACTTTCATTTTATAATAAGGTTATCCAGAGAAAATTTACATTAGGCAAAAACTATACATCTATAGTACCATGTCACATTCAGGAAAAAAAAGTATATCTTCCTTATTTCATCCTAGTTTTTTTCCAAATCATAATGAATCTATAATACATCTGAGGGATTTTTTAAAAGTTGCTTTTGAAGTAATCTTACTGCTGAGAAAATCCCCAAGGCTATGAGCAGAATCATTTTGAACAAAGTGTTCAGTGTTTCTTTTCAGCCAGTCCAATGGAAGATCTGGTGCCATCTCAGTATACTAGTTTGACTTATCTTTCCTTATCAAATCAAAACAAGGAAGTACCGATCTTTTTTTTTTTTTCACAGTTGAGTATGTAAAACAAAATGAACAAGATAAAAAAACGTGAATTGAATGGTTATGATATGGAACATTGTTTTAACTAGCTTTGATCTTATAGTACTTTGGGTTTAAGGATTTGGGTACTTTTGAATATATATTTATGTTTGTAGCAGATAAATAAGCAAGGGAAGGTTTTGTGTGGTCATTGCTTTGGAGTACCAACTTTAAAGTCAGGCAGTTTTATTTTTGCAGTTCATCTTCTCTCCTGACTAGTTCTGAACTCTGGCAGAGTAACATACCCTCTAGAGTTGCTACCTTAAATGAGGTTACATATAATACACAGCCTACACAGAGCACACATTCAACAAATAATTCACCCTTTTCTTTCCATTCTCTTCTTTATTTTTATTTACAACCCCAGTTCAAGTACAAATAAACTTAAACATAAAATAGCTAAAATAATAAAAACAATAATTTACATTTACTTAGCATTCTACAATTTATAAAAGCTTCTAGATTTATGATGTCACTTGATATGGACAGAGCAGCTATTAGTAATGCCATTACACAGAAGATTATTCTGAAATTCAAAATAGTTTCGAGAAATATTGTTGATCGTAAAATCAAATTTTATGGTTAAATTGAAGCCCAGATGTCCTCACACTAAGGACAGGACTCTCTACCATTCATAACTGCTGCTGGCAGAGGGGTGGGCTTGGGGAGAGCAAGACAAGTGAAGGGCAAATTCACGCTGGGAGGTAAGGGTGGAGTGATAGGATAAGCCAAGCTAATTTTATGTGTCAAGATAGATGTCAAATTGTCAGCAAAAGAAGTATTAAAAATGCAGGCACTTGAGATAGAATTAGGAATAAAAGTATGCAAACAAATATCAAGGTCTTGAGATAACACTAGGATTAATTTTGGTAGAAAATAGCAAAATAGTATGTTTGTTAAGTCCTTTTGAAAGGACTAGAACACATATTTTCTATTCATTAATGCAGAGGTTCTAATACTTTGTGTTTAGGGCACATTTTCTAAATTTACTTGGTTATTTGTGGTAATAGATTAGTAATATATTCACCCCCTACCCTCCACTTTAAAGATCAAGAGAAGATACAGCAAGAAGTTTCCCTCCCAGGTCTGTCATCCTAAGCATGCAGTCACCCTCCTAAATCAGCCAGGATTCAACCAAAGTGGCAGTACCACTAGAGGTAGGAGGTAGAAAGATAGATAGATAGATAGATAGATAATCTCCGTCTATCTGAAATCTCTCTCTCTCTATGTATTTTTGTGTGTTATGTATGTGTGTGTGTGTGTGTGTGTGTGTGTGTGTGTGTGTGTGTGTGTGTGTGTGTGTAAAGAGATTTATCGCCAGGCATTCTCTCATGTGATTGTGGTGGGATCTAGCCAAGCAAGCCCAACATTTGTACAGCAGCCAGTCAGGAAGGGAAGATCATGGGCAGACTCAAACCCACTGGCGTGGGCTGGGGCTGCCAGCTGTAAGCAGTCAGGAAAGGAATATTACGAGCAGAATGGACTCCATGGGCACAATCAGAAGCTATTTTCCACAGGTGGGATTTCTTTTTTCTCTCAGAGAAATCTCAGCCCTGCTTTTTTTGGCCTCCAAATAAATTTAGTCAAGTCATGAAGATTATCTAGGATAATCTCTTTTACTTAAACTCAACTGATTAGGAGATTTCCTGATATAAACATCTTTGATATAGTGTAATATTCTTTTACTTTTATACTGCATTTTTTGCTGTATTACTAAATTTTTGTAGTAATATTCATAAGTGAGATTGTGATTTTGTTTTAGCTTTCTCCTGTGTCAGATTTTAGTGACAGGGTAATTCCAATTTAATTTAAAATAACTAGAAGATTTTTTCTTCTATGCCTTGGAAATATATGTATGTCATCAGAATTTTCTTTTCCATAATTGTTCATTTGAGTTTGACTGTGAATGGTCTTGGCTTGGGGTCTTAGGAGGTAGCTATTTGGTGAATTTTCCTATTTCTTTTAATGATAAAATTAGCCTACTCATAGTTTCATTCCCTTTTGGGAAATTTAAATAAATTTTATATCTCTAAAAATGTATCATCTTCATTCAAATTCTCCAAAATTTTTGCATAAACTTGGGTAAGCAAAGCACTGTTAGAATTCTTTAATTTCTCCTGTAACTATACTTATTTGTTCCTCATAATTTCTTCATTTATAAAATTGTGCTTTCTCTTCCTTCTCTCTCGTGGCCCTTTAAGCAAGTATTAATGCAATAAAAATATTTTTTGTGAAGTGGTATAAATAGTGGTTAATATACGACATGTGCAATGTAATGTATTGCATGTCCACTATCGTTAATAATACTGTATTGCATGTTTGAAAGTTCTAAGAGAATAGATCTCAAAAGTTCTCATCACAAGAAAAAAATTCTGTAACTATGTGGGGTGATGGATCTTAACTAGACTTAGCGTGGTGATCATTTTACAGTATATTCAAATATTGAGGCATTGTGTTGTACACCTGAAACTAATATAATGTATGTCAATTATACCTCAAAAACAGTGATTAAAAGCATGGTTCAAGATGTACTTACTATCTCTGAAAGGTGTTGGAAAAATTTCCTTAGCTTCTATATTCCTCAGTTTCCTCATTGATAAAATGGAATAATGTACTACTTACTTTGTAGGATTGCTTGAGTTGATAAACAATAAATTCTTGGTATTATGATTGCTGTTGTTGTCATCATTATCTTTTTTCCCATGGAGGCAGCAATTGGATTTATTTATTACTCCTCCTTTTTGTTTTCAAATATAATTCTTTTATTATTCTTTCATTGTTACCAAGATTTTTGCTGTATTTTATTAATTCAATCTTTTATTGGTTAAACCAACCTCTAGGAGATTTACAAAAAGGGCTATTGGGCATAATAGTATGAGTTCCTTCATGTTTAGAAACATTTGTTAGGTGGCTTTGTAGTTGGGCAGTTTGGGATTGGTAATTATTTCTTGGATCACAGCTTTTTCCCTGAAGTATTTTTCAGGCATTGCTTCAGCTTCTTGAGTTATGGGATTAATTTTTTTTTCTTGGAAATTTATGAGGCCATTTTGATGATTTTTCTTCTTTAAGATGACTTTATATTCTCTGCTAGAGTGCCCAATGATTTCTTTAGTTACCTCTGAAATCCAGAAATTTTATTTTTTGGTGTGGTCCATTTTGCATCAATTTTTCCTGGGACATAGTTTGCTGTTATAATCTGCAAATTCAAGTCATTTTTTACATATGAAATTTTAAAAATTATTTAAATGTATTCTAGTTTCATACCAGAATTTAATGCAGGAATGCCAGTTATGTGTATATTGGATGTCTTTTGCTTACATTCAATGTCTATCAGTTTCTTTCAGAAATTTTTAACTCTTTATTTTCATTTCCATTTTGCTAAATTTTTCTAATTCTGGTACTCTGCGTTCTTCACTGTGTATCCAGCATTGTCAGCACTAATTTGTATAGTATCATGTTCATTTCTTTGGTTTTTCAAATCTTCCAGTTCTTTCCTAAACTCTTTTAGCTCATGTTTCATCTTCTTTTGTCTGATTGTCTTCCTCCTGAACTCTTACCTCTGTCTTTTGATTTTTCACTCTGTAAAGCCAATAACCTCATCGAAAGTCTGTAAATGTATAGCACAATATTTGTTCAACATTTTCCTCCGATTTCTGATGACATAGTCTGTTGAATTTTGTTTGAATGCTATTTGTTTTTACTTTTCCTTTCCTAATTTTTTTTCCCCTCAGGAAGTGTGTATAGATCCTATGCTTGTTTCTTTTAATTTTTCAGTTCTGATGAGGGTTTTTTCCCCCTGTGGATTAGCCATTTGCAGGTGTTCCATGTGATGGATGGGCTATGCCCATGCTGCAGACTTGCAGAAATTTTGATATAACTCAGTTTTTTGGAGAGCTCTTTGAGCCTTTTCTTCACCCCAGTTAATAGAGCCTGGTAGCTGTTGGGCTGCTCACAATGGTGAGACTCACTTCTTCTAGCTGTTTACTGACAGACTGATCCATGCTTGTACATCAGCGTGATGGCTAACCCAGCCTGACGAGACCTCCTCTGTTTCTTAAAACCAAACCAGGTCGAGAGACCCTGCAACCACTAGTCCATATGTTCCATTCCTGTTTTTCTAAATACAGGATTTTGGACATGCACCTCAGAATGCCTCTCCTCTCCCAGCAGCATGTACTTCTGAGATCTGCAGCCACTCATAATCTTTCTGCACTTCTTTTATGCACTATTTTAATTTCACTGCTTTTGCTCTTATTCAACCTTCTAATATACTCTACCACTTATTTATTTTCACCCATTAAAGTAAAATATAAGCCTCATGGGAGGAGAGCTTTTTTTTTTTTCTGTTTTACTCTGCCATATCCTGGGTTTCTATCACAGTTCCTGGCATATAGTAAATATTCAAGAAAATGTTTGTTGCTTGAATAGAAGTATTATGTGTCCCACTTAGTCAGTAGCTGGTTAATCACCTCTATAGTCAGCAATGCAAATCAACTGTTATATTATTACCATAATTTTGATGCAATACAGTAAGCTTTTTGTGGATACGAACTAAATATTTCCAGTATATCAGTTGGGACTCTTTAATTTTTGAGTAAAAGACTGATTTAGCTAAATATGGACCATGTCACTAACCTGTCTGAAAAGGTTTCAGCATTGATTAGGTTAGAATTCAAATTATTTGAACCAGAAATCAATCTCTGGCTCTGCTTCCTCTGTGTTGATGTCGAGTTGAATGAACAGCAGCTCTAGGACCTATACTCTCTTAGGTTTTAGGTCTTGAGGGAAGGATAAGGTCGACTTCTCCAGTAGCTTCAGCCTCACCCAATCAATAACTTTCTAGAACTGGGACTTATTAGCCTCTGATTACTCCATCCATCAATCAGTCACTGTTGCCATGTCCAGGATTCCTCTGTCTATCTGAGGGGTAAGCTCATGCTCAACTCTTGAAGTCAGGAAGGAGTTGCCAGGACCACATCATCTGAGAGTAGGGAAGGAAGTGATTAAACAATAAGACAAAAAAAAAAAAAAAAAGAAAAGAAAAGAAAAGAAAAGAAAAGTTTCTAAATACTATATAAAGTACCTAGGTGTTCCATAAATACTGGTTGTGCATACCATGGTCATTTTCCCTCACGATCATATTTATTTTATTTCTATGCTTAGTAGTTACAGTTTCTAAATGCCTACTTCACTTTCTTTCAAATGCTGGAGGCATATATTTAAAAATGTTTTAAATTTAATTTGTTTTTTACTTAAGACCTTCAGATAATTGTCCTTCCTCTTTTCCTTTTATAGGAGAAAGTCAGCTACAGTCAAGGGATACTGTTATGGCAAGTTCATAAAGTTCTCTGGGTCAGTGGGATAAATGAAGATCCATCCAGTACAAGTGGGGATCTTGTATGTTCTTGTCCTGCTTTGGGAAAATTTCCTACCCATCTTCTAAGCATAGTCAAAATAAAGTTTAGATTGTCCAGATTGCTGCCCAAGACATCAATCTACAAAAGTACTAAAATATTGCCAAAGTCCTTAAACTATAGTAGAAATCTAAAATGATTTTACAATTGTATTTTATGAAGTATTGTGTGTTGTTGAAAGGGCCATTTTAAAAGGTAGCCCAGGCTTGGAAAGGAAACCTCAACCCATGGGAAGGCTTGAGTATAATTATCTGCTATTGCAAATGGTATATAATAAACCAACCAAACCTTAGTGGCTAACAGCACTAAGCATTTATTCCTACATTTAGGGGTCTTCTGGTAGAAGTTTATTCCGTATAAGAGGGGCTTCAGCTGGACCTGGCTCTAAGCTGAGGATTCAGGTCTGTACAACATATGTGCCTTCTGGAACCCAGGCTGAAAGGGCATTGACTACCAGGGCCACGATCACTGCTTCACAGAGAGTAAGTGGAAACAGGTAATGCTCTTTTGGGTCTTGGCCTGGAAATTTCACATTGTCACTTTCTTCCACGTCTCACTGACTGGAGCAAGTAACACAAGCAACCCAGTGTCTGCAGTGTGAGGAAATATCCTGTATCTCTAATGGCAAAAACTGGAGAGTCTCAGGGCTAAAGGTGTGGGTGAATAATTCTAACATAGGAGTGTGTGAAGAATTGGAAACAAAGATTCAGATCATCTACTCTAAAAACAGATATATGCTAAACCTCGTCTAAATTGAGGTTGGGAGCTACAGGGTGATTAGTTTTGCTGAGTGACGTTTATAGATTTGGTCTTGTATTAGTAAGGATTCTCCAGAGAAAGAGAACCAGTGCGATATGTATAACCTGTGTATATGAGTAGGTAGAGAGAGAGATGAGATAGGTATAGATGTAATTTATGGTTATGGAGGCTGGCAAGTTCTCAGATCTGCGACGTAAGTAGGAGAGCTGGAGACCCAGGAGAGCTTATGGTGTTGTTCCATTCTGAAGGCTGGCAGGCTTCAAACCCAGGAGGAACCAATGTTTTCATTCAAATCTGAAGGCAGGAAAAAAACCCCAGTATCTTAGTTCGAAGGGCATCAGGCAGAAAAAATTCCCTCTTACTCAGAGAGGGTCAGCGTTTTTGTTCTGTTCAGGCCTTCTGGTGACTGGATGAAGAACACTCACATCAGGGAGAGCAGTCTGCTTTACTCAGTCTGCAATTTAAATTTTAATCTCCTTCACAAACAGCCTCAGAGAAACATCCAGAATAATGATTGACCAAATATCTGTGGCACAGTCAGATTGTTATATAAAATTAGCCATTACAAGACCAGTTTTTTGGGTTTGTTTTGGTGCGGAATTTTTTATGACAAGTGAAGAGAAGCTGAGTGAGGATGTCTTTTTGTCTTTTTCTTACTGTGTCCTCAACCTCTTTTCCAAATAGCGAGCCAGCCAAACTTTGAAGAATATAGGTTTAAAGAGATGCCAAATTATTAGTCTTGAGTACCCACAGATCTTGGTCTGGCCCTGTTCCTAACATTTGTGCATGTGGCCCTCAGTAACTCGAGAGAATGAAAGTGCCTTTTCCTTCACGAGAGAACCACACAGTGTGGGAATCTGAAGTCTTCCTTCACATGACCTCATTGTGGAACTCAGCATTAAAACGGTGGGTAGGAATCTCTGAGGCTGCTTAATAGTATGGTGGTGCATGAAGTTTCTCCTTTTGGGTGAACTACCATAGAAGTTGTGGTAACATTTTTGCTGATTTTTTTTATGGTGAACCGACATGTGAGTCAATAAGTGTATTTTTTTTTAATTCACTTATTCATTTACATAATAATAGAAGTGTCCAAAGGGCAGGTTGAAGTGGCCACATCCTGTCTTCAAAAAAACAAAGTATCTGAGGAAGACTGTTGCCAGTTAAAATGTCATCTTTGAATTACATTAAAAGTGGAATTGTTTGGAACCTGAATGTGTGAAATGTCAAAGGAGAATACTCAAAAGAGGTTTCAGTACTGGCCCAAAGAAAAATGATCTAAATTTAATGAATGCTTAAGATTACATAGTCATTTTTTATGATTGTCTTTAAGAAGAGAAATTTTAAAAATCCCTTTGTTTAAAGAACTTATTGTTCAGTGTGGTTAAAGGACAAAGGGTGAATGTATGAAGATGAGCCTGAAAAGCCAGTGGCTAAATCACTGAGGGCCTTGCCTGTGAAGCCAGGAAATGTGAACCTTCCCTTAAGGGGTGCTCAGGACCCATCAAGATCGTTATGCAGCAGAGTGACAGAATTGGTGTTTCCGGATAAGTTGCTCTGGTGGTAGTAAGGACAGATGAAGTCCTGATTAGAATTTTTAAAAGATCTAAACATGAATTAGAGATTCGGAGAGCACCCTTTTTGCAATTCAAAGTAATACAAGAAGCATACACAAATGGTGAAATTAAAAGAATGCTTAAAACTTAAATATCACAATTATAACTTCTTTCCAGAGATTCTAATTTTTTTAATCTGGATAAATTTATTGAACCTAAGCTCTGTTCATGTTTTATATTGTTTTTATTTTACTGAAACCCTAAGAATGTGATTTTATTGCCACTAGGTAATCTAGTATGCCATGAAGATTTAAACTCAAGCGATAGCTGTGGGGATGCATGGACAGCAGAAAATTTTAAAAGGTAGAGTTGAAAGAAGTTGGTGATTAACTGACAAAGGAAAGAGTCAGGGGTTTGGATGTTTCTAGGTTAGAACCATTGGTAGATTAATATGAAAGCACACAGGAAAAGCAAACATTTGGAGGCATATGGTAAACCTAAAATGTAGGTTAGTTCTTACTGCATCATATAGAAGCGTTTTGGAAATGTGTCCTGGTGGTAGAGATATTTTTCTCTGAATTTATATGAAGTAACTTTATGTTTTTCAAAGTGGCAATTCAACTCTTAGAACCTAAAACAAACTTCAGACTCAGAATCAAAATTTTACTTTTATTTTACCTAGAAGGCTTTTTGATGGCAGATGTTATCTAACTGGAGAAAGGTTAGCTTTAATTACCAAATTGCAAGCATTACAATTTTGGTCAATTGTGTAATATTGATTATGCCTATGATTCACTTGAATTTCCCCAGCCAATGCCAATGATGAATGTGGAACCAAATAGTTCCAGAGTCCTAAAGAGCTCACTGCTGCTACAGAATTCTGAAACCCCCTTCATTCATTCAACAAATGTTTCTTTGACATAAGTAAACATACACAATCTGTATGTCGTCTTGTTCTATGTTGTAGTGTATGAAAGAGCATAACCCAATCTTTATGTCCTACTAGTACATCTTTAACCTAATCCTATTTTGGAAAATGCTGGAATCGAATGAAAGCAATAATGAACTGGGTTTTTTTTTTTCTTTTTTGCTTTATTGCCGATAAGAGTACAGTTTGAAATGTTGTTAATAAATATTAATGAACTTAAAAGAAGATAATTCAGACTGACTTGGGATATGAATTCTGACACAGAAAGTTTTAGAGTTTTAAAAAGATCTAAACACTGAAGAGACTCTGGGGCCCCATTTATGCAATTCAAAAAATTTCCCTCCACTTTATCCTTCTTCTTTTACTCCTCCTCCTCTTCATCTTCTCTTTTACTTCTTGGGTAAATACAAAAATAAAAACAGCAAGTGGAAGTTACTTCTTCTCAGGGTCCTTAGAGTAGGTGATCTGGCCGCCTCTTGACATAGTCTTTCTTTTTGCTCTGGGAAAACATCAGTATGAAGATAGTGACCCTGTGCACTTGTTTTAGATGAGGGTAAACAGAAAACGATATTACTTGCCTGAATGAAGTAGACTATCCCAGGGAGGAAAATAATAGCTGTCTTCTAGTTTCTGTTTTTCTAAAAAGACCAGTAAGGACTTAAAAGGAGAAAAAACTGGAGAGGAGGGTGAAAGATGATTACCTTAAGGATTAGAGCTGTTACCCTGGTGAAGTCTGCAAATACTGTTCCTAGGTGATGGGTTGAATGTCTCTTGAGTAAAATGAATTTCAACTGAGAGATTAGCAGTAAATCTTTACAGGAAAATATCTCTCAGTTAGTTATTCATTATGAGAGTATGATTTCAATAAAAATGGATATTGTTTCACTCATTAACCATGCTCTTATATAAATATTATTTTAAAAGATCAAAAGGAATATACCATTTGTTGAAAAAGTTCAAATTTCTAAAGTTTTATCATCAGTTCAGCTATTTTAGCTAAAGTAAAATAAAAAATGATAACTTTTAATGAAACACAGTGTTTTTCTGGCCTTCTTAGTGACTTTACAAATTGAAATATTTTAAGGGTTTTATCAAAAATGTGGTGTGTATAGATTTTATAGATGCCTCATACATTGCTGTATACTTTTGTTGGCATTTTTTATTTTTAAAAAGTAATCAAAAACAGATTGTGAGCTCCAGGAACAGCATATATGCTTCAGGTTAACACGGTAATGGCTCTGACCTTTAACCCTGATGCAACTGTTCTATCCTAACAGCTCTTTGTGAAAGGACACCAAATACTGAAGAAATTGGAAAGGTTAACAAAGTTAGCGGACAAAATAAACTTGATACTGAGAGTGAACTTTCACATGTAGCAAAAAAATAAACACTATTCTCTTACACTGATCATCAAAGGATGTTTAAGATGCCTATATGCTTCTTAGTGCTAAGTTCATACTCTCTTTTGAGAATTGTTTATACAGAGGGTTACCAAATTCATAGTGAGTCAATTATAGTAAATTCATAAGAACTAATATGTACAGGATTATTTTAAAATAATGGAAATCCCAGCACTATTGTGGTGACAACGATACTTAAGAACTTGCTATGTTTTCAAGTCATTTTCATGACATCCAAATTTAAGAGGCATTCTTAATGCCCTTATGTAGACCCTGGTGAGTTATTCCCCTACATAATTTACAGAATTGGGATCCAAAATATAACCTGAATTCTTGCCTGCTGCAAGGTAACATAAAGCCTGACTTCGGTTACTGACACATTTTGGAAGGTCAGAGCTCAGGCTGACTACAATGGAAATTACATATCAGATTACTTTTCTCTCATAGAAATGGTATACAGTAAAGTTACTGTAAAAGTTCTCTGATCACCTAGAACATAGTGTGGAAAGGCCATTAAAAATACACTGAAATGGTAGGTGTGGTTTTGCTAGTTACCGCTTATCATCTAAACAGTTTCTTTGGCATTTCCTGAACACCACACATCACTGAATAGATGTAAAGATGGTTTCTCCTTCCTGCACACAAGAAATAAATAAAAGAAATATGCCAGACTAAATATCACCAGAGCACTCAATGTTATTTTTTGTAATGAGAAGTACAGGTTAGGAACTCTTCCCCCACATCAAGAAAATAATGTTTACTTGAAAAGAAAACAAAGCACAGACAAGAATGATCAGATCTGGTTTTGCATTTAAAAATACAATCCTTGATGGCTTAAGAAAATGAGACTTCAGGTGGTCTTATGTTTTAACTCAACAAAGTTCCACTTGTTATATAACTCATCTTACTAATTTATTGTTGGGCTTTGAAAAAGCCTCCCCATTTTGCCAGCCTTCCAGAGTATTGGTTGATGTGGCTAGCAGTCTTTCAGAAAACACCAGGATTAACAGGGTATTTGCACACCTGCAAAGCTCATTTAATGACTAAAATTGCAAATGCTGCACAAGTAAAGCAAAAATATGTATATTTTAAGTTATTTAGTGACCACAGCTATATAACACTATTCAGACAACCAAGAATGTACATCTATATATTATGTATTCCAAAACGTAGTTTTGATTGATTAGTTTTCCATGTCAAATACTTCTATTTGCTGGAAGAGATGACAAAAATGCTTAACAGAAATGGACAATTTTATGAGAAAATGGCTGAGCAGCAAAAGCATTAAGAAAAAATTGGGTGATCTAAGGGATCTTAAAGTCAAGGATAAATGAATGAAGAAAATACTTGTAAATAAAGATGGACAGCATGGCTGATTATTTTTCAAGGACTTGCATTCTGATGAATTACCCTTAATATCTGGACTAAGCAAATGACTTCCCCGGGAGGTATTCTCCCAGGGATGACTCACACCTTTCGTTTGTGTAATTAAAAAAAAACAAACAAACATGATTTGATAAAGAGATCTTCATTTTGATGATTGCTATGTGTCTTGAAAATTCTCTTTTCTTATAAACTGGTTTTAACTGAGAGCTGAGTTTTCAGCCTAAGTGTGGCTTGTTAAGGAGATAATTTCTCATGGGCTAACTGAGACAGAGAGGGATTAGGTTTTGAGAACCAAAATGATAACTAGAGTAATCCATACCATATAGAAATTCAGCCTACTCCCCACTTTGGAAGCCTGCCGCAGATATAACTTTTAGAGATTAGGAATTAGGATTAGGGAACTTGGATATAGTCTCAGAATCTTTCTTGATTCTTTTAAATTCGCACAAATGGTGAAATCTATTTGCCATCCTGCATAGAATCATAGTCTAAGCTTTAATGTCTACTCCTCCACTTCTCTGTGGGGACGACAACATCATTCTGTGCTTCATTGTCTTGAGAACTAGTCCTAAAGAGGATATATAAAGACAAAGTCCAACTTCTTCTAAAGCCATAGGACCACCCATGATAAACCCATTATAATGAAAAGAGGCTTTATCAAATTTTCTCTAGCAGAGTATATATAATCTGTTTTTTTCCTAAATCACTATTGCTTATGCTGTGTTCACTGTAACAAAATGAGTTAGTCAGGCTTTGAGTAAATACAAATTCTTTAAGATGTTTGGTTTTATTTTTGAAAATGATTATAGTTTATACTACTGGTGCATTTTACTGTGTGTGCATGAAAAGAAAAAACAAGATTTGCACATAAATATATGAGTTTGATGCTATTGATTTAAGGAGGAAAATAATCCTTGTAGGCCTTAAAAGCACGGTGTTCTGAAAGTTAGCATCTAATGTATTAATATCCTGCTTATAGTTTTCAAACTGTAAACAATTTGCCATCTAAATTTTCAGCATTCTTTGAGAATCAATTTTCAACTCAGAAAATCCTGTGGGCTTTTGACAACTGTGAATGTAAGTAAACAGGTTTTAAGTTATAGATAAGAGGCTGTAAATAAATGGAGATTCTCCTTGTGAGTGGGTTTGCAAGAACATCTGCAAATTGTAGACTACATTCAACTTCAGTCTGTGTTTTCCCCAGAGTGACTCACTCAGTCATCACCCTATTTGTGTTATTACTGACTCCCAACTATGTGAAACACTCAAACAGTTGGGATTCCTTTTGGAATGCATACAAACAATCCAAATCTTCTAATTCACATTATGTGGTTGGGCCCGAGACTGTTGTGAAGACAGGGAGGAAAAACCTGAAGGCTGCCTGTGGCCACGGGGTGTGGTGATTTGGGGCTGGTGGCACAGATCTAGGGAATAAGTTAATACAGGAAGATACTCAAGTTACATCCAGTGTAACATACCAAAACAAAATCTCTCTCTCTTAGTAGCAGTTGTTGGCTAACCTTTCTGCCAGTGTAACTCGAAGTAGATTTCCTTAGTTGATTGATTTTCCAGAAAATCTATTTCTCTACGATTTTTTATCCTTACAATTTAACACACCCAAAGTCTAAATAAGAACTCATTCTGACTACAGATATTTATTTTATTTAGTTCTGTAGGAGCTACAATATCTGATGATCAATTTTACCAAAACTCTTGAACTCTTTAAACCCAGTTGGCACAAAATTGTTATGGATGGAAACCTTTCATCACTTCTTTTATTATTGCCTTTATTTTCCAATTTTTTTGACTTCTAAAATTCGAAATGTAGTTCTTTTTAACCTGGTGCAGCTATTTTTTTTTTTTTGAAGTGTAGTTAGTTACAATGTGTCAGTTTCTGGCATAAAGCACAATGTCCCAGTCATGCATATATGTACATATATTCATTTTCATATTCTTTTTTATTAAAGATTATTATAAGATATTGAATTTCCTGTGCTATACATAAGAAATTTGCTTTGTATCTATTTTATATATAGTTGTTATCATTTGCAAATCTCAAACTCCCAGATTTATCCCTTCCCAACCCCTTTTCCCCAGTAACCATAAGATTGTTTACTATGTCTGTAAGTCTGTTTCTGTTTTGTGTATGAGTTCGTTAGTGTCCTCGTTTTTTCTTTTTCTTTTTTTTTAGATTCCACATATGAGTGATATTGCATGGTATTTTTCTTTCTCTTTCTGGCTTGCTTCACTTAGAATGACATTCTTCAGGGACATCCATGTTACTGCAAATGGCATTATTTTATTATTTTTTATTGCTGAATAATATTCCAATTGTGTAAATATACCACAACTTCTTTAACCAGTCATCTGTTGATGGACATTTAGGTTGTTTCCATGTCTCAGCTATTATAACTATTGCTGCTATGAACATTGGAGTGCATGTATCTTTTTTAATTAGAATTCCCTCTGGATATATGCCCAGGAGTGGGATTGCTGGATCATATGGTAAGTCTATTTTTAGTCTTTTTAGGACTCTCCACACTGTTTTTCATAATGGCTGCACCAAACTACATTCCCACCAGCAATGTGGAAGGGTTCCCTTTTCTCTACACCCTTTCCAGCATTTATCATTTATGGAGTTTTGAATGGTGGCCATTCTGACTGGTGTGAGGTGATACCTCATTGTAGCTTTGATTTGCATTTCTCTGATAATTAGTGATATTGAGCATTTTTTCATGTGCCTATTGGTCATTCGTATGTCTTCACTGGAGAATTGCTTGTTTAGGTCTTCTGCACATTTTTTGAATTGGGTTGTTTGTTTTTTTGTTGTTTAAGTTGTATGAGCTGTTATATATATTTTGGAAATTAAACCTTTGTCAGTCACATCATTTGCAAATATTTTCTCCCATTCTGTAGGTTGTTGTTTTGTTTTCTTTATAGTTTTCTTTGCTGTGCAAAAGCTTATAAATTTAATTAGGTCCTATTGGTTCATTTTGCTTTTATTTCTATTGCCTGGGTAGACTGTCCTAGGAGAACACTGCTAAGATTTATGTCAGATAATGTTTTGTCTTTGTTTTATTCTAGGAGGTTTATAGTTTTTTGTCTTATATTTAAGTTTTTAAGCCATTGTGAGTTTATTTTTGTGTATGGGGTGAGGGAATGTTCTAATAACTTCATTGATTTACATATAGCTGTCCAGTTTTCCCCACACCACCTGCTGAAGAGACTGTCTTTTCTCCATTGTATAATCTTGCCTCCTTTGTTGAAGATTAAATTTTAGAATTATTTGTTCTAGTTCTGTGAAAAATGTCATGGATAATTTGATAGGAATTGCATTAAATCTGTAGATTTCCTTGGGGCGTATGGCCATTTTAACAATATTGATTCTTCCAATCCAAGAGCATGGGATAGCTTTCCATTTCTTTAAGTCATCTTTAATTTCTTTAATCAGTGTTTTGTAGTTTTCTATATATAAGTCTTTCACCTCCTTGATCAGATTTATTCCAAGGTATTTTATTGTTTTGGATGTGATTTTAAAAGGAATAGTTTCTTTACTCTCTTTTTCTGATACTTCATTGTTAGTATAAAGAAATGTAACTGATTTCTGTATGTTAATCTTGTATCCTGCTACCTTGCCGAATTCTTTTATCAGCTCTAGTAGTTTTTGTGTGGGCTTTTAGGGTTTATTGAGGTATAGTTTACATACAGTAAAACTCAGCATTTAAAGTGTACAAATCAGTGGATTTTAGTATATTCACAGAGTTGTGCAAACATTACCACTCTCTATTTCCAGAACATGTTCATCAGCCAATAAAGACACCCTATACCCATTAGCAGTCATTCCCCATTCTCCACTTCTCCCAGTCCCTGGAAACCATTAATCTACTTTCTGTCTCTATTATGAACATTTCATATAAATAGAACCTAAAATAGGTGGCTTTTTATGCCTGGCTTCTTTCACTAGACATAATGTTTTCAATCTTCATCTGTGGCTGAATAATATTCCATTGTTTGGGTAGTTCACATTTTATTTATCCATTCATCATTTTACAGACATTTGATGGGTAAATGGTTTACCTTCTCTTGGTCTCTCCCTCTCTGTCTCTCTCTCTCTCTCTCTGTCTCTCTCTCTCACCTCATATTGTTCTGGGTTTTGTTATCTTTATGATATTTGTTATAGGTTGTTTGATTTCACACATGGAAAATCCTAGTATTGCCTTCTAAACTAGTGCTTCTCAAACTTTAATGTATATATTAAACATAGAAGGCCTTTTAAAAAATTCAGACTCTTGAGTCAATAGGTCAAAAGTGAGCTCATGATTCTGCATTTCTAAGAAGTTCCCAGGTGATCATGATGCTGCTGAAATGTAGGCTACTTCTTGAGTACTAAGGACTCCAACCATATGTTCCATTAAAAGGGACTATTCTAAGTAAGGTTAGTTTGTGCCAGGCACACTTGAAGATACTTTCATGAATGTTTATCTAAATATTTTATTAATAGCTATTGAATACATGTCAACTGCTTTCACATAGAATTTAAGCAAGGTATGTTATAATAGTTTAAATGATGGGTATGTTGTAATAGTTTAAACGAGGGGTTGGCAACCTATGGCCTGTGATTTTTTGCCTGCCATCTGTTTTGATAAATAAAGCTTTATTAGAACCTAGCCATAGCTATTTATTTGCATGTGGTCTATGGCAGCTTCAGACTACAACAGCAGATTTGAGTAACTGTTACAGAAACCTTATGGCTTGCTAATTGTGACAAAGACCACATGACCTGCAAAGCCTAAAATATGTATTATCTAGCCCTTTACAGAAAAAAATTCAAACTCCTGGTTTAAAGACATATTACATTATAAAATGATTTAAATCAGTTTACTTAGGCAAATCTATGTATATAGCCTAAAGAACTTAGGGTATACATTAACTCACCAAGAACATTTCATCAAGATGAAATTAACGTTCATTAAGAACATTTCATATATGTAGCAACCAAAAAATAAAAGTGCAGTCAATTATTTCAATCTCTTAAACATTTAAAGTTGGATTTAACTTAACTCTCAATTCTATGAATGCACCCATAGAGCTGAGTATGGCTAGAAAAAAACACAAAGGCTAGCCATGCAATAATTTTATGATCGCTAAACCCATACTTGGTCCTCAGTGAATCACAGCAATTATTTCCCTAACCTGTTTGCATTTCTACACTCTTAGATGACAACTCATGCCTTTTCCTCTCTGCTCAAACTTCCAACACCTTCTGTCCCATTCTCAGTCTTAACTGAGAACTACTTTCTTTCTACTAAGAAAATGGAATCTATCAGAAGAGAACATCCATTTCTTCTATCACTACATCCTCTCCTACCTGTGTCTCAGCCTCAGGACTCTGGTTTTGTTCTTGTTGCACCAGATGAATTGTGTGTGTTCTTGACAAAGGCCACACTCTTCACTCATGCCCCATATTCCTACCTCTTACCACCTGCTTCAGAACATTAAGGCAGCACTTTTCTCTCATTTCTGCATCATCCAATTTGGCCACTCCACTAGATTTCCCCTATCAGTACACAAACATGTTCTTACTTCTTTCATCTTAAAGTTTCAATGGAACTTTATTGACTCCACTTACCCACCCACCATGAACACCCATTTCTTGCCTTCCCTTGACAGCAAATGTCCTTGAAAGAGCCATCTATACTTTTTTCTCCAGATCTCTCCTTCCATACTCTGTTGAGCCTACCCTAACTGTGCCTTCATCCCCGCTCTTCCCCTGAAGTTGCTCTTATTAAGGCCACCAAAGACCTCCCCAATACAAATTCCTATGGCCATTCTCAATACTAAGCTTGTCATTGGCCATTCACATAGATGTGCACTCCCTTCTTTTGTAACATATTCATCCCTTGGTGTCTAAGATCCACACTTTTCTTATCTGTCTTCTATTATTCTAGCCATTCATTTCCCACTCCCTTTTGCTATTTCCTTCTCATCTACTTGGCTTCTAAACGTGGGTTCTCTTCCTTTCTTTATCTACACTCAATCCCTGAGTTAATCATGGTTTATAATACCACGTATATGATGAAGGCTTTAAGATTAATTTCTCCAGCCCAAACCTCTCCTGTAAACTCTGGAGTCTTAAATCCATCTGTTCACATACCATCTCCATTTCAATATATAGTCAGTTACTCAAACTTATTGTGCCTACAATTAAATTGCTGACTTTCTCCCTCACCCCAAATCTTATCCTTCTGTCTTACTCATCTCAATTAATGGTAATTTCATTTTTACAATTCCTGAAACCCAAAAAGCTTGAAATCATTCTCTATTATTCTTTATTTCACACCCCATATCCAATCTATGAAAACATCTTATCAACACTTGCTTTAAAATACATCTGGAGTCCAACCATATTTTTTTATTTCTGCAACCAACCATCCTTGTCCAACTCACCATCATCTCTCACCTGGATTATTGTAACACTCCCATAATGGGTATCCCTGCTTTCTGTTCTTGCTACCCTGTATGAATTTTACTACTGCAACCAGTGATTCTGTTAGAATACCACGGCACTCTATACATCCTTCAATAACGTACTATTTCACTCAAAGTAAAAGCCAGTGTGTTTCTAATGCACCATAAGGAGCTACATACCATCTCTATGACTTTATTCCCTACTCCTCTCCTCACTCAGTAGCCTTGGCCACCGTGCTTTTTCATGAACCTACCAGTCATACTCATGGCTTTGTACTTTCAGTCCAGTTTTCCTTGAGTCCTCCCCAGGTATTCACATGGCTCCTTCTTTCATCTCCCTCAGGTGTTAATTCTTTCTCTTTTAGGGCTTCCTCCCTTATTTTTCTTTTATTATTTAATGTTCTCCATAATATTTATGACCACCGAACAATTTTTATCTAGTGATTTTGGTTATTGTCCTGTCCTTCCATTAAAATGTAAGCTCAATGAGATCAAGGATTTCTGTATTTTGTTGTTATATCTCTATTTGGGCCTTGCACATAGAAAATATCAATACTGTGTGTTGAATTTATGATTTTCAAGCTAAGGGAACATTGGTTTTGTTCATGCATGGATACAGTTAAAGACTCAAATCCCTTGACTTCTGGATGGGAGGAGTTTCTCTGGCTAAAGCAACTTTGACTCAATGTTATCTCTCCTCAAAGGGTGATCTGGGCGATGTTACTTGTCACTTGTCATTCTTCTTCTTCTTTATTTTCTCCTTTTCTCTGCTAGATAAAAAAGACATAGTGCCGGCTTTGCCATCATTCAAAAACACTTCAAGGGCTGTTACAGTGCTTTCCTCACCAAATGTCTTCTTATGTCTTCAAGTAACAGTCACCAGTGCAGCTCTGTGTCTGCCTTTGAGTTGCTTTAGCCAGAGAAACTCCTGTCATTATCTCAAAACACTCCACGTGTTCTGATTAAAACAAACCAAAAAAGACTCTTTTATCCCATAAAGAAGTCCTCTTTAGAAAGAAGTTAGCTATTACAAGGGGAACATTGTAGATTTGAAAAATCATTTTCCATTTTCAGAAAACAAAGATAGCTTTTAAAATATCTTTGAAAGTTAAAAAGACCTGTTTTAAATCCTCTCCCAAAGGGGCCTATAGCCACTCCATTTTGCCTTATATGCTGACTCTTTAATCTCTGCCTATTGACAGATGAAGTCCCATTCAAATTCCATGGAGTGGTTGTAAATTTGTTGCTAACTCTGTCCTTATAAAATCTAGGCATTTAACATCTTGTTAGTAGGATTAGTATATAAATGTATTTTATGTTCACATGTCTTTTATTTGGGTTTGTCTCTGTACTTACAAACTGCTGGTAAACTTTGTCAAGAAAAACAGTCAATCTAAAAATTAAGACTGAGTAGTAAGTCAGACTTCCTGTTAAATTGCTCTTTTGCTTTGAGGAGCTTTGCCAGCACAAAGAACCAGTCTACAGTAGCCCGAGATAGTGGTTTTTGGCTAAGCATCAAATGATTAACATTATTCATATGTATTCCAAAGTACAAAATCTGGCTATGCTTCATGCTGAATATAGAATTGTGCTATTTAATATTTTTAAATATTGAATAGCACAAGGGATTTGATTTTTTTTAAGCTGATATGCCATGGATTCCTTGTTTTTACATAGAATTGTATTTTATTGAATCCCAGAACCCACCTTTTGTACACACATGTGATTATGACACTTCACTGTCCATTTCCAAATTCTCTATGCCATCATGCTTTTCTTCCATATTGCAGCAGGGGAAGAAATAGACCCTTCCTCCAAATGTGAGACTTCTAATAGTACCCCTGGTCCCATTATTTTTTTTTTCTGTCCTGGCTTTATTCCATCAAGTGTTCCTCTATGCCATCTGTCTTTCTAGAGAATCTCTCTTTTCAACCTAATGTCTAACTGTGCCTTTTGAATTAAAACAACAACAACAACAACAACATTTTCTGTTCCCTACAAGTTTTTTTTTATGACACAGACATACCTTTCTTAATGTTTTTACAATTAAAGTGTATTTGAGTCCATGAGTTTAATTTGCTGAACTTTAACCAGAGTCTTAAGGGTTACTTTTAAAGCCCATTTACCTGACTTTGAGGTTAGAGAACAGCCTTAGTGGGAAAGTTGCTTTATTGATCAGCTTACTGTGTGGATCAGTCATGATAGTAGTAATAGATTTTAATTGTGCTTTGTATTTTAGAAGCATTGGTTTATTCATCATTGGAGACTACTACATAGCTCTGCAGCAAGCAGATGTTAGTTTATAATTGTTGTTGATTCTTAAAAGCAGGTATTTTAGGCATATTAACTGGAATGGGAAAAGACTCTTCCTGTGTTTCACTATACAATTCTTTTAAAATATCTATTTTTATATATTTACTGTTTCTTGTTTTTCCATAACTTATTCTTACATTAATATTTGTCTAGGAAACTAAGAAAAAAATTTCATAAGCAATCTTACAGAAATTTCCCAATAATTCCTTAATTACCAAATTCAATTTTAGCCACATTCTTCTTATATTCTTTAAAAATTTTAATATTGTTGAAACCAAGCTTCCCTTGCAAATCTCTTCTCTTGACTTCTGAACAGCACTCTCCTGTTACTTTCTCTGGGTCTGGCTGGTTCAACAGAAAATGATCTTGGACTGTTCACCTTTGAATCAAGATTTTATCCTTGACTCCTTATAACTCTTTGGCAATGTCCTCAACCAATGCGCAGCCACTGTGAATCTGCACCTCTGACTGTTCTTTCTTCTAGGTTCTAGTTGATCACGGCAGCTAGCTTTAAAAAATAATCATTTTGCATGCTGCCATTTGAAGTTCTTACCTGTCCTAACAATCAGCTTCTTTTTAATCCTCAAATCATTCAAGTTTGAAATTTTAATCATCTAAATTTTCCCTGCATTGTTGTTGTTGTTGTTGTTGTTAATTCTACCACTGTCTCCCGGATCTGTTCCTTCATTCACACATCAACTGTCCTGCCTATTTCTCACTTACTTACTTCCTGCAACAGCCTCTTACTTTTCCTTTTGTATCTCTAACTTCAGCTTCTAATTTGTCATGTATTCATCCAGTCTTAAATAATGTTTCTGGTTTCAGATCATATATCTAAACTCATGGACTCAGTCTCCTGAAATTCAGCTTTGAAGCCCTGGCTTCTTGAGAGAATATGATTTTTAGTCTCTTTAACCCTGTGTGTCTCAACTCTTATCTATTCCTTGATATCATTCTCCCCATGAAGACTGCCATGATCATTACAGCTGAAAGTGATTTCTCTTCCTTCCAGACTCCTGCATGATATAATTATGTTCTGGTATGACCTGCTTTCTTTGTTGTATTATTGCTATTCGTTGTGGGATTAAAAACTCACAGAAGACAGACCTCATGCTTGGTTATCTTTATAAATCCTTTGGTGACTATTCCAGTGCTTTATATATCATAGGAACATGATACTTGTTGAATGAATACAGATACAATATGCATGACATTTATACCACAGTTACTTTATATGGCATTATAAGAGTCCTTTGATTCTGTAAACATGAAAGATGTTGCTTAACATAGCATCATGTAGTATATGAATCAAATGATATGTTCACAGTTTTGTTACAGGCATATATGGTTCTATAGCCTTAAATTTTATGGGGATACCTAATCAAGAAAGGACACCAGTAGAGGATAGAGAGGACCATTATCCTGGGAGTTTTCTGAAAAGGCATGGAGCAGAAGGCTTGGATTTGGCATCACAAATCATTGCTCCCATCTTCCCCTCCAGCAACTACCTAAAAAAAAAATTGTACATGAAACTTTAGAAGTCCTGTGTAAAAATCACAGAAATCCATCTCACTCTTTACAAACAAGGTAATACTGGTCATTAGGTTGCTGAGTACCATCATATTATATAGTGTTAAATGATATGGTATTTATATGTTATTTCCAAGAGTTATGTATTACATTTTTTCAGGAGAAAAATTCTACAATTATTTTCTTTTTAATATTTCACGTTAAATCAGAGAATACTTCAACAGAATATGTTGCGAAGGGGCTGTTTTGAATGTAAACTGAAGCAAAATTAATTAGAAGTTGCTGAAATGCTAGAGAAATAATCCTAATTTTAAATGGGCTCCATGTGATGTTTGACTTCATTACTGACAAATTCAGAATGGACTTCATTTATTATGCCGTGAATGTTCATTATTTTTGCAATGTATTGCACACACATTTCCATCCCTTCCAACCTATTTTTTAGTCTCAGCATTTCTATTTTGACGTTAGAAAAATATACAACCAAAATCTATAAGACTTTGATTAAATGTTGATACAGCTGATTTCAACACAGCCAAAGCCAGTGACCATACATGGAATCTAAACAACAGCTAGTAATTACAATGTCAAAGGCATGTATACACTGTGAGTTATGTTTCATTGTCTGGCATGCAAATATAGTCTCCGTTTCCTTTACACTATGTCCAAAGTATAAAGAAAGCCAACGAAAGAGTTCTGTTTCGTTTATACAAAAGAACAAGGTTCAATCATGTTTGATAAGTTGCAAATTACTGGTAATACCACAAGTGTTGTTACAGCTGCTAAGAATGGTCAGGAGGATGTACAAAATGCAGCAAAGGCATGAATCAAAAGAAAAAATCTAAACAAGTTTGAATGATGGTGTATAGTATGGCTAACTTTAACTTCACTTGGGGCCTGGAAATGCCATATTGGGTGCAGTGTGAGGTGCCTCATATGGAATCTGGCCTCGTGCAGATCTGCTGGGCTTTCAACTCTTTTCATACAAATGAATGGCTTCTTCTTGTTTGCAAGCAAACACAGCATTTAAAAATCAAAATTCTTACAGCCTTAAAACTTAAGACCTGAGCAACCAGGGACAAAGAAAAGGAATAAATATGGGTGAAAATATTCAGAGGCAATAAGAAGCAATGGGATTTTTTCTCAACAAAACTGAAATCCCTTTCCAAGAATCAGACCAATTTGGTATATTAAAAGAAAAAAAAAAAACCCTCAAAGTACTACACTTTCCTGTGAACCTGAATATTTGAAATATGAGTTTGGAAGGTCTCTAAATCAGGTTGGAATTTAAATTCAGTAAGCATTTATTAAATCCTACTGTGTACAGCAGTTTCTCATTTCATGTATTTCTTTCACCTTTGCCCCTGCTCTTTGCCAATCTAATAATTTAGGTGAAAGTGTTTTAGGATAAGAAGAAGCCTAAACAGCATTGCAGTAGTGGAAAAAAGAATCATAAATGATGGTTCCCATTCTTTGTTAAATTGTGAGCTTAAATAATTTTCTGAGCTTCTCTGGGTGCTCATTTGTGCGCATGTAAAATAAAGAGGAATGAGTAAAATCAGAAGTTACAAATGAATGACCCTGCAGCCAAATGTGGCTACAGCCCTCCTTGTTTGAATCCACGACTTGAATTAGGTTTAAATACTTAAAAGCCAGAATGTTTTATATAAAACTCCCAATTTCTAGCTTCACTTGAAAAAATTTCTGGCATGGCTGGGCTTGTGTTTCCACATAGCAACAATTGGCTACAGCTAAGTAGCTGAGCTCTCTTATATACAGCATGCAGTCTCCTCTCAAGGGCAGTCTTACGGGGTAATTTATGTTACCTGTCTTACCCTTAAATGACTGTTTTCTTCTCTGAAAGTTGTAAAACCACTTTTTAAAGTTTGCCTTCAGAGTCATCTATTTATGATTAATGTTATGCCATATTCAAAATGTAAATACAGATAAAAGTTTTTAAAATCTAATGAAAGCAATTCTACATTATTGCACCACAACAGTTATGATACTAATATTATGATACTATTACTACTACTGCTCCTTTTAGTAGCTGTAGTATAATATTAATAACAAATATTTTAATGACCACTAAGTTTGTGCCTGGCAGAATTCTGAGCGCTTCCATGGGGATTAGCTGGAAAAATGCATACAACAACCTATCATAATGTAAGCTCCAAAGGGACAGGACCTTACACTCCAAACCAGTGGTTCTCAAACTTTAGCATGCATCAGGGTCATCTGAGGGCTTGTTAAAACATTGGTTGCCGAGTGCCAACCCCAGAGTTTCCCACTGGGTAGATTTGGGATGGGACCCCCAAATTTGCATTTCTAACAAGTTCCAGGTGTTGCTGGTGCTGCCAGGCCAGTGACCACACTTTGAGAACCACTGGTCTAAACACTGATGTATCCTCAGTGCCCAACAGATAGTAGATATTTAATAAATATTTGCTAAAAGAATAGGCAAATAGACAGAAGCTGTATTAGGTAAATGCTTTTACTCTGTTAAGTGGTGAGGAAACTAAGTAATCTGGCTAAGGTCACATATCTACTAAATATTAGAACTAGGATATTAAATTCTTGTACCTCCACCATAGCACTGTGATGAGGATTAAATAAGAATGCATGTAAAATTGCTCAGTTTGAGTTAAGTGTTGAATATATATTAGCTATTCTTATTCTACTGTGGGATATTGTCTCTCTGACCATTTAACATAAAGCTTTTGGCAGAGTGCCCAAGCAATTTCATAAAAGCTTTCTGTATGGATCTGCATTTAAACTGAATCACAGTTTACCAATACCCTTCACTCCCTTGCTAAGACATACTTAGGGTGTGCTGAAGGCTTCCAGCTAGAAGGCCAGTGTACAAGCATACTTCTCCTACCAATTGAATTGGGTGTTTTCCAAGAGACATTATGCTTGTTTCCAACCTATTTATTCCTGTTTTGGTTATTACTGTAATTTTATTAAACATTAGGCAAACCTACAAAATATGAATTTGAGAAGTAATAAGCATTTCTAGGGAAACTGGAATACTTTGGAAAAACTGTACAAGGTGAGCAGCTATAAGAAGATACTATAAGGTATGAGTGAGGAAACTGTATACAAACAATCAGAAAAAAAATCACGAAAATGTTTACAAATTCTGCCTCCACACTGATTTGCATTTTTAGATGATTTATTTAAAGTTAAAAGAAACAGAACTGAGAAGTTACACTTAATCCATCATGGATGTGATGTGTGCAAAGAAGGAAACAGAACACCACCAATAGGAAACCTACACACCAGAGGCTGGCAAACTGTGCTTAGGCCAACACTGGCACACAGTCTGTATTTGTACCAACCACCATGAGCTAAGAATGGTTTTTACATTTGTAAAGGGCTGTAAAAAGAGGGAGAAGGAGAAACAGAAGAGGGAGGAAGAAGAGGAGGAGGAAGAACAGGTGGCGTTGGATGAGGAGAGGGGGTGACCCAGTGCAGCAACAGTGACAGAGGCCACACGTGGCCCTAAAAACTACAAATATTTACTATATAGTCCTTTACAGACAAAGCTGGAGGGTCCAGGTAGCACAGGAAAAAGGACTTTGTCTCATTTTAGTAGTTTGTCTCTAGAATATACATTTATGCATGCTTTACATTAAAATACCCATATGTCTTTTTTAAAAAAATAAAGTTCAGCTTTAACTGATTTTTTTCTATTACTTAACAAATTGTCTTGATCACACTGGAAAAAAGTTTTCCACTTGAAGAGGTGCTCAAAAAATTGCTCTCTCATTGTTCATTCACCTTATTGATGTCAAATCTGTTCACCTCCCTTGAGTGGCAGGATTCTTCCAAGGCTTTCATCCTGATCTAGCATTTTTCCTCATCAGTCTTTCTGAATAGAATCTGGTTTTGTGGATGCAGATATTGCTTACAAGTAATAGCAAATTCACACAACTCTATCTAATGACTTTTTAAAATGTATTCATTGATTTATCCACCATTGATTGGGTGTCACTTTGGTGCCAGGCAATGTGCTGGTCACAGTGTCATCTGACCCTCAGTCTGTCTCTAAGGGCCTCATTTTCCTATCAAGTTGAACTAAGGAAAAATCCTGCATCTGCTTTCTCTCATTCCTGCATTGGTCTTTCCCACAGCTAGTGTCACTGCATGCATTGTTTGGAAGAATTTAATTTACTTGTTTATTACTTTGCTTGATGAAAGTATAACTTCATTCATAGAATCTTGGCTGGGTGAGGTAGTAGGAAAAGGTAAGCGTGTAAACTGTAACCTTCATATGTTGGCCAGTTTCCCCAAAATGTGTAGAGGTACTGGTACTTTTTTGTGTAGTACAGAACCTTAGGAAATAGTATTTTTTAAAAAAGTTTTAATCTCCAAGGTAAAATAAAGGTGTACTATAAAGCCATATGGAAATACTTTATAACAGCTGGGCTGAGACAGTGTACTGCTAATTTGCACGGTTCTTTTATGTAGGGTAAATGTATTTCTTTCGCTAAATGCAGTTCTGAAGGCAAGGGTCTTATTAATTGCTAATGCTGCCCCCAGTATTCTGATATTCACTGCTAATTACATAAGCCAGTATGCTACAGTCTTAGTGAACCATTTTTCTTCTGCTCTGAGATATTTGATCAGAAGGAATTCCACCTCTGGAACAACTTGTATTAGGTTAGCCCCCTGGGAAAGTTCTAATTTGCAAGATCCTTACTGAAAAAAAATCAAATCTGTTTCAAAGAGATTACATTATAAATGTAAACTTCCTAATGAGCTTGAGTGAAATGCTGTAGGCTATAACTGGTGAACTTTGAAAGTTTTACCCTTTCCCCTTCCTATATATATATATATTTTATGTAATCTGTATCCTAAAGCCCTATAAAGAGACCAGCTGT
This sequence comes from Camelus ferus, assembly GCF_009834535.1. Taxonomy (NCBI): domain Eukaryota; kingdom Metazoa; phylum Chordata; class Mammalia; order Artiodactyla; family Camelidae; genus Camelus; species Camelus ferus. The sequence continues at coordinate 49,153,863 of NC_045702.1, read as the reverse complement.
TACTCACAGTGCACTGATGCTTGTAGCCAAATCCTACATTTTCTCTGATATAGGTGATCTTTCCCTTTTTATTCTTTCCACTAAAAAAAAAAGTTTACTACTAATAAAAACAGCTAACACTGTAGTGATCATTCACCAGATGCCAGGCTAAGCACTTTTGCATAAAATACCTCATCTGATCTTCACAAGAAGTTAACTAACTTGCCCAAAGTCTCTCAGCTATTAGTTAGATTAAAAAGAAAAAATGGCACTTCTGCTTGCTAGAAATTGAGATACTAAAAGAAATATTAAAATCATGAGGATATCAGAAGTAGCAATTATTTAATTTTTTAAATCATAAATATCCATTATTTAGATGTCAGAATACCAACTTGTATGATTTTGGAGTCCTTCCTTTCCTTCTCTTTCCAAATATGAAATGTAAAGTTGAAAATATGTCAAAGTAAAGTGATTTATTCTTACTCTATTCTTACTTTTTACTACTTTAATCTATTCTTACTTTTTATTACTTTATTGTTAATCTAAGGATAATTTTTGAGAAATTAGTGATCCTAATAAGTATTGTCAATTGACTGATAAATGCTTTGTACACAGTTACCTATGATTATGACTCCAGCAAATGAAAATATTCATATTTATATCTGGTACTAAGCTCTTCTCAAAAGCCCACTGGTTGGTCCTTCTGGTGACCTGGGTTCAAGGGCCAAACTAATCACCATTATTACACGTATGACCCTGGCAAATCTCTCTATCTCTGTGAACTCCAGTTTCTTTATGTAGGAGTAGAAGGGAATGGTTGCATTTTACTATCTGTCTGAAATAACTTATGACTCCAAAATCCTATGAAAGTTTTAATATAAATTTTCCAAAATACTAGTTGCACACTCAAATAAAACTACAGCTTTTGAAATCTGGTATGTAGCTCTTTGCTTATTTGTCTCCTGCCATCCATGTCCTCCCATTTGATTCTGGTTAGCTTCTCTACCCTTCCTCACTCTGCTTCTCTGAAACAGCAGTGGCTCTGCACCGAGATGTCTCTAAACAGAACTTGTATGCTGTGGGCAGTGTAAAAGAGAGTTAATTTCAAGGAGAAGCAGGCAGTTTCCCACTGGTTGGGAGAAACTGAAAGACAAAGGAAGGAGGAACTTTTAAACAATTATCCTTTGATGGCTCTCCAGCGTTCTCTTCTTCTCTCCTTTCCTCTCTTGCTCCCTGCAGTAATTCAGTAAACCAGGCCCATTGCACTTTCTGCTCCTTTACTGTCCGAATCCAAAAGGTTTAATATCTATGTCTCTTTGCTTCCATCCCACCCTCATGTAGATCTTAAAAGAAAAGAAATTGCTAAGGGCCCGGATATCCCGTATCTGCTGTCCTTTCATGGGCCCTGGTACGGCCACACTTTGAGCTGCTGTCGTTCTTTCTAAGGGGCACTTGTCAGTCCCACTGGGGTTGAGAAATGTGAGTGATGAATCAGCTATGAACTTTATCAGCAGTTTCTGGGTAAATCATAAATATCTAGAAACTGGAGAGGAAATTCTCAAGAAATAATACTGATTGCCATGGATAATAGAACATGAATAACATTAATGTTATTCATTATGTAAACGGAAAGGAGTGGGGATTCAGAAGGAGGGAGACAGTGAAAAAGAGGGAAAAGGAGAAGAATATGAGCACATTGTACATTTGAAACACTTATTGAGTAATAGTTTGCAGCTATAATATCTATATTATATATAACATTATAGCATAGTTATATGTACATATAAAATGTTATAGATACATATATTATTATAAATATTGTGTATGATATTTTATATATATCTTTACGTATCGAAGTTTGGTCTCTAATGAAAGGTTTTTATCTCGGATTAGCATAGGTAGTATTCACTAGCCATGAAATTTGCTTTTTCTAAGTATTACCATTTATTTACTTTCTGAATACAAAGAGGGTTTCCTATAGGGCTTGAAACTGGATAAATCATTATCAGATTGGATATATCAGTGTGGAGTGAAGAGGTACTAATTTAGGGCAGTGAAATATACCCTTTGAAATGTTGGTAATTGGAACCCACAGAGACACCTCCTGCTCACTCTCCCTGGCCTTCTTAAACATACCTGGATAATATGCAGCAGAAAGTGACACGTCAGAGGGCCAGGGTGGCTCTCTCATCTGTGGAGTCAGTAACCGTTTGACTTTGGTTGGTCCTGACCCCTGCTTCCTTCCCCAACCCAGAGTATGTTACCCTCTCACTGTTTGTGGTATTACTTTCTGCTGTACTTCTGAGATGAGAGTGGAGACGTGCTCTCTCTTCCTTCCTTTTCTTCTGAGATCAGTATCATTGTTACTAATCTAATGATGCAGAGAAAACTGAGTTTTCTGAACAGCTCATGTGAGAATTTCTTTGTAGGGCAAGCTCTCTTTGCTGAGAAGACATTTTGAAAAGCCTATGGGAGAGGAGAAGCTAGATTCGGACTGGTATCCAGAGTTGGTGAAAGGAAGAAGGAACCCTTCAAAGAGGGGAGGGAAAATAAACGGTGCCCAGAACTGTGTGGGAGGAATGCTTAGAGCTGTGTGACCTTGTGGTTGGTAGCAGGCAAGAAAGGCTTGGCAAAGGGAAACATCTGTTTTTTTTAAGTGAAGTGCCAATGGGCTGTGGGATGTTACCTACCCACCCCAAGCCACAATCCCATAAAAATTCAAAAATAATATACTAAATGTGCTTGGATTTCTTACGAAAGAGAGTGAAGGGAGTTGTGTTTTGGGTCAAGATTGGCATTGACTAAAACCGTAGGCAAAAAAATGGAAGGGGGTGGTTGACATCCAGGTGTTATTATTCAGAGGCTAAGGTTTTCTGTGGATTTCTGAAGGAAACTTCCTCTGCACTTTTCTCAACTCCAGAGGTTTTCTGCCATCTTACTCACAGCACAGGCGCCAAGTTCAGGTAAGAAATATTCTTGAAAAGAGTCTCTGACAAATAGGAAGAGTATAGGAATGTCAGAGGCACAACGAAGATGTAGACGCTGATACTAACAGTTGTTTGGACAAGCACATGCATTTCCCTAATCTCGGTATAAATCTCAGTTGTATGTCATTATACCACATCCAAACCATGAGTCTACCTACAGTTGTATCACCAGTTGTATTATTTTAGCCAGAAAAGTCAAGAAGGAATGAAATCCTACATTGTTTAAAATTTGCCAGGAATCCTTAGTTGATGAAACAACCATTCTCAAAGGCCTCGTCTTCTGCATTATCCTAGTTTTAACTAAACACAGAAACTATTTTGTTAAAATGGATTGCAGACACACAAAGAAAAACTATTTCCAAACCCTGCAGTCAGGTGAAAAAAAGTAGCTGGCACTTTGTCCAGGGATCTACAGCAGTGTTCCTCAAGCCAGGAGCTCACACAATGCTTCCTGCCTGCCTTGTTGCTGGCAGATATGGCCACTGGTTGGAAATAATCGTTTTTAATAATGCAGATCATCACAAGAGCTCGTGGGAAATCACTCTAAATATTACCCTTGGACTTTAGTATAGAAATATAGCAAAGGGAAATTGTCCCTATGATGCTCAAGGGTTAGAATAATATGGAAAAATCAACTCAGTTCAAATAATTTATTGTCTCTGCCATGCTTTTTGCATAGCACAGCTTAAGCTGTCATTCACCAAGGGGCTATTTATACAGTCTGAAATTCCAAAGGATTCCTGGATTTGTGTTCTCCTACTCTCTTTAAATGATGCATAATAAGGTACTCTACAGAGGTCTTTTGTAATGAATGTGGAGCTGTTTAGTTTGGGCCCCATCAAAGAGATGGAAGAACAGTAACTGGCTGTTTGAAATTTTATATTATAGAAACTATACTCTGCCACCACTTGAATTTGTTAGCGTCTTTAAAATAAACTCTATCCCCAGACAAAACCAAATAAATCTTTGTATTCTTGACATTTCACTGTAGAGGCCAATGAGAGGTGTAAATAGAAGCCTGAAGGAACAGAGGAAGTAGTTTCCCTAGAGGGGCAATCTCCAGGAGAAATGCCCACTGTTGTTGATGGTGTTTTTTTTTCCTAAAGGTGGCCAAGTTTTCCTTGGCTTCTTGGATCTAATCATAGTGCTTGCTTTCCAGCTAGGCGTGGCAGTGTTGAGATTGGAGTTGCAGAATTGTCAAGCCAAATGCTTGCTGGACATCTCAAACTGGGTGTCCTGCAGGAACCTCGTTCAACATGTTCAAACTCTTACCTCCAGTTACCACCCCCAAGTAGCTAATATCTTTCCTTCATTCCTTAGCTGAGTAAATGGCAAATGATTTACCTGAGAATCCAACACATAAACACAGAGTTTAGTGCGGGAAACAATACAAAGACAGAGGGAGATTCTTAGTGCAGTTTGGGGTATGTTCACCAGCTAGTTAAAAATATAACTAACTCTAACAAGATCAGTAGATTGTATCCATGTCAATATCCTGGATGTGAGACTGTACTATAGTTTTACAAGATCTTTTTATTGAGTGAAACTGGGTAAAATGTACACAGGATGTCTCTGTATTATTTTTCTATCTGCATGTGAATCTGCAATTATCTCATAATGAAAGTTAAAAAATATGATTCTTGATTCAGGTATAGAAATGGCAGATCAAGTACGCTTTTAAGCATAAATTCTGTTTTCACCATATGACAGGTATGTGCATAAAATAGTATAGCTAACTTTAAAGATACTTTTCTTCTATTATTCTAGTTCCTTGATTTTTTTCAGAGTCTGGAGCAGTAAATGAGATAAATCAAACAATAGTTCTAGGCTGCTGTTTGATATTTTATACAAAAACATAGGCACCTGGCATGGCTCTTAGACGACCGAGTGCACTTTCACTGCTGAGCCTGCACTGCATAGGTTTCTTTTTTAACATGTAGCTCTCCATTGAGAAACTTTTGTCTTCCTCCCAAAATGCAATATGATTTTTGTAATTATGTGTGACTCACTTTATATCTTGGATTTCTCCGGGGGTACTGGATCAGATTAAGATGATTCTATTTATGGATTCTGGATTCTACATTCTGACTAATGATCTGGCCTGCAACTGCTGGAACAGTTTGTGTCTGCCAGATTATAGTATTATCTCTAAGGCCATCTGAGGACCTCAAAATGGCAGGATATAGTGAGGAACATTATGATTGCTTCTTTCTATGTAGTATTTGGGAATATGATTTGTTAGAAACAGATGAAGAAATCAGAATGAAATTCAACTTTACCAAAAAGAACCTCTCAGCCTAGAAAAGTTGTGTCATATTCCCAATAGTGTATCTTGCCCCTCCATAATTTCTCAACCTGATGTTTACTTAAAAGAAATAAGCAAAACATGCTGCTAGAATTTTAACTACAACCAATAAATTTCCAAGGATTTAGGGGGAAAAAAACACATTATTTGGGTAAGTTCCTGGTCATTAAGTTGAATATCTATCTACCAGTTGTTGGAGGTGGAGTGCAGTCATTTTGGTCATTTAAGCACAAATAAAGATGTGACCCAATAATACATAAAACATATAAGATAAGAAAAACTTTTCTTCCTTCTCTTCTGGTAGACAGTTTAGGATTTTCTTGCATCAAGGGCTTTGATTTTCCCTGTGTTCATTTTACATGGGAGGATATATTTATTCCTTGGAAAGCTTAATCTGTAATCAATTATATTTAACAAGTTAACTCAATTTTAAGTGATATGATATAAATGAAGATTAAAGCTAATTTAAGGCAGCATTTTTTACTACTGTATAAATTAGAATTGGAAAAGTCAGAAGGAACTATGTTTTTGATTAAGGTTTGGTTTAGGCTGAAGAGTTTCAATGAGATAATTTTTATAAAACTCTGAACTGGAGCCAATACCTGCTAAAAGATAACAGGATATATTAAAGCCATATTAGAAGCTTAAAAATGAAGTCCTTGAAAACCTTTAATCAGGAAACAAACTCTGTGTATATATTTTAAAGCCTACCCCCATCTACCATACCCTTCTCCTGCCCCACTCCCATTGCTCTGAGTGATGCCACCATCCACTGTAGCCAGGATGACTGGTTTCATGACTAGCATCCCCTGTGTACAGTTTGCACTCTGCCTTAAAATTCTTGATTCATTTTTCAAACTAAAATCAAAATGATCTTTCAAAAATACCATTCTGATCATGGCCACTTCTCTGCCTGATACCTTTCCATTTTGACAGGGTCTAAATTCTTTACCTTGGTATAAAACGAAGTCTACCCCTGCTCAGTTGATGTCACACCTCACAACCCTTTCCTTCTTACATTTTCTATTCACCCTTCTTATGCTCTATGAATGTATTGATCTTCCTCTTATCTCCATCTTACAATGTTTTTAAACTCTTCTTGGAATATTTCCCCTTGCCTGTCATACCTGTCATCTGACTAACTTGTAATAATGGTTCTGGTCATGTCTTGGAACTGAAAAATCTCCTGGGTTATGGGGATAGCTTATTTGTCTATCTTCCCAATAAATATGAGAGGTTCCTTAGATCAGGGACTGGGTCTTGCTCACCATTATATTTCCCTTGTTATCAGATTTAAAGACTCTCTTTTTCTTGTTAATATATTTGTATTTTTTTAAGTTGAAGTATAGTTGGTTTACATTGTTGTGTCAATTTCTGGTGTACAGCATAGTGATTTAGTTATACATATATGTATTCCTTTTCATATTCTTTTTCATTATAGGCTATTACATGGTATTGAATATAGTTCCCTGTGCTATACAGTAGGACCTTGTTGTTTATCTATTTTATATATTGTAGTTAGTATCTGTAAATCCCAGACTCCCAGTTTATCCCTTCACCCTCCCTTTCCTCCTGGTAACCATATGTCTAGAGTCTGTTTCTGTTTTGTAAATAAGATCATTTGTGTCATTCTTTTAGATTCCACATACAAGTAATATCATATAATATTTTTCTTTCTCTTTCTTACTTCACTTAGTATGACAATCTCCAGGTCCATCCATGTTGCTGCAAATGGCATTATTTTCTTCTTTTTTTATGGCTGAGTCATATTCCATTGTGTATATATACCACAACTTCTTTATCCAGTCATCTGTCGATGGACACTTAGGTTGCTTCTATGTCTTGGCAATTGTAAATAGTGTTGCTATAAGACGCTATAAACCTCCTAGAAGAAAGCATATGCAAAACATTCTCAGACTTAAGTCTTAGCAATGTTCTCCTAAGGCAGTCTACCAAGGCAATGTAAATAAAAGCAAAAATAAACAAATGGGACCTAATTAAACTTTATAAGGTTTTGCACAGCAAAGGAAACCCATAAACAAAATGAAAGACAACCTACAGAATGGGAGAAAATGTTTGTAAATGACTGATAAGGGCTTGATTTCCAGAATGTAAAAACAATTCATACAACTCAATAACAAAAAAACAAACAACCCAATCTAAAAATGGGCAGAAGACCTAAACAAACATTTCTCCAATAAGACATACAAATGGCCAATAGGCACATGAAAAATGCTCAGCATAGCTAATTATCAGAGAAATGCAAATCAAAACTACATTGAGGTATCACCTCACACCAGTCAGAATGGCCATCAATTAAAAAGTCCACAAATGATAAGTGTTGGAGAGGGTGTGGAGATAAAGGAACCCCCCCTGCCACACCCACACACACACACACACACACACACACACACACACACACACACACACTGCTGATGGGAATGCAGTCTGGTGCAGCCATTTTGAAAACAGTATGGAGATTCCTTAAAAAAATAAAAGCAGACTTACCATCTGATCCACCTATCCCATTCCTGGGCATATGCCCAGAGGAAACCATTAACTTGAAAAGGTACATGCACCCCAATGTTCATAGACTTAAAGACTCTTTCAATGCCAGGATACAACACAGTGACACTCAAAGAGATGAAAGTTAGGACTCTTTGTTACTTACAGCTCCAAAGATAAGAATACTGCCAGTCAGGGTCACATACATAGGTTGCTGCACCTGGGACAGGTTAACAGCAAGCTGGAACTGTAAGGGCAGCTTATGTATGGCGAGTGGGATGAGATTAGCTAGATTTCCCTGTGGATTGGCTAATTTGAACAATCTGGGTGGCTCTGGGGCATAGGGGCTGCCCCAAACTGTCTCGTATCTGGCCCTTGGGCAATTAGGAGAGTTCATAGTGACCCTGGAGTATAAAAACCCAGCAAAGGAAGTGGTTGGGGTTTGGACTTAATCAGCTCTCAAGATAGATATCTGACTGGCCGCTAGCCCATCCCTCAAAACTGGATCAAGATAGCATTTCAAACAAACAAGCAAGCAAGCAAACTATATTATGCTGTAATTCAGTACCTAAATTATGTGCTCAAGATATATGTATTGACACAATGAGTGAAAAAAATGTGTATATATATATGCATGAATGTATACTACCATTTGGCCCTATGACAGTTATTCTGCTTTTTCTTAAACTGCCAGTTATTTAGTATAATTCACAAATTCCCAGTGCCATCTTCCACTCACTGTCTCTGGACCTCAATTTTTACATCTCTAAAATGGGTCTCTGACTCTTGTGTACAGTAAGAAGAAGTGGTAATACATTTGATAAATTTTAAAATGTACATGTTTTATTTTTAAAAATATTCATTTGATAATTTTATTTATTCATACTGTAAGTATTCTTGCTGCCTGGCCACATTTTGATAAGGTCTGGCCAAGAAACAGAGTTTCTGGACCTGGAAGGCCAGATTTGCTTCCTGCTCTTAAAAATATACCTAAAAATTAGCCCTTTATTAAACAATAGGCTTCTGAAATATGATTGCTGACATTGCAGACCATAATACTAACACATGGAAGAAAAAATAGATTTTGTTTCAAAATATCTTTTTCTATATTAAGGATAATTTAGATATTTTTATTACTCTTGCTGCAGTTGCCAGATAACATTGTAACGTATCTTATGTAGCTCTATTATTACATATCTAGCTATAAGTAAGAGATAAGTAATTCTAAGCCACAAAAATATGATAAACCACAGCTCATTCATCATGTCATCAATGGTCTTAAATTGCATATGTCTAATTAGATCCCATATTGTAATGAAGGTGAGGATAAACTCACCCAAAATAATAAAACAGATCCAGGGTTATTAGACTTCTGCTATGAAAGAGCTCATTTAGAGGGCCTCAAACAGTTAATTTTGTATTTTTCATTCCTCACTGGAATCATTTTGAAATAATCACAAAAAAACTTGCAAGCACAGTACAAAATATTGGTTTTCTTTTTTCTCCCCTGTTTTTTTTTTCCAGAGTAAGTTGTCAACATGATGTACAACACAAACACTTTGTTTTGTTATTTACTAAAAACTAGAACTGATCCCTACAAAATGACAGCCACCAGAATAAAAAAATTAACATTGATAATTACTATCAACTCATCCTCAAACCCCACTCAAGTTTCAATAATTGCTTCAATAATGTCTTAAAGCAAATGATTCAGATCAGAATCAAAACCTGCATTTAGGTGTTATGTCTCTTTAATCTTCTTCAGTCAGTCTGGAATAATTCCAGATTCTTTCCTTGATTTTCATGATGTTGATACTTTTGAAAAACTGCAGGTTATATATTTTGTAGAATGCTCCTCAATTTGAGTCTTTCTGATATGCTCTCATGATTAGATTCAGGTTATGCATCATTGTCAGAAATTTCCCAGAGGAGATTCTGGAGTCTTCTTGTTGCATACAATCAGGTGGCTCATGATTTCTATTTATTCCATTACTGGTGATACTGACATTGATCATCTTATTCAAGCTGACTCCCCAAACTAGCCTTCTCCCTGCTTCCACAGTGTGCGTATACCCTCATCCAGCTCTAGCTGATACCTCACATCAGAACATCTCTCCACACAGATGTCTTCTTCAACTTGACTTGTTCTGTCCCCCTAATGGTTTTAGAACTGAATTTTTAGGAAGAGGCAAGGGAAAAAAGGAAGACAAGGCAAGGAAGAGAAGGGGGAGAGCAATCTTCTTTAACTTCGTCAACATTATATACCTACAATCTTTAGTGAATTAAAATGTAATATATAGATTTCAGCTTTCTGGTCAAATACATAAAAAGGCTTTGAAGTCATCACTGTCACCCTTATTGCAAGAAAGAAAGCTGAAAAACTGAAAATCAACAACTCTTCTTAGATCCCTCAGAGAAATGAGGTTACATGCTCCCACCCCCAAACAGAAGAGTTAGGCACAGAGATTTCACAGGTCACTGGGAGCAGAAGCTGCCTCTAGAGCCAGCATGGAGTTGGAATATGAAAAGGGGAGTTAACTAAATGCTGTAGACTGAGCATGAACTAATTTGAGAGGTTAAAAACTACTGGAAGCCCAGCTTTAGTGTCCCCAGACTTGCATAAGTTTTACCTCCAGGAGCTCCATCATGTTCTTACTGTGAAGACCAAAGAAAAGTCCCCTCCTGGTTCCACCAGGAGGAGAGGAAAAGAAGCCATTTGGAAACTTCCCAAGATCATCCTGTTCTCCTTAACAAAGGCCTGCTGTCAAGGAAAACTTTTATCAGATCAGTCTAAGGTGAAGTTTGCCATAGCCTAACTGACCTGGGGGGAAAGGAAATACTCAACTTCAGTCCCCTTTAGCTTTCCTGTCTCCCTTATGAGGTTTCAAATAAAAGCCGAGAAGCACTGGTAAAGGTCCACCCCAGGGATACTAGCTGCTGAAGGATTGAGACCTACTCAGGACTGTAGAATGCTTCCCCTCTCCTTACATTTTACCACCACATGAACAGGAAACTTGTATAATAACTAGTGGCTACAGCTGAAAAGAGCAGAGAGGTTCAGATACTATTTAAGAAGGGGCCTCTAGAGAAACCTAAAGCCAACAAGGGAGTCAAAAAAAAGGACACAAGAGAAAATATTGTCCTAAACCTACAGCTACAGCAAACAGTGGGCACAGCCTAATTCCTAGCAAGACAAATGTAACACTTCATACTAAAGGTCTATTTACCCTAGTTCCTTTTACACTATATATCATGTTCCTTTTTCAACAAAAAATTTACAAGGTATGCAACAAAACAAAATAAAACAATGTGAAGGGACAGGGCAAGAATCAGAACTAGACATAAATATGGCAGAGACCTTGGAATTATCAGACTGGGAATGAAAAGTAACTATGATGAATATACTAAGGGTTCCAATGGAACCTAGTGGATAACATGTAAGAATAGATGGATGTTATAAGCAGAGGGATAGAAACTCTAAAAGAATCAAACTGAAGAGAATTATAAAATACTTCAAATTAAATGAAAACTATAAAATTTTGTGGGATAAAGCAAATTCAGTGCTTAAAGGGATACTCACAGCATTGAATGCATATATTAAAAAAGAAGAAAAATCTCAGATCAATAATTTAATTTCCACCTCAGGAAACCAAGAAAAGAAAGCAAATCAAATCCAAAATAAGCAGAATAAAATAAATAATAAAAATTAAAATAAATAATAATAATTAAAATTAATAATAAAAATTAAATCTCATACATCACTGAGATTGAAGATAGGAAATATAGGAAGTATAGCAAATAAATGAAATCAAAAGATGGTTTTTTGACATGAAAAATAAAATGGGTAAATCTCTAGCCAGGCTAACCCAGAGGAAAAGAGAGAATAAACAAGTTATATAATGGATCAATACCCTGAAAAACATAATCTAACAAAATTTAGATTATGTATATATTAGAGAAAGATACAAAGGTTCTGAATAACAATTAAAGAACCTTAATCAACAATTAATAAAATTCCAAGCAGAAAGCTCCAAGTCTGTATGGTTTGGCTGGTGAATTCCATCAAACATTTAAAGAAGAAATGATACCAATTATCTACAAACTCTTCCAGAAAATACAAGCAAAGGGAACACTTTCTAACTCATTCTATGAGGACAGCACAACCCTCACATCAAAACAAGACAAAGATATTACTAAGAAGGAAAATTACAGACTAATACCTTTCATAAACATAAATGTAAAAATCCTCAACAGAATATTAGCAGAGCAAATCCAACAATTCATAAAAAGAATTATGTATCATGACCAAGTAAGATTTATTCCAGGTATGCACGGTTGTTTCAACATTTGGAAGTCAACTAACGTAATTCATCACATCAACATTCTGAAGAGGAAAAAAATATATGATCAATAGATGCAGAGAAAGCATTTGACAAAATCCAACATGTATTCATGCTAAAAACTCTCAGGACTAAGAAAAGTAATGTGACACTTAATGAGAAACTAAGTGCTTCCCCCTAAGATCAGAAGAAAAGATGGCTCTCCCCTCATCACTCCCATTCAACATTGTACAAGAAGTTCTAGATAATAGATAAGAGAAAGGAAATAAAATATATATAATTTAAGAAAGAAGAAATAAAATGATCTTTGTTCACAGATGATATAATTGTCTCTGTAGAAAAATCCTAAAGAATAGACATAAAGCCTCCTAAAAGTAGGAGATACAATTAATATATGAGTTGATTGTTTTCCTAAATAGCAGTAATTAACAATTGGAATTTGAAATTAAAAACTCAAAACTATTTACATTAGCATCAATACACTTGAAATACTTAAGTATAAATTTAATAAAATATGTACAAGATCTATAGGAAGAAAACTACACAACTCTGACTAAAGAAATTAAAGATCTAAATAAATGAAAAGATATTTCATGTTTATAGTCATAGATAGATTCAATAGTACTAAGGTATCAGTTCTTCCCACCTTTATTTATAGATTAATGAAATCCCAGTAAAAACTGTAGTAAGTTATTTTGTGGTTATCACAAACTGATGCTAAAGTTTATATGGAATGCAACAGACACATAGTATCCAACATGATGCTGAAGAAGAACAAAGTGTAGGACTAACACTAACTGACTTCAAGATTAACTCTAAAGCTGCATAACCAAGACAGTGTTGTATAGGCAAAAGAACAGACAAATAGATCAATGGAATAGAATAGAGAATGTAGAAATAGATTCACAAAAACATAGTCAACAGATCTTCAAAAAAGGAACAAAGACAATTCAATAAAGGACAGTCCTTTCAACAAATGGTGTTGGTACAACTGGACATCAAAGAAAATAAATCTAGACACGTGAAAAATTGAGTCTAGACACAGGACTTATAGTTTTCCCAAAATTTAAGTTAACAGTTATTCATAGACCTAAATGCAAAGCTGTACAGCTTGTAAAATATACACTGGAGAAAATCAAGGTGACTTTGTGTTTATCAATGACTTTTTAGGTTCAGTATCAAAGACATAACCATGAAAGCAAAAATTGACAAGTTGAATTTCATTAAAATTATGAACTTCTACTCTGTGAAAGAAAATGTTACAAGAATGAAAAAGCAAGCAACAGACTAGGAGAAATATATCTGAAAATACATTTCTGATAAAGGACTTATAACCAAAATATAAAACGAACTTTTAAACCTCACCAATAAGAAAGCAATCAACCCAATTACAAAGTGGGCAAAAGATCTAAATAGATCTTTCACCAAAGAATAAATACAAGTGGTAAATAAGCATATAAAAAGATGTTCAACATCATATATGACTAGGAATTGCATAGTAAAACAACAGTGAGATACCAATACACATTTTTCAGAATGGCTAAAATCCAAAATGCATTCAACAGCAACTTCTGGCAAGGATGTGGAACAACAGGAATTCTTATTTGTTGCTCATGGGAATGTGAAATTGTATAGCCACTTTGGAAGACAGTCTGGCAGTTTCTTACAAAGCTAAACATAGGCTTACTGTACAATACAGCCAAATGAGATGAAAACTTATTGCCACATAAAAAATGCACAGGATTCGTTATAGCAGCTTTATTCATGATTGCAGAAAAAAGCAAACAAAATGTTCTTCAATAGGTGAATGAATAAACAAACAGACATTCATACAATGGGGTATATTCAGCAATAAAAAGAAATGAGCTATCCAGCCACAAAAAGATATGAAGAGAATTTAAATGCATTTTGCTGAATGAAGGAAGCCAAATCTGAAAAACCTGTATACTGTATGATTCCAACCTCATGACATTTTGGAAAAGGCAAAACTATATGGACAGCAAAAAGATCAGTGATTGTTAGGGACTCAAGAGGAGGAGAGAAGGGTTGAATAGGTGGAGCTCAGAGCATGTTTAGGGAAATGAAACTATTCTGTATGATACTATAATGATGGATACACAACACCATGCATTTGTCAAACCCACAGAACTGTACAACATAAAAAGTGAACCCTATTGCAAACTATGGATTTCAGTTAATAATAATGTATTAATATAGGTTTATCAATTGAAATAAATGCACCACATTAATGCAAAATGTTAACAACCGGAGAAAGTCTGTGGGGGGTGGAAATAGGTAATACATTATGAAAACTCTCTGCACTTCTTATTCAGTTTCTCTGTAAATCTAACACTGCTCTAAAAATAAAATCTATGAATAAAAAATAATATATGCAAAGGTAAAAGATGCATTCACTGTAAAAAGTTACAAAATTTAAATAGTTCCTCTTAGACCTACAATCCTACTTCCCATTGTTGAAATGTTGTCCTATTTCCTTGCAGAACTTTGTTATTTACTCAGTAATGTGAGCATATGTGCATGTTTATATGTACATTTATATATGTGGGTAGCTATTATACCTCTTTTATTTATACAATTTAACTTACAGGCAGTTTCATCAAGCATATCACATTCCATGGTACAGATAGCATAAACACCACTTGCTTCTACATTATATTCTTGCTTTTTAAAATGTTCAGTCTTGCTATCCCCTTATGGCATGTGCTGCATAGTTTTTTTGTGTGAAAGGTTTTATTAGAAAGGTCATTAAAAACCTGAGTTTCTCTTTATAAAATAAGGACTCAATATTAGTCACTTATTTAACAGTAGGTAGCCACTACTACCCACTCCCCTTCCTTATTCTACCTCTTTTAATTTTGCTTTTACCCTGGTTACAGGGACACCCCCCTGTGTATGTACACCCTCCCCACCAACACACATTAATCAGGCTATAAAGAGTAACTGCTAGAAAATAGAGCATAGAGAAATTGAGCATTGAAACGAGCCCTAAAGGTGATCGGCATCACCATCCTTCATAATGCCCAGGAGATATACAGCCAAGAACAGGGTTTGAAACTGCACACAGAACTGATCTTGGGAAGACGGAACTTCTCCACAGATACCCTGACTTTCACTGCTGATGGCATCTAATGCATGACTTAACTGTGATGCCTCCAGTAATTGGATCACAGTCCCTGATTTTATCCGTGCTAGAATGAATTCTAAGTATTCCCTGCTGCTTTACATTTCTGGCTCCCAAACCAAACTCCACTGCAGGTGCTTGTGATTAGAGCCTAGCTTTATGCCTGTATCCTAGCTTCAAAAGTCTGAGCAAGCAGGTATCTGACATCTATTGTGGGGAAAAAAACTGTTGAACAGCCACTGCATTTATCAAAGTCCCTATTACAAAATGACTCCCTAAATTGAACGCATCATTCCAGATGGTTCCTGGAGTATTTAGTATGCAACACAATTAGCCCTCTTCATCTGGACAGAATACATAATTATATTAAAGTACATACTAAGATTATGTGAACATTTTTCAGGTCCACATCAAAGAGCTGGTTCATAATTAAGCTTGTGGTTAATTATAACCCTAAAAGTTCACCTTTTATTGCTGTTTAGCCATGTGTTCTCCATCCTGTATTAGTACAATTGTGTTTCAGTTTTTTAAATCCAAATACAGCACTTTATATTTAGCCTTGTTAAATTTCACTTTGTTAGTTTTGGCTCCTTTTTCCAACTTTTTGCGATCCTTTTGAATACTGTTTCTGTCATTCAGTATAGTAACTCCACAGTTTTGTGTCATACACAAATTGGATAAACATGCTTTTTGTTTTCATTCAAGTCTCTGATAAAATGTTGAAAAGAGTATAAAGCACTGTGGAATACCAGATAACATTTTTCGTCTAGTGTGGCATCTAGCCACTAATTAGTATGTTACACCATACTGATCAAACTTTAACTTATCTAGAGTTATATTAAACACATGTTCATGCTTTGGCTTGCGTCACGATGATGATAATGATAAAAAGGAATAGATGAAAGTTATTTAAGTCTGTGAGTATAGCACAGGGAACTACAGTCAATATCTTGTAATAACATATAATGGAAAGTTATTTAAAGTAAAAATTCTTTATAGTGTGAGCATTGTAGAATCAGGTAGTGAAACGTGATTAAGAATCAAGGATAACACATTCTCCAATGTGTGGATATGTTTCTCAAAAAAAGTAAAATTAAAGAAGCCCAGATCACTATTACTTGTAAATTAAACATCAGTCTTAATAATGTATCCCCATAAATCTCAGAGTGTGTTAGAACAGAGGCCAGCAAATATTTTCTGTGAAGGACCAGATAATAAATATTGTAGACTTTGTGGTCTCTGTGGAACTCTGCCCTTGTAGTACTAAAAAAAGCCATAGACAATACATAAATAAATGGGCATGACTGTGTTCCAGTGAAACTTTAAGTATAACACCATGTTGCCAGATTCGGCCCCAGGCTATAGTTTGTCCTTATTAATGAGTATCTGTTCAATATTACCTGCCTTTAGCTGATTTTATTCACAGGCTAACCTTATGAAGTACAATTTTGATTCCTAGTCCATGTGGACTCCTTTTGTCTTTCCAAATCAGTAAGGCTCATCTATTACAGTTGATCTTAAATAACCACACCAATTGCTTACCATTTATATCACTTTGTGGTTCTCACAATTCCTAGAGAAGGCACCATCTGTTTACTGGTGTAGAGGGGCACTAAAACTTTGTCTTACCAATCTTGAAAGTCCTAAATCTCCACCAGAAGAGACAATAAATAAATCTTAAACAAGTTTGTACTTTCAAAAGGAGCTGTGTGGAACATTGGGGAATACAAGAAGTAAATTTGAGATCAAATTTAGGTTCCAAAATTTATGTTCCATATGAGTTTAAAACAGTTATAGAGCTGAGACAAATGAAAAGGAAACAAATGCTTCCTAACAAATAGGAAGTGCCCATTGGATGTTAAGAAAATTCAGAGCAGGCAGTGAACAGTGTGGCATAAGATGATCTAGGAAGGAGATAATAAAGGTGTATTTAGATAAAATGTCACTTTTTTTCCCAAATTACTTTCTCTCAAATGATTTAAGTGCATAAAATTACTATGGGTATGGTTGAAATCAAGAGAGAGGATAAAAAGAAGTTAGAGAATAAAAGGAAAGTAACTTTTACTTAGCAGTTTCTATTGCTAGTCTTCCTGTAAAGTATTTTACATGTTAATCACTTAATCACTAATTCTCTGTGAGGTGTTTTGTCGATTACCATTTTATAGCAAGGCAACTGAGGATCAGAGAGGTTAAATAGTTTACTTAGGGACACACAACTATTCTATAGTGAACTGAAACCCTAATTTATTCTGACTCTGAACATTACCCCCTCCTGTTTACACTACATTGAAAACATATGAAGTATGCAGATAGATCTAAGAAGAAAAACAGTAGTTTCTATACTTTTTAAAAATTGCAGCCCAGCAAAGATGCTTGATTTATATCTTCCTCAGAAAAAGAAACATGGTAAACAGATTTCTAAATCAATCTTCAGAGCTTACAATGGGGGAAAAGTATTATATGTATTTGCACTGAGTTAGCTGTGAATATTCTGACTTTTGGGCAAGCAAGGATCGCTTCCTTCCAACTAATACCATTTATATTTTGGAATGAAAATAGCCCTCATGCTGTGGAGTTTTTAGAAAAATAGTGGCATACATTCTTGAGCAATTAGAAATTTTTAAATGCCAGGTGTTTTGCATTTTGGAAGATTCTTTCCTATATATTGTTGCTGTATTCAAACAAAACTGTCATTACAACATAGAAGTATGAATACAATGCAAATTGAGAAAGGATAGGGTTGGGAAGAACATTGGTTAAGAGCAAGTGCCAAATGTATATAAGCAGATATTATACTGTTATACACCTTAATAATCTGAAACACATCAAGACAGATGAAGAGTAGAGAGGTTGGTGAAAAGACTTCCTTTAAAGAGAATGGTGTTTTGAGCACTACTCTCTAAATTTGTATGGTAGAAGAAAGGTAATTCTCCCTTCAGGTCAAGACAAAAGTGAGGACAGTTAGTGGTGCCACAGAGAGCTTCCTGGGTCTCCTGAAGTGAATTACGTTACTCTCTGATGCCTGCCAGGAAAACCTAATGCAGAGAAGGTCATCCAGTCACCTGATGAAAGTGTGAGAAATGTGCTTACTGTGTTGTGATTGGTCCGTGCTTTCAGTTTGTACAGGTGAAGAATGCCTGAGTGCCTCCTGAGGGCCAGATGCAATGCATAATTATTGGCCATCTTAGAACTTGTCCAATAGGGCCACCTAGAGGAGAGGCTGAAGGTGGAGAGTGAGTTCTGAGGGTTGTGGATCATCGTAGATAAATGGTCAAGGAGCTTGCGTGAGATCACCAGTAACAGAGGTCTTTGTAGAACCCATGAAAGTGCCTCACAAGAGAAGAGGTCTGCTTAAGATTGAGTGTGTATTAATACATTATTCTGATATTCACATTGCTGAATTTATACTCTATATATGTATGAAAGTGACTATAGGGCTCTAAGACCTAGGTTTTCATCCAAGGTGACTACCATGAAAGAAAGTTTCAGAGATCCATGTGAAACAAAAATAAAGATACTTTTTGATTGTATATCATGAGTCCTTCTTGATCAATGATAAAATATTAAAATCTTCTATTGTAATATTGAAAATGGGGCAAGGATATTTAGTAAAACTGTATCTGTCCAACATTTGTACTGGAGGTCTTTGCAAGTACAATATGGCAAGAAAAGAAATAGAAGAAAGATTTAAAAGGAAGGTAAGCATTGATACCATGTGCAAATGACATGATTGTATTTGTAAAACAATTTTTTTAATTAGAGGTAAGATATTAGTATTAATATTTGCATTTTACACCATCTCTTCATGCAAGACATATGTAAGTAAGCAATTATAATTATTAAAAATACTCTTGAAAATAAAACTTTATAAATGATAGTATTTAAAATAGAATAAAAATATCAAATTCCTAGGAATAAATCTAAGAAAAAAGTGTATGAAACCTCTATACAGAAAACTATTATTGAAAGAAATTTTAAAAGTGATAATAAAGGGAGGGATATCCCATTTTCATTGCTTAGAACACTCAATAGTTTACATACGTCAGTTCTTACTGAAATGTTCTAGAGAGTCAGTGCAAACTCAGTCCATCATCAAGAGGGTATTTCATGGAAATGGACAGGCTGATTTCAAAATTTATATGGAAAAGCAAAAGACCAAGAATAACAAAGATAATCTTAAAAATAAAATGAGATGACCTTTTAATGACAGATATGAGGATTATAAAGCTACTAGAATTAAACAGTGTTTACTGGTATAAGGATTGTCAAACAGACCAATTGAATAAAATAGAAGCCAGAAAATTACTTGCACAGGGAGAATTCTCTGATTTATTTTTAAGTTGCAGCTACAATACAATATGAAAAAAATAATTTTCATATTAAATGACCTGAGTCAATTAGATGTATGTATGGAATTTTAAAAAAAAAAGAACCTTTTCCCCTGTCTCACATAATACATAACTATCAAATTTAGATGAATTATAGACTTGTAACAGAAGGTAAAATTAATACATTAAGTAGAAGATATCAAAGGACAACATCTTTGTGGCCTTGGAGTAGGCCAAGTTTTCTTAAACTGGGTATCAAATGCACTAAACATAAAAGAAAAGTTTGACAAATTGGACTACATTAAAAATTAAACCTCTTAGTTATCAAAAATTATCAGTTAAAGAATGAAAACAGTGGGAGATGATAATTACTATACACATATCCAACAAAGAATTCATATCCAGAATATAAAGTAATTTCTTCAAATCAATAAGATAAATATAGACTATCCAGTTTTTAAAACTATGATAATGACATGCAGAGACATTTCACAAAATAAATATCCAAATTGATTATAAACACATATAAAGTTGCTCAATCTCATTACATATCTAAGTTTTGCAAATTAAAACTAAAACGAGATGTTCTAATACACCTCCTAGGATGGCCAAAAAAATTTTTTTCAAGGACATAGAATAAATGAAACTCATGCATTGTTGGTGGAATGAAAAGGAAAATTTGGCAACATCTGTTAAGGTTGAACATTTGCATACTCTATGACCTAGTAATTTAATCATGCAATATATATTTATCAGAAATATATACAAATATGCATCAAAACACATTCAGTAATGTTCACAAAAGTATAATTTGTAGTATGTAATACCTGAAATCCATTTGAATTTGACTTAACAGAAGAATGGATAAATATAAGTAATTGGTTTCTTTACTCAAGGGAATATAACTGAAGAAAGAAAAATCTACACAAAGAATATGAACAATTTTCATAATCATAATTTTGAATAAAAAAGACAAAAAGAAGATAAATTGCATAGCTTCATTTTTATAAAGCTCAAAAATAAGCAAAACAAATTTATCGTGATATGCATTGTTTATCTATTGCTATTTAACAAATTACCCCCCAAACTTAGTAGCCTAAAACAATAAACATTTACTATCATAGGCAGTTTCTATGGATTGGGAATCTGGGAGTGGCTTAGCTGGGTGGTTCTGGCTCCAGGTCTTTCATGAATGCCATCAAACTGTCAACTAGGACTACAGTCTCTGAAGACTTCATAAGCTAAAGACTCTTCCAAGCTCATTCAGTTGGCTGTTGGATGGAGGCCTCAGTTCCTTATCATGTTGTCCCTTCATAGTCCTGCTCATGACATGGCTTCCGTCAGAGTAGGTGATATGTGTATGTGAGCAAAAGAAAACCCAAGATAGAGTCACAGTCTTTTTATAACTGAATATCGGAAGTGACATGCCATCACTTATGCTGTCCACTATTGATCACACAAAGCAACCCTGGTACAACGTGGGAGGGGACTATAGGGTGTGAATACCAGGAGGCAAGGATCAATGGAGGCTGGCTTGGAGGCTGGCTTAAAGGCTACCTTTCACATGTTATAAATCAAAGTAGTATTTGCCTTTGCAAGTTGAGGAATGGCTAGGAAAGAGCACTAAAGAGGACTCTAGTGTGTGGATAATCTGTATCTACACCTGAATGGTGGTTACATGGGTGTGTACACATTATAAGAATTCATATATGTGCTTGAGATTTGTGTAATTTTCTGATGTACGTTACACTTCAGTAAAAACAAGAAAACATTTTGAAACACCCCTTTTGGGAACGTCTTACAGCTTTGATCACATCAATTTTGCAATGCCAAGATGCACACACACATGTGCAATTCATCTTCTGCTGTTTATTCCCTTATGTGCTCTTTGTATCTCTATGTAGTTTGCTTGAATCTATGCTTTCTTTGACATCAGTGCAAATTTCTTAATGGCAATGGTAAGAATTCTCCACAGGGACTGCCGATTTCATTCTGAGCCATTTTGTGGGATTCTCTGGCACTGGGCATTTATCACCAATGGCCTGGAGTGGGGAGCTGGTCAGTAGATGGTAAGGGAGTTGATCTGGGTTCTTGTTGAGAACAATTACTTTAGAGCTGGGATTGGCAAACTTTTTCTGTAAAGAGTCAGATAGTAAAATTGTTTAGCTTTGTGCACCATGGGGTCTCTGTTGTGACTCCTCAACCGTGCTGTTGTAAGGATGAAGGCAGCCATGGACATTGTGTAAACAAATGAATGTGACTGTATTCCAATAACACTTTATTTACAAGTATACAAGGCAGGTGGGGCTTATTTGTCCCACCAGACCCCAGGGCTCTGATCTGTGTTATAGATAGATCAGTGCACT
The DNA here is from genome assembly GCF_009834535.1 of Camelus ferus. Lineage (NCBI taxonomy): Eukaryota > Metazoa > Chordata > Mammalia > Artiodactyla > Camelidae > Camelus > Camelus ferus. The sequence goes on along the minus strand of NC_045702.1, from coordinate 49,131,911 downwards.
TAACTTTTCAATGTTCCTCCCTGCAGATCAGTCTGTCCAAGCCTTTCTCCTATTTTATAAGCTTTGGCTTGCACCAGTGATATTTCAGACATTCCTTAGATTTAAAATTCCATTTTATTACCCTATTTTAAATTTCAGTCGGTTGTAGTCTGGTGACATAAAAATAGAATATAAGCAATTATATTAGCATAAGAAGACGAAGTAATTTTAAAAGAAATCTATCACATCAAAGAGAATCAACATTTTCTGCTTAATTATTGGAAATGTGGTCTACAATAGCAAAGAAATGTGCATTTCACCTTTTACAGACCTACTGCTAATAAACATAAGTCCTGTATCCCCCAGTCCTTCTATCTGTATTGTGAACATGGATCAAATACAGAATTACCTAGAGAAATTTAAAAAAAAGTAAAAGAAGACCATTAGGTCATGTTGGTAGTGTACGTCCTTGCCCCAAGAGAAGGCAAGCAGTGACTACTTATATTCAGATTGGCTAGGTGGGAATTCACTCCAGCTTTTATATTCCAATGATCCTTTGGCACAAATTTTTAACATTGTGTTAAGTTCATCCCTGGAGTTGAAATATGTAAGTCCCAAAGGTTAATAATGAGCAGAGGTGTCCTTGGTAGAAAATATCTCTCATTCCAATTATGAGAAAAGTATGTAATAGTGTAAAAAAAAAATCTGGAAAAACAGATAACGATCAGGTGCTTTTTCCTGTACTCTCAGGAGAGAGTACAACTCTGTTGGAAAACAGCCTTGGAGGCTGAAATGAGTTTCCACCTCATTTTACCATGACTTCTTAGTGTGCTCCTGTGAAATTACTCTAACCTTTTTTATCTTGGGTGTTGAGTTTGCAGGAACATAGCCTTTTACTCAGAGGTTTCAAGAGGCATTATTAACTGCTTTTTTAAAGGGAGTTTCTTTTGTGGTCTTCCAAAGCATCTTTTAAAAACTTTATCTATTTATATGATTTCTCTTCTCTCACAAGGTTTTGATTGGCCTTTCTAAGTACTAAGTGGAAAAAATACATATAGTTTTCCTTCCATGAAATATTTATTCTGTGGCACAATGAAAAAATGGACAACTGAACAATAGGTAATTTCAAGACTAGATGGATTTTCTTTTGGCTGCAAACGATCGCTCTTTATGGGTTCATGGTTTCTAGGGAATTTGGCTGCAGTATGAGTTTTGTTTCTTGAAGCTATTCATACAGTCTTGATGCACACATGTGTGAAACATTATAAGAAAATGTCTCCTTTTGGGATTGGGAACAAAGGAAAATTACCAGGAAAATAGATAAAGAAACCAAGGCTCCACTGGTGAGATCTGAATTATATAACCAGAACGTGTCTTTCTGTTCTTTAGGCATCCAGGCATTTTTTAGGAGGCCTCTTGTCCTTATTGATCCAACACAACCACGCTTAGGCTAGCATTTCTAATTTGATCATAGCTCCAAGAATTATGTCTGTAAATGGAAAAAGTCTAAATCCACTTTGTGTGTACCAATTTGTGTGCCATACCTGGTAGCTCCCTAGACCCTGAGGCTAGTTGTTCTTGTTGATGTCTCAAAAATAGTAAATTTGGAGTATTTCTCTTTTATCTATCTTAGTTTTGTAAAAACCACTCCCAATATATGACAGATACCAGGAAATGGAGGCAGAGGTTAAAGTGTTCTGATAATTTGAAGAAAGGGAGCTATATAAATGCAAAGCATTAAAGTTATCATTATGGAGACACCCTTTTAAAAAATCAACCTTCATTTTCATGCCAACAAATATCCTCCAAAAGGCTTATTTTATCTTTGCCCATTTTGCATGCAGTCCTTGGCAGCCACTTAATAAAACCTTTGGTACCATGCATACTGCTTGCAAATATTTCATTATGAATCAGGCCTTTCTGCTGGTAAACACAGAAAAATTAAGCATGAAAGTAAATCAACACTTCAAACCAAAAAAAAAAAAAAAAAAAAAAAAGAAACAAAACAAAACTAAAGTAAAAGTGGAAAATATCAAACCAGACTTCACACACCAAATAAGAGTCTAAATCCCCTACCTCATAACAGAGCCATTTATTGGAAATTTTAATTCAGACATGATCATTTATCTAAAACACGTAAGATTCCTAATCCATAAAGAGAAAGACAGCAGAGAATGGGTACGATTACACTTTTCCTCCACTGAAACATGAGAAATACTTAGTAGGTGATTCACACCCTAATATTTCAGTTCAGCCTATTCATAAAATTCGACTTTAGGAGATGATGCTATATTAGCTGGTCCAGTATAGGGAAATTAGAGATTAAATTTTAAATTTGCATTAGCATGCATGCTTATAATTTATATTTATTTCTTGCCAGTAGAAGAAAAATATTTATGTACAGTACTAACTACTTTGAATTCTCATAGTAAATAAGTGGTTCCTTTATATCCCTTGAAAGCAGATTAAAGTGAGTTGACATTTCACTGATATTAACACCTCTTCTGAAATAAGTTAGCTTTTTAACTGATTCTAAAGGACTAGTTACAAGAAAATTTTGAGGATAGAAGACAATACTTTATTAAATTAAATGGGAAAATAGAACATCATCAAAAATAGAATAGCCTTTGTATTTTTTTAATTAACTATTTTTATATTTAAGATGATATTGGGCTTCAAGCTGTTATTGTAATCTAGTTCCACATATTCCTCCTGTATTCTGTAACTCATTCTCCAGCATTCTGTCAAGTGTAATCATTTTAAGATTAATATACTTCAAGTCCAAAGTTTATTTAATTCACATTATAACAAAGAAACATGGTACTGATGCACAGGATTTTTTTTTTCTGTTGGGGAAAAAATACAAGCTTCATGGGGATATAGAATAAAAATGTTATCCTTACTCAGCACATTCATTCATTCATTCATTCATCACGTATTGAGCACTTACTGTACATGGGCAATGTACCACAATCTTTTTGTGTTGAGAAGCTTTGACTGGTGCCTAAGGAAAATCCCCAAATTCTCTTTTCTTGTAATTAATATAGGAAAAGATAATTTTCTAAAGTCCCTTAGTCCAAGACTCTGAATCTATGTGATTCATCTCAATGAAACACTTCCTTAGAAATATCTTTTTACCTTAGATTGTCAAAATTAACCCTGTTGGAGTTTTTTGGAGAAGGCAGAAATTTCTATTCTCATAACTATGTTTGTGTGTGTGCATGTATTTTATAATCTGGCGGTTTGTACTTGTATATCTAAGATTTTCTGACACCTGTATCTGATTTAACATCATACTTTTAGTTAGATTTTTTTTACTAGCAGCAGCAATCCTATCATAATTAATATAGATTAGCTAACGTATGCTATCATGGCTTAAAGTACTCTTGTTTTCAGAGTGTTTTCAGCATATAACAAAGACTTCAGCCTTACCAGCAAGTTGCTTGAATTCTGAAATGAGAAGCCAATTGAATATAAAGGAACCACAAATATCCAAGTATGGATTCATGTTAGGGTAACCACATGATTTAATCATTCAAAGGTGTTTGAGAGTGAAAGGAATACTCTTAATAAATATGTCAGGACAACAATTATAAAGTAGGACCTTGACAAACTAGAATATATGATTACCCTACTTATTACATAGATACTGAGTTTTTAAAAAAAATCCTCACATACATGCAAGTGTCAAACTAATGTATGGCATAGTAAAATGCAATTGTTTTGAATAGGATAGCATTTCAATTTAGTGAGGAGGCTGAGAAATGATCTAAAATTAAAGGCTACTGTTAACATATAGTGATGTATGTACTTTAACATCTTTGAGAATTAAGGAGTAAGTTTTGCACAATATAAGGTCATTTATAACAACTATTACAGCATGTGCAGGTGTGGCGTGGATTTTTTTTTAAACTGGATAAATTAATGGTTGCCACCATTCTCATGTTGCCTCCTGTTGCCTTTACTGAGAGGCCCTTGCTGCCTCCATAGGTAGCTTTGAAAGATCACCTCCACCCTCTACTTGGAAGTCGGCGCCATTACTGAGCACTCCAGTCTCCACTGCCAGAAGCCTTGCCTTTTTTTCCCTTGGCTTAGGACAGTCGCATTGCTTTGTCCACATCTTAGTCATTACTTCATCATAACTGTGGTCAGATAACATTAATAGTAACATTTTCATTCTCCTCCCAGCTAAGTGTTCAGATAAAATTAATAGAATTAATCATTCTCACCGTAGCCAGGCATATTTTGACAGTTATAAAGAAAATATTTGTTTATGTTTCCTTCAGGATTAAACTGTAAATTAACCTTAAGTTGAGTGCACTTGAAGAGATGGGGTTTACACTATTAATTGTGAGAAGTCAAATAGTAGAACTCAAATTTTCTAGGACTTACTTAAGAATTCTTTCTTCATAGCTAACCAAAGATCATCAGTATATCAGCAGAAGTTAGAATTCTCCCCTATATACGTAACATTCTCTAGTTTTCTATTCATAGGATGTTTGATTGCATGAAGAGAATTTTCACCCATAACTTTAAAGGTTCAAAACATTTCATATCCTGCGATCCTCCAAAGGGATGTGGAATCATCAAACTTCACAGAGAACTCAAGAAACATGGTCCCTTTTATCCCTAAGGATACATTTTTCTAATTGTATCTGAAAAATGCTTTCCCTGAATGTACTTGTCACAGACCTCCATATTTGGTACAAATGTCTTTAGCTTATATTATTACTTTGTAAAATATTTTACTTTAAAATATCACACTTGTAAAATTATCTTGTTTACAGCATTTGAAGAGCCAGAAATACTGTAAACTTGATATTTACATTAAGTGGAGAAAGTAGATGATGGAATCCCATTAGAGGAAAACAAGTAAACTAGATCGTCACTTTAAGAGATTTCTTATGGAGGATTTATTCTTTAGCTTGTTATGATTTCATTTTTATAGAAGCAGCTGTACTTGTTATCGCACTCTGCCACATCATCAGTCATCCAGCTACTGCGGAGAATTCCCCCCGGCAGAACAGGACATTCATGAGTTTATATTACTGCCATAAATTCTTTGGCTGTAAGTTTTTATACAAATAATCCCATGTCTCTTGTATACATTGCACCAATTGGTTAATAACATGATCTCTACCAGGGGATTTCTGGAATGTTCTATCTTTTAAAACAATGACCCAGAGAACATTTTTACATACACTAAAAATATTCTAAATGAAACTGGGCAATCTGAGGACATCTGTATGATGAGAAAATATGTTTTCCCTTAATTTTCCCATTTAACCTGGTGACTTTTCTGTTAGCTGAATGACAGAAAAACAAGTATTTGCAAATGGGATATTGTAAGGTTACTATATTTAAAAAATAAAAAATATGGAGTAGATTTTCAAATGAGAGTAGTAAGTTTCTGGCCATGAAACTTTTCACAGTTCCTTTCCTCCACTGCTTTTCAGAGTTGAATAATCTCCATCCAAAATACCAGCATTTTCACCATGACAACCACTAAGTAGTTGCCAGAGTTTCTGACCATTAGCAAATTCTTCTTGCAAAAAAAAAAAAAAAATGAAGAGTGCTTAAGCACACCGATTGGTCTGTTGACTGAAGCCTAAATGTACTAATCCGATTTTCTTTTACCTCCTTTTTTTGTGTGAAAAACACAGTAATAGGATCTGAAATATTATTTCACAGCTTTCAAAGTTGAAAACGTTCTTTGCAGGGTCTTCTTTCATCAATTACACCATCTCTTGTGTTCTTGTGAGCTCCGTTTCTGATTATTCTAAACCATTGACTGGCTCTCAGATTTTAGTGACGAAGTTAGTATTATCTGAAAAACCATAGGAAATTTTTCAAAAAAAGAACACAGATATGACATAAAACACAGCAATTTATATCTGGGGAAGAGATAGTTTGAGATTAGTGTTTATGATAATTCTGAGCAATTTGTTTAACACCATTTTTCCAAGTCCAGTCACAATTTTCCAATATGGAAAAGCACAGTTAACTAAATTGAAATTTCACATTGACCACTTAAAACCCTCAGTACTACGTTCTTCTGACGTAAGTATCATAAGCAGCTTAAATTTAGCTTCAGTTAGAATTTAAGGTATGCCTGCTATTGAAATAAAAAATAAGGTCACTCTAATAATTATACCCTCTTAAAACAGATAAGTGGATTGTCAAGTTATAGATTCATATATACAGTAGAATCCCATTTTTAGGGAAATGGCATGTGTATGTTTGCTTATGCTTATAATATTTAAGGATACCTACAAAATATTAATTGTAGTTATTAGGCTGGAAATTTGAAGAATGAGAATAGTGTAAGTTGTTTTTTTAAATGCTTTTACTCATTTATTGAATTTTTTTTTTTATTTTGGGGGGAGATAATTAGGTTTTATTTATCTTTGATGGGGTACTGGGGATTGAACCCAGGACCTTATGCATGTTAAGCATGCACTCTACCACTGAGCTATACCCTCCCCCTGAGAATAGTGTAAGTTGTAATGTTTACTTTATATTTTTTGTCCTTTTGAATTTTAGAAGAAGAATCAGGTGTAATGCTGGAAGAAAAAAACTGAAAACAATTAAAAACAGATGAAAGAAAGATGATGTGGTCTTTTAATATTAATCTTTATCAAGAAAGGTATTTCTTCTCAGCCAAACTATAAAAATAGTACAATCAATTCTAAAATATAAATGAGTTAAAGAAACATTTTGAGATTGTGTTAAGAGAAACAAATAGAACTAAGATGAGCATGAGATTGTTTCATTTGTCCAATATTTTAATAACATAAATTATCCAGTTTGGTAACTTACCTTAAAATAGAGAAAATTATAGCTATGTTGTAAATTCTAAACTTTAGTCAAGATTTAAAAAATAAGTATTCTCCTTTAAAATAGCATTTCTGTTAGTGGTCACAAGTAGGCCAAATAAGCATGATCTTTATGAATGGAATGATACATATTTTTAAAGCTGAAAGAATCTTGTCTTTTTAGATTTTAGATTTCAGAATCTAACAGCGTTGTACTATCTGTATAAATCATCTGTTAAGTGAAGTGATAAAAATCAAGAGAAAATGCATATGAACTGTAACCGACTACTGCTATCTAGGTTCATGTTGGACTCAGGGACGATCGAATTATATATTATATTTTGAGAGTAAGCATGATAAAGATAATTATAAGTGATGCCATTTGAGGATTAAAATCAACAGACTTTTCCATGCAGCATTGGAACATGCAAGGAGATGTTGAGCTTTCTGGTTTCGTGCAAAGTGGAAAGTACAGATGGCACAGGTCTGTATCACGCCACCTCTCAGTGACTGAGCATGCCTCTCAAATTCAGTGGACTTTATTGTGCTTTTTGTTGCTTGACACTTCTAGAATTTTTTTCCTGATATATTTCATGTCTAGTTTTCAGGCATTAATAATCTGACCAAAAGAATGTTAATCAAAACATGAGCTATAAATAATGTTTTTCAGCAAACGAATTCTAAGGCCCTTTCTAGTTGCCATATTCTCTGATTCCAAATTCCTTGAAAAATTTCAATCATGACCTATGAGTTCATGTAGGTACCATCTTCTTCCTATAGCAGGCATCTTCTTTCTTCCCCGAGGAGCCCAGGTGCTTCCTGTACTTTTTTTTTTTTTTAATCTATCCAATGAGTATGACCGAATAATAAGCTAATGAATTTTGTTCAGTTAATGATGCCACTGTCACTTTTCAATTAATCATGTGGAAACAGTGATTAATCTAAAACAATTAACACACAATCAATTTATCTCAGCCAGTAGGCATAACATTTTAGATGTGTATGTTTTTAGGTGTGTATTTAATAGGGTGAGAATTTCACTTTAAACAGAATAATAAAGCCACATTTTGAAAATCTGATACAGGAGAAACTGGAAGGGAGCCCACCTCCACAATGTAATTCCAAACTCAATCTAGTTTGAAAAGTGCCTCCAGGAAGAAAATAGAGCACTCTAAGTTCTATCCTCTCTTAATTCTTATCTGTAACATAATACCTACCCAGTTGTTTGCGAATCTCTGCACTCAGGGAAAATTGGAGGTCATATATCAATAAACAAATATTTCAGTGAAGTGCCTTTGGACTATCACACAAGATAACTCCAAGGTCTATAGGTAACTTGCCCATAGATATGTGAAACTTTACTGTTAATCAGAGAAAAATAATTTTTAATAATGTGTTTGTTGATTTATTTGTTCATTCATTCAACAACATTCACTGATCACCAGTAGTCCTGCTTTTACTAAGCGCTAATGATTAATACCATAGTGAAAAGCAGTTTACAGACACTGCCTTACATGAGCATACCATGGAGAAGAGATAAATTATGTCCATATGTAAGAATTATATGAGTCACCATGTAGTAAATGCCAGAAGATAAATTATGATGAAAAACATTTTATCTTGGCTGTGATGATCATATAAGTCTTCACTGGGAAAAGATCCGTTTTTGTTATGTAAAACCCCATTTCAATGATTTATTATACGTTTCCCTCAATAACAATATTTATTTTTATTTGTGATCCTCTACATTAGTTGTTACATATTTATTAAGTGGGATCATGTGTCATTATCTCAGCTTTACGTGTAAATCTAGGAATACTGGGGAGATAGCATGGCAGTGGAGATGGCAGAAGAGAGTTTGTATCTTTCTAAATTCCCCCATAAAAACAGAGCAACTGAATTGCATACCCCCAAATCTGTGTACATTTACAACAAAATGAGGTGACAAGGCTTCCCTACAAACTCTAAAACCCCCACTAACAAGCAGGTGGTAATAACCCACCCAAAACCACGAGACCTTCATGATCTCAGCATTTGTATGGGAGGAAGCAGAAAGAAGAAACAGAATGTATGATAATGCTGCAAAGAGAACCACACAATAGGCAAACTCTTGGTTTTCTTGATGAGCTTGGATTTGATTACAAATTGTGATGTCATAGCGGAGAAAAGTTTGCTCAGGTTGGTTTTCCATACCAGGAAGTCAGGTTATGCTAAAATGAAAAAAAACCTAACAGCATTATGTTATTAGAAATATGGAAATAAATGCTAGCCAAAAGAGTTGAATGTAGAATCAGTTGATACACAATGGGACAGAAGGCTGCTTTTTTTTAATACTCTCTATAGTACTATTTGGTTTTCTGAACTATGTATATTGTAATTTTGATGAAAAAAACCTTTTAATGTCTGTATTAATAGTATTGGCAAGAAATATAAAAATACTATTTCAATGATCTAAGTGAAAATTGAATATGAACCTTTGAAGCTAACATTTGAGTGCCTTTTAATGTTAATACAGAAATATAGAAAAACATTAGGGAGAATTTCAGTTAAATCCCAATTCCATCCAGAGAAAACAACCCATGCTGCCTTCACCCTGAGCAATTTTGGCTCCAGTATATGTTCTGAAAATTGTAGTACTCTCTTCTTTCTTTAAAAAACACTGAATTTATTTTGATGAAAATTTCTACCTGTGGAATATTTCCAAAATATATTGAAATTTTAAAAATTAATTAAAAAATAATACATGTAGTGACGAATTATCAGTTCACCAAAAGATGTCAACTTCATTTCTTGTTCAATCATCAAAAAATACTGACAAGCCTGTGTCTTGATATGATCAACAAATGACTTGTCGTAAGATTAAAGAAACAGCCAATCTTTAATTTCAAATGTTTTGACACAAAAGTAAATGATACTAGTGTTTCTCCAAAAGACAATTTTAAGAATCAAGTGACAAAACTTACTTAATCAAACCACTGGTTAATATTATTTAACTCAAGTTATGTTAATATATTCCATGATATTTTTCTTGAAAAAATGATTATAGATGAAAGAGAAATTCTAAAACTTTCTCTTATTTGGCACATAATATTTTATTCCTCCTTTTCATAACCTAACATACTGATTTGTCAATACTTAAATTCTGAAACTTTAAAATTACTATTAAAGGTTGACTGATAAGTTTGCAGGGATATAAAGATAACTTGAAAAGTAAAGTGTACATAAAGTATAAAGTAAACTTTTTATAGGAGTGTAACATAATTATAGAAAAGAACATGACTCTTAAGTGCTCAGCAAAATGAATCCTTGTATAGTGGACACAGCTACTTTAGTAGCATTCTGATGAAGAAAGATAATATTACTACATTTTAGAAACACACACTCACAATAGATTATTTTGCCTATTTTTGAACTTTATAGAAATCGAGTAATATAATTTATACTCATATGTCTGGCTGGCTTCTTTTAGCTGACATTATGTTTGTGGGATATATAATTGTTGCATGAAGTAATCGTTTTTTCTTCTTATTTCTATATAGTACTCTGTTCAATTAATAGGCCACAATTTACTTATTCTTTGATAGAGATATGGGTTGTTTGTGGTTTTGGAGTATTAAGAACATTGCTGCTATAAACTTTCTTTTTGCATGTCCTTTGGTGACAAATAGATACCTATCTGTGAGATACATACAAAGGGGTATAATTATGAGGTTGTGAAGTACACATGTGAACAGTAGATACTGTCCAAGAGTTTTCCATACTGTTTTTCTGCACAAGCTTGTTAACACTTAGTATTGCCATCTTTAATTTTGGCCATTTTAATAGGTGCATGGCCATATCTCATATTGTTCTTAATTTGACATCTTCCTGAGCACTACTAAAGCTTCCTTTATTTTGTTTAATATTTTTTCCAATAAATACACTCATACTTTTGGGATTCTGATGACATAGGAGTAAGCTTTTTTTTTCATTGCACTGTACATCCCTGAGATTTTATTCATTTGTTTTTAATCTATCTTCTTTCTGTTGTTTAGATTGAATAATTTTTATTGATGTGTCTTAAAGTTTACTAATTTTTTCCTCCACTTTTAAATCCTCCAAGTTTTTTTAAAAAATTGTGGTTATTATACCTTTAGTTCTTAAGTTTTCATTTGCTTACTCTTTATAGTCTCACTTTCTTTTGTGAGAATTTCTTTTTCATTTGTTTGAAGTGTACATAAATACTCATTCAATTATTTGTGTGATAGCTGTTTAAAATCTTTGTCAGAAAATTCAAATATCTGTGCCGTCTCAATGTTAGTGTCTATTGATTGTTCTTTATTTGACTTGATGTTTCTTGGTATAATGAATTCTTTTTTATTGTATCCTGCACATTTTGGGTAGTGTTATATGTGACTCTCGTTCCTATTTAAATCTCATCACTGCCAAACCAGGATGGTAGTCTGGGTTATGTTCACAAGAATGATCTCTACAGATATTCCCTGGCCAGAGAGGAGCTGTATCCCTGCTGCTTGTATGTGATGATAGTCAGGCTCTGCCCATTCGCCTCTGAGGATGCACACTGTCTCCTTACTGCCATCTTGGGATAGTACTGAGTCCGCTTACACACAAAGCCTCTACAAATTCCCCACCAATCAGGAGCAGAGCTGCTTCCTCTTTGTAGAGGTTGGGTGGAAGTCAAGGCTCTGTTCACTTTGGCTGGAGTAGAGCTGTTACAGTCAAACTGTTTTTGCCTTCCAGAGCTGCTCCTCTCCCAGGCCTGTAGCTAGAACTTTATTCATAACTTGCTTTTGTGTGTAGGTGTCTGTGTGGTGTGAGAGAGAGAGAGTGTGTGTGTGTGTGATTGTTCATTTGCTCCCATTGGTATATCTTGGCAGCAAAATCTTCTTCATCACCTGAAGAAGATTATGCAGAAGGAAAAAAACTAACAAACCAATAAACTGCAACCAACAAACAGCAAACAAACCAATTCAAAATAGGAAACTCAACCCAGAGTCTTGAGAGTCAAGAGAGTTTACCGTTTTTCTTACCACCTCTCAAGAGTCCTCTGATGTTTGTCTCATGTATTTTGTCCAAGGTTTATAGGTATAATAAGCAGGGTGCAATATATCTACTTTGTTTAGAACTAGGAGCAAAATGGTATTATTTTTAAGTTTCTTTTCTAATTGTGTGTTGCTCACATACAGGAATACAACTGATTTTTTTTTTTTATACTGATCCCTTCACTGGTGATTTGCTAAATTTACTTATAAATTCTAACTCTTTTTTCTTTTGGATTTTCTACATTTAAAAATGTGTTATCCAAAAATAATTGCAATTTTCTTTCTTTTTTCTTTTTGAACATTTTAATATTTTTTAATCTAATTGCACTGAATACAGGGTTTAGTAAAAGCTTTATGCCTAAATTCTTAGGGGAAAATTTAATATTTGATCATTAAGCGTAATATTTGCTATAGGCTTTTGGTAAATATTCAGTCACAATTAAAAATTCCTTTTAATTCCCTGGTTTGCTATGACTTATCAGGAAAGAGTAATTTAATCAAGTGCTTATTCTACAAGTAATAAAATAATCATACCTTTTCCTCCATTTGATTGATATTTTTTCATATGTTAAAGTAACCTTACATTCATGGACCAAACCTAACTTTATCATGATTTCTTATCCTGTTTTTATATTTTCCTGAGGTCTCTTTGCTAATATTTATTTATGACTTATCATCTATATTCAGGGGAGAACTTGGCCTTTAATACTTCTTCCTTGTAGTGTCTGTCATTTTTTTTCTTTAAGTTTAATTTGGTTTCAGAAAGGTAAGATATTGGTTAGAGAGTACAAACTTTCAGTTCTAAGATGAATCAGTTCTGGAGAAATAATGTACAGCATTGTCTGTAGTTAATAATAATATTGTATACTTGAAATTTTCTAAGAGAATAGATTTCAAATGTCACCAATAACAGAGTAACCATTTGAGATTATGGACATGTTAATTAGTGGTAAGCATTTCACAAATGTATGCATATATCAAAACATCACATTGTAAAGTTAAATATATACAGTTTTGTCAATCCTACCTCAATAAAGCTGGGAAAATTAAAAGTAGAAAAAATAAAGTTGAACACTTCTTATTCAATAACAACAAAGTTTATTAATTATGAGAAAGCTATTCATAAGTTCTCTCACAATTTTTCATGCACCTAAGGTCTATAGTGATCTTCATTTTTTATATTGAAGATAATTCATTTTTTTATGTTATATTCATTTGCTGGAAGACTTATCAATTTTATGTATCCATTAAAGAACCAATGTTTAGCTTATTTTTTCCTTTATTGTATTTGTTCGACTTCATTAACATTGCTTCTCATTTTTATAAGAGCTCTTCTTCTATTTTTCTTGTTTCGTTTGTTGTATTTTTTTCTAACTTCTTGAGATAGATACTTAGGGTAGGAAGGAAATGGATCATTGATTTTTCTGCCATCTATTCACTAATATAAGTTTAAGATGTAAATTTTCTCTAGGTTTAGTTTTAGGTACATCTCACAAATTTTGATAGGTCAGATTTTTATTATTTAGTTCAAGTTTTATTCTAATATCCGTGATAATTTCTTCTTTTACCCTTGAATTACTAAAGTGTATTTCTAAAGCACAAAGAAACTTCTAGTAATATTCTTTTTTTAGGTGCTAGTTACATGTGTGTGTTACTCCAAAAGATAAAAGACCCGGTTTTTGTCATACCCAAAAGACAAGTTTGCAGTTCGGAGATGGTGCGTTGTGTAGCAAAAGATTTGTTTAAAAGGAAAGGAAAAGTACACCCCCACGAATGGGAGGTGGGCTGATCCAAGGGAGGAAAAATGGCAGTATCTGCCTCCCCTGTCTCTCTTACCCTTGCTTAGAGGTGGTCTTTTGATTGATTGAAGGCTCTTGTCCCTGGAATGCTTGGTCATGTTTGGCCCCTTTTGCACGTGTCCCTACCCATGGTGTACACAGAAAAACCCATAGGTGGGGAGAGCTTAAACTGCAGTGTTAATTATAATACAATGAACATTGGTTGTGTCCGATTAAGTCTTTTCTGCTACTGCGTAGTTGTGGCTGTCGGATTTTAACCAGTTTGGTTTTTGTTTGTTTGTTTTGTTTTTGTTTTTGTTTTTGCTGGCACTCATTTAGAAGAAGTAAAGTCCTTTCCTGCTGGAGGCAGGCGTAATGCCATCTTCTGGACCATCCTCCCTCTCCTCCACCTATCTGCCTGGTGCTCCCACTTAACTACCTGCCTAACATGTTCATCTTGAGAAACATACATCTAATGTATGTGTGATTAGTTCCTCTGCAAGCAATGAGTCTTTTTTTAACCTGGCTACATTCAAGATTTTCTCTCTCAAGATTTGTTTTTCATCAGTTACAATGCAGTGTACCTAGGTGCTGCAGTCTTTGTATGTACTTTGCTTGGTGTTTCTAGTGCCTGCTGAATCATTGGCTTGCTATATTGCTGTTCAGAAAAAAATTCAGCCACTGTGTCCTTATTTTTTTGTCCCACTCTTATAAAGAGTAACTAATCACACATACATTAGATATTTTAATTGTGTCACATGTTCTCTTGTGAGTTTTTCTACATCTTCCAGTTTCTTTTCTCTTCTCATTTCAATCTGGATATTTTCCACTGGTATCTCTTTTGCTGTTTGCATTCTGCTGTGAAATCTGTTTATTTAGTACACAATACCAATATTGTATTTTTCAGTTCTATATTTCCCATTTGTTTTATTTTTATATATCCTCATTCTCTGGTGAAATCTTCCTTGTTGTTACCTATATTAGGTCTAAAGTCTAAGCCTTGTAACTCCAGGGATTTGTGTGTCTGTTTCTGTTGTCCTTTTGTCTCCTCAGCAATTAATCAATTAAATACCGTATATTTTGTATGAAACATTATAGAAGGTAGGATTAGTATTCCTGTCTTCAAAGAAAATTCAGTGTATTCTCTGATAACCAATTATAACGGGGCTTATTTGTAGACTGGTAAGGCTTGGTCTACCTCTGTTCCAGCCCTTACCAGTTAGGCATCTTAACTAAGAGTCTGGGATGTCTAGTGGTTGACCTCCTAATTGGGTATTGAGCTCCTATTTTTAATCTCCTCAGTACTGTGAGACTGTTTATAACTTCATTCTGTATTTATTAAACTTCTGTTATTCTTCTCGGCCTTTTATCCTGTGCAGTTGAGGAGTTTGACTAGTGTGTTAAGAGGACATCCATTGAGTGCTCTGCTCATACTTCGAGTGTTTTTCTCTCTTGGGATCTTGATCCCACAAGTACTGACTCCCTTGAGAGACACAAAATTAATTTTTTCCTCCTAGTTTGTAGACATTCCAAAACCTGATGGTTTCTCTTATTTTAAGTAGTGATTCTCTGCCTGAATTTTCAGCCTCTCCCACCACCATGAATCAGTAGATCCTTCAAGGACAAAAGTAGGCAGAAAGTCTGCTCATCTCTCTGAAGTTCCCTTTTCTCCAGGACCTTGGCCCTTACAATTCTGCTCACTCTATCACTTCTTCTATACACTCAACTTTGTGTGTGCCTGTCAAGGGAGGGGTGTTATTTGGCTTTCTTAAGGATTGTTTGCTGTGTATCAAAAATGATGAAATAGAAGAGGAAGTTCAACTATATGCTTTAATTCTTAAATTATTAATATATTTAAACTGTACTTCTAACAAATGGTTTCTGATACTATTTTTATTTGGTAAAATGATGGTAAGAAATTTCACTTCAGACTTTCTACATCTTTCATTTAAGCAATTAATAATTATTTTAAAATTGCTAAATTAATTGGTAGTCAGATAAATCTATGCTTGACTCTTACTTCTATCACTTCTTCGCTTAGTAGTTATGTGACTGAGCAATTAATTTATGTTCTCCCAGGCTTGGCTTTCTTAATCTGTTAAATGTAAAAAGACTTAGCACATAGGTTTGTTGTGAGAATTAATTAAATTATATATTAAAGTAGTAAATACTTGACCCATTTAACCAGCCAATAAATGCTATTTTCTTTTTCCTCATTATCCTCCTCACAGCTAATGATGTAAAGTAACAAGGGATAATGATGGATAATAAGAGATGATAGAAAAATAAGGGACCTGAAGCTATCTGAGTAATCGAGATTTGGCAATAAGTACCTACACAATCGTGGAATTCAGTTTAGTTAAATCATTTATTCCTCATTTATATAAAACGATGAGACTGGAATAAGGGGAAGGTTAGTGAAAAATCAAAGAAAAAAACAACAATACATATTCTTCTGCCATCAGGCCTATAGTAGGGCTCTGAATATATAAGTGTTTTTTTTTTCTTTTTTGGCAGGCTTTCTTTCCGTATGTTTATTTTTAACATATACATGTGAATCAACTGTTCATTTTTTGTTATTTCTGAGTAGCATTCCATTATATGGATGTAACACAATGTGTGTATCCAGTCATCTGTTGATGAGCATTTACATTTTTTGAGATTATCTTTTTTGTTGGTTACTCATGTTGTGAATCATATTAACATTTGAATGTTAAGTCAAATTTGCATTCCTGCTATAAAAATCAGTTGGCTATGATATATAATCCATTTTATATAATGTCGGCCTTAATTTGTTTAAATTTAGTGTAGAATTATTGCATCTGTATTTAGGTTATTCACCTGTGGTTTTCTTTTCTTGTAGTGTTTTTGGCATTAGAGTAAGCTAGCTTCATGGAGTGAGTGAGGAAATATTTCCTTCTCTCTAGTTTTCTAGAAGATTTTGGACAGATTTAGTATTATTTCTTCTTTAAATGTTTGATAGAATTTGTCAATGAAGCTATTAGGCATAGAGTTCTTTTGTGAGAAGGTTTTTAACCATAAATGTAATGTCTGTAATAGTTTTAAAGCAACCCAGGTTATCTGTTTTATCTTGAGTAAGCTAGAGAATATATACTTTTAAGGAAAGAAAATTATTAATCAGTTATTCATTACTGCCATGAAAGAACATATTGCCCCTGTTTATTAAATCATTAGCTCTTTCTAATGAGCAGTATTCATTTGGTAAAGTTAACTGTGGTGAAGTATTTGTGATAAGCTTCTCTACTATCTCAGAAAACATCAAGCCAAGTCTGTGCATTTTTCATCTTTAACAACCACACCACTATCACCTCTAATCAGCAGCATATACAATATGTTAAGGCACAGGGTGTAACTCCCCTGCCCTCCCTTAACTTTTTGAAAGGAATCAAATGTAAAAACTTTTGAAGTCCTTTCATTTTAAGCTTTGAGACTGATGAACTCTGTTAATGTCCATAAAGGGGTCCAAAGGAAAGAAACAAAGTGGGCAAAAACACACTAAATTATGTGCTAAGAGGGAGAATGTAAGACATAAAAGTAGTTTACCCTAGAAAAAAATAATTAAAGATCATATGGAAAAGTTTTGGGTATTTTAAAAATTCTGTTGCATATCCAGGTAAATCTGGTTAAAAAAGGTACAGGTTTGAATTAGAATAAGCAAAAATATTGGCATCTAAAACTGTAATGTTTTACCAAAGAAGACTGAAGAGTGTTATTTTTCAGTGAGGTTCAAAGAAAGTTGACAAATGATTTAAAAATATAGACTTCACTGTTCTGCCCTTAACTATGCCTATGTCTAGCTCTCTGGGAAGCGATATTAAGCAAACTTTTCTAGGTTATTATTATTTTGATGTTATTAATCTGCTAATTTCTGAAAGAGGCAGAGAAAATACACAAGGATAATAATGCAAAATGATATGAGGTACAAATATAGGTGAGGTTATTATTAATATATTAAGATCTTTGTAGAAGAAATTAATAGAGGATGCTGATAGATCTTAATTTCCAAAATTTGAAAAACTACTGCAGGAGCCAACTTTCCATGCTTTGGGTTTCTTTGTTATTATTATTTTCTTTTACTACCTGTTCCCCATTTATACAAAAATGTTTCCAATCAGTACAGATTACCAAATCAAGCATGATTTATATTTACAACTTCAGAGGTGAACCTGACTGTTTCATGGAGTGGCTCAAACTAAACATTTTTAGAGTCATCTAGCCTACTTAATTTGAAAAGTAGTTGACAATGGCATGTTTTTGTGTAAGTTAATGATGTGAGAAATATGCATTGCATCCTGGGCTATTTCAACATTCAGAAAGGTTCTCCACCAGCAGAATTTCTAATACATTTCTTTTACTCCTTTCATGACACATTAATTTAGTTCCACCAAATAATTCATGTTCAATTATATGCTCGTCAAGTGTCTGGATTCTTCAAATGAGACTTTCTTAAAGAGTTTCTTTGCCACTGGGGATAACTGAACAAATGGGAAAAAATCTTGTCAGTAGAAGCCTGAATATTTTCCTTACTTAGTCTAGGTAGAAAAGGAAAGCAAGATGGCCTCTGGGCAATGTTCTACAAACTGACCTGTCAAGGACCTCAATTCTCAAGTTTGTTTTGTCTCTTTCTTTCCATTATTGCCCCCTCAATGAGTTGCTAGGTCAGTAATCCCAAGATTATGGCAGAGAAGGCAATCCTTGAGAGTCTGTTGCCATGAATATATTTCTATTTGTTATGGCTTCTCTTTTAGGTAAGGAAAAGAGGAATACATGAAAAAGCAATAGTAAAGTAGGAAGAGAATGCCACTAATTCTGTACCCTCTCAGTGTCTCTCCATGTTGCATTTATCAAGAAGGAGAGCCGCTGTGTGTCCATACGTTTAGAGATGGGGTAGAATGAAAAGTCTGCTGCTTTGGGAACCTAGAAAACTGGATTCTGATCTCAACATGTCCACTAATACTTTATCCTTAGTCTTGCTCATGGTGGTTTCCTTATTTGTAAAATTATGCTACCAGCTCATCTCTAAGCTTCTTTCTTATTTTACAAATCTATGTTGACTGAAGCTATGACAAAGCCAGAAGCCTGTGAATCCCAAACATTATCTGGTCAGTGTCTTCTAATGAATGCATATTCTACATATCTCCGCCAACTAGCGGTCATGGGTTTTTTCCTGGCAACTCTGAGTGAATATATGCAGGTAACATAGAATCTGGAAAGGAACAGGAGGAAAGGCAGCCTCTGCCTGCTGTGGCTCCTCATGGGCAACAAGACAAAAGTAGGGGGGCAGGACACTGAGAGGATGAGAAGGAAGCGAGAATAAGAATACCTGAAAGTTACCAGTGCAGCAGTGTGTGTGTGTGTTTTCTCACAAAGATCCTTAACGTAAACACTGGATCATCAATTGAAGAAACAAATTACTTTCTGAGGAATCTCTTCTTTTTAGTTCAGAAAGTTCACTCATTTTTTTATGCTTTGGTCACCAAACTATCATCTTGGCAGGTATATGGACAAAGTACAAGAAGTGATGGAGGGAATACCTTACAATCTGTCAGATACTGTGCGAGCATTTTATACTTATCATTTCGTTTAATGCTCACAGCTATTTTGTAATATTGGTTAAATTATTTTCAAGGGGTCTCAGAAAGATAAATTAAGTAGTCTAAGATCACGTGGCTATTAAGTGTTAGAGGATGGATTGGAATCCAGGTCTTCTTCGCTCTAATCTTCTTCATTATGCTATGCAGCCTCTATCAGCACTGATACCTGCTAGTCCTAGACACTGATGAGTCTTGGATTTGATTTTATCCTACTTGCAAGCTAACAAGTTAGCCAGTTACTATTTACAGATGCTGACAGAAGACACTCAACCCCTGGGTCAGAGACAGATGTTTTTGTTACTCACAGCATAGCAAGCAACATGAACATCATAGATATGCTTCAGTTCCTGATTTAGTTTTCTTTTACTGATGTAACAAATTACTCCAAACTCAGCAGCTTTAAACAATACTAATGTATTATTTCATGGTTCTGTGGAGCAAAGTTCAGCACTGTTGGCTAGTGATCTGCTGAGTCTTACAAGACCAAAATCAAGGTGTCTGTAGTCTTTGCCTCTTCTTTGGAAGCTCAGGGGGAGAATCTCCTTCCAAACATATTTAGAAATTTGTTATCAGAATTCAATTCAAATCCATGAAATTGTAGGAATGGGGCCTTTGTTTCTTTGCTGGCTGCTGTGCAGTTTCTTGAGGTCATCTGCATTCATTGGCTTGTGGGACCCTCCGTTTTCAAAGTGAGTAATGACAGAGCAGATATTTCTCTTTCTCTGAAAATCTTTGACTTTCTCTTCATCTGTATCTCCCTGATTGCCTCTTCTGCCTCTGCTTGTAAGGACTGATATGAATACATTGGGCTCACACTGACAAACCAGTATGAGTATTTTAAAGTCAACTATTCAGTGACTTTAATTACCTCAGCAAATTCCTTTTTTGTGTGTAAGACAACATATTCACAAGCATGATATCTCATCATAGTCACAGTCCTGTGGATCAGGAATAGAATCTTGTTGGCATAATTTTTCCTGACACAGGTTCTCTTGCCCCAGATCCCTTGAGGACAGTAAGATATCGTCCAGATGGATGCTCGCATGCAGTGGGGTAGCATCAGGGATGAGAAATTCCCAAGCATGAGGAGTCTCTTTTTATAGTAAGCAGTGAGAAAGACTGTTCTTTGCTTAGTGAAGAGACACTACCTCTTCTTTTAAAGTTACATCTCTCAAGTGCATAACACAACCCTGAGAAATGACTTACTTAAAGAATGGCCAGAGCACTGTGTTCTTGGCTCATTGAGCAAGAATTGTAGGAGGCAAGAGACCCAGAGAGGACTCTTTCTTCTAACTAACTCTCAGAGTTGTTGAGAAACCCCAAATGGCAAATTGACCCTTAATCTATAAATACGCAGGTCATTCCTAGTGAAGTAAAAAGATGTCTTTCTGATCTGAGTTTTAGTTACAGTGAAAAGTGTGCTCCCTGAATTTCAATAAAGAGGGAGAGAAATAAGCCTGAAGATCAAATTGCATATAATATTGGTGGATGGGGCATAGTCTCTACTGTTTACATAGTAATACTAATGACAAATAACAATCAAGTCAAAAATCTATGGAAAAGCTCAGGATGGCAGATTTTTTTAAAGATATAATGGAAATACCTTTGATTACATTATAGAAGGGGCTCAGGTTTGCTCCTTACCTCTACAAATGTGTGATTTTGGACAAATGACTCAGAAGCTCAGCTTCTGTTTCTCAGTCTATTTGATGAAAATAATAATACCTACTCTAAAGATTTATTGAGAGATATAAATGAGATAATTCCTGTAAAGCTAGTAGCATTGTGTTTATAATATAGTAGGTGTCCCACAAATGTTTCTCCACGAGTCACCTCTCCAACTCTACTTACATCCAAATAGGAAATGTTAGGCATGAACCTACCTTTGATACGATAGAACACCATACCCACTAAAAGACAGTAGGTACCATCTGTTGCACACTACCGCTGTGCACCAGGATTCATCTCAAAATTAGCTTCAAATTTAGCATGACTATGTATGTGATAAGTGAATGTAGAAGTCCAAGTTATACTGATGTCTCCATATATCTGTCGGTCCCTTAACTCAAAACATTTCACTTCAACATGCTTCTTATAAAGCTTTAGAAAGCTTTCAAGAGATAAATCTTGAGTATTGTGTGCTCAGAATTTTTAATTCACCATAAAAGCATGTAGGAAGAGTGTAGAAAAACTCCCCAAACTTTGAAAAATGTGGCTTTTTCTCCGAGATAAATATTCACCTACAAGAGACTTCGGGGAAATTATGGTGTTTCCACTACCCTGCAGCAATTTCCACATTCCACTGAGGCAGAGCACGAGGCCCTGAGGACCACCTACCCAAGTGTATTCCTTTCTTTGATATCGCAAAGCTCTCAGTACCATTTTGTGGTGTTTCCACTTGGCTCTGTAATCATTATTGTGGGTTAAATTTTTTTTTTTTAAGTTCATTTTTTGCTTTCCAGCACAGACCCAGATCTGCAATGGAAAATACATTTATAGAAATATGTTGTTGCGTGTGTGTAACTTCCATTTTGGGTTTGTCCCAGACCACCTGGAACACCTTCACGGGTTTCAGTTATCCAAGAGCCACAGCGTGAAAATCAGAGGGATGCTTCATTAGGTTACTGCTGGCGGTGCTTTGAGATCCCTGAGTGAAAATCAGAAACTTTTTTTTTTAACTTATTCTTTTTTTTGCTACAAATAAAGTATACCTTTTCTGCATGTTAGTGCCTTGGTTAATATTTGAAATGTGCAGCAAAAAATATAATAAGATATTGGTCTTTAACGTTAGGCAGGAGCATATTTTTAAAAAATGGCTGTAATGTTCTGAGAAAGCTGCCGCCTGTTTTTCTAACCCGGACACTGGAGTCTGCACATTACAGACCACACCCTCAGAGCCTACCTCAGGTTTATAGAAGGCCTAGTGTGTGGTCAAGACCTCTAGACTTATAGTTAAAAGTTCAGACCAGGGATGGGCTCAATGACACCGATGGCTTTTTATAATTAAGTTGAACTGTCCTCTGGCAAAGGTTCCAAGAAATCAGTCTCTCAAGTATATACTTCCAGACGAAGGGCATCTAAGTTCCATAAATTTTTTTTCAACACTCAAGGATTCTGATTTTTACATAAATATTAATGCTCCAATTTCTATGCTATTATGGAAAGAATAAGGAAAAGGCTTAGGAATCTAGCCCACAAATTTCATGGTTAGAGAAAACTAACTACCTGACCAGCAGACACAGAAGGCCAAAGGCACACCAAACCACACAGCAGGAGCTCAGTTTGCCAGAACTGTGGCTGAGTTGAAGTGGATTTGGCCTTCAGTATATTAATTCCAGGCACCCGGTGGTCTGAGACAGAAAAGGCAAAAGTAAGCAAACTAATTGGTAAGAGGATAAGCTTTTTTCCCTCCTCATCCCTTTTGGTAACTGTTTCTCTTTCACGTGTGCCTGTGACTTTCCCACACAGCCGTGGAAGAAGCAGAGAGGACAGCAGGTGACAGCAGGGCTCGGAGGTGCCGCGGCAAGAGCCAGAGGCACGGTTTGTCCGGCAAAAGCCTCGTAAAGTTGCACATGTACTCCAAGCCACAGGCGGAGAATCCTTGTCCTTCTAAATGTGAGGGCTCATCTCCTCCCAGTTGCCCTCTTTTCTAAAATGAAGCTGTGTGCTCATGATAGCCAGGCTCACAAAAACTGACTGATAACTTCTAAACGATAAATATGAGGTATTGGTGGCATCAGAACTCGGCACCTTGACTTGATTTGTCTTTATTTGTTCTTTTTATGCAAATGGAAAACAAAAACAAGAACACAAACTCTAAATCAAACGCCAGTGATCCACTGTACTTTCATATTGTGGCCTTTTTTTTTTATTTAGTTTAATTTTTTTTAAGCATAGGGTTTATTTCTCCTTTAGATAATTGCTTCTGAGACAGAAGGGCTCCCTCTAGCCACCAGCTTAAATAACACACATCCTGCTCACCAGCAAAATTTTCCTTAAATGTGGGCTAATGTTTACATAGCAGTAAAACTGTGTTCTGAAAATATCAGTGACAAGGCTTCTGCAGGGCTATTAAACTTCCACTGTATTGGATTGGATTTTTTACTTTGCTTTTTGTTTTATTTTTTAAATTATTGCCAGGAAAATATTTCTAAAGAAGTCAAAGAGGAATAGCCAGGGCAGTAGGAATTATCTTTCAAAGCAACAAATTGGAAATGTTTTATAGCATTTAAGGTAATGCTCCTCATAATACTCATTTTATAAATATTAAGAGGGAAGCCAAGATCCAAGAGTATTTCCAGCTTAAGCACAGTCACCTCAAAATTAACCATAGAGCTTGCTGTAGAGTGTGAAGTACTTTAGGTTTGTGTGAGTTCATCGAAAAAGGCAAAGTCAGAAAATGCTTAGACCTCATGCTTCTATTTTGAACCTACTTGTGCTGCTGTTTCACCCAGTTACTCTTCATTTCCTCAAATAGCTGTGCTTGTGCATTTATGCTTTTAGTATGCACTCCTTTAAGTGTTAAAAGAAAACTAACGCAAATAAACAATCCAAGTCTAAATTATTTCAAAGTGGGTTTTAAAAAATTCTCTGTCAAGCAGTAAGTCAGATGAGGGTAGATACCTCACGAACACACCAGTAGGCATCTTCCGCACAATCGAGCAATGGGTGTCTTTGCATTACCTCTGCCGGGAGGTCTTCTAGGAACTGGGCAGACAAAAAGCAGGATGAAGACAGGAAACTTGAGTGGCATGGCATATGGAATTAACTAAACTTATGATAAAATGTGAGATAATAATATAAATAAATTCATGATGGGATAAAAGTTCATTTTTAAAGTTCTTAAAATGAGGAAAAAGATTTATCTTGAAATAAATTTATCACAACAATTACTAGCATCTGATAGCAATTAGAACCTTGGTAGTAAAACTCTTGTTATGATTTGGGGAGGGGGAGGGGAAGAGAGTGAAAGTTTTAATTGTTCTGAGCAAGTTCAAAGAGCACCCGGAATCCCCAGTTCTCAGCTCTCCTGCTGGAACCACCTAGCACTTGGCACTTCTTCACCCAAAGCTCTCTAGTGCTTTACCTTTTTTTTTTTTTTTTGCATGCGCATAGCTTGCATGTGGGAATGATTATGGCATTCTCTGAAGCACAGTGGGTTTTGAGATGATACACGTTTCCGCTTCTCACCTCCCTGAGCAAAGATTTCTATTTCTGCATTAGTGTCTTTATGAATGGCAGTATACCACTTCTTGGCATGATGTCCAACGTTTCGTGGACACTTTAGATTCCAAAGACCAATTGGACATTATCTTTGTGCTCTCATGAAACTAGTTGTTTGTTGTTTCATTAGAACATTCTGTGTTTCTAGCCGTTCTCCAGCCTTTACTTTGATAATAAATATATACTCTAATGATGCAGTAAAAATTCTAGAGATTATCTAAACTCTCATTAACTTTAAGGTGAAAAGCAAGAAGTACCACTGGTCCTCTGCTATTGAATCCTATACATTGGATGCTGATCCCACGCACTGAGCAGTGAGTGTGCGTCGTGCATCCGTGTCTGTAGATTCTAGTTCTGTTTTTCTCTGATAGATATAAAAAATAGGAAAGTAGTTAAGTAAAATATCAGGAGAAAATTTTTAATTTACGTTTGATATCTTTTTTAAGAAAAATATTTCTATTTTTCAAAAGAAAAAAATACCAGGGAAGTCCTTTGGTGGGGGCTAAGTTTGGGTAGCTCCTCTCAAAGAAAATGTTTCCAGTTTTCCCCTCCAGAGCATTTACTTATATACAGCTCTGGTAACATTCTGAAGTCTCTTGTCTTTGCTTGTCAATTTCCTGGAATTACCTGCATCAGTAGTTCCTGTGCTAGTGAGCAAACTGGAATTTAACTGCACCAAAAGTGGCTAGTAACCTCATTGTTTCTGGCTGCAACTTGGAAATCTTAATAGGATAAATAATTTTTTTTCATTTTTACAGTGTAACTTGACCTCTAGTCTTCCTCTAGCATGATTACTTACTAATTACTCTATTTCTTATTGAAATTTAGATTGCTTATTTTACTAATAATTATTAAGTACCTATTGTGTGTTGGACACTGTTTTAGGGTCTGAGATATAGCACTGTCCTGCTGGGAGAAGTTTTAATGTATAAGATGAGTAAAGCTACAGAAATAAATACACTTTTTTTTTTTTTCAGTAATGATAGAATTCCAAGAGGGGAGAGATTCAAAGAATGCTTCAAAGGACAAGGAACACACACTTAATTCAATCAGGGGGTTTAAGGAAAGGTTCTGAGAGAAAATGACTTGTGTGTGGAACATTAATGCCAAATTTTGATCAAGTAGTCAGTTGTTTTATTATATAAAATAAGTTTTGTAGATGAGGGGGTGGTTACTTTTACTTTGATTAGCTAATATTAGTAGGCACATACATTTTCAGAGAATTTTCTGGTCTGGTGTGAAAAAGACTTAACCTATATATATGTTTATTTTTCTGTATCTGAAAAACAAGATAATTCTTACTCCTCTAAATTTGCAGCCCCTGGGGACTGACTGAAACTGACTCAGAACTAAAGGGTCCTGCTTTTTTGACTAGAGCCAGGATAGTTATTCATAAAACACCAGTGTTTAATTTCTTAATCTGTCAATTTGCAACAGATTTTTGGTGAAGAAAAACCATAATTATTAATCTTGTAGAGTTACTCCTTGGGGATTCTGAGAAGCTGCAAATTACTGACTCAAAGCAATAGCAAATCACATCTAAGCTCACACAGCTCTCTTTTAGAGGTAAGAGTATGTTTAGATGGGGAAACAACAGAAATCTTTAGAATCTTCCAGTTATTCTCAAATAGATGAGAACATCCCTCATTTTCATTTAGCTGATTTTGGAATGCTAAATGAAATGAATTTGGAAATTCATTCAGCTTCTCAAAATAACTCATATATTCTAATTTGATATTTGAATTCAAAATCACTTTAAAGTAATAGCATATTTGACACAGAAGACACTCAGTTTGGAATGCTCTTACTTTTCATACAGCCAAGTCTAACATAATAACTTTTTTAATATGGAAGAAAAAAATTAAATGGATTGGAGTTTTGACTTTCAATTTATTATTATTCAATCAAATATATTTTGAACACACATAACAAAGTACCAAAATCAAGTGTATTTTTGGAACTTGCAAGCAATTCAGTAAATTAAAATGTTGGCCTATAGCAAGGAAAACTAGACTTAAAATGTTTAAAAATTACTTTTTCCCTCTTTAAAATTGAATTCATTTTGTACTTTATTGATCACTATTTTTGATAATACAAGGATGTTTTTATTCATATGACTTAAAGATTATTTTCTACCTGTATGTCTATATAGTTCCAAAAAATAAGCTTAATCAAATTATACCACAGCATGACCAGAAAGCTATTATTAAATTAAAATTGCATATTTCCAGAACCATTTTCTGGAAAGTTTGCAAACTCAATTCAAAGTTAATTTATTATTAGTAATAATATTATTATTATTGTTAGTTGGTAGCAGATTCTGCTGATACTGACAATTTGGCTAAGTGTGAAATTTCTCAACTCAACACAGAAACCATACCATTTTGCCTAAAGTAGAAAAATACCAAGCATTCTCCTTTAATGCATGAAGGAGGTAACTCGGGGCAAAATATAATTTTATAAATGTGAATGTGTCAGGTTGGTAGTGGGTAGGGAGCTGTGGTGCCAGGGCACAGTAGACAGAGACAGGCGGATGGCAGTTGTACATGTTCCCTTTCCTGATCAGAACAGGCAGCAAGCAGCTGAGATGTGTAAATGAGCATGAGAAATGTATATGTGGTGTTGGACATAGAGACAGAGCCCTATGTAAGTGTCTGCTTTCAAATGGAAGCACTGGAATGGAAACAGAAACCCAGAATATGGGCATACAGTCAGTTCACTCCCCAACATATTTTAATGGGATTGAATTTAAGGATTATAGTAAAGAGTTTAAAATTAATTACAAGAAACTCTAGCAGGCATTTCCTTAAGACTATGAAGGATTCTTGATGAGAAAGCTGATAACATTTCCCTAGCTTAGGGCTGACAAGTTTAATGTCTCAGTATCCCTTACTATCAGTTGCCAGTTCTCTGTCTTCGTCAATTTTCAAATCGGTCAGTGGCACATCTCAGAAAGCTCTGACAAATATTTATTTATGGAAAAGACTCCACAGTGGAGGAGAGATGCTATCAGCAGGGCTGAGACCTAACAAGATCATGGCATTGTGAGATGGAGGAAGAAGGCATAGAAAGTGCCTGGTGGAGCAGAGAAGTTTCACATCTCAAAAGCACCAACCAAATAAGCATTTAACTGTGGTGCTATCAACTTGAAAGGCAAAGATTGTGTCCCTTGATGACAACAGCCTGTGACAGTAGTTTATAAAGAAAACAGAGGAACTTAAAGCTGGTGGTCACAATTGTCCTCAACCAGGTTAAGTTGTGGATGGACCCTATTTTAAGAAAATGGTCTGTCTTGTAGAAACAGAAGAGAGAGATTTAAAATTGTGAAGTTCGGGTAAAATATCTTAGTCCATCCTTGTTCCTTATGGAAATCATTTGACAATAGTTCTGGAAAATCTAATTTAAAAAAAAGTAAGGGGAAGGGATACACTTGGCATCGTGTTAAGATACTATATGAGAAAAACTGAAAATAATCAACATCAATTTCCTATAGGTGATCAAAACTCATCAGAAATATGTTGACTTAAATTAGACAAAAATCATAACCAGTTGGGATTTAATCAGAGAATCAGAACTACTATGGGTAATATAGAATAAGAGATTTCTTTTAAGGATTAGACCTTATGCAGTTTTGGGAATTGCCTCTGTGTCTAGTGTTGATCCTGAAGTATCTCTAAGTCAGCCATAGTGACAGTTGGGAAGGAACCCAGCATGTGGCTGAGAGTAAGGACAATCTGCAGTGTGCATCTATCTTCCCCCATCCCCATCCCTGAATTTGTTCATCCTTTATATCTGATTTGTTCATCAGTGACATGAGCATCTTCTTTGCTGAATCAGATAATGATTTTTGAATACTAGAATAGCATTTCCTAATTTTTATGCTATCTATAATGTAAAGGCTCTAGGCACAACACAATTTTAAATTTGTTATGCTTTATTAACATTTTTTCCATCATTCTCTAAGATTAGACAATCAACAGACCATAAAGTACTGATTTTACCATTTGCCCACTTCTGTGGTATAAATGCTCCCACCATGACCAATACGCCATCACTGAATACAAAGGTGGGAAGAGATACTCAATAACACATCATTATATAGTATTTCCACTATACAGATATAAAAGACATAAATAACCTCAATATCATAGATAATAGTAAAATGCAATAAAATAATTAAGAAGTAAAACTGAACTTACTAACTAGTTGATTTTCTTTTAAGAGTGATGTGTGTTAGCAATTTTGAAATTAATTGTAATATATTCTAGCCTTAAAGAAAATGTGTGAAAATATTGATGATAATAGGAAGCAGTTTTCTCACTCTTGAAGAAGGAGGTGAAAAACATCAATTGAGAGAAACTAGAATACCCCCTGTGCTGTCAGACTGGAATAGGAGATATTAACTAGTTAGATATATACACAAATAAATATGCATACATATATACAAATAAATAATATTATTGTAGTTATAGTAAAGCTCCTGATATTATGGAAGAATATCCTTGTTCTCAGGATATGTCTACTGAAGTATTTGCTGTTAAAGGGACATGGTGTCTCCAAACATATTCATACATATATGTTGTATATACAGATATTTATGTATATGTATATATCCATAAATGTGTGTGCGGATTCATGTACACATGCACATATGTACACACACATAACAGAGAGAGAATGAAGAGGAGACGAAAGGAAAAGGGAGGACAGGAGAAGAAGAAAGCTATTGTTGTAAAATGTAAATACTGAATTGGGTAAAGGCATCCCGGACTTCCTTCTATTATTCTTGAAATTTTTAGTTATGTTTCAAATACAGAGATATAATTTTTTTTAAAGAAATTAAAAGAAATAAAACTGACATTATTCATAGACCACCTGATTTTTTTAACATCAAATTCCAAATGAATCTCCAGAAAAGTTATAAATATTCATACTTTAGTTTATTAAGTTTAACGTATATAATTATAGTACTCCAGAGCTATATAAAAATTCAAAATTTAAAAATGATACGATGTAAAAATGAAATAAGAAGCATCAAATACCTAGGAATACATCTAAAGAAATATGTGCAAGTTCTCTACACTGTAAACCACAAAATATTACTGAAACAACTTAAAGAATCAAAAATAAATGGAGAGATACAATCATGGATTAGAAGACTTGATATTACAAAGATTTTCACCAATTCACCCCTGAATCCATCTCTAAATTCTACAGCGTCTCAAACAATCTCAGTAAGTTTTCCTTTGGTGGCGAGGACAGGGATGTTTTCTGAAATGTACATAGAAATTTAAAAACTAAGATGTCTAAGACAATTCTGTACAAGAAAAACAAGAGAAAACCTTAAGTTAACATTTATAGCAAGCTTTATTATAAGTCTACATTAATCATGGCAATATAGAATTTGGAAAAAAATATACAAATAGATGATTGGCTAAAATACAGCATCCACATATAGACTCCTATACATGAACCTTGATTTTGGAAAATGGCTGAATAACTGTATCATAGTCACACAATGGCATAATATATAACAATGAGAATGAATAAACTAAAAGGACATGGAAAATATGTTGAATCTTACAAACAAGAAGAGCAAAACAAATGAGGCACCAAAGACTGCAAACCATATGATTCTATTTACATAAAGTTAAACAATTGCAAAAAGCAGAACTGTTTGGTCCAGATAGAACTGCAGAAAGTGGATACTCTTGGAGGGGTGGGCCATGATAGGAAGGGGACACATAAGGGTCTTGGGGTCCTGAAAACGTAATATAGGTGTGTACAACTTATTAAAAATGCATCAAGCCATACACTTTTGATAAGCTCATTTATCTGCAAGTCTGCTATAGTTCAATAAATTTTAAGATAGAAAAATAAACTTTGAAAAAAATGTAAGAAAATTAGAGTGAATTAAATAAGCTTCTTGTTCTTCCTCAGACTAAAATTGAGAGTGTGTAACTGCAGAGGGAAGAGAGAGCCATAATTTGTTAGCATTTATGTATGTATCTTTTTCTACTCCATATAGGGTACAGTAGCTCAAAGTATAGTATTTGAATGCCTTTACCAGCCTGGAAAGGTAGTCAGAATTCACTGCACAAACGTTTTCAAGGGATGCTTTGATATTCTCTGTTGAAATGTGCACGATAAACCCTAGTGAAGTCCTTTGAAGGTTACTAAAAATTGGGCTCACTGCTGGAACACTTAACTTCTGTGACCTTTACTGAAGGCGAGCCAGGAACTTCTATAGAATACTGTGTTGTTTCCTGAAAGACACAGTCACATGGGATTAGATTCAGTCAGAAATTTGACTTTTACCCATAGGTTCTGGTGTGACTTAATTAAACCAGAAAAAAAATTAATAAAAATTCTTACTTTTTGATGCTGGTCAAATTTCTCTGTAAAATATAAAAACAAAAAATCAAAATCTTCAGAATCTATCTTCTAATTCCTCTTGTTTTCGAAACAAACACTCTAAGTTATACAAAATTCTAGATATTAGTTGTCCGTTTAACTAACCTTGGGTTTGCAATTGATGTAAACTCTCAACATACCAAGCTATCTGTTAACATTTAGCAATTTTTAGGCATTTTCTACAGCTAATGTATTTTTTAATATCATATAGATTAATTTGTTCAAGTGAAAGTGGTCTAAAAACCTAGTAATAAAATTGTAAAAACCTCAACATATCAGAACTTAAATCCTTTAGCCCTTTAGGTTTAATGTATTTTTAAACACATTTTTAAGTGCATAACTGATGTCGTTTTAGGAGAATTCAAACCCACATCTCTTCAACTTAGGTCAATTGTGCAGATAACAGTAATAGTAATAGTTGGAGCTAATATTTATTGACCTCTTGTATATCAGGCACTAAATTAAATCTTTTATAACGTTTAATCTATTTATTATTCCAACAACTCTAGTGATAACTGAGGCTTAATAAGATCATATAGTTTACCCAAGGTAATGCTACTGGTAAAACGGAGCTAGAGATAAAAAGTCAGGTAGTTAAAGTTCAGAGCTCTTGTTTTTACCAAAAAGCCACAATGGGTATTGCTACTAAAATTAGCACACCGTTGAACAACACAGGTTTGATCTGCACCAGTTCACTCATACTCCGACTTTTTTCAGTAATTATACAATCATCCCTCCCAATTTGCAGGTTTCTGAATCTGCAGATGCAACCAACTGCAGGCTGAAATTTCTCTCTGGGGGTTCCTTAATCCGTGCATGCAGAACCATTCATTCAGAGGACAGACTGTGGGATTTGAGCATCCTTGGATTTTGGTATCCAAAGCAGGTGCTGGAACCAATCTCCTGTGGATATTGAGGGACAACTGTATACATATTCTCTGTTGTAATATAACATACAATGCAGTATAATACAATAAATAACATATTGCATGTATACATATACACATATGCATAAATATGTATTCTATATTGTAAATATATACATATGTTATACATTATACACAGTGCTTACATTTTTAAAAGTATGATTTTATTTTAGGCCATAGATGATACATCAATATATACAGAGACTTCACAGACTTCTTTATCAGATCAAGGACATTAAATAAAAATGAAACTCTGAATAATAAGTAGATACCTCTCAGTCACTTGAAAATGTAAAAAACAAGAACAAACCATAAAAACCTTTTTCCTTCATAATTTTTGGGACAAATTATAAGTCAGTTGAGTCAAATTATTAATTAGTTGAGTTTAAGCAATCACAGCATTTAAAACACACCATATCAAAGGCATAGGAACTGTTGGAGAGCTCTCATCAGAGCTGAAATCTAAAATATAAATTTTTTTCTCTCTCAATAAGAAAATAAACAGTAACAAACTAAACATTTAACTCGAGCTAGAACGGGAATAGCAGGACAAACTTAGAGCAAATCGGGAGAAGAATTAATAAAGATCAAGTGGAAAATTAATTAACTGTAAATTGAAGAACTGGAATGGCTAATTGTTTACAGAAACTAGCCTAATGAGGCAAAAAGAAAAAAAAAAGAGAAACAGAAAAATGAGTCAATCTAGATTCAGAGAGTCTTTAGAAAATATCTGAAAGTTACTTGTAATGAATTTGGTAATTACAATTAGATGAATAATTTCTAGAAACATAAGTTTATGAATATGTTAAAAGTACTAAAAATTTAAGCCATCTAATACTGCCCCTAATTTTAATAGTATTCTGGAACTTACAATTTATGCAATCAGATGTGTAAAAAAGAGGCATAAATATTGGAAAAGATTACACAAAATCATATTATACATATATGATTGTCTACTGAGATAATTTAAGCAAGTAAACTGAAAACCTATCAGAACCAATTAAAGGATTATGTAGAAGTCTAGTTAAAATACTAAATATTCAGGTAGGCTAGGGTGGGGGCGACATGGGACTTCTTCATAACCACAAAAATGGTTTAATCTATTACAGCTCCCATAGGGTTGGTCCACTTACCAAATACGGATGATATTCTAGTCCATGGGTCAGAATCAGATGGCGCCTTGATCCACTTGAGCCATCAAGTGCTCCCTGTTGTACAGTCTGCTCAGGCCTGCAGAATGAAGCAGACACTTTTTACTATGAATAATAATGAGAACAGATTTTTCTTCATATGTTTTATTCTTTGCATTGAGTGTGAAGATGATACAATGGCTTAGTAAAAGTAATAAAATCAGTACAATTGCTAAAAAAACCCCAAATACTAAATAGCCAAACATTAACAGCCAAAACCTGATTGAAAAACAAGATACAATTCAAAATTCCAATAAAAGTATAAAATAACTGGGAATAATTTTAACAAGAAATGTGTAGGATCTACAGGAGGAAATTCTAGGAAGACTAGAATGAGTGTAAACAAGATTTGCTGATTGATAAATTTTACAAAGATATCAGTCTCCTCTTAGAAATATTCTATATGTGTAATTCAGTCCAGTAGGAGTACCAGTAATGTATTTTTTTTTTGAGAGTAAGAATTTGAAAAGCTGGGAGGGAATCATACAAGAGGTTAAATTCGATAGATGGCTAGGAATAGACTGAGTACAAACCAAGCATTATGAGATGTCCCAAAAGAAATTGAGTGATATGTAAGCTCACTGTCACCATATACCAGTAGGTTCTTGACATGAATAGAACGTCTTTTACAGGATATGCAGTGCTTTTTAATGGTGAAGGCCAGGAAACAGAATGGAGAGAGACAAAGATAATTATGAAACCCTTTCTGCCTTTAGGAGCTCTCTGTATTGCACTAGAGACAAATGTTTAACAAGTAATTAAAATACCTTATAATGACTATTAATATAGATGTGTGTTTATGGTACAGAAAGGACTGCAGTAACAAATGAATGGGTACTTTTTTTGTTGTTTTTGAAATTTTTTTTAATTGAAGTATAGTCAGTTACAATGTATCAATTTCTGGTGTACAGCATAATGTCCCAGTCATGATATGTATACATATATTCATGTTCATATTCTTTTCATTAAAGGTTATGACAAGATACTGAATACAGTTCCCTGTGCTATACAGAAGAAATTTGTTTTTTATATATTTTATATATAGTGGTTAACATTTGCTTATCTCAAACTTCTAAATTTATCCTTTCCCACCTCCTTTCCCTAGGTAACCATAAAATTGTTTACTATGTTTGCGAGTCTGTTTCTGTTCTGTAGACGAGTTCATTAGTGTCTTCTTTTTTCCTTTTCTTTTTCCTTTTTTTTCAGATTTCACATATGAGTGATATCACATGGTATTTTTCTTTTTCTTTCTGGCTTACTTCACTTAGAATGACGATGTCCAGGTCCATCCATGTTGCTGCAAATGGCATTATTTTATTTTATTTTTTATCACTCAGTAGTATTCCATTGTATAAATATACCACATCTTCTTTATCCAGTCATCTGTCAATGGACATTTAGGTTGTTTCCATGTCTTGGCTATTGTAAATAGTGCTGCTATGAACATTCGGGTGCATGTATCTTTTGGGATTAGAGTTCCCTCCAGATACATGCCCTGGAGTGGGATTACTGGATCATATAGTAAGTCTATTTTTAGTCTTTTGAGGACTCTGCATACTGTTTTCCATAATGGCTGCACCAAACTTCATTCCCACCAGCAGTGTAGGAGGGTTCCCTTTTCTCCACACCCTCTACAGCATTTATTGTTAGTGTACTTTTGAATGATGGCCATTCTGACTGGTGTGAGGTGATACCTCATTGTAGTTTTGATTTGCATTTCTCTGATAATTAGTGATATTGAGCATTGTTTCATGTGCCTATTGGCCATTTGTGTGTCTTCATTGCAGAATTGCTTGTTTAGGACTTCTGCCCATTTTTGAATTGTGTTGTTTGTTTTTTGTTGTTGTTAAGTTGTATGAGCTGTTTATATATTATGGAAATTAAACCTTTGTCAGTCACATCATTTGCAAAGATTAACATTTGAAATGTAGATACTTTTCACTGTCGAAGTTAGAAGAGAGGGGAAAAAAGTATTTCTGGAAGGTAAACCAGTGTATGCAAAGAAGCAGAGCATGAGAACACTTGCTCAAGATTAGCTTTCTGTAGCTAGAGGTCGTGATACACATGGTGAAAACAAAGGCTGCAATGCAGATGAGGTCTCATTTGTGAAGGATTTTGCTATTATAGGAAAGCTTGTCTTAAACATATAGACATGTGGGTGTGGAGGTGTGTATGTATACACTATGTACGAACAGAACTTAAGGTGCACAGTTTTGCTTATTCTACCAACCTTTAACAGAATTGGTGCACTGTTATTATTATTTTTTAAATAAATACTTCATTTCATTTTGAACAGAAATTCTCTGATAAGGAGCAGACTATATTCATGTTATTTTACCAAAAGAAAGATTTTGAGGCTCCACTGAAAAATATATGAGGGGTTTACTGAGTTTGGATTAAGAACAATACTTATATTTCTTAGATTTATGCATGAAATGAGAGAAAAATTAAATTCCACTCATCTATTAATTCTCAAAATGAAGAATTAATCTTCAGTCGTTTTGTTTGTGTCCTTTATTAAAGCTGCAAGTATTGTAGTCATAATAGTTCTAATACATATCTTTATATGAGTGCACAGCAATTACTAGATTTTTCTTTTAAAAACATGAGCTAACACAGGAGTTGAGGCACCGGAAATTCTGCCTTCACATGTCTCTTAATGGAAGTAAAGGAGAAAAAAATCAATTTCATGTGAACGAAGATACCTTTGGCCTCTACTGGAAATAAATCACACTGAATAGGCAAACTGCATTTCTTGAGATAGATTTTATTTATGCTCTTATTATTTGTCAGACTGTAACATGACAGAATTTATGAATAATCAAATAATTCTCAAAATAAATGAGACGAATTTCTTTCTTTTGATTATTAATTACAGAAACTAACCTTAACTCTTTGGGCCCGCTGCTGAGAAGTACAAAGTGAAGACCCTGCTGTGTGGATAAACTGATGACTCACTTTTAATATCAGGTTGAGCCAGGAACACAAACTCTGCCAAGTGAACTCCACAGGGAGTCCCACTTCAACCCACTCACATTTCCTACTAACAGCACTCTCTTCCAGCCATGCTGAAATAAACTGAGCTTCTCTTTGGCATTTTGATTTGTAAATGAAGGGAGCATGTAAAATAATGAATTGCAGTGATTTCTAGGATAAAGTTTTAAAGCAGCACATTAAAAGGATGTCTGTACCATGACAATGGCATGCAATTGTGTCCTGATGTAAATTATAAAATGGTTCACGTTTAGCATCCTTTTTGCCCCCATTTGAGTTACAAAATTATTTCACCTGCAGGACCAGAAAGATAATGTTGCTGTTATTTATAATATGAAGATGGTCGCAGGGAGGTGGGGTATTTATAAATTTATGCTTGTAAAAATAGGAGCCTGAAAGAAGTTTAATTTATAAACCTGAGGCCAAAGAAGTTTCATGTGATGTAGGCCATGCATTTCTGTGTTTTGACGTTGGGGTTTAAGCTATCACACTGGTTAGGATTTTTATGACTCCTTTAGACATGTTTATTTGAAATCTCCCTGGCTTTGCTTGGTGAACTCTAGACATGCAAAAGTACCCTTAGGGCACACACTCCCCTCTGGCAGATTTGTTTCCCATTTTTCTCCTTTTAGAACTCTGGCTCTTCCACTATTGCCACCCAGATCAAAAGCCTCATGTTTATTGTCCTGGCCACATGATGGAAAATATATCTCTGGGTAAGCCTTGCATTAGGTTTCCTGCCTGAAAAGACAAAATGTTTTCTGTTCAGACACAAAGATTGTTCTTAAAAAGGCTTGTGTTTGCATATGAAGCTGCACTACCACACTGATGGTAAATCCAGCAGCATTTTGAAATGGTAACAAATCACTGTTTTGGTTTTGTTTCTTTAAAGTTAACTTCCCTCTCCTCTCCACAACAGCACTGGGGTCCTTTGTAAAAGTCATTCTAACTACTTCCTCAGACTCTTCCTCAGACTGAAAGAGGTGATTGGGAGGACAAAGGACCGGTAATTTGGAATGTTTTAACTGAGCCTGGAGAGGTGAGCCACATATCAGTCACACTTCCTAAATTCTGGTTGTGGTGCCTTCACGATACTGCAATTAAATAAGCAATCCTTTAACTGACCAGGTCTGAGACTAGTGCAACACCAAGAGACACAGTCTTACTCTATAGCAAGATTTCAGTGACCAAGGTAGAAGTAGACATATCTGGTGGTGTATGTGGCCATCTGTATCTATGCTCTGTTACAAGACAGAAGTGTTGGCTTTTTCTAATTGGAAATCCTATTTTGTGACCTGAACTGATGAATAGTTCTGTCTTCTGCTTTGTAGAGAAGGATATTAGAGAGAAGAGGAAGGGAAGAGAGAAGGAAAAGAGAAGAGGGAGAAGGGGAAAGAGAAGGAAGATGATGATAAGAGGGAGTAAGAAAAAGAAACGGAACAAAAGTAAATAAAACAGACCACACAATAAAAGACTATGTGTATCTAGACATATACATTCCAATATAACATAGAACATGACAGAATTTAGTCTAAAATATCAATCACATCAAAAAATGTATATGGATTAACAAACCTGTTAAAAGACAAGAAGTCCTGATTAAAAATCTGCATTTAACACTATAGTTATATGAGAGGCGCATACAGAACAAAGAGATTAGGAAGATTTAAACTGAGAGGACAATAATATACTAGGCAAATGTAAATGAAATGAAGTAGGGTTCATGAAATTGATAACTAATTGTGTAGAAGAAAGAGAATTTTAAAAAAAATGAAGGACATGTTCTAATGCCTGGCCATAATTCAAAATGAAGAAAAAACATTTATATTTATGTAACAATAACCTAGCAAATTTCATAAAGTAGAAACAACAGAAGATATCTGGAGCATAAAAACCTCACAAATTTGAAAAAATAGAAGTAAAGAGCATTTTCTGACCATAACACAGTGTAAAGTGAGGATGTCACTCGCCTTCAGGTCCTTCGGGGACTAAGTCATTGGCTGCTGCAGTTGCTGACCTACAGTACACCCTGAAAGGAATTCAGGACAAGGGACAGGATGACGTACTCTGTGCTTTTGGAAAACAGGCAAAATAGGCTCTTAGATAGTTACACTTCAGGAGGGATTTTAATGAACCTAGATTCTTGCATCTTCCCATACATAGAAAAGCACTAAAATTATTAACTGACATACCTGAATTTCGTGACTAGCGATAGCCTTTTACTGAAATGCATGCTTGACTGTGTGTATCCCCAGCCAAAATCACATACATACTGGCCTCTTCCCCCTATCTCTTCAGAGCAGTTCCTCAGAGCTATTTGAGAGGCTGTCTCCTGCTATAATCCTCAGCAAGTCTCCCGAATAAACCTGAAACTCACAGCTCTAATGTTGTGTGTTTTTATTCCAGTTGATAACAGTAAATCTAGAAATTAATAATAGAGGATGTAAAAATCCCTCCCCCAGATATAGAAAGAAAAACACGTTGTGAATTCTTAAAGAGCAATTTCAAAGTCAAAATGAAAAATAAGGGTGATAAAAATATGAAATTAGAATTTTGGGGATACAGCTAAAATAATGTTCAGTGAAAATTTGATTACTTGAGATAACTATATCAGTAAAAATGTTGAAAGAAAATGAATAAATTAAACTCTCACCTCAAAAATCTAGAAAAACAATGACTAAACCAAAGGAAAGTATAAGGTGAAAACAGAAATGAACAAGTTAGAAAATTAAAAGCCAATAAAATCAGAAAAACAACAAAATGGAAAAACTATTAACAAAACTATGTAAAAATAAAAGAAAACCAAATACACAAAATTAGCAATCACACAGGAGACACTATGATCAAAAGAAAGTTAATTTAAACAAATCTTAAGGGACTACTTTGTACAACTCAATTTGAAAATACCCCAAAAGTGTTCATCAAGAGATAAGTGGATAAAGAGAATTCTTTCTTCATATATGGAGATGATCATATTATCAGTTATATTAATGGATTTCCTAATACTGAACCACTTTTCTACAATAAATCCTATTTGGCCGTGATGTACTACTTTTTGATGTGCTGTTAGACTGTAGTTAACCGTTAAGACTTCTTGAATTGGGTTGCATGAATGACATTAGCACATAGTTTTCTTTTTTCATTTTCATTTTTCACTTGATTGATATAGTACTTGCTTCATGAAATTAATTTGAAAGTATTTCTTTTTTTTTCCTGTGCACAGATATTGTTTAGTAGCATTGAGATTACATGATCTTTTAACGCTTTGTAAAATTCTCCAGTGAAATCACATCACTCTGATATTTTTGTGTGGGCAGACTTCTTAAATACATTCTCTATTTCTTCTTTTTCTGAAAAAATACTAATTTATCTAGATTTTCAAATTGAGTTGTCCAAAGCAGCAGGGAGTTTCCAATGCTTGACTATTGTGAATAATGATTCAATGAAGATGGAAATGCAGATATTTGAGAGAGTGATTTCATTTCCTTTGGATATAGATTCAGAAGTGTGTACTTCTGTTTTTATTTTGGATGAGAACTTCTGTTCTGTTTCCCATAGTTGTTGTATCAGTTTACATTTCCACCAGTAGTATACAAGGGTTCTCTTTTTTCCATACCCTCACCAACACTTCTGATTTCTTGCCTTTTAAAAATCGTAGTCATCCTAAGAAGTGTAAAGAGATATCTTATGTGGTTTTGATTTTCATTTCCCTGATGATTAGTGATGTTGAGCACTTTTTCATATACCTGTTGGCCATTTGCATGTATTCTTTGTAAAAATATCTTTTCAGGTCCTTTGCATATTTTTAATCAGGTTATTTGGGCTTTCTTTTTCTTTTTTCCTATCTTTTTTTTTTTTTCTTTTTTTGCTATTGAGTTGTATGAGTTTCTTATGTGTTTTGGACAATTAGTTTGATGTAGTCACACATTTGTTAATTTTTTCTTTTGTTATATTTACTTTTGGTGTCATATCCAAAAAAATCATTGCCACAGCCAATATCAAGGAGGTGTGTGTGTGTGTGTGTGTGTGTGTGTGCTTTTTCTAGAAGTCTTTAATCCCTACTGAGTTTATTTGAATGTATAGTGTAAGATAAGTGTCCAATTAATTTTTTTTTTGTTTGTGGATACACAGTTTTCCCAATATCATTTATTGAAGAAGTTTTCTTTTTCACATTATATATTCTTAGTACCCTTGTCAAAGATTAGTTGACAGTATATACATGGGTTTAATTCTGGGCTCTCTATTCCGTTGCATTGATTTATGTGCTTTCTTTTATGAGGTATCATGCCATTTTGATTACTCTAGCTTTGCAAAATAGTTTGAAATCAGAACATGTGATCCTTTCCAGCTTTGTCCTTCTTTCTAAAGATTTCTTTGGGTATTTAAGGTCTTTTGTGGTTCCTATGAATTTTAGGATATTTTTTCTTTCTATGAAAAATGCCCTTAGAATTTTTATAGGGATTACATTAAATCTTTAGACCATTTTGGGTAGTATGCACATTTTAATTATATTAATTCTTGCAATTCATGAACATAAGATATCTTTTCATTTGTTTGCGTCTTCTTTAGTTTTTTACCTATTTCTTATAGTTTTACATATTTAAGTTAGAATATGCTATAGGTAGCAACACAAATCACCAGAGAAAAGAAAAAAAAAAACTTTTTAATAAGTGTTGCTAGAATAAAGGAACAGCCTTACAGAGAAAGGCAAAGTTAGATTTATTCTCCATACCACATATCAAGGTAAATTTGACATGGGTCAGAAATTCAAATTTAAAATATAGAACCATAGAAGTATTAGAACATAAAATCATGGGTGAATTCCCCCACATTCTAGGTGGGGGAAGACTTTCCTAACTATCACTAAAAATTCATTAATTTAAAGGTTAACAGTAATATACTGGCTAACAAAAATTTTAAAGATATGTCATAGAAGAAAAACACGTTAAGTATAGTAAAAGACAAATGTCAAACTGTTAAAACTACTTTCCAACAAAATTACAGACTGTGCTAGTTTTCTATGACTGCTGTAATAATCATCACAAA
Source organism: Camelus ferus (assembly GCF_009834535.1). Classification (NCBI taxonomy): domain Eukaryota; kingdom Metazoa; phylum Chordata; class Mammalia; order Artiodactyla; family Camelidae; genus Camelus; species Camelus ferus. Next base: position 49,090,889 of record NC_045702.1, on the reverse strand, counting down.
ATTAGTGGCTTAAAACAGCATAAACTTATCTTACAGTTCTGGAGGTCAGAAATCTGTGATCTTCACTAGAGGCTTCCTTCCTTCAGGATGCACTAGAAGAAACCCATTGCTTTTTCTAGATTGTACAGGCTCCCTGCATTTCTTGGTTCATGACCGCTTTCTTCATCTTCAAGGCAATAACACAGCTGCTGCATAGCCTTTTATTATGCATTTTCAATTTTTAAAACTCTATTACAATAGCTTCTGGGAACTTTTATAAGAAATAAATTCAGTGACCTATTTTTCTAAATCAACAACATTTCAAAAGCTTCTAAAAAGCTCATCTACAAATGAAGCATGATTAAAAATATAGTATAGACGTTTGCATGGTGTATTCTACATGACTGTTCTGCCTTGTGTCCACAACAGCCCAGATCAAGGACTAGAAATTAGAAGAAACAGCCCCACAGTCAGTTATACAGTCCTCATCTCATCATTTTATCTCAGTCACACCTGGTATTTTGAATTCTTGAAAGGAAATGTACTTGCCAATTTTTTTTGTCTTAATCTCTTTATGAGTAGGATTTCTGAACATTTTGAGCAATATTACAGTTTTTAGAGTTGTAAGTCTATGCTGTGGAATGAACCTTATAAATGTCATTACAATAAATGTAGACACAATTTTACAAAGAACACAATATGTTCAGTCATCTTTCTCCCTTGTTGAATCTCTTAGTTTGGTTTTACCAAGGGAAGCTTGTCTCCTCTGCTCCTTAGATCCTCTTTTTCTTTGCATCATTCTCATTTTACACAATTCAGTGATTGTGTTTTGCACCTCAGTCTTTGTTGAAGCCATTGCTTTAATTTTTTATTAACTGCAGAGCAGTCACTTTTTATACCATTAGTCAAGGCGAGGCATATGTCAACTAAAATCTTCATGATCCCATTGCTTTTACTATTGGTGTTGCTCTTAAATGCATGCATGCAAGAACTTTGAGGCTCTCAAGTGCATGCTTTGTGAAATTCCTCTCTGAGCTCTATGTACTGAGTAACAGTGCTGAGGCTAGTAACATGGACCTTCTTGATTTTTTGTTGTTGCAAAAAAAAAAAAAAGAAGAAGAAGAATTTATATGTTGAGTACTTACTTTTTAAAAAGTTTCCTCCATTGTTCAGAAGTTTTGGACTCTACATAGCTATCACATACCTCTGTTACTTCAACTGTTTGGGGTTTTATGTATTAGGCTCTGTAATACCCACATTGTATGAAGAACTGACTGAAATATGGTTAGATATATACAAAAAAGAAATTCTTTTTGCTAGTGAAGTATTCTCCCAAACCTTAGTATTGGAGTATTTGGAATTGGTTTTGAGAGTAAAAATTTAAGACCAATGCATAATTGATCAAAGCATAATGTGCAAAATCAGATTAAACATAGAATATATCTTTGCCTTCAAAACTTTGCTGTTGCATAACTTAATATATAAATTTATCTAAAGAAAGAAGAGGTTCATTCAAGGAGGGCACAATGGGGTGTAGGTTTTACAGCTACTAATTTAAAAAGAAGAAGCATATAGACAAATGTCAGCTCTTCAAGCCAGAAAATCCAGGGGTGAAGGGAATCTTTGCAAATGGACTTTTTGTATTCTTACTTTCCTTTGCAAAGTCAGCACATCAGGTGCAGAATGGAGGAGACTGTAGATAATGAACTTTAGTGTGTTGTAGAATAGGTACAGTAGCTTATTGGGTTCTACTAAAATTGTACTCTCAATTTCTTTTAATTTGGTTGCATGCATATTGAGGAAACTTCTATTTAATTTCAATTTTTCATACGAATTTTATAGAGATGATGTCCTAATCAAACATTCAGATTCCCAGGAAAGTTATATTTTTCATTGGAAATTTTACAGTTTCTTTCTGGGTATGATTTAGCATTTAGCTTAACAACAAAGAAATCTGTGCTGAGTTTGTAGACTCGATTATTCTTGTTCATGTGATAGCTTCTCTTTTACATTAATAAACGATCATTCTTTTTTGATACGGCTGTCTCTAATTTCTGAAGTTGAGTACACTCCCAAGAGGCAGACATACTAGAGATGTGCTGATAAAATCAAGATTCTGGACTTTGTTAAACTGACCATTCAGTCAACAAAAATGTATTGAGTGCCAACCATGTATCGCATGGTTCTAACTGCTTGGGACATAACAGAAAACAAAACAAAGTTCCCACCCTCAGATTCTAGTTCAGAGTCTAGTGGTAACTTGTAGACATCTGTGAGGTATCTTCCTGACAGTTTTGCTGGTCTTTCTTCTGCTCAGCCTGCTCAAATCTAAAATATCTGCCTTTCAAGTGATATCTCTAGGAGGAAGTATTTCATTTCTATTTCATTTTAAGAAATACCTTATTAGGAAGCACTTAGAACATTTTGTTTCTCACAAAGTTTATCATTTTCCCATTCTCAGGAAATAATTTTTCTTGGAAATTCAAATTCCCTACCCATACATTCTGAATCATCATATCTTTCTAATCAGAACCATCATCTCTCTATGGAATTAAACATTCAGCTGTAATAGCATTGTTGAATTCTTCTTCTCCATCTACTTAAGTGATATTTGGCTTCTTCATACAGCAATATTCTTCCAAAAACTCACTTTGGATTTTTGTGCAAAGGGAAGAAAGCATAACTTTCAGTGGAAAAAAAATAATAGCTGTTAGATTTTTACATATATAAAGAACTCTTTTTAGAGCCAGGAAGTGTTAGATGAACGCATCCATGGCTGTGAGATTTGAAGTATCAGAAATGCATCAGGAAGCATTTCTACCAAATGCTTCTTCAGTTCAGACCTCTATGTGAGCACAAAATCCTTCTACAAAGTCAGCAACTTGCTCACTGTAACACATGGTATTTTAGAACTGAGACACATTGATTAAACATATTTTAAGTAAAGTCTGAAATTGGGTAACTGACCTCATGTATATCTATCTGTTTATGAAATAATCCTAGAAAAGTGGCAATATGATTTTGCTTTTATATTTAGTCTCAACTTCTATTTCTTTTTCCAAGCCCTGCCCATTTTTTTCTTCCAAATCTTTCTCCAGTCTTCTTTATCTTCTGCATCCTCACTAGCCTCACTGTCCTCACTTGTTCAGGCCTTTGTCATCATCAGACTAGATCATTGCAATAGTCTCTCTCACTCAGCAGTATTCAAATGGCTGGCAGACTGTGATGAAGTAAGTACTATAGAAATTGAGGTTAAGTATTTAGAAGCTATTGTAGCATTTTCGTAACATTTGGGAATTCCAAGCATATAGTGATTGGATTTGTCTTGTTGACTAAGTTGTGAACCATTTAGGGTGTTGTTGAACTCTTCCGGTGAATGGCTTGTGGCATAAGCTGAGTACTAGAGATGTCCAGTGTGACCACATATTGATCTGTGGCCGACTAGGAATTCAAAACAAAACAGAATGAATAAACAAAAACTTGTCCAATAAAAATGGTTTGTAAAGAACTAACCTAAATGTTCTCTGTCTTCCTCTTCTGCTCAAACAAATCTATCAATGACTCCCAGTCAGTACAAAATAAAGTCCTAGCCCCTTGTCTTGTCCTGTAAGGTCCTCCATTAGCTTTTCATTTCTCCAGTCTATCCATTCAACACTCACTGCACACACTGTAAGAAACAAAAATGCCAAATTGCTTGTGTGCCGTGGCAGGCTGCCTGCTGTTTACACTTTTAAATCTTGGCTCAAATATGTGTCTCCTGCAGTATAAAGCCTTCCCTGAACACCCAGACAGGTTTTATTGTCTCTCCTCTCTCCTCCTATAATTCTCAGCACATGTGCTTATTATTACACATGCCACATTGGAACATCACTATTTGTGTGTCTGTCTCCCTCCTGAGAAGGTGAGCTTTTCCAGTTGGGTACTATGTCCTATTCTTCATGATTAAGCCCCTGTTTGTCAGAGTTGACATTAAGTTAGTGAACAATTAATGTATAGTAGGCAAGAGTCAAGATTCCTGGGTTTGAGCACCACCTCTGTAGTAGGCATACATGTTTCCTTGGGTAGACTTGCAAATTTATTTTTCTATTCAGGAGTATACTGAAATGCAAAGCAAGGGATTGGACTCTGATTTCTAGTATTGTGTCAATAAAATTTTAGAATCTATATTTTGAGAATTCTGTATACACTTTTAAACTAGAAAATATTTCATTTTTTATTCTTTCTTCAGATCTCCTCGAATCCCTTGGACCTGCAGAACCACTTAGCAAGTGAAGAAGTATTCAATTATTGTTATAGAAGCCTTTCAATCATATTAACTACTTCTCAGTATCAGAGTTTTTCCCTAAAGAGTTCATCTTTTACATACACTCATTTCAAAGTAATAGTGAATTATTAATGAAATTCCTTTCTAAATGAACATTGCAGGAATTTGGTTAAGCTTGAAAAATATTGGAAATTTTACAATCCTTTTTGTTTTAAAAGCCACACAGGTAGTAAACCTGTATTAGACTTTTAGTAGAAATTCTGGCAGTTTGAGGAACAGTGAAATGTATACATTGAAAAATATAAAAGCTTCCACATAGACATATAAAATTATGTAAATGGTAGTTCAGTTACAATTATAAATGTGTTGGGGACAAGGCAGCAGGACACCTCCTTTTCTTCCCTCATCTCCCTCCAACACACACACATTCACAGACATCTTTCACCTTCCTGCCCTACCCATGACCACCCAGACACAGGAATGGTTACCTAAGGGTAATTCAGTAACATGACACATTCGAGTACTCTGGGTCATACACAGTGTGAGATCATTATTCAGTACCCACATACATTAAATTTTTAAAGCACTCCTTGGACTTGATCCAAGAATGATCTCATCAATTAACGCGGCAGCCACAGATGAAGAAGCAGGAGGGTGGAATATCACCCTCAAATATGAACGAAAGGAGAGACGGAATTGAAACAGAGGAAAGAACTTTCTAAGTGCTCAGTGGTCACAATTAGCCTCCCAGTCCATCCACTTGGTTAGTCTTCAGGTGCCTAGGACAAGTGCCCACATCTCCACATTATACTTCACCCTGTGATGGTTAATGGACACAGAATCTGGGACGGGTGAGTGTGAAAGGAGAAAGGGGAAAGGGGAAATCTTCAAAAGAACACCTAGAGCTGCTTGAGGGGAAAAAAGATGAACAATGTAGAGCAGGCCAGGTGATTAACACCAGGCAGGTGGGTTTTCTGAGAAGGAAAGTAAGATAGCTCCTTCTCAAGTCTTTCAAGATGTAGAGTTCTCTTACAAAAGCAGATTGACCTTAGAAGATGTTTAGAAATAGGAATAAAACCTATAGGAGAGACAACATTTTTGGTGCACTCTAAGAGTAGGTTGTTGCTCTTTCTTTAAAGAAATATTATTTTTCTTCAAAGAATTTAGACTTAACTTTTTACTTAAAACACTCTAGGCTAATGAGAAAAGAAAATCACTTATAAACTAGAAAGAATTTTGAAAGATGATCTAAGTTGTTATGACTGGTATCCTTTTCATTCTTTTATGACTTTTAAGGACATACGTACATTTTTATGACTTTTAGGAATATTTATTAACTGTTAGTGACTGTTTGAGAACTGAGGATAAAATGACGAACAAAATGACTCAGCCCTGATGTCTTTCCTAGTCCACTGAGGAATATAGGCAAAAAAACAATCCCAGTAAACTGTGATAAATGTTATGATGGGGAGGTAATAAGTATTATAAAAGGCATCGCAGGAACTCCTGACTCAGTCCTGGGTGACAGGAAAATTAAAGCAAGTGATGTTTTTCCTAAAATAAGGATAAGTAGGAGTCACCTGGTGAAAAATGAGGCCAAATTTTTTGATTTTTCGTCTTCATTTTGTTTTTTAATTGTTAAAAGGTGACTAGCCAGAGGCAAGAAGAAGGGGGAAAGCGTGGATGAGGGAGAAAATGCAAAAGACAGTCAGTAGAGATGGCAGGATGGGGAGAAGCCTGAGGTGAGTCTTGAGAGGAAGGCAGAGAAGCTGGTCAGGTCAGGGGAGCCCTTCTGACAGTAACTGTATCATTTATCATGTACACTGGGATGCTTTCCAGAATGAGAGACACTCTATAATTACACCAGGACGTAGGGATAAGTGGAAACATACAGTGATTCTATTGAAGAATTTTAAACACAAGGATGGCATGCTGGACATACGCATTTTTTAAATTCAATTTAATGGAAAGTGGTTTGGGGAGAAATAAAAGTGGGTATAGGGAGACCAGCTAGGAAGGTTTTAAATTAACGTGGATGACTGATGATCATGACCTGAACTAGGAGAGTTTTGACCATTTGAAGTGGAATAGATGCACCTTAACTTAAAGGAAGTAGAATTACCAGAGTGACTGGAATTGAGGGGTACAGGGAGTTGGATGGAGGAGACGTAGAAGTCCAGGATCATTTCCAAATTATTATTGAAACAATTGAGTGATGGTAATGACTTTTATGAGATTAGAAACATTGGAGCAGAATCCTGATTTGAGGAAGTGGCAATAGAAGGCGTTGTTTGTGTCACATTGAATTTGAAGGGCCTGGAAAGTTTTCAGTTCAAAATCTGTTCAGTAGACACATTTGTATGTCTAGAGATATAAAAACAGGGGCCACTGACAGAGCTAGTAAGGGGGAAAGAATGGTATTTTTAAAGAAGAGAAGGTAAAGGTGATAAAAAGGCCTGGACCAAGTCCTGATAATGTTTTCCAACATTTAGTAGTTGGGTATAAAAGGAAAGGTTGGCAAAGGAGGCTGAGAAGAAGCAACCAAAGACGTAGGAGAGTGCAAACTTCTGAATTAAATACCAAGTCCAATAAGGATTACAACACTACGATGAATTCAGTCACAAACAGGTCATTAAGGTTGCCGTATGTTTTATCTCTTTCTTTTCTTTCCCTAAATTTTGCTATGTAGACTGCTATATGAATGGCTTGTTTTATTTCTTTTGCATTGTTTTGTCAGAAACTTACTGTGATTTTGATTCTATTAACGATAACATAAGCATTATATGCAAATATAAATCATCCCCAATTTTATAATGGAATTAAAAAGGAAGCTATAATTTAACTCTATTTTGTGAGCAAATATTATAAGTATTTGGCAGCTTACATTTCTTCTTTCTTGCTTTTTTAAAAATTGATTTAACCTGGAATTGCAAATCCCATATATATGTGTATATACATACACACATATATATACATATATACACTAAACTACTATCAATATTTCTGTTTTCTCCTTGCATTCTATTTTGATGGTATGCTGACAGTTATTTAGACATCAGATCAAATTCTCTTTCACAAGTAATTATTTCATTTCCTTTGCCTTCTGGAAACTAATGAATCTGGAGATAAATACTACCTCAAGCTTTTATCGATAGTATAAGCTTAAATAACCAGATAAAACCCATGTCAATTTTTTTTAAATGAAAAGTTTCTGGCACAAGTTAGTGTTCAGAAAGTGTTTATTTTCTCCCTGTCACTTTATTTCTGATCTTTGGCTTGTTTTAAGACTCACTGTCAGTCCATTTCTACCACAACATCCCAGTTCTTGGCTTCTGCTCTTGATTGAATCATCTGAATGCATAGAAAACTTTGGAAAGGAGAAGTAATATATTAATGCATTTTCCAAAACCTTGTAAATCTGAGGATGTCTCTATAATACAATAAAATCATTGGGTTATAATCCTCTCTACTGTCAAATCTTTAAAGATATGTTTTCATTGCCTTATGGGATTTTTATTTTTGTGAAACAGAAATATGAGACTTGTTTGATTTTGCTTCTTTGAAAGTAACCTCTTTTCTTCCTTCTGGTTGGCAGTAGAATTCTTTAGTCTTGAAATTTAACATTTTTACCGCGCGCGTGTGTGTGTGCTATTGAACTCAGTACACTGGTTTTCCTTGAATAGTTCTGCCATTTCTAGGGCCCTCAAATTAGATCTTTTTTGTCATCTGGGAAGTTCTCTTTTCACATATAGTGGATTACTGTTTCCAACCTATTTGCATTGTTTTTCAAAATCATTCATAGTTTGTAACCTGAATTTTTACGATTTGGCTTCTATTAGTTTATCTTCCAGTATATTCTATTTCTTTATATAATGTGTTCTCCTTTTGGCAGTCTTTCCAGAGTTTGTCTTCTTTTTTGATACATATTCTGAAATATTGTCTGATTATTAGTATTTCCAAATTTTATTTAATTTTGTCTGCCACTTTTTAAGTTTCATTTGTCTTTATGGTGGAGACTAAAAAGAGAAAGTTGATGTCGTTTTTCCTAATAGCCTCTTAAGTTTTTCTATGAAGTAGGAGACAAGATATTTGCTGAGAGTTGAGGTAGACAAGCATGAATAGAGAATTTGAGAAGATTAGAGAAGTAATGACATAGTTCTAGAGGAGAATGGAAAGGAAATTAACTAAGACAAGAAAAAGAAGAGCTGAGCAAAATAAAATATTTGGCTGAAACTGAGAACCATAAATTTGTGGTTTCTGCCCTTGGGGAACATAAAATCCAGTTCGGGAAAATGAGAAGTACTCAGAGCATTACAACCCAAACAATGTACAATGGTGAATAAGCAGTACAGATACGTTTATGACTCGGACTTTTTAAAATGATAATTAGACCTTCCCAAATATACAAGGAGAAACATTTTCTTCTTCCATAAAGAAATTTATAAAGAATAATAAGCATGATCATATCTTTCTATCAGCCTGTCCACTTTCTATCAAGTTTTCTTAGAAACTTACCACTCATATTCAGATCAGAAATATCTAAATTTACTTAATTTCTTATATACTTTTAAAATGTAGACTTTAAATTAATTTTGTCCCTGCATTCTGAACACCTTGAGCTTCTAATTTTCAAATTTAAGCATAAATAAATAAAAAGAAAATGAGTTACTAAATAGGCAGTTGTTTCTGAGTAACACTACATATATTTGAGGCTAAAATTACTATTTAATTGGAGCTCTTCGGTTTATATCTAGAAAATGTTTTAAAGACAGTTATAGAAACTATACATATGGCTTTTAAATTGTGAATTATGTTATTTATACCGAAATAAGAAACATTACAAAAAACTGTGCCATAAAAGTACCAAACACACACACACACACATATATCTATACAGTGGAGATAAATTTTATGGTAATTATAGAAAATAATGTAATGATAACCTCTTGATGCCTTTCAGGTATTTTTAAAAATTACCAGAAAGCATGAAAAGAAGATTTATTCACTATCTTGCCATACTGCACATTCACTCAAGGTGAAACTAAAGAGCTTACAGATTTACTAAGTCCTGGAGGTCAAAAATCTGGGGAAGAAAGAAGCAGAAAGGAATGCTACAAAGAGAAATGATGGCAAGATGGAATGACATAAATTTAGGTCTAAAATTATAGCTGTTCTGGGGTATACCAATGTACCAGGTAACGATTAGGTGTGAAGAAATTATGATTTTCACTAGAAATTCCGCCAAACACGTATCACGAATTTTAAAGAAAATATAGAAAAAATCCTTAGCTATATTGTGGCAATGTCCTGCCTATGTCCCCTCTGTATTTGTCTACTTGGGCTACTACAACAAAGTACCACAGAATGAGTGGCTTGAACAACAGAAAATTATTTTCTCACAGTCCTAGAGGCTCAAGGACATGATTAAGGTGCCAGAAAATACAGTTTTTGGTGAGACCTTTCTTCCTGCCTCATAGAGGGCTGCCATTTTTGCTATATCCTCACTGGACTTTCCTTGGTGTGTTTGTGTGCCTGTCTCAGAGAGAGAAGATGGGCTATCACTTCTTACAAGGACACCGTTGCTGTCGGCCCAAGGACCCACCCTAATGACCTCATTGCACTTTAATTAGTTCCCTAGAAGCCCTATCTTCAAATATAGTCATCCTGGAGTTTAGGGCTTCAATATATGAATTTAAGAGGGACACAAACATTCATTCAGTCCACAGCACTATCCATGGAATGGAATTACTGGAAAAAACATTTTAGCTTTATTTTAAAAGTAATCCCTTCCAAATGCACTGTTTTGGAGTTATTGGAATAAATTCTAAATACTTAATGAGAGTCACCATTTGAGTCAGCTTTAGCCCCTTCCCAGTGCTTAGGGCCTCTTTGAAACCTACTTGGGTCTCAGCTTTACCCTACCCACTCCCCATGATCTGCCAGGGAGGTGGCAGAAGCAAAGGTGGAGGGTGGAAAATCCAAGATCACACAGTACAAGTAGCTTACTCTAATCCTTTTAAGTGACCAAAAACTATCTTATGGACAAGCCAAAAAGCTGGTTTGCAAAATCTGAATCCCTCTTCTCAAAAATATCTGTTACAGTTGTAGTTAGAATAAAGGTATTTGTTTGAAGGACTCTCACTTTTGAATAAGTATTCAACATAGTGAGGTTCCTTGGAGCTTGCAGCAAGCTCTTTTTCCTAGGGAGGGTCTTGCCTAGATTTTCCATGCTTAAAGTATTTAGCTTTGTTATTGCCTTATGTATTTGCTTTCAGAGTGCTGTTGTGAATTTTATATATGCATATTTCCGCTTCAAACTTGACCTACAATAATTTTATGAAAATTGCCTTGAACCATGGATCTTGACAAATTTTATAACTTAATCTTTACTGACATTACTATTTAAAATTACCAGATATTCCACTTGTTACCTAAATCTAGTACTCTCATTTTTTAACTTTCCCTGTTACGTGTCTGAGAGAGTTTTCTATACAAGTAGTTTTTTGAGGTGAGGAAGTAATTTACTGGACTGTTTTGTACTTTCTTTTGTTTAATTTAAGACAAAACATATTTCTGGAATAGACTGTTGCAGACCAATTGTGTCAAAAGCAAAGTATCTAATAACCTCTTCCCTGCCTGTGCAAGAGCTGACTATTAAAACATTTGTCCAGGGCATTAAAATGACATACAGAGTGATGTTTATTGCTCTGGAGTAAAAAGCCCTGCCTGTTGTTTTTCCAGAAACTCTTTGCTTTGTCTCAGTGCATGCTTGGATTTGTTTTCCGATATGATTTTTATTCCTTGAGCCCAGACCTCCTAGATATACCATCCATGATCTACCCACTTCTTGTCTTACATATATCAAACAATGCAAGCATCGTCAGAGTATATTATTTTTAAAAACAGGTCTGGTACTTTCTTGGCTCTTTTGTGACTGTTATTATTGGAATTTTTACAATTTTATGGAATTCAATGGGACCCTACAATTTCCTTGAGTGTAGGATTTCTTCTTTCCTGTGTTTTTATGCCACAAAACTAAGTTTCAAAGAGAAACACGAGAAACACTCTTCTTTCTAGAAGGAATAAAAGGGCCTCAGCAAATTCCTAATCTAATTAACATCTTTAACAACTCAGACAATAAATTGAATGCACTGCCCTTGAAGCTCTATGCCATCTTGTTAAGCTCCTTTCCAAGACTGCTATAAATCAAAGGAGAAATGCTAGGGTCGTTGCACGTGTTTGTTGCTTGTTCCAATGTGAACGGCTGATTGCTTTACCAACTGCTCATTTAGACTGGATACTTTTTTAGATGTGTTTAGCATTTCAGGTTTGGAAAAGAGGCCCCTCTGAATTTACAGGATTACATATTGGCTCCAGTTCCTTAGGCCAAAATCTAATAATCTGGTTACTTGGCTTATTAGGGATTATGCACATTTTTCAAAGAGAATAATGAACGAATTAAAACATGAAAAAGGGGAGATGCTACCCTTCAATATTTCATCAGAAATGATGGCATGCTATTGTAATTCTATAAATTTTTGTTGTATTATGAATTTCTATGTGATATTGTCTGCAGGGCTCAGTTCTTTCTGTGGTTGTGATAGTGGTATTCCTCCAAAAACAGTGGATCATCATTTCTATTAGGATAAGTCAGTATTTTATTTCAAACTGAACCTTTACCCAGCTGAGATGCAGATGGAAAGACGAGTGTTGGTTAATCATTTGTATGTAAATTTAGTCCATCTGAACACCTTCCGTCTTTCAGATACATGAGCATTGTGGTGGGCTTAGCTGGATGAGTTTTTTTTTGCCCCTGGTCCAGTTCACTTAGAGAGCAACCACAAGGGCCACAATATGTATCACATGGCCATCACCCTGGGATTTTAACTGGTATCTTTTTTTAAGCATGTCTTTTTATGAACCTCAAATTATGAGTCCTTCAAACATAGGTCTTGCCATAGTACGAAACATAAGAAGACTAATTATTTTAGTTTGATGTCTAATTCAAAAAGAGTTTTACTTATTGTCACACAGTATTCAACCATCAAGTAACATAGCTGAAATTTTAAAAAGTAGTCAATTGTATTGCATTGTGTTGATAAAATAAGGAAAGGGTTTCTGGTATATTCACAAAATGGGAAAAATAATAAAGAAAAAAATTAAGAAACATATCCTATCTCACTAGTTATTAAGGAGGTATCAATAATGATATCCTTGAACGATCATTTTATACCTATTTATTACAAAAATATATAAATAACAGTAAACAATACCAATAAAGTTGGTATTTTCATATGTTTATGGTTTTAACAAGGGGTGTCATTTTTCAGAAACCAACATCACAGTGTATCTATGCAAACAGTACTACTGTCCAGTAATGCCATACGTGGTTATTTGCCAAAGAGAAATAACAGAGATATTTAGAAAAACATCATTTATGATTGCCAAAAGTTGATAACATGAAAGTGTCTGATGAAAATCAAATGGTTAATTAAATTATAACACATCGACCTACTGCATATGACTCAACAATTAAAGTGGTGGTTATAAATATTATATACCAACATAGATCAAGGCTTATGAACTAGTGTTAGGGTAGGAAAAAAGCAGGTTGAAAACTTTGTGCACACTAAAGATACTTAGAAATAGGCATAGAAGTAGATGGGGAATAATACTCCAAAATAATGGTAGCCGTTGTTTGGGGTACTGTTTTATGAATATTTTCCTTTTCTGCTTTTCCAGCTTGTTAGTAATATGGTTATGTTAATATTATTTTTATAATATTTATTTAAAAACAAGCATTGTAATTTTTTAACCCACTGTTTGTAGATGAGTACACAAAAACTCAACTCATAACTGTTTGGGAAATGGGCACTGCCCAGCTTTCCAATATTCCATAAGTCTGTACTGATTTCTGAACTCTTGTGAGGGAATGAGAAGATATCAAAGATGAAGGAAGCCAAGCCTAACTGTACTTCAGAGACAGCTGGCGTGTCATGAGAGTGAGTCGTAACTGCAGGCGATTTTTCAGACTGACTCAGTTGTCTGTTTCAACGTCTTCAGGATTGGGGGCTAGAAAATATTTTGTAAAAAATGCATTTTCGGAATGTGTCCTGTAGTATCTGGACTGAAGCTTGTGGAGAGTCTGATGATTAAAATGATGGGTAAATCAGCCAAAAAGGCAGGCTGTGTGAAAGACCGCTGATGAGGTTTTGTTTATTTTTTTCCCAGGGGGATATCACAAATCTTCCAAATTAGTATTTACCCTTTGAGGTTCGACTTGAGAAATGGAACCTGCAATATCTGTGTAATTCAGATGAGCTTCTTGTCCCTTGCTAGGTTAAGACGTAGTGTTATTTCTACATTTAAGGTTACCAGACAGATACCTGCAGTTTGAGGAGAAAGTCTGAGGTGTGCTCTCTGCGTCCTGAGCTGCACCATATCACAATGTGGGACAATTTGGAGAATTTAGCCACCCCTGGGGGCGTTAAAGATTAAGCTTGACTTTATCTATGGAATCAGTAAATATTCAGTATTTGTTGCATGCAGTCATGCGTGACTACATAAATGAACACATTGAAAACATAACTGAATCACATTTTTCATCTTCTCCTTATGGGTTCTCTAATATTTCTCTTACAGTGTCTCAAGATGAGAGTGAGGAGGCTTGAAATGCATTTTTTCATCACATATTCAAGGGCAAGATGGATGTGAAGATCTGGTTCTTCAAAGTGCAAGGTACTTTATTTCTTTACCAAACAAGAGATAACTGATATGGTCTGCTTCAGAGAGAACTCCTCTCCCCCAAACTAGAAGGCATATGCTTCGATGAATATATTTATATTTGTGCAGAGTGAATTGTGCCTTCTACATCAGAACAACAGGTAGACCACAGCAGTTCTTTGGTTTCCCAACTTAGATAAATACAACTTAAATCTGAGGGTTTGGAGTCCTGGTATGAAGAACCATAAGAGCTGGGGAAGTGGAGTAGTCAGCTGCACCCCAGGTTGACTTGACCCATGGCCAGCTGCAGCTCGTGATGAGGATAGCTTCTCACACTGGGAGGACCTCGGGACTGTGCCTGAAGAAGTTATTTGTAAGAATGGGATTAGACTTAAAGGCTTTTTTAGTTTTTAGAGAAAAATACCCTCGAACTTTAGTCTGGCCTATCACAAAAGCTGCCTCTTTTGAATGCTGTAGTTGGGTTTTTGCCTACTTTTGCCTACATTGTTTGCCATAAACTGCTTTTCTGGCTATTTGGGCACAATCAAATGACTATGATGTTTGTAATTCCCTTTTCTTCATGGTTGTCATCACTGCAACAGGTATCTGAGAATCATGAATTTGTGCAGCTCGTAAATTTAATATATCTAAGTACTTCAAAAGCAGTAATTGTACTGAAAGAAACTTCTCTCTACTCCTCTTATAGTGTGAAGTGGATGGGGTCTGTTTTGTTTTCTCTTATTTGGAATTCTTATTTTAATGGCCCTTAACTTCTTGTTTACGCTGAGTTTTCCTGACCAGTATTTTGACATGATTAAAAAGAAAACCGTCTAGTTACATTAGTCTCACTTGCTATCCTTGAGGCTACCTTTGTTATACTTTGCTGGACCTGCTTGAACCTTTTACACCTTTATTAATCAGTCCACTTTTCACCTTGGCTTCGCGGTTATTAACTTGTCTATTTAGACTGGAGAATTTAAAATATACCAAATATCAGCATTTCACCAAAGCCTCCTGTGGAACTTTGATTGCTTTAGTTTAAGAAAAATTATAAGGTAAAAGGCTTTGTTTCTTCTTGCTTTCATTAGTATGTTTAATTGTTAACCTCAAAAAATAGCCAAATACAAAAGCACTAAGGACTGTATGCAATAGAATCTTTTTACCTATTCACCTTTATTTTTTCTCTGACCATCTTATTCATCTCTATCCCTAGCACAAAATATTGTGCTTAACGCATGGTAGGTCCTCAATAAACCTATATTGAGTTGAAATGAAATGCATCTATTAGCATATTATTGATATGTAGAAGCATATACTAAATTTCATGAAAGATAAATCAAGATTTTCAGATTTTCCTTCTCAAATTTTCCTACTCAAACTTGATCTAATGAGAGTCTGGGATTGAATTCAACAATGAATTTGGTTGTAATATATAATTCATTGGTCATCACTAAGCAAATTGCTGAGAATTAAATCACTTTATAAATATACACAACAACAACTATGTTTATCTCCAGTTTCTATGAATTGGTCATCCAAACAAACATGGACCGTTTTGTTTCTTAACATGTAAACTTGCAGTCTTGAGCCTTCCAATTATGCCTAATGAGAGTTTCCAGAGTTATAGGGTACATGAGTGAATTGTTAAATAATCTAATTTAGTAAGGATTTAAAATAGCTATGTTTTAAAAGACTGGGTTGACTAGACACAAAAAGACCACATATTGTACTATTCCATTTATACAAAATGTCTAGAAAAGTCAGAGAAACAGAAAGTAGATTAGTGGTTGCCTGGGGCTGTGAGTAGGGACAGGAATTAACTGTAAACGGCACAGGGATCTTAATGGGGCAATGGAAATGTTATAAACAGAATCGTGATGGTGGTTACATAACTTGGCAGATTTACTAAAATTTTGCACGCACCCACACATGCACAAGAATGACTTGATTAAAATGTTTACAAATATTACGTTATTTCAGTGATTGTTCGATAAGATGTACTCAATTTTAGCTTCTTATACAATCTATCATTTTTTAACCCATACGGGACAATAGAAATAATTCTGGGACATTTACTGTGCCTTCCCACATTTGGGAGTGGGTGTGAATGCCTTATCCTTCGATTTTAACCACTTTACTAGAAAACTCAGATAATGACAGTAACCAGAAATGTTCTTTGGAAGGAAATGTAAAATTTATGCAGGCACATCAGTCATGTGTATCTTGATCACAGCTCTGCATCCCCAGAACCTATCATGGTGTCATGTACATGGTCTATACTCTATAAATATCTGTTGAATGAATAAATGGAGAACTGCATGAATGGATAGCGCCACAGTTAAGTTGCTGCTTCTATAGCATAACTTCCTATAAACACAGGAAGCTGTATTAAGTAATTTATAACCTGCTATTTGTTGTGGTACTCTATAGTTGTTCAAGATTAACAGACAACACAGATATTTTCAAGTAAACATTGGTTTGTCTGTACACTACTATCTTGAAATATTATTTTCTTAACCTCTCAACAACTGAATATTCCCCCATGAGAGGGGGTTAAAAATAAGCACAATGTTCCATCAAGTTACTAGAATACAATGAAAAACTGTTTTTACAATCATAGAAATGAGCAGTTATTGCATGTTCTGCTTTATTCATAAAACTATGTTGGAAAGACTTAGTTGCAATCCAGCTTTTGGCAGTGGACCCTTTTCAGGAACAAAATCAATAAAAGTCAGGGTACATTAAGGAATTTATGGATCAAACAAAGGCATGTTGGCATAAAAAAGAAATTAATTCTTTATAACCTGAGTTTGACTTATGATAGTCAATTCTATTGAACTAAAATGATATATTTAACTCAGTCGCAGGGTGCTAATTTCATAGTCCCTTTCTTTCCCCCAGCTGTTCCTGAATAGGTGTTGGAGGTAATTAACTGCTATTTTTCTCAGTAATTCAGAAACCAGTGAATCAAAAACCTCTGTGTGAGTGATCGTAGAAAACGGCAACACTTAGTTTATTACATAACACCTTCTTATTCCAATTGTTTAATGTTTGGGAGCAGTTTCTCCAGAATTTTTCTCACTGCAGAACAACTTTAAGTCCACTGATGAACACACACACACACACACACACACACACACACACACACCCTATGCACCCACCTACAAAAGTGAATATACATTGACACCCCAAAAAGCTGCATATTATTTATGACAATTGTTATGGTAAAGATAATTGATTCAAATTTAAGTGTTTTATGCTCAAAATGAGAGCCACTGCTTTTGAATTGGTTTTCATTGTTCTATCTTTTAAAAGTGGGTATCTTATGAAAAAATTATGAATCAGAATCATAGGTGGCCAGAGAGTTGTAGTAACAAAGAATGTAACTTTTCCTTTTACGTGCAGCATCACAGAGAAAATTTAGGTATTGTCATCATTTAGTAGCCTGTGACTCGGAGGTAGTCACACTTCTACCTGTCTCTCGACTGAGATCACTAACTGCTCCTATCACAATGACTCCATTTGAAAACTTGCCTCTGGTGGAAGTTCCGTAATTGGAAGCCCAGCGCTCAGCTCATTAGCATACCGTCTGGCCAGACTGCTGGGAAACAGCTGGTCATTGCCTTCTGTACCTTTGACCCCCGTGGTAGAGGCAAAGGGTTCCTAAAACCAAGATCCAGCCTCTTGTTCGCAATCAAAGCCTGCCCTTCTGGCCAAATGTATGTAGCTGGGTCGCCAGAATCACAGAGGACTTGCCATGCATTTTCACCCTGGCAATTTCTTTCCGCAGTTTCCTCTGGGTGCTGTGTTTTCATTTAAGAGGTTGCTGAGGAGACTGGGCTACTACTTCCATGACCCAAGTCACCATGTGCCCAGACAGGACTTTCCTGTGGCAGAGGTAATCCAGCACTGGAGACATCTGTTCCTCCTTTCTGTCCCCCCCAGGACTGAAGTACCCCAAGGATAGCACATTGGGCCCAGAAGACTTCTCAACACATTGCCTTTTTAGGCTGAAGGAATCATTTGTGACATGGTCATACTCAGTCATTCCCTAACATCTTGTTTGATAACGTCTGTCTTCCCCACGGCACTGGAAGCTCCATGAAGATGAAGTCCATATTTTTCTTTTTGTTTGATGGAGTATACGTGGTGCCTTTAGCATGGTGCTTAGTGCCGGTGGGAAATTTGATACTTACTTTTAAAATTTTTAAAAACAATTATAGAATACATGTGTGTGAATAGTTACTTAACTGATATAATTCGGTTACAAACTCACTGGCTTGTTATAATTCTTGAAGTTCACCCCTGTACAGAGAGCCTGATTACTGCCATGGAGATGTGATGGTCTTTTTAGCCTCAACACCTCCCAGCTTGTTCTGGGAACTCTCAAAATAACATCTCTAGTATGAAGGCCTGTTTAAAAGACTCAGTTTCTCTGTTTGACCCTGTGTTAAAGCTTTTCTTCTTTCTGAGGTCATTGGGGGCAATAAGTACTGACTTTTCTTCGATATTCTCCTTAGTCCTGGACTTTAGATCTACACATTTTCAATTGTCTAACGAGCTGTGACTCAAGGCAGCTCCATGCCTGCAGTGCGTATGAACCAGCTCAAAGAGCACCATGCTCACACAGAGTAGTGGTTTTTATTTTCCTCTCTGAGTGGCCCCTGGCTAAAATGGAAAAACTTATCATAAAGTGAACATTGGTCTCAGATGTGCACTCCATTTGGGAACAGATTTCTCCTTGCCTTAATTTCTGCCCAGGTAGACACTGGCCCTCAAATCTGAGGATCGTTATTCTGAGGATTTCCTTGGCTTCTGTGAAGTACTAACAGGGTCCCCTGCACTGAATAAAACATAGGAGGTGGCATGCTTCACTTTCCCACTGGGCTTAGAGTTGAGGTAATTACGGTTCTGGGTTTCGTTCATGTTTGGAATTTAAAACTGTTGCTTTGTCAGTGTGTTGATTTTATGGTCAGTCTCAAGAGTAAGTAGATTTCAAAAACATAGCCAGTTAAGAGGAGAGTTGGCTGACTGGTAGATAGAAGTATCTGGATAATAGTAGTATTCGTCCCACAAGATGGTTCTGAAAGGCGGGTTATAATTGACTTAAGCCATTTTTTGCTGCCTGTTCTTTTAAACATGTGGCTGGAAAGCCTCTTCTGGTCTTTTAGCTCAAATGCTCGAACATATTCTGTAACAGTCCTGCAGCCTAGTCCAACACAAAGAAAGTATTGTACTTCATCACTTGCCTAGGTTTTTCTACAAGATCAAAAGTGAAAGCTATTTCCATTTGAATTGGAAATACACAGTAAACGTTTTCTTGATAGAACTTTTAAGATTTCTCCGTACAATGTAAGGAAGGCAAAGAGAACAATTGCATTGTATCTCCTTAAAGCAGTAAAAATGGAATAAGACTTATTTTTTTCTGAAAATGTCACAGGCTGATATCAAGGAGATCATCAAACTGTTCAGTTGCATAAAGGACAGTACTTAGAGAGGGGAAATAGGATTTTGGAATATAGTTAAATCTAATAGACTGAGAGTTTGTGATACTTTCAACAAGGGTTTGCCTTAAGTCTAGCTTGGAGTGGTTTATAGAGAAAGAATTTCTAAATCAACTTATCAGGTAGAGACATTTACAGAGGGTGTTTATATGACTTAAGAGAGAGAAGTGACTCTAATATCACTTCAATGTGTTAGTAGTACCATGTTCATAACAGCTATTATTATGAAAAGCCAAACCTTCCTAAAAGGAATTTATTGGACAAGATTTTATTGTATAACTAGAATTTGTAACTAAACAAAAACAGCAGAAACCATTGTTTTTCTTCCCCCAAAGTATTGTCTAACTAATTATTTGCAACAGAAGTTTGCATCTTGTGTCTACCACACCCTCCCTTCCTCTATTTATAGATTCCAGAAATGACCACAGGCAAAAAGCAGAAAAAGATGAGGGCCATCTACCTGATATAGTCATTTTTTTTCATTTAAATGAACCCAGAGTATAATGATATGCCACTGAGAAGAGGAGAGATGAGAAGGAGTCGTGAGGATATGGAACTGTGTTATTCTGTTGTCCCTCATACGGATTTGGGAGCAATTGTATGCAGAATATACATCTGGTAAAGAGTCTTGGGAGGTTGACCTACTGGAAGCAGTAATCTGTTGGGAGAGACAAAGGACACAGCTATGGAAGTAAATGTGGAGGGCTCAGCATCCTGGGAGCCCATCCGGGAGCCTGGGGTCCTTGGTATGTATCACTGGCATAGACAGGAGAGTGAGAGCGTGCAGAGCAGCCCCTGAGGAAGAAGAGAAAGGGGCCTGGCACTAATTCTTGGAAGGAGGGAGGTTCATGGTGTTTGCAAAGCGAAGACTAGAGTGAACAAGGTACATTCAGAGTTGGGAGAAGCCACCACAGACCCTAGGCCTGTACCTGTATCCTTGATCTCATCATGGACAGGGAGCCATGTCCACTAGGAAGGAGGCCGGGGGCCAAGTCCTGCAGGCTGATTTGCCTGAATACATGTGGTTGGGCACAGACCAGGCAGAAAGCCCAGGGACGCTGCACCCTTCATTAGAACAAGGCAGCTCAGAGCAATTATGTTTTCCCTGCTGTTGTGCAAAGGCGAATCTATGGGCAGGAGCTGGTGCATAATTCTCCTACTCAAGACAGTGTTACAAATGGCTTGTTGAAGCTGCTTGCTTAAGGACTGTGTAGCAGAACATGGAACATAGGTACCTGAGAAGACATGATTCTCCTGTTTGTGGCTGAAGACCTGTTGAAGGGCCTCTCAGTGAGGACAGGCAAGGCTTTGCTCTTTGGATGCTGGTTAGTCTCATGAGCGGTCTGCTACACGTGCTGTACGCTCACAAACGTCTGTAGATTTTGGCACTTGCTCTTTATTCATGAAACCTTTGATAATAGCTTTTGACTGTAATAATTTATCCTCTTCACATCGAGATGGACCTCTTGTTTAAGAAATTCCTGTTTTTGTTTTTGTTTTTTAATTGTGGATTTCCTAGTCACTGTAAGGGTGAAGGAACTGGCCTATAAGGGACAAAGAAATACAAAGGCACGTTGCAAGGTCTCCAGCTGCATCTTTTTGTTTTAAATTATTTTTACTGATGTACAATATTATAGAAGTTGCAGTTGTACAACATTGATTCATGCTTTTAAAGATTATACTTGATTTCTAGTTACTATAAATGAAGTATTATATTGTATTCCCTGTGACAATATATCTTCGTAGCTTCTTTATTTTATGCGTTATGGTTTATTACCTCAAGCTGCATCTTTGAGTGTTTCTCAGGGACCTGCTTTCCACCGATAGAGTCAAGGCTGGGCAGTGAGACAAGGATGTGAGATGATGAAGTCTCAGCCTGAAAGAGCAGAGATGCAGCCCCGTCCTGACACTTAGCATTATCATTAGTTTTGCTGACAGGTTGTGAAGTCTCAGTAGGTCTGAATGCTGTTCAGGTTCCATATATTGACTGTCACTGAGAACAGAACAGGGAAACAGGCTTTGATGGTGTAGATAGTGCCCTGGAAGACTTGCCCTGATGACTCAGGGACAGGAAACCCACCCCCAGTGAAGGTACTTAGTCTCCATAAGGTCACCAGGGCCACCTTGGCAGAGACAGAGAGCTCCCAGGAAAGATAGGACACCCTTACCCCAATCCCTGGAAACGGCCCCAGCCTGAGGCTGGAGAGAATGACCGAGGTTGGGACAGTATGTTTAAAGAGCACAGTAAAATGACTCAGAGGGTGTTGTTAACTGAGTGCCCTCTGTTACCGTGGTCTTTCCCCCCACCCCTTTTACTTTATAAACAGTTCTAGTCATTTCTGTCTGAATTTTCACTATTTTAATTCCAATATTATTTAAAATCAAGGGATCGTTTAGTAAGAGCTTATTAAGCACTGGCCTGAGAAAGGACTAACAATTTAGCTCATTACTGAATTGAAAATAAAAATCTGATTCTCAACCTTAAGAACGAAACTGAAGAAATATTCACACACACCACAATGTAATGGAGGATTCCAGTCTCAGACCAATACCCATGGCTTGTTTCACATTCAAAGCAGAAACATGTTCCCAGAATCCAGAATTTTGTAAAGAAATACAAAATTGAGCAGTGGAGAGGCAGCTTAGCACAAGGGTTAATTAAGAGCAGAGACTCTAAAGAAGATCAAAAATTTAAATTATTGGATCTTCTTCAAGTTAGTTAGCCATGCTGTGCCTCAGTTTTTGCTCTGTAAAAGAGGATAATGATGACATCTATCCACAAGGGTGAAAAAATTATTTGAGTTTTTCAGTCTGAGTTCAAGTCCTACTCTAAGAGCCTTAGGCTTCATATATTACTGTAGACTCCTACTTGTCATCTGCAAGGCTGTGTAGAAGAGGGAATAAAATGAAATACCAGCTTAAGTGGCAGCAATGTGTATCCTATTATGCCAGTTATTTAAGAAGTGAAGTGGTTCTCCATTTGGGGGAGGGTTATTTGGGCTGGACAGTAAGGGTCCAGTGTTTAGTCTTCATGGAATCCTAGATTGCCTGGGTTTTCCATCTCTCTTTTGGAATGCTATGCTGTTGTCTGTTACTTAACCAAAGGGGTTTTGCCAAACCCAGATCATTTGGAAAATAAAAGCAAAGCTCCAGACAAATATTAAGACAGAAATTTCCAACTGGTTTTGAAAGGAGGAACTACTTTTCACTTTTCATTTCTCAGAGGGCTTGAATAAGGAAAGCATCTGGAGGTGGGGGTTGCTTAATGTGAGAGGAGCTGGTGAGAGAAAACTGTGATAGTGAAGTACCTGGGACGGTGGGAAGGTGGAGGGAGGTGGGAAAAGATTTAAAAGGAGAGGTTTGGAGCCATACCTTCAACACTGGAAGTCTTGAGAGCTCTTTTAGGATTGGGATGGGAAATGAAACGTGGAAAGTGGCAGTGTCACTTGGCTTAGGAAATTGCCATTAGATTTCTGTCTACTGGATGGGAAGACACTCTTTGTCAAAGGTGTGTCAGACACCCCTAAGTCAGAAGACACAGCTGTTCACTTTTTTTTTTTTTCAGTCAAAACTAATTGTTTGAGTCAATGAGAACTAAGAAACTTTGGTAGTGCGTAGAGGAATGTCACATGCAATTACGAGTGTGAGGTTTATTCACTTATCTTTAACTTGCTGTTTGGTGTTATGTAATTACATTCTAAGAGCCTCTGAGTATGAAGAATTGGAGGTGTGCACGGTCTGTAATATGGAAAGATTATGCATTATTGTTGCATTTCTGTAGTTTTAGTTTTATTTTGAATGTGGCAGAATAGCTCCCTACACGTTTATCTTCCTAAGGTGCATTATAGAGCAAAGACCCCTTTTTTTAATGCCAGTGGTGCTGGATTCCAATATTATGGCTTTTTAGTTCTTAAAATGACTCTCCAGTCTAATGACTTTAACTCTAAAGTTTAAAATGACTCTCTATCTGAATATCATATTCATAATGCAAGGCAATGGATCAATAATGATGAAGTAACAGAGGTCCCAAATTGGTGATGCTGTGGACCATTTCTTTGGCACATACAGTTTATTAAGATTTGACTTAGTTGTAACTTTTAAAGATTTAAGATTTCATTGAAAATCCAATTCTCAAATTCTTTTGAAGGATCAAAGATCTTTAAAGGTTCAGTTTGAGTGCATTCCTCAGAAGCAACACGAATTCCCCAGCCTTCAGGATAGTCTCTCCGACCCACTTTATTGATATTTGCTTTACTTAGTCCATTGCCTATCCCATGATGGCATTTGAATCTGAGACATCTGACTTAGATTTATCTTCATGATACTCATCAATGGAATTTTTTTTTAGAGTTTAATTAATTAATTAATTCAGATGAATAACTGGTTTGAATAACATGAATTTTGCTTTTGTTTTATTCTCTCTCTTTTTTTTTTTTTGGTAGCAATTAATGGATACTGGTAGTCAACTTATGTCCTTACTCTCCAATTAATTTGGGAGATAGTTAAGATAGCCTAATTATTATCTGGAGATTAATTTTTAATTAGATTTTATTTTAAAAAAGATACAACCTTTCATACAATCCTAAAAACCAAAAAGATTTTAATTTAGACATTGTCCTGCTATTTCTAAGTAATAATCATTTAGAAACAGTTCATGGGCTAGGGGATTATATAAAATTTTTGAAAATGTATATTTATTGATGATACTGTAAGTACTGATGATAATATAAATACTGATGATAAAAATGTTAGTGCAGAAAGAAAAATTAAATAATTTAATGGAAAAAAATAGAAAAGCTATACCAAGCAAATCATACATGAGTTAAAAACATAAAAGATATTTTAGAAAAGGATTTTCAGTTATATCCATTTGCAGATATGGTATTTTTCTGAGGTGTCACTTTAAAAAAAAAAACTTGGGCATAGTAGTTTAAAATTTCTAAGACATATCCATGTACATTTTGTCATTTTAGTTTTAAAACAACCTGTGTAAAAAGGCTTAGAAATTCTTGTTCCCATTTTAGAGGTGCGGAAACTGAGTTTCAGGTATGTTTTCGATCACTTGCTGGAGTCACACAGCTAGTTAGCAGCAGAGCCAGCAGTGGTGCGCTCTGTTCTGACTTTCACTCCAGAGCTCTTTCCACTGCATTACCCAGGCCCTCAGTCTGCAGTAGAAGCTTTTCTAAAGTAACACAGAAATAAAATGTCTAGTCCCAAAGGTGCTACAATGCTAAAATATGAGATGTGATTTAAATTAATTGTCGCATTCTGTGGTAAAGAAATAAAAATATTATTCAAGTTTAACCTTTGAGACAAATTCACATAAACTCAGCCAGATACTTGGAGAAAATTCCACAAAACTGCTCCATGGAAGGTGAACAAAATTTACCCAAAACCATCAGCAATGTCTTACTACTGTTTAAAGTGGAAGCCATACCCCCGGTGGTACTGCTTTGTATGCCATTTCTCAGAATGTATTTTTGTATCATCCTGACGTGCAGTGCTGGTTTGTGGAGAATTTGCTAGATTCTTTCTAGATAGTTCCACTTTCTGATTACTTGAGCAAATGGATAAAAAGCAAATATTGCAGCAGTCAGAATAACAGTCTCCTTGGATTTCCTGGTTCTCATGTCTTTTATGGATTAACTGGTACAAATGAGCAGTGAACCCCAAAATGTATTGCAACTATTCTGACTTTTAAGACCTTAAGATCTATATTGTCTAGTGTAGTGGGTAGTTGTTTATTCTCAAAATCAGACATTTCTAGGGGAAAAACCTGGCTTTGCATTTTTCAGCTATGTGGATAAATTGCTTAATCTCTTTAAGTGTCATTCATTCATTTATTTATTTCAAAGTATTTATTGACTCTGTAACATATGCTATGAAGTATGTTAGAGGCTAAAGAAATGGCAGTAAACAAAGAAGACAAAAATTCCTCTCCTCATGGGTTTTCCATTTTAGTGGCTCAATATCACTGAATGTTAAGTGAGTTTAATTATACTTATTCATTGGATAATTCCTGGGATCTTATAAAATTAACTCTCTTAGAAGTATACTTGTGCACATTAAATGCTTTAATTTCTGCCTTAAGTAGGTTAGAGAATAGATTTAATGAGTAAGTATTTCAATTCCAATATACCCTCCCATACAAATAAGTCATGATCTTTACTGGAAGTGAAAATCAATGGGAAAAACCTAAGTAGGACCCAGCAAAGGGAACTACCTCTTAAATAAAAAAAATGTTAATTCACTGCCTCTCTCTCTTATTTCTGAACTTTTTAATTTTGAAATAATTTTAGACTTTAGAAAAGTTTCAGAAATAGTACAGAAAGTTTCATGTAACCTTCACCCAAATTCCCCTAATGTTAATATCTTGAATAACTGTAATATAATTAATGAAAGCAAGAAATTAACACTGATAATTTACATTAATTTCACTTTCACTACAGAGTGTGTAGTACAGACCAGTTTTGGGGTTTTGATTTTTCTTTTAACTAATTGTTTTGTTTCACGATACAACCCAAAATACCACATTGCATTTAGTAGTCGTGTTTTCTAAGTGTGTGTCAGTTCACCAGTCTTTCCTTGTCTCTTGTGACCTTGACATATTCGAAGAATATTGGTCAGGTGGAATGTCTCTCACTTCAGTTTTGTTTGATGTTTTTTCTCATGATTAGACTGGGTTTGTACATTTTGGCAAGAATAGCACAGAAGTGACGTGATCTTCCCAGCTTACCAGAGGGGGCACAAGACGTTGACATGTCTTGCTACTGGTAATGTTCACCTTGATCACCTGGCTAAGGTGATGTCTGCCAGGTTTTGTCTTTGTGATTAATAATATCTTGGGGAGGATACTTTGAGACTATGAAAACACTCTCTTTGTCCCCAAGCTTTTACCCACTAATTTTAGCATCCACTGGTAGATTTTGCTTGCAGTAATTACTGTTGTGTTCTGATGGTGATTATTCTATTTGTGTCATTCCTTCCACATTTATTATTGCTATTCTTCTGTAAGGAAGAGTTGTCTCTTCTCTTTCGTTCATTCAATTTTTATAAACTTAACGGTTTTTCTCTTTTATCCTGTGGTTATAATTCAATATTTTCTTTATTTTTTTTTACTCATATTGTTCCGTTTTTGACCGTGAGGAATTTTTTCTGGCTTAGCTCCTGTGCCCTTTTGACATATGCCCATGCAGTTCTGAGTACTTCCTTACTTTTTAGCACAAGATGTCTCTCTTTACTTATAAGGAGAGGATGTAAAATCCTTTGAGAATATAACCCACGTAAGACTTTTATATCTTTTTTAAATGCTAAAACCAGGAATTTATTATCCTCCATGATTTTGTCCAGGAAAGATTAATGTCAGTGGGTGTCTTTGCTCCACATTGTACAAGCATTTAACTATTTTTAAACTAAACTAGTCATATTAAAGGATCTGAGTTTCCCTATATTTCCCACTTTATGTAAGGGTGATGGTTTAAGTACATCAGTGTACCACCATTGAAATAATTCCTGAATCCACTCTCCTTCCTGACTTAGACTGTCACAGCATCCAATGTGCAGTGATGTGTATTTTGGTGTATAAATGAATGAGGAGACTCTTACGCACTTGGTGTTATTCAACAATACACCTTAGTTTTGCTGGATCAGGGAATGTGGGGTCAAGCCAAACAAAATGCTTTTTCTGGAAATCTGTGAGGTAGTCTTGTTGGCTCTGTTATACATTTTAAGAGAATGAGAAAAACACCCACTCTGTAGAAAAGAGGCTTCAGTATACTTTGCCTGTAGTCTCTACCTTTTTCTAGAACAGAGGTCAGCAAATTGTGGCCTCTGGGCCCAGTTGAGTCAGTTGTCTGGTTTTGTTTTGTTTTTTTAATAGTCCACAAGCTATTTGTTACATTCTCAAGTGGCTGCATTTTATAGTTATATGAGTCTGTATAGAATATTCTGTTTTTTTTTTTTTTTTTTTCTGGGCCCACAAAGCCTACTACAAACTATCTGGCCTTTTCAGAAAATCTTTCCTGACCTCTGTTCTAGAAGTCACTCTTCCTTACTTTGCACATGCTGTTCCCCCTGCCTAAAACACTTTTTCTCTAGTTTGCCCACTTGACTGATGCCCACATGTCCTTTAAATCTCAACTCCAGGTTCCCTATCCCGCAGTCTTTCCCTGACCTACCACGCAGAGTCAGATGTCTGTCTTCCTGCCACTTGTACTGTGAACTTGCAGTGATATGGAACACCTCTTCTCCACTTCAGTGTGTGCTGGAGCCAGCTGCTAAGAGCCACTCAGATGCATCTCTTCCCAGTTCCATATTCAGTAACCTCACACTGGTATCTTGAAATTGACCATGGTAGTCGTATTTACACCATGAAAATCAGCAAATTCCACAAACCAGTGATTCCCTCTTCCCCATGTCTTCCAGATAGCAAGACATTTAACTTTACTAGCACATACTGCTTATCACAGTGGTGTTATTTACCTGTTTGTTTGTTTTCTGACTCTGCTGTCAGAACCACTTAAGGATTGAGTCTGGATTTTATCATCTTTGTATCCTATAGTAATACCTTGTATGCAGTAGGCAAAGCATGCTTTTTGAATTAATGAAAAACTGAGTGAACGTTGTTGTATATGTGAGTAAAAAAAAAAACTTTTCTGTAATTATTTCTAAATTCAAGGAATAATAAGTTAACTTAGTGGCCTAAAACTAATGTAAGTCAGAGATGTTTGCTTAAAGTAACCATATTTAAGATCCTCAATAAAAAAAATAGAGAATGAGAAGGGTGATTAAAATAAAAAGAGATTGAATAATAAGATAATAGAATTTTCCAGCTGAAGGCATTCCTAAAAATTATAAATTCCAGAAGGCTGGTGGCATTCTGGAATAAGTCTTTAGGCTTTTTGACTCGTGTCCCAGGCTCTTTCTGCTAACAATTAGACCAACAATTAGACCACATTTGTCAAAATGGAACCCCTGTCTCCCTTGTCTGTATTTTCTCCATTCTTATGTTGACCTCCTCCACCTAATCTCTCTTTCCAGTCTTTCATTTAGGTAAATAGACTGGGGGAGAGGGCTGTTGTAGAGAGTCTGCAGCAATATAAAAACTAGGAAACTAGATCCATTGCTGCCCTACAATTATTGGTAGAAAATGGTAAATGACTGGAGAAAGAACATAAGGAAAATATGTCTTTGTCAGAATTAAACATGCAGAAATATAATAACCTAAGTTTACATTCTGGGACATTATAACTTCAAAAATCTCTCTTTTTCTCACCAGTGTGATTAGACCAGTGAGGACTTTGTTACAAATGTAACACACAAATACCAAGATGCCTCCTGTCTTACTTGGGGCGCTAGGATCCTTTAGTTTGTTTCTATGGCTTCAAATCAAGAAAAATGAATATATTTTTCAAAGGACAAAATGATTCCCTGTATATCCTAATCAACCCTTTTCTGGGACTCCTGGGATTCAGGTGACTCGAGTTCTATGACTACGAATAATAAGCTCAATTCTCTGATTTCTTCTTCCTGTTTCTTTAAAATTAAACTAAGAAAACATTTCATGGGTATAATATAGCACACGTACTTGAAAGTAGACAAAGTGAGGCACATAATTTATATCCTAAGTCGGAAAAGTCACAGTTATCTTTTGTTATAGAGGAGAACCCCAAGGGTTGTTTCCACAAAGTAAAGATTCCTGAAAAGACAATGGAAGGACTGAAACTGGAAATCAGTGAGTCTACACTAAATATCTGAATCTTTTAGCAACGTTTCTCTATGGTTTTAATGTACAGTTCTTTATCACTCTATTTTGTCCAAGAAAACTTGACAGAATTTGAAATCCTTGTTTTGTGAACACAATAGATCTATCAAATATATATTTTTCCAGTGACACTTTCTGCTCCCCAGAAAGGCATTCTGTCGTTCCCCTCACCCTTGAGAATCATTGCAAATGATCAGTTGGTCTGTGGTGACTAATCATTTTTCATTGCCCCATCACATTCAAAATAATAATGCTAAATGTATAAACTGTCTGTATGTTTGCATGACTTGCTCAACATTACAGAAAGCAGCTGGAATATGAATTGTTCAGGGTTAAAGTACATTGCTTTCCAGTTTTAAATACAGAGTCTTTTTTCACAGTCCCAATACTCATAAGTGTTACTAAAACTATTTCACAAGTGCAGTCCCCAGATCTTCAGGCAGTTCAATAGTCCATGCTGTCTCAAAGCGAAAGACAGACAGTCCAAGTGATGATGTTGCCAAGGCAAGAGGGTTGTATTTGGCTCCTGACTTGAAGGACAATCTAGCTACTGTGAAAAGCCTGGGAATTTGACTTCTGTTATAATTGGATCAGATCTTTCCAGCAGCTCCTTCAAGGGGATATTAGTTTCGTATGGAACCTGCAGTTCTTCCAATTTGAGCCTTTGATCATACAAATAAATGTTGAAATGCTGATGCTGATCCTGTCATGCTAACAGAGTTGGTGGCTGGATTTGTATTCAACTGTATGAAAGACACGAGGGAGTGGGCAAGTAAGTAAATGGGCCATTTGCTTAGGAGGCATGGTGCTGGTCTAAAGAAGATGAAAAGGTTGCCTAAGTTTAAGATTTTCAGGATATTTGCTTTTACTACGAAATTAATAGCCACCCAGTATTATCACTAAAATCTGAAGTTGCTACTGAGCTGTGAACAATCAAACTGCAGATTTCTTGAGGAAATGTTTTGTAGTGTTAACCACCTTTCGGAGATATCCGAGCCATCATGCTTCTTATTCACCATGTGGTTAAAGTTGATACATCTGAAAAGTATGTGGAATCCCCTTTCAAAATGCATTATATTTGATGACTATGCCACAGGGTGTAAGCATCCCACTCAGGGTGTATTCAAAATTAAAAATGACATTTAGCTTTTTTAAAACAAACTTCTTTTTTTTTTTTTTTACTGTAGAATATTTTTAGATCTATAGAAAAGTTACAAAGATAATAGTTTCCATACACCTAGTTTCCCCTATTAACATCTTACAGTAGTATGATACATTTATCCCAACTAGTGAAACAATTTTGATGCATTGTTACTAACCAATGTTCTTACTTCATTCAGATTTTCTTAGATTTTAGCTAATGGACTTTTTCTGTTTCAGGATACCATCCAGGACACCCCATTACATTTAGTTCTCTTGTCTCCTTAGGCTCCTCTTGGCTCCTGCAGTTTCTCAGACTGTCCTTGTTTTTGATGGACTTGATAATTTTGAGGGGCACTGGTATGGTATTTTGTAGAATGTCTCCCAATTTGTTTGTCTGATGTCTCTCTTATGATTATACTGGCATTATGGATTTTGAGGAGGAAGACCACAGAGCAACACTTAACATGTTGTATTAACTAGATAAAGAAATGTGTGTCGCATTTCTCCACTGTAAAGTTACTCTTCTTTCCACCCTCCCATACTGTACCCTTTGGAAGGAAGTCACTACATGCAACCTACATGTAGAGGGTGGGGAGGTATAATCCACTTATTTGAGTGGGAGTATCTACATAAATTATTTTGAAATTTTCTGCACAGGATATTTGTCTATTCTCTCTCATTCATTTATTTATTTATTCAGTCACTTATTTCTACCACTCTACACTCACAGATATTTATTTTGTAACCAATGCAGTGTTATTTTGTTTTTGCTGAAGTTGTGTCAGCTTTGGCCGTTGGGAGCTCATTTCATTGACTCCTGTATCTCTTCAACAAAACTTCTTACCCTCCACCCAAACAAAACATTGTTTTGTTTCCAGTATCTTCTTACACTACAAGATACTCGACAGTACAAGATCACCCAAGCTCATCTTGTATATTCCCTGACCCAGTCATAGAAACCGCCATAGCTTAGTATTTAAATATCAGACAAACTTTCGTCAAGAATTCAGCAATCTGTGACCATCTTTTAATCTCCATTGCTTGTTTATGTAAACTGTGTTTGTAATAAAAGTAGAAGTTTCTATTTGGTTGCTAACAGATTATTTTTCAAAAATAAGTGACTTGGTAGCTTTTAAAATCATAATCAAAGATGCATTACTCTAATTCCCTCTAAGTCTAATTTGGTTATTAATTCAATAAAATATCATCTGATTGAATCATGACCCTAAGAAATCATCTCCAACTGAAAGAGGAGAGTCAGATTACTGTATGGAATAATTATGGCTATGCCTCCTGGCATGAAAGACTAGCTGTTCTGAAAAAGGAGAGTTCCCAAATAATGAGGAAGCAGCCACGAACTAAAATTGTATCTGGACTATAATCTCAAAACCTGGAAAAGAAAGAAAGAAAGAAAGAAAAAGACTGTTCAGTATTGTCAGCCTATTTATTAGCTGATTGAAAATACAAAAATAAAAGTGATACCTGGTATCTCTTTTGGGAATGCATTAATAGAAGAATCCTACACAATTCTAAGGCAATATGGTATAAAGTTTTGTATGCATTTAAAATTCAACTTAAAAGAAAAAATAAGTTTTTAAAAAAATTATGGTACACTATCATTTTGGGGTGATGGGCAGGGGAGGAATGTTGGGGAAGAAGTAATAAGCAGTAAATCCCTTTTACTCACTTCTCTTCAGTGTAATCCTGTGGGTGTTTTCCAGAACATTAGGTACTAGTTATTAATTTCTGCTGGTAGTCTCATGTTGGTGAATCATCTCTTGGAAACACAATTGTCATGGTTTAAAAGTAGGTACTTGATACGTGCTTTAACTTTCTTCTCATTTTACCAGTTTTCTTCTAAAGGTCAACTTTATACATTAGAATTTTGTTACGCTAGACTCTGTTTTGTCATAACTATAGCATTTATGTTTCCATTTGGAGGGCTGAGTTGGTAGCATCATTATAAAAGAACTATTGTTTTTCCCCAGTCTTCCTTTTAAATATTATTTAAAGAATGGCAACTAGCTAAATCAATTGTTTTTACTCTTTTTAAAAAAATCAATTCCTTTTCATTAGTTATTTAAAATCAGTTTGTTTTTCATTATGCATATATGTGTTTTAAATTCTGATTTCCTCTCATGTAATATAACAGCTTAAGCCTAAAAGAATGCTTTATTTTTAGAAAACATTTTAGAGTATTTTATAGAATGATAAGAGTTGACTGGCTAGAGACCATCCATGGAATAGTGTCAAGAATCTACTGGTATTATTTATTTTCTATTTATCTGTCTTTTCATCCCTCTGCCCGTTTATTCATCCCTCTGCATACTGTCTCTCAATAATACTATGCAAAACACTACACTAATAGAATTTGAAGTAGTACAATTGTTTTGCAATACTTGTGTAAACTGAGCAAAAAGCCTATTTTCTAATGGAAGCCCAGAAAAACTTTTACAAAAGGTAGAAGATATTATATACCAGATGAATGACACATAAAAAATTAAATGCTATGTAGACAAACAAAAAATGGAGCTTTTCTTGAGATAGGGGCAATTTTATCAGGTCAGACATAAAAGCATAAAATGACATTTGAACTGATCCTTAAAGGGTGGGTTGGATTTTAAAAGAGAAAAAAGAATGGATTCATTCATTTATTTATTTATAAAGTGTCTAATAAATATTCAAGTACAAGGCACTCTGCTAGTCTAACGCACAGGATAAGAGCATTATCTGAGGAATAGCTGATGATCGAGATTTTATGAAGAGTCAGATTTGTGTTAGAGTGAAATATGTGGCTAGAATTAGAAGTTGAGGGCTGGTCATGCAAGAACTTGAATGTCAGGGTCAAGAGAATTCCAAGCATTAATTAGTAGCTATTAACAGATTTGAGCAAGAGATGATGGTAAATCCTACATTCGAAGAGGGATGAAGGAATTGATGATTTTGGAGAGTTTGGTTTATGAAAATATAACAGTTGCTGTAGAAAATAAGTAGGGAATTAACAAGAGATGAATAAAAGTTTCTTTAGAGTTTACTAGAGAACTGATAGCATGTATTTTTATTAGAGTCCAATGTTATTCATTGCTAGCCATACAGTGGGAGCAGAGGAAATATAAAGTGAAAGTGGCCCAGAGTTGAAAAGTCACTTCTTAGTCATAGAAAAAGATGAAGGGATCAGCTTGGGAAATTCAACGAGATGATTGTGGAAAGAAAAGAAGTGAGTGTATTCAAGGAACTTACAACTCTAATGAGGTGGTTTTTGAGAGAGAGGGAGAGAAACAGTAAGAGAGGGAGAAAAGAAGGTCCGTCGATGCGGTGGTATGTATGTGGCACACTGTGATGGTTAATTTCATGGGTCGCTTGACCAGGCTAGGGTGCCCAGAGCTTTGGTTAAACACCAGTCTCAGTGTTGCTGTGGAGGTATTTTTTTTAGATGTGATTAACGTGTAAGTCAGTAGACTTTGAGTGAAGCAGATTACCCTCCATATTATTGATAGACCTCATCTAATCAGTTGAAGGCCTTAAGACAAAATAACTGAAGTCTCCTGAGGAAGAATAAGTTCTGCCTCCAGCCTGCCTTCAGACTTGAGTTGCAACATTTATTCTTCCCTGGGTCTTCAGTCTGCTGGCTTGCCCTGTAGATTTTGGACTTGCCAGCCCCACAATTGTGAGAACAAATTCCTTAAAATAAATCTCTCTCTCTCTGTTTCTGCCTCCTTCTGTTTTTCCGTCTCTCCTTGTCAGTGTGTATATTTAAACATACTCACGTGCACATAATAAATAAATAAAATCAGTCAATCAACTAACCAATCAATCAATCAATCTCCTATCAGTTTTGTTTCTCTGAAGAATCCTGACTGATTCCAAATTATACGTATATTTTCTAGCTCTGATTACTGACAACTGAGAGGGCCTAGAAACAATGACACCTGTAGCAATGAGGATAGCTAGCACTCACATCTTGGATTCTGATTATTCATCAAAGGTACTGAGTCCTTGAAAAAATGGCTAATTCCAGGATTGAGATATGTAAAATACAAGATGAGCCTGGAAAACCTTGTGGTGTCAGAAAGTAGGTCTAATCCAAAAATAGATTGGAGGTGGGCATGTTGAAAGAACACAGGAACCAATTTGAAAGAATTTACTGCAGTCAGATTTGGGACAATTTGAGCAACAAATTAAATAAAATCCATGGACTAAAACAAATATTCATTAGTTCAAACTGATATAACTAAATAAATGAATAAAAAATGAGGAGAGGGACAGCTCATGCATACAGTAAAGTTCCAATGAGTAAATGTAGAAGGAATGATGGAAATATAAAACCACAATTGGCATAGCAATAATTCTTGCAGTGAAGTATCATCAATGTTGCTAAAATAATGGGTTAAGGCATAATAAAATACAGGATATTTGAATAGTCTCAGAGTTTCTCTTCACAAAATACTTACCAATTACAAATGGAAAAAAATTAAAACATTGCAGTGTCAGATGAAACGTTACGGTTATAGGCGATAGAGTGGAAACACTGTGATCAAGGTTAACATCACCAGTAATGAGACACAGAGACATCAGATGTTTCCTGATACGATACACTGAGAAGGTACAACATCATTTTTGTGATATTTTAAACAAAAATGCGTACACTTATTAGCTGTTTTGAGATGTAATTTGTACTAGCCTTTAAGTGTACACGTTTTTGTGTTATATTGAATGTATACTCTGCAACATCACCGTAATGCTATTTTAGGACATTTCTATCACCTTGAAAACATTCCCTCATGAGAGGCTATGGTTAATCCTTGCTCTGACCCCAATTCCAGGCAACAAGTTGATCTGATTTCTGTCCTTACAGTTTTGCCTTTTCTAGAAATACCGTGTTAGCGGAATCATACATTATGTCTGCTGTATCTAGTTTCTTTCACCTAGAATTACAGTTTTAGGCTTGCCAGGTCTTTGTGGTTTGTTTCTTTCTACTGCTGAGTAGCATCTCATTATATATATATATATACCATATTGTCTTACTCCAATAGAAGGACATTTGGCTTGTGTAATTATCGTGGATAATGCTCCTGTAAACATTTAAATGCAAGTCTTTGTGCGAAGATGGCTTTTAATTTTTCTTGAATAAATACCTATGAGTGAAATTACTGGTCACTTGGTAATGCCAGGCACTAGCAGGGATGGGAAGAGAGAGCTCCTGGAGTTGGCACTGCCATCTTCTTTCATCCTCCTGGGTTTTGCTGGGTTACTGTTTAGTGCAGCGACTGAAGGAGGGAGGGGAGCTCAGACCTGAGGCTGGAGACCTGGGCTCCTGTCACTGGCCGGTGTTCTCACATGCTCTGTGTCGAGTCATGCACTCTGTTCTTTTAATTGTATAATTCAAAAGAAAGGAAAAAGAAGCTAAGAGTGGGCCAAAACACTGCACAAAGTGTTACAACTTCTACTGGGGATAAGAAAAAAAATATTTGTAAGAAACTGACAATCTGTTTTCCAAAGTTGCTGTCAATTTAAATTTTTTCTTTAATGATTTCTGAGAGTTTCAGGTGCTCCATATCCTTATCAGTACTTGGCTTTCTCAGTTTTTTAATTAAGATATTTTAGTAAATGTATAGCAACATCTCATTTTGGAGCTAGTTTGCATTTCCTAATAGCTAATGATGCTAAGCATTTTTTTTCATGTACTTATTTGCTATATGTCTACGTTCTTTGGGGAAGTATGTTCTTTCATTTCTTGTTATTGAGTTGATTTCTTCATATGTCTGGTTATAAGTCCTTCATCAGACATCTGTTATTAAATATTTTCTCCCACATAGGGTTTGTCTTTTCATTTTCTTCACAGGGTCTTTTGAAGAACAGAAGTTTATTTTGATGAAGTCCAATTTATCAACATTTCTTGTCTTTATTGCCTTGTGTTCTTTTTGGTCCTAAGAAATACTTGTCTAATCAAATTCAAAAAGATTTTCTCTTGTTTTCTTCTAGAAATGGTATAGTTTTAGCTCTTACCCTAGATCAAAGACCCATTTCAGGTTAATCTTGTGTATGATATCAGCTAATGATAGAGGATCATTTACCTTCACATGGATATCCCGTTATTCCATCACCATTTATTTAAAAATGATTCTTGTTGAATTACCTTGGTACTTTGTATAGAAATGATATTCTATTTTCTTAAATGTTTCATAGGATTCAACACTGAGGTTTTCTGGGCCTTGACTTTCCTTTGTGGAAAGATTTTTAATGACTAATTCAGTTTATTTATTGTCATGGGGCTTTCATATTTTCTATTTCTATTTGAATAAGTCTTGGTAGTATGTGTATCTGTGTGTGTCTATGTGTGTGTGTTTTAGAATTTTTTCCATTTCATGTAAATTGTCAAATTTGTTCACATAAATTTGCTTATAACATCTCCCTTAATCCTCAATTTCTGTAGAATATCTAGTAATGTCCCTTCTTTCATTACTAAAAGAATCACATTGATAATTTATATCAACTTTATATCCATATGTAAATAAATGGAAAATTCATTATGATGGATCATGTGTTAGTCCACAGAATAAGACAATACATTTTAGAAGATTGAAATCATACAAAGTCTGTTCTTTGTACGCATACACATGAAAAGAATGGGTATTCTGCTACTGTTTTCAAATGTTCCATATACGACTGTTAGAGAGGAGCATTGATCTCTCCAACTATAGTTACCAGTTGTTTACTTCTTTCAGTTCTGTTGTTTACTTCTTTCAAAATGCTTCAGGCATTTTGGGTCTCTGTTGTTAGGTACCTATGTCTTTAGATCTTCTTTGATTCCTTTCATCAAGTTTTCTAGTTTCTCTCATATGGATCCTGTGTGTAATTTTTAGATGTATACATAAGTATTTTTCAGTGCTAATGTAAGTGGAACTGTGTTTTTCTTTCAAATTCCAGTTGTTCACTGTGAATATATAGAGGAGAGCAGTAAGTTGACTTTTGTGTATTAACCTTTTATCTCCCCTCTTGAATGAGTCCACCAGCTTTGCCAGTAAAACTGCTGATTTTTGCCATCAACCTTGAACTGAATTGACCATCACTGATCATTCATAAAGCTGCAGATTTTACTGCCTGAGCTGGAGTGTTGAAGTGGGGTGATATTGGGAACATACCCAGGAAAAGGCCACAGAATTGCCATTGGTTTTCCCCAATATAGTAGCAGTTTTTCAATTTGTTGTAGGTCTTTGGTCACTTTGAAGTACTCTGAGACACCTGAAATAATTAATGTATTTTTTTTCTTCTTCTGTTTTATCCAGTTTTATACTTGCTTTCTCTGGTGGAGAATTTCTTGATCTTCTCACCAGATATTATTGAAAGTCCGCAACCTGAATTTAATTGTGAGGAAACACCAGACAAACCCAATATCCCCAATGCCTAAGTATGGTCTTAGTTGACTGCTTCCAAAATAAAGAACCAGTCTAATACCTCCATATTAGGCAGAAATGTTTAAAGAAAATATGTTTCTTATAATACTTATATTCAATGATATTTCTTGCAAGAACAGAGGGGAACTCATGGCATTGCAGACTTGGAACCAGATAAGATGTTGGGAAATTTGACACAAACTAATCTAGCCCATAGAATTACCAAATATATGATGGTACTCTTTCCTTGATTTAATAAATAAGCACGAAACGCCCTAGGAGAGAAGTGAACTAGTATCTAGATCTTCATAATCTGGTTCTGGTAAAGTTTTAATGATTATGGGAAACATATCTTTATCCAAACTTACCCATCATGCCTTCTATCTAGTCTTGCTGGAGATTATAAGACCTTTTTGGTCTCTGTTTGATGAATATAACTCATTAGATTTAGCTGTGTCACTTAGACAACTGACTTAGGGAAAGGCCTTGTGTAATGAAAAGTTGAAGCCATGAAAGTAAGAAGCCTAATTCTCTCTGCCAAATAAGCACCAGAACTAGGAAAGCCTAATTTCCTATCGAATTTTCTTGAAAGTGGAGGATAAGGAATTCTGATTAAATCCACATTTGATACAGCTGTATAGAAGCAGCATGTAAATCCTCCAAAGCTGCCAAGGCAGCACAAGCTGTCCTCACACATTTCAATTAATCACTAAGTTAAGTCTGCATATGAGAATTAAAGGACTAAATAATAGCCACAAAGAACCATTTACAAATTCAAAAATTATATTCTGTTTATACTTGATGACAGTTTATTTCTGTAAAATGTTCCTATTAAGTCCACTAGTCACAAAGTATAAATGAAAACGAGCTTGAATTTTGCAAATATATTTGATTTTACACTTGCATTTTATAATAATATCTAGGCTCACCAATACAGATACATATATTACAAACAACTTGATAAATATGTTTTTTTGCTAACAGGCTTGCATGTATTAATGATTGTCAAATGTATGTGTTGTTGATATTTTGGTTACCCTGTATTTCTGTCTTTATGCTGGTTGGATTCCATAGCTCATCATTATAGACCTTCACTGGCAATTTCCTCAGTTCACTGCCTCTTTCTCCTTCTGTCACACTTGCCTATTCACAGGCCAGTCCTCGCTGAGCCCAAACATCCATTTCTGCCTTACTGCTTTGCTGAATGTGTATAGCTGGGAAATGATGGAAATGAGCACACGTGGGCAAGTTGGTGTCAATTATTGATTCATGACCACAACCTCAAATGGGTATATAATTCAATATTTTTGAGCAAGCTCACTGTCTTACTATGTCACCATGTTTGTATGCACCTTCCCTTCAATCCTCCACTCCTGCTTTTCTCATATATAGCTGGTCTCTTTTCCCCATATAGTGATCTTTCCCCCCAGATGTGTTCTGCTCAGAGGATCCTCATCTCATTTGATGGAGCTCCTTCTTACCAGTTTATCAGGCTAAAATCTTTGGGGTCAACCTTGCTTCCCCTCATTCTCTCATACTCCACCTCTGATCCATCAGCAAGTCCTCTATTATATTCAAGAGTTTCTGGTGTGAACCACTTCTCACCTTCTCCACTGCAGCCAGTGTGATCTAACCTACAATCTTGATTATTATAATACCTTCCTAATGGGTCACTAACTCTGGCTGAATTGTCTTAGTTCTAATTGCCATCACTTAAAATAATGCCTGCCACATAGTAGATACTTAATAATTTTTTTAAATTAAAATTTAAAAATTAAGATTAAATATTAAGCTAAATTAAGAAAGTTTGATTAAATGAATGAATTAGCATTCAAACATAGTTTAAAATTCTTATTAAAAACAAACTGACTCTTTTCAACAAATGGCACCTGAACTTAATATTGTTAGGATGACAGTACTACCCAAAGTGATCTATGGATTCAATGCAATCTGTATCAAAATCCTAATGACATTTTTGGCAGAAATAGAAAACTCCATTCTAAAATTCCAATGGAATCTCAAGGGACCCCAAGTAATCAAAGTAATTGATTTTGTTCTAAAAAAGAACAAGGTTGGAAAAATTAACTCAAAATAAAAATATTTCATAAACTCATAACTCATAAACTTATTTCCATATCCTCTTCCAGATAATGCTTCTTTTTCTACCACCCCTACCTTTCCCAATTCTCACACTAACCGAATGTGTTTTTTTTTTTAATTCACAAAAGCGTGGCCTACTCCTGTTGTGTCTACCTTCTCTCTTGACACTTGTCCCTCTTCTTCCTCTGAATTCTATATTCATGTCCCTTACTACTCCAAGTTCAAATTCTAACAAACAGTTTATCCTTGCCTTAAATTGTCTCTTGACAAGATTTGACAATCTTATTTTCTCTGTCAACAGATCTCCAAATTTTCCTCATATCACTCTGTGTTCTCATTACTTTTCCACTTGTCAAGTTATTTCTTGAATCAGACTTCAAGTGTCAGAGATCTTCAAGACTCAGGGGAAGGCCCCTTGTCTTTTCCCTTTCTGTACTCTTATCTTTCTATCCAAAACCCTGACCCCTGTTCCTCATGGCAGACTCCTCTTCCCTCAAGTATCAGCTTAAATGTCAATCAAAGAGGGCTTCTCCTGTGACCCTATTCTCCCTCTTCTCCTCCCATTTTCTGGTTATTCTGCTTTCTCTCCATAATTTATTTTATTCATTCCACCCTTCTTAAATTTCTTTCAAGTCACACTTAGAATCAGTTTGAAGTCACATAGTTGTACAATCTCTTGAATTTTCTCATAATTTATTGAAAATTGCTATGCTATGGTAGAACATAGCCATATTATTTAGGAACTTTTCTCTGAAATCCTGGACAATAGTCTTAAAATTGCCAACGACAGAGGGAAAGAAATGTTATTTAATGTTGTTTTTTAAAGTGTATGTTTTTATTATTTCCCGCTTGTTCCCCAAATTATATTGTACCAAAGCATTTAAAAATTTTTTATTCATAGGAATCTCAACCAAAGTAAGTATAAACATATATACTGTAGTTACCAACCACTATTATTTTATTTTTATGCCACATATTAAATATAACATACATAGTAACTCATTGTTCTACTTTTTTATGGAAAGTGCATGACAGGTTTGCCATCTCTTGTGCATTTCCCTATTAATTCCACACAACACCAGCATGAGCCCTTTAGGGCCATAGAATGGAGAAAAATAACCTGCTTCCAAAAGTCCGGCAGGCCCAGCTGCATTAGGAGTTTATGCCCAGTTTGAACAGAAAATGGCTGAGCCATAGTTAACAGTGTAAGTTGGGTTCCAATAGCGTTTGGTCTATGTGTATTATAGAGTGACACCTGGGTGATTTGGGGAACTGTCACTCTGTCTCCATTTTCTTTTAAACAAGATGAACTGTTTGATGAAATCATACGAAATATGAGAGAATGATGTGTGAAAATTTAATAAACAGAATCTTCAATTAAATAGAGTTGAGAGACCAGAAGGGGAGCTCTCATGTCCTGCCTCGGTAGCAGAGCCCATAAGGAGGAAGAGACTTCTCTTCTGGCAAGGACTCAGTCAATGAAAAGCCAAGGACTCTTTCTTTGCTATAGCCCTCACAACTTGCTTTTCCCCTCTATAAAAGACTTCTCCTTCCCTTGCCATGGAGGGACTTGCATGGGGCTAATCATGGTTGCAGACCCCAAATTGCAATTCTTTGCTGATCTCTAATAAATTCATCTTTGCTGAAGAAATATCTGGCAGTCTATTTATTTTAAGTTAACAGAAGTATAAAGGAAAGTCAGTAATTATAAAAGATAGGTAACACCTAATACAGGAAGGGAAGACAAGTTTATCACAGAAAATAGTTTGGAAGAATACCTACCATAGAATCTGGTACATCCATATACTTGAAATTCAACACTACCTGTCTGCAATATATTTATTCATCAGGATATAGACTACTCAAATGCATTATCAGATTATAAACTGAGCAATCAGAGTAATAGCAAAAATAATTCCTTTCTACTGAGTAATTGGCAACTTCAAACAGTATACTGAGTGTAAAAAGAGTTGTAATTAAATGATTTATTAAAAACCCCTCTGAGCTAAATTCATTAAAATAGAAAAAGCAGGAGCTTGCACACAGTCAAATCTATTCCATTAAAATATTGTAATAGCTACTCAGGTCATTAATTTCCTCAACCTCTTTGGTCTTCATTTTTCTTTTGAAATATGGGAATAGCAAAGGTTAGCTCATAGATATATTGGGGAAAACAAACTATATGATGTGTAAAGCACTTGATACAAGCAGCAATTTATAAAGGAAATTTTCCTGATTGAAATATATTGCTTTTAAAGTCTATCATATACCTCTATTTCTGGATTATTCAATTTTATTAATGTTTCTGCCCACTGTCTGAAACATTAAGACAATGTGTATGAAATTTCCTCTCAGTTTTGGTAAATGTTAGCAGTTAAGGTGATTGATGGTGGTTCAGTGCCCCATTATTCCTGTCTTCTCAGTTCTCTAGAAGATGTTCTGGAATCCTTGTAAAAGCCCCAATGACCTAATAATTCTTTAAATTGTTTTCAAAGATATATGACGTTCTCTGACTTCCTTAATTGACACTTTTTAATTGCTGTGCAGAGCTTGAAGGTAAACTGAAGAAGGAATGGTAAAAGGGATAAATACTGATTTAACCTTTGAGTTAAAAAATAAATGCTATTTACTTTGTAAAACACCAGTCCTGCAGCCACCATTATTACCACCACTAATGAATATTTGAGCAGCACTTTTTGAAGCGTATAGTGATTGAGACTGGTGCTTTTAAAGTTCAGTATGCCTATAACGTATCTGGGAGCTTGTTACGATGCAGATTCCAATTCAGTGGGTCTGGGCTGAGAGCTGGGAATCTGTATTTCTGACCTCATGACTCATGCCCACACTGTGGGGCCTCAGACTACACTTTGAGTAGCAAGGGTTTTGCAGCCTTTGCTTGTGTAAGGAAATCTGAGCAGAAAGGGAAGTCATTCAGTTGAATTGCACTTATCATTTAAAAAAGATTTGGGCCATGCAGAGAAATCTTCTCCAAGATGCCTGTATATTTTCAGAAGACAAAATGAAGAATGAATGAATACAAATGGAATAAACTCATCCAGTATATTGGAAATAGTGTGGGGTATTTGGTGCCAGAGATCTGGC
The DNA here is from genome assembly GCF_009834535.1 of Camelus ferus. Lineage (NCBI taxonomy): Eukaryota > Metazoa > Chordata > Mammalia > Artiodactyla > Camelidae > Camelus > Camelus ferus. The sequence goes on along the minus strand of NC_045702.1, from coordinate 49,047,917 downwards.
TTTCAGTTTGTCTGGGCCACTCACTACTTGTGTGATCCTAGACAAAACTGCCTAAATAACCTTGATCCTCGGTTTACGTATTCATAAAATAAGTTCAGTAACAACTAGTTGTGAGATTGTTACAAGCACTAAATGAGAGAACATATCATCAGCATGATGACAAGTGAAAGTATTTTTTTCTCTTCTTCAACATGCAGAGTTGTGTTTTTATATGCTGTGTATACCTTATACTACATATTACACTTTGTACTAGCAGTATTTACAGTATGAATACGCCAAATTTTTTTCTTTTTTAAATAAGTATGCAAATATTAATCATTTTGTTGCGTTTACTAAATAATGTCAGTCGTATTAAATGGTGAGTCTTTGACAGGAATCAAAAGATTCAATTATATAATTGTTCCCATTAGTATATAGATTATCTTTGTATAACAATGACTGAAACACACTACTAAAAAAAGTGTGAGCTGTCTCTTTTAGTTTTCTGCATGTACACAAAGTCAGAGACCTGCCTTGAAGGCTCAGCTCTGCCAATAATTTATGTTTCCTTGGGAAAGACACTTAATTTCTGTGGACCTTGGCTTCCTACTCTGGAAAATCAGATTGGATTACAGCTAAAATCTCTTCCATCTCTAAGTTCCTAATCCCCACCTTATTAGGGTGATTGCAACTCATTGGCTGAAAGTTTAACCGCATGTATGCATATGCCATGCAGAATAGTGAGACTGTTCTTTGAACAGTCAAGCATGAAATCAACTACGTAAATTCAACACTCACCACATGAATATATTTATGTTTAGTTAATATTTGATGGTGATAAAACCACTCATAAATCTAAAATAATAATTAAGTAATTTTGAGCATTTGCTAGCTATTCTTCCCTAAGTCTTATTTACAAAAATTAAGTCATTTAATTCTTCATCAAAACCCTATGAAGTAGGTACTATTGGTATCTTCACTTTACAGTTGAGGAAACTAAGACACAGGGAGGTCAACATGCCCACGGTCACTCAGGGTTCTTATCCATGACTTGGCTCGGAAGGTCACATTCTTAACCACTGTGTTAAGCAACTAGCGTCACCATCACCATAAATGTTTCCTAATTCATAATTTACTTAGTCTGTCATGTAGGAGCACTGAAGTGACTTTTTATTAGTTGATTTATATAGGCGACGCTCCCGTAAAATCATTCTTTCAACCATGTTAAAGATTGCTTCCACAAACATTTTGGCCAAAACGTACTATTTTGTGCAGTATCCTGTGTAGACACACCCTTAAAGACAGATTTTTTTATGCTTGCTGGACCCCACCACCGCTTGCCCTCACTGCACCACTCTTCCCTCAGATAGAAGAGAAAAACATGCTTCAAGGACCCAAGAAACAAAAATCATCAGAAAGTCACTCACTCTCTTTTTTGTTAGCTCATTTGAAACTCTTAGGAGAGGGATTTTCTTCTTGGTACTGTTGCAACACATTATGCAACTTCTAGGGAAAACAGTTCACTGCACTTTGTTGGTAACAAGTCGAGTAAACATAAATTCAAGTCCAGGTTAAGTAGTACTTTTTGAAGATTTTATGTCTGGTGTAGTCTGCTCAGTGTCACCAGGTTTCCACAGCAATATAGCTGTAACATTCCTTCTGAGAGACCTTGCATCAGGCACCCTGGAGCAGATTTATGTCATCGACCCCCACAAGGTATTAATCATTCTTTGAGGTCATTTTCAACTATCAGAGTAAGTGCATTTGAAAACATTGCCAAAACTGCCTTCAGGCCAGTTCTCGTGGTTAATTTTCTGTGGTGGAAAAACAAAAGTCTGAAAATTCACAAAACAAATTTTTTGGCTGAGGAGGCATGAAGATTCTGATGCAGATGGAGGTGCTGCCATTCATTAGCACACTTACAAAATGTCTGTGTTGTGAAAGCCAGGGCACACTTGCAGGAAAATAAACAGATTTATCAGCCTGGTTACAATTTTATGAGGTACCATGTTGAAAAGTTTCCACTGTCTGTGTGAAATCCTGACAGGATAATTTAGACATGGCCGGACAGAGGTGTCTCTTCTGTCAGGTGCTAGAAAAAAGTATTAAGAGCCAGGTACACTTTTCTCATTTGAGACTGGGCCAGGTTCTAAAGAGCTTTTTATATTTTCAAGATTTGATCTTTGTAGAACTCAAGCAACTAATTTGAGTCCATGTTTGGGAGCTGGTTATGGCCTACCTAAATATCTGTAGTCCAACTGAGGGGAATGAGGGTGCCGATGTTCAGGCAGGAGTGTTCCATTGTCAGGGTCTTCAGATGTAGCTGGCAGAGGGACTGCATCCCCTGGAGCAGCCCGGAGAGCTGAACTGTATGTGAATCTGTGCTTGCAGTACTGGGAGACAAGGTAGATACTAAAAAGTCATCTGAGAAATAAAGATTGCCGTGAGTCTATGGCAAATAGACTCATAAGGGGTTTTTATTTGTGTGTGCAGTGTGGGTGGCTGCATTGTACTTAAATGGACATAATTTCATTAAAGAAATAGATTCAGGACTTTTGAAAGGAACGACCCATTGAAAGTATCTTTACTGTCCGCCCAAACTAGTCTCTCCCACCACTTTCTTCCCCACCCCCAAGTGAAGTCTTTCAACTCAAGGATTCTCTATACACAGTTGATTTCAAGAGCCCACATCTACCAGGAAGATTGCTGGCATCCTTGGTGAAGTTATTCTCTTGAGGCAGTATTTCTTGGTTTCTGCATGCATTTAAGATGGTTGGGGATGCAGTTCAACTATTTTCAAGTAATTGTGTTTGTGATGTTTCTCCTTTTCCAATTGCAGTAGTTTGAACAATAGGCTTTTTTTTTTTCTACTCTAAAAATCTTCAAGGGTTTATTTCATACTTTCTTGAAGTACTGGCAGTGTCTTTAAGTCTGATCCAACTTCACCCCTATATTAAGAAGATTTCAATCCAAATTTTTGAGACTTACCCAATTTATAGGGATAGTGTAATAGATCTAAAAGAGAGAGAGAGAGAGAGAGATTCAGGAAGTAAGAGAAGGACCTCAGTGCATTCAGGAACTGCAATTCCTTTTGAGTAGCAACAAATATTGACTAGTAACAAATATTGACTAGTTTCTTTTAGAATGAGAAAGAACTTTATGAATACTTTTTCAAGGCTGCTTGGGACATCAAAGGTCTTCATGGCCCCAACCAATGCCTTACCCTACAGAACTTCTGTCTAAGAGTCCATCTCACACTCTTTAAGAATGAGTACACTTTATTTGTACATTTTCTCCAGTCATATCAAAATTCAGCACAAGACTTTCAATAAAAAATATATAAGTAAATATTTGTTAGACATAGTCCAAATTAGGTACCATGCCTGGCAAACGTTGGGTCAAATGGAAAATAATGTATCTGTTAAGTATAGACTTGGTTACTCCAACATGACAGTGGTGGGATTACATGGAATAGAGGGAAAATTCAACAGGAAGACAACTCAGTTTTATGCAGCTATTTACCACTGACTTTCCTAACCATCACTTTGTGTATATGAGCCCCTCACAGAGGAAATTATAAACATTGGAAATTCCCACAGGTAGTGGTGAACTTCAACGTATAGAAACTAAGATATGAATCCTATACCCTCTCCCTCACCACACCTATGCTTTATGATTCCAGTGTTGCTTCAATGGAAATGCTGTCTAGTGGGCTATATAAATGATGATCTCATACTATCTTGAATATTCTCTATGACTACCTTTATATCAGTGCAGAAGGGAAACATTTGGGATGGAACAACACGGCGGTTTGAAGAGCTCCAGACTCCTTAGACTTAGACTATGTGTGGTCCCAAACAGTAATTTGGCTTCTCCCTGAATGCTATAGACTAGATGTTTTTGTCTTTCCAAAATTCATATGTTAAATTCAGATATGATGGTATATGATGGTGTTGGCAGTGGAGCATTTGAGGGGTATTTAGATGATGAGAGCAGAGCCCCCGTGAATGCAATCAGTGCCCTTATTAAAGAGGCCCCTGAGAGGTCTCTTGACCTCTTTCACTGTGTGAGGTTACAGAGAGAAAGCAGCTGTCTGTGAACCAATAAGCTGGCCCTCACCAGACACCAAATCTTCCAGTGCTTTGATCTTGGACTTTCTAGCCTCCTGATGTGTGAGAAATAAATTTTTCCTGTTATGAGCCACCCCGCTATGGTATTCCGTTGTAACAGTCCAAGTGGACTAACACACTGGCTCATGATCTACTTTCATAATCTGAAGTGTTGGGTAGTAGCTCTCTTTGATGTATGAAGAAGATGACATACTTCTTTATAATTGTGGGGTGTGTGTGTGTGGGTGTGTGTGTGGGTGTGTGTGTGTGAATTGGGTCTTCTGAATATAATCATGTAATAGCTACTTTTTGATTTTCACAGTCCTTTTTTTGTTATAGATATGAGAGACAAAGTAATAAAAATCCACAGAAAATTAAACAATGTCATTTTACAGCAAATAATGTACTTTCTCAAATCAAGGGTAACATGAAAAAGCATCATTGATTTATTAACACCTTTTCAAAAAATCTCACTACAAAAGTACATGTCAGTTATAAAAAATACATACTAATTGTAGAAATATTAAAATGTGAAAACAAGTATGGCTTATAATTATGGAAATGTGATAGTTTTTCTTTTTTTCTTTATGTATCAAATTATTTTTACTAGACCTATTATTAAATTATACTGATTCATAAATATTTGAATGCCACCATTTATACTATAACAATACTTTATTATTCTGGGTGGTCAGTCACACAAAAACTTAGAGAATAGAGATCTAAAATGGAAAAGCACTGTGTTCTCCCTCTATCCAAACTTGTTCTTGGAACAGTCCTGCTTTGAGAACTATAATAATCCTGAGGTTCACGAACTTTCTCTCTGTCTCCTCAGAAATATATCCAGATCAGCAATCAGCATTTCCCCATCTTTCATGGAATAAAAGGTGGGGATGTGTTCAGTTTTTCTGAGACATGTTGCCAAAGCTTTAAGGTTATATCAACAACAGAGTAGATATAAGAACGAACCATCATTTCTATTAAAACGGGAGGAAAAGAGACCTAATTTCAATTTTTCATTTAGAGGTTTGCTTTGAACATTTTCTCTGTATTCTGTAGTGACCTGAAGTTGCTTCCACCACCACACCCAATCCCACAAGGATTTTAATTGGCATGCTTGATAATATTGTTTTAAATTTAGTAGGGAAGGCCTCCCACCACTGTTTCTATAGAGCGTATTAAACTCTTGGGGAATTTTTCCTCCAAAAAAAGCATGGAATTTCTCTCTGAAATATTTATTTCTCTAGGACTCTAAATGAAAGTGTCTGGAATAAAAAAAGAGAATGAGAACAAGAGAGTGAGAGAGCCCGGAGAGGTGTATAAGAGAAGGAGGGAGGCAGGAAGGGATTCTTGGTAAATAATTCTTATTTTAGAACTGATTTTAATGACTCTCTTATTACCTATCAAAAGGAAATGAAAGAAGTTTTAACAATTTTGAAATTTGCCATTTAAATTTCACATTTGCCTTGTGAAATTTCCATATGCCTATGGAAAAAAAGTCTTCTTTTTGGATTTTTGCACATTTCCTTTCCACTGAGAAGATATCTGACTTTTGCCAAGTGAGATTTGGAAGATGTTAACAAAAAAAAAACTTCTGAAGCATAAGTGAAAAGTCTACTGATCACTCCCTCTATCTTTGGAAATATACTTCTTTTCAAATTACCCAACAGTAAGGAAGTAAATGACTATTTATTTGCTGTTTGTTGTCTCCTGAACAAACATTATTAAACTAAAATCATCTTTTTTCCTGAACTTTTGCATTGCATCTGAACTCCAGACTGCAATAATAGACAACTCAGTATTTTGGGTCATGCCAAGATTTTTTTTTGCCTGATAATGATTTCCCAGCAGTCCCACAAATTAAATTATAAAATGTCCAGGCTATTCGGGCCACATCAGGATGAGATGTCCTCTGTTCTGCATTTAGATGAATGACTTCCTACCTCCAAATCTTCCCGTGTTAAAAGAAACTAATCTACATTTCTTTCAATTTGGTTGTTCTAGTGTAAAACTTCACTGTTGGATGCCTTTCAGGAATATATGTCCTTGTTTGATATTCTTCATGTCATAGTCTACAAATGATCCAGTTGACCCACATTCTTTCTTATGCATCCTACAGAGATAATCACCAAGGATGTATGTTGGCTGATGGATACTGACATCAGGAAGACCAATTAAAATGAAGAGCCAGAGTTAAGATCCTGGTGCCTTTCCTGCCATCACTTCCAGAGTCGCCGCCTTTTTCATGCTTCTAGGTAATGCTTGGGCTCTCAATCTAAGATTAAAAACATCTGCTAGAGGAATTGTCAAACAGTCTTGGAACACTTAGTCGAATTCACAGGAACCCCATCTGGGACTGGTGATACTTACTTCTTTCATATCTTTAATTGTTTCTAGCACCTCCATAGATCAAAGTTCTCTCCATAATCCTTTCTTTCCATCATGGCATATTTACCCATTTTATATCAAAATGTATAATCTTTACCATCTGGTTTCATAGGGGAATATAAATCTTTATCAAAGTAGATTAACATTAAGTAACTTTATTTTTCAGCTCTGTGTGCCTGTATTTATTTCTCATGTGCAAACTTAAGAAAAATCATCCCTTCTTCTATGGTAGACTTTAAATTTAGAAACGAGATTCCTGGCCTTTTCTAACTGTGGAGTATTTTTACATGTTGCCTGTACTTGAATTTAGAAGTTCAAAAGAAGTCAGTTATCTTTCATCTTCTCTACTAGAATGATATATATTGCTCTTACAACACATATCACATGATCTTGATTATAATTTTTTACATCTGCAAATATATGTCATGTCACAAAACTATGAACATCTAAGAGGCATGATTAGGTTTTAACAATTTTTAATACTTGGCCTAGTGACTAGTTCATAGTAGATACTCAATAAATTATTATATTAATATCACAATAAATTATTATGTTATAATGTACTCAATAAGTATTACATTAAAATATGAAAATGAAGGTTTTCAGATTAAAATGAAAATTGTAAATCAGCTGAATGTGGCAGAGTCCTTAAATAACAGAAGGCTAAAATTATTGTACATTTACAGAAATATAATAATCTGATTTATACAAATGAATGTATCACTCTAGTTATAATTCATAAGCTCCTATAAAACATAACTCCTATTTTCATACTCTACTCCTACAACATTTTATGTTTTCCTACTATTGCACATTCAATGTGCTCTGTTCTCTCAAACACGGTATAGTAACTTACTGCTTCTATTAACTCCACTTTTTCTATCATGCACTGCAGTTTGGGTCTTTAATATAGACAAATCATTACTTTTAAGAGGTAAAATGTATGGTTAAACCTTAAATTGTTTGTGTTGTAAATTTATTTTTGTAGTCAGATATTAGGTTTTTATCTCAAGTTTCTGATCAGCTGTTAGTGAGTCACTGTTGAAAGCACAGACAGAATTCTTATTTATTACTATCAATAAAATAAATTCACATTCTGTCTTATCTCCAACACTGAAAAGTAGGCATGGACTGAAAAGACACTTTTAACTGGGGAGATTCTCTTATAAAAAAATGTTTTGGGAATTTGTAGTCTTTGTCTCCATTTTGAATAATTACCAGTTCTCTAATCCTGGTGTTAAGGATAACACCTCAATCAAGTTCATCTTATTCAGGACTAAATAAATATCTTATTCTAAAGCAAAGACCTCTTCCAAGGAGCACACCAAAAATTCTAAATACATCTCATCTTCTTCTATTATGACATGTGCCATTGGGAAGTATGAAAAATGAGCTACTTAATTTTAAGGCATGACTTTGAAAAGATAGCATTTCTTAGAATGACATATGTCCTATTAAACTTGAAAAAGTGAAATATTTTAGGAGCAAATGTCAAGGCAAGTGTTGGAGAAATCTGTAGGAGAAAAGAAAAGAAATAATCTAACCATAAGGTCATGTGAATACACTAATTTTTATTGAAATTATAGCTCCAGAAGCTTTAGGACTTTGCTACAATATCATATTTACATTGATAAAGTGAGATATTTATGTTTGGACCATTAAATTGACAAATACATTGATGTTTAAAAGTGCAAAATGAGTTTTAAATATTTAAGATGGTATTCTTTCAACCTCTAAATTAATTCTGGCTGTACAAAGTACCCAGTAAAGAAGAAAAAAACCTTGAAGTGGGAATCCAAAGACTTATGTTTTAATCTGGTATCTGATACTAGCTAGGAATTACGATCATAGGCAGTATGTTTAATTTTTCTGGGCTTCATGTATAAAATTAGAGGATTGGACTGTGTATTATCTTTTTATTGAGGTATAGTCAGTTTATAATGTTGTATCAGTTTCTGGTGTACAGCAAAATTATTCAGTCATACATGAATATACATATATTCATTTTCATATTCTTTTTCACCATAAGCTACTACAAGATATTGAATATATTTCCCTGTGCTATACAGTATAAATTTGTTTATCTATTTTATGTATTCCAGTCAGTATCTGCAGATCTCGAACTCCCAGTTTATCCCTTTCCACCCTTCTCACCCCTGGCAGCAAGTCTGTATTCTATGTCTGTGAGTCTGTTTCTGTTTTATATATAAGTTCATTTGTCTTTTTTTTTAGATTCCATGTATGAGTGATATCATATGGTATTTTTCTTTCTCTTTCCGGCTTGCTTCACTGAGAATGACATTCTCCAGGGACATCCATGTTGCTGCAAATGTAATTATTTTATTATCTTTTATGGCTGTGTAGTATTCCATTATATAAATATACCACAGCTTCTTTATCCAGTCATCTGTCGATGAACATTTAGGTTGTTTCCATGTCTTGGCTATTGTAAATAGTGCTGCTATGAACATTGGGGTGGTACATTTGTCTTTTTGAATTATGGTTTCTTCCGGGTATATGCCCAGGAGTGGGATTGCTGGATCATATGCTAAGTCTATTTTAAGTCTTTTGAGGAATCTCCATACTGTTTTCTACAGTGGCTGCAACCAAACTGCATTCCCACCAGCAGTGTAGGAGGGTTCCCTTTTCCTCATGGCCTCTCCAGCATTTATCATTTGTGGACTTTTGAGTGATGGCCATTCTGACTGGTGTGAGGTGATACCTCATTGTAGTTTTGATTTGCATTTCTCTCATAATTAGTGATATTGAGCATTTTTTCATGTGCCTATTGATCATTCATATGTTTTCATTGGAGAATTGCTTGTTTAGGTCTTCTGCCCATGTTTGGATTGGGTTGTTTGTTTCTTTTTTATTAAGTCGTATGAGCTGTTTATATATTCCAGAAATAAGCCCTTGTCAGTCTCATCTTTTGCAAATATTTTCTCAACTATTCCATAGGTTGTCATTTTGTTTTGCTTATGGTTTCCTTTACTGTGCAAAAGCTTATAAGTTTAATTAGGTCCCACTTGTTTATTTTTGGTTTTATTTGTTTATTGGGTAGACAGCCCTAGGAGACCATTGCTGGGATGTATGTGAGATAATGTTTTGCCTATGTTTTCTTCTAAGAGATTTATTGTGTCTTTTCTTATGTTTACATAAGTCTTTAAGCCATTTTGAGTTTATTTTTATGTATGGTATGAGGAAGTGTTCTAACTTCATTGATTTACATGCTGCTGTTGTTTTCCCAGCACCATTTGCTGAAGAGGCTGTCTTTATCCCATTGTATGTTCTTGCCTCCTTTGTCAGCTCCATCCTACAGCTAGTGAATGTCTTTCAAGAATGAAGGGGAAATCAAGAGAAAGGAAAACTTAGAGAATTTGTCCCAGGAGACCTATCCTAAAAGAATGGCTCTAAACAGAGAGGAAACAATATAAGAAGGAACCTTAGTTTATCAGGAAGGAAGAACATAATAATCAAAACATGAATAAATACAAAAGACCTTCATTCTCTTCTTGAATTTCCAAAGTTATGTTTAATGGTTGAAGCAAAAATTGTAAAATTGCTGGATGTAGTTCTAAATATACGTAGAGAAAATATTTAAGATGATTATGTTATAAATGGGCGAGGATAATGAGAAGTAAAGGGAGCTAATATTTCTATGCTTCTCTTGACCTGGTAAAATGAGGACATCAGTAAACTGTCCTCTTGTGTACGTATAATGTAGTACTGTGAGCAACCACTAGGGAAGCTATACAAAGAGGCATACTGCAAATACTATCAATAAATCAAAGTAGAATTCTAAAATATGTTCAAGTAACCCACAGGAGGGCATTAAGAGAAAACAGAGAAATGAAAAACAGAAGGAACAAAAACAAAATGGCAATGTAAAGCTCTAACATATCAATAATATCACTAAATGTAAACAGTGTACATTTACCAATTAAACAATGGAGATTGGTATATTAGATCAAAAAATATGACCCAACTATATGCTAGTGATGATGTCTCTTCAAATATAATGATATAGGTAGAAAGTAGGAGGATGGAAAAAAGATGTATCTTAGAAATATTGATAAAAAAAGTTCAGGAATGGCTATACTAATATCAGTAGACTTCAGAGTAAAGAAGAGTTCCAGAGACAAAGAAGGATATTAAATAATCATAAAAGGACCAATCCACAAAGACATAGAAATCTTAAATATGTATGCACTAAACAATAGAGTTGCAAAATATGGTAGGAATAACTCAGAGACCTGAAGGAAATAGAGACAAACCCACAATTATAGTGGATAGAGCTTGACAGTGAATTCTTAGACTTGACACAAAAAGCACAATCCATAAAGGGAAACACTGATAAATTGGACTTCGTCAAAATTAAAAATATTTCTTCTTCAAAAGATCCTGTTCAAAACATTAAAAGATAAGTATGGGCAGTAAGTCCAAGATCAAGATGCCAACCTGGTCATTTTCTGGTGAAGGCTCTCTTCCTGCCTAGAAGACAGCTACCCTCTCACTGTGTCCTCACATCACATGCACACACACACACACACACACACACACACACACACACACACACTAGGTCTTCCTCTTCTTGTAAGGTCACTAATCCCATCACGATGGTTCCACCTCCGTGACCTCATCTAACCCAGTTACCTCTCAAAGGCCCCATCTTCAAATACCATTTGAAAATTGGGGGTTAGGGCTTCAACATCTGAATGTTGAGCTGGATACAACATTCAGTCCATAACAAAGGAATACTAAAAATCCAAAGATTAGAAAATATGTAGTTGAATACTTACTTGCTCATAAATTTCATATCAACTTCCAGGACCTGTAAGGAGACCTGACTGTTTTTGAGTTCAGTTGTAACAGGGAATGAGTTTAAAAGAATTACAGTAAGCCCTCTGGTCTTTTCCATGAGGATAGTCAACAACATTCTTTGATTATGTTTGTGTGGATGAATATGTCTGTCTATGGATAATATTAGGTCTCCTCAAACAAATGTCTTCTATGTAAATAGACCTGAAATTCATGCTGTTCAAAACTGTCTCTTGGTTTAGATTATTCTACATTGTGCTATTTGTATGATATTGGAACTTACTAATCCCTTTGCAAATCTGCAGTTCTAGCCACATGTTAGATGAGTTTCTAGTGAAGCTGTCTAGGGAGCTGGGCTCTAGATAAATAAATATAAAGAAAAAATACTAGATAAGATAATGAGAAAGAATATGCTCATATTGATTTTTTTGGAAATATGATTGCTATTTTTAGGGCTAAATCTCTTCTACCTTTTTTTTTTTCTTTTAAGAGAGAAAGTTAAGAAAATAACTGTGGCATGGTGCCAGCTTCACATTGGATACAGATGGAAATTCCCAAGTAACATTTGCTATAACTACAAAATCTATAGTCAATCCATGTCTAAAAAGTTAAAGGGAACCTTTAGCCTATGTAAAGAATTGGGGATTTGAAACAATTCCATAGCAAGCAAAGTTTACAATGAGCTGTCAAATAGTCCTGGTGAATGAAGCTGGCATTTAGAAAGGGGGTAAGAGAAGTAAAAAATAATGAGGAAATGAAGACTTTTTTTGTAAATTGACATGAAGAAGTTGTATTTCAGAATTATGGGAGAATGCCTAGTGGTCAATATAATACTGACAAGAGTTTTAAATTAGTGAGGAATAGTTGATGAATTTGCTCTTAAATTCACTATCTGCTATTTTATGGATATGTATATATTATATATGATATATCTACTTCCTAATATCATCACATTAAGGGTTAAGATTTAACATATGAATTTTAGGGGGACACAAACATTCAGTCTATAGAATAGATACATAGAAATGAAGAAAGAAATGTGCAAAATATATATACACATATATAGCCTTTTTTTGTCACACAAAAGGTAGAGTAATAGAAAAATTTTCCTCTTGCTTTTTTTACCTAATGTGTATATCCTTGAAATCTCTCAATATCAATTAATATTCATTCTTTTTATACCTTAAAAGTCCTCCATTATAGGAAAGTACCATAGTTTATTCAACCACTCTCCTATGTGTGGGCATTTAGGTCATTTCCCGTATTTTGATTTTGCTGTGATGAATAACCTTGAGCATATATTTTTGTATTTGAAGGGATGTATCTTGAGAATAAATCACTAAAATTAGAATTGCTGGACAAAAATTAAATATGAGCATCTCTTCATATGTTTAAGGTTTGTTTATATATTGTTTCCTATAAATTGCCTATTCATTTTCTCTGCACATTTTTCTAATGGATTTTGGCTTTTGTAACGCTCAGTTTTTTAGTAAGTTTTTTACCATTGATAGTGGTTCTAAGAGGAAGTTTGCCGCACACTGGTTGGTATACTGTAAAAAATTCCCAAGCAACATTATATTGAAAATTAAGAACTGAAATTTGCAGATGATTCCCTTCCTTTGAAAAAGAAGAGTAAATATAAGATCATCCCTATAATAGTAATAATAATACCCTCTATTAACTGCTTTCCAATCTAGTGTGTTGTGTAGAAGAGAAAAAACAGGAGCTCACCAGCCCTCCGAGAATTGCACCTAACCCCAGCATACTGGCTTTGAAAATCATCTTTCTTGTATGATGAGAAACATACAGTTAAACAGTTCTGTTCAAAATAATCCATATGGAATTTTTTTAAATGTCCATCTTTATTTGGTTTATATGGAACACAATTCTCCACATATTATTATGTATAAACTGATTATCATTGTCAAAGCAGTATTCTGTGTACACAGTTTGACCAGAACACTGCCCCCATAGGAACTTTCTGTGGTACCTCATTACAGAACAGATTGTGTTCCTTTACTTCCCTATATCATTCCTCAGAGCTCGCCTCTCTCATTTCCCCACTTACTGAATACATACACCTTAGGAATCTTTATTATTATCAGCCTGTTACTCTAACTCATAATATCAGGTTCATAAATATATTGGATTTCCTAAGTAATATATTCTATGTATTATTATTAGTAACACACATATTAGTAACATCAGCCAGCGTCCTCCTCCCCACCCTCCTGCTTCTCTCTCTCTTCTTTCCTCTTTCCTTCTTTATTCTTTCCTTCCTTCCCTCCTCCTCTCTCACCTTCCTTTCTTGCTTGTCTTCCTCTTTCTCTCTCTTTCTCTCTTTCTCTCTTTCTTCTTCTTTCTTTCTTTCTTTCTTTCTTTCTTCTTCCTTCCTTCCTTCCTTCCTTCCTTCCTTCCTACCTTCCTTCCTTCCTTCCTTCCTACCTTCCTTCCTTCCTTCCTTTCTTTCCTCTCTTTCCTTTCTTTCTTTTCTTTCTTTTCTTTCTTTTCTTTCTCTGTCTCTCTGTCTCTCTCTCCCTCCCTTTCTTTTTTTTTCTTCCTTTCTTTTTTCCTTTCTTTCCATAATAGGTTATCAACTCATGTTCTGGACCCAAGCCTTACCCCATCATCCACTTCCTCATTTCAGAGACATGTTAGCATGGGTATATAGACCACACATTTCAGACTGCAGAATAAACAAAAATTACTTAAGTGTGATAATCAGGTGCTGATGATTCTATATGACTCTCCAATATATTTACATTCTTTGTCACCATCAGAGTTCAAGGTTGAAACCTGAATTTTTATGGGAATGAGGGTCTGTGTTGGTGTATGTTTTTCTTTTCATTTTGGAATTGGCTAGTACATGATTTACTGGTGAGAAAGCCAACTTAGATAAAATAGAAATCAACCCAGCAGGGCCATATATCACAAATTTGTAAACTGTGCTCACCCTTTAGCAATTTATTACCCTTGCCTAAGTACTGTTACACTATTCTGAAACCATTTAATCATCATTTCTCCTGTTTTCCCTTTTGCTGCTATTCAGGTTCATCTCCATTCTGATTTGTAATTAAATAAGTTGCTTCTTGGCCTGAATAATTACTCAACTCTGCAACCTGAGACTGAATTTCTTTCAAGAGGAATCAGATTTATCTCACCTAATGAGTCATTAAGTTTCCCTTCTGTTGCCAAATACACATTATCTTTTATTTGATATGATACGCTGAATCCAGAAACTTCCTTGAATGCCAAAATGTCATTTCCCTGTCTCCACACTCTTTCTCCAGGGATTTACACATTTCTGTTCTACTCACCTCAGCCCTGATCCACATGCCTGCTATTTCCATCCCAGACATCTCTGTGAGCTGTCAATCACACTGCACTTGGCTGGAAGGCTTGGGGCTTTGAATCTGTACAGCCAAATATCCAGACTAGGTTAATACTCCACCCAGCACTTTTGGATTTTGATTTCAGCATTAAGTTTTCACACAGACTTCCAGAAATTAAAAGTGGCTTCACCAAATCCCCATGCCACCTGTCTCCTTCCAGTTAATTATATTTTGCATTTTCCCAGCTACGACGTAGCTGCCACCCTGCGAGGAGATAGCCGAGACCCTCGAGGATGCACTGAGTTTCAAAACAAATGCGTCTGCCTAACTGCTCATCAGGGACCTCATTTAAAAATAAAAAAAAAAAATTTTTACAGTTTTGTGTTTCCTCCCAAGCCACCCCAGTAAGAGCTTTTCTTTTGAATTTCAGTGGTGAGGAATGATGACAGGTTGGCATGATGCAGCTTTTACCAGTTGAATAGAAAGAAACTTAAAGACTTTGGAGAAAATATCTAGGAACAGCCAGAGATGACATCCATTGAGAACTCTGAGTAGTTCAGCTGAGTGACTGTAAACCACTACAGGTAGCCTATTTACTTCTCACAAGTGACATAATCCTTACTTCTTCTCAACATTTGAAATGACAAGTGTTTGGAATTAGCAAATTACTATGTTGAATTACCTCACATCTATTGATGCTTAATTATTAGTATATATAAATACCAGGCCAAAGGGTTGAAAATATCATTTCATCAAAGACAACTTGTTGCTTATGCCTCATGAATTAAAAAAAAATTCATTTCATTTACTGAATCCATCCCTCTAAAATGGAAGATTTAGTATTAATTAAAACTATGTTCTGCACCTAGAGGGTAGTTTTACTACCACTTTTAAAAACCAGGAGTTTAAGTCATCACAGATACCAAATGGGGACAGCCTTGTAACATCCTCCCCATGCAAGATGAGAAGTCAGAGTTACAGCACAGTAACTCCCAGTGGCACAAATTCGACACAGGTGTTTCAACTGCACATGGACTGAAATACATCTGCATGTTTCTCTGTGGACATGGGAAGGTAAGGCTGCTGGCCGTCTTATGATGACACCCATGGGGTTTCTGAGTCTTAATGGAGTTGTCATAGTGGCTTGGTTTTTGGCTCTCAGCTTTCTGTGTCCAAGATGTCAATATACCATTTCTCTGGTGAGGTCTTGGGGAATTTGTGAGTTTGATTATACATGTATCAGAAATGAACTTATAAAGCAAATTTCAGGCACATGTTTTTATTTTGGTGCATGTTTTTCCAGTAATCAGAAAGATCGTTTCTACTATACAGGATATCCCAGTCCCAGTATGAAGGCACTTAGAAATGAAGTTAGCAAGCAGAGGTTGTGTGGGGAGTGTGAGGTCACGCAGAAGGCCTGGAGTGGGACTGACGAGTTCTTCATTAGGTCATTTGAACACCATTGCTCCACAGATTGCTCCTTTCTGAGAACCAGAATATGTTACTTGAATCTTTTATACACAATCAACCTCTCTCACACGCTCTCTTGTTCTTTCTCTCTCTTCTTCTCTTCCTTTCTAAAACTGTTCTGATAACCACTAAAATATTTCTTTTTCTGGCAAGCTCTCTTTTTCCCATATTCCATTATAACTGCCTTTCGTTTTCATCGCCATAGGACTTTTCTTCATTTCAACATACTTTCATACTATGTTACAATTCACAAGGGCATGAGTTTTTCTTAAAATTGCCCAGCAGTTACTATTCTCCATTTTAAAAAGGATTAATCCTCTCAAGAAACCATTTCCAAATACTTTTTCTTTTTGCCTTGAATAATTTTGTAGAAGGAATCTACAGTGTACACAGTCTATTTAGCTTCTCTCACAATTGCTGACATTTCCCTTGGGGTTCATTTCTTTTAGACTTTAATCCTTACACATCCCCTAAACATCTCCCTGCAAATGGCTCTTTGACAAGAGTCATTGAAATTAGAAGAGCCATCTGCAGGGAAAATAAACTAGCTTTGGCTCCCTTAGCCATAACCAACAGTTATATCGAAGGAGGAATAGATGAGAGGGGCAATGTTGTGTGCAGTTTAGAAACCTAGCTTTTTTTTGTCAGAGATTTGGATTTGAACCACAGCTCTGCTGTTACTTCAGCTATAGAATCATTGGCCAGTTCCCTCTCTTAGTGTTAGTTTCTGATTTATAAAATGTAGACAGTAAAACTCTCTTCCCCTCCTATTCCCTCCTACACCACCACTGGGGTTGTTAGCAGGCTTCTGTGAGAAAACATATATGAAATGCTGAGCACAATGACTGACAGGAGTGGGTCATCGCAGTAGATGTTGGCCAATGTGCTAAGATCTGAAACAGGGTAAGGATGCTGGGAAGGACTGTCTGCTGCCACCTCAGCATTTATATCTACAGCTTCTAAGGTCTGGGAAATTGTATTCCTCAAATTCCCCTTCCCTATTTCATTATGGGTAGAATTTCCCTTTGAGAGGAAGTTGTATGAGGTTTGGGCAGCAGATGAGAAGTGAAATCCGTTATCCTCTGGATGTGGTGGCAGCCAGATTTGTAGGCAGGCATGAGAGTCACAGCAGGTTTTCAGCGAGGGCATGAGAACCACCCACGGCATTGCTACACGTGGCAGGCAGAACTTGCCTGACTTTCCAGCTGCGGTGCCCACAATTTTCCACGGCAACTCTCTGATCTTTCCTCCCCAGCTCTTCCAACATCCGTGTAAAGCTGAATTTCTGGGTGAAATTTAGAGATGATTTTGGGGATAGTTAGAGTGGCTTTGTTTTCCTGATCGATCCCAGGCAGATAGAGTTGGCTATGGTCAGCTTCAGAAAGCTGCCTGAGAGTAGAAGTCACCCAGAACAGGGCAACTTTGGAGATTATTTAGAGGGCTTATTTAGAGATTATTTGAACAGTATTATTCTCCCCCACTAGATTGTGGCACCAGTGCAGTGCTGGGCACATTGTAGGAACTCAGTAGACGTTCGCGTGTGGCTACTTCCGTTTGTCCCACCGCCCATTCCCTTTCTCAAATGTGTTCTCTCTTCCTCTCCCACTGTGCCGACTATACCGCAGGGTTGAGCAAGAGCCACGATCCCCTCAGCCCCTCCTCTTCTGATCATGTGTCATTGTTCCTCGTCTCGTCTGGCTAGTCAAAACCTCTCTAAAGAGTTTTTTGAGTGGAAACAAATAGAAGGGCCTCTTCCTGCACCGTAACAGCCTGGAAGCTAGCTGTAGCCATTGTTTTAACGATGTGGAGAAAATTTGTCTGGAAAAAATGAAGTGAACATGAAAATGGTAGGCCTGTGAGATGATGAGAGAATCCTGTCACTATTCAGATCTTCAAGCTGCAGTCGTCCACAGTGAGTGACATACTCCTCACCATTACAGTTTGGTCGTGAAGGACAGTATATGACCTTTCTTGCCTAGTCAAGTTTGAGTTGAGTTTCTGTTATTACACCAACAGAATGATACCTGATTTATTTGCTTGTATCCCAGTGATTTTATTATGCCCTGACTCCTACCTTCACCTTTGGCTATGCCCTTACCGTCCACTTTTGGGAGGAAAGAAATGATAGAGGCAAAAGTTAAAGAGTTGAGTTAAAAGAGAAAATACGGTCACCTCTACAAGGGAAGCCAGGAAGAGTGTGTCTGATTGGTCTTCAATGGCTTAAATGTGAGAGAACAAAATTAATACTAGTTTTTAAAAAGTTTTTAAATGAATGCATCTTGCTCTGGGCAAAAGAACCAAGAGCTAGTGTGAGGGCAGCCATTCAGTTTCCCATTGTGTTAGTTACCTTATCCTCAAGACATGCTAACTTATAACTCTGTTGGGTCACACACTTGCCTTGTTATATCACAGTTGATCTACCTACTAATCATTCTGCTTCATTAATCTGTTGGGAAGCAGAGATCGTATTTTATCCATATTCACATGCCCAGGATCTGACATATTGCATATCCCACAGTAGGTGATCAATAATTTTATGCTGAATGAATGAAATGTGTTTAAATAAAGTATATAACAAAGCAGTATCTGTGTTTGACCCACACCTTTTAAAAAAACATTAAGGGTCACATTCATTTAAAGGAATACTGGACACATTATAGTTTAATGAAAAGGAACTTGGACAGCTTCTTGACAGTTTGATTATATAAGGGAAAAATATACATACACGTGTATGATGTATGTGTGCGTATGAGGTAATTCTCTGATGTCTTTTTCCTATGTCTATCCCTCCCTTTCTTCTTTCTGAATGCAGGTCATATGGTGTAGGAGCTGTGGATAGTAAGATGTATAAGCTCTCAGTCCTTCCTTAAGACCAATGATTAAGTCTAGTGGTACAGAGTAGAGACAGACACACTGACATTTATCTATCTATCTATCTATCTATCTATCTAACATACTTAGAGTTATTAGAAATAAATATTGTTTTATTACCAAATTAACAGTAAAAGATAAGTAGCAATAGTGAGTTTGTGTCTTGGAGTAAAAATTGACTAAGTTTTCAGTCCTCAAAATATTGAAAGAGGCTGTAAAAAGTTAACCACTTAAACAAAAGTGGAACAAGTATATTGAAAAGAGTTCCCAGGGTGACTGCTTGGGGATAAGAATAATAGTGATAACAGTAATGTCTAATATTCATAGTATTTACCAAGTGCCATGAGTTCTGCTAATTACGTATGTTGGCTATCGTAGTCTATGCCTACAACAGTCATATGAGATAGAAATAAATTATTACAAACTTTGCAGATGAAGAAAACTATGCTTAAAGGTGTTAAGAAGTTTCCCAACGGCATGTAACTAACGTGATGCAGCCAACATTCAGACCGAAAGGTGTCTGTCTGCAGAGCCAGAGTTCTTCCATAAAATAGAGAGGCAATGTTTAAAACCCACACTTGACAAAGAGGAAAATCATGCAGTTACCATTGATGAAAATATTGATAGAAAAACCATACTGTTACCATGGAGTATGGACCATAAGGAGCTTTGTGGAACAGGGACTAGCAGAAGCCTTGTGATGGAAACTGTGCATTTAAGGGAATTGAGATGGAGTTCAAATATATTTGAGATGACCTTAGCAGGTAGGGGCAGAGATGCATAGTATCAGATGTAGAAAAAAGACTTCAATATTTAACTGAAATATAGCATAAATATACTACTATAGAATGGATGATAATCTTCAACAGGTCAGATCTCAGGGTTTCCAAAGGCTAAACAGAAGAATATTCTTTAATCTATTTTAAAATGTATGCTCTACAAATATCTAGGATCCCAAGGCAATAATTTAGAAATATACAGACTCGCGCCAATGATACTCCTAGGTAGAGAGGTTCCATTTAAGCTACAAGGCCTGAGATTTTGGGAGAAAGTTCATGGAGGGAAATTGGATCTCTCTTATCAAAGAGTGCAATGCTGGAAAGGACCAAATAAAAGCAGTTGTTTACTTCTTGTAGCAGTTGAAATATCTGTCTGAATTTGTCCAGAATATTTAGCTGGAGTTTTGAGTCAACATGTGCTCCTGGGAACCTTCACTCCACCACTTTTTTCTTCCTTCTTGGCTTATGTGTGCTTCGTCACTGTGGCTTTAGTCTCAGTCTGTTATATAGGAGATCAGATGTTAGGGAAGGAGTACCAGAGGAAGAGTCCTGACTGCCAGGCAAGAATATAGATTCTTTGATTTGGCTTCAGTTCATCAAACCTCAATTGAATTTACTCTAAATCAAAGGAGGTAGGGGACTCCATGAACCCATTCAGTTTTAAGATTCCACTACTCTTTACTGGTCCTCATCCCTTAAATTGTAAAATCCTTTTCCTAAGGCACTCATCTCCCAAATCATCCTGAATTTTTACCTCTTTTTCTTGTACACATTAGCATATGGACTTGTGGTCTCTGCCAAATAGGTTTTTTTCAAGTTTGGAACAGTTATTTATTTGAACATATATACGTCAGCTTGGCTCTGATTTTTTTTAAGTGCTATGAACATTATATACTGCCTCAAATACATATTAAAGGTTCGACATATAGTTGTTTAATTGATTAGAAACTGCCAAGCCACTTCACTGTCTCTTACAACGAAAACCAAAAGTAAATCTGCCTCTCAGAACAGCTTTTATCATTAGAAATTAATTCATATAGTTTTATTTTACAGAGGCGTAAACTCAAATAAGGGACAATTAAGATTCTTATCTCATGTGTTCTGATTTTAAATCTATATTTCTTCCATCTGTATCACATAACTGTTTACTAAAAATGTATGTTTGAAATGAACAGTCCAGCAAGCCGATTTTCCTTCTGAGTGCCTCTCTATTTATTCATCTATCGTGAGTTTTGTACCTACTGTGTATCAGGCCCTATGCTTGGCAAAGGCAATAGAAAGAAAGAGTCCAGTGGTTGCTGTAAGTTGGCTTAGGAGGTGGTGACAGGGTGCACAAGGCAACAACATGGCAGTAACGATAGCATGAGAAGTAGAAGGATGAGCCAGGGTACAGTGTAGGAAATACAATGTAGAGACACCTGATCCAGACGCACGGGGACAGGAAAGGTTTTTCTGGAGGTAGTGATAGCTAAGCAAAATCTAAAAGGGTGATAGAGATCAGCCAGGCATAGGAGGAAGAATGAACATTTTAGGCAAATGAAGCAGCACACACAGAAGCAAAAAGAGATGCAGGTGCCTCATACCTTCAGATAGTAGCAAATGGTCAGGTTCGCCAGGGCCCAGGGACAAAAAGAAAACTCTACATAAAAATTCTTCTTTTGTAAAATAATTAGATAGACAGACTTTAAAGGGACTTGCAATTAATCACAAAGTTAAAATGTTTTTTTTTTTTTTTGAAGGGAGGTATGACAATAATAAAAGGCCTGAAAGAACAGGCAGGATCAATCCCAGAAGGAAGGAAAATGAGGCAGAGAAGCATGAAAACAGCTTGACCTTTGGTTGCTAAGAAGCAGAAGGCCTCTGGTCCCCTCAGCACAAATCAAGTCAGCCAAGGTGAAAGTCACCTGAAGAAACAGACATAAGTCACTGTGTGCGTTTATTTTCCCTACCACAGTCCAGAAGGAGGACCAAATCAAGTCAGAATCCCAGAATCCGTGGCTTTGCCTGCATAAGTAATAGCAGGTCGTTTTCAGTGGGCCAAGTCCAGCACTGTATTTATTCAGCATTGAAACGTAGTGAGGAAATATAGTGAGGGAACAGAGAATTGGTAGACTTCCAGAATTATGAAATAAAACATTTGGCCACAAAATTAACCAAATGAACAAATGTCTTCTGAGGTTTGTTGTAGTAGCTGCATTTTGCATCAAGCCTACTTTGGGATATATATATATAGCATTTTCATCTTATCCTACATCAATTTGCCTCAACCAATGAACATCATTAATGTCAGAATACATGATATTGTGTATTATGAAATCCCCAGTCTTTCCCCTGAAACCCAACAAAAATCGATACCTGGATCACTGTTAAAGAGATTTGCTCTCAACACTGGCCATCTCTCCAGGGAAGTAAGTCTCTTAATTTTTTTTTTTAAATCCCCGTAGCCAGTATTAACACACACCTTGAAGTTCTTATTCACCTAAATTCTATCAGTTTGCTTCGTCGGCTGAGGTTAAAATTGGCTACCCAACTAGACGTAATTAGGTTATATTTTCTTAGCTCTGGATTTTATTTGTATTTAATCAATGTCTGATAAAATGGGATGTGCCCACCTACTCTTATCAAGATCTCTAAATTAGGAAGGAATGCAGTAAGTGACTTTCAGTATTATTTTTATTCCATTGTGAATTTCAAAGAATGATTCTAAAACACAATTTTGAATAAAAGCTATAAATTATCATTTTGTAATAAGAACTATAAATTACCATTTTGCAATAGCAAAAGCAATTTCTTGTTTTAGTGTATTTCTACTATACTCTATTTCTGTGTTTAGGATCAGAAGACCTGTTTTTTCCCCTAGATCTGGAGCTAACCATACTTTTTATATTGAACAAGCCAGACCTTCCTGTTTTTCAAATTCTTCCTGTGTGAAATAAGGTGTATAGACTAGATGGCTTCTGTGATTCCTTCCTATGATTTGCTAAATGTTTAAGACAAATGTAGTTGATTCAAGCCATCTATTAAAAGAGAAATCTAGAGACAAAACATATCTTACCATGAAGTCACAGCATCAAATCATTTTTGAATAGGCGTCATAGTTGTTGTGATAATGATAGCCACAACTATCATGATATAGCATTTATCTAATGTCTGCATGCTCACACCACCCTGCTAGACACTAAAATATATCAAATAAACTAAACAGATACAGTCCTGGCTAGACTCCTAAGAGCACAGTAGATAAAAAGAGAAGATGGTTTCCCACATGAAAGTGCTCCCTCCAAGGAACTATTCTTCAGGCTTTTCCTTCAACATGATTCATGATGTGTAGTATTCTGTTTACTTCCAGGTTAAGAAAGAATAACCAAGAACAGAACTGACAAATTAAGTCAGTCAGTGCCACCTGCAGTTGGAACACTGACATAAATCCTACCACTTTTTACAGGAAAAATTAATTGAAAAATTTTGGAAGAAAATCATGGAGGCCATCAAATATTGGGTACCTGCTAGGTATAGTTTTTGGAGGGAGGAGGTGGGGAGTATAAGATGAAAATCAGTACCTTATGCCCCAGGTAGGAAGTGCACTTATGCCCTAGGTAAGAAGATAAGATGTATGATTTCAAATTAAAATTGACTCCAGAACTTAGTCATCATTTTCTTATAATAGTTGAAGCTTATACACATAGAAATATGTATCAGTGAACACAAGACCCAATGATTGGAATAACAGAAAATAGTCTACAAGCTGACCGTAGAATGACTGCTATGATCTTTGTAAAACTCATGTGCCTTGAATGAGGCAGGAACATAGGATATCTCTCCATTTATTTGTTTCCTCTTCAAGTTCTTTTAGTAATGTCTTCTAGTTTTTAGTGCACAAAACTTTAATCTCTTTAGTTAAATTTGTTTCCAAGTGTTTTATTATTTTTAACGTTTTTGTAAATGAGACTGTTTTCTTAATTTCCTTTTCAGACAGTTCACTAGTAGTATACAGAAATGCAGCTGAGTTTTTTTTTGTATTGATTTTGTATCCTGCAACATAAGTGAATTTGCTTATTAGCTCTAAAAGATTTTTGGTGAAGTCTTTAGAATTTTCTATATATATAATATCATGTCACCTGCAAACAGAGACAGTTTTACTTTTTCCTTTCTGATTTGGATGCCTTTTCTTTCTTTTTCTTACCTAATTGCTCTAGCAAGAACTTTCAGTACTATCTTGAATAAAAGTAGTAAGAGTGGGCACCCTTGTCTTGTTCCTGATTGTAGAGGAAAAGCTTTCAGCATTTAACCATTGAGTATGTTAGCTGTGGGTTTGTCACATATGACCTTTATTATGCCATCCATGGCATAATATATGATAAATTTCTTCTATACCCAGTTTGTTGAGAGTTTTTATTATAAATGGATGTTGAATTTTGTCAGAGGCTATTTCGGTACCTATTTAGATAATCATATGGTTTTTATCTTTCATTTTGTTAATGTTGTATACCACATTTATTGATTTGATTAATGTTGAACCATTCTTTAAGCCCAAGAATAAATCTCACTTGCTTATGATGTAGGACTCTTTTAATTCACTGTTGAATTTCATTTGCTAATATTTTCTTGTGGATTGTTGCATCTATGTTCATGAGGAATATTCACCTTCAACTTTCTTTTTTCTTGTAATGTCCTTGTCTGGCTTTGGTATCAGGGTAATGCTACTCCCACAGAGTGAGTTTGGAAGTGTTCCCTCCTCTTCAATTTTTTGGAAGAGTTTTAGAAACTTTTTGGTTTGGTATTAATTCTTTTTTAATTGTTTGGTTGAATTTGTCAGTGAAACCACCTGGGTCTGGACTTTTCTTTGTTAGGAGGTTTCTTGATTATTGATTAAATCTCTTAGTAATAATGGCCTGTTCAGATTTTCTCTTTTTTCATTATTCAGTCTTGGTTGATTGTATGTTTATAGCAATTTATCCCTTTCTCCTAGGTTATTCAATTTGTTGGAGTTATAGTTAGTAGCCTTTTATAATCTCTTTGTATTGAGATCAGTTGTAATGTCTCCTCTTTATTTATAATTTTGTTTTGGTAGTCTCTCCTTTTTCTTGTTCAGTCTAGCTAAAAGTTTGTCAATTTTGTTTATCTTTTCCAAAACAGCAACACTAGTTTCACTGATATTTTTCTGTTGTCTTTATAAGTCTCTAGTTCATTTATTTCAATTCTAAGCTTTATTATATCCTTCCTTCTGCTAGTTTTGAGTTTTGTTTTTTTCTCTAATTCCTTGAGATTTAAAGTTAGGTTGTTTATTTGAGATCTTTCTTTTTTCTTACTATAGACATTTATTGTTGTAAACTGCCCATTTAAAACTGCTTTTGCTGTATCCCATAAGGTTTGGTATGTTGTTTTTTAAATTTTGTTTGTCTCAAGATAGTTTCTAATTTCCCTTTTGATATCATCTTTGACCCAGTGGTTGTTCAGTAGTGTGTTTGATTTCCATGTATTTGTGACTTTTTCAGTTTTCCTCCTATTATTGATTTCCAGTTTCATACATTGTGATCAGAAAATATGCTTGATATGATTTCAGTCTTCTGAAACTTGTTAAGACATGCTTTGTGGCCTAACATATGATCTATCCTAGAGAATGTTCTGTGGGCACTTGAGAAGAACATGTATTCTGCTGTGGTTGGATGGCATGTTCAATATGTGTCTTTTAGGTCCGTTTGGTCTACACTGTTATTCATGTTTGCTGTTCTGTATTAGTTTTCTCTCTGATGAAGTGTTAGAAAAACTGGATATCCATATGCAAAGGAATGAAAGTGGACCCTTACTTGACACCATACACACAGAAAAAAACTCAAAATAGATTAAGGACTTAAATGTAAGACCTGAAACCATAAAACTCCTAGGGGAAAAAAAGGAACAAATCTGCTTAGCATTTGTTAATTTGGCAATAATTTCTTGAATATGAGACTAAAAGCACAAGAAACAAAGGCAAAAATAGACAAGTGGGACTATATCAAATTAAGAAGCTCTTCACAGCAAAGGAAGCAATCAAGAAAATGAAAAGGCAACCTATGGAATGGAAGAAAATAATTGCAAATCACATATCTGATGAGGTAAATATTCAAAATATATACTGAGCTCATACAAGTCAACAGCAAAGAAAAGAAAAAAAAAGAAAAATTTTAATGGACAAAAGACCTGAATAGACATTTTTCCAAAGAAAACATGCAAATGGTCAACAGATACATGAAAAGATGCTCAACATCACTAATCAATAAGAGCCACAATGAGACATTTCCTCAAATCAGTTATGATGGCTATTAGCTAAAGAAGGAAGGAAGGAAAGAAGGAAAGAAAAGAAAAAGAAGATTAATAGTGGTGAGGACATAGAGAAAAGTGAATCCTTACACACTGCTGGTGGGCATGTAAATTGTTGTAGCCACTATGGAGTTTCCTCAAAAATTAAAAATAGAACCACCATAAGATCTAGCAATCCCAATTCTAGATATATCTCCCAAAGAATTGAAATCAGGTTCTCAAAGTGATAACTGCACTCCCATGTTTATTGCAGTATTATTCATAATAGCCAAGACATGAAGGCAATGTAAATGTCCATCAACAAAAGAAAGGCAAAGAAATTGCAGTATATACTTACAGTGGAATATTATGCTGCCTTTAAAAAGGAAGGAAATTCTGCCATTTGTGACAACATGGATGAACCTAGAGGACACTATGCTGAATGAAATAAGCCAGAGACAGAAAGACAAATGCTACCTGTTACCACTCATATGAGGAATCCAAAATAGTCAAACTTATAGAAACAGAGTTGAATGATGGATGCCAAGGGCTGGGGAGATGGGGAAACAGGGAGATATTAGTCAAAGGGTACACGATTTTAGTTATGCAATTGAACAAGTCCTGGAGTTCCATTGTACAGCATATTGCCTGTATTACATGCTTAAAAATTCACCACATGGGCATATCTAATATTGTTTTTGCCACAGAAAAATCTACATACTGCATTATTCTATAGAGACAGTATATAAAGACAGAGAATAGATCAGTAGTTGTAAAAAACTGGTTGTGGAGAGGGCTCTCTACAAAGGGCACAAGTGAATATTTAGGGTGGGAGGAGTGGGGGAGGGTATAGCTCAAAGTGGTAGAGTGCATGCTTAGCATGCATGAAGCCCTGGGTTCAATCCCCAGCACCCCCTCTAAGAATACGTAAACCGAATTACCTGCCCCCACCCCCCCCCCAAAAAAAAGAAAAAAAGGAGTAGGGTGGGAGGAGGGAACTGTTTTATATCTTGATTGTGGTGGTAGTTAGCATTATGGCATACATTTGTCAAAATGCATAGAACTGTACACCAAAGTGGTGAATTTTATTGTATATAAATTGTATGTCAACAAACCTGATTTAAATTTATATATATATACATATATATATACATATACACTTAAATATATATATATATAAATTATGAGAGAGTCAGAATGATTTTCTAGGGAAAAAATCTATGAAACACAAAGTAGGCAGTATTGGAGGAGATGAGAAACAAGACATAAGACATACAGAAGACAAATAGTAAAATGGCAGAAGTTATCCTTCCATTATGAGTAATTTCTTTAAATGTAAGTCAATTAAACTCATCAGTTAAAGGACAAAAATTTACAGAATGGAAAACAAACCAAAACATGATCCAATGTTATGCTGCTTACAAGAGACGCAGGATAGATCCAAAGACACAAATAGATTGAAGGTGAAATGATGGAAAAAGATATTCCAGGGAAATAGTCACCAAAAGAGAAGCAGTACAGCTGTAGTAATACCAGACAAAATAGATTTAAAGTCAAACACTTTTATAAGAGACAAAGGAGGAAATTATATGTTAATAAAAGGGTTAATTTATCAAAAAGATATACAATTATAAACAAAAATATGCATTAAACAACAGAGCCCCAAAATATATTAAGCCAGCATTGACAGAATTGAATAAAAAAATAGGCAATTCAGCAATTATAGTGGGAGACTTCAAAAGTCCAATTTCAATAATAAGTGGAACATTTAGAAAGAAAAGCAATATAGAAATAGAAGGTTTGAACAATCCTGTAAATAAACTAGGCCTAACAGTTATGTATGACCTAATAGTCATATGCAGAACACTTCAAACAACAAAAGTAGAGTGCACATGGAACATTCTCCAGTTTAGAAGATATGTTATGCCATAAAACAATTCTCTATATATTTAAAAAGATTGGAATCATGTTAAGCATCTTTCCAACTACAATGGAATGAAGCTAGAAATGAATAAGTGAAGGAAAACTGGAACATTTGCAAATACATGGTAATTAAACAATCAGTAGGTCAAGGAAGAAATCATTAGGGAAATTATAAAATACTTGGATATGAATGAAAATGAAAGCACAAATTACCAGACATGGGATGTAGCAAAAATAATGATCAAAGGGAAATTTGTAGCTATAGATGCTTACATTAAAGAGGAAGAAAGATTTAAATGCTGTTGAAAGGAACAAATTTGTATCAACACAAATCACAAAAACCAACACAAGAAGAAATAGAAAATCTTAACAGACCTATAACAAGCAAAGAGATTGAATAAGTAAGTAATTGAAAACCTTCCAGCAAAAATTAATAATCAAATGACCTCACTGCTGAATTCTACCAAACATTTAGAGAAGAATTAACACCCTATCCTACTCAAGCTCTTCCAAAAAATGGAAAAGAAACACTTCCTATCACATTATGTAAGGCCAGCATTATTCTGATATCAAAGCCAAAGACACAAACAAAAAAAAAAAACAAAAACAAAAAAAACCCAAACAAACAAAAAGAAAAGATCAATATCTCTTGTTAAAATAAATGCAAAAATCCTCAACAAAATACTAGCAAAACAAATCCAAGAGCACATTAAAATGTTTATACACCGTGATCAAGTGCGAGTTATCTCAGGAATGAAATAATGGTTCAATTAAAAAAATCAATCAGCAACATTGTAAACTGACTATACCTCAATAAAAAAATCAATCAATCAAAATACCACAGTAATAGAATAAAGAACAACAACAAAATAATCATCTCAGTAGATACAGGAAAGAAAATTGACAAAATCCAACAACTACATTTTGTGATAGAAATGCTTAGCAAACTAGGAATAGGAAGTTCCTCAGTGTAATAAAGGGCATTTAAGAAAAACCCACAGCAAGAGGACCACCACACTTAATGGTGAAGGAGTAAGTACTTTTCCTTTAGGATCAAGAATAAGACCATGATGCCTGTTTCGCCAATGCTATTCAATATTTTATTGGAAGTCCTAGCAAGAGTAACTAAGAAAAAGAAATATAAAGTTTCCAAATGAAAAGGAAGAAATAAAACTATTTCTGTTGGCAGGTAACATTCAATATACAACAAGCAAAAACCCTACTGGAGCAAATAAATTCAGCGAAGTTGCAGATTACAAAATGAACATGCAAAAATCAATTATGTTTCTTACACCAGCAATAAATAATCTGCAATGAAATAAAGTAAACAATTCTGTTTACAATAGCATCCAAAAGAATGAAATACCTGGGAATAGAGTTCACCAAGGAGGTGAAAGACGTACTGAAAACTATAAAATATTGCTGAAAGAAATTAAAGGAGACCTAAATAAATGGAAAGGCTTTCCATAGTCATGGGTTGGAAGACTTAATATTGTTAAGATGGCAATATTCCCCAAAGTGATGTAAGATTTAGTGCAATCCTTATAAAAATTCCACTTGCAGAAATGGAAAAGCTGACCCTAAGATTCACGTTAAATTTCACGAGGACCCAAAGAGCCAAAACAACATCGAAAGAGATAAACAAAGTTGGAGAATTCACATTTCCCGATCTCAAAACTTAGTACAAACTTAGCGTATTTTAAAAAGTGTGATACTGGCATAAAGATACAAATAGAAAAATGGAATAGAATTGAGAACCCATAAATAAGCCCAAATATCAGTGGACAATTAATTTTTGACAAAAATGCCAAGATCATTCAATGGGGAAAGAACAGTTCTTTAACATACAGTGCTGGGGCAACTGAGTACCCATATACAAAAGAATTAAATTGGACTCCTTCCTCACTTTATATTGCAAAAATTAACTCAAAATGGATTAACAACCTAAATATAAGAGCTAAAACTATAAAACTGTTAGAAGAAAGTATAGGGTTAATTCTTGATGATCTCAGAATTGGCAGTGTATTCTTAGATTAGACACCAAAAGAAAAGGAAATAATAGAATAGATAAACTGGACTTCACAGACATTAAAAACTTTTGTGCATCAAAGAGTATGATCAGAAAAGTGAAAAGACAAGCCTACAGAATGGGAGAAAATATTTGCAAATCATATATCTGCTAAGGGTTTAATATCCAGAATTTATGAAGAACCTCTAAAACATAAAGACAGTCATTAATAAATGAACAAATGACTTGAATAGACATTTCTACAAGGAAGATATACAAATAGCCAATAGTGCATGAAAGAAATATTCAATATCACTAATCATAAGGAAAATGCAAATCAAAGCCACAATCAGATACCACTTCACAACTACTAAGGTGGCTATTATTAAAAACAAAAAACAAAAACAATGGAAGATAAGAGTTGACAAGGATGAGGATTGGAACCTTCCTCCATTGCTAGGGGAAATGAAAAATGCTGCACAGAACATTTTGGTAGTTCCTCAAAAAACAAAACATTAGCACTACCATATGACCCAGCAATTCGACTTCTAGGTATCTACCTAAAAGAATTGCAAACGGGGCTCAGATTCTTGTATGCCAATGTCCACTGCAGCATTTTTTGCAGTGGCCAAAAGGTGTAAACAACACAAGTGCCCATCAGTGGAGGAATGAATAAATAAAATGTGGTATATAAGTACAAGGGAATATTATTCATCTGTAGAAAAAAACGATATTCTGATACATGGTGCCACATACATGAACCTTGAAAATATTATGCATAAGTAAAAGGAGCCAGACACAAAAGGTCACATATTGTGTGATGCCTTCTATATGAAATCTCCATAATAGGCAAATCCATAAACATAGAAAGCAGATCAGTGGTTTTCTAGGGACAATAGGAGCAGAGAATAGGAGTGATTACTTAATGGGTACAGGTATCTTCTGTGGTGATAAAATTTTTGAAACTTAGAGAGATGGTAGTTGTACGACATTGTGAATTCATTAAATGCCACTGAATTGTACCCTTTAAAATGAGTAATTATGTTCTATGAATTACACCTCAATAAAAATTGCATTGACTAAACATAGAAATGTTGGGCTTCTTAGCACTCTGCAATTATAAAAAGAAATACTAAACAACTCTTCAGCTCTGAAATAACTGCTTTAAATGTCACCTTTCTCTTTCCAAATTGGAATTTGTCTTCCATTACTATCTTAATCTTGACTCCATATACACGCTGAGGTTGAAGTGAGAAGCTGGGGAAAGTGTCCTTTTTCTTTTACATTTGCTCTATTCAAAGCTCTAAAGTTGAAATAGTTTGAAAAGGTAGGTATGCCTGAGCAGGGGTTCTGATGCATTTTGGTGTAAGTCACAAGTAACACCTTCACATTTCAGCAATCTGATGGAGCTCTGAAATGTGAGCCACTGGATATTATTTCAGCCAGCTTTCTTTATTTTCATGCATAAGTGTCACTTGTGTTTGTATTGTATCTGTGCTCCTGCCCTCAGTCTCAGTAACAAACAAGGGGGATCAGGCAGAGAGATGTCACAGAGATGCAATTTCATGACTGCACGATCCATAGAAATTGCCCAAGTACCCCTGGCTTCCAGGTAGAGCCTCTGTGCTTGCTCTGAGTTAAAAGCAGCATTGAGTAATTGAAAGGAGACCGCTTTGACTGTAGTCAGTTAGGAATTATTTAAAGTCAATAAATTAACTTTGTTTTAGAAAGCCAAGTCACTGGCATAAAGATTCTAAAGCAATTTAGTAGGACAGCAGTATTTTCAAAATAGTGCAGTGTAATTCAATAAATTTTTTTCAACGCAAGCTGAACATTCTCACAATTAATACGTATATACAAAATATAAGTCAATCAACAATCAATCATCAGAACAATAGACTATGCCATGATTCCTGCCTTTGAAGAAAAAACGTGCACAATTACATAAAAATTAAATGTCATAAAATCTCCACAGGGTTGGAATACATTTCTTTGCTTTCTACTGTTGGGGGCCACTGAATGTTTAATATTTGTTCTTAATTATACCTGACTAGTAATTCAAATGAGTCCTGTAGTGTTCACCATTCACTAAAACCCTATTTCACTGTTTATCTACCTAACAGAATGAATCCAGTAGGAATGCATGGTGTAAAAAGGTCCCATATATAAAGCAATACTCCACCCTGTGGTAGAGTATGAAAAATGCATAGACACTTTTTCAACAACAAAGAAATGGTTATAAATTCACTGACTCTAGGCCTTTTTCTTCTTGGTTTTTTCTCTTTTAGAAAATACTAAAAGATGTATAGGTTTTTAAATAATGATTACTCAAAAAATGATCACTCAAAAGTGAAATTTCCATTTAATTTTGAGAAAACAGACCTTAGAGAAAAATAAAACACTATGTGATATTATTGATTAATTTTAATATGCATATATTGATAAAAATATATTTAAATTTAAAATAAATTAGTTTTCTCTAATGATGAAACAAGGCAGAGACTTTTCAAAGTCTAAGAAAAGTCAAAATTAAAAACTATAATTAATACCTATATGTATGTATTCTATACATTTATAACATTAATGAGTTTCTAAATCTTGTTATACCATAAGGAAAAGCATACTTAATAACAAAGTATCATTTATGGTGGAAAAAAAACCAATGTTTAAAGTACACTGCAAAAAATATTATCCTGAAATCTTTAAAGCCATTACAGTTTCTTTTTGGTATACATTTTTCTTTATTGAAATATAGTCAGTTTACAATACTGTGTCAATTTCTGGTGTACAGCATAATGCTTCAGTCATACATGAACACACACATACTCGTTTTCATATTCTTTTTCACCATAGTTCCCTGTGCTATACAGTTTTTTAATAGAACTATAAGTTACCAAATTTTATATATTTTATATACAAATACAAACAACATATTAATTAATTCTATCACTGATAGAGAATTTGGATGTGTTAAAATAGTATGTGCATTATCTTTCTTATTTAAAATAGTGTGTGCAAAAATAGAAAGAGAATAATACTTATAAGAATGATATATTGAATTGTAATATTTCCAACCATAGAAATTTTATGACCCTAGTATTTTTAAATTAAATATTATGAAATTGATTTTCCTGATGCACAGTTTTTAATTTTAATACATAGAGAGATTTATATAAGTAACTCCACCATCAGAACAATTTAAACCCCCCCCCAAATTTTTTTCTTGCTGTCTATTTTTATTCAAACTGTGTCCTCATGGCTCAACTTTGGCAACCACTAATCTTGTCTTTGTCTCTATAGTTTGACCTTTTCCAGAATGTCATATAAATGAAATCACACAGTATGTTTGAGACTGCTTTCTTTCACTCAAGACACTTCCATTGACATTCATCTGTATTGTTGCATATTCTAATGACTCATTTCTTTTTATGCCTGAATAGTATTCCATTGTATGAATGTGTTATAGTTGGTTTGATTCACATATTTATCAGGGTACCGTTTGGACTATTCAGTTTCCGATGATTATGGTAGAGCTGCTGGAAACATTCATGTATTATTTTTTACATAAGTTTTAATACCTCTAGGATACATAACTAGGAATGGGATTACTGAGTCATATTGTAAGTACATTTTTGAGTTTATAGGAAACTGATAATCTGTTTCCCAGAGTAGCTGAATGTTTTCGACTTCTACCAGGATCTGTGAGATATTTAGTTGTTGTATATCCTTGGGAGCACTTGGTATCATCAGTTTGTTTCATGTTGGTTGTTTGTTTAGCTTTTCTAATCGGTATGTTCTGGTAGCTCATTGAGCTTTTCACTGGCATTTCTCTAGTGAGAATAACAAGGTGGATTATCTTTTCACGTGCCTATTTGCTAGTTCTATAACTCCTTTGATGAAATATCTGTTCAAAACTTTTGCCCCACGCCTTTAATTAAAATTTTGATTTTTTTTTTTTTTTTTTTTACTATTAAGTTTGAGAGTTCCTTCTATATTCAGGATATAAATCTTTTGGTGGATATGTGATTTGAAAATACAACTGAACCTCATTATTTGCAGATTTCATACCTGCACACTTGCCTACTCATTAAAACTTACTTGTAAATCTCAAATCAGCACATGCCTTCTTCCTACGGTCATTTACAGACACACAGAATGGTAAAAAAATTGAATTAACTGACATGCACATTCCCAGCTGAGATCAAACAAAGCAACACTCTGCCTTCTTACTTTGGCTCTTATACTATAAAAAGTGCCTTTTTCTCGGTCTACTAAGTGCTACATTTTTCTCATTTTTGTCCGGTTTTTGGTAATTTCACTGTTTAAAATGGCCCCCAAGTATAGTGCTGAAGTGCCCCCAAAATAAATGCACACCTACAATTTGTGTCAAAGATGCAAATCAATTCAGAGGGGAAATGGTAGATTTTTTTTCAACAAATGGTGCTGAAATAATTGGATGCCCATAAGCAAAAAATATATACCTAGACACATACTTTACACCTTCATTAAAATTAACTCAAAATGGATCATCGATAGAAAGGTGAAACACAAAAGTACAAAACCTATAGAAGAAAACACAGAAGAAAATATTTGAGCTTCAGTTTGGTGATGAGATTTCAAAAGCATGATCATGAAAGAGAAAACGTTGGGCTTTATTAAAGCTAAAATTTTCTGCCCTGTGATAAGACATTTAAAACAGTGAAAATATAAGCCACAGATGGGGAGAAAGTATTTGCAGAACACATGAATAATTGATGACAAATTGAAATTGTAATGGAGTAATCATAGTTCAACAGTGGTAAGTCATGTTGATACGGGGATGAGAACCGCACTTTATATCTTTACTCATCTTCGAGAAGCCCATAACCCTGATCTAACTGTGAAAAAATCCCAACTGAGGGATAGTCCATAAAATATGTAACCAGTACTCCTCAAAACTGTCAAGATCATCAAAAATAAGGAAAGTTTGCAAAACACTGTCACATCCAAGAGGAGCCAAGGGGACATGATCACTATCCTGAGTGGGATCCTGGAACGGAAAAAGGATGTTACATAAAAACTAAGAATATCTGAATAAAGTGTGGACTTCAGTTAATAATAATGTGTTAATATTTGTTCATTAATTGTGACAAATGTACTATACGGTATTAATAGGAGAAACTGGACATGGGTATATCTCTACTGTCTTCACAACTTTTTTGTAAATTTAAATCTATTCTAAAATAAAATGTTTATTAAATGTAAAAAATCAACTGCCCATATTTGTATGGTTCATTTTCTGGACTCTTATTTCCCATTGATATTGAGTCTTTCTCTTCAATACCACATAGTCTGATTACTAAAGTAATATTTGTATTAAATATTTAATTGTTAAGTGTTCTCAAATAATATTTTTCTTTTCTACTTTTTCTATTTTATTTCCTTTATCTTACCATATAAATTTTACAATTAGTTTGCCTATAGTTTCAAAAATATCCTGCTAGGATATTGATTGGATTTGCATTAAACTGTAAGTCAATTTAGAGAATTCTGAATTAAAAAATTTTTTTCATTATTAGTATGTAGAAAAAGGATTGGACTTTTTGTATTGGCCTTATATCTTAAACATAGTAAATTCAAATATTGGTCATACTGCCTTTTTGGTAGCTATCTATTGATTTTCTGTGTAGACAAACATGGCATTTTCCAGTATGGACTGCTCTGTTTTTTCTGTTCTGATTTGTATGCCTGTTCTTTCTCTTCCTTGTATTGTTATTGCACTGTCTTGGATTTCCAGTACTACGTTGATTAGGAGGGGTCAGAGTGAACATCTTTTCTTTTTCCCCAAGCTTCGGAGAAAAGCATTCTGTCTTTCATCGTTATGTAAGATGTTAGCCAGGGGTGTTTTGTAGATTCAGTTTATCTCTCTTGCTAGTTTGCTGAGAGATTTTTTTTTTAATCATGAATACATGTTGAATTTTGTCAAATGATTTTTTTATATCAACTGATACAGTTGTGTGACTAATCTTAGCCGTTAATATGATAGATTACATTGTTTGCTTTTTGAATATTGAAATCACCTTGCATTCCTGGTATTAACCCTGTTTTATCTTGAATTTAGACTTTTTATATATTGCTTGAGTCAATTTATTCATATTTTGTTGAGGATTTTGTGCCTATGTTCATGAAAAATATTGATACATAGTTTCATTTTCTTGTACTCTCTCTAGTTTTGGTATTAAAGTTAGCTTCATAAGATGGATTGGAAGATGCTCTCTCCTTTTCTATTTTCTGGAATAAATTATGTTAAATAGTGTTATTTCTTCTTTAAATGTTCGGTAGCATTTGTTAGGTTCAAACAGGAAGTTCCTGCCTGCCTTCGGTGGGCCGTAATTTCAATGTCAGTTCAGTTTCAAAGTGCTACCCAATAGCCAGCGTGAGACCTGAGTTCTCTAAACCCATAGTTCAGTTCTGGAAGCCTTTAGTATGCTGTTTAGGGTTGGATCCGTGCATTTATAGCTAGAGGGTAAGCAAAAAAGCTCGTACAAAACTTTCTCGAGCTCCCTTCTCTCTGTTTGCTCGCAACTGTGTCTGACTCTCTGAGGCCCCTCTTTACGAAAGGCTGTGGCTTTAGTTTCCTTGCTCTGCCACGCATTCCTGAAACTGTGTGTGCCTCCAGAGCCAAGTGGTGAGAGGGTACAGAGAGAAAATAAAGCAATGGGCATCCTCCCCGTGCTCTTGAGACCACGATTCCTCTGGTCAAAGGAAAAAAATTCCTCTCCGTTTGAGTTTGCCCTCATCCAGCCATTGATGCTGTTGCTGCCGCCGTCACCACCGGCTGGCTTGGAAATCAGAGCTAGAGGGAATTAAAAAAAAAAAAAACAAAAAACATTTACTCTACTGTCTCACAGGGCCCTCTTTTCCTACTCTTTGGATGGACTAGAAATAGAAATTTTCTCCTGGAACTCTTTCTTTCGGCATCCAGTGGACAGTTGTTGATTTCAGGATTCCTTTAAGTGCCAATCAGGAGAAATCGCAGGAAAAAGAAATGGGAAACTCACTACTGGTTCCATGGTACATTACTTTCTGTTTTCCTTCCCCAATCCACCAGCTACCATTCCTCTCTGAAGTCCTCAGATAGTTGCCCTAAGCATTCTTCCCAGGGTGTTTAAGTGAATTCAGACAGGGTGAATATTGCTTATTTGATCTTGACCAGAACCACCTCTAAAAATTTTTAAATACAATTATTTTTTATGTGGCAGCGTTTTGGTTAAGATATTCCTAAAGATTGGGAATGTATTTCAAGAGCTAGAATTTTTTTTATGGCTAATAATTCTATGGAGAGAAGAGAATAAAATAGATAAGGTACAAGCGATCATTTCTCAGCAAAATTACATGAAACTTCCACATGTATTAAGGACTTTGTAATGAAACATTAATAAGCAAAGCATTGATAAGTTCATTGAGGTATGATTTGTATGTGGATAGACTAATCCAAACAAAATAATATCAGATAGATGAATAAATGAAGAACTGATTTGTACTTCAAGTCTCCAAGTGAGAAGAGAGGAGGGTAGAGAGCACTCATCAAATATATTAGCATCTGTGTTCATTAGTTTTCTCCTTTTATAAATATTTATTTTAATTTTTAATTTTTTTAGATGATTTTGTTTTCCTAGAGAAGTCTTAGGTTCACAGCAAAATTAAGGGGAAGTGAAAGTCCACTTTTGAGTAACATTATACTGTTCAATGGGTAGATGAGTACCTTGTAATAACAAAATAAGTCTAATTTCTATTTCCTGTTCCTTGTATCATTATTTTCATTCATTTTATTATATAGAAGCATACATGTGTATGTGTACTATAATAACAAATTAATAATAGTACCAATATATTTGCTTAGGTATGCTCATATATTATATATATAATACTTGAACATGTATGTAGCTTTTAAGTATTTTATATGTAAATATATAAGCATACCTAATCAAATACACTGTTGCCATTATTATTTTGAACAAATTGTTATCTGTTAGATCAAATAAGAATAAGTAAAATAAAAGTTCATTTTACTTTCACTTATTCCTTCTTCAATGCTCTTCCTTTCTTTATATGTATCTGAGTGTCTGATCTATATTATTTTCCTTTTGCTGAAGAACTTCTAACATTTCTAGTAAGGCTAGTCTACTGGCAATACATTTTCTCAATTTTCGTCTGAGAAAGTTATGTCTTCTTTACTTTTGAAGGATAATTCAACAGGGTACAGAATTCTCTCGACACTTCAGTTATTTCACTCCACGTTCTTACTTGCATGTTCTCTGAGGAGGAATTGAATGTAATTCTTATACTTGTTCCTCTATAGGTAAAGTGTTTTTTCCCTCTAGATTCTTTCAGGATTTTTAAATTTTTCTTTGACTTTTTATAATTTTACAATGACATGCCTGGATGTTTTGTGGCACTTATCCTGCTTTGTGTTCTCTGAGTTTCCTAGATCTGTGGCTTGGTGTCTAGTATTAATGTGGGCAAATTCTCATTAATTATTGTTTCAAATATTTTGTTCCTTTCTTTTCTTCTTCTGATATTACCATGATGTGTATGTTATACCTTTTGTAGCTGTTCCACAGTCCTTAGATATTTTGTTCTAGTTTTTCAGTCTTTGCTCTCTTTGCTTTTCAATTTTGGAGGTTTCTATTGAGATATCCAAGTTCAGAGATTCTTTCGTCAACCATGCCTAATCCCTGATAAGCCTATCAAGAGGCATTCTTTGTTTTTGTTACAGTATTTTTGATCTCCAGCATTTTTTTCTTTTTGATACTTTCTTTGGATTTCTGTCTCTCTGCTCACATTATCCATTGGTTCTTGCATGTTATCTATTTACTAAAACGCTTAGCATATTAATATAATTGTTTTAAATTCCCAGTCGGATAATTCTAACATCCTCACTATGTCTAGTTCTGATGCTTGCTCTGTCCCTTCAAGTTGTTTTATTATTATTATTTTGCCTTTTAATGTGCTTTGTAACTTTTTTCTTTTTTTTGCACTGTAATCCTAGATTTATTCAACACAATCCTTTTACTCTACAAAGTACAAACACAACATTATCTAAAATGTTACAAAGTTACAAAACTCAAAACAGATAATTTATAGTACTGACTGTACAATAAAAGCCAAGAAAAGCAATGTACACATTGCCAAGGTAACCTGCAAGACCACCGTGAATACCAGTGTAACGGGGGTTCTGTGATGACACTGGAGATCTGGCTTTCAAGTTGCTCACCAGTTTCAGCGAGAAGGGGAGACGTCGGGTGTGTGTGTGTGCGCGCGCGCTCGCACGCATATGAGCACATGTAAAAAGAACCATTTTAGACAAATAGCGAAGTTTTTGATACTCAAGGTCAGAAAAGGACTCAAGCAGGGGAGCAGGGCCAGGCTAACAGGAACACAGCTGCGTAAAAGTAGAGCCTTTCCAGGGGCAGCGAGCCTGAAGGCCAGCAAGTTAGGACATCACCAGGCCACCAGGTTGTCCCCGGGACGTGTGGAATGAAAAACATGCTCCCGGGCTGGGGCTGTACCACCTGAAGCCCCTTGCTCATCCCTGCTGGCTCTGCCACCGAACTGACAACGTGGGAGCTTTCTAGCCAGAAAACTGGAGGGCATTTTTATCGGCACAATCCCAAACCAACAACAATCCTGCAGCTGGAACTCTGCTCCCAGAGGAAACGTCTCAGTGGCTGCTTTCGCCTTTCGCCTGCCCCTGAGTGAGGGATTCCTTTCCTACTGATAATCTTCCAGCTAGAAGAGTTACAAAACTGAGTTGGATGAGATAAGCCACAGG
Source organism: Camelus ferus (assembly GCF_009834535.1). Lineage (NCBI taxonomy): Eukaryota > Metazoa > Chordata > Mammalia > Artiodactyla > Camelidae > Camelus > Camelus ferus. The sequence continues at coordinate 49,008,147 of NC_045702.1, read as the reverse complement.
GGTAGAGCTTCCGTGGCCCTTCTTATGGGGAGGAGTTGGAGCTGGAGCGAATCCTGGGGCTGCAGCCTGGGAAGCGGGATCGCCGGCTCACGGGGGGCCTGCGCCGAGGGGAACGTGATCTTCTCCGCCTCCGTGGGGGTGACCGGCGCCTCAAGGGAGGTGGTAGCAGCATTCTCCTGGGATGGCTGAATCGCCTGGAGGGTGGCCGAGGCCAGGGGGCCAGCACAGCAGTGGCAGTGATCGCCTGGCCATCGATTTTTCCTCCGCCCATGCGCTTCAGCGCCTTATGGGCCTCGTCTAGATTCTCAAACTCCGCATACGCACAGCCTTTAGATAGGTGGGGGTGCATCCTTTCTACAGGCATGTAAGTCAGTTTAATTTTCCCATAGGTGGAGAATATCTCCATGATGTGATCCTTGGTTACATTGCTGGCGAGCCTCCCAGTGTGCACTTTGGTGGGTTTACAGGAAGTGCTCCGCCTTTTCCTTTCCTTTTCACGTCTTTTAGGTGGTTTGGATTTGGAGCAGGACCACCGCCTATAGTCGTGTCTGCACCGAGAAGGACTCGGAGAGCTGGAGGAGCTGCTGGAGCTAGCAGGATATACTGGAATTTTCCCAGCGGCTTGATGCCGAAGATGAGCTACAGCTGCTGCTTGAGCGTGTGCTGGTAACTTTTTCTGGATATCTGCACGTGATGTACCAGGTGCAAACAACTACTGTAAATAGGCCTTTGGTCATGTGATGATAAGATACATGTGGAGGGGGAGTATTATAGAGTTCTGTGATGAGGTCTCAGTTTTGGTGAGTCTGTGCCTCTGTGAACCTTTCAAGTTTCTCTTCTCTGTCCTCTCTGTCTCTGTGTCTCTGTCTCTCTCTCTCTCTCTCTTGGCTGGGGTTGGGTTTTCCCCTTCTCTCACATGGAAGGCTACAGCTGACTACTGTTGGTTATTTTCTTTCCCCTGAGTCAGGCTCTGATTATGCCCTGCAGGTTGGGTTGGGCTCCACTTAACTAGTTTCCCCTGAGCGCAGGTTTTATTAAGAAGAGCTGAGGACTCTAGTCTGTTTCAAGATGGCTCCTTTTCCCTCTCCCGGGTTAGAAGCATGAAGGGATTTCTCTCCAGTATTTGCTGCGGAAAGCTGGTCAAGCTTCTGAAGGTAAGTCTTACAATATTTTGGGGACCCCCTATGACTGAATACCCCTGGAGTTTTTAACTTTCAGACTCACACTAAGCCTCCAGTAATTTGTCAGTTATGGTTTGGGTTTTCCTGCTCTGGCCCTGGTTCCCCCGGAGGGGTTTGCATTTGTGAATTCAAGCTCTGGGAAGTTCTGTATTCCACTGTCTGTCTCCCCAGTCTTGGGGGCAATAGTTTGCCCTGTGTCCTACCCTCCCTTATACAGCCAAGAAAAGTCATTGATTTTTTTCAGTGTTTTCAGTTTTTTGTCTTTTTTTTTTTTTTTTTTTTTTTTAGCTAAAGAATGCCACAGTTTATTGAAGACTACAAATATTTTGTTCCAGGTTGAAACTGCATGCCTTCCAGTAATCAAAAGCAACAGCAGGTGTGTGCGTTGATGCTTCAGAGGTGCTGCAGTGCTTGAATTCGAAATGGGTAAGACAGGGTCAGACACATGGGGGAGAGGGAAATGGGAGAAGGGCAAGTTCAAAAGCCCAGAAGGTATCCACCAACTTATTTCCCCAAGCCACACAGGCCATGGCCACAGCTCAGAAGACTCTCCTCCATGGTCTGGTTTCTGAAACAAGACTTAAATGTAAATTTATACTCACACACAAAACACTGCCCTCAGCCTTGGGCCAAATTAGCTCTGTGCCATTCAGAAGTGCTTGTAAGCGGGTGGATATTTTCTTCCAGTGTTGTATCCGTGAGACACATATCCACTTGGCTGTTGGAAAGGGGTGGCGGATGCATTCACACTAACATTCACACCAAGCTGCTTGGAAGAGGTAGGAGCCACAGGGAACGCAGGAGGCCCATACTGGAAGGTGCAGGGGAGGCCTGGAACCCCTTTGTAGGATGGCAGGCTGGTGTAACTGTAGCCAGGAGGCAGTGCTGTGTTCAGGAATGTATGCTGTGTGGTGTCGTGAGTCTGCGTCTGGTTCTGTTGGGGTTGGGCCAAGGTTGTGGCCGCGCCCAGGCAGGAGACTTTTTAATTACTGTTAGCATGAAGTGGCGACTTCCAAACTCCTCATATGTGGGAGCAGGAATTGCAGTTCCTCTGATGTGTTTATTGATTTTTAAGATTCTTTTGAGTACTTAAGTTTCTCATAATTTAAGTGCGTTTATGAGAGGCAGTAAATTAATGGGAAGAGTGATATGAAAAAAAATAATTACATTGTAGGTTTAGTAACTATAGGGGATTTCAAGGGGTCATCTGCTATAGGAAGGAGAATTTCCAATATGCCAAAGATTCAAACAAGGAAAAATGAAGAAAAATATGGGAGGGGTGGAGAAGGCGATATGACAAAAGAGTATCAGTGGAAGGATATGAGAAAGTGAGAGGAGTTAAGAGACAAAAGAACAATGAGAAATGTGTTACTATTATATTCTGGGAATTGTGAAATTGGAATGCTTGTTTACATTCTCTACCTAAGGAAAAAGTTATTAAAACAGAATGGAATGCATTCTCTCAGGTGCAGATATGAGACACAAAAAATCCTTATTAATGGTCTCGCATCCTCACTTACTGACGTTGTTGGGAGGGCTCAAGAAAACACTTCTACTTCCTTGGCCTTATTCTATTCCCAGAAAACCTGAGCCATTAGGACTTGTTTCCTGGTCACCACCAAGAAAAATTATATGATGTTTATTAAGTTTGTTTCACATATTAAAAATAGTAAAAATGCAATTGACTTTGCATAAATAAAATCACTTATTTTGGAAGATAATTAATAATCTAGTTAATTGTATCATTATGGTTTGACCTAATGTTTCATCAGTTTTTTGTCCAGTTTTATACAATTATAATCAGTTTCTGCTTTAATTTTTACATGTTCAAGTTAATTTAGTGATTAATTTACCATACACTTAACTGTAATTACTATTTTTGAGTTATTAAATTATGTTAATCTTACATAAACCTCTCTGGTTCTTAATTATTTCTATTCTTCTCAAAATAGCCTTCAGTTTGTTAGCTATATCCAAATTTTTGATATGCAGCTTATCATGTGTCTGGCTTTTCTTTGATCCCATACTGGGGCATCATATTTTTTTTTATTTAAGTATAGTAGGTTTACAGTGGTTCGGGTGTACAGCAAAGTGATTCAGTTATATATACATATATATATTCTATTTTAGATTCTTTTCCATTATAGGTTATTACAAGGTACTGAATATAGTTCCCTGTGCTATACAGTAGGACTTTATGGTTTATGAGTTTTATATATGGTTGTTCGTATCTGTTAATCTCAAACTCTTTAATTTAATCCCTACCCGCTTCCCTGTTTGGTAACCATAAGTTTGTTTTCTGTGTCTGTGAATCTATTTCTGTTTTGTAAATAAACTTCTTTGTATAATTTTTTTAGATTCCATATATAAATGATATCATATGATATTTGTCTATCTCTGCCTGACTTACTTTACTTAGTATGACAATCTCCAGGTCCATTCATGTTGCTGTAAATGGCAGTATTTCATTCTTTTTTATGGCTGAGTAATATTTCTCTGTGTTTGTGTGTGTGTGTATGTGTGTGTGTGTGTATTACCACAATCTTTATCCATTCTTCTGTCATGGACATTTAGGTTGCTACCATGTCCTGACGATAGTAAATAGTGTTGCTTAGAACACTGGGGTGTATGTATCTTTTTTTTTTCTGTTGAGTTATAGTCAGTTTACAGTGTGTCAATTTCTGGTGTACAGCACAATTTTTCAGTTCTACATGAATATATATATATTCATTTTCATATTCTTTTTCACCATGAGCTACCACAAGATCTTGTATATATTTCCCTGTGCTATAAAGTATAAACTTGTTTATCTGTTCTATATATACCTGTCAGTATCTGTAAATCTTGAACTCTTAGGCTGTCCCTTCCCACCCTCCTCCTCCCTGGCAACCACCAGTTTGTATTCTATGTCTGTGAGTCTGTTTCTGTTTTATATTTAAATTCATTTGTCTTCATCATTTTTTTTTTTTTTTAGATTCCACATATTAGTGATATCATATGGTATTTTTCTTTCTCTTTCTGGCTTATTTCACTTAGAATGACATTCTCCAGGGACATCCATGTTGCTGCAAATGGCATTATGTTGTCATTTTTGTGGCTGAATAGTATTCCATTGTATAAATATACCACACCTTCTTTATGTAGTCATCTGTCAATGGACATTGTTTCCATGTCTTGGCTATTGTAAATAGTGCTGCTGTGAACATTCGGGTGGTGCACGTGTCTTTTTGAATTAAGTTTCCCTCTGGATATATGCCCAGGAGTGGGATTGCTGGGTCATATGGTAAGTCAATGTTTAGTCTTTTGAGGAATCTCAATACTGTTTTCCACAATGGCTGCACCAAACTGCATTCCCACCAGTAGTGTAGGAGGGTTCCATTTTCTCCACAGCCTCTCCAGCATTTATCATTTATGGACTTTTGAATGATGGCCATTCTGACTGGTGTGAGGTGATACCTCATTGTAATTTTGATTTGCATTTCTCTGATAATTAGTGATACTGAGCATTTTTTCATGTGGCTATTGGTCATTTGTATGTCTTCATTGAAGAATTGCTTGTTTAGGTCTTCTGCCCGTTTTTGGATAGGATTGTTTTTTTCTTATTAAGTCATATAAGCTGTTTATATATTCTGGAGATCAAGCCTTTGTCAGTTTCATCTTTTGCAAATATTTTTCCCCATTCTGTAGGTTATCATTTTGTTTTGCTTATGGTTTCCTTTGCTGTGCAAAAGCTTGTAAGTTTAATTAGGTCCTATTTGTTTATTTTTGTTTTTATTTCTATTGCTTGGGTAGACTGCCCTAGGAGAACATTGCTGAGATGTATGTGAGATAATATTTTGCCTATGTTTTCTTCTAGGAGGTTCATTGTGTCTTGTCTTGTTTAAGTCTTGAATCTATTTTGAGTTTTTTTGTGTATGTTGTGAGGGAGTATTCTAGCTTCATTGATTTATATGCTGCTGTCCAGTTTTCCCAACACCATTTGCTAAGAGAGTGTATGTATCTTTTTGAATTAGAGTTTTCTTCTTTTCTAGATACATGCTCAGGAGTGGGATTGCTGGATCATACAGCAACTCTATTTTCAGTTTTTTAAGGAATCTCCATACTATTCTCCATAGTGGCTACACCGATTTACATTCCCACAAACAATGTAGGAGGGTTCCCTTTGCTCCACACCCTCTCCAGCGTTTATTCTTTGTAGACATTTTGATCATAACCATTCTGACTGGTGTGAGGTGATACCTAATTGTAGTTTTGATTTGCATTTCTCTAATTATTAACGACTTTGGACATCTTTTCATGTGGCTGTTGGCCATCTGTATGTCTTATTTGGAGAAATGTGTATTTAGGTCTTCTGCCCAATTTTTGACTGGGTTTTTGTTTTTTTTTGTATTGAGCTATATGAGCTGCTACTATATTTTGGAAACTAATCCCATGTTGGTTGCATTATTTGAAAATATTTTCTCCCATCCCATAGGTAGTTTTTTCATTTTGTTTATGGAATCCTTTGCTGTGTAAAAGCTTTTAAGTTTAATTAGGTCCTATTTGTTTACTTTTGCTTTTGTTTCTATTACTTTAGGAGATGGATCCAAAAAATACAGCTATGATTTATGTCAGAGTGTTCTGTCTGTTTTCCTCTAGGAGTTTTATAGTATCTGGACTTACATTTAGGTCTTTAATCCACTTTAAGTTTATTTTTTTGTATGACTTTAGAGAATGTTCCAGTTTCACTCTTTTACAGGTAGCTGTCCAGTGTCCCCAGCACCTCTTATTGAGGAGACTGTCTTTTCTCCATTGTATGTCCTTGTCTCCTTTATTATAGGTTAATCGACCGTAAGTGTGGGTTTACTTCTGGGCTTTCTATCCTCTTCCATTGATATGTGTGTCTGTTTTGTGCCAGTGCTGTACTGTTTTAATTAATGCAGCTTTGTAGTAAAGTTTGAAGTCAGGGAGCGTTATTCCTCCAACTCTGTTCTTCTGTTTCAAGATTGTTTTGGCTATTTGGGATCTTTTGTATTTCCATACAAATTTTTAGAATTTCTGGTTCTAGTTGTGTGAAAAATGACATTAGTAATTTGATAGGGACTGCGTTGAATCTGTAGACTGCCTTGGGTATTATGGCCATTTTAACAATATTGGTTCTTCCAGTCCAAGAACGTGATATATCTTTCTATCTGTTTGCATTGTCTTCAGTTTCTTTCATCAGTGTTAGAGCGTTTTAGGAGTACAGTTCTTTTGCCTCCTTTGGTAGGCTTATTCCTGTGAATTTTGTTCTTTCTGATGAGATAGTAAATGGCATTGTTTCCTTAATTTCTCTTTCTAATGTTTCACTGTTAGTGCATAAAGAAGCAACATATTTCTGTATATTAATTTTTTCCTGCATTTTTACTGAATTCATTGATGAGTTCTCGTTTTCTGGTGGCATCTTTAGGATTTTCTATGTATAGTATCATGTCATCTGCAAACTTCTTTGTTTCCAATTTGGATTGCTTTTACTTCTTTTTCTTATCTGATGGTTGTGGCTAGGACTTCCAGAACTAGAGTAGACATCCTTGTCTTGTTCCTGATCTTAGAGACAGTGCTTTCTGCTTTTCACCATTGAGTATGATGTTAGCTGTGGGCTTGTCACATATAGTCATTATTATGTTGAGATCGTTCCCTTTATGCACTTTCTGGAGATTTTTTTTTTTTTTTTTACCATAAATGGATGTTGAATTTTATCAAAAGCTTCTCCTGCATCTAATGAGATGATCATATGGTTTTAAATCTTCAATTTATTAATGTGTTGTATCATACTGATTGATTTGTGGATATTGAAAAATCCTAGCACCCCGGGGATAAATACAAGTTGATCATAGTGTATGATCCTTTTAATGTATTGTTGGATTCAGTTTACTAGTATTTTGTTGAGAATTTTTGCATGAATGTTCATCAGGGATATTGGCCTGTAATTTTCTTTGTGTGTGTGTGATATCTTTGTCTGCTTTTTGTATCAGGGTGATGGAGGCCTCATAAAACGAGTTCAGAAATGTTCCTTCTTATATAGAAGGATAGATGTTAACTCTTTAAATATTTGGTAGAATTTGCCTGTGAAGCCATCTGGTCCTAGGCTTTTGTTTGTTGGGATTTAAGGTCTTTTTCATATTGACTTTTAAGATTGGAGAATATATATATATATGTGTGTGTGTGTGTGTGTGTGTGTGTGTGTGTGTGTGTGTGTGTGTATATATATATATAAAAATATATAAATACACACTATGGCCCACTGGCTCCTCAGATTATCCATCCCCACATTCAGCTGACTGAATCCATCCAGTTGTAAATCCATTGTCATAACCCGTGTCTCTGAGCTATAGGCAGAACCTGTGGATATGGAGGGAAGACTGCAGCAGGCCGTTTTATACAAGGGACTTGAACATCCTTGGATTTTGGTATCTGTGGGATAGCTTGGAACTAATCACCTGGGGATTCCAGGGGACACTGCAATTAACAAAATGCAGTTCAAAATACCTTCCTCTCCCATATTCATCATATCATAGATTTGCAACCTGAACAACAAAAAGTTAGGATTGAAATTTAATAATGTTACAGATAGTAAAAAGTGAGGGTGAATATTAGTATAAACCTTGATCCATCTTACAAAATAACTCATTCTTCACTTCAGAAAACATGCAATATTTCTACGTTATTTAGTAATCCACCAGTTGACTGACGATTAAAAACACTGCTAATCCTCTCCTTCCTCCCATGTGCACATGTTTTGGTTTTTGGTTTTGGTCTCTAAAAGACTAACATAAATCGTGCTGTTTGGTGAAGAGTTTAAGTTCTTTGAGAAATTTGTTAAATGTTATCTAAAAATCATATGACTTTTGGACTTAACCTACACATCTTGCCCATTTTGTGAGAGAGGTGACATCAGCCTTCTAAAGCTGGGTCACCACTGTAAGAGAATGTTAACAGCCTGCATTTTTTGGCCATCATAGTGAACAAAGTTTGAATTAAAGTCACACAAACCAGAAAGTGGACCATTCCTTTTCAAAAGATTTTCTTTATTCCAAAAGTACTCAAAAAAAGAAGGAACAATGTGGATACCACCTGTTAATCTCATTTGTAGTCCTCTTTGTATTTAACATAAACCTGCAAAGAGTAAGCTTTTAATACACTATTTTTAAAGTTTTAAAAATAAAATACAGTACAAAGCTTTTCCTCTCATCAGTGTTCTTCATATACTTTGGTCTCTCTATCATAAAATGGGGAAGAAAGGAAAAAAGGAGGTAGTTAGAAGGAAAGTTGTTACATTTTCAAGTGACTAAAGTAATGAAACCCATTCACATCCAGATGAAGGTAGTTACAATTCTAGCTACTTCCTGTAAGCAGTGAGTGTACTACTACACTCCCAAGTGTGACTCTGCAGGGCCCCAACGCAGCAAGGGAGCTCCAAACTCAACTTTATTCAAATGAGGAAGGAGAAGAGAGATGCCTTCCTTATTTCAGTTCTGTGTATCTATCAGAAATCTGAGCAGCTTTCTATCATATTTAAGTATTTTAAAGGCCTAGTGAAACAGCGCAACAAGTTACTTTATTGACTTAAACTCAATCCTGACAACAACCAGTCCCTAACAATGGTAAAGGGCTCTATGGTTGCAAGAAACAGAACCCCCTCAAAAGAGTTCAAATTAAAAGCATGTTTATCATAAAGAGAATACTCTCATGGAAGGCCAACAGCGGGAACTACAGCCAGGCCTTACTTGCAGTAGAAATCTGGCTGGCAGCCAGCCTCTTAAACTCTGTTCTTCTGGGGACATTCTATTTATCATCTTCTCACAGAAACCTGGCTCTATTTGAGAGGTCCTGATTTTTGTTGGTCAGTAATTTTAGCTTGCACCAGAATCTCGCTGGTTATTTTCCTGACAATGTCTCTACTCTCCATGAATTTATAGCTCAAATTTCCCTCTAATATGCTGACTCAGTCTGTTTCTCTATCCAAAGTTCATCAGAAAGAGGACATGATTATTTCAGCTTGGATCACTATCCACACCTAATTAATGAACAAGGCTAGAAAACTGTAGTTATATGATCCAAAGGCTGCCCTTAGTATAAGGGACTATGGGCCAGACTTGATTGGATCAAAGGGGATGTACATGGAAAGAGAGAACTTCATTTCTAAGTGCATTTCTCTTAACATTTATTTTAACAATATTAAATACTTCCTTATGCTATTAACTCATACAATTCCATTGCAATACTCCCTATCAGACTCGGTATTTTTACAGATTTTTATATGTCCAAACATATAAAGAAAGCATACCTGAATCAATAATTTAAACTTACTGAAAGATAAAATAACCAAAATTTGACATCTGGAGGCTACCACATCATCTGTTAAACAGGAGTGATGCTATTTGATCTAATTCTGATATACAAATTGAAAACCCATGAATGTATTTGTTTTTTTGGTAATTTGAAACCAAAACAGATAAGGCATACTTCATGTGACACATAACGTTTTAAATAGTTTTTCCCAATTACAGGTCTTCAGTTATCTTTGATAGAATTGATGTTTGAATAATTATTACACAGACACCATTCATTCCTTCAAAGTAGTATCTTTAGATTATTGGCCAAGGTTAAATGATATCAAAGATAGAAAGATTTGAAATGAAAAATTATCTTTCTCTGAACTCATCACGTCTCATTTTCCACCTTGTTCACTCTGCGATAGCCACATGGGTATCTTTGGTTTGGAAATCCTCCCATCTTTGGGCCTTTTCACTGACTATGCCCTAACTCTGAAATTCTCTATCCAGAATCCATCTCTATCAGTATTTGATCTAATTTCACCTTTACTGAGGCCTGCATTTACTGTGCTATTTACAGTTGTCATTGTAATCCTTACCACACTGACATGTCCTCTGCTTTATTTTTCACCATGATACTTATCGTTGTCTGACATACTTCCTACTTACCTGTCAGTGGAGGACAACTAAAATACACCCTCCATTGGCAGGTAATTTTGTTTTGTTCTCTGATATAATTCCATTGCCTAAATCAGACTCTGTCACATAGTAGGCATACACTAAATATTGGTTGTATGAATGAATGGCTTGGAGGAAAAAAAAAAAAAAAAGAAACCTGTCTGAATATAACAAAGCAAATGGCCTTTTAAGATGAGAGTATATTCATATTCAGCCTCACTAGATAACTCGGGGCTACCAGAGACCAAGTCTAGACCTTAAGGTACAGCATCACATGATACCAAATAGGACATGTAGGCTGAAACCAAAATTAACAGAAAATAATTTTTAGTAAAAAAAAAACCCCACATATTTTACATGATATGTGCAATGTAAAACTTCAATTTTATTGAGGTTCTAAATATCCTTCCAAGAAAAATTGATAGAAGCTCCTAAGTTGTGATATATAGAACCGTGCTGATCTCTATTTGAGATTAGAGTTGTCACTTTTATGACTTGAGTTGTTTTGGCCTATAAACTCTTATTTGGGAAAAAATCCGAAGTCTACTTTAGAATGTAGGTGGAGGAGTCTAAGTTTACTTACTACTCCAATCTTCTGTCTCCTCTTTAAATCATATGTGATATTCTTACAGCCAGTAGAATAGACTGAGAAAGAAATACATGCATGGAAAATACAGTTTAAAAATTTGTCTTGCTACATAAAAAAGGTGCTCCAAAAATAAAGTTGGTTATGTCTTTCTTTGTCTTTCTTTTCCTTTCTTTTCCTCCTCCTCCTCCCCCCCCTCCCCCTCACTTTAGTTATGTCTAGTCCAAGTCTGCTTCTTAAGTGTTCTTTGGACATTTTGGTGACCGAGTTGAAGTTTTGATCATTTGCTTTTTAAGTGTGTTAGCAGCACAGGTTTTCCATGTTTTGAAATAAATCAGACTCAAATGCAGAGACAGTTAACAAAGGATCCTGAATCTAGGCTGTGTGCACATATTATTTCTCTTTTCCTGTCAAATGTGGATTGGTAATACACACAGAATCTGCAACATTTGGCTGGATGAAAACAATACCTCTCTTGGATTTCCTTTAATCTGCTGATATACCCAGAGAGGCACTTTGGCAGCCCTCTTTGTTTTTCATTTGTTTTCCTTGCACAGACCAACAGTGTGCCAGCATCACAAACCACAGCCTCCAGGGTAATGAAGGCAGATTCAAACAATTGAAGGGGAAGACAAGAATAAACTGTGCTCCCCCAGGGCTAGCTCTAACTAATGAGTGATTTAAAAAAATAAATGGCTTCTTTCCCATTTTTTAAAATTTACGATTTTTGAAAGGGGGAAATGGATGACCCATGTATTTCATACAATAAATACAAACTTCCAGCACTAGAACTTAATAAATTTATAAATGCCTCTCCTGATCCTCCCACAACTTACGACCCCTTGTGATGACACAGGCATATTACCTCTGGGTTATAAAAACAATGTACATCTTCTCAAAGCTACACGTTCCCAGAACTGATTCAGTTAGCAATAGCCTGAGCCTGCACTTTGCCGGTAGGCTCAGATGCTAATGATACATGGATTAGGATGATTCTCCATGACTATAATGTTGCTGCTTCTGTCTTATGTCTTTTTCACTGAATAGAAGATGCAACTCAGTTAAGGACTCTATGGGGAAAGAAAAAAAATTTTTACCATTTCAAAATGCTTATTAAGGTGAAAATATGTTTATTGGATACCAGGTGTGGAAGTCACCCATTGGAGTATCTGCCAGATAACAATGACCCCCCTTTTTGGGGGGACTTGCTCTTACAAGGCTTCATAAATCCCTGTAAGTGCTCACAAGTCTGGGAGCTAGGCAGCCATGCTAGTACTACCTGGAATGGACATCATCCGCAAACTGGGCCAGATTCTTTCTCCTAAAATTTTGCCATTTGGACTGAGAGCCAAGGAATTACCTCTCCGTGTAGCTGGGACTGCAAAATGCAGGGAGTACCTCTGACCAAGAAAAACTCTTGGTACATTCCAGTAACTTCATCTAATCTTTCTTGAAGTCTAGCTACATTCTTACTCTGGAATTTCAGTGGCGCCCCTCAATTTTTATAGGAGCTCTAATTCATCCTTACTTAAAAAAAAAACAAAAACCCTTAAGTAAATTTGATAGACGTCATTTGCTTGGGGAAAAAAACTTCCAAATTATAATATGGGATTATGGGGAGAGAAGTCAATATATTGTTTTTAAAATTCTTATTTGCTCCAACAAAGCCTGTCAAGGTGGAAAATGTTAGTTTAATGGGACAAGGCAGTGTGGCTCTAAGAAACAAAGCAAAACAGAAAGGTGGTTATTATTGGCATATAGCTCTGGAGAGTAAAACCTGAAATACATAACATTCAAGTAGACTTAATAAGTGCTGTTCTCTCCTAAGGGTGGCTTACTCAGACCCTTTTCCTGCCTTCAAAAGGGGAACAGAACAGAGATTCTGCTCAGTGGAACTCCTACACTGAAATGTACTTGGCTCCATGGCCATCCTCTGTAGTTCCGTAATAACCCAGCCTTGAAGTGCTTAGCGAATGCCGAGAGAGGAGTTGAAGTGTAAGTTTTTCATTCATTCAACAAATATGTATTGGGTGCCTACTGGGTAAACAGCAAAATACTAGTGCTTGGAATTCAAAGGCAATCCAGAACAGCCATGTTTCTGCTGTCTTGGAGGGATGTAAGTAAGCTCCCTGCTCTTATGGAAAAGGAGAAGTACAGAAAAGAGAGGGAGGAGATTACCTGGTTTATAGAAATCCCTGAAGACAGTTCTGGCTTCACGTTGACTGTAGTTCAAAGAATGTTACCAGTTTCCTCCATCTCTCTGGCTCTATGGTCTTATGTTTTCCTGATTCTCAGTAGACTCATTCTACGTGATAATCAAAATTGTCACCATCATCTTTAGATCCTAACAGCAAGTGATCTACGTTAGTCAGGTCCTCCAAGAAAAAGACGCCTAAACATGATTAACTCTGCAAGGATTTTATTAGGAAAAATGCCTGTGAGAGAAAATGGGGAGGGAACTGGGGGAGACAGGGTAAGCTGTCGGATCACAATGTAACTCTGAGCCAAAAGGGAATAGAGGAAAGGAACGTTAGGCAGAAGTGTTCCAGGTTGCTGTGTAATCTAAAGAGGGTTCAGGGAAAGGCCACCAGGTTGTTTTCAAGTCAAAGTTGGTTGTTGAATCAGTGTCTCCCAGGAATGAGTCTGCCTTCCTATTCACGCTGCTTGCCATCATTGGCTGAAAGCAGCAGTAGAGAGGATGGTCTTGATGCACATGTGATGGATTTGGATTTCAGAGTGAAGCAGTGAGGGCACCTAGCATTAAACACCCTATTTTGAAGGACTGTGAGGCATATTCCCATGGAGGTTGAATGGTCCTGGAGATAAGAACACAACCCCCTCTCCTACAGGATAAAAATTAGGACTCCCAAAGCTCCCCTGCCATTTGTGTAATCACTTGGTGGTTTCAGAGCCCATGATTCATGGGATGGGCTCAGATGGGGCCCCAAAACTCAGTCCCATGATTTCACAATGCTTTGTGAATTCATGGAGAAGTGGACAGGTGGTTTCTAAAAAGAATGTTAGACAAATTAGCAGATACCCACTAATACGTGTGAGTGCATATATGTATAAATGTGTGTGTGTAATGCACCAAGGTGTTAGTATTTGGATTATGTGTTAGTTTTAAATAATAACAATAAATAAAAAGCAACTTGAAGATGTTGTCTAAAGATAAATCCATTAGATAAAAAGCATTAGTGAATAATTTGGTATTAAAGTTGTAATAATGGATTCTACAATATTAGTGTATTATATATATATTTGGATAAATTGTATCAATCTGCAGTGATATTTATATATATATAAAAATTAGAGGATATTAATTCACCTTAATTTTTGGGATGAACTGATAGCACAGGACAATTTTCCACAAGTCTCTTGCATTTCTGCACATCTTGTAAACCAGAGGCACTTACAGCTTTTGCTCCAGACTAACTTTTCAAGGATGTTTATATAGCTAAAGTCTTGGAAAATAAAAACAGTAACTCCTTCCACAGCAGAGGCCGGTTTGTTTACTGTCCAGTAAGTGAATATAATATCTCCTACTGAGACAAAGTTTGGGCAGCTTTGCTTGCAACCATTATAAAAGATTAGTCACTAAGCATAGGGTTTTTAGCTTGACACAAGCTTTCATCACACACAGCATCTATTTGGGGCCCTCAGCATTGTCCCCACTGGTTTTACAGGGCAAAGGGAACTGACAAATAAGAAGTTCATGCTTCCTGGTGTGCGATGAGCCATAAAAGTCCTGTGTCTCTGACCTAGGCATCTGACGTCTTATGCCAGCATCCATGATACTGTGGCAGACTAACTTGTTAGCTTGCAAATAGGTTAAAAGCTCAGACTCTTTATGGTTCTTAACAGATGCAAGTAAGTAAGTAAGAGTCCAAGTATGTAACATACTATTTAAAATAGCATTATCGATGACATTTGGGATTTTATAACCAAAAGGATCCTATAGATCATCTAGCTCCCAACTCAGTGTTCTCATTTTAGAGGTAAAGGACCACATCCTAAAGAAGAAAGTAAAATTATTCAAAGGAACAAATTGATAAGAATCAGGAAGATTCACTGTCAAGTTTGATTTACACAACTCCCATGAGGTTAAATTACTGCAACGTAACATGCAAAAGTTATTTAAAAGTAATGAATAAAAAATGGGTATGAATATCTTAGAATACTAGGCATTGTACTATTTTTATAGTACATTCATTTGGGAGGGTTAGTATTCTTTCAGGATTCCTTGCACATATGTATGAATACTCACTTAAATAAAATACATTTTTATGATGCCTTTAAGAATCTTCCTTAACTGGTGATCTGGCCTACAGACAGCCAAATCGGAAAGAAATTAGACTGTAACAAAATGTGGTGTGATGAGAATTAACAGGAACTTTGTTCATGTACTAGACATACTGTGTTTATTTTATTGAAGTATAGTCAGTTCCTACGTGTCAATTTCTGGTGTACAGCCTAATGTCCTAGTCATGCATATATATACATATATTCATTTTCATATTCTTTTTCATTAAAGGTTATTACAAGATATTGAATATGGTTCATTGTGCTATTCAGAAGAAATTTGTTTTTTATTTTTATATATAGTGGCTATCATTTGCATATCTCAAACTCCCAAATATATCCCTTCCCACCACTTTCCCCTGGTAACCTGCAACATTGTTTACTATGTCTGCAAGTCTGTTTCTGTTTTGTAGAAGAGTTCATTAGTGTCCTCTTTTTCCTTTTTCTTTCTTTTTTTTTTTTGAGATTCCACATATAAGTGATACATGGTATTTTTCTTTCTCTTTCTGGATCACTTCACTTAGAATGATGATCTCCAGGTCCATCCAAGTAGCTACAAATGGCATTATTTTATTATTTTTATGGCTGAGTAGTATTCCATTGTATAAATATACAACAGCTTCTTTATCCAGTCAGCTGTCAATGGACATTTAGGTTGCTTCCATGTTTTGGCTATTGTATATAGTGCTGCTATGAACATTGGGGTGCATATATCTTTTTGAATTAAGGTTCCCTCTGGATATATGCTCAGGAGTGGGATTGCTGGAACATATGGTAAGTGTATTTTTAGTTTTTTGAGAAATCTCAATACTGTTTTCCATAATGGCTACATCAAACTACATTCCCACCAGCAGTGTAGGAGGGTTACCTTTTCTCTACACCTTCTCCAGCATTTATCATTTGTGGACTTTTGAATGATGGCCATTCTGACTGGTGTGAGGTGATATACCTCAGTGTAGTTTTGATTTGCATTTCTTTGATAATTAGTGATACTGAGCATTTTTTTCATGGGCCTATTGGCCATTTGTATGTCTTCATTGGAAAATTGCTTATTTAGGTCTTCTGCCCATTTTTGGATTAGGTTGTTTATTTTTTGTTGTTAAGTTGTATGAGCTGTTTATATATTCTGGAAATTACGCCCTTGTCAGTTTCATCATTTGCAAATATTTTCTCCCATTCTGTAGGTTGTCTTTTTGTTTTGCTTATGGTTTCCTTTGTTGTGCAAAAGCTTGTAAGTTTAATGAGGTCCCATTTGTTTATTTTTGTTTTTATTTCTATTGCTTGGGTAGACTGCTCTAGGAGAACATTGCTGAGATTTATGTCATAATGTTTTGCCTGTGTTTTCTTCTAGGTTTATAATGTCTTACATTTTTTAGAGTTTATTTTTGTGTATGGTGTCAAGGAGTGTTCTAGCTTCATTGATTTATATGCTGCTGTCCAGTTTTCCCCACACCACTTGCTGAAGACACTTTTTCTCCATTGTATATTCTTGCCTCCTTGGTCGACGATTAATTGACTGTGGGTCTGTGGGTTTATTTCTGGGCTCTCTATTCTGGTGCACTGATCCATGTCTATTTTTGTGCCAATACAACATTGTTTTTATTACTGTATCTCTGTAGTATCATCTGAAGTCTGAGAGGGTTAATCCTCCAGCTTCATTCTTTTTCTTCAGAATTGCTTTGGCAATTATGGGTCTTTTGTGATTCCATATAAATTTTAGGATTATTTGTTCTAGTTATGTGAAAAACGTCACAGGTAATTTGATAGGGATTACATTAAATTTATAGATTGCCTTGGGCAGTATGGCCATTTTAACAATAGTGATTCTTCCAATCCAAGAGCATGGAATAGCTTTCCATTTCTGTAAGTCATCTTTAATTTCCTTAATGTTTTGTATTACTTTATGTATAAGTATTTCACCTCCTTGGTCAGATTTATTCCTAAGTATGTTATTGTTTGGGATGTGATTTTGAAAGGGATTGTTTCTTTACTCTTTTCCTCCAATTTCACTGTTAGTGTAAAGAAATGCAACTGATTTCTGCATGTTAGTCTTGTATCCTGCTACCAAGCCAAATTCTTTTATAAGCTCTAGTATTTTTTGTGTGGAGCCTTTACGGTTTTCTACATGTAGTATCATGTCATCTGCATATAGTGACAATTTTACCTCTTCTAATTTGGATTGCTTTTATTTCTTGCCTGATTGCTGTGGCTAGGACCTCCAAAACTATGTTGAATAGAAGTGGTGAGAGTGGGCATCCTTGTTCCAAATTTCAGTGGGAAGGCAATCATTTTCTCACTGTTAAGTATTACGCTGGCTGTAGGTTTGTCATAAATAGCTTTTATTATGTTGCAATGTGTTACCTCTATACTAACTTTGGTAAGAATTTTTTTTTTTAATCATAAATGGATGTTGAATGTAATCAAATGTTTTTTCTGTATCTATTGAGATGATCATGTGGTGTTTGTTCTTTGTTTTGTTGGTATGGTGTATCACTTTAATTTATTTGCAATACGTTGAACCATTTTTGTGACCCTGGGATGAATCCAGTTTGATTGCAATGTATGATCATTTTTGTGTTGTAGCATTTGGTTTGCTAACATTTTGCTGAGAATTTATGCATCTGTATTCATCAAAGGTAATGGCCTGTAATTTTCCTTTTCTGGTAGTGTCTTTGTGTGGTTTTAGTATAAGGGTGATTGTGGCTTCATATAATGACTTTGGGAATGTTCCCTCCCCTTCAGTCTTTTGGAAGAGTTGGAGAAGGATCGGCTTAAGTTCTTTATGTGTTTGGTAAACTTCCTTAGTGAAGCCATTTGATCCTGGAATTTTATTTGCAGGGAGTTTATTATTATTACAGATTCTATTTCACACCTAGTGATAGATCTATTCAAATTCTTTCTTCTTGAGTTTTGAGGGGCTGTATGTTTCTAGAAACTTGTCCATTTTTCTAGGTTGTCCAATTTGTTGGCATGTTAATTGTTCATAGTTTTCTCTAATGGTTTTCTGTGTTTCTAGATTATTGGTTATTTCTACTCTTTCATTTTTTATTTTATTTGGGCCCTCTTTTCTTCTTGGTGAGCCTGGCCACAGGTTTGCCAAATGTGTTTACCCTTTCAAAAACCAGCTCTTGGTTTTGATTTCTTTTCTACAGTTTTTTAAATCTCTATGCATGTCCTGTCTGATCTTTATTATTTCCTTCCTTCTGCAGATGTTATATGTTTCATTGGTTCTTTTTTTAGTTCTTATAAATGGTAGGTTGGGTTGTTAGAGATTTTTCTTACTTTTGGAGGAAGCCTGTTTGTTACTGTGAACTTCCCTCTGGACTGTTTTTGAGCATCCCATAGATTTTGTGTGGTTGTATTTTCATTGTCATTTGTCTCATGGTATGTGTATATATATATATGTATGTATGTATGTATTTTTTTTTAATTGAAGTGTAGTCAGTTTACAGTGTATCGATTTCTGGTGTACAGCACAGTGCTTCAGTCATATAGGACATACATATATTCTTTTTCACCATAAGTTACTACAAGATATTGACTATAGTTCCTTGTGCTATACAGTATAAAATTGTTGTTTATCTATTTTTATATATTAGTTAATATCTGCAAATCTCAAACTCCCAATTTATCCCTTCCCACACCCTTCCTCCCCTGGTACCCATAAGTTTGTTTTCTATGTAACTCTATTTCTGTTTTGTAAATAAGTTTTTTTTTTTTTGATTCCACATGTAAGTGATATCATATGGTATTTTTCTTTCTCTTTCTGGTTTACTTCACTTAGAATAACAATCTCTAGGTCTATCCATGTTGTCGCAAATGGCATTATTTTACTCTTTTTTATGGCTGAGTAGTATTCCATTGTGTAAATATACAACAGCTTCTTTATCTAGTCATCTATTGATGGACATTTAAGTTGTTTCCATGTCTTGGCTATTGTAAATAGTGCTGCTGTGAACATTGGGGGGCGGGTGCACGTGTCTTTTTGAATTAAGTTTCCCTCTGGATATATGCTCAGGAGTGGGATTGCTGGGTCATATTGTAAGTCTATTTTTAGTCTTTTGAGGAATCTCCACACTGTTTCCCACAATGGCTGCAACCAAACTGCATTCCCACCAACAGTGTAGGAGTGTTCCCTTTCTCCACAGCCTCTCCAGCATTTATCATTTATGGACTTTTGAATGATGGCCATTCTGACTGGTGTGAGGTGATACCTCATTGTAATTTTGATTTGCATTTCTCTGATAATTAGTGTGATACTGAGCATTTTTTTCATGGGTCTATTGGCCATTTGTATGTCTTCATTGGAAAATTGCTTATTTAGGTCTTCTTCCCATTTTTGGATTGGGTTTTTTGTTAAGTTGTATGAGATGTTTATATATTTTGGAAATTATGCCCTTGTCAGTCTCATCTTTTGCAAACATTTTTTCCCATTCCGTAGGTTGTCTTTTTGTTTTGCTTATGGTTTCCTTTGCTGTGCAAAAGCTTACAAGTTTAACTAGGTCCCATGTGTTTATTTTTGCTTTTATTTCTATTGCTTGGGTAGACTGCTGTAGGAGAACATTGCTGAGATTTATGTCAGATAATGTTTTGCCTATGTTTTCTTCTTAGAGGTTTATAGTGTCTTGTCGATGAAGTCTTTAAGCCATTTTGAGTTTATTTTTGTGTATGGTGTCAGGGAGTGTTCTAACTTCATTGATTTACATGCAGCTGTCTAATTTTCCCAACACCATTTGCTCAAGACACTGTGTCTCAAGCTATTTTTTAATTTCCTCTTTGAGTTCATCAACCCACTGGTTTTTTTCATAGCATGTTTTTTAGTCTCCATATAATCTTCTTTTCTCATTTCCAGTTGATTTTAATTTCACACTATTGTGGTCAGAAAAGATGCTTGAAATAATTTCTATCTTTGTTGAGGCTTGTTTTTTGCTCTCTTCTGTGGTATATCTCAAAGAATGTTCCATGTACACGTGAAAAGAATGTGTATTCTGGTTTTGTTGATTGATTGATTGATTGATTGATTGATTGATGGATGGATGTAATGTCCTGAAAATACCAAGTCTAACTTTTGTGTCATTTACAATCTGTTGCATTATTGATTTTCTGTCTAGAAGATCTGTCCATTGATGTGACTGGGGTATTAAAGTCTCCTACTACTATTGTATTCCTATCAATTTCTCCCTTTATGTCTGTTGCTATTTGTATTATATATTTAGGTGTTCCTATAGTGGGTGCATATATGTTGACTATATCCTCTTCTTGTATTGATCCTTTCTTTATATAGTGTCCTTCTTTATCTTTATTTAAAGAAATAAGACCTTTGCTTAAAGTCTATTATGTATGATATGAGAATTGCTACCCCTGCTTTCTTGTCATTTCTGTATGCATGAAATATCTTTTTCCATCCCCTTTCAGTCTATGTGTGTCCTTCACACTAAAGTGGGTCTCTTCTAGGCAGCAATATTGTAGGCACTTGTTTTGTTATCCCCTCTGCTACTGTTTTGGATTGGAGCATTTAGTCTATTAGACATTTAAGGTAATGATTGGCAGATGTATATTTATTGCCATTTTTTAATTGAAAATTTACAGTCAGTCAGTTACAATATGTCAATTCCTGGTGTTCAGCATAATGTCCTAGATATGCATATATATATATACATATTTTCATATTCTTTTTCATTAAAAGTTATTACAGGGAGTTAATTGAAGGTAGCTAGAGTTTTTAGGTTGCAGTACCAGAAAGGAGAGAGCTGCACCAAAAGATATACATGAGGGCCCCTTTGAGTATTCAGATGAGTACTGAGCAACACTCATGGATACAAAACTACCTGAGATCAGAGAATGAATGAACTGAAAGGTTAAGGGTGGTCAGAGGGAGCAGTATCTAGAGCTCACACAAGGCCACACATAGTGCCTGTGCACTGACTGGAAAGTGGGTCATTGAATTACTTAGATTATTTAGTAGTGTCTTAACTGAGTAATGAGGAATTAGGTCTAGACTAAATGAGTAAAAAGTAGACTGTGATAAGTGAAAGATTATACTATATACTGTAAATGCTAAAGCAGTGCTAAAATAAAACAGATCTAGTTAAGAAGCCAACACAGGAGATAATGCAGAATCATAAAAATGTTCAATTAATGCAAAAGAGCACAGAAAAAGTGGGACTATGTAACAAAGAACAAGATGATAGCTTTAAACCTAATCATATCAATGATCACATTAACTGTCTAAATACCTCAATTTAAAAACAGAAATTGTCCAACTTTATACTGCCTATGAGAAACCCACATTAAATATAATGATACAAGTAGATTAAAAATAAAAGCATGGAAAAAAGATATACAATGCTAACACTAATTAAAAGAAAACTAGAGTGACAATATTAATATCAGATAAAGTAGATTTCAAAGCAAAGAATATTACAAGGGATAAAAAGTCATTTTATAATGGAAAAAATGTCAATTTATCAAAAGTAAACTAATCCTACATTTTTATGCTCGTAATAAAATTTCAAAATACATTAACAAGGAGAAGCAGATAAATTCACATTTTTAGTTGCAGATTTCAAGACCCATCTCTCAATATTTGATGGAAGAGAAGTAATTATTAAGGATACAGAATGTGAGAAAACCACATCAAACCACTTAATTTATTTGACATTGATAGAAAACCAACTATACAACAACAGTAGAATAGACATCCTTTTTAACTGCATATGGCTACCAAGACAGGCAATATTCTGGGCCATAAAACAAGTGCTAACACATTTCAGAGGATTCATTTACCTCAACAGAATTAACTTAGAAATCAACAAGAAAGATATCTGAAAAGTGCCCAATTTTTGGAAATAAAATAGTACTTCTAAGTAACCCATGAGCCAAAGAAAAAAAATCAAAAGAAAAATTAGGAAGTATGTTAAAGTGAATTAAAATGAAAATGCAACGTATGGAAATTAGTAGGATGCCACTCTGTAGTACTACTTGAAGGGAAAGTTATAGTACTAAATGCCTATAGAAGTAAAAAAAGATCTTTACTTTAAATCTAGAGTAATACAAATTGGCATGAAGATAGATTTAAAATGTCAGTGGAACAGAGTCCAGAATTGGACCCACACATATTTAGACACCTGATTTTCAGTAAAGATGAAAGGAGAAAGAAGAGTATATTCAACAAATGGTACTAGAACAATCAGATACCCAAATACTTGAACACACAGACAAGAACTTCAGTACATATCCAAACCATAATTCAGAAATTAACTCCAAATGGATTATAGAGCTAAATGCAAAACCTGAGGTTGTAAAACTAAGTTAATATAGGAGAAAATCCTTGAGCTCTTGAGTCAGACAAAGATTTCTTAGGTGTGATACTAAAAGCAGTTCATAATGGAAAAAAGTGATAAGGTGAACTTCATCAAAATTAATAACTTCTGATTTTTAAAAAATTCTTAAGAGATTAAAATGGCAAGCCACAAGCTGGAAAAAAAAAGTGAAAATATTTATATCCTGAATATGTAAAGAGCTCTCAAAACTCAATGATAGGAAAGCAAACAACTCAATAGAAATGGGCAGAAGATGTGGACAGATACTTTAGCAAAGAATATATCCGGATGGTAAATATGCACATGAAAAGATGTTCAGCATCATTAGTCATTAGGGAAGTACAAATTAAACCACAATGAGATATCATTGAATACCTATTAGAAAGGCAAACATTTAAGAAGACTTATACCGAATATTGCAGAGAATCTTGCTGGCAGGAATGTAAAATGGTACAATTACTTTGGAAAATTCTTAGAAGTTTCTTAAGCTAAACATTACCTACCGTATTATCCAGCCATTCCACCCTAGGTGTGTACTCAGAGAAAATGAAATATATGTCCATATAAAGACTTGTACCAAAATCTTCATAGCAGCTTTACTTGTAATAGCCAAAATCTGGAAGCGGCTTAGATGCCCATCAGCAGATGAATAGATGAATTGTTGTCTGTCTATACAGTAGAGTATTATTTAGCAATAAAAAGGAACTATCTAGTGATACTTGCAGCAAGCTAAATCTCAAAATAATTATGCTGGGTGAAAAAAGCCAGACAAAAAGTGTGCACTCTGAAACAGAGGCTAGGAATGTGCAGGCTTACCTTATAAGATGGAGGGTTCTCCACATGCTGCAAGGATAATTGGATACTGGATAGGTAAGAGGAAGAACAGTCAACATCCAGAGTCAGGGATGCCCTTAGACTTACTCTCAATGTCCCAGTGTCCTTAGCTAAGAAGGGGGTATTTAAGATTTCTGTGACAATCAAATGAGATCATATATGTGGAAACACTTTACAATTTTCAGTATAACGTAAATGTTATCTTTTAAAAACCCATAAAACTTTGGAACTGAACCTTTTTGGGCGCCAACTAAAGGCTTTTTAAAGGAATAAGTAAGAGTTAAATGGCTGAGGGAGAAGGCTCAGTGAACAAGCAGTAGGAGACTCTAGAAGAGGCAGGGCTAGATAGCAGGTTGTGAAGCAACCCGCAGAGGGCCCAAAAGAGGGGAAGGACAGGGAAAGCTGACTCCCTGAAGGACATCCTTCTAAAGGTATTTCTGTTGCTTTAAAATAGGATCAAGATGGGTGTCTTAGCAAAAGCATTACAGTTAATACATTCATTCACTTTGAAATCTGGTACATACCTATTATAAATTAAGTAAAATTTTAAAAAGTTTTTACAAGATATTGAATATAGTTAGTTGAACAGAAATTTTTTTTTTTTTATATATAGTGGTTAGTATTTGCAAATCTCAAACTCCCAAATTTATCCCTTCCCACTCCCTTTCCCCCAGTAACCATAAGATTAAACCTTACCAGTTGACTTTGTTTCTTCTTCGTTCCTTTCCTTTTCCTTTTGTGGTTCGATGGTTTTGTTTTGTGTGGTGCTGGAATTCTTTTTCTTTTTTGTGAATCTATTTAATGTTTTTTGTGGTTACCCTGTTTTTCAAGTATGTTCACCCATTACTCTATCTAAAAAAAAAGAAAATTCTACATTTTAAAGTTCCCCTCCCCCACACTTTGATTTGATGTCTTCTCTTACATCTTCATGTTTAAGCTTTTGTTGTTCATTGTAGTTATCATTGCTTTCAAAAAATTTTTTTGATTTTCCTTTTTTAATCTATGTACTGTCTTATTTAAGTGATTTACTTTCCAACTTGTCATTTCCTCTTTCCTATAGATTTCTTGCTTCTTTTCTTTTTGGAGAAAACCTTTCATTATTTCTTTTAGGATGGGTTTACTATTGCTGTATTCTTTTCTTTGCTTGTCTGAGAAATTCTTTCTCTCTCCTATTGTTCATGATAATCTTGCTGGGTAGAGTATCCTATGTGGCCAGTTTTTCCCTTCTAGGATGTTGAATCACCTTGCCCCCTCTCCTGGCCTGCAATAGTTCTGTAGAGCAGCTGATAGCCTTATGGGGGTTCCCTTGTGACTTAAGTCTTTTTTTTTTCTTGCTGCCTTTAGTATCCTGTTTAACTTTTGCTATTTTAATTAATGTCTTAGTGTAGGTCTATTTGGGTTTATCTTGTTTGAGACCCTCTATACATCCTGTGTGTGTATATATATATATATATATATATGATTCCTTTTTTATGTGTAAGGTTGGCTTGGTTTATGTTGGTCCATGGGCTTCATATATTGCTTTTTAAAAAATCTGTCCCCTGTTCTGTTTTATTTCCATTATTCCATCTTCTAAATCATTTATTCATTCTTTCACATTATTTAGATTGCTATTTATTACCTTTAGCTTGGCTGTGGTCTCAGTAAATGGGTGTTCTCTATCTAAATTGCTTCTCTTTATAGGTTCTAGTTCTTATTACAGTGATCTGCATTTCTATTGATAGACTTTTTAACTTTCTTCAGTATCTTCATGACCTGCTTTTTGAACTTGGGATCTGGTAGACTGCAGAGGTCCGTTTTCACTGTTCTTCCCAAGGGTTTCACTTGTTCTTGTATTTGGGAGTGGTGTCTCTGTGTCTTCATTTTACTTAACTTTCTCCTAAATTCTTAGGGTCAGAGAAATTTATCTACTGTGGTCTTGAAGAGCTGTTTTTATGTGGAAGTGTCCCTGTGTAGGCTCCAAGTCCAATATTTTTGGTGCAAGGTCTGTTTTTAGTATGGATGCCTGCCTCATCTCTCCTGAGTGTGTGCTGGCTATTATTCCCTTGATGGGAGTGTGAGTGGTGTTGTGGTGACCAGATTCTGCACTGGATGTTGAGTGGGTCCTCTTCTTTTCTCTCTGGTTGTCACTGTTGGGGGCAGGGTCTGTTCCCCAGTTGCTGGAATACAAGCCCCAAAGTCCATTGGTGAGCTCTATTGTGAGGTTGTCAGGACTGGGGTAGTTCTGCCTGGAGAGGAGCTGCTGAGTGTTCCTCTGCAGGAGCTGTGCATCGGGAAGTCCACTCTGTGATGTCACCTGTCATGCGTGTTCAAAGTACCCTGTTGTTGACCCTGCCCTTGCCCCCATTTTAGCTGTAGGAATGCAGGCAGTCAGCCCAGATGTCCATCAGGTGCTATGTTCACAAAGCTCCCAGCATAGGCCCACAAGCACAGAGCCATCAAAGTCAAGCACCAGGACCCACCAGTCACACACGTGGGAGCTATGGAAGCAACCCAGACCCTGGCCGCATCTCTTGTGCAGGCACCCACAATGTCCACAGCTGCCAGTGCTGGACCTGCCCCAGCCTCGGGAGCACTAATAATCTGCTTAGATGTCCTACGGGTGCTGAGCTTACAAAGATGCTGCCAAAGTCACACAATTTGCAGGAACATGGCTCAGATTTCAGTTCAACTTCCAAAGTAATATGCACCCTGAGATCAGCTCCGACTTCAGCCCTGCCTCCCAAGGTGTGTAAGAGACTGGGGCTTGCATGCTCCCAGTGCTTGCACCGGCAGAGCAGAGTGTCTGCTATAAGCATGACAAGAATGAGGCTGCTGTGGCGGGTCCCACACTTCCCTTTCTGCCTGTGTTACACAAATGGGGCTTCAACAGCAGATCCAAGCACCATCCTGCGCACAACCCCAGCTGCAGCCAGGACCACTCCAGCCCCTTCAGGCTACCTCCACACAGCCAACAGGAGCCCTCTCCCCAGGTCTGTCCGCTAAAGCCTAAGCTTCGCCACCCAGCCCCTGCACTCACCAGCAAGGTGGCCAGGACTCTCTGAGCTGGTCTCTTTTACCTGCCACAAGCCAGTTGCTGCATTCTCCTCTGAGGCTTTGAAGCTCCCTTTCTGTCCTGGATCATCTCCCAGCCAGTGAATGGGGTTGCCAGCACGAGGGAACCTTTCTTTGACAGCTCCTTCCCAGGGGCTCAGGTCCAGTCTCGATTCCTTTATTTTTCTTTTGTCCTGTCTAGTTATGAGGTGTTCTTTCTTGCAGCTTTCGTTATATGAGATCTTCTGCCAGTGTTCAGTATTCTGTGAGAATTGTTCCACATGCTAATGTATTTCTGATGTGTTTGTCGGAGGAGGTGAGCATCTTTTTTAGTAAGAAGAGCCAGTGACACTGAGTTGAACATTAAGTGAATTTTTCATGAATTACCCAGGAGGAATGCCCAAAGGAGTCAGAAGGTATGCAGAGTTATTCATTATTTTTCAATTTTTTGTCACGGTACAGTATTTTAAAACAGTGATTTGTATATTTTTAAAAAGAAATATTCTTTTTGAATGACTAAGGAATAGTTTTTAAATATGACCAAAGTCTTCTCAGTTTCCCAAAGTGGAAATCTGAGCTTACTTTTGAAGACCACAATGCACAAAACAGCTAAAAACTAACAACAATTAAAAGTTAGCAATAAACATCAACAATGAAACATCTTAGAAATTTTAGCACTACTAATCTAAATAAATCTTAGATCAAAGAATTCAGAGATATCTAGACGTCAGAAACAATGAGAACATTACATATGTATCCTTTAGGATACATACAAGACTGGGATCAGAGGAAGATTTTAGGGTCAAATTCTTCAATTAAACAATGAGAGCTTTAAAAATTAAATGAGAACTAAGATCTTGGTTTAAGCCAAGGAGAGAAAAAGTAAACCAAAATACAAGTGAAGAAAAAGTAAAACAAAATTTAGTGAAGAGTAGGAATTAAGGAACAAAACAAAAATTGGCAAACCTGATAAATAAAACCAGTGGTGATTTGAAGAGGCCAATAAAATAGACAAAACTCTGGCATATCTGGCCATGTAGGTTAGTATATAAAATCACTTTTTTGTCAGTCATTACTATTTAGGGAATGTAGTATCTTAACAGACAAAATTTAGTGCTACTGAAGAATGTAACAGACTTGAATAAATGAAGACCTAACATGTTTATTGACTAGGAAAACTAAGTGCTTTACAGAACTCACTGTCCTTTAATTTCTTAGTCTAGAGCAATTTCTTCAAAATCTCCCAAAGCTTCTTTTTCTAGCTTCACAAAACTGACCTTTAAGTTTATCCAGAAGACTATATGCAAGATGAGTCAATCACGTTGTTAGTGTACAATAAGGATGATTTTAACCAGATATCAAAATTTACTACAAAGCTATGTGTATTAGTGTGTGATAACTGGTTAAATAGCCATAGAAAACTTAGTGGCTTCAAACATCTATTCAGTAGTTTACAGCTCTGTTGGTCAGAAGTCTGCCAGATCTGTGTGGGTTTTGTGCTCAGGATTTTCCAAGCATGAAATTAAGGTGTAAGCTGGCTGAATCTAGACTATCCAGGGGAAAATTTGCCTCCAAGGCCATAGGCAGAACTGAGTTTCTTGTGTATGCAGGACTGAGGTCCCTGTTTCCCTGCTGGTTGCTGGCCAGGGGTCACTCTCGGCTGCTCCTTTGCCACATCACCCTTCATCTTCAGTAAAGGAGACTCTCCCTCCAGTCAGATCCTTCTCATACTTCAAATATCTTACTGCTTTTGCCACGAGCTAAAGAAGACTAAAGGGCATTTAAAGCTCTTTAAAGGGTTCATATGGTTAAGTTTAGCGCCACCTCTTTCTAAAAACCTGCTGTGCCATCTAATATAATAATCATGGAGGTAAAATCTGTCCTCTTCAGTTAAGAGAATTAGGGTGGGAAATCTCAGGGGCCATCTAAGAATTCTGCCTACCACATTAGGGTAATAACAGTGTGGTCCTGTACCAGAATACATAAGCATACCACAAGAGAAACAGGACCATTTCTAGTATTGCAGTGTAGTGTAGGCTAAGATAGGTCTTTACATCTTCACATCCAGAAAATATGGATTAATTAATAACTTGGGGACATATGAATATCAATTTAGGGAAAAAAATTTCTAAAGTCACATATCAATTCCAGGTAAATTAAAATTTTATATGTAAAGAAAAGTAATAATCTTATTTTCTTCCAGTAGTTTTATCTTATAATCTTGGGACAGAAGTGCCTTTATAAGAACACTTAAAAGAGATAACTGATAACAAAAATAAACATTTCTGAACAGCAGATGATAAAATATAAATGACAAATTAAAAAAACTGAACATGAATAGAAAAAAAGCATTATCATCCTTAATACGTAGAAAGCTCCATGAAAAAAAGAGTAACAAAAAAAATTCCCTAAGAATGATCAAAGGACATGAAGAGAAATTAAAACAAATGCATAGACAATAAACATACAAAACTGGTTCACACTAGTAACCAAATAAATTACAGTGTAATAGCATTTTCACCTATCAGTCAAACATTAAAGTAATTGGTAATTCTCCATGTTGCAAAGTTGTCAACCATACGCTGCTGATAGGATTGTAAACTAGTACCACTTTCCTGGAAGATAATCAGACAATCTATATCAAAAAGCAAAATTATTTATTCCCTTTTATACAGCAGTTGCATTTCTAGGACTGTATCAGTCAAATAATGAGGTATGTACATGTATGCTCAATGTGTATGTTTAATAAGAAGGAAAATATATAAACAACCTAAGCATTCACGATTAGGAAATAAAACAAATTATACACTAAAATTCTGCAGACATCAAAAATATGTACACTTCTATATATTAATATGGAAGTAATCTATACCAAATGAAAGTAGGTCCAAAGAGTGAATAGTTTGATTCCCTTTATGTTTCAAAATGTTTTAAAATCCCTTTAAAAACAACAGTAACTACACACAGAATTGACAGTAGTTATTTCTGGAATGTAGAATCACCCCTGGGGGTGGGTTTCAAGGAGAAGGGATGAGGAAGTTAGATCAGTGGGAGGGTAGGGAGATACTCTTGAACTTTTACAATAATGAATATGTATTAATTTTGTAACACAAAATGTCTTTTTTAGGAGAGAAATGTCCAAAGATGATCCTCGTGCTGAATGTATAAAAAAGTAAGTAACTCAATTTCTACCATTTCCATCTAAGCTATCAGTGACATCATGATGGAATAAAAGTATTGAAAACCACATCATGTATAGACAAAGCACTTAATGCATTTATGAGATGTGTGAAAGAGTTAAGTATCATATCAGAGGCAAAGTGATACCATTTAAAGTGTGCTTTTCATTTCATCAATTTATAAGTAACTGTTGATGCTGTACAAAGGGCCCATTGCTAAATAGTGTACATTAAGGCAGAATCTCAGCCATCAAGGTAACATCATTTGGTCAAGATAAAGTTGATCAAGAGACAAGCTGCTTAAACAGGTCAACAGCTGGAAATAGTAATGCAGAGTGCTGTAAGAAAAAATCGACTAAAAACAATTATGATTACAAACCATACATAGCCCACGTTAGCCTGGAAAACCTTATGTAGAAGGTAGAGTGAGGTTTTCTGCATTAGATACTTCTCAGGCCTCTGCTAGCTCTCCCCCTGGAATGCCACGCCTCCTGCCCTTCTCCATACATCAGAATGCTGCTGGTCCAACAACCAGCTCAAGCATTACTCCCTGCCTCAGCGTGCAGAACTGGCATTACTCAACTGTTTCCACACTTGGTTCACACCTTTCATACTTACCACTGAGTTACACTCTGCTGTGTATCTCACAGACAAAACTTTAACTGCTTTGAAAACAAAAAACATTCCAAACATCAGTTTATTTCCAATGATTAATGAGGTGCTTTGCAAAGTTGATGAATAATATGAACTGAAGAGAAGGGGTTTAGGCTAGAGGATTTTAATGAGCAAATTCTGAGATAGTAAAGGAAAAACCTAGATTAGCACAGCATGTGAGAAATGTGTTGAAAAATATATGGAAGATACATCATTAGAAGTTTCTGTACTAGGTAAAAACAAGTCACTGTATTCTAGGCAAGGCAAAAGACCAGATCTGCCTTTTCAAAGCTACTGACATTATGAAAAACCATGAATAAATCTAGTTTCAAGTTCAGCATGCTTCTTTCTTCAAAGATGCAAATTATTTTAAAATACAGTATGACTGACAGAAGCAGCAACTGAAGCAAAATACAAGTAACATGTGGGAATTTGCTTATTTTGCTGAACTGCAATGTATTTTTCCAAGAAGAGCATTAATTTGAAAGCTTCCTCGGTATTTACCAGGAGAGATTTAGAACTGTTTCACGAAAATTAATTTTTCATAAGTCAGATGTGATTATAATTATTCAAATTTTAAATTTTTATAAAACATTTTCTGGTTATGGCACTATCTTAAACTCTGAGAATATAATATAGCTTGTTCTAAAATCTTTTTCAAGTCATCCTTCCTTTAAACCAGTGCTGTCCAAAAGACAATGTGGGCCTCATACGAAACTTGAAGGGAAAAAAAAAAAAAACAGGAAAAAAAAAAGCTGAATTAATTTTTAACATTTTATTTACCCCACTATGCCAAAAATATTCTCTCACCAATATACAAAAATTGAGATATTTTTACATTCATTCTTTGTACATCTTCAGTCTGATATGTATTTTATACTGATACCATATCTCAATTTGGACTTAGCCACATTTCAAGGGCTACATAGACAAATGAAACTAAATTATATGTAAAGACCAACTGGCCTGCACATGTCTACTGTCTTGTATATCTGCTTGTAAACAGACACTGTGACTGACAGCCACTCTCCAAATTCTATATTCTGTCATCATAGATGTGCATCAAGATATACTACTAGAAGAATTTAAGACCAGTACTATGTCTGATACTAGATAAATGGCAATAAAAATGGATGCCACATGGAATATTCATTCATCTGTTTACAGATTCTAACACAACTAACAGTAAGTAGATAATTTTTTTCTTTATAGCACTTACTGTAATTACTAATTTTTTTACTTATATTCTGTTTGTGCAATCTGTTTCTCCAATGACATTCCATTAGGGAAGGAACGACCTGTACCTTGTTTTCCATTATACCCTGGACCTTAGTAGAATGTGTTTACACATAGTAGTTAATCGAATACCTGTTAAATGGATGAACACGACCTCGCATTGAATATCAGCCTGAGCCAGCTTGTCATTTCATTGTTTTCCAATAGTTAAGATATATTCCACATTTTCTTACTGAAAGCAGTGAACAGCTGTTTCCTCTTAACAGTTTCTAGTAGCTTAACTCAATTATTAAAAATTGGGAAATTCTCCACTAGTAAGTATCATACTTTTCCTGTCTTCGTCAGACTCTCCTCCTCCAACACAACAAAAGCAGAGTGGATGAGGCACAAATGAACAAGTGTAAGAGAACAGCCTCTCCATCAACCTCCTAGAGAAAAAGGAAAACACATGCACCTAGAAGGAAAAAATAGTGAATATTGTTTCCTACCACAGTCAGTAGTGGCAAGGTTCTTATAAGCTCTGGAAACTTCAGAAACCCTCTGGCAAACCATTCTAAGTTCCACAAGAGAACTACTGTAGCAGCCATGAAAAAAGAAATCCTAAAACTGGTAAACGCCTTGAATTTTAAAGTAAAATAAAACAGGCATGTAATACCACAACTAAATGCTAAACCTGTTTAAAAACACAAAAACCCAGGTTCAAAATACGTATGATCAAGTCCTGCTAGCCTTGAGCCTGACTTAGAAATCATTTTACTTAAAATGTATACACTGGAAGAATGAAAGAGCTCTTGCCCTTTTATTCTGTATACAATAAAATGGTACTTTTAATACTGGTATTTCCCAAATGATCAGTTTTATAATTTTAGCACCAAAAACTCAACTCCTAATCAAATGTTTCCTGTTTTGCAAACTACTGGAATATAAAACATTTCATATAATTTAAACATTTAGTCATCTATTGTATGTAAATCACTCTTTTAAAAACCAAATCATATTTAAAATGCACTAGAGAAAATTACTTTTCCCTTTTCTTCTTAGGTACATGTTCCAAAAGTGGTGTAAATTCAGCCTCCTCACTGTGCTTTCTTTTCTTTTTTTTCTTTTTACGGTCGCTTTGGTAACCACTGGAGTCACTGCCTTGGAAAAGAGGGTCCTGGTCCTGATCTTCCTGGTGCTTTTTCTTTTTCTTTTTCTTCTTTGGCTTTTCCTCCAGGAGGCCATTCACATTGTTATTCATCTGCATGTCTGTCTCCTTCATGGTAACATCTGCAAAATCTGCTAGCTCTGTGGTACCACCTTCCACTTCATATGGTTCTGGGTCTTTCTTCTTTTTCTTTTTCTTCTTTGGAGGTTTTTCAACAGCTTCTTCAGTGCCAGTTCCTGTTACTTCTTCAGAAACTGCACAGCGCTTGGTTTGTAAACTATGAATTAACAATTTAAACAATTTGCAGAACATTAAGCAAAAATTAAAAAAAATAAGATCATGAATATTCCAATGTGCTAGTAATTTTCTAAATAATGACAGTGGTACAAGATAATATAACTCATAAGCTTCAAATATTCTACCCTATTAGCCCTCAGCACACTGAAATGTCTTGGAAATGTTGAACTTTTTGTTTCCCAAGTACTTCTCCCTCTGTTACACACAAAAATGACATAAATTTTGTCAAAGTATGGCTTCTAAATTTTAGTTTAATGTTCAGTGTTTTCTGAACCAAAGATCACCACACCCAGGCTTATTAGTCAAACCACTAACATTCGATAGAGAAAAATATACTTCTGGTTATTATCAAAGTAATGGCGTTCCTTGTCTACTATCTTAATTCTTGTTTTAAGTAACAGTACATTGTTCTTAACCAATGCTGAAGCAGTATTAGTTCAAAGTTAATTATTTTGTATCACTAAAATAAAAACAAGGATCAATGTAGGAGCCCTCTCTCTATAGAAGCGCAGTCCGATACAGTAGTACTAGCCATGTGTAACTATTTAAATTTAAGTAATTTCAGTAAGATAACTTTAAAAATTCAGTTCATTTTAATTGCACCATAGTGAGGCTACTATATTTCACAAATATGGCACATTTCTATCATCACAGAAAGTTCTACTGGACAGTTGCTCTAGAACTTTAACCCATACTCTTGTTACTTAACAAGGCAGAATCTGGAAAAAGTTTTTAACACAGGAAGTACTCCAAGAGTTTTTTTCCTACCCTGCCATTAAACTTGGCTCCCATGAATCTAGGCTTAAGATCAGAAATTCTTAGAAGAATTTCAGACCAGAAAAATACAGAAATTAAATGATCTGCCTGGTCCAGTGACAGTGACCAAATTGTTTTTGTTTCAACTGTATAAAAATAAAAGCAGACTAATAGTTATGCAAAATGACTCAGCTGTTAGTTTCAAGCTCAGGGATCAACTTTCTAAAAAATAAACAATACTCAGAAGAAGAAAGTTATTAAAATACACAGCAGTTAGCTAAATGTAGAGCTTTAGAGTATTTAATGCACTGTCATTATTACACTTAGGCGATTCCTACTTACACTGACTTTATAGTTTGAAGTACAAATGGACTAATAAAATTATTTCTAAAAGAGGGACTTATGTTCCCTAAATTCAGAATTAAGTAAAAATGATTATCAAAATGGTAGTAATGTGTTTAGGAACTGACCAAGTGATACTTAGTTTTCCCCGAATGCAGAATACTCCAGCAGCGTCTGAATCTAAACGAAATACTTCGAATTCAAGTTCATCACCCACGTTTATCTCCAGAGTCTGCCACTGCTCAGGTGCCATCTGCTCAGGTTTAGGGATGGAGGCATTGAAGCACCCATGTACCAAACAGCCAATGTGGCTGGAAGATACTTTATTAACTGTACCCTGAGAAGAAGGAAAAAAGAATGTTTCATCAAGAAGAGATCCAGAGTTAAAAGGTGAATCAAACTCAAAGAGAAAATATCAAAATAATGAAATAATTTACTTTAGAAAAAGTTTATCTCAAAACCTACCATTAAAACATCACTTTAAGAATACTAAGATTTTAAAAACCTCAAACTTTATTAAATAAGAATTGCATATCAATTGCCTAACTGGATAAACAACTACCTTATTCCCTCTCCCTAGCTAAAAAAAGAAAACCCAAAACCCCTACCTTAGCAGCCACTGGAGGATTCCCTGGGAAGGGGGTTACTCTATAACCATATTGAAACCAAGGAGCAAATACTCTGATATGACCTACATGTGAAGAGACCTCAAGGTAAGAAGCATACGCTTTTTGTAACTAGGATCCACTTTTTTTTTTCCTATAAAGTCTGAATTTCAACACTTAAAGAGCATTCTTTAATAATTAAACTTAGCATAATGGAAGCAGTCCTATTAAAGGACAGCTTACCTTTATATGTAAATCTTGAGCATGGTTATTTTGACTAAACTACAACATTATTAGAAGCTTTAAAACTAAAGTGTAAGTATGTGTTACATGGTGTTAAGTTTAAAATGAAAATTTCCAAGAACCTTAGTTTTCCATTCTTCCCCTTCAATGAAAATCTGAAAAATTTTTTTAAATCACATATTTTGAATTATAGAACTATAAATAATACTAGCATGTATACAATGCTGTTTAATGTCAGCAACTCCTACATGTGACAGACTAAAACTTCTTTGTCATTATCAGGAATCTGGAGTCTCCAACGTTATCTGCTGGATGGTCTGAACAACCTGGTATATCTATACAATGGAATATTATTCACCAATAAAAATAAACAAGCTACCAAGCCATGAAAAGATATGGAAGAACCTTAAAAACATATTGCTAAGGGAAAGAAAACAATCTGAAAAGGTTACATACTGTATGATTTCAATATATGACATTCTGGAAAAGATAAAACTATGGAGACAAAAAACAAAAACACAGTAGTTGCCATGGTTTCCAGGGAAGGGAGGAAGTGATGAATAGGTAGAACACAGGATTTTTAGAGCAGTGACCAATTTTTCCATAGGATACTGTAATGTTGGATACATGTCTTTATACGTTAAAACCCACAGACTGTGCAAAGAGTAAACTCTAAACTATAAACAATGTATCAATATTGGCTCAACTGTAACAAATGTACATTTGTATGTATGTGTCAATAACTGGAAAAACAGTATATGTGTGTTATTTTTTGTGGGGAAGTGAAGAAGTATATAAAAACACTACTTTCCACTTAATTTTTCTATATGTCTAAAATTGTCACAAAGATAAACTTCAGCAATTAAAAACATAGTGGGAAAAGTCTTTTCAAAGTATGGGTTTACAACAATGAATATGGACAAGAAAATGGATCTCAAGGGCCTACCTCACACAAAAAACTAAGATTGATCACAGACCTAAACAGAAAGGTAGAACTACAAAAATTCTAGAATTTTAAAAAAGAGTATCTTAAAAACTGAGGGGTACACAAGTTTCTTAGGATCCAGTAAGCAATAACTACAGAAGTACAATATGACACACTGGACTGCATCAAAATTAAAAGCTGCTGTTTATCCAATGATACCATTAAAAGATACAGACTGGGAAAAAAATATTGACAATACATTTAACTGAAAAGGATTTGTATTGTAACTGTAAAAAGAATTACTATACTTCAATAACAACACACCCAGTTAAAAGGGGACAAACTACTTGAACAGGCCCTTCTGACTGAAACACAGGAAAAAGGACTAATGAGAAAAATACAAATTAGAACCATAATGAAAAACAACTATATGCCCATCAGTAAAATCAAAAGACTGGTACACCAGATGTTGGCAAAGATGCAGAGCAACTTGTTAAGTGTTAAAAAGAGAAATTAGCTAACAGTTTTCCACAAAGTTAAACACACATTTACCTTGTGACCTAGCAATACTGCTTCTAGTTTTCACTTAGGAGAAATGAAAATATATGTTCACAAGAGCTTTATTCATAATAGTTCCTGATAAGAAACAACCAAAATGTCCACTGATGAAGATGGATAATCAAACCGTAATATATTCATAGAAATGAATACGACCAACAATTAAAAGGCAAAAATTACCAATATACATAATACCATGTATGGAACTCAAAAATACGCTAAGTAAAAGGGGCCAGATTTTAACAGTGTATAATGAAAAACTGCACTACCACAGAATTACAGAACGAGCAAATTTAATTTATGATATTGAAATCGTAATAATGGTTGTACCTAGCATAGAGAGAGGATTGACCAGGAAAAGACATGAGGATCACTTCTAAGACAGAATGGTGTATGTATATGCACTTGCCAAAATTCACTGAACTGCATACCATAATCTCTGCATTTTGCTGCATGTAGATTAAATCTCATTTTATTGTATGAAGATTGTATCGTGTTAATTAAATACAAATTAAAAAAAATTGCTCAAATGTATTTGAAGACTGGATCTTATTAAAGGAGTAGAGTAAAAGGAATAATTTAAGTTTTCATTTCACACTTCCTAAACAATTTGAATGTTATTTCTGTGCACGTTTATGATGAAAGTGATGAAAAGGAAAAGCCTACAACCAAGAACTCTATTCAGCAAGGCTCTTACTCATATTTGACGTAGAAATCAAAAGCTTTACAGACAAGCAAACGCTAAAATAATTTAATTAGCAACACCCAATCAGCTTTACAACAAATGTTAAAGGAAGTTCTCTGGTGAAAAAGAAAAGGCCACAACTAGAGCAAGAAAATTATGAAATGAGAGGGAGAGATCAAGACAGTAGGACACAGCTCATCTCATGCCACAGATACATCAAAAATATATCTACATGTGGAAAAACTCACAGAATACCACCTACTGATGTTAGCAGAAGAACTCATACAACCAAAGCTACAAGAAAGATCACCATGTAACCAGGTTGGACAAAAGGAAAAAACAAACAAGAAAAGGAATTGGAACTAGACCTGTGTGCCTTGGAGGAAGCTGTGAAAGAGGAAATTTCCTCACCCTGGGAGCTCCCTTCAAGGCTGGAAGATCAGCCAGGACAGAAAGGGAGCTTCAGAGCCTCAAAGAATGTAGCAACTAGCTTGCAGCAGGCAGAACAGAGAATGACCAGCAAAGAGTCCTGGCCACCTCCTTACACTCCCCAGCCTGAGTCACGCATCTGCTGGTGTGTGCAGGGGCTGGGTGCTGGAACTTGGGCTTCAGAGGACA
Organism: Camelus ferus; assembly: GCF_009834535.1. Taxonomy (NCBI): domain Eukaryota; kingdom Metazoa; phylum Chordata; class Mammalia; order Artiodactyla; family Camelidae; genus Camelus; species Camelus ferus. The sequence continues at coordinate 48,970,672 of NC_045702.1, read as the reverse complement.
GCCCTGGTGAGAAGACTGTTGTTGGTGGCATGTGACAGCCTGAATGGGCTGCAGTGTGGTCTGAGCCACAACCGGGACTTTTTGAACACAACAACAGAGAGAGATCTGGGCTGACTGCCAGCATTCCCACAGCAGAGGTAGGGCCGAGGTCAAGGCCAACAACAGTGTACTTTGTGAATGCACAAAACAGGTGTCAGGCAACACCAGAGTGCACTTTCTGGTGCAGAGTCCCTGTACTCACTGCACTGTGCACTCAATGCACAGGAATACTCACTGGCTCCATTCCTGGAGGAAGTGCTCCCTTCAACCTCACACTGGCAGCTCAGAAACAGACTTGGAGGCTTCTACTCCAACAACTGGGGAGGAGACCCTGCCCCCCAGCTGGGCTGTGACAACCACAGAGCAGAGGAGACCCCTCTCAACACCTGGTACAGGCTCTGGTCACTGCAATACCAATCACACGCCCATCTAGGAGATAACTCCCAGCACACTGAAGAAAGATGTGGCAAGATCCGTAATAAAAACAGCCTTTGCACAAAAATGTTAGACTCACACAGGCTACACAGGGACACTCCTACATAAAAAAGCCCTTCAAGACCAGAATAGATGTTTCTCCTGAATCCATAGAGTCCAAGAAATAAAGTAAAACGAAGAAGCAGAGGAACCACTCCCAATTAAAAGAACGAGAAATCTCGGAAAGAACAATTAATAAAACATCTCTCCATTCTACTAGTTCCCAAATTCAAAAGACGCAAGGAAAATATTAAAGAAATTAAGAAAAACTATTGGTAGAAATGAAAATCACTGTAATAAGAACTAGAAACTACAGGGAGTAGGGGAAAAGAGAAGATGGCGGAGTAAAAGGACGCTTGTAGCTCACCCTCTCCCACAAATGCACCAATACTCACATCCACAGACCCACTCAGCCAACCAGAGCACCTGCAAACTCCGACAGAACATCGCCCTCTTCAAAAGATAAAGATGCCAAAAATCTGGTAGGAGAAAAGGAAAAAACAAAGAACAAAAGGCAAAGCAGAGCGGACGGGTCCCGCGGGGAGGGAGCGGCAAAAGAGGACTGGCGCTCGCTTGCTGGGTCTCCCCTTTCCAACTGAGAGGCCAGCGGGATGGAGGGGGAGCCTCTGAGGCTCGGATCTGTACAGAGCAGCCCTTGACCAGAACTAAGTTAAACGGGCACAGAGGGTACCCGCAACACCCAGCCCGAGATGAGGGCCGGCAGCTGGGGGCAGGGCCAGGCTGCCCAAGCCGGGTGGAGGACGGGGGCGGCTGCACTGAGGCAGCCCCGGGGGACTGCAGGGGGCTGTGTGCCGTGGCTGTGGGTGCACAGGGCAGAACAACCTGGGCCCTCCATAAAACACGGTTGATGTGCCCTGGGGGGAAGGGTGCACACCCCCATCTCTGAAAACCGTCGGGAAGTTCTGGGGGAAGAGAGGCGGGGCTCAGGCACAGCTGCCATCGTCCTCCGGTGCTTAGCACCCAGGCGGGGGCGGGGGCGAAACCTGCATCCGCACCTAAGGACTTAGCAGCCTCAAAGTCCAGACGGAGACTTGTCTACAGCCCGAGGCAGACAGGATCCTTCCATCCTGGTCCCTCAGAGAACTTGCTCCGCCAAGACAAACAAGGAGCAGGGACAAGGCTGTTCTCTCCCTTCATCGAGCCCACCTGCGAAGTGCCAACCCGAGGCAGAGTGCCCAGCGGCACAGAGCAGCAGAGCGACCGGCGCTGGAGACGGAGGGCGGCCCCCCGCCTTTCAGGCAGGAACACAACCCCTGACCACAGTGCTGGGATGGGGTGCGACCCAGCCTCCCACGTGGCCAGTTTGCAACATATGATTGCGGCATTGCGAGTGGCAGTGACCCGCCTGCCCACAGCAAAGGAGAGCTGCACCTGACCCAGTGTTGGGAGGGGGCGCGATCTGCTTGCCGACAGGCTCTGGAGCAGCACAGAGGAGGGCGCCAGTGGAGGGCCTCTGGAAACAGCAAGCTGAGCTTCCAAAACAGGACGAAGACAGAAAGACTGCACATTAAAAGCACACAGTCTCCAGGAGAACACCGACCCCAACCCTTTTTCTTTTTTTAAATGTTTTTACCTGTTCTATTTTCTATTACCCTCTTAATTTTTACTTCTTCATTTTTATTTCTCTTGGGTTTTGATGTCCTGTTATTGATTATACACAGGTTTCAAATACATCTTTTCTCCTTTTTTAAAAGGTTTTAAAAGGACGTCTCAACCCGATTGCTATTCTGCTTCAACTTGCTCTTCTATTATTCATTATACACTGTTTTCAAACCTTTTTTTCTCCCTTCTTTTAAAATTCTTTCTCTTTTCTTTTTTTTTCCTAAATCTTATTCCTACATAGGCATTAGATAGATAAACTCCTTAAGGACCACAATAGACAACTGATACTCCATAAACCACAGTGCCAGAGAGGTATGAGCAAGATGAATAAGCAGAGAAACCACTCCCAATTAAAAGAACAAGAGAAATCCCTTGAAAGAACGATCAATGAAATAGACATCGATAGCCTACTCAAGATCAAGATTTCAAAAAAGGAGTGATCAAAGTGCTGAAGGAACTAAAAGAGATAGTTTAGAGATATAAAATATGTCAAAGATGAAACTGAAGCTATAAAGAAGAGACAAGTAGAATGGGTAAATTCATTGACTGAGATGAGGGATGATCTAAAAGCTGTGCAAAGCTGACTAGATAATGCAGGGAACGAATCAGTGACCTAGAAGACAGGACAATAGAAAGCACCCAATCAGAAGAGCTACAAGATAAACAAAAACAAATAAAAATAGCATAAGGGAACTATGGGATAATATAAAGTGTGCCAATCTTCGCATAATAGGGGTCCCAGAAGGAGAAGAAAGATCAAAGGGGATTGAAAAGGTTTTTGAAGAAATCATGACTGAAAACTTCCCAAACTTAAAGAAGGAATCAGATATCCAAGTACAGGAAGCTCAGAGGGTCCCAAACAGGAAGAACCCAAACAGACCCACACCAAGACACATCATAATCAAGATGGCCAGAGTCAAGGATAAAGAAATGATTCTAAAGGCAGCAAGAAAAAAGCAAAGAGTAAGTTACAAGGGAACCCCCATAAGGCTCTCAGCTGATTTCTCTACATAAACACTACAGGCCAGAAGGGAGTGGCAAGGTATATTCAAAGTCCTGAATGAAAAAAAGATGCAGCCTAGGAAACTTTATCCAGCAAGGCTATCCTTTAGGATAGAAGGAGAGAGAAAGAGCTTCACAGACAAGAAAAAGCTGCTAAAAGAAATATTGAAAGGTCTACTCTAAATACAAAAGCAGCAGGATGCTACAGAAATGAGAAACTCACAACTGGAAAGGTGATAACTCATGAATTACAAATAAAATAAACACAAAATTATAAAAGACATACAAATCACTGAGAGTGGGAGAGGGAGGCAGGGAAATTAGAATATATTTTTTTCTTTCTTTTTTAAATTTTTTTAATGGTAGGATGGGTTTGAAATCATGTTACTATCAGTTTAATAAAAACAGTTATAGTAATGGGCTAATAGATTTATAAAAAAGGGTAACCACAAGCCAAAAACTTAACAGGGAGTCACAAAAATTAAATAAAATCCATGATACTACAAAGGAAAATTACCAAACCACAAAAGGAAGAAGAAAGGAACAAAGAGGAAATACCAATTCAACTGCAAAGATAAGTTCAAAATGGCAATAAACACACATCTATCATTAATTACTGTAAATGTTAATGGACTAAATGCTCCAGTCAAAAGACACAGAGTGGCAGACTGGATAATAAAGCAAGAACCTTCAATATGCTGCATACAAGAGACCCACTTTAGGGAGAAGGACACATATAGACTGAGAGTGAAAGGATGGAAAAGGATATTCCATGCAAATGGAAAAGCCAAAAAAGCAGGTGTTGCAGTACTGATTTCAGACAAAATAGACTTTAAAACAAAGGCCATGAAGAAGGACATTTTATAATGACTAAAGGAGTGATACAAGATGAGGATCTTACACTTGTTAATATATATGCACCCAATATAGGAGCACCTAAGTACATAGAACAATTACTAACAGAAATAAAGGGGGATATTGATGGGAATACAATCATAGCTGGAGATTTTACCACCACATAAACATCACTAGACAGATCTTCCAGACAGAAAATAAATAAGGCAACAGATAAATTAAATACAATAGAAAAATTAGATTTGGTGGATATTTTCAGTGCATTACACCCCCCAAAAATAGGATATACATTCTTTTCAAGTGCACATGGAACAGTTTCCAGGATTGATCATGTACTTGGGCACAAAAGAAACCTCAACAATTTTAAGAAGACAAATTATCTCAAGCATCTTTACTGACCACAATGCCATGAAACTAGAAATCAACAACAGAGAAACAAAGGAGAAAAAAAGGAAAGCATGGAGATTAAACAATATGTTATTGAAAAAACAATGGATCAATGAGGAAATCAAAGCTGAAATTAAAAAATACCTTGAGACAAATAACAATGAAAGAAGCACAACCATTCAAAATCTATGGGACACAGCAAAGGCAGTGCTAAGAGGGAAGTTTACAGCGATTCAGGCCTTCCTCAAAAAAGAATCTCAAATAAACAATTTAACCCATCAGCTGAATGAATTAGAAAAAGAAGAACAGAAAGCCCCAAAAGGCAGCAGAAGAAAGGAAATTATAAAGATTAGGGAGGAAATAAATACAATAGAGGTTAACAAGACAATAGAAAAAAATCAGCCAAACCAAAAGCTGGTTTTTTGAAAAAGTAAGTAAAATCGACAAACCTCTGGCCAAACTCACAAAGAAGAAAGAAGAGAAAGCACAAATTAGCAAAATAAGAAAGGAAAATGGAGAAATTACAACAAATAAAATAGAAATACAGAATATCATACAAGAATATTACGAAAAACTATATGGAACCAAACTGGATAACCTAGAGGAGTTGGACAAGTTTCTGGAAACATACTGTCCACCAAGACTGAATCAAGAAGAAACTGACCACTTGAACTAACCGATCACTAGAAAAGAAATTGAATTAGCAATAAAAAATCTCCCTACAAATAAAAGTCCAGGACCAGATAGCTTCAATGGGGAATTCTACCAAACATACAGAGAAGAACTCATACCAGTCCTCCTCAAACTCTTCCAGACTATTGAAAAGGAGGGAATACTCCCAAACTCATTCTATGAAGCCACCATCACCCTGATACCAAAACCAGGCAAAGACACTACCAAAGAAGATAATTATAGGCCAATATCACTGATGAACATAGACGCCAAAATCCTCACCAAAATTTTAGCAAATAGAATCCAACAACACATAAAAAAGATTATACATCATGACCAAGTGGGGTTCATCCCAGGAACACAAAGGTGGTTCAACATACGCAAAATCAATGTAATACATCACATCAACAAGAGGAAGGACAAAAACCACATGATCATCTCAATCGATGCAGAAAAAGCATTTGATAAAATTCAACACCCATTTATGATAAAAACTCTCACCAAAGTGGGTATGGGGGAACATATCTCAACATCATAAAAGCTATATATGACAAACCTACAGCCAGCATAGTACTCAATAGTGAAAAACTCAAAAGCTTCCCACTAAAATCTGGGAGAAGACAAGGATGCCCACTATCAACACTCCTATTCAACATAGTCCTGGAAGTCCTAGCCACAGCGATAAGGTAAGAGAGAGAAATAAAAGGGATCCAAATTGGAAAACAAGAGGTAAAAGTGTCACTATATGCCGACGACATGTTACTATATATAGAAAACCCTAAAAGGTCCACACAAAAACTACTAGAGCTGATCGAAGAATTCAGCAAGGTATCAGGTTACAAGATTAACGTTCAAAAATCAGTTGCATTTCTTTACACTAACGATGAATCAACAGAAAAAGAAAGTAAAGAAAGAATCCCCTTTAAAATAACACCCAAAGTAATAAAATATCTGGGAATAAATATAACCAAGGACGTGAAAGAATTATACACAGATAACTATAAACCATTGGTGAAGGAAATTAAAGAAGACTTAAAAAAATGGAAAGATATCCCATGCTCTTGGATTGGAAGAATCAATATTAAAATGGTCACACCGCCCAAGGCAATCTACAGATTTAATGCAATCCCTATCAAATTACCCAGGACATATTTCACAGAACTAGAACAAATCATAATAAAATTTATATGGAACCATCAAAGACCTAGAATTGCCAAAGCATTACTGAAGAGAAAGAAAGAGGCTGGAGGAATAACTCTCCAAGACTTCAGACAATACTATAGAGCTACAGTCATCAAGATAGCATGGCATTGGTACAAAAACAGACATATAGACCAATGGAACAGAATAGAGAGCCCAGAAATGAACCCACAAACTTTTGGTCAACTAATCTTCGACAAAGAAGGCAAGAATATACAATGGAATAAAGACAGTCTTTTCAGCAAATGGTGTTGGGAAAACTGGACAGCAGCATGTAAAACAATGAAGCTAGAACACTCCCTTATACCATACACAAAAATCAACTCAAAGTTGATCAAAGACTTAAACATAAGACAAGATACAATAAACCTCCTGGAGGAAAGTATAGGCAAAACATTATCTGACATACATCTGAAACATTTTCTCCTAGAAGAAATAAAAGCAAGAATAAATAAATGGGACCTAATGAAACTTACAAGCTTCTACACAGCAAAGGAAACCATAAGTAAAACAAAAAGGCAACCTACGGAATGGGAAAAAATTTTTGCAAATGAAACCAACAAAGGCTTGATCCCCAGAATATATAAGCAGCTCATATGACTCAATAAGAAGAAAATAAACAGCCCAATCCAAAAATGGGCAGAAGACAAAAACAAGCAATTTTCCAAGGAAGACATACAAATGATCAAAAGGCACATGAAAAAATGCTCAATATCACTAATTATCAGAGAAATGCAAATCAAAACTACAATGAGGTATCACCTCACACCAGTCAGAATGGTCATCACTCAAAAGTCCGCAAATGACAAATGCTGGAGAGGCTGTGGAGAAAAGGGAACCCTCCTACACTGCTGGTGGGAATGCAGTTTGGTACAGCCACTGTGGAAAACAGTATGGAGATTCCTCAAGAGACTAGAATAGACTTACCATATGACCCAGGAATCCCACTCCTGGGCTTATATCCAGAAGGAACCCTACTTCAGGATGACACCTGCACCCCAATGTTCATAGCAGCATTATTTACAATAGCCAAGACATGGAAACAGCCTAAATGTCCATCAACAGATGACTGGATAAAGAAGATGTGGTATATTCATACAATGGAATACTGCTCAGCCATATAAACCAACAACATAACGCCATTTGCAGCAACATGGATGCTCCTGGAGAATGTCATTCTAATTCAAGTAAGCCGGAAAGAGAAAGAAAAATACCATATGAGATCGCTCATATGTGAAATCTTAAAAAAAAAAAAAAAACCAAAAAACGAAAAACAAAAAAACCCAAAGCATAAATACAGAACAGAAATAGACTCATAGACAGAGAACACAGACTTGTAGTTGCCGGGGGGGCGGAGGGTGGGAAGGGATAGACTGGGATTTCAAAATTGTAGAATAGATAAACAAGATTATACTGTATAGCACAGGGAAATATACACAAAACGTTATGGTAGATCACAGAGAAAAAAATGTGACAATGAGTGTGTATATGTCCATGTATGACTGAAAAATTGTGCTGAACACTGGAATTTGACACAACACTGTAAAATGATTATAAATCAATAAAAAATGTTTAAAAAAAAAGCAGAAAAAAAAAAAAGAAAACACAGGCAAAACATTATGACATAAATCTCAGCAATGTTCACCAAGGCAGTCTACCCAGGCAACAGAATTAAAAGGAAAAATAAACAAGTGGGACCTCATTAAACTTATAAGCTTTTGCACAGCAAAGGAAACAGTAAGCAATACAAAAAGACAACCTACAGAATAGGAGAAAATATTTGCAAAAGATCAGACTGACAAGGGCTTAATTTCCAAAATATATAAACAGTTCATACAAATTAATAGCAAAAAACCAAACAACCCAATCCAAAAATGGGTAGAAGACCTACGTAATTCTCCAGTGAAGACATACAAATGGCCAATAGGCACATGAAAAAAATGCTCTATATTGCTAATTATAAAAGAAATCCAAGTCAAAACTACAATGAGGTATCACCTCACACCATTTAGAATGGCCATGACTCAAAAGTCCAAAAACAAAAATGCTGGAGAGGCTGTGGAGAAAAGGGAGCCCTCCTACACTGTTGGTGGGAATGTAGTTTGGTGGAGCTGTTATGGAAAACAGTATGGAGATTCCTCAGAAGACTAAAAGTAGACTTACCATACGATCCAGCAATCCCACTCCAGGATATATATCCAGATGGAGCCTTAATTTAAAAAGACACATGCACCCCAGTGTTCAGAGCAGCACTATGTACAATAGCCAAGACATGGAAACAAACTAAATATCTATTGACAGATGAAGGGATAAAGAAGCTGTGGTATATTTACACAATAGAATACTATTTAGCCATAAAAAATAAAATGCCATTTGTAGCAACATAGATGGACATGGAGATCTTTATTCTAAGTGAAGTAATCCAGAAAGAGAAAGAAAAATACTGTATGATACCATTTATATGTGGAATCTAAAAAAAAAAAAAAAAAAAAAAAAAAAGACAAACAAACTTATTTACAAAACAGAAACAGACTCACAGACATAGAAAACAAACTTATGGTTATCAGGGAGGGAAGGGGATGGGAAAGGATAAATTGGGAGTTTGAGATTTGCAGATACTAATATATATAAAATAGATAAACAAGTTTATACTGTATAGCACAGGGAACTATATTCAGTATCTTGTAGTAATTTATGGTGAAAAAAATATGAAAACAAATAAATGTATGTTCATCTATGACTGAAGCATTATTCTATACACCAGAAACTGACACAACATTGTAAACTGGATATACTTCAATAAAAATATATATATACCAAAAAAATACCAATAAAAGAAAGCAATATACAAGACCTATGGGATAAAATAAACTGAGCCAACCCATAACAGGGATCTCAGAAGGAGAATAAGGAAAGATGGGGATCAAAAATATATTTGAAGAAATTATGGCAGAAAACTTCTGAAACCTAAAGGACTCAGATATCCATGAAGAAGAAGCATAGTGTGTTTCAAACAAGACGAACCCAAAAGACCCACACCAAGACAAATTGTAACTAAAACGGCAAAAGTTAAAGATTAAAAAAGTAGATACTAAAGGCAGCAAGATAAAAAGAGTCAGAGGGAACCCTAATAAGGCTATCAGCTAATGTATCTACAGATATGTTGCAGCCAAGCAGGGACTGGAAAGATATATTCAAAGTTCTGAAAGGGAAAATCTGGCAACCTAAGATACTCTACTCAGCAAGATTATCATGAACAATGGAAGGAAAGATAAGAAATTTATCAGAGAAAGGACAATTGGAAAGTTTATCACTTAAAAAAAAGCCAATGCATAGATTAAAAAAGTCAAAATCAAAAAAATTTTGTGAAAGGAACAATAACTACAATGAATAGCAAAAGCATAAACATGAGAATGTAAGAGGACATCAAAATATAAAATATAGAGGGGAGTAAAAAAATGTAGATTATTTTGAGCTTGTCTGACTACCACTCTAAAGCAAGTAGGTATAGTAATGGTGAACATACTTGAAAACCAGTGTAACTGCAAATCAAATCCATACAATAGATGCATAAAAACAAAAAAGAGAACTCCAGCACAATATAAAAGAAAGCCAACAAACCACAAAAGGAAAAAGAGAAAGAAAAAGAAAACAACAAAGAAGAAACAGAAAGTCAACTGGTAACAAAGTTTAAAATGGTAATAAATACACATTTGTCAATAATTACCTTAAATGTCAATGGACTAAACGCTCCAATCAAAAGATGTACAGTAGCAGAGTGAATGATAAAACAAGTGCCAACAATATTGTTGCCTACAAGAGACCCAGTTGTGAAAGACACAGACGGAAAGTGACATTCAAACAGAAATGTCAAGAAAGCAGGGGTAGCAATACTCATATCAGACATAACAGATTTTAAAACAAAAGATATAAAGACAGATAAAGAAGGACATTATATAATGATAAAAAGATTAATACAAGAAAGAGTATAGTGTACTCAATATAGAAGCATGTAAATTCATATAACAAATACTGACATAAAGGAAGAAATTGATAGGAATACTAGGAGACTTTAACATTTTACATCAATGGACAGATCTTCCAAACAGTAAATCAATAAGGCATCAGAGATTCTAAATGATACCAGTTAGATTTGATATTTTGAGGATGTTACATTCATAAAAACCAGTATATACAGTCTTTTAAGTGTACATGGTACATTCTCTAGGATAGACCACCACAGTAGGACAAAAAACAAGCCTCAACTAATTGAAGAGAGCAGAAATTATTTCAACCATCTTTTCTGACTACAATGATATGAAATGAGAAGTCAACTAGAAATGAGAGAAAAGATGACTATACGAAGACTTAAAAAAAACATGCTACTAAAAAAACCCAATGGGTTAACTATGAACTCAAAGAGGAAATTAAAAAATACCTTTAGACAGACAAATGACAATGAAAACACAATCACACAACATCTAAGGGGATGCAGCAACAGCAGCCCAAAGAGGGAAGTTCAGAGTGATATAGGCCTTCTAAAAACAAAACAAAACAAAACAAAACTCAAATGAACAAACCTACCACCTAAAAGAATTATAAAAGGAACAAACAAAATCTATACGTCAACAGAAGGGAGAAAATAACATACTAGAGAGGAAGTAAATAAAAAAGAGATTTAAAAAATAGGAAAAAATCAATCAAAAATCAATTAAAAAAAAAAAAAAGAGCTTATTCTCTGAAGGAGTAAGCATACCTGACAAACCTGTGGCCAGGCTCACCAAGAAGAAAACAGAGAAGATGTAAATAAACAAAATGAAAACTCAAAGAGGAGAAATGACAACTGATACCACAAAAAATACAAAAAACCATAAAAGAATACTATGAACAATTATATACCAACAAATTGGACAATTTAGAAGAAATGGACAAGTTTCTAGAAATATATAGCCCTCCAAAACTCAGGAAGAATATATAATTTGAACACACCAGGAGAAGTGAAATTGAGCCTGTAATAATGAAATCCCTGTAAATGAAAGTCTAGTACTGAATGGCTGCACTAGGAAATTCTACCAAACATACAAAGAATAACTTATACCAATCCTTCTCAAACTCTTCAGAAAGGAACAAGAGAAGGGAACACTTTCAAACTCATTCTATAAAGCTACCATCATCTGATGCTAAAACCAGACAAACACACTACTGAAAAGGAAAATTACAGGCACTATCTTTGATGAATACAAATGCATAAACTCTCAACAAAATATTAGCAAACCAAATATACAACAAATAAAAATGATCATATGCCGTGATCAAATTGGATTCATCCCAGGGTGACAAAGATGGTTCATCATATACTAGTCAATCAATGTGATATACCACATCAACAAAAGAAAAGACAAACACTATATGATCATCTCAATAGATGCAGGAAAAGCAGTTGATAAAATTCAACATCCAATTACGATTAAAAACTCCTACCAAAGTGGGTACAGTGGGACTGTATCTCAACATAATAAAATCTATTTATGACAAACCCACAGCCATCATAATACTCAATGGTGAAAAGCTGAAAGCCTTCCCACTAAAACCTGGAACAAGACAAAGAATATCCACCTTCACCACTTCCATTCAACATAGTTTTGAAAATCCTAGCCACAGCAATCTGACAAGAAAAAGAAATAAGAGGTATCCAAGTTGGAAGGGAAGGGGTAAAACTATCACTATATGTAGATGATATGACACTATTTATAGAAAATCCTAAAAACTCCACAAAAAAACTACCAGAACCGATAAATGAATTCAGTAAGGTAGTGGGATACAAGATTAACCTACAGAATCTTGCATTTCTTTACAACAAAAAATGAATGTCAGAAAAGTAAAAAAAAAAAAAAAAATTATATAAATAAAATAAAATATTGAGGAATATACCTGAAGAAGGAGGTAAAAGACTTATATAGTGGGAAATAAAAACACTAAAAGGAAACTGAAGATTATTTAAAGAAATGAAAAGACATTCCATGGTACAGCACTATGGAGAGCAGTATGGAGGTTCTGTAAAAAACTGGCTATCCTATGCAAAGTAATCTACAGACTTAATGTGATACTTCTCTAAAACACATGACAATTTTCAAAGAAGTAGAAAAATAATCCTAAAATTAATATGAACTCATAAAAGACTCAGGACTGTCAAAACAATCTTGAGAAAGAAGAATGGAGCTGGAGGAATCACACTCCCTGACTTCAGGCTAAACTATAAAGCTACAGTATTCAAAACACTATGGTACTGCCACAAAAACACACAGATCAACGGAACAGGAAGGAAAGTCCAGAAAGAAATGAAGCACTTACGGTCATTTAATCTATGACAAAGGAGGCAAGAATATACAATGGAGAAAAGACAGTCTCTTCAGCAAGTGGTGTTGAGAAAGCTGGACAGCTGCATGTAAATTAATGACATTAGAATACTCCCACAATACAAAAATAAAAATAGCTTAAAGACTTAAATATAAAACATGATAGTATAAAACTCTTAGAAGAGAACATAAGCAAAACATTCTCTGACATAGACCACAGCAATGTTTTCCTAGGTCAGTCTCCCATGGCAACAGAAATAAAAATAAAAAAATAAATGGGACCTAATCAAACCTGTAAGATTTTGCACAGCCAAAGAAACCATAAACAAAACCAAGACAACCTACAGAATGGGAGAAAATAATGTGCAAACAATGTGACCAACAGAGTATTAATTCCCAAGACATACAAACAGCTCATACAGCTTAACATCAAAACCCCCCCAAAAAAACAAGTTGGGGAGGAGGGTATGGCTCAGTGGTAGAGTGTGTGCTTGGCATGCACAAGGTCCTGGGTTCAATTCTCAGTACTTCCACTAAAAATAATAACTAGGCCTAATTACCTGCCCCCTCCAAATAAAAATAAATTTTAAAAAATTAAAGAAAAAAAAACCATCAAAAAATGGGTAGAAGAACTAAATAGGCATTTCTCTAAAGAAAACATCCAGACAGCCAACAGGTACATGAAAAGATGCTCAGTATCACTAATTATCAGAGAAATGCAAATCAAAACTACAATGAGGTATTACCTCACACCAGTCAGAATGGCTATCATGAAAATATCTACATATAGTAAATGCTGGAGAATGTGTGGAGAAAAAGGGAACTCTCCTACACTGTTGGTGGGAATATAAATTGGTGCAGCCACTATGGAGAGCAGTATGGAGGTTCTGTAAAAACTAAAAACAGATTTACCATATGATCCAGCAACACCATTCTTGGGCAAATATCCAAAAAAGACAGAAACTAATTCAAAAAGATATATGCAGCCCTATGTTCACAGTGGCACCACTTACAATAGCTGAAACATAGAAGCAACATAAATGTCCATCAAAAGATGAATGGATAAGGAAGATGTGGCATACACATACAATGGAATATTACTCAGACACAAGCAAGAATGAAATAATGATGTTTTCAGCAACATGGATGGACCTATTGATTATAGTAACTGAAGTAAGTCGGACAGAGAACAATTATCATATTGCTTATATGGAATCTAAAAAAATGGTACAAGTCAACTTTTTACAAAACAGACGTAGGAAAGAAATTTATGATTACTAAAAAGGAAGGGGGAGGGAGGAATAAATTATGAGTTTGGGATTAACAGCTACATACTACAATATATAAAACAGACAAACAAGGACCTACTGTATAGCATAGGGAACTATATTCAATATCTTGTAATAACATAATGAAAAAGAATCTGAAAAAGAACACACATATACATGTATATATACATATATAAAAAACTAAATCACTTTGATGGACACCAGAAACTAATACAACATTGTAAAACAAACATAAAAAGAAAGGAAATTTCAAAATATCAAATCACACCAGTAAGGGCAAACTTACAGAAAAGGCAGGAAATCATTCACATACAAAACCAGTAGGGAGGTTAAAAGACAAAAGCAGTACAATCACTTGTATCCACAATGAGCAGTTCAGGGATATACAAAACAATTAAATGTAAATTATGATATCAAAGACAGTAATTGTGAGAGAATACAAATGCGGGATATTTAAAGTGCATCTGAAAGTATGAGATCAGCAATTTAAAACAATCACATTCGTATATAGACTGCTAAAGAAAAACCTCATGTTAACTGCAGACCAAAAATCTAAACTAGGTATTCACAGAAAAAAAAAAGGGGGGGGGGGCGCGGGATCCAAACATAGCACTAAAGATATCATCAAATCACAGGAGGAGAGAACAAAAAAAATTTATAAAAACAAATCCAAAACTATTTATAAAATGGCAATAACAACACACACAATTATGTTACATGTAAATAGACTAAATGCTCCAACCAAAAAACAGACTGGCTGAATGGATACAAAAACAAGACCCATATATATGCTACAAGAGACTCACTTCATATCTAGTCTCACATATAGAATTTAAGTGAGGGAATGGAAAAAGGTATTCCATGGAATTAGAAATTAAAAGCCAGCGAATAGTTGTATCATGCTAAGTAGACTTTAAAATAAAGACTGTTACAAGAGACAAAGACAGAAACTACATTTAACAATCAAGGGATCCATCCAAGAAGAAGACATAACAATTCTAAATATAGGTGCACCCAATATAGGAGCACCTCAATATATAAAACAAATATTAACAGACATAAAAGGAAAAATTGACAGTAACACAGTAACAATAGGGTAGTATAACAACCCACTTACATCAATGGATAGATGATCCAGACAGAAAAATAACAAGGAAATACAGGACTTAAATAACACATTAGACCAAATGGACTTAATTGATATTTAATTGATTAATTGATTACATCGGAAAGCAGCAGAATACACATTCTTTTCAAGTGCACATGGAACATGATCCAAGATAGAGCACATGCTGGGTCAAAAAGCAAACCTCAGTAAGTTTAAGAAAATTGAAATTAAATCAAGCATTTTTTCCAACCACATTATGAGACTAGAAATCCAACTACAAGAAAAAAACACAAACACGTAGAGGCTAAATGGCATGCTACTAAACAACTAATGAATCACAGAAAAAATTAAAGACAAAAATCAAAAAATACCTAGTCAAATGAAAACGAAAACAGAACGATCCAAAACCTACAGAACTCAGTAAAAGCAAGTCTAAGAGGTAATGTACAGTAACACAAGCTTACCTTGGGAAACAAGAAAAATCTCAAATAAAAAAACCTAATCTTACACCTACAGCCACTAAAGAAATAAGAACAAACAAAACCCACAGTTAGTAGAAGGAAAGAAAAAAATCAACATCAGAGCAGAAATAAATGAAATAGAGACTAAAAAGGAAACAATAAAAAAGATCAATGAAAATAAAAGCTGGCTCTTTGAAAAGGTAAACAAAACTAATAAACCTTTAGCCAGACTCATTAAGAAAAAAAGGTAGAGGGCCCAAGTCAATAAAATCAGAAATGAAAAAGTAGTTACAACCAACACCACAGAAATATCACGGATTATAAGAAATCACTATGAGTGATTACACATCAGTAAAATGGACAACCTAGAAGAAATGGACAAATTCTTAGAAAGGCACAATCTCCCAAGATTGAACCAGGAAGAAACAGAAAACATGAATAGATCAATTACCACTACTGAAATTGAATCAGTAATTTTTAAAAAATCCCAACAAAAGTCTAGGACCAGATGACTTCAGAGGCGAATTCTACCAAACATTTGGAGAAGAGTTAACATCTACCCTGAAACTATACCAAAAAATTACACTTCTAAACTCACTGCATGAGGCCACCATCACCTGGATACCAAAACCAAAGATATCACAAAAAGAGAAAATTATAGGCCAGTATCACTGGTGAACACAGATGCAAAAATTCTCAACAAAATACTAGCAAACCGAATCCAACAATACATTAAAAGGATCATATACCATAATCAAGTGGGATTTATCCTTGACGTACAAGGATATTTCAATATCCACAAATCAATCTACGTAATACACCACATCAACAAATTGAAGAATAAAAACCATCTGATCATTTCAGTAGATGCAGGAAAAGTTTTTGATAAAATTCAATATCCATTTATGGTAAAAACTTTCCAGAAACTGGGCACAGAGGGAACATACCCAACATGATAATAGCCTTAATATGACAAACTCACAGCTAACATCATACCCAAATGGTGAAAACTGAAAGAATTCTAAGATCAGGAACAAGACAAGAATGTCCCCTCTCACCGCTTTATTCAACACAGTTTTGGAAGTCCTAGCCACAGCAATCAAAGAAAAAAAATTTTTTAATCCAAACTGAAAAGGAAGTAAAACTGTCACTCTTTGCAGATGACATGTTACTATACATAGAAAATCCTAAAGTTGTCACCAGAAAGTCACTAGAACTCATCAATAAATTTGGTAAAGATTCAGGATATAAAATTAATATACAAACGTGTTGCATTTTTATACACTAACAACGAAATATCAGAAAGAAATTAATGAAACAATCCCGTTTACCACTGCATCAAAAAGAATAGCTACAGTAATCAAAACAGTATGGTACTGGCACAAAAACAAACACACAGATCAATGGAAGAGAATAAAAAGCACCAAAATAAACCCACACGCCTGTGGTCAATTAGTCTACAGAAAAGGAGGTAAGAATATACAATGGAGAAAAGACAGTCTCTTCAGTAAGTGGTGCTGGGAAAACTGGACAGCAAAATATAAATGAAATTAGAACATTCTCTAAAACCATATACAATAAACTCCAAATGGATTACAGACCTAAATGTAAGACTGGATACTGTAAAACTAGAGGAAAACATAGGCAGAACACTTTTTGACATAATCCCAGCAATAGATTTTGGATCTGTCTCCCAGGGTAACAGAAACAAAAGCAAAAATAAACAAATGGGACCTAACTAAACATAAAAGCTTTTGCACAGCAAAAGAAACCATAAACGAAACCAAAAGACAACCTATGGAATGGGAGAAAATAATTGCAAATAATGCAACCGATGAGGGCTTAACTTCCAAAATATACCAACAGCTCACACAGCCCAACATTAAAAAAAAAAAAAAAAAAGATTAAAAAATGGGCAAAAGACCTACATAGACATTTCTCTAACGAAGACATATAGGTGACCAACAGCCACAGGAAAAGATGCTCAACACTGCTAATTATCAGAAAAATGCAAATCAAAACTACAATGAAGTATCATCTCACACTGGTCAAAATAGCCATCATCAAAATGTCTACAAATAATAAATGCTGGAGAGGGTGTAGAGAAAAGGGAACCCTCCTACTCTGTTGGTAGGAATGTAAATTGGTGCAGCCACTATGGAAAACAGTATGGAGGCTCCTTAAAAACTAAAACCAGACTTAGCACAAGATCCAGCAATCCCACCCTTGGGCAAATATGTGGAAAAGACAAAAACTCTAATTAGAAAAGATACATTTAGCCCAATGTTCACAGCAGCACTATTTACAACAGCCAAGACATGGAAGCAACATAAATGTCCACTGACAGACAAAGAGAGAAGGAAGTCTTTGTGTGTGTTGTTTGGTGTATTCCACTCACACAATGGAATATTATTCAGCCATTAAAAAGAAGTAATGCCATTTTCAGCAAAATGGAGGGACCTAGAGATCATCATAATAAGAGAAGTTAGAGAAAGACAAATATCATATTGCTTATATGAGGAATCTTAAAAAAAAATACAAATGAATTTACAAACTTCTGGTTACCAAAGAGGAAGGCGAGGAGGGATTAATTAGGAGTTTGGGATTAACAGCTACCTACTACTATATACAAAACAGATCAACAACAAGGACGTACTGTATAGCACAGGTAACTATATTCAATATCTTATAATAACACATAGTGGAAAAGAATCTGAAAAACAACACATATATACATGTACATATACATATATATAAAACTAAATCACTGTTGTACTCCAGAAAATGACTATACTTCAATTAAAAAACAAAACAAAACTTACCCAGACTGAACTGATAGAAAATAATTTTCATTTTTTTCTTTAAAAATGATTTTCTGTTACCTACAATAATAATCCATGTGAATCCCAGGGTGTATAGTTCTTAAAAATTTCCAAATTACATAATTAAATAACTCTACAAAGAAAGCTAGGGAAGAAAGATACATACCATAAGCTTTTGCCCTGGTTCAGGGCAGAAAATAACAAAATCTGCTTCAATGTTAAGATGAATGTGTCCTTGATCATCATAAATATCTCCTAGTTCACCCACTACTTTGATATTATCATAAGCAATGGGTACACCTAAAAGGCTGTAAAATTAAAAAGGGAGAGAGAGAGAGAGAAGAAAATGGTATTTTTTTAATCCTCTTTTAAACTAGGCCTTTATCATACTGATTAGATATTCGGAGTCAAAAGTATACATCTCCTGACATAATCACCCACAGCAAAAACATAATAGTAATTTCATCAAAGGGTTACAACATAATGACTAACTTAAAAATAATTATTCAAGATAGGTATCCAGAAACAAAATGTCCAATTATGCAACAGCAGTAAGTTGATCCTTCTTCCTTAATTGCTACTCATTTGAATTCTAGTCACACTAGAGTTAAAGAAAAAATGAGACTGGCAAAAAAAAAAAAAAAAAAAGTCTATTTCTGTATTATTGACTCAAGCCAATTTTGGTATTATCCACCATTATCAAATTTCTATACTAGATGGTATATAGCAAGAAAAGTATTTGGGTCAAAGCTGAAGAAGCCCCTGAATATTAAAGCCAGTGACTTAATGAAGGAAAGTCTCCAAACTGCAACTGTCTTATAAAAAAATATTAAGAAATACAACTATACCATTTCTTTAGAACTGACTCTGACACTTTAGATAACATATGTTGACTGTCAGGATTAAGAGGCAACTATTTCCAAATGTCGTTTCCAAATTCTTAAAAAATTACAACTGCTAAGGATACTGAGCTGGTGGCTTCCCTGCCATAGCCACTTGTTCCAGAAAACGTCCCGACTCCCCCAGGCAAGGCTGAAATCACTCCTCCTCTACTCCTATAGGATTCCATGCAAAGTATTATCACTGCTCTTATTTATCTGATCTCTGTTTAAGTTTGGATTCCAGACAGGACTCTTAAGTCCCTTCAGAGCAGAGAACATTTTTGTTGAACTCTATTAACTTCTAAAATGAGTCACACAGAATTAGAGAGAATTTATCCCTAGTAGCAGTTGTTTAAGTAAAACAGACAGGAGCCACTGGAAAGGAACTTTATTAACTACCAAATTAGGAAAACTTATTCCAGAAAGCACTCTTTTGAACTGCTAATTTTTGCATGTGGTTTTCCTCAACAGGAACCATACCATCGCTAAGACAGTATTAGGGGCCCAGAAAACAGAGCAAGGTGGGATGGAAAAAAAAAAAAGTAACCACAATAATAAAAACAAAATTAAGTAGCTCACGGTGAAAAAGAATGTGAAAATGAATATATGCATATTCATATATGACTGAAACATTGTGCTCTACACCGGAAATTGACTCAACATGGTAAACTGACTATAACTCAATAAAATAAAATTTTAAAAAAAGGAAAAGAAAATCAAGACTTTGTTTCCCCTAATCAAAAATTAGAGAATGAGTCTCAAGTAGGGGGAATGTTGTCCCCTAGGAGGCATTTGGGAGTTTGCAGAACTAATCATAGTTGTCTCATGGGCAAAGTCCAGGGATGGGAGATATTCTGCCATGAAAAATGTTCCTAGCTCTACATGATTTAAATGAGAGGACAAACTTCATTTCATAAATATTTATAAACAATGGGTCACAGTATCTAACTTAAATATGTATGTACACATTTATATATAAAGTCATCTTTGCATGCTTTCAATGTAAATTAAAATTTCCAGGAATATTGCTAATATGTAAATTCAAGAGTAGACTGTTTTGTGTGGAACTACACTGAGAACTGCTCATTATTTTAGAATAGCATTTCACCACTGAAGACACTGTGTCATGTGAGTTGTCAACTCAAAACTTCTGCATCAATCTACATTTGCAACGGATACATTCACAATGATTCTAGGTATAGGTGCAAGAGGCATCTACTACTTCATTCTTCCCAGTTAGTCATGCATTGAGCATTATCACACTGAAACATATTTTACTATATTGTATTAGAGCACTATATGAATTTTCTTCAATTGTGTAGATAGGTTGTTATCTTTACATTTCATTTCAGTATAGTAAAGAGTGTTTTCAATGATAGTAAAGGCAGTACTGCAAAATATTTCTTATAATAGGAAGCCCTGGGTTCTGTAGGGTTCAAATTTGCTGACTAGGGAATGTGACCATAGAGCCTAACCCCAAAAGGATTTGTGTAAACCTAGCAAAATTGGGAAAGCAACTCACAGCATATAACTTACTAAAAATCATCAGGTAGACAACGACAGACACAACACTGTAACTCTTCCTCTTTTATTTTTCTGAAACCATCCTAAATAGGTTTCAGGGCAAGGTGGTAGCCTCACTTGAGATATTTAGAGAACAATTAAATTCAGAGACGCTTAGATTGCACACTTAATACTTTTCTAGAACTACTAGGAGGGAATATAATTGCCACCTTCAAATAACTCAAGAGCTGTCATTTACAAAAGAGCTAAGATTTTTTTGTTCCTTAATAACTTCTCAGAGATATAACTTACGTGACTTTAGAAAACTGCTTACTTTCTTTAAGCAGACTTTCCAAAACTGAAACGGGATGATCTTTTAAAAAATTCTGTCACTGAGGGAAAAGGTGGGCAATCCGTCAGACAGAGGATGCTGTTGAGATAACCTAGTAACTAATATGAGAGCCACTCTCAATTCTTCTCTTTTCCTCACTTCTTAAACAAAGAGAAGTATGTCCTTCTGATTCTACAGGATGGCCCCCAAATCTGGAAACATAAAACTATATATGAAAAATGGTTGATCAGTATTATAATTCTTGGTATGTTCAGTGTTTTATCCCTGACTAGTAATGCATAGTTCAAAGTATAGTGTTTGATATGCACAGAATAAACTGGAGTTTTTAGCACACCTCAGAAGTAATGGGAGGTAGGGTGGGGAGTCCATATCTGCTCAGGGTACTATCTGGGCCACATGGCCACAATGTCCATTTCAGTTATAGAAATGATCATCATCCAATCAGCTCCTCATCTCTGGTGGAATGGCTCCTATTCCCCTAGTCTGTGAAATGGATGTATTAATCAGTTACAGGATCAAACATGTGCCTCTGTTTCCAGATTTTATGACCACCTTGCATATCCTTAAATCTCCCAAATCTATCCTCTCTAATCATTTTTCTCTTGAACAGTTATAACAATCTCTTAATTGTTCTCCATATTTATTTGTCTCACCCTCCTTAAACCATCATCTAGTGCTAACAAGTGCTGTTTCTTAAACTGCAAATGTGATTATGTCCCAGACATCACAGTACCACCGTCTCAAAAGTGTGCCAAGTTTCAGAGAGCACTGAGAGGATGAAGTGCGAGCCCTGCTTCCTGCTTAAGTAC
This sequence comes from Camelus ferus, assembly GCF_009834535.1. NCBI lineage: Eukaryota > Metazoa > Chordata > Mammalia > Artiodactyla > Camelidae > Camelus > Camelus ferus. The sequence continues at coordinate 48,948,839 of NC_045702.1, read as the reverse complement.
ACAAAACAAACAAAAACCCAAAACACCTGGCAAAGACAGGAAGGGAAGAGCAAAATGGCCATCCTCTCTGAATTGTCCTCCAGCCCGTCTTTAATCCACTGCCCTTCTCTCCAGCTGCACCCAATGTCTTTCCCCTATGTAAACCTTACTCTGATTATATAGTACTTACAATTTATCTGGTCAAAGTATCCTGACTACAAGGAGAGAGAAAGCTCTCAAATAACCTTTGAGCTAAAAAAGGGAGAGCAAATGAAGAAGACGACCTGTTAATCTTCCCCACCTGAACGTTCTGGCCCTCACTCCCTTCTGGCAGACTCCTTAAAATGAGACCACTGAGTCCAGTGACTTGAAGGCTTTCACCGGAGGCCCTGGCTCCACACAGCTGAGAGCTGTTCCAGGGTCGCTGCCCAAGGCCCTGTGGGAACAGAGGGTGACTTCCCACTCATGCTTGTAGCCAGACTCGTTGCTAGACCAGAGACCACTGCTAGTGCTGAGACGCCTTCTTCCCAAACTTCTCCTGGGAGTGGGTCGTTACCACCCTCCCCTTCTCTCTACTTTGACTAACCTGTGTTGTGTGTTATGTGCAATAATCGCAGTGATTCATTATCGGGGAAAAAAGAAGTTTTGAAAAACAGTATTGAAAACTTTGGATATTTGGTTCAAGAAAAGTGACAAAGAAAATTCCTGCAATTTCCATGGATTCATTAAATTCCTGAGGGGCAATAACGAACCCCCAGAGAATCCCTTTACCCTAGTTTTAGAACCCCTGCTTTCCAGCCAAGTAGTCTAGAGGACTATTAAAGCATATCTGCCCCCTCCCCCTGGTCCTCCACCCATGTAATTCTGAGAGTTTAAGTTATTTTCGAATATCTTAAATATCTTTAAATGCATCAGGTTTTTTTTTCACGTTCAAAAGCAACAGGGAGGCTCTCAAAAATAAAAAACAAAGTATTTATCTCATCCCTGATCAGGTCCAAGAGAAAAGAACCCAGGGAAAGTACCAGAGACAAAACATTCAACAAAAACCGCCCTTCGTGGTTTACAAATAAACGACTGTACTAAAGCTTCGAGTATAATTTTCTATAGGGTGAAAGAATCTTCTGAAGTACTGCATTCCAAACTTTCACTGTCAAATGAGAAAACATAAAGAGGCCTAACCGGTCTCCAGCCCCTGGTCTATTCTTACCCTTAAACCCCGGTTCTGGAGCGCGCTTTACTCCTTACACCGACACAGTTCGAGCCGTCTTAACGTTTTCTTTCTTGCTTACGAAAGGGACCCCGTACAAATCTTGACCAGGGAGGAACTGGCCCCTCAAGGTGGTAGCGACTCCAGAATGCCTCCGGGCTAAGCTCGCGGCCGGTGCACGTTTCTCACTAGCCCCTTTTCTGCTGCGCCATTAGTACGTACACCTGGGGCCCTTCTCATGCCCCAACGAAGGAGCGGTAAGCAACGTTATGGTGTTCTCCGCTCGGCGAAAGAAAAGCCTAAGAGACTCATACCTCTCGGAATAGCGCAGCAGTTCCGCATCCAGTTGTTCTCGGATACCGGTGCGTTTCCTGTTAAGGTAGCGCGGGGACAGTGCGATGTGTCTTCGGTGCGGCCCCGCCACCAGGCAAGAGTAGCGGCTGTTCAAGAGCGCACAAGCGGTAGCGTAGGTCGGCAGTTCTAGGCAAGGCAAGACGCCGGCCGGCCCCACCACCGGCCCTTCTGAGGCCGCCTTCGGCCGCGGAGCCTCTGAGCAACCCGCAGCCATGCGGCTTGTCAGGCTTCCTACGGCGCGCGCTAATGACGCATTCAACAACCGCCTATCTCCGGACGCCCGATTTCTACGTCATCCACCCGCTACCACGCCCCTAGGAAATTGCCTCTCCTTGCGCTGCAGTACGCAGTTCTGACCAGCAGGGGGAAACCGCTTTTTCACACTTAGATGATTGAGGAGCTAGGAGCCCGTGGGTAAGCACTGAGCATGCTCGAAGGCCAAATGTACCCCTCGTCTCTTAAGGGCGCACAGACCTATATTTTCGCTAATGTCCTCAGTGGATTTAATAGGGGTTTACACTTTGATCATATCCAGTAGTAAGGTGGGTTTGGTAGGTTTTACAAGCTTGGACGGTACAATAATAAATCTTTAAATGTTTACGGAATATATTTTCTGCAGGAATACATTCCCAATCTTAAAAAGTAGCCCAGGTATCTCAAATGCAACTCCTCTGAAAACAAACCCATCATCTCTCTCCAGTCCAGCTTCTCTCCTTATTCTGTAATCACTAATTCAGGAACTCATACCGCCGCTTTTCAAATGACTTAGTCCAGCTGTCATCCCAGGTGCCGCTCATGTACCCCCAAACATCAAATCAGCTCCAAAGCCTGTGGGGCCCCAAGCCGAAACGTCAGTCTATTCGGACACTTCTTTCCGTGTTCGATTCCAAAACTATAGAACTGCCTGTGGAAGTTTAGCTTTATGGTCAGAAGGACCCTGGAGCCTCCAGATCCCTGAAAGACAGATATGACCATAACTTGCCGCTTTAAACCTCCATACAGGCGACCCGTTTTCCTCAGGATAATAACTCCTTAATACGGCTCTTAAATTACCAGGCCACTTTATGATTTGCGCCCAGCGTTTTCATTCACCAGGCCCCACTTAACTATCTGCGAGCCCCACCTATGCTCAGTGAGCCACTTTCAGCCCACTCTTTCCCCTCCGCCTCCCCCTCTCTTTCCCGCTCTCTTCTTCTCTCTCCAGTCTTACACTGTTGCTTCTGCCTGGGAATAGGGTAGCTTTTCTCAAATAAGAAACTTCTCAGGTGTCAAATTTTAACTTAGATTTTGCATTCTCTTTCTCTGCAAAGTTTACCACCATCCTATTCTCTTTCCCACGAAGTGATTAAGTAGTTCCCCCCTTTGTAAATTACCACCATCAAGCTCTTGTTTTATGTTAATTTTATGTTAATTGCCTGTTTGTTCCCCTGTTCCTTACCTAGACCCCTATCTCACTAAGGCTGGGACCATGTTATCAGTCTTGTTCACCACTGCAACCCCCATATGACTGGAACAAATGATAAAATAAAATTTGTATTTTATAGCAGGACAAGAAAATTTTAAACATAAGAATTTTCTCCGCTAGTTTGGGCCTCCTCCCTCGCCTTTAGTGTGTATTGTGCATCTGCAGTAACCAGACCTCCGCAGGAGATAACCTTCTTAATCCTCTAAGGGGTCATGATGACCCACCATGCACTTTGTAGATGCATATCTGGATTGTGTAAACTATCAATCCATCATCTGATGTATAACCCTTTGTCTCAAAAATGTATATAATTCTGCTTTGCTGTCTAACAGGCAGAACAGTCCTCGGAGCTTTCTAAAAGACTGTCCCAGGTTATAATTGTCAGATTGGATCAAATATGATTTTCCATTTCTTTCTTGGATCGACTACTGATTAATTTTTTCATGGACACCATGCATCTTAAATGAATGAATGAAATAACAGATTTATCACTCACAGGCTAAGTGAAGAAATAGGATCTAAATATATAACACATATTAGACTGCATAAGTGCCAAGAGAAATGTCTATCAATTAGTAGTGTGAGTACCTACACACTCCCACCTTTCCTAGGTACTACAGAAGCCTCTAACCTCTCCATACCTGTTTCCACTTGTAAAAATAATACTTCTCCTGCCTACTATAGAGATGATAGAAGTTTCAAATAAGTAAAAAGCGTTTTCTTTAGTATTCTTTAATTGAATTCTAATTTAGCCTGAGATGAGAATGGTATGAAACAGCTTTCAAAGCCCAATGATAAACACGTGAAGTCCATAAAAGGGAACTATAACAGCCTTTACCTCGATGTTGCTGCAAAGTCCTCCAGCAGCCCTGTGCTGGACCCCTTTGTTCAGTGTTCTTATGCTTAGCCAAACATTAAAATCCCCTGAGGAGCTTTAGTATCACCTGATGCCTAGAAGGCACTCCAGACCAATTAAATAAAAAAACCTCTCCTTGAAGTCAAGATGCATCTAGATTGTCTGCAGCTGATTTGAATGAAAACAATTTCTCCAAAAGCAATTTAGTTTAAAAAAAAAAAAAAAAACGCTGGATATCAGGACAATTCAGTCAAAACAACTCACCTGAAATCAATTACCCCAGTAATGATTTTTGACAAAGTTAAAATATGGAGTAGTTTTGTAACCCTTTGTATGTACAGAGGTCAGTTAAAGATTTGCTTGTTTGATTTTGAAATTTGTTTTCTACTCTTTAGTCTTTTAAATCCTGGTTTGATGGTTAGCCACTATCCACACTCTGCATGATTTGAAATAGTGAAACAGTGATTCAGCCTGCATGTAAATGTTCACCACCATGAGGTGACTTTACCAAATTAGCCTGTTCCACCTACTAGCTCAGGGAAGAAGAAAACAAGGTACAATGTGATTCCTCCCACCCATCTCCCATCCTACACACGTACAAAGTTTATTTTATCAAGAACCTATAGTCAGTCTGCACCATCTTCTTTTTCTCTAAAATTTGATCAAACTGCAACAGAAAGTCAGGCATCGATGGTCCCAGTCTCACGAAAAGCCCTGTCAAGCCAATGGCAAGTCTGTGGTAAGAAAATCCCCTTTCTACAAGAAGAGAAGGTTAGAAATGACTTTGACCTCAAGTCCACTGACCCCAAAGGAATAAATGTTCCTGCAACTTGCTATATATATATATATTTTTTTTTTAAACCTCTGATTCCTCTCTCCAACACGCGCGCACGCACACACACACACAGCATGTTATGTGTGTTTCTATTTCTTGCAATCAGAGAATCCCTAGAGCAATGTAAATGTGCAATAATTTGGTGGTTTTGCCTAAATAAATTACAAAGTAATTTGTGCCACATGCTTTGATTTTTACAGGAAATATGCACACTTATATGATTAGAAAAGACTACGGATATAAAAATACCATGTGTTAATATTAGTTATCTCTTGAGGGTGGGTTGGTTTATGGCTTTGTTTTCCCTCAAGCAAATTTTTCATATATTATTGCTATGGACATACATTGCTTCATACTAAAAAAAAAAATCAGCAAAAGGATTCCTGTTGTTGAAGATTTTGGTTATTACAAGAAATTCTCTATTTTTAGACAGTTTAATGTAGTGCAAGGTGAAGAGCCTGGGTGCTAAAGCCACAAGCTTCTTTCCTTTTTTTTTTTTTAAAGCTGAAATTCTTAGAGCTGACTTTTATGAAGAAATTGAATTAGTCAGGAAGTGTGAACTGTGTGCAGATTTACACAAAAATTTCATGTAAAGGGTATTTCAGGCAAAAATGCTGTTTCATCAATTGGTTTTTGCTGTATAACAAACCATTCCCAAATTTAGTGGTGTTAAATAACAATCACAAATTTAACTCAAAACTCCATGAATACAAATTTGGGCTGGCCTCCCTCATGCATCTGTGGGCAGATGTGGCTCTAGACGTCTCTTACTCCAGCAGGTTAGAGTTGGCCTGCTTTCCTGGCAGCTGTGCACATTTCAGATAGAGAGTGAGAGAGAGAAACATACAGGATCTCTTGCCTAGGCTCTGGAACTCACACAATGTCAATCCAGTGCATGCATCTCAAGTATTTTGTCTTCGCCTAAGACAGGATGAGGGGTTACTTTTATCATCTACCAGATGGACACTGGAAATTCCTAAAAATGCCCATCCTGGACAAAAAGTTATAATAGGACTGATAGGAAGGGTTTCATCACCTTTCTGGGTTGATTTTACCAAACTGGTAGGATGAATGATGATTTTATCAACATCACAACCACCACCACGATCATTATCTTCAGCTAAGGTTTATTACAAACCTGGCAGGCACTGTGCTAAGTGTTTTATACAAACCATCAGCACAAAATCTTCATGCACTGTTGGGCTGTACCTCACAGGCCTATAAGGCCTGTACTTCCCCAGCTTCAAGACTGAAGAAAGAACCTGGAGTCAGCCACAGAGACATCCATGGTTTAATAAATGAGGGTATCTTACATATCAGAAGCAAGGTCCTGGAGAAGTACCCCACTGTGTGCAGCAAACGGCTGGCTGGCTGGCAGGACAAGGCGGCAGTCCTCGCTCCTGGGGGGTGAGGAGAAGTTAGCAGTTATAGGGGGAGTTGACATCAGGTTGGCTCATTGGTTACCAGGGAAATCAGCAGAGAGGCATGCCCCTCACAGCCCCTTTCATAAGCTTTCCTAGTGGAGATGTTCTGATCTAAAGCTAGAACAGTCATTAGCTGGGGCGGGGGCAAGTATGTAGGGAGGTCAGTTGTGTGAGTAGGTGTAGGAGAAGCAGGCACTAGTCCAGCAGGGGATGTACAGTGAGCAGGAGAACAGCCATCCTGGGTGGCCTGATATTTCACTTCCTGTAATTTTTATATATATTTCAGATAAGGAAACCAGATTCTAAAGAAGATCAAAAAATGTAGGCCCCACGTTGGTGGCAATTTTATCTGTATTGTTAACAGCTACAAGCTGACTGCCTACAACATATTTCTTGAGCAAAGGACTGACTTTCCTGAGGAGAAACAGCTGTTAATCAATTGAGGGTGGAACCCAGTCATGACTTATTTCACAGCTCATGCTGTGAATTACTAAAAATCTTCACTTTTCCTGGATACATGACTAACGCTGATAAAGGAAGAAATTGTAAGAGTCAGAGAAATGGGTGGCTTATTTTACTGAGCCTCTGCCTAAAAAAATATTAAAGTTGGAATCCGACCAAACTGGTAAATACTACTGTTTTAACAGGCTTGGGAAGATGTCAAAGGGACACTGGTTTTGGCCAAACTATAAGTATCGGCAGTCTCGCAGAAAGTAATTCAGATGACGTGACATGGCTTGTAGGAGCCAGATGCTACAGTCAGGCTGTCTGGGTATCATCTTTACTCTGTCACCTTGGACAACTTGCCTGGCCCCTTTAAACTTCAACTTCCTATTGAAAGCAAAAGATAACAAACAAAAAACTGCAACTTCCTAATTTGTAGGGTAAAGGTATGGTGATATGGACAGCCGTGAGGATGAAAGATGATAATGACAGTGCAATACTAGGCACAGTGACTCATCTATATGAAGTGCTGAAGAATAGATCTTTGTTTGAACCCATTTCAGTTTAATATGTTTAATTCAGTCTGATCAAGGCTATAAAGCTGAACATGGGAGCAGGAGTTTGTGATCTTTTTGAATGAAAAGCAAGGTAAAGCCCTGTACATAAGAGGAAACTTTGGAAAAGAGTATGACTGAAAACTGGGAAATGCCTTGGCCCCATCCTGGGAATGATTTTGTTGTTGCTGTTGTGTTTTGGGTTATTAGCATGATTAATTTCAGCTCCTCTTCAACGTACTGGCATTTTAAAGCAGTCTATTTACATAAACATGTGATTCAGCTTAAAACAATTAAAGATCTCAATACAGTAGCCTCTGAAAATGTTTTATTGATAAAATTCACTCTAGATACATAGTGACACAAATTTGCAATTTCTTTTGTCAGTAGGAAAAATTAAAATAGCGTCAGTACAAACTAGTTATTTGAAATAAATGTACTCACGTTGGGAAACAGTTCTAATTTAGTAGTTCAGTAAATTGTGAAATACAGCACTTTTAGGGAAAATCCATGTATGAAATTTACCTAATGGGTTTTGGAAATGAAACAGAAACCAAAAATCTGAACACTACACCAACCATGCAGACTACTTGTAATTCACAAATATGTCAGCAGATGGCAAACATGAACTTTAAATTGTAAACTTTTGCTTTAGCCCAAAGTACTGTAAGAATGGCAAAAATCAAGGCAACTGTTTATTGACAGTTGTTTTTACCTACGATCCTTTAAAAAAAAGGACTAAAGGACTTAGGATTAAGTTTTGACTCTGAAGGCCCTTCCTACCGGCTTACTAGATTGTTTAACTAATAGACATAAACCTTGTTTGCAATGAAGAAAAAGAAATAATAGAGCTCATTATATTACATTTCATTGAATAAAATAGATTTTTACATTTTGCAAGCTATAGCTGTTACTGAAAATACACAGAAATGCAATGACTCAAATGTATCTGTCTGTAAGTTAAGACTTGATTAATTTAATAAAGTTATATTTTATTGCTGGTCCTCAGTAAGGTCCCTGGACCAGCAAAAACTATTTCTAAATTGGTTAGAAATGCAAATTCTCAGGCCCCACCCAGGGTTCCTAAATCAAAACTCTGGGGATGGAGCCCAGCAATACCTTTTACCAGGCTCTCCAAGTGATTAGTATTACCTGCTGAAGTTTGAGAACCAGTGCCTCCAAAGAGGTTTGAAATACAGAAGAGAGGCTCTTAACTGATAGTTTTTAACTTAGGTATAATTGATATAAATACAGTGATAATCAATAATATATTTTATATGATTTAGCATTCAAACACAGTAAAGTTTGTAAAGTAAGTAACATAAAATAGTACATGACTTACACAGACTCAGACGAGTAGAATGCCATTACTTAATTTCCATGCATTTCTCATACCGAAAGAAGAATTTCAATTTATGTTCCCCTCTGCATTACACTGAAAGGGATAACATTCTGGTAAATTTTGTGTTAGAACCTAAATAATGAAACAAATTCAAACTAAGTCAAAATAGGATTATTTCCAAGGAGTAGAGAACAATCTTCATGAAGGAAAACAATTTTCTACAAAATGTGTGTTATTCTTATTTCTATTAACACATACTTATGTTCTCTTTTCTGAGGCACAGACAAATCCTTTGCAATCCGTGTCACTGAAATCAATGGCCCAGCCATGTTAAATTTACAACAAATACACTTGTGCACACTTTTCATTTGTAAATAAGAGAAGGCATACAAAATTGTTTATCTATGTGATAATTTCATCCAAAACATGACTATGCCTCAATTATCTTGCTACTTGAATTGCTTAATTCAAACTTTCTCAAAGAACACAACCTACTTGTTCCCATGAAGAGGCAGTGTTTACTCAACTTTTTCAGTCTAGAGGCAATCTTTTTTCTCATCCATAATATATAAATACAGTTTTCACAGTTTTAATAAATAGATTATTTGTAAATCACATTAGGTGCTTATGAGGGTAAGAAAAAGAACAATAAATTTAAGTACTCATCATATTTTCACCCTCTAGATATGCAGTTATTTGTGTCTGACTTTTGCGGTAACCAGATATAATAATGTTGAAACACCCTGATCTTTATGCTTGGATTTTATCTCCTGGCTGTAGTTTAGATGTTCTGAATATTACTGAAGAAAGTGTATTAGAATTCTCTCTCTCTCAAAATACAAACACATTTATACAAACACATACATGTATATATATGTTAGCACACACTTTTATATATATACATTTGTTTAAACCTAAACTTTAAAATATAGACTTAGATAAAATCATAAAATCATACCAATATTTAACTTTAGCCACCTGAGGTTGCAAGTATCTAGGTATCTATCAGTCATTACCAGGAAGGCACCTACAGAGCTCTTTTGGATGAAAGATTCTACTTAAAAAGGATCATCTTAATAAATTGAATTCAGGATGTGTGTTTGTGTCTGTGGGTGTACACTTGTAGGTGTGCACTGGTTTGGTTGGGAAGAGGTAAAGAAGGTCTCAGAAGGAGTGGGCTACTTTCTGAGGATTTGATGTCATCTTTACATAGCTTCCTGTCCTTTGATGAAAACTAGGGCTAGCATTTCTCCTAAGGCCCTGTTTCCTTCTCAGTTAGACATTACTGCAGCAAAATTTCAACACCCCTCTTGCAAGGTTTTCAAATCCAAGGAATCTGGCCAATGAAATTAACCATGGTGCTTTGCAAGGGTATCTGTGGAAATTCTCGTTTACTTCCATCTGTCTTTAGCTTGCTGCAGAACAAAAAGAGAACACTTTCCTTTTTTATGTTTTTGAATATTACTTTAAAGCTGTAGTTTAATCAACCACCTGCTGGCTGCAGAGTTTTGTGTAGGTGTATACTCGCAGATCTTTGACATTAAATATATTCCAAAGAACGTGGTATGGAAAGTTTGAGGGTGGAAAGTAGCTAAAAATGAAATTTAGAGATGGTGCATTTTGATACAGAATTTACTCTCAAGTCATTACACAAAATCCATATTAATAGATCATATTCTCCACTTCCTCTTCTGGCTACAGGGTGCCATCAATACTTTAAGGCTTTGGAAATTATTACAGTAAAGGAATTTATCTTTATCTAGTGGCAAAGTGGACATTCTCGGTTGTGAAAGAAAGCAACAGTGGGCAGAATTCGTGCAGGAAGACACTACATAAAAGCCGCATTTGTCGGTAAAATAAAACTCTGAAACTCCAAAATTCACATGGAAATGGGTATTTCTGGGTGAGGAGGACCAAAGTGTCTCACTTTCTCTTGATGTTTCTTGTTGTGGTTCCTGCTGTCATGCACCATACCTGCTTTAGGATGATACTTACGGATAGTGCTAGCTCTGCTTGAAAAAACCTCTTCCTCTGATGGTGATTTTTTTTTTTTTTTTTTTTTTTTTTGGTGCAGGTGAGTAGGCTAAAGATTTAAAAGAAAAGGCAGATACTACAAGAAATTAACATATCTAAAATATAAAGGCAGAATTTTGTTCATTATGAAATTAGTGTTCTTTGTAGCTTACTGATCTAACTCCCTTATGAAACCCAGGGGGGAAGTCATCTTGCTTTGGTTTCTCACTGACAGCTCCCTCACTACCTCCAATGACCTCCTAGATTTTTCAACTTCTTTACATTCAAGGTATAGAGAGCTCAAGTTCTCCCTTTAATTATCTGAGATCCTTCCTTTGAATTCCCATTTTCAATTTGAGCACATGCCTGTTTGCCGGGTAACTAACACCACTGAAGTCCTGTTAGTTTAGAGTGAGGTGTGTAGCTGCGATGGTCAAAGCTTGACAGCTAGAGAGATAAAGCCTCAGGTCCAAGAACAGGGGCCAGAAACTGAAATCAAGGCAGTGCCACACATCAGATATTTGGATCTGAAATCAGAAGCAGCAGAACAAGTCAAGTGGAGTGGTTTGTATGGGATGGAGTGGTGGTTTGTTTTTTGGACCTAAGTGTATATAAATTGCATGCTTTGGTTGAATGACTTTGAGATTCATGGATACAGAAACCAGAAATGACCTTACCTTTTAGGTGAAATATTGATGTCTTCCCACCTTTTCCATATTTCAAGTAAAATAAATGCTATTGATATGACAGAGGAATATTCACATTTATAGACAATGTACGTTATAAGAGTGCTTAATAAATGGCTGTCTTTTTACCTGCTGCACTGCCATCTTTTTTGCTGATGGATAGTAAAATAGGCTAATGTTACCTCTCTATCATGACCTGAAAACATGATATTCTTTCCAGAAATGTGTTTTATTATAGAGGATACAGAGCCTTCATTTTATTTTATTTGTTTTTCTCAGATATTGATGTGAAAGTATCAATATACTTGGAAGACAGAAAAGGCAGTGACGTCCAAATCTCAGAAGACTGTGTGGATAGTCATGGGGGCGGCGGGCGTCTAGACAGCTTAGAGGCCTTAGAGCCCGTTTATATGAAAGAGGTTGAGTGTTACCTCTTTCTTTGGCTGATTTACAATGAGGGGCAGGGCGAGGGACAGTGTTGGCTGGTGCAGCCACCCACAGAGTAACCTGTGGCTTTTCTTTCCCGGGGAAGTGAACTTGGAGGGCCTGGAGGGATTTCTTCTAGCCCTTCTTCCAGATGCTGTGGAATGTTTGAGGTCCATGGTCTTAGTGAGTAGTTAGGGACCAATATCCAGATTGACTAATAAGAAGGTGCAATCATGAGTCCTGATCCCTTGTGGTCAATAAAAGATTTGATGCAAATTTGACAAGATTTTAGGTTTTCCCGTGAAGCATCTAGTCTCTCTGGCAATCCTCAGTAACAACACATTTTGACTTTGAGGGCAGGGCTTGCCATGCGCTGTGAGGCTACAGAAGCAGAACCTTTGGATGTTAAGGCAGGAAAGATGTTGAAATCAGTAGTCTAGCTGATGGGAAGGAAAGTGAAGATGGACCCGAGTTCTGAAAGATTCCCAAGTAAATGAAAGTGATCTGACCGCAGTTAATCGATGTAGGTAATACTGAACTGTTAACATAGTGAAATAAATTTTTTTAGATCTAGAGTTTGACTTTTTACAGTATATTTCTTGGGAAATACTTTCCTAGTAAAAGACTTTGTATTCAGTAAAAAGAGTTTTTGTTTTTTTTTAAATTCTTCTGTATAAGTTTACTAGGCATACACATTTCCAGCAATTTCTGAATTGGTTTCCTCTGCTATGAGTAACTGACAACCTGTGATTTATGGACTTGGAATAATTGAATTTCTTGGCTGTCATATCCTTTGAGTAAGAAATATTACATATGTTTCCAGAAAAATGATTTAAGGGAGAAAAGAGTGAAGTGATGCCAAGTTCTGAAACTTTATTTGGAAACTCTGTTTTAACCAAATGGTACTTAAGATACTCTCTCTGAGTTTCTGAAATGTGTTTGCTAAATAATCTTTGAAAATGTAGTTCTAAACGTGCCACTTTTGTGCTAAGTGAACGAAATGAAAAAAGTGGAGGGCAGCATGTTGTTGTTCTCACCTTCCCAAGCCCAAGAAATGCAGAATTTTTCATTGACGCAGGGCGATGGGCTGAGTACATTTCTTTAAAAATAGGCGTTATGCAACATCTCACTTTACCTGTCAAACATAAAATATTTAGTGATTTAGTGGAATCTTTGCAAGAACAGATTTTTTTTTTAAACATGAAATCTCTAAAGCAACTTCTCAACTTTATTATGTGTTTGGCCTACACTGTATTTTTGCTAGTTTTTGCTAGCTTCGTTCAGTCCTTAGATTTAACTGGTTCATCAACTACAAATTCCACAAGTGTTTACCAACTCTTTTCCCAAATTCTATCATAATGAAAATTGGTTGACTGTGAAAGAACCTTTATAATAAGTACTGTGGGTGAGGGACGGTTCCCCTCAATGTACTTTTGACTAGCATCGTCCAGTAGGCTTTCTGAGATGTTGTCCATATGGCTGTTCAGAACTTGAAATGTGGCTAGTTCAACTGAGAAACTGAATATATTTGATTTTAATTGATTTATATTTAAATTTAAACAATCACATGTGGACAGGATTGTAGCTACTATATCAAATACTACAGCAGAACTTAGAACAGTGAGTTTATGACCCTGAGCAATTCAAGTCTCGACCTGTGAGTTGCACTAGCATTGGTCACTCTGGATCATGTTCAAGGGTTTTCCTCGGTGGTTCTAAATTAGGGGGCAATAGTTCCCTACCAAAGAGACAGGTGAAAGTTTGTTAGGATACTTTCAGTTGTTATAACAAAAGTGTCCTCCTGGCATTTAGTGGGTGGGGACCAGAGATGCTTAATGGCCTGAAATGCATAGTGCAGTCTGCACAGTGAAGTACTGTCCCCCTCAAATGCCAGTAACAACCAATCTGACAAATCTAAATAGGTCAGCAGAGTTCTCCAAATATTTCATTTAAAGGTTTCATTTGTGAGATTTGCAATCTCAGTGCTATCTCTAGTTGATTCTCTCTCCTATGATCTGTATCTTATTACCTCCTGCCTCCTCAGGGACCTCACTTTTTCATCATGCTTGTTTTGTCCTGTATCTTCAACCACTTCCTGTCTACATTTGAACATACTTTAATCTTTTCTATCTCAAATAATACCCTTTCTTAATTCTATATCCTCTAGCTGGGACTATCTCTGCTTCCTCATTTACAGCATCCTGTTCCCTCTAATCTCAGAACAGCACATTTATTCATCTAGCTATCGGGGGAAACTATTTTTTGTATCATGATGGAAAGAAAGCTCACACCAGTTAGTTTCAAAACACACCATTTTATTACCCAGACATAGCAATAGACTCATTGTACCATGTTCCACTTCTAAACAGTTGTATATATGTGTATGTATGTGTACAGAGACACACACATATATGTAGAAAATTTTTTAAGCAGAGTCCACTTTTATTCTTTTATACTTAAAATTACTGCCCCTTTTTGTAGCTAGTCTCGACAGCACACTGCCACATTAGTTTCACATATTTTTTCTAATTTAGTATCACATTACTTTTTCCCAAGGGTAGGCTCATACTAAAACTGTAAGATAGTCACTTGAAATATTCTAGTTCACATTTCAATTATTATGAAAATCAGATTTTCAAGTACTTGTAAAGTCTTTCTAACTTCCTTCACTTATCTCAAAAAGAATCACACTTCCCAAATAAATCACTCTAAATAAGTGAGTCCTGAAAAGATTGGGTTGAAATAATTACATTAAATATGTAGCTATACTTGGCTAAATACACTGTAGACTACTTGGATAATTATGATGATGACACCGCTTCTTAACTTTATGTCAAAGCAGTGATAGACCTACTTTTGTCCTTTAATGGCTGATTCCGTGTATTATTTCAAAAGGCATTAAAACATCTTACTGGTGTATTATAACTCTGTATTGTACAAATATGTCGACAAAGAAATGCCACCTAAAATTAGAGTCAGCGGTTAGTCCTTCAGTATAAAACTACATCCTTGCATAAATTCAATAGAACCATTTAACCACAAAATACATTCACTCTATAGTTTAGATTTTCAGTGACAAAGAGCATGGCTGATTATGGCATCAAATGAATAGTGATGATGTTGGTTCATTATTTGAGGCTGCATTTATGGGCAACTTCTATAATTTACTGGCTAATGAAGTCATTCATATGAGTTGGGAGACTTCAAAAACTATACCAAACAACATGGTCCAGTCATTTCTTTTAAACATATATAGCCAGATTTTGTTTATAAGCTGATTTAAATAGGGTAGGTGATGATCAAGTTATTCTAAAACTAAAAGACCTTTAGATTTCCATTAGTTGGAATTATTTGTACTTTGTTAGTACAATTAAAACCTATATATTGCTTCTAAATGATAACATGTTCTCATACTAGATATTAAAGGTGTTAATTTATCTATAATTCAGTAAGCAAATCATAAAAAATGACTTGAAAACTGCTTTGAGGAAAAATAAAAGTATACCATAAATACAGTGAGTTATATATTTTAAAACATTAGATTTCTTTATCTGTTGCCATAAGTTACATTCTCAGAAATATTTTCCAAGACCATGCTATTTTCTCACCTATATACATTGTCACAGGTTGCCATTCTAACATTCCGTTATGGAAGACAAGGATTGAATCTAGCTATATAAATTTAAGCCTATCTTTTTGTTTCCTTCTACAGAGAACTCTTTCAGATTCTTTGGATATATGCATTCTTAAAAATGGTCTGTCTGTATTTTTCCATGTGAATTGTAAAACAAAACAAAAAACCTAAATTAAATTCTAACAAAGCTAGTTGTAACTTCATCTTTTGGGCATACATCATCTGTACTTTTATATAATTTAATTTGGCTTATAGTGTTTGAAATATAAATATCATGAATAATCACAAGTCATTATGTCTATATTTATAATGTGGAAGTATTTGAATTAAAGTGGTTATGTTTATAAATCAATATTAATAATTGTTCTTACATAAATATCATAATAGTAATATAGCCAAATAATTAAGTAATCTATCTTGATACTACACTATTCAGATCACATAACTCCATAAATACCAGCCACAATGATATTTACACACAGCAGACATAATAAAAGCAATAAAAATGAAAAAATTTAGTAGAAATTAAATGTGACTTTGTAGGCACAGAAAAGCCTTGAATAATTGCTGTCTCATTTCAGTGGGAATAAAATCTTGATAATACCCCCACAGCATCACAATTTCTTTTCTACTACTTATTTACATTCATGAATGCTATAAATTTGTGCTATATATATTTTTTATATTTACAGTATATATACATACACATATACTTTATTTTATTCTTAGATTCATTCATGAACTTGCCCACCAACCTGCACAGTAAAATCAAACATATTTATTCTCCTTACGTGATATTCATTTACAACTTTTCGCTCTTGTGCAAAAATATCATACAGATTAATATTGTCTCTCTCTAAAAAAACCTCTTTTTTATGCTTTAGGTTTTTTGGTAATTTACAAATAAATTATGAAATATAGTTCATTCCCAAATTGAAAATAATTACAATGTTTTTACAACAAGGCATTGATGAAGTTTTGAATTGTGGCATTCTTTGAAGCCACCGTCTTTCAGAACGAAGACATCAATAAATTATTATGTCTTGATACTTGCACTTTTTAATTACTTATATGAAACATGTCATTACAAATCTAACACTCATGCTAGTCAAATAGTGTTTGTGTAGAATACGAACCTTTTTGTTTTATCCATTCCTTTTTTTCCCCTGAAAAGTCTTTTTTAGCACAATTTAGAAAGCCGGTTGATATTACATACTAGAGCATTTCTGGAAAGTTTCTCACCCAGTTAAAAAAGCTGAAGAAAATAGTGAGGCAAAATTGAGGAAGAATAATTTTAGTGAGTGCTTGGGAGGGATAACAGCAAATGCAAGAACTGTTTTAATTTTATCTCCTAGTCCTTTGGTATTCCCTTGCCTCATGAAAATCCTAAAAAATAATCAATTCTTTAAAACATTGATTAGACTCTTCCATTAAATACCAGTTGTGGTCCTCCATTGCTCATGTTGTCTGTCATTTCCTGTTAGGAAAATAACATGAATTAATTAAGATTCACTTTCAGAGTAAGACATTAATTTGGTTAATGAGTTTGCAAAACAGAAACTTCAAGCCATTGAAAACCTTGCTGAGTTTTGGGGGAGGACAAGGATTAAAACTGTTGCTGCATTTGAGGAAGTGAAGTTTCATGGCATCTTGGAGCACATGAAAATGCTAAAGTGACAGCCTGTCAGATCAAAGTCTTCTATCCATAACAACAGTTTAACCTCTACCCAGTCTCCAGAGTCTCCCCTTCTGTTCCTCAACTCTGTTTTGGAAAGAACTCACTCACCTAGGAAGAAAATGATTAAATGCCCAAGTTTTTCCAATGTACAGGCTTCTCTGCTGAGCATGTCAACAAAGTGCCAACAAATTCTAGGGGTTACCTTTATCCTACAGAAAAATGTGTGGCTTTTTTGCGAAGAACTGAAAAAGGCCCCCAAGGGGATCACTGCTTATCTGTAAGTGAGGATCAATAATCATTCATAGTGGGACAGATTGTTTTTCATGACACTAATGCTCATACAGTAAAAAAACAAACGGTAAAAGCTCTTAACATGTTTTTTAAGGGATCAATTACTAAGTAGTTAATAAGGAAAACTACATGGGAAGGCACAAAAATTTAGCTATAAAGGCTGAACTAACATAAAAAGTTTCATTTGCAATTTTAGAAAATATGTTAATTTAAGAAGAATTTAGATGCTTTGATTCATATGTTTTGTTAAACATTAAACTCTTCCCTATACAATAAAAGGTAATGAGAAGGTGTGAGTCCCATTCAGATTTATAATGTTTAGTTCACCACCATATTAATATTTAGGCTAAACTATCTAAAAATAGATGACAACATCTTTCCACAGATGAACAAGCCTATTTGCAAAAGTGCCATAAAGAAGACTCAAGTGGAAATTATTTTCTCAATGATCTCAAGCCTATCAGATATATCTAATTTCTGGTTGGGTGAATTAAAAATAAAAAGTAATGTGCTTGCTTTTGTAAATTTAGAAATTCTTCCAAATATCTATTTTAAAAATGAAATGACATCCATGTCTCATTTTTAGTCTCTTCTCTTTGAAAATTCAGTACGGGAGATGAAATAGAATAAAGACACTTGCTTCTTGTATTAAGTGGATTTCAAACTTGTTTTGGAAGATCAGTGAAGGACTGGAAGGTAAGAATTGGTCTGGTTTTGGAACTTTGCTTTTGAAAACTTTGTTGTCTTTTAGAAAATGAGATAGAGTTTTGTCCAAAAAAATTCTGAGAAAGAAGGCAATATGCAAAGAAGACCTTTCCTCCTTTCACATCAAGACCTCTCTCTCTGTGCGAAGTACCTGGCCTCTTCCAGGCCCTGGGGGGTTGTCTTGTATGTGGATATCCATTATACCTATCCTGGCAAGGTGCTGAGGAATTACCTAAAGCTGAGAACTCAAACCATTTGGGGGAAAGGCTGTGACAGAATGTGGAGAAGTTCTTTTGGAATCAACAGCCTGTCTCTATGGTCTGGTGATGGTTCAGTCTAATTGAGAGGCTAGCTCTGCTAGAGATATGCTGCTGAAAGTAGGTCTGAAAATACACTGGGGTTATTTGGCTGAAGTTAAGTTTATTGATAAGATACTTGATTTGAGGCTTCATTTCAGAACTCATTATGGGTGGCAAGAAAAACAGAAATGATCCCTCCAATATGATCTTTGACAAAATTCACTCATCTATCTTTTTCTATTCCTTCTATTAAGACAAAAACACAATTTTCTAATGAATTTACAAAAGAAAGATTCCCAGGTGACCTTTCTTCTCCTAAAATAACTTTGCATTCAAAAGTATCTTAAGAAACATAAAAAAATAATCCAAGGTATAATCTTATATTGTGGGATTAAGAAAAAATCCAGTTTTTAAAAATCTTACAAAAAGAAAGAATTTTTGTAACTATATTCACTCTAGTATGGACATAACAAAAGTACTGACAGGAAAAAAGAGTGAAAATTTGTTTTAAAATGGACGAGTATCTTCAGTTAATTTGCAAATAGGCATGTCCAATTTAACAAGAAGATTATACTCTAAATTTGGGCAGGACTCGATGTGATTGTTTGCCAATGGATATGCTTTCTGCAGTTGGGCCATCGTGTCTACATCACTTCCTATATTTCTAATTGTATTGTTTAACCAAAGCAAGAATGGTGACTATTTTCAGAAATCCATAACAAGGGAAATAAATTTGAAGTGTAGCACACCAGGTAAGTTTACAAGGAGAAAGCTTTTATACCGAATTTTTACTGTAGTAGTGTCAAACTTAGGTTATCCTGCTCATGCAACTTTGGCATGAGAGCGTTTGCCTTTATCAGACACATCTATTACTAAACACAGAACTCTGGTCTGTGAATGATGGTATCAAGTCAGATTCATGATAAAGCAGAGAATAAAGGAGTCACAAATCATCCAAGCAGAAGTGTGTTTGGATGCTTATGGGCAGGCTGAATATTTTAAATACTCAACCAACTTTCAAGCTGCAGGACTCTGCCATGTAGGTTTATGTCAGGTCCTCAGAGTAGTTGTCATGAAAGCAATACTTTGAGGAACAACATCACAGCATCAGTCCAGATGCTGACATCATGGCTTCCTAGAAGAGGCAGTGCTTCCTGCAGTGACATTACAACATGGTAACTCCCTAGAAGTCAGCGTACCTTGTAGGTAACTCTGGTGTCGGGGGCACCACCGGGCAGCTGGGCAAGTCGGTTATTTCAATAGCCCTCAATCTCTAATATAAATATAACAATCATACAATAAATATTGCACAAACATATACATAAAAAACTAAAGCACACTAGTACAAAACTAGAGCACAATGAGCCACTATCCAAATATATAATGATAACTTATTTTTAACAATCCTTTTTCTTTAAGTTACCAGTCCTATTTGTACTATTAACTCTTTTTTGGAAGGACACAGGTAGTTCAGCTTAAAATCACTTTCTTGAAACAATTTAAGAGCACCTACTCTCCTTATTTGAATGTATAGATTGTATATGAAATGGAAACACATAAAACTACAAAATGAATATTTTTTTCTTCAAAAGCACATTCTAAAGAAATATGCGGTAGCAACTCTTACTACTCTTTCTTCTATTCTGTTGTTATGCAGTTTTTTTCCATGATATCAAGTAAAATATGATGTAGCCATTATCTTAGTGAGTTTATTTTACAGATGTTTTATCTTTTCCTTAACAGACCCAGTAGCAGGAACTGAATTAAGAAATATGTACAAAATGTAGAAGAAACACAGACAGCTCACTATATCACTGTCATTTTATGCAATAAATGTAACTTCCTCTTTGAATGGATTTCATGAAACAGTTATGCAAGGAACGTTGTTTAAAATACAGGCAAAGCTACCCAAATATGCATGAAGTTTAGATAAGAACTAAATGAAGCTTTACATGGATTGTAATATCTGCACTGATAGGCAAAGCTTTTTGTCGTCTTATTAAAAGGCCTCTTTATGCTTGAAAATCTAATTTACATAATCAAATGCATCTACTTACAAGCACAAGGGGTGAGCTAGAAAGGAGAATTCATCGGATTGCTAAAACTGGCATTATTGACTTGAGAGTGTATTTGGTTTATGTTTTTCCACAGTACAACACATAAAAATCCGTATTTATAAGGCATTCAATATTTTATGAGATTCTATTTTAGGAACTGTGCTTTTACATAGATAGAGAGGCTACAAAATTACGTGGAAAATAGGTGTTCCTAGAATTACCAAGAAAAAAAATAATAAAAAATTCCTATTCTTAGTACAATAGGGCCAAACTCTTATAAAATACAATCCCTCAAATTCTCATCTAAGGCTACAAGTTGATTCACCTATTTTGACTGCAGTCTTCATCGCATGATAGCAGTGAAAGGAAAAGGTACAAAACTCACTTTCTCAGCCATTTCATGAGAGTGATGCAGAGAATGCTCCCTTTCTGAGAACATTCTCCTCTGTTCATAGCTGGCTAGTCGACACGTGAGCCATGAAGAGAGGGTGCAGCCCCCGATCCCAATGCACGCAAGAGACATGGAGGCGAGATGCAGAGGATACAGGGAAGAGGTCTTCTTTGTCACAGCCCGAAGGAACTGAACGTTCAGGATGCCCCCGATGAGTCCACAGATGCAGCAGGCGGAAAAGAGGATCATCTGACATGAAAAGAAAGGGGGAGTTAAAGTTGAAAAAGCAAGGCTGACCAAAACACAGCACCCTGCTCTGCTATACATGTCAAGGATAGCTGAGCTACCATAAACAGAAGGTGCTTTGGGTGCTTCTTAGAGGACAGGGGCTATTTTTTTTTTTACCAAGTTTCTATGCAATCTGGCTTAATAGAGAGGGCACAGACCACAGTGTTTCAGGAATTAATAGCTGACTCTATAATGGCCAGGAATATATCTCATGAAAACTCTGAAGTAAGCAAAATTTATCTTCTAGGTAGATTCAGATTTAATTTATTTAATATTTATTTAATTTATTTAATATCTATTGTGTGTTATTATGCTAGGAACTTGATCATACAGCAATCATCTCAATTAACCCTCCAAGTAATCCTCTGAGAGGTAATACACATTTTGGAAAATGAATGGTGAGCAGTTAACACTCAAATTTAGGGACTGAATCCAGATTTTCTGACTCGGAATCCAGTTTCACTGTTAATCCCCACAAATGATCTAAATACCATCTTGTTGAATTGTCACTAGTTCCACTGAGCTGCAAAACTTTGTAGTTCTCTAGCTGTGTGGGCTTAGGGAATTTGGTTAGCTCCTTTTTTTCGTTTAGAAGAATTTTATTGTTTTAGTATCTATTTTCCCAACAGGTAGTGTAGGGACTCTCTATGAACTTAGAGGTGATTTATTTTACAAATGATTTGTTACTCTGTGGCACCACACAACAGATATTCCCCAAATACTGCTTGGTTGATTGTTCTGGAGAAACACAGGGTGTGGCTTTGCTTTTGATTCTACTGTTGGCTTGATGTGGGTCTCTTTTAATACAGCTACGGGTTTTTATTCAACCCAAATATCATAAGATCCCTGGCAGAACCGAGCATAATGCCTTCCGTGTAGTAAATGTTCTGTGAATATTTAATACATTTAATTGAATGCTTCAATAGATTTAATAATTAAAATTTTTTTATTTTAACTTTTTTTGGGTGGGGGCTGATTAGGTTTATTTATTTATTTATTCATTTAATGGAGGTACTGGGGATTGAATCCAGACCTTGTGCATGCTAAGCATGCACTCTTCCCCTGAGCTATACACTACCCCAAGATTAATCATTTATTTTATATTTGTATCTTGTCTAAAGTCTCCTATGGGCTTTCATGATACGTTATAGTGTGATACTAATGTAATTATTTCCATTTTTCTTTGGAGCACAGTCTCTACTTTAGTCACCTCCCTCATCCCTTAATATAGCTTGTTCACTCCCACCTCATGACATGCTTCATTTCCTGGAAATTATTTTCTTCCTTCTTGAATCCCTAGATAGAAGACCCAAATCTAGCCCTAACTTCCTCAGAAAGCCTTCCTGGACTTTACTGGGCAAACAGTTTCATAACTTACTTTAGCATTCAGTTTTACATCATTAGGTACTACTTGCTGTTGACAGTTAGCTGAGGTAGCAAACACACATTGAGCACCCAGCATCTGTTAGACCGTGAGTGAGGCAGCAGTTGGCATTACAAAAGAGAAGAGCTCATAGTCATTCCCCTTGGGTATACATCACGGTCCTGTGTGAGAGAAAATCCAACATTCTAACGTGGTATGGCAAATATTCAGAAAGAATGATAAAAGTTTTCCCTCAGAGTAGGGAGGAGGGGAATTTAGTCCAACCAGAGGTTTCAGACAAGGCTTTCTTGACAATGTGTCATCTAAGCTAAGTGTATGTAGTTCCCAGAAAAGGGTAAGGCCATGGATGCATGAAACAGCAGGGTGAGCAGAAAGAAGTACAAGTAGTTCATTTTGTTTCTTTAACAATTCAGCATTCCTTATTGTGTCTGTCATAGAGTACTTATCACCAAGACTGAAACCCAGGGATGCATAAGTATAATCTTTTAATAGTTGATTAAACATAACACTGAATGTCGATTACCAAATAACTGAATCATCTCAAGTGGGAAATTGTAGCTCCTCATTTCAAACAGAATCAACCAGTTACATCTCTTTTTAAAGTACATTCAAATGGTATGTTGTTTCTTGAGAATATATTTTGCTGTTTACACTTTCTCAGAAAATATGGAAAGATATTATATTCTAGCCTCAAATAACTCTGAATTACTGTTAATTAATAAAGTAAATAACAAAGTTAATTGACTATTAGAGGAAAACACTACCTCTCCTGATGCTATTGCCATTAATTCCTTAAAGGCACGACACTTTATTCACAGAACATTCTCACCCAGGAATTAACATGTTAAAATCTGTACCCAAGTTTATAATCATACACTATTTTTAAATCTCACCAGACTAGAGATTCTAGACTTTAGAGATACTTGGAGTGGAGAAATTTTCACACAATTTGATTAAAGGGTAGAGAATCTTTGACAGTTAATGTCATCTGTGGGAACCTCAGATGTTACAGGAGGATAACCAGATGACAGTTTCTAAAAAGTTTAGATCTTATAATTTTTTTCTTTTATAACTTATAAGGAAATTAGAAAGACAGGAAAGACACCAGTGACCTTTTAAAAATCCCTTCCCTCCCCTTCTATGAACTGAACATTTGTGTCCCTCCAGAATTCATACATTAAAGCCAAATCCCTAATACTACAGTATTTGGAGGCAGGGCTTTGGGGAGACAATTAGATCATGATGTTAGAGCCCTTGTGAATGGGACCAGTGCCTTTATTAAAGAGATTCTAGAGAGACCTTTACTCTCATTTGCCACAAGAGGACATAGCCAGAAATTTGCAACCCAGGAGAGAGTCTGATCAGAACCCAGTTATGCTGGCACCCTAACCCTAACCCTAACTTCCAGTCTCCAGAACTGTGAGAAGTAAATTTCTGTTGTTTATAAGCCACCCAGTCTACAGAACGTGTTACAGCAGCCTGAACCGACTTGGACGTCTCTCCTCCCCTGCCCTCCCCTCTCCCTCCTTCCTTTCTCTCTCCCTTTTCATCACATCCCCTCCCTCCTTCCCTCTTTCTTTCCTTTCTTCCTTTCTTTCCTTTACTTTCATCCACCTTCCAAGAAATTGTTACTATACAGTCATAAAGAGTCATCAAAGAGGAAAAGTATAGAAAGAATGAAAACCATGCTAAAGAGAGATGGGAGAATTACAGATGCAAATTATAAGCCTCCAGACAATTTTTTATCCAAAAGTTTCTCTTAATGTAATTTTTAAAAATTACATCTTACCTATCTAAAGCAGTGGGGGCTTCATCCTTTTTGTCACAATAGGTATTCTCACAAAGAAGGTTGTGATTAGAAAAGGAACTGAACAAAATGACTGCAATACTCCCCCTTCCCTGGTCTCCTTAGATAACTGGCCTCCCCTTGGAAAACTCTTTTTAGTCTCAAAAAGATCACTTTCTAATGTCCATAGATAATATGAATTTTGCCAACATATACAGGTCTATGATCTTTCTTATTGTACTCAATAAAATAAACATGCTTTTTCCTACTTTCTAACTCCCAAAAACTGTCATGAAAGGCAGTGGGGAATCCATACTTCAGCATACAGAAATTCTCCTCCAGCCAATAGTAGAGTTAACTGGGAGCAAGGTCCATACCCCCTGAAACCTATGTTAGCACCATAAGACATCTGAGAATGATTTGCACTTTTACATTTTTACATTTGCATTCACAGTCACAAAATAAAATTAAATTAAAAAAACTTTAGTAATTAACTGCAACTACAACACAGCTGTTTTGCTGTTTTGCAAAATTAACTTCACAGTCCAAGCCAGTAGGCCCGGTTCCATATCTAAACTGTTAAATTTCCCATGAACTCAAGCTTGTGAGTGTCTGGGAGTCGATAAACTGGATAAGTGGAGACAGGCATCCACAGCAGTCATTGAGGGTTGCAGATTTATGTATTTAAAGGGTATATCAAAGCTTTTCTTTCTTTTTCTTTAGTCATAGTCTGTAATAATCTTGATGGCTTTCTTTGAAAATAAAAAGCCAGGATTTATGTGTCAGTTTTCTTTTTATCCTAAATTAGTAACATTCAGCCTATGAAGTTGGCTAGTCATCATTTCCATTTCTGAGTTCTTACATTTCCAATACTTCAACGCACAATACAAGCAAGGCAAAAACTTACGACGAGTCCAGATTTTTTTTTGGCGCACAGTATTCCACATATGCCGCAAAGAAGAAACTGAAAAGGAAAAGAATAATAATTATTTCATATCCAAAGATAAGAGAACACTTAGTTTTTAGCTCATAGTTCACTCATGACACTTGCTCCAGTGAAGCCTGAAAATTTTACATTCCCATCAAAAGCCAGAAAGGAAAATACGTCATTCTAAAATCGTAAGGGATAAAAATGTAAAATCTAATGAACATTTTTTGCAAGGTTGATATAAGGTGATTGTGGAATTTAAGCAAAACTTGAATCTGTTTACCACCAGGCAAAATGATCAAAGAGATGAATTTAGAGCTTCATTCCTCCTATTTATTTCACTGTCTTCTTGTCCCTTCCTCCTTTCTCAGGGAAAAAAGTGGTATGGTACATTCATTCATACCAAGAATTAGAACTCAGTGGGCTCTGCTATGGTAGGGAGTATAGCACAGTTGAAAAGGGAAGGCATCAGACAAGGAGATGTTTTTCTATAGAGATATTCTTTGTGTATTTCAAATTATGTCAGGTAAGATAGATGCCCCCTCATTCTACCAGAAATACTATCTTTGTGTATACGCCCGAAGAATACAAGGGGATGAAGCTTTTGATGGCATGTAATTTTTTTTGTAAATAAGCACATTGGTGACATATTGTTTTGCAAAAGCAGCTATATCAGTTCGTCTACCAGTGACACACTATTACACATTTTGGTTATCAGAAAGTGGTAAGTTGTTTAATTTGGAAAGAAATATTTAGGCCATTTGTGCATATTTTTGCTGGAAGTAAACGATATAAATAAAATAATGCATTCACTAATAAATAATAAGATTTTCAGAATAGCAATGAAAACCTTGAATATGGTTAAGGTTGTTTTTGTACGATTTTTCTCTTAAATTTTGCTATCTCAAGTCAGAACTAGCAATACAAGTGGTTTTAACTGAGTATTTTGTGCATGGAAAGATTTTAAAATACACACATCAAAATATTCCTAGGATTATCTGAAATAAACAACATGCTTATGGGATGCACCAACAAAATGTGATTTAAAATAATGGGTAAGAAAAGTCTCATTTTTCAGGGAACTTTCCGTTTAAGGGAACAAAATGGTTACAAAGCAGGCAATGACAGACCAGGGAACACAAGAATATATAAAAATTTGGTACATAATATAAATGACTTTTCAAATTGATGGGGGAAAGATCAGGATCATTTGTTCAATACATGGAATTAGGACAATTTGCTAATCTTCCCTAACATCATATACCAAATACCTATGGAACAGTTTGAATAGTTAAATGTATTTTTAAAATGTAGTAGGAGATGAGAAAGTTAAATATTTATATGATTTTAGAGAAGCAGGATTTTCTAAACAATATCAGCAAAGTCATAGACCAAAACGGAAAATAGTTACTAATACATAAAATTACAGTTCTGATAATAAACAATGTAACTCTCAAAGGCAAAAATAAATTGGGATTATATTCAGAAAACATATGACGGAGAGTTGATATACTATATAAATAGATCTAACAAAATAATTTTAATACCGTAAAACCATGAGAAGATAGGAACTCAGAACTTTATAAAACTTGAATACTTGCATGATTTTTTATAAGCCTTAAAAAGCTACTTCTGAGCGACCATTTCTCACACCTTTCTGTGTCCTAGGTCTACATGATCCTGTCCTCATATAGACTCTTTCTTACTGATCTCATCTCAGACCTCTCAAGGTTATGCTCAAGTCATTCCATTTTGGACCAATTCTGTGCCTGGTCGGTGCTTCCAAGCTTCAAATCAAAGCTTCAGTATGTCTTTCTCCTGCTTCCCTGACTAACCCATTATTCATCCTGAAAGTGCACTCACCTAGAACTCATTCTTGAAATAATTTGAAAGCAGTGCAGTTTTGTTGGACCTTTGAAATCTATAAACATTGTCATTATTTATTCACAGCAAAACCCAAGAGCACCTCAGGACCATAAGCAGAGCTTTCCAACACAGCTCTGCATCCACTCAGGTGGAACAACTAAGTGGCAATAAAATTCCTTCTTTCTAGTGTATCAGTAAGAAAAGGAGGTAAGTTTTCTAGAAGTTTGCAGGGACAATGGAAAGCTGAGGGTGAGGCACTGACACTGAAAAGAAGTTAAGGTAACCATAGCCCCTCCATTAATGGAATTTGAAGACTTGGTGCACCAAAGGTAATTACTATAGCAATAAAATCAATTCCTCACCAGAATGACTCCACCTTACACAGTAGCAGCTTAAAAGAAGATATTAAGATAAAATACTAACTATATTCAATATCTTGTAGTAGTAACATGGTGAAAAAACACAAAAACGAATAAATGTATGTTCATGTATGACTGAAGCATTATGCTGTACACCAGAAACTGACGCAACATTGTAAACTGCCTATACTTCAATTAAAAATATATATAAAAAGAAATAAAATAAAATAAAGAGATTTTGAAAAAATAACTTTTGAATTTGTGCTGCATATACAGCCAAACTCTCATTTACACGAGGGATCGTAAGAAAGATATGCTCATCTGGGAAAAAGAACTGTGATAGGCTGAATTATGGCTCCCAAGATATACACATTCCCCAGAATCCATGAATGTTACCTTATATGGAAAAAAAGCCTGTGCAGACGTGATTAAGTTAAGAATCTCAAGATGCAGAGATTATCATAAATTATCCAGTCAGGCGCGAAATGTAATCCCAAAGTCCCTTAAGAGGAACAGAAGGAGGTCAAAAGACCTCCTTGAATGAAGACACCGGGATAGAGAGAAAGAGATCTGAAGAAGCTGATGGCTTTGAAGATGGGGGGAGAGAGGCATGATGCGAAGGATGTAGGTGCCTGTGTGAACTAGAAATGGCAAGGAAATGGGATTCTTTGGAGCCTCCAGAAGGAATACAGTCCTGCACACCCATTTTAGACTTCTGGCCTCTAGAATTGTGAGAGAATACATTTCTGTTGATTTAAGCCACTAAGTTTGCAGTGATTTGTTCTAGCAGCAATAGGTAAGTAATACAGAGTCTAAACATTTTTTCACATGACAGTCTCTTAAAGAACTGGAAGCTATTAAAAAAAAAAAAAACTAGAAGCTGTTCTTCAGGAAAACAAACAGGGGAAGACATGAGTTAAGAAAGAAGTATAGTAGCAAAAGCACAAAATAAAGTGAAACAGTAAATATTTTAAATTGACAAGTATTGATTGGAAAAATTAGTATCTGTTTAGAATGAATATCCCAGGTGATGCTGGCATGAGAGATGGTGGGTTGGGGGTCAAGAAAATGTAAGTAAAATGATTCTTGTAAGTAAATGTAAGTAAAATGTAAGTAAAAAGATTCTTGTATCATTTAGCAGAATAATAGAGGAGCTGACTAGTGCTAGATATTGACAGAAAAGTAGAAGTTTAAATCAGTGCACTAAAATATAAAAGACCAGAAAAATAAAAATTAAGAGAAAAAATACATAGACAATACAGACTGAACCAACAGATGTCAAGAAAGTTTAAAAAATGAAAGGAAATAAAGTGAGAGTGAAACTATAAAATGAATTGGTATAAATAATTTCAATAATGTAAGCAATCAGAATATATGTGAATGTATTCAATTTCCCTAATAAGAGGGAAAATAGAGAGAGGGAGAGACACTCTGCTAGGAAAAGAAAAGAGATTTGTTCAAACTTTCCTAAAATGAATGAAAACCTCTTTCCTTACTCGTTTTCTCTTTGTCTTTCTCTTTCTCTCTCTCGCTGTTTCCCCCTTTATGTCAATCTCTCTCTCTCTGTGTGTCAGCACTGACCTAGATGCTATGACTTCCTTATTACTATTTCTTTCTGTCCAAGAAAGCTTATTTTGGGCAAGGACTACGAGTAAAAAAGGCTATTGTAGAATTTCTGTCTAAATTACATAATGGAAAATTTGGGAGCCTTGGCTGTAATGGAAACAGATAAAAGCAATGGTTCTATCAGCTGGATAGGAGAACAGCAAATGTTGGGCAGATGGGATTACGAAAGATAGTGGGCCAATCTTATTTTAAGACAGCTTATTAAATTTTTTCTCACATAGTATTTAACCACCTTAGGTGAAATAATTTTCACTGGAATTCACTAGCCATTACAGAAGACATACATATTCAAAAATAGAAATGGTACTTTTCTTCAAGATAGTGAGATGAACCACAAATTGAGCTTGATGCTTTGCTAACATTTAATGATTTATACAATTTCATTAAAACTAGTCAATTTCTCTAAAACATACAGAAGAACTATCAGGAAAACATATAGAAAAATATTAAATATTAAGAAACTGATTCAAAAGAAAACTATCTCTGATTAAAAGAGCATATTTCTCCTTGTACCTGGATAAAAGTTTGATGACTTGCTTTGCTATCATCAGTTATTGAATATTTTTACTCTACTTCAATCACCTGTTAAGAAATAATAACTGGAGTCTCTAAAAGGGTTATTTTGTAGTTTAGCTCCCAAAATGCTAGTATGCCAAAGTAGTTCATATTCTTCCTGATGTTGTGCTGATATGATTTTGACTTTCTTCTATGATACCTGGCTAGACTCTTGAGGACGTCCTCTCTGTCATGGACTTCTTTTCATTTGGGATCCCATTTCTCTAATAATTCCAGTATCAATCATCTGAGTAAAACTAGGGGAAGTTTATCAAGTTGGAAAGCCTGCCCGAAAGCAGTGATTCTCAAAACTGGCTGTTTATTAGCTTCTAAAATTCCTGATACCTTGACCAATGAAGAATCAGACCCTCTAGGCTGGGACTTAGGCATCAGGATTTTAAGCTCCCCAGGTGATTGCAGGGTGCTCTCATTGTCTGAAATTGCACACAAGGTGTCCACCAGTGCTTTGCCAGCAGGCCTGCTCATCTTAGAGCTCTCCTGAAGCACAGATGTTCCCCTTAATTACTCTCAGTGAGATATGAACAAATATGAAGCCAAATAAAGTGTTCTTCAAGGGAGAAACTCAAAGTCTTTGTTTATAAAATAAGGTAAAGGTCTCAGAGCTGTTTGGTCTCTAATGGTTCTTAGAAATAGAGATCATTACTTCATAATTTTTAAACATATTCTACCCAGTGCCTTTCATCATTGCTAATAGATTTTTCTCTTAAACTCCTAATCTTTTCTAAATTTTCTGTGATTTGTTTTAGTTAACTAGATCTAGAATTGGGCTAGATACACTATTATCTGGAAGAATTGGACTAATTTTGTATTGGCATATAGGCGTAAGAAAGACATCAATACAAATAAACATCATTGTAAAACCATATTGGAAGGAAATAGATTGAAATCAAAACAAGATCAACAATTAAAAAACAAACAACTGAATTAAAACTTGGGCCAAAGATCTGAACAGACATCTGACCAAAGAAGATCTAAGGATGGCAAGTATGAAAAGTTATTCAACATCATTTATCATTAAACAGTTATGAATTTAAACAACAATGAAATACCACCACACAGATATTAGAATAGCTAAAATTAGAAAGAAAAAAAAACTGGAGATATCAACTGCTGGTAGTGTGGAACAACAGGCATTTTCATTCATTCCTTATAGAAGTGGAGCTACTTTTTTTTTTTTTGGCTCATTCTCTAGGTTGGGAAAAAAATAAGTTTATTTCATTTTTTTCAAATATTTATGAGAACTTGCCTGCCCTCCTGCAGGATTCTGTGCAGGTTTATACTAACGCATTACAAGTGGAAACATGGTAGCCAATTAGTTCTTTTTTTTTTTTTTTTTAACATTTTTTATTGACTTATAATCATTTTACAATGTTGTGACAAACTCCCGTGTAGAGCACAATTTTTCAGTTATACATGAACATATATATATATTCATTGTCACATTTTTTTCTCTGTGAGCTACCATGAGATCTTGTGTATATTTCCCTGTGCTATACAGTATAATCTTATTCATCTATTCTACAATTTTGAAGTCCCGTCTATCCCTTCCCACCCTCTGCCCCCTTGGCAACCACAAGTTTGTATTCTATGTCTATGAGTCTTAATACAGCTACTTTTTTAATTTTTAAAATTATTTTGCCCATTACTGATGAACGCAGAAAAAAGGAAAAATCTATATGAAAACACCAACATTTACTGATTTGTACTACTACAACTACTATTATTAATATAACTATTGCTAAAATTATTGTACTTTTATCATGTCAGTCACTCTAATTGATTTACAGAGATTATATCATTTGATAAAAAAATCCCACTGTATTACTATATTTTTCTGATCTTATAGATGAGATAAATGAGGCTCAGAGAAGTGAAATGACCCATCCAATGTGATACAGCTACTTTGGAAGACAGTGTGGCAGTTTCTTACAAAGCTAAACATAGTCTTCCCATGTGATCCAAAAATTTTGCTTTTAGGTATGTACTAAACTAATCTGCAATATTATAACAGTGTTGTTCATCATTCACAAAAACTGGAAGCAACCAAGATGTCCTTCAGTAGGTGAGTGGATAAACTGTGGTACACTCATACAATGAAATACTATTCAGTGATAAAAATAAATGAGATAAAATGATACTCAAAGACATAATGAAATTAAAGTGTATATTGCTAAATGAAAAAAGCCAGTCTAAAAAGGGTATATACCATATGATTCTAATCATATAACACACTGAAAAAAGTAAACAATAGAGACAGTGAAAAGCTCAGTAGTTTCCAGGGTTTGGGGGAAGGTAGCCAAAGTTGTATAGTTGAATACGAGAAATTTATAAGGCAGTGAAACTATTCTGCATTACACTGTGGTTACATGATGCTCCAGATTTGTCAAAACCCACAGAACTTTACAGCACAAAGAATAAACATTAATGTATGCAAATTTAAAAAATCATTTAGAGAGTTATAGAATCACAGGATGGAATGCAGAATGTGACAAAGCAACCCTCCTATATAACAAATGCATGCAATGGCTTCACTGAAGGAGGCAGGGGAGATGATGCTGGCCTTGTAACTTTGGAAATGAGTGGAGTCTGTAAAACTAAAGGCTAAAGAAACCATATATAAGCACCATACTCTATCTGGCAAAGTTGTTCCCTACAGGGTTACTGGTTAACAATTCTGACCCTACTATACAGGTATTCTGAAACTGATCAATTAAATGGGGACGGATGGTGGGAGACTGGTTTCTTAGTGTTAGAGTGAGAGTTTATTGATAAGCACAAGGAACATCATAGATTGACCCATATGGTAATGGATTAGAGTTGTAGACAGCAGTATGAACTAACCTTTAGCTTCATATTTATAAACATAGTTACATATGGAACTATCTATAGGTCTGTGCATAAACACATTAGTACATGCATGTTTTCTTGCTCCGTCCTCTGAGAGGGCCTAGATGCTATGATACTAGTTGCAAAGAGCATAACCTATTGCTCAGATCTTGGTTTCTAATACTGTTAACCAGTAAAAGGAATCATTAATCCTCAAAGAAATGGCTGTTCCTCGGACTGTGGCAAGAAATATTTTATACAGGCTAGGAGCATACTATAGTGCCAGACAATATGGGGGTGCTCAAAAAACAAGCAAAAAACCCACACTGATTGAGGTTTGTCAGAGAGACTCAGAAGCCAACTGAAAGGGCTCCCAATGATTAAAGCTGCAACAATTCGAGCAACGAAATAAAGATGCATTGGATTGTGACCCAATGTCCATAATAAATATTCATGTGACCATACTGATATAGATGAATGATTGGATAAATTAATAAATAGACATAAATAACTATGGAGAAGAAACAAACCTATGCAGAAAAATTCCAAATAATTTATGTAGTTACTGCACTCTCAGAGACATGGTTCACACCCTAAGTGTGGTCCACACATAAAGACTTCCTTCCAAAGAGTACAGTACAGAAAGGGGGAAAAAGAGTAACTTAGAGGAGACCTAGCAAACACTACCTCAGCCACGTGTCCAAGGTAAACACCAAGAGCAATGTCATGTTGATAACATGTATCCCTGAAATGATGTGATGAAAATGGCAAGAATGCTCACTAGCACCACTTTTGTTGAATATTGAAATGGAGCTACAACACAAGTAGATAACCCAATTAAATAACAGAAAGAAATTAAAGGGATTAAAATTGGAAAAGAGGTAAAACTATCATTGTTTGCAGACACACGATTAACACACGAAATTCTCAAGAGAATCAACTCTTAACATTCACTGCAAAAAATAAGGCGATTTAGTAAGGAAGCAAGACACAAGTTAACATACGGAAACTAATGATATTCATGTATACAAATAACATCCTATCGGGAGCTATAAGGGAAGAAACCCCATTTTTAATAAGAAATAATAAAATTCCTAAAAATAAATTTAAAATACAGTGTTAACCAATAAAGATAAAACCTAACATTAATAAATAACACAATAGTTTTATGAATGGAAAAATAAAACATTATCTTGGATATAAAGCTTTAGTATAAGTATGCTAATACTTTATAATCTAATTTGTTAATTTAACATAATTCAATAAAAATGCCAAAAGAATCAAGTTTTTAATTGGAAAGGTGATCCTAAAATTAATATGAAAAAATAAATATCAAAATCTTCTCAGAAAAACTCTGATAAATATGAGCAATAATGGTAAATGTTAACATCAGATACCAAAAAATATTATAAATTCTCAATAATTAAAACAGAATGACATTGGCACATGAATAGAAAAATTGAACAGAAGAGTAGAATTATAAAATCTAGAAATATACTGAATGTATACAAAACATAATAAAATGGCATCCCTAAACATTTATGAAAAAAAGACTATTTCATATGTGGTGTTTGGACATCTGTGTACCCATCTGGGAAAAAAATGAAACTAGATCTATACTTTATACTATATAACACAGTAATACTCTAATGTACTTAATGATTTATTAATGATTAATGTACTAAATTTAGAAATAAATAATAAAAATGCTAGAAGAAAGTGCAATTCTTTTATTATTTTGGAGTGGCAAAGACCTTTTAATTATGATTAAACTCCATGAAATAAAAGATGGATTAATTCAAAAATTAGAGGAAGAATATACAAAAATTCCGGCATGGCAAAAATTATCATAAGCAAGTTCAAAATGACAAATGGGGAAAACATTTGCAATTTATTAACAAAAGACTAATCTCCCTAAAGTAAAATGAACTCCTGGAAATCAACAAGGAAAAGACTAACAATCTGACAGAAAAATAGGCAAAGCATATGAACAGATACTTCCCTGAAATACAAATGACTAAATATGAAAATGCTCAACTTCATCTATAGTGAGAGCAATGCAATTTCAAATGAACTCAGATACATTATTTTTCGTCTATCAGATTGGCAGGAGTCCTAAAATTTGATAATCTTGGCAAAGATAAAGGGAATCAAATCGTTATACATTGCTTGTAGGAAGATACAAGCAATGTTATACACTGCTCAGGAGAAGCCTCTACTGAGAGGAATTTGGCAACAATTACCAAAATTTCATATATGCACATATATGTATATCTCCTTTGCCTCAAATCCTGCATTTGAGAATTCATCTAACAGATATAGCTGCAAGTGTGCAAAATGATCTATGTGTCAAATTAGTATTTTAGTATTGTTAGTAATAATATAAAAGGAATAATCTCAAATATCAGTTAGTAGAGAATTGATTAAATTCATTGGATTTCTCTTCATCTATTAAAGACCTAAGAGAATGTTCTCCATACACTGATATGGAAAGTTCTCCAACATATATAGTTAAATGAAAAAAGCAAGGTACAGCATGGTATATGTAATAAACCACTTTTTGTGTAAAAAGACAAGAAATACATAATAATCTATACACATATTTGCCCTTACATGAATAAGGTAATTCTAGAAAAACATGGAAGAGACAAGGAACTGTGATTATGTGGGTGGAAGGAGTGATGACAATTGGATAAAGGAGACTAGGCTTTTCATCGAATACTTTTGGTTATTTAGTTTTAAACCATGTGCAGGTGTTACCTATTCAAAAAGTTAAAAGAGCGGCCTCCTATTTGCTCAAAGCAAAATTATCATTGAGGTGTTAGGAAACAATAGCCCATCGAGATTCAGCTTTACTAGTGAATGACTAGTAAAGGGGATAAGCAGGCAAGATACATAGATATACAGATTGGTGAATGACTGGAAGTTCCATGCTCCTTGTGGGTATTATAAAAAAAAAAAAAGCTAATAAAACTCCCCAACCTAATTGTTTTCAGAATGTGTATTTGGAAAGGAGGATGGCAGCCCATATTTTGGAGTCAAGGAGCTGTGTAGGTATCTCTTCAAACACAACACTAAGGCCATCATCTTGTCTGCTTTTACACAAGGCTTGATTTGCCTGTTTAATAGAATTGAATCTGGAACCTGCTATGGTCAGAGCTTTCAGGCACAAAGCCAAAAGTGCCACAGAGTAATTTACAAGAATTGAGTTCAGTCCTTTTGAAATAAATGGAGTCTATCATGGAGAATTGTGATTGAAGGCTGAATGTGGTTTTATTCTCAGTTAAATATAATGAATCATAAACCACTATGTATCAGATGTAGCTTCACCTTCAATGACTACCATATTTCATCTTTATTTAGGAGAGATTTTTGTAGTTCCACGCATTTATAATAGTAGCTGAAATAAAGCTCTTGTTTTGCAAAGCATTTTGATAGTCTTTCAATGCTCTAGAAAAAAAATGGATTGAAAAAGGGAATTTTGCTCTGTGATGGGCAAGTCAAAGAAGAAAAGAAAATATGGAGCAAAAGAATAATTTTGAACCTCGTGTTATACAAAAAAGGAATCGAATATGTTATTTGATTTGACATTACTGATACTGTTAGGGTGAGAATCATCTATTTTTATATTCAACTTTGCCATAGATCCTCAGACAAAGCTGTTCTGTTGAAATAAAGTTTTTAGATGACCTAATGGAATTTCAAACTGAATGAATGAATTAGTAGATGGGTGGATGAATGTATCTACAGTATGCAGGGGAAGGGCAGAAATTAATCAAGTTTTGCCAATTCCAAGACACATAACTGGGTGTAATTAGTCTTTTCACTGAATAAAATCCAATTAACTTCTTTTTTGTTTTTATGAAATACTCAAAATTGATCAGATTAGCTTAATTCTCTTCTGAATGGTAGTACTGGAACCTAATTTGTTTGGCGTTGACCTTTTAAGTGTCACAATTATAGCTTTGTGGGTTTCAAAAGTTTCTCTCTCAAACCGCAGATAATCTTGAGTTGTCAGCATAAGTAGACCTTTCTAAAAAAGAAAAAAAAAAATCACTGAAAAAGATGGCACCTTGGCACTGAGTGAAAATTGCCAGATTATTTTTAAAGATGAGAAGTGGCTTCCCAAACTAGAAAAGGCTGTATTCTTTAAAAAAAATAATTTTTTACTGCAGTATAATTGACATATAATTTTATAATTGACATATAACTTTATCTGAGTTTGTGTTCTTAGGTATGTGAGATAGAAAATAACTTGGGGAAGTAACCTATGAGTATATACCACAGCTGTTGGTTCAGAACACCAGGCTTGACTTCAGAACAGACCCAGAATAGCTTTTTCCCTTTGGTGACATTAGAAGTTGGACAATATCTTAGCACTCTCATCTGAATCCTATTACCTACTATCTGCTGGTCTGTTCTATAGTAGATTGTTTTGAGTGGTAATAGTTCAGTCTCCCCTTTACTCACTCTTTAACCTTAATACACACTATCTCAGTGCCATTCAGAAATTTGCTCCTGGAAGAAATCTAGACACTTTTCATTCAGTCAAGATCAAACGATGTAAAAACAATCAAAGGATATCACAAAAAGCTTCATGACATTTAATTATTAAAATACAATTTTTTTAAACATTGAGTCAATTACTTTGTTACTTTGTGGTTCTTTTAAGCCATCAGGTACTATACCTAACAAGCTGAGTCTGTCTGAAAGCAGAGATTCTAAAGCAAGAAGAGTATTTTCTGGTTATAAACAATGGGCTGTCCCAGAAGGGCTATGAGTAAAAGGTAGGTGACTACTGTCTTTATTGTATTCCTTCTGGGGAAGAAGATAATACCATGGTACACAGAATAGGAACTCTAAAAACAACTTCATCTAACCTCAGGGCTTATGTCACAATTAAAATAATCCTGAATTTATGCACCTCACTTAAAATCCTTTGTAAATTCTCACTCAAAGTGAACGGAGCTCTTCCTGTTTGAGGACATATGTTTCACATAATAATCCCATGTGAATATGTATCCATTTAGTTTCAAGTAACAAGATTTCCCCTCACACTCTTGGGATTTAGGCAGTGTGTAAAAGCTGCTCATGCCCTTTTTCATCTCCAAAGATAGTCTTCTGGAATATGCTTTTGGCTGTCTTAACAACTGGACCCACTTTAGCCCAAATGACCTGAGTTACAAAGTACTGACAAAAATTTTTCAAGGAATGACATGGTAGGTCACTTTATCAGAATGACATGAGGAAACTTATAAATGCAGTCACGGGCCCCACTGAATCAAATTTTGGTGGGATGGGTTCAAAATCTGCATCCTGGATACATTCCAAGATAAATGTTATGCTTCCTCTCGTTTGAGAACCTTAGCTGTAGAATCAAAGGAATGATTTAATTATCTAGTTTGGCTTAGATGAGCTGGTCCTCCCAGGAACTGGCCAGACGTGCAAGCTAACATAGGAGTAGTAGCCCAAAGGGAGCAGGAGAGGCTGTCCAGTACCAGACTCTGAAGACTCCCTGTGCTTATATGACGAACCAAGCTACTTCTCCTTCCTAAGTGTTTAGATTCTCACAGAGAACACTTCTCTCTCCATTCTCAGGTGTTAAGCCAGTTGTCAGGAGCACTCTAGCAGATGTAAGAGTGTTTTGTTCAGATATACCTCCATCAACCACGGGGGAAAGGAAGTTGGTGTTGCTTTCTCTGGATCCTACTGTAGACATTTCATGTCTTTGCATGGCAAGTTTTAAGTGATTTGTCTTTGACAGATTCCTTTCTTCCATCAAAGAACTGTTGGTATATTTGGACTTTTAAGGTCTTTTAAGCTTTATTTTTTTCCCTTTGTTTCCCATGATGATGAATCACTTCTGATGATCAGGACACCCAGACTGAAGCAAAGGCAGGACTATCAGTATTCCACAGAGAGCCTCTAAGGAATGAGAGAATTGCTTTTTTTAAAAGGGCATTAACAAAAGGAAAGTTTTCTTGCCCAGCTTCCTCTGTTCATCTCTTTCTCTGTCTCCCTCTCTCTTTTAAGAGAGTCTGGAGAAGTTGAGTAGTCTTGCGAAATAAACAGAGAATTTTACTTCCACTCTGTGGTTCAGCACTGTGTTTATATTACTTAGCCAGGCTTTCTCTGTTTGCTACAGTTCTTATAATGATAATTTTGGGTCAAGTAGGAAATCACAGTTTTCTTTCTGAATATATTTATGCCAGAGCTTGTCAATGTACACAATCAGCCTACGAAAAACCACAAGATTGTTAAGAGTCAACTAGAGTAAGGTGTTTCCATAAACCATGGGTAACCAATAAGTTGCATAGCACTAATTATAACTCACCTGAAATTTCTGAGGGTGAAGTGTCCTCCCCTCTCTCCACATAACTATTTAGTTAACTTCAAACTTGTTTTAAACAACAATCATGTATTACATCTTTCCTTTACTGGTTCAATTTGATTGCCAGAGAGCCCTAAAACCTTCACAAGTTACATAGGAAGACTTGTACGTCAATTTGCAAAAGAGGTTATTAGAAAACTTATAAAATTAAAAATTGATTATAAATTTCTCATTGCCTTAAAATTTCAAATAAGACACTAAAAGAACATGAATCAGGCTGTTAAAACTAGCAGATTTGGGGAAATGAGTCTGGAGAGTAAGATGTCTGAAGACGATTTTGGAAGGAATCATTGTAATTGAAGTGTAATAGTGGTGGAAAAGATTTATAAACTTAAGCTAATAAAGAACCCAGGGAAGTTGCTGAATTTCTGAATTTTTTCAGAATAGTGCTGAATGGTGGTTTCTGAGTGTCATTGATTTATGCTATAAATGTGATGTCTTTCAGCTTTCTCTGGATAAAGAGGACCACCATAAAATAATTTTGAATCCTTCTTCTAGCCTTCCACTGATTCATTTCTTTATTACTCAGCAATTTTATTTTGCGAGTAGTTGCATAGACACTTCTATGTCTTTGTAGTATTATGATACTACATGAATAAAAAATAACATACTCTCAGCAGAGCCAGATAATAGGGGTTGGCTCAAAGAAGCAGGAAATTTAAGCCTGACAGGTTTTCTATTTCCTGGAGTTTTAAGGTGTGCTTTTACTGAAAACTCCACAAAGATTACAGGAAGAAATAATAATGTAGCAAAAAGAAATAATTCAGAGCATAAAAAAAGCACTTGGCTTGTGGGCTTTGGAGAAAATCTTAAACGCTGCACTCTCCATTAATATCCTTCAGCACAAAGACTATTTGCCTTACTGGAAGAAAGTTTACAAGATGTTTTAGCAGATGAACATTTACCCTCATTATCCAGTCCCTTTATTTTGATTCCTGTTAAAGAACCCCAAATGGAAACACTTTGTCAAGTATCCTGTTGGTATAAATTCTCAAATTTCCATAGTTTACTTTGTCAAAAGTTTGCAACACTTACTATTTGGGTTCTCTCTCCCAGTATTTCTGGGAAGGCTGAAAAAATTCTTTAATATTTCCATTTTGTGGATACAGGGATTAAGATGCCAAAAAAAATCACACAGCAAGTCAGTGGCAGAAGTTCAATGAAAACTGAAAATTGGGGTTCCCAAATTATTGCTTCTCATGCGCTAAACTCATTTCACAATAACTCTAAGTATATTAGAAACACCTTGTCAAAAAAGATTCTTTTTAATAGACAAGTCATAAAATGTCTCCAATGGAAAGCTTTTTTGGGAAATCTCCCTGGTATGCAAGTATGCCTATC
This sequence comes from Camelus ferus, assembly GCF_009834535.1. Lineage (NCBI taxonomy): Eukaryota > Metazoa > Chordata > Mammalia > Artiodactyla > Camelidae > Camelus > Camelus ferus. The sequence goes on along the minus strand of NC_045702.1, from coordinate 48,908,828 downwards.
ACCTTAGTTTTAACCTTCCCCTTGAAATTTCTCCTCTTTTTCCTCACAGTCACTTTCATACTTAGTTTCAAGTTCCTGGCTGTATCTCTAGCCTAGTTGTAAATAAAATCTAACATAAAATAAATTCATTTCTATTTATTCACTCAACACAACTAAAATAAACTGGTATTTTCAATGGCATTTGAGAAGAAAAAAAGGGGTACAAGGGCAAAATTAACAAAGAAATTGTAAGATGCTTGGAAGTGGTACCCTTCCTGGTGCATAACGCATATATATGTTCAGACTGTGTTCCATCCCATACTCTGTTTGAAGGACCTCATACTGATGATTCCAAGAGGATATCAAATCTTAGGAGATAAAGCGCAAGGGCCTCAGGCCACTTCTTTGGTCATCTGCTCCCAACTGAAGTCATCTTTTGGAGTACTCTGTGAGTTGATTTAATAAAAGTGGTGACGTTTGCATTTCATTCTGCTTTCTATTCAGATTTTTTTAAATCAAATAACTCAGAGGACCTTTATTTTTATTTATCTTACAGCGATGAGACCATAAAAACACCTGTCCATGACAATGCATGATTGCTGAACAATAAGCTACACAGAACAGGTATATTTTGTGCAGCAGGATATGCAAATTCATAGGATAAAGTTAGTATTATCCAAAATTCTGTCCTTCAGCCTATCTGGGAAATGCGGTAGGCTAAAATACTGCCTATCATTTCTTGATTTAAATGCTAGAATGAAGAATAAAGGATCGGAGTTACATGAATGGAGATTTCCACTCATTACCAGGAAAACTTTTCTAATAAACAAATCTGTCCACAAAGTAGCTTGGGTTTCCTCATAACATGCATGAGGTCCCTTTGGAAATGTTTGGGGAGTGACTGAAAGACCACCTCTTGTGGTGCAGAGGACAGGTGGGTACAGTTCTGACAAGGTCTTGAAATAGAGTCCTATGAAGTAAACTGACAGTTTAGTTGAGAGTAATATATCGCGTCTAGATGATCAATTTTCAGAGAATTGGAGTTTAGTGACAGACATGTGGCACCATGCTATCTATCTCTGATGAAAAAGAAGACATTTTCAGGCTCCTCAGTGTCCTGAGCTATTTATTGTCACGACCATATATCAGTGAAGACAATGTATAAATGTATAAACCTACTGATGAATTGAGGCTGCTGAATACAGAATGCCAGAAACAGTTTACAGTAACTGCAGAAACAGCCATGTTATTTTTACCGTTCTTTTTATTTAAGGTTAATAATAGATGACTCTATGGTTCCTAGCTTCTAAAACTGTAATTGGCATCCGTATATACATTTTATATTCTAGGCTACTTTCCCCAAATTAATTAATTCATATTTTTATAGCACCGTGTGAGTTAGGGGAGCTCAAAGGGGACTTGATGGCCTTGCCCAGAACCTCAGCAGGAAGGAACCACTGCCAGACCTACATTTAGAAGAGGGTTTCTTCATCCCTGTCTTCTCACCCTAGTTCTCTCTGGAGCCAGAGAGATCATAGAATATCCCTATCACGGTTGGCAAAGTTTGCTGTGAATTTTACCTTCTTAGCTTATAACTCTTCAGCATTGGGTTGAATCATATTCATATTAATTGTAAGGACAATAAGCAATTACTTAGGTTTGGGGAAGGGAAACGCAGTATAATAGTTATAGTAATAAAAAGAACAGGCTAATGTTTATTGAGCACTTGCTGAATACCAGGCTCTGGGCTAAACATTTTACGTACATCATCTAATTGAATTCTCTCATATTTGGCCAAGAAAACTGATCCTACGACCAATTTTATCACATCTTGAAGCTGGTAAGTGGCAGAACTAGTATTTAAATACCATCCTTTCTAACTCTGGAGGCTGAACTATATTGGGGTTTTCCAATCATGATTTTACCCCAGCTCTCTCAGCATACATCACAGTTATTTTTTCTTTTGTCTTTCTGTTTTAGAGAAAGCTTCTGGGACAGAAATCAAAATAAGCCTTAAGTGTTCTCTTTTAACAGGAGAACATTTCGGTAGCGAGGTAGTAGAAATCAAAGACAGCTGGGTGTTCCATGAAAAGCAGATCCTGAGTGGTTATGATGCAAAAGGAAAGGATGAAACAAATTCAGGTCCACAGGTAGTTACTAAATCATGGTAAGAGAGCTTTCCCTGCTACAGGCTATTGAATTCTAGTCTCTGAAGAAATATTTTATTACCACTTGGTGGCAGTAGCTACCAATTAATTCATAGGATTACTTTACAGCTGAAATACTGGTTTTTATTTCTAGCTGGGCATGATTTTTTAAAAATATTTCACCCTTTAACTAATTAACATTTTCATATAGTTCATTTACTTCTATAAATTCTTGTCCCATGTATATTTATAATAATGATGATGATGTCTTGGATGCATGCCTGCCTCTCCTAAGTTAAAGTCCTTTGATTTGCCTTTAGAATAAAGACTATACATAATTACAACAAAGAAGATTCCTCCATTCAACCTTATAGCTTTCAAAGTGTTCACTGGCTGTCCAAAACAGAGTGAGGACAGAACTAGGTAAAAATGGATAGTAGGGCTTATCAAACCTGAGTGAAAGGAAACTTACAATCATTGACTTAATAACTTATTAACACTGATTTACAATAATCAAGAAACTTTAAGCATATTGTTTCAAAATCAGTCCATTTTATAGAAGAAACTGAGGTTCAGAAAAATAATAGTGATCTTGTCCAAGATATACCTGGATAGTATATACAGTTAATGAATGGCAAAATCAGGATTCAAATTCAGAACTGTCTCTACAGCACACACACTCTTCAGTGTCTCATGCTAACACTGATAATGGTATTACCATGTCTAAGTAAAAAAGCAGTTATAAAAGACATCTAATTTTTAAGCTTAAAAGGGAATATCAAAATTCTAAGGATGCTCAGCTCTCTGATGTAGGGGCAAAAAGAAATAAATTTATTGGATAAAGAATATATTTTGAAGTCACGTAGAAAGTTGGAGCGGTCTACTAAAATGAACTAAGACTTATCTGGTTTAGGAGGTATAGGTAACATTAATCTTAAATAACTGTATGAAACTATATGAAAGCAGAAGACTGGACTAAAGAACTAAAATATAGTTTTTAAAATTGTGTTTACTTAGAATATCTTAGGCCATGATGAAATCCTTATAGCACTAATCTGACAAAATGGTGGAATACAAAACTTTATGCACTTTTTTATATTGCAAAAATTATTTTCATACAAAGCTAAGGCAATATATCACGATATAAACAGTGATTATCTCTGCATGGTGGGATCATTGGTGATTTCAGTGTCTTTTTTGTTTTTTTATTTTCCCAATTCTCTATGGTAAACTGCAAAATAATAGGACATTTCATTTAGTATTTCCAGAACTTTGTTCTGATCACACTGTATAAGCCAGTGATCAGAGGAGTTAATGAATATGAAAAAGATGGAAAATAAGACAGCAGAGGCAACCCTCCTTAAAAACAGAGAAGGATCTACTTATAAAGTGTAATGTGGAAAGGGCTAATCAAAATATTCCCTTCCTTGGCTCTAAATTCCCACCATGTGAATAATATGTTTGAATTAAGTCACAAAAACCCAAAGGCATCCATTTAAATTCTAATTTATAACTTGGGTGGGTTTTTACATGCAAAATTAGTATCCATATGGGGAAAACATTTTCTTGCTTTATGTCTATATAGAACCCTTGGTAATAATCCAGCAGAACAGAGCAAAATGTCCCGGAGAGTTTGGTTTTAGGTGAATGGAAAGGTCAAGGCCTTTTGAAGGTTAACCTTTTGTTCCCTAACAGCTCCTCCAGATTCCTCTCTTTCGTTTATCCTTCTGCTCTCAAATAAACAATGTTCACAAATCATTCTCCTACTTGCTGGGGCTAAGCTCAGCCTGTTGCAGTGAACACTAGGATATTAGTGAATCAGTCATAACACGTCCAACATTACTTTAGTATTTGCATTCCCTGCTTGACAAGTCTTTACAGTTTAGGATCAACCTGCTCCATCAAGAGAGCCAGCCTTTTTAATCTTTAAGTAACTGTTTGTCAGAGAGTTCTTTCTTTCACTAGCCTGAAAGCTTTATGCCTGCAGCATCTACTCATTGTCTACAAGTTAGGATAAGGATACCATTAACCCTGTGTTTTCTCTAGGGCAAACATGCCCTGGTTTCTTATTTCATGGTGGCTCTCTCCTTAATGTTCTATTGTCTTTCTTGACTGGTGACGGAATTGCCTGAAAAGCAAATCAATACATTGGCAGACCTTCTTTTACCAGGGAGAAGATTTCTTTCTAGCAGATTTCCAGATCATCAATGTCCTTAATCTTTATTATGTCTGGTCCACAACATTTACCTTCCCTACAAGTATTTGTATCTCAGAAGAATGAACACAGATCAGTCTTAAACTGGAGGAAATTTGCTGTTGGGTGAGATACTTTCACACAATGGCTCTCTGGTGTTCTTTGTCTATTCCAAGCCATTCTCTACTCTCAAACAGGACAACAGAGATTAAAATACTTGGGGCCTACAATGTTTAGAAATCTAGAAACAAACACCATCCATTATCCAATTCTTTTTCTTTTACAGATAGTTCTATTCTTTACAGAACTCAATAAAACCATGCCATTCCCTCAGAAATAAAGTGAGGCTTGCACAATTTATAACCAAAATACAGCTTTACAATCTCAGAGGGAGAAGCAATCGTGTATCATCTTCTTTTTAAATATTTGTTTTAGAGGTCACAATTTCCCCATGCTCATTTCCTTGAATAGTGTTTTGTTTCCACTGGTGTCTGTGAGCAATAACTATAATACCTGGGACAAATTGAGGGGAATGGTGAAAAATGCAATGCCCTTTTAAGTTTTACCCTGATTTTTGGAGGGAAAAAATGAGAGATTCTAATTAGAGGAAAAGGACATCATGGTTATTTTGTTTTTTAGGGCAGTACTGGAAGAAGCAGGTTGGCATGGTTTTTCTGCTAAATGACATGAACAAGAAACACAAATACTGGGAGAGAAAATAATCTCTTTCCCCTGACAAGACAGATAGCATGATGGTTGTGCATCAGCTAGCAGAATGGATTACACGTGGGAGAAAGGTATCTGCAGTGCCTTTTCATGTTGAGCTGCTGGGTACTCTGAAACATTAGAGGAGCCATAGTTAAGCTCCAGAACATTTTTCACTCTAGGATAAGATTAATTGATCTGTGCTGTTCACTAAGATCTGGGATATAGAACTAGTGCTTCTTTTAACAGCCAGGACTTGAAAAAATGGATGGAGTATAGCATAAAGGTTAAAAGCACAGATGTTTGAGTCAGGAAACATGGGTTTTAATTCTGGCTATGCCACATATTAGTGGGACTTATCACAACTTCTTAAACTCTCTGAATCTCAATTTCCCCATCTGTAAAATGGATATACTACTACAATTATCCTAATACTTATCTTACAGTGCTATTAAAATGATGAATGAGATTACCCTTATGATGTGCTTGGTGTAATTTCTAATACTCAATAAATCATGAACAACTGGAGCTATTAATAATAATTGTTAAAATTGTATAATATTTTCGAGTCACTGATGAGTTTAGACCAGTATCTGAATTCCTGACAGGAATTATGAAAAATATTTTATACATTTATTCTTTTTTTTTTGGTCTCATTCACAGACTCTTGTCTAATGCCAAAACTGTGTATATATTGGCTCACGTTTCTCTTCTTCATGGATGTGGTTACCCCACATCAAATCAGTATGTACTCAGGGATCTGGCACTATTATCCTCTCTTACTTCTAGCCCAGATATGCTGAGCTACAATTAACAAGACTTCAAAGCTCATAAATGGACTACCTTCTAGAAATTCATTATCAAATGTATTAATTTCTATTCAACGCAATGGAAGTCTTCTAAGTGTTGCCAGTAATATTCATCTCTGAATGTGATGTTTCAAAGCAAAAATGTCATGTTTAAAGTAGGTCCATGTTTCAAGAGACCAGAGAATAACACAGGATGTTGGTCAGCACAAAAGCTTCATCTATTTTTAGCTCAGCCTACAATCACTCCGCAATTCAGTGTGCTCACAGCCAGATGTATGGAAGTCAACAAAAGAGATCCAGCAGGGATACTCACCAAATGAGTTTTAAATCTGCTTTCATTCATCATTTTCCTATTTCTACCACTCTTACTACTGTTCTCTCAAAACTCAGAGGCACTTTGGATTTTTTCCCCCTTTCCGTATCACTCCCATCAGATCAATTACTATGTGCTATTAATTCTATATACACAATGAACCTCTTATATTATTCAGGCACTCACTAGCCCTCACCTGGATTAGCTAAGAGCTTTCTAGAGAGTCTCTCTGTCTTCTGTTTCTCTAGTATCATCTGAAATTCTTTCCAAGCATGATTTTTAGTACCTTACACAATTTTTTCCAATGGCTCAGCAAACTTCTTGGCCTGTCATCAGGGCTGAGGGTTCCAACCTAATTTGTGAACTGGTCCCTGCTGGTATCTTACAGCCAAGGTGGACTTAATAATCCCTGTACACTCTCAGTTTATCATCTTTGCCTATATTCACTTCTCTGCTTACAAAAATTTATACTTATTCTTACCTATTCTCTAGGGTCCATCTCAAATTTTCTGACCAGATGTGATCCCATCTTTTTTCTGAATTCTCATAGTACCTTATGTGCCTCTTTTTATGGTCCTTATTACATTTCCCTTTTATTATAGTTATTCATATGCTTATTATCTATATCACTAGACAGTAACCTCTTTAAGAAAGAGACTATTTTAAATTCTGGTTTATAACCACCTCCAGCACCTTACTCCCACCCAGAACACTTAGCATGGTGCCTGGTTTGTAATTCACACTTACTAAATTTTTGGAATGGAAGAGTAATGTCCTTGGTCACAGAACTTAACAATCAGCAAGTTCTCAGTTATTTGTTGCATAAATAAATAATACATATAGTTTTTATTCTCACACTTCACTAAAACGGCTCAAAGATTATCAGTGACACCCTATTGACCATTCCTTTGTTTCTGAAATAGGCTCCTCACTGGAATCCATAGCACTGAAATCTCCTTGCTGCCCTCCTACTTTTCTGCCCATCACTCCTCAGTCTCTACTGTTGGATTCTCTTTTCCCTCCTCATGCTAATGCAGCTATTCCTGAAGTTTCTGTTCTCCTCTCACTCTATGCTCTTTGTGGCTTTAACTATTACTTCTCTGCCTAGGTCTCGTGATGATATAATCTGAGCACTGCTGGGGTCACAATGTGAAAAGTAAGAATGAGGCCAACCAGAAGAATCAGGCACTCCCTTGCCTCACAAAATCCTTTACACTCAGAATGTCCTAATCATCTTCCCCTGAAAATACTGTGAGCATATTCTCCTGAAAATACTGTCATCTTCTCCTTGAAAATATTTTTCTCCTTCAAAATTTCTCACTTCCAGAAATAGCACAGTGACCACTCAGCTCTCTTTCTTGACATCTGAGATGACCTATTGACACCTCCTTCATATCCTCATGTCCCACAGTCAGTGAACCACACAGTATTCTTCTTGTCTCCAGAATATCTGCTTCTGTTCATTTCTATAGCTTCCACTCTATTCCAAACAGCTAACAACCCTCAAAAGTGTTACTGCAAAAGCTTTCAAATTGCTCTTTCTTTCTTTGTTTTGCCTTCATCAAATTGCCTTCATCAAATCTACTCTTGTCTGAACTTGTTACTTCCACATTTCACATCTTTTAATGTTAATGTCTTTAAGAAAAAAAAAAACAAAATCTTTACATATTTAACAAAGAGTTTCATGATCTGCCTTCTTCTACAGCCTCAGACTTCACTGATCTCTCTCTCAGCTTCTTGGAATTCATCAAATTCCTTCCCAGTCAACAAAAGGACTTGGAGTATACTGTTTCGTTAGCCTGAAATAATCCTATGCTTTGACTGGCTAAATACTATTCCTGATTTGAATATTACCTAAATATGACTGCCTAAATATTACTTCTTTCCACTCTAGGTTCTGATGGCACCCTGACTTTTTCCTTTATAGCATTGTAATTAATTGTTTCTATATTTACTTGTTTAATGTTTGTCTCCCTACCATAGACTGTAAGTGTCTTAAAGGCAGGGACCTTATCTTCTTGTTTTTTATTCTATTCCCAGTACATAACACAAAGTCTGTTATAAATTGATGCATGAATATTTCATGAATAAATGAATTAGCAAAGCACAACTTGTCTAAACTGAATTTGTTTTCTTGCCCTCCACATATGCTTCCATTTTTGTTTTCTTGATCTCAGTATACACTCTCATTCTCTTTATCTCAGGCAGAAAGTCAGCCTTAATTTCCAATCTCTTCAACTCTCATTTTTCACAACCTGTTTCCCACCAAGTCTTGTTGAATCTGCCTCCATAAAGTTGCTCATATGTGCTCTTTTAATTTCCATTCCCCCTGGAGTTATCTTCATTCTAATTCTAAAGTTTTAATATGAAATATATACACAATCCCACTGGCTCTAGTTCTTCACACTGCCTCCTAGGTGATTTTTTTCTAAAATACATTGACACTTGTAACTTCTAGCCTCAAAACTTTCAAAATATTTTTAATACATGTCCATTACTGGAAAAGTATACATTAAAATCCTATAGTATAGTACTCAAGTTCCTAACAGGACAAGCCTACCTCCTCCGATGCTCTTCCTTCTGTGCAGTCTGTGCTCTGAGAGCAGCATCCTCTCCCTTTCCCAAGCTCTCCATGGATCGTGTCTCTGCCAACCTGAAATGCCTTTCTCTCCTCACCACCCATCAAGCCTCCCTATTTTTTTTTCAGACTTGCCACCAAAACACATCCTCCATGAAGTGATCTGTCTCCCCACTTCACTCTCCTTTGTGCATTCACAGGATTTTTGTACACTGCATTCAGTATTTAATTATATTTATCTGATTTAGTAGGAGGCAATAGAATGCTCTAAAGTCAAATTGGTTGGGTTTGAATCATAGCTCCATCATTTTCCAGCTGTGAGACTGAGAAAATTACTTAAACATTTTGCCACAGTTTTCCCTTTAATTAGATGCACAAGATACTTCATAGAATTGCTATAAATATTAGATAAACTAGGAGGTGTCAAGCATTTAGAGGAATTCAAGTGTTCAATATCTCTTATTGTTTACACACATTTTCCTTCACCAGCTATAAAGTCCTTGGATCCAGAGTCCAAATAATTATCTACCTTCAAATTCTCAGCAAAGCACTTCATTTAAAGTAAGACCAGTTATTACTTGTAAAATTGATTTATTGGGAACCTCTAGGGTTGACCTGTGAATATCCTGAAGCTTATATTACCATCACTATCTCAATAAGATCAGTCCTATTAAAAATATTTAGGAAAGCAAGGAAAGAGGAGGGAAAATCGCCAAAATTTCAAAATGGGGAAATTATGTGAAAAATTGTCGATAATGTTATAATTGTAACTCTAAATAGAAGAATACAGAAAGGAATCTTGCACAAACAGGCTGAAAGTTTGCAACAAATAATGTGCAGGATTTGATATGTGTTGTTACCCGAGTGCAGCTTCTGATGGAATTGTTCTCTCTGGTCACGGGCTCAAGAAGCTGCCATGGTGCACTACTGAGGGAAAAGTGCACTTTAGAACAGAAGCCCTGGGCTCTCTTTCAGTCTACCTTTGTCATTTAACTACATTAGGAAAATCAATTGAATTCTCTGGGCTTCATCTTTAAAAGGAGGGTGTTAGATTGGATGGGACTTGTGATTTCCTCCTTGCTGTGTAAGTCTCTCATCATTAATCTAAAAGACCCTATTTTCCCCCATTTTCAGTAGACATTTCTCCAGAATTGATCATATATACCAGATATTTCTCCAGTTTCTACCATGACATACATCACAGCTCTATGACACTGAATGTATCATTTACAATGAAACGATATTCTCCATTCCTTTTATAAGAATGAGGAGACTAATATTAACATTACATGATTATGGAATTAACAGAGATAACCCATAGGATAGTGCTTATTCTTGGCTATCAGATATGGCAGGTACCAATAAATGTTTATTTTCTCCCTTTATTTGGAAAAGTATTTTTAAAACATCTAGATCTAGTGTAACTATTAAGTTTGTGAGGCCATTTTCAACCCTTCTGTGTACTCCTAGTCAGAACCTAACAAAATATATTCATGTCTCTTATAACACTGATGCACTGATCATATTTCATGGTAATTATTCACTATATATCTGTCATTCTAAAAGTTCCTGGACTCCTTCTCATCACATATTATATATTTAATCTCTAAAACTTTAGCCCTAACACAGGACCTCACTTACTACAAAAAGTTCAATGAATATTTGCTGATGAATGGATAAATGAATGAATTTCAGGTTAGTAAAAGAAGTGAGAAAAAGCCTCTCCTCTTCCAAAACACTTTTGATACCTGCCAAATAACATTTGAAATCCCTTTATCAAAAAGTCACACAGATTGATTTCACCATTTTAAAAGCTGTGGTTGAAAGGTTTGTGTCATGGGAGCAGGTAACTGAGGTGTCCATTTAGGGAAATGTTGTACTGTAACCCTTGGCTGTTGTGTTTCTAGCAGCCAGCTAAGCCAACTCAGCCTTCTCAGTTCACTAGTAACTCAAATTGTCTTAAAGTCTTTCTTCATCTACAGTTCATGTCTTAGGTAAATAAAGCATGAAGATTTTCTTGACCAGCTAGTTACTTTTTTTGATGAGAAAAAAATGTATCTAGATGAGAGCTGTCTAATAGAAATCTTATATAAGCCACAAATGCAAATCACATATGTAACTTTGCATTTTCTAGGAGTCACATGAAAAAAGAAAAAGGTAAAGATTTTAATAATATCTTTTCTGACTCAATTTATTCAAGGTATTGTCATTTTTCTATAAAATCAACATCAAAAAACCTTGAGATATTTTATATTCTTTTTTCATACTTAGTCCTTGGAATCCAGTGTGTATTTTATACTTGTAACAGATCTTAACTCAGACTACCCACATTTAAAGTGCTCAATAACCACATGTGGCTAGTGGCTACTCTACTGTGACTATGCTATGACTATGCAAATCTAGAGAACACCTAATTCTAGTTATGGTCACAAGCCAAAGAAAAACAAGCGCCCCCTACTCACAACAAATATCACCCAAGAGATACAATGATTTCCTAAGTTAGTTAATTTCATTTACGAGAGAGCTCTAGAGGCAGCTTGCTGTCCGTTGGTCCAGGTTTCCTGGTAACCCATTGCATGATGTCTGCCAAACCTGCAGCTTTTAATGCTGCAGATACTTCTAACTTGATATGTCATAAACTTCTCAAATAGCCCTCTAAGAGACTATCCTGAAGGTCTGAGGGCCGAAGATGTTTGAGCTGAAAAGACATTAGCAAAAATCACGAGTTGAAGTTACACCTCTTTCTCCAAAAGAACTGTTCCTCTGAGAAAATCCTCTAAGTACAACTAATTTGGGAATAAATGTAGTGAAAATTGCTAATCTTCCATAATGATATTTTAATTTCGTAACATCACACTAGAAAACTCAGCTCACCCTAATGCTAGTAAGTACACTCTGCTATATTCATGGCCAAGGATACTTTTATGGAAAAGAGCACTTTTGTTAATGTGGCCCTTTTAAGGGAATTTATCATTATAAAATATTTTGACAAGTTTTACAACAGTGTTGGATAAAGACATACTATACATGTACACATATTTTTTTTCCTAGCCATTTTAGGCAAATTGTGTATTAAATCTGACTGTTAATTTCTAGATGTGTGAATTAAAAAAGAAAACCCTTAGACAGAAAATATTCAGAACTACAGGCCTTTGACATTCCCTGTCCAAGCTCTTCAATTGTGTAAAGCTTGATAAATGAGATTCGGAGCCTGTTTTTAAAGCCTTCTTGAAGGCAATTTGCTTACTTACCTAAATTGATCACTAGCTTTTGCGGGTTTGGAAATATTAGCTAACTTCTAAAACTTAGCTTCAGTTTCCCAGTTGCTTTGGAAAAGCACCATGGAGAATATGTCACAATTTCTGTGGAAAGCTGTTTCTTTGAAACTCCCAAATGAGAGGAAACCCCTGAAATCTGTTAAAATAATTATTGTATCTCCATGATAGTTTAGCAGTGCCAATAATTTGAGATCATTCCTGTTCAGTTTGGGGCAGTAGCCAAAGAACTGCATTACCCTTTTGGCTGAATATTTACTTTAAGGATACTTAATGTTTTGAGGCATCTGTGGAAATAGTCTTGATCAAGAATTAGATGACTTGGACTCTTGTCCAGGTTCTATACTTAGCCACTGGTGCCAGTTCTCTGGGCTTTAGTTTACTTATCAGTAAAATGATGAATTTGGAATAAATTATTTTTATGTCTCTAATCCTGTCCATATTGTGTGACTTAATTATAATTCTCAATGGAGAGGGAGAGAAGACATTTTAATCATGTTCTCAGTGTCAAAGCAGACTTTTGACTCTTCTTTACCCTTAGCTATTGACAGATCTCGAATTAGAAAACACAGAAGCCATCAGAGAATCCTCCTTCCATTTGCCATTAGGTGTGACAAATTCTGCATCTTCACTCATCTTCATCTCGCTTTTTTATAGGAAACAAAGATACAACTTATCAACACAAAACCTCCGCTTTAGCTCTAAATTCAATCACCTTCCACCTCCTCAAAGACTTTCTCCCCTTTTACTCTCTCATTCTACTCCATTATTCACATCAGTATGCTTAAGTCTTCCAAAATCTCCCTTAAAAACGAAAGCCTTCCTTGACTCCAAATCTTTCTTACATTGTTTGCTCTATCTCTCCACTCCACCTTCCCTTTACTGCTGAGCTTCTACACTTAAGATTTCCATGTTCTTACTTCCCATTCTCTCTCAACTTTGGACTGGCTTATCCATCCACTGTTTTACTTCAGCCACTACTGCTAAGGTAAGTAATGATTTCCACATTTCAGCCTCATCTTACAAGGAACCTTTCTCCTTTGGGCTTCCCTGATACCACACTTTCCTGGTCTTCAGCATATTCTTCTGGTCACAACTTCTTAGTCTCTTTTTTCTACTTCTGAATATTATGGTAAATTCTGAGTATCCAAGCTTCTGAATATGATAATAACTAAACTCATTGTTTTTGGTTGTCTCAGCAAGTCACGTGGTTTTAAATACATTTAAATGTAGTTAATGTATTTACAGTCTACTCTTATTTTTGAATTTCTAACGCTGAAATTTTGACCCATCTAATAGCCCACAGCATCTCTCCATTTGGTGCCTCTAACATAACAGACCACAAATAAATCCTTGACTTCTTCCCCTCTACACAGTTACCTGCTAACACACGCACACGCACACACACACACACACACACAGAATTTTTCCTTTTCTAATTTTCTAGTCTCAAAAGAGTGAATAGGATCCTATCAGTTGCTCAGTCCCAAAGTCTGAGACTCCTTCTTAATACTTTACAATGGCATCTAATCAAATACAAAGTCTTGTCAACCCTGCATCTCAAATATCTGTGTTGCTTCTATTTTTATTTTATTCTTTAACTTTCTTCCATGTAACCATTATATCATACATCCCAGTAGCCTCCTAACTAGACTTGTGACTTAACTCGTGACAAGTTAAGAACTTGTCTGACTCCAAACTATTTTTTAAAAGGCAGCCCCAAGTGAGCTTTTTAAAATGCAAATATAATCTTGTCACTTTTTCCGCTTAAAATCTTTCAGTGGCGCCTATTATAATTAGGAGAAAATAAAAACACTGTAGCACGTGTATAACAGCCTTAAGTGACTTCCCCGTCCCCTCCCTGTTTGCCTCTTGCCCCGACCCAGTGCCTTCTATCTCCTCCTGCTCACTGGCCATACTCCAGTCACCCTGGCCTTCTTTCAGTTTCTCAAACACACCTAACGTTTTCTATCTCAGAGTTTTTACACATGCTGTGCCTTCTGGTTGGAATAATAATACTCTTTCCTCTCTCCATCTGGGTAATGCCTTGTCATCCTTCAGAAAGTATTGCTTCCTTAGAGATGCATTTCCTGATTGTCCCATTATTGACAGCTACTATAGTCTTCATAAGCCTGTATTTCTCCTATTTAATACGTACAACTTTTAATTGTTAACTTGTGCATTATTTGTTCCTTGTCTATATTCTTTTTAAAATTAAGCTTCAGAAAGATCAGGGGTCATGATCATTTGATTCACTGTTAAATCCTCACACCTAACTCAGCGTAGAACATCATAGCTGTCGAATCAATAGTTGTTAACTAAATCTGATAGGAAAGAGAATTAAGGGAATAAGCATCTGGCTCATGAGAATGGGAATAGGAGCTTGACACTCCTGATTTGCCACAGCTCCTCCCCAACACCAAGCTGTCGTTCCTCTTCTTGACTCATCCCAACCTAGTGGAGACCATGTAGCTTAGGCCCATCAAGTGCCTTTACCATTGACTTTAAAATTGATTTGGCCCCTTTTTCATAAGCCTAACCCCTGGAAATCCCAGGCCCTGGCTATGCTATATGACAACCCACATTCCTGGGCACTTCTCCTCAATGGCCTCTGCTATCCCCTCTCCCAAATCTTCTGCATCTTTAGCAAAGTGTTCGTTTTTAAAATAAGTCACTTTTCCACTCTCCTATTTATATTTCTTTCTTTTCTTAGTCCATGGAAAACCCTGCTAATTATGCAGTGTTCTTTTATTCCCTTAAGCTAGAACTAATTTCTTATTTTTCCACGCTAAAACAGAACTCTGAAATAAAGCAAGGCATTTCGTATACATTGATCCATATACCATATTTCTTCCCCTCCAGGAAATTTTGAAATTAAAAAAAATTTTTTTAAGTTCAACTGGGAAAAGATAAATGCACATCCTTATCAATAGAGCCATGACTACTCACAAATACAATATTCTTCACAGGAAAATAAAATACCAAGAGGATAAAATGTACAGGAGATATGTTGATGTGGTAAGCAAGGAGTCCTGCAGTAGCACCAGGCCATCTTAGTGTCTTAGCAGTGTGGGTAAGAGGCAACCATAGCAAATAAAGAAATTAAGCCAAAAGCACTCAAGGGAGAAATGGAAAGGAAAATTCCACAGTGATAAATGGGTATGCACAGTAGGTGGTGAAAGAAACCTTTGCAGAAACTGTAAAGTAAGTGAACAAAACTAATAATACACAAGAATAGATTTCAGAAGAAAGCATCAAACACTGTGTGTAGCTGATTGGCAGGTCAAGCTCTTCTAAACGAATCCAACTCAAAAATCTTAGAAACTTCCCACTGGCCTGGGACTCACATCCTTCAGGGTGGAACTCTTTCTTTCTTCTGAAAGAATCAGCCTTGATTCTCAGAATGCCATTCATTCCTTCACACCACCCCCTCAGTGTTCATGTAATGCAATCTTTCTTGTATTTAATACATTATGCATTGGGTCCTGTTACAGTTTTGCTTTGTGAAAGTTTTCCTTTTTTTAAAAATAATCTGTTGAGTATTTTGAGGATGGTAAGTAAATAAGGCTTTTTGATGTTAGGGCTATTTCTGCTTCAAAAGTAGCAAAGAAAATTTTAACTAAGTTTGTGAATTTTAGCAAGAGGAACTTTGAATTTGCAGAATATTTAAGTGTCAATTGTCCAATAAATCTTAGGTATAGTTATTATTCATGTTAGTCCTTAAGACAAAACAAAATAAAATTATCTCATAGATAGCTCTAACAAAATCAAAGGAGTTTATCTCCTGAGTCCAAATTTTTGTTATTTTAGCCAAGTACAATAAATAACTGTTAAAATTCAAACTTACATAAAAATATAAGATGATAAATAGATCTACAGGAAAGTAAAGGAAGATGCAATCAATATTGAACATCCAGATATAGATAATGTTGTCAGTAATAGTCTACTTATTAATGTAGCTTAAATTTTACGTTATATAGGAACTCTGTATATTTCATAATAACAATTTAATAAGTGTTTTTATATAACTTAAGGTAGTTTTACATTAATGTGTGTTATCCCAATTTGCATGATTTTCACTTATATTTTTATATTTAAGATTCCTTCATGTCATACATGAGTAAAATTAACTTAGATGCTGTGATATATTTGGGCAACATTCAAATATCAAGCCTACAACTTGATACATGTGGAAGATATAACAGAGTTCAAAATGTAGAAGATGGATTTGGTGAAGAAGAAAGAAAAAAAAAAGATACTTCCTTGGGTACATGCCAGCTTTGAGTTTATGATTTGTGACCTGTCTTCTCAGAGCTGAAAATAGCCAGGGACTCCAGAGGACTAGAGGGTAGAAGTTACGCTCTCTCTTCCCAAGAGTTGTCAACATCACAGACTGATGTCCATCCAATATGCCTGGCAGTTTCCGAAAGCCAGACAGTTATGGAAATAAGGGACAGCTGATAGAGGGTCACAACATTGTGAACTTGTCCCCAGATCAGGGCACAAGCAGCCTAAATGCAGCTTATATTGCGTATCAATGACAATGATCAACTTCTTCCTAGGAATTGTTTATCCCTCCATCTCTACTACACATGCATACACAAACACACACACATACATTTTTTTCTTCAGGTGATTTAGGTTTTTATCCTACTCTTGTAACTGACTGCACTTTCTGATCTTGTACCACTGAATCCTAAATCCTTTAGGTTCTCATCCCTTAAGTGAAGAACCTGTGTGCCAAGATGCGTGGTATAATGAAAGCAGTTGGAATTCTTAGGCAATGTAGTATATTATAAACATAAGCTGCCATTGCTATTATTATTAATGCTGTTATTATCATTATTATTTTAATTCCTCAGAGTAAACCATGTAGGAAATTAATTGGCAAGAAACAAGTAGAGAAAAAACCAAGAATTCCAACAACTCAGGCAAAAATAATGAGAAAATCAAGCACACATCTGTATTTGGTAGAATAAAAAAAATTATATCTCTTTATCCCAATATTGACCTAGAAAATATTCCTGGGACCCTGGGACATGTATACTAAATTACAACTATTAATGCTCAGAATTGGTTATGAAAAGTACATGAGAGGACACATGACCTAAATGTTACCAAGTCTTGAGTCCAAAGTCAATTTCATCAATGGTCTTACGATAAGCTCCCTTTCAGAAATGTATAAAAATAAAATGTTTATAATACATGATAAAAATCACATACAGAAAATGGATTTTCCAGAAATACAGCAAAATGCAGACATTGTTATGAGCGAGCCATATATTGAACACATATTAATCAAGCCCTTCGTATAAGTACTACATTTAATTATTAGAAAACTCCATAAGATAGGTAGTAGGATTGCTATTTTACAGATGAGTTAGCTGAATGCTCATTGACATAGCTCAGACTTAAACTAGAAAATGCTAGAGCTAGAATTTGAACCCAAGTATCTTAATACCTCTGAAACCTATTTTCATTTCTTGGTGTCATGCCAATGCCTCCAATTAAATAAATAAGCTCTTATTTTTATATGTCAGGCAGCTATGAGAATAACTGAACAAAAGGAGCTTATAGTTCTATAAATCCACCATCAATAATGGGAAAGCCATTTGAATTTAGGTTTGTAATGATAATTTGTACTTCACTCAAGTCTCAAGATTTCTCTCAAGTCTTTTTGATCTCACATACACAACCTGTTACCAAGGGCTGGTGTTTTGCCTTGAAGTTGAGCAGCAATGCCTGTACAATTGCCTTGGCCTTATGATCATCAAGTTCTACCCAGGAGAGCTCACCAAGCTTAGCTGAGAATCAAGAGCAGACTAGCCTTGCCATTCTTTCAGGACCCTTCTGAAGCTGGTCCCATATTTAGATGAAGTAGATCTTTACTTACTGGTTTTTATGTGAACATGTGTTTGTTCTAATAAGTTCAGTCTCCTCAAACCTCCACACATTCTCCATTTTATTGTCCCTACAGGACTTTACACATGTTAACAACTGTGCATAAGAACATCACCTTCTTTCCTCTGCCTACTGGAAAGCTGCCCTATCTCCAAAGCCTGGATAAAGTTCTCCCCCCATGAGGAAGAACACCCTTGATCCTTCATTGATATCTCTTATTTTGAACATATTTAAACAAATACATTGTTTTGTGTCTTCCTGATTTTCCCTCATATTATTCCATGATTATTTGAGATGTGTAACTCAGTTCTATTTTTTAAGGGTAGGAACAATTTAATCTAGTATCTCACACTCTTCTAAGAACATGGGGGTTGTGCTGTTGCTCAGTTAACTGTACCAGTCTCTTCTAAAAAATAGATACAGACCTGGCCTTTATGCCATCTTGACTGACTCATAGATTTGGGGGTGGGTGGGAGCAAATAATGAGGTCAGGTCTCAGCCAAGGACTTTTTTTCATGAAAAT
Source organism: Camelus ferus (assembly GCF_009834535.1). Classification (NCBI taxonomy): domain Eukaryota; kingdom Metazoa; phylum Chordata; class Mammalia; order Artiodactyla; family Camelidae; genus Camelus; species Camelus ferus. The sequence continues at coordinate 48,890,404 of NC_045702.1, read as the reverse complement.
TCCCCATGTTCCACATAATGCAATAGAAAAAGTACAGACTTTGAAATAAGATTGCCCTGGCTTTAAATACTAACTCAGCCAATTAAAATAATGGTGGCTTCTAGGTAAGTTCTTTTTCCTAAATAAATTTTATAAAACACTACATTGTTTACAAAGTTGTTAAGATTAGAAATAGAATGTATATGACGCATCTGGGCCATAGTTAACTATTAATAATTATGTCTAGTATTATTTCTGCAGGATAAATAGCTGAAGGGACCCTGTCCCCCAAGGTAATTCACTTAACCACTAATATTTTCTTTTTCCCTTAATTAAAGGTGTTGGAGAAATGTTGAGAACCGGGGCACCACTAATGGGCTATAGGTCGCAGGGGTTCACGCAGCTGCACGAGGCAGAAGAGAGGAGCAGCTAATGCTCACTGAGCGCTTGCTCTGTGCCAGGCTCTGTACTGACAGCTTTACAAGCGTTGTCTTAGCTCCATAGCAACTTCACGGCAACCCATGAAATAGGTATTGCTATTCTCCTTGACTTGGTGAAGAAACAAGTTATCCAGAGCCACAGTTATATTGAGTGAGATGTATGAATCCCATCTGCCATTCAATATGAGTAGAGTATATATAGATGAGATCTGCATTCATGAGAAGGATTGCATGGCTTTATATTCACAGAGGAAAGTAGTCACACAGTTTCCTTTCTTTCTCTCTTTCTTCTAGAAAGATGCTCAAGGAGAGTCTTTATACAGTATCTTCTAACTATTCTGTTATCTGTGTGTTTCAACACGTCATTGAAACAAACATCCCTCAGCAGAATAACCACCTTGTAATTTGACTAAATTATTAGGACACTAAAGTTAAATATTTTGAACAACTCTGGGCTTAGTTATTTAGGTACAGAAATGACATTTGAATGAACAGGATTATATATTGATATATATAGCGCAATAAGATGAAATTTTGTTCACTTCATAAGTGAATGACCCAACATGATTTGAACAGAAAATTGTTGAGGTTTTCCCCTTTTGGTGGGAAATATATACTAGTTTTTACTGAATCTTTAAAGACAATCATTTCAGTTTGGATGGCTGAGTTATACCTCTCATCTACCAATAAAACTAGTATCTGAGGGCTAAGTGAATATACAGAAAAGTTAAATTGCTTGGCCATATTCGAAGCACATATTAGATGATCTGGCTAATAACTGAGTCAACACAAAGAGCCATCTTGAACATTTTAGGCAAAAACAACCAAATGCAAGGATTTGACTTTGTTTTAGATCATGTTTGTATCAAGAAAATTGTAAACAATTAGGTGACTAATGCCATTATTATCACTTATTCCCTAAAGTGAATATTTCTATGGCAAATTCTTCAAGATCAGTTATATCCTTGAATAAGGGTGAAATGATAAAATTCTGAAGCAGGATTTGCCATGTTTGTCATGGGCTCTCGACAGAAATTCCAACACATGTCACTCATATGTGGATGAAATATAGACTAAAACAAAAAGAATATCGTCAGATAATGGTAAAAGTCATCATTTTTCTTCCATTATACCATTATCAATCAACACCAGAAACAGGCATTTTATTTATGCTTCTTTTGACACAGAGTATGTTTCCTTGAATAGTAACTACACCTCCCAATAGTTTAGCTTGTCTAACTTATCTAATTCCCAGATATCTCAATGCCCTGATCCCAGAGGATAACAAGTAACACTTGAGAATAACAGTGTGACTCAGATAAGGAAAATATCCTTTACCTGGACTCTAGAGAGAGTCCACAGAGGGGCTTCCTTATATTCAGAAACTTGACCAAAATTAGTCTGTATGTTCAAACAGTACTATTTATTCCTGGAAAAATATCTGTGAGATTGCACACTAAATTTATAACAGTAGCCAATTCTGATGAGGTGGTAGGGAAGGTAACCTTGTTTTCGGTCCTGTTTTTAACACTTTGAAACAAGAATTACTTATGAATTACTTACATAATAAAAATTACTTAGAATAACATTCTCCAGTAACATCCATGTTGCTGCAAATGGCGTTATGTTGTCTGTTTTATGGCTGTATAGTATTCCATTGTATAAATATACCACATCTTCTTTATCCAGTCATCTGTTGATGGACATTTAGGCTGTTTCCATGTCTTGGCTATTGTAAATAATGCTGCTATGAACATTGGGGTGCAGGTGTCATTTTGAAGTAAGGTCCCTTCTGGATATAGGCCCAGGAGTGGGATTCCTGGGTCATATGGTAAGTCTATTCCTAGTCTTTTGAGGAATCTCCATACTGTTTTACACAGTGGCTGAACCAAAATGCAATCCCACCAGCAGTGTAGGAGGGTTCCCTTTTGTCCACAGCCTCTCCAGCATTTGTCGTTTGTGGACAACATAATGCAATTTACAGCAACATGGATATTACTGGAGAATGTTATTCTAAGTGAAGTAAGCCAGAAAGAGAAAGAAAAATACCATATGAGATTGCTCATATATGGAATCTAAAAAACAAACAAACAAAAAAACCCCCAAAATACAAAACAGAAACAGACTCATAGACATAGAATACAAACTTGTGGTTGCCAGGGGGATGGGGGTTGGGAAGGGACTGGGATTTCAAAATGTAGAATAGATAAACAAGATTGTACTGTGTAACACAGGGAAGTATATACAGGATCTTGTGGTGGCTCACAGCGAAAGAGAATGTGACAATGAATGTATGTACATGTACAACTGAAAAATTGTGCTCTACACTGGAATTTGACACAACATTGTAAAATGACTATAACTCAATAAAAAAGGAAGCAGGGGGTGGGAAGGGATAGACAGGATTTCAAAATTGTAGAATAGATAAACAAGATTATACTGTATAGCACAGGGAAATTATACATAAGATCTTATGGTAGCTCACAGAGGAAAAAATGTGACAATGAATATATATGTTCATGTATAACTGAAAAATTGTGCTCTATACTGGAATTTGACACAACATTGTAAAGTGATTATAAATCAATAAAAATGTTAAAAAAATAAATAAATAAAAATTAATTTAAAAATTGGATATAAATGTACATTTGTAATATTTTTCTGAGGATAGGGGCAGTGTTTTCATCTCAAAATAAATTATATGAGTCCCTTATGTTACATATTTTGACTTAGGAGAAAAATGATATATTATCTGGTCAGACACACACTAGCTTCAAATTTTGTACATTTGAAGTAACTGTTTGAAGGGTTTCTTTCCATTTATTGTTTTGTTTTTCCTTAAATGAACTGAACAGAATTAAATATTGGAAGTAATACTTTGGAGCAACTAACATTTATATTCAGCACCTCATTTGTGTTGCTATGGTTGGATCAGAATGTACAGTAGGTGAATGTGAACACAATCTTACAACTGGCTAAGTTGTTGCCATGGTGAATTCAGGAGTCCACATACTAAGTATATGACTTGATTATGCTGTAAATCTCACTCACCTAAAGTATCAGATTTATTAAGCAAACAAAGTTACAGTATACAGGTCAAGTATGCTCCAGAAAAATAAGCAATTAAAAAGCACACAAACTCTATATGATTTCAATAAAAAATCTGAATATTTTAAAAGACTATGTTTATACGTGGGGTAAAGGAGCCTAAGAAAAGTTCTTTTAATACATTAGTTAATAGACTGGATTGATATCAGCTATAGATAGGTGGAATTTAGCATGATATATATATATATGTATATAATACAACTTTAGTATCAGATGTTTTTCTGGACACTACAATCTGAATCTTTAGATTTTTAAGTGCCAACTTAGAGCAGTAAAATAAAATTCTCTTGGATCTGTGTACCACTAAATACAATACATTCCCATTACAGATGATGCACTAGAGACTGAGAAAGGGGACTATCACACAGCAGCTGGGAAACACAGCCCTGTCTACTTAACTCCCTGTCAATGTATCTTACACATCAATTATATTTCACTTGCCTATGTCTTTTCCAAAGTGGTTTACTCAATGGTTCATTGATTGTTAATAATGAAGTAATGTCTTCTTTCATGCTTTCATGAGGTGACTGTGTCAACTCTAACAAAGAATCAGGAAGAAGCCAAAATCTTATAAAGCATTTACACCTTTCTTTCTCTATGAAATTAGTTAAATATTTTTTTCCTTCTAATTGCCCACATCTTTTAGACTAATCCCAGGAAGCAACTTTTGCCCAATTATGAAATAGTGACCGGAAATAATCCATGTAAGCATTCATCTCATGGATTTTAAGCCCTTTTTCTTGGTACTGTTTTACTTTTAAGCCACCTTTTAAAAATTGGTCCAATAATGTTCCTAATAATACAAAAATATCCAATAATAATTTAAGTTCAAATAATCAAAATAGTTGCCTATTTTTTTTTAGTGCATTTGACCTAGATAAAAAGCTTATGATGTCAAAGTCCATACATAAGAAGTAATTCCTTCATAGTACAGTTTTTATTTCTATTGGTTTCTAAAATTTAATTCAGAAATATTGCAATAATGGTATTTACGTGTTGAAAAAAACTTCATGGCACCAATCAAAATACACTCTGATTATAGACTATTGACCTGACAGGTTAAGTATTATAAAATCTCATCTAGTATCTATAAATAACACAGATTTTTAATTCATAAAATACCAAAGAGATTAGTAGTTTTCAATCTAGTTTTCCTCTGCATCTCCCTGGAGTCTCTTTGGGAATTAAGAATTGGTATTATTATTATTATTATTATTATTATTATTATTATTATTATTATTATTATTATTATTATTACTATTACTATTATTAAAACTATGAGGAAATAAATCTATCGCCTTACACTGGCACACAGCCTCCCATGGTCTGGTCCCAACCATCTTTTCCATTCTTATCTCCCCCTCGCACAACTAAGATCCAGAAAAATACAAGAGCTTACTCTTCCTGAAACACAACCCATCCTGTCCCAGTTTTCTTGTCTTTCTTTTTGCTGCCTGAAAGTCTCTCCTTTTTCACACCCTTCACTGTCAGTTTGTGTGCACCCAGTATGAGGTGTTTGCATTTATTCAGTGCTTACTACATACCATGTATTTTACTAAGAGCATAATTTGATTTGTGCCTTCTAACAACCCAATTTTACAGAGTATGAGGACACTTTGGCTAGCCATCTAGATAGTAAATGGCAGAACTGGGTTTTGCAAACAGGCAGACTCGGAATTTATACTGTGATACATGAACACTGTGATATATTAATTCCAAGTTCCAATAAAATATAAAGGTCAAGAGAAAAATAACAGTTCTCCTATGGATCCTTTATTGACCGCCCCAAACTCTTTCCCTTTATGTACCCCTGTAACCCTCTGAAGTCAATTTCTCACCACTGATAAAGTTAGTGATGTACCCATCTTGTTTCCTCTGCTAGGCATTGATTCATCTTAATAGTCCTTGTTAAATACTAAAATGTCTTGCATATGGTAACTCTGTATAAAAAGTGGCTATATGAATTAATCACTGCCAGAATTGAGAAATAATTCTGACTGTATCACAAGTGACCTCTAAAAAATTATTTTAAAATTCAATTTAGGAAGGCTATAATTTGACAAACATTGATCAAACTTGGATATTTATTTCTTCACAAATTTGATTTTTTTAAATTGAGTTTATAAAAGTGACCAACTCTTTGGGCACTCTAGTTTCAAATCCATTCATTCAATCATACTGATTTATTTTACTGAATCAGACAATAGAAATTGAAACTATTATTTGGGAATCTTAGGTGAATTTTGGTTACTCAAAAGAACCAGTTAAAAATGGAAATAATTATTTATAATAATAACTGCAAAACTATTTTATTTACTTTTCACTGAGCTGATTCAAAATTTTCACTTTCTGTACATACATATATGTTGACTCATTTAGATAACAGTAAATAGTCTGGAAAGAGAGAAAAAAGATCATTCAATTATTTTTCTTACATGATGCCAAGCAAATGTAACCACTTTTTTATTCTTGAAGATAAAGTGGATTCTTTGATACTATTTAGAGACAACCTAAGTTTAGTTACCCAATTTCTTGAATTTGATTTGAGGGAAAGTGATTTGAAGAGTATTTGAGGCTTGTTCCTTATAAGCCACTAAAAGATCACATTTTATTCCCTTTGCTTTAAATATTGGCATTATATTTCATTTTAGAAGTTAGAAGATAGAAGTTTTAAAGCCTGACTATTTCTGTTTAAATAATAATAATAACACTAACTACAACTCTCAGAAGAATCACTACTACACATAAGATGTAAAATTTAGGTTTAAGATTTGCCTTTTGGCCATTCATACTTAAATTTAAAATATACATTGTTAAAAATTACATAATAAAGAAAAAGGTAATTATTTGGAGGTTGATGGTAACATTGAATTCAGAACAAGGATTCTTAGAAGAATTCAATGTTAGAGTTAAACACCGTTTTTCTCTTTTCTTTTAACTTCTGCAATTTAAAAACAGTCACCTCACTTTGAAAAGTTAAAATATAGAAACTAATTTTCTAAAGTACAGTTATACCAGTTTTAAAAATGCTAGAACTTCTCTCAAAAATGAATTATTTCAGAATTATCCTTCAATTCATAAGTGGTAACTTTTTCCTCAGTGACCTGAAGCACAAGTAAGCCATGAGTATTAATTATACTCACTTATTATCAGTGATAGAATAACTTCCTATTAAATTTGCCTAGAAAGTAGAATCAAGCTAGAGACCCAGAAGAATATGGATATTATAGCTATACAACTTAAAAGAGAAGAAAAATCTGATTTTCACAATTAGGCTTACACTAGCAATAGTGCTGAGTTATTTTATTGATCCTTGGTGGAAGGAATGAGTCTCTAAGGTTTTCCTGGAGATTCACTCAAAGTAAATAAACAAGAAACTTGCTAGGTCTGCCCTCTGATCTAGAGAAAATTATGACATTTTCTCTGAACATTATGTACTCTTTAAGCTGAGTTACTGTTCAAATAGAATGTTGTTACATATCATACCATTTGTTGTTTAACTTATTGCCTAGAACTTACAAATGAGTTTTCAGATATGAAGTATCAGAAAGCTAGCGGAAAATGAAGAGCAGCATTTTCTGGGAAAAAAAAATGCTCTTTTCACACTCATACCACATTTCTCCTTTTGTCATATTGGTGTTGCCTGTAGTATACCTTGGGCACTGTTGCCCAGAAATAAATGCATAACTCTATCCTCGCTCGTTTCTGGTATAAGAAAATGATGTAACACTTTCATTTTGATTTTCCTTGTAAAAGAAGGCTAAGTGAGCCTGCCCTTGACATGTGTGACCCTCGTAATCAGCATCACTGGGCAGCCTTTTGCAGTTTCAGCTGGTGGAGACTGCCCCTCCCTTCCAACTTTAAACAAAGCCATTTGATTTGGTATTAAGCCAAGGTAAGGAAAAACAAAACACTAATAAATAAAGGACAACGTAAAAAAGGCATAGCCTGTAAACATGAACCTACATGTAAGCCAGTGGCTATTTATAATTTTCTTCCCCAAGGAGGGGGTGACTAACGCACGCACACTGCCCATCACCGTAAAGAGGTAAAGAGAGAGTGAAATGGCTCAACGTACACACACCCCGCTCCATACCGGGGACGAGTCTCCAAGCTGCGGCTTGTGCTCTCGGAGGGCCAGGCTGAAGCTCACTGCCCCCACGGCCACGCTGGATACCCCCAGCCCTATCTCCAGCACAGAGAGCACCAAGAGGCTCCCAATAATCTGGCCGCTGGTGCACATCCTTCCTCGGTCATCATTCCTTCCAGATCAGAGACGGAAAACAACCATCCACCTTCTTTCTTCCACTACTTTCCTTACCCCTTCTGCCCCCTACCAGACCCCAAAACTTTTCTTTCTTCACCAGCAAAGCATTATCCACAAGGACTGGATTTCCAGCACCGGAGACCCTCTTCCTTGACCCAGCCAGAGGCAAGGAGCCGCTCCACACCCTGGCACGTTCAGACAGTGATCGTAGAAGGATTTTCCTGGGTTCGGTGGTCGAAGTCCAGGAGAGGAGAGTACACCGGTAGAAAGGGCTTTCAATAAGGAGCCGGAAACCTGGAGGAACCAGGGAGCTCGAAGCGACGCTTGGGAGGCGCTGTCCAGAGTTCTGCCGCGTCCCAAGTCTCCGCAGGGAAACCCGCTCCCTCCTTATCCTCCCAGACCCTTTCAGGCTCCCTTTTCCTTTGCCAAGTAGATGAGCTTTGCTTCCCCGAAATCCAAAGCGGAACGGCTCAGAGCTTCTCTCTCCCTCTCTTCTCCTTTCCTTTGTTTTCGTGGTAACACAAAGTGCTTCTACGAGTCCCTTGGTCCCCAGGCTGAGCGGGTGGATGATATTCAGCACCACGCTCCTCGCAGTTGCTGTGTCGCCAGAAAAAGCGACCTTGTCTGATGGCCTTTTTCCGTCTGGGTTTCTTCTCCCTCGTCGTCGTCCTCTTCCTCCCCCTCTCTGTTGATCTGATTCTCTCTCATTGCAGTGACCTCATTGGGATTTAAGAGATTGATGGAGGAGGGCAAATCTTGATCTATTTGTAGGTCCAGAGCCAATATTCTTGGCTGGCCCTTAATCAGCCCCTCCTCGGGACCCTTACCACAGAGATCCAACCGATCCCTACCCCTGCATCTCCCCCACTTGCTCGCTTCTGGGCTTCTGTCCAGATGGGAGGGGAGGGGATGCCTACGTCAACACGGGGCTCATTCTGTGTAAAACTTTCTTCTACGTGTACGTGAGGTGATTTGGGGGCGCAGTAGGTAAAGAAAGGCAGAGAAGAGAGAGCACGGGGGTGAAGAAAGGACATACTCATAAATTCACTAGGTCTCCGAAGGACCCTTACCAAGGAACCCCTCTCTCAAGAAGAGCTACACTCAAGCCTGCTTTAAGGAGTTAAAGCAATTCACTCCCCACTGTCACGACCTGTCAACTTCTGCGTCCAAAGGAGAGGAAGACGCAACTGGCTAGGGCCGCACTTCTGTAGGAAAGTGGCTATGGTCCTCCCCTGCTGGCAGACCCTCGCTCTCCCTTAACAGCGTAGTCACACATTCTGGGTAGCATCACTAGACCACACCCCTGGGACTGCATGTTCTCACTCAAATTCAAGAGATGTGTACATTTAAGTACTACATTGGAAAGGGCATTATTAAAAACAAAAATCTGGCTAATTGCACAATTGTTTATGACAGTCTGCCTTCGTCAGAATCATTAAGGCAAGGGCCAACTGTGGCTCAGGTATTTTTGTACTATATTTTGATGCACATGTGACTCTAGAAGTCTGCGGATCACTGAGTCTGGACCCCATTTTCATGTCTCTAATTTTACTTCATGAAAAATTCCAACATATTCCATCAGAAAGATGCAAGGAGTTGGGGGATGAGACTGTCTGCGGGTCATCTTTCTCAAAAACTGGTTTCTGAAGAACTTGAGGATAGTTTGAAGGAAAAATAGAAGAAAGGAGGATTGAGTTAGAACATATGATGCAAGACAAGGGCATCTTGACTTCTGAATACATGCAGACTACAGCAGTGCAGTTACCTCTGATTAGAAGTTTCTTTTTTTTAAAGCCCCAGTGAAGTTGAGTGATATAAAATATATATCATAAATGCCAGTTTCAGTTTCCTTAAATTTGATTCAAGGATTGTTTCATAGTTTAAAATTCAGTTGTACACTATAACTTACTTCCCTTATGATATATTTATATTCCAAATTAAAAAAATTGAGTCTTCTTCCCTTAAAAATATAAAAGCAAGGAAATAAGAATGATAAATTATTAGATTCTTAAAAATAAAAAAGCAAGGAAAGAAGAATTATACATTATTAGATTCTTAGTAAGTCTTAAAGAATCTTCAGTTATTGTGATATTTGGAGAGCTCAAATATTTATTTTGAATATTTAGTGAATTCACTTTCCACTTCTTGAAAACTCAGTCCACCAAACAGCTAATCTTTAGAATCTTTCAAATAGTTTTTGGCTTTAACTAAGGATAGTTTATTTTATTTAAACCTTGTAACCATTTAAATGATCCAATTTACATATAGAAATAATAAAATATCTATGTTGCCTTTTTATTTGTCTTTAGTCACTAAAGCTTTCCTTTTTTTACTTTTAAAAAAATTCTTCCCCATTGAAAAGAGAAAGCTATAGTAACTGTAAAATAGCTTGGATGATGCAGCCATATGAAAAGGAGAATAACTTACAGGAAGGGAAATTAATTTTTAGAGAACACAGAGGTAGTATTAACAATAAATGAATTTCACAGAGAGAAATAAATGTGTAAATCATTGATTATGACTGAATTTCCAGCTCTGAATATGATGGCTAAAAATGTATTTTCTTAAATACCTCAAAGCCTAATCATATCCTGAATACAACCAATCCTCATTTTTGAAAATCAAGTGTACATATAAGAAATTAAATCCATCTCATTTATAAATGACTACAAATAAGTCACACTAAAACAGGAATATTTATAGGAATAAGATAAAAACAATCATTATCCACAGAAAAAAATTACTGTTTTGTATTTTAAAACATGATGATCAATGTTGTTAGAACTTTCAAAGGAATCTTACGTTACTTGTTCTGGGATATGAAGTATATTTTGCATGCCCCTTTAAATGATGAAAACTCCCCACTCCTATGTAAATTCAGGACCACTAAACTGTACTCTTAATTGTGGAAATCATAGCAAAAAAAGGGTTCAAATTGGCATCCTCTATCTCTCAAAATTATTTATTAGAGAAAGAATTATAGGATAAAATAATAAATCAAGAGAAAAATATACAATGTACATTGCTATCCAAATATCAGTGGTTCTACAATGAGAGAGTTTAATTTTTTTTATGCCATAGTACACCAGAAAAGCTATTCATGAGATCCACTGATATAGGGTTCAATACTTGTACTTCTTTAATAGAGCAACAATATAAAAAAAATCTCAAGTTTGCCACCTGCTGGCTTATATAGGACACAGTGAATATGAATGTATAGATAATCTCAAAATAATTCTTACTTAACTTACTTGCTAATCAGAAAAAATCTTTCATAATTGCTTTCTTTAAAGACCTAAGTTCTGCCAATAAGTATCTAAAAGTATCTGAGATCTTCATGCACCCATTTACCTAAGCAGACATTTTTTCTTGAAGTATAGTTAATGTATAATATTATATTTGTTTCAGGTGTACAACAAAGTGATTCAACATTTATATACAGTAAGAACTGATCACCACAATAAGTCTATTAATCATGTCACCATATAAAGTTATTACAATATTATTGACTACATTTCCTGTGCCATACATAGAAATTTTAATACAAGGATAAAGAAAAATGCAGGAGTTGGTAAACAAATACCACAACTCAATATAATCAAGTAAATTGATAAAATAATAAATTTAGTTACTAATATAAGGTCAGTAAATGAAAAGGTCAAAATTTTAAACTGATTAATTTTGAGATTTGATTTAAAGTGTTTGTTTAAGCTATTAGACGCTAAATTTATACAGTGACCTTAGGCACTGGACTGAACGACCAATGCAGTATAGAAGATTAAGGAAAAGAAAAATCACTACAAACCATTTAGAAGTTTTTAAGTACTACAAGTCCACTTAATATTTTAGTAATCTTGTCAGTGTGCTTAGAAATAATTTACCTAAGATTTATCTAGGATTTTCTGCTAAAAAAGAAAAAAAAAAAAAAAGGAAACAACTTTCTAAAGACTTTTTTCCTTATTTAAAGCTGAATAAGAAGAGATAATTAAACCCAAGTTTATCTTTTCCCTTTTTTCCTTATCCCTTCTAGTGATAATATAGCTTAGAAGTCATTATTTAATAGCAACATTAGTGTTTATTAATTTGAGGAAGTATAGTACTTAGCACTGTATTTATCACAATTTTCCATTTATGTTTGAAACATCTTTTGCTTATTAATAACTTTTAAACATGTAAAAATTCCAAATGATGTATTTTATACTGATTTCTACTTTTTAAAAAAGGGTGTGAGCATCTCCACCTAGCCATTATGGAGTAATTAGGACTGGATTTACTCTCCTACTATATACAAGATATTCAGATAAACAGCATTCAGATAGTGTATGACAGTGCAGAAGTGTAATCCCTGGGAGAAGAGAAACAAGCAAGGTTTTCTGTCTTGGTCTTTTGACTATAAGCAACTAACAAACTATGTTACAAGAAGAGAGGTACCATGCAGAGCATGGTGGTCTTACAGAATTCAAGATACAAACAGCAGAGTTCTTAGAGGCTAGGGTAGTCAATATTTTCAGGATAGAGTACTAGGGAGGAGGGTGTTTAATGTTGAAAAGATCCATAAATCTCCATAGGACTCCCTTGAGTCTGTTGTTAAATCTAAGCCACAAAATCATGGGGTACAACTCCACAAGGCTAGAAATGGAATGACCAGAGAACTAAAATTTGAAGCTTACAAGATGTCTGGGAAACTTTTCAGGTTCATAATAGCCAACAACAGTTCTTGTTGAACACTCAGCCTTCAGTAGAGATCACAGGTGGAGTTTGCATAAGTAGTGGGGCTAAAGTATGCATGGGGTAAAGATAACTCTTATATCTGACCTAAAAATGCTTTAAAACAGGCTTCTAAAGTATCAATCTGTTTGATAAGTAACTCAACAAAGTCTAATACATCTTAAAGAAGATGACAAAAACCATCACTAAACAATGCAAAGCTCAAATCCACATTATCTAATTAATACCTGAAATGTGAAGAACCAGGAAAATGTGATCCATAACCAGGATATTAGAGATTATGGAATTAGCTAACACTTGAAGACCTCTATTATAAATATTAGAAATATGTTCAAAGATGAAGAAAAAAATACATTAATGTAATAAAGATATGAATTTTTAATGAAGAACAAACTATCATTTCTATAGGTGAAAAATTATATGTATGAAGTGAAAAATAGTAATCTGAGATTATTAGCAGATTAGACACCAAAGAAGAAAAAATCAGAACTGTGTTTATCACAATTTTCCATTTATGTCTGAAATATCTTTTGCTTATTAATAAATTAATAAATAAAATTACACAAAGAAAAATCACAATACAAAATAAATCACAGGGAAAAAAAGACTGAAAAAAATTAAGAGACTCTGTGACCTGTAGAACAATTCAAGAAGTGATTTTATGGACATAATAAAAGTACTAGAAGAATAGGTAGGTAAAAATATTTTAAGTAAAAATGGTCAATTATTTTCCAAATTTGGTGAAAACTACAAATCCCCATATCCAAGAGGCTTAATAAACTGCAAGTAGAATAAACACGACAAGGGATACCACAATCAAATTGCTGGAAACAAGTGATAAGGCTAAAAAGTTAAAAGCAGCCAGAGGGAAAAGGATGCATTATATAGAGAGGAAAAGAGGAAAGAATTTCAGATTTTTCGTCTTAAGTTATTTAATACAGAGGACCAGTGAACGACAATTTTAAGTATTGAAACTTAAAAACAAACAGAAAAACCTATTAATCTAGAATTATATTTCCAGCAAAAACACCTTAAAAAATGAAAGGTAAACAGATCTGTCAGACCAACAAAAGTTGAGACAGTTTACTTAGTACAGACATGAGATGTTCACTGTAAGAAATAGTCAAAGAAATACTCTTCAAACAGAATTAAAATATACCAGAAGGAAACTTGGGTCTACACGAAGAAATGTTGAGCATCATAATGGTACATATCTGGGTAGCTGTAAATAATATTTTTTTCTCAGTTTTAGTCTCAAACAGATTAAAATATATGCACTGAAACCAGAGTTGCCATGAAAGAAAGAGTTTGCAGTTCCAGCATAGCCAATAAAATTAACAGCTAAAATGAAGGAAATAATGTTTACTGAAGAAAAATAACAAAATCCAGAATCTTTACAAGTTAATAGTCTAAATATCCTAGATATAATAATTATCCAACATATGACAAGTCAAAAATTTTTTTAAATTCTCAAGAGAGAAAAACTCAACCAAATCTGACTAGAAAGTAAGCCAGATGTTGGAACTAACAGATGAAGATTTTCAGATAGTACTTACAACTGATCTAAAAGATAACTTTTTTTTTCAACCAATGAATATTTCAGTAGAGAAACAGGACACTTTAGCAAAGATAAAATCTATTAAAAAATGAAAATTCCAGAAGTGAAAAATACGATTTTTGAAATAAAAAATGGAAGTACTTAGCTAAATGACAGAGAGAAGTTAATTTGGATATATAAATAAAATTAATAATTATAATAAAAATATAAATATTTAAAAATGAATGGAGGTACAGGAACCTGTTAAAAGATATCAAATGGCCAAATATAGGTATTACTGGAATAGAAGGGGAAAGAGAATTGTACAGAAAATATTTGAGAATAAAATGAGTAAAATTTTAAAAAATTCTGAAAAAGAGAAATTCACATATTTGAGATGCTAAATAACACAAGGCAGAGAAAACATAAAGAAGTTAACAAAAAAGTACAACAAAGCCAAGTCAAATTGTTGAAATCCAAGGATAAAGAGCATCTCTTAAAAGCAACAAGAGAAAAATGGTATATGTGTAAGAATCAATGACTTCTCATCAGAAACCATGAAAACCAGAAGACAGTGGAACTTTTAAAAAATTACTTATTTTCAGTGTTTAAAGAAAAAAATTCAACCCAGAATTCTCTACAGAGCTAAAATGTCCTTTAAAAATAAAAACAAAACAAAAATATTTTCAGATAAATGACTAAAAATTCTTGTCATTCAGACCTGAACTACAAGAAATCACAAGCTCTTCAAACTGAGGAAAATGGTCCTAGGTCCTCAGATCCTAAGATAGGAACAAAGAACGTCATAAATAGTCAATATCTGGTTTATTATTTTTTTACTTTTTCCTCTCAATACCTTAATAAACCATATAACTGCTTAAAGCAAAATCACAACACTATCTTGTGGGGTTTATAATGTATATTTATTACACATAACAAATTATAATGAAAAGGATGGGAAATATGATTCTACATGTTTACAAGATTTTCATATTTAAAGGAAGTACTATATAATTGACTATAATGTATTATAGTCATTATGAAAAGTTAAGAATGTATTATAATTCCTAATTAACCAAAAGAAAATGCAAAGTATATAATTAAGCACAGATACATAACGAAGAAGTCAAACAGGAAACAAATGGAATTCTAAAAAATATTTTCAAATCCTAATATAAGGCAGGAAAGGAGAAAGACAAGGAAAAAATACAAGTAGAAATCAAAAAATAAAATGGCACACCAGTATCTGATGAAATTAATAATTAAATGTACTAAACATTAATGAAATAAAAATTACAACTAAAAGGCAGAGATTGTCCAAAAGAATAGAAGAAAAACAAAAGACTCAGCCATATGTTGTATACAAGATACACACGTAGAAGGAAAAAGAATTCAGATATATGGAAGGTGAATGGAAGGAAAAAGATATTCCATGAAAACAGTGGTTATATTATTAAAAGCTAAAATATACTCCAAAACAAAATTATTACCAGAGATAGGAATGGACATAATAAAAGGATAAAAGCATTAAGTCGACAAATATATGGCAGTAGTTAGCTTCTGACAATGTCTCACGATGATTTCTGCCTACTGGTACACAAATCCTTGTATAATACCCTCTCCTTGAATGTGGACTAGATTTAGTGAATTTTAACTAATAGAATTTGGTAAAAGTGATGTCACCTCTGTGAGTAGGTTATGAAAGGCTCTGACTACCATCTTATGGTCATCTTTATTGCCTTCTCTGATCATGTGTTTTTAAGAAAGTGTATTGATATGTTGGGAGGTCCATAAGACAAGGAATTGAGGGAAGCCTCAGAGCAATAGTCAATGAAGAATCAACACCCTCAGATCCTTGACCACATAAGCCTTGAGATGACTGCGTACCTAGCCCACACCTTGACTGCATGAGAAGACCCACCTAAGATGCACTCACATTCCCAATTTCCAGAAATTGTGAGATAATAAATGTTGTTTCAAGCCATTAAGTTTTGGCATACTTTTATTTTTTTTGTTTGCAAAGCAATAGATTAATTAATACAAAGACACAACCATCATAAATAAAAATTTTAGTAACAGAATGTCAAAATATGAGGCAAAATTGATAGACTTTAGAAGAGAAATGGAAAATTTCACCATATATGGAGACTTATAATACCCAATTGATAGAACAAGTAGAGAAAAAAAATCAGCAAATACATAGAAAAAATAAAACTATCAACCAACTTTCCTAAACTATAACCCAGAGATAATAATATCTGCTGAGACTTGCTTTCTACCGTAAAAAGAACCAGCTGCTTGGCTATTGAGGTTCAGTTAAATGCAGAGTTCTGCCCAAATTTTTTGCTGCCATAGAGTTTTCATACCAATTATTATTTCTGATGTTCTCTTAAATACTTTAAAAATGAGTGCTAAGGTATCTCATAATCATTTTGTTATACATTTATTACCTGAGCAACCATTTACATAATTATTTCAGAGACAAATAAATTGATAAGACGCTATTAGGTTACATTAACAGATATGAAAAGTAGGTTAACATAGAATGGTAGAGTTTATTGGGCCATAAATGCTCTCTTGTTAGATTTCATCCTATATTTAAATCCCTTCTATCACATTCTTGATCTCTTATTCAACTCTTCTAGTGGCTAGGAATATAGTGAATTTTTTTAAAGTGAATATTAGACCAACATCTACATTTTTTGTAAATTCCATCCATTACACTCAGTTCTATCCTCTGGAACAACAGAAAGCAAGTAAAAAATATTTTTGTTATCACAGTTGTACAAATAGTTTATAATTTTCATGCCTTGTGTCGAGTTCAACATTTACAGGAGAAATTTCTAAGTCCATTAAAGATCGTATCAAATGGTCCAAAACATTGACACTAGTGAGTCTTAATTTGTCCCTGTTTCTCTGAAGTAAAAACACAACTGTGTGAAGTATAACAAGTGTGTTCTGATAAGGACCTAGTAAGAAGGATAATTATCTCTCTAATCCTATATTTTGGTAAATGTGGCCTATGTTGATTATGGCCATTTTTGGCCACATTCTGAACTACTGATTCATACGGAGTTTTCAATCAATGAAAAACCCAGAGTATTTTTCCTGTGGACTATCCTATTTCCCCAATCGTGTACTTGTACAGTTGAATTTTTTTTAACCTAAAGGCAGGTCGATTTATTTATCACTATCTAATTTCATCTTGTTACCTTTGGCCCTTCATTCTTTCCTGTTGAGATCTCATCCCATGCATTAGCTATTCTTTCCAGAATTATGTCATATTCCCTCAAGCAGTGGGCCTATCCTGGCCTCATTCTTCTTGTTCTGAACATTTCTAACAATTTCACCTTTATTGTCTTTGGCATTTTTTACGAGCCTCTGCTCATTTGTGCCTCTTGCTTTTCTGCCTCTATATTTCTAGATTCTTGTCACTCAAAGGTTTATAATCATGCACATGCCCCACCTTTTAGCTTTTCGTATTTCCCTCAAAATTCATACTTATCTAAGTAGTCCCTGGGCAGGCATAAGACTTAATAGTTATCAACTTTTTATTTTCCATCAAATGAAGAATTTGTAGTTATAATCAGAATTTTGGTTTTAAGAGAATCCTGTCCAGTTCAGCTATCTTACAACTAGAGTATCTGCCAGGGTCTCATCTCAACGTATTCTAGAGATTGGGGTGTATATTTCACTATGTCAATGCTTGTTTCCCGTATGTTGAGCTGACATTAACTTGTAAACTAACTGAACAAATACTTAATAAATATCTGCTTAACAAATATGAGAAAAATTAGAAGAAAAAAGAATTGATGAAAATTGAGAGATAAGATATTATTTTTCCAAACTATCCATTTCAACTTCTTCAACTATTTACATTTAATTACAAAACAAATCACATCAGCATGGTGACACCCTCTCCTTGCTTCCTTCACTGATTAATTTAATATCAAATTAAAATAATTACTTGAAAAAAAAGTAAAACATTTATGATAAAGTTCTAGTTCACATATAAATAGCTATTTCAAACCAAAAAGAAAACAACATGATTGAAATAGTGTGTGATCAGGTAAATGAAATATTAAATACTCAATACCTAACATATTAAATACCCAAACAAAAGATTAAAAATAGCTAGTTAACATGTTAAAAAATGTTCATATGCAGTAGTAAATTAAATATGTAACTGGTCATTCATTCTCCTATTGGACTGGCAAAAACTTATTTTTAAATTATAATTAATGTTATTGTGGTAAATTTAAATGGTTATTCTCATAAATGAGTATGATATTTTAAAAATATTTAGCAATATATATCAAAAGTATTAAAAATGCTTATACACTTTGAGTAATTTAACCTTTCCATTTTTATTCTAATAAAATACTTGTGGATGAGCAAAAGGATTTACATATAAAAGGGTTAACAATAGTATTATTTTACAGAAAAACTTAAAATCAGCTTAATTTTCCAATTAAAGGCTAATAATAAAATAAAGAATTATAAAGTTATAAAATAGAATAATTTATTGTGATTAAAATTATATTTTAAAATCATATAGTATCTAGCTATAAATACCATTTGAAACTATACTTTAAAAATTGTATCAGTAAAAAAAAATCCTAATTTTCTTTAAAAGTATGAATATAAAGAACACTGTAAAGAATTACAAATTTTATTAGTACACTAATGTTTTAGATGTTTATTATTTTCTCCTTTATGCTTTCTGTACTTTTCAATTTGGGAACAAAAAACCTGTATTAATTTTTAATTAGAAAAAGTCATATGATAAGAAAAAGGAACTAAAATGCACAGCAGTCTGTGGTCACTTGACACGTGAATTTCAATACGTTCAGAGAACATCATTATATGAAAATTTAACTTAGAAATTTAAGTCAACAGTGATAATGTTTGGAAATTAAAGGTATGTTATGCTAAATATTCCCAGCTTAAGAAGCCAGGGGAATAAATCACAAGTTTTAAAAAGATTTTATTATCAGAAATCTTTAAGCTTTAACAAATACATTTCTCTACCTTTAAGGAATGATGAGGGAATATGGAAAATTCAATAGTATGAAAGGGTTTATTCCTCCAGTGACAGGCCATAACTGTAACAGATCATATGCCACAGCTATTGAATAAGCATTAAGTTTCTGAGAGTTCAGAGGAAACCCTTCCTACTCAGCCAACACTATATTCTTTCTGCAAGTATATCCATTGTTGGGAATAAATAGGAAGCATCAAAAGTTTTTTCATTTTTCAGGCCATTTAGACACCAGTAAAATTATTATTTTATTTCACTTCCTGTATCTTCAATTAGAAAAATCTTGAGAACTAAAAGAAGCTTTGACATTTCCTTGATAACTTAGGAATGAATGGTTTAGTTTGGAACTCTGTACATAGCCAATAGTAACTAAAAACCTTAGATTTAATGATTGGCTGGACCATCACATTGGCATTGTTTGTAATAGCAGAAGATTTAAAGAAGTAGTTCAAACTTTATTTTCAGTGGCTTGAGTTAGGAAGAGACATATTATAAAATACTTTAAAAGT
This sequence comes from Camelus ferus, assembly GCF_009834535.1. Lineage (NCBI taxonomy): Eukaryota > Metazoa > Chordata > Mammalia > Artiodactyla > Camelidae > Camelus > Camelus ferus. The sequence continues at coordinate 48,870,795 of NC_045702.1, read as the reverse complement.
TTGATTAAATCAATTTATTAGGAATCATTCTGATTAGTTTACCCTCACCCACATACCAGATCTTGACTTGGGGTTCTCTGTATGGGCTCAGACTCTGTGAACACTTTCTGAGCCAAAGAACAGGATAATACTGATTCATGCGGTAATGTTGAAGATGAATAATAGCTAATATTTATGGAGTGCTTACTATTTACCAGGCACTATTTTAGCAACTGAGGGTACTCCATAAATAAGACAGAATATCTGCCTTAAAACAGTTTACATTCTGTGGGGATTCACACAACAAATAAGTCAACAAATAATTATATGACATAATTTCAGATAGTGAAGCAAATTAAGTCAAGGTATGGGAATCATGTGATAGATGGGTAGTTTAGATAGTGTCCAGTATGTGACACGTGATCAGAGAGACCTGAATAAGGTGAGCATGTGAACTCAAAGAGGAACTGGAGAAAAAGCATAGCAGACAAAGGGCAGAAAGGAGCACTGAGTGTTTTTAGAACAGCTGAAACCTCATACGTTAGGGGGATAGTAGTTGGAAATGAATTTGAAGAGGTAGCCAGGGACTAGATTATTTCTGCCTACTTGACCCTGGTAATATTTTGTATTTAATTCTAAGCGGATAGATTGAGGGTTTTGAGAAAAGAAGTGACATGATTCATTTGTATCAAATAAAATCAATTTAATAAAATCAAGTTTCTAATACAATCCCCTGAAGGGTGGGGTCAGGATGGAAGCAATAGGAGTCTATTGAAATAATAAATGAAAGCATGGACTAGAGATCTAGTGTTAGGTGGTGAGAAGTACATTTCCACAATATCATGCAAGGGAGATATCTGAATTTACAAAAAAAAAAAAGTATAACCTTCAACTGCAATCTTATTTTATTGTGCTGGACTGAGAAACTGAAACCAAGCCAAGGTATCAAAGAAGAGACAATTAGGAAGAGTGACTCCTGTGAAATCGCCTAAGGCAGAGGTTGGTATTGGTAACTCACCACTTTTTAGCATGGTAAATGTGGTACACATGTGCCTGGGGACTATCTGTTGTCTCAGTCTTTAGAGTGCTTGGTAGGGTGGGGTGTTGGGTGGATGGAGCCCTTCCTTCTTACCCTCATCACCTTCCCCATACCCACTGCTGGATATTTCTCACTGCTGGATGAGTCTGCAGTTGCTGCAGGCAGCAGAGTGTTCAGTATCCCCTAGTACTTGCTGGTATGGTGTGTGATACTGAGCATTGCCAAGGAGTTGCTCTATCTTCTGGACATCTATTTCAGCAGCCAGGTGCTAACATATTCCATGAATAAAGTGGCTCATGGAGGAACCCTTACCCCAGGTGCCTAAGGATCAATGCAGCAGTACAAGGTGACGGAGTCAGGGAAAGGGAATGGTGGCCGGGTGGAAGCTTCTGAAGGGTGCAGCTTTAGGTTGTAGTGTCTTCCTGTTTATTAGAAAATTCCTTTTCTGACTCTTGTGCCCTTTCAGCATCTTATAAGCCAGTTGCAAGCAGTTTTATATTTATAGATGGTTATTAGGAAACACTTGATTTAAAAAATCTACTTGAATTTGAAGAGCATTCATATTATTACAAGAAATCTCAAAAGTACGTTTGTAAAAGAAAAGAAATTGCAGCTAGAATTTTTACATTTCAAATGTTATCATTTATGATGAGTTATAGTAATGATTTACAATTATTATCTATTTTATTTTGTATCTAGTAGTTGGTACCTCTTAATTCCCTTCCCCTATTTTTCCCTTCCTGCTGTCCCTCTCCACTCTGGCAACTACTAGTATGTTCTCTATATCTGTGAGTTTGCTTCTGTTTTGTTATATTCATTCATTTGTTTTATTTTTTGGATTTAACATGTAAGTGAAAATATACAGTATTTGTCTTCTCTGCCTGACTTGTTTTACTAAGCATAATACCCTCCAGGTCCATGCATGTTGTTGTAAGTGGCAAAATTTCATTATACTTTGTGGCTAATATTCCATTATGTGTTTGTATATGTATGTGTGTATATATATTATTATATATATACACACATACATATATGTATATCTCACATTTTCGTTATCCATTCATTTATTGATGAACACTTAGGTTGCTTCCATACCTTGGCTATTGTAAATAATGCTGCAATGAACACTGGGGTACATATATTTTTTCAATATATGATACAAGGATGTAATAGATAGCACAAGGAATATAGCCAATATTTTATAGTAAGTTTATACAGGATATAATCTGTAAAAATATCAAATCATCTGAAACTAACATAATATTGTAAGTCAACTATATTTCAATCAAAAGGAAAAATACCATACATCACTCATATATGTAATCTAAAAAAAAAGAAAAAAGAAGATGCTAATGAACTTATCAAAACAGAAACAGATTCACAGACATAGTAAACAAACATGGTTACTGGGGGAAAGGGGTGGGAAGGGATAAATCAAGAGTTCAAGATTTGCAAATATTAACTACTATATATAAAATAGATAAAAAAACAAATGTCTTCTGTATAGCAGAGGGAACTATATTCAATATCTTGTAGTAACCTACAACAAAAAATAATATGAAAATGAATATATGTATGTATATGTATAACTGAAACTTATACTGTACACCAGAAATTGACACATTGTAAACCGACTATACTTCAATAAAAATGCATTAGAAGCACATAAAAAAAAAATAAATTACCAACTACTGATCCAATACAGCTTTTTATCAAGAATTTGAATTTTAGCAAAGTTTTGATCAGGAATTATGTATCCATTTCATAGAAAAAAAGCTTGATATAATTTTATTTTTCCTAAACAATTTTTAGATTATATCTAAAAATTTTATAAAAATTCAAAATGTAAATTTTCTCTAATATTTTAAATGGTTTTAATCATAATTATGTTGTATAAAGGAAATGTAATGATTTTTTAGATCAAATCCCATATAGATGTCCCACAAATTCCCTCCATTTTTCTCCAATGGGCCATACATCTCCCATAATTTTCTCTATGTGCCTGACTTGAAGATGGTCTTGAAGCTCAGGAAATACTGTACCTCAGGAAAGAACAGTGAAGAGCATGGAGCCAGTTCAGATGTTCATGTCTAAAAAGACTGAGAAGCTATCTTGTCCTATTGCTTCTTAGTTATCTTCAAGAAAGAACAAGAGATAATTTCTTTCCTCTTTCAAAAGAGCAAATTGATCCTGAGACTACCTTTGCTCAACAGAGAGCCAAAAGGTTTTGTTTTGGGGAGGGGGAAGAATTGGAGGGCTTTTGGAAGATAGGTTGGAGAAGACTGGATTTGCCAGGATTAGAAACAGTGGAGGACCATGTGGATTTAGACCACCCTTTCCCAGTCAAGATTCTACAAGAAAACTAAGCTTAACAGTAAATAAATATTTTGTCTATTCTTCTAGGGATGATTTATGGGTAGTATCATTCCAGGAGCAAGGGAGAAAAGTTAATTCACTATACACAATGAAATATTTAAGGCTTTGGACTTAACTTTTACAGAACCCTTGGTTGAGAATTCTTGATTTGGACAATGACTTTATCAGGGTGGACCATGATGAATCAAGGACAAAATAATTTTTCAACTGTTTGGATTGTGTATGATCTCTTGAACTCTTACATAACAATTCTTGGGCAAAACAAAAATGTCTCCCTGCCCCTCCATCATATGACTTTTATTAGAATCTCTGGAAGTGATGATTTAAGTCAAAGTATTTGAATTAAAACACAATGTAATTTTTTTTATGTATAAACTTTGAGTAGAATGTATATCCTATTTCATGAATGAACAATTTATAAAACATAAGACAGCAAAAGAGTGAACAAATGCTTCTTTCATGAGAATGTTAATTATCCCATAAGATATTAATTAGTCTTAGATTTTTACCATCATACTTTGAATTATAAGTGTGACATTCACTTACAGAAGGGGATTGAGAAAAACTTGACAAAACAGGTTTCCCCCATGAGCTATCCCAGCAAAATAGTAACTTGTCCATTTCACCAAGTATGGTTTTGCTTATTCTTCTATATTGTCAATGGTATTTACAAAAAGATTTGGTAAGTAGAGCTTGGTAGAATCAGAAATTCTTATTGTACTTTTATTTCTACATAGGAAGTTTGATACTGCACTACTCTTTGACTTTCAAAGGGATTTAAAGGACCAAGTAAGACTAAATAACTTATTTCCAAATACATAAGGATTGAACTTATTCCATGGCACTTAAATACCCTAACAGAATCTAGGATTCAATATGGTGCTGAAAATTGGATTTGCATGGCCTAATAATTTGCCCATTTTTTATTCAAATATTGAGCCTAATTTAGGTTTATGTATTTTCCTCTATGTTCAGTCATTTCATCATTTATCCAAAAAACATATACTGCCTGCCTACAAAGTACTGGTTTTTGAGCTAAGAATAGAACTTAAAAACGTGTATTTTTTTTAAATCAAAACTTTAAAAATATAATTGGTTTAATGACATAGCAGAGACACATTAACATATTCTATAATATAGAACTTTCGGCTTTCTTATCTAAAGGCAAAAAATATACGTATTGAAAATTAGGCATTTCTTAGAATATTTTAAAATGAGACCAATTTTAGTATTTTAGATGCTAAACCAAACTAACATCTCTTCAGCAAAGTATTACCCCTTGTAACTTCCATGGCTGCTTAGCCTGCTTCTGCATGCAGTGTCTTGGGAAATGGGGCTCACGTTGCCTCTCTTAAATGAGTATTTCATAATTTAACTGTTACTCTGAGGAGACTTTTCTTTCTGATGTTTAACCCAAATTGCTCTTTAAAAAAATTACATCCTACTTCTCACAGATACACCTTCTTACACTTAACTGTAATCATTTACCTTTATCTTATTTTAGAATGTATACATTTCCCATATTTATGAGCTATTATGTTTATTCTCACTGACAAAGCAAAACTGTATGCATTTTTAACCCATCATCTTTCTTTTTTCTTTTTCTTACAGGCATGGAACATCATAGTTCCTAGGCTTCTTACCACTTGGTCTACTGCTGGAGGCTGCTGAGTTACCAAAAAAAATAAAAAAATAGTTTTCCAGGTGCAATTTTAACATAGCCATGTTGAAAGTGATAATAATCCTCTCAGCATGACACACTGCCCAAAACAGATTGGCATCCTTTGACACCATGAGAAAGCAAATTTTATTTTATCTTATTTTATGTCCACTTGGCAGACATGCCATGTGGCACAAGCTCATAAAAACAGAACTGCCTTGATGATTGAGCTTGAGATAATCATTCTCTGGATGAAGAATATGGAAAGTAATTGAAAGTGAGTAACAAACCATGCATTTCACCACATCACTGACACTGACAATTCAGCAGTCTGAAACCTATTACATAGGTAGGCATGGTTAATACTGGTTGTGTTTTTTTGTGTGTGATGTTTTCATATACTTTAATTTGATTTAATCCCCACAATAACATTGTGATATACTGTAAATGGGTAAACTCCGTTTCAGAAGTCAAGTAGCTCAGGCTCTTATAGCTAGTTACTGATAGCTTCCGTAAATGCAATGACCTTTACATGGTATCATGGTGTCCTGTATGTTTTTAACTTTTTTTTGGTAGTGTAATATATAAACAGAAAAGTGCACGTAAGTGTACCGATTGATGCGGTTTTGCAAACTGAACACATATGTAACCAGCACCAGACCAAGAGCCTCAGAAGCTACCCCCTGCCCATTTCTAGTAACTATTCACCCCACCATACTCCAAAAGTAACCAGAATCTGGACCTCCAACAACACACATTTTTGCCTACTTTTGTACTTTATATAGCAGTGGAATCATCAAAATCTCTTTTATATTTGGCTTCTTTAACATTATATTCATGAAATTCATTCATATTGTTATGTGTAGCTCTGTCTCATTATTCTAATTGCTGTATGCTATTCCATAAGTTGTAAATACAGCACTTTCACTTAGCAATATGCATTCCAATGCATCCATGTCTTTTCATGACTTGACAGCTCATTTCTTTTACCAATGAATATTCCATTGTATGGATGTACCAATTTGTTTATCCATTTACCTATTGGAAGTTGCATCTATCTTTAGGCAATCATAAACAGCACTGTTATAAACATTTATGTGAAGGCTTTTGTGTGGAAAGATTTAAATCACTTGAATCTTCAAATCAGATGAATTTTTCAGTACATGGTCATGGAATATCTTTTCACTTATTTTTATCTGTGATTTTTAAAATCATGGTTGTATAGTTTTCTGCAGCCCTGGTCACAGGTAGATCAGCAGTGACTTCAGGAAAAATGTCTTTTTCTCCATATTTGAGTTCTGTGTTCTTTTGCACTGTTTTTTTTTCTCAGACTGGCTCTCTCCAAGCAATGGCCTCAGAAAATCCACTTATTTTTAAGAAGTTTAGCAGCATCAGGAGAAAGAGATGCCTTTTTCAATCAGTGAAAGTTTAGGGCGAGACTTCTGAGTCCACGTTGTATCCTGTGCCAATTCTGGACAAATCATAGTTACTCTGATTAGCCAATGAAGCTAGAGGACAGGGTCAGTCTCATGACCACATAGACTGAGAGTGTAGAAGACTGATTCTCCAAAGGAAAACTGGTTACCAGAAATGACATAGGGCATTACTGATGCTGGCCAGACAAGACTGTACCACAGTGGGGAAGTTCAACATCTAGTCAAAATCTAAACATGTATGTAGTTTTGTTTTGTTTTATTTCACTTTCATAGTAAAGAGATTTGGGTTCTACTCATATAAAGAATAAGTAAGTGGTTAAAAAGAGGGAAAATGTCACTATGGGGGTTAATCTATGTATATGACAATAAACAACTGGTTTGGCAGATTTCTATTCTTAATTGATCCAATTATCATTGTAAAATATGGCCTTAGATTTCTACCTGCTCATGATTAATTTGTGATTCACAACCCTGCCTTTTCTAACAATTTGCTTTTAGAAATTTCCCCAAAGAAATGAAAGCTTAACAAATGAATATTAGCTAATTTGAAGACTCTGAAGCTCAGATGAAGGAAACACAGCTAATTTGTATAACAAGGCTCTGATTTATTCAACTTTAAAAGACTATACAAAACTTGGGCTCTTGAATTTTTCAGAATATGGCTTAGACATGGATTTGGTAGTAAATATTCATACCTACATTCATTATGTTTAATTATTATTCCAGTAGAGTAGATGAGGTCTTTAGTTTCATTTTAATTGATATATAATTGACATATTATATTAGTTTTACATGTATATGATTTGATATGTATATATTGCAAAATGATTACCACAATAAATTTAGTTAACATTTATCACTACACACAGTTAGACATTATTTTGTCTTGTGATGAGAACTTTTAAGATCTACACTATTAGCAACTTTTAAATATACTATACAGTATTGTTAACTGACAGTCACCATGCTTTACATTACATCCCCAGGACTTACTTATCTTATATGTGAAAATTTGTACCTTTGACAACCTTTACCCATTTTTTTCCTACTGTTCTTCCACAGCCTCTGTCTCTGGCCACCACTAATCTGTTCTCTGTACCTATGAGTTTGTTTGTTTTCTTCAGATTCCACATGTGAGATCGTACAGTATTTGTCTTTCTACGTCTGACACATTTTACTATGCATATTTTTAAAAACAAGTCTTGCTTCAGCTGTTCTTTCTTTGGAGGAAGCACAGACAAGCACTGCTCTCTCTTTAATAAGCAACCATAAGTAAAGTTCCCCAGTGTAGTTGATGAAAGAGTAGTCAACTAATATCTAATCAAAGTAGTGTTACTACATATCAAGAGAGCAGATCTGAATAAATCAGAAATACTCTATCAAATGAATGAGCAAGTTCATTTTAGAAATATCAATACAAATGTTTTCTGTGTGTGGCAGGCTCCCATGAACACAGTCAATAAAAGAGGAGGCACACGTTTAAAAATAGCTCACGTAAAATGTGAATTAGTCAAGAGAAGAAATATCATATTATTTGTTGAGCTGAAATCTGCACAGTAAACATTTCATCACTCATTTCATTCCCTTCACTCTCACTGAGCTTCTCCAGTATCCTTAGGAGGGAGAACACACTGAACATGCTATTTTTGTAACAGTCAGAAAGCAATAAGCTGGTTACAGAACAGTTTACAAGTCTGCAGTGATAGGAAATGGAACACATCTATGTTATTTTTTCTCTTGGTATTATTTCAACTCTTTGTCCATACTGATGTCTCATATTTAAAAACACAATAGTATATCCTGTCAGATAATTATTTTATCTTACTAAATATTCTTCCCTGAAGTCAGGGTTGAGCCTTGTGCTTGGGCAAATAACAGTCCTACCCTGTTGTGATCATGAACAAAGTAGCTTCTTTCCATTGTCTGGGAAGCCATGTTTCTAGGAGGCTATTTATTGGGAGTCTACAAAGGTCATGGCCTTGCTCTCAGCTAGCTGATGACTATGATCCCTTTTAGGAATAAATCCAGGACCCATCATTGGGAAGAGGGTCCATTAAAAAAGTAACCCAATTTGGGAAGTGTTTACCTATTGAGAGGGAGTATTTCACTCTCTCCCAAACCAGGTGGTGATTCAAAGCATATTTTGGCTCACTGTCCTGGATTCTTCCTTGTGAAACATTGTGCCATTAAACCCTTGCTTTATTCCATTTATGGATGCTTAAAAATACAGCGGAAGGGATTATTAATAACTTAAAATTTACTTTTAAATATCTAAAGTAGAAAGTTTGCATATGTGTTTCTCTAGGGAGATTATTTATTATAGCTGGTCGTTTTTTTCACTTCAGCATTCACTCCATCTCATACTTTTAATTCAATGAACATTTATTAATTATGGACTAGGCAGAAGATACTCTGCTGAGATGAATGGCACATGGTTCCTTCACTTACAATCCAGAGGGAAAAAAGGCATACACACAAAATGTAGAACAGAGTGCTGCACAATTTTTATATATATGTCCAGTTTGAGCCTCATAAAAATCACTGTCATCCACCTTGATTCTTCCATTTTCCTCCACGAGGGCAGGACTCAAACCTATCTTTGTCCTTTGTTTTTCTCAGTGTATAGGGAACATAGCAGCCACTCAGTACAGGCACACTGAATAACTGAATGAATGAATGTGTAAATAAATGATACATAATAAATAAGTAAACAACTAATAAATCAATCAAGAATAAAAAGGACAAGTCTTATCTGAGGGTAGTGGTGGTGACAGATAAAGGAATCCCATATGGTTCCTAGGTTTCTAATTTTGGTAATTAAATTGGTATTAAGGACAGGATTTGTTGAGAGGAGGTGATATACAGCTTTGGAAATGTGGGATGGGAGGGGGTAATGCTGCTGAGACATTCAGAATGTGATACACAGTAAAGAAAAATACATGGGTGGATCTCAGAAGAAGAGTGCATTAAATCAGGAGATATCACATGAAGTTATTGGTGCGAACAAGAGTATGAAACAAAGATGGCTGAGAACAGATCCTTTGGGAATGATCCTTTAAGGGCTAGGTATTACAAGAAGAAAAGGCCTTTCAATAGAATTCTACTGCAGGTTTAATTTTATAAGACAAAAGGTCCTGAACCATTGTCTAAAGACATTTTGGATCATTTTTTCCCTTGAGGTTTCAGATATCTAAGCATGATGAAAATCAACCACAAATGCAAAGTTTAGAAAAGAGCAGAAAAAAACTTAAAATAAGGTTAATGAAAAGAATTATGAAGGAAAATATATGCTCATCTGTTTATTTTGGAACAGAGATTTTTTTTTTTTTTTGCCTTTGGACCATTTCTTGAGATCACTCCATTAAAGAAGTAGAGGCTAGAGAGACAGAAAAAAGAGACCAATGCATGGGCCATGAGGAGTGAAGAACAGTATCTGGGATTGTGCCTGTGTCAGCAGCTATGAGTCCCTAAACATACATTAATTTCATCCTTTTAAATGTCTGAAGAGTACATATTACAATTGCTGTTTCCACAGAAGATGGACTATGAGAGGTAAGGGTTACCTGAAGACGTGTTGCTCAAAGCAGGAAACACGAAGTGTAGATCTCTCTCGAGTCCCTCCACTACTCCTTGAATGAATACTTCAAGAATCAAAATTTGTCATGACAATTCAGTACAATTGTATGCAGTTAATCAGGAATGTGTTTAGATGGCAATACAGTTTATTAATTCCAGTGGGATATTGACAAGGGATATATTTCAGCTGGTCTGTATCAGAGCTGCCATTCTGTTTGTTTATGTTAGCTCCTAATTGCTTGGTGGTCTGTTCTGATTGGTTGCTGCCATGTCGTATCAGTTAAGTAGTTTGAATATTTCCTCCAGGGATGATGAATACCAGGTAAGAAACTAAGTCTGTAGCAATTGATCTTGATAAATGTAGAAAAGAGCCATGTTATATGTAGAGAAGAAATAGAGAAATTTTTTTTCCTAAGACCTCTGTTATGGCAATTCAAATGACAGAATCAATTGGAAGATGAAATCTAGACTAATACAATTTATAGATGTATTATGCAAGAAAGACTAGAGACTGAATTTACTGCATTTTCAATCACTGTCATAGTGGATACATTATGGTTATTTTGAAGTCAAAACATCCTGTGTTCAAATCTTATCTCTCTTAACATGTTAGTTATTAGACAGTGAAATAGTGATTTTATCTTTCAGATCCTCAGTTTCATTGTATGTAAAATTAGTACAACAAGTCTATATTTGTAGGCTTGTTATGAGACATAAATAAAATGATATATTGTAGTGTGCTTGTCATAGCATCTGGGATATTACAGAGACTCAATGAATCACACTTTTTATATTATTAATAGTTGAAATTTGTTTTGAAAGACAGAAATTTAGGCAAGGGCATATAAACAGTTTCCTCTTACAGGAGAAGAAATGTCAAATAACTGAAGGTGATACATTTATCTTTTAGTAAACTAAGATAAATAGGAAATGAGACCAAAGGGTTGTGCAGATATTCCATGCCCTTTCTAATGCTGGTGTGAGAAGCATTCATCTTTGGCATTCCTCTGAAGAGGACTGTTACATGTTTAAAAGAGAACTGGCCCTTATATTGATCTGAACTATTGTACTCTCATCTACTTGATTGAGCTCAATCAAGTTCATTACATGATTCATATTTTAGCCGTTGTTTCTGAATTAAAGAGCCACACTTACAATGCTATTCAAGGTCTTCTAAAGACTGGAGTCAATATGTATTTCCAATCACTGTCTACTAATGCATTTCAGTCATTCTATGCTCTAAAGCAACAGAAGTGTTTGCTCTTTTCTATCCACATCCCACACTTTCCTACTTCGATTCCTTTTCCTTTGCTCAAGTTGTTTCTTTTCCCTAGTATAACTTTTTCATAATCTCTCTCTGTATCTAACCCATACTTAAAGGCCCTGCTTATGAGCCCTGATCTGAAAAGACTTCCTGCAAGCAGAAGTAATCCTCCCTGCCCTAAATTAATCTAATACTTTACCTTTATCCATCTGATGATATTTGCCATTTTCTTTATTAGATTATATTTAGGTATTTTTAGCTTCTCTGTGAGACATGATTAGCACCTAGAGGGGAAGAATTCTAGCTGATTCACTTTTGCATTCCTACAATGTCTAACATAGTGCCTGGATGCAATACAGTAAATATACAAACAAAAAAAGTGGAAGAAATAATTTATCTAGGTTTCATTTATATGCTGTATCCATTACCATTTTAACTTTGTTTCTAGGATTTTGAGGTCACCTATTTCCCACAGGATATGCAATAAATGTGGAGTCTGTCTTTTTGGAGAGTATATGCAATTTCTATGCCATAGAGGCATATTGACTTTTCAACTATCACCTGAGCTAAATCGATATTGAGGGATTTTCAAGTCCTTGATTACTTTGGCTGAAATTTAGTTTTTCTTTAGTAATAGAAGGAGTAACACCTTTTCCAGTATTGTTAGTAATAACCTACAATTTTGAAAATTCTGTTTTCTTTTAAAACATGTTAGTACTTCCTATATTGTTTTTTTCTTCTTCACAAATTTTAAGTATCTTTTGACAAAAATCCAATGTTTAAATATGCTATGGATAAAATTAAAAAACAATCCTTATGTGTTTCAAATGGACTAGTGGTTTATTATCTCTCTAATGCAATACAATTACACTTTGACACTTGATGTGTCAATCTGAAAATCTATGAAGAACACAAAAATAGAATACTCATACGAGTGCCTACTCTGTTACACAGCGTGACATATTTTGATTTATTTAATAATCTCATGTCTTATTTAAGACAGAATTACATTTGTTATTATTCATATGTTTAGTGTATAAACTTTGCATTATTAAAAAATGAGAAGAGGCAGCTTTCATAAACTGTAAAGTGATACTTAAAATGAACTATTCCACTACACACCTATTGGAATGGCCAAAATTCAGTACACTGACATACAAAATGCTGGCTAGAATGTGGAGCAACAGGAAGTCTCATTCCATTGCTGGTGGGCTGCAAATTGGTACAAACACTGTGGAAGGCACTTTGGCAGTTTCTTACAAAACTAAACACACTCTTGCTATACCTATGACCCAGCAATTGTGGTCCTTGATATTTACCCAAAGGAGATGAAAACATATGTCCACAGAAAAGCCTGCATACAAATGTTTATAGCAGCTTTATTCATAATTGGCAAAACTTGGAAACCAGCCAAGATGTCCTCCAGTGGGTGAATGGATTCATAAACTGTAGTACATGCAGATAACGGAATGTTATTCAGCACTAAAAAGAAATGGGCAATCAACCCATGGATGGACCTTGAAGGCATTTTTGTAAGTGAAGTAAGTCTGATAGAGAGACAAATACTATATGATCTCACTCACTTATGTGTGGAATCTCAAAAAAAAAAAAGCCAAACTCATAGAAACAGACAGGGAGAAGGGTGGTTACCAGAGACTGAGGGTGGAGGACATGGGGAGATGTTGACCAAAGAGCACAAACTTCCAGTTACAAGATGAGTAAGTTCTGGGGATCCAGTGTATAGCATGGTGACTATGGTTAACAATACTGCATTATATACTTGGAAGTTGCTTAAAGAGTTGACCTTAAATATTCTCACCACATACACACAAAAATATGAATGACTATGCACTGTGATAGATGTATTAACTCATCCACTGTGTAATAATTTTGCAATATATACATATATCAAATTTATCATGTTGTACACCTTAAACAATGTTAAATGTCAATTATATCTCAATAAATCTGGAAATTTTAAAAATATACAAATAAAGAACAAACTAGGAAGCAACGATACTCAAGACCAGAGAAGTAAGCAGAGGTGAGATCATGAAGGCCCTTAGAACTCAGGAATCTATGCAAAGGTGGTTCAAATGGCTCATGAACAAGGGTGACAGGATGAGATTTCCATTTGGAGAGTTTGCTGGCAATGTAGTATAATTTTCAGAGATTATATCAGATGGGAACTTATTATATATTTATATATACATATAATTATATATTAGGGAGCTCATTAAGGAGGATACTATGGAAACCCTGAGGAGAAAGACTAGTTTCCTAGGACTAGGAAGGTATCTTTAAGAATGAAAGGGGAATGGATTCTTATGTTTAGGTGTTAGAATCAATATATTTTAGCATTTGTTGATGTGTGAAGTGAAGGAGACAAAAGCATTAAATATAACGGCTATGTCAGAGCCTTGATCACTACAGATTGGAGTACTGGATGGGCTGGTTTGGGACATGTAGAGTTTGAGTTGCTACAGGACACTCAAATAAGCAGATAGATGGACAGTCAGGTAGACAGAACTACATTTGGGGTGGGAAATTTGATTTGGGAGTCACAGAGATAGCAGCTGAAGACTTAGAAGTGGATAAAACACCCAATAAGAGAAGAGGGTCCTGGATAGAAAGAACCTAGACAATCCCCAATATGTAACACCTTGGCATAGGAAGCAATGAAGACAATGAAGATTAAGCAGCAGTAACTAGAAATTCAAGGAAAGGAAAAACAGGAGGATATGGAAATCTATAAAGCAAGACAAAATGATCTTCAAGAAAGATGGAGTGGGCACCAGTTAATTATTGAGAGGTTACATAAAATATAATCTGCAAGATATGAATTATATTTGGTGTCTTATTTATTAAAATATACCACCAGTAAGAACATAGGTGATTATAATAATGGTAAATTATTATAATTGAATGGTAAATTATTATAATTAATTATTTTTACTATTTAATTCTGACCAGAGATATTTTATTTTCAACTAAGTTCTTATAATTTCAATTTTATAAACATTTTTGTCCATTTAACCTCTTAAAGTAGAATGAACACCCTTTATAATTGAACTAAGATGAATAATCATGCATACTTCAAAATCCAAAAAAATTATTCAGTTAATCATCTGATAATAATCTGAAGATGTCTATGGTGACACAAATTTTTAAATATCAAATAGCTATTGTTCTAGAATTTAAATTTAGTTAGCTGATGTTCTTAGAATGTGTTATATTGTTTGCACAGTGATTTATTTTAAAATGCTTCAGAATAAAAAGTGTGCTATATGTGTTTGATTTACTTTAAACCTGGGGAGTGGTTTTTAGAGTCTTAAGTTCCTAATTAAGAGTCAGTGCTCTGAAAATGGCTCTATATCACTATAAATATCATTATTAAAATTGTTATGAGGAGTATGTTAATTAGCAGAAAGGATGCCAGAAATAATTCAAGATGTATTGTTAGGCGTAAAACTCTACGACATATAAAAGCTTTATTTCTAAACTAAGGAATAGAATAAGCTAATATTACCTTTTTAAATATATAAAAGTTGATATTCTATAACACATCTAGAGATAAACGAACACACTTATTTCCTGTGTAAACAAAAAGCACAAATATTTTTAGAGATAACTGACAATATTCTTCAGCAGGATGAATTAAAAATCAATTTAAGATTATGACTTTGTTGAATTCAGTGGTGCTATAATTTAAATAATAAATTAAATGATAAATTACATGTCCCAAAATGTACATTAAGAAGTATAAACTTTTTCCAATTTGAATGCAACACTATTTATGTTTTAGACAGTGCACTACACTTTTTAATCTTGAAGATCAATGAGTATCTCTGATAAAATCCTGGAGTTAAAAAACCTCATTCCCTCCCTCTCCCTGATCCTTTACTCTCATGCTAAGGAACCCAAAGATGTTTAGCCTTTATTAATAAGCAAGAGAAGTCCAGGTTAAATAAATAACTCTCATAACTCTAATTTATCTGTGACTTCCAGCAGAATTTCATGTTAGCCACCTGAGAGACTTCTGGAGAAAGCTATTCTACATTCAGGGTTTTATGATCCTCAGTGTCAAAGTTTTTCTACATCTAATGCAAATACTTAACTGACAAAATCATTAGACCGACTTCCTCTCTTTCTACCACCAGGCAGCATGCAATACTGAGGAAGATGCTGTATACTTAGCGATTATTACTGAGCTGCTCCCTTGCTGGTTATTCAATGGATGGTGGTCATTGCTCACAGTAGCCTAACCCTAGTATTAGCTTGGAAACTCCAAGTAAAGGGGGGAGGAACTCCGGAGTGGGGAAGGTAATCCATCATTTCTATGGAGCTAAGGAAGAAGGCCCGATAGAGGGTAGCTAGCAAAAATCATAGAAGACAGTAGTCCATGTAGGGATGACAAGCTAGGTCCAGAAGTCTTCTGGCAGAGAGGAAAGAGGCAACCAGCGGGCTAGCCAGAAATAGCAGAGATCATGTACTTATTGGAGTGGTGTCATTCCCCAAAACTGCTGGGGAATTTTTTTGGAAATATTTTTTGGAAAAGTCTTCAGAGCCTTCAGCATGCTCATCTGTTTTCCTTAATGGAAGCAGATTTCCATCCATTAATGGCATATTTATTAAAGTTCCCCATAAACTACCTCAGAATCATCTAAAATACTAGGTGAATAGGAATTTCTCAGGTTAGGGAGTAGGAGTTTGCATTTCGTAGGTTTTTCAAGTTCTGAATAAACCACTATATTAAATAAAAGATGTTGGGTAAACATAGAGGATGCTGTGGGGCTAAATAAATGTCTGAAAATGGGTCAAAATGTCCAAATATGGGTCATAGGTACATATATATGACTATAAAGGAAAGAGATGGATTTTCTTGTCTTGCTTACCAATTACATTAGATTTTCCCAGATGAAAATTTCCAAATGTTTTTAGCAACATTGTTGATGGTAACAGTGAGGTCATAGCACTCTGAAAACTCTAAAGGTCCTTGAAAATACGTAAAGTATGATATATCTATTTTTTTAAAGTGCTATTTAAAAATAATCGTACCTTGCAGTAAATTTTTTAAAGCTTTTTAAGCCCTTGGCTGCATATTATTATAATATAAAAATATCCTGTTTTTCCCCCAGGAGTTTTTGACGTATCCCCTTGTGAAGGGCATAGAGCATGTTTTGTTGAGTATTACTATCTGTTTGTATTTAAAAGAGCAAGACTTATTTTTTCCAAATTTATAATAGTGTGATTTGGATGTACTTTATTGAACAGGCTATACTTGCTTCCTTTCAAAATTCTGATAATTCCCTGGAGAGTGTTATTTCTCTCCAGATCAGAAACACTCTCATACAATGTGGGAGGGAAACTGGAAAGTAAACACTGAGTTATACACATTTCTTTTTTTTTTCCCTCAGGCAAGTGTTGTCAGTAAACTTAGAACACCCATCAAGGACAACATTCCTGCCCAGCGTATGGGAGGTGCTGTTTAGCTAGAATTTTCCATGCTTACTGTGATCAAATCGATAATTATTTAATTTTCACTGTATTAAAGACTTCATTTATTAAAGACAGCAGTAGAACCTATCTTCTCTTACTGAATTAAAAGTGTTGTCAGTTAAGCAGTAGCAACAGGCAGTGTTCTTTTGTTTTTCCTGATGAGAAAAGATAAGTGGTATACACTTTGAGAACAAACTTTTCAAAATTTACCTTTTCAGCAATGTTGTCCCAGATGTTTGCTAAATCTTGACTATCCCAGTTCAGCTCAGGTTCCATCTTGGTATAAATAACAAAATGAAATTTTATGACATCCAGGTGCGGAGATGGTTGCTACTCTCCAGGGAGTTGGAGATCTGATTGGTAAGTCTGAAAATTAGTTTCTGAGTTCTACATATTTGCACTCTCTTTTTTCCGTTCAGCACAATAGTTTTCTTGTGCTAAGGAATCTTTGTTAACATGTAATTTAAGAGCTGATGAATGACATTCATTGAATGGGCAAGATTAAA
This sequence comes from Camelus ferus, assembly GCF_009834535.1. Lineage (NCBI taxonomy): Eukaryota > Metazoa > Chordata > Mammalia > Artiodactyla > Camelidae > Camelus > Camelus ferus. The sequence goes on along the minus strand of NC_045702.1, from coordinate 48,853,460 downwards.
TTGAAATCTTAATGGGACAACAGGCAGATCTCAGACATAAAGTTTCCCAGAGACTCTAAGTTGGCTCATTTGGAGTTGAATGCTTGTGCTTGAACACGTGGGGAAAATTCACACCATGAGCATGCCGACTATGGGATCACGTGTGTCTCATCAAGATCTGGGTAACTCAGCCGCATTGGGAGGCATATTAATAAGGATTTTAGGTTGTCAAGTTTTTGGTATTCTAGCTGTTTATATTGACTGATTTTCAATATTTTTTTACACACACTTCATAATACTGTGTTCCCTGCAGCAGTTTCTAGTTAAAGCATTAATTTCTTGCACATTATTTTTTGTTTGTTTTGGTGGGCTTAATAAGATTATATTGTTAGAAAGCATCTAAATAATGAATGAAGTTCTTTTTACAGAATAAAAAGCCTCTTCCTCACTCCACCTCCCCAAAAGAGAAATATAAGCCACAAATGAAGGTGTCATTACTGTCCATGAGGCTTAGCTATAAATCAGAGAACCTGTTTCTAAATAATGGTGGTGACTAGTGTCATATATCTGGTTTGCATTTCATAGGGAAAAGGCAGGGAATAGGAAATGAATATAAGCTACCTGGATTCTTTTTTCTTATCTTTAATTGAAGTATAGTTGATTTAAAATGTGTTAGTTTCTGGTGTACAGCAAAGTAATTCAATTTTATGTATATATATACATATACACATATATATTTTTTCATATTCTTTTCCATTATGGTTTATTATAGGATATTGCATATAGTTCCCTGTGCTATACCGCAGGACCTTGTTCTTTATCTACTTTATATATAGTAGTTTGTATCTGCTAATCCCAAACTCCTAATTTATCCCTCCCATACTCCCTTTCCCCTCTGGTAACCATAAGTTTGTTTTCTATGTCTGAATCTGCTTCTGTTTTGTACATAAATTCATTTGTGTCATTTTTTTAGATTTCACATATATAAGTGATATCAGATGGTATTTGTCTTTATCTGTCTGATTTACTTCACTTAATATAATCTCTAGGTCTATCCGTGTTGCTACAAATGGCATTATTTCGTTCTATTTTATGGCTGAGTAGTTATCCCTTGTATGTATATAAATTGTATTTTCTTTATCCACTCATCTGTCAGTGGACATTTAGGTTGCCTCCATGTCTTGGCTATAAACGTTAGGCTGCATGTATCTCTTTGAATTAGAGTTTTCTCTGGATATATGCCCAGGAGTGGGATCATATGGCAACTCTATTTTTAGTTTTTTAAGTAACCTCCATTCTATTTTCCATAATGGCTGCACCAATTTACATTCCTACTACATTGTAGGAGAGTTCCTTTTTCTTTCTTTTTTTTTTTTTACATGTATGCATAAACTTATAATCTATTTTTTTTTGATTTATAATCATTTTACAATGAGAGTTCCTTTTTCTTCATACCCTTTTCCAGCATTTACTGTTTGTAGACATTTTGATGATGGCCATTCTGACTGGTGTGAGGTGATAACTCATGGTAGCTTTAATTTACATTCCTTTAATAATTAGTTATGTTGAGCATCTTTTCATGTGTCTGTTGTCCATCTGTATGTCTTCTTTGGAGAAATATCTATTTAGGTATTAATCTTATGTATATATGTATTTATGTTATTAAGCTGTATGAACTGTTTGTATATTTTAGAAATTAATTCCTTGCCAGTCACATTGTTTGCAAATATTTTTCCCATTCCATAGGTTGTCTTTGTTTTGCTTATGGTTTCCTTTTCTGTGCAAAAGCATATAAGATTGATTAGGTCCCATTTGTTTATTTTTGCTTTTATTTCTATTGCCTTGGGAGACTGACCTAAGGAAGCACTGCCACGATTTATGTCAGAGAATGTTTTGCCTATGTTCTTCTAGGAGTATTATGGTGTCCTGTCTTATATTTAAGTCTTTAAGCCATTTTGAGTTTATTGTTGTATATGGTGTGAGGAAGTGTTCTCACTTCATTGATTTACATGCAGCTGCCCAGCTGTCCAGCTTTCCAAATACCACTTGCTGAAGAGACTCTCTTTTCTCCGATGTATATTCTTGGCTCCTTTGTTGAAGATTAATTGACCATAGGTGTGTGGGTTTATTTTTGGGCTCTCTATCCTATTCCATTGATCCTTAGTATGTTTTGCTTTTTGTTCGTTTTGTTTTGCTTTGTTTTTGTTTTTTTGCCAATAGCAAGCAGTTTTGACTAATTTAGCTTTGTAGTATTGTCTGAAGTCTGGGAAGGTTATGCCTCCAGCTTTCTTCTTTTCCCTTAGGATTGCTTTGGCTATTCTAGATCTTTTGTGGTTCCATATAAATTTTAGAATTATTTGTTCTAGTTTTGTGAAAAATGTCCTGGGTAATTTGATAGCAATCACATTAAATCTGTAGATTTCTTTGGATAGTATGACCATTTTAACAGTATTAATTCTTTCAATTCAAGACTATGGGATATCTTTCCATTTCTTTGAATCATCTTCCATTCCCTTTATCAACGTTTTATGGTTCTCAGTGTATAAGACTTTTACCTCCTTGGTCAGGTTTATTCCTAAGTATTTTATTTTGATGCAGTTTTGAAGGGGATTATTTTTTACTTCCTCTTTCTAACATTTCATTGTTAGTGTAAATAGATGCAAAAGATTTCTGTGTGTTAATCTTGTATCCTGCTACCTTGCTGAATTCATTTATCAGCTCTTGTAGTTTTTCTGTGGAGTCTCTGGTGTTCTCTCCATATAATATCCTGTCATCTGCATATAATGACCAATTTACCTCTTCCCTTCTAACCTGAATCCCTTTTCTTTCTTTTTCTTGTCTGATTGCTATAGCTAGGACTTCCAATAGTATGTTGAACAGAAGTGGTGAGAGTGGGCAAACTTGTTCCAGATTTTAGTGGGAATATTTTCAACTTTTCACCATTGAGTATTATGTTGGTTCTGGGTTTGTCATAAATAGCTTTATTATGTTGAAATATGTTCCCTCTATAGCCACTTTGATAAGAGTTTTTATCATGAATGAAAGCTGAATTTTATCGAATGCTTTTTCTACATCTATTGAGATCATGTTGTTTTTCTCCTTTCTTTTGCTTTTGTAGTGTATCACACTGATTGATTTATGACCCTAGGATGAGTTCAACTTGATTGTGGTGTATGATCATTTTCATGTGTTGTAGGATTTGGTTGGTTCATATTTTGTTGAGAATTTATACATCTAGAGTCATGAAAATACTGGCCTGTAATATTCTTTTTTGGTAGTGTCTTTGTCTGGTTATATTATCAGGGTGATGGTGGCTTCATAGAATGACTTTGGGAATCCTCCCACCTCTTCAAACTTTGGGAAGAGTTTGAGAAGGATTGGTATAAATTATTTTTCGTATGTTTAGTAGAATTCCCCAGTAAAGCCATCTGGTCATAGACTTCTGTTTGCAGGGAGTTTTTTGTTTTTGTTTTTGCTTTTAACAGATTCTATTTCATGTTTAGTGATCAGTCTGTTCAAATTATCTATTTCTTCTTGATCAGTTTTGGAGGGTTGTATGTTTCTAGAAACTCTACTATTTCTTCTAGGTTGTCCAATTTGTTGGCATATAATTGTCCATAGTATTCCCTTATTTTTTGTATTTCTGTGGTATTGGTTGTTATTTCTCCTCTTTCATTGTTTATTTTATTTGTGTTCTCTCTGTTTTCTCTTTGGTGATCCTAGCCAGAGGTTTGCTGATTTTGTTTATGAGCTACCTAGTTTTTAGCTGTATTGCAGATTCCCTGACACCTTAGTAGCAAAGTTCTTGTTTTCTCAGATGGGGCAGTAAGGGTATGGAAATTATCACCTCCTGAGTTCTATAGGGTAAGTCTGGATAGATACTGAGTGAAGACACTTTGCATTCCATTCTGTTTCTGATCGTCTAGATGTAAAAGCTCTAAGGGGATGAGGGGGAAGAATGACTGTCTTGTTTAGGGTGGTAAGAGAGCTAGACACCATCCCTCCAGGGAAATGCACAACCCTACACCCTGAGACTATTATATATCTAATGATTTGCCTGTGTGAGTGTGTGTGAGTCATGGCTCTTATTCTTTATGCAGGCAAGGAATGGATATAGTAACATAGGCTTTCTGTCTTTTTGGAGATGTACTTGTTCATACTAGTTTTTAGGCTCCCTATATTATTTTTATCTCCTTTATTTCTTAAGAATAGGAAAAATTAAAATTTATTTAAGGCTTAGAGTGAGATTCTAAGGCTGTATGTTTTTCCCACTGAAGTACTTAAGATGATGTATTTCTGACCCATTACCATAATTTTCAGTATTATAACATCAAAATGACTTCTCTATGTATTCTCTATTATCTGAACAGACCACAATTCTGAATCAGCAAAAAAGGGTACTTTCCTCCTCCTCAAGGGCCAATGGATAATAAAGTTCTTCTCCTACTGTGACATCTGACATTGCCTTACTGAAATTACTCTCCTCTATGCACTTTGTGGGATAATAACATTGTAGAAATGTTTAACAAACTTCACCAGTGGATTGACCAGCTACATCATTTGGGCCTTAACCAGAACTCTCATACTTGGGAGAAAATAGCTCCACAAAGTTATTATCAATAGGTCCACTGAGATCTCAGTGCTGTTGCTTCTTGGCCTGGAAACTAGGAAGTTAACCACTTTAAAAAATAAGTTATAAAAAAAGGACAGGAAACTATATGTGTATTTTGATATCAAAATATTTGCATATCACATATCTTAGAAAGGACTTGTATCTAAAATGCCAAAGAAACTCTTAAAACTCAACAATAAGGAAATGAAAACTGAATTAAAGATATAAACAAAGATCTCACCAAAATAGATAGATGGCAAATAAGTATATGAAAAAATATTCAGTATAATTTGTTTTTAAGGATATGTAAGTTAAAACAACAATGAGATGCCACCACACACCTACTGGAATGGTTAAATACATAAAAACTTATACCAACTGAAGTGAGGATGTGGAGAGCTCATTCACTGCTGTGGGAATGCAAAAATTGTATATCCACTTCAGAAGACAGTCTCTAAGGAAGTTAACATAGTCTTAGCATGCAATCCAGCAACTGTGCTCCCAAGTATTTACTCAAATAAGCTAAAAACTTGTGCCCACACAAAAACCTACATATGAATGTTTAGAGCAGTTTTACTCATAATTACTAAAACCTGGGAACAACCAAGATCTCTTCAATAGGTGAATGGATAAACAAATGTGTACATCCATACAATAGAATATAAATATAAAAACAAATAAGCTATTGTACTAGTAGTTAGAGTTCTCCATAAAAATAGGATATCAACAGGATTGATCAATCTACCAATCAATCGATCGATCTATCCATCCATTCATCCATCTATCTATCTATTCAGAAGAACATACAACAGAAGGTAGAATTGGTTCACACAATTGAGGAGGCTGAGAAGTTCCTAGATCTGCAGTTGGAAGCTCAGGAAAACAAAAGTTTAGGTCAAGTTTAAATCCTGAAACTAGGAGAACAAATGGTTAACTTCTAGTCTGAAAGCTGTCAGGCTTAAGACCCAAGAAGAGCCCATGCATTAAAGGGATGTGGTTCCTGCTGACTGCATTCTGGATTCCAGCAGGAAGCCTGCTCGTAAGCTGCAGGGTAAATATATTTTGTATGATACCATAGTGATGGCTACATGACACTGTGCATTTGTCAAAACTCATAGAACTTTAAAGCAAAAAAAGTGGACTTTGGTGTAAAAATTTTATTTTAAATAAAAATCATTTAGGATTCATTCTAGGATGGAATGCATATTGTGATTTTTTAAATCTAATTATACACAATATGTGACATAACCTCACCCAAGGGGAAAAGATGCTGACCTAAGTAACTCTGGAAATGAGTGAAGACTGTAAGACTTCATCTTATACTATCTATATAAATTGTAAACAAGCACTGTTCTCTAGTAGATAAAGTTGTTATCCAATGCGGGGCACAAATAACAAGGGTTAACAAATAAGAAACAGTTCAGAAACAATCCATTCCCAAGTATAACAGTCTCCCTTATACTTGCTCTTCTTTTTGTTGTTGTTGTTTTTGTTTCCCCATAGTGTGCTTACAATGAGTAGGTTACCTCTTTATTTGTTAGGTTAATTGTCTATTATCTCTCATTATTCAAATTTGAGTTCTACAGAGTCAGGCATCTTGGGTCTAGATCATAGTAGGTTCTCAATAATTTTTTTAAATTGAAGTATAGTCAATAATATTTTTAAAAGTATAGTATAATGTGTGAATTTCTGGTATACAGCATAATAGTTCAGTCATATATATATATATATGTATGTATGTATATATACATACACATATATTTGTTATCATATTCTTTTCCATTATAGGTTACTACAAGATATTGACTATAGTTCCTTGTGCCATGCAATATAAACTTGTTGTCTATCTATTTTATATACAGTAGTTAATGTTGGCAAATCTAGAACTCCCAATTTATCCCTTCCCACCCCTTTCCCCTGCTGGTAATCATAAGTTTGTTTTCTATGTCTGTGAATCTGTTTCTTTTTTGTAAATAAGTTCATTGTCTTTTTTTTTTTTTTTTTTTACATTTCACATATTAAGTGATACCATATTTTGATGAATCATTTTGAGATAAACTGAACATGCGTTGTTAATATGAATACAATGTTCATTGGAGACACTCCAGCAAGATGGTTAATGTGGAGACTGCAGAGTTAGCTCACATAGAAGCAGATCCTGTCTCCAATACATACTTGCTCTACAACCCTGGGAAACTTACTTAAAATTTAGCTAGGGAAACTGCCATGGCATATGGCTAGAAAGCAGGTTCAAATATCCTGAAATATCAAATAATCCTCCTACCCATTTACTTAAATTTCATTTTCTTTGGGAAGTAAGACTGGCATTTTTTTTCTCTACCAGTAATTTTAGTATTATTGAAGTCAATATTGAGGCACAGAGGAAAAAAATAAACTATCATAAATTTAAAAAATGTATCTCTACAGACTTTAAAAAATCTATATTATTTTCAATGAAAAATACATGGACAGCCTGAAGACTCTGAAGGTGAAAAAATATATATTTTAGCTGACTTTACCTACATCAGAGTTCAGTCACAGCATTGTTTTTGCAAGAGCAGTGTAACGAGCAGATCAGTCAGCAAGGTTATTTGTTGAGTAAGCTTCCAAATTCAATTTTTTGGTTCTTTGATTTACCATATAGAGAGAACACAAATAGTATTGTGGAAGTAATGGCTTGTTCTCAAAATTGGGCCACTTTGGTAGTCATTATCATAGATTAGAATTGATTATCGTAGATTAGAATGGGGAGAGTCAAATAGCCAATTCTAATGAGTAAAGTATTAGCAGAAAATGATTGCTATTCTACTAACCACTAAATTCTGAAGATTGAATGCTAAAGATTTTACCTAATGTACTTAAGTTAACTTATTTACCTGAAAACTATTTTTTAATGTGTCTGAGAAAGGGACTGTAACTATTTCAAAACAGTATGATTTATTTTAAGTATCTTCTAAACATCTAAGACATTTAATCATATTAAGCACTAAGAGCTGCTAAATTTGCTGAATTTAAAAACAAAATAGAAATGATTTTTCTCTATTAGCTGGGCCTGAATGATAAGATAACCACAACCAAACAAATCTTCTAATACTATGTACACCATATATAAGAAAGAGCTTGTATCAATTTAGATCTTCCCAATGAAAATTCTACTAATTGATACCATAGCCCAAAAGAACGCATAAATGTGACCCTGACTGTAGGGCTTGATAGGGTATAGAGAGGGAGATGTGGGAAAGAGAAAGCCTTGAGTTTTTACAGAACATTTGACATATAATTTAAAACCAGTAAAAAAACAATATTGGATATTAAATCTGAAGGTCTATAGTCTTTGTGCTAGTAACACAGTTCTAGATACATATTTTATTGAAGAACTAGAAAATTGGTAAAGTTTTACATGCAAATATACTTAGAATGGTATTATTTATGTTAGTGAGAAAACCAAAACCACTTATGTTCAAAATTAAGAAAATGGTAAAAAAAAAAAAAAGGTGTATCCATAGGTATTATTAAGATATAAATGATTTTACATTGAAAAATATTTGTATTAATAAGCCAAGTAAAAATAAGACTTTATATTTTAGGATTGCAATAATATAAAGAAATATATATTTTTAATGACATTTGATAGAAAGAGAAGAATTACAGTAAAATATTAATTTATAATCAAACCATTCTGTTTCCTTGCCAAAGTGAGTCAGTGTTGCTGGCTATCTCTTGCAGTAGCAAATGGTCTTTACAACATTATGCTACCACCTGTTTTTCTTCTAACTTTCCAAGACCCTTGCTCTCTGACTAGCACAACCATAGTAGCTTAGTACAAAATAACCCCAAAGGTCATTTAATGTAGATAATAATCCTGAATGATTTTGCCTTCCATTAGTATGACCCAAATGCTACCATCTCTTGGGGGTTTGTTAACAGTATCCCAGAAAGAAGCCAAACTACAATCCAGATTCCTCAGATACTTAATGAGTGGCCTATATAAATATTCCCCAGAGGCTGAGACAGGCATTGCAGGTACAGAGGTACAAAAATGAGTAATACATTCTATCTGTCCTTAGGTTGTCCACAGTCTTCTAAATGAAATAGGGATGTAAGTAAATAATACAGTGTGATATACAAGAGTAGAACTGTGCCCAGTGAATTTTGCAGAGTGAAGACTGTGTTTAACAAGTCAGAGAGTCATGAGATCTTCAAAGAGAAATTCAAACATGTTTTTAATTGATGAATAAGAGTTTTATGCTAACAGCTTGGGAATAGGCATCCCAGGGAATAAACAACATTGACAAGGCATCGAAGGGGTATTCAGGGAACTACCAGTGTTTTGGTATTTCTAGTGCCAAAGACAGGAGACAAGGCCAATACTCAAGACCTGAGGTTTTTTGGGACACCAAAAAAAATTACCTGGTTGGAAATTAGTCACTGAAGTTATCTGAATCTGAGGGGGAGAAGAGAGGATTATGATCAGCTCAAGATTTCAGAGAGAACACCCTGGCAGCAGTAGGGATGATCAGCCCTAGGGAAGTGAGCCTGAAAGCATATGAGTTAGAGGCAGCTGCAATGGAATGGTGTCAGATGACAAGCATTTGAACAAAAGCAATGAAACTGGGGATGTAGAGAAAGCAGAAAATTTGAAATCAATTTAAATTAAACTGACAGAACTTGGTGATTAATTGGTTGTCGAGGTGGATTACAAAGGAGAGAGAAATTCTAGAAGGACTCTTGGAAACTTTGTGTACTCCATTAGTAAGGAATTGCCTTCTACTGCTAGTAACAGACACCAGAAATAACAGGGGTGAGAATAAGTAGCAATTTCTCTCTGTGACGAGCCAAGTGTGAAGGAAGCATTCTTGGCCCCGGGGAGAGCAGTGTGGTATTAACAGAGACCCAGGCTCCTTCAACCTGCTGCTCCGCTGTCTGTTTTTCTTCTTTATTAGAATTTGCATCATCCAAGATGGTTGCTGGAGCTCAACTATCATTTCCACATACCAGGCAGAGAACAGAAAGCTAAGGAGCCTAAAGCAGCACACCGGAGCCTTTTCTCTCACTTTTAAAAGGCCCACAGAATTCCCAGTAACATTTTGTCTTTGGCCAGAACTCAGTAACATGATCACACTTAGGGGCAACAGTGACTGGGAAGTGTTGTACTTTATCTGAACACTTAGCCACTCTGAATATATTTAATGTTGGGTTACCAAACAAGAAGGAGAAATGAGTATTAGAAGGACAATTACTTTCTTTCAAGTATCTTGTAATCAACAAGGAAAAGCATACTGAATATTAGGTGTGGGAATGAGTAGGGGAGAAAAGGAGTTAGTGTGTTAACTTTTGGGTATATTAAATATGGTACACTATTAGTCTTGGGGAATATACAATTGATATTGGTCAAGTATACAAATGTCTAATGGACAATTTAACTCTTGGTTTAAAAGGATAGCCATCTGAAAATACTGCAGATCAGCCAAACATTCCTTTTCTCATCAATATTAAGGCTAAAAACAAACATAAATTGCAATAATAGAGTCAGATATAATAATCACATTCAAGTACATTTCTATACCTCCCTTGGAGGGTGGATTTTATTGGATTTGAAGTATTATAAGGAATATGTAGAATATTCTCAGACACACACCAGTCTGAGGTCAGTAATATCATTGGCTCCTACGAAGGTATCATGACCATGAACTTGGGTGAAACAGGACACCTCTGCTTCTGCTCTCTCTCTGTTTTTAGGTTGAATTATTCTTCTAGATTAATGAGAAACAGACATCCTCTCAACATTTTTTTATTTAAATGAATGTTTTAAAAGCACCTATTACCAAGCTCTAGGCACTGAAGAAAAGGAAAACCAAAAAAAGATCTACATTACTTGACGAATATGACTCAATGCATGCCCTTTTATCAGTCAGCATGGAAATGAAAATAAGTAGCCTATTTCCTTGACATCCACATTCTTGTCAGAAACTTTCCACATCTATGACATGTAACAACAAAGGAGAGTTACATCTTGGGCATGTGTGGGAATTTTTATGATTTTTTTTTAATATCCCACTGTTTCAAAGAGTCAAAACACTCTTTTTTCTAAGTTGCATATTGGAGATAGATGAATATATATTGTATATTTATATTTATATCTTATGAAAGACCAAGCCTATAATTACAGAAATGATTTTCTGGCGGAAACTCTGAAGATATGAGGTTATAAACAGATTTGGTTGACTGTGTTCCTTTTGGAAAATTAAGCTTTGTTTTATTTGAAAATTTTACAACAAAAATGCTTTCCATGTTAATTTTTTGATAAGCTTCTTCAATAGACTAAATACAGTTTTGTGCTCTTTATAATGACCTAATTTTCAAGTACATTTCTTACACTTTGCTTATTTTCTACAAACAAGACTGATGTAACCAGTTTCTGGTATCAAAGTTCAAAACTTGTTTAGGCTGGTTCCTACATTAAAATCAGTTAGTCTTTTAAAGAGGCTTGGATTCATCTGAATAAGCTGAATTACTACAGAATCCAAATTCCATCTTATTGGCTTATCACATTTTGAAACTGCAAGGAATTTTAACTTAAAATTATTTAATTTCTCTGGAGATGATTCCTCTCTGTGCTAAGATTGAAACTCAACAGAACTGTATTATTGACACTAAGACTAGTGCTAATTTTCAGACATCATTTAACTGGTCCCTGTGAATGAATTAATACTAAGGATATGTGTGTATGTGTCTAAATTCTATAACTTGGGAATTCAAAATATAATGATGTTTTTTCCAGTTGTACAAGATAAATGTATTTGTTTGCTTACTTTCTATTCTGTTTACTGTTGACTTTAATAATATTGAACAATCTGGCTATCCTTTAAAGCATCAATGTAATCTTCTCATATGGGTAACTAGGTTTCACCAATCTTTTTAGTAATATAATCTTTTTGGTAACATCATACTCGAAGCTTTAATGCTGCAGTATTTAAGGAATTAAATAGAATCTCTCTGTAAAATCCCTGATATAATTTGCAGCAGTAGTATGCTCTAATCACTGTATAATTTCCCTCCTAAGTAAATTCTTTCTAATCCTCAGGACCACATTTCTAAATCCTTAGGACTATGCCTTTTGGAAAGGGATACTTTATTACTTATTAAATGGCTTTTCAAGAGCTTTTCCTCAAATAGATGATCAAACTAGATAAAACAGAAAAGGTTAAGGGAAAAAATTGTATTGTACTCATCAGCTATGAGCCCATGTATTTATCCTTTACATAATTTTGGTTAAAAATATTTTCATATTCTCAAATGCATAGTTATCTTCATGTAATTTAACAAAAATAAGCCTAAATGATAATAAAATAAGTCTCAAAGGCCAGCTCCATTTTAAACCTCAATTGAGTAGAGTGCTTAGTTTTGTTTAATTCCAGGCTATCCTTTGGTTTCAAACTGCAATTAAAATGATCTATCACATGCTTTATTGCTTTCTTGTCATAGTAAGAAAAATGAAATATTAAACATAATTAACTTTTATTAACTAATTAAGGACTTCTTAGTGTCACTATGCTATGGTCTTATGTAGTCACTCTCATGTGTAAGTGAAGGGCACAGATAAACTTTCATTACATCTATAAATGATTGTGTTTTTTCTTTTAATAAATAGTTGTGTAACTTGTTCCTTTTACGTATGTCCTTTTGACCTAAAATTAGAGCTGAAAAACATTTCAATAAAGTTCCTTGGTCACTGAATTTGAGTACAGTGGCATATATAACTCCAAAAGAAATAACAACATATAGTGTATATACCTACAGTTCTAAAATAATTACATACTTAGATTGAAGGGGAAATGTCTATTTATCTTCTGCTGAGTTTTATCTTAATGACTTTTCCTTTCGACTACTAGGGTAGAATATTAATGATATTTGCTTATCTATTATTTTTGCATTAGTTTTTCCTCTATTAAGATTCATCACTCATTAGGTAATTTTACCAATAGTACCCATATTTCAAGCTTGTTCTGAAGTTATCAGAAATATAACAGCTAGATATTTGATTTTGAATGTCCAAAATACTACCTTGTCATAAGAAAAAGACTCAAGGAGAAATCAGCTGATTACATATTATAACATGTTATACTGCAGAAGAGGGAACATCCAAATCCATAAACGCAAGACTTTTACACAATAGATAACTCCTGGAAGGACTAATTTGCTAAAAGAGAAAGCAACCCAAGAAAAGCTGTCAGCTGAGTACAGCACTTGAATTTCATTGCAGCATTTCTTTTGCACTGTATCTGCTGCTATAATTGGAAGTGAGAACTATCAGGGTTCAGAATTTTCCTCCTGACATCCGCGTTTTTGACATCCATGTTCATTCTACCTGAACTGTGTGCTTTGGTTTCTGTCATTGCAATCCTCGCCAATAGCTTTCAAACAGTTCATTTTTCATTGAGCCTTAAATATGATGTTTTAAAATATTTGGAACAATTATAGCATCATGTTTTGCTCTAACCTTCATTTAGAACATAGAGTATCATTTTTGTAGTCATTTAGGGTAAATGATTCCAGGAGTTTTTTTAAACATATTTTTAGAGACTCCCAGTTCTTTTCGATCAATTGCTCCTCCAATTATGCAGCATCCTCGTGACAAGATCATCACGAGGGAAAACAATTTGATCCTATTAGAATCCCCAGATTCAAACTAGGAAACTCTGTGTTGAGTAACTAAAAGATTATGTGTCAGGCTATTTTTCATGCATAGGAATTGAACCCTTTTACAAATGAAACCATAGACACAAGAAGATGAAATCAGATTCCTTTCTGAGTTGAGTCTTACAATAATCAAGCAGTTTTTGTATTACTAAATACATGCCTGAAGAAAAACAACAATACCGTGAAAGAATTCTGTGCGTTAGGCGTAGAGTGAGGTGGTGCAGAAGTATTCTGAGAATCAACCAAAAGAACAAATCTGAGGTTTCATAGTATTAAGACATTTCAAGCTTTTCTCCCAGGGCAGAGAAAGGAAAAAAAGTAGTCATCACATGACAAATGTTTGAAATTGGAGTTGATGATAAAGTCAAGAATTTTGAGTGCTCTCTAGCATGTTTTTTAACTTAGGATTTTAATTTCATTTAGCATTGAATTTTCCTCCTTCCTAAGTTCCTTTATTATATAAACGTGAAATAAAAGACTAACTGTCACATTTGAAAATGTAGAAGACTATGAATTAAAACTCTGAAGGCCTGAAATAATGAATACAAAGTACTGATGATAAGGATGCTTACTACTAAAATATAATTGGAATGAATTAGCAAACAACTAAATGCAAGTACTAAATATAAATCCTTCGTAAGTTTTTTTTTTTTTTTGCAAAGGACTGATCTAATTTGCCATTATGTTGCTGAGATGAATATTTGCTGTGAATAGCCCTACATTTGTTTAATGACATTTCTTCACTGGAAGCTAGTAAACATTTTAGAATGTTTCTGCTATTTCAGTTATACCTCATAGGGTAGCTGGAGCGGAATTACAGATGTTTTATTTATGGCTTTCTGCAGGAATCCTTCCCCTGGGATCTGAAGAATTGATATAATCCTAGATCATCTCAAATTCTCAAACATAGCACTATGTTGTAGGCCAAGGGTGGAGGCTACATTAGGACCAGATAACTGGAGAAATATACACTACTGACCTTATTTAATGGAACCTGGTTGGATTGTAGTGTGATAGGAAGAGGCAACATGGAAATGACACTGGAAAGTATTTTGTAATATCAAGGCTTTAAAAACATCTTTGCTTTTTTTTGCTTTTCCCTCACCGGGCGGAAATTACCATGTGGTCAATGAAAACCCTGTCTACCTGTCTCTCTCGGGTTCATAATTATCTTGGAACACCAAGCAGTCATTACATGGAGAGGACACTGTGGACACCAAGACAGGTAGGAGAAAGCAGTGAGAGACAGAAACTGTGAGCAACAATTGCAGGACTTGCAGGACGTGGTGGAGACAATCTTGACCACACCCATGACTGTGGGGATCGCCCCAGTCCTGGAAGAGGAATGCCCATCTGCCTCAGGGACATTACCTGCACAGTCAGGCAAACCAATCAAGGAAGGTGAGGCTCTTCAATCTCTCATCACAAATGTCTTCCCCTGCTTCTCAGCTGTTCCTGCCAGATACTCCCTATCTACACCTTCCAAGTAATACAAAACACCAAATAAAACTAGAGGAAGGATAAACTTTCCTCTTTCCCTTTTGATAAGGAACTATTCTTTAATAGAAACCCACATAACATCTAACAGGTAATTACATGACAGTAATAAAACTGCAGGCTTTTCTTTATGAGTATTAAGAAAGCAATGGGTAAAAAAGACCAAATCTATCATTTTAAACTGACCTGATCCAGTTGGCTGGTCAATGATTGGTAGCCTCTGGAGATCAGAGTGGAGTGTAAACTGCATGGCATCTGGCTATCAGGTTGTCTGTTAAAATGAAAATAAGTTTAGATCAAATATGCCAAACGAATCACATTTATTAATAGGAGGATACAAAACATCATACAACATGTTCTTGCAAACTTGGGGATGCATTTTCTGTCCTCAGGCAAACTGACAAGAAAACAAACACACCTGACAGCAGAATCAGCCTAGTTTGTAGTTGAATCTAACTATATTGTCCTCTTTGTAACATAAACCTTGGACCATGCAGAGTTCTAGGTATCACGTTTTACTCCAAAAATGTTCATCACCTGGGCAAACTGGATATTTACATACTGTTCATGCCAGAGCTATGTGGCTATTCCGATGACCTATATATCCTGAGTGTCACTAAAATTCATCAAACTAATTTCCAACAATCTTTGTTTTGATTTTCCCTCTGGTATACATTTAGATAGTTATTTAAAACCCCTTGCTGGTGAAGCCATGTGCTTAGTTGCTTCAAACCCTAACTACTTGTGCCTCCAGCGATGTACTCCACTTTTTTGCCATAGCACTTTGAAATAAATTATCAATATAATATTTATGCAAAGATTACATAGTATAAAAGAAGGGAAATATATTCTGAATAATCAAATGAAGTAAATCCAAAGACAGGAGGAAATTAATAATAAACATTCTGTAATATCAGGGAGATTGAAGGTTAAATTAAATCTATCAAAGAGAATCATCTGACATCAAGAAATAGTGACTCAGTTGAAAAACAGAATTATCAAATTTAACTGTGTCAGGGAGATCTTGAAGAACTGATAAGATACTATGGAAAATGAAGCCAATGAATTAGAAGGGCAGTTGTAGGAATTCTCCCAGAACACAACAGAAAAGAAAAGGTAAATAAAAAGAAAAGAAAAAAAAGACCAGAAATCCAATATATATGTAATATGAAATACAGAATATAAGAATAGTTTCTTATACTTAGGGAATTAGGGAATCCAAAATTGCCAACTGAATTACTTATTCAACAGTTAATCATGCTTATACCTAGACTAAAGTAGTTTAATTTTAATGCAGATTTGAATAATGGTTGTCACTCTAGATCCATACTGCCCAATATGGTGACCACACATTACAACTGGCTATTGAATACTTGAAATATGCCTAGTCCAAATTGAACGTGCTGTAAATGTAAAATCCACACTTATTTTAAACACTGACAATGAAAATATGAAATATTTTTTCGCATTTATTACATGTTAAAATTATTAAGTTTGATATGCTGAGTTAAATAAAATATTACTAAAATTTATTCATCTGTTTTTCACTTTTTCAATGTATCTATTAGAATATGTATCTATTAGATAGTGCTGCTCTACACAATTCTAACCTTGGAAACATTTAGCTACTTTATTTAGAATTACTTTCAAAACCTTGGGGCACATTCCTAGAAAACTTTTGAAGCAAATCTCACATGAATGTGGACTGGATCTTGGAAAACAGTCAAAAGTCATTTGAACAAAGCCTGTTAAGTGAAGTGGTGATAAACTTGAAAAACACCCTAGGGGTTAAAAACAAAGTTCTACAACTAAATACTGGACCTTCTAGTCTGGGGAGACTCATTAATTGGGTTGTACTATATCTCTTCAGAATTCAATTTCCTTTTCTATAAAATGAGAATTTCCTACTAGCATATTTCGAAGTCTCCTTCAGCAATCTTAGTAATTTTGTAAATAATTTCACATTAGACTTAATGGTATAAGACTGTGGAATTGGTTTTGGAATCTGCTGAAATATCTAAACAATTTTTTGAGCTATGTTCAAATCTATTGATAGAAATACTGAGAATAGACTTTAACCATCATGATAACAAGCCCAGTAAGGAAAACATTTTGTACTATTTCTTTCCTCTTTTGTGTTTGATTTCACTGGGCCCTTTCTTTGTAAATGAGATAAATGACTATGTAAAGGTTAACTCAGAATCAAACACTAAACTTAAATTCACCCCTATAATGATCCTTCAGATTTCACAAAATAGTTCTTACAATTTCCCTTTATGTTTTTAAACAATTTTGATTAATAAAAGGTATTTGCATTTTTGATTTATTGAGCCTGTATAGTTATACTTCTATTTGTCTTACATTTCGATAATTGTTTCTTTGATGACTTTAAGCATT
The DNA here is from genome assembly GCF_009834535.1 of Camelus ferus. NCBI lineage: Eukaryota > Metazoa > Chordata > Mammalia > Artiodactyla > Camelidae > Camelus > Camelus ferus. The sequence goes on along the minus strand of NC_045702.1, from coordinate 48,836,275 downwards.
TAGATAAGAACTGAAAGTAATAAAATCACTTCAAATGGTATTCAGAGAGAAGTCTTTCAAAGCTAGATGAATGGATTTTAAAGGTAATAATTCTTTGGCCTTTTCCTTGTGGTTCTGGCAGAGTTTGTAATAGGAAAATAAATAAAATTCTTTCATTGCAAATATATCTGTTATGTCTCTGAGGAGGAATGTACTTTTTAATGAATTGCTGAACGTGCATATGCTGTTTTAGTCAAATAACCTAAGGGTAAAAATACATATTCGGTCATAACCTCAAATATTCAAGTTTTCTCCTCCATTTTCAGTGAAGTCTACTATAATCACAGTTTCCCAAGGACTCTAGTGAAAACTCTGTATTCTTTAGACACTCTGTGTGTGGTTTATGTGTTTTGGGCTGGTGCAAGGTATTTTCATATGACCTCCAATGGATAATATGAAGACAGTCAACACGGAATAAAAATAATCAAAGCCATTTGTTAAACATTAAATATTAATTCTGAATATCACAATAGGCATTTTACCTGTGACCTCACATTCACAAATCTTGAAGAACAATTTCAGTTCTATCTCTGTGTGGTGATTAAGCAACTTGGGAAAATAATTCTTATTTCACAGTAGGGGCTCACAAAATATTTTTTGAGTGAATAAACCATTGAATTATGTTGTCATAACATAAATAACTGATGTTTAGTTAAGTGTTTGTTCTGTGCCAGACAGTGTATAAGAACACGATGTAATTTAATACTTATAATGACTCTGAAAGTTACATATTACCCCAATATGGTAGATGAGGAAAAGTAGCTCAGAGAGGTTGGGCAATTGACTATGGCCACACAGCTGGTAAATTAAGGTGCTGGGATCTGGGTCTAGGTCTAAAGAACTACAAAGATGGTCCTGACACTATCATCTGAACACCATTGTGTTTTGAACGTGTAGTTTTTGGTCAAGACATATCCAGGTATGGTCCGGCTGGCTGTAAATCACACTACAAGCATGAAGGGTTGAGAATGAGATGTGATCACCAAAATGGGGCAGGCAGTGAAGAACGGACCCAGAGCAAGTTCAGTACACCAGAGACCCTTTTTTATCCAATGTTAATGATCATAAAAAGGTGACACTGATTTCACAGTTTACACAATTAAACACGCACAGAAAATATACTGTATTACTTTTCATCATTGCTCTAACAAAAGACCATAAACTTGGTGGTTTATAACAACACAGTTCTTTGGATTAGAAGTCCTAAAATCTAAGTGTCAGCTGCATTTCTTTCTTGAGGCTGGAAGTATCGACTCCCCCGTTTCTAGAGACTTCCCTCCCTTCCTTGGCTTGTGGCCCTTTCTCCATCTTAAAAGCCAGCAGCATTCGGTTGAAACCTTTTCATATTTACCGTTCTGAACTTGTGTCCATGGTCACATATCTTTCTCTAATTTCTTAGCCTCTTTTCTCCACTTTTAAAGCCCCTTGTGATTATACATGGATTGGGCTCATCTGCATAATCCACTATAATTTCCCCATCTGGGGATCCTAATGATAATCACATCTCCAAAATCCCTTTTGACACATAAGGTAACATATTCACAGGTTCCAGGGACATTTTTGGAGGGGATCATTATTTTAGCTAACATATATACTAGATCAGTGTCCTCCACTGTCAGTATTCAGTATCACTAGCAGTACCAGTTTTCAATATCACTATTCCTTATCCTTCACTATTTGTCTCATGTGGCTTGAATTTATAAACTGTTGAAACTTGGTTGCCTGAAAAACAGATTGAGATTCTGATATTTTGGGGGAAGCATTCCTAGGCTCAACACCAGTCGGTGAGAGAAGAACACAGGATAGAAGTTGAACTGTGATGCAATTACAACCAAGGTCTTGGACACTCCCATAGGGTGCTATGGAGCTGGGGTGGCCCTTCAGAGCTGTCTCATCCTGTGACAGAGAGCTTGGGCCTTGATGCCCTTGCATCAACTGGTCATCAGATAGAGGCCACCTCTCCAACCCTCCCCAGAGTGGATGTGGCCTTGGATGAGGCAGTTTCATCAGAAAGACTCAGCTGAGAGCCCTGAGTGACCGAGATTCTCAGCACCTGAGGGAATGAGTGTCTCCATCTTGAAAAGTTGCTGCATGGTATCCATAACCCAAACTAACAAATTCAGGAGCAATGTGTTGTATCATGCTTATGCCACTATGCTTCATTGTAGGAAAATCCAGAGGGAAACACTTTGAGTTAAATATATTCACCAAAGAGCAATAGAACACAGTACCCATAAATTAAGTTGAACCTAGTTTCTTATTCTCCCTTGGCATAATCTATTTCGACAGGCACACCATTTATTATTTTTCCCTTTTTTTCCTAGCTGCAAAGTGCCACATGAAATAAAATGATGCCTCTTACTAGTGCTAATATGTTTAATTAAAGTATTTAATGATAGGCACTTTTTCAAAACAATAAGAACAGCAAATATCACTATCAATGCTGCAATGACTCACCTGTATTTCAATCATGAAAATGTGTTATTCTCTTCCTTGAAGGATGGTTATTTGGATAATAAAGGGGAAAATATTCTTAATGCTATAATACCTTGGATTCCTTATTTAATTCCATCAAATGTCCCCCTTTCTATAATTTTCTTTCATACAACTGACAGGAAAATTATCCCATCTTTCTTTGCTGAGCTGTATCTGTGTGAAGAGCTCCAGGAAAGAGCAGGAATAGAATAGGAACAAAGAGGGTCACTGAGTTGACATTCATTGTGACTTATTACCAAAAAAGGGGGAAATATGCTAAATATTGTTATCATTTGGGAATCTGAGAAAAAAATTAGTTTGAGGGCTCAGTGTCTCAGAAGCATATCAGTAGTTCTATGTCTGCAGGGCAGTTTTAGGTCATTTTGCTATTTTCCATGCAAAGGAGGTAATCAGGTAGAAAATGCACTAAGTAAACTCTATGTCAGAAACACACACACACACACACACACACACACACACACACACATACACACACAAAGACTTCTCAGGCTTAACTTTCACAAAGAAGTCAGATATTCTTGATATCCTGGGTAATCAACGATTCACTGACAAAAACACCCTTTTTGTGTGGGTGATGAGAAGATACAAATCATTTTAAATTCCTTTACTATTCGTAAATAAAAGGGAAAAATATATTTATTGATTTACTTGTATTCTCTCATAGATAAGTATTATGCTAAAAAGCATAGCAATTTGACATCACAGCATACAACAGTGTTATTAGTTTCCTAGCGCTGTCATAACAAAGTATTTCAGAACCAGATGGCTTAAAATCACAGAAATTTGTCTCATAGTTCTGAAAGCAAGAAGTCTAAAACCAAGGTGTCATCAGGGTAGTTTCCATATGAGAGCTCTGAGAGAGAATTCATCCCATGCCTCTCTCTCAGCTTCTGGGGACAACCAGCAATCCTTGGCATTCCTTGGTTGGTGGATGCATTACTACCATCTCTACCTCAGACTTCACATGGTGTGGTCCCTGTTTCTGTGTCCAAATTGCCCCCTTCTTAGAAGGGCACCAGTCGTGTGAATTAAGGTACACCCAAATAACCTCAGCTTAACTTGATTACCTCTGCAAGGATCCTATTTCCATATACAGTCACACCCACAGGTACCAGTAGTTAGGCCAGGAACATATCTTTTAGGGCAACACAGTTCAATCCATAACAGAAGAGAAGACTTGGCCAGGGGAGTGAACCACAGAGAGAAGAGATTTTCAGATCCAATGAGGGAAAGAGAATGCTCTAGTGACTGCCTTGCTCCTTAATCATAGTGTGGTTTGCAGACCAGTAGCATAGGGGACACCTGAGGACTTATTAGAAACGCAGAATCTCAAGCCTTATACCAGAACTACCAAATCAGAATTTAATTTTAATAAAATGCTTCATTCATTCAAATGCACCCATTCGGTTTGTGAAACATGCTTTAAGGTTCACAAACTAGAACTTTACTAGATACATAATGCTATTAACTAATGTCACTAGCATGCCATTTATGATTTTTCATCTGTATTTTTAGCTGCAAAATGACACTTGAGATAGAATAATCTTTTACCAGTGCTAGTATGTTCAAGTAGATAAAATATTTAATTATAGGTAGACAATTTACCAAAATGCCACAACAAACATCACTTTCTATCCTGCATAAAAATGTATAGTGGCTCACAATAGAAGTTATTTCACTAGCACAAAGTTCTGAGATGTTTCTGATCAGAGCAATTTTCCTCTAAGTGATGATTCAAAGATTCAGAAGCCTTCCATCTGGGGCTCTACCATCTTCATCATGTGGTTTTCACATCCATCCTGATCATCTTCTGTGAGCCAATGGACAGGGAAAGAGAAAGGGTGACTGCGAGGGAGGTTTTATGGTTTAGAGAGGCACTCATCACCTCAATTCCCTTTCCACTGGTCAAAATTCTGACTGATGGCCATGTCTTCCTGTGAGCAAGACCAGGAGATGTTGTCTAGCTGTATGCTTAGGAAGAAAAGGAAATAGGTTTGTTGTCCAACAAACCAACTCTACCTCAGGTATTTACATATGAGCTAACAGATTATCTCAGAGACCAATTTGTAAGATTGTGTCACGAATTCATCCTTAACATTGTAATGGGTCATTCACAAAGGGAGATGTAAGGAATTGAATGGCTATCTTAAAATCCAAACTACTACAGACTCCAAATTACTACAGGTAATGTGAGAATTCATTAAAAGGAGGAAATTAAAGAGATGAAAATTAATTGCCAAAGCCTGACTTTTCATACATTTTTTTCTACTGGTTTTATTGAGATAGAATTGACATACAGCACTATATAAGTTTAAGGTGTTGAACAATAATTTATAAAATGCATGCATAATTTGAACAAACAAGAATGTCAAAATACAGTGTAGTCATCCCTTGGTGTCTGTGGGGAATTGGTTTCAGGACTTCCCCTCGGATGCTGATATCCAAAAATGTTCAAGTCCCTTATATAAAATGATGTAGTATTTGCATATAACCCACACACATCTGTATATTTTGAATCATCTCTAGATTACTTACAATACACAATGCAGTGAAAATTCTAGGTAAATAAGTTGCCAATGCACCGCAAATTCAAATTTTGCTCTTTGGAACTTTCTAGAATCTTTTTTTGAGTATTTTCCTTCCACAGTTGGTTGATTCCGTGGATGTGTAATCTGTAGATCTGAAGAGGCAACTGCACCTGCTTTGGGAGGTTAGAGGAAAAGCGTTTTCTGAACCTCTCCATTGTGAACTGTGATGCTTACGCCACAGACCTGTTTTATTCTCTGTACTTCCCACGTATGCTATGGGCATGACCCAAAGGCGCTGCACTCATGCCTCAGCATGACTTTGTGTACTTGGAGGTAACAGCCAAAACTAGACTCTGCTAAGTGGGGTTAAATTCTCTGCCTCTTGTTGGAATAGGGTGCTCCTTTTGGATTAGAATTCGAGTAAGTTTGAGGAAGTATAGTTCCTAAATTAAGATGGGAAAAGTAAAGCTGCAATTTACTACAACCTCAAAAATTAAACTAGTCTGCATAACTTTTTCTACTCATTGGCAAAGGATCCATATTTCTCCTAACATTACCCTTTGAAATATATTAAGTGCCAGCCATGTACTGGCTTCAATACAAGGGGCCTTACACTATCCCCAGTACTCACAAAACAGGGGTTTTCATACTCATTTTAAGAATGAAGATGATGAATATCAGAGAGGTTAATTAATATCTTCTTTGTCACACATAGAGCGGTATTTTATGTCAGCTCTTTGGGACCCCCAAATTTGTGATCCCTCCATTAACTTTGCTTCATGATATCCTGCAATATCAGGAAAACCCTGTAAGATAGTTGGTATTACTAAGAACAAAATTTTATGGGAGCTTTGCTTATGACAAGGAATTTTGATACTTGTTTCTGGAAATTATTTTAGGAGTATCAAAAATTAATTTCTTCTCATTGTCAGAGATTATATAAATATTCTATTTCACATGTATCTTTTATCCAGATAAAATCTCCTTGAAAATATAATGTTCTATTATCTTGTTTCATTGATTCCAAGATATACTCTCCCTCCCTTCTTTTTAACATCTCTGAAATCTATGAAACAGTTTATGTTATCTTAAAATTGCGGTCATGCATTTTTCACAAAACAAGAACAAATAATTCTAAAATTTATATGGAACCACAAAATACCCAGAATTGCCAAGGCAATCCTGAGGAAAAAGAACAAAGCTGGAGGCATAACTTTCCCAGACTTCAGACAATACTACAGAGTTACATTAGTCAAAACAGCATGGTATTGGCACAAAAACAGACATAGATCACTGGAACAGAATAGAGAGCCCAGAAATAAACCCACACACCTATGGTCAATTAATCTACAACAAAGGAGGCAAAAATATACAATGGAGAAAAGACAGTCTCTTCAACAACTGGTGTGAAAAGCTGGACAGCTACATGTAAATCAATGAAGTTAGAACACTCCCTCACATTATTTACAAAAATAAACTCAAAATGATTTAAAGACTTAAATATAAGACATGACACCATAAAACTGCTAGAAGAAGACACAGGCAAAACATTCTCTGACATAAATCATGGCAATGTTTCCTTAAATCAGTCTCCTAAGGCAGAATAAATAAAAGCAAAAATAAACGGGACCTAATCAAATGTATAAGCTTTTACACAGCAAAGGAAGACATCAATAAAACAAAACACAACCTACTGAATGGGAGAGAATATTTGCAAACAATGTGACCAACAAGGGATTAATTTCCAAAATATAAAAACAGCTTATACAACTCAATATCAAAAAAAACAAACAACCAAATGAAGAAAGGGGCAGAAGACCTAAAGAGACATTTCTCCAAATAAGGCATCCAGATGGCCAACAGGCACATGAAAAGATGTTCAATATCGCTCACTATTAGAGAAATGCAAATCAAAACTGCAATGAGATATCGCCTCACACCACTCAGAATGGCTACCATGAAAATGTCTACAAATAGTAAATGCTGGAGGTGGTGTGGAGAAAAAGGAACCCTCTTACACTGTTAGTGGGAATGTAAATTGGTGCAACCACTGTGGAGAACAGTATGGAGGTTCCTTGAAAAACTAAAAACAGAGGTACAATATGATTCAGCAATCCTATTCCTGGGCATATATCTGAAAAGATGAAAACTGTAATTAGAAAAGATAGATGCACTCCAATATTCACAGCAGCACTATTTACAGTAGCCAAGACATGAAAACAATCCAATGTCCATCAACAGAAGACTGGCTTAAGAAAACCCAGTGTGTATATACAATGGAATATGACTCAGCTATAAAAAAGAATGAAATGTGCCATCTGCAGACTAGGAATGTCATACTAAGTGAAGTCAGACAAAGAAAGACAAATACTATATACTTGTTGAATCTGAAAAACAATACAAATGAATCTATATATGAAGCAGAAACATTCACAAACATAGAAAACAAACTGGGGGCTACCAAATGGGAAAGGGGGGATAGACAAATTAGGAATATGGAAGTAACAAATCTAACCTAATATACATAAAATGGATAGAAAAAAAGAGATTCACTGTATAGCAAAGGGAGCTATATTCAATATCTTATAATAATCTGCAATGGAAAATAATCTGAAAAAATACTATATATCTGTATCTATATATAACTGAATCACTTTGCTGTACACCTGAAATGAACAGGCTATTGTAAATCAACTATACTTCAATAAAAATAAAGTTGCTATCACTGCACATACATGAATTTGGTCAAGCTGATCATATTGATGACATTTTAAAATCATTAACACTGTCAGCACTACACATATTGAACTTAATTGACATTTTAAATGTAATTTAAAAAGATTATATAAACTTTTTTCATTGAAACAACAAGTTATTGTACACTCATTCAATCACAGAAGCAGAACAAGAGGGTATTTGTATCAATGAAGCAAATATGAACTATAAAAATAATTCCATAATTTTTTGAAAAGACTAAGTACTTCATAGGGCCTAATACAGCAAGATACCCACAACATGTTGGGAAAAAATTTGTTAACATGTTGTGGCAAGACAGAAGTGCTACCGTTAAAACTGGTACAATGCGTGATGTTTGGCTTAGAAAAATTCCATTATTTTAAGAGATGCTGCATCACCATTGGTCTTCATTTCAGAGAAGATGATAGTGGGAGAAAAATCTGGACATTAATGATTTGGAGTTATAAAGTTAATGCTATCTTAACCTTAACATTAGATTACTCTGTTTTCAGATCAGTTATAAAAGAAAGAAATCTAGAACATCTTCTCAATAGTCCTTAAAATATTTTTTTTTCTTTCTAGCTGCTTTCCAGAGTCTTTGCCTTTATAGCCATAGGAGTTTAGGCGCCTGGGGATATAGGTTTAACTAATTCACCCATAATTGTTTTCTGTTAAGAATATTGAACAGCAAAGGGAAATAAAAGTGTTAATGTGTTCAAAGGACCTTGATTTAACTACAGCTTACAAATGCGTACAGCATCTCTAGAGGATTTAATGTATTTGTGGAGCAAAGCTTTTTCATTAATTTTTAATTTCCAAAAATTGAAATTAGGGGCTTCATTACAGGTTTACATATGTTACATACTTTGGCATATTTACAAGACAGTAACTCATCAGAACTTTATTTTAAGGCATAATTTGCTGGTAAAAATATGAATTAGGTAAAATGTTATACGTTTCTAACATTCCTATCACCTTTTTGAATGTTCAAATCCAGGCAAAACACTGCAACTATTTATGCCTTCCCCTTATCTTCCCCAATGTGTCAACTAAAGACTAAAATGTTCTCCTTAAAAAGAATTTTTTATTAGATAATCTTAAAGACAGAAAATCCTTAACACTCAGTTGAGAGTCTAGAAGTGGATCAACCAGAATTTCACTCCTGGATGTAGCATTTAATTAGTTGTATGGTCTTGGATATGTTATTTAACTCTCTAAGTGCCTCAACATCTTTGCCTGTAAAATGGAAATAACTACTATCTTGCAGAACGATAAAATACATGTATTTTATATATCTTATATAGCTTGATATAGCCCCTAACTTTCAATAAACTGTAGCTATTTTTATTACTGTTTAAATTACAATACAAAAATTTTATGCCCTAAAATACATACAATTTTATTTATCAATTTTTCAATAAAATGTAAGCTCTGTAAAGGGAGAGACTATATCAACTTTTTCTCTCATATTTATGTCCTCAACATTTGGCACATGGTATACATGATTAACCTTTTTATAATAAATGGATAATTGCGTATTTAGACACAATGAAATGGGTATTTAATGGAAGTTTAACAGGTAACAAGAGCTATTTCTTACACCACAGTCAGCACATAAATGAATATCTTCAGATTTTCTTTGGTTTTCCTATTTATAGAGATCTGTGCCCCAGAAAGTTCTCATGATTTAATTCAGAGACTAAGTGAGCGATCTTCAGTGTTGGAAGATATAGTGTGAACATTAAATAGAAGCATGATCCTGGGACAGTCACATCCTCTGTGATTCTGTCTTTAAAATGACAGATTTGAACTAAATCACTGGTTTTAAAATATTTTCTTAGCAGAAGAAACTTTCTCAAAAATAGTCTATTATGGAACTCCACTAGAATAAAACATAAAACAAGAACTGGTGCATGAAATGGGTCTATATGTCTGTGTGTATATGGGAGTGGGGTTTGCCCCCAAGAAAGGCAGAAAATGGTCTATCAAGCATTATTTGAATCACACCTCCTGCCTCCTACTCCCACCCACCTGGACCATGCACACAAACCTGTTAGCCTCTGAGACAACCCAGAATAAATGCTAGAGACATACTGATCAAATTTTGGAAATGGGTAAGATGAACACTGGGTTCATTTACTCCTTTTTAAATGTTCTATGATATTGTGATTTTGAGGTTCAGAAGACCCTAGCTTCTTGCCTTCATTCATCACTGTTTAAAAACTGAGACCAAAAAATGGTAAAGAATAGGATTAAAGACTCCCTCTTAGTTTCAGGGAATTGCGGTAAGAGGTACCCCAGGAAAGACTGAAACAAGACAAGGAGGAAGGGGCTGGAACTGGAACCCCTGAGCTAACAGTTCTGTGCTCTTAACCAACTCAAGCTCAGACTGAGTCAGACTGTGTGTATCTAGTCCATGTTATCAGATTTACAGCATTCTTTTATGTAACCAATCAATATAGTTAGAACAGATGTCTTTCAAACTCATGGTGTGACTGAATTGACCAGCTGTTTGTCTGAATTGACTGTGCTGCTTCTAGTATAAGGTGGACACAGCCTCAGAGTTAGTGAAAGGTTGACAAGACTTTGATTTTTCCTTGTTTAGAGATAGAAAAAGCAAAAGAACTAGGAGGCATGGGAAATGCTAGGGAATGGTGGGTAGAAGAAGAATCAGCAGGGGAGCAATCAGTAGCCTACATAGGAATCCCAGTTACAATACTTGATTTCAAGGGAACTCCTCTCTACTTTAAAAGTTATTTTAAAATGAAGAAATGTTGAACAGAGATGATATGAAGCAGATGGAAGAAGCTAATTTAAGACTGAAAAATGATAACTTCAGCAATTAATACAGAAAACATCACTAAGAGTAAGATAATCTTGCTTGTCACTATGTAAAATTAATTTTGATTCTGTAAAGTTTCATGTATACATCAGTACTAACTTTTAACATAAGGCAAAAAGAAAGCTGAGTTGTTGGAAAATGTGCTAATATCACACACACACACACACACACACACACACACACACACACACACGTATAAACATGCAGTCTGTTCCAAAGCCAAAGAAAATTTCTTTGTGGCATTCTTTTAGCACTATGTGACCATTTATATTCAAGCATCAGCCCTGGTAACTTTGGAAGTAGTTGTTTCTACTTGGTTGGAAATTCTGCTTTGTTTCATTGTAAGCATGGAACAAAATCATCTTATTTGTTTTTCTAAAAAGGCAAGCTTCTTTTTAGCATACTAAAAAATGTAGATTCAAGCACGGGGAATTTTATTCAAAAAATATTAGTGAATATTCATGCATGGGTTGAAGAATATAAAATACGAAATATCAACTTTCCTGAAAGTCATGGGATAAAAATTTCTGTGGAAGACAATCATTACTTAAACAACAACAACAACAACAACAACAAACTTCATTAAAAACCCCAACACCACAGAAGTATTTCATGTTATTGGTAAATTAAGTCCTTTTAGGTAAACATAAAGAAGGAAGTGGCATGCTATTGTGATTATCATCAGCTATGATGTATTTATAAAGTGATAGTGACAGTAAGAATAAAAAAGAAATATTAAAACACATTCCAAAATATCCTTCTCCACTTTATTTTTCTCCATAGCACTTATCTCCTCTACGTTATCATTTCTAAGAGCATTTACACTTTTTTGTTTTTCTCTCTTCTCACTATTAAGTAGGTCTCCTATTATATAATTATGTTGTTTTGTTCTGTGCTGTATCCCCAACAATTTTTTAAACAGTTGGCACATAGTAGGTGACAAATTTGGGTAGAATGGATGAACTGATATGTGGTAATATGTGCCAAGAGATACCAAGTCAGTTTCCCTGATACAGTATAAAGAGAAAAGCCTTTTGAAGTTAAGGCAAAAAGATCAAGTTAACTACAGTGGGGGATAGAGTTAACCTGGTTTCAAATTCAAAGAACTTTCAATCCTGGAAGGCAATGGAGAGATGCCATTGGAGAGAAAAATGAGTTCAGACTGTGGTAAAGGTAAGTAGCTTGTATCAGGCTAACTATCCCACAAATAATTATTATAACAAAATAATATAGTTGAAGTTGAAGGCACTTTAGAATGACCCAAAGTGGTAGATTTCAACCCTTGCAAGAATAAATGGCCACTGAGTCAGATCCACATATATTTGACTTTTCCCTGAAGGCACTTTCCAGTTCATACAGCACAGGGGAGCTATAATCCAAGCAGAAATCTGCTGTTTTATCTGATTGAGGTGTTGGGAGAACAGAGTTGGGACTACCTGACGAGCTAAAATTGAAGAGGAAAATCTCCAGAAGGAAGGCACCAGAGGGAAAGAGTCCCTAACTCAGCATAAACATTTCCCTCAAATCCTTGGCTGATCTTTGAATGCACAAGGAAAATTCCCAGAAGTCTAGTGAAAACAACAGCTGGAAACTTGGAAAAGCTGAATAGACATCTTAGTTCCTGTCAACTACAGAAGACATAGAATATATCACCTGAGTGTTGTTTTATATACTCATGATTTCCACAGAAATTACAGAAAGCCATAATTGTCACATGAAATACTGTAAAAAAGACTAAAAATTTATCTATAGACAAAACTTTTTAGTCAAGAGTTTTTTGAGTAAAAACAAAACCAAAAAAGACCCATGTTTTAAAAACATAAGCCTAAAATGCTACATATCCAAGGTAATTCACCAGTAATATTTATTATTTTCTAACACAAAAGTCCAATAGTTAATAAAAATATTACTAGATTTGCAAAGAAATAGTAACATATTACCAAAAGTTAAAAGAAAGGCAACGAATAGAAAGAGACATTGAGATGATTGGCAAACAGGGTGAAGTGAGCTAAAACTAAAAGAAAACACTAATGGACAGGAAGGAATGAAGTGAGCATAAAATAATAAATGTGTTAAGTATAAAACACAATGCTTTCTCTCATTAACTTTTAAAAAGTAAAATTATTGAAAGCAAAAATATTTATAGCATATTTGAAATACATAACAAGTCAAATTTTCAATTAAATGCCCAAAATAACATTTTGTGTTGTACAATACCAAATCCAATTGGGCTGTGACCAGTTAAAATAATACTTTATAATCCTTAGAGAAACCATTAAGCCTACAAGAATATTTGTCTCAAAAGTCAGTATAGGAATTAAAATAAAATTCCAAAACTTATTTGATTAAAAAAAGGAGGAAAGAAAGAACAGCAGGATAAAAATATTTCAGAAACAAAATATCAAAAAATTGAATCCAGCAATATGTAAAGAAGATAATACACTATAAAACAAATGAGTTATATTGTAGCAATGCAAGTTTGACTTCACACTGGAAAATCAATCACTGTAATTTACCATATTAACAGAATAAAGAGAAAAACTATAATCCTTTCAATGAATACAAAGAAACTATGTAAAAAATTTCACTACTAATTCTTACTAAAAACTCAGCAACCTAGCAATAGGAAGGAACTTCCTTATTCCTATGAGATGCATCTATAAAAAAAAAACTGTAGCTAATATCATATTTCATGCTGAAGTATTGAATGCTTTCCTGGTAAACTTGGGAACAAGAAAACATTATCCATTTTGTTTGATCTCTTTTGGTTAACACAGTTCTGATGGTTCTAGTTGTACAATTTAAAAAAACAATAAAGAGGGGAAGCAGACAAAATAAAATAAAATAAAATTCATAAAAATTGGATAGGAAAGAATAAAGCTGTATTTACATATGGCATAATTGTTAATTTAAAAATTCTAAGAAAGCTATTACTAGAATTAAAAAGTAAATTTAAGAACACTACCACTAAAGGGTCAAGACAAAAAATTTAATAGTATGAGTGGTTACAATTATCAAATAATTTAAAAAATCAAATTAAAAAAGTCCATTTATAATAGCATCAAAATTTTTACTGAACCACATTACTATATATAAAATAGATAAACAGCAAGGACCTACTGTATAGCACAGGGAACTATATTCAATTTCTTGTAATAACATATAATGGAAAAAAACCTGAAAAGAAAAAATATGTGTGTATGTATATGTATAACTGAATCACTTTGCTGTACACCTGAAACTAACATTGTAAATCAACTACACTTCAATACAATTTTTTAAAAAAAGATGCATAATGTCTCATTAAATTTTAAAAAATATTTACAGTTGAAGTGATACTATTTTGGACATACTGGGCTAAACAAAATATGTTATTAAAATAATTTACTGAACCAAATTTGAGTCTGCTCACCTGTGTACAATTGTCTTGCAATAACTTTAATCAAGTATAATCTGTAAAATACTGAATCACTATGCTGTACTCCCAAAACTAATATAATATTTAAATCACTATACTCCAAAAAAAAAAAAAAAAAGAATAAAAAGAAGGGTTCAGTAACATCAGAGAGTAGAAACAACAGTAAGAGTAGGAGTGCTTGCAACAGTCATAAAAGTACTATAGGTAGTGAAAGCAACATGGACCTTAAGACAGAAAACATTTCTAGGGGAAGGGGGACAGTAATTAATATTACAGTTTTCCATATGTCTTTATAAACTTAAGACAAAAGTAACATGGTTTTAATTTGGGTCAGATTGTTATCTTCTATTCTGACTCAACTGATGTTGGAAATACTTTTAGCTATGATCTCCCCTGAAAGTAAGTATTCTTTTGCTCTAACCAAGGTTTCGCCTTTCTTGGAGGGTGGGGTTCTTGTTTTTGGGTTACCTCAGAGATTTGTATCATAGAGAGTGGTTACAAAATATCCATTTGCATAATTTTTACTTTTATTCTGTTATTTATCTCACTAACTTGATTAATAGATTATTAAATGTCCAGTATTTTCTGCATCTTTAGCCTTTATCTGCATTTTAGGATCCCATTCCATCTCTCAATGATTCTTCTTTCATTGTAAAATTTGAGAGGTGAAATTTCCATATTATCTTATTTTGGTTACTCCACTCCTCTTGGCATTAAAGTGGCATTCTTAATCTGTCTCCATAAATTGTGGGTAAGCCATCTCTATTTCTGAAGTATCTACAATAGTTTCCCCACAATTTAGATATAGGCACAATGTAATCAATCTGAATTTCTTTAATTGGCTTATAATTGCTGTAAGAAGCACCTGCTTCTATTTTGTGTTTTAGAATTTCAGCCTTATTGCCAAAATGTTTCTGTTTTATTATATATTCTTAGTCTGATTACCTATCAGCATTCTGTTGTTTTTCACCCATGATGAAGGAATCAGCTTAGCCTTTTGTGCCTTCTGCTGTAAGCCAAGCTCCTCTATCCAAAAGCTAGATTCTTTGCCTTGGTCATTTGTGAATTCAGATCAGGGTGAAGCCTTCATATCAAATCAAAATTCAGCAAAGTCCATCTCAACAGTAGCAATTTCATGATGCAAGGGTGAGACATTTGAAGGGCTGGATTTGTTCCATTCTAGGATGTCCCTTTTACACTTTAATATGGACATTCTGCTGAGCCACTTCTTTTACTTGTTACCTTGCTAATTTGGCCTACCGTGTGAGTGGCACTTGAGTTCTAAAATACAACCGAGGTGGAGCCAGTTAACAACTTGGTGCTTATTGAGGCACTATAAATGGCCTCTCCCAATTTTTCTAACAAAGAAAAAGTACCAAGATATTAACTCAGGCACCTTTTTGATTCAAAAACTCAATTGGCTGATATGGTTCAAGCCTAAATCCTAATGCTCTCAACTGTGAAGACCAGGGTCCATTCTTATTCAAGGTTACTTCCTCTAATTTAAAGTCAGAGTACTTTGGTGTAGGGATCAGAGGCATAGAAAAATTGTAACATACACTTGACTCTCTGTAATATTCTTTTATCCCTTTTTATGCATTTAAAATGTTGGAATTTTCTTGTTATCTTGTATAAGGATTTCCAAGTAAGAATTAATTTTTATAACAACAGATAGCACAATTTCATCTTCCTTTTATCTTTTAGAATGGCACTTCCATTATTTTCTGCATAACAAAAGAGGATATTTTTCCTTTATTGAATAATCAAATTATTCTTAAGAAATATATTAAAATTTCTGCCTATTGTACTTTTTCTTGTGCTAATGACCACTCCTCACTTTGCAAATACTATGTTTCCCATATAATATTAGTTAACAAATATATACTTGACAAAATATTAGCTTATCAAATCGAACAGTATGTGAAAGAGATTATAAACCCAAACAGTGTTCATCCCAGGAGAGCGAGGTTGGCTTACCATTTGAAAATCAAAAATTTAATTCACAAAATTAACAGGAAAAAGGATAAATCCCATATGATAATTCTAACTGGATGCTTAAAAATGCTTAGCAATATATGATAAACTAAGAATAATAGAGAATATCTTCAATCTAATAAGTTGCCTCTAACAAAAAACCTGAAGCTAATATTAAACTTACCCATGAAAGACTGAATTATTCACCACTAGGATCCCCTAACTAAGATCAAGAAAAAGACAATAATGTTTACTTTTACAACTTCTATTCAGTATTGTAAGAGATTTTAGCCACTGTAATAAGTCAAAAAAAAAAAAAAAAGAAGTAAAACACATAAAAGTCAGGAAGAAAAAAGTAAAACTCTATGTATTTATTAAGTTACTATACAGTAAAATGGACATATATTTGTGTATAGTTCTATAAATTTTAACACAAAAGTCAACTCTTTCTGAGAGTCCTACTTGCAATGAATCAATCAAATCAGCTTTTACCTCTCATACTACCCTGACCTTGGACACTATACCCTACTCCTTGACCAACTCCCATAGGAGCTGAGATTACAGCTGCTAATTTCACTGTTGGCAATACGGATGGATGATTAGTATAAAAAAATGGGAAAAAGAGGGAAAGAGTGACACTAAAAGCCTCAGAAAATGTTCTTACCTATCTTGCATGTAGGAGACAACTGTGCAACCACTTTGGTTAATTCATAATATATAGGATATACTGGTTATGTGAAACACATTTTCTTGAATGATCAACAAAATTGCATAGAAAATTTTACACTGTATTTGGATAATATCTTATATGCCAATAGTAAATAAAATCATGTGTTTAATCTATGTAGGAGACACTTGTCTTTGGGAAACACTATCATTTTTATGATCTGAATTAGCAAATGGCTTTCAGATTGCAGGGACACAGTTGGTTGCTGATTGCCCTGGGGGTAACTCCATCTAATCAACTTCTTTCCTAGTCTGATTTTATAGTAAAGGGATAAAATTGTGGATTTAAACTTGCCCTGAGCATTTGATGATATGCTCCTCAATATTCTTATTTTATGTACAATTGGATTACATTCATCCCTTTGATGGTTGTGGGGTACACACTCCCATGTCCAAGCATTTTTATAAAACTGGATTGAGCTACCATGAGATGTAGCACTTAGTAGGACTGTATATTAAACTAAGCAAGAGACTTTAACCTATGGCTATGAGACATAATCATAGCTAGCAGCCAACAGATGAAAGCACAAAGAAAAGAAAATCTGACATCTAACCTAATTTTTCCACCTCAGAATTTAATGTTGGAAAACAAGTTACCCCTCCCCAGGTTTATGAGAGACTGGGACCCAAGCCTTGAGGCTATGGCCATGACATAATGGAAATCTTGCTTTCAGTCTTATTTTGCCACTCAGAACTTATGAATGGAGAAAAACAGACCTTCCTCCAGCATGACAGAAATAATGAGGTCTGATTCTGTAGATAGCAACTCTATGGCACAGGGGACCAGCAGCTTCTGTTTCTGATCCACCACTTCCACATTTTACCAGGATTGCCTGTATTACCTGCTTAATTTGTACCTGTTTCCATGGAGCTTTTTGTCTTGTACCTTTCTGAGATACAGATACTGTAGATAGCAGTCTTCAAACTACAGACACATGTTCCTGCATTGTAAGTATCACCTGGGAAATTGTTAGAAGTTCAAACCTAATGAATACTGAGAATTTCCATGATGTTAGTATGATGTGCAGTTCCCCAAACACATTTAGCCACATAGGCATCTCTTTAGGCCTATGTTCTGTGAAATACTCTTAATAAAACAGACCTTTAGAGAATGCTGTTTGAACTGGGATGCAGTTCAAAATTATGTCTAATGATATTTCCTTTCCTTTAGTCAAACAAAAGGCATCCAATTGAAGAGCACGTTAAGAAATCAGGCTGTTTCTTCCGGAAATAAATACATTTATATTGAATGGATGAATAAATTCTTTCAGGTAACTAATGTAGAAATCTAGTTTTTCAAAAAATTTTATCTTCTGGTTAGTTTTAAATTTCTGAAATATGCCAGCATATGTTAACTTGTCCTCTTTTATTATATTCCTCATTTTGTAAGGTATTTAGCAAATATGGCTATAATCAAGACAAATTAGATTTTTAATTAAAGAAGTAAGGATAGAATAGTTAACTGAAATCCCCAGTTAATCCAAAGCTTTATTTTAACCAGTAGATTCAACTAAGCTTATAGCTGCATTGTATTCATGGTTAAATCATTAAGAATCTAGAAAATGAAAAGCAGATCTACTGTTACTGTGCATGTTCCCACAGTTTCAATGCCTATGAGACCCAATCTGCTGGAGTTTGTCAGTGTTCCAGGTTTTAAATAAGAAGATGTCTGCATACTTGCTCTAATGGTATTCCAGGAAGCTCTTAAATTGATTTTAACTGCTATGTCACATAAAAGTCACTTAATCTGAGCTGAGAACTGAATGAGTTTCTATCCAAAATCAGTTCTAAAACTAATGTGTTTTTGTACTGTCAGTGATGGCCCTTTTTCCATATTTCATGAGCTATGAAAATTCACAGTTCTATTTCCATGTAAAACTGGTTTACCAGTTGAATAATTAGAACCAACTGGAGATGGTAATTCAAATGAGAAATGCATTTAAATGTCAGTCATCTATCCAGGGAGGAAAAATGAAGACAACTGATCATTTCACTTTTCAAGTAAAATATTGGTAATTAATAGTCATCATCACCACAAATTATAGGTATTAATTATTTGACTATTCCAAAAATCAAGCTCAGCAGGTTAAATTATTAGTTAATTTAGAGAAGCATCCTTTCTCAGAATTTATCTGTTGATTGGAAAAACCTAAAAGATCATTAACAGGAGTTTAGTTAAGTAAAAATTAGCACATGTTTACAATGAAATACCATTGTGGAAACAGATCACTCTATGCTCATGTTATTAAATTTAACCTTGTTAACTCAATGTTAACTCGAGCCACAGGCTTCAAACTTCAGATTTGTGACAAAGCACATTAAAGGAATGGAAAATTACAGACACAAAGGTTTCAGGAGTGTTTCTCAGAACTTTTCTTTGAAAGCACAAAGCATGTAGATATTAAAACAAAAGAACTTTTAGAAGCATTGATTTCAGTGAGTAGGTATCGTTTTAGTGATAGTAGGACACGCTTTAGTTAGGTGAGCACTTGGTTGAAGAACCCCTGCCTCCTGGTCTCAGCAGTGCCATGATTTTGGACAAGTCTCTGAATTTCTTTGAGTACATTTTCCACATTAGTAAAATCATGCAGCTGGATCAGATAATCTTTCAGAATCTACTGCTATAAAAAATTCTGTAACCTCTCATTCATTGCCACTTACATCGTTTTCATTAATGTCTTTGGGAGATCATGTATTTAAGCCAATAAAAAGTCACAAAGAATTCCTTCAGAATCAAATACTAAACTATAGCCATATGTTCTTACTCCCAAATCCTCTGAGTGATGAAGAGGCTCCATGTTTATTGGGGAGACTGTATTGCTCATAGCGGGTCACTCCTGTGCACAGGCCCGATAGCAGATCTTAAGTATTCTTAAATGTCAAGCCTAGAATTATCAACTTATAACAGGAAGGATAGGAGATGTGGTAAGAATAGTAGATTTATAAAGGAGAGTTTTGGTCTAGAAAATACTTCAGGCTGGCTCAAGCTCCCTCTCTATTCTTTTTATGTAATACATTGTCTTTCTTTTGAAAATGTGTTTATAAAATTTGACCCAAGTTTCGCAAGCAGTTGATAAATATTAGATAAATAAATGTTAAACCAATGGGTGGCAAAATTTTTAAATTAAAAATGCCAGATAACTGGTGAAATTTATACAAGTGCCAGAAAATTATGTAAAATCTTCCACATAATTTTTAAGGGATATAATCTTGTGACATCACATGGAGAAGAGGTTCCTGGCAGAGGTAGGTAGATTTATAATGATCATTGGTGATTTAAACAGTGTTAATTAGATCAAATTACTGACAGATTATTCTCTTCTGGAGACCTATGGAAGCAGGATTTCTAAGTCAGAATTTATTAGAAGTGTAATAAAAAAAGAAACCTCTCAGGATCAGGAGCTCTTCCTGAATAATAGCAACAAAGGCACTAAATTCTTTATATAAATGTATTAAGGGGATTCTAACAAGCGTCATGCAGTTATGTTGCTACTGATTTCCTACAGAATCTCATTCACTTTAAAAGGAAGAGCAACAACAAAAAATATCATTGTTTTGCAATGCTACCTAATCCCTACACAAAAGTTGCCAGAAAAATAATACTGGACATAAGGAAGCTTTTCAGAAGAGTCCAGGTATGAAAACTATATTAAATCATTTTTCTAGCTTCTTTATGTTTTTATGAGTATATCTTTCTCCCAAGTAGCTCAAGTCCATATCATTGATTTATTCATCCAACTACTGTGATCACTCAGAGATGGACCTAAGTACCTGCATACACACTGCATGAACTAAAGAGATACAGGTGGGGCTGACAAATGGTCTCATTAAGCTACACATTGTAGCCATGCTCCAAGAGAGGCTATGGAGAATATCAGTCTATATTCCACTGGAAGTCCGTTACATTGGTAGATTCTAGGATTGGGAGATTTAGCCAATAAAAATTCAAGCTAGTCAGTTAAATTTGAACTTCAGGTTAACAAGAAATAATGTTTCAGAAAAGATGTGTTCTACATATTGCATGGAACTGAAACAATTTTTGTTGTTTATTTGAATTTCAAAGTTAACTAAGCGTCTTGTATTTTACCTAGCAATGCTAGCACTCGTCCCTAGTGAAACACGTCTCTTCATATCCACACACTTGTAGAGCCCTCATCCCTTACGTCTAGGCTGGGCCTGTGGCTTGCTACAGCTAAAAGAATGGGTAGAAGTCATAATTGCCACATAATTGCCTAAGTCTTGGAGAGACCTGGCAGCTTCTGCTTTTGTGGACTTCAAGTAAGATGTCCACCTACCCTGATGAGACTACATGGAAGTTTGCTCAGCTGACACCACGAATTGAAGCCCTAGACATGTGGCCCTGGTGGAAGTGCTCCAGTCAGCCCTATAGCATTTGAACCATCCTAGGAGAGGCACCAAATATGTGAGCTAAGAAGCCATCGTGGGTGTCAGGGCCTCGCAGATCACGTGGGGCAGACTTATCCTGCCTGCAGCGCCTGCAGTGCCCTGTGTGAGTCCTGACCCACTTTCATGAGAAAGAATAAAAAGCTTGCTGTTTTAAGTGTTAAGTTTTGGATTAGCTGTTATGTAGCAGTCGATGACCAAGACAGATAAGCCCCAGCCCTGACCCTACTAGTGACCACTTAAATTCCTCTAGGGAAGTTGTCTGACCTCTCCAGACCTTTTGAAAGTCAGAGGAGAACATCTGCCTACTTCATAGAATATCAAGAGAGTTTAAAAAAAACTCCCTTGTCTAATGTGTTTGAGAATATAAAAAGCTGTACAAATGTTAAATAGATATATGTGAGGGCTTTGTAAAACCAAGGCAAATATTTAAAGTAAGCAAATTCAATGTCAAAGGAATAAGTCTGATCATCAGGGGTGGAATACTCAGAGGAATTTTCTTAAAAAAAAATCCATTGCTTGCTTCTTTTTAAATTAGCTTTCTAGAGCTTGAATTTGAATAGGAGTCTGTAGTCTCTAATATTAACCTTGCTACAAACAATTTCTAATAGAAGATTTTAACTTTTGTCTCAAACACAAGAGTGAAAACTATCGAAGCGACAAGTCACAGAGCACTTTTTCACATCAAGAAGAGGGAAAGAATTCTCCATAGATGTTACAAGAGAAACAAAGTTGTTCACTGCAATCTTGATGAAAAGTTGTACAGATCACCCTGAAAACTGATTATTTTAATTAAAACTACACTTAAGCTGGATGAACCCAAAGATATCCATGATATCAATTAGGATGGTATTTGGCAGCTACCACCATAAGAAAATCCCTGAGTTGCAGGGAGTACATGGCAGTTCCACAAAGTGTTCTATCTGGCTTTTCACACAGTTGCATGCATTACCTCATGACTAATAATACCTGCTTGAAATCCAGTCATCACATCCACACTCCAGCCAGTAGGAAGAAGGAAGAGACAGAGAAAGGCATGCCCCATCTTTTTAAGGAAATATCCTAGATTTTTCACAAGGAACTTTTGCTTGATTTCTTTTGGCCAGAACTTAATCACATGATCATATGGTTAGGAAAAATAGTCTCTATTTTGAATGGCCAGATTCCTGTTTTAAATGGAGATGCCTATTTCCAAGGAAGAAAAGGAGAATGCCTATTGGGCACAATTAGCATTCTGTGCTGCATATGGCTTGTTTTGTTTTGGTTTTTTTACATTTCTTTTTTAAATTGAAGTAGAGTTAATGTACAATATTATGTACATTACAAATGTACAATATAGTAAGTCACAATTTCTAAGGGTTATACTCGTTTATAATTATTATAGAATATTGGCTATATTCCCTGTTATACAGTATATCCTTGTAGTTTATTTTATATACAATAGTTTGTATCTCTTAATCTCCTACCCCTATATTGCCAGTCCTCCTTCCTCTCTTCCCACTGGTTTATTATCTATATCTGTCCATCTCCTTGCCTCATTCAAACCTGGCTCATCCTCCACTCCAGGGCCCTTTCAGAGATCACTTATTTCTTACTGAGCCCAGTTACAGCAAATGTTCCAGCTCACTTTTTTTTTTTTTAATTTAAGTACAGTCAGTTATAATATGTAAAATTTGGGTATACAGTGCAATGTCCCAGTTATCCATATACATACATATATTTGTTTTCATATTCTTTTTCATTAAAGGTTATTGTAAGATATTGAATATAGTTCTCTGTACTATACAGAAGAAATCTGTTTTTTTAAATATATTTTTACATATAGTGGCTAACATTTGTCAAATCTCAAACTCCCAAATTTATCCCTTCCAACCCCCATTCCCCCAGTAACCATAAGATTATATACTATGTCTGCAAGTCTGTTTCCATTTTGTAGATGAGTTCATTAGTGTCCTCTTTTTTTCATTTTTTAGATACCACATATGATATCATATGGTATTTTTCTTTCTCTTTCTGGCTTACTTCACTCATATGATATCTCTCTAGATCCATCCATGTTGCTGCAAATGGCATTATTTTATTATTTTTATGGCTGAGTAGTATGCTGTTGCATAAATATACCAAAACTTCTTTATCCAGTCATCTGTCAATGGACATTTAGGTTGTTTCCATGTCTTGACTATCATATATGGTGCTGCTATGATCATTGGGGTGCATGCATCTTTTCGAATAAGAGTTCCCTCTGGATATATACCCAGGAGTGGAATTGTTGGATCATGTGGTAAGTCTATTTTTAGTTTTTTGAGGAATCTCCATACTGTTTTCCACAATGGCTACACCAAACTACATTTCCACCAACAGTGTATGAGGGTTCCCTTTTCTCCACACCCTCTCCGGCATTTATAATTTGTCGACTATCAAATGATGGCCATTCTGACTGGTGTGAGGTGATACCTCATTGAGCATTTTCAGCTCAATAATCTTTCTCCTTCATGCTAAACCCTTCCTCTTTGAGAAAGTAATCCCCTAAGCAAGTATCACTCTCTCTCTCTCTACTTTTCCTTACTATTACCATCTATCAATATCTCATGCTCCCTAATCCCTTAGAACTTTGGTATCTGCCTTATACTCTTTCTCTCTATTCTTTTGTAGGTTGTTTTGGGCAACCTCAGCATCCATGCACTTGACCGCAAAGCTTCTTAACCTCCTGGATTCCAATTATGTTTACCTTTACTGAATTTTAGCCACACTCATAATAGCAACATCTTCAACCTTAATATCATTATGAACAGAGAAATTTCTAATGTTTTATACTTTAGTGCCTAATATTTACTATCTGTCTTATAGCTTTTCAACTTTAACCAAGCCTTCAATTTCTTCTCTCTTCCTTCATTTGTTATTATTATTCACTTACATTTCAAACCTAATGTCTTTGGGGTGTAGGTACCACTTCAATCATAACCAATACTTTCAATCTTCCATTCCCAATATCAGCTGGGCATCCAGGGCAATGAATAGATCAATAGACACACATATAGGAAGGCAGATAGATTCTTTTCTTATTGTCCATAATGGTTATGAAACACATTAACTCCAATTAGATACTCAGTTCTTTTCCTGTCTCATTAGCTTATCAGGTGATCTTATTTTTTCTCCCCTAAAATTTGAGATGGTTATGTCTGAATACTTAACTTCTTGTCAAATACAAATTTACTCAATCTGCCCTCATTCCTACTTGCTTTTCCTTCTCTCAGAAAGGAGTCTCCTTTCTCCATTTCAAGTCTAGGTTCTCCCCTTGTCCTCTCTATGCCATCCTTCTACATCTTCAGGGTACTTAGCTCTGTTAGTATCCTCTCTATTCTCCCGTATATCCTCCCACATTTTAAGATGCACACCCCTCATGCTTACCCTTCCTTCCAATGTCTGCTGTCTTATTTCCCTTCTGTTCACAGCCAGGATACTAGAGACAGCATAGTTCATATTCACAGCTTCAGCATTGATCAGTCCTCTGAAACTGAGCTGCAATCCCATAGGCCCTTACTTTTCTTCTGTCATTGTCCTTCTCTTCCAAGACATCACACCACTTACCTCTTGATTGCTAAATTCAGCAAAGTTTAGTTCTGGTTAGCTTTCTCTGTAGTGTTGTATACAATTCACCACACTTGGCTACAAGAAACTTCCTTCCTCTGTTAGGGATTCCTTTCCACCTCTCTGGCACCCCCTTCTAAGTCTCCAAAAAGAGCACTAAGGTGGGTTAACTTTCTGCATTTCTGTTTTTTGCTCTCTTCAATCCACAAAATCTCCCTTGGTATCTCATCTATTCTCATCACTTCAATTGATACTGATATGCTCATAGATCTCAAATTTCTATTTCCAGACTGACAACAGAAATGGAAATAAAAGACACTACCATGTTTGTTGTTTTCGCCCAAGTAGTTTATAAACTTCCAGTGCAGGAGCTATGCAGTGCTTGATACAATGCTTTGCATACTGAAGCCAATTAGACAATGGTTTAACTGGTAGAAAACTGTATTTTAATTCTCTTGTGCTTAGAATTGTAGAGAAGTAGCAATGGTATTTCTATAAAAGTACTATTTTTAAAATTGAGATAGCCAGATTTGGAATTTGTTTCTCTTCTACAACTATAAAACAATTCCAAAAGTATAGTCTACAGTGCCCTTGAAACCATAAACTATCATTTAATACTTTTACTTAAAAGATAATAAGTCAAATGCAAATGCTTAGAGATGAATAGATTCATGCTAAAATATTTGCATTTTTGAACTGTGCCTTATTTCTGCAAAAGATGAACTGGAATCTGTACTTCTCACATTGCATCATCTCATAATGGAACTTACTCCAGTTACTAGAGGAATGTGCTTGAACTCCATTCTGCTTAATGAGCTATCTCTCAGTTATACTTACTGAGACTAATCACACATATGATTCCTCAACGTTTCTATTACTAGGCTGTGATGAACATGGGCTTTCTCCAAGGCCATTACTGAATTCATTTCTCCTCTCCTCTCCTGGGCATTATCCATGTATGCAACTTCATAACCTATAGTGGACTTGATCGCTTTCCTACCTTCCTGCATCTGAAAAATGTTCCTGCTAACAACATGATTCAAGAGTGTGTGGTCCCATTTTCAGACCCTGCGACTGTGGCCACAGTTGACTGATCCAGGTATGGTTACCTGTCAGCTAGATCCTTTCCTTGATATTTTCAAACTTAGGAGCACATAAAATGAGTTTAGTTCTTCTCAATGGAGAATATATGAATCTGGAGTTGTTGGTGGCTTTCCCAGCTATGTGAGAAAACTTGAAGAAAGTAAAAGCAACCCACAAAGAGAAGCAGAAATTAAGGGCTGCAGAGAGAATCCTCCCAGATTCTAGATGCTAGTTCTGAATGACCTTGAGGTTAGCTCTAGCCAGCAATTCCTACAGTTAGGTTGCAAGAAGCAATACATTTTCCTATTTCTCTGTTTTAGTTTGAATTAATTTTCTGTCAGTTGCAACAAGAGGCCTGACTAAAAGTATATTCTGTGAGCTTAAAGTTGGATTTGTTCATTTATTTTTATGTACTTTTTATGTTTCTCATAAGCAGAAATAAGTATTCTACTTAATTAGCTAAGAGTATTAAAATTGGGGCATACAAACTGATTATTTTTTTTCTGCAGAAGAGGATGGAATTGTTCTCCTAGGAAATCCTTGTATCTCCTTGCTTCCTCACCGCTCCCTGAAATTCCAAAATTAAAGTTTGTTCCTTCAGCTTGTGTGTCTATAATGAGGAACCACTTAGAAGTAAATGGTTTAAGGCAACATTTTGCCAGGTGGGATGTTTGCCTGGGATGCCCATTCTGGATACCAGAACTCTGATAGCATTGTTTAACTAGGACATGTTCAACTGAAAAACAATGACAAAAATAAAAAACAAACAAACAAAAATATAAGACTGTCAATAACAGTACCTGAAGGTTTATACAACTTGGGATTTTGTAAGAGTAACAGGTTCATTTAGTTCTGTTCATCCCTCTAAATCTAGTAAATTTAGAATTGCATAGCTTACCACACCATAAACATAACATTATATACAAAACAACAAAAACGGATATTTAGAAGTGCTTTGATGCAAATGTTTCAATCTTTTTGTCCAAGAATTGTTTTAAAAAATGTAACAAGGTAGAATAAGGGCATATTCATAGGTGGCTCAGTCCAAAGTTTCCATCTCTTTTGCTCCCCATTTTGATGCCCCTTGGGTTCTGATTTGTGGTAGTTTTCAGTGGAAGGTTTGCATGTTAAAAATTGCAGGGTGTTATCATTCTTGGCTGGTCCTATAGCTCTACCCCAAGTGCAGAGAAGTTACCAAATGATGGCTGAGGAGGCCATGGTCCACTAATGCTGCTCTTTTATTCTTCAGGAAGGAAGAATTTCTAGGGAAAGGTTTCTTGTTCCATCACTCAATCCCATGTCCTTTTTAGTATTCTAAGCTGTCTCTTTTTTTTCTGCCACATATCAAAATGGTAGGTAAAATTTTACCTCTTCAAATGCTAGCAACTTTTAAACCAACTTTGAGCTCAGAAGGAGTAACCTCTGCCCACAAACAGGTATAAGTCACTTCCCGGGCAAGTTGTTGAAGTGCAGATGCTTAGAATGTGCCTCTCTTATTTCACAATTACCAAATATGAGGGAAGCAGATTAGACACTCAAAGACCACTAAACTGGAAATTTTTGAAATCTAGGGAGAAATAAGGACTAGCATTATCAGTCATTCAGTTCTTGGCAGAAGAGTTCTATATTTTCAGGGGGAAATAGGTTTTATGAAAAGGAGAACGGAGCAACTATTAAGACATTAGCCTTCCAGGGCAATAGGTAAGGGTTCTAAAAAAACACCACAAGAAGTGGGAAGAGAAGAGTGAGGGTTTTCCCCTTCACAGTTTTTTCTATGACAGTCCAAAATAATACAATTCAAGAAAAGTAACTAATGTGTTTACTGGGCCACACCCTTTTTGCCTTTTTACTGAATCCATATAATTCTGCTAAACTGAATGCAGGATTTGCTGACCAGTCTAACAAATATAAAACTGATGCTCTTGGGTTTATAATAACTATAAGAAGGAAATATGGAAATATGATTATATATGTGGATCCTATGAATGTACCTGTGAATCATTTTAAGCAAGGCCATGTCTTCAAGTACCTTGAAATTCCCTGATTCCCTTACCTACGCAGATTCTAATACTTGCTTCCTCTGTATTAGAAAGTGCTTCACAAACTATGGAGCTTTAAAACATACAGATTCCCAGACTCTAGCACTAGAATCCAGGGATCAGCATATTTTATTTATTTTAAAGATTACTTAACATAATAAGAAAAATTTTAAAAAGATGTCCCAAATTCCATCACTAATTCAAATCAGTGTTTTTATATTCCATGTTAATTTAAATTTTTTCTACATGCATATTTTATTTTAACATATATTGTAGAAATGGTAGAAATGTTAAATGCCATATTTTTCCACATTTGAATTTAAAATTATACCATGCATATTTTTCTAATGTGCTTTTTTTTTTGTTACCCTCACTCTGTTTCCTATTCTTATTATTCCCTGTGGAAATAAATATTAATTGCCTTATGTCAATCATCCGCACCTTTCCCCATGCTTGTCCAAATGTATACTGCAGTGTGCTTTTATTTCTTAACAATATATAATAGACTGTGCCCGAATTCAACAGATATAGGTGTAAGTTTATTATTTCACATAATGGCATAATATTCCATATTTTGAAGTACTGAATTTTTTCAGTTATTTCTCTATTGATGGATATTCAGAGTACTTTAGGTTTTTTCCCTCTAAATATAAACAATGTTGCAATAAACTCCTCTGCTCTTATATATAAATATCTTATGTACTGGTACTTATATTTCCATGAAATATATATCCAGACATTAAGAATTTTTATTTATGCTTAGGCAGCTCATGATCAATTAACTGTCTGAAATGAACTCCAATATTTCTATGGATCTTACAATCATTTTGCTCTACCCATCATGCTTCTAAAGCTAAGAGAAAGCCCCTCAGTGGAAAACTTGTGTGGCAGCCCTATGCTGGCTATAAGAGAGATAAGTCTGCTCTGGACACCATAGGTTCCAAACTCTACACTGACCATCCACTGGATAAGACATTGACATAGCTGCTTAAAGGGTTCTTCATGGCCCATAACAATGATCTCTAAATGAAAAAGTCACTTTCCTGGGAGTAAAATGAATTGCTATTTTAAAATTTTTTGTCCCAAAACTTGCCTCTTGCATATCTTCATTTAGTACCTCTGTTCCAAGGCAGTGGGACTCCCAGGAAGCTCTGGGTCTGTCTTCTAAACCAGCTGACAGATGATTGTAAGTCCATGGCATATTCAGATGGGAACATACAAAGGTTACTATGGAAACTCTCAATGGTTCTACATTGCAGTATTTTGGAACTGAGTCCTAGAAGGTGGTCTGGCAAAAGTCTCAGAGGGAATTGGGCAACAGTGATTATCCCATTAAGCTAAAGTTCAGCAGAGTTATATTTTTTAAAGAAAAGAAAAGAAAAGAAACAGCACATGGATATCTAAGAGTTTGCTTTATAGATCTGATCAGCTATGGGATTTTCTTAGATACACATCTTTTGTAGATGTAATACTGGAGGCTACCACTACATAGCAATTTTCTGGTTCCTGTAAAATAGCTGAATGTGCTATGTAAGTTATAAGAGCAGATTTTTCGTGGTCAGTGTACTCTAAAAATATAATATTATATGATGTGAATACATAATCTTGGATACCAGTAGCTTAGCAAGTCAAAGTTTTCTTATCTCCTTCTTTAAGGATCTATTTAATATAATTGTTTATAGTTTTTAATACTAGCACACCTACCATATTCTCCCTCATAATTTCTACACTGAAGCTGGCTCATTTAAAAAATACTAGATATTATAATCTCTTGTGTATTCTCTTTGTGCCATATGAAAATCTTGAATAACCTCCTCATTTTCTCTCTCTCTTTCTAGTTATCAAGTCCATGATTGTGGATAAGCTTTCCTCAATTATATTTTTAAAAGAAAAAAACATAAATGACTACTCTTTTGTGACTTGTAATAATTCAGAAACCAACTCCTTGTTTCTTTTCTAGAATATTATCTGAATTTGAGAAATAAGTAAATACTATAAAAGCACAATTTTTTCACAAATAAAAATGAGTTGTTAGTTATCAGGACCTTTAAAACATTCTCTTCTCCACTGAGAGCATATTAAGAAAAGCAGGATACATATTTTCTTTTGTTCATGGCATTGACCATTTTGCTAGATTTCCCACAACATAGCTTCAGTAATTATTTTGGTTTAAAATCCCACAATGAAATTAACACCAATAACAGAGCTTGGCACTACAGAGAACACAGTAACAACTATGACTGTTATTGATGATGATTATATACAGTGTTTTATGTCCATGTGGTTTCCTAGTCATAACATCTTGTTTAGCATTCACACTGCATAGAACCCAGGAAAAAAAATCTATGAAGACATTTTGGGTAATTTATGAAGTACACGCATTTAAATAACAATGTATTTAAATTTCTAGAAGTGAGCCAAATTGTAACTCTGTTATTTTTACTCAGAAAACAGTTTCAGCATTTAAATTCACTCAAAAAAAAAAAAAATTGTTTGGGTACCGTGTGTGATTTTTCTTTTGTTTTTGCCAAGCACAAACTAGGA
This sequence comes from Camelus ferus, assembly GCF_009834535.1. Classification (NCBI taxonomy): domain Eukaryota; kingdom Metazoa; phylum Chordata; class Mammalia; order Artiodactyla; family Camelidae; genus Camelus; species Camelus ferus. Next base: position 48,805,858 of record NC_045702.1, on the reverse strand, counting down.
ACTATAAACAGTCTGCCTATCCATAATGTTTTGCCTTAAATTTGTGTTTTTCCATCAAGGAAACCTTTTGGGCAATTAGGAATTGAGTTAACATATGTGACAAAAGAAATTAGGGACTGCTTGCCAAGCCTGAACTCTATATATATATATGACAGAGACTGAAATAGGATGTAATATCATGCCAAAGCACTTGGAGAGTTATCTAGAGAAATCAGCCTTATATAGCCCATAAGAATTTCACTTGAAAAAAATAAAACAAAACTGTACTGGATTTATTTGCTATACTATTAATTCTTTTTTGTAATATATTCATGATGGCAAAAGCATGTGTTGAAGGTTAAGTCATGACATTCCCAGCTTACGTATATGGAGATCCTAAAGGATAAAGTTTTACAACTAGCAGACTCAAAAGTCAATTAATTTGTGACAAAGGAGCCAAGTATATACAATGAGGAAAGGACAGTCTCTTCAATAAATAATTCTGGGGAAACTGGACAGTCACATGCAAAGAATGAAGCTGTACCCTATGTTATACCATACACAAAAATTAACTCAAAGTAGATTAAAAACTTGAATATAAGACTTGAAACCTTAAAACTCCTAGAAGAAAACATACGGAAAATCTCCTTGACATTGGCCTTGACAATGATTTTTTGGATTTGACACCAAAAACAAAGGCAACAAAAGCAAAAATAAACAAGTGGGACAACATTAAACTAAAAAGCTTCAGTACAGTAAAGGAATCATCAACAAAATTAAAAGGCAAGCTATGGAATGGGAGAAAATATGTCCAAATTATATACCTGATTTTGCATCTATGTATGTCCACAAAATATACAAAGAACTCATATAACTTAATAGGAAAAGCAAACTGACAAAACTAGGTAAGCTGATTAAATAATCAGCAGAGGAACTGAAAAGTATTTTCCCAAAGAAGTCATACAAGTGACCAACAGGTGCATGAAAAGGTGTTTAACATCACTAATCATCAGACAAATGCAAATTCAAACCATGGTGAGATACCACCTCACACCTGTTAGAATGGCTGTCATCAAAAAGACAAGAGATAAACATTGGCAAGGATGTCGACAAAAGGAAACCCTTGTGCCTTGCTGGTAGGAATGTAAACTGATACAGCCACTATAGAAGACAGTATGACTGCCACTCAAAATATTGAAAATAGAACTGCCATATGATCCAGTAATCCCACTTCGTCATTTATATATGAAGGAAATGAAAACAGGATATGGAAGGGATGTCTGGACTCCCAAATTTTTTGCAGCATTATTCACAATAGCCAAGACATGGAAACAGCCTAAGTGTCTATCAACAGAAGTGGATAAAGAAGATGTGATGCGTATATACAATGGAATATTATTCAGCCATGGGAAAGGAGGAAACCCTGACATTTGCAACAACGTAGATGAAACAGGGCATTATGCTAAGTGACATAGCCAGACAGAGACAAATGCTGCATGGCATCACTTACATGTGAAATCCAAAAAACCAAACAACAGAAACAGTCAAACTCATAGAAACAGAGGAGAAAAGAAGTTGCCAGGGGCTGGAAGGTAGGAGAAATAATGAGAGATTGGTAAAAAAAATGTACAGACTTTCACCTATAAAATGAATGTCTGAGGACCTAGAAAAAAGTCTGTTGTCCTTCCAGCTCCTTCTTATACTCATATCCATCTGGCCCTGTTTTCATAGGTATTTCAGGCAGTTGTAAAAAAAAAAAAAAAAAAAAAAATAAGCTGAATCTTAATTACAGTTGGGAAACCAGGAGGGGGAGCTCTCATGCCCTACCATAATAGCCAACTGCAACAGAAAGAAAGATTCCTTTTCTGCCAGCAACTCCACCAATGAAAAGCCAAGGACTCTTTGTTTAAAACCCCTTTGCCCCCTTACCCTGCCGCAACTTCTTCTTCCCCTCTATACAAGACTTCCTCTCTTGCCTGGGAGGACTTGCACCAGGCTCATTATGGTTATAGATCCCAGACTGCAATTCTTTGCTGATCACAAACTATTTTTTTTCCTGTAGAAACAACTGGAAATCTATTTGTTTTAGGTCAACAGCACTTATTCTGTCTCAGTGAAGTACAGCTGATCATCAATATCCTGCCTTTGTACAAGCTGTTCCCTGTCCTAGAATGCCATTCCTTATTTTTCTGTAGAGGGCTCCTACTCAGATTTTAAACATGCAGTTCAACTATTACTTCCTCCAGAGTAGAATGAGTAATTCCTATTTCTGGAGTCCTCCCAGTACTCTGCCCATACTTCTTGTATTTAAATGAAATCATTAAACATTTGTGTTCCTACTGGGTGAATGAAAATACATGCTCAAATGGAGACAGGGGATCTGTCTGTCTTGCCATAAATAAGGGCATTATACTAGCTCTATGCCTCAGTAACTTACAGCACATCACCATTCCTTATTCATGTCTACTTCCCCTGTCTCTAACACTGCACATAGAAGGTACAAGGTAAAAGTTAATTCAATGACATATGCAAGAAATATATATAAGAATGTAAGGCAACCATTCTAGATTTTTAATGAAAAAAATCCTACCAATTTTTTCCTAATGAAAAAAATCCTACCAAATATTACTGGGCACTATAAATTTAGAAATCGTTAGAAATTCAAATTAAATAGTCAAATGGTTATTTGTAATATTTAATTATTTCATAGAGTTACATACATATTTAAAACATATTAATTATACAGAATAACACGACTATAATTCCTTATCTATCCAAGTTTTATAAGGATATGAGAACTAAGACTTTTATAACTCATTTGATATGAACATTCATACATTTATTTCCTAAACATTGATTATTGGATTATAGAGTGTTTCCCTAGACCTGCTGCAGGTAATACACAATATACAGTGTAAATACTTTCTAAAGTCTGAATTCCAAAATATTAATTGTCTCAAAGATTTGGAATAAGGAATTAGAAACATGGTAGTTTTAAAAATATCAATTTTCTACACTTTACATTCATATGTCAATTTTATTTCAAACTTTCTTTTGTATCTTCAAATTTAGAATATTAGTAATCAGTGAAGCCATTTCTGAATTCATCTAACAGCTTTCTAAAGAGCCTGTCATGCTCATTCTATCTAAATTGTTTGAAATTCAGAAGCTTTTAAATTCATACCTGATGCTCTCACTGGATGTTTTCTATTCCAAGTACCAAACTACACCACCACCACCACCATCATCTTTGTTTATTTCGTCTGTTTATAGCTAAAAGTTGTGTTCAAAATATTTTTCAACTGGCATCGCATGTTCCCTAAGTACAGAAATCACCACAGTGCTGAAGCAGAGTTCTGGAGTCCTCCCTGTGCCAAGCACTATCCTGTCCTTTGTTTCTGGGTCATGTGGTGGTCCAAGAGGTCCTAGGGTAGGAACTAGGGCAGGACTGGGACTCTGAGCAACAGAGATTTATGAACCAGAAATTATTTTCATAGTTTGGCCACTGCCTCAGCTGTAGTGGTTATCTGTAGGTGAAACATCAGCTGGCCTCATAGCTACATCTTCAATGCTCTCCATAACCAATGTATCTCTTTTCTTGCTTTTGAAAATGATCTTAAAAAGGCTAGTTTACAGGAATATTCAATGTATGCAATTGTGAGGTCATCCTTCAGGAATAATTATTCAATCTTTGTTTAAACCCCCTTCACCACACCTTTTTCTTTTAAGATTAAAAAAAAAACTGGTTTTGTAAAGCAAATTCTATGACAGCAAAGTTAGCATTGAATCCAATTAGACTCAGGATTCAGCTTAGCATTGTGTCCAGATGGAACTTTGCTGTTCAAACCAAATTCAGTGAAAGGACAATTAATAATGTGCAAGACTTCAAAATGACTTAGATGTAAAGTAATTCTAATTCCAGAGGCATATTTTTGAAAATATACGAAAAACATGTTTTATATTAAGGCATATACTATATCTCCATCTCTATCTATCTATCTATCTATCTATCTATCTATCTATCTATCTATCTATCTATCTATCTATGACTTCTTATGCTAAAGCATGTTAAAACGAATTCTATATCAAAATTTCCCCCAAAGGGTAAAAATATGAAATCTTCTTTTCTACTGTCTTTAGAGACCCCACTAGTGTGAACTTAAGATCTGATCCTATGCTATTAGGTTTCCTCTTTTGAATTTTCTTCTAAGTCTTGCAACCTGTTCTAAGTTGATTATACCCCAAATATCTTGACTTCTGTTACATATAATGTATAGGAAAAGTGGGTCTTTTTCTTTTTTGAAAGTTGGGTAACGGACCATTTTACAGGTACCAAGAATATCCCCCTTTTTTATGCCCCTTAATGCATTAAGGAAACTGGGAACTTATTAACTGAGAGTGACAGGAAGTACAAATCATTGGTCATTGGCTACAAAATGTGGCCTTGGCTATAATAACAGGAGGAAAGATTTGGTACCAGATTATTTGTTGTCTGACTGTCAATAATTAGATTTGGCTTTTATTCCAAGCTTACATGAGTCTGATGACAAATCATAGAATGCTTTTGTAATCATAGAAACTGTGTTTTGGGAAAGCAAGTCGGGGACAAAGTGGAAACCGGTGCTGACACATTATATGACCTCTACTTTGTTCTGTAATTTAGGATTGCAGAGTTTTACAAAAATACAGGCTTGTAGTTAATGATTGTCAGCTGGTTTTCCCCAATCCTCGATTTTCTGAGTCTCCCTCAAGCAAAGAATGGCTTGATGTAAATTTGACAAGCTTCTGACTCAATGATATGGTCTTAAATAGGGGAAAAACAATCTTTTGGTTTCATTTCAAAGTAACTCATTGATTCCAGTTTGGGGACATTATTCTTTACTTTTTAAAAAATCCTCTTTTGTTATAATCATCTCCTAATTACAATAAACCTCTTTTTCTCAAGAGACTAAAAATCACATAGACCTTGCTATGTCTTCCACCAAGTGGGTGCTAACTGAGTCACTGTGTCGGAATACATCGTTGGGGGCATGTGTGGACTATAAAAGCTAAGGCTACAATGCACAATTTACAATGTCCTTCAGTTACCCTTCTTTGGAACAGGAAAGATTTACTCCGAAACAGCAAATAGCGTTAGGATTAGTCACACAGCAGTAGAACAGCTGGTCTTATTCCCTCTCAAAGTCTGTCCTTTCCCAGAAGGGGACAGTAAAAAAAAAAAAAAAAAAGACCTGGTTTGAATTTTCAAATGGGATAAAACATGAGGAGGGATTTGGTCAAAATACAGCTGTGGCTTTAACACTTTATATTAAGTAAGATGCCTGAACATTTTTGGATCAGAATGGTTTCAAAGAAGAGTCTCTTCACCTCAATGGCTTTAAATCCTGCCCTATGCCCTCACAGACCATATGAGATTGGCTAAGACTTTAGAAAACTATTTAAAGATCCCTAGAGGCATGGAAAGAGATCATTTAAGCCAATGGACATTCTTTTTTTTTTTTTTTTTAACTGATAAGGAAGCTGAAGCCCAGAAAAAATGAATGGATTCTCAAAGCAAATCATGAGCAATTCCTGAATCAAGACCAAGGCTTTGACTTTTAGTTCTGCTCTTTTTCCTTTGCTCCTGATGACCTCTCAAGCCTGGGAATCCTGAGAAGGAGGAATAGGCTACCTTAATAGCCCCATGGGAGGAAGAGGGGGTGGATGATTAGTTTGGCGTACTGACCTTTCACTCATCCCCAGTCCAAAACACACCACTGCTATGGTAACCAGGGACTGAGCCACTAATTTGCCCACTTAATTCACTAAAACATAGATTCCATTTTAGACAAACAGTGGAAATAAGGAGGAAAAGATAAAGAGGAGAAAATCAGGGATGTCCGATTCAGGGACTCCTGAGTAGTAGCTGAGTGACTGGACATACGGAAGTGTTTGGTTAATTTGTATAGGGACGAGGACACTTCATAATATGTAAAGTATTGCTTCTTGGTCCTTAATTTATATTCAAAGGGCTTCATAATTAAGATTTTACAAAATAAATTTACTATCTCATTGTACGCTGAAATGTTTATATGTCAGTGATGGGATTACTTAGGCTCTCATGGGATCTTCAAAGCCCTCTGAACTTAAAAATTTTTTTCAGTGAAATATGGTTTGAGGAATATACAAAACACGAAAAAAACTGAAATAAAAAAGTATGTCTGAGCATTCACCAGCTAAGTGAAGAAATAAAACTTTCCTATAAACTGAGACATTCCCATGAGTTCTTCCTTCATCCTATATGTCTTCCTCTCTCCCCACCAACCAGTGACTCTCCAGAAGTTTGTACTAATCACTACCTTACTGTTTTGAAAAAATACATAGTTTCATTACCGATGTATGTTTCCTGAAACAATACACTGCTTTAATTTGACTGCTTGTTAACTTTACATAAATGGAATCAGACATTATTCCACTGAGACTTACTTCTTTGGCACAACATTAGTTTTTTGAGTTCCATACATTTTGAGGAATGAAATTAAAGTTTATTTCACCAATATATAGTATTTCATGATATCAATATACCATAATTTACCTAATAATAATAATTACAGCGGTTGCACTGACTTAGACTTTTATTAGCCAATATATGTGAACTCTTATTACTTGGCGAATAGTGATGAACCAAAATTATTCCTTTTACTGTCATCAGATTTATCATCTTTTTCACTTATATTAAGTTAAACCTAAAATTATAGTTTTTGTTTTTAAGAACCAGATTTTCATCTTTCTTGTCCAAAAACTATTGAATATCCACAATTTCATGTAGTTCAACATAACAATTTGCAGATTTTTGCATCTTGTTTAAGATCACCTTTACATTTGACTTTATAATGACATATTTCCTCTAAAAAATTTAATAATTTTCCTCCTCACATTTAGTTCTTTAAAATAATTATAGTAATATTTTTGCGAGTTGAGGGTCCAATTGTATTTCTCTACAAGTGGTTAGCAAGTTGTCCAAGAAACATTTATTTCTCTTTGTTGGGAGATAGTTCTCTATGGGTCTCTTGGGTTTTTGCACATCTTCTAAAAGCTTTTGATGCACATTGTCTTTTCAAGGATGTTTTTATAGGGAACAGCCTTAGAAAATGGAAATAATATCTTTTCTCAGTTTGCACACTCACACATACACACATATGCACATTAAAAACATTTGAGGAGAGCTGACAACTTTACTGCTGAGCTGTCAATACGTGGGCACTGTACTTCTCTCCATTTATTCTTATCTTCTTTAATATGTTCAATAAAGTTCTATACTTTTCTCCCTCAAGGTCTCACTCACAAATTGCACTTTATATTTTTGAGGCTTTTTTGGTAAGTTGTATCTTTTAAAATATTTTAAATAGTATTTAATAAAATATTTTATAACTTGAGGTACAAAATTAATTTTTATATTGATATTTATCTAGAAAAGTTGCTAAACAAAATAAATCTATTTAAAATATAATTATGTCATTATGATAATTTGGTCTCTTTCCATAGTTTAGACTTTTTGTTTCTTTTTGTTCTTTTACTCTGTTAGCTACAATCTCCAGCAAAATGTTGAACAGAAGTGAAGATAAATAATATCTTAACTTGTTCTTTAAAGAAAATGATTTGTAATTTTACTATTTGCTGTGTTGTTTATCATAGAGTTTTTACAAATACATTTTATAAAGCTTTTTAAAAAGAAGTACTGATGTTGAATTATAGCAAGTGTTTTTTCAGCATTATCAAGATGATCATATGATTTTTTCTCTTTAGTCTATTAATGTTTTGTCTTAATTATTTCAGTGTTAACCTCGAATTTCTGTGATAACTCAACTTGATCTATTATTTTCTTTGGTTTATATGCTTTTTCTTAACTTTAAAATAGATATTGAGCTCTCTATGAAATGTTATTAAAAGTATTTACATTTCTACATTTTTGATGAAGAAATGTTTTTATTGTATTTATAATTCTGGCACATATTATTTTCATTATCACTTAATTTAGAATATTTTAAAACTTCAGACATTATTTCATTTTTGATCCATGGGTTACTTATAACCAACCATCTTTCTTAAATTCCAACTATAAAAGTTGTTCACCTCTCTGAGATTTCCTAGCTTAATTTCACTAGAGTAGAGAAAATGTTTTTTATGACATTAATCCTTTAAAATTGTTGAAATTTGCTTCATACCCTAAAATATGTTCAGTTTTTTGTGAAAATTTTGTGGGAGTTTTTGAAGTGTGTATATCCTTCAGTTATTTGCTGTTGGCTATGTCTAAGTAAGTAAATCACATTGTAATATTGCTCAGATTTTCTATATCTTTCTGAATACTTTGTCTTTATTTATTTATTACTTAAAAGGGTATATGGAGACTATTCTTTTATGAGGTATGTCTAGTTATCCTTTTATTCCTGATAATTTTTGCTTTATGTATTATAAAAATATATTTCTAACTGTTGACAGATTTAGAATTATTATATTATCCTGTTGAATGAAACTTTTCTTCTTCATGAAATGACCTTATTTATCTCTAATAATCCTTTGTATATTGAACAATATTTTGCCTAATATTAGTATAACTATACCAACTTACTATTTTTTATCCTTTTGCTTTCAAAATTTCTATAACCTCATATTTTTATGTGTCTCTTATAAACTGCATATAGTTAATTATTTTAAGTCAGTACTGTTTTGTAATTATGATTATATTTGGATTTATTACCACAGTATTCTTTTATTTTTATTTTAAGAAATGGACAAAAACACAAATTGGGGAAATTTTAATACATCCCTTTTGGATGAAGAAAAACCACCTGAAATCTTTCAGGCCCAGGAAGGTTTGAGTAGGGTTTCTGGATGACAGAAGCCTGGTTACCTGAATGTCTGTGTGGAGCCAAGCACTGCCACCAAAACCCCACATTAGACTAAAATGAAGAAGAAATAAAAACGTCCATGTTAAGCCATTAGGATTGGAGGGGGGAGCATTCTTTGTTACAGCAGTTAGTCTGTCCCTACTAATATAACTTTCTACCAAAGCCTATGGAATATAGCAAAAATTTTCTTTGAAGAAATACATATTGCTTCAAATATATTCTAATTTTAAAAGACCCAAATAAAAGAATTCTGTTCTCATCTTAAAAGGTCAGAAAAACTACTATATAAACCCCAAACATCAGAAAGTCCTGAGTTCTAATCATGTATTTGTGAAGCTGAGTAAGTTTCACAATTTGTCTGAGACTTTGTTTCTTATCCAAACAACATGTCTAATAATGAGTCTATAATAGAGTTTTGAGTGGATTAAATTTGGCTGCTGGCTTATAGAGGGTGCTCAAAAAGAGGATACATTAACTAAGGTAACTAATGACAGTAAGTATTAACTGTAATATTCTACTTACCATTATTTTTACTAAGAATATATCCATTACTATGCCAGTTCAATGGTCCCTGTTTTTCATGGAGTTACTAACCTAAAATGAAATATTTCATATGGGCACATTTGTTTTTAAAATGCATAGGGCATTGAATAATTAGCCCAGGTCAAATACAGAAAAACTTCAAGGTTCATTTAATATTGAAAAAATAAAACAATGTAACAAAAACCTGTTTCTGACATATGAGAGAGAGAGAGACAATGAACACTGATTAACAGGTCTTGCTGGCAACACATTCTGGGCCAGATGGCATTGTCAGCAGAAGGTTTTTGAGAAGACTTGTTGCTAAGTATTGCCAACAAGTTGGTCCCTTATGAGCACCTACATTCACAAAAGGTTTCTGTCACAAGGTCTGTGCTGAGCTGCCAGGAAAAATTCTTAGAAACTGTTTTTAGTACCTTAAATACCCTCCTATATACTATTGCTCATGATAAATCTCTATTTGTGAGCATATGTGTTCTACTATTTCTGTTAAATAATGACTTTTGTTTTCTATCAGCCTTTTTATTTATAGATTTGGTGGGGGGGGGGTCATTAGGTTTACTTATTTATTTAAATGGAGGTACTGGGGATTGAACCCAGGACCTCGCACATGCTAAGCACACACTCTACCACTGAGCTATACCCTTCCCCCTGTTTTCTATGAGCTTGATTGATATTTTTCTTTATGGAACCAGCTTTTCAGCATTTCCTAGACTCTTTTCAAAATATAAATGTATTCCTACCAGGAAGCTGAAGAGACAGAGATAGTTTGTTACTGTTACATCTGTGACTATTAGCTTTACAGAGTTGCAGTTAGAACACCTACTTATTGGCAATAGCTAAAATTTTATTTTAAATGTTTATATAAATATACACGTACAATCGCCTTTAAATTTTACTAGTAAGTACCTGATTATCAGTTTGTACTGACCGCTTCTGTCACTTCCCCTCCATTTGTTTGCCTGAACTAGCATAAGCGTAGATATCAGTAATTTCAAATAAAGTTTGGTTGGGTCAAAAGCTTCAGCCCTCCTGGTAATACAATGTTTTGTTTTTTTTTTTTACACAATAGTGTTTTTCCTTCTCATAATCATCTTTCCTATGATCCCCTGACAAGCACTAAGTCTAATGTTGACACATTTAACTCAATTTGCAAACTGATTCTTTTTTTTAACTTCCAGTTTCACTGAGATATAACTGACATACAGCCTGTTATAAGCTTAAGATGCATAGTGATTTGGCACATACATTATGAAATGATTACGCTAAGTTTAGTGAACATCCATATCTCATATACATACAAAATTAAATAGAAAAAAAAGGTTTTTTCCTTGTAGCAAATACTTTTAGGAGCCACTTTTTTTCTTTTGAAGTACAGTCAATTACAATGTGTCAATTCTGGTGTAGAGCACAATGCTCCAGTCATGCATATACATGCATATATTCGTTTTCATACAGGAGTCACTTTTATATGTAATATCCAGTAGTATTAATTATCTTATCATGCTGTACCCTACATCCTTAGTACTTATTTATCTTATAATAGGAAGTTTGTACCTTTGGACTGCCTTCATCCACTACCTGCCCCCCAACCCTAGTCTCTGGTAACCACAAATCTGATCTTTTTTATGAGTTTGTTTGTTTTTGAAGTATAATTGACCTACAACACTATGTTAATTCCTGTTATACAAAATAGTGATTTGGTATTTCTATACATTTCAAAATGATCACCACAATAAGTCTAGTTACCATAGGTCATCATACAAAAATATTACATAATTATTGACTATATTCCCCACACTGTACATTTCATACCAGTGCCTCATTTACTTTGTAACTGGAAGGTGTACCTCTTACTCTCCTTCACCTATTTTTCTCCTCTCTTCACCCCACTCCCTTCTGGCAACCACCTGTTTGTTCTTTATATTTATGTTTCTGTTTCTGTTTTCCTCTGTTCATATTTTGGTCTTTAAATTCCACATATAAGGAAATTATACAGTATCTGTCTTCCTCGGTCTGACTTACTTCACTTAGCATGATACTCCCTAGTCCATCCATGTTGTAGAAAATGGCAGGATTTCATATTTATGGCTGAATAATATTCCATTATACACATGTATATATGAATATACCACATCTTCTTTATCCTTTATCCACCTATGTTGGGCACTTAGTGTGCTTCCCTTTCTTGGTTACTGTAAGTAACGCTGCAGTAAACATAAGGGTGCATATCTTTTCAAACTGATGTTTTCATTTTTCTTCAGATAAATATCCATGAGTGGAATTGCTGGATTCTTTGGTAGTTCTATTTTAGTTTTTGTTACTTCACATCCTCGCCAACAATTTTTATTTATTGTCTTTTTGATAATAGCTGCTCTGACAAGTATGAGGTGGTATCTCATTGCAGTTTTAATTTGCATTTCTCTGATGATTAACAATGTTGCACATCTTTTCATGTGCCCGTTGGCCATCTGTATGTCTTCTTTGGGAAAAAGGCTATTTACATCCTCTGCCCATTTTTTAATCTGATTGTTTGTTTGATATTCAGTTGTATGAGTTCTTCGTATATTTTAGATATTAGCCCTTTATCAGGTATATCACTTGCAAATATCTTCTCCCATTGAGTATATGGCCTTTTTGTTTTGTTGATAGTTTTCTTCTTCACTGTGCAAAATCTTTCTAGTTTGATATTGTCCCATTTGTTTATTTTTGCTTTGTTTCCTTTCCCTGAGAAGACATTTTCAAAAAAATACTCCTAAGAGTGATGTCAAAGAGTGTACTGCCTATGTTTTCTCCTGGACGTTTTATGGTTTCAGGTCTTATATTTACATCTTTAATCCATTTTGAATTTATTTTTGTATCTTTTTTTTGTATTTTTATTTTTGTATTTATTTTTGAGAAAGTAGTCCATGATTCTTTTCCTTATAGTGGTCCAGCTTTCCCAGCACCTTTTATTGAATAGGTTCTTTTCCCCATTCTATATTCTTGCCTCCTTTGTTACAGATTAAATAACCATATAAGTGTGGCTTCATTTCTGGGCTCTCCATTCTGTTTCATTGATCTATGTGTCTATTTTTGTGCCAATACTGTGTTATTTTAATTGCTGTAGCTTTGTAGAATAGTTTTAAATAGAGAGTCATAGCTGTCCAGTTTTCCCAATGCCATTTGCTGAAGAGATTGTCTTTAATGCATTGTATATTCTTGCTTCCTCACACTATACACAAAAATAAACTCAAAATGGCTTCAAGACTTAAACATAGAAACTATAAACCTCTTAGAAGAAAACATAGGCAAAACATTATAAATCTTAGCAATTTTCTCCTAGGGCAGTCTATCCAGGCAATAGAAATAAAAGCAAAAATAAACAAATGGGGCCTAATTAAACTTATAAGCTTTTGCACAGCAAAGGAAACCATAAGCAAAAAGACAACCTATGGAATGGGAGAAAATATTTGCAAAAGATGAGACTGACAAAGGCTTAATTACTAGAATATATAAACAGCTCATACAACTTAATAATAAAAAAACAACAACCCAATCCAAAAATGAGCAGAAGACCTAAACAAGCAATTCTCCAGTGAAGACATACAAATGGCCAATAGGCACATGAAAAATACTCAGTATTGCTAATTATCAGAGAAATGTAAATCAAAACTGCGGTAAGTTATCACCTCACACCAGTCAGAATGGCCATCATTAAAAAGTCCACAAATGATAAATGCTGGAGAGGGTGTGGAAAACGGGAAACCTCCTACACTGTTGGTGGAAATGTAGTTTGGTACAGCCATTATGGAAAACAGGATGGAGAGATTCCTTAAAAAAACTAAAAATAGACTTATCATATGATCCAGCAATCCAACTCCTGGGCATATACCCAGAGAAAACTTTAATTTGAAAAGATATATGTACCTCAATGTTCATAGCAGCACTATTTACAATAGCCAAGACATGGGAACAACCTAAATGTCCATTGGTAGATGACTGGATAAAGAAGTTGTGTTATATTTATATAATGGAATACTACTCAGCCATAAAAAATAATAAAATAATGCCATTTGCAAAATATGGATGGAGCTGGAGATTGCCGTTCTAAGCAAAGCCAGAAAAGGAAAAATACCATATGATAACATTTATATGTGGAATCTAAAAAAAAAAAAGACAAACGAACTTATTTACAAAACAGAAACAGAATCACAAACATAGAAAACAAACTTATGGTTACTAGAGGGGGAAAAGAGGGAGGGATAAATTGAGAGTTCAAGATTTGCAGATATTAACTACTATATATAAAATAGATAAACAACAAGTTTATACTGTATAGCACAGGGAACTAACTATATTCAATATCTCCTAGTAACCCATGATGAAAAAGAATATGAAAACGAATATATGTATGTATATGTGTGACTGAACTATTATGCTGTGCACCAAAAATTGACATAACATTGTAAACTGACTATACTTCAATTAAAAAAAGAGTCATGGCTGTCACACCTTTGCAAATGTGCATGCTCTTATTCTGCATCAGTTCATAAATGGATTTATTAAGTGTGAGGTATTGTTTCAAAATACATGGGAGACACAAAGAACCATATAATGGCTCTTGCCCTCTTGCTCACAAGACCTCAATTTCGTTGAGACGAGAGACACGTATACCTAGCTCATCCTTGTGTATTTTCACATTTTATTTCTTCTTCCTGTGATGCTCTCCTTATCCCTCCACCTGCCCTCATCTTAGCTGACTCCTTTCCTTTCAGATTCTAATTTAAACCTTCACTTATTCCAGGAGGTCTTTATGATCCCATAGACCACCTTGGAATGCCTGATCTGCCAGCCAGTCAACAGCAACCTGCGTTTTTCCTTTTGCCATCACCCTTTACTTCAATTAGCTGCATTTTGGTCTGCCTTCTCCACTAGACATTGTGAGGGCAGGGGCCTCATTTGTTTGATTCACTACTACAGCTTCTAAATTTAGGAGAAACCTGATAAATATGTGTTGACTAAATGAATACGAATGATACATCATAATCTTTTGAGGAAAGGTAAAAAACAAAAAAACACCATTGGCATTTCCAGAAGGAAAGAGATGACTTTAGGTAATCAGGGAAGAAGACTTCATCCAATAGAGCAGGGTCTGGGGTTTTTATTAGTACTAAAAACTAAAAATGAAAGTAGAATCTGTCAGTGGTGATTAAAAAACAAACAAACAAACAAACAAACAAAAACTATGATTAAAAGTGTGGATTAACGCTTAAGGAAAAGTAAAAAGCACCATTCACCTCTGGCCTTGGTTCATTTCTAGACTTAAACTATATTCTGACATACTATATTCTGCACACAGCCAACAGCTCTAATTGATGGGCCATGTGTGTGCAGCATCAATGATTTGGCATTTCTAGATAAGTAGGAAAAAAGCTTTCTAAAAAGGTGAATGGTAATGGTAGAAACAACTTTCAGTTTTACTACTTTCAAGTGGCTTGATTACAGAAGCAGTGGGTATAAAAATATCAAAAGATTTGGGGGGAAAAAAGCATTCCTGCAGTTTTTAGATGGGTAAAAGATACAAATTTGATTATGGGAACTATTTTTTAACGGGAGTTTTGATCAAATTTATAAAGTTTTCTTCTTAAGAAATGTTATAGTACTAAGAATTTTTAATATCTAAAAGAATAATCTTGGGTATCTAAATCTAATATTACTTCATTACATTTTGGCTTCTCCATTCAGTAGATCATACTCTTCCCTGATAAGTACATTCCATGGGAATTTGTATTACTTTCCTTTATCAGAGAACAAGAGAAGACTTGATTGTGCTAAACAGATGGCAGTGCCCATTACAAAATAAGCTAGAACCAGAACACTTTCATGCAGTTTTATATCTTTAGAGTTATATTACCAGTGATGACTGAAATGTAATTTTAGGAGTTCCTCCTTTTATTCTGTAAGATATATACAAAATTTCTTACTGGTTTTTTGAATTGCTGTTTAATTTTTGCTTTGCTGTTGTCTACTAGACAGCAGAGAAAGAATTATTGTTTTCTAATATGATTACAGCATTGCTTAGTACTTGAATCTCAAAATGATTAAAATTGAGACTGTCATAAAACTGAACAAAAGCAAACAAATAAAGGGGTAATTTCTCATAAATAATGACATTTTCTAGTGATGATCTCCATCTAATAAACATAGCTCTTCAAATTTCCATCTGTCACCACTCATGGTTAACATAACTGTTTTGGCTAGGGTCTAGGTAAAAAGATTCTAGAGTCTGATAATAATTCACTTCATCATGGAGTTATTCACTGATAATGTATTTACTAAACCAACACTGAGACAGATACAAGAATCAGCTGGAATTTTAAAATAACAGTTCTTTAATTCTGTATTTCTACTACTTTCAAAAGTTAACGAAGGCCTCTGGTTAACAAAAATTGAGATCTTTGGCACTTGAAGCATACTATCAGTCAAAGTGTCCGTTTGAAATCTCTCTTTACACTGTCAGATATTTTATTAAAACCAAAGAGACATTAACCTATTTCTCTCCTTTTATTAGTTGGTAAACATCTCACAAGAGTACACTTCATTCTTTAGTCCCACACAATATGACTTTTGTTCCTTCTACTCTTCCAAATAGTTTTTATTAAAATCATTAATAACCAAATCCAAAGATAATTTCTCATCCTATTTTCTTTTATTGTCCAGTGGCAAGAAACTTCCTCTCATTTAATTCTGTGACCTGAATCATCATTTATAGTTCAATAGCTCTCACTACTCTGTCTCCAGACCAGATTTATTTTTCCCCTTGAGGTTCTAGCTCATATTCCAAACGCCTTTTGGATGCCTCCATTTGGATGCCTTATAGAAACTTAGCCCCTAAAGTCCAAAACCAAATACATTCTACAACTTAGTTCCTTTATTTTTAAAATTTGGATAGTAAAATGTCCTAATTCACAGAGCGTGGTGAAAATTAAATAACTTAGCCCCATGCCTAGCACAGAAAAAGCAGTCAGTAATATTAACTATCACTATTATTATTGATATCTACACTATTATTTCTAGTTGCTTATTTGATTCCAATCTAATATATCATCTCTTTTTTTTCTAATTCAGTATCCTATGAACACAACCATCATTACTTTCTACCCTTTACTTTCCTTTGAATATTATTATAGTTGTTTTTCTAGCATCTTAAAGTAAATAACTTTTGATTCTATCTATTTTTGTTGAAGTATAGTTAATTTACAGTGTTGTATTAGTTTCAGGTCTATAGCAAACTAAATCAGTTTATATATATATATATATATATAATTTTGGATTCTTTTCCATTATTGGTTATTATAAGGTATTGAATATAGTTCCTTGTGCTATACAGTAGGTTCTTGTTGTTTATATATTTTAAATATAGTAGTGTGTATCTGTTAATTCCAAACTCCTAATTTATCCCTCTCCCCTTCCCACCCACTTTTCCCTTTGGTAATCATAAGTTTGGTTTCTGTGTCTGTAAGTCTATTTCTATTTTGCAAGTAAGTTCATTTGTATCATTTTTCAAAAGATTCTACATATGAATGATATCATATGATATTTGTCTTTCTCTGTCTGACTGACTTCACTTAATATGATACTCTCTAGATCCATCCATGTTGCTGCAAATGGCAGCACTTACGTCACTTTTTTATGGCTGAGTAATATATGAGTGTGTGTGTATGTGTATATATATATCTCTCACATCTTTATCCATTCATCTGTCAATGGACATTGAGGTTACTTCCATGTCTTAGCTATTGTATATAATGCTGCCATGAACAGTGGGGTACATGTATCTTTTCAAGTTAGAGTTTTGTCTGGATATATGCCCAGGAGTGGGATTTCTGGATCATATAATAACTCTATTTTTAGGTTTTTAAGGAAACTCCATACTGTTCTCCATAGTGGCTGCACCAATTTACATTCCCACCAACAGTGTAGGAGGATTCCTTTTTCTCCACACCCTATCCAGCATTTATTATTTGCAGACTTTTTAGTGATGTCCATTCTGACTGGTGAGAGGAGATACCCCACTGTAATTTTGATTTGCATTTCTCTAATAATGAGCCATACTGAGCATCTTTTCACGTGCCTGTTGGCCATCTGTATGTTTTCTTTGGAGAAATGTCTACTTAGGTCTTGTCCATTTTTTGATTGGGTTGTTTGTTTGTTTGTTTTTGACATTATGTTGTATGAGCTGCTTATATAGTTTGGAAATTAATCTCTTGTTGGTCACATCATTTGCAAATATTTTCTCCCATTCCATAGGTTGCCTTTACATTCTGATTATGGTTTCCTTTGGCATGCAAAAACTTATAAGTTTAATTAAGTCCTATTTTGAAATTTTTGTTTCATTTCCATTATTCAAGGAAAGGATCCAAAAAAATATTGCTGTGATTTCTGTCAGAGTGCTCTGCCTAAGGAGTTTTGTAGTATCTAGTCTTATACTTTGGTCTTCAATCTGTTTTGAGTTTATGTGTATGGCATTAGAGAATGCTCTAATTTCATTCTTTTACATTTCATTGTTCAGTTTTCCCTACACCACTTGTTGAAGAGACTATCTTTTCTCCATTGTATTTTCTTGCCTTCTTTGTTGCAGATTAAGACCATAAGGACATGAATTTATTTCTAGACTTTCTATCCTGCTCCATTGATCTATGTGTCTGTTTTTTGTGCCAGTAGTATGCTATTTTTTATTACTGTAGCTTTGTAGTATAGTCTGAAGTCAGGCAGCATGATTCCTCCAGCTCCATTCTTCTTTATCAAGACTGTTTTGGCTATTTGGAGTCTCTTGTATTTCCATACAAATTAAAAAAATTTTGTTCTAGTTCTTTGAAAAATTGCCTCTGGTAGTTTGATAGGGATTGCACTGAATCCGTAGATTGCTTGGATAGTACTATCATTTTAACAAGACTGATTCTTCCAATCCAAGAACATGGTATATCTTTCCATCTGTTAGTGTTGTCTTCAGTTTCTTCCACCAGTGTCTTACAGTTTTTGGAATACAGATCTTTTGTCTCCTTAGGATCATACACCATGTTCAAGTGGAATTTATCCCAGAGATGCAAGGATTTTTTAATATTTGCAAATCAATCAATGTGATATACTACATTAACAAATTGAAGAATAAAAACCATATGATCATCTCAATAGATGCAGAAAAAGTTTTTTGATAAAATTCAGTATCCACTTATGATATAAACTCTTCAGAAAGTGGGCACAGAGGGAACATACTTCAACACAATGAAGGCCATATATAAAAAAACCCCACACTTAAAGTCATACTCAATGGTGAAAAGCTGAAAGTATTCCCTCTAAGATCAGGAACAAGACAATGATGCCCACTCTCACAACTTATATTCAACACAGTTTTGGAAATCCTAGCCACAGCAATCAGAGAAGAAAAAGAAATAAAAGGAATCCAAATTGGAAAGGAAGAAGTAAAACTGTCACTTGCCAATTACATGCTACTGTACATAGAAAACCCTAGAGATGCTACCAGTAAACTTCTAGAGCTTATCAATGAATTTGGTAAAGTTGCTGGATACAAAATTAATATAGCGGAATCTGTTGCATTTAGAGGAATATAGAGGAATTCCTGTTGTAGGAAATATCAGAAAGAGAAATTAAGAAAACAATCCCATTTACCATCACATCAAAAAGAATAAAATACCTAGTAATAAACCTTCTTCATCTCTTAAATATCCCATTTTTTTTTTCAGTTCATTACAGTTCAGTACAGTTCAGTTCACTCTCCCTGCTCTCAATCCTTCAGCCTAAGCAATGTCCAACCAAGTCATATTCTTAGTTATATTCTTAGCCAATATGAAATAGTCAATCTTAAAACAGCATCTCTTCTAACAAAGCATTCCCTCCCAAACCACCAATGGTAGTGGATTATCTTAAGAGTGCTTTTATACAATTAGACCATGACTCAAAACTCAAGAAGATGCAGTATCTATACAAACTTTGCAATCTCTTTGAAAAATTAGCCAAATCACATCCTATTTGAAAGTTTAACATCCTTTAACTCTCTGTGTAGCCTTGTATTTTATATTTCCTCAATCTTCCTCTCTTATTTCATTATTTCTTACTATATGAATAAAATATAATTTTATTAAATGCCGAATGGTCACTATGATGGAAATATGTCAAAATTATTTTTAGGGTGCACCAAATCAACCAAGTAAGTTTAGGCAAGTGTTACCAGAAAATGTATGAAATGACTAAGAAAAGTGAATGTAAAAAAGAAAAATCATTCATTTTCAGGGTCTCTAGTGGTATAGATACCCTGTTTACAAGGTAGCTGTTTTGACCACGAGGAACAGATTATACTCATGCATTGTCTTTGTCCCTTAAAAAAACGAGTTCTATTTTTAATGAAATCCTCAAGGTATTTCCTGTTTCCAAACAAGAAAATGAACAGACCAGCAGATGGCTTGTTTCTTTTATTTTGTTTTTTGATTCCCAATTTTACAATAGTTCTCTTTAAGTCTACATAATTGTGAGTTATTACTTTTCAAAACTGTTTAGTAATTGCTTACAACTGGGTCACACCACCTCATTCCATGGGATCCAATAATATTCAGGTAACCAAGCAGGGGTCTTAAGCAACCCAGGGACAGAGATGCTATGAAATGTGTTTTCAAATATATGGGCTTGTTACCTCCAGAGAAGTAGAGAAGGAGTCCAGAGGGACGGAGAGTTTAGTAATTTAAAACAACTAACACCCCATAGCTATCCTTAGAACAGTCATATACTTTTGGACAAATGCCAGAATGTTCTCTGAAGTGCTTTTTAATAAAGCCCCCAAACTCCTAGTTCCTAATAAACTCTGTTCACTAGTTATCATAGATAGACTATTTCCCCCAAACAGTGCTGTTTCCTGCAAATCACTTAAGCATATGCTGATTTATGGCTCTGCTACAAGCAAAATAAAACCCTTATTCCTTTAGTTCAAAACTCCAATATAAAATTACGTTTTAAAAACAGTATGTTCACATTATACTCTTGTCTAGTCATAGATATATAGTTAGTTTCCCAGGCCATTGGCAAAGTTCATGGCTCTGTAGTTATTATAGATTGTGGAATATGCAAGAGGGACCAAAAACATATGGGAACATTCTTTCAAAAGGGAAAGAGTTGAATGTGATGGTTCATACATTCTCTTAGGTAAATCATTGAGACTGGTTAATTGTCTTCCTTTTCAAAAAATCAGGCATGAAGATAACATTGAAATTCTGGCCAAATCAGCTACTGCTGGAATTTATAGAACAGATTTGGAATTACCAACTTAAACTTCATAGTTGACTGAGAATCCAGCTGTGGCAGCTCCGTCAGAGGAGGTAATGGAAGGTTAGACATATGACATCATCTGACACAACGCTACAAGGGGTCTAGAGAGTGGGGGAGGGGTGAGGAAACTTCAACAGAGAATAGTTCCTTTGTAGACAGTGATAGGCAGAGAGGGGTGATATTTTTTTTCTTTTTACATGGGAAATACACTCTTCACTGACATGAAAGGAAAACAATTTTAGTGTCAATTGTAAAAATAAGTGCCTTAGTCTCCAATTTGTGAGGTTTGGGGCAGCCAGCAGAGGACCACAACCCCCATGTCCCAAAGGTGTGAAAAGCTGTCTGCTTTGTACAGAGAGCCAAATGGCCAATTCAAGTGAATGTAGAAAGGCATGATGCCAAATAAAAACACATTTTCTGTGGTGGCTATTTTTAACTATGTACAATATCTTTTGACCTATTTCCCCTTGCTTGGCTATCTTCAATATTCACATTCCTAAGGATGACTCATCTGAATACTATGCAGATATTTTCTTCATTTCCAAGTTGGGTAAAAGAAAGTGGGGTAATGGCTGTGAAATAAAGGCTTAGCCACTTGGCAAGCTCAGACATGGCTTGTGGAGTTCACTTTTCCTGCTTCCCTAGTGATGTCTCTACAGTCTCTTGACTGGAGAAGTCCAGTCCTACTTCACATGTGCAGTGATGCCAGGTGGCACTTCTCAAACATCATTCACAGGGAGAGAGACATTTAAACAGAAGTCATCTTCTCCTCCTACTTTTTTATAAAATCACAAATGCGTTCTAGGAATGTTTGATTTGGTTTCTGCATTCCCCAAATGTTGAAAGGAATCTTGATTCTGAGTGTGCACATATATAAACACACACACAAGCACACATGCATCATGCAAAGGGGTCTAGTGGAGGTGCTTTAAAGGTTGGGGTGAGGATTTGGCAACTCCCTCAGGAGGCAAATACAGTATGTCTGCTTAGAAAGTCACCACAGAACCACATGTTGGAATGTGCCCCATGGTACATTCCTCTACCAAGCATTCCTGATTTTCTATCCCATGACCAGGAGAGGAAATAGGAGTGTTCCTCCATGTATATGGGCTGAAGGAGTTAATAGGACAGGACAGAAGGGTTTTCAGTTATTCAAAATCCAGCATTGAATATGGAGCTCACAGTTTGGGAGAGCTATGTGAGCATCCAAAATAATTTTCTCCTTGAGGCAGTCCACAAACCCCATTTGACCTTGGTATGTGAGTTGCTAAGTTGAACTTTGCCAGACCAGTTTGGTGCTGCCAAGGCAGTAAAAGAGAAACTCCCCAGTTCACCTTCTAGAAAATTCCAGCACTCTGTCACTGTGTGAGAAAAGATGGGAGTAAGCTCATGGTCACTTTAAAATGCATACGGATAGGGCTGTATGTTTGATAGCAAGAAGCCTTCATCTATCTTTAACTTGATATGAGCTTCCCTGGAATAAGGAACATTGCTACCACTCGTTATATTTGCAGAAAGAAATTTTTTATCTTTCCAAAGCACTATAATATTGGTTATCTTATTTAGACTTTGCACACCTTTGAGACAATTAGTACAGAAATCAGTACTTCCATTTTGAAAATAAGTAAATTAAGGTCCAAAGAATTTACTTAACTAATATAAGGTGATACAGAAAAAACAAGGTAATGGCCAAGCTGAATCTAGAACGGAGGTCACCAGCAATTAGATCGTTTTTCTCCCAAGAGGGTTGTATGGTCTGCCTTTGATATTGCAAGCAGATTTGTTAGAGACACAAATCAGGAAAGCCCACTCTGGGGCTTGGCCCTGCAATTAAGGATTGGTTAAAGTTGTTCAGCCTGGGGCAGCAACATCAGTAGGTAAGTCCAAAATTGAGTCTAAGAGAATGCTGAGGTCAAACAATTAAACGGTGAAGCCATGGGTTTCAGGTCAAAGAGAATAACATGGAATTGAGAACAGAGAAAGCTTAAAAGGTCATGATCCAGATAAATACAGGAAGAGAGTAGGCTGTGATGTCTTAGACTGTCTTTTTCCTCATTGGTTCTCAAACTGGGGTAACTTTGACCCCAGGGGGACATCTGGCAATATCTGAAGACATTTGCAGTAATCATACTGGGAATGAGAGAGAGGCTGCTATTGGCATCTATTAGGGAGAGGCTAATGATACTGCTGGACGTCCTACCGGGCACAGACAGCCTTCCACCACAAAAAGTATCCAGACCAAATTGTCAGTAGTGCTGAGGTGGAGAAACCCTGCTTTACTTAGGGTAGTCATCTGGCGGATCAGCTTGATTTAAAGGGAGACAGTTAGGATGCTTGACATTTATTCCACCAATCTGGGGAAGCCTCTGATTTGTTTCCTCAGAGGGCAGATCAAGCTGTAGGAGGCTGATGGAGAAGAGGACTCAAGGAGAAGCATGTATCATTTCTTCTCTCTACCCTGTGTTCACGTTGTATGAAAATAAGTTACATAGACATTGGTTTCTCCTTTCTCACTATACGTATTTTTTAGCACTGTTTTTTAATTTACTTCTTATCAGGAGAAGGAGTGGAACAATCTGTGATATAATTATTAGCCCATTTCATTTTAAGGGTTGTATATTTTAAATTATATTGTGTCAAATTTCAAAAACAGTGTATGATGGTAAGGGAGATGTTAAATAAATATTCACTTTTGTATATCCTGTTTTGGTTGTTCAGTAAATGCATGCATATACACAGATTCAAATCAGCGCTGACTGTAGAGAAAGAAAGCAATGTATAATTAAGTGGGAATCTACAAAAACCCATGGCTTTGCTGACTGGCTCGACTGAAAGCAATTGTGCCCCGTGTTTTCTTGCCTAATCCCCATTTGCAAGGAGCTCTCTGCCAGCAGCATCTTTCTCCTGCTGGGGAATTGGCCTTCTGCTTTGCACACATTTAAAAAGAGATATTTTCTATTTTCTCCTTTTGCATTGCTAGCGTGAGCTAAGCACACACAAGCTGCAAAAAATAAGACAATGGAACCAGGAAATTTAGGTTCATTTAATATTTACTGGAAAAGACACAGCACAAGGTGGTTTAAGGAAAGCTATCACTTGCCTCCTATGATCTAGACCTGTGCCTTCTAATTTGGTAGTCAAATGTGGCTGTTTAAATTTAAATTTAAAAATTCATTAAAAATTCAACTCCTCAGTTGCATTAGCCACATTTCAAGTTCTAAAGTAGTGGCTAGTGGCTACTATAATGGGTAGTGAAGATACAGAACATTTCCATTGTCACAGGAAGTTTCATTAGACAACGCTCTTCCAGGTAGGTGGATTCAACAGCTGATAACAATGAGGACACTTCTAAAGGCCAGAGAACAATTTCCTCAGCTTGAAAAGCACCTCTTGAAGGCTCGACCTAGTAGACAATAACTGTAGAGGTCTCACTTCATTTTTTTTGCATTTAATTCATTCAACAATTTCTTATTCAATATCTACTTATAGGCAAGGCAAAATTCTTGGCATTGGGTACAGAAATGAACAAAACTGATAATGTTCTTGGCTTCAAAGAGGTTAAATTCTAGTATGAAAGCCCAATAATATACAAATAAATAATATACCTACCTATATACATATACAAACATACATAAAATATACCAGGAAATGACCACTGTTAAGAAGAAATATAAGGGAATGTGAGGGGAGAAAGTGATGGGGCAGAGATGTTATTTCAAATAGAGTTGTCAAAGAAGACTCTTCTGAGGAGGTGATACTTGAGTAGATACCTAAAGACAGTGAGGAATGAACGACCCACAATAATATCTGAGGCAATGCACTCTAGACACAGGAAATAGAAAAAGCAGAGGCTCTCGGGTGGGAACCTTCTTGACAGGTTCAAGAAAGCCCAAGGAGGCCTGCATGGCTGGAGTAGAATGAAAAAGAGGAAGAGCAATAAGACATGAGGTTGGTTTTGGGTAATGTCCAGTGCGTGTGTGTATTAAAAGCATGTTAAATTTGAATTTTGTTGTAAGAAATATTGGAAAGTTTTTTAGAGTTTGAGTAGTAAAATGATATAACCCAGTTTACATTATTTAAAATTTCCTCTGCCTGCTGTAAGTGGGCAACAATGGAAGTGGTGTGACCAGTTAACAAGCCATTGCTGTAAACTGGGTAGGAAATGATAGTGGTTCAGATTAGAGTATTAGCAATGGAGGAGATGAGAAGTTATTCAGTTGAAAAAATACACTGACACTAAAGAACTAGCAAGGATTAACTGATTATTTGAATGTATGCTTTAAAATAAAAGGAGGGGGGTCAAGAGTGATTCTAAGATCTTGTGTCAATAACTAAGTAAATGGCAGTGTGGCATTTATTAGACTAGGGAGTCTGAAAGATTAGCAGATTTGGGATGGTGGTAATCAAGAGTTCACTGTGGGACAGATTTAATAAGAGATACTTGTTGAACATCAAGAAGAAATTTTCAGTAAGTAATTTAATGTAAAAAAGCCTGAAGATCATAAAAGAGGTTGGATCTTAAGAGAAACTGGAAGGTTAGCAACACACATATGGTATTAAAACTGAATAGCTAATGGAGATCACAAAGGGGTTAAGTATGGACAGGAAAGAGATACCCAAGGACTGAATCTTGGGACATTTCAATTTATAGAAGTTGGGAAGGGAAGCAGACGCAAGTACAGAAGACTAAGAAGTAACCGTTAATGTAGGAGAAAATTGGCAGTCTCAGAGGCCAAGTGAAGAATTTATGTTAAAAAGGAGAATGGTCAATTGTATTAAATAATTATAATAAGCTGATTGAGATGAGAACTGAAATTTTTCCATTTGTAAAATGAATACAGTTTTCCTCATTAATATTTGCTCTTTACAGGGATAATTTTTTATTATTAAATCCTGTTTTAAAAAATAATTCCACAAGAGGCTATCTACAGAACTTTGTATGGAAGACCCGCAGCATACTAAGACAGATGATTTTCAAGGGTAGAGGCAGCTTCCTAATAGCACTTCCTGAGCTTCTCAGCATATCCTTCTCTATCCGCTCTGCTGTTGCCCTTAGATCTATACATTTGTTAGAAACATTCTAAAGACACTAACTATGGAACTTCATTAATTCCACACATGAACATACTCTTATTTAGGATTGAATCACGTCCTCATTGTTAAACAAACAAACAAACAAACGAAAAACAGATCACAAATGTGACTACAGATCAATATAGGCACCACATGGTCCTGATTCACTTCAAGTAAGTATCGCGATACCAAAATAAACCTTAAATAGAAATCTCCTTGCTGACTTTATTAGAAACTGATTGGATTGATAATACACCCCATCAGGGCCTGTTATAATTAAGAATGAGGGAAGAGGTAAAAGGGGTTACAGTGTATTTCTTCTCTGCTCACCAAGAACAGTGATTGTGCAAACATCTATGGTATTCAGCTTTATATTGGTTATAGAAATATTTATACCCTGTAGATTGCCCGGCTATACAGAAAATCTGTCACCATCTCCCAGGGGTGGTGAAACGATATTGTCAGGACTAAAAATACAAATCTAGTGAGCAAAAGGATATAAAGTCCACAGCAGCTATTCCTCCTATACTAAACTAATTTCCAATAGAACATAAGCAATAAAAAAGCCAAAGGTGAGATAACCTTAGTGAATACAACCAGAGTGAAATCACATTACCACAGCTCGCAAAAGTGTCAGGAGTAACACAAGGGCAGAGAAAGGGAGTGCCAGGGGTCTCTTGGTTGATAAATTTCAATTAAATGAGCTTCTCTTATACCTGGTTAGGATAAATAGCTTGGCTTTGATTTAAGTCAGGAACAGAACCATGAGTTCTTGGTTTGCTTTAGTTTTGAAATTGATATTGCCCACCACCTAAATTTGGATCTCTGTGATTGTTAATCATATGTTCCGACAGGCCCCCCAGCACAAGCAGTTAAAATTTAACGGGTAAGCACTGCTAAATGTTCTGCGGCCCTTCCATCCAGCTGAGGTAAGAATTCACCATCTGCTTTCAAACCATACCGAGCAGACAAAACCTAGTGTAGTTAGCTTACATAATTATTGAAAAGAGAAAAGAAGCCTTAGGCCTGTAAATATCAAAGCAGCTGATTTCTCAGCATTGGTGAGTGCAGAGTCAGCAGTGCTGGAATGGAAGTTTGAAGGTGAATAACCACACAGTTCTGGAGCCAAGAGTCTGGGCAGGAGACAATGATTTTAAAAAAAATTGTATCTATCATTTGTTAAAAACCAACCTCTCAAGGGAATAATGGTTTCCTTCCTAAATTAGCTTTGCTTACATCTCCAAGGTACAAAGGACAGTGACAATGGATTGATGATTCTGAAATGCCACTTAAGTTTTTGGAGCAGAAAATAGGGTGGTGAGAAAGAATTCAATGACTGTTGCCCGTGGTTTCCCCCAAGTTAAACAAAGAAATCAAGTCATAAACACAATGTCCAAACACTTTGAATATTTATGGCTTCATTTGACAATTCTCCTTTTTGTTCAAAAATTAAGTTATTCACTAGATTTCTCCACCTGTGGTTTAGATTGCCCCTTCCTTATTAATTGGTTATTGATGTCCCTTGCAGCAGGAATATTGTTTTGCTTGTTCACAGAGTCCACAAATATATACCTATATTTGCCAGACACTTCACTAAGCACTAAAAACAAAAACTGAATCGGTACTTAGTAATTCTTTTTCCACCCCACATAACAGAAGTGCAATTCTTACAATAATTAATTACTGCTGATGTCTATAAATGTCCAAGTTGAGGGAATCTGGCAACTTATTAACTATTGAAGCTTCTGTTCTACATAATGTTTTCTTTAAGGAAAATGTTTATGAGAATCAGAGTGCTTCTTCTGAGAGCAATAGACAGACTCTAGCAGAATTAAGATAAAATGGAAAGTACTAGAAAGATGTGGCTGGATATGGGGAACTTCACAGGAGAGAAGAGACTGGAGAACTAGACTTGGAGCAAGCCAAAATCAAGCAGCTCTAAAAGGTCTCAGTAGCTCTGCAGTCTTATCCAGGCAATGCCACTGTCCTTACACCAGAAGTCAATTTCTGCCATTCTAGAGCTGTGGGGGACACAGTTGATTCATTAATTTTTATTTTCAAACTACTTATTGGCATAGTTTAATCTTTTTAAGACCTGTAATATTTCTGGGTATCTCTTTTTAAGTCAACTTTTTGAATATATAATTTACATACAATAAAATTTATCAATCTTTAAGGGTATATTCAATTGATACTTAACAAATTTATATACGTCTGTAACCTCAACTTAATCAGGGTACACAATTTTTCCATCACTACCAGGGTTACCCTGTGCCCTTGTCTAAACACAGCCTCCAACCTCTAGCCCTAAACAACCAAAGATGCTCTTTCCCAACTGTAGATTAGATTTGTTTGAGGAAGCCCTGAAAGACCCTTCTTCTTATTTGTTTCTCTCCCTGCAATGATGCGTAACCAGATTATAACAAATCAGACTGCGTCAGCACTTTGAACCTTCAGCAAACTGGCGTAAAGAGCGTGGTGCTGCCTGGGGCATGAGTAATTACTCATTGACATTCCACCCTGCTAAGTGGCTAGAACAACTTTACTGTTAGGATTAATCCTAATAGTGATACCCTGGAAGCACTGGAAGTACGGGAAAGTGCTAAGAAAGAACCAACTTAAACAAGTAAAGGTTGAAGATAAATATGAGCACTTGGATACATTACAGGAAGGTACCTTCAAGAGAAAATTTGCTTTGTATGGCTTGATTGAATCAGAACTTCTAGAAACACAGACCATAGAAGATTCAAGGAAGGTAGCTATCCCTATAAATCTATTGGGAAAAAGTCACAATACAAAAACCGTTTCAGAATCTGTTACATTAAGTGAGCTAATTTTATGGACATGTTTGAAAATTAAATATTCAATTGCTCTAGTGCTTTAGAGAAGACCTCTAGAACAATAGAGCAATTGGAATATCCATCTCTCTATATGTAGATAGATAGTGATAATATAGGGAACAAAAATGTATGAGAAACGCCCCTTAAGCAAACATATATATTAGAGTAAGAGAGAGAGAAATTCCTAAGCAAAGACAGACGGAAGGATGAGAGGGATGACAGATAAACTCGAGACAAGCTGACTTGCCATTAAAGCTCTTCATTTGATAGAACTCTTGGGACACTGTCTTTAAAAATATTAGTATTTTAGTATTAAAATTTTTTTAAGAATTCTTGTTATTTTTAAAACAAATACGAGGTTAAACATTGGTCCTATTTATTTTCTTTATCTACCCATTTCACAAGTCCTTACGCTTCTGCTTTTCAGGAAGGAGGAGCACCCTAAGTCTAGAGCAGGGTTCCTTAGATTGGGTTTTTGGAGAAGTCTCAGGGAGGCCATGCATCACCCAGTATTTTACGCAAAATGTTACTTGAATTTAATTTTATTTTACTTCAGTTTGTTTGGGGAGACTGTCAGTCACTGTGTTTCAATATTTTAAGAGGTTTCAAGTGAGATGATAAAAAGGAAGGATTATTCCTTTGCCATACGTGCCCTATTGCTTCTACCCACGTAGAGTTTCAGTTTGTGAAGTCCTAACTCCACCACAGAATGGAGATCTGGGCTTGCCTTTTGTAGGAGATGTCAGTGGTATGGTAAGAGGTCTGAAGTTCAATGTCATTTTAAGGATTTTGTTCCCATAGGCTTTGTATCTACAGGAAGCAGGTGTTTTTCTTCTCTGTTTTCACCAGCACCCTGTGGCTTTTTCAGGCTGAGTTTATGAAAAGTTACCTTGGTGTGCAGGGGTGAGTGTACTGGTACAAAAGAATTCCTTCTGACTCCAGGGTTAGCTTGAGTCTGCCTAAGGATCCTTTCTCCCTCTCTATCTGCTGAGACGCTGACTTACTCACTTATATTGGGACTGGGAAATCACCAGCAATTTGGTTCATATAAAATCATTTCAATGCTTGCTGAGGATAAAAAGGCACAGTAAATCCACAACTGACAGATAAATCCACAATTTGTCTAAGAATTTATTCCATGATTTTCTGAAGCAAGACTGAAGATTACCCTTCACGAGCTGGACTTGTTCTGTCCAATTTTATTTCTTCAGTAACCCTAACCTGTCAGCAGTGTATGGTCATAATTGTATTTTCTAGTCCTACTATTGTATCCCCAGGCCTGCAACATGAGAGGTGCTCAGGATAGATCTGTGGTGATTCTATTGGTGTTTTTGCTGCCATTTCAGTAACCTTCTTATTCACCTGACTTAATGCAGCAATTGCGTAAAAGCTGTGCATGAGATTACTTTGGCTGGCTCCATGAAATAAACAGATGTTTCTGCCAGACAATTCATTCTACATTGCCATGAAACCAACAGGGAAAGAAAAATGATATGTTTCATTAAATCATGGCAGCCTGATCCTGTGTTCATTAATTTATATTTTTCCAAAAATATCTGTTGGCCAATATGTAGGCATGGTCATAATAAATGTTAATAGCCTCTAGCAGTTTATCTTTCCCATCACAGTCATCCCTTTGCACTCATTCCAATTTCAATCAAGATACACAGATGAAGAGTTTATTGGGATGAGACAGGCTGGGGATTTATAGTCAATATACCTCCTACCAATTACAAGGAAAATACCCAAATAACTCTCTCATCCACACTGATTAAAATCTAGGCATACTGGGCCTAAAAGTAAAAATTGTTTATAAAATAAAAACACAATTATACTTCAAGATCAATCAAATTAGCATCTTGCACTTTTATTCAAAAAGTAATGCTGGTGAATAAATTTCTCTCCTTTGTCCTATTGATCAGTGGTGCCCTAGGAATCAGACGTTTCACTGACAATTTTATGGCAGAAGGTACCTAAAAATCATATAAGAAAAAATAGATATGTTTCTTAACGGTTGAGTATAGCCTTAGAGTTTAACATTTATTTACAAACAGTTGGTAAGAATGTAGATGAATGCCTTTAAAACTGATTTAAGCTGAGCTTTAGAAGTTCAGAAAACACACATTAGTAAGTCTTTGAATAAATTAAAGGAAAATAGATAGGTCTATAGTAGTGAAAACACTCTAACCTTCCTCTAGTGCCAGCATCCTGATTTTTTTTCTAAAAACCGTTCCTCCATCTCCTAATTAATGTGGTGTGACTGAAGCAAATGATCTACCCTGGCCAATCAGAGTAACACACCCTTCTGGTTAGAGTGGTGAGTTCATGCTTGGTTATTACCCAATCATAATTCAATGAGACTCAATTTTAGGACTCTTTTGAACCTCCTTGTTGAGGGAAGTGGAGCTGCTGAGAACAGATAACAATCTTGCGGTAGCTGCCGGCTATACTGCAATAATGTAGGGACAATATGAAAATGGATTAAAACAAAGAGTAGGGCAGAGAGTGGGAAACTAGTAATTAGGATATTTTTATTAAATCCCAGTCATGTTCTAAATTAATATTCTAAGGCTTAACAAAAAATTCTTTTGTTTTTAAAGTTTAAAAAATTTACAATTGATACATACATATATTCTCCTAAAATATTCAAAAAACACAGATAAAGTAGAATCACTAGAGATGTTCTTATCTGTCTTTCTTTCCAAATTCAAGGCTGCCAAATAGTCAAAGAAGACAGCTGGGAGTCTAAAATATGACTGACCATTGTCTTTGAATTAACAATTTAGCAAACAGAAACAGACTCACAGCCAGAAAACAAACTTATGGCTACCAAAGGAGGCAGGGGGTGGAAGAAATAAATTAGGAGTTTGAGATTTGCAGATACTGACTGATATATATAAAATAGATAAACAAGTTTATACTGTATAGCACAGGGAACTGTATTCGATATCTTGTAGTAGCTTACGGTGAAAAAGAATATGAAAACAAATATATGTATATTCATGTATGATTGAAGCATTGTGCTGTACACTAGAAGTTGACAGAGTATGATAAACTGACCATACTTCAATAAAAAAAGACAAAATCAAAAAATAATAGAATTTATTTCTAATTGTTAAAAAAAGCAATTTAGCAAAGGTCAGTGGTGACTGTGGGATAAACAGTATTAGTATTAAAAGGGATCAAAGTAGAAGGGGTCAATGTTTGATTGGAATGGATGTAATAACAATTCAGAAGAGAGAAATTGAGACAGAGATTAAGTGGTTTTCTTTGTTATTGTTGTTTTGTTTTTGTTTTTGTTTGAGGTTTGCAGCAAAGGAAGCAAACAAATTGGATGATGGTTGACAGGAGAAACTGAGATTATGGCAATTACTCTCGAAAGGATTCCAACCATGTATGACCGAAATTATACCATTTATCTGGCTATAATTTATTGCCCAAGAATTAGACATGATACAAACTGATGAATAGCAAATAATAATCTGGCAAAAAGGCACTGACTTATAGAGGTGATGATAAATAACTGGACCAATCTGACAGTCTTTCTAGAAGGACTTGAATCAGAAATATTGAATCAGAAAGAACTGACATGCTGGTGAAAAGAGAAGAGGCTCAAGAAAACATCAAATCAAGCAGAATCAGATAATATAACTTAGTGACTTTAATAGCTCACCATGACTACAAGGAAAAACAAAATGTTCTGACACCAAGTAAACTCTGATCTATCTTAGTCACTTCAACAATGGTGGATTCTGAAGGCCCAACTTCAAATTCTTCTTTCTTTTTAAATGAAGAATTTACTTTTTAAAAGGCAATGCATTCACATGGCACAAAATTCCAAAGGTAAAAAAGGGTTTATAGTAAAAAAAAGTCTCTTTCCCACACTAGTCCCTGAGTATTCAGTTTTTACCCAGAGGCGATAACTGTTAAGCAGTTGTCTACGTATAGCTCTAGAGTAGTTCTGTGTGTAAAATATGTGTGAATACATGTATATGTGAGTGTGTGTGTATGTGCATACACACACTTTTGCCAGTAAATCATGGAAATTAATTTATGTTAGCCCATAAAGAACTTCCTCATTCCTTCCCATGGCGGCAGATACAAAAAACCTAGTGTATTTAAACAGTCCATCCTGATGCACACTGCAGTATTTCCCATCTTTGGCCTTTACATACAAAACTGCAATAAACAATCCTGTACCCAAGTCATTTTGCATACACAAAGTTTATATGCTTAATATTTTTCAGAAGTGCAATTCTGGGTCAAAGGACACATATGTTTGTAATTCTGATAGACATTGCCTAATGGCTTTCCACAGAGGATGGAACAATTTACATTTCCATGAGAATTCATATTTCCCCACATACTGGAAAAAACAATTCATGATCAAATATGTTTTACAATATTTTCTAAAGAGTAAAGTAGTTCTTCAATACAGTTTTAAATTATAATTCTCTTACTGTGAGTAAGGCTGGGCAAGTTTTTGCATGCTTAAGAGCCACTTCCATTTTATTTCCTATAAAATATGTGTTTCTTCCTCCACTGGATTGGTGGTCTTTTTCTCATCAATTATGGGAACGCATTTTTTTAAATCAAGAATTTAATCCTTTATCTAATATTAGTTGTAAATACTTTTTACCACTTTTCCATGTACTTTTATTTCTCTATGGTACATTTTTCTGTGAATAAAGATTTGTTGAGTGTATGTGAGTGTTTGGTGGTTGAATCTGTCAAAGTGTTTCTTTTTTATGGCTTCTGGGATACATGTCATACTTAGAAAGGCTTTCCTCATTCAAAATTATAAAGCAATTCTTTCATGGTTTCTTCAAACATTTTTATGATATTATTATTATTATTATTATTATTATTATTATTATTATTATTATTATTATTATTTTACTCTAGTTGATTTACAATATGAGATTAGTTTCAGCTGTACAACATAGTGATTCAATATTTTTATGGATTATACTGCATTTAAAGTTATTTAAAACTTGACTATATTCCCTGTGCTATAAATACACCCTTGTATCTTATTTTATTACAGACCTAGTAGTTTGTACTTTTTAATAACCCCACCTTTTCCCTCCCTTTCTTTTTTCCCTAATAAATGCCCAGTTTTTCCAATACTTATTAAATTTAATCTTTTTACTCAGATTTGAAGTATTACCTTTAACATATACTGAATTCTAATATCTTCAGAACTGTCTCTGGAGTTTCTACTTATTTCCACTAATCAGTTCATTCACAAGCAATAAACTTAGTTGGTATAACTAATTACTATACACTAATTAATGAACTTTGTAGTATATTATAAATATGCAACTTTATAATATAATGTATAGTGCTTTCATTACTTTTTGTATGGCTTTTATTTTTTAACATATGAAATTTAGAATTTCAGCTGCACAGCATTAATTAGTTCTATTTCTTAAGCAAAGGCTAAAAGTTTGGTTATGATAAATCTGTGAGGGAAAACTTCCTCAAATATGTATGCCTTAACCTCTCTCTTTCTGAGAAATGATAAGCTCTCTTTTTTTCCTGGCTCCAAAGAGGTGACAACTCCTCAAAAGAAATGATGAGAGAACACAAGGGTAGTGGGCATTTGGTGTCAAGAGGACGTGTGCTCAAATTCTACCATTACATGTTACTAGCAAACTAAGTAACAAGCTCTCTAAGGACATTTACTCTTGCACAAATTAGGGTGGTTGTGAGCATCAAATGGTAGGGCGTGTGTGAAGGTTAATTTTAACCTGAAAACCACTGTACATTCTAGTCAGTTTTATGAGCAATGACCAAAAGGAATTAGAAAGATATAGTGCACAATACATAGTAAGACCATCTCCTCACAAGGGGTGTTGTTGAGGGCTCTCAGAAACTGTTCTGTTTCCTTCCCCAGCCTTGCCTTCTGTTCGATTGGTGCTTTAAGTAGTCATACTAACGACCTTAATCCCTCAGAGCCTTCCAGTTGACTCACACCCCACTGCATTTGTTCCTGGTGCTCTAACTGCCCCTCTCCTCTCACTCCCTCACTACATGTACTTCTACGGATCTAATGAACAAATTTGATCATGGCCTCCTCTTCTCTGGGTCTGTGCCGATATATCCCCTTTTCTTACCCCTCCTTGCCTACCTGAGGATCAGAATGAAGTCCACCTCACACTGGCTCTCTGGTAACACTCACTGCAATTATCTGTGTACATCATTTTGCCTCCATTGGATTGGGAGCTCACTGAGATTAGGTACTTTGATTTACTTATTATTAACCCCTAGTACCTCACAAAATATAACATACAACAGATGCTCAATAAATGGCTTACTAAACGAATACAACAATATTGAGAATGCAATAAGATATCTGTACAATCAAATGCACATACAAAGGAACAACAAACGTGTGTGGAATGTAACAGGCATAAACCTCACTTCTATTTCCCTGTTGACTCTTCCCTCTCCAGCCCCAGGAAAATGATATCAAGTGTGCACAAGCTCTTTGACTGTTGATAGACTCTATATATAGGGGAAAATTTTTTAAAAAATAGGGAATGCAAAGAGTAATGCTGTTTCAGTAGAGTTTACCTTTGGGAGAACTTTATTCCTCAATTTAGCCATTTTGTGTATACTCACATCTGGTTAGTGCTTATAGAAAAAGAATTCCATACTTTTTTTCCATTTGTAATTTATTTTCATTTTTACTTTTTTTTGTGTGTGGGGGGGGAGATAATTAGGTTTATTTATTTATTTTAATGGAGGTACTGGGGATTGAACCCAGGACCTTGTTCTTGCTAAGCATGCACTTTACCACTGAGCTATACTCCCCCCTTCCATTTGTAATTTAAAAATACCCTTAAAAAGTTTTCCAGACTTTTGTTTCCCATGTTACATACCTTTGCTTTCCAGTGCCATGGGAAATGTATGTGTGTGAGAGACAGAGAGAGAAACAAAGAGAGAGAGAGAAACCTATTACCAGATCCTTTAGATCCCATCTTCAGTGTAATTAAACTTCAGCAAATTGGAAAAGCCAGTGTGTTTTGTTTTCATAGATACATCCTTGAGAAAACAAATCAGACTAAAGAAAGAAGGTGGGTTGATGAAAGAGGTATGGAAAGATAGTAGCCCAAAGTGCCAAGAATATGTAAACAGAGTCATTTTCTGGTATTTCTTAATTTTCTTGTGACTTCTAAATAAATACACCTACATATTGATGCAGACCCTGAATATAGGGACAAAAATACTTCTAAAACATGTTTATCTGTTGTAAACATGCAGCCTCTGTCCCCTTTGTGATGCTTAGTAAAAAATGTCATTTAACATTGTATAATTTCCTTAAAGTGCACATACAGCAAGCAACAAAGACAGTCTGAATTATAGAACCATTAAAGCACTTGGTCATCAAAACTAGTAATCCTGAGAATGGGGCACATTGCTCTCTGCTAGCCTAGGTTCACCATGATTCAGATGAGATAATACTACTTAAAGAGAAATGTGACTCAGGGTCATAAAACTCAAGTCTATTCTTGGGCTAAACACCAAAGGCTACGCCATTCACCATGTGAGAACCAGGTACATTTATTCTCTTATACCAGTGATTCTCAACCAGGAGCCATTTCCCTGCCTCCTGGCCCAGCCTGGGGGACATTTGGCAGGGTCTGGAGACATATTTGCTTGTCACAACTGAAAAGGTGGTGTTACTGGCATCTACAGGGTGGAGTCTGGAGATGTTGCTAGACATTGTACCATCACAGGTCAGCCCACACAGCAAGAAAAGACCCACTCCAAAATGTCAATAATCCCATGGTTAAGAAACTTTGCTTTACAGGAACACTCAGCTGGTTGCAATCTGTGATATTGGGCAATACTGTTATTAACTTACAAGGTATTTTTGCTGCCCTGATTTTAACTGGAAAAAATCGTATTTTTAGTTGGGTTACTACCATGTGGAAATATTAATTATTTGGTGACATAATAAAATGACATTATAAATAATATTTGTGAGTAGTGAATCACTAACAGTTCAGGAAGTTACCAGAATCCCTGTGGCTATTACTATTTCATGCCCCAGTTTGCTAATGCTACAATATAACTTCTGGTGAAATTCTAATTACGAAGCCACTTTACAATAAAATTGGATCTGAAGCACTTCATTTTTAGTATTTTCCCATGTTAAGCTCATTTTTTATATAAATTATTAATTGTAAATTAACTGAGTTGTGATTAATTAGGCCCTCCCTTTGTTGGAAACAATTTAAGATTTATAGACTTTCATTATTTTTATTATAAAATATCATTTAAGCTGCTCAGCATTTAAAGTGAACATAAACCCAAAGAGTTCCTTTCTTAGAAAACCAAAGTGTATCCTTTTTAGTTTTAAGGCCTCTCCTCATAGGAATGTCACCTTCTTAATTACCTGCTAAAGAGAACAGTAGTTCCACATTGCTAACTTCTATCTGAAAAGAACAGTAATAGTCATGGGATTTGGATATTATGACGGTTCCTTGGTGGTCACCAGGTTTTTGTTTTGTTTGCTTAAATAACAAACATTTATTTCTCAGTTTTGGAGGCTAGGTAGTCCAAGATCAAATTACCAGCAAATTCTGAGTCACAGATGGCCATCTCCTTGCTGTGTCTTCACATGGTGGAAAGCATCAGGTTATTTTCATGTGTGAAACCTCAGTGAACCAATCATACCAGTAAGGGGCCCTTGTTATCTTTTAGGCATCATTTTGCACCTAGAGGATCTCATTCTGTCCATCCTATTCCTAACCTTCCACAGGATTCTAGTGGGATACCCCACGGTCATGCCCCTGACCCTTCTCTTCCCCCTCCATTTCCAAACTTAGAAACACTAAATCCCCAGCAATCCCACTCCTGGGCATATATCTACAGGGAACCTTAATTCAAAAAGATACATGCACCCAATGTTCATAGCAGCACTATTTACAATAGCCAAGCCATGGAAACAACCTAAATGTCCATTGGTAGATGACTGGATAAAGAAGTTGTGGTATACTTATACAATGGAATTTTACTCAGCCATAAAAATAATAAAATAATGCCATTTTTAGCAACATAGATAGACCTGGAGAATGTCATTCTCAGCAAAGTAAGCCAGAAAAAGAAAAATACAATATGATATCATTTATATGTGGAATTCAAAAAAAAAAAAGACAAATGAACTTATTTACAAAACAGAAACAGACTCCCAGACATAGAAAACAAACTTATGGTTACCAGGGGAAACAGGGTGGGAATGGATAAATTGGGAGTTGAAGATTTGCAGATACTAACTAATCTATATAAAATAGATAAAGAATACATTCATACTGTGTATCACAGGGAATTACATTCAATATCTTTTAGAAACTTATGGTGAAATAGAATATGAAAACAAATATATGTATGTTTATATATGACTAAACTATTATGCTATACACCAGAAATTGGCACATTGTAAACTGACTATACTTCAATTAAAGAAAAAATATATATATATACACACACATTCACAAACAAACAAAAAAAAGAAAATACTGGATCTCATTCCCTAGGACCCTTCCCTCAGATTCTCTCCCATGAAATTTCCTGCACTTAGGAGTTACTATCTCCTACTCTCAAGAGAACATACACTGTAGAAGCACCTTTAGGAAGGTGTAATATTAACCCAAAGAAATTTGTGACCCTCACATTTGTAATTTCCAACTCTAGTATTTGACTGGCTTTGAGAAAGACAGAGGGAGTTTAAGAAATTCATGATTTATAATATCATCTAGGCACCTGCCAGTTTTTACTATAATTGTGTCTGATGTGGAATGTGTCTACCTGATGAGACTGCCCTTTAAAACAAATCTTTTGAGACTTCTGACATTCAAATAACTCAGTTTTTATTAAACCTCTCTCAGTAAAATTGATGTTCATATTTATACTGTATTTTCAGGCTTAAAAATATGAGATCCTGTAAAATCCCATGTTTCTCAATATTTTTGCTTTATAAAAAACTTTACAAACTATTGCTGGTCTCACCAATAAACAAACTGCTATAGACTGAAATATGTCCCCCCAACAAATTCATGTGTTGAAACTCTAACCCCTTATATGATGGTATTTGGAGATGGGGTTCTATGGAAGATAATTAAGTTTATATGAGGTCATGAGGGTGCGGCCTTCATGATGGGATTAGTGCTCTTACAAAAAGAGACATCAAAGAGTCTCTCTCTCTCTCTCCCTCTGTCTCCTTGTCAACCCCGCCTTCCCCTCTGCCATGCTGGGACGCAGTGAGAAGTCAGCCACTGGCATGCCAGGAAGAGAGCCCTCACTGAAGAACTAAGTCAGCCTGTAACTCCATCTTGGGCTTCCCAGCTTCCCAAACTGTAGGAAATAAATTCCTATTGTTTAAGCCACCTAGTCTATGGTATTTTGTTATGGCAGCCCTGAGCTGACTAACACACAAACAAATAAATAGAGAAAGAAAGACTGAATTAACTGGCCTCCTTTATTGTCACTATAGGTATTAGAAAGTAGCACTATTTTCTTCTTGAAAAGTTTTCTTGTACAAATGATATCATAATGACACTGTCAGAAATTAAATTATAAAAATTAGCCATAAGAGCACAACCGCAAGTAGTGAGCTATTTTCTTTTAGAGCATTCTTTACTAAATTAGGTTCTTCATGAATTAGTCTAAAGTCTTTCCCCAAAGGGACTGAAAATGTTAGTTATGAGAAGAGTTCTTGTAACTGTTTGGGCAACACTACTTGCATTACCTCTCTGGCTACAGTTTACACGTCTGTGAAATGGAGGCTCTTACTTTGATATATCACAAAGAGTTGTAGTAAGGAATCTGGTACACATCGCCACGACCATGAGCAACACCAGGATGCTGCCGTAAGCTGTATGTAAGCCTTGAGATGTGTACATATGTTTACTTTATTTATTTTAATGGTTTACATTCAGAGCAGGGTAAAAAATCACCAAAGGAATCCTGTTAACTAAGATGAAAGTGATAGAAAGAAAAAAAAAATTACAGCAACAAAAACAGTAATGGCTAGTATGTAGTAGGCCCTTGCGATATTCTATGATTGTTTCAATTGCTTTGCAGGTAATAACTCATTCAATCACAAAAACAACACTGCATACTATTTGTGTATATTATTTTGATCTCCTACTTTAAAAATAAATCAAATGAGAAATCAAGAGCTTAAATAACTTTCCCAGGCTCTTGAAGAGATAATAACAGAGAGATTTGAACCCAACCCGAGTCTGGCTCCTGACTCTTCATTCTTCAACATGAGATACAGCCTTTTAACTAAATCCTTACCAGCTGTAGCAAAGGAGGAACTATGCCCTCACTGCAGCATAGAGGCTAAAGAAAATAGAAACTCCCAAGGTAAGGAAGAGTCTTGTGGCCTACTTTCGAGTTACTGTAAGGTCAGCAATTTTAAGAAATCCTGAGCCTGACACACCCATGCCACAGTAACAATGTATATGCAGTCATAAAGTAGCATTATATCCAAGGAATAAAAATTTGTTGAGCTGAATAAGAAGTCACTGAAAAGTTTGACTCGAGACATGGTTCAGAATCTTTCAGCACATTATTCTCAATTCTCCCAACAATTAAAATTACCTCAGTTGTCTACACAAACTCTAGGATGTGGAAATTTTTATTTCCAGCTGTGCAAGAATTACCCTTGAATCCAGTGTGCCAGGCAAAGTCATGCTGTGTATAGAATAGCCACAAATCATTAGGCAACCAAATTATTACTGTGTAACAAGGCCAAGAGTTAAAGCATCACATAAACTTGGAGGCATTTTGCAGCCAATCTAAACAGCTAATCAAATGAGATCATAGGCTCTCTGGAAAGCAAGGCTGGTTAATCCTGGCTGGTTCTCAGCAGTTGACTTCCTTGTAAAGTTTGGGGAAAGGCACTTAGGGTTTTCCCTAGGGATTGAGGTCAATTACTAGGTATCCCCATTTCAGATTTATGGTGCTATACTGCAGGATTAGGCCAATGTTCTTTTAAAGCCATAAAGATCATTTCCCTGATGGCTTAGGTTCTCTACTTCCTAATTCTTCCAAATCTACTTTAAAATGCTAAATATAATTTTCATCTAAGTACCAATATAAGCTTTAGATATATTATTGAGAAAGTGAAAATGTAAAATTAAAAGGATGTACACAAGAGGAAACATCCAAACAAAAGAAGAGAAAAAAGAGATAATGAGAATGAGCAGAAGAGAAAATACACACAAGGGAGAAATTACCGCCACTGGATATGGAAAAAGTACAAACAGCTTTCGATTCATTCTTACATATGTCATGAATCTGATGAAGATAGTTTCAAATGCTTAGTCAATCCGAGGTTGAAGGATCTGGGTCTCTACAGGAACAGAAGAAGCTTCCTGCCATGGGAGTGTACATTCTAAGCAAGAGTTTCAGTGACAGCCTTCTTTTCCTATTCAGAATATAATTTGTGTTCTTAGTCTCCATTATTGCACCCTGGAGAGCTATGAGTAACAAGCCTGCAACCTTAGCTTCTTGTTTCTTCCTGTCTTTTGAATTCAGATGTGTATTCTTTCCAAATGTTTGTCTTTTTTTTTCCTTCCCTGTAGTTTATCAGGCTATTTCCTTTCCCACATCATTCACGTAAACACTAAGGGCAGTGTACGTATTATGTCTAATACATGGTGCTTCAGAAACTCAAAAGGTTACCTTGTCATTGGTGTTGGCCCAACCACCCAACTCTCACCAGTGATGTTTACTCCCTCATTGGAAACACATTGACTGCCTTCATCCTTTGTTCTCATCAGCCTCTGAAGGCCAATAAACAAATCAATACCATCCACTAACTAAAGACAAATGAGGCCTCCTAGACTGCAAACTCTTTCTTTTGTCTAAGTAGACTTCTAATATATCTTGCTTTTTCATTATGAGACTATTGTTGCTAGTTTTTCAGCTTTATCTGGCTAGTGAGATTGGCTTGACACATTATTTTATAGGTGTATTAAGGTTCTCAGACAGTCAGTTATCTTTTCAAGCTTGGGAAGGTTTAGTAACTAAGAGATAATGAAGACAGCATCTGCTCTTTTACAATGTTTCTCAAAATAGCATCTGTGCACCACTTGCATCAGAATCACTTTTGTGCTTATTAAAATAATTCTTTATCAAAAGAAGAATTTTTTAGTAAATTGTGGTACATTCATACAGTGGAAATCTACTCAGCAATGAAAAGAAACAAACTGATATACTTTACAATACAGGTAAATCTCACAAATGTACGGAGAGAAATTGATGCCAAAAAAGTGCATACTATGTGATACATTTATATGGATTTGTAGACTAGGAAAAGCTAATTTATGGTTATAGAAATCAGATCAGTGGTTGCTTCTGGGAAGGAAGTACTGACTGGAAAGAGACATGGGAAGATTTCTTGGGTGATAGAGATGCTTTATATCTTGATATGTACCAAAAAAAACAAAAAAACAAAACAATTGAATGGAACAACTAAGAGCTTAGTAGTTCACTGTCTATAAACCATATTTCAATTTTCAAAAATGTATGTTCTTGAGTCTTACCACCCACGCATCTACATTTATCAAAATAAACTTTTAATTTTAGAATTGTTTTAAATTTACAGAAAAACTCTAAACACATAGAGTCCCTGTATACTCTGTACCCAGTCTCCTCCTCCATCATTAACATACTACACATGTACATTTGTCATAACTAGTAAACCAATATCGACACATTATTATTAACTGAACCTCATAATCTATTGGGATCGCTTTAGTTCCCCTCAATGTTATTTTTCTGTTTTAGACTCCCATCTAGGATACCACACTGTATTTAGCCATCAGGTCTCCTTTGACTCCTCTTGGCTGTGACAGTTTCTCAGATTTTCCTTATTTTTGATGACCTTGATCATTTTGAAAAGCACTGGTGAAGTATTTTGTAACATATCCTTCAACTGGGGTTTGTATAACATTTTTCTCACAATTATAGTGTGGCTATGGCCTTGGGGGAGGAAGACCACTGAGGAGAAGTGCCATTCTCATCACATCACA
Source organism: Camelus ferus (assembly GCF_009834535.1). NCBI lineage: Eukaryota > Metazoa > Chordata > Mammalia > Artiodactyla > Camelidae > Camelus > Camelus ferus. The sequence goes on along the minus strand of NC_045702.1, from coordinate 48,763,162 downwards.
GATAGCAATGGTACATAAGATTACCAAGACATAACTTATGGTATTAAAACTGATCACCTGACTGAGTGTCTGTGTTTTAAAGCAAGCTCCTTGAATGTTTCTTATATCCACTAATTTTCAAAGTACCATAATAAATTTTAATATTTCACAGAACACTGAATAAATCCATGTAATGAACTGTAAAACAAATCCCTACTGAAAATCGTCCATTGCCCATCAGAAGAGATACCTGTCAGTATCTCTTTCACATGTCTTATATCTCTGACCCTGTATAATATAGGGTATTCTCCTTACTTCTCACTGCTTTTTGCATAGGATGATCCCTCACTCCGTCCTAAAAGTCCTATTTCTATGAATGTTATGCTATCCAGCATGTGTACCTCTCGGTAATCCTCTTTGACTCAGTCATCTACAGGCCTTTGAATTGCTCTCCATAATTCCCTGGAGATTTTAGTTCCCAGTCATCTACTCTCTATGACTATTCCTCTCATATTTCTTAGTGATTCCAATATCCACAAATTGATTACTCCCAACACATGGCCTCACTATTTCAATGATACTGCTTCTATCCCACCTTGGCTATGGTCATACTTAAATGTCATCTTCAACAATAATTTTCTCTAAAACTTCCACCACCTTCTCTCCCTACCTTACTTTCAACTAATGAGTGTGCTTCTGATTTCATTGAGAAAGTGGAAGCAATTAAAGGATTCCTAGTTGCCCCTACCACCGTATCTACCAACACTGATACCAATAATAAGCTGCCTAAAGGACAAGGAACAAATTACCTTTTTTTCTATCTAAGGCCAATCCATCCACTTAACTACTGGAACCTATCCACTTCAGTCTACTCAAGCTCAATGCTCTTGCTGTGTGGCTTATTTTCTCTCTTGTATCATCGTTTTTCTCTATAATGTTTTATTTCTATTAGTACGCAAATACATACCATCTTAAAGAAACCTCTCCTTGATTCTATATCCCTTCAAAGTTTCTGCCCCACTTCTCTGCTCTCTTTTTAAGCAACAGGTCTCAGAAAGTTTCTGAGGTCACAGTTTCTCCTTCCTCTCCTTCCATGCCCTCTTATTCCCACTTCATTCAGGCTGGTATACTTGTCACTCCACTGAGGCTGCTCTTGTCAAGGGCACCAAAAACCTCTGTATTATAAAATCAAGTAGTCATTTACCAGTTATCCAACTGGATCAATCAGAATCATTTGATATAGCTGATTACCGTACTTGACCTTCAGAGTACCAAACTCGCTGTTCCTTCTCAGCCTCCTTTAGTAATTCCTTTCCATATGCAATATCTCTAAACATTAGAATGTTTCCAAATTCAGTCCTCTAACCCAGGTGGCCTCTGTCTCACAGATTTATATACTATTGTTACCCTGAAAGTTCCTAAATTTATATTCCTGACCTGAACTTCTCCCTAGAACTCAGACTTATATGTCTTCATATCTTAATATCTTGATTTAGATATCTAATAGACATATATAAAAGAAAAATCACATTAGACCAGTTAAACAGGCAAGGAAGATTTCATTCAAGACTACTGCAGGAGGGGAGAGAGACTGAACTCAACTCTTGAAACAAAAGGAAGGCAAGTTGTTAAGCACTGAGGTGAGGTTGGTCAATGTGACTAGACCATCAATTTGGGGACTCAGTGACTACTGCAGTTATACTTCTACCCTCCCACAGAAACTGTGAGATATGGGTACTCACTTTCTTAATGATTACATTTCAGAAAGATTTCTCCCAAGTCCTTGTGAAAGCTATTTCTGGGTTGTAGAAAGTTTACATCTTAAAGGGGCAGGGGAAGTTTTCTCTTGTGTGTTTCTAAAATAAATGCTCTTTAGAAAGGGATGTTGGGGCTACAGTCAGAAGAAATCAGTCTAAGGGTTAGCCAATCTGAGGGGAATTTTAAGGCTGTCTTGGTCACATCTTAAACTCAACATGACCAAAAATGAATTATTGATTTTTCTCCATTCTCTAACCTACTCACGCCCCAGTATTCTCCAGCCCAGTGACAATTTATTTGGGCTGAAAACCTTAACCAGTCAACATTAGCCAGGTTCTGCCCTCTGCTACATCCAACTCCTTTGTATATGTACCCACTTTCCAACCACTTCTCATCATCTTCACCATGCCACTCTAGCCCAAGACACCAAAATTGGTCAATGGGTTATTAAATTACTTTCCAAATAATTTCCCCTAGTGTCACCCTTTCCCTTCCTACAGTCTATTAATTAGGCTGCCAAATTTCCATTTCACCCACAGTAAAATACAAAGTCATCATCTTGGCCTAAAAAGCTCAATATACTATTTCTCCTACTTTCTTCCTTATTTCAACCTCTGCCTCCACCTCCACCTCCACCCCTAAGTATTCTGTACATCAGTCACATTTGCCTCTTCATAGTCACTCATATGTTCCAATTATATTTCTGCCCCAGGGTTTTTGTATTTGCTTTCTTATTTGTCTGAAACACTCTTCTTACAGATATCAACCTGGCTTTTTTCTATCAGGTCTCATCTCTAATGTCAAATGTTATCCTCTATTTGAGTCCCTCCCTAAGCTTTTATTTCAAAGTATAATAACCCTGCTTTATTTTTCTTCATATGCCTTACCACCACCTGACATTATTTTGTTTGCTCATTTATTTATTTTCTGTCACTCCAACTAGAATGAGTATTCTATGAGAGCAGGGACTTTGTTCACTAATGAAATATGCTGGGCACAAAATAAGCAATACATATTTGTGGAATAAATGAATGAATTCCCTGCCCCAGCCCAATGTTCACAAATGGCTATTGACTTCTATGAAAGCTTGTCACTATCTTCAACGAATTCAGTGCCAGGCTCTTCATTTTCCTCTCAACTCTGGCCTCTGTTACTCTTGATGATGTAAACACCAACACATCTGCTTATCTTAGCCACACAGGTTCCATTATCTTCAGTGTCTTAAACTGTTTAATGAAAAACTCCTCCCAGCTCTACCGTCCCTCTCTCTCTCTCTTTTTTAATACAATCACTTGCATTCTCACTTGTCCCCATCCTTTTGATTACCTGCACTTGTCACTACCTTGATTATGATTTCTGGTTACTTCACCTGGTACCCCAGGCTATTATTCCACTTCTCACCCTTCTTTCCCACTCAACCCCTTCTCTCTCAGGACGGGTTCCACAATCAGCCATTTTGATAATGACTGCCTACATTACTGTCCCTGATTTATTCATCTTTTCAGCAAACCTTTATGTTTTCTAACCTTTCCAATCTCTAGCATTGGGAAATCTCTAATATTTCTTTTATCCATTCTAATTCACTGGTTGGTTATGTTTTCTATTCTAATAATTCTGTTGTTTTCCATGATATAGTTAAATTCTCAAGTTGGGTCCTCATTACTACTTGGTACTCCTTTTATTATGTGACATGATTCTTTTGTTCATGTTTCCACTGTCCATGTATTCCACTGTGCACTGCTTAAAATCATTCCTATGTTTCGCTAAACATCAATTTTATTTTCCATTATGTTCAGTAGATAAATTCATATTTTATTTTATTAAATGGTCATTTGATGTGAGATTTTCGAAATTCCTCCTAAACACTGAAAGAATACTTCCCTCTTTTCACCTCTTACTTAACTCCAATATTCATGGAAGAAGCATATTGTCACCTTGCTACACTACATCTCCAAACTCTGTACTTTTTCACATTCTATCCCTCCTTATTTGGGACATTCTCCCACCCTGTCTCTGTTTATAACTGTTTAGAGTCCTCAGAATTTTATGGTAGTCATTTTCACATTTGCCTACCTTGATTAGTTGGAAATTTCTAAGGACAAAGATGAAGTCAAACTATCCCCAGTGTTTTCCACATTGTAGAGCTGTCATTCTACAAATGCTGAATGAGTGAATGAATGAATATTTATTGCTTAAGGTTTTGAAAAGAGACTGTAGCGGGGTGGAAGGGAATAGAATGTTAGATGCTTTTCTCCACTCACCACTCTCCAGAATTATTGTAAGAATAATGGCTCATTATTCCAAACATGTGATGATGGTGGTGGTACACGATTTAGTTAAAATATTTCATATTTTATGGCAATCACTTTAAAACATTCCAACATCTAAGACTGAATGCTGATAAGTCTTAGACCTCACTTCTTTACCCTGAGTTCAGAGCCCAGTTGAATGATTAATGGAATCCTTACTCCACTTGCATTATAGGTTTGAATGCTCTACTGAATCTACATTGAATCCAACCTCATCTATCAGGCATGCTGTCTGGGAGAGTCAGAGAATATCACTTCTAGTAGTTCTAGATTTCTCCATTTGACCTTGCAGAGAGATTGATCTTGAAATTGTACTATGCAAGTAAAGTTTCTATTAACTATTCTTTCTTAGTTACTGTGAAAAGAGCCAATAATATATCATTTTGAAAAGGTAATATTTTTATTGATCTGCTGGATTTACCTTTTTTTTTTTTTAACAAATTGAAACAAAGACCTAAATTTCATAGTTTATTCTAGTGTATTTTATTTTGGCAGTTACTAGAGGGCTCTCTATTGTTGTCAAAACATGTTATGTCTTTTCCTAATTTTTGTACTCTCATAAGTTTCAGATCTGGTAGAAGAGATGGCTAAAAAAATCTCATTATTTTTATTTTTAAAATTTTCTAAAATATTTTTTGAGCTTGGGTCCTTGTTAGGCTGTCTAAACAGCTTCCTCTGCAAGAATAGGCTTTACAGTGCTCTTTTAAAATATTCTTTGGTATAACTAAAGGAGTAAATTAAATTGCTACCAAAATAATACCCACACATTTATACCTTTTTTTCAGAAATAGCCAGGTTGGAGTGGAAAGAGAAGTAGAACAGAGCCGAGAAAGTCTGTTTAATTTTTCATTCTGTCAATAGGATTCCATGGAAGTTATAATAAACAAAGAGCTTCTCCCTAAAGAGTTACTGAAGTATAAAACTAGACCTTGCAAACAAAGTAGTAATGGTAGGTCAAAAAACAGCCCCCTGAAAAAATAATCACATTCTAATTCCTAGAACCTGTGTTACCTTTTGTGAGATGTCTTCACAGATCTGATTAAATTACAGATCTCCAGATTGAGGGATTACCCTGAATTATCTGGGTGGGTCCTAAATTCCCTCTTATGTATCTTTATAAAAGGACACAGAGTAAGATTTCACACATCACACTACACCACACACACACACATGAACACACACACATATGAGAAGTCAATGAAGATGGAAGCAGAGATTGGAGTCATGCAGTCACAAGACAAGAAATGCTGGAAGCCACCAGAAGCTAGAAAAAGCAAGAAGCAGATTCTCACCCTAACAGCCTCCAGAGGGAGCGTGGCTGTGCTAACTTAATTTCAACCCAATACTGATCTCAGATTTGTGGCCTTCAGAACTACGAGAGACTAAATTTCTATAGTTTAAAGCCATCAAGTTGGTGGCATTTGTTACAGAAGCCGTAGGAAACTAATACCTAGTGTGAAGTCTACTTATCTAGAGAAAGAAACCAAAATTCATGGAGGTGACATTGCTCACAAAAAGTTTCATAGTTAGTGGAAAAACTAGGGCTTGAAACCGAGTTTCCAGACTGCCAATTTAGGAACGTTTTATTCATTATACCATCATTTCCTTTTCCTGTTTCCTTTGGATACAAACAGAGGTAGCCATGACCTTTTCCCACTGAAACTCCTGGAATTAATATTCTTCTTATACCCATTTTCCTTCACCAGCTTTCTATTCCCACTTGCATAGTTTTCTGTTGAATAAGATGTAGTATTCGTCTATCCCTTAACGAAGAGCTGGAGATGTTTGATGCCAGTGATCCTATACATTTCCCATTATTTCCTTTTAAAATCAATTTAGGAATAATCAGGAACAGAAAGCATATCCAAGCTACTCTAGGCTGGGAGACTTTTAATTATCAACGTGCCTGGCTCATCTCTTGGGAAGACTAGCTGGGGTGGCTGCCTTGGAACTCTTGATTGAGATCTTACCATGGAGTGCTGAAATTAACTTCTATTTCTGAATATCATTAAGGTTAAAATTTGAAATATCTGTCTTTAATGTTATTCTAGTAGACCCATGGAAGTGGCCGGCAGTGCAGACACCTCTTAAGTGGCTGCAACAGTTGATTTGTCTTGGTCTAGATGTTTTCTAGGATGGCCTGGTCAGCTTCTTACTTCCTCCTCTCAACTTTCCCATATTTTACACTCTGAATTATACTCATGTGGAATTTAGGTGGGATGTGTTGTTAACTTTAGTGTAAACATTTCTTGACAGAAGAGTGACAGAATTCCACTCTTTGTCTTTTCCTTTCCCCTCCTTCTGATGTATAAACATATCTTTAAAATCAAACATATATACTTTAAATATATTAAAAATAATATTGCTACATCCATTCAGTTGTACTAGATGTTCCATAAAATTTAATGATTGGATGAAGAGCCTTAAAATCAGAGTAGCTCTTTAATATTACCCATTAGGTTAAATAAAACCCAAAGAAGTTAAATAATTTGTTCAAAGTCATACTCCTAAATTGTGGCAGAGGCCTTAGTAGAAGTCAGAGTCCCTGAAAGTCAAATTTATCAAACATTTATTAAATGCTTAATCTCTGCCAAGCTTTCACAGGTACCTTCTCAGTTAATTTGCACTGTAACATACAAAGAGGGAATTAAGTGACTTGTTCAATGCGTCGCAAATACGCATACTGGTGTTATGTCTTATTTTTATAACTTTTATTTTCCCTTTATTATAGAAACAATAAATTGCCATTACAGAAAAATTAGAAAATACAGGTAGTCAAAAGTAAAGAGAGTAAAAAGAATGCTGCAATCTTACCATACCAAGTTGATCACAATTTACAATTTTGTATACAGTCATCTCCCCTTATTCAAATACTGTTCGGCTTTGCACCATCTCAGTTACACATGGTCAACCAAGTTCAAAATATTAAATGGAGAATTTTGGAAATAAAAAATTCATAAGTTCTAAATGATGTGTGATGAAATCTCATGCCATCTTACTCCTTCCTGCCTGGGACATGAATCATCCATTTGTCCAGCATAACCACACTGTATATACTACCTCTTACTAGTATAGGAAAAATATAATATATTTGGGTTTGGTACTATCTGCAGTTTCAGACATCCACTAGGGATCTTGGAATGTATCCCCTACTGATAAGGCTTGACTACTGTATATCATTTAGATTTTGTCTGCATATTTAAATATGCGGACACATGTTCCTGTTGAACATGACTTTATATTTTACATATTTGGAAATACACCTTTTTCACTTAACAATAGATAGTGAATATTTTTCTGTCAATGTCTATTTGTTTATTATTATTAAAGGTTAGCAAAACTTTCATTGCATAGATGTGTCATTATTTATTTAACTCTTTTATGACTGAACACTTGGGTTATTTTCTTTAAAAAAAGTTGCTGGTTGTAATAAGCCATACTATGGGAACATTCTTGTGTCTAGGTCTTTGGGCATTTTTCCGTTTCCCCTTCATAGAATAAGTACTTTTAAGTAGAAGGGGATGCACATTAAGATTTTTCTACTATATAAGGCCCCTGGCAATTCATGAGTGTCTTCATTGCCCCAACCTTTCCCAATATAAAATATTAATATTTTTAATCTTTAAAAATTGAACATTAGAAAACTGTCTTTGATTTATTACTAAACCTATATCTTCTGGCTCCAGAGATTCTTCCAGGGCCTTATATTTGCATAATATAATATATAGTGATTTATTATGAATTAGGGCAAAACAAAAAAGAAAGTTTTTCCATGGCTTCAGTGAAACATTTTTTTTTAACCGAAGAAGACTTGTGATTTCTATTGATTAAAAGACCATTTGAAAAATCTGTGATCTGTAAATACTGATTTTTTGAAGCTTGGATAGACCCAGGTCTCTTCAAACATTTTATTTTTAAAAGCAGGGATTTATGTGTGATGGCCTTATCAGTGGAGAACAAAACAGTTCCAGGTAGATAATTTGGCCTTAATGGTATTCTGAGTTTCTACTGGGGTCATACTGACTGGATTAAACTCTTTCTATTTTCTATTTTTACTTTACATTCAGTTAAGAAGAAGGAGGAAAAGCCATTAATCTCATATTAGCTTGAGAGCCACACTTCAATACCACTTTGTCTAAATATAGCTTGCATTCCTTCCTCTTTAAAATGTTTGTTTATAGGGTCAAAAAAGTGGCTATAAAATGCTAATGGTTTCAACTGTGTAATGCAGACACCAAAATAATTAGTTGCTTTCTAATTTGTACTTCATAATAGAGACCAAATGACACATTAAACCTATTTTAAGAAAATTCAAGTATGACAAAATACTATCTCTTTAGCCACCTGCACTTTTCAATTTCTACTTTAGCATAACCTTGTATAAAGCATAATAAGGGGACCCTCTTTAGGCTGTGGTAATTAATTAACTGCACTACTAAAAACATAAGCTATTTCCTTCAGTCAGTATATGAATAATAAAGTGAACAAGTATATCACACAAAATAAAGTTATTTAAATTAGAAGTTTGTACTCTATAAAACTTCCTATTTAAAGCAAAATACATCATTTTATTAATTTTATGGCTCTGTGAAACATTTTATGTCATTGATTTTATTAAAATTATAATGCTTATAAGAGAAAAAAGTAATATTGAAAATAAAAATATCATCCTCCAAAAGAATGACCATTTGGTGAACACTAATCCAGGCCTCTTGCTGTGCATTCAAACAAACTCTAAATATGCTATGAAGCAGAGGTACATGGTAGTGTGAAATGGTAAACTAAGGGGACGCCATGCTTTGAGTTTCTACAAAAGTTGACCTTGAGATAAGAATTCAATGCAGGTTTATTTGAGAATTGATTCCAGGAGTGCAGATGAGGTAGTAGAGAAAATGACTAGGGATGGGAAAAAAACAATAAAGAGTACTTATATGAATGAGCCACTTCTGTGGACAACTGAAATTCATTTCTGTTAGAGACCCTTTAAAGGGTTAAAGGACCCTGTGAAACATGTCTGAGTTTTCCACTAACAGAAAGGGAAAGTGGGGTATTTATCCATCAACAATTGTTTCTCACTGGTTGAGCTTTCCCTTTGGGGACATTTAATTCTAGGCAACTTCTGGATTTTGCCAGTGACATCCAAGCAAGCCCTTGAGCAGAGAAGCAGAAAGGTGCAAGCATTTAGGTGGGAGGAAATCAGTGCTCATAGAAACTGCCCACCATTGGTGCAGGTGAACTCGGAGGAGAATGGGATCACGAGTTACATGCTATAAGGAATTTGATCTAGTCAGGAAGGCCAGGGAAGGATTCAACAGGGGAGAAACATTGAAAGTAATGACAAAGACATTCATTTTTATACTAAAAGCAACAGAAATCATTAAAATGTTTTTAACAGTGAGTTGAAATAAAGAGATATATATCTTGAAAACATTAATCAGGGTGCAGGTTGGAAATTTCAATGCTATAGGAACCGGAGCCAATGATGATACGCCCTGTAAAAGATTACTGCATGTCAAGGCTGAAGGTGACTTGGTTCTTGGACTCACAGTGTCATGTATATACACATGGGTTCTAGCTCCAAACTGCTCAGGTTTGTACCTGCCTTTACCCCTTTCTAACAACTTAAATAAACTCCTTATGTCAAGCTTCCTTATCTGTCAAGTGGAAATAATTATAGACTCTACCTCACAGAGTGTTTGAAAGGATTAACTAGACTACTAAATAAAACATTCTTGAAAGATTGCTGGCATATAGTCAGTGCTCAATTAATATGAGTTATTACTTTTAAGGAAGTAGAGTTTGGGATGAATGGAAAACCAAGATATATTTAGGAAGAGTAAGCAAGAATACCTCCTAGACTGGATTTTAGGCATAAGACTAAAGTTTCAAGAAAGACTTTTGGATTGTGCCTTGCATAATGGGATAGAGAGTGGTATCAGTCACAAGAATACAGGAAGACAATCAGATTTGAGAGGAAAAGATCATGAGTATGTTTGGGACATGTTGGATCTAAAATGAGTTTGAGATATCCAAGAAAAAATACCAAGTAAGCATTTGCAATGAAGAGGCTTGGAGAACAGATGAGAGATCTTGGCTATAAATACAAAACTATGAATTATCTGGATAGAGGTAAGAATTGAAATGAGGGGTGTGGATGGAAAGAGTTTAGAGTACGAACAGAATGTTGCACATAACAAAGAAATGCTAATAGCACACAGGGATAGGTTTAGGCTAAACTGAGAAGTAAGCAAAAATTTTCAACTTTCTACCCTAACCTCTCCATCCTTCTCTTATGTCCTCCCCTCATCTTGACAGCCCGTACACATTATTCAATGAATTCAGATTCTTCCTAGATGCCTTATTAAGCAAGGATTTATTGAACAATATCTATGACTAGAGGCTATTCTGTATTCTAAACACTCAGCAGTGAACAAGACAGACATATTCTCTGGTCTCATGAGACTATATATCATACAGTGAAAAAGCTAAGCAGCTAACGAAAACAGGTGACATGATAGGATAAGACTGAATGATTACTTAGTTTGGGTGGCAAGAGAACGCTTATACTGAGATTTTAAGGATAAAAGGGAGGTTGTTACTAGGTCATCGTGTAGAAGAATATTTCATATAAAGCTTATCACCATACAGAGACAAGCCCATGAGCTCAAGCAACAGAGAGAAGGACTGTGCACCTATAGGGGAAGAGTGGTGAGAGCTACATTTAAAGGAGTAGTTGAAGAGCCAAATATGCAAGGCTTCATAAGCCAGAGGAAGAAGTATGGTAATAAATAGCTACAATGGTAAGTCATTGGAGAGTTTCAAGCAAGGGATTAACAAGATCCAATATGTGTTTTAAACATATCATTCTGGCTGCTCTATGGGCAATGTATTACAGCAAAGATAGAACATAAGCAGAGAGACCAATTAAAATACTAGTGTCATAATCCAGATAGAAGGAATGATAACTTGTAAAATATAGGGAGTATGCAGTGTAAACAGAGAGAACTGAAGAGTTTTCACATAATATGGAGGTAGAGCCTAAAAGATAAACTGAAGAACTAGATGAAGAAAAGAGAGGAATAAAAGGTGATTTTCAGATTTTAGACTTCAGTTAGCATGAGCGATGCCATAGACTGAGATGTGAAATACTGAAGAAAGAGTGGATTTAGGGTTGAAAAATCAAGAGTTCCATGTAAATTTTTTTTTTACAAATAACTAGATACTCGTTCAGAAAATACAAGTATGGTGTTTTTTTAGAAAGTCAGAGATGGATATAGAGGTTTCGGGTCATGGCATAAAGACAACACTGAAAACTATGAGACACGATGGAGTGTATGGGTCCAGAACAGAAAATGATATGGGAACAGAGGAAGAGCTTGGGAAGAAAACTAAAATTGAGCAACTTTTGATATAGGAAATTGGGAGAGTACAGTATTGCAGAAACCACAAGAAGAAAGGTTCTTAAAAATGAATACCTCATTTTCTAGTTACTTAGTGATACAGCTTTCACTGAATTTATCCAACTTATGTAATATTCTCTTAAAGTCTTCCGTTTTGACTAGTCACCTAATCTACAAAGTTAAGCTGTGCAACATGAAGACTGGAACAATAAAATAAGAAAGATGTGAGACTTAACAAATGTTCTTGTTCTTCAACCAAATACCCTTTGTCCTGAAGTCTAGACTGCTTTTAGTATGAAGGATCCTTCACTAAAAATACCTTTAAAGAAAAGAGATTTCAAAAATTCTTCAAGTGTCATTTTAGTTCTTGAATTTAGTACAACCTCAGGGGCTTTCCCTGATATTTCAAGTTTGCTCCAGCAGTTACAATTTTCAAGTTACAGAGATACTCAGCGTTCTCCACAAATTAGTAATATCTTCAAGATTAAGAGGTAAAATTAATGATGAGGTTATAATCCATGCTTGTGGTTACAGAGCATGACTCCTTTCTGAGTCAGAAAATTTCCTCTTTTCATAGACATTAACAAAAAATTCACTGAACCAAATCAATATAAAATATAGAAGAAACAAAAGATGGAATTTATAACCTGCTATTATTCTCTGGAGACTCCCCAAAACTCTCCATATTTCTCCACATTTCAGGCAAAGATGATTAGGTTCCTACAATTTACAAGCTGCACAGTGATTGATATAGTTCATCATCAAATTGCATTTTATTTGAACTCTTGCACCTATAAAGTATTTTTTATTATAATTTGTAACAAACACCACAATAAAAGTTGTGATATGCTGTGCTTGGGAAATGCTCTTTCTTTTGACTGATCCTGGCCATGAATCAAATTGATACGTATATTAGTACTTGAGCAGAAAGCACTGGAATAATAAACTAGTAGGAACTCTTATATGGCAATTTTGATATATCTTGGGAGACTGAGGATGGACTAGCTTGAGAGTGAGAAGCTCCTGGGGCTTAGTCTTAGAAAGGTTCTAAATTTTGCAGGATTTGCCTTCAGGAACCTCATCAGATTGTCATGGTGATGATATAGGAAAGATATCCTCATGGATCTTGTACAGAATGGGGGCTAGTAAAAAGAAAGAAGTCAATCATTGTAGAACTCATTCAAAAACTTCTGAGTAGCAAAAGCCTAGTATACAGGGAAAAATATTTTGCCAGAGCTGATTCCAGCTGGAGAAAGGAAAATTTTCCCACTCTATCCCCTCCAGTCTTCTTGTCTCACCTACTGGAAATACAAAACAAAACATAATCAACAGAGATCAGGGATTCAAGGAAATGGACTGGAAATTTTACAGCTGAGAAAGAGTCAAGAGGCAGAGACAAAAAGCTATAATACTGGAGAAACACTTGTGAAGGTTACATCCCTGAGACACAAGACTACTAAAAGACTGTGATTTAATCATAAGATAATGAAATGCTCTCCTTCTTTGACACCTTACCAACAAATAATAGGGATAAAGTGTAATCACAATGAATTATAGTTGAAAGAGCTGCAAGACACAGACTCTATGAGGAAGAGTAGTATTTAGGGAATCCTAACATCAAGAGGCTAAAAAACAAGGACAATAGAGGAATCTGAAGTTTCTGGAAACTATAGTTACAGAAAACTTTAAACACAGAGTAACATAAACTTTCATATTAAAAGTTTATTTACCAGTTTGTATTATTCAATATGATATGTACTGCTTTCAACCCAAAATTACAAGATACGTTAGAAGGCAAAAGAAAACACAATTTGATGACATAAACCAATCATCAAGCCAGACTCAGATATGACACAGACTTTGGAATTACTAGGAATTTAAAATAACTGTGATCAATATATTAAGAGCTTTCATGTAAATACTAGACAACATGAAAGAATAGATGGGTAATTTTAGCAAAGAGATGAAAACACTAAGAAATCATCAAAATGAAATGTTAGAAATTTTTTTAAAAACTGTAACAAAAATGAACAATGCCTTCAGTGGACTCATTAGTACATTCGACATGTCATCATACATTTGTCCAAACCCACAGAATGTAGGACACCAAGAATAAACTCTAAAGTAACTATGCACTGGATGATTATGATTTGTTCACGTAGGTTCTTCCTTGGTAAAAAATGTACCAACGTGGTGAGTGATATTGATAAGTTGGGGGAGAGGGGATATTTGTGTGTATAGGTAGGGGTATATGAGAAATCCTGTACCTTTCTCCCAATTTTATTTTAAACCTAAAACTGTTCTAAAAAATAGTTCTTCTTTTTTTAAAGAACATTTTAAGAAATCTTTTTAAATTGGTTGTTGAAGCCCAGATATGTCATGCTTAATACATTTACTGACCATCTGTTTAGTAATCCTATCAAGGAAGGAAAGAAACTATACCCATATGACTTGTTCTAAACGAATATATGCTGGTTCTTCAGATCATTTTTTTCTTAGGTGCTCAAAAACTATTCTTTTAAAATGTACTCTAGAATCTTGCTGAAATAAAAGCATTCATCTATAGTTAGTGAGATATGCTGTCTTTTTCCTTCTGAGAGTAAGAACTTTTTCTAGCTAATAGCCATTGTCAAGGAGAAGATGAAGATAATTAAGAAATGTGTAATAAGATTTATTGTGGAAAATAAAAAAATTTAAATATAGTGCGTAGAATTATATTGAAAAGGAAAGATGAAGGTCTATGATTCTGAGGAGGAGGAAGAGAACTTAAGCTTTCATCAGGAGAATGATGAATAGGGAATGATGACAGGAAAAGGACATGGAAAAGTATATAACAATAAGTTTGAGATTTATCCCATAGAAGGAGGACACATATTCTGAAAAAAAAAAAGGAAGAAAAACAGAGCACACTCACTGAATATTAGTGAGATCAAAAAAAAAAAAAAAAAAAGTGAGAGCCTGAAGCACTTGACAACACTCTGAGGTGTTATATAGAAGTTTAAAACATTAAAAAGCTGAATTAGAATGAAAGAAAGATCCAAGTTAAGAGATTTTCACAACTACAGTTCACTACCCACTCTTGACAATTCATGTGTGTCTAGTGAAGCCAGGAATATGGAGGGAGCAAGATGGACAAATAAGATAAGCTAATTATGATCATTTCAACTCCCCTACCCTACCAACTCTACCAAAAGCAACAGTGATGCCTTACATAGCACGTATGAAGGCCATGCTCTTGAGTCTTCATATGGATTAACTTCTTTAATACTCACAACAATTAAGTGCTATTGTTATACTCATTCTGTCAACAGATAAATTGAATTTAAGAGAGATTAAATAATTTACCCCAAGTCACACAGCTGGTATGTGGCAGAAACGGCCTATTAACTTCAATTCTGTTACTTCACAGCCTAATTACTTAACCAGGAAGTTTGTAACCCAGGATCATTCCACTTGATTTTTCATTACTGCTCCTCTTAAAATAGTTAGATACAGCAAAATATAAATTTGGAATAATTTTTTCTGAATATATAGAACCAAAAAGAAAAAGGCTTAAAGGTAATTCAGAGCTGAATTATCTAGAAATGATACTGTCACACTTACCTTCTGTTTAAGAGGATCATGCAGTGCAGTGCCAGGACTTATATGCAAAAGCCAAAAGCGAATTCCTTTATCATTTAGGCACACCAGTATCTCAGGCTCAAGGGGCTCTTCTTCCTATATGTAAAATGATACACATCGTTAGTCTAAGCCTCATCCCAAAGTGTAATAGAACATAGAATATTTTGTTAATGGTAGCTCTATTTCTTTCAGTCCAATTCTAAACTGAGTCAGCAAAATTAATCCAAGTCTGACATTTGTAATGCTATTGTAGTTGTTGTATTCCAGGGGGAATGTGACTACACTGGGAGGTACCCAAATGTGGAGGCCAGAGCAGGGCAGTGCTGTCTGATACTCCCGAATGGGCCAGCAACTCAAGCAGTGAATAGATTGTAAAAAGCAGACTGAAGCAGAGAAAGCTAATTGGGCAAATCCAAGCCAGATTCCTTAAAGGAGATATGAGAAGAGATAGAAGTCCAAAGCAGCAGATGCCAAAGTCAATTCCTTCATGACGTTCTGATATAAAACTGGTTTATTGCAAAATTCTTTAGAAAAGTGACTCAATAAAAGCATTCAGTTTTAGCCAACTGAAATTAAATTATGCATATATTTCACCAGTCAGCTCTTTGGGTTTAACTGATGATGATCAAGCCCTAGTAGATTTGCTTTCATTTTCACATATACTTTAATGTTTGGATGTTAACCTGAGGCTGAGAATCCCTCTCCAGGCTGGACCTACAAAACTGAACTGGATCATTTTCAGCAGCCATTTGTTTTTTCTGGCTAGACTTGTGGTCCAACATGTTTCTTGTTGGTCAGGAAATACCAAAAGCACAGACTTTCTTGAGGAATTTGGCCATTTAACTTCTGATTCTTTGCCAGAATTTAAACATGTTAAAGATAAAAAGGATGCAAAAAATGAAAAAAAAAAAACACAAATTTTTAAAATTAGGAAAGGGACAGTTGGGATTCTTTCGGAGTATCAAATGAAGAATTTTAAAAGACATCAGCAAGAAAGCAATTGTTTTATGAACAATCTGTTTTATAAAACTTATATGCTTTAATTTAGATCATAATTTTATGAGACTGATGACTAAAAACAATATAAAAGCAAATGTTCCCTAAGAGTGAACAGTGAAATATGAAATACATCTCTAGTGTGCCTTTGGATCAATTTTCTGCCTCTTTTTGACAAGCAAGATGGTCATTACAAGAAACTTCAAAATGGAATAAAAGTGACAATTGGGTAAGACAGATTAAATATTACTGCCAAATTGATACTAGATTAGATTAGATGAGAAAAGCCAAAAGTAGAATCTTGAACATTTCCTGAACATGTACCCTATCTATTCCTTTATCTCATCTCTACCTGGAAAAGGTAGAGAATTATAAGGAAAATTGTTTCTAAACTGGTATAAACAGGGAAGATTTCCAGAAAAAATGTGGATGGCAGACAGGTCTGGCAGCACCACAATGATAAGGAACCTGGGAATGCCTGGATAAGGTAATGGGCTCTGGTCTAGACACTGTTAAACTTGATTTGGAAGACTGTATTTGACTTAAGACTTAGTTAAAATCCTGCAGTGGGCGGTTCTGAAAATAAAAATCCAGTTAAACCATCTGGCTCTTCAGTTATGCAAAATATAAACCAATTTGCCTGACTTCCCTCTTTCCATCACTCCCTCTCTGTTGACTTTCATTGCTAGATTCTATTTTTGGCGTTTTTATTATTCAGAAAAACATTTGAGCATGCTGAATACCCCCCTACCAATTGACATTGTTAGCAAAGCTTTTTGAAGCATAAAGCATTGACAGTCAGAGATAAATTATCTTTGGAAAAATAAAAACACAGACATCAGACCAAATGATATTTTATATACTTCATTTTACTATCACATAGTTTTATTTTTTGAAATGAGGTTGAATATAAATGCAAATTACTTAAAGCTCTAGAGGCTGGTTTTTAAGGTTTTGTAAGCTATCAAACCATTATCTAACCTACTCAAATACTAAATATCCAAAAATTGAAAATAACCAACCATGAAGTGACAACAATACCGAGCAATAAAATAATTCAGGTACAAATTCATATTTAATGGATATAAATCTCGCTGGTTTTGGAAGTCTTAGAAAATTAAATAAGCTATTACATACATTATTTTTGGAGTGCAGTTTTTTTCTTTGTGAAGTATGCCTAGAAAAATACACATATCAATATATAATGCAAAAAGAAATGTGTAGTTTATGAAGTCAGGCTTTTTTTCCTTTTTATTTATTTATTTTTTTTATGCGGGGAGGTGAATAGGTTTATTTATTTGTTTGGTTTTTCAGTGAAGGTACTGGGGATTGAACCCAGGACCTCATGCATGCTAAGCATGTGCCCTACCACTTAAGTGATACTCTCCCCCTCTAAAATCAGTCTTTTACTTTTAGATACATTCCTCATACTTTTAGATACATTTCTCATACTTTTAGATACATTCCTCATTTGCACTGGCAAATGTTTCTTGGTTCATAAACATTTAAATGTCTAATATTAGTAATATTCAAAGATTATACACCTATACAATGAGACCCCTTAAAATAATCAACTTGAAAAAAATACTGTGTACACTGTATATATCAGGGCAGCATTTTAATTTATTTAAAAAAACTGGAAACAAGCTAAGCATAAGTAAATGTAGTTATAAATGATATATCCAGAAAATGTTACGAAGATAGAAAAAAGCATTATTTAAATTTATTTTTAAGCATGGCAATTTATTGATGATTATAGTATTAAAAGAAGGACATTTATGAGGTTTCTGAATGGTATGATAGTCTTTTCTGTTCTGTGTGTGTGTGTGTGTGTGCACATGCACATATGTGTAATATGTAGGAGGGAACAGAAGAAACAAGAAATGGTAGAATATTGAAGCTAAGTGATGAGTTCATGAGAGCACATCACATCACACTAATCTTTCTACTTCTGTGCATTTGAAAAGTTTCATAGCATGTTTTTAAGCACACAAGATTTCACACCACTTTTTAATAGTAATATCTTTACAGTTGCCAGGCTAGCTCAGTCGGTAGAGCATGAGAGTCTTAATAGTAATATCTTTGAGTGTTGGAATTGTAACATTTCTTTTTTGGTTATCAGTTAACACACATTCCTCAGTAAATATTTTAAAGATAAAAATAAACAAAATTTAAATCTACAGAAAAACATGCTTTGCTTGCTGTTTCCTCAATTCTGCACTCCATCCAAGTGTTGCTGACAATGGCACCTCCTCTCTCAGACATACTTGCCCTCCAAAGCCAATTTTTACCTCAGGCTAAGTGTGTACAGTAGGTTGCATTTCAGAAAACCTTTGGCTCTGCATCAGTCTCTTTGTTGCTGCTGGAGCCGGAACACCTATTGCCAGTCTCCTGCAGTTCTGATTCTTGCTATTACCCAGAACTGGTACTTAAGTCCCAGCAATTTTCCTCGGCTGAGTTCTTTCTCTTTCTTGCTATTCTGGTTTGCGTTTTGGTGTACATTGGCCTATGCGTCTGCCCACTCATTCTGACCATAGTCAATCCTCATCCTCTCAAATCTGTCCTCACACCTGCCCTCTGGCCTGTGCCCCTTTTTGCCCTAGACTCATGGCATCATTTGTTTTTTCTCCTGTTAATTATCTCTGTACATCTGGCTTGCATGGCATATTGTTCACATCTGTCCTATACTCTGCCCAAACCAACCACCTGTAGGCACTGCACAGCTCTGATGCTGCCTAAGTAGAAATGAAACAAATCTTAGCAGAGAAAATAAAATCAATGTGTATCAGTTATGAGTGAGTCTAGAATTGCTGATATTTTTGTATTGTCAGAGATGACATAAATGACTAGAGGAAAAGTTTGACTGTGGAGCTAGAACACCTGGACTCAAACCCTGCATCTGCAACTCAGTAGCTCAAACCCTAGACAAATCAAGTGCTTCAGTGTTACCATTTGTAAAATGGGAATAATATTGGCTGAGAAGATTAAATGAGTGAATACACATATAGCCTTTAGAACAATGCTTGACATGTAGAAATACTAAATTAGTATTTGTTTTTATTAACCCTAATATTTATTAACTCCTCTGAACATCATAATTACTAAACAAATACTTGTGGGAGAAATTTAAAATGAATATTAAATAACAAAAGAGTAACAAAAGCACAAAAATTATGTCTTGTATGAGTGTGTAGATACACTCCCTCCTTTAGTAAATACTGGTTGAGCTTCTGTGATGAGGTAGCCACTACGCTAGACACTGTGCAAAAGATTGAAAACAAGATAAATGAAGCCTTTGGCCTCATCGCATGTACATTGCAATGGAGTTTAAATTTGAATTGATAAATGTATGTGTCAATGGCTTTGTGGATGTCAAGGGATGTGAATGTGACTTTTGTTCTGAAGCAGCTTTTTCTTTGCCAAATAAGTAAAACCATCACTAGGTATGTTCAACTATTTCACAAAATTTGTCTCTGTTCTTTTTGCCCTTGAAAGGTGATTCATGACTGTAAATATTTATTAATCAAGTTAAGATTGTTTACTCATTTATAAGATTAGATCCATTTTTAATTACATAAGGGGTTGAACAGAATTAAACTTGCTTCACATCAACATAAGCAAAAAAGTAATATTAGACCTGATAAAATATTCATTTTTGTTTTCTTCCTTATTTTTCCACAAGAAAAGATAATTTTGTTATTTTATGTTTTTACAATGCATGTTTGACAAACTTTTAACAATGCATGAAAGAGTAAAGAAGAGAGTCCAACCCACTGAGATAATCACCATGAATACTTGAGATGGCCTTTTTATGAACCGCTTCATGTATTCATATCAATTCATGAATCTTTACATAAGTGGGACCATATTATAAACAATTCTTTAGTCATCACAACCTCTCCTTCTTCTCTCCTTTTCTTCCTCCTTCAATTTTTGCCTCTACAAAAAAATGTTGAAATAACATTGCATATGGACATTGCATACTGGTGCTTTCATTTCTGTAGGTTAAATTCAAAAATTAGGATTTAGAGGTCAAATTGTCCATACAGTTTCAATTTTTATTGATACTGCCCAAATGCCTTCCACAATAGCCATATCAACTTAGAGTCTACCAGCAGGTTGAGAGTTCTCACTGCTCCTGTCTTACCAGCCCTTGCTGTACTCAGGCTTTTACATTTTTTAACAATTCAGTAGGTACAATAAATAGTATCTTGTTTTAATTTGGATTTACATTTCCCTGATTTGTTCTTCTTTAGATTACCTTTTCATATTTAGGGATTCATTGGATATTCTAAACATAAGGGTGTTTGTCTTTCATAAATTCTATAAAATTGCAGTATTTTTCTCTTCTAATGTTGCTTCTTGTCCTCCTTATTCTTTCTGTCTAGAGTACTATTAGAGATAGAACTTTTCACTCAATCCTCTGTCACTTCTCTTTCACATTTTTGGTTTTGTCTTTCTGTGCTATTTCTTCGTAATCTTTTCAGATATCAGTCCACTAATTGTTCACTAATCAGTTCACTAGTTATTACCTAAGCAAGAGTATCACCTCAACTAAGTTTCTAATGTCAATCCTCTATTCCTATTCTGGTAGACTCACCTGATTTTTTTTTCAGCTAGTTGATTTTGATAGACATTTTTTTTTTCATACTACCTTTTTAAAATATTCACTTTCATTCCATCAAACTCATTGGGTGTACTTATTTTATATTATATGCTGTATATTTGATGAATCAAAATTGGCAATCTATGTCCAAGAGATCTTTTTGTATGCAATTGCAGTATTTTGTTATTATTAATATTATAAGAGTAGAACCTCAAGTATTCTAAGTATATAGTCATAATATTAGTGTATGGAGATAATTTTTATTTTTTCCAATATCTATACCAGTTATTTCATGTTTCTTGCCTAACTGTATTTACTAATAGCTCCAAAACAATGTTGAATGTCACTGAAAATTGTAGCATTCTTGTCTTACATCTGATAGTTTTTCTATTTATGTCTACCTCCCCAATTACAAATGCTGAATGCTAACATAAACAGCCAAAGTTCATCAAAAACCCAAAACCCCACAAAATACAAACAAAAATGTACATTTATTATCCAACAATCATTTTCAATGAATTACATATTCAAGGCACTATTTGGACACCTCTAAAGTAAACAAAGAAAACTTAGACAAAAATACATGAAGGATGAAAAAGGTGTAAAGTATTTCTCTTACCCAAACTCCCACAAAAAGGATAAGAAAGACTAAAAGGACGTAGTGCATGACTATAAAGACAATGTGAGAAGGAACTGACTTCCACACAGTTTTGGAAGCTAGGAAGCAGGTAGATGGCTAGTGTGTTCATCTCCTATGACTGCTTTGAACAATTACAACAAGCTTGATGGCTTAAAACAACACACCCTTATTCTTTCACAATTCTGAAGGTCAGAAATCCAAAATGGTTTCACTAGGTGCTGGCAGGACCATGCTCCCTTGGGAGGTTCTGTGGTAAACTCTGTCATTTGTACCATTTCAGGTTCTGGAGCTACATTCCTTGCATTCTTTGGTTCATGGCCCCTCCCTCCCTCTTCAAAGCTAGCAGCAAAGTATCTTCAAATCTCTGTTTCCATCATCACATTACCTTCTTCCTCTTCTGTGGTCAAGTCTCCCTCAGGCTCTCTTACAAGAAAATTTGTGATTACATTTAGGGACCACCTGTATAATTCAGGATAATCTACCCACCTCAAGATCTTTAACTTTATAACATCTGCAATGCCCCCTTTTGCCATGTAAAGTTACATTCCCAGGTTCCATGGATTCGGTCTTAGATATCTTTTGGGGTCATTATCCAACCTGCTATATGTGATAAAGAGCTTAGTGCATCAAAGCTGAAAACTATACTCTCAATTAGGAAAGCAACAGAAGTAGAATATTTTGTCATGGAACCATAGTAAGAAGCAGGAACTGAAGGCATCACCCAGGTACCTTGAGAACTAGGGATATATGGTGGGGTGCAAATCAAGAGAATTGGTTAACCATGGAAGAAATCATTAGATTCCTCAGATCATCTTCCCAAACATTTGCAGTCGGAGCACTGCCCCTTCTCTAATGTGGTGGATTCAAGAACACTGAACATCGTGAAGGGCAATGACACCACATGGAAAATAAGGGTATTCAGTAATTATCATTGAAACCCAGCCACTTATTCCCAGTTTGCTCTAAGAATGCTTATAGATAGGCTGATATATTCCAGGCAGGAGGATGAATGGATATTCTCTGTGTAATGTACTAAAATAGAATAGCAGATACTGACAAACATCAATAAAACAAAATTAAGTACCTCACAGTCAATTCTACCACTTGACAAGACCCATATACCCACAAATACCTTCAATCAATTTTTGATATCTATTTCTAAAATCTGAATGGAAAGTCATGTACAAACAGGCATTTGAAGAAAGCCTCTAACACAAAGAATAAAGACTGAAGTAAACAAAAGGAACAAAAGGATCTCAGCAAAGAAGCAGAAGAGCAGGAGACTTTTTTTAACTGGCACTTTAGAAATTTAGATAGGTGAGGGTTATTATACTCATAAAATGAGAACATGAGGTAGTTTTCTTAAATGTCATGCACAGAGAAAAATAAAAGTATTGGAAAGTAGAATTATGACAGTACAAAAGGAAAGTCCAATAGAAAGGTTAAAACAAAGTTGAAGAAATCTCTCAAAAAGCAGGAAAAAGGAATAGAAAAGACTAGGATATTATTCCAGGACCTAAAATATTGAACATTTAGAATTCCAGAAAGGAAGATGAAGATGAAAAAGAGAAAATTATCAGAGAAACATTTAAAATTTTTTCCAAGATGAAGCATATGAATTTCTACATTAAGAGGGGTCACTAAATGCTAAGCACAAAGGTTACATAAGACCTACACAAAAGCATATCACTGTGAAATTTCAGAACACAAGGGGACAAAGAAAATTCTGGAAGCTTCCCAAAAGAAGTAAAAAGAGACTACATTCAGCAATCAGATTGACATCAGACTTCTCAATAGAGTGCTGGAAGGTAGAACACAGTGTAGGAATACCTTCAAAATTCTCGAAGAACCTGATTTTCAACTAAGCATTGTATATCTAGTCACGCTATTGAATGAAGTAGAGTAGCCCAAGATAAAGACATGCAAATTTTCAGTAATTTTACCACCCATGCATTCTATCTCAGAAAGCTGCAGGAGGATCTAACCAAATAAGCTGAAGAGGTTAACCAAGAAAGAAGAAAACAAGACAAGATCCACAAAAAAGATAAACTGCAAAAAAAAAAAAAAAAAAAAAAAAGATAAGAACCCCTCAAAATATGGTGATAAGATACCAAGGACAGTTTTTCTCAACTGAGGATGATTTTGTCTCCCAGGGGACATATGGCAATGTCTGTAGACAATTTATTACCACAAGTGGGGCAGTGGGGAGAGTGCTACTGTCATCTAGTGGATAGAAGCCAGAGATGCCACTAAACATCCTACAATGTACAGGACAACCCTTACAACAAATAATTATCCAGCCCAAAATATCAATAATGCCAAGGAAGCTGAGCACCCAGTCCTAGGGTAAGAGCTGTGCAGGAGGGTGAAACAGGAACCAGGGCAAGTTAAACAAAGATTTTGAATTCATTCTGTGGTCAATTTAGAACCACTGACATATTAGAGCTAAGCCTCAGAAAGTAACTTTTAACAGACATAAAATTATGACATAATGTAGTTATAGACGCAGGCAGAAAGTACTTGGGTACAAAATTGAGCCATTTTCCTTGACTCTGCCTGATTACCACATCACTAATTTTTTGCCTAATATAAGTGACTCTTCATGATCTTGCCATACTGCAACTTTATGTCCTATCAGTTTCCTCCACTATACAATTTGTGATTTTTTTTTAACACACTTGTCAATTCAATTCTCCATTTGTTGCACATAACTGTTCTTTCCTCTTGAATTTCTCTACCTTGATCTCACAAGGACTTCATCACCAATTTCCAAACTAAGCTCTAAAAGTCAATAAAGTAGAAATCAATTAAAAATGAACAAAATGAACTAAACGTGTAAGTTTTTGCACAGCAAAGGAAGCCATAAGCAAAACAAAATGACAACCTATGGAATGGGAGAAAATATTTGCAAATGACGCAACTGACAAGGGCTTAATTTTCAGAATATATAAAAAGCTCATAGAACTTAATAACAACAAAAAAACAACCCAATCCAAAAATGGGCAGAAGACCTAAACAAGCAATTCTCCAATGAATATATACAAATGGCCAATAGGCACAAGAAACAATACTCAATATCACTAATTATCAGATAAATGCACATCAAAACTACAATGAAGTATCACCTCACACCAGTCAGAACGGCCATCATTCAAAAGTCCACAAATGATAAATGCTGGAGAGGGTGTGGAGAAAACGGAGCCCTCCTACACTGCTGGTGGAAATGTAGTCTGGTGCAGCCATTACGGAAAACAGCATGGAGATTCCTCAAAAGACTAAAAATAGACTTACAATATGATCTAGTAATCCCACTGCTGGGCATATATCCAGAGGGAACTCTAATTCAAAAAGACACCTGCACCCCAATGTTCATAGCAGCACTATTTATAACAGCCAAGACATGGAAACAACCTAAATGTCTGTCGACAGATGACTAGATAAAGAAGTTGTGGTATATTTATACAATGGAATACTACTCAGCCATAAAATAATAATAAAATAATGCCATTTGCAGCAACATGGGTGGAGCTGGAGATTGTCATTCTAAGTGAAGTAAGCCAGAAAGAGAAAGAAAAATACCATATGATATCACTCATATGTAGAATCTAAAAAATAAAGAAAAGAAAAAAGGACACTGTGAACTCATCCACAAAACAGAAACAGACTCACAGACATAGTAAACAATCTTATGGTTACTGAGCAGAAGGAATTAGGAACGGATAAATTTGGCAGTTTGAGATTTGCAAATGTTAGCCACTATATATAAAAATAGATTAAAAAAACAAGTTTCTTCTATATAGCACAGGGAACTATATTCAATATCTCATAGTAATCTATAATGAAAAAGAATATAAAAATGAATATTTGTATGTATATGCATGGCTGGGACATTGTGCTATACACCAGAAGTTGACACGTTATAACTCACTGTATGTCAATTAAATTTTTTTAATTAAAAAAATAAAAATAGGTATAAATAGATAACATTAAAAGCTAAAAATGGAATAAAATGGCTCATAAATATCAGTCCATTCTTACTTAATCTTGAATAATGTATATTCCTCATGTAAACAATTGGTATATGCATTAGTCCAGGTAATGCCAGTTACTGTAATCAACAACCCCCCAAATGGACAATAACTTACGCATAAGACGTTCTTGCTTAGTCACATAATATCCAAATTCCAACTTAGTAGGTGCCTCCCCTCTCAGTAGTGATTTATAGTTCCAGGCATCTTCTATTTCATAGTTCTACCTTCTTGGCTTCTAATTTTAATGTATTCATCAGCATTAAATGGGTGATGGGTAAAAGAATGCACAATTATATACAGGAAGATTTTATGACTTAGGCCTATACAGGGTATACATCACTCATTTTGCATTGGCCAAAACTCAATCACTTAGAGAAAGGGAGGCTGGAAAATATCATCTACCTGCATGCTGAAGAAGAGGAAATGCTGGTGAACAGACAGTCAGTCTCTGCCAGTGTATGGTTCTGAAAATTTTCTAGTAATGTTCAGAAACAAAGAAAAAACAAAGTATAAGAAGATTTGGTTACTTGTAAGGCACATATGGATTCACTGATATCACACAGCTATTGAAATCATAGAGCAGAATGACAGTGAACGGAAAGATTAAGAAAGAAATATTAAAGAGTATTGACAAGGTCCCTGAATTTCACAGTATAAAATTAAAGGAAGAAGATCAGAGAGCAAATCTTATCAATTTCACACAGGAGCCTATTGTAAAGAAATGGTAGAGAGCAGTGAGCTACACATTGCCCTAGGGAGCAAAGAGGATTCTGCTCTTTTCCCTGCGAGTCAGGAGAATTAGAAGAAAGAGCTCTGTTGGTTATTTAAAAAGAAAAGAAAAACTGGGGAGCTAGTTTTGTCAAAGAGGTGATAAAGATATAAAGATGGCTTAGGAAAAATAGAAATGCTGAGGGAAATTTTCTTAATCCAAGCAATCTCATGTGGTGTTGAGTGGGTAAGTCGAACTTATGAAAAATGATTGCAGAGCAGGGGAGGATTGATTGTAGGGGAGGATTCTGGGTGAGACTCTTACTAAGGTGATCATTTGCTTCACAGGGTTGGAAGCAATAACAGAAAAGATGGCCAGAGTAATTAAAATTTATCTTATGGTTTAATCACATGACATTTTTGTGACCTTTGTGCTAGGCATTTTGCTAATTATTGAATGCTTACAATAACATACTGAGATGGGTGCTATTATCTCATTTTTTGCAGAAAGAAAATGAGTTACCATATGTTACATAGGTACATAAGAAGTTAAAATTAAAATCTTGGTCAGATTACCTATGGAGTCCCTTAAACATTTACTTACTGCTGTATTTTTTGTTGTTGCTTATCTGTTGGTCTGGTTTTTTTTAAATTAAGCCTACCAATTAAATTATGGTAAACATTATATTTAAATATTTACATTTAAGTAAATGTGGTTGCAATGTTTACTTAAAATACCATAAAATTTATACACTATGAAATTATTTTTCAGTGTTCATTAAAATGGTGAATATCAATTCAATAGCTTAAAACAAATGTGGGCTTTAGTGGTAAATTTGAAGAAGAAAATAGGAATGATTACATAGAAAATAGATGGTTGCTTGATGTTTTTTTCTGTCTTTAGCATCCTATCTTTCACCTTAAGATTTTTAAGTGAAAATACGTCTTTAAAAATTCTCTCAAATTTAATTGAGAACACAACAGTGGTCACATACTATGTAAACTGTGAGTTTTAAAAACTCCACTAAAAAGAGAAAGTATTACCAACCTTAATGGTGTTGAGTCCTGAGAATGTGTCATTAGGACACATATTTCTTAAAATAGATTTTTATGAAGCAATTAATTTGGGAAGGTGTCACAACTAACATTTAATTGTATTCAATTACATACTTAGGAATTTTAGCTCTTTCCTTCCTTTTAGAATCACGTTAGTAAAATGTCAGTAGAGAAATACATATTGAAAAACTCTACACTCTAATTAAGGAAAACTGGAATTTAAAGTGGGTCTCCCAAGCCTCACATGTTTGAAACGTCCTTCTCCTTGAGAATTACGAAAATAAGGATAGAATTATTTGAAATGCCCAGAATATACTCTTGCCACTCCCATTTCTCAGCTAACAAACTTCCTTCAGACTGAAATTTAAATGTCACTTCAAGTGAAACCTTTCCTGACCCCCCAGATGATGCCAGGTACACACTGCCAGGACTCTGAGAAAGATTCTGAGGAAAGAATATCATGACTGATAATCAGATTACCAAAGTCTTCTGTGAATGTAACTAAAAGAATTGTTTACATGCCATAACTAACACAGATTCTTAGGGCAAAAGTGGCTGATACTTTTCAGTCCATGCCAGGATTTCCTTACTAATTTTTGCTCAGATTATAAATTCTTAGTGTGGGAGGATGGGGAGGAGATACAGGCTTTGAACAGATATTCTCTTATTCCATAGTCACCAAGTTTTCTCTCCTTCAAAACCCAAAACTATTCTGCAAATTCCAGAGATTTCAGGACATCATCCCTATTTAATCAGATAAACACATGTTAGCCCTATGGAACCTGGTTATCTAGCCAGGTTTACAGTGGTCCTTTCCCTGCTTTCTTCTGCAGTAGAAATTTCCAACTCAGTTTCTCCTCTCACTTGACATTTGTCGTATGTTTCTGCTAAATTTCACAGTATGACTATGTATTTGAGTGCTTTTGCTTAATCATAACTTAGATAAAGTCATTTTCACATGAGATCATCAAAAAGTCATCTTAATGTGTGTACCTAATTTATCAGGTATATGGCATCATTAAAGTACAGATTTTTGACTGTGGTTAAGGAGAAACAGCTGAGATCCTATTGTATGATAGTTCTTCCAGTTCTCAGAGTAAATACCCTTAGATTACAAGTTCCTTAATAAAAGGAAGGGCATTTACCTCTTGAGATTGCTGGAGTGTAGCACAGAGACTAGTACAAAACAGACAATCCAAAGGTATTCATGGTATGAATAGGTCAATAGATAAATTTCTTAATTCTTAAGGCATGGTATTCTTTTCCTTGCTGTTGTTAATAATAAATTGCTTTTATTTAATCAGCCAGAAAATACTTTCAAATGAGATTTTCCATTTTGCCTATCCATTCATTTTGTGCAACACTGCGAATAAGATATTGCTTTAATCAATTTCCAGTCCAAAAGTCAATAGTTTAGTAGAAAAGAAGCTGAACATTTCAAAATCTCAGAGAAGGGCTTACTTTTGTTTGAATTAATGCAAAGGCCATGAGAATCTGACATCTTGATCCATCTGGTTAGACATAAATGTCCTTATAATGATACTTTGGAAAGTTACTTTTGAAATCCCATTTGGTTAGACTATGTAATGAGAGTGGCACCAAGGGTTGCAGAGTCTGTATCCCATCCCCATTCCCCAGAGATGGGTCATCTTTTGAAACATCTGAAAACTTAAAAATAGACCTTTATTTAGAAGTCCCATCACCGTATCTTATGTCCTTTACCAAAGATTGGAAGTTGCTGAGGTTGGAAATTTTGTGGAAGTCTTTTCATCTGATTTGTGTGTAATAAATTGAGACTGGAAATGCCTTTGCAGATGTCAAGGAAAACACTACCCACTCAATGGGTTGAATTCAAACCAAATCTCCCTCCCACTGGACAGATATTTACTTCCTTGAAACCCAACATGATTCATTGCTATTTTCAGCTATAAAAGACCAGTGAAGTAACTAAGTATGAAACATTTAATACCTTTGCTATGTCTTTTCAGCACTTGAGCCCATGTTCAAGGAGAAGTCATGGAAGGGACGAAGAAGGGAGGGAGAGATAGACAGAAACTGCTCCCCTTACCACTCCCTAGAGCTGTGCCGTCTCTTCAGTTCAAGTCCTCAGTTTATTTCCTCTGCAAATCAAACTGACGCCGCTGAAGCCTGGTGCATTCATTTGCCTGTTCAATTATTTCTTTGGAACCCAAACTCAAAGATAAGCACTTTTTCGAGAAAACAGCTAAACAAATCCATCGCCTACATTACATCAAACTCCTTCAGACAGAAAATGCAGTCAACAGAGATCATCCTACTAAGTTACAGATGTTGAAAATGTCACTTCTACTGGATATTTCCCTCCGGGAGAGATTTTATTTTTCCAGAGAGGAAAATGCTTTCCCAGATACCTTCCTTGGCCTTAGCAGTCTACAGACATTTTAAATCAAAGGCAATGTCTGTGCTGAAGGGGGCAACAGTGGCCCCCTCTTGTTAAGGGTACATGGAGGTCCATAAGCAGACTTAACAAATGGAAAGTCCAGCTAGACGCCTTGGGCTGGAATGACTTAGTCTCTGCTGTGTCAGCCAAAGATTGTGTTGCTTCACTGAGCTCTATTTTTGGAATCATAGAGCTGATGCTACAAATCATCATGAGGTTATCTTACCAACTGCACTAAAATTTCCATTCTCTCTATCACTCAGAAGCTGAATGCCCTTAAAATGTAGCTGGGATGTTCGTTTGGCAAAGGCCAACAAAACTACAGTTACTAACGATAACTCTTTTGCAAACAAAGGAGTATGTTGACTAGTATCAGGAAACCTGGTCAATTTTTTGGTTGTTTTGTCTTTTGAGTTATGATTAGGGCACAAACCAGAGTTTAAATTCTGCCATCTGATACATAACCTCAGGAGTCCTCTGTTTAACATTTTTGGGCTTCAATGTCTATGATAAAATGGGGATAATACATCACTTCAAGAGGTTATTGCAAAGATGAAATGAGGCAATGCATGCAGTGTATTTGCAGGGTATCTGACTACATAAAGCTCTAAAAAAAAACAAAAAACACTAGGTCTCATCTCTTCCTCCTTTGTTGAGAAATTGTGGCTCATATTCAAAAGAGCTCCTTACTAGACAGGAGCTTTGTGAAGTCACTGATCATTTTTAATGGCACTGCATAGTTTGTCTCTAGTGTTTTCTTCTCAGTTTTCCTATTGTGCAGTTCTGGTAGATCGAAATAACAGGATGCTTAGACTATCATTCTTCTTTTGACATTTTGATACAGTCCTGAACAAATGACTGAAGTAATGGGAGGATCATGAAGAATAATGTGTGAGTTTATTGATTTCAAGAAACCTTCATTTCTAAATTAACCATTAAAACACTAGACTAAAAACTGGGCAGTTCATCTAGTACGCTATGTGCAGTTTTAGGATTTACAAGTCATTTCACAGAGAGCTGTTTTCTCATTCGATTCTTATAACAATACTAGGAGGTTATGCAGGGATTTTTTTTCCTCCTAAATTAAGTAAACTGAGGATCTATGTGATACAGTCACTTGTTTAAGAACAAACACTAAATTATAAAGACAACACTTAGAAACTCAAGTCTCCTAAATTGAAAAAAGAATTTTTTGTGTGTTCTTTTGCAGATACACCAAAATCTGTCTTTCTGTCTACTTAGGTCACCTTGAACAGGCCACATAATCTTTCTGTATCTCAAGGGGATAATTATAACTGACTGTTTCACTATAGTATTAGGAGGATAAGTGAAGATAATATATACAAAAAATTTGAAAAAGATAAAATTACTGTCAGTATTCAGGAAGGAATTGTCAACATATCTCTCTATGACCTCTTTATAACACTCTGGAAGTTGATATATATTTTGTGTATCATTATCATATGTATACATGTGACAAAGAAGAATAGATTAGCTCTGTTCTGAAACAAAATTACAAATGGCAGGAGAGTGTACAGCTATGTATTCTCCCTCATGAATCATACTTGTGATAATGAAGGAAATAATAGATATCCTAGAGAAACACTCATATTTCACATCCCTAGACTGTGAAACTATACCAGACATCTATCACTGCTTAACAACTGTGTGAGTCAGGGCTTCCAGAGAAATAGAACCAAGAGGAGATATACAGCTAGATGTAAGAGGAGAGATTATTAGTGGTCAATAATTTATCCCAAATCTGTGAAACCTCTATTTTCCTTTCTCCCTCTCTCTTCTATCCACCCCTGTGAACTGTACATTTACTGGATTTCTCGCACTGTCACATTATTCTTCCAATTAGTTCAAAGTAGTGTTAATCAAGACATGTCTTAACAATTTCCATTTCCTAGAGTAAAAGAAAATAGAGATATATACATATTTAAAGGCATGTAAAAATTTGGCTTTTTTATCAGTTTTTGAGATGTGGGGTGAGGGGATTGAGGGCGAGCAGTGGAAAGAATATCTACAAACATCCTCAGAGAGTATGCACCTCAAAGGACTGTATTTAAACTTATGTTCCGTATTTTACTAGGAGGGCTACACTGGAAATTTAACTTATCATTTATTAATTATAATTTTCTTATATGGGCAATATTAAAGTTGCTAATTAGTCATGTTTTATGAGTTATAATACCAATTTATATGTATATACATGTATATTTATGTTAATTTATGTATATATACTAAAATATTATGTGTGTATATATATATAAACACATGTTACACTTATACTATTAAAGCACATACAGTTTTTAGAATACAGTATATCAGGCACTTTTGAAATATGTTAAAATGTATTTCACTTAATCTGAATTAACCTATTGTTTTCCCGAATACAAGAGCCTTTGAAAAATTTAAGTGAATAATTTAAAAGTTCCCAAAATTTAAAATTGCAAAAGAGTGTCTTGACTGCTCTACTGGGAGAGTTAGTGAATAAAGGAAGCAATGATAATGGTATATGACAATTTTCATGTAATTTCCTCACATAGCCTTCTTTTTCCCCTGAGGCAGGCGAAGAGCTTGTGATCTAACATATCATTCTAAATCTAATTATTTTTAAAAGCAGTCAACAGCTTCCATTTAGATTTGCTTTAACTCTGCTTCCCTAATGAGCATTAGACGCATGCCAAGTTTAAAGTTTTTTTTTTAAATCTTCTTAAAAAACATTTTACCATAGCTCATAGAGTGAGAAAATTTAGGAAAGTGTGATTAATTTTACTCTTTATAACTGAAAAATACCAATATCCATTTGTTTAAGACTCAAGAATCTCTTACCTCAAACTAAGCTTAGACAATTTGATTTCTAAAGAAATTTGGGGGAAAAATAATTACAGGAGAGCGATGATTATTCTAGTCAGGTAGAAAATAAGAATGAGCATTTGTTCAACACTTTTTGTGGCGGCAAATTTCTGAAAGGTTAGTATCACTCTGAACTGTTGAAATTATCTTACATTAATTATGAGAATTAAAAAAAAAAAAAAAACGCTCTTGGTAACAAAGAAATATCCTGGACAGTGTAGACCTCCCATGGGAGTTAGAGAAGCCAGAGCTGGCGAGAGGTCCTAGTCACTCCCAAGTGTGGAATCTCTGATAAGTAATCCCCAGCCCTAATGCATCACTCCCAGGAGGATTCTGAAGCATCAAACAGAAATACACAGAAGGGAGTTGAGTGCAGTGGTTCAAGAGGAGGTGATATGGTAAATTCTATGTAAGGAAAAGAATGTTGCAAACAGACTGGGTGAAGAAGGTATTAAGAGACTTCCTTAAGTACTTAAGAAAAGTTACCATAACTAGAGGGTGGAGAGCATCTCACAAGCAGAGGATAATGAGACTGCTAACGGGCCCCAAGTGAAAGAATTTCCACCCTATGAACTACTTAGGGCCCTCTTGTCAAGTTCTGGAAAAAAACTGTTCCTGCACAATCATTTAGGACATGCAAATTAACACCATCATTCTTGACACTGGAAAATGTTGCCTTTCTATTTTTGAATAGATTTTTATCTGTTTGCCTAAGTTTAAGCTTTATAGCAAGCATTCAGGTGAGTGAGGATCTGGGTTGTATAGATTAATCAGAGTACTTTTAATAATTTATTATTTTTCAGTACCTTAGTGAAACATGAGGGTAAATGTTCAAGGAACTTAATGAAAAACGGTTTTCAGGGTGTTTTATTAAAAGACTCTAACAAACAGAAAAGTGAGACTTGAAAAGTGATCTGGCTGCCCTGTTGGAGAAATCACTATTTGAAGGTTGTCCAAAATGAGGAACCCCAAAAAAGATGTGTGTTGGGCTGAATTAATGTGAATCAAATGGTAAAAAAAAATAGACAAGAATAAGAAGGAAGGCTGAATAAGCACGGAGATTAATGTGCAGATGGCGGATCAATTTCCTGAGACCTTAAGGACAAAAGAAAAGGAAATAACATTTACTGATCTTATTCTATGTGCCAGACATTCTATTAGGTATTTAACATATGTTCTCATTTAATCATTCTTTTGATAAATGTTTCTTTTGAATGCTATATGTGTGCTTTTTGAAAACAGACCTTACTTTTTAGAAGAATTTAAGGTTTTCAGAAAAATTGAGAAGGAAATACATACTTTCCATACACCCTATACCCAGTTTCCCTTATTAATACCTTATATCACTATGATATATTTGTTACAGATAAATGTGATTTCAAAAATCCTTTAAACCCTAAAATCATTTGTCCACACATTGCTACAAATGAGAAACTGAGGCTTAGAGGAATTGTTCCCCAAAATATGTGGCTGTTTTCTCCATATTGCCATATGGCCAATTCCATATGGCAGCAGACCTTCTAATGCTTCAATAAAGTCTAAATTGCACATCTAGTCAATGACCTGACTAACAAAATGTCTGTCTTGTGCACCTGTACCTCTTATATCTTCTATATGTATTGTGTTTAGCTCTCCCTTAAGAACTTCCATATGTGATGTCATTTCATTTTCCAACAGGATTTATGGATAAATAGAAAGAAAATTAACAGCAGAGCCAAAAG
This sequence comes from Camelus ferus, assembly GCF_009834535.1. NCBI lineage: Eukaryota > Metazoa > Chordata > Mammalia > Artiodactyla > Camelidae > Camelus > Camelus ferus. The sequence continues at coordinate 48,729,056 of NC_045702.1, read as the reverse complement.
TTTGGTCACTTGGGACTTTGCCACAGTTTGTGCCTAGCCCAGTGCTCACATGATGCGGCTTAGTCTTAGGCAGACATTTTGTGTGAATACTGAACCAGGAACCGCACCGATACGAAAAGCCTGAAAAAGGCAAACTGGTTTTTCTTTTCTCATCCGTGGAACCTACTCTTTGTCACATCTAGCAATCACACTACAGAAGTGTACCTTCTGCTTATGTGCCCCGTATCAATTCACTATGACTTTTTCTTAAAAAATTCAAACCAACTCCTGTTGTTCATTAGAGTAGTTCCTGAAGCTTTGTCTTTATGTCTACTCATTGTCCATTATGTGTTTCATATATAATAGGGAGTGAGCCCTCATTCTTCTTTTCTTCAAACTACTCACTTTTATGACATCCTCACATTAGTGGCATTTACCACTTTTACCATGGTAGCCCTGACTACATGGCACATGTAATAACCTCTTATTAAAACGTGTACTGGGAATAAGATCTTACTTTCTAAAATGCTTGTTACCAGAATGCCTGAAATGATACTTCCATATCTCCCTTTTCTGATGACGCTGCCTCATTTCTACTCTAGTAGTTTTCGTCCTAATCCAAATCTGTTCAATATACCTTTTATCAGTTTTACATCTTACCTGAAAAATGAATCTTCAGAAAACTTACCTTTTTTATTTCATTTTATTTTTATCAAATAGCACATGAATGTAATTCAGAAATTTAAATAGACAAGTGGGCTTATGTTTAAAAATAGCAATGCCCCCTCCCAACTTCTAACCAAATCCCTCACTGTAGAGGCAGCAACATTCAAATGTCTTAGCTGTTTTTTTCAAATATCTTACGATTTTCAAATTTATGCTCATATACTGTGCTTTAATTTTCTAGTTTTAAATATTATGTATTGACTATCTAAATAGAATATAATCTTATGCTCCTCTCCACTACAGAAAATAAGTATTTAGCCCCAATAGACTTCCCCTGGCAGCATTCACCAGTTTTAATATTATTGTAACTCTACAGATAATGTTCACAGGTGAGCTATATGCTGGACAATGATTCTATTTAAATCTTTAACATGTTTTAATTTTTCTGAAATTAGTGTTATTTACTGCTTTTGTTGTGCCTCCTAGAGGAAAAACAGGGGAATTGTCAGACTAACAGAAGGCTAGAGAATTCTCTGGCAGCACATATACACCAGGAAAAACAGTGAAGTAATGTCTTTATACCCAGGGAAGATGATCCCACATAGAAGGGAAATGTAAGAAAGAATGAAGAGTGTCAGAAATGATAAAATATATGTAAATATAAATACATACTGACTGTTCAAAACACTTTTAATAATAGTAATAATAATTGTGCCTTGTGGGGTTTATAAGCTATATAGAAGAAAATACATGGATGGAAAGTATAAAAAAGGTGAAGTAGGAGGTCCATGGAGTTAAACTCTAGGATCCTCAAACGTGCCCTAAAAGCACTAATTTAAATCTTTAACATGTTTTAATTTTTCTGAAATTAGTGTTATTTACTGCTTTTGTTGTGCCTCCTAGAGGAAAAACAGGGGAATTGTCAGACTAACAGAAGGCTAATAGGTTCAATTTAGTAAATTGTATGTGCATCTAGGGTAACCACTAAAAGAATAATACAACGTATATGAATAAAAAGGTAATCAAGGAAATAAAATAATCATGCTTTATTAATAAAAAGAAGGCAGGCAAGGAGAAATAAGGGGACAAATAATAGAGTAGATTATTTGAGCACAAAAAGCAAAGTGGTTTATTTAAACCTAATTATATCAATGATAATATTAAATATACATTTACTAAATAATTCAATTAAAAGATAAAAATTATCAGACTGGATTAAAAACAAAGCATAACAAAATCCAATTCTATTTACTGGAGACACACTTTATCAGTGTGTCAATACAATGATACTGTATTAGTTTTCTCTTGCTACCCTACCAAATTACTACAAATTTAGTGGCATAAAACAACACCAATTTAGAATTTTCAAGCTCAGAAGTCCAAAAAGGGTTTCCAAGGCTAATATAAAGGTGTCAGAAGGGCTATATTCCTTCTGGAGGTTCTAGGGGACAATTCATTTCCTTGCCTTTTCCAGATCCTAAAGGCTGCCCAGATTCCTTGGCTGATGGCCCCTTCCATCTTCAAAACCAGCAGCATTAAACAAACAAACAAAAAACCAGCAGCATAGCACCCTCAAGTCTCTTTCTGATCTGATTCTCCTGTCTCCCTCTTTTACTTACAAGAAACTGTGTGATTATACTGGGCACATCCAAGTAATCTTCCTGTATCAAGATCCTTAATTAATCACATCTGACAAGTCCCTTTTGCCATGTGAAAAAGAAAAACATACCCATAGGTTCCCAGGTTAGTTGGAGGGTAGCTCCCCTGGAAAGCCACTTAAATCAACAGAAGACTACATGAATGAGAAACATACTTTGTTATGATAACTGACTGAAGTTTCAAGGTTGTTTACCAGAGCATACTCCAGTTCTCCTAATTTATCTAGTTAAGGAAAACAGTGATATAAGACTAGACATCCCATTACTTGTTAGTATACCCTAGATTTCTTACCTATGTGCATCAGAAAAAATAGGCAGCAAAAAATCAGATCCACATGATTAAAGTTAAAAGCATACACTCAAAACTACATTTACCATATTTAATGATATAAAGAAAAGCATTTATATCATTAAATGTGGTGAACATAGCTGACTTGAAAATATCTTCTGGGAACAAAAAATTATAAAAAGTGACATTGCAGAGTTAAAAAGCTATCTAGCAGATATGTTTAGAAATAAATATACAATAACTAAAATAAAGACAGATGGAGATATTTAGCAGCAGTTTAAACACAAGAGAGACTTATGAACTGGCAGATAAAAAAGAATGACACATGATGATTCATAAAAACAGGAGGACGAGGAGAGGAGTGCGTAAAGTTATAGAGGAAGTCCACAGACAGAAATATTATAATGAAATTTCAAAACACCAAGAGAAAGAGAAAATATTAAAGACACTTAGAAACAGACACATTACCTTCAAAATAATGCCATATCTGATCTCTTATAAATGCAATGAAGGCCAGAAGTCAATGAAATTATATCTTCAATAGCTTGAAAGAAAACAACATTCAGCCCAGAATTCTATTCCCAACTAAATTTTCTTTCAAGAATATGGTAAAATTAAGTCATTTCCAGATGAAAAACATCAGAGTGCTTACCAGCAGCCTTTATTAATGAAAATTCTAAAGAATATGCTGTAAGTAGAAAGTGATTCCAAATAAAAGTTCTCAACAGCAAAAAGCAACTTTAAGAGCAGAAAAAGTGGCTTAAAAAGTGGGCAAAAGTAAGCAAATACTGATATTAAACAAAAATAATGTGTAGTTAAGTATCAAAACTTTTATAAGTATTTAAATCATACAGAACACACACATTCTCTTGCCACAATGGAATAAATTCATTTTCAAGTCATTAAAATTAAATTGGAAATTTAAAAAATATACTTCTAAATAACACATTGGACACAGACAAAATTGAATTGGAAATTAGAGGGTAGATTTCACAAACTGAGTAATAATGCAAATATCATGCAATATAATGAAATTGTTAAAGGAGATTAAAGTAACACTTAGAGGAAAAGTCAAAGCCTTAAGTGCATATTTTTAAAAATAAGAAAGATTGAAATTAAAAGACTAAGCATTCATTGAAAGATGTTAGAAGAATGAACCCAAATGACAGCAGAAACTGTAACAGTAATAGCAGAAAGTAATGAAATAAGTGAAAAAAAAATACAGAATGTAGAGAAACAACAAAGCCAAAAGTTGGCCCTGTGAAAAGACTAATAAAATTGGCAAATCTGAAGTAACAGTAAGTTGAGAAAAAAAGAATATCACAAATAGTCAATATCAGGGTGGGGTAAATATTAGATAAGAGGTTATTAGTAAAAACATTTGTACTATTCAAATTTCTAGAAAAAAGGGGAAACAGTAAATCTGAATATTCCCACCACTATTAAAGGAAAAAACTGGTTTGGCATCTTCTCCCACAAAGAAAACTCTGGAACCAGATATGGTTTCATGAAAAAGTTCCAACAAAAATTCACAGAAGAAATCATTGCAATCCTACATAAACCCTTACAGAGAAGAAAAAAAAAATAACACATTCTAATTTATTTTACAGGCTAGCATAACCTTGATACTAAAAAGTAGCTTAAAAAAAATTAGAGGCCAACTTCACTTTTTTTGAAGTATAATTGATTTATGATATTGTGTTAATTTCATGTGTACAGCAAAATGATTCAATCATATATATTTTTTTCAGATTATTTTCCATTACAGGTTATTGTAAGATATTGAATATAGTTCCCTGGGCTATACAGTACATCCTTGTTGCTTATCTATTTTACATGTATTAGTTTGTATCTGTTAACACCAAACTCCTAATTTATCCTTCCCCCATTCCCTTTCCCCTTTGATAATCATAAGTTTGTTTTCTGTGTCTGAGTCTATTTCTGTTTTGTACATAGATTCATTTGTATTATTTTTCAGATTCCACATGTAAGTGATATTATGCAATATTTGTCTTTCTCTGTCTGATTTACTTCACTAAGTATAATATTCTCTAGGTCCATCCATGTTGCTGCAAATCACAATTATTTCATTCCTTTTTATGGCTGATAAAACTCATAAGCCAAGGATTCAGTAATATAGAAAGCATAAGATGCCATAAAACATTTTTGTTTATCCCAGAGAAGTATAAGTTTAGCATTTAAAACATTAGCTTGGTATTAGAAAGTGATAGAAGGTATTCTGCCGCAAAAAAAGGTTAAAGGGAAAAATAATCATAGGTTCGTTTCAATAGATGTTGAATGAGCTTTGATAAGATTAACTTTCAAATTCACAAAGCTTAGAAATTAGAGGGGGAAGAAAGAAAATTTCATTTATGTGATAAAGGATGCCTGCAATACAATTTAGAGCATACATCACACTTGATGTTGAAACAATGAAGGCCTGTCATTTAAGATAGGGACCAAGATAAGAACGCCCACTATCTCCTGGACAATACTGTGCTGGAGGTGCTATGCAGAGGAAGTGGTAAATAAAAAACACAATGAAAAATATAAGAATTGAAAATGAAATAAAACTTCCATTATTTGTGGGTTACATGATTGTGTACAAAGAAAATCCAAAAGAATCTACAGATATATGATTAGGCTTAATAAAAATTTAGCCAAGATTGCTGGATTCAAAACTTAATAAACAAACAAAAACAAATTAGTATGTGAATATCTACCAGGAATAAACACTTAGAAAATGAAAATTTGAAAATGTAACATTTGTAATAGTATCAAAATTATCCTAAGAAATTAGGCAAGATCTATACAGAGAAAAATTATAAAACTTTAAGAGAAATTAAAGAAAACCTAAATAAATAGAAAATCCATAAATTGATGGATTAAAAAATACTTTATTGTAAAATCAGTAGTTCTCTCAGGTTGATATATGTAGTTATATATATATATATATATATATATATATATACACACACACAATCCCTATCAAAATTCCAGCAGGAATTTTTATAGAACTTAACAAACTAAGTATAAAAATTATAATGAAATGCAAAGGGCCAATTGTAGCCATGACCCTCTTGAAGAAGAATCAGGTGAGAAGACAAACTTTAGTAGGTAATTTTTTAAAGCTATTCAAAAATGAATTCATCATGTTATTGTTGCATGTAGATGAATGACCTAAGAGAAAATAAAACTAATTAAAACAGTTTAATTTAATTTAAAAAGGCTAGAAAAATAGTGGGGAGCATATAGCTCAAGTGGTAGAGTACATGTTTAGCATGCAGGAGGTCCTCAGTTCAATCCCCAGTAATTCCTTTAAAAACAAATACAAAAAAATTAGAGCCACTGCTTATATATGGGCATTGACTTATGAAAATAACATGGGGAACACAAGCTTTTCAAAAAATGATGTCGGGATATAAATATTAAAAATATATATATATATAGTTTGGCCCCTATCACACATGATGCACAAAGTAAATTCCACGTGGAACAAAGACTTAAATATGAAAGTTAAGCTTTATAGCTTTAGAAAGAACATATACAAATCTTTTCTAGATCTTATTTAGAGGAAGATTTCTTGAAGAAGGCATAAAAAATGTTAATATGAAGGGGGAAAATGAACACATTAGGTAATAATGAAATTAAGAATTTCTATTCCAAAACAAAAATAGAAAAAAGAAAAAAAGAATTTCTATTCCTTAAAAAACGCCCTGAGAATTAGATGGTAAGTCATAAAAAAGGAGATGATCTGCAACACACATCAGACAAGAGTTAGTATCAAAAAGCCTGTATGTAAAAACATCTACAAATCAATTTGAAAGGAATATAATTCAATTTTTAAAATGAGAGCAAGATTTGAACAGGTACTTCAATGTTGAATTAATGTGTTATTGCCCAGGACAGTCCTAATGTATGTCACTTATCATGGTTTAATAGTTAATAATGCACTCCTTTACTCTCAAGAGCATCCTAATATGTTTAATAAATTCTATGTTAACCATATCCTTCAATCTTTCTGTTTTCAAATATATCCTTTACCCCTAACTTCCGAGCTATCTAAGCCCTCTAATTCGAGAGCCTCACTGTAGTTAATGCAGAACAAATTTTCTTGTTTCTACTGGGCTTCTCTGTCTGTGGGTTTCAGCTTTCTGTTTTTGAGTTTCCCATTTCAATGTTACCCGTTTCCTTTTCTCTTTGTCCTTGTGGGTTTATAATACATTATTTCTTTATAATCATCTCAAAGAAGATGGAGAAGTATCCAAAATAAGTGATTATACCAAAGTGCCATACTTTCCCCAGAGTATTTATTTACTGTTCTGTTTATCATGTAAATGCCTAGTTGAAATCACAACCACTTTAGAAATCCTTCACAATGAAACAGAAGATAGTATTATCTTCTGGAAAAACAAGCCCTTGTTCTTCATCTTGACAAAGTGTTCTTCACTTTCCCTTTTGCATATTTGATCCCATATATCTGATGGTCTTACTTCTTTATTGCTTTTGCAAGAAAATTTTTCATAATCATATTGATACACTATGTCTATGTGTGCCATTTATACTCTGAATGGGAATTAATGACCATAAAACAGGAACCTGTAATACATTAGCAAAATTGTTAGAGTTTGTGTTTATGAGCCTTGTGTATAAACTGAATTCTTCTTAGTTTATTAGTCTCCATAGTTAGAGATATGTTGGAGAGTCACAAAAATGTGCTGCTGGCATAGTTATTTCCCCTGATTTTTATTCACAATACCATTAAAGACAGGAACCTAGTTAATTTCTTGAAAGCTACTTCTTTCAAGTCAGTCTGGATTCCAGGGACACAAAATAATAACGTGTTAAAATTATTTTGATTGTTAACTGACAGGGGACAGGAGCCATGTTTTAATCATTTTTGGATCTCTGACACCAAAGGAGGGCTCCATAAATGTTTATACTTCAATGGATATTTAAAGTGACTGTTTCATGCTCTCATTGAGCCGAAATGGCAGATGCATTTTAATTGAGGGTGGGGTAATGATGCTGTTCTGCTTCCTCCCTCCAAAGTTTTATACCTCAGTAATAGAGGCAAACACATAGGGTGACTTGCCTGAAGAGAAATGTAGTGATGTCAGCATTTCATTTAGGTTTGAGCCTGTACATCTGTCCTAAGAAAAACTTTTGTGAACTGAGAAGCTTCTTCAGAAGATGAGACTTTCAAAATAGATCCTTTTTCTTGAGAAAAGGGGTAGAAAAATAAAACATTTTCAATTGCTGGATACCTCATTTCTATTTTTACGAGCATAATAAAGGATAACAGGGAGGGAAACAGATAATTGCTTTCTATACACTGACATGTTCTGAGGTTCAAGCACAGTTCTAAGCCTTAAACTGCAGTACCTGGGATCACAGGACAAAAACGTATCTGTGTCATAATTTCACAGCAATGTGTATCTGTGAGAAACATTTCTCACAGAGTCTCTGTGAGGCAGGCCAGAAGTAGAATGAGCAATCTGCTGGAACTGAGAACAAGGCAATTTAAATAACATGACTGAAATTGCTTTGCCCATGGTGTGGCTGAAATTAGAATGTAGAGCTCCTGATTCAAGGTTGAACTACCCCCGCCGGGCCTGGGAGAAATCCAAGTGCTGTGACAGAAAATAGCTCTTGCCAACTTCACAGTACCTCCGCCTGCTGCGTGTGCAAAGAACCCAGCCCTTCACTGTGCTTCCCCATCAGGGAGCATGACTTGAAAAATATAACCTCTACTTTTCCAAGGGATAATTTCTAGCCCTACAGAGTGAACAAATGACAGTGACCTATAAGGACCTCAGTGGTATGGGGCTCGAGGCAGAAGATGCAAACACTGGGAGAGTGCCTGTCCGAATGGAAGTGATGAAAGATGTCAGGAAGGCTAGTCTAGCCAAATGCCCTGAGTCTTATACTAACCACATGCACTTAAAATAAAATAGTAATAATTCGTATTTTGATTGAAAGTTTACAAATTAGTTTTTACATACATCTATTTATTTGATGTAATCTTGAAAGCATTCCTATGTGGTAAATATTGCCATTTCTCATTCTAATGAATAAATGGACTCAGGGAAGCTAACAACTTGCTCATGCCATCCAGCCATTGACTAGTGAAGAAAGTAAGAGCAATAGTCTTAATAAAGATCTTAAACATGTATCTTTCCTTTCCTTTTTAAAGCAATAGGGAAGGGCAAATCAGGGCATACTGACAGTAGCTGTGGTTTAGAGCAATGTGGGGAACTTCAAGCAAAACCCAATAGCCTGCCTCAGTGTATTTTCAAAGCTAAGAGGAAATTGTGCTTAATATCAAGACACTGGGAGAATATTTGCAAATGATATGATGGATAAGGGGTTAAATCCAAAATATATAAATAGCTTATAAAACTCAAAATCTGGAAAACCAAACAGCTTGATTTTAAAAATGGGCAGATCTGAACAGACATTTTTCCAAAGAAGATATACAGATGGCCAACAAGTACATGAAAAGATGCTCAACATCGTTAATCATCAGACAAATGCAGATTAAAACCACAAAGAGACATCACCTCACATCTGTCAGAATGGCTATGATCAAAAAGAACACAAATAAAAAATATTATTGAAGATGTGGAGAAAAAGGAACCCTCGTATCCTGTTGGTGGGAATGTAAATTGGTGGAGCCACTGTGGAAAACAGTACGAAGGTTTCTCAGAAAACTAAAAATAGAATTAACATATGACCCAGTAATTCCACTCCTGGTTATATATTAAAAAAACACTAATTCAAAAAGATACATGCACCTCCATATTCATAGCAGCAATATTTACAATTTCCAAGATATGGAAGCAATCTAAGTGCCCATCAAGAGAAGAATGGATAAAGAAGATGTGATACACACACACACACACACACACACACTGGAATACTACCCAGCCACAAAAAAAATAATTAAATTTTCCCATTTGCAACAACATGGATGGACTTAGAGGGTATTATGTTTAGTGAAATAAATCAAACAGAGAAAGACCAATACTGTATGATATCACTTATATGTAGAATCTGAAAAATGAAACAAGCTAGTGAATATAACAAAAAAGAAACAGATTCACAAATACAGAGATCAAACTAGTGGTTACCAGGAGGGAAAGAGACAAGAGGAGGGGCTGGAGGTAGGGGATTAAGGGTAGGGGATTAAGAGGTCCAAACTACTATGTATACAATCAATAAGCTACAAAGATATATTGCACAACACAGGGAATATAACCAATATTGTATAATAACTATGAATGGAGTATAACTTTAAAAGTCATGAACCACTATGTTGCATTCCTGTAACATATAATATTGAACATCAACTATATCTCAATAAAAAAAATAAAGATATCAAGACAGGTTGAGTATGACCATTAAAAAAATCTAACAGAAAATACAATCCTTACTTTGAACCACTCATAGTCAAATGAGAGAGTATAGAGAACCTAGGATCATGTTTACCAGCCTAGACAGAAGCTAGATGATCCTCGTGTGTATACATTTGGAAGCATCTTCATTACCAGTTGCTCCAATGGCTTCACATGAAGAAGTTCTATCTAAAACTTGCTTAGTAGTAATTACTTCGTCTTTGAGATTTGGCTCTACTTAATTGTGTGATATGTTCTTTAAATGTAGAAAATGAAGACTTAAAGAAAACTTGTGAGAGCATGTGAGAGAAAAGTGTTGCTGCAGATGCATCACAACCATCCCGTTAAACACTGAAGGCTCCTATGTAGACAAAGAAAAGTATGCCAGCAGATGAAGCAACAGAAATAAATCATATAGGTGGATCTTCGATGAATATTTAGTGATAAATAAATGAATATTTACATCAGAGAGGCATCATACTTATGAACTGAACTTTTAGGATTATACACTGAAATAATATCTAGCATTTTTGCTGAAAAAAATCTGTTGAATGTATCTGGACCATATAAACCTTTAAGTACTAAAGGATATTAGCATTTCTATCTCATATTTTCAAATTTTGTAAATGTCTGCTCTTCCTGACCCTTGTTACACATTATATTTTTTCCTAGTGTTTGCTCTCTCTAAATAATGCTAATAGCTACTGTATTTCAAGCTCTGGGTATTTTGCTGGATAGTTTTAGACAATTCTCTCATTTAATCATCACACTAATCCAGCAAGTTATTACTGTCCTTTTACAGACAAAAACTCTGAATTTCAAAAAGGTTAAGTAACTTGCTCCATATAACATGGTAGTAAAATCAGATCTTGGATTTTAACCCAGAATTAAAATCCTTGAAGGTGAAGCAGAACATTTTGTGTCCCTTCCACATCAGTGGTCCCTATATCAGTATGTGCGTTGGAATCACCTGAAAAACTTAAAAATATAGTTTCCCACTTTGTACCTTCCTGAGATTCTGATTCAGTTGGTCTAGGATGGAATATCAGTCTAGATTTCTAACAAATCCCTTGGCATGATTCTTACACAGCCAGGTGAAATATGTGCTATTAATGGTCACCAAATCAATGTTTTCCATGTAAATAGGGAATAAATATGTATTTTTAAAATTTTGAAGTAAACTCCAGATATTAAGCTGATACTTCTTTGAATTTTATAGGATTTAAAGATTCTTTTGATAGTGGGACACAATACACTGATACATGGATAGATGAAAGGCAGATCTCTTAGTTACTTACAGTCCAGAAGAAAGATAGCGCCACACAAAGGCTTGCAGGGAAACGGTAACAGCAGACTGGAGCTGTAGAGGCAGCTTACGTATGGCAAGTGGGGTGTCAATGCTAGGTTTCCAGGGCTCCCTGTGGATGGGCTAATTTGAATAACTTTGCAGGCCCTGGGCGTAGGGGCTTCCCTAGTTGTGTGGTACGTGGCCATGGAGCATTAGAAAGAGTGCCTAATAACCTGGTGCACAAGAGCCAGATGGGGGAAGTAGCTGAGGTGTTGGCTTAACCAGCTGCTCAAAAACAGGAACTGACCTGCCTCAAGCCAGGGCCTCAAAACTGGGTCAGGACAGAACAATTTAAAAATCACAAAACAACAATATAATACACTTTGCTTCTTAAGATTATTCAAGATTGGTTCAAATCTCTAGTTTATAATTTATACCTAATTAAATTCTCACCAATATGCCTCTAGTTTCTGAACAGAAGAGGGAGGAAGAGATTTATGCCTTTTAGCCATTTCTGCCTCCCACTTCTAACCCTACTGAATCTGATTCTCTATGCTAAGTTTTGAATTTGTTACTGACCATCTTGGAGTTAACCCAGCACTTTACCTAGTTTTTCCCATTAAAAAATCATAAACCCATTCAGACACACAGACACAACATACAGAAGCATTGTATGCCTTACAAAAGGCATTGTAGGTGTAGCATAATTTGATGAAGGCTTGGAGTTTAACAATAATTATTAGACACGGCTGCTTCCAAACTTCTTGGGCAACTTCACAATGTTGCCCAGGCACTGGCTCTTTTTCATAAATTCCTGTTCCCTGTGTCTATGCATTTCTAATGCAGTGGAACTCAGCTATCTCTTTTCTTACCTGGGCTTCCTCCTAACCCACTTCTCATGGTCTCATATTTCCACCCCATGTAACTTATCTGGGTATTTTCCTAAAGAGAGAAAGTTTCCACTGGTGCCAGCTATTAATATTATTATTTATTTTCACTCTGTTACTGAAGATATTTTCCTTCTCAGGGGAAATCTTCATTTCACTGAAAGAGGTCACGTAATGTCCTTTACTTAAATTAGCCCCCTAAGTAGGTTTTGATTATATTGTTTTCCATTAATTGTAAAGTAATTACCTCGATTTCTACTCAGCCTCTGGGAATAAAATAGGCTGGCCTGAGCATGACTACTGTCTTGTCTACTTTCACCAGTAAATTCCTTGTACACTGGAGAACATAATGGCTTAAAATTGATTTCACTGAATTCTATTTCGCTATTTCAGGGCCAGAAGTAGATAATGACTCAAAAAATCAATGTAATTAGAAGTTCTAATTAGTAGGAAATAAATGGTAAATTGAGGGTAGACAGCAAATAATAATAAGCAACACACAATGTTGATCATTCTGTAGAGGTGAGAAAAACAGACACCCTTCTTTAAGCTTCTCTTCTGAGCCTCACAGTTTGGGATGTGTCAGGGCTCAGTTCTCAGCTCTTCTCTACTGTCTCTATATTCACTCCCTAGATGACCTATCCAGGCCTATACGCTGATGCTTCCCAGAGAAATCTCAGCTTCATTTCTCTCCTGAACTCCGCCCACTTCATGTTTCCCCTTGGGTACCTAATAAGCACTTGTGGCCAAGGCAGAACTCTTCATTTTCCTTTCTAGCTCCCCAATTTTTCCCAGATCTGTGTTGCTGCCATTCACTAGATGAATCCAATTCTTTGCTTTTGCTTGTATTCTTCCAACACATCAGCAAATTGTATGAGCTCTGCCTTCAAAATACATCCTGAGTTCTATCATGTCTCACTATGTCGGCTACTGGTACAGACTGTCATCATCTCTTATCTCAACTATTGTAACAGATTTCTCATGGTCTACTTGCTTTCCCCATTCTTGCCCCTCTATAACTTGCCACTCAGCTATCAAAGAAAACATTTTAAAAAGATACATCAGATCAAAATATCTCCCTATTAAAAATCCTCTAATACCTTCTTTTTCACATTTTGAAAAATGTACAAATATTTTGTCATGGCTTTTAGATTTACATAATTTAGTCCTTGATTCCCTCTTTGACCTCATATTTGACCTCTCATCCTGTTTTCCTTAGCTCCACCCTCACTAAACTTCATTTTATTTCTTTTTTTTTAACATTTTTTATTGATTTATAATCATTTTACAATGTTGTGTCAAATTCCAGTGTTCAGCACAATTTTTCAGTTATTCATGGACATATACACACTCATTGTCATATTTTTTTCTCTGTGAGTTATCATAACATTTTGTGTATATTTCCCTGTGCTATACAGTGTAATCTATTCTACAATTTTGAAATCCCAGTCTATCCCTTCCCACTCTCCACCCCCCCATTTTATTTCTTGAATACTCTAACTGTTCTTACTTGAGACTTTCATTCTTGAACCCTAGACCTACCGTGAACTTCCCAAATCATTTCTTTTTATCAAAACAGGCATCAGCACTTGAATTCATCCTTCCTTTTTCCTTCCTTCTTTGTGTCCTCTTTCTTCCTTTCTTCTTTCCCTCTTTCTCTCCCCACACACCTTCGCCCCTCTTCACTTCTCCCATGTAATTTATTGTATTTCTTCCACTAAACTGCACACATCATGAAGGTATAGAATTTGTGTATCTTCTTACATTATAAACCCAATGTCTAGAAAAATGCCTAGCACATTTCAAATGCTAAATAAATCATCTTTAAATGATGTATAAATCTATTTTCCAAATCTGAAATAGTAAAAAAAAAATTAGAGACATCAAGAAATAATGGTCTGGACAATTAATTCCTGAAACAACAATTCTATGTTGACAGCTACTGTAATGTAGCCACGACAAGCAATATTTATTGAGTATTTAGTATCTTTCCAGACATTGAGCTAAGAACTTAATTTCATTTAGGACATCATTTCATTTATTTATCATGACAACCCTCTGAAGGAGTGCTGTTAGTTTTCCTGCATTACAAATGCACACCCTGAGGTTCAGAGGGTAAGTGGTGCATTTTCCCATGGTCACACAACTATTAAATGATAGAGTTGGGTCTGGAATTGATTCATACTCCACAGTTCATGCGTGCAATAATTGTATTATACAGAAATACCATATGATCTAGCAATTCCACTCCTGGGCATTTTTCTGGAGGGAACTCTAATTCAAAAAAAATATATGCACCCCAATGTTCATAGCAGCACTATTTACAATAGCCAAGCCATGGAAACAACCTAAATGTCCACTGACAGATGACTGGATAAAGAAGTTGTGGTATATTTATACAACGGAATACTACCCAGCCATAAAAATAATAAAAAAAAAATGCCGTTTGCAGCAACATGGATGGATGTGGAGAATGTCATTCGAAGTTAAGTAAGAAATAGAAAGAAAAATACCATATGATATTACTTACATGTGGAATCTTAAAAAAAAAAAAAGACAAAGGAACTTATTTATTACAAAACAGAAACAGACTCACAGACATAGAAAACAAACTTATGGACAAACTTATGGTTATGGGGGTGGAGAGGAAGTGGGAAGGGACAAATTGGGAGTTTGAGATTTGCAGATACTAACTAATATACATAAAATAACAACAAGTTTATACTGTATAGCACAGGGAACTATACTCAATATCTTATAGTAACTTACGGTGAAAAAGAGTATGAAAACAATATGTGTTTGTTCATGTATGACTGAAGCACTGTGATGTACACCAGAAATTGACACAACGTTGTAAACTGACTATACTTCAATTAAAATATATTTAAAAATTTAAAAATAATAAAAAAAAGTAATACAATGTAAGTTTTTTTTAAAGACAGTTTGCCTGAAGTCTTGTCTATATTACTTGAAGGTACTAATAACTCAATAATTCTATGAAAGAATCTAATAAATCTGTGAAAGAATGCATGAATGCACTGTAAACAGCATAAAGAAAGATAGTGGGAGTGGAGAGTATTGGATTAGGGATCTAGTTTTACGTAAGCTGCTCTCTAGTTTTCTAAACTGGATCTTATATAAAAGAGGAAATTAAGACTAAAATTAAAGCATTAAAACTAAATAGTTCTTGAAGAAAATTCAGTTTGTGGGCATGTTTTCTTTTTTTGGTCTTTTTTGATAGAGATTTGGGGAATTTAGTTCACGCCCCTGACTATCCCAGAGTTCCTATTGTCCTTTATCCAACTCACTAAACTCTTTACTATTTCTTATCCTGGTCCTTGGGGGATTATTTGATCTTTTGACATCTAAGCTAGAATTCATGGTATTGCATCCATTTTAAGTCAAAGAATATTATCCATGAGGAGCTACTCATGGGATAAATATGAAAATATTTTTAACAGTTCCATCATGGCTTTTACTTGTGAATCCAAGCATAAGTCAAGACATTGAGTTGACGCTGCTCATATCTTACATAGCTGTAAAAGGACAAAAGCATACTAAGTGTACACGTACAATAAATCTCTTTAGATGTTTATTTTCAAACATCGTTTTATCTGTGGCTTGACTAATACATGGAAGATATATAATTTGTTCCAATGCTGTCATTTTAACATCAACTCTATTGTAAAGAATCATGACAAGAAATGAACATTTCACATAAACAGCCAAGAGAAAATGTCTGTGGCAGCAAAACATCCAGATGTAAAGTGGAAAATTCAGTCATATGACAGTTTCCTTACAGAGTGCCAAACATCTGGAGGTTTGGAGAAAACTTCACACACACAATTACCTAAATATTTCATTCCTTATCTGGATGTTTATTTTCATGTAGCTGCAATCTAATTTGGCATATTGTCAGTAAATAACTGGCAGGGTGAGGGGTCTGTTGAATTCTAAGGAAAAAAGTTGGTTTTCTTTTTCCCCAAAGAACTATTTAAGATATTATTTCTAATTTTTTAAAAAAGAGTTTTGGTCTGCTCAAAGACATTTTTTAAAATATAGTGAGAAGGTTGCTTCTCACTATATTAAAAGAGAACTGAATAGCTGTAACTGTGTAATAAATCTTTTATTCTTGTTAAATTTGCATAAATTTATCATTAATCTAGTTATAATGGTGTATGCAAAATAGGTACACTAAAATCCCAGGAGGAAATAAATGTAACCGTTTTATTAGAATGTTTAGCATTTGAGATGGTTTTCTTTTTTATTTTCTCAATTTTCTATTGTAGATTAATATTATTTCTTAAAAGTTAACTTAGTCCTTCAGATGATGCAAACATTTATGAATTTATTTTTCAGAAAAAAGCCCTCATCTTTTCAGAATGACATTACAGCTTGGATATATGATCAATATGGTTCCTATGAAGAGTACCCATGCCCCCAGGAATCTAATTCAGTGGGAGCAGCTGATATTCAAAGTGCACTGACTGATACTTTACCAGGTAAACAGTGTAATGCAGTTTTTCTCACTACTGAATGGAGGCAAGCATCTTCAGATCACCATACTTTCAAAATACTACATGGACAAGTTATTCAGGAATTTTATATTAAAAGACATTCTTAAGAAAGCTAAATAATTGTCATGAATAGCTCCAGTGGTGTAATCATTTAGCTTATGATACTTAAAAGAATTTCCATGAGACCATTCTTGACTGTTTACTTCTCTCATGAAAATTAATTGTGGTTTAAAATGTATTGGGAAATAAAGAAACAAACAAACAAACAAAAATTAGAAACCTGAAAAAGTCCTGCCAGAAATTCAGATACCTAAACAATTAAATCAAATTAACAAACATTATTGACAGAATTTGTCTATCTTGTTTTATTCATTTCTTTTTAAGCCAAAAGCTATTAGCCATTCACTATAACAAATAATTTTTTTTAGCAAAATAATGCCTTGTTTTGGGTAGTGGCCAAGATGCCACCAAGAAACTACTAACACTAATTCATTAATTTGGTAAAGGTTCAAGATACAAAATTAATATACAGAAATCTGTTAAGTTTCTATATACTAGCAACAAACTATCAGAAAGAGAAACTAAGAAAACAATTTCATTCATAATTGCATATAAAGAATAAAATACCTAGGAATAAATCCAAGCAGGTAAACCACCTGTACTCAGAAAACTATAAAAACCTGATGAAAGAAATGTACGATGACACCAACAGGTGAAAGATACACCATGTTTATCAATTGGAAGTATTAATATTGTTAAAATGACCATATTAACTGAGGCAATCTACAGATTCAATGAAATTCCTATCAAAATACCAATGCCATTTTTCACAAAACTAGAACAAATAAAACTAAAATTTGTGTGGAAACACAAAAGACCCTGATTAGCCAAACAATCTTATGAAAGAAGAAGAAAATTGGAGGTGTCAATTTCCCTGACTTCATACTATACAACAAAGCTACAGTAATCAAAACAGTATGTTACTGGCACAAAGACAGACACATAGATCAGTGGAACACAATAGACAGCCCAGAAAGATATCCACACTTGTATGGGCAATTAATCTAAGATAACGGAGGCAAGAATATACAATGGAGAAAAAACAGTCTCTTCAGTAAGTGGTGCTGGGAAAACAGGACAGCTACACATAAAAGAATGATTTGGAACATTTTCCAGCACTATATACAAAAATAAACTCAAGATGGATTAAAGACCTAAATGAAAGACCAAAACCTATAAAACTCCTAGAAGAAAACATAGGCAGAACACTCTTTGACATAAATCATAACAATATTTTTTGGATTTGCTTCCTAAAGCAATGGAAACCATCAACAAAAAGAAAAAAACTACTGAATAGGAGAAAATACTTGTAAATGATATAATCAACAAGGGGTTAATATCCAACATATATAAACAGCTCATACAACTCAACATCAAAACAACAAAAAACCCAATTACAAAATGGGCAGTAGTGTATATACACTTTTCCAGAGAAGACATACAGATGGCCAACAGGCGTGTGAAAAGGTGCTCAACATTATTAATAATCAGACAAATGCAAATTAAAACCACAATGAGATATCATCTCACATTTGTCAGAATGGCTATCATCAAAAAGATTTCAAACAAATAATGTTGGTGAGGATGTGGAGAAAATAGAACCCTTGTACTCTGTTGGTGGGAATGCAAATTGGTGCAATCACTGTGGAAAACAATATGAAGGTTCTACAATAAGCTAAAAATAGAACCACTATATAACCCAGCAATTCCACTCCTATGCATATATCCAAAAATAAAATAAAAACACTAAAATGAAAAGATACATTTACCCAATGTTCATAACAACAATATTTACAATTTCCAAGTTATGGAAGCAATCTGAGTGTCCATCAACAGAAGAATGGATAAAGAAGATGTGATATAAACACACACACAATGGAATACTACCCAGCCACAAAAAGGAATGAAAATTTTCCATTTATAACAACATAATGAACCTGGAGGGTATATGTCTAGAGTAATAAGTCAGACAAAGACCAAAACTGTATCATATCACTTATATGTGGAATATAAAATATAAAATAAGCTAGTGAATATAACAAAAAAGAAACAGACTCACAGATCTAGAGAACAAACTAGTGGTTACCATAGAAGAAAGGGAAGGGGGAGAGGCAACATAGGAGGAGGGGTTTAAGAGGTACAAACTAGTATGTATGAAATAAATAAGCTTCACGGATATGTAGTACAACACCAGGAATATAGCCAATATTTTCTAACAACTATGAATTAAATAGAACCTTTAAAAATTATGAATCTGTTATATACCAGAAACATGTAATACTGTACATCAACCATATCTCAATAAAAAAAGAAATGGTTAACTAGTATTTAATTATAACCCAATATGGAAAGAAAATATACAAGAGTTCATACTGATATAAATGATCAAGTAAGAAAATAAATAGGGGCATATAGACAAATCTCCCATACAGAAGAATTCCAAATAATTTGTGTACATACTGCCCCCTCAAGGAGATGGAATATAACTCCCTACTTTTAAACATAGGCTGTGTTAGTGACTTCCATGTGCAGTCTAGAAAAAGGGGAAAAGAATAACTTTATAGTGGAGAAGGCTGACAAACACAGCTTCAGCCAGGTGACAGGTCATGTTGATAACATTCACTCTTGAAATGATGCAATGAGAATGGCACTTTACCCCTGGGGTCTTTCTCCCCAAAACCTCTAACCTCAATCTCATCATAAGAAGAACACCAAACAACCCCAATTAAGGAACATTTTATATAAAACATTGCCAATGCTCCTCAAAACAGAACCCTCGTACACTGTTGGTGGGAATGTATTTTGGTACAGCCATTATGGAAAACAGTAATGGAGACTCCTCAAAAGACTCAAAATAGACTTACCATATGATCCAGCAATCCCAATCCTGGGCATATATCTAGAAGGAACGTTAATTCAAAAAGATACATGCACCCCAATGTTCATAGTAGCACTATTTGTAAGAGCCAAGACATGGAAACATCCTAAATCATCAACAGATGATTAAAGAAGTTGTGGTATATTTATACAATACTACTCAGCCATAAAAATAATAAAATAATGCCATTTGCAACAACATGGTTGGTCCTGCAGATTGTCATTCTAACTGAAGCAAGCCAGAAAGAGAAAGAATACCATATGATACAACTTATATGTGGAATCTTTAAAAAAAAAAAAAGACAAAGGAACTTATTAACAAAACAGAAACAGACTCAGATGTAGAAAACAAACTTATGGTTACCAGGAGGGGAAGGGAGAAATTGGAAGTTCGAGATTTACAGATACTAATATATAGAAAATAGATAAACAAGTTCATACTGTATAGCACAGGGAGTTATATTCGATTTCTTATAGTAACTTATGGTGAAAAAGAATATGAAAACAAATATATGTATGTTCATGTATGACTGAAGCATTATGCTGTACACCAGAAATTGATAAAACATTGTAAACTGACAATACTTCAATAAAAAATATATATATACAAAAGAACCCCAAAAACCTCCACCATAACAAAAAGGCAAGTATTGAAACCTTCACAGCCAAGAAGAGGAACCTAAGGAAACATAACAACTCAGTGTCACATTCTGTCTATACTGAATGGGATCCTAGGACAGGAAAAGAATGCTAGATAAAAACTAAAGAAATTGAGATGAAGTGTGGACTTATTATACATTATTAATAATGTGTCAATACTGGTTTATTAGTTGTGACAAATATATCTTACTAACGTAAGATTTTAACAAAAGGGGAAACCGGTACTGAGTTTCTTAAAACCCTTTGTATTATCTGGATAACTTTATTTTTCAACACAAAGCAATTTATTTTTATTGAAGTGCAGTCAGTCACAATGTGTCAATTTCTGGTAGACAGCACAATGTCCCAGTCATACATATACATACATATATTCATTTTCATATTCTTTTTCATTAAAGGTTATTACAAGATATTGAAGATAGCTCCCTGTGCCATACAGAAGAAACTTGTTTTTTTAAAAATCTATTTTTATATATAATGGCTAACATTTGCAAATCTTGAACTCTTAAATTATCTTGGTAACTTTTCTACAAATCTAAAAGTATTATAATATTAAAAAAATTTTTTTAAATGTCCTGTTTAAGAGGGAGTTGCATATTTTCATAGTCTGGGAAGAGATGTCACTTAATAAACTGCTGAATGAGTTGTAGTTTGATGGTCCTGTGATAATAACAATACACCCAGCGGTAAATCAATGAGAAAACACCAGGATCATCAGAATGGCCTCCTGTAAATGAATCCTAAATCTGCCAGCATAATCAGCACATTCACTGCATGCAGCAAATTAAACAACCATATAACAAGGGAAGGTATAGGAAATGTGATTAGATTTGGCTTGTATATTGGTCTACTGGAGCTGCCATAACATAATACCATAGACTGGGTAGCTTAAAGAACAGAAACTTGTTTTTTCACAATCCTGGAACCTGGAAGTCTGAGAGCAGAATACCAGTATGATCCAGTTTGTTGAGAATTCTCTTCTTGACTTGTAGATGGCCACCTTCTAACTGTGAGCTCACATGGCCCTTCCTCAGTGTGTGTATCTAGAGAGAGAGAGAGCAAGAGGATCTCTCTCTTTCTTTTCCTATAAGGGCATCAGTCCTACTGGATAAGGGCCCCACCATTATGACCTCATTTAACTTTAATCACCTCCAAAAGACCATTTCTTCAAATATAGTCACGCTGGGGCTTAAAACTTCAATATATGAGCATGGACACAGTTTAGTCCTAGAAGGCTTTCTGATGTCTGTATGTCGGTGTGGGTATATGTGTATGTTGGTGGAAGGAGATCTGAGAAAGCACTTAATACTGCTAATATATTTATAGCAGGACTTTCCAGAATGGATGAAAATGTTAAAATTTTACTAAGATGTTTACAATGCCAACTGGAAATGCTGACCGTCAATTAGTAGACTTAGTGTAACACTATAACTCATGTTATCAATAGCATGGCTTGAGCCATTTGTGTGTGGTCAATAGTAAGCTCAGGTCCAAAGCCAAAGCATGGCCTTTTTCTTGAAGCTTTCTTTCTTTTTATAGGAATTCGCTTCACCTCTGAGCTTAAGTTTCCTTACAAACATTTAAGAATATTTAAAACATTTCCTTCACTTTTCTTTCATAACCTTCAATGGGAGAGAATAAATGGGTAAAAATATGAATAATTGAATACAACAATGATTCACAGATTGTCTCAAAGACAGTGGGCTTTTTTGTATCTTTCCATTGCAACATATATTTTTAAAATATTATATTACAAATGACAGCCCAGAAACTGGTAATGAGTTGTCTAATATTTCAGAAAATATGCTTTGTCAAGTAGGCAATGCTAATTTATGTTATACTAGCAATAAACATAGGAACCTGAAATTTAAAAATACCATTTACAGTAGCATCAAAAAATAAAATACTTAGGAATGCATTTGATAACTAAAAAAGTTGCTCTAATAAATAAAATATTTTAATAAGTGGAGAAACATACTTAGAAAATGGATCAGAAGACTCTATATTTTAAGGTGTGTATTCTCCCCAGAATTGATCTATAGATTCAGTACCATCCTAATCAAAATCCCAGAAGTCACTTCTTAAAAGAAGTTGATCAACTGAACTAAAATTTGAAAGTAAATGCAAAGTTCCTTAAACAGTCAAACCAACTTTGTAAAAGAATAGAGTTAAACTGTGTGCTCAGACTATCTGGGCTTGAATCCTGCCTCTGCTACTTGTTTTCCTATGTAAACTTGAATGCTGAACTTAACTCTCAAGGAAGTACATGACCTGATTTCAAGAATTATTGGAAAGCTAGAGTAATTAAGATACTGTGTTTTAGTGTAAAGATAGAGAAATAGATAATGGAACAGACTAGAAAGTTCAGAAATAAACCAACATACATATGGTCATTTGAATTTGGACAAAAAGACTAGGGCAATTCAATGGGAGAAAGAATTCTTTTCCACAAATGGTGGTAGTGTGACTGGATAGCTTCACACCAAAAAAACCCTAAAAAACAACAAAAACAAACAAACAAAAAAAACTTGACCCTACCTCACCATAAACAAAAAAAATCAAAACTGTATCATAGATTCCAAATGAGACTACAAGAAATTAAAAACATCTGCTCTTCAAAAGAGTCTGTTACAGAAATGAAAGGGCAAGCCATAGATTGGAAGAACATATTTCTAAAACTGCTTTCCAACTAAGAGCTTATGTCCACAATAATTTTCAAGCCCCAATAATAAGAAAATGAACAACCCAATTAAAAAAGGGAGGGGTATTTGAACAGGCATTTCACCAAAGAAGATGTACAGATGGCAAATAAGCACATAAAAGGCTGCTGTTAAGAAAACGAAAATTAAAAGCTCAATACAGTATCACTGCACACTCCCTAGAATGGCTAAAATGAAAAACTAAACTATATCCAGGGTTGGTAAGGATATGGGACAACTGGAACTCTATATACTACTGGTGGGAAAGTTTATCAGTACATCTATTTTTTTACCTCATTATTTTCCTTTATTTTTTAAATTGAATTACCATCAATTTACAATGTGTTAAATTCTGATGTACAGCTAGTGATTTATTTATTCACTTTTGAAAACAGGCAGTTTCTGAAAAATTTAAACACATGCTGACCATATGACCCAGTTACAGCACTCCTAGGTATTTACAAGAGGAAATGAAAATCTATGTGCAAAAAATTGTACACAGGTACTCAGAGAAGCTTTATTTGTAATGCCTCAAAACAGTATAAATACCCATCAACAGGTGAATAGATAAGCAAATTGTGATATACCCATACAATGAAATACTACTGAGGAACAAAAGGGAACCGATGACTAATGCACAAAACCAACTGAAAAGAATCTCCAAACAGTAATGATGAGTGAAATTAGCCAGGTCCCCCTCACAAAGAGAAGATACATATGTATGACTTCATTTATGTAAAATTATAGAAGATGCAAACGAAATCTAGAGTGACAGAAAGCAGGCCAGTGGTTGCTTGAGGATGGAGAATTCTGAAAGTCAAAAGGAAAACTGGGAAGATAGTTGGTATAGTCTTTATCTTGATTGTGTGTGATATATATGTCAAAACTCATAAAAATGCACTTTAAATATGTGCAGTTTAATAGATATAAATTATACCTCAATGAAGATTTAGGCAAGAAAAAAAAAAAGGGGGAGAAAAACAAACCTATGTAGATAGAAGTCAGAGTAGTGATTACCTTGGTGAAAGAGAGCAGTGTCTGGAATTGGGGGAGGTTTCTTGGCTTCCAGGAATGCTCTGTGTTTTGATCTGGATGCTGATGGCACACGTGTTCACTTTATGAAATTAATTTAGCTGGGACATATGATATGCGTACTTTTCTAAATGTATGTTTTTCTTCTTTAAACATTTTATGTTAATGTAAATATATAAAGAAACTTTTCTGTGTAGACAAGACCAACATAAAACATAGCAAGTAACTTTTTAAAAAAGGCAAGATGAATTACAATTGGGAACAGAGGTAGAGAAATAAAAAGCCCAGTCAGCTAACATTTAAATCATGCTTTACTGAAACATACCACAGAAACTTGTCTCAAATTTGACTTTATGAAAAAAATTTTATCTTATTTTATCACTGAGTCTTTTTCAAAAACACCATTGTTTTCTTATATTCCTTCCCCCAAGACATTATTTTTCAAAGGGGATTTTTCAGGAATCTTTTTAGCAGCACATTAAAGAACTATATGGTGAAAGGTGTTTCAAGGGCAAAAACATTTTGAAAATTGTGTTATACAAACTTATAATATTTTTCTCCATGCAATATTCATATTTAAGCTTTTACCATGTTAAAATGTGCCATGAATCCCATACAAGGCATATGCCATGTTTCTCAAACTTACATATTCATAGGCCCTGCTCTTCAAATGGCATTCTAAAGGACAAATATTTCAATGAATATATATTGCATTTCTAGAAATGCAATACCAACTGTAGTTTTTTATTATTTTAATTAAAATATGTGTTGTCAAATTGGAACATCTGTGTTTGAATCCTGCCTCTGCTACTTTTTTTCCACTGTGAACTTGAATGCTGAAAAGTACACATACATGTGTCAGCCTAATTAATTTCAGAAAGTGAACACATGTGTGCCATCAGCATAAAGATCAAAACACACAGCATTCCTAGAAGCCCAGAGACCTCTCCCACTCTCGGTGACTACTCACACTCACCAAGGGTATCTTTCACAAGGAGATGATAAAAATATGGTTATTGTGGATATAAAATGACTAAACACACATATATATATAAGAATCCTGCTTCACAGGAAGTTTTCGAAAGTGTTAACTATTAATATGATTATGAAAAGTTGCCGAAGTAAGAATTACAAAGTAGAGATCATATTCCATTATTGGACTTGACTGGACCTTAGGGTCCATCTTACTGGTCATCAATCTGCCAAAAATCTGATGACAGAATTACATGGGATCTAAATGTTCTCACATAACAACAACAAAATGGATAATATGTGAGGTGAAGGATGTGTTAAGTAGTCTTACTTGTCAATTATCTCAATAAAGCTGGGGAAAGAAGAAAAATTACTATCTTAAACACTCATCAGAGAGACAGAATGACTTAATAAAGTGTCTAGTCTTAAACTTCTAAAAATCAAAATAATTACATGAGATGCTATATTTGTAACTACAGGTAGTACATACTGTAAGATTATTAGTGCCTTCAGGGCAGAGGGATACATCTGTCCATTATCATCCTCTTTGAGGGTTAGAGTTGAGCTTGATTAGTCTAAGCATCTTAGAAATTCTGAGATGTTCCGCAGTCCTAATAACATGAGGGAATCCAGGTAATTATGGAGAGGATTTTGAGCCAAAAATGTCAATTTCCTGGATCAACATGATGAAGTTGTGCCACAAAAGGAGGTAGAAGACTGTTTTTAACAGGATTTTATGTGGATGATGTAGATGAAGTCTTTAAATTAGGATTCTTTCACTAGATCTTCACATTAGAAGACAATTAAACCAAACAACATGAGGAGACCTGGGACATTAAAATCACATTAGCAAAACTGAAGATTGAAATCACATGCTTCTCTAGATGTTCCTTTAATGCTGATTTTCCTGAGGCTGATTCAATAAGAGGATAAAGGTGATATGTTTAGAGTCTACACTACATACTTGTATGTAATAAGTGTTAATGAATATGTTCTTTTGAACATGTGGTGTGACCAGAAAGTATAGTGACAGTTCTAGAACTGATACTCCCATTTTCCCACTCCTGTTATGGAAAGAGAAGAAAACAAGAAATGGCAGATGCATAAAACAGAGAGAAAGGAGGAATTTTCAATTAGGCAAAGCAGAGTGTATTCACAAAAAGAAATGTGCTTTATATCTCAAAGGACTCAAGCACAAGACAGGATAAGATAGTATTCATCTTCCAGGACTTCTCGAAGGGTTAATTTGAGTGGGGAAAGTGCTCTGAAACCAAGGACATGAAAACCGCTTAGATGCACTCTTACCATGGCTGCCTGCTGCATTGTGCAGCTGCTATTTTTAGCCCACGTTCATGCTGCTCTGGGTCAGGATGAGGACATCTGTGGTGAGAGGAATGAACTGCTTGCAGCAAGACAAGTTTTGATGAATAATTACTTGTGTTATAACGTGCAGTCAGGGCCAGCTCCATTCCACAGACTGAAAACTAAGACTTCCAGGAAGTAATCACGGGCAGGTCCTCAGTGGCTGCTTACAGTTTCCAGCACTAATAACACTTGGCAGTGCTGCCAGGATGATCAAAGACTAATTGATTCATTGTGAACTCTACTAGAGGTTAGCACCAAGGCTGATGTCATACAATGCAGTTACATTTTCAAAGCAGTTTATAATCATTAATATTTTTTTTGTCCCAATGTTCTGGGGTAGTAAGTAAAAAATACTTTTCCTTGTAATTCTAATGCTTTCTTTTCAACTTTGTATTTCTAAACCCTAGATTTTCTATTAAGTGCAGAGGCTCTTTCACAAATTTCATGTTTCAAGAGCTGGAGTAAATACAAATTCTTCTGTTTTTATAAGAAGGTACCAGGTTTCTTTCTTTCTCTTCTTTCCTAGAGCCCAGTGGTGCCAACACCTGATCAGCCCTAACCATAAGTTACTCTGAATCTGGATCCAGTTTTAGGGAAGTCAAAGTCACAACTTCTCTTCCTTTTAAAAATATAGTTCATTAATTGAAGACATTAAATGAGAACCTACTACATACCAGAAATATTACATGGTATTTGTTAACTTTTTTCATTATAGAAGTATTACCTGTTTCTTGCAGAAAAATTAGAAAGAATAGAACCACTAAACATCTAGATATCCTTTTATTTTTCCTATATCCTTCATTTTTTCAGTGCATATATTTTCATATTATACTTCATCTTTTGAACCTGATTTCTCATTAGATATTTTGTGAGCTTTTCTACATATGTTCAAATGTTCTCAGAAAACATGATTTTAATGTCTCTTAATTATTTTAATACAGATATGTTGTGATTTACTCAACTAACCTCTTACTGTTGAACATTTAGATTTTTTAAATTTATCTTTCTAATCTTTTTGTAGGGTGCATAATGTTGTAATGTAGATCTCTATAGTAATACCTTTGCATATACCTTTATCCTTTCCTTAGTATACATTTTAAAGAATGAAATTATTGTGCTAAAAATATAGACATATCTATTTGTGACACATATTCTTAAATTTCTGATAAAATCATTTCCCATTTTTATTTAAATCTAATTCTATTCCCTTCATATATGATTCAAATAAATTCAGTTCATTATTTGTCATTAGCTTTACTTACGGTGAGAGGGGTTGATATAATGAGGCTTTAAATATTTTATATAGTAAATTCTATAAATCTTTTTCATAGTAATTTATTTTTGTGTTTTCATACTTCTATTCTCTTTTCTAATTCTCTACCTTGGGCCTAAAAGTGGAGTGACACACAACCAAAACTTAAAACGTGTTCCGTTGATTTTGAAACCAGACATGAGCAGAGACTATTAGTGAAAACTTTAAGTACAATAAATAAATTATTATTAAAGACTGAAAAAGAGGATGGCAGTTATTTTGGCTGGAAAATTAATGTCACTTGCAATAATAAAGAAGATAGAAAGAAGCTGATAATATTGGCTAAGAAGTTTCCCAATCATTGTTGAAAGGTCTTCTTCCAGAAAACTATGATAAAATAGGGAGGAGCAAAATAAGTTTAAAAAGTAAAAGACAGCAGTCAGGGAGGGGGATCATCCAATTTTCAAGTAGAGTTGAGAGAAAATATGAAGTCCAGGACTTGCTGGGTTCATAAATAGAACTGTTTCTCTTCAGACAGCAAAAGACTCTCAAATGTGCAGCCATTATGGAAAACAATATGGAAATTCCTCAAAAAACCAAAAATAGACTTACCATATGATCTAGCAATCCCATTTCTGGGCATATATCCAGAGGGAACTCCAATTCAAAAAGATACATGCACCCCAATGTTCATAGCAGCACCTATATACAGTAGCCAAGACATGGAAACAACCTAAATGTCCATTGACAGATAACTAGATAAAGATATATACACACATACACACACACACACATACATACATATAATGGAATACTACTCAGACATAAAAAAGAATAAAATAATGCCATTTGCAGCAACATGGATGGACCTAGAGATTGTCATTTTAAGTGAAGTAAGCCAGAAAGAGAAAGAAAAATACCATATGATATTACTCACATGTGGAATCTACAAAAAAAAAAACAAAAAAACAGGTCACTAATGAACTCATCTACAAAACAGAAACAGACTCACAGACATAGTAAACAATCTTATGGTTACAAGGGAAAGAGGGTGGGATGCGATAAATTTGGGAGTTTGAGATTTGCAAATGTTAGCCACTAAACATGAAAATAGATTAAAACAAATTTCTTCTGTATAGCACAGGGAACTATATTCAATATCTTGTAATAACCTTTAATGAAAATGAATATAGGTATGTATATGCATGACTAGGACATTGTGCTGTACACCAGAAATTGACACATTGTAACTGACTGTACTTCAATAAAAAAAATGCCTCATTTCTTACTCTTCAAAATAAGTCTGGATCAAGAATACTTTTGAATACAATGAACTTTTTTAAAAAACTTACTTTGTCAAATAAACCTTGTTTTTTTTTTTAAAAAAAACATGAATCTAAGAACTCACAAATTACATACTAAGTAAATCCGACTTGCTTTGTACTTTGGAAGTAGTATAAAAGTAACTAAACTTGTTGGTATTAATAGATACTCTCTTGTAAGCTACAGAAAACAGGTATCTCGCTCTGCCTTTAAATAAATAATAAAGGCTTTTGTTAAGGTATTTAAACATGTAATTCCATTGAATTTTTAAAAACCCCCATTAGGTTAAACTTTGTTCAGATTATATCCCTGAATAAAAGTCCTCATAGTAGCTAAGACAAGAAAATTACAATGGTTAAAGTGTTATTAAAAAACAAAACTGTAAGGAATATTTTGTCTTTGGACACTGCAAGTTAAATATACAATTAGAAAAAGGATATGCACAGAAACTTCTGATATAAATTATTTTAATCTTTACAACTGTGCAAGGAAAAGATACAAATAGGGAAAGTTGAGAACAGGGCAAATTGAAAAACCGTTGTTTTAACAAACTTGCTTGGGTGTACAACTTTCATAGTCTAATTGTGTGTAGCTCTGAGATACTGGGTGGCAAATATTAACTCAATGAAATAAAAGATTGGAATAGTGAACAAGCTCTGTCAAGTGTTGCCCTTTGAAAGGATGGG
The DNA here is from genome assembly GCF_009834535.1 of Camelus ferus. Taxonomy (NCBI): domain Eukaryota; kingdom Metazoa; phylum Chordata; class Mammalia; order Artiodactyla; family Camelidae; genus Camelus; species Camelus ferus. The sequence goes on along the minus strand of NC_045702.1, from coordinate 48,699,449 downwards.
TTTAACCTTGAAGGTATTATCCAAATGAAATAAGCCAGATGGGGAAAAATAAACTCTGGAATATGTGGAATCTAAAAAAACAAAACAAATGAACAAACAAAATAAAACAAAAACAAACTCTAGATACAGAGAACAGATTAGTGGTTACCAGCAGGGAAGGGGATTGGGGTGGTGAGCAAAATGGGAGAAGGAGGTCAACCATATGGTAACAGGTGGTAGCCAAATCTGTGGTGGTAATCACTCTGCAGTGTATACAGATGTCAAATTATAATCCTATACACCTAAAACTTTTATAACAAAAAATAAAATAAAATGCAATATTAAAAAAGAATGGCTTTACTGTTATTTTATATAATATACAACATACACTGCAGTAATGGCTTTCAGTAACAGAGGAATATTTTCTCCTCCACAAAAGCAGCACAACACAGAAGGTGAAGTAGAATGAGGTTACAGTGGCAACACATAGGTAGAGGCAGTAACCGCCTACTTTTCCCCTGTGCATTCGTATTAAATATTAATTGGAATTGCATCTATATTTTATTCAGGTTTATGAAACCCTATAGGGACAGAATAATCCCTTTGAGTTCAGAGACTGAACCATATTAAAATAGAAGTGTTCTCACCAAGGATCTTTTAAAAGATGTACTACAGTAGCTCTGACTTAAGCTTTGAGTCAGATCAGGTTATTGCACCCTCCACGGATCAGCTGGGTAACTAGAAGATTACCTAACTGCAGAGCTTTGGCTGAAACGTGAGGATTATTGTCCAGTGTATCTGTGTTGAGATAATCTGTGTACAGGGCCTTGAAAATGTGTTGTGCATGATACTGCAAAGTAAACAGTAATTATTATGATAGGGAAAGTTATTATTTTATTACTATCATATCTCAGGATATTAAGGCAAATACTAAACTGATTTAAATATTTATGTGGCTCAAATAGTCCAATAAAACTCTTGCTTTGAAATATGGATAAAAGAAAGGAACATGTACAGGAAAAAAGATAACTTGGATTTTAAAATTAGAAAATCTATAAAAAGATTTTATGGATTTGATACTCTGAAGCCATTCATGGTAATGAAAAGAATTTTCCAATGGTACTACCACTTATTAGAAGTTGAAAATTAAGAGAAATAAAGCATGCTGTAGTTAAGATGTAGATGTTTAAATTCTGATTCTAGGTTCATCCATCTTTTTCCTAGCAACGACCTGGAATCACTAGTCAGATTTCGTAAGTATGTTTTGGATTTCTCTTGCTTTAGATTACAAGGCCAAGGTATTATCAGTGGAGCTTAAGTCCTAACTCTGCTCAACTGCTAAACAATTCTGGCATTGAGAAGGGTATTTAATCTCTATTTCATTTCCTCATTTCCACCAAAAATGAGTAAAATAAAAAACTACTTGCATTAGTGGTTGTGGGGATTAAGTGAAATAATGTTTGTAAAGTGCCCAACTCATAGTGCATCAGGGAAATGTTATTTTTCCTTTCCTTCTACTTAATCAGGGGAAGAACACTTACGAATTCAAGAGACCAGGAATGCCTGACTTTTGAAGTCTGAGGAAAAAGTATCTTTTTACTAATATGGTCCTATATGATTGATAGAAGGGATAGTAAAGAAACAGTATTCAAATGATTAAATGAATTTATTTCTTGAGTAGGACTTTGGATGGGAATGGGAATAAGACTGCAAATGAATTTATATAACTTAAAAAATTATTTAGTATCTGACAGTCACAGTAAAACTTAGGAAAGACAACCTGTTTTTCCTTTCAAGAATTTCAGCAATCTAATGAGGGACAAGTAAGCGAAGTTTATAAAAAAGACAATCTACTCTTTCTTCAATTATAAATGATGATTTCTGTTTTTAAGAACCACCCATGGCTTTAGGAAAATCCTTTGTTCTTGGTGCTGTATTAGATGGAGCTACTAACAGCAGGATGGGGTATCTCTTCCTTAGCCTTCATTTCTACTACAGACTTTCAATGCCAAGAAGTGTTAATTTTGGTTTACCCTTTATTTGCAAGGGAATATTAGCATACCTAGGACTAGACCATCTAACAAAGGCAATCTGACATTAGTCTAAGGACCTGAGGATTAATGTATATTTTCCAGTGCTTTAGGGTGTGGAAGAGCCCTCTGGAATACTCTTATCTGATATGTGGAAATCACAAAGCTGTTTCTGACTTTTGGCAACATAGTATTGTTCTAAGTTGGCAGGGAATGAATCCCCTCTTGCTAATAATACTAGAAATGGTGGACAATATATATCAACAATGAAAAAATTAAATGAATATCTGAACTGGAAAAAGAGAAAAAATATATGCCTGTGTACCAGGTATATGTTGGGAACTCAAGTAAAAGAAGTAGATAGAATTTGGCATTGCAATGTTCTTCCAATGTATTCAATGGAATGGACACAGGTTATAGAAGCTGGGACCAGGACTGTAATTCCATTGAGGTTGAAATGAGGCTCATGGCACACTCAGTGCTAGAAAACTTATACTGCCTTTTCCAGGAAAAACTCTACCCATTGGCTCCCAAAAGCCATGAGATGTTTTTCTTCCACTCAGAGCTATAGTGGAAGGGATAAAGTCATCTATGATAAATCAAGACCCCAAGCTTATATCATATGCATGGGTGGGACTACTTACACAAATGATACATAAAACCCAAATTGAGAAATTAGTATAAAAACAAACTCTGGACTAGTAAGCCCTTATGCCCCTTTTGTCCTGGCAAAAAATGCTATGTAGACACAATTCCACCGCCTAAGGCACATGAAACAAAAGTAGGAAAAAATACCCTCTACTGAGGAAGAGTTCACAATAACAAAAGAAGGAGGAAGAGGAGGCAGTAGAGAAAGAGGAGGTCATAATAAGGGTGAGATGGAAGCATGAGAGAACTGAACTGGAGATCATAGAAGAATCTCAAAGAAACTATAAACCAGTATTTTAAATGAGTTAGAGAGTAAAAGATAAAGTGCAAACCATAATGAATAAAATGATACAACAAGGGGGGAAGGAATAAGCAGATTTACAGAAATCAAACTGAACTTCCAAAAAAGTAACTTACTAGATCCAGCTAAATAAAAATTTATAAATTGAAAGATAAAGTGGTTAAAATTACAGAAATCAGGTCAAAGATTCAAGATGTTTAAGAGCATGAAGAACAGAATGAGAATGAATATATGTACATGCAGCAGGAATATTAGAAAGAGAAGATAGCAAGAATTTTTGTTCTCTCTTCAAAAGCAATATTTAAAGATATAATGACTTTCCAGAATTGAAAAAAATAAAAAAGTTTTTATAGCCTAGACAGGATAATCTGAGCATAGTAAATAAAAACAGATCTATATCTATGCCCATCATTATTAAATTTGGTATATCAAATACAAAGCTAAAAAAAATCTCAAAACCAGTCATTACAAAGAAAGATTTGATTTGACAGCAGATTTTTCATCAGCAGCTGGCTCTTTCCCCAGTTTTCTCTAGCTCGTTAAGTGGTAGCACAATTCCCTAAGATGTTTAGGCCCCAAACCTGACTCATGCTTGAGTCCTCTATTCACCTCATACTCATATCCAATCATCACAGTAAGTCTGCTTATCTATAACTTCTAAATATCTCTTGAATCTGAACACTTCTGGGCACATTCAGCATCCTCTCCCTAACCCAAGACCTTGTCATACTTCGTCTGGAGGATTGATCTGATCCTACTGATCTCACAGTTCCCGGCGCCTGTAATTAAATTATACCACATACCTGTTCAAACGATCCAATAGCTTCCATCTCATTTAGAGTAAAATTCAAATTCTCTTCTACAATATACAAGATGCTACATGACTTTGCACCTTTACCTCTGACTCCTCCTCATCTCCCTCTTGGTTAATCACTTCTAGCCATATATTCCAAGCTCATTCTCACCCTCAGGGCCATTGTTTTGGTTGTTCTCCCTGCCTGGAATGACAATCACCCCCATCATAACATAGCTTGTTCTTTCATTGTATTTATATTTATTCTAAAAAATCTCTTTGGAAAAGACTGAACTGACCACTTTTCATAACACTTCTTTACCGGTGCTTTTAGCATTTAACATGATGTGACAATATTTTATAGGTTTATTAGCTTGTTTGTCTATCCCTAAACTCGAAGGAAGATTCCATGAATACTTGTATGACACTATATTTCCCAGTAACCACAATAGTGCCTGGCTTATAGTAGTTCTTCAATATAATATTTCTTAAATAAAATCTTTACTTCCAACAAAGAGAAATATTACCCATTATTTTCAAACACACATGGAATATTTATAAAAATTTGCCTGTTACTGAGGAACAAAGGAAATTTAACCAATTCTCAACAATATATCTCATGCTTATCATGAAGAATCAATGCACATGCTCACTTAAACTTTTAAATGGCAAAAGCAACAAAATTTCCCATATAAAACTGATGTCTTCTCTCTGTCCAAACATAATCTATTATAACTCTAACTGCCAAAATAACCTGGAAGACTCAGTATGTCACTCATTCAGGAAAGAATTATTCAGTATCTACTACTTGCCTAGAGAGAGTTTTTTGTTTTTTGGTTTTGGTTTTTGTTTTTTGTTTTTCTAAGGATTTGTCTAAAGTGACTGAAATTAAGCAAGGGAAATTATATACAAATATTTCACATAAGATCAAATTTAATGTTGTAAAGTTTATAAAGTCAGAGGACTAGTTCGGGTGAAGAAGTGGCCCTTAATTTGGTACTTAGTCAACAGATAAAATCGAACAGATACAGATGGGGAAGGAGAAGAGAGAAATTCCAGAGAGATTGGTCAGTGCAAATCAGGGAATCATACATTTTTAGAGAAATTGCAAGTCATCCAACTTGGTGGAAATACAGACTGCAAGTGGTAAAGCTATACTGAAGGTATATTCTGAGAACTCCAGATGATAAGCTAATGAATACAGACCTTGATGGACAGGTGATAAGGAACTACTTTAAGGAGAAAATGAAACAAATCTAAATTGTACTTTAGAAAATTTTATCTGGCTGAAGATATTTCTGTGCTCAGAACAGGGCCCCATAGAGTTCATAGATCACAGATAAGCAAGTTTTTCTTGAGGAGGAGAGTGATCACTGCAATGTAATGGGATGCTACAGGACATCAGCTTTATTTATATAGTATGAGTGAGGGTGTTGGCCACTGTAGAAGTGGGCACAGGTGATGTCATTTATTGGTTGTGGACAAAGAAAGTGGTCACTGAAGCATTCTCTAACTTGGAAAAATAAAGTGAAATTACAGAGAGGGAGGGAGAGGGAGAGAGAGAGAGGGGATAATGGGGGAGGGGAAGGGGAAGAATTGTGTCTTATATAAGTCTTTTGTCTAAAACACATTCCTAGATTCTAATAAAAATAATTCATGTTATGCATTCCTGCCTATATCTCTGTGGCAAAGAGAAAGAAAGTTCAGAGTCCCTTGTGATTGCACTTACTTCCAAACCATTAGAAATGCTGGAGTGTGGGAACTCTAAGCTTAAGAGTAAATAGCTCCTGGCTTCCATCACTGAGAAGAAAGAAATCTCTGTTTTCAGCCCTGAATGGAAGTTCACTAAGTGAGATGAATAATGCTCTGCAATTACTGAGCCATGCAGGATATGCTGAGTAATATTAACTCCCTAATTAGTTTTAAATATCAAGCTTATCCTAGCTGACATCTAAGCTTTAATATTACCTGATTCAAGCCAAATATGTGGTTTTGAATTTGCTTTGCAAATAGTATGTTCTTCAGGGTTGCTTATGCAGCAATATTCTGATCTCAGTTGCTACATAATCTGTCTTAAGAATTCTGACCAGATAATTCTATTTAGCCACAGAGGTAGAATACAAATCTCTGACCACATCTATTGAGACACTGATTCCAGAATATTCTATTTATTTGACTTATAAATTTCTAAATATCATTTCTGGGTTATGGTAGCAGATCAAATAAATATGTGTAATTTAGCTTCCTCCAGAAAACACACAGGCTCATTTAAGATTTTGCAAAGGAAAGTTTTTGAAAAATAAAAATGCACAAGGATGAGGTAAAAATAGCAGATGAGTCTGTGCTGACAATGGCCACTGTGTGTTACAGAGGCTGGGATGAAGGCCAGTGGGATACAAAATCCAGCTCTTCACTCAACCCTCACCAAGGGAGATTTGTGTCCTTTTGGAGGAAACAGTTTTTCCTAATTCGTAAGAATAACTGGCTTAGCACACCTAACAAGGTAAAAATTAATGTTGGCAGTAAGGACAACAAAGAACGAACACAATTTTTATTTCAAGAAGCACGGTGACAGCAGCACCCAGTGTGAAAGTGGGTAATGACTCGAGGGACTACAGTGAACACTGTTCGAGAAGTTGGGTCCCTCTCTTACACGGTAACTGAGGGGTCTGGCCTCCATATCCAGCAGAAGTCTTGGAGGCTTAGTCCCTGGCCCAGAGGAAAAAGAAGGTCTTTGTATTGGGAGCCCCAGGAAGATTTGGAGGATATATTTCTAAAACAGGAGGATTAAGTGACCACTGGCATTCCAAACACTGAAAGCAGAAACACCCCAGCCCTTCCCTTTCAGTTGACTGCCAGAATTTTGAACTCGGAGAACTCTGACCAATCTTACTGTCCCAAGATGTTGACTCTCGAGTTTCCTCAGAAACAAACCACTTATAAGCTGAAAGGGCAACTTAAGTCATACAGGAATTCCAGTCAATTTTTTTTTTTTGTCTTCCATTCTTATCCAGGAGCACAATGCCAAGTCTTGACGGACCTTTGAGAAAAGAGATGTCTTTAAAGTGAAACATGGTGATACAAGCAATCAGAAAGGGGACAAAAACAAAGTGGAAGAAACAGAGACTATGCTGGGGCCAGGACACACTGATATTATTCATATATGCAGAGATATGAGAAGATACTGCTTAAATCGTTTCAGGTTGCTTTAATGAAATAGAAATTTTTAAATTTAGGAATTTAAAAATACAATTGTCAAAATGAAAAATTCAATAGAAGGTGGATAGTTAAAAGATAAAATTAGGAAATCTTTCCAGAAAGTGTAGCAAAAAGATAAAGAAATAGTAATAAGATAAGAAGGGGGCAGGGCACAGCCATTCAAGGAATGCTACAGCAATTAACATCAAAATGGTGAAAGATTCAACCCCCAGTAGGCCTTGAGGCTCAAGATGACGGGAGATTTGACTTCTAGCAGATTTTGAGCTTCATTATATGCCCATTGTAATGTATTAACATAGTGAATAACATGCCCACAGGCCCATGACAATCCCACGGCTAGCCACAAAAGGTCAAAGAGTGGGAAATGGCCAACTTCCTGGGAATCCCAGCCCCTTCCCCAGACTAGTTAGACCAGTCCTTCCACTTATTAACATATGGAGCCACTGAGCCCATAAAAACTGGCAACACAGTGTCTCTCAAGGGCTGCCCCCTCTCCTTCTTGAGACAGCCCACACTCTGTCTATGGAGTGTATACCTTTTAATCTGAACACCCAACCCCCACACTTCGTGGCCTTTCTCTTGCCTTTCAGTGTATCTCTCTGCATAAATCTACCTTTACTCAACTGTGGCTCGCTTTTGAATTCTTTCCTGCATGAAGCCAAGGACCCACACTTGGCGGGGCACGTCCCAGGGGCTCAACCGAAGCCTGGGACACGGCCCTCCTCAAGCCCCACATCCATTTTTCCTGCATCAGTAATAGCAAGTAAGAAAAAAAAAAAGAAAATAGGAGACCAGACCAGCCAGTCTAACTTCCAACAGCCTTTTTACATCCTCTTTTCCTATTGCTATATCTCTTTTATAGAAGAGAAACATATATTCTTTTTTGAAAAATCCTTAAAAGACATATGTTGTTTTGGACAGCAATAATCAACATTTGGAAGACCATAATTCCAATGGGTTATTTATTAAGGCCAATATTATTCTTCTACATACACTCTAATTATTACACACATACGACATCCATTAAAGAAACAAAATCACTCATACTGCAGTCACCTAATTACATACATGAACTTCCTTCCTTTGTAAGTCGATTTTCTGCTTCCAGAGAGCAGAGGCCATAATTCCCTGATTCACCACTGTGTCCCCACATATAAACTTGTATCTACTGGTATACAGTAAACACCTACTAAAATTTTACTGAGTAAACGTTGAGTAAATTTCCATAAAGTTTTATCTAGTAAAGGGGTATGTTTTTCTCTAAGATATACAGAATAGCAGCTTAACAGCTAGTTAACTTTAGCAGCTGCAGTTAATTAAATAATTATTGTTTCCCTCACTTAATGTCTCTGGTGAGGTCATGGCAATGTAGTCACAAAAATAAACACCAATCAGCTTTGCAGAATTTCATTCTACTAATTCTGCAACTGTCGAGTTGCTCTATGATGAATGCATTCAGTGTTAAAGAATGTGGAAACAGTACACTGGCTAGTCTCCAGTGTGATAACTGTTCCTGGCATTGATGCAGCCTGGAAGTTCCTTGGATTACTTAGTTACTTATGTACTAAAATAATAGAGGAAAGCCTGAGGTCTGCAACAAGTTCTTATGTTGACACTAGGAATAAAGTATTATTGAAATATGCTATCCCCAGAAAGGGCAGCAATTCATCCTTAATGGAACCACCAAATGTTCTGGATATAGCTTTTCCTTCCCTGCTTCTAGTGGTTCTAATGGCATCAAACTGGGAAGCCCACAGAATGCTTGATTCACTAGTATGGGTTTCCATATAACACTGCCTCAGACCAAGGGACTATGGTAAAGAAGTTACAAAACCAGACAAGTGACCAAAGATTCTACCAGTGTTTCACCCCAGCAGTTTCTAAATAATCAATTGCAAGCAGGTGTAATTTGATGGCATCTCACCTCAGCTGTACCACAAGTTGCTCACTTTTCACCACCTTTCTTCTCTGCCACCACCACACGGGATATAGGCAAGAACTCGCTGAGCCATTCTGACATATACGTGTATCAGGAAAGACAAGGAAATGTATACCCCACGAGGGAACACTTGACTGATAGTGGGTGAGAGCTAGTGGATAAATAGTCCTTTTCCCTAAGGCAGACAATTTTGAGGTGCATTATACACAGGACCTTAAAAGGTCCAGTAGTGTGATGAATTTTCTACACTTGTCTACAGTTGTAATCAGCTCAATGGAATGGCTCTTGGAATGGCTCTTCCTCCTTTCCTGTTTCACCTTTTCCATTCATCCCCTTGGATTCCTTGGAATCTTTGAGCAAGACAAATAGCCTTCATGCAAGCCTTTTTCCCTTGCTATGCTTTTTGGGGGAACATAAGTTAAGACATTAGGACTCCCTGATATATATAACAATTTACCATAAATCTAAACCATTCCAGAAAACTATAGCTCTTTTAAAAGGAAAAATATATTCTCTTCAGAAGTAAGTTCAAAATGAAGGGAGAATATATTACCTTGTTTTCTATCAATGGTCCTACAGATCATTTTTCAGAAGAAAAATAAATTGTTAACATTTTGCAGGTAAATTATTAACTGATGGTGAGGTCAAGAGTATTTCTTGGGATGATTTGACCTATTAATTATGCACATTTCTAAACATTTTAAACTGATTTTTATTTCCAAACCAATTCTAACTTTTTCCAGTAGTATTATAAATGCCAAATTCCAGGGAAACAATATTTTTGACATAAATACATAAAATTTAACAAATCAACTAATATAAGCTAAACAAATAATAATAAATATGTTGCAATTAAGAATGCTACAAATTAAATTTTTTCTCATATGCACTATTCATCTAATGGGATGGTGTCTCTGTTTTTCTAGAAGTCTATGAAATTTTAAACTTGTAATTTATATCATAGATGCCGAGTCTCTGTTTATGACTGGAAAATAAATGGAAATAATTTTGCCATTCTTAAATATTCTACAACAAAATAAGAGAATTATGACCTTAAGTAATAAGCTCCCATAAGATTTTTTTCTGTCTAAATTGCATACGGAATAAACATTAAAAAGATTGTTTCTTTATATGTGGTATAAAAAGGAAAAATGTGTTTTCAATCATAAAATATTAAAATGATAAATGGTGAAAGAAATATAATCACATCACACATGTTCAATTTGATTTTTCCACATGATGCAATTGTCACTTGCTACCAAAAACAATATAAGTAGATTTAACCTGAATATGATTGTGGTAGGCAGAATTCTGAGAGGGCACCCAAGATTGCTACCCGCTAGTGTACACTCCCAGTAAAACACACCCCAGTCCCTTGAGGGTGGGAGGCACTGAATGTAATGGAATTCACTCCCATGTTTGACAAGATATACAACAAATGAACCATACTATATCATAAGGGTGAAGAGTATTTTTCAGATCAGGTAAGGTTCCAAAGTAGTTACTCTGAGGTAATCAAAGGGAGACAACCCTGGGTGGGCCTGACCTAAGCAGGTAAGACTTTAATAGAGACTCTGCCCTTTGTGAAGGAAGAAATTCAAAGGATGAGAAACAGTTTCTCGCTGGCCTTAAAGAAACCAACTTCCATTTTGCGAGAGGATAGGACCACATGGCAAGGACACGAGGACAGTCTGTAGTTGCTAAGAGAAGTTCCCTGGCAAGTTCCCTAGCAAGGAAGAGAGGATTTCAACATATACCTGCAAGGAAACAAAGTCTGCTGATAATATGATTGAGCTTGAAAAAGGACTCCAAACTTCAGTTAAGAAGGCAGCCTGGCTGAGACTTTGAATGCAATTATGTGAGACTAGAGGAGAGAACTCAGCTACTTTGTAACCAGACTTCTGATGTTCTGAGAGAAAAATATGGATGTTATTTTAAGCTACTAAATTTCTGATAATTTGTTACACAGCAATAGAAAACGAATACACTGATAAAGTACAATGCAATATGTTCTTTTATTTCCAGTTAAATTTCAGTAATGTAGGCTCTAAAAATAATAAAACACTACTGTCTTGAATCTGAAAGAAGTTAAACATTTTCATCGTCTCTGTATTCTCTTTAAATAATCTAAAACAGATTGATGTGAATTATTTTATGAAAGTGGGAGGCAAAATGAAAAATGTTGCAATGTCTGTTTGAAAATTTGCTTGAAATCAAATATGTGAAATGATGTGGAATTATGAGTTTATTTTCCCTATTTCAGGAATAACTTTTCTTGTGGATGATTTTGATTTTAAAAATGCTACAGTGGTGTTAGCCTTGGGTGTTAGGCATTCAATACTGATTATTGCAAAGGAAAAATTGAGAATGTTAAGCAAATGAATGCAGTCAGTTAAAAAATAATTCTAAATACAACCAGGAAAAATAAGGAAGTAACATTTTTGAGCACTTGTCAAATGCTTGCTACTGTGCCACTTGCTTTTACAAATGTTATGTCATCTATGGCTTACAAAAACTCTAAAAAAATGATATTTTAGAGATTCAAGACCTTGAAATACAAAGATTTAAGTAATTTATGCAATGACATACAGCTACTAAGTGGCAAAGCTAAAATTTTAATCCTGCTATTCTGAATGGAAAGGTTCCTATTACACTTGGTTTAAATTCAAGTTCTTTGTTTTTTATTCATCCACAAGGTTTAAATTATCACATACTATGGACTACAACATCCAGATATATAGTAATTTTATGGGGAAACTGGAGAGCAAAGGCAATATTTTGAAAGATATAGAAACATAGAACATCAGGGAAAAGAGATGTTTATCGACTTACAACCCCTCATAGAATACAGATTCCCTTTTCAGATAGTTCTGAAATGTATGAGGGGGCCCAATGCTCTGACTTATTAATAAGTGCCTGAGAAAGTCTCAAAATTTGTTGAAATTTGAAGATAATCTCAGAATTTGAGAAATACTCTAGAATAATCAGACACATCCCATCTGTGAATCTTCATTGCACAAAAGTTAGTGTAAAGCACATTTTATGTGGTTGGTTGCTCTGTCTCAAAGTGGACACTGTGAGCTGAGATCCCCCACCTTCTTCCTAAGCAGGTGACATCTCTCTTGACTCCTGTGTTACTGACTATACTTGATGATCTACACCCCACCCCTGCCCAAAGACCTCATTAAATTATCATGGCAAAAGGACACTTCTGAGAGTGAAGTAGGATCTTATTTGTAATTTTACTGGGATTCTCTCAGGCAAACTGGAACAAAAGATAACTCCTCTTTCTATTCATTTTATTCTCCTACTCTCATTGAACATGTTCCCCATTACCATTAAGCACTACTGCTCCGTGCTTATTTTCCTAGCTTATCATTTTCTTTAATGCTTTTCATGTCCTCTATTCAGCCTACACCCCCATGACCAACTAAATCAACCATACTTTCATCAACATTCTATGATCTTTCAATTTCTCTACCTACCCTTTGTCAATCCCCAACCTTGAGATAATCCATAATTTGTTTTGTTTTGTATTATGTTCAAAATTCTTAGTCCAAAGTTATCAGTTACTAATGAACAGAAGATAGTGTAAACTGAGAAAGTTCTAAGGTTCATCCCATTCATTTTCACCCTAGTCTTTTTCCCCTTCAAAATCAGTTTAGTATCCCATTGATGTTATTTCAGATGGCCCCCATTCTACTCACATCCAGAAATCCACTTTTTTTTGTCTTCCTACTCAGCAGATGATCTTTCTACCCGCTTGTAGGAAAAGATGGGTAACAGGTGATTCCCATAACTACTCTTCCAGAATTTTTAGAAGTACAGTACTGCATTGATTTTTTTTTAAGGTTATTCATATGGTTATAAGACATGGTACTTGTAGCAAAAGGAAAATTATAAAGATATAACAAAAGAAAAAAATAAAACCTTCCTCTGATTCCATATTTCCTACTCCATTTTCTTAAAGTCATCAATGTTCATATTTGTCAAACTTCTATGACTCCTTTCACATCTTGCTTCTTGCAAAAAAAATACTATATACATTGGGGATTTATTTTTATTGTAACTAAATAGAATCACATTAAAACAGCACTCTGAACCAATTTTCACTTAAGACCTCTTTTTCTCAAAAACATATGAATATTATTGGGCTACACGCCATAGGGCTACAACCCCGGTACTTGCCCAGCTTCCAGACCAAAGAAACAACCAGAAGTCAGCAACAGAGATATCAACAGTTAAAAAATGGGATATCTTACACGTCTGAAGCAAGGTCCTGGAGCGACACACCTCACTGTGTACAGAATATGGCGGGAAGGACACGGGGGGCACTTTCTGCTTCCAGGGAGAGGTGGGGGTGTGTGTGGGGAGGTTAGTATTTATAGGAAAAATTGATATCAGGTTGGCTCATCAGTTACCAGGGAAACTAATAGAGGGGCACGCCCCTCGCTGTCCCTTTGATAAGCTCTCAGGTGGAGCTGTTCTGCTCTAAAGGTTAGAACAATCATAGCGGGGGCAAGTACGTAGGGAGACCAGTCATGTGAGTAGATGTAGGTGTAGCAGGCACTGGTTGAGCAGGAACTGTACAGAGAGCAAGAGAACAGCCATCCTGGGTGGCCTGATCATACAAATACACACACACTAACACACACCTAAGTGGTTTATAGAGGCAATGGTATAAGATTCTGAGAGATTTCAGAGAAATACTTTAGTCTTTCAATTTTTTCTTAAATGGTCCTTCCATCTTTCACTTTTCTCATTCCTCTCCCTGCATCATTCCCTCACCCTCGTCTGATTCATAGTAACCCAGCTAAACAACCTAGCAAGTTTATTCTCAAATGTTATCATCAGCACTTAAATATATGTCTATAAAAATGAAATGAATATACAAGTGTATATTAAAAGTTGTTAAAGTTTCCTCTGAGATTCCATAAAACAATAGATACAAAATTTCAAGATTAAGGACACGCCTTCTGAGGAAATTTCAAAATGATAAGAATTAGTAATATGAACCTGAAAATTCACCACAAAGCGGCTAAAAAACAAAAACAAAAACAAAAACAAAAATGAAGTGTGTGGAAATTGGGAGAGGGTTTTTAAAAAAATTTCTTCCCCCAAAGAATGGGGTGAGATGACAGAAGAGAATTTCGTAACCTCGAGTCTGACGAGAGAGGCTAAAACTGTACCACATAGGGAGCAAAATGTGGTATCCGAAGTTAGGGAGTGAAGGAACTGGTGTGACTTATGTCAAAGAAATCTAAAAGTAGCCCAGGGCAGCAAACAGGGCTGCCTCTGAGAAGACATGCGGTCTCCTGCGAGGGTCTATAGGCATAGGGCACATGGGAGAGCTACCACGATGGTAGACATGGAGTTATTCTGGCATCTGTCCAAGAGTACATCTTGAAAAGGCAGTTTTCCCAACAGTGTCCAAAAAACCAGTACACAAAACCTGAAGCTAGGAAAAATACCTCTCCCTTGAAAAATAAGTTGTAGTCTGAGGAGCCCACAGAGGAGCCCCTGAAGATCCCACAAAAGTGCCTAAGAAAGAACCAGATTCACCCATCTACAGGCTGAGAGAGCACAAAGCTGCAACTAGACAGCACCTGCCAAGTAAGCACTTTCTTTTTCCCTTCCCTTCACCACCCGCCTTGGTGTTCCAGCCCTGGACAGGTAAGAACAGCTAGCTAATGGGATAAAGCAAGCCAGCAAACAAGTAGCAACCGGCCACAAATGAAGGCTCTGTCTACAGCTCATTGCTGCTGAGGAAAGTATTTATTATAAATTCAACTCCCTTCTAACTCCTGTGAGCCCAGGATTGGCCTCTCTCCAGCCCCTGCCCAGGAGCACCAGCATTAGCTACCTTAGGGGAGCAGGCCGGTGGCCAGGCCCCATCCGCTTTGCCCCTCCTCAGAGTATTTTTTGAAGAAGAAGTTAAATTGCACAGATGGGTATCTGGAGGGCTGGTGGGAAGGAGGGGTGAAAACAGGGAGAAGGTGCAGAAGATTTACCCTCTGTCACTTGTCTGCCTGGCTAGCACCTCATATCTCAGCAGAGAAGCCAGAGATAAGCCAGACAGCCTTATAAAGCCAATTTTGGTTTCTACTCCCGCCTCAAAAAAAAAAAAAAAACCCTTTTGTTTTCTAGAATTAAACGATTATTGTTGAATTGTTCCTAACACAAATCCAACATTATCAGAATATGGATTTAGAGGGAAATAAAGATCATTATGTCATACAATTATTAAACATGTTCCTTTATCTTCAATTTGTTCTTCCTGAGCTTTTTTAGGGGGTTGCCTGATGCAGCAAAGCCAGGGGTCTGAGGTAGTCAATGGGACGGACTATAAGTTTCTCTTTCTGGATTTCAGGTGCATTCATTAAATAATGGCATCCTGGTACCAAAAACATAACTAGATTTTATTTTAGAAAATGACTAATCTGATCCCAAAAGAACACATTCCAACATAAATTAAATAGTCATTTTCCAGACTATCCCAAAAATTTGCATTAAAGTGATCATGTAGGCAGGTATGATTTTTCATGCAGGGGCAGGGGATGGAATTCTTAGAATTAATTAAATTTTAAAATAAAATTGAGTTCTGGTTATATCCCATGAATCATTCTTATTCATGGTACTCAGATACAAATATATTTAATTCATTTATTTAATGAATATTTATTGAGTCCTATTTAGTACCATGCACTGTTTTGGCTACTAGGATAAATAAATTAGTGAAACCAAATAAAGATCCCTGGCCTTGAGAAATGCAAATTCCAATGGGAGGAGGCACATAATAAACATAACAAAAGTGTAAATTATGTATTTTATATGGTGATATTTTACATGGTGATAAGTGCTATGAAAATAACGTAGGGTAAGGGGGATTGGGAGTGTTGCGAAGTAAAGGGTAGGGATCATTTTTAAATAGGGTCTTCAGGGTAGGCCTTATTTAAATGTTATATATATATAACACACACACATACACACACACATACACGTATATATATATAAATTTCTTCTGTATATCACAGGGAACTATATTCAATATCTTGTAATAACCTTTAATGAAAAAGAATATGAAATGAATATATGTATGTATAAGCATGACTGGGACATTGTGCTGTACACTAGAAATTGACACATTATAATTGACTATACTTCAATTAAAAAATAAGAAGGTATTTGAGCAAAGTCTAAAAATTAATAATGGAGATAGCCTTGTAAATATCTGAGGTAAGAGTGGTCCTAGAAGAGGGAATAGCTAGGCAAAAGACCCTAAGAAAACATAAATAAAACAAATTTGAGAAATTATCAGGAGCCAGTGTCAACTGAGGAAACTGAGCAAGGGGAAGAGAAAAAAGAAATAAGGTTAAATGGGTTACTTGGCAAGAGCAACTGAAAGGATGAGTTGACATTAAATGAGATGGGGAAGGCTGCACAAAGAGACAAGAATATCACTAGTTTTGTACATAGTGATCTGTGATGTGTATTACACATCCAAGTGGGGATGTTATGTGGGCATTTGAATATCAAGTCCAGATTTGGCCAGAGATAGAAATCTGGGAATCAGTAGTGACTAGTTGGAATGAGATCACCAAGACTGGGTATATAGGTGGAGAAGAGATGAAAGAATTGAACTGGGGGCAATTCAGGATAACGTTGTTGGGGAAAAGACAAGGAACCAGCAAATGAGCCTGTTATAGAGTGGGAGAGGAGGAGGAAAGTAAGGGAGGAGGAAAACCAGATTAGTATGGTATTCTGGAAGGCAAGCGAAGAAAGACTATCAAGTGAAGAGGGGGATTACGTAAGTTAAGTGTGGCTGAAAGAGGAAGTGAAATGTAGACTGAGAATTGAATGTTGGATTTAGTGACATGGAGATGTGACCAAAAATCCTGGTGCCCTGGTGGAGCGCAGAAAATTTGATTAAGTTAAAGAAAGTTTAGAATAGAAAGAATTTCAGCATGTATAAACAGGGCTACAACTCACAATGGAAGTGAAATGAAGATATTTTTAAATATGGAAAGAAATGGCCTGTTTGGAGGCTATGTGAATGATCCAGTAGACAGTGAAATAGTAATAGTACAGGAGAGAAAGGAGAATTTCTGGAGATATATCACTGAATATACTAGAGGGGATGTGTCCTAGTGGACGAGTAGAGAGCGCACACTGAGATATAGCATCTACAGCAAGAGGCAAGAAGGGAAATTATGGGACTGTAGATGCCCTTTTACTTAGGTTTTGGTCTTTTGGACAAAGTGTTCTTTATGTCCAATGTTATGGGTTATATGTTATTTTTCCATGCTATTCATAATTGCCTTCCATTGTTAATGCTTATTTTAAAATACCCTATAAATATATATGAAAACAAGATACCAACTACTTCCTCCACTGAAATTCTCTTATGTGATGTCCCACCCTTAAAAGAAGAAAACTTTAGAATACTGTTTTCCTTTTCCCAACCTCCTTCCGTACCCCTCCTTTTTTCTTTGACCCCTAGGGGAAACTTCTGGAATCCTTGTTCTTCTCTTTTCTCATCATGAGTCTAATCCAACTTTTAAATTTTACTGAACAAACTTGAGACTTCCAATTCCAAACTATTATTAGAATCTCCCCACACAATTTGCCCCTTCAAGGACCTTTATTAAGGTCTCCTGTTGTAAACTAGCAGGCTTTCAATCACTACCATCGTCCATTCAGATGTAACCAGGTATTTGTATGGCTCCTTGCTTATCACTGTTCCTACACTCTTTCTTCGTCTTGACTATATTCATTTATCGGCTCTTTGGGTAGATAGCTTTTCTATTTCCTGAGATTAGGTAAATAGTGATACATTTTCTAAAAAGATGTATATCTGTAAATAATCATTCCTTCACCTTGGCACACAGATAGGAAACGACTGGCTGGGCATAGGATTTTTAGATTGCATTCCTTTTTTCTCTCAGTAGTCTATAGATCAGATGGCAATGCTAGCTATTTATTAGAAACACCTGGGGAGCTAAAAAAACAAAACAAAACGAAAAAACATTCCTTGCTCCACTCCCAGAGATTCTGATTTAATTCATCTGGGATGGAGCCTGGTGTCAGCATTTTTTGAAGCTCCCCAGCTGATTCTAAAGTGCAGCCAGTGTTGCGAGCTTGCGGATGCTATTTTACTGTGATTCTTTTCTGCCGTTGACATTATTGTACTGTGGTCTAGCGTGGAAGATGAGAAGCCCAATTCCAATCTTATACACCTGTCTCTGGAATTTACTTGTTCTTTCCATATGAAAGTCTTAATATGCTCTCTTCATGCCTGAAATTTGAGGATTTTTACCTTGCTTAGGTATAAGTTTTTTCTTAAAAATCTTGACTAGACCTTGGAGTGTCCTTTTCATTGGGCTTTCTTTAACTCAAGGAAGTTTTTTCTCTACTATTTAATTAATGTCTCAACATAATTTCCTTTTTTTTTTTCTTCTGGAATTCCTGTTTTTTGACAGTTTCCTTAATGTCATTTGCCTTCCCTTGTGCTTTTTATTCCAGTGCATGTTACCCTTCACCTTTTCTTCTAAGCTACTAATTCAGAAGTCGATAGAAAACATCATCCCTTTCTACAATGATATGCTGAACCTCTAAATTTGAAGATGGTGTTACTGAAGTTCCATAAAGTGGCTTTGGATTGTACTTAAATTTTCTTAAATGCTTTTTATTGTTTATATATCAGAACGTCCAGCAGGTGTGCCATATCAGTAGCCTGATTTGACGGCTGGTCAGTTTTTTTTCTGTCTCTTTTTGATGGGACCCTGTAGGTGAGTTGGAATTTTCTGGGTTCTGCTCATTGCAACTAAAATCCAGCTGCTGCGGAACACTACATGGCAGTAGTCCCATAGGAGGTAGCCTCTGTCCATGTGGACTAGCCATGTTGCAGCTGCCAGGTTGTCCTCCTTCATGGCAGGAAGTCTTATTTTTTCCTGGTGTCCACAGGCCTCTCATCTTCAGGAATAGAAAATTCAACCTATTATTCCAGCTACTCCTCCACTCATGAAAAGCCAAAGAAACCAAGCACACTCAGGTGGGCTCATCTTGGCCTCTTTATCCTCACACTCACACAAACTCCCTTACCAAAACAGGATCACTTTAAGCTAAGTAAAGCCTTCAGATAGTTCATCATGGGTTCTCTAACTCTGATTTCTGCCTTTTTTCCCAAGCTCCATCTGTCTGCTGCTTCTTCAGTCTCCATCTGTCTGCTGGTTGCTGTAGCAGCTTGGCATGAAAAGGCTAGATGAAAAATGGGAAAAATGGGGCACAAGAGGATGGCTGTGTCCTAGGTCCAAGGTAAGTCCCGTGGTAAGGGGCTCCTTGGCTTCATGCAGGAAAGAATTCAAGAGAGTCTCAGTTTGTCTTTTTGAGCAAAGATAGATTTATTCAGAAATACATACTCCATAGACAGAGTGCAGGCTGTCTCAAAAGGCAAGAGAAAGGCATAGAAGATACACATTCCATAGGCAGAATGCGGGCCATCTTACTCAGAAGGGAGAGTGGTGGCCTAAGCATGGGGTTGGCTAATGAAAATGAGATTGGCCACGAGGTGCAGGGGTTAATTTTTATGACTTTGGTAACTTCATGTGCTAACAAGTGGGAGGATTATTCCAACTACTTTGGGAAAGGGGCTGGGATTCCCAAGAATTAGGCCACAACGCACTTTTTGACCTTTTATGGTCAGCCTTGAAATTGTCATGGCGCCTGTAGGAGTAACATTTAGCATGCTATTGTATTACAATGAGCGTATGTTGAAGCTCAAGGTCTACTAGGGGTTGAATCTTCTGCCATTGTGCTAATTGCTGTGTCATTCTTTTAATGGTTGTGCCTTACCCTCTTCCCTCCTGTCTCGGGTTGGAGTTAGAAGAACCAAGATCCTTGAAGTCAGTATACTACCAAAAAAGCCCTGCTCTTCAGGTTCTAAATGTCTAAGAAATTGGTATTTGTTTGACCTCACCCCAGAATATTCTGCCCCATGGTTCTCACTTAAGGGGCTGTTGACTGACATAGGACCAGTCTACCAGTTCTTGTAATGGCCACAGTAAGTAGGGGACCTTCTAAGAAATAATTTGCGATAGCTTGCAAACCACAAATTCATTTATAAACATCATCAGATATAATTAGTCTGTGGTATCACCTGTGCACTGATATTGTTTTCAAAGCTCCCTACATGGTTCTGATACATAGCCAGGGTTGAGAACCACTGACATAAATAAAAAAAAAATGGCCCATATTATTAGATCTTTTACAACTACAGTTTATAGCAGTGTTTATCATAAAGTGTGGTTAGAGAACTGTAAATCAGAATACCTGGGGTGCTATTTAAAATGCAAATCCCTTGGCCTTACATAAATCTAATGAATTCTTCAGCAGAGACCTTAAATTTGTAATTTTTTACCAAACCATTGAGATGAATCTTAGCAATATCAAATTTTTTAAGACCCACAAAAAGGAAGTGGTTGAATTCCCTGTGAGGACATAGACCAAGAACACAGGAGGTATTTTTTAGTTATAAGTGAAGAGTTCCTACTCTGGTTTAAATTTTCCTCAAGGCCAGGTAGTCCAGATCACCCTGTAATACTTCACTGACATGGTCTAGAGAAGTAAGATATTGCCACTTAATAGTTAAACTGGAAACTCAGTTTAAGGATAGTCTATTTCTGCAGAGCAGTGGAAACTGTGGCCCCTCTCTCTTATTCCTCACTTACTAATTTGTATTTTGGGAAGGAAGGGACAGGATGGAAGACTCACGGAAAGAGAAGAAGAAGGTGATGTGCTCCATTGTGTTTTTAAACAAGGTCTTGCCTGCCAACTGCTCATTTGTGCATTAGACAGCATAAGATATGCTACACACAGGTAAGAAACTAACCTCAAAATCTCAGGGGCTTAACAAAACTGGCATTTCTGGCTTATGGTGTATACATCCAACACGGGTAGGAGAATGGTTGTTCTCTACATATTTATCAGGAACCCAGAAATGACAGAAACTCTGCCATCTTCCCACACAACCATACCAACACAAGTTTTCAGCATTTGCTAGAGAAGGGGAAATAGTGTGGGCAATTTACATCTGATCTACCTATCTCTTGCCCTGAAGTTATGTATGTTACTTCCTCTCAAAGTGCACTGGCCAAAATTAACCACATGGCCCCAACCTAATTGTGTGGGAAGTCGGATATTTTCTCACGAGTGCAGGAAGGAAATAATTTGATTTGACAAGCTCTAGTGATCTCTGCCACACAAATATTTATTATGCACATACTATGTGCCAAATGCTGGGCCAGAAAATAGGAATTCACTGTCAGATAAAACAGTTATCTTCCTGCTTTCATGGAACTCCGGAGACAATGAGGAGGAAATAAAGATATTTCACTTATGTAATAATGAGAGCCAGAGTTGTCAATAAGACTCACATGAAATACAAATGTTACCCAGTA
The DNA here is from genome assembly GCF_009834535.1 of Camelus ferus. Classification (NCBI taxonomy): domain Eukaryota; kingdom Metazoa; phylum Chordata; class Mammalia; order Artiodactyla; family Camelidae; genus Camelus; species Camelus ferus. The sequence goes on along the minus strand of NC_045702.1, from coordinate 48,678,085 downwards.
TTGAGCTTTACAAATGATTAGAAAGGAATATCAACAAAATATGCCACAGCAATAGCTGGCAGACCTAAACCCATCAGATGCAGCCTCCTGTTTTCTGCACTGTGCTGAGTTTTGGTTCTAGAGTGAAGAGTGCTTACTTTGCATGGCTTGAATTAGCAAAAAGAAGCTTCTCAGTGTTTGTGGTCTCACAGTCTATACATCTCATTATCTCACAGTCCAGTTCTAGCCATGTGATTAACTTGCACACTTCAGCACAGCTGTAGTTCATAAATCCAGAAATTACAGATACATTTACCACAAACAGGTCAGAAAGATCAGGTACATTTGGTTAAAAGCATTCCTAGATCAATAATCAGGAGCTAGTAAATTTTATCAGTTAATATTTGCAAGAAGGTGTGGTTGGGGTTAAAAGGAAAAACTGTCTCAGGCATTTCCAACGTGGAAAAAATGTGTTACAGACCCACTGTTAACCTTTTCTTTTTCAGCACCTGATCAAACAATTAATCAAATAAAAGTAAACCTACCACAGTGGTTAGCACCCCAAAGGAAAGTGCAGGCTGCTATGAAGTGGGAAATGACACATCAGAGAAGTCAGAGGTTTATATGAAAAAGTGGTGTTTGAACTGAGAATTGAAGAAAGAGAAAAGGGTTAACCAGGTGATGGAGAGAGAGAATTCTCCAGCAGAGGGAACAGCATGTGGGTTGGGAAGAAGCAGGCCTATTTGAGTAACTGAAAGAAGTCAGTGAGACTGACTATGAGGAGCAAGATAGAAAACAGGAGGAAAATGTTTCCAGAGAGATCTGAAGGGGCCAAACCTTGGCAGGGCAAGATGGATAAAGGATCATTATCTGAAAAGTAAAGAGAAACACTGCAGTAGTTTTAAAGGGGGTACACAGAGAACAACAGTGCATTAGAGATGAGGAGAGAGTGGAATTAAGGGGTGGGTTAGGTAACTACTGCAGACATCTTTGCAGAGAGGTAATGGTACGAACTAAGATTGTGTCATGTAAATAAAGGAAAGTGGCTTGATTCAAGAGATGATCAGAAGGAAAAGTGACCTGAATTGGTGATGGATTGTATGTGAGGAGTGAGGAATGGAGAGGTATCAGTGATGTCTTCATGGATAGCTCAGTGACTTGCATAACCAGATGATACCATTCCCCAGAAAAGGAAACACTAGATGCAGAACAGTTCTGGGCCACTGTGGAAGAGCACCGAGAAGAAAAGGAGCAGATTCTTGGCCTAGTTGTGGGTTGGGGTTGTTAAGAAGGCCCCTTATGGAAAGCAGACTATGAACTGCATTTTAAATGAAGAGTACGTGAAAGGAAATTGAAGAGCAGTTTTGAGAACAGCATCCATGTGCCCAAATGTGAGTGAGAGAAATTTAACAAAAGGGAAACTGAAACATCACTCTTGCATCTTTCATACCGTCTCTCTTCAAGCAGTTGAGTGCTACTGGGAGGAAGGAAGCAAAGACAAAGGGAAAGGAAGAGGGAGAGGATGGAAATTTTTGCTAAAATTTATGTTATGAGACAGTCAACATTGAAAGGGGTTGCTTTGTTTTATTTAATTAGATGGTTTGTTTAAAAATCAAACACAAAGAAAGGAATGGCTAAGAGAATAAGAAAAAGAAGGAAGATTTTATCAAGAACTCATCAAAGCTTTGCTATACTTCAAAGTTCTAGTTCCTTAGATGCCATCTAATACCTGTGTGACTTGGGCAGGTTGCTTATTTAATATGTGCCTTTATTTATTTATCCTTAAAAGAGAAGTAATAATAGCTGCCCTTCCCACATTAAATAATACAGTGTATGAAGGTAATCTGAAAATAGTAAAGCAGTTTTAAATTTATATATAGTTATATATACCATATAATTATATTATAATACTATATTATTACTATTAAATATCATTATTAAATCTCAATGTTCTGAGCCAAGGCCCCAAAGAAGCTAAGGGAATAAATAGTGATGAACATCCAGAATCTACAGAGAAGGGTATGTTCACAGTGGACAGAAGGACAAGTAAGGTGAAGTCAAGACTGACTGTTTATGTTTTGGGAGGCTTTACTGGAAGTGCATGTGCAGAAAACCTCAACTTTCAAGCAAACAACAATAATCATAAAATTGTCTTGCCAAGAAAATCTTAGAGAGGAGGGGACTTCCAAGTTTTTCTTTCTTTCCCAATTGTAGTTTTTTTTTAAAGGTATAAGATCTGGGATGGCATTTAATTTCCTGTAAATTGTGCAGAGCAAGTGTGTGGTGAACTTTTCTTCCCCTCAGATTTTAATCTACCAGATATTTCCATAGAATCTGCAGTAATAAAGACCTCCACAGCTGCCCGTGAGAGCCATGGAAGATGTTAGAGAAAGAAAGGTGTGTGTCATGAATGTGTAATGTGTAAGTCTTCAAGAGAGGGTGGGGGAAGGGAACTTATGCATGTTCATTCTCTCATTTCTCAGGTGCATTATTTCTCAGTTTTTAAGAGTTCTGAAATTGGGATGCATTTTTGAACTATTTGTACATTTAGTGAAGTATTTATTACACAAATACACCCCCACCAATAAAACCTGTTGTTAAATTCTTACTACATCTGGCACTGAAGACATATTTTAGCAAGGAAATACAATATATTAACTTAGAGCGATTATAATTTTTTAACAGTCTTGCCACTGAAAAACAAAACAACAAATAATTCTTTTGGAGGGCATTCATTCATTCAAGCAACTGTAGTAAATGCTTACTATGTGCTGGCCCTACATCAGAAAAACAAGTCCATAGGTTCTGAGAGGAGGAGGTGAGGAAGCCGTCTTATACAGAAAGGCCATTACACTCAGATAGCCCTGGATTGCCTCTGCCACATTCCTCTGCCAAGGAACTTCCCCAGGAGGCACCTCTTCCCATTCTCTTTTATTTTCTACTCCAGGTCATTAATTCTCCACACCAGGCTCATTTTTAAACAAGCTACAGACGATCATAGAATCTCTTGAGGATCCTCCTGACCCGACCCACTCTTGCCTAAGTTGGGGTGGAGGTCAGTGCTTCTGATCCTCCACTTAGGAATCATGCCCATTAGAGGGTATCCTCCTGAAAGAATAACAATCTGCTTTCCATAAGATTCCAAAACACCAAATAGTCATCAATTTACTCTAGCGAGGTTAAGATTATGAATTCAAACATGGATTCCATAAAAATTACCTCAGATATAAAGAATAAAGTTAGGTTTCCTCATCATGGCATTTAGGACTAAAAATTAGCATGAAACAACATTCTGAATTCTTCCTTCCACTTACCCACTATATAAATCTATCCACTGTAGTCAAATTGGTTTAATATCTGGTTATTTGTTTATTACTGCCTAAGGCCTTTAATCATTGTATCCTAATATTGTTTTTAAATGAGGAATAAAGTAAATACAAGTTCAGTGCAGAAACTACTCAATTTTTACCTAAAATTTGTAAGTGCACATCCTCACCACCCATAGCAAGGTACAAGATATTTTCAACACCCTATAAGGCTACCTCCTCTTTCCAGTTATCACCATCCTCAGAATTATTTTTTAATGTGTGTTACCATAGGTTAGTTTTCCATATTATAGTTCGACTTAATTATCTAACAAGAATGAGACAATGAAAGGGAAGGGCCACATGGAGAGGAAAGCATATTACTTCTTTCTAACTGGTTCCCTCCTTCACCTGCCAATCCACCACATACCAAGACTCATGGGTTGAGCCTGGGTTACCACTTAGCTACTGTGATGTCCCAAATTAATAAATATTGAATTCACAGTTTTACTGTTACCTTCATGTCTTCAATTATTTTCCCAGTAATGTCTGTGAAATAGTCTGGCCAACATGTGACCCAGGACAGAAAATAAAATTCATACTGACTTAGAAGTAACTTATAAAATGATTGATTTCACATGAAGATACAAAGATATAAAATAATTTTCTATTTTAATAGTATATACTGTGTGCTTTTAAATGATGATACAAAACAAGCCTCTAGAATGCTGTTCTGATTTGTGTAACTTTGATAGAGAAGTTCCGGAATGGCACTGCAATATGATCCCCACACAAAACAGGCTTCCACTAAGCCACTGATCAAGAGACTGAGAATCTAATTATTCAGTGAGCTATAAATCTCCCTAACCATACTATCACTGAGCTCATGTTTCTTTTATTATATTTAAGAATATGACCTAACAGTTCATTAAAATCAGATGCATCTATGACATCCTCTGATGAACCTATATAGTAATCCACACACACACAAAAAGAGATATAAGTTTGAAAGAATGTTTTTACTAATTTCCTACCAAACTTACCTTTTGTCTTTTGATAATACACCTATTCATTAGGATACAGCTATGTGTAGGCAACCACACTAAACAAGAAATAGAAAACAGCTCCATTTTAAAGTCAATTACAATCCCTGGGAGGGAAGATAAAAATACGAAAATGACTACCACCTAGAATCATTTCAAGATGAAGACATTTCTCGGTGAAGAGAAACTGCAAGTGGAGAGAGTGAAAGTTTAGGAGAATTAGGCTGATGGCCCTCAACAAGAAAAATAGGATGTAAGGTTCATAAGATCAGAGTATGAGAGGCAGAAGTGAGTCATTTTGGCAAAGGTACCAGGGACCTTTACGTATCCCTCAAAACCAAATATCTAGAACTAAAAAGCGTCCAAATTCATAAAGCTCCTTCTACATCTACTATCAAATCTATTATTGCTGAAGATCAGAAAAAACAAAAAAGAGGTGATAACCAAATAAATGCTATCAGAGCCCTGTGTGGAAATACAGGGAGTCTGATCTCTAGGGTCAACATACATAGTAGAAAATACTATTTTAAATGTTACAAGCCCTTTTTCCCCTTGACCAGGAAAGAATGTTAGAAATAATACAAGTCTTTTTCTCCCTTTGGTTGATAGGAAGAAACTTAGAAGTCATCCAATCTCAGTTAATACCAAGTCAATCCCTATTAATAGAAAAATTCAACTCAGCATTGCATATTCATTGGCCTGAAAAATGATGCCCAGAACTATTTGGCTGGAATTCGAGTTCAGCTTCTTAGCTTATCTCTAGGTTGAGCAACTGTTGGTCTTGTCATGTCAAGCAAAATTATAATGAAAGCACTGTCAAGGTTAATCCACACCTACCCTGATGTTTTAATTGCACACTTGAAATCTATTTATTAAAGTATTTGTCAAAGAAATCTGCATTCACATCTAGCTCCTATACATCTCATTTCATCTATTGCATGATAGAACACTTTGTATTTGCTCAAGCATTTTGGCTATACAGATGGTTCTTAGTTCATAATGGAAGGGGGGAAAAGGATTAGTCGGTTTGTTTCAACTTATCTTTTTATATATTTTGTGGGTATATAATGTTTCTAAATGGTTCAAAGAAATGGTATTTTTATTCTTCTTCCCTTCTCAACTGTTCATTTTATTTTTGAGCCAGTCATCTTAGTCTTACTCAGTGGAATAGAACTCTCTTGCCTCCCATATTTGAGTCAATCCAGCATTGTTTCTTGAAGAAATGTTTATGTTTGCACATAACCCCTGAGCCTACTTTGTTCGGAAGGTTGCTGATCTTCCTTCCATATGAAAACTGATAGCCCTTTATTTTACAAAGCACTCCATTTGAATTTAGAGCCACCCTTATTGTTAGAATTTTTCCTTTATTAAGCCCCAATCCAGGAAACAAACCATTGGTCCTAAACTGACATCTGAACCTGAACAGAATTAGCCTAATGCCCTTTCTATATACAAATACATAATTATTTAAGAAACCTAAATGAGATGCTTGTTATTGCTGTTGTTGTTTGTTCAGTTTTGATAATGAAAATGTCCAGGGAAAATCGTGTTTTTTTGTCTTCTAGTTTTCCACTGAATGATAATGATAATATTTTTTCACTCAAATTTCCCATTTGAACATCTTTCTTTCTACCTCTAGTCTTTACAAATAAATACAAGAAAGAATGATTACATTTTAGAAGTCAATTTAGTTCATCAATTCTCTAGCAATGAAAGTAGTTCACATATTAGAAAATTGGAAATGTCTGATTATCCAGGAAGAAAAGATACAGGATTCTACAGGACTTTTGAGCATTTTGTAAAAATTAAGGAAAAAGAAGTTTTCCTTAAACATCTAACTTAAATTTCCCTTCCTCTGTGACTTTCCCCTCCCTCAGCTTTTTTCAACCGAGTCGTCATCTAGTTCCTTTTAATGCTTTGCTTGTCTGATGATCACAACCCAAATTTATATTTTGGTTCAATGTGTACAAATCTGTCTCCCAGCTAGATGGTGGGCTACTGAGGACAAGAAAGTTAACCATTTATTATATCCCTCGGGGCTGGAACATTGTGAGAGATCCATAGTTATTAATGACTTGAATTAGGAGTTGAATTAACTCCGTTTCCCAAAGACAAGCGGAATAGGTTCTATTGATTTGTTCCAAGGTCACAAATGTTGATGGTTTAGAATGAAGCTGATTCAGCTTTCTTTGCCTCATCTAGACAAGCTGATTCAATACACACTATTCATGCATTTCATGAAACTAAGTTCCTAAGAATATCTATTAACGTTCATACTCACAATATGTATAGTATTTGTATTTTACAGCTTATAATATGGAGCATACTACGTTTGAATAAGGGGATGCTTTGTATTAAAACTTTCTCAGAAGCACACCATGGATGGCCAAACACTATCTCTGTGGGTCACTTTCAGCAGAATTCTAGACACACCTAATCATTCACACAATTTTTAGATTCATACAATTTTTACTCATACTTGTTAATTACTTGGATATTTTCTCAGGATTTTTCCTAGTTAGGCAAAGAGACCACTATAAGCTTACTGAAATAAAGCAAGCTGATTCTATTGTACTAGAATAGTTTAATAATAAATCAAATGTGAAAAATATGAAAATGTGAAAAATGTCATGAGTATTTTGACAGGGTTTGCCTTGGATTGGCAGATTGCTTTGGGTAATACAGCCATTTTGCTTGGGTTTTTTCTTTTGTGTATATATATGTATATATATATTTATTGAAGTATAGTCAGTTTACAATGTTGTGTCAATTTCTGGTGTACAGCATAATGCTTCAGTCATACATGAACATACATATATTTGTTTTCATATTCTTTTCACCATAAGCTACTACAAGATATTGAATATAGTTCCTTGTGCTATACAGTATGACCTTGTTATTTATCTATTTTATATATACTAGTCAGTATCTGCAAATCTTGATCTCCTAATTTATCTGTTCCTACCACCTCTCCCCCGGTAACCGTAAGTTTTCTTTCTATGTCTGTGAGTCTGTTTCTGCTTTGTAAATAAGTTTGTTTGTCATTTTTTGTTTTTGTTTTTGGTTTTTAGATTCCACATAAAAGTGATATCATATGGTATTTTTCCTTCTCTTTTTGGGTTACTTCACTTCGAATGACAATCTCCAGGTCCATCCATGTTGCTGCAAATGGCATTATTTTGTTCTTTTTTTTATGGTGGAGTAGTATTCCTTTGTATAAATATACCACAACTTCTTTATCTAGTCATCTGTCAATGGCCATTTAGGTTGCTTCAATGTCTTGGCTGTTATAAATAGTGCTGCTATGGGGTGTACGTATCCTTTTGAATTAAGGTTCCCTCCAGATATATGCCCAGGAGTGGGATTACTGGATCATATGTTAAGTCTATTTTTAGTCTTTTGAGCAACCTCCATACTGTTTTCCATAATAGTTGCACCAAACTACATTCCCACCAACAGTGTAGGAGGGTTCCCTTTTCTACAGGAGGTGTATGGCCATTTTGGTAATGTTGATTCTTCCAATTCAAGAACACAAGATGTCTTTCCATGTTTTTGTATTTTCAATTTCCTTCATCAATGTTTTACAGTTTTTAGAGTATAGGTAACTTCCTCGGTTAAGTTTATTTCTAGGTATTTTGTTGTTTTTGATGCAATGGAAATGTTTATGCCAGTTATAAAATTCTGGATTTTGAAGTGAAAAAAAAACGTGAATGAAGGGCCACAAATGGCAAAGTATACTTTTTTCTGGGTGAGTTGTATTCCATTACATATTTATGCTACCTCTTCTTTACCCATTTATCTATTGATGTGCACTTAGGATGCGCCCATATCTTGGCAATTATAAATAATGCTTCTGTTAATGTATCTTTTTGAATTAATGTTTTTGTTTTTCTCAGATATATGCCCAGGAGTGGAATTGCTGGGCCATATGGTGGTTCTATTTTTAGGTTTTTGAGAAACCTCCGTATTGTTTTCCATACTGGCTGCACCAAATTAACATTTCTACTAACAGTGTACAAAGGTTCCCTTTCCTCCACATCCTTGCCAATATTTGTTATTTGTGTTCTTTTTGATGATGGCCATTCTGACAGATGTGAGATGATATCTCCTTGTGATTTTGAGTTGCTTTTCCCTAATATTAGTGATGCTGAGCAACTTTTAATGTTCCTATTGGCCATCTGTATTTCCTCTTTTGGAAAATGTCTGTTCAGTTCTTCTGCTCATTTTTAAAATGGGTTGTTTGTTTGCTTGTTTGCTTTGTAATAGAAGTATAGTTGATTTAAAGTGTTGTATTAGTTTCTGGTGTACAGCATGGATGGACTTGGAGGACATTATGCTAAGTGAAATAAGTCAAACAGAGAACGACAAATACTGTAAGATAACACTTACAAAATGGAATCTAAAAAAATACAGCAAGCTAGTAAATATAACAGAAAAGAAACAGACTCACAGCTGTAGAGAAGGAACTAGTGGTTACCAGTGGGGAGAGGGAAGGGGGAGGGGCAAGATGGAGGTGGAGGATTAAGAGGTACAAACTATCAGGTATGAAATAAGCTACATGTATATATTATACAACATGAAATATAGCAAATATTTTATAATAACTATAAATGGAGTATAACCTAAAAAAATTTGTGAATCACTATGTTATATACTTGTAACATACAATATTATATGTTATATATAATATAATAATATTATAACTGATGCAGAGTATTACTGTATATCAACTATACTTCAATTAAAAATATGACATTGTAAATTAAATACATAAATAAATTTAAAAATGGTAAAAAAAATCAAAAGGACAGTTCTCATTCTAGGTTGAAAATGAGCAGGCTAATTAAAAAAATACATCCAAAGAGCAAAAATAGATATTTCTGTGTCAGATTACTGATACCAAGCTCACAAAATCTGAACCTAGATCATTGCCACAAGACACTGGTACCACTGGGTGATCAAACATACTGCATTGGACTAGATTTAATGGCATCCAGCAAAATCCTGAAGTCATTTAAAGAAACACAGAAGCAAAAAATATGAGGCACAGAAATGTAAGTCCTGGGTGTTTTGTCTATGCCTTTAAATCCCTCTGGGGAGTTGATTAGCAGATGCCCATATTCCCTGCTTTCTGAACAGAAGTGATAACATGCCTACCTCAGGATGTCCATATAGCTGCCAAGCAGAATTAAGGAAACAACCTAGGAATAGATTTCAGTGCTGTTCAACTGCTTCTATCTTGTTTTCCCTCATGATTTCTACTGACTTAAGGACTGAGCCCAAAAAGGCATTTGTTTTAAGGGACATTAAATACTGAATTCTGAAATGTTTGAAGCAGGATGCTTTGAAACTGTGTCCAACTAAGTGGCCTTCTGTATCTTCTATGCTTGTTTCCTAATCAGCAAAATTAAAGGATAGAATTCAATGATTTCATCTAGTTCCTTAAATAATATTAACAGGTTAGAATCAATTTAATATATTTAGCTCCTCCTACACTTTTTCAATAATTTTTCCATCCTGAAAATAAAAGGTCACAACTACCAATAAAGTAGTAATCATCCTTATCTCCACCGTCAACATCAGCAGCAGCAGCATGTTATTATTGTCATTATTATGATGTTCATGACAACGTTTCCCAGAGTTCCACTCTCAGTTTCTTAGGGCAGGCTATTGGTATACTTGGGGGTTACTGTCTTTGACCAGTGCAAAGGAAAAAACTCATTTCTGTGACCAAATCATTACATAATTTTAAGAACTATTTTTATGTCTATCTTTGCTGTATACTTCTTAAGCAAGCCACCTGTCCTTCTTGACATCTCTTTCATTATTTAAAACTTCAGATAATGATTACTACATATGTATTATAATAATGGTAATGATGAGGAAAATTTTAACAATTGGTAATTGGCATTTCATGATAGTTAACTCAACTTTCTACATACATCTGCATTTTTTCTCATTTAGAATGCTTTGCATAAGGGAGGGCTTTCTAGACCTGTCTCCAGGCTTCACTGCTATATGCCAGATGCCAAAAATACATACTCCAGGGTACTCTGGAATTATTTAGAATATCAATGATTCTTTTCTCTGTATTCCTTAGAGGAGGTAGTCTATCATTGTCACATTTGAGTTTTAACTCAAGTTTGCATAGATTTTAAAAAATATTTTAGATATGCATAATGAGAACTCATAAAGAAGGGTTAAACACAACCTCATTCCACTATTCCAGCTATTGAATTAAATCCTGCCAGGTAATGCAATGCCTAGTAGGAATGTGATTTCCTTAGTCATTTATAGCAACATTTTCAGATGGCACAAAAGTAATCCTTCTAAAATGTATGATGCTGCCTTCTCTAAAATACTTCAGTGGCATCTTACACTTCACTGTTGAAATTAAAACTCCTTATCATGAAATATAAGAACCTTTGCTATTTTGTGCCTTCTGATTGCTCTATTCCTTGTCCTTTATTGCCACATCCTACATTCCTTCTCTTTGTCTTATAGTTGAGGCTACAGCCTTGCTAAACTACTTCCAGTTTTCAAAACGTGCCGTGCTCCCAATACCCATTCTTACCTCTAATCATATTGCTTGGATGGCCTGCATAACTCACCTGAACCTCTTCACTCCCCTAACCGAATCAAAGGTTTCACATTTGGAAATGTCAAACATCCAGAATACTGACTAGAATCTTGGATGAAATTTTTAAATAGGTCCCCAAATAAGCTAAAGTCAATGTTACAAAGACCAAAGAGAGACCTAACTTGGAGCCTGTTAACTCTAAGTTCTGACAAGGAATATTATCTGGTTTCTATGATTGTAACAGATTAGAAATAGCAACTTTGAAAAAAGAATCAAGCTGACAGGTAAGCCCTGGTTACCAGCAAGAGTTGGAATACAAAAAGCTGGGCAACAGAAGGGAAGAGACCAGAAAAGTTTTAAAACTTTTATAAAAGGTTACAATATAGAGCAACCTACACCATTCAGAAATAGTTAAATTATGTTTAGAGTTTACTTAGTATACATTGGTTATAAATTTTATAAAATATTTTAGAAAAAATGTGATGTTTAAAAATCATGAAAGAAATGGTATATAAAGAATAGTACTTTATTACTTAAATAAATTAAACTTATGTGGAATAATTGCATAATTCTAGATAAGTGTATTACTTTACTTAGAAGTCTTTACATTAAAAAAAAAAAAGTTGCTCTATATTAGTGGAAGATTCCAAATCACTAATGACCATATATTTCTTTCTTAATTGTATTAAAATTTGATAATACCTTTTCAAAGGAAAATAAATATTTATGACATTTATAAACTTTTCCTCAGCTATACCAATTCATGATATTTGTATTTAAAGAGAGTCATGAGGGCAGGTATCTATATATGATAGCAGTTATGGTAACTTAAGGCCATATTTTAAAATCTTAGCATAGATGTTTTATGACATAAATACATATAAGGCTACTGAAGCAAGAAAATAAGGAAAACAGAAACTTCCTAGGTGCTCTGGTAAACTGGAATCCATGCAGTTGTAAGAATGAATGATAACTGACTTGATTGAAGGAAATGATAGCTCAGAACAGTCCCCATCATAGTCCCCACACAAGATTTAAGAAAAGGCAGTTTGTTTTCATTAATGCACATTTCCATTAAAAAAAAAAATCCACAGGATGTCTTGCATTGTGTCAAAAGAAAGGGAGAAAATGTTCTCACTGATGAAAGTCACTTTCTCTCTTAGCATTAACTGGTTATTTCTTTATGAGATGAATGATATCACTACTCATTTCCTTCTGAGCCATAACTAGAAAAGTCCTTTCCTGTCACTGCCTATTACCTAGTAGGTGTGAAAAGTAAGTTTCCTCTAAATATTCTGATTCACACTCTCCTTTTTGAGTTTTTCCATTGTGACATTCTTACATTTCTGTGATGTAAGGTTCTTTTTTCTTTTTTTTTAGCATTCGCCTCCCCAAAACACCATTTTGTCTATCTTTTATATACATAATGAAATATACACATTGAAAGATAGTGAAAGTATATACTCACTGTAGTAACTTACTATTTCTCTTCCTTTTAGAATCTTTTAGAAAAAATTAATTGGACATTAGCATAGCAAACATATCTGGTACATGTCTGGAGAATTTATAATAAATTTAGAAAATAATCCTCTTTTAAAAGGTCCTCAAATCAATAACTTAATATCATCTCTGCCTTTTGTACTAATCCCTACAGCAATCTTATGTTGAAAAAGAGGTGGGAGCCTCACTGCACATGAGAAACACTGAAGTAAGCATAGCTGAGGCAAGGCTGTTCAAAATTGGTGCCTGAAATCTGGCTGGGGAGTCCCCTTTGTGAAACTATCTTGTTCATAATCATCTGGATGACATTTGGGAGCAAAAGCATCCTTGCACAAATTTCAACCTTTCTTAAGAACACTCTCCAAATGTGGTTCTGCTTGAGTGAGAATCCAAAGACTCAAGTTTGAATCCAAGGCCTACGACTTAACTTTACAAGCTGTAACCACAGCTATTTACTTAACTTCTCTGTTTCAGTGTCCTCATCAGTAAAGTACATATAGGACCTGCACTTCATAGTTAGGTGCCATGCACATTAAGGAACTTAGTAGCAATGCCTGGCATACAGCTGACGTATGATAAACTTCAGTTATTTCTATCATTAAGGTAAGTGGTTATGTGGAAAAGAAGTCATTGGTAAAATTGAAAATCCCTTTCAGAATCTATTGCATTACCTTTAGCTGACAATTTTAGAGAGTACACAATTATCTCTTTACTCTCCTTAGCCATATATGGCTTTATAGGATTTATCATTTCATGAAGAGGTCTGGATACTTTGTGTTTTTTTTTTTAAGCCAAGGACAACAGAAGAAAATACTTGAGTTCCAGAAATGCCATCAGTAATGAAAGGCTATCAGATGCTTGGGGCCACTCCCCAGCCATCACTTTTCTGAGACTAACACCACACTAAGAATACAGAGAGAACCAGGATGTAAAAACAGAAGTCAATTATCAGTTCTCTATAGCTTCCTTTCAATCAAAATAGTACAGTTAGTTTGTTCTCCCTTGTAAAAGGCCACACAGAAGAGGAGATAGAAGAGTTTCAAAGATTTGATTAGTTTTGTGAGCCCGCCGAAGTAAATAAAATGATTGGTATGGGACTAAAAGGAAATACTAACTCAATTTGGATTCTGAATCAGGTTTCTGAGATTACCTGATTCAGCTCAATGAAAACCCTCTTCATTCAAAATCATTTTACACCAAATAACATAAGAAATAACTATGAAACAAAGCAAAAAAAACCTTGGATATTGGGAGGATATGTTCAAAGGTATTAGCAAAGGGAAGCTGTGATTCTCACACAAACAAAATGTTAATAAATGTGGACAACAGCATGGGTTGGGGAAACAAACACCATACCTCTTTAAATCGTCTGGCTGTTATAAGAGAACTGTGTGTCACTTTGTTCTGCTCAGAATAGTCTTCTCTCTCTTGACCAGCTAAAGTCGTGGGCTTTTATTTCAACTATTTGATCTCTGAATTTCCTCTTTACATTTTCTAGAGAATAAAAGTAAAATATTAAATATCACTATTTTGAAATGCTGTGGTTTATTTTATCAAAAGAGAGTAAAGGGCAAGGTGGTGGGAGCTAATATAGATATTATTTCTATGTGCCATTTTTGTATAATTTTGCTAAGTATTTTACATAAATTATTTTATTAATCCTTACAATAATCCATTAAGGTAGATCTATTTTTTCCTATTTTACAAATAAGAAAATAGTCTCAGAAAAGTTAAGTAATTTGCCAAAATAAACTCAGCAGCTTATAGGAGGCAGAGGCCAACCCAGATCCAGCTGCCTATGGACCTTTGCTGATTATAGTTCACTGTATTGTACAGTCAGGCAGAGAGACTCTGAATAAACTCTTTCAGAGTCTCATGCATACAAGAACCTAATGGTAAGCTCTGCAAGAGATGCTGCCTTCCTTCTAGAGGGGAAGGTATTGACCATTCTACACAATAATGGTGGACAGTAAGCCTCTGCTCCAGGCTTACTTCCTCCTTTTGTGAGGGCTGTGCTATTCTCTGGTTCAACCCAAGAAACATAAGACCATTGCCTTATTGAGAAGGAGATCCGTAATGAATACGCAGAAAGATTCCTGGCAAGAGGATTAAAAAGTAAATAGCATGTTTGGAAAGAGTATTTGAACTTCAGAACAGAATGGAATTCATACTCTTAAGTGGAAGAATGTAAATTCTGGCACATAAACCTCTTGCTTAAGAGAGAAGTTATCAATCTATGCCCGAAGCTGTAAATAATTAAGCCAAACTCTTCCCAGAAAACAGAGCTCTCCTTGCTGGTGTTGAAAGCACTCAGGACTTTGTTATTCTGTTAATTAGGACTGACAATGGCTGAGAAGAGACTAAGATAACAGTGAACACTGGGACTTAGCTAGGTTCCCAAGTTATTCATTGAATCGTTTTTATTCTAGCTCAAGCTCCAGCACTGGTGTGTCTCATCTCCCATCTCCTCCTCTAGGTTGGTTATGAACCTCACCACCTAGCTCTTCATCACACAGAGCCTATGTGACCTAGTAATTATCTCATGTACTTTATTTTTATATCTCAACTGCATTGTTAACTCCTCAAGGCCCAGGACCAAAGCACGTTTGTCCTTTCAACCCTAGAATGCAATGAAATAGTGTGAAAAATACTTTACATGCAATAAACCAAAATAAAGCATCTGGTATCATAAGCTTTCACAAGCCTCACATGGTTCTGGGCATATAGAATCACAGCATTTTATTACAGCAATAAAGAGCTGAGCCAACTCACATTTGCAGAGCACTGTCCTAAGGGCTATGCTTGTATTATTTTATTCAGTCCTCACAAGCACCCTGTAAAGAAGGGATGAGAGTCTGCCCCAGTCTGACCTCAGAACCTATTTCCTTAACATTCTGCTACTTTGCCTCCTACTGAAAAGACCCCGAGTTAGAATTTCAAGTCTTCAGTTTATAGATGAAGAAGTAAAGAACCAGAGAAGGTAACAATCTTGCTTATGGTTTAACTACTATTATGTAGTAAAACTCAGCTAGAACCTAGTTTTCTGGTCCTAAGCTCAGACTTCTCTCAATACAACATACCTCCTTATGTGGGAGGCAATCCGTAGACTATGTAATTTGCATGCAACTGTAATGTTTTCGAGGAAAACTATAGTAATCTTGAAGTTTCTCAGTTCCTGGCATACTCAGTTCATGGCTTATGAGTTATCTTTTATAGAATAGTAATACATAATAACTAATTGCTTTAAAGGTAGCATCCTTCCCACTTAATGTTGAATGAAAGCATATTTTTCAACTACTAAGTGGAGAAGTTAGCTAAGAGTGGTGAATGATTTGAGACTCTGCTTAAATGAAGAATTTTAAGTAAGATTCTGCTTGATGAGGAATTCTGCTAGCATTTTTCCAAGCAGAAAAACAGGAGTTTAGGCTCTTTCTGTTTATTTGTTTTAATTTTAATTTACTTATTAAGTATTTCAAACATAAAGTACAGAATTATTATTTATACAAGCATCCACATGCAAAAATAACTAAAGACATGTTAATATTTTGCAAAATATGGTTCAAAGCTCTACTTAGAAAAAATAAAAATGTAATATAAACATCCAGTGCCCTACTATTAATCTTTCTTCCTCTAAATGTGATCACTCTTCTGAAATTGCCATGCATTTCCCTATGTGTGTCTTTTACACTTTTACTATATGTATGTATGCATGTAATCATAGACAATATGTAATAATTTTATATATGTACAAGTGTATATGAAGGGCTACAGATTAGATAACTCCTTTCTCACCTGGCTTTCTTGACTCAACATTATGTTTTTGTTTTAGCCTTTAGTTAGAAATTGTTGTCTTAAGGTATGTAAATTATATCCTGAGATGTTAAGACATATGAGAAGTGCAAGCATAAGATATAATTATGAAGGAAAGACACATATATAAATAGCAGATCCCATAAGGCAGAGGCTATTGTATATCTTAAATCATGTATTTTGTAGTCTTTAATGCAAGTGGTATACTACTAGAATAAAGATGAGAAATGAACATAATAAAATTGGAATAGAGATATAACAAAAACAATACACAGAGAACCAAGCTGTAAAACACCATAAGAGAGTCTAGGATAAGGCGGAACCACTAAGAAGTGTAGAAAATTCCAAGTGCTCTCAGATCTCAGTCCTGTTCAGCCCTTAAGCTTATTGCTTATTCACTGCCCGTGCCTCTCCAATGCTCCTGTCCCCTCCTGCCTTCATCTCTTGTGCTTACAAAGGCTCTTTATCTTCTCTTGGCACAGTACTGAGATTTATCCCTGGCAGGAGTTGCCAGTGGAACCTCCTTCTCTTACTCTCCCTTGAAACCTTGACACCCAACAAAACCTCCTAACGAGTCCCCACCTGCCCCAAGAGCTCTCTTGCAAACATCTTCCCTTTGATGACAAATTATTTTGCACTTCTTACTTGTTGCATTATTCATGCTTTTTGTCTGAGAAAACTCCTCAAGACACTTTTATTCTTCAGGAATGGCCTGCTTTTCTGGGTGGTGAGCTTTTCATCTGGCTGTTGAAATAAAATCTGATGATCATATAATGGCTAAATCTGATGATCATATAATGGCTTTCTTTCAATTTTAAGTTTTCTGATAAATGTACTGGGCTTCCAAAGGGTTATGATATATTTTCTGGGTCAAGTGGCTCTGATAATTATACCCAATATGAATGTAACTGATATTCATACGAATAGCTTTACCAGTGAATTTATCCAACTATGTTGGAAATCCTGGTATTGATCCAGGGAACACCAGACAAGAAGCATAGAGAGAGAAATTTCAATCCATAATTACTACCAAAAGGAAGACGTAATGACAATAACAAGGCTTCAAAGTTGGTATTCTATTAGACTGTTTTTTCATAAAGCACTATAAATAATAAAAAGTATGTTTGTGTATGGAAACTAAAATTATTTATATAAATAGCCTATTAAAAACTGAATCAGAAATCTATTGCATTACAAATTTCCAATTAAAAATTGCTATAGTATGTGGATTGATTGGAATGGGCCATCCTATAATACAATTCTATATAATATATAACTTTAGATAATCCTTTCCCAGATACGCTTTGATAGTCTACAATTTTGTTAGTGTGTTTTAGGGAAACATATTACATCGACCTTCCTGTTTCCAGAGATTCTGTACAATTACCTTATCCAATGTTCAGAAAGTATTTTTTTATATCCCAGTAATTAAAATGTTTATTTTTCTTCTAACGAGATGAAAATTGTTGAAGTCACACCTTCACATTTAATTATAACTGGGTCTTTCTCAAGGTCTTTTCCTGTACAAGGTACTTTGTCACAGAATTAGTTCTACTTGTACACTGTTTAGTCAGGGTTGTAGTTTTTCTAAGACATTTTTAAACACTGGAATGTTTTGGAAATACAATCTCCCTTATTAATGTAAGAGCCCTGCCCGTAAACTTCAGTTAATTCTGTTGAGTCAGGACTTACTGATAGATTCCTAAATTTACCCAGAGCTTTAAATGTTGTGTTCCAAGTGCCCTTTGCCCCCAAGGAATCAAGGAGTGCATTAATGTAGTTGTCAGTGTAATACTTAATAAGGAATCTTGTGTAAGATTTTAGAAACTTTCCATTTGAAGGTGTTTTTTGCTTCTAAATAATACAGACACTATCAGTACACAAATAGGGCTGAGAAGGCAGAAAAGCTGGTCGATTTTACTTATCCTGCATTCCCAGCACATAGAAAAATGGAATTTAAGAAGTAGATGGTCCACTTCTTAAAAGACTTCAAGTCCACTGTTTTTACTATGTTCAACAGTTGAAATTAACTGTCAAATGAACTTTGAACCTAGCTAAATGTAAATACAAAAAAGAACAATTTATGTTAACAACTTAACGCAAGCATGCTTATTATGCCAGAAACCACAAGAGAAGCAACAAGAATGAATTGCAGCAATGGTGACAATAGGTCTCACTACTTTTCATGTTTAATATGTCCTATAAATCCTTTAAGACAGTGAATATTTGTTCAAGAACTTTCTACATGTAAATTCAACTGTTGACCTATTATTCTTTTCTGCTACATCTATAATTATTTATTTATGTCTACTCCTCCAATACATAGAAAATGATACCACAATGGAGAGATTTTCTTTATTTGTGTCTCATGACCTGCAAAGTACTTTAGAAATGACAGGCAAACAATGAACATTATTTTTTCAGAAGATACTTCACACATTGTTCTAAGAATAATAGGCCTACTTCTATTATTTTTGACAATGAGAAAAAATAGAACATGAGGAAAAAGAGGAGGAGGAAGAGGAAGGTGAGGACAAAGAGAAAGAGAAAGAAAAAAATAAGCGGAGACTGACATTGATAGGATTGTTGTAATTAAAACAACCAATTCCCTAAATTTTTTGGATCATTGCTCACACATGTGGTGCTTGACTTTCCACGAATTAGTGTTCCTTAAATGCTAAATGATAGTTTGGTTGATGACTGTATCCATATTGTCAATGTCATGTTCTAGGTAATCTTAGAAGGATTTCCAAAAACCCTTTGCAAAGATCACAAAGTTAAGACACTTTAAAGCTTTTCACACCTTCTGCATGCTTTGAATTTAATGTGCAGAGGAGATCAATCAAGATGGCAGAATAGGAGGATGTGGAACTCACCTCACCCCATGAACACACCTATAACACATCTACATGTGGAACAATCCTCACTGAAAACTAACTAGAAGAGGGCAGAAAGACTTCTGCACAACCAACGCTGTAAGAAAGATACACACAGAACTGGATAGGAAGGGGAAAGAAGTGATCAGATTAGGTCCTGTGCATCTGGAAGGAGACTCAGATGAAAAGGGAGATTACACGGGCAGAGATTCACCCTGAGGAGTGAGTGGTGTGAGCCACTTATTGGGCACACCATCGCTAGTGTTCTACACAGGAAAGACAACTCCCCTAGGCTGGTTAGAGGGCTGCTGGAACTAACTGGGGGGGCTATGGGAAGGCTGGACTTCACTCATGAGGAGCAGTGCACAGTGGCTTGCTCCTGAGGCAAGGCAGAGAGGGTAGATGAAAGAAAGCTCCAGCGGCTGTCTGGTTTACAGTGACTGCTCCAGTGTGTGCCCCAGCCTGAGCAGAATGAATGCTCCAGCCACTCTTTCTCTACATTGCAGCTCTGCCTGGATGTAGGGCTGCCACAACCAGAGAGAGAGAGCTCAGCTGTGGGATATAGAGGCAACTCGGACCCAGGACAGCCTCTGGGTGGGGCAGGGGTGGAAATTGTTGGCATGTACTTAGGCAGTGCCTCAGAAGCATCCTGGAATTCTGATGGCAGCCAGTCCACCACAACCTGCACTCTGATAAACACCGAGAATCCATGTGGGCCTCACCTGCACTGGGTAAAGCTCCACAACAGGGTGGGGGCAGTGGAGGCTGGAGGGAGTGATAAGCTGTGAGGAACAAAGGAGACTCAGGCATGCGGCTGCATCTTAACAGGGTGGGGGCAACAACTGCTGATGCCTACACAGGCAGCACATTGGAGGCAGCTCTACTAAAAAAAATGCTAAAGGATCTCCTCTAAGTGGAAAAGAAGTGAGAATCTATAAGCAAGGGAAGAACCCACTAGGAAAGGCAACTATAGAGTAAGAGCTGAGGATCAACCACTTAAATAAGCTAGTATGAAGATTAAAAGACAAAAAAATTGTAAAAGCAACTATAAATACAATAAACAGTTAAGGGATAAACATGATGATGTACAATATGACATGAAAAACACAAAATGTGGGAGAGGAAAGTAAAAAATATAGATCTCTTAGAATGTGTTGAAATTAAATGACCACCAGTATAAAAGAAATATAGTTACAGGTCAACATATATGAATCTCATGCTAACCACTAATCAAAAACCTACAACATATACACAAAAAGTAAAAAGAAAGGAACACAAGTATACTACTAAAGAAAATCATCAAACTACAAAGGAAGAAACAAAAAGAAAAAATAAACAGAGATGAGCTAAAAAAAAATCCAACCAGAAAACATGTAATAAAATGGCAGTAAATACATATCTATCAATAATTAATATAAATGTAAATGGACTAACTGCTCCAATCAAAAGACATAGGGTGGCTTACTGGATAAAAACAGAAGACCCATCTCTATGCTGTCTATGAGAGACTCACTTCAGAGCTAAAGACACATTCAGACTGAAAGTGAGGTGATGAAAAAAAAATTTCATACAAACAGAAAAGATAAGAAAGCAGGGGTAATGATACTCATCTCATACAAAATAGACCTTAAAACAAAGGCTATAACAAAAGACAAAGAAGGACATTATATAATGATAATAGGATCAATACAAAAAGAGGATATTACACACATTAATGTGTATGCACTCAATACAGGAGCAACTAAATATATACAGCAAGTATTAACAGACATAAAGGGAGAAGCTGAAAATAATACAATAATAGTAAAGAATTTTAATACACCACTTACATCAATGGACAGATCATCCAGACAGAAAATCAACAGGTAACAGTGGTCTCAATGACACAATAGACTAGTTGGACTTAACAGATATCTATTGGATGTTCCATCCAAAAACAGCAGAATACACATTCTTTTCAAATGGACATGGAACATTCTCCAGGATAGATCACATGTTAGGCCATAAAACAAGTCTCAACAAAAATGGACAGACATTATAATAGACATTTTTTCCCAATCACAGCAGTATGAAACTAGAAATAAACTACAGAAAGAAAAATGGGAAGAGCACAAATACGTGGCTACTAAACAACACGCTACCAAAAAAAAAAAAAAAGTCAATGAAGAAATCAAAGTAAAATCAGAAAATATATCAAGACAAGTAATAATGAAAACACAACTGCATCAAAGGCAGTCCTAAGAGGGAAGTTTATAATGATACAGGCCTTCCTCAAGAAACAAGAAATCTCAAACAGACAACTTAGCCTACCACCTAAAGTAATTAGAAAAAGAAGAACAAAGCCCAAAATCAGCAAAAGAAAGGAAAAAAAAAATAAGAATCAGAGTGGAAATAAATTAAGCAGAGACAAAAAAATATAAATGAAACCAAGAGTTTTGTTTTAAAGAAAAAGAAGCTAATATACCTTTAACCAGGCTCATCAAGAAGAAAAAGGGAGTGGACTCAAATAAATGATAGGAACTGAAAAAGGAGAAGTCACAACTAGTACCACAGAGATACAAAGGATCATGAGAAAATACTACAAGTAGTTATATGCCAAAAAATTGGGCAACTTAGAAGAAATGGACAATCTTCTAGAAACATAAATTTTCCAAGACTGAATTAGGAAGAGGCAGACTATATGGATAGACTGATCACTAGCAGTGAAGTTAAATTTGTAATTAGAAAACTGCAAGGAAATGAAAGTCTAGGACCAGATGGCTTCACAGGGAAATTCTATCAAACATATAAAGACCTATTACCTATCCTTCTTAAACTGTTTCAAAAAATTGAAGAGGACAGAATACTCCTAAATTCATTCTGAGGCCACCATTACTCTGATACCAAAACCAGAGAAAGACCACACACACATACACACAAAAATTACATCTTTGATGAATTTAGATGCAAAAATCCTTAACAAAATGTTAGTAAACTGAATCCAACAATACACAAAAAGTTCATATAGCATGATTAAGTAGAATATATTCCAGGGATGCAAGAATTCAATATTCATAAATCAATCAATGTAATACAACACATTAACAAAAGTAAGGATAAAAATTACAACATCTCTTTAGTCACAGAAAAAGCATCTGACAAAATTCAACATCCATGAAAGATGCTCAATATTGCTAATTATTAAAGAAATGCAAATCAAAACAATGCGATATCACCTCACACCTGTCAGAGGGGCTATTATCAAAAAGTCTACAAACATCAAATGTTGGTGAGGATGTGGAAAAAAGGTACACTATTGGTGGAAATGTGAATAAAATACTGGTGAATGTAACCACTATGGAAAACAGTACGGAGGTTCTTCAAAAATTTAAAAATAGAACTACCATATGACCCAGTAATTCCACTCCTGTGTATATATCCAAGAAAAGCCCAAAAACACTAATTCAAAAAGATCATCATACTAAGCGAAATAAGCCAGAAAGAGAAAAATACCATATGATATTATCTATATGTAGAATCTTAAAAAAATTACAAAATGGACTTATTTACAGAGCAGAAACAGACTCACAGACATAGAAAACAAACTTATGGTTACCAGGAGGTATGGGGGGAGTTGAAAGGATAAATTGGGATTTCAAGATTTGCAAATACTAACTACTATATATAAAGTAGGAAAGAGAAAAAAAAAACAAGCTTCTTCTGTATAGCACAGGGAACTATATTCACTATCTTGTAGTAACCTATAATGAAAAAAGAATATGAAAAGGAATATATCTATGCACATGTATGACTGAAACATTATGCTGTGTACCAGAAATTAACACAAAGTTGTAAACTGATTTTACCTTAATAAAAAAAGAAGAAAAAAGATACATGCACCCAAATGTTCATAGCAGCACTATTTAAAATAGCCATAATATGGAAGCAACCCAAGTGTCTATCAACAGACAAATGGATAAAGTAGATGTGGTATGTATATACAGTGGAATATTACTCTGCCATAAAAAGAATGAAAATCTTTTTGCAACAATGTGGATGGACCTAGAGAATGCTATGCTTAGTGAAGTATGTCAGAGAAAGACAAATACCCCATATTATCACTTATATATGGAATCTAAGAAATAAAATAAACGAATGTATATAGCAAAACAGAAGCAGACTCAGAAATACAAAACAACTAGTGGATGCTAGTGGGGAGAGGGATGGGAGAGGGACAAGATAAGGGCATGAGATTAACAGACACAAAGTACCATGTATGAAATAGATAAACAAGGATATATTGTACAGCACATGGAATTATAGCCATTATTTTGTAGCAACTTCAAATGGAATATAATCTATAGAAATACTGAATCACTATGCTGTCACCTGAAACAAGTATAATATTGTAAATCAACTATAGTTCAATTAAAATATTAATTAATTAATTAAATGTGAAGATAAATATGCCTAATACTGGTCTTCATAAATCAAAAGAACCACTTTGACAAATACCCTTTCCATAAACTGCCCAGTAAAGTCACAACCAATTTTGACTTCTGTATTTTTAGTGAATTAAGTTAATAATTCAATGTTTTGTAGTCAGAGAAACTGGTAATTGAGTAAACGTACAAAAATCATTTCAAAGATTATCCACATCACAGTGGCATGGGTTTTATCAGGTCTGGTCCTCAGCCAAAATTTTAATTAGCAAGATTTGCTCTCATTATCTCTCCCTATCAACTTTGCAACTTGTATTTACTTTAAGTCTTACCCTTTTCTCAAAACAGTCTGTCCCCAAGTCAGTGACACATTCTTGGTACTTTCCATGTCTCCCTTCACCTCTAAAAATATCCCATATCCTTCACTAACACAGGTTTAAATATTGTGATTATTTGAGCTATGATGCAAAATGCCTGATAGTGATTGAAAGTGTTATCCTTCCCAGTGCTACTTTTAGTTTTAGCAATGTCTTTCAGAGTTTTGTACCTGGGGTGACCAACTGTTTCAGTTTGCCAGGACTTTCCTCGTTTTAGCAATGAAAATGCCAAGTCTCAGGAAACCTCTCAGTCCCATGCTTGTTTACCCTAAGCACCCTGAAAGGACTGTAAAAAATGACAACTGGAGAAGACTTTTCGGCCTTCTCTCCCAAATTTCAGTTCCCAATTGGATATTTTTCTGCTCTTCTCTCAAATCTCTGTTTAGGATGATCTATTTGACCCCCTCAGGAGTTCAGCATATCCTCTTTCCTCCCCACCCACCAGTCTCAAGACAAATTTCCCAGATTTGCTCAGTGTGCTTTCTGGGTGATCGAAGCCTTCCATTATTTTAGCTTGCTCAATAAAAGATATTTGCCTTCCCAGGCACCGCAGGATTCACCAAAAAACAAACAAAGAAACAAACCAAACAAAAAAGCAGTCCAGATTCATGGCATGATCCCCACCCACAACACTCTGTTCTTAAACTATCTTCACATTCCCCACCTATAGAAAGAGCATTCTTTATCTGCAGCACTCAGATCCTATAGTAACAAAGAAAACCCAAGGGAAATCATCTATGAGTATGTTTATCTATACCAATATTTTCCATTAGTTCTAATAAGCAGAATTTGACAGTATATCTTGCCTGAAGTAAAAGAACAATATAGTGAAAAGGTTCCAGCTGTCTAGGTCTGCCATCTCACTATAATTCTGCTCATTCTGTGACTCTGAATATCCATCATTTCTTAGGCATCTACGATTTGCCTGCGATAGAGAAGCGAGAAAGCAAAAACTTTAAAAGATTCATTGCAGTATTGTTTAAAATGCACTCAAACAAAATAGTTGATTTCAGTAAATTTTTTAAAAAAATGACCAAATAATTTTTATGGGCTGGATTGTGTCCCCCAAAATTCATATGCTGAAGTCCTAACATTCAGTGCTTAAGAATGTAGTTAGATTTGGTGATAGGGTCTTTCAAAAGGTAATTACGTCAAAATGAAGTCACTTGTGTTGGCCCTAATCCAATATGACTAGTGTCTGTAAATGAAGAGATTAGGACACAGACGCATGCACTGAGGTAAAACCATGAGAAGACAGAGGGGGAAGATAACCATCCACAAGTTGGGAGACAGGTCTAGAACAGACCCTTTCCTCAGGGCCCTCAGAAAATAGCCAGCCCTGCCAGAATTTTGGTCTTGGACTTCTAGTCTCCAGAATTGGGAGAAAATAAATTTTTGTTGTTTAAGCCACCCAGTCTGGTATTTTGTTATGGTGGCCCTAGCAAACTAATAAAATTTTCTAGTACATAAACACAGAATATACTAAGTGGTCAAAATGAGCTCTCATTAAAGATAGATTCAGAACCTTGCTCAAGGCAAGAACCCAGGCATGTGGATTAATTACTTGCATGGGTTTGCAGCTCTCACATCAGAACTTGGACTCTTATCCCTAGGCACATAGTAATCTTCCCAGCAAGCAAAATGGAAATAAACAGAAAGATTCTCTAAGTGTAAAAGGAGGACTTGAGATTTTTTTTCTTCCAACCTATCAGTGCAACCTCTTGAAAATAGCTTTAGGAATATAACATCAAGTGCTCTCTCCTTATCTTTTCAGGAATAACCTTGATTACTAATCTCTGATTTCACCACAACCCACAGCATTCCACTTCACCCTGAAAAAACACAACAATGTGATATTCCCTCCTGAAGAGCATTTCCCCATGTAGACTAAATCATGAATATAATCGAACCCATATTAAACAGGAACTATGTATTAAGAAAGAAAAATGTTTACAGGTTCTTAAAAATGGACAGGATAAATTGTATAATATACGAATTACATCTTCATAAAGCAGTTTTATATATAAAACAAGTAAGGAAACACACCACTTTTGTTAGTGCATTCTTTTTATATCATTTTGTCCTATTTTTCACTGATGTCTTAGAGTCATCTAATTTACTTTGTTCACATTCCTGTTCCATTTTCCCCTTGGGAAGCATTTAGACATTATTACTCATTCAAAAGTGGAGATAAAGGTCTCCAGTGAAAAGCTAGACGACTGAGAAAGATAGAAATACCCCTGACCTTGGATTTGCTTTCAAAATTTGATTCAGAGAGTGTTCAAAGAATTTTGCCATTCTCTTTTTCATGGGCAGGTGATGCCTGCCACTTGGTCTTAACTACAATTTTCTCACTCAGTCATTCTGGGGACTCCTCCCCTCTCCCTCTCTCCCAGTCAACTTCTTCCTTGCAGCAAGTGAGGTGCATTGACTAGGCTGTGGGTTCTGCTTGAGAGTGAGAAGTTAGGAGTACTAGGAGATCTGCCCCTGGACCTCCTAGGTCAAGTGAACCCATAGTTTTGATGGTGTTTTAGATGGTTCTGTCATGTCATCAGCAATTTATAAAGTTGTACAGTTGTATGTGGAAGGCAGTTTGTTGGAGAGGTTTCATTTACTTACCGTTTGATTTAGTGCAGAAGTTTATAGAAGCAGGCCCATTGCCCAGTTTCCTGAGAAGAACTCAGATGACTAGCTTGAGGAAATTCCACTTGAGGAAAAAAGGTTTCCCCAAACAGGAAATAGTGCTGAAGTTATCTCACATCACATTTTTAGTGGAAAACTGCTGTTGAACTTCCCAACATCTACCTCCTCCCAATTCTAGGAACAGATCTCAGTTTCACCTGGTGACCAATGACTCCCCAACACACCCAGTAGTCTAAATAGGGTATCAAGGAAGGACCAAGTGACCCAGGTCTGACCAGTCAAAGGACGGCTGGTTACAACCCTTAGTGATTGGCTGATGGATGAGCACAAAACCTAAATTGGTCCAATCAGAGGAACTCTTCTGGGGTTATCGGGAAATGCTCTATTGCACTAAGTATCAATCAGGGTTTGTTCAGAAAAGTAGAACCATCAGCAATGACATACAATAAGGATTTATTGCACTAATTTGACCTGATATGTTTGTAAGAGCTGATCAAATTCTTGGTCTGGCACTTTCTTCTGTCTCTGGTGCTGAGCCTAGCTATAGGTCAGGCTGAGGGAAAAAGATGAACATCTGACTGAGGAAGAGCAGGGACAACTAGAATCTCTGTTTGTCAGTTACTAGCACCATTGTTGGTATCTCCTTGATTCCAAAGCTGCAACCTTGCTGCTGTGGATAACCTGCAGGTCAAGTGATGTTCCTGCTGCAGACTCACACTCACACTTGGCAGGGATTTGGAGGAGAAGGAAGGGAACCCAGGGAAACTGGAGCTGCAGGCCAGGCAGCTGCCCCTCCCCCCCACCACCACCAAGCTGAGTTGGGGGCTGAGGTGGGGCCTAATCTATATCTGTCTTTCAAGAGTCACAATGGCTACTGCTCCACAGTGACCTTCCAAATCTCCTGTAGCTGACCCTAACCAGAAATATTCAGTGATGAGAACTCTGGAAACAAAGTTTAGTTTTGACAAGTTGACACACTCAAAGCCTCCACAGCTTGAAACTGAAACACTAGGAAATGTGAGTCTAGAGCTGCTGCAGCCCTCTTGCCCCACAAAGGGAGAGCACAGAGCTGTTGGGCTGCTTTATGGAGCCCAAGGATGAAACCAATATAACCAAAGTCAGAAGGGTGAAAAACAAACAAGCAATTTGATCACGCCTTCAAGCTCTGAATTCCGGAATGCCTAAAACTACCCCTGGAGTTTTCAGTTGTGAGAGACAATAAATTCTTTGTACTTAAGCCAGTTTGAAATAGGTTTTCTGACACCAGCTCCCAAAAGACTGCTAAATGACAATCTTAACATACGGCCGCTGTGTTTGCTCTAGCTGAAGTTTCTTAATAGTTTTAAAGAGGAGTCTCAGGTAGCATTAAATCCATCCTGGAGAAAACCAAGCAAAAGTTAATTTGCATCTTATTATTGATCAGATAAGGAGAAAGAATGAAAGATATTTTATATTTTTAAAAAGACCAGCACAAAGATAAAGTTTCCACTGTCCCTGAATAGTCTTCTTTCTTTCATTAGACCGTAATCAAACTTCTTCCAATCTTCCTTTCATATTTTCTTTGCTTTCCACCATGACGTAAGGGGACTGGATGAGCATTGAGTATATATTTTCTTGAATAAAAAAGTGTATTTTTGCCCCATAAAATGGATTTTTCTACTACACTAAGGAGTGTAGTAGCTAATTTTATTATGTCATTTAACCTAGTAAGTGTAAGGTCAACATTATACCAAATTAGGCAATCCTAAATTCTGCTTAAAAGGCTGAGCTTGGTAGAACCAGTTTAAGTAAAACCAGTAATTTCATCATGACCAAGTTTAATTTTCAACTACTAATCATATTTATGTAATTTGTCAAGTGTCTCAATACATTCCAAGGGTTTAAGTGTCAACTTATATTAGGAACATTTAAAATCTGCTGCCAGGCACAAAAGGACAGTCTCAAATGTCTCTAAGAACAGAAAAAAGGAAGTCATACATCCTCCTAGTCACTCACAGAAGAACAATTAAAAAGGAGATTATGGCACAGTATGAGATATGATATATCAATGTTAAAACGAGCTTGTTCAGCTCATCAGCTCTTGTCAAAGTCACCATTCCTTTAAATGAGTAACTCCACATTGGGAAGAGATCATCTGGCTACCTTATTTATCACCTATGATCACCTGTGATCACCTTGTAATTCTACAAAGAAAGTGAGACATGTGGATAGTGTATTGATCACATTAGATAGAATTTTTTTTTTCAGTGGGGAAAAATTAATTCAACAAGACGTTGAACAAGTGATGAACCAGTAAAAAGAAGCTTTCTCCAAAGATATTTTATAGAAACAAGTGCATCATTGCATATATTTTGCAAAATCATCTTAACACATTGAATAAATGTCTCAAATTATTACCTATTTTTATTCAAATATGTTTACATTTTAGATGAGATGCAGAGATCTTAATTAGTTTTACAATCAAAATAATTATTTTTCAGGCTTTTATGAATTCATTATGAAACAAAGTTCACTTTATATATAAATGGAGATATTATATTGTCTGATTTAGGGTTTTGTTTTTTTTTTTTTAACAATTTAAAAGTGATTTCCCTGATGACATGACATAAAATTTTGTCTATTTAGAAGTTAAGTTTTTCTGGTTTAATAGAAATCCCTTTATCCCTATAGAGATGAAGGAAGTGAAATGCAGAATCACTGAACCAGCAGCATCTACATCACCTGGGAACTTATCAGAAACGCGAATTCTCAGGCACCACCCTAGACCTGCCAAATCAGAATTCTGGGGTGGGGCCCGTAAGTCTCTGTTCTGACAGACCCTCTAGCTGATTCTACTGCTGCTACAGTTACAGAATCTCTGCAGTAGAGGCTGCTTGGTCTGCAGCCTCTGTAGTGAGACTAGAGCAGGTGTGAAAGAGTGTTTCGGTAGCTCCCAGAAAATCTGCCACTGCTGACCTTGTGACTCAGTCCTCACACCCATGCTCTAGTTTGTTTTGAATAGTTGATGGTTTTTAGCTATTCAAAATAGTACATGTACTGAACTAGTTTCATTAGGTTATGTAAGTAATAAATGAGATAATATCTGTAAAGTGCTTAGTGTGCTTACGTGTGCGTGCTATGTGTGCTATGCCTCACACACAGGGAACATTATTTTAATGTAGATGATGTAGATCCTTTAAAGTAGTAGTCCAAACTTTTAGTCTTAGTTCACATTCTCTTTCCTCATAGCAAAACTAATATGCAAAAAACATAAAATATCCTACTCATTATACATTCGTAGACATTTAAGCCTAAGAGAAATTTAGAGGTTACCCAGTTCAACCCCTTCATTTTACGGACAAGAAAACTGAAGCCCAGGGAGGCTGAGTGACAGATCAAAAGTCTCTTAGGAAGTAACAGGCAAAGCTTAGATGCCACAGGCTCTCAATTCCAGGACTGGTATGTTGCAGAAGATGCCATTCATGCTGTAGTCACTAGTACAATAGCAGTGTTTACGCTGGAATTTTCTCCTTTGGCATTACTAATTACTACCTGGGGCTGATCTCTCCATTCCCATCTCTTATGTATAAACTGACACTATTATTCAGAACAGCAAAGCTACATGAGACTAGATCCATATAAACAGAAAATCAATGCAAAATATATATGCAAAAGCCAAAAATCTCTACAAGTTTTAGTGAAATCTTGATGGCTGAATATTAGATACACATCAGATTCTATATATGTACAAATTCAAGTTTCCTGTGTATACATAGTCACTTTTTATTTTGTGTTGTGGGCTAGTAAGTATGCATGCAAGAAACTAACTTGAAACAATTATTATTCTGAGGAATGTCTTTGGGTTAACCCCATCTAGCATAACAGGAACATGTGATCTTTGGAAATTGACTTACTAAGTCATACAGCAGCGCACAACAGAAACCTTACTCAGAAGATGGAGGAAGAAGAATGTTTATATATAAAAAGAAAAAAAAATCTATTTCAGTTACAGAAGCCTTGAAAAATAATTTTTATTATTCTCCCTTTCCTGTATATTGTCTCAAGTATTCCTTACACATTAAAAATTTACAGAAAATATAATTTACTGTAGCACAGTATGAAAATTAAAGTTTGAAACTTCCAATTATGTACAGCATTGTATGATTTTGAATTTTTTTATTGTATTTTCATATCATATACTCAAAGCTGTTTAGTAGCAGCAAAAATTCTTAGACCAACACTATCCATTATTGCAGTGCACTCTGCTCCTTTCAGAAACCAAGTCATCCCTAAGTTCAAAACTTCTTTTGGTACTTTCTACATTACAGGACATGAAAGTGCACTGCATTCATGATTGGTATGAACAATTAATGACTCACTATTGCTTGCATGGCCTTAATTGGCCTTCATATTAAGGATTTAACAGGAGGAAGTAGAGGATCTGTGGCTTACATAGAAAATTGTTACAATGCAAGCTGAGCACTGAACAAAAATCTCATCCCAATACATCTTTAGGGGAAAAGCCTGAGGAACTGAAAGAACTGTCTATGCTTTTTCCAGTTTCGAAATGTTTAAAGACGTTTGAGATTAATGGCTTTTGATGCTTTTAATGATGTCAAGGATGGGATTTAAGTGCCTTATTAATTCCCTTGATTTGCTGCCAAATGTAAAGCCAATTCGTGACTACTGAGTTTAATCTTTTCTGATTATGAAACCCATTATAGGAAGAAAAACATAAAATTCAGAAAAGTAAAAATGATTTATAAAAATATTAGAATATATTTGTAAGAACAGAATGTTTGGACATGGGTTTAAAGTTCCTCTGAAAGCATTTGTTACAAGATTATAAAATATCTTTGTGTGAATTAATATTGAAATCATTGCTTCATCCTTAAATTATAGAGATCATCCTGTTCATTTTTTGAACTCTTCTTAAACTTCCCAACCACAATCACAACACATGATGTGATAAACCCGAAGTGATTTATTTAATCTTACTACTCTAATCAGCTAACAAAATCTCTGTAGTCTCAGATCTTAGAGCCTGGAAAAACCCAGTTATTAATTCCTTATTATCCCTTCCCGAAATTCTCTGGTTTGCTGACATGCTAATAAGATTCCAAGAATGTTCTAAAGGAAGCAAAATCATCACTAAAAACGACTGTATTCTGAACTTACAAATCGTTTTTTTTCTTCTCCCTGAATTTATTTTCAACTAAAATAAATTCTGTCCTTGAATGTGTGTACATAACTCCTTGGGCCAGCTATGTTCTCGTATCATCAAATATAAATATTAAAAGCCTTAAAAATCTCAAACCCTAATTCAAATTACCTTTGCCAGCATACCAAATACCCCAGAGTAGGTGTATTAAAAGCTCTAAAAAGATTCTGCTTTTACTTTTTAGCCAAATGGACATGTTTTATTCAGGATGCCTAAATAAAATCCTTATTCAGCTCATCCACATTACCTTTGAGGGTGTGTCTTTCCTTCCTTCACTCCTTCATCCTTTCAGGCCCTTCTCCCTGGCTCCCCACAGCTCCTGGGCTCCACTCCTGCCTGAGGGCTTCAGTGCATTGAGGAACTGTCTCTTCCATCCTCCCAGACCAGAAGCAATATCTGATCCTCTTCTAGGCTCATCATTTCTTTCCCAGGGAAAACTTACCTGATCCCCCAATCCATATGACGTCCCCTCCCTCCCCCCTATATCTCTATCTCTTGGCATCCCAGCCTTTCCATGCAGCTGGTGTTGCAGATGCCACTTTAGATTTAACTGTATAATTTTTTTATTGTTATCTCTATCACTTCAGCAGTACTGAAGTCAAGGATCATGTTGTTTTCTCCCCATTATTAACCTCAAGCATCTAGGTGTCTGCCACAGAGTAGGTACACACACTACCTGTCAATTGAACGACAATAAATGAATGACTGTCTGAAACACATAAACACTGGAGGCGCCAGAGGACTGAACATATGAGTCAGCACAGACCATCTCTTTATGAACTCTCTAGCAGTAGCCTTTATACCGACCTAGATTCCTATATAATCTTTGTTTCCTGAGAGCTTTATAAAACTCCCTGGTGCACACACACAAACACAGACACGTGTCTTTACATGAGCACATGAACATGCACACACCAACATCAGTTGGGTGGTTAAGACTGCTGTACTTAACAGTAATGAAGCAGGTTTTCTAAAAAATAACTTTTGTTATTAAAAATCTTGGCAAACTAAAAAACTATGATCCTGAAGAAAACGTCTAAGTTAGACAGGATTAACTGGGTCCCAAGATGCTGGAGGAAGGTGGTGAAAACTCCAGTCTATGGATGCAGACAACAGATTTCTGATAAGTCATGTTTCTTTCTGGCAGTCTTTCAAAGGCAGTTAAGCTTTAATTAAAATGAAATAGCTGCCATTTTCCTATAACTTTTAATACACATTTAAATTTTTTTTTACTATATTCCTATGTGCTATGTTTTTTTTAAAAAATAAAACCAGGTTTTGCACACAGAAAACCTCTTTCACGCTGTCTGCATAGGCCTGAGCATCCTCTCTAGTCCTTAGTTTCTTCACATGAAAAATGGGAATAATGCTAGCACATACCACTGAGAAATAAAAAGGATCAGGTATAGAAAGCCTTCAGGCCTGTGCCTGGCCACAGAGTATGTGTTTGCTTCGCCTCTCTCCCTACTTGTCTCCTGGTAAAATTCCAGTGTTAATATTGAGAAACTCTAGTTTATCTGGGTATCTGTGTGATGTTAGCAGTCATTTGCTTTAACTAAAAGAAATTTAAAGCAGTTTGAAAGGGAGGGAAGGTTTTTCTTTCCTTTCTCAATAACAAAGCAGCTTAATGTTTGCATTTGAAACATACACAAAAATACATATTAGATTATAAAACCCATCCTTGGACTTTGTTAGGCTGTGCTTTCACCAGAAAAGCACACTTTACCAAGCAAAAAATTAGTAATACTTCTATGAGATTCTTTCTCTTTCATACACACACACACAAACACACACACACACACACACACACCCCATTCTCCCCCTACTTCCTCCTCCAAAAAACATACCCTTCACTTCTATACTTCCTCAGAAGTCGAGAATGCAGTTGCTCTCAAAACCTCTAAAGAATTTACTAGGATTAAAGCTCCAGTTAGGTCTCGCCATTGTTTGGTCACAGGGTTTTTCATTCTGTCCAAAGCTGATTGAAGGTCTTGTAACACATCTCTGTAGCTATTTCCATAGTGAGCACTCCAAGTATAGAGAAAATCATAAGCAGGTTTCCACATCATCTAGAAAGAAAAAAAATTAGACTGGAGTGGTGTGGAAATAAAACAAAGAGGAAAAGAGATGTTTTTAAAAAAGGTTTAAAAGCTTCTTAAGACTTAAAAAGAAAACAGAATATCAATTACACATGCACTTATTTAATATCACAAAAAACATGTTTTATTAACTACCACTTCTCTCTTATATACCTGTGTTTCTAAATCTCAAGATTTTAAAACTAATAACCACAAGTAGGGCCTTTTTTTTCCCTTGATAAATCATCTAAACATTGCTCGTTGTCTTCATATGAATATATAAAATTCCTCGGGCAATTTTATGATTGTGACAGATGTTATTGAGATAAACTTTTCACTCTCTGAGAGACCTTTAAAGTTAAAGTAATACTCTTTCATTGTTATATGCATCTGAGGTGATCTTTATGACACTACATATCACAAGAGAGAGCTATACAGTATATCTAATGCTCTAAGTCATTTTATTTGAGCAAGTCTATAAACAAGGAAAAATGCAGCTTTATGATCAAGTCAAAAGGAAAGCAAAAATATAGTTCTCTAATTAAAAAATAATTTAATAATAGATTTTATGACCAAAAAGAAAGATCAATATGCAGTATTTCATTATGTTTTCCCTAAGCAGCTACCCATACCAATGACCTCATTGTTTCCATAGAAATACTGTACGTCAAAGAGGAACTTTACATACAAGCGTGTATGTAATGGTAACCAAGGTAACCAGGCTCAGAGAGAATAGAGACAAAGGCCGACCAAATAAGACAAATTGTAGAAACACACACACACACTGACATGCACCCAGGTTAAAATGAAATTTTCTCTAGGAAAACAACAAAATGAAGCCTGTACTTGTAAATGGAATATCTGGAATATAAACTTTGTTACTTGCTACTTATTTGGTTTCACTAATTCATTTGTGATTTTTATCATTTCCAAAGTGCAGGAACACAGACTGTGAGCTACATATTATGCAGAGTTGCTTTCTTAAAATAGAGCCTGCACTAATACTAATATCACATGAAGTAGGGCCTTGAGATGTAATTTTCACCCTCTGCTGATAGCCCCATATATTTTACAACTGAAGTTAATGAAAGGCCTAAATAAGGAGTTTCATTATGTTTCAATTCAATCTACGTAAGAGGCTAGGCAACAGGCTCAAAGGATAATTTGATATTTTATCCAAATTGGCATTCCTGAGCAGCCATGACCACCCATATTTTTACCTCTCTTGACCAAGCTCGATTCTTCAAGGTATTAAATGGAGATAATGATCAAAGTTAAACCTATAGAGGTGGTCATGATGCAGCAACAGAAATCATCCCAGATTTCTGTATATAAACTTTATCCTCACCAAACTGATTTATAAAGAACAGTATCTTCCGTCACTAATAAACTGTGAATGAGGTGTTCACTCATCTATTTTTCTGAATACTCACATTTAAACCAAACCTCCCAAAGTGCCGGTCCCACTAACAGCCCGCAATGGAAGATGAGTTGAGGCATATTAATAGAGCCTTTTTGCCAGACTTAATCTTGCCTGTCACTGCTCGGATGCAAAGAAGCATGACACAAGTAGATTATTCTGTAGTGGGCATATCCTAGCCCTGTGTAAAAGCTTTTAGACCTGTATTCTATGTTGCATTCATTTTAAATTCCCTGATGCTCAACTAGCTGGTACATTATTTTCCAACTTGTTGTATATTGATTAAAATAATGATGTTTACAGCGAAAGGCTTCTAAGACTTTATTCTAAGCCCCCTTAGTGAATGAGTCTGATAAAAAGATGTATTTGAGGATATTTTATGATTGTCAGCAACTGAGAGCATTTTAGTACCAAGATAATGGCACAGTATCACAGAAAACAGACGTCTCTTAAGAATCACAAATCAGTAACTTTCAGGTTGTGCACTATGGTGCAGATTCAAAGCACATACCTTCACTAGCTATCCTGGGTAGAAAAACTCTGCATCATATATCTTGCTGCAGCACAGTAGATTGCTATGAATAGAAAAGGCCTGAGGCATACTCAATCACAAAGCAGCCCCCTGGTGCTGTCAGAAGCAGGAAATACACCAAGGTGATGTGGGAATTAGAAACTACAGATTCAGAAGAAGTCCAGTGCTACAACTACCCACTAACTTAATCAGAGGGCCATGTAATCCCCTCAAGTTTGGCAGTTTGTACCTATGGCAGAACAGAATGGCCAGCTCTTGAAATTCAGAGAAATGTGGAGAGATGGCTGAGTCCTGGACCCTAACAGGACTTCTTAAAGTGTAAAAAGACTTCCCAGGAGTCCTCTAAATTAGTTAGAAATACAAAGAGGAATATTGCCTTAAACTCACTGGAGATCCCTTGGTTTCTAAACCATAAGCTACGTAGAAATAAGTACCATATCTTTGGGCTAAAAACAATAGGGCAATGGTAAACTTCATGATTTGTACTAAAATATGAGCACATTTTGCATTCCATTGTTGTTCCCCTTTGCAGCAAACTAAACCTGAATATTCCTTCAGTGCATAATTTGATCTGCTATATATAAATAACATTTTTGGTAGCTCTCAATGCAGATGACAGAGAAACACCATACAATGAAAATACTTGAAATACACTGCTGTTCATTAATTACTTCACTTATTAAATCAAAATTATTGAGTAGCTACCACTGTCAGGAATCTTTTTACAAAAAGGAATAAAATGATGAACATGGCTCTTGTTTTTATAAGCTTTATAGCATGGATGGAGATACTTGCACAAACACTGGTTCAATGTATGAATAAACAAGATTTTGCAATTAATAATGATTAAAAAACTCAAAAATTACTTGCATATTCTAATTTGGTGTAAGGAAAAAAATGATAGTTCCATCAACTGAGAAGCAATATGGTGTAACAGAAAGAAAGATGAGTTTTGGTTTCAGTATCCTGGGTTCACATCTAATTCCATTGTCTATCGGATGGGCCAGTGTGAGTAAATTAATCAAATTATCTGAACTTTGAATTCTTTAATCTATAAAATATGGATAATAATCTCCATATGTGTGTCCCAAACACCTTATGAAGTGTTTGGCATTTTGTTTGCATTTAATACTTTTTAATAGAATATGAAGGAAAGTGGGTAATTTTGGGGTGAAAGAAAAATAAGGGGTCTGGTTTTAGCTCTACTGAGTTTGAAGTAAAAGAGGGGCTATCTCTTATCTCCAACAAGAAATTGGAAGAGAGATGATCTCCGGAGAGCAGGCAAGGATTTAGCTT
The DNA here is from genome assembly GCF_009834535.1 of Camelus ferus. Taxonomy (NCBI): domain Eukaryota; kingdom Metazoa; phylum Chordata; class Mammalia; order Artiodactyla; family Camelidae; genus Camelus; species Camelus ferus. The sequence continues at coordinate 48,641,025 of NC_045702.1, read as the reverse complement.
CACTTATGCTAAAATGATGGGGAAAAGCATGAAAGTAGAGGAAAACACCAAGGAAGAAATCTATTCAATGTAATAGTCTACTCAGTCGTTTGTTGTCCTTTGGGGTGTAGATTTATGACATTTGGACTCAAGTCCTTAAATACTTACACTTTTCTTTTTTCAGCATTTCTTACTGTCTAAAGTCATTCTATTTTTCTTGCTCAGCAAGTGAACAAAGACACAAAAGGTAACTTGCATTCATTAATTAACCAAAGACTTTATACAATTATGTCCAAGTATACATACACATTAAGGTCACAAAGGACTCTAAAATTTGTAATAAATTAAAGAGAAAATACAGTCATTTTCTCTGGAAATGTTTGAATGAATAAAATAAGTAGAATAAACAATTTTCTTTCTGGGATGATCTAAGTTAAGTCCTCCAAAAGCTGGAAATGAGTTGTGGACTGCCAAGATCTTTTACAGGTTTATGTTATCTTTTATCTATTCGGTGGTTTAAAAATAGTTCTTCCTTTCTTGCTCAATGTTATGATTTAAGGAAGATACGCAGAAACTCTGCACTAATGCTTTTACAAATCGAAAGGAAAGCATGCTCCTGAGGGTTTGTTTTTGTTGAATTATTCTTAAACACAAAACAAATTCCCTCAGCCTTCTCATCTTTATCACAAATATTTGACACAAAGGCATCATTCTTACCCCTTCACTCTTAGATTTTTGATGTTAACTTCATGGTGTTTATGGATTCATCTTTAAATGGGAAGCATGAGGCTGATAAAAGCAGAGAGTTGTTAATTCCTCATCTACGTGTTTTGATCTCTTTTTATGAAGGGCAGCAGCATCAGTAAGCATTTAATCTACTAAAGTTGAATAGTTTCTGAACTCCCAGCATTTGCATAGAAGGAACATGTCTTTGGTTTATCTTCCAGATATTAGAGAACAAATAAAGAGGAAAAGGAGCGATGAAAAAGTAATAAGTGGGATGCCAAGAGAAATGAAACTGAATAGAGGTAAAAAACAAAGTTTTCCAAATTTAGAGAGCTCATTCCCCAAAGCTGATCAGACTCATTAGATAATGAGCTAGATAATGAAATGCAACATGAACAAAGACAATTCAGATTTGAGCGTAGCATTCTATGTCTTTTTTAAGCTCATAAAATAGGAAGAGTATTAGAATGTAAATGATTTTAACTACCTTTGGATAATTACATTTTGCCACACTAAAGGATTAATAATCCACCTACTTTCCTCATAAAACTATAGGACCAATGTTTTATTTTAAGTACAATTAGCTCAAGAAGTATCAAGGCAAATTGGCCTCATTAATGATTATTATATGTATTCTATGTTCAGTGCATCATTTATGAGATCCAGGTGGGCCTTCCGTCACCTGTAATTGGTAAGCAGATAAATATTGTTGAAGATGAGGTTGCTGTTATCTTCAGAAAAGAGACTAACATATCAGAGGGTCTTTATTGCCTTAGAAGGGAGATGGTGCTTGTTTAAATCTTGACATAAGATTCTCTTGGAAAAGTCTCTTTGAGCATAGCCAGCTCTGTTTGCACTAGGAATAATCACTTGAAACTTCAGGGATTAAGTCTGAGGAAGCCAGAGGAAGATAGAGGACCCATTCCTTGCTACTGCATCAGAACTGTGTAACATCTTAGGAAAAACTGCTGGTCAAGCAATTCTCACAGATTCCCAACTAGGGAAAGAATCCAGGTCACCTGGCTATTAATCTGGGGCAATCTCACTAAAATTTTGCCAAATTTATTTCAGTATTAAGCAGTTTTAATAAATGCTGATTTAAGTCATAACTAGCTGGGCTTTGGTTGCTGAAATTTCTTGTTGTTTGTATTTCTTAATAATAAACCTTGATAAAGAAAAATGTAAATATCTAAATCAAAGATTAGTGTCTCTACATTTTAAAATCTTTACAATATTTAACCTTATATAATTATTATTTCTATTTGATTCTCAGTGTGGTAATGAGACATAATGAAGGAGCACAGGGAAATATATACAAGATCTTGTGGTAGCTCACAGTGAAAAAGAATGTGACAATGAATATATGTATGTTCATATATAACTGAAAAATTGTGCTTTACAATGGAAATTGACACAACATTGTAAACTGACTATAACTCTATTAAAAAAAAAAAGAAATTAAAGAGCATAAGAATACAATGTGTTACCCCATGAATTACAATGTGATGTCTTTCTTTTCTTTATTCCACTTATTAAACAAATAGAGTATCTTTTTGGAATTAAAGATTGTAGCAACAGGCATTATAGTACTGCACAAAATAGACTATGGTAATCTAAATATTACGTCACTTTGAGAGATTTCTAGTACAAACAATGAAGATCTGAGAAATCATTCTATACACTTTACCACGGGTAGGTAGGTAAATTTCCATATAATGCTTCTCCCTTTTTAAAGAAATTGTAAATATATTTTTTACTGCAAAAGAACACCAAACCATAGCTTTAAGTACCAAGGGTAGAACTGAGCCAGGCCAAGATACAGAACCAAACAATGCCATATCCCCATAAGCATAATCCAGGTGTTTCAGTGAGAGTCAGAAAATCAGAAAACCATAAGAGTTCAAGAGCATTCCTTTTACCTTTTGTAAGAGATATTTTCCAAGGAAAATTAAATGCTGCTAAGCCAGTTAAGAAAAAGCTGATCAGCCAAGACTTTGTTCTCTTTTTTTCCATGCATCACCATCCTGCCAGTTTCTCAAAAGAGCCTTAAAATCATTGCTGACATTTCCTTTACTTATATTCTTTCTATAGTTACTCTGCCATATTACTAAAAAATTAATATACTTTATTCCCTTTTCCAGAATTATTCAGTATTGTACATTTGTCAAATTCACCTCTTCCTCTTAGTCAAATAATAGGTAATGTGCATAGAAAGCAATGTCCCAAATATTTCATATATGTTATCTCACTTAATCCTCCAAACATCTGATGAATAAGATGGTATTATTTGCCTCATTTTACAAACAAACAAAGATTCCTAGAAAAGTCAAATATCTTGCCCAAGCTTGGTCTTAGGGCTAAAAGATGATAGAGCTGGGACAGGAATCAAGACCACAAATCTTAACCTCTGCTCTGGTAGTTATTCAAGACAGTCTAAAAATACATATCCAACCATATCTCCCCATAACTATTGAGATGAACTCTCTCCTCAAGCACATATATTCTCCTCAGTGGTCTCTAGAAGTTATTCTTATCCAGAAGCACAGAAATACCCTTCTGGTCCTCTCCAATTATTCAAATGTTACCCATCCTTCAGGACTAGGATGTGCCCTCTAACAGCTCCTGCCATTTTGATCTTTTATTATTTAGTTAACTCTGAAAGGACTTAGCATTAGTAGAGCACAGTGAATAGAACAGTGTGTAAAACAAACCTGGATTTAAATTCTAGTTCAGTCACTTAACAAGCATGTAATTCTGGATAACTTACACCAATGCATTCCCTCTCAGTTTGCATATTTATAAAAAGAGGATGGTTATAATGTCTTCCTTACAAAGTTTTTTGAAATGAATGAGATACTGTAAAGAAAATGATCATAATGATTAGCTAACACTCAGTAAACACACAATAGATTACAATAACTATTATCATTCTCACTGCTAGTTATATTCACTTATTTCAGCATCTAATCATATAGTTCTTTAAAATATAGTAATTCAAAAATTAAGTTTATCCCAATTCCCAAGCCAAGTAAAACTTGGCTTTAGAGAGAAAAAAATCATATCTTTCATCTGTTTGTGTTTTTTCTAGTTCCTAGGGCTCCAGAGCTGAGAACTGATAGTCCCAGAAAATATGTTAATTGCATGGATGAATTAAACAGCAGCAAGGGTATAGTAACAAGTAGGAAGAATGCCATATAGAATTTTCATTTACCTATAAAAATACTAATAAAATTGGCTGTTTGAGGATTACCTACTTTCCCTTTTTCAATCTAGACTTAGAATAAAGTGCTCTGAACACTATAGCTGCCAGTCAGAAAGTGAGGAGGGACAAAGATTGTAGCTAGAAGATAAAGCAGAGAATTAGATCCTCACTGATCAAGTGTAGACAGCAAGAAGACTTATACATTTATCTTGCCAGTTACAGCTGTCTACAGGTGAGTGGTTTCTGAGATGGAAAAAAATATTACAATTAGGAATGTTGACTTCATTTGTGTGGCCCATTCTGATAGGTCAGTAAAGAAATCCTCCTCTACAGGTTTATTGGTGCCTGTGGTTGAGGTGGAGTCCAGTGGGCACTGGTAGAGGGTAACTTAGAAGGAAAAGTGAAACAAGTGGTGAATAAGTGTCCATACTGAGTAAGATGGAAAGAGCATAATCATTATTATTAGGCGGGGGAACAATGAGAGAGAGTTGCTAGGAAATTATTGTCATAAATGGTAACAGTCTCCAGAAGGCTAAGTGAAGAGTACCTAACTGAGGCCTCTAAATATCTTATCCCTGAAATCTCCAGCATTTCCCCTTGCAAAATCCAACTGTTTTTAAAAACGGGTTGTTTTTATAATATTTTATTGATACCTACTTTTTAAATTAAAGTTCAGAAAAACTCCAGTTAATTTTTACTAAATTTCACAGGAAAACCTTGGCAATAATTAAACATCTTTGTATAGGATAGGTTTATTTTAAGAAATACTTTGAAAAATATATTTTGCTTATAATCATATTCCAAGTTTTATAGTTCTGCTTTTATGTAGGAATTGCAATGTTATTAGAAAACTTGAGTAACTTTTCTTAAAATTTAACTTAGGGAGATGGTTAATTTAAAAGTGGCATTCTCAGAAGTCTCCAGAAAGGCTCTTTTTCATCTTATAAAAGAATAAGAAGTGGTGAAAAGTACTCAAGAAAAATCTGACAGACATACTATTAATAATGTCCTTTTTTTTAATTGGCGTGAGGCTTGATGAAGATACTAAGGCAAAATTTGGTAGTATCATAACATGGCTTAAAAAAAGAAAAAAAGAAAAAGTGAAATGAGTTGTTTAAATCCCCAGGCTTAACCATATCTCCCAGCTCTGCCACTCAGCCACTATACTGGATTCAAAGTAGGTGGGCAGAGTGTAATGGTTAAAGTATAAGGACCCCAAATTCAAAGCCTGTGCTCAAACCTGGTTCCATGACTTCTAGCCATGGTGTTTAAGCAAGTTACTTAGCCTCCCCACAGCTTAGATAACATTAGGATCTGCCCCACAAGTTTTTGTTGAAAGGATTAAGTAAGTTAATTTCTGAAATGTTACCAGAACAGAGCCTGGCACAGAATAAGTGCCACATAACTGTTAGATAAAATAAAAATAGAACAAAGGAAAAAGAGAGAAGTTGAAAAGGAAGGAAAGTCAGTGAAAAACACGATTGTAGGCATTGGCACACATAGGAGGAAATTCTCAAAATGTGTGCCCACTAAGGATGTGAGATAAAGGAAATAAAAGCAGCATGGGAACCACGAGAACTCGTTATCTCCCTTCCCCAATTCCAATCCCTCCCTCTGCATACCCTACCGGGAACTAATATAAGTACGTTTTGAAATCAACTGCTTAACTTGTAAAATGACCATATTTAAGAATCATTTCCTTCCTGAGAGAAAAATATTGTACAGCTATTTTTTTTATTCAGGGGGATGGAAGTTAGCATACATTTAGCCATTACTTTAAGTGGCCTAAAAGGTAAAGATTCTCATAGAGTATTTGGAATAGCTTCAGGCCAATATACTAATGCATTATTTTCTAAACATCGAATAACATGGATCAAAGTGATGATTGTTAGTGTTAATCACAATAATTTGAACAACAGCCCCTAGAAAGACACATAGGGGATTTCCTTTCTGCTCCTGATTATTTATCAGTCTCAAGTATAAACTTGGTCATTTGTGATTTGGGCTGTGCAAAAGTAAATAATGGAAAAGAAGCCTCTTGGCCTCTATGAAGATTTTGGGGAGGACAAACTGTAAACAACCACAATTAGAGAGAAGTTGGATACTTACCAAAACTCTTTGATAAACAACTCTCAATAAAACCTTTTTAAAAACAGAGCTTATTAAGGTAAAAAATAAGTCTTGCTTTCAATTAGACAACTTTTTTTGAAAGATTTTTCTTAGAGCCATTTTAGGTACACAGCAAAATTGAGAGGAAGGTAGAGATTCCCCGTATATCCCCTGCCCTGACACATGCATAGCCTTCCCCACTATCAATATCTTTCCTCACAGTGGTATATCTTATACAACTGATTAATCTACACTGATACATGATTATCACTCAAAATCGTTAGTGTACTTTAGGGTTAGCTCTTGGTGTTGTACATGGTGGGTATGGACAAATGTAAAATGACATGTATCCATCATTATGGTATCATACTGAGTATTTTCACTGCCCTAAAAGTCCTCTGTGCTCTACCTGTTTATCCCTCCTTCCCAACCACTGGCAGCCACCTGATCTTTTTACTGTCTTCATAGTTTGACTTTTCCAGAATGTCATATATTTGGAATCATGTAGTACATACACAGCCTTTTCAGATTGGGTTCTCTTGCTTAGTAACATGCATTTAAGGTTTCTCTATGTCTTTCCATGGCTTTGTAGCTCATTTCTTTTTAGTGCTGGGTAATATTTCATTGTCACACAATGTTCCATTGTATCACAACTTATTTATTGATTCCCCTACTGAAGGACATCTTGGTTGCTTCCAAGTTTTGGTAATTATGAATAAAGTTGCTATAAACATTCAAGTGCAGGGGTTTTTTTGTGGACAAAATCTTCAGTTCCTATGGGTAAATACCAATGAGCATGCTTGATGGATCATATACAAAGAGCAGTTTCATTTGCAAAAAAAATCCAAGGTGCTTTCCAAAGTGACTGTATATTCTGACCAGCAATGAATGAGGGTTTCTGTTACTCCATATCCTCAACAGCATTTGGTGTGGTCAGTGTTCCGGATTTGGGCCACTCTATTAGGTGGGCAGTAGTATCTCAATTAGACAATGTTTTAGTCAGTTAAGTGAAATATCACAGCAGCATACCACACATAATCTTGCTCCTTTTGTTTATTTCTTTTAAGTTTCTCATCTTTACTTTTTACTTCATTCAGTAAAATGTGTAGTTTGTCCTGATTTGTAGTGCTGATTTGTAGGTTGTAATGCCCTTCTTAGTGTCTGGAGATAAATGTAGACTATGAGGAAGAAATATGGCCTCAGCCTCTGGCTGCTCCAGGCTAAAGAGTCTTGTTTAGAGAAACAGGTTCCAGGAACCCAGAAGCCAGCCTGCTGAGACTTCCACTGAAGCTGCTGGGATTCAACTGACTTGATTTGACTCTTGGCCCTTCATGGAAAGGTCATCTTGTCCTGCATACTCAGCTGATTAGGTTATTTCAAAGTAAGAAAATTTTCTCAAGTAATTAAGACTCAGGTCTATGCCCGAAAAGGAAGTAGAGAATACACTTTTTACCTCCTCGCACGTCATCATCTAAGCAGAGAGATAATCGCTCCTTAACCGCAATATCCTAAAAATGTTTACACTTGTGTGAAAGATGCAGACTATTTTATATATGCTTATCACTGGAAAATTTTTATTTTAGTCAACGAAAATTGACTCACATTTCTTTATGGTAAATAGAGAAAATAACATATCTAAAAGTATACATTTGTTTTAACATTAATAAAAACAATATTTGCATTTTAAATACTTCCTTTGTGCTACATGCTGTCATTCTGTATTTGATGTCTATAGTTGTTATTGTATGCAAAACTGTGAAGGAGATAATGCTCTCAAATATCTCTAGCTGTTATTACCAGTGGCCCCACACCAACTACCCTCTTAATGCTTTTTGTCACCAAACATTATTTACCACAAATGACTAAGTCTGGGCCTGAGGCTGATGAATACTTATTATTATGTTCTTTTTCCTTGTCCTGGCTGGGTCCCAACTTCTCCCTTCTCTGCCTCAAGTTCTTATAGCCCTGCATATTAACTGCCTCACTAACTTGGTCACTTTATTTGATCAAAAGCCATGTTAATATGCAATCCAATAGGAGAAACGTCAATATATTTCAAAGGTTCTTAACACCTTTAAAGAGTGATGTGTGTATATTTCAGATAATATCAGTGGTTATAGGTGCAGTGCCTCCAGTGAATGTATCTTCTAGGACATTCCCTCAATCTATGTATGCAGTGCACACTTGATTACATTTGATTTACTTGGTCTGCACTTTTTCACTATTAGTTAAACAAACAAAAATCTTACCTCTACAGCAACATCTCCAGCTTTTCCTCTGTGAGGAATTTCATACACCTCCATTTGTCGCTTTGTGAGTTGTACTAACTTTTCAGCTAGTTCCCTCCAGCTTTTTCCAAGCTTGACAGCTGAAGTCAAAACAGCAGCCTCTTGGATGAGACGCGCTACTAACCCTTGGCAATCAATCTTCAGCAAAGCCTGCAGCAACAATTGCAGGTCATAATTAAAAGCAACTTATTTTCTATAAATTAAATTTGTCATCACATATTCTAGAAACTAGCATCCTTTCTTCCACCACACATATATCTGAATTTTCTAAAATTGAGAAAGTTGATTTAAGTTTAAGCAAACCCAACAAGCAAAGTACAGAGGACACAACTAGACGGGAATTAGGGGAGATTTAGGACTAACTAAGTAACTAATTACAGAGCTTCGGGTAAATCACTTAACTAATAAGTTTCTTAATATCTTTAATTGCAAGAGGAGGAAGGTGAACTAGCCACATCCAAAGATAGCCTTAGGTCCTAGTAGTTAATAATTTATCAACCTAGGGATGATTATTCACTCTACAAACAATAATTACTTTCCTTATCAGAGGATTGACTATGAGATTCCTATAGAATGAGCACACAGATGTTGGTAAACATTATTCTATTTTTTAAACCAAAATGTGATTTAAAACTTCCCTGAACCATGCATATTGCATAAAAATGAGACACTACAACAACCTTGATCAAAGCGATTGTTATTTATGACTTAAAAATTAACTCTCTCCCTTCACCATCAAAGTAATTATGCTAAATTTAAATCACAAGGTATCAAATATAAAACACTTAGTCTTCACAATGCAAGATGGAAAAACTTCAGACTCTTTCTCCCTGAATTAGGCACCTGAGCTTTGTCAATCACTATGCATGTTTCAAATGAGTCTGAGTTTCTCTTTTGCCTTGAATATATTTTTAAAGTGTGAGATTAGATCAATCTGTATCTCTTCTCTGTTCAAACGAACATGCTTGGTAGCCCCTCATCATTTAATGGCACTTAAAAGGTTTATCTATCACTATGAACAATAAGTAAAAATGAATGACCAAGTAAGGTAACTATTAAAGTCCACAGAGCGTTCATTCTTATGGAAGCATTAGAAGAACTATCCATGGTCTCTATACACCGACTATATTTATCCATAAATTTATGGTGAGGAGTTATGACCTCAGGAAGAAGCAGTGATGAGCCATCAGGCCCCTGAAGATGCTTTTAATAAACCGTGGAGTGCATTTAACTTATTCTAACTCCTTGTTTTAAGGGGAAGAAATCTGCACTTAGAGTTATAAAACCTGAATTTAAAATCCAGCTCCATAAAGTATAGGACTTTAGATAAATCATAAAATATCTCTATTTAATGACTTCTAAAATGGATATAATGTTAATACTATCCCATCTGAGCCCCTGTAATCATTATGCAAGTTGAATTTGATGCTAAGTATTTAGATGTCAAGTTTCAAGTTAAGGACAGCCAGTCTTAATGTCTAGAGATGACTAAGAGGTTTAGAACCCACTATCTTTATAAGCTCCTTTCCAGCTACCCCAAAGTAGTACACAATTGAAAAAAATGTACACTTACTATGCAAATAGAGTTTCAAGAGATAGCTACAATACCATATGCTTCAATGTCTGCTGGTCAGATAGTCAGACTTAAGCCCCTTCCGTTCAGAAATCCTGAAGCCTCCACTGAATTTTTAGGAACTACTCCTTTGAATAAGCTCTCCATCAGCACTACCTAGTTAGTCACCAAAACAACTCAATTAATTATCATAAGCCAACACAGTGTAGGTAAAACTAGCTTAAACTGTCAGAACACTCAACCAATATAACCTTTTTTGCCACTAAGAGAAATGAGAAAGCAATTTTCCAGTCAAATGTTCATGGGTCCATGCTGAACATGAGGTAATGAGCTATTGCAAAATGCATGTGCAGCTTGAACCAGGTAGATCAGCCAATGACTGTAAATGATCCAGATTAAATGAGAATGCAGCACACCATTATAAAACTCTCCACTTAACAATGGGATATTGGGCTTTAAAAATTCAACCCATCTCAGTATCATTGTAGAATCATAAAAATAATTGAAGGAGTCTATAGTGTGGCTGTGGAACAAAACAGGTTTCAAATCCCATCTCTGATACTAACTGTTAGACCTTGGGCAAGTTGCCCAACCTCCTAAACTCAGTTTCCTCTATTTGTAAGATGAAGATACTAACTAGACTTACCCCATAGAGTTGTTACAATGGCTAAGTGACATAGTGTATCTAGCGTGTTCCACACAGTGCCAAACACACAGAGAACCCTAGAGGAGTCGTAGCTATCATTATTATTATTTATACAGTCACATTTTAGCCATTTATATATATATATATTCTTGGTTTTTTTCTTTTAACTTTTATAAAATACTGAATTTCCACACTTAAGGAAAACATCTTTTTTATAACTCTCTACTGAGCCTTACACTAGAGTGAATGCTATGTTGGAAAAAAAGAGATCCTGAGAGTCCCATTAAAACATGAAGAAAAAGAGAATTAGCAACATCATTTTTGATTTGGATACATTACATCCAAATATTAAATTGCTAAAGTTAAGAACACTGATGATATATGTTCTAAAAACACTAGAAAGTGAACCCATAGCAATGGCTAAATTAACTAGTTTTTTTTTAGTTTCCTCTTATTTGCTTTCATATTATTGGAGCTTCCCTGATATTTTAAGAGCTATTTAAATATTTGAGAGAGGAAAAGAAGAGATTTCTTAATTGTTATATTCTAGCACAAACAAAATATTTAATCTTCCGCTAAAGGATAATCCTTAGGGGTCTAGTTTTTGGGAAAGTCTGAGTGTCAAATCTAAGAGATCAGCTTTATGATCTTCTGCAAAAAACTCTATATTGGCTATACAGTGACTTCAACTTATTTAAGACTGCTGAGAATTTTTAACTACTCTCATATGTTTACTTATAAATATTGCAAGTTAATAAAGCTCTCTATGGTAAATAAATTACTGTGATTAAGCAATACTTACCACAATAAGTTCATAAAGAAACTTCCTGGTATTTCTATCTGCATGACAATCTTCCTTTAACTTCTTTACAACATAAGAAACTTTTTCTGATTCTTTGTCTGCTTGTATTTGATCAAACTCTTCCAGCATCAGATGTGAATAACCCAGGACATTAGCTAAAACTTTCCAATCATAAACTTCTTCTGACACCAAGGTCAATACAACTGAATAGATATAAGTCAGCGTTTTAAAGGGCAGGGCAATTTGTTCAAGAAGATTCCTGGTTGTGAAGACACTATCTGACAGAGACATTACTTGTTCCTTTGCAATCATCTTGATATTTCTGCAATGTATAAGTCCAATCTTACCTCTCAGCACTCCTATATACCATTCTTTCACCTTGGACTGCCCAATGGCTTTTACCTTACCTTCTTCAAGAAGAGCTACTGTGTCACCTTTGAAATATTCGAGTAAGTAGTCAATTTTGGTTTTCCTTAGCACTGTCTTTAGGGTTACCCCATAGTTGGTAAAGTTCAATTGTGTGTCTTGAAACTTGGGATATTTAACATGCACACTTGGTAATAAAGGAGCAGACTTGATTTCTTTCTCCTTCTGCAAATCACTTGGCAGATTTGAGAGCCTTTTTAGGTTTGGGGCTGGATCAGGTGTAGTGATAAAGAACTGTGTAAGTAATCCACCATTGGGAGGCTCCACCTGAACACAGAAAACAAACAAGTGCATTTCTCTGGAGTCAACTAAAGAAAATAAAAATTGTTGATGAACTATTTGACCTGATTGCAACTGCTTTTGTTTAATTTCTTTCCTTTTTCCTTCCACCTTTACTTCAAAATCAGGATCACAAGAAAAGACAGAAATACTTAAATCTTGTGGCTTTTCAAGTAAGAAAGAATGCTTTCCCCACAGCTGAAACACAACTGGAGACATATTTTTTCCACCCTTCTTAATATCAGAGATTGTAAGCTTTCCAGGCATATAACTGTGTCCACAAACTGTGAAAATAGCCGTGAAACTGGGATGGATATATCTGGGCCCATAAATTCCAATTGAGGTGGTTTTGTGGATATAATCCCAAATGGTGGCAGCTGGTGACTGAGTACCTTTAGCTAGTGCAGCAACAACGAGATACATCCTCTGACTCAAGTCTACTAGTTTGACTTGGATGGTGTCTTTATAAATGTAGCAGTTGTTCAATACTTTGAAAGGGCCTTCTTTACTCAGGCTATGTAAACACACTATTTCTGTCATGACTTGGCTGAAAGGATCCTTTTTCACTTCAGCCCCAATTTTCATTTCTAGCGAAATGGCTTCCATTGTGTTAAGGTTACCTAACATGATTTCCAACAGCGGGCTTATAGTGCATGAAAGATTATGATTAAGCATTTGTGGAGGATCTAGAAAAGCCCTTAGAGACAGCTCTTGGAATTCTCCCACAGCTACATGGCCTTGGGGCACATGAACAGTGATATCTGATTCTGGTAATTGAACTGACCCTCCTTGGTGGTTTAATTTGCAAACTATTGTGGTCTCTGCAACTTGTGTTTGGGCCCATCCAGGACTCTGATTGATTGTATTCAAATCCAGGCAGGAGCGGGCCAGCTGGCGTTGACTTAACCAAGCCATTTTATAAGCCTCTCGATCATTTTGAAGCCATTCTAAGTCTTGTTCTAGGATCGGGTCAGAGTTATGTATATTCTGATGAGCATGTGTTGTGTCATCTAAAATGTCCAAAAGTTCGGAGACACTTTTAGATCTTCCAGACTTCCTTGAGGAAGACTGCCTAAGCAATTGATGCACATCAAGTTCATCGCCGGAGGAAACAAAAGAATTTCTAGTTTCTATTTCTCTAAGAAAAAGAAAAGGATCTTCCTTCAAGATGGAAATATTTTCTCTCTTGTGGTGATTTCTTAGCCGAGTTATATCATCCAAAAATGGGTTAGAAGCAGACAGTTCATTCCAGAATGGATTCATAGCATTGGAAGCAATATTCCCATGAAATGTGACATCATCTGGCCAATTGAGAGGCAAACTTGGGTCTGGAAGTTCTTGTTCTTTAGACAAAAACAAAGCAAAACAAAGATGAAGTGACATTCTGAGATACAACCAAGATTACTTTATTACTTTATCTTAAGACATGATTTATAAACAAGTGTTTATCAATTTAGATAATAATCATTTAATACATCTTCTTGAAAATGGCCCAGACTACATATACTTTGCCTTAATTGTTTTATATTTCATTTTCATGAAAGAATACCTCTGAGCAAACAGAATAATTCAGTCAGTTATTCAGATTTTTCTAAACATTAAGTGGTTGGTCTCATTACATCTAGATTGTTCATTTAATGTTTTTCTTTCTGATAATAATCAACATGTGAAAAATATCAAAAACATCTGTGAACAGCTAAAATAATTTTTAAAACATAGCATGCCAAATTAGACAATCATGCATTTCTTAGATCATTTTTTGATGATGTTGTACTGATAAATTTTAATAAATTGAATTTTTTCATGAAAAATGAACGTTTCATGAAAATAAACATAGAAAAAATAGAGCAATTAGGTTCACTACTTGAAGGAATTCACTGAACCTTTTTTGAGTTTAAAATGGTAAAGAACAGTCTTATTGCCACTATGAAATGGAAACACTTTATTACTTTGGAAAGTGAGCATTTTAAGAATTAGCAACACTTTAAAATACTTCTATATCAGCTATAATGAATTTCCATATGTTGCAAAAATATTGAAGTATTTTTATGTTTAGAGCAACTTATATGTGGTCATTTTGCAATATATGTTGTGACAATGATTCTGTGGACTTTGTGAAGCTAGTGCTGCTTAAGAGAAAATGAGTAAAATAGAAAAATAAATTCAAGTAAGCTTTCAGACTTTTTTGTTTGGTATATATAGAACTATATCTTGATTGAAATGAGTCTCAAGTGTCATATATTTAAAATTAGAAGACACATTTTGAAAAAGAAAAGTTGCATTTGTTTTATTTTTACACTTTTCTTCTAATCTAGTTCCATCTAACTCTCTTAGAACTTACTTTTCCTCTGAGAATCAACTCAATTCTTTCATACTCCGTTAGGATTTATTAGCCCATTCTAAACTACAGAGGTCTCTTTAACCCCCAAATTAATTGTATTAATATACCACTCATTTAATAATGAGGTTTTACCTCCTCATAATACTTATAATCAGTTGGTTGAGTATTTTATTTTCTCCAACTTTTTAATGATGATTTAAGTATTTCTATGATACAGTTGGGATTTTACAATTCTTTTAATCTTCTGCAGCACTTTTCAGAAGTAGTCCTCCAACAGTTACTGGTGATAGATGGAAAAATTACAATAGTTATAAATTCCTGTACCTGTAATAGTGCAATTTTTTGAGGATTTTTGGACTTCCATGTCAAACAAATTTCCTTCAGATCTACTTCATGAAATTCTTGGTGCCCCAAAATGGGCTTTTTCACTGGTGAACATTATTCCACCTACAAAGTAAAAATATGTGCATGTGTATATACACATATACATATATATACACAGGTTGGCATAGAAACAAATTCAAAGTAACCCAGACGTTTAAATAGAAAACTGTATGTAAAAATACTCTGCATAGGTCCTCTACTTCTGGTAGGATGCTGGACAAGGACAAGATATCTTGAAAGACGTAGTAGAATTCCACTGGAAAATGCTCAGAACCTGGATTAGTACCAACAAGCAAACCTAGAAATGCAGTAGTGATCCAGTAAAAAAGTAATAATGAAAATCCCAAGGATAACAAAAAAGAATAGTTGGTTGAAACTTCAATAAATAGACATTCCCTGTTTGGTTATTGAAAGACTAAAAACCACAAAACTAGAAATTCTTCCCAAATCTTTCTTTACATTCAATACAGTTCAAGAAAAATCACCTTTATTTATATGTGTATGTTTGTAACTTCTTAGGCTATTTTAAAATTTGTGTGGAAACGCAAAGGGCTGCTATTCAAGACAAGCCAGAAGGAAAACATGATAGAAGTGGCGTGTGCTACCAGATAACAGTATTTATTATAGATAGGTGCTAAGTAAGACAATGTGGATTTGGCACAGAAATATACTAAGGGCACATAATACCCCCAGAAATAGACCCACTCTCTTATGAAAACTTGATATATGACAGAAGTAGCCTTGCACAGCAGTGTGGAAATAGATTATTCAAGAAACAGTGACGGTACAATAGGTTGTCCCTTCTGAAAAAAAGTTACATTGATCATACACAAAAATCTATTCTAAGAGATTTAAAAACTGGAAAGCAAACTTTAAAACTTAAAAATAGAGTCTAAGGAATTATCTTTATGCTTTCTGGAAATAGAAAATTTCTTAAGCAAAGTACAAAAACACAAAATGCAAACTATAAAAAAAAAGAATAAGAAATCTTACATATCAAAGGACATTGTTCACAAAAGTAAATGCACAAGCCAAAAACTGGGAGAATATATTTTCATTACACATGACTAAATAAGAAAATATATCAAAGACTCTCACAAATCAATAGGAAAAATAAAAACATTATAGAAAATTTTGAAAAAAATCTGAATAAGCATTTCTCACAAAAAGTAAACACAAATAAGCCCTAAATATATTAAAATATGCTCAATTTATCATAATCAGCAGAATGCTAAGTGAGACCACATGAGATACAATTACCACTCATCAAATTTCCAAAAGTTTTAAAATCTGGCAACAGTAACTACTGGCAAAGCTGAGGAGCAAAGGGAAATTTTACACACATCCAGTGGAAGTGTCAATAAGTACAACCACTTAGAAATCAATCTGGTATTTCCACGAAAGATGCTTACAGCCTAGCAGACAGCATTGCCAATCCCAAGTATTTGTTCTAGTAAAACCTTGCACATGTGCACTGGACAAGATATGCACGAATGTTCATTATACTATAGTAACAAAAAACTAAAATTAATCAAAACATCCTTTGCCCTATGAATGGATAAATAAATTGTGGTGTTGTAATACCATGGAGTACCATGCAAATATGAAAACATGAATTACAACTAAAAGCATCCATACGTACTAACTGTAGCATAGCATTGCTGAGCCTCAGCCTTCTTTGCATATATGTTTTCTTTAGATCCTATGACAACACTGAAAAATGGGTTATTTTAAATTAGATTTTTTAGAGTATAAAAATGAATCTCAACAGTGGGGACATAACTAACCTATGTCAAATAGCTGGTGAGTGACTGTCCCAGACATAATTACTCATGCATGTTACAGCTTCCTCATATTACCCATAATTCAGGCCGCCATATAATTCACCCCTTCACAGACTCAAGGTTCCCAACAGTAAATTCTGAGATTATACCACCTTCCAGTTCCAATTTTCGGTCATGCTAAACCTTACTTCTTGTTCTCCTTCACACGTTAACTGTACCTCTTTGACCTCTGACATGTCTTTTTGGCTATACACTTCTTTGAAGTTCTTGGCATTTTATTTCCAAAAAGTTTATTTTTTAAAAGAAATTAAAGGCCTTCTCTGGTATATAAATGGGAATTAATTAAAGAGGAGGGGGAGAAGAGGGGAGTAGCAGGGAGGAAGGAAAAGAAAAGAAAAAGAAAGGGAAAGAAAGAAAAGGAAGGAGGGGTCATGTTTTCCAAACATAATGAATAAACAAATGCAAAGATTATCTCATAAAAATTCAAATGGTAAGTGAAGTGAGCCAGAAAGAGAAAGAAAAATACCATATAATATCACTTATATGTGTCACCTTAAAAAAAAAGGACACAAATGAACTTATCTACAAAACAGAAACAGACTCACAAACATAGAGAACAAACTTAAGGTTACCAGTGGGTAAAGGGGGTGGGAAGGGATTAAATCGGGAGTTTGAAATTTGCACCTCTTGGTGAGTGATGGAAATGTTAGCTATCTTGATTGTGGTGGTGGTTTCATAGGTGTATACATCTATCAAAATTCATCGAATTGTACGTTTGAAATATGTGTAGTTTACTGTACAAAAATCATACTACAGTAAAGGTGTTAAAAAACAATGCAATAGCAATTTTTTTCTCAGATAGGTGAAACTATATGGAAAGATTGGGTGAAAAGCAGAAATATGTACTATTCAATTTGCACTGAATCTCAAATTTCTTGGCAAATTCTCAAAATTCTGTGGTTGATTTTACCAAACATAATGTCCAAAACTAAAGCTCTTAGCACACCATAGGTAGCCAAAACTTTAAAATAGGAAAACTAAGTTCACATCCTTCTGCAAAATTAAACAAATCAAATTAAAATGAGAAAAAATATTTAAATTAAAAGGTATTTTTCAAAAAGATAAAGTAAATTTTAAATAGAAAACCAATTTATACAGAAATCTACCTAAACTCTTTAATTTCTTGGTGAGAAGAGAGAAGAAAGGAACAATTTTTACCCAGAATTCTTCTGAGGTAAATAACCCTTGATTTAAAAAATAGTTATAACCCAGTGGAATACAATTAGAAGTTCTCAACCACATAAGAACCAAGAATGATGCCTCGTGCAGCTATGCTCCTACGGGATCATAACATCTCAGAACCAAAGGCAGGAGGTGGTTGTTCACTGCAATTCTTTGTGGAATATCACTCTTGTCCAGTTACCCAAGTAGATTTTCACTGTCATTTAAACTAGTGGTTCTGAAATTCCGCCACATCAGAATCACCTGGAGGTTTGAACAAACACCAAACAAAACAGTTTGCTGGAGCCACCCTAGTGTTTTTGATCCAGAAAGTCTGGGGTTGCACCTGAGGATTTACATTCCTAGGAAAGTGGCCAGGTGATGTGATGCTGTGGTTGTCGGGGCACATTTTGAGAATCACATTCTACAACCACCATGCTTATTTCTTTCCCAGATAGATTTCTCCCTATTCTCTGGCTGTTCCTACTATCCTCCAAGAACTCTTTCTTCTCCCAATCATTTTGTACACACACACACACACACACACCCCTACCTCTCAGAAGGCTTTGTCCTAAATCTGATTTTTTTTCTTTATAAATGCAGGGAGAGGTGGCATAAGAGAAAAGCCCTTGACTGGAAGGACCATGATGCTGGACAGTACATGTTTACACAGGTGCAAATAGCACAACCCACATTTATCATTTCCTTGAGATTTCTTCCAGTTAAACTTTATACTCTATTGCAATTGCTGTCCAAAATGGGAATTTTTTAAACTTTGTCTAAAGAAGCATGAGTCAGTCTTTGTTGGAATGAGTAAGTGGGAAAAGAGCAATCTACTACTCACTCAGCTGGGGACATGTACTTGCCAATATGCCTTTCACAACATAATTATTCTGATTCTGCATGATCCATTATTTTTTTCCTTAAAGAACTGATGAATAAAGTTTTGATATTCATTTATTTTACTGTTTAAACTAGGCCTTAAGTAACCAGGAATAGTTACCAACTGTACAACCTAGAAAAAGATTCCAGATTTTTTTTTTTTGGAGAAGAGTAACCAGGGAAGCAATACCATTTAAAAGAATTACCCCTTTAAAAATGTGTCCATTTGAAGTCATTACCTTTGTGGTAGTCATTATACACTGAAGATTGCTATTTTTAGCCCCCCAGTAGGTTCAGAACATTTTCCAACTAGTCCTTGAATACCTCAGATCTCCTTTATGTTTCTATGACCTGTACAGCATTTAACTCTTGACCTATGTGATACTAAAAATACTTCAATGTAGTCTATAACTCTTATAGGTGACAGCAGA
Source organism: Camelus ferus (assembly GCF_009834535.1). Lineage (NCBI taxonomy): Eukaryota > Metazoa > Chordata > Mammalia > Artiodactyla > Camelidae > Camelus > Camelus ferus. Next base: position 48,621,952 of record NC_045702.1, on the reverse strand, counting down.
TGCTAAAATGTCAGAGGAGCTATTGGACTGGTGGACTTCATCCCGACAAAGACCAAACCTACCAAAATAAGTTTGTGCTCCCTTATAAACACAATTGGTGTAAAAGGCCTGAGTAGAACACAGAAGAATTGTAATCAGCTGATGATGCTCACCTGGTGTGATTTTACTGGACATTTTCATGGTGTGTGTGTGGCCTCATTGGATATTACCCCAGGACACCTTCTGATAGGATATTGGGCACTCTCTGATTGGTAGTGCATATACACTTACCACTAGCTATTAAATAGTTTGAGCATTACCTTTGGTCATTATAACCAAAGATTTAAAAGACCTGACAGGGAAAAAATATCATCAGTCACTTTTCCTAAGAAAAATGATTTTACAAGATTCTCCAGGGAGGGCAGTGGGGATTCTGGTGCATTAAGCAGAATTAGTAATGCACAATAATTTCTGTGCATTACCAGTTGTACTAACTCAAAACATCCTATCAATTCATCATCTTGTTAATATCACCATGTCAAGACGTCCATCAGGTACTTTTTATTTTATCACGCTTCCATCACTGGTTGAGCTGAAGTTTCGGAAAATTACAATAATTGTGCAAGATAACATCATATTAGTGAGCACAAATCAGAAATGGAGAAATAGTAGATTGGAAATGGTTTTATGTTCAGCTGAATGATGTAGCTAAGAACTCTTCAAAGAAACCTTAGTCTCGAAGGGAAAGTGTAACAAGGACTCTAAACAAATACACAAAAGGAATATTTCAGGCTTGAACAATAATAAAAAGTATCCATGATGAGAGCTATTATTTAAGAGTTTGCTACATTCCTGGCACCTTGCATGAATTTTCTCATTTATGACTTGCAACAATTCTAGAAAGTTGGTTCTAAAGGTAAGGAAATCAGGCTTAGGAGTTTATTTGACCAAGATTATAAAGGTACTAAGCAGTAGAGCCATTGTTTGAACTAAGGGATATAAGACTCTAGAGAACAAGCTTTTGAACCCTACACTATGCTTCCTACCCATGGGTCTGAACTTCCCTTCTTTTAAGGGAAGTGAGATTTGAGACTATGCTCAGGCTTGTTGCTGAAGAGTACCATCAAGCCCCAATTTTGACCCCAGGAGATCTTCACCAAGTTCACAGCAAGGCCCACAACATGAGTGTGTGAGCCATGCAATCACACAGGGCCCCATTCTCAGAATGCTATCTTGAAATAATTACTCTGTTTGAACAAGAGGTCTCATGTCTTCACTTTGCACTGGGCAATGCAAATTATGTAGCATTTTTTTGCTCCTGGAGTCGGCAATCCTTAGCCTTCAGGGAGGGTGACTACAAGTTTCTCTCAACCGACTTTCAGTTTCCACACTTCGACTCCTGTGGACTTGTATGTTCTAGCTCTTGATGGGGATCCAGAGCAGCACTTTCTCGTGAAGGCCCAAACAAACTGCTAAGCTAAAGACTGGACTTGCTCCTTCCTGTGAAAATTGAAAGGAGTAGCTAAAACATAGACCTGAACAGAAGATCACTCTACTTCTGCATATTGCAGCTATGACATGGGCTGAAATTTTCCTAAGATCACAGTTGTGTTAATGCTTCCACACAGAAGCATATCGTACTAACCTTCTAAGCCATAGAGCAAGGTTACTACTTTCATTGTGGAAAATATTTAATGAATTTGCTATCAAATACATGCTGTTGCTGTGTAATAGTGCTAGTGATATGTCTCTCAAGTTTAACTTTCAGTAATATATGTTCCTAACAAACCCTGGAAGAGAAATTAGCTACAAAACCTTTTTTTATGCATGTTCACACACACATAAACACACACTCTCCTTTTCTCTTCCTTGGTTTAAAAATAATTTGAGCATGCTTACAAATACTCAGATAACACAATGCACTTGAACAACAAGTGTACATTACTCTTCAGTAAAAAAAAAATGTTAAAAAACAAAACAAGTAAGTGAATAAATTAGGGTGACACTTTCAGAGAGTTGGTAAGTAACCAAACAAGCTCAACTGCTGCAGGAGTTGTTGGATATGACAATGGGGGTATAGCAGTGACATTAAGCCATTTTCTTTGCATCATTCAATGCAAGAGAAGTTTCTTGGTTTGTATTTTTCAAAAAGTACAGAGGTCAAGTACTGATTCAGAAGGGGTGGAACTATAGTTGGATCCACAGAGTGACTAATGAAGTTGAACCTGTAGGACTTGACTTGCACGGACCTTTCCAGGCCCTGAGCCTAATTCTATGTTTGTTTTCTTACACGCTTCGTACCCGACAAAACCCCACCACTTTATAATACTTCACATCATGAGATCTCACTGTTTTTCCCCTATCAACAGTGTTTGTTTGCTTTTTCTTATATGTAAATTCATTTTGGCAAAGTACAAAGAATTCAGGCTTTGGAGTTAGAATTCTCTTGCTTCAAACCCCTGGGAATAAACTTGGGGAAGTTACTAAACATTCTGTGACTCTGTTTATCATCTGTGAAAAATAAAGACGAATAATAAGTATTATTATCATTGCTGTTGTTGTTAATGAACTAACAATTCTTCACAGTGCTGCATTAATATTCAAAGAAAATACTGTATAAAAAGTGGCAAGACTAGGTGGTTCCCTTCCTCCTCCTCTGTTCTCTCCTTCATATTACTACTGTGCATATGGAAATAATTTCTCCAACTGAGCCCATTCCAGAGCTTCTCCCCTCACTCCAATGGCTTGAGACTCTGACCTCACTCCCTAAGGGAAAAAAGGACTGCTGACCAGTTGTGTCTTAGGACCCTATCTCCTATTTTTCATTCTTCATAGAACATTTTAACAGGTATTTGCATCACTCCTGCCAAAAAGACTGCTGGGCTCATGACAACAGAGGCACTGGGGAGCAGTAGGAAAAATGCAGGCCTTGAAATTAGACACATGTGTGTTCAAAGCAAAGCTTATAAATAAACTGGTCTGAGCTTCACTTTCTTAACAATAGAGTATAAAAATATCTAATTTAAACAGTGTTTAATGGTATGGGAATTACATCTCAATAAAGACATTTTTTAATAAAAGTTGTTATAAAGGTTAAACTAAAAACCATAAATCATAATTACCCAATTAACACGAATCACTGCTTAAAATGATTGTTCTTGTCTTATTGTTCACATCTGTGCCAATTTTCTTGGTTTCAGCATGAGTAACAAGTGGCTACTGACAAAGGTACTTATGGAATATTGGAAAAGAGGAAGCACTGTGGAAGTTTAACTGCTGTTTTAGAGTGATTGATTATTCAATTTGATAATGCTCTTTTAACCTCTCTAAAGAGGATAATTGAAAAGTTACTGTATTTTTTTCTTCCTAGATTTTATCAGTCCTTTTGCAAAAAAATCTAATGTTTTTTCAGCCAACGCTTACCTTACTGTTACTAGATCAAGTTAATTATAAGAGTCCCCATATTCTTTGCCAGGAGAAAAACACCCTCTGACAGACATTTTGTGCACACCAGTCCTCCTGGGTTTGAACTTAGAATGCCAGTGTGAATCATTTACATAATGGACAAGTCTACCTTCTTAACTTCCCTCTATACCCACTTTGGTAAGAGTTTTAATCATAAATGGATGTTGAATTTTATCAAATGCTTTTTCTGCATCTATTGAGAAAATCATATGGTTTTTGTCTTTTCTTTTGTTGATGTGGTGTATCACATTAATCGATTTGCATATGTTGAACCATCCCTGTGACCCTGAGATGAATCTGACTTGATCTTAGTGTATGATCTTTTTTATGTGTTGTTGGATTTGGTTTGCTATTTTGTTGAGAATTTTTACATTTATATTCATCAAAATTATTGACCTATAATTTTCTTTTTCGGTAGTGTCTTTGGTTTTTGAATCAGAGTGATGGAGGCTTCATGGAATGAGTTTGGGAGTATTCCCTCCTCTTCAATCTTTTGGGAAAGTTACTTATTTGTTTTTATTTCTCTCTTCTTTCTACCGTATTGATAAGATTTTCAATATTCCCTTTTGTTCCCTATTCCAGGTTCCTAAACATACATCACATTTCTTTTCAACCTCCTGGTGAGACCGTGGAGGGTAAAAAGTATCAGTCCTCCCTAAGAAGCAGAAAAACTGAATCTGAATCACCAAAACATGGTTATTTGTGCAGAGGTCTATAATTTGCTATCATAAGGACTAATATAAGACTGACAAATTGCTCTTTAAAATTCTATCAATATCTCAGCCACTTATCTGTTGTAAGCTTTTATATAAGACTATATTAAAACATTTATTATTCCAAAATATACCTTCTGGTATTCTAATAACCAAAATGAGCACTGCAATGAAATACAACCAAAGAGACATAAAGTAATTGAAAATGACATGTAATCATGGAAGGGAGACCAGAAAACAAGGAAGGTTCTTAGGATTAGGTTCAATGTCCAACCAAGCTTAGGATGAGATAGCATTTATAAAACATATGGAAGAGAACAGAAACTTTCCTTTAAACAGATTTTAATCTATGAAGAAAAACTGAAAAGAAAATCAAGTCTTCTTAGTCAAAGGGAAGATGAAAACAGAAAACAAAGTGAAAAAATTTGCTTTTAATATTTTAAAATCACTGTGAATAAAATTAGATAACAGAAAATAAAGAGACTGAAAACAAGAGAAATTTGGCAGACGCAAGAAAGAGATCATCTAATGTAGGTTAACTTAAATTTGCAGAAATTAATAATAGCTAACAATTACTAGGCATACTCTGTGCCAGGCAATGTTCTAAGTACTTTACATCTGTCATCTCCTCGAACTTGCATAGCAGTGCTGTAGGGTATGTGATATTATTGTCTCCATTTTGCAGTTGTGGAAACTGAGATATCTAGAGATTAATTTACTTACCTAATACACAGCTAGGAAGTAAAAAAGTCAGGAGCCAAAGCCCAAGAATCTTGCTCCAGAGTTCATACTCTCAACGACTACATGCAGAGGACACTGTGAGCAATGTCCCTGAAGACCCTAATGTAGAAAGCCTTTGAGTAGCTCTCCTGAGGGACCAGCTATAAGAATTGCCACCACGTGGACAGAACTCTTGTCATATCCCTAATGGTGTTCTAGTTCAGTGAAGCTCTGCTCATTGATCACTTGCATTGTTGTCCTTCCTAACTTCCTCATGTTGCTTCTTCACAACCCTTTGCAATCTAAGAGCATGTCTGACTCAGGCGGAACTTGTGAACAAGGGGAACTTTTTGAGTTTTCCAGTATAAGTAAGATGAGGCATTTACTAACAACATTCTAAATGATTCCAGAAAACTTCAACAGAAAAAAAAAAATTGATCCACAAATATAAAATATTTATTTGCTCTACTAAATAATTAAAAATCAAAATAAATTATTATCTTAATCAACAAAACAATGAGCCATGTGAGTTTATGGCTGTGATCAGGATGGAGAACCAAAAAAATGTAGCATCCTATTAAAAAGTGGATAAAATAATAAAATAAATGAACAGGAGCCCAAAATAATGAAAATGTACAATCAATCAGTTATATTTAAATCCACCAGGAAAGTTATTAAGATACTATGTGGAAGCTTTGAGAGTATTCACTTGAAGAAAACAAAGATGTCCAAGGACTGGTTTGAAGCATTTGGATGGTTCTGTTTGCAAAAAAGTAAAAATGAACTTATAAAAATTCCTTAGGGAATCTAAATTATAATTTTTTAAATTATTCATAAAGACATTCATCACCACACAATTTTAATGCCAAAGTTAATTAGTATAAATATCCTGTAATGTAGACAAAATTGAATAGATTATGAAACATCACCTCATTAGAATATTAAGCAGTCATTAAAGATAATCTTGATGAAAGTATGTTTATAAGACTATGGGGAAAAGGAAAAATTTAAACGTAGTAGAAACCCATGAAAAATCATTAAGAGAAAAAAGACTGTGATATTCAAAGACTGACACATTCATATATGTGTTTGGTGGTAACACTCTTGATACTGATTTTCCTTTTTCTTTTCTATATTTTTCATTATATTATTGATTATAAAAATATTACTTTACATAGAGAAGGCAATAGTAATTAAATCATAGCTAATTTCTAAAGAGGGATATGTTTAAAATAAAAACAGGATGAAGAGGAAACCAGAATGGGAACAAAGAAAAATTCTTAAAATTGATACGAACATTAATATGAATTAATATTTCATGGAAATCCTTTGAATCCAACAATCCTTTCACCCTACAGGACCAGCTGCAAACTAATCCTACTACTTTTTTACTACCCCTCAACTTCCTCCCCTGCAAATCTCTCTTGCTCTATTCATAGCTTAAATGACAATAATGGTCATTACAATCATATTCCTGCATGCCCCCTTAACTCTCCAAATATTCTGCAAGTTTCTTCTACTAACCAGTGGAACCATAACTTGGTGAAATCCAACACTCCGCCTACTTACAATAATCCAGAAAGCTTCTTGTAGCTTAAGAAAAACACACATATATAACCACAAGTGGTTAGCTCTTAATTTTGCCAGGCAATCTTACTTAATGTGCCTGGCATATGCATATATATATAATCCCCCGTTCTCCTTTCTTGTTGAATCTCCAACATCCTTCTCGACTTTCAGTTTTAGCTGATGATCTTGCTTCTTGTTTTATTGAGGATTAAAAAAAGAATCAATCAGAGAGAATCTCCACCTGTTCCTACCAATGCATTTTTTGAACTACCTGTATTTGGACCCATATACTTGGGTTTCTTTCCTATTACTGTGGATGAATTGGTGGTGCTGGCAGCCAAGTCCCTCTCCTCTGCAGGTATGTGAGTCCCATTCCTACTTACCTACTCAAAGAAATGCATCAAAAACTCTCCATCTTTCTTACATCACAAGTGTGTTCTACTCTATTGCATCTTTCCCATAAGAATAAAAACATGCTGATACTTTTGACATCTTAAAAAAAAAGCCAACCAACCCTATCTTGACCTTATTTCACCCCTTAGATCTCACCCTAATATCCCCCTTCCCTTTACAGCAAAAAATACATTCTCTCCTTACCCATAATTATGTTTTCCTCTCTCTCATCCCCTCCAATGACTTTTACCCATTCCCTGCTCCATCAGAAATGCTCTTATCAAAGCCACCTATGATCTCCCATTGCCAAATTCAATGATAAATTTTCATTTCTTGTCTTACCTGACGCATCGATATCATGTGATGCAGCTCAGCATTCTCTCCTTGAAGTAGATTATATCACTCAGAGCATATCATTCATGTGCTCAAATCCTTGCAATGTCTTCCTTTCTCAACCAAGTAAAAGTCAAAGTCATACAATCTATATGGCTCTAGTCCAAAACATCTGACCCCATTACCTGTCTAAGATCATCTTCTATACTTTCTTCTTCTTCACATGACTAGAGCTACACTAGCCTTACTTGCTGTTCTTCAAACACAGCTTCACGGCCTTTATGCTTGCTGTTTTCTCTACCTGAAAACACTCTCTCCCCAGATATCTATGGTGACTTCCTCAGCATCTTTAGATATTTACTAAAATAACACCTTATAAATGAGAGCTTTCCTGGCCTCTCTATTTAATAATTCTACACACACTCCTTGTTGCATTTCTTTGCCATATTTTTTTTCATACCACTTGTAATTTCTAATATGATATATATATATCATATTAGAAATTATATATATATAAATTTATATATATAAAATATATTTCATATATATATATATAAAATTAATTTTTTTATGTCCTATCTCTCCCACACTAGAATGCAAGCACCATATGGTGAAGATTTATTCCTTTGCCTATTTTGTTCATTGTTGTATCCTTAGATCCTAGAACAGTTTCTAGTATCTAGTACATACTCAACAAAATATGCAGTGAAATGAAATAAATGAATGCATTTTCCCTTGAAAATTGAGAAAGAAATGAGCTGGATTAACAGAACAAAAGTCATATGCAACAAATCAATGGAAGTCTGTGAAGGTTTTCCAGATGGTTTGCAAATCTGGCACATAGGCAGCTTACATGGATGGCTTTCTTGAAAGAAATGCTCACCACAGTGTGAAAGCTCTGGGAAGACAACCAAGAAATTTCATATTTAAGTTCCACCATCAAGTAGTTGCAGACCAAAGTGAGAGAGGCTGCCTGCAAATAGGAGGTGCAGGAAAGAGACAGAAACATAGAGTCTCTCACACACACACACACACACACACACACACACACACACACACACACACACACACAAACACAGACAGAAAGAAAGAGAGAGAGAGTTCCAGGAAAGTTTTCTACCTTCTAACCTATATTATTATCCACGCTATATATGAGGATTAAAGCACCTCATTATAAATGAGAAGACTGGACAATCACAAACATTTTCAGTCTCCTAAATCATCTTCAGATTTGTGTATTTGACAGCTAGTAAATGTCTGGATTCTTTCTAGTCTTTACATCCATCTGTGAAGATTTGAATAGCTATTCTTAACCTAGCCTGATTATCAATTTTAAGCATTTGTTCTCCAAGCTCACAAATACAGTTACACAAAATTATATTCTAAATAAGCCGCAACTGGCTATAACAAACTCTTAGCTTGACTGAGGCTAGTCTTTTGTATTCCAAAGTAACTTAATCATAAAAGAAGGACATCTATGATATGGAATAACTATATAAATATGTGGTACTCTAAAGACAGATAATTATCTAATTTGACATGTGATAGCCACAGGGTCAGGCTTAAGATGGTAAAAAATAAATCAGACTCTTATATATGTTTGTTCAAATATATGTATACTATATCATTTTTGTCTCCTGAATATCAAAGATATTTACAGTCATGCCACATTAAATGGTTAATTGTGAACAGTTTTGCCCTTAGCTTTCTTTGTTCAAAACATTTTAATTCTATTACTTTAATTATTATTTAATGTTTGTATAATATTTAAGGGCACAAATTAATTAATAAATTGTTACTGGATCTTGACATTAAATAAAAACTTTTTTTCTCAATACAAATTTTTCACAACTGACAAATAAATATGAGTTAAGGCATAACAAATAAACATTCCTCACTGTTGATTCTTTTTTTCAGAAAGGAATTGGCAGTGTCTTTTTCCATTCCCACAGCCTGCACAGATAATTCTAAACATGAAAATTCTGGAGCAGTTCATGGCTTCAAAACAACAATAAAGCCAAAATCGGTTAGTTTTTGTCAAACCGATAAAAAAGGAAAGATTTCCATTGCAAGTTTTTTTCTAATAATAACCTACGTTTTCATTTTTGAGAGCCTGCTTGTGAACTGTTAATGACAGAATGATCAGTGATTGTACTCCTGTGACTTCTGCTGTTACAAAATTCAATTTGATACTGACAAGAAAAATGAGTATTACTCCCAATATTTGCTTTCTGTTTTGTGAAAAAGAAAAACAGTATTTCCTTGCAAAACACAAGTGGTACTGTGACACAAAGCCCATAAACAAGGGAAGGTATTAAAAACTTGGAAAACAAAGCAGCAATATTTTATGAATGACTTACTCACCTCTCTGTCACACCAGCTGCCCTAATCTGAACATTCACCCTTAGTAGACTTTTTATCCATATCTGCAAATTACTAGCAGTAACACAGCTCCTACTGTATCACTCAGGGTCCAGTAAGGAAAATAGAAACCATATGAGGTCTTTCAAGCAGAAGGAAGTGGAAGTCTGAAAGAGGAAAAAACAGACTGTGAACTAACCTAGATATTGAAACCTGCAAGAAGCAGCTACTATCCCCAGGGCCAAGGAAACAAAAAAGATAAGATAGTAGATCCCAGGAGCCCACTTGCTAATGCATTTGTGTGATGCCTCTAGAGATCCTGGAAACACCAAGCAGGGGCCCCATGTCAGCACTTGGACCACAGTGAAGACGCTGGAAAGAGGTGGGCTGCTGGAAACATAACTGGACCCTGTGTAAGTGGTGCTGGAACTGCTGAGGAGGTACCACTCACTAGAACTGAGGTTACCAAGGGTCCCTGTTGCAGGTCTTGGTCCTGGTATAGCCAAGGGTGTGCCACAAAGTGGGTGCTGGAACCAAGGAAGTAATCTGTACTATGCTACTGGAACACTGGCCAGAGGATGCTTGGAGATAGTTTTTTGCTACTGCAAATATAGGCCCAGAAGCTGAAAACAGGAATTGAGTCACTTTCCCCCTCTTTCATTTCTCAGTCTCTTGCTAGGACCTCCCATTGGCAAGACATAACTGTAATCTTACTGGCAATAAAAACCTGGAAAGGCAATCTGTGGGGTATCAGAAACATACAATATATAGAAGAGTAGAGAAGGGGAGAAATGAAGGCTAAGAGCAAACAGGCAAATGGCTCAAGTATCCTATCTTCTATGCCATTTTTTCTGTAGTATTTCTTTAACATGACTCTACCTAAATTTGCTAATGACAATTTGGCATCTCATTTCAATAAACTTAATAAATAAATAAATAAATAAGAAATAGACAAGGGTATTATATATATATATATATGATGTAATATATAACTGTGATTTTAAACTAGTGATTTTATTTAAGCCTGCTATTGAAGTAATTCTGATTTGTCAAGTTTATTAAAGGCACATTTACTAGATTTATGCAAGTTACAAAATATCTATCTTTACTTACTGTCATGAAGCCATGTTAATATTCTATTTAAACTTTCATTTAAATGTAAACTTTCTGTTGACATTCCACTTTATGATGTTATTGAGCAGGTAATTTATGCAAGAAGTACATAATCAAGGAAAACTTATTACCTTGTGGTATATTAAAGATGACCTCTAATTCAATTCTTTGCTATCCACTCATTGAGATTCCCCTTGGATCTAGACTGGCTTTAGTGATTTGCTTGACTAATAGAATGTAGGAGGAGCAACGTTCTGAGGTTTCTAAGTCTAGATCATAAAATATCTTGGAGCCTGTGTCCACTTCTCTTTGAAAACTTCCTCTGGGTGAAACCAGCTGCCATGTAAGAAGTCTGACTTCCCTGAAGCCACCATGCTGGAGAGACTACACATTGGTGCTCTGGTCAACAGTCCCAGCTGAGCCCCAACTTTTAGTCATACAAGCAAAACACCAGGAGAGAATGTGAAACCACCCTGAACCCTCCAGTCTGGCCCACCTGCAAGCTGAAAGCCAAGTCCATACTATGATGGGCAGAAAACTGCCCAGCCAATCCTACCTAAATCTCTCAGCTATCAAATTATGAAATACAATAAAACATGTGTTTTGAACCATTAAGTTTGGGGTAGTTTACTATGTAGCAAGAGATGATGAAGTATGGTCTTTCTAAAATATATACATTAAAGCAAAGCATCCATGTTAAGTGTAGCCAGGTTATGCTGGTTAAAGTAATTAAATCACAAAACACTGTATTTATGAAGCTTCAGGGATGAAGTATTTCATACTTGCTGATGAAATTAAAATTATTCCAGTATTTGAGGGAACTGCTTTCTCAATGTGAAGCTATAGCAAGTTGAGCTTCTGGCCCATCACTGTGATGAGTCCCTTAATGGCACTGGGAGGGACCCTAATGTTTTTATGTTTATAATCCTATATTCTTTTTCTCAAAGATTCCCCCTTCCTCAAGTTATATGAATTTCAGGCCCTACAAAATAGAACCTGGCTCTGGAGAATACACATTAACAATCATAAAACTCTTTTAATCCTTCTCAGTAATTTGTATTTTCCCTAAGAAAATAACTCAGAAGGAAGAGGGATAGCTATGTTTATGAAGCTCTCTATCAGAGCATCATATATAATAGAAAAATAAACTGAAAATAACCCAAATGTTTTATAATGGATGAATAATTGAATAAATTATAAGCTATCAACTTAGAGCATGATGTTCTTTTTTAATAAAATAGTTGCAAAGTCTCTAAAAACACAAGAAATTGTTTATAGTATGTCTAAGTGAAAAAGTTAATCTTAAATTTTGTTTGTATAAACTATGATTGTAAGTATAAAATGTATATAGTACAGATAAAAACTGGAAAGAAATTTGGAGAAGTGAAAAAATAGTTACGCTGAGATGATGGTCATAAGATGCAACTTTGTCTTCAATTTTTCTTTTATTGACATTTCTCTTCTAAGTTGCATCCCATTAGAGTCATTCGTAAGTGATGCAAGTACTCTCAGAAATCAGCTTCTGAGGTTTTAAAAGAGATACCTTGTAAAAGCTACAGCTAAACTAAGGGAATTACTGTAATGTCCAAAGCTAGGGAAAGCAGGCCAGGTTGTGGAGGACCACTTCTCACTTCTTTGCAAAATGTGACGTGGAAAAAGAAACATGTCATTAAGAAGGTAAACTCAGACGCTTGGGGAATTTTGACTTCTTTCTATTCCCTTTTCGCCCCATGAATGGCAAAGTAAAACTACGTGGAGCCAGAAATAAAAGAGCCAACACTGTTCTCCATCCTTGTGTCTGCTATCTTTACACAAATAGGGAGTCACCTGCACACACACACACACACACACACACACACACACACCTTTAAGTAGATATTAAAGAAAACATTAGCTATTGTAACATTTTTTGGATGTTGTGGAGTGGTAGAACAAAAATAGCAAGATCTAGAGGCTCATCTGGTTTGTGACCAGCTGGTTATATGACCTGCAGTGATTCCTTGCTTACAGGAATCCATCTGTAAAATGGGGGAACCTTCATGATGTAATCACCAAGATTCCATCTCCTATCACCATCCTCTGACTCAGTTCACAAAAATGAAATTGGGTCCTTTCTAAAGCCAGGGAACTTGTGAAGCCATGCTGCTCTGTAGGGTTTTATCTCTTCTTATATAATAATTTAAGATCATAGAATTTTAGATGATACAATTTTAGGTGATAGAAAAGAATTGAAAAGGAAGCCAAATTCTGACACACAGCTTAGGGGTGACACAGTCAAGGAACCCAGCTTTTATTCTCTTCTCCAAACTTAGAAAACTGTACAACCAAGCAATGGCCTCCTTCTATGTTCTTTCTTTTTAGTTTTTATTAGAGATAAATACAGGGAGAAATATATTAATCTGGCTCCATGGCAGGGGTTTAAAGAGCCTTTAAGAGGTTCACTCCTTTCACTGAGTCGTCAGGTGCTGGCTGAAAACCTGCTCAACCTATGGGCTCCTCTGGCTGAGGTCCAATGGGCAATGATGAAAGCAAGACCATGTCAGGAACTTTATTTCCACACAAAACTTTATTTTTTCTGTATTCACGGACAATAAGGAAAGTCTGTCTTTCAGTTATGTTCTCACAATGTGAATTTAAAATTGCCTACCTTGTAGTTTCCATTAAATTCATGCCAATCCTAGAAAAGAGGGTATGTGAACAATTCACAGGACTCAATTCTTCTGGGCTTATCCCTAAATCAATTCCAAGAAGGCAGGTTTAAAAGTAAAGCATATTCACTATAAAAATAAAGGTAAAGCATATTATTCCAGCCTGTTATTAAAATGGACTTTACAAAGTGATGGCTTGACACTGGTTCTTGGTCTTTATTCCTGGTAAAGATGAGATGTGACCACATACGAAACTTCTCTATATTTTTGTAAAACTGTAATCATGGAACTTGCCCATTACATCATCATTTAGAGCCATGTATGGCAAATTATTCTCAGAGTTTGGGATAGGAAAAGTTTCTTCCTCCTAATATTAATGTTTTCTCTTATTAAAAGACTAGTATCCCCTCATGCTTTGGGTTTTACCTTGGTTATTCGAGTAGCATAGACTGGGTTTTTGTGCATTTAAAGCAGCTTCCCATATCCCTGCTTTTTTGTTTGTTTGTTTAATATAATCTCCTCCCCCAACCCAACATATGTTGTCATTGTTATATGAGGCTTAGCTTCTACTGTTAATGGTTTTCAATTTTATTGTATATGTATTTTTGTGATTAGACACTTCACTTCACATTAGGGAAAGGTTGTACACAAATATACAAAATGTGTGTTGGTATATGTGTGTGTTGTATGCAATACATATTATCATTAATTGTCATACAAAACATATCTTTTGAAATGAAAGCCCTTAGCAATAACTTAACTGAATAGTTTCAAACATAATTCTCACATGCATTGAGAACCTATTTCTTCAAATGAAATATTGGGCAAAACTTAAAGAAAAAAAGTTGGAAAATAAATAGATAAAAGCAAATTTCATCTGGTTGAAAGGCAGGAGGACAATAGCCCACCACTCTCACTTTGCTAGCCACCACTTCCACTGCAATGGGGAGCTCTCGAGTCACTCCACAAAACTCACCGTTTTCCATGATACCTACTTGAAAACTATCTACTAAATTAAGTTATTTCCTTTTATAAATGTGGAAACTGAGGCTTTGAAGTTGTGAGTTATCTAGAAACACTTACCAAGGTGGTGATCAGGTCAGCACCAAGTCTCAGGTTCCCCAATGGCCAGATGTTTATTTTTGTCACAACAGAAAGGTCAACCCCAATATTGGCTTAAAATTAAAACTATGGTCTTTCAAAAGAATTGGGTTATTTGGAATTTTGTTAAAAATTAAAGAGAGTCCAAGATTTTCTTACTCAACAAGGCATCAAACATTATTGTCTCTCTTTTTTCCTCCTCCTAGACCCACCTACGGGAGGATAGGCCCTCACCTCTTTTCAGGTTTGCTTTCAACCGGTTCTGCACCTTGACTATTCCCTATGCAGAACTAATGGATTTAAATTTTTGGCCCTCTGAATAAAGAATCATGTGGCCCTGCATTTTTTGTGTATTAAGTAAGCATAGCTAAGATAAAGAAGATTCTGTGGGATCTTAGTGACAACTTGTGTTTCTTTCTTAAACATTTTTAAATGTTGACTTTACTCTGATTTTTAACATAGTACATATCAAACTCTTTTGTCTCTTAGTAAAACCTGCACATGTCCTTGTGTACCCACTATGAATAAACTGAGGACTGAGTAAACTTGGAAGCATGGCTTATTTTACAAATGTCTCCAGACAAAAACTAAGAAAGGAGAATATAATTGCATGATGCACAAAGATTTCAGACAAACTTTAAATATATCATGTAAAGTTTAAAAAAGCCACATTTGAGTTGTGAAGTTCAAAGTCATTATTCTTCAGACTCAATTCCATATGAAACAGAAAAATTTGAATCAAATTTTGATCATCTAATAGTAGACATAACATCATGGCTTTTAGGGAAAATGCTTCCAAAGCTATCATTTATTGTTTGCTTTCATTTTTATTTCTTACAGTACATAGGTTTATTTTGTCCACTAGAATATATCAGTGATTTCATTTATAGAAATACTTATTTAATAAAAACCATTTCAACATAAACAATTTCAAGAAGAAAAATACCACTCTCTAGTGGTGAAACCCCGAAACACCAGTCATGAGGGCAGACTGCCTTCCAGTTACTGCACTGACTCATCCAGGTAGAGAAGGAAATAAGAGGAAGGTCTGAAGTTTGGATATTAGCAAAAAACCTCAAGAAGACTACATACGTCTGGATGTCCTTGAGAGCAGAGGATACCTGGGACATGGCAGAAAGTGGTGGGAAGAGAAGCAAACCACTGCCAAAAAGATATTGATCAAAGCAATGCCTGATCCTCTTTCATGAGTGCTGGGAAAAACCTGGCACTAATTAAACTAGTGCCTGGGTAAAGTCCCAGGGGCTTTTCTGAACCAGAATTAGGCACTGGATCCAAAGGCAGCATGGGAGATCATGAGGGATTAAGAGCCAAGTGTATCATGCTAGTTCAGGGTATAAACAAAGCAGGACTGCCAGCGACTTAATTTAATGGATGTTAGTCTCCTAGTGGGCAGGAAGGGATGAAAGGGAATCAATTAGCCAATGTAAACATTTAAGTCTTATCCAAACAAGTGAATATTTTGTCCAGGCTCCACCCTTTGATTACTCAATCATGTCTTGATAAGCTCCTGAAGTCTGCCCCTGATCCAAGCCTCCATTCTGGAGTGCTCCATTCAGAGCTCAGCCTCATTTTTAATCTCTCCAGTTCCCTTCTAACAAAGCAAGATTTTTATAAGGGTTACCAATTTATAGATCAAATTACATTTATATTATCCAAATTACTCAATTGGAAGAATAAACTCCGTACAACCAAAGCAGTCTTGATATAGAACAAACCCTTCAAATGAGAGACAAAATAGGACTGAAAAATACTAAAAACAATTGACAAAACAATGAAGAGTTTATGAAAAAGAGAGATCTTTTACTCACTAAGAGAACTCTTAGTAATCCTTTGTCCATAAAAGTATGATGCTGAGACTGCAGAGAGAGGCTCTTTTAAATTATTAAACAGTATAAAATACTTTTTAAAATGCAAAGCCCTGTATAAATACTAGATCTTATGTGAGTTATTATCCTGGTGGCAGTAAAAATGGAGGATGGTAATAATAGTAATTTGAATTTATGGAGGACCTATCATCTTAGACACTTGTGTTTTTGAAAGCCAGTTCATTAATCCTCAGGACTATTTTAGGAGAAAAGTAGCCAATGTTATTAGCTCCTTTGGCAGATAAGAAATTGAGACACAGACAGATTACGTGACTTATACAATGCTTGTGCAAGAAAGCTGGGAGTAGAAGGGAAAATCGTTAGCTATGAAGGTGGGAATGTGATCCACAGATAAAGAGTTGGCAGATTTGACTTTCTCCTGAACAGACACACACACACACACACACACACACACAAAAAGGCACCATCCCAGCCAAAGCTATGCAAAGCAAAAGGGGAGTACACAGACAAGAGACCTGGGAGATATGGTAGAGTATCAGAGGCAGCAGTTCAACCCAGGACACACCAGTGAAGTATACGGGTGAAGGGCTTGGCTTGCCTTGCTTAGCACCATGGACACTCTGGCATCCTCTTGTCCGGAAGCCAACTCCCTGCTCTAGCACCACCCTCCCCCACCACACCTTTCAACAACAGGGAGATCATCACCTAATCATGAGGAAACAATCACTTCAGAACTATGCTCTGAAGTAAGGATTAGAATAAAGGAATAAGTACAATTGCTCAAATTAGACAGGAAGCACATAACACCATCAGAGAACTTAACATGGGAATTAAACACCAAAAGTGAACGAAGAGGAAATCACAGAGGTGAGTCAAGAATCCATAAGGTATCATTGAAAAACAATACTATAGAATTCATTTTCAATCCTTATCATCTCCTTTTAATAAAAAGAATAGACTATTTTAATTTTAAAATAATTACTATTTATCTTTATAGTAAAACAATGTTTAAATTTTAAAATAAAACTAAATGTTCTATAAAATGAATCCATAAGAAAGTTGTGAATTAAATATGTTTTCGTAAAGGAAAAAGGCCTTGAGAAGAGTTTTAAAGCAACTGAGTGAGCAATAGCCTACAATTATTAGCAAAATAAAAAATAAAAGAAAGCAAGTAGCTATACCACTTTGCGTGTGCACACGCGCACACACACACACACACACACTTAAAAGAATACTAGAAATAGAGAGCTACAGATAAACATAAAAAGTCTCGCCCAGTAACAAACACTGCTAAGTTATATTTCAAAATAATAATAATAAATTCTGAAGAAATTCATGACATCCAGGAAAAACTGATCATAACAACAAATCCTGGAAGAGAAACTAAGTTATCCAATTGCAAGAGGCACAAGTGCATAGGTTAATTATGGGAAATTTCAACTTCAGAAAACTGGCCAAACTCAGCTCAAGGCATGAAAGATCAAGCAATGTAATTACATAAGATGGGAGCTGAAGCAACACACTCAACCATCAGTATCTAATTTCCTTTTTGCTTGAACCAGGAGAAATATTTCCATAGTTAAGCTCTTAATATTCATCCTAGACTAAAAACATGGGTGTTGCTCAATATTGGAAGTTTATGAAAGCGAGGCAATATTTTCATGCCTATCCTTTGCTTCCAGGAAGAGTAGCTATTCAGTGAGAACACTGGGTACTACATCCTGACAAGCGTCCATTCTGATAGCTCAGTGTCCATGCTGATCCACTGGTGAATATTTGTCATATCACTCTGTATCCAGGAAAGTGTCAACCTAAGCCTAACCAGGTAGTTGTCATTTCTCTTTTTTAAAGTCTCCAGAGATAATTGGGTATTATTTGGCAGGATGAACTTCTATTTTTATGTTTCTTCATTAAATATATATATATTACAAAGAGAGGGAAGTGGCACTACATCATCTGAATTGATGAATCAATATAAAATGACCTTAATGGGTGCTGGATAGACCCAGAAGAAGGTGGATACAGTCTGCAGTTATAACAAAAGAGAGGGATGAAAGTAAGAGATGGGATCACGAAATACAAGAGGACAGGTGAAATCCTTCACCCTGTCTGCTGCATCATGTAGTGTTTATAAAACGGGTTCTGTAGGCAGAGCTATCTGGGCTCACATGCCAGCTCCACATTGGAGTTTGTATGGAGAAGAAGGGTAAAGAGTGCTTCAGGTAAAAGGAATATGATACACAGGATGTGGAAACATGAGTGAGCATGGTCCATTTAGGAAAGGCAAGTAATTCAGGAAGGCTGGGCTGTGGCAGTAGGGTAGGAAGACAGAGGTAGGAAGACTAGGGAAATGGCAAGAGGAGAAGATGCATAGACCAGGCTGGTACTGAATGGCCTTGAGAGACATCCTGAGGAACTGGAACTTTAGCCTGAAAGAAAGAAGACACAGAGAAGTTTAAAATAAGGGAATGATGTGATCCAATTTATGATTTATATTTTAGAAAGATGGAAAGCAAAAGGTGGAGCAGAACTAGAGACAAGGAGAGGTGGCAGTGGCCTGAACTAGGAAAGCGATCATAAGGATGGAGAGAAGTGGGCAGAGCCCAACTCATTCTTTGTCTTCCATTACTGAGCTCTCTAAGTATACCAAGTCATCTAGTGAGGTTTTGCGCTCAAGACCTCCCTAGATTCTATTTTTGGGTTTCAGTCTCTGAGGAAGATGCACACCTTGGAGGAACCCCCTTAGTCCATACACCAGTTGGACCTCTCTGGCCTCCTATAAAGAAAGGGAGGTCTGTTTATACATCAATTACTACTAATTATCTTTATTTTTTTTCAATTGCTCCGTATTTTATATCTCTGATAAAACAGTTATCTCCCCACACCATTAGATGTTAAGTGTGAAGCATAGTTTTATTTATGAATTTCATATATTTTCATTTGTGAAAGACAATAGAAAGTAAATCTGGTCTCAAAACAATCTCTGCATAACTAAGTCAGTGAGTAGGTTCTTAAAAAATGATACTGAAGTGAAGGGAAAATGTAGATAAGCACAGTTATTTAGCACTTTGTTATTGCTACTAAATATCTTGTAATAACCTTTAATGAAAAAGACTATGAAAATGAATATATGTATATATATGCATCACTGGAACATTGTGCTATATAGCAGAGATTGATACATTGTAATTAATCATACTTCAGTTTTTTTAAAAAGGGGAAAACCCCCAAACCTTCACTTTCATTAAAACAGTATTTTAGTTGAATCCACTTTTGTGAATAAATTTTAGGGATTGTGAAATAGGAGTATTAGAAACTAGAACCAAGACTGTTTTTCTCATCAATCCAGTAATGATATAGAGATAAGCAAAGCTTCCTTTGCTGAGGGATTTCTAGATTTTAGAAGATTCCTCATCATATTCTGAAAGTAGAATGAATCTGTTTTTATATTTCATACTTGCCTTGAGGGTCAACCAATGTGGTTTAGAGGAAAGAACGAGACCTGGAATCAAAGAACTTGATCAAGTTTCTAAACAGCTCTGATCTTTAATTTTCCTATCTATTGAGTGGTAACAGTAATTACACCTTTTTCACCGTGTTTTGTGAGAATCAAATGGTTTAATGTCTATGTTAAGGACCAAAAATTCTATGATTTGGGGAATGTTCTATATCTGTTTTGTCAAATCAGATAGTCAATAGTTACTTAAAATAAGGCTGGTGCAACTGAGAAACTAAATTTTTCATTTTAGCTAATTTTAGTTAATTTAAATTTTAAAAGACACATTATCATACTGGAAATGCAGCCCTAAAGTAGAGTTTTAGTTTCAGTCAATCCTAAAGCAAGTTAACTAACTCTGCTCCGCTCTGAAAATCCATACATTGTCCTTGATTAAGAATGAGAATTTCCCTTACATGTAGGGAAAAGATAAGTATGCAACCATTTTAAACACAATTTGTGAGATAATCAGAATGCAACTGTATTTTTGTCCACGACTTTCTTTTTAAAAATGTACTCACTGAGGGGAGTTTTTCCTAATACCACTGATGAAAATTCCCCAGTTGGCCCTATGTATCTTCTGGTCACTCTTAGATTTAAAGAAAATTCTGTGGTTACTAAAAGTTGCAAAATGCAGTTTTGATTCATAAATTAGAATGTCCCGTCCAATATTTCCATCAGAACACCAATCTCCCAGTGTAACACAGATCTCCCTGCCCTGGTGCCCTTCAAATCTACAGCCTTCTGGGGAGGTGCACATCTTCTCTTTTTCTATCTCACCTCCTCCATCATGCAACTTGCAAGCTCCTGTGACTGGAGCCTCCACAATTGGAGAATGGGGAAGTAAAGGGAGAAATAAAACAGAACATTTTTACTCTACTGAGATGATTGAAAGCTGGCTTTGTCTCTGCAATGTTTATTGCTGATACTGTGGTGGGGGGAGATGTCTGTGTGTGCACGCGCATGTGTATGTGAGTGAACTTTGCGGAATCCTCAGAAACTTACGACTGCACCGTCTATGAGGTGAGCAATGCACCTAATTCTTCTGTCACCTATGCCTCCCTTTGCTCCAGTTTTCTAGCACAAAAACACATCAAGATTTCCAGGAGTGCACAATAAAGCCACTTCCTCAAAGCTTGTGGTAAAAAAAGGACTATTCCTCATTTCTAACCATTCTACACTGAGTTAGCTCTTCACAGATCATTCTAACAAAATCCTCTCAGTGTTTTTCTCCCTTTGTTTTACTTTGTAACCTAGAAGTGGGTGAGAACGTTAAGAACTGGGAAAATATTTCCAATTGGGATTTTAATTAGATAATCTCTTTTTGATATCAGAAATCAATTGTCTTAGAATATGAGCCAAATTTTCCAGTTTAACATCCTTGATCACTGCAGCTGTGTTAACTGTAGCTAAAGATTGTAAATCACATAAAAATTATCAAAGCGAGACCAATAAATAAACTTTGGCTTGTCCATAACCATGGTGATAAAAAATAATGTGGTACCTTCATATGTAATGATATGGGTCAATCACTAAAATATATTAAGTTAAAAAAGGAAGGGCACTAGCACTAGACATTCCATATGTTTAGACTATTTCTTACTGGAAGCATTCAAAAGAAACTGAAAGCTGCCATGCTGTACTTCTGAGGAGAGGACTTGCAGACCAGAAATCTGAAATTTGGTGTTTCAACCTACTTTACATTCTATATTCTTTTGTATTATTTGAATTTTTTATTGTGGTAAAAATTACTTAAAGTTTTTTCTTTAATATCTTTGTAAATGCAGTTGGATACATATTAAGGCTTCTATTCATTGTTTAATTTTTTAAACATTATTTTCAAACCTGTCTATTTGGCACAAAGTCTTCAACATCTTTTTTTCAGCCCTGACATCCTGACACAGTTGTGTCTAACCCAAGTGAAATGCCCTTCCAAAATCATTGACCAGCTCATTTATAAAGTTTGGAAACTTGAATGAAACATCAACAATAGAATAAGTGACTCTATATATTTCAGTAACTAAGTGAGCTATAATAAGCAAGCTTTCCTTTCCCAAAAGAATACAGAAAAATAGGTTGGATTACAGACATAACAAAAAAATACATTCACAAGTTAGTAATCTACATGTAAATACTGAGGAATTAACTTTCATAGTGGGAAAATGATGCCTGATTCTTCATGTTCAAAAACAAGTAATATTTTTAAACTAAATTTTCAGTTTATTAAAATCATCCAAAAAGAGAATGGCCTAGTGAGCACAGACTGTTCACTTTGCTTGAGACTTGCTATTTTTTTCTGTTGGCAAAGATAAAGAGGCTCCTCTTAGCACCTTGTCTGGGGGCCTAGAATTATATTTATACTACAGGTATCAAGGAGAAAGTTTCAGTAAATTTTTTTTAAAGTTTGATATATGAACTACTATGTAAATTAACACAATTTATTTTCTTTTGAACGGCAAAAAATGGGAAGGGAAACCTATCAAAAGTTTTACTCTGATAAATTTTCATGAGGTCAAAACTGGCTAGTTTCTAGTAATGGTAAGTTTTGTCATAAAATATTTCTTGTAAACTTAGTCAAGGAGAGAAATTGAAAGCTATGTTATAGAATTAAACAAGGTTAAGTTTTTAGTTCCATACAAAAGGAATGACCTGGGCTTCCTAAAACTACCCCTTCCTTTACTTTCTTGAATTATCCTAGTGGATTTCCTGCTATTGCTTTGATCATTCCTTCCCTGTTTTCTTCAGTGGCTCCACCTATGCTACCTGTTTATTTAAACATTCTGCATGGTTTTCTTGTTCTTCTTACTCTCAGTGATCTCTTTGAGCTATTCTAGGCTTTCTCATGATTCCAAATTCCATTTTATGGGAAAAGCTCAATGATATTGTCTCTAACTTAGATCTCTGCCCACAGCTATAGAACCGTAACAGCCACCTTCAAAATATCTCCATGCAAATGCTGCTATACTCTTATATATCCCATAATATCTCAAATCAACATATCCAATGTGGAACTCATCTTTCCTTCCTTATCTCCATCAACAAAAATTCTTTTCCTGAACTCTACCTCTGTGGATGGCTTCACAATCTTCTCAGTCATACTGGATTAAAATCTTGGAGTCCTCTTGAATTTCATCCTCTCTGTCACACATCATATCCACCTACTTGGTAAATCCTACTGCTACAGTCTCTTTCTATTGAACACCATAGCAACTGCCCTGGCTGAGCTTTAATACCTCCTTTCTAGAGCCCCAAACCCCTTTCCACTGCACTGGTCTCTCAATTTCCCATCTCTTACCTCCCTAAGCCATTCTACCCACTGCCACGACAGGTTATCTTATTGAAGCACAGGTCTAGTCATGGCATTCTGGTGTCTGTCCTTACCATTCTACTGAAACTGTTCTGGACAAAACTTTCAGTGAAATTTAAAGAACACTTTTTATTCTTATTAGGAATTGCTGTGACATGTTACACTGTTAGCTTCTCCCTTCCTGAAAATTTCTACTTTGCCTTCACTCACTCTACTCTCCATTGGATTTCCTCCTATTTCTCTGGCCTCTCCTTCTCAGTCTCCACTATAGCTGCTTCTTCCTCTGATTAAACGTTAATGTTATTATTATGTCAGAGAGTACCACCATGAGCCTCTTACTCTTCTCATGCTGCAGTCCTTATTACTCCTGGGAGATCCTATCCACAACCATGACTACACCTCTGCCTATTTAGCTATGCCTAGGTATTGCTGACTTCCACATCTATCTATCTATAACCCATTTACACTCCTGATTACCAGACTTATCCAATTGCTTAAGCAATTTCTCCATATGGATGGTCACAGGCATGTCAAAGTCCACTAGTGTCAACCGAACCTGTTTCTCTTATCTTCTTCATCTAAGAGAACCCAGACATTACCATCCATCCAGGTAGTTGCCTATGTCAGAAACTGGGAGGTACTCTATAATCAGTTTTACCCTTCTCCTGCCCCTGAGTCACTGTCCCTAATCTACTTATTTCTGCAAAATTAGTATCTCTAAAATCTCCTACCACATTCTGTCACAAATGTGATTTCATTTGTGTAGGTTCTATTTTTTTTCTTATTTAGATTTCTACAATAGATCCTACCTGGTCTGCTGCCTCCAATCTTTTCTGTTCTCCCTTTACAATGTTTTAAGGATGATATTTCTAAAATGCAAGTTTCATCAATTTAATCTTTTATTAAAAATTCTGTAAGAGCTTTCCTTCTCTTGTATGACACGGTCAAGAATTTCAGTGGGTAAAACGACCTATAATTCAAATTCTAGAAATTTACCTTTGAAAGTAGTCAGATGTCTTAAGATGCTTGTACAATGATGTTCAATTTGGTACTACTATTCACAATAGCAAATATTGAAAGAAACATATTTTCATAAGTGGAGGATTGGTTATATATAGGCATAGAAAGACTAACAGTATATACACACAAATCTTAAAGATGTACATAAGTATGATTGTGGTTCTCAGGTTTCTATAATGAACATGCAACACTTCTGAAATCAGAAAAAAAAATGCTATTGTATAAAAGACTAAACTCAGATGTCAAATTTCCTCAAGCAATTTCCATCAACCCAGAAAACATCTTGAAGTATCTTACACTGTGGCCCCCCTCTTCTCACCACACTTTCAATCCTGGGTTAGACATCTCTGTCTTGTGCAACCCCCTGCCTTATTTCTTTCATTATATTATCAATTTTATATACATATTTGTCACACCACCATCCTATATCCCCAGCACTAGGCAAAGCACAGGTAGAATAAATGTTCATAGAATAAACGAATAATGCCACTCACCTCACAGTGACTCACACTGATTTCTCACTGCCTTCAGAATAAAGTTCACATCCCTTAGACTCATACTTGAATATACTTCATAATTAGAGGCAACCTATCTTTTCAGTCTTATATCCTTCATATTTCATACTATTTCCTTCTTATTTCCTTCTGTTTTCCTTAATATTTCCCCAATTCTCCAAATACTACATCGCCAAGCACACTCATCTTAGGGGAGAGATGGTGTCTTTTTGTTCACTGCTGTGTCCCACAGTTTAGCTCAGTGCTTTACACACAGTAGATGTTCATAAATTGTTTGTTGAGTTAATGATTGTATAAATTAACTTTATCAAAAATATCTTATACTTTCTACTTCCTCATATTTTCTACAAAGCTGCTCCCTTTATATTTTGCCCCTGTAACTTCCTTTCTCTCATCTCCAAGGCTCAGTAAAATTTGATCCCCTATGAGAATCATTTTCCAGTCGTCCTAGTACAAATTCAGCAGTACAAATATAGCACTTATTTGACATTTCTCATCACTTCATTATGCTCTTTTGATGTTATTTAAATGTTAACTAGATTTTAAACTTAAGGAAGTTAAGGACTGTAATACTTAGATGTCTCTTTTCTCAGTCTGTTCCCATCTACCCTTTCTTACTTGTCTTAGCTGGAACAAACTGAATAGATAAGAATTCTACCACTTCTACTTACTATTTACATGATATTTCTGTGAATCAGTTTCTTCATCTCTAAAATTGACATCATATCATTACCTGCTCCTCAGATTAATTACGTAAGATATTTTAATCAAAGAGCTTAGGACAGTACTTGGCACATGGTAAGCATTCAACTGGTGTTAACAGTTGTTATCAATATTATTATTATTAATATGAAAGTTAAGTTTAATGGAAAAGTTAGTAAATCTCTTACACCATAGGTGAGGAACAACAAGGAAGTTGACTTGAGATCAACTATTTTGCACTGTATGTCAGATATTTCAGTGTTCCAAACATATCTGAGCATCCAAGATGCCACAGGCATCTTGTTTTCAGTTACACCTGGAAAGATTATTTACTTAGAATATTTGAGATAAACAAGTGTGTCAAGATTGGAGAGAAAAGAAACTCTCATTCATTTTGTCTAGGAATATAATATGGTATAAATATTTTAGAAAAAAATTTATCAGTATTTCACTGTTGAAGATGCATATGCTTATGGTTCAGCAAATCTATTCCTAGTAATTTTCACCAGAGTAATTCTTAGATTTGTATATGAATGGCATGTATAAGAATATTATTTATAGTGTTACTTACGATAGGAAAATATGCAGTTATGAAAACTAATAAGTTTTGCTATAATAATCCACATGGATTAATCTCAAAAGTACAAAGTAAAAGAAAAGAGCATGTTTCAGATGAACAATATATACTCTAATGTCTATATAAAAATTTTAAATATTAAAACAATGTTATAGATTATTTATGAATATATTCACATAGCAGTGGGTGGCATAAAACATAAAAATAAAAACGGATAAAAGAATAAAAACAGTGGAGAAAAAAATCTACAAACACAGGAAAGAGTAGTGACACTGAGGTGGAAAAGAGAGAAACAGAATCAGGGGGAGTATTTCATTTTTTAAAATTTCTAAATTTTTATTTGTTAAGCTGGAAAGTGAGTGTACAAGTCTTTATAGTATCTGTCTCTCTTTAAATATCTATCTACTATGTATTGTATTTTTTAAGAAAACTTCTAAATTAAATGCTTCCAATGGAAACAGAAGACAGACAAAACTCCCCTTTATCATTCCTGGAGAGTAAACCTGGTGGCTACTCTTCTGGCTAGAGAAGAAGATGGTTTTGTTTATTCTGAGGAAGGATTCTATAGAGAAGTAACATCTCTGAGCAAGGCGGCAGCTACAGTAATCAAGAAAGAACCCCCTAGACAATATAAAATCTGGGAAGTAAACAGTCAATCTGCTCTTTCTTTTCCTTTCCATCTCTAGACACCAGGAGAGTATTTCTTCAACATTCCTCAATGAGGGAGGCAGGAGGAAGAACAGAACTAAGTTTCATTTAGATGAGGGAGGTGCTTGGTCACTGTCTCTATTTCTCTGGTCAATTCAGATGGCTCTCCAGACTTCCAATTCCATGTGATTAACAGTGCAGTTTCCCTTTCTACTGGAAGGGCAACTCACCTCAATTTCAAATTGCCTAAAGTACAAAGGATTATTGCCCCCCACAAGTACTAGTTCCCTCTCTTTTGCCTCAGTGTTACTGTTATTCTTTCAGGCCACCAGGCTTAAAAACTCAAAAGCATCTTGGCTTTCATCATTTGATAATTGTTGTTGCTGTTATTGTTACTGCTATTATTATCATTATTAACCTTCTTTGTTATGGAATGACTTCCTCATCCCTCTCTTCCATTTTCATTCCCAGCAACTGTTATTTATTCGTTAAAACCTCATACCATTAAAACCTATTTCCAAAGTGCACTCTCTGCATCCATGTTCCCTGTGCTCCAACCCACCTATATACCATTCCTTGAATGATCTTCCTAAAGCACAGCTTACAACATATTGTTCCTGGGTCAGGACCCTTGTGGAACTTCACCATCTAGAAGCTGAAGTGCAAATCCCTTCAAAGCTGCCACAATCAAACTTATACCAGCATCATCACACAAAGCCTCCTAGGATACCCTCCGAAGAATGCTCAATATTGTTCCTTCCCAGCTATACATAAAACCAGCCTATTCATTTTCACTTCCTGATTTCTGTACTTGACATTGCCTCTATTTCAGTGTTTCCCAAACTTCAGGAATTCTGGTATATCTTCATGATTTTTCCATTACCAAGTACCATCTGAACTATTTTTACTTAGTATTTTTTTACAGTGGATATATATCCACTCACATTTTAGTTCCGATAAGTCTTTCAAAAGTTTGGCATCTATTGGAATAGGCAATGACTATAAAAATAAATGTTATTCTAAAGGTTATTAAGTTATAACTAAGTATTTTTTGCCTGCTAAAATCAATGAGCCTGTTACTTACTCTGTTGCTATAAAAGAGATTAAACAAGTGTTAAAATAATTTTAAAGTCATTTCAACAATGATAAAATTTTGTCCTTGAAGAGTTGAAAGAAATTTAAACAATACAGTAACTTTCTAACTGTGCAACTCAACGTTACTGATTGTCCCATTCATATACTGCCTAAAAGCATTTCATCCATACAAAGTTTGGGAAATGCTGCTCTGGATGAGATAGTCTCTTTATCTTTTTCTGCTGATTTCAACTCTGTACATCCTTCCAGGCCTGGCTAAAAATAAAGCTCTACTACTTCCCAGACTATATTCTCTTAGTATTCAGTACACCGTGACCTCCTCTGGCTTTCTAGGTATATGTTTCTTCCATGTTTTGGGAAGTCACTCCACTCTGCTTTTAACTGACTCACATACACGTTTTCAATTTTTTCCCCCCTAGACTCCAATGATTACAGTTCAAGTAAAGATTTATCAAGGTTTCTTTAATCCCATGACACTGAGCATCATACATTCCAAGCAGTGGGAATTAATCAACAGTGATGCCAGGAACGGCATGAGTAATTGATAAATTGTCACTTTCTCCCTTTAGCCATTTTTGAGAACATATCTCCTCTGGTAGACCAGGATCCCTTCAAGAGCAATGCTTCAGTCACTCTTTAACCTCAAAGCCCAGCCCAGTGGGAGGACACTGAAGGACTGCTAGAAGTAATTGTTAAATGAATAAATGACACTTCCTAGAGAGAGTAAACTATAGATGGCATTCAGTAACAAAAACAATGCTGCCCTTTTATGCAGTATTCTATATTTATCAAGTGCTTCTGCAGCTTTCCTTCTCTTTTGTTCTCATTCTAGTGCTGCCCTGGACTTGCTGACATATTTCCTGAGAGTTTACATTTAAATGGTATATCACATGCAAAACTTTGCACACTTGTTCACAAATACTAGTTGTTATCAACCTTCAGCTATCATCAAATACCAGAGAGGATATTTAGTTTTAAAAGCAGCTAGGCATATATATGATCTTTCAAGAAGATGTTTTCTGAAAATTTAACAATGGCATGTTTTCAAGTTTGAAATGAATATAATTCCAATTTGTCTTTTTTCCTCAAAATTAAGTAATACATTTTAAGATAGAATGGTATTTAACAGATCCTGTCTCAATAGTTTTTATTGTCTCTAAGATACAAACACATAAAATAATCTGTTTACAAATTAGCTACAGGAAAGGTGAGAACACTGGAATAAATAATACATTTGAGTTGTATCAAAAGTTTTCAAATAATTTGTGACCAATAATTATGACTTCATAATTCCCATATTCTGTGCAATAAATATGAAACATATTAAAAATCACTATTATGAATTAGAGATAATCATATAATTAAATAAAAGAGAGTGTATAAAAGGATCACCGCAAAGGTGGAGGCAACTTTAAGAATATACTAAAAATGCATCATCCTCTCTGCTAATTATGTTATGTAAAAACCGGACACTAACATAGGTGATCCAATATCAATCCTGAAATTAGACCCACTGAAAATGGACTTAGACATCTTTTAAGGAGTCACAGACACCTTAATAAATGGGAAAAATTAATAAAAAAAAATAAACTTTTAAAATTGGGGTAAAAACATGTAATGTACAATTTATCATCTTAACCATTTGTAAGTATACAGTTCAACAGTGTTACGTATATCTACATTGTTGTGCTACCAATCTTTAGAACATCTTCATATTGCAAAACTGAAACTCTTCACCCACTAAACATTTCCTATTTCCCCCTGTTCCCAGCCCCTGGCAACAACCATTCTACTTTCTGTTTCTGTGACTTTGATTACTCTCAATACCTCACATAACTGGAATCCTACAGTAATTTTTGTCTCTTTAATTTGTTTTTGAAGCTTAATTGAAACTTAATTAGGAAGTAGCCAAGTTTATCCTCCAACAGTTATTGACTAAGCATCAATTTAGTGCAGTGCACTGTGCTAATTTCACTCTATTAATCCACTGAGGTAGGTTTTATACCCACTGTACAAATGTGGAAACTGGAGCTTGACAAGGTGAAGCATTTTACCAAAGTTCACACATCTAATAAGCAGCAGGGCTACTGAATCCAACTTTATCTGACTTTAATGACCACAGTCTTTTCAACACACTTGGCTGCCTTTTGAAATATTTAATATATTTGAATATTCAACATATTTGAAGTAAGTCAAAGTGAGATTTTGTTGTTATTGTTTGCATTTGACTTTGAATGTTGTATATCTTACTCCTCTTTTTTAAATTATTTCATTCTATGCCACATCTCAAGGTACTAGTCTATTTAATGTGTTAAAATTTATCCTAAACCCTGTCCCACAAACCCACTATCAATTACCTTCCCTTTTTCCTTTCCAAGGAGGGCTTGGGAAGGAAGTAACACGTAGTTTGTTCGATTGCTCTGGAAATGACACAATTTCCTATATATATATACATAGTGAAAAGAACATTAATTTTTAAAAACAGCACTTACAGTTGTGGAAAGGAACCCCATCCTCTTCAGTTCAGGAACATTATTTAGTAGAGTGAATAGAAATCATTCTACCAAAACTGAAGACTCTCTGCAAACGTGCCTTGCTCTGTATGTGGTGCCTGAATAGTTGCTTACTGAGCCACCTGGGACTAGGAGTCCTCCCGGTGTGGCTCCAGGCTGCCCAACCAGGAACCCTAAAAGGCAGAACTGCAATACCCACAGTTCAAATTCCTCACCTGAAACCAGGAAAGGAGGGTGGATGACTACAGTCTTACCATAGGAAGATTTGAAAAAGCAAAGGAAAAGGTAAACATGTATGTATCAGGTGAGTATATCTAAGAACAATCTGTATATAAGAAAATATTTCTAAAAAAGGAAGCAGAAGTAGTTTCATGTTTGTCAAGGAGTAAGAAGGCGCCCTCACTGTTGGCAAGAACTAAAAAATCTTTATGCAAACAAATCCTCATGCAGTCGTGGAACCTGCCCCACCAGATTCTCTTTCAGTGATTCAGAGCTGTGATGCCTCACTGCCTTGTGGATCAGGTGAGTGAGGACTTCCCAGGTGAGGCCTGAAAGCCTCTAGTTCCTCCTGCATCAGCACTGTGATTGCCACTCAGAGGTGCTACAAACATAATGGAGACAATTTACTCTTCACCTTCCAAACGCCATGGATTTCTTTAAATGTGCTTTAAAATATGCTTTTTAAATGTGAGCAATATGGAACCTTCGTTGTTATTTTTTTTTTTTTCATTTTCCTTTCCATTTCCTGATGTTGTGTTTTCCTTTTGTACATTCCACCATTACTTCTGATTGTTCAAAATTCAAGAACAAGAAAATTGGAAGGAAAAAAAAGGAAAAATAAATTTTAAAACTTGCGTAAAATTAAAGGTGCAATAATTTCTTCACTGCTTTGCAACACTGGAAATAAAAACTGTTAAAAATGAACAAACAAAAACTAAGAAATGTGTTTTCTCCATTTGTTCACACAGTATCTGTCTCTACCTTTTACTTCCAATTAGAAACAGCCCAGCACATGGATAAAGACAAGTACTAGTCTAGACCCAAAAACCTAATGGGAGGATTCAGCTAAAGTAAGCAGATGGCAGAATGGTGATAAAACAGAAATTTCTTTTCCCTTTTCTGCACTTTATCTCTCTCCATTCTACATGCCACCTCCTTAAGGAACACGGGCATGGCACAACCTACTTGATCCACTCAGAGTTCTTCTGAAGCTCCCCCTTGGGCCAACCCACAACAAACTGAGTCATTCTATTTTCCTTTACAAGTCCCCCAATTTTCTGACTAGAACCTAACTTATGTCATTATATGTCATTTATGTTCATTTATATTCCTTATGTCATTTATATTACTTCCAAAACAAATGGCTCTCCATTTCCCCAAGTCCTACAGATTTTTTTCTTCATGCTGTTTCTTCTCCCTGAAATAATCTTTGCCCACCTTTAAATGTTCAGATCTTTCCTTTCTTTCAAAGCTCAGTGAAAAAACATTCTTCTCCAAGAAGCCCTCCCCAGTCTGCCCTAATCTGAATTATTCTCTCTTTCCTAATAAATTCCAAAATACTTTATCTAGTCCTCTCATAATAGATTTTTATACCTTGTTTCATTGTTATGTGTGTGTGTATATGTGTGTGCACACACATGGGGTATTAACTGTAACTGGAAGGTGAGACCTCATTTTATTCCCACCTCCTTAACTTAGTAATTTACATGTAAATGTTTCTGATAAACAATCAATGAGTGAAATAACTGAGATATTAACTCTAAACTGGATGCTAATAGCATCTTTATCTTTCCCAGGAAATATGTGCATTTAAAGAAGTCTCTAAATGCCTAGAAGGAATACTGTTACCAGAATGCCCCAGTGGACTAGACTGGTGTGGCTTCTACAACCTTTATTTGCAGAACAGTAAGGTATTAAGTCCATCCTGTTTAATCCTTGATGGTACATAAAATAAAGGCTTTCCTGGATCAGTAGTAATTGTTTCACCAGCTCTGCCTCATGCTGTGCACTTGGCTTTCTATAGCTTCCCAAGGACTGGCCCTCAGTCCCATGACTACCTCTTGGAGACCTAGCCCTACCTCCCTCTATGATTTTTTAAAATTTATTTATTTTTACTGAAGTATAGTCAATTATAGTGTGTCAATCTCTAGTGTACAGCACAATGTCCCAGTCATGCATATACATACATATATTCATTTTCACATTCTTTTTCATTAAAAGTTATTACAAGATATGGAATACAGCTCCCTCTGTTATAGAGATGAGACTTGTGTTTTTATCTATTTTTAAGTATAGTAGTTAATATTTGCAAATCTCAAACTCCCAAATTTATCCTTTCCCACCCCCTTTCCCCTGGTAACCATAAGATGGTTTACTATGTCTTTGAGTCTGTTTCTGTTTTGTAGATGAGTTCATTAGTGTCATCTTTTTTCTTTTTTTTTAGATTCCACATATGAGTGATATCATATGGTATTTTTCTTTCTCTTTCTGGCTTACTTCAGTTAGAATGACAATCTCCAGGTCCATCCATGTTACTACAAATGGCATTATTTTATTCTTTTTTATCCATCTATGATTTTTGATCATAAGCTCCAGCATTTCTGGCTCCCTACCCCTAAATCTAATCTCCCAGCTCTGAAGTTGAAACTCTGCCCTTTAGACTCCTTTAAGCAATTCTTAATTACTAATGTCTCCCACCCAGGAAGGGAATTCTCTCAGTAGTTGTTAGTTCCTCACACCTCTGCTTCTATGGTATTCTCCCAGTCCTCACACACTTCACTATGTCTTGTACTCTCAGCCACTGTGGAGGAAGTGAGCCTTCTAGATACTGTTGACACACAATGAGATTTCTAAGAACCATCAGTTCAAAGGCAGGCTGGTGAAGGTGATTGTTGTCTGAAAAGTCTTCCCAACTCTATAACATACCATAAGGACTGCTAGTCCCTGAGCCTGCGTGTGAATATAATCTATCTAAATTTGGGCAGGGAGTTTATCTTCAACACACAGCTCAGGGTTGCTTCCTTAAGGAAGTCTTTTCTGATCCCTTTATCCCTTCCTTTTCCCCTTATATGTTTCCTGTACTAACTTACTCAAGTATCTGACTGGGTTGATATTTTGTTCACATTAATCCAAGATATTTTCACTTCTCCCCTGAAATCATGATCACCTGCAGCCAAGATATTTATTATACTTAAAAAATAAGTAGAATATGGACATGTTATTTCCTGACAGAAAGAAAGTATGGAAAGCCAGCCCCTTCCACCCCAGTGTATGGGAATAAGAGAGCCAAAGGTTGAGTGGAACTCTAAGGGGACTTTAGCTGAAATATACTGATAGGTACTGAAAAATAAAATATATCAGGAGTAGGGCCTCGGTGTTTATTTACATAGCCAACACCACTGTATTCTTTGACCACTTGGGAGAGCTAATCAGAGACTAACTATCCCCACATTCTTCATTGTGGGAATGAGAAGGTGCCAAGAAGGCAAATGAACTTGCAGATGCTAGAGGTTGGGACAAAGAAGCTACATTATGATTTTGTGACTCGAAAAAAATGAATCATCCATCAATGGATGACACATTTGTACAACATTCCAAAAAGACCTGTTGGTCAAGCACCAGAGTCAAAGCAAACTTCTCCACAGCAGGTGACTAGCCAGCACACAGATGGCATCACTTGGTTTCAGACCCCCTTTTTTACCCCATACAATAGTGTTACATCTGTCCTCTTACTGCACACTCAGGTACCATCTTAAAGAGAAATTGGAGAAAGAGGAGAAACTGAAAGACTGAGAGTATAAAAGGAGTCACCCAAAAGATTATTTAAGCCAAAAGAGACTGTGATGTGTTGTGAGTTTAAAATCTGCTTCACCCCATCCAACCTCTAATGGTGACAATGAACATAGAAGCTAAAATGCCAATGATTCACTGTCCCGGCCAGATAAGGGAGAAGGCAAAGCACTTAGAGTGGCTAATCAAACGCAGTTATCTGGGACCTGGAATTAGGAACTGGTGACACAAAAAAGCAGAGACAAAGGAGAATCTACTCTCAGAATGAACATAGGCAGCTGTGCAAACAATGTCCTGCTCTGGATATGTCTACTGGGGCCATGGAGAATAGAGCTTAGGACTCTTGTAATGGTCACATAATTGTGACTTCTAGGGCTTAGCAGAAACAACTAATTTATCCAGTAGCATTATTTTGGCCGCTGCTCTGGCCTCACAAGCGATGTGCCTGGCTCTCCAGCCCTCTCAGCAATTGTGGGACTGGAGTTTGGTGTGTTGCTCTTCAATTTAATCAGTCGAAATCATTTGCTATTGCTTAATAACTCTGATGGATATATACATCTAACATACATCACTGTAACAGATATCACCTCCGCCTACCCCACTTTACTCAGACTCCATCTGATCGAGGACTGGATCTTATTTAACCTCTAAATATCTAAAAGCTCCACAGTGCTTGGCAATGGTACACATTTGTTGACCTAAACTGAACTGACCAGTAAAATGAGGAAGCCTTGCTTACAGTTCTTCTAACTTAAAAATTCTCTGACCACATGGAAGCTGTCAGTTGCTCATTAATGCAGAGGTAATTTTTACTCCTAAAGCTACATCTGATTTTGAATTTAGACTTTACTCCCTTTCTGTATCTGCTAGGGAGCAGAGCTAGTGACTTCCTGCACCCAGAAGGGGAAATTAAACACAAAAAGTGCTTTGAATATGCCTGGAGTGTTACTTAATAATTAAAAGGGGTTTTTCTTGGTATCCTTTAATGACCTATATTAAATGTCACTTATGTTTGGTCCCTTTAGTACAAATATACCAGAAAAAGTAATAGGAAACAGCCATATTCCCCACATGCTCAGATTTTTCCCCATATGAAGCTATCTTGGAAAGAGAAAGGCCACATTGGTAAGCTTATAAGAAAGTCCCCCCTGGTGTTTTTCTCTGACCTGTTTCAGTATGTATTGACTCTTAGACCCTTGGGCTGCCTGTGACATCCATTTTCTGGGTCACTTTGTCCCTGAGTCAAGATCACATTGTAACTTTCCAAAAACATTTAACTCTGTGCCATTTAGCAATTAATTTCAGTGAGCATCTCAAATCATAGTAAAATGTTAGGGCCAAAGTTAATTTAGGTCAGATTGATCCTAATTTTCCTAGATTAAGAAAGTGAGCCAAGTTGTTCTTACAATTTCATGTTTTCCTTCATTTACATCTTTCTGGCTCCTTACTCAACCAGAAGATGAATCATCCATAAATTGACCTCCACCAAGCTGTAGTTTAGCACTTAGTTGCTGTTTTCTTTCACTTGTTGCTTTCAGAACAACACACAAAGGAATATAGGCCAACTCTTCACATGATCATAAGATGTTTCCATGCTGCACTTTTGTTATTAATCAACAACAGAGAATGCTCAGCGCAGTTTTTACTGGAACACCTGTGGATTATTTGCCTCATAACAATAACCTAAAGAGTTGTCCATTTGTTGACGTCTCTGTATTCTCACTGGTAAAATTGCCACTTTCATACCAAGATCACCCTGGAAAAATCTTCAGCTGTTTTTACACCAACTTCCCTGGAGCTTCCCTGATTTTCAAAAAAATTTCCAAAGCATGTTTCTGTCACTAAGTCCTTGTAGAATCTTGATTAAAATAGTAATTTTGTGCTTTCCATTGACAGCTGTCTTTGTGTGTGTGTGTGTGTGTGTGTGTGTGTGTGTACAGGCATAAAAGTTACCTCATCTACTTTTGGGGAAAAGAAGAGTTTACTGTGAGTCTCTGGTATACCCGAATGTAAATTAAGAATAAAACATCAACTTCTAATTGTATTCTATAAAGTTCACAATCTATAAACCAAGACAAGGGGATGGCAGATAGTCCTAATTCATCTGCCAATACAGTTTAGATAATATGGTTCACTATAGATATGTTTCTTGAACATTGAAAAGATTTTGCACAGGAAGACACAAAACATTTATTAATATTAATATTCATTCAAATACTTTGTGCTGTGGACACCATTATTGGAATTTTTTCAGGAGTAGTTGAATTTTTCTGTCAATTTGAAGCTCTATAAGAAAGAAGCAGTATATTTTATGTCCTGACTTTAAGTTTGTATATTCCTAATAAATATTAAACCACAGGGAGCTCTATTCTCTAACTTGGGGTTGAGAATGAACTCCACAGAGACACAGATAGGTTTACCCACAAAGTACAAAATCCCAGTGTTCTCTGGCATAGAAGAAAAGGAGAGCCTTAAGTCACTCATCCACTACCCTGTAAGGATTCCCTTTGGGATGTCAGAATCTATATAAGGTTGACTACTTTTATTTCCACACATTCTCCTGGTGCTGACAAGTTCATTCTGAATGTATTTGTTTTCGAATTGCTGCTGTAATAAAGTACACATAAATGTAGTGGCTTAAATTACACAAATTTATCTAACAGGCCTGGCAGTCAGTAGGCTGATATGAGTCTCACTGGGCTAAAACCAAGGTGTCAGTTGGACCTCATGCCTTTCCTGACACTCTGGGGGATAGTCCATTTCCTTGCCTTTTTCAGCTTCTAGAGGCCAACTACATTCCTTAGCTCAGATCTCTTTCCTCCATCTTCAAAGTCAACAGTAGATGGAGTCTTCTCAAGTCACACCTTTCTGATCCTGTCATCACATTTCACTCCCTTCCGCCCATTGCCCATCTATTTGTCTGTCTGTCTCTCAATACCTGGCAAAGCTTCTCCACAAATGACTATTGATTACATTGGAACCACCTGGGTAACCTAGGATACTCCTCCCCTTCTCAAAGTACAGACCCCTAATCACAACTGCAAAGCCATTTTTACCATGCCAGGTAACATATACACAGGTTCCAGGGATTAGAGTGTGAACATCTTGGAGAGCCATTATTCTGGTTACCACATCATGTTATCACCTCAAGAAGTTCTCTACATAGTATTCTAGGCATAGAGTTGGGTCCTATACAAGTTTCTCATTGGAGCTGAGAGAAAATCTTTGTATTTGCACACAGAACCAGTGTTAGGAGAACAGGCATTAAAAAAGGCCCTGAGTACTCCACATATCACCTGCTTCTGTACTGTAACCCATTATTTCATTATGAGAGGCCCAAGATTCAGTTTTAAAAGTGGTTTCCTCTTAAGAGCAATAAAATTATGTTAATTAAATATGTCCATGTTAAAATGGAAATACACCATAGAGGGGTTCTCACTGCAAGGATTCATCAACCAACATTTTAGTAGGGCTTAGTTTATGAATGAGCAGAGTCAGGGAAGGATAAGAGCAGCACTAAACTGAGTAGGAGTTGGCCTGTGTCAGAGAGACTATATGAAGAGCTCTCATACCCATATGAAAAAGAGCACTTCTCCCTTCTCATGAAAGAATGTAGCCACAGATATAATTTCCCCTTCCTTGTAATATATGACTCTACTGCCCTGACTGACCACAGATGATTGATCACAGATGAATGGATAAAAATTGATTTCCAAACCAAAGGTGGTCATATGCAACCTAGGCCAGGGTTTTTCAAACTTACGTTTGACCTGTTTGTGAGTCATGAATCAATTCATTAACATTTTTAAGTGAAATAGAGTAAGTGGAAATGGAACAGAACAGAATGGATGGAATGAAATGGAATGAACAGAATAAGACAGACTAGACTACATTAGAATGGATCAGAGTACATTGAACTGAAAAGGGTTAGTTCTGTTTCATGAAGTATTCATTTCAGTGTGTGTGTGAACGTGTGTGCTTGTGTGTCCATGTGTATGTTTGAGTGTTGGGTCAAATATAAAATGTTTTCCTTTCTGATCGCTTAGCAAAATAGTTGTCTTATGAGGTATTCAGGCATGAGAACTATCAGGTGTTTTTTTTTTAATATTGGGTAGTAACTAACTAACTAACTAACTGATCATATCATCTCTTTTATGCCATGCAAATAAAAAACTTCAAATAGAGCTACAGGCTCTGGTGTGTTGCAAAACCAAGATAAACACCTTGACAAGACGGAAAATAGAAACCACAAATTAGTCAAAAGCTTGAGTAATATGCAGAGACTGTGGGAGTAGAGAGCAGCAGGGTGGAGGGCTGGTGATTGACAGTTACAGTAGAAACAGCCTGAGAAAAAAGCAAAGTAAGACAAAGGCCAGTCACAGGAATGGCAGAATCACAGAGTTCCACAGTATTAGACACTCATTTATAAAGGCAAGGCAAGGTGAGCTGTTAGTCATTCTCACATTCAACAAGTACTTACTGAGTGCCTACTATGTACCATGGACTGTTCTAAGACCTGGGGATACTGTGAATAAAACGGACAAAAATCCACACCGTCACAAAACCTACATTCTAGTGGCTATGTACTAAGTTACATCCTAAACTATGAGTTCTTTCTGATTATACATATGTCACAATGCCTTCCTATGTTTCTTTACTTTATTTTCTTTCCTTTCAACACACCCTCTTCATTGTATTTCTTACAACATGAAAGAGCCTAATTACTGTGGTCTGAATTAAAAGTTAATTACTTACAGTTTTGCCTACAACTGGTTCTAAATGTGCAGAAGCCTCATTCCTGAGGCATGAAGTAAGAACTATCTTTTCTTGCAGATGGTACTGAAATCAAAAAAGAATGAGGTAAATTAGATATTAAAGGTTTCATTATTGCTTTTGTTTACTCATTGCAGACTGATTGATTGATTCATGCACTCATTTAATATTGTTCCAATAAGTGATTTTCTTTATAACAAGCCAACAATTACTTGTTAGTCAAAATTTGTCTAACTCTGCTAGTAGTTCTCAAGGCATATACCTCCTCCCTTTTCAAGAAACATTCAATCATCTCTTATTTTCTTTTGTATTTTCTTTCATATTCTACCTTTCTCTTATCAGAATCCTTCCTATGCACATATCTATCAGCCTCCTTCATTTTATAAAAACAGCAAACTTTTACATCCCACTCAAGCAGCCATGATAATCTTTCCTCCCCATCACTGATAAGCTTTTGACA
This sequence comes from Camelus ferus, assembly GCF_009834535.1. NCBI lineage: Eukaryota > Metazoa > Chordata > Mammalia > Artiodactyla > Camelidae > Camelus > Camelus ferus. The sequence continues at coordinate 48,582,815 of NC_045702.1, read as the reverse complement.
GACTCTATATATACTTGCTGTCAGTTTCCTTATCTTCTCAGTCCTCAACCCTTTCTAAGCTGACTTCTGCCTCCATTAAGCAACCCTTACGGTCTATCTGTCTAAATTCAATGGATTTTTTTTTTTCATTCTTCAAGTTTCTTGATCTCTCAGTAGATTTTAATGCTTCTATCAGTAAAAATAGTCTAGATGATGTTACAGTGAAAAACAATTCTAAACCTTCAGGCTCCCTGTAACAAAGGTCTCTTTCTTGCTCACTCTGTCTGCCCATTAAGGCAGGAGGGCTTTGCTCAGCTGAGTCACTCAGGGGCTTAGACTTTCAGGGCAGCCTCTAATTTGAATATTGCCTGTTGTCCTGGTAGAGGGGGACCTCTGGTGAACTACATACAGGTAATTATAGACTGTGCCCAGAATCAACACACATTTTTTTACTCATAACTCTTCAGTCAAAACTAAATGCACAGCCACACCCATCCACGATGATCTACGAAGCAGAGCCATCTACCATGTGCCTGTAGACAGAAAGCTGGAAAAATCTGATGAGTTGGATGCAATTCCTACAGTGAGGTTCACTGATCTCTCCTTGGAACTTACTCTCCCTTGGCATGTGAGAGACCACACTCTTTGATGCTTTTCCTTTCTCTCTCTAGCTGATCTTTTTCTCTTTGCAGACTCATTCTCCTCCACTCCGCTTGTCCTAGCATATCATCTCTTCCCCTGGGCAACCTCATCTTTGCCACTGCTTCTATTACCTTCTGTACATTAATGGTTTTAAATTTATATCAGAGATTTCCTCTGAGCCCTAAACCCAGATATCCAGCTCTCCGTTCTTCTTCATTTCTGTTCATCTAATCCAAAACAAAATCATAAATTTACCCCCAAATGGTTTTTTTTTTGCTTGTGTTTCCTACCTCAGGAAGTGGCCCCATGAGCCACCCAATTTTGAAAGCCAAAATCCCAGGACAGATCCCTTGCTTCTCTCACTCTATATCTAATTCATCACCAGCCCTTGTCAGGTGTTCCTTCCAAATATAATTTATCCTGTATCCCTCTTTCCATGTTCACTGTCACTACCCTACTCCAAACTACTCACACCCCTTGCCTACAATATAGCAATAGCCTAATTGGCCTCTTTTTATCCATGTTTGATATTCTTGAATCCCTTCTTTATATTGAAAATGGAATAGTTTTTCCAAAATGTAAATACAATGCCCTCATCTTACTAGATAGCTTTCCCTTCCTCTCAGGGCAAAGCTGAAATCTCTATTTGGTCAGTAAGGCCCTCCATGGTCTCTTGAGTCCCTTCCTATCTGTCCACTCTCACACTGTTTTACTCTTAATAATTTTTTCTGCACCAGAGGAGACTTCTTTTAATTCCTAGAATTTTCAATGTTTTCTTCCACCCAAAAGTCTGCACATTTCCTCTAACTGGAGTACTGTCCTCCTTCTTTCCCTTTAAGTCTTGCCTATCTACAGAAAAGCCTTCCTTTGAGCATCTATATAAAACTTTAAATTCCATGATAATTCTTGTGAATAATTCATGTTCATTGTTCAGGTAAGCTCCATGAGGCCAGGGCCTGTGTTTGTGTTTCTTCATCATTATTTTCCTAACCCCTGGAGTGGTGTCTGGGATATATAGGAGATGTTTGCTAAACATAGTTTGAATGTATGACTGAATGGCAAATTTTATATTCCTTTTGTGTAATAGGTTTTAGTGGAAACAAAATTTATCTTTGTTTAAAGTTGCTTCAAAAAAGAGAGAGTGAGTGAGGTCCTTATCACTAGGGAAATTTATAAAGAAATACTTTTTTAGGACTGGATGGGGCTTTTGCTAAAATGTACTTGTTTATGGGATTATTAGTGATAACCTCATTAACAAAAGAGGCACATTTGCTCATCTTTTCCCAATTATATCTCATGGACATTCTCCTAACATAATACTTAGGGTAGAGACCAGATACATAGCCAGATGGCCACTGCTGAAAAAGAACAACTAACTGGAACACTATTACAGTGATTTCCCCTCTTTTCATTTCAAAAGAAATTTACAAATTTCCAAAGCCAGAGTTTAAAGTCATGGATGCCATATTAAATAAATACAGGTCTACAGATTTCACTGAGTTTCTGGGAAATGAATTAACCAGTCCCTGCCCATTAAGTTATTAAAGGAAAATTCTGCCCTAAATTCCAAGCTGATAATTATAGGTAGTTATCCTAAGGTCTAATGCTGTCAGTAAGAAGGAAATAATTCAATTTGGACAAATATTAACTCTTTAAAGTTGCTAAGTCTCCTCTGGTGGAATTTTAAATGCTATTTAACAAATATGTTTCTTCTCACCTGAAGGGTATAGTTTGTATTTGAAATAGAATAATCAATTTTTCAATAATGGACTAGGCACCAGAAATTTTGTATTTTTAAAATTCAAATCTATGTTTAAAGTACATGTGTAATCAATAAGGAATTTGAAAATGAACATGACTAAAAAAATCAGTATATGTAAGAAAGACAGAATATCAAATATGTTTGAGATTAAAATAAGAGGGATATTATTTACATTAATTACTTTGTGTAATTAAATTATTCTGAATTCTCCTTAGCACTTAGAGCATTAATTTCTTGGAGACACCTAATTAGTGAATTTTGTTGCTATTATAAGAACACTATTTCCTTCTATTATCTAATCCATAAAATAAGTATTATATAAATTTATAAAATAGATTTGCTCCTATTCCACTTGCTTTTACAGAAGAATAATAGTTTATTAATTTTCTAGGACAGGCCTGCTGCACAAGATTTTAATGATGGCCATGTCACTCATGAGCATCATGGAAGGTATTAGAAAGACACTAGAATAGAGTCTAAAAAGAGATTCTTACCATGAAAGAGTTAGTCAGAATTTTTCAAGTTTAAGACTACTGTTATTTTGCAAATTCATACATTATTTATACGTATAACACACAACAATGTATCAGGCACTGCAACAAACTGAGACTCAAAGGATTTAAGTGAATCTTCTTAGTGGATGAACCAGGCTAAATCCTGGGTCTCTAGGCTCTTTATTCAGTGTTCTTTCCTCTTCACCATGATGACATTTAAGATAATCTTTCTGGAATTATCAATGTTTCAACACTCTGGAAACTGTAATATTGTATATTTTGAAATAAATGGTTTTTTTTGTATAAGTGGTTGAAAGTAACCATTTAGTAAAAGGGAAAGAATGATTTTGAAAAAAGTATTTGAGGATCAAAAACACTTTAGGGAAATGCTTTAGGATTCCAAAGAAGAAATTAAAAAGAGAAATGTCCCTTTCGTATTCACTGATGAGTAGGTGAAAGTAAAAATTCTGAAATGTGAAAGAGTTCTGGGACTCATTTAGATATATATGCTCGTATTTCCAAAAGGTAAACCACATAATATAGAAGAACTTTTCTGGCCAATTTAATAGCCTTAGGAGGATAGTTTGTGGTGTCACCACAGAATTTCCTTGTATATTCATGCTGCTGATATTGATTTGCCTATTGGTCTCTCTCCTGGCCAACTTTTCCAACATCAACGAGAATGTGGGTGTAGCAAAGAAATACTAGATTTGAAAGTGATTGAAAGTGATTTCCAAAGAATCTTTCTACGCATTATCTCTTTTTAGGAGGTATAGGGGTGGCACTGGGGTAGTCCACAGATCACTGCTTGAATACACTAAGAGTCTTGCTATTTCTTAACAATTATAAACTATAAAGAATATAACTATTATCTCACACAAAAGTCAGAAACATCTATGCTAATTCTGTCATGGGATTGTTCCAGGAGAATGAAAATGCAAACCTTCCCTGATTAAAGAATGATCCATTGGATGATGAGATCCTTCTCATCACTTCTCTATAATCACTCTCCAGTTTTCCTTTCCCAACTAAGCACTGATCCCAGGGCTTTCAGATTGCCCTAAAAAGGAAACTCTTCTTATGTAAATCTAGAGAAGTTAACATCATTAGTAGCTAGTGGTTTCTATTAACATCATATTAATGCCCCTAAATGTTAAGGAGACTTTGTTCGGCTGGTCTAAAAGCTTAACCACTATTTCCAACATTGTTTCTTAGAGAAGCTGCATCCCATTCCAAAAAAATCGACTCACACATAGTTCATGTGGATTTTTTTAAGTATACATGGTTTAAGCCCTAGAATGATATGAATAATAACAGTAAAGTATGAGAGTGGTTGGAAGGACTAGACAGCATTTCCAACCATTCTTCAAATGCTTGTGGAATTTTTGTAATTTTGCTCTAGTAGATAAAACACTAACATAGGAATCTAAAAAACTGGATTCATGTCCCAGCTCTTTCACTTACTAAGCTGTATGACTTTAATCCAAGACACTTAACCTAAGTTACATTTTCTCAGCTGGAAAAGGGTGTAATTTCAGTCCCATAACAACTCAGGGTTGTGAGGCAGCATAGAGCAATTGTGTGACTTGGACTTTGAAGTGAGACAAATGTGGGTTTGGATTTTATCTCTACCACTTACCATGTTAGAGAACTTCTCTGAGACTCAGTTTCTTACCTTTCAGGAATTGGGGGAGGATTTAAAATAACATGTGCCTCATCAATTCTGGGCCAATCAATAATCACAATGATCATAAGAGATATGGAAGTTGCCTGAAAACTGTAGAGTGTAGCCTAATATAAAGTATTATATTATTAAATATATGAATATGTATAGCCATTATGCAATTTCAATCACAACTTGAAATCATAATGTATACTGCACTTGATGCTTATTTATTATCTGTCTTCCTGACTACAATGATTGAATACAGGCCACGTGAAGTCAGTGGCTTTGTTTAACTTGATTATGACTTTATTCCCAGTCCTTACAACAGTATCTGGCACATAGGAGGCACTTGGTAATATACTAACACTCACATAGCACCCATGTACCAGGCATCTCATCTCCATAACAATCCTGTGATCTAGATACTACTACCAGCCATAATTTACAGATAAGGAAACTGTGGCCTTGATCACTCTCACAACCGGTAAAGGGCAGAGGCAGGATTTGAACCCAGTCTAGCTCCAGAGTCCATTCTCTTAAATGCTACATTTTACTAGAGATAATATTTGTTGAATAAATGAGTGAACCCCTACCTTCTTCTACAATTGCTTGTTAATAACAAACCATAAAAACATTAAGAATACAATGTTAGTTAAACCTGTTTTATGAAGAAAGATGGCCATTTCCTTTTGTCTTCAGACAAAGTGACCAGACCTTGGAGCAATAATGGGGATATTGGCCCATTTTCTGAACATACCTAAGGCCAGACTACACAGGGCAGTTAGGGACAAAGCAGTGGCTCACTAAGTCTTAGTGGGCTTTGGGAAAATGATTTGCAGCATTTTCTCCTCCAATTCAATCTGCAGAGTATATTTATACTCCAGGTAAGCTGGGGTGATAAACTTTGTTCACTGGAGAAGTCTGGCAGTTGGGGCTCTCTCCCAAGGACTAGAACCCAAGGAAGCTGCTGGAACTATTGCCAAATCTAGGAAGTAAAAAATCACAATTCCTAGGTTGTATTTTGGCTTCTTATTCCGGGTGTTCACTAACATTTGGATTTTTCATTTTCTCTACCCGGATAGCCTTGATAGTCTTTGCTCTCAAAATCAGTTCACGTCCAGAAGAGCTGTGAACCAGCTGTGTAGCTTTATAGAATACCGACCTTCTCAGCCTCAATTTCCTTAATGATACTTGTCTTTTCTAATTTACAGGTCTGTTTTGTGTCAGTATGAAATAATGCATCAAGAACTATAAATTGCTATGCAAATGTTAAGGAATGTTTTTTCTGTTCTGGCATCATGGTTAAAGGCAGGGCCCTGGCACAGCATGACCTGGTTTGAATCCTTCTTCATGACCGATGTGATCTCTGACCCTCCTGTGCCCTCATCTCAAAAGTGATGGCAATAATACCTACATCATTCAGATTTTGCAAGTGTTAGCTTTAACACATGTAAAGTTCCTTAACAATGTCTGGCATGCGAAGACAATGTCATAATAAATGTTAGTTATTATTATTTCTAAAAATTGGCACACTTTACTGAGATATAAATATATGTGAGCTTTTCTTACCTCCTTAAAAATCTTTTCATTCTGGTCTATTTCACCTTCCTTCAGCACCTGAATATGAATGTTTTTACACTTAAAAATAACTCTTAATAGTCCCAATTATGAATATTCATGAAGGACCCTAAAGGGTCTCAAAAACATAACTCATCATTTTTCAGAGGCCTGTGTCTGACTCTTGTGCTCTGTAAAGACTCAGATGCTAAGGTAAGAGTGAACCTAATGGTCTAGTGAAGTTACATCTCAATCCAGTTCTTTGATTTCTGCCACTCTTCACATAACTTATTCAGGCTTATTAAAGCTTTCCATTGCAGTTTAATGCATTTGGTGTGTAGGTGGGTGGGTGGGGGAATGATAGAGACTTGGATTACATGCTAAATTGTTATTTACAAGTTTGATTTTTCTAAAAAACCTTGGTATCTGTTACTAGTGACAGCAGTCAACTTGATCTGTAGAGTAATAACATACTTTAGGTCTGGATTTGTATTCCCAACTATTTCTAGGAATTTTTACCTAGATTCATTGGGAAATGTAACTACATTATTATAAAATTAGCTTCTTCCTCCAAAATGTGTCTTCCTTTCTGTCCTCCCTCTTCATAAATGACATCATCATTCACTCCGCTGTGTGGCTACTATCTGAACATCCACATTGACTCCTCTCTCACTCCACATGCAAAGTTTTCCAAGCCCTCTTGATTCCATTCCCAAAATATATCTAAAGTGAAGGTATTAATCATTCACTTTCCAGTCCCTCCCTTTCTTAGATTAGATTCTTATGGCCACATGGGAACTGTTGCTGGTAGTCACCTAAGCAGGCTACCTGTCTTGAATATCTCACATTCTGGTTATATCACCTCCCTACTCAAAACCTTTGAAAGCTCCCTTCTTCCTAGAGTATATACCAAAGCTCCTTCTTAGCATGGCATCCAGGGAGCTTCACAATCCAAAATGACATATATTTCCAGTGCATCTGTACCATCCCCTTAATGTACGCTCCACTATAGTCATATTGGGACCCCTCATTCTTTGCGTGCAAGTTTTCCTTTGTTCATATATCTTTGCCTTCACTTAATTTGTTCTTTCTGCCTTTCTTGCCCATCTTTGTTTATCCTTCAAAAACTCTATTCATCATTCAAAAACATCTCCTTCTCAGGGAAGTCTGCCTGACATTTCCTTCCTTTCTTTTTGAGGAATACATTCCTCCAGCTTCTGTGTTTCCATGGCAATAGAAGAGCCATTACTACATTGTTTTAAACTTGCTGTTAAAATGTTTATGTTTATTAAGCTAAATTATCAGCTTATTACAAAAAAGTGTTGTTTCTTTCCTCTAGTCCCTAAATCCCTTGAAAACAGTACTTGAGGCAAAGCTAACCTACTAATATTTTATTGGGAAATATAATCCCAAGGAAGCAAGAATAGAAGAGAAAGTGAAGTGATGTAGGAAAGGAGTGAAGCGAATACCAGGTGATTTGTTGCTGAACTGACCACGTAGAACCACTGTTATCTCAGACCAAGCCGTCTAGAAAAGAAAGGTGAGCAATTTATCTATTTTATCTATTTATTCTTCCCTTCTTCTCTCTTTGATTAGTGAAGAGTCATCCCACAGGGCATTAACTCTCATATCTCCAAAATGTGTTGCCTAGTCCCTTAGGGAAGCTGCTAGACAAACCTGTGCCTCCATGGGTCCAATCAGACTGGATCTAAGTATAGGGAATGAACCATAATAGTTCCTTCAGTACAGTTCTCATCTCTGCTCAAGAAAGGCAGAGATAACTCATGTTGGTCAGAAATGACTGTAATGGCCTGATGACTATAGGAAAAGTTTAAGCCATAAGAAGACAGGTGATGCCAAGCAAATCTAGGTGGTGGGGACACATAAACTGGGTCCAGTGCACTTCTCTTTGTGTCCTGGTGCATGGCATGGTTAATGTTAAATAAGTGTTTCCTGCCTGGGGAATAGCATGGTCATCATCTTCACCATTATCAAAAGTAACCTGAGGAAAAGCCAGCTTACTTACATTTAACATGGTACATTCAGAATGAAGTAACATGTATTGGTTACCACTAAGTACTAAATATTACTAGAGCCCTTCACCTTCTTAATATGAATCTTTTATTCTGATCCTGATTTTATAGATGAAGAAACTGAGTTAGTGAATTTCTCATCCAAGGTCACACAGCTAGTAAGTCATAGAGTCAAGATACTATCCCAGGTAGCCTAACTCCAAAGTCTCAGCCCCCCAAGTGCTATTCAGTTTTCCTCAAATATCCCCTCATATCCAAGTGCAACTCTGTTCTGAAGAAGAAAGGCAAAACTAAAGTCAAAGATGAGCATAGCTCACATCTTTGTTTATTCAAAAATACACAATCACTCTAGCAACTTCCTCTACAATACCTGCAACAATGCAGAACTTCACAACCACCCTCAAATCCACTGTGGTGCATATAAGCTGTGACATTTACAGTCAAAAGAATTCACCACTATAGAGTTCAACTGTTTTTCATTCCCAGATTAAGAGAGGACAAGCAATTGATCAAAGCTCCTGTTTCAGAAATCAAATCATTCTAAGTGAAGTAAGCCAGAAAAAGAAAGAAAAATACCTTATGATATCATTTACATGTGGAATCTAAAAAAAATAAGACAAATAAACTTATATACAAAACAGAAACAGATTCACAGACATAGAATATAGACTTGCGGTTGCCAGAGGGGAGGAGGGTGGGAAGGGATAAAGTGGGAGTTCGAGATTTGCAGATATTGAATGGTATATATAAAACAGATAAACAAGTTTATACTGTACAGCACAGGGAAATATATTCAATATCTTGTAGTAGCTAACAGTGGAAAAGAATATGCAAATGAATATATGTATATTCATATATGACTGAAGAATTGTGCTGTACACCAGAAACTGACACAGCATTGTAAACTGACTATAACTCAATAAACTAAAAAAAAAAAGTTTTGAAGTGTTGAAGCAAGATTGACTTGCTGTTGAATTCACAACTGGCTGTTTACCTTTTCCTGGGAAGGAGGGTCGAGTGCCCTCTGCTTGTGCGTAGGTTCTGACATGTAATTGAATTTCTATAGTGATCAGGTTATCACCTAACTGCCTTTCCTAACAGGGCAGCCACTGTGATGTCCCCACATAAGCCTCCGAACCATCTGCAGGGGAGAAAAGCATGAAGTTGATTTCAATGCTCATTAAGGAATTAGCCAAAGAATCTCACTGCTGTCACATTCTAGTATAGCTCTCCAAGGGAAGCATATTTAATCTCAAAAACATTATCTGGAAGAAGCCACTTGGTGTATCTGAATTACAAATTCAGCATCATGTCCACCATTGTTTGATTTACAAAATTTACCTCTCTTAGCAGTCTTGGTGAATTCTAAATCTCCATCCCTTAAATTATGTAGCAAAAATATTGCCAAGCCACTATCCAAGTTCTAATCTTGACCTTTCCACTAGTACAGATGTTTCAGTGTATGCAAGAAACACAAAGTGTTGTAGCTGGATTCAGAAATAAAATATGTTTTAACATATAGTTGCTTGTTTACCAGAAAAAACAAGATAGTAACAGGATGGATACAAATCCCAGTGACTGCATAAATTTAAGATCTCAACACTGCATTTGACAGATAGCTATATTTATCAATGATAAATTGAAAAGGCACAGAATTTTCATATAATGTTTAATGTTTCAGCCATATTCTATGTGTCCTTCTGGCCTATTAGTTGAATGTTGAATCAGATAAATGTGATTTATAATCCAGGCTTCAGCACTGACTGGTAGCTGAAAGCAACTTCCCAATCTAAGCCTCCTTTGACCCATCTGTTAAACTGAAGTAATAAAATTCCCTACTTTGTAGGGCCTCTGTGAAGGTTAAATGACTAATACTTATAAAGCACTTAGGTATGTCTCACTCAAAGCTATTTCACAATTTTCACACTTATAGATATCGGAGATTCCTTGAAAATACACACTGACTTTAATTTTTATACCTACTATTTATATTTTTTCCTCTCTCAATAATATTTAAGAACTTAAGGACAAGGAACTGAATGTCAACTGAATGAACATAAAGAAAGAATGTTTAAAGACAACACTAGCATCTTATTGAAAATAAAACTTTTAAAATCAACACAGAAAGGATCATTGAAGTTCTGAAAATTCAAAGGATCTCTGAACTAGAAAGCTATAAGCCTTCAGTCTTAGAAAATCCTAAAGATTTGATGAGGAGAAGAATGACAAAGAAGAGCCCATTAAGAAGAAAAATAAGGAAGTCACAGAGTTTTTAAAAAGAATTAGAACACAGTGGCATGGTGATTTGAACAAAGGAGATATTTTCAGAAGAAAGTTTCTTCGTCTATTTAAAGAGATATTCATTGAATGTGTAATAGAAAAACAAGGTGATAAAGCATGTTCACTGCTTTTAAGTGAATCTCAATACCATAACAAGGTTATTCTAATGGGAATTCATGCAAGAAACGAGGGGCAAGAAGAGAGAGCACCTCCATTGACTTGGCAAGGAGATGGTAGTCAAAGCAGCCACAACAAAGGAGGTAAGAGGTAGACCGACCTAGAAAGATAAGCAGTAATTGGTCGGGCAGAATGAAGGACAGGGCATTCCAAGCAGACAGATCTGTGTGCACAAAGCCCCACGGAGGCTTGAAATAACCTGGCATCCTTGAGGAATTGCAAGTTTGAGGTCAAGTTGAAGCACACCATGTGAATCAAAGAATGAGCAGTAGTTCTTCCTTCGAGACCTTTGTCCCCTCTCTGAGTTCTTTTCAGAAAGTTCATTTACCTATATTTCAGTTGTGTGTTTTAGGTAGTCAAGTCTCAGCTTAAATGTCACCTCTCTAGGAAACTTTCTCAGATCATATGGCTTAATTTAGCCACCCTGTCATTCTCAAGCAAATGACCCAATTTTCATTCTGTGATCAGCATTTACTAATATTTTAAAATTTCCCATATGGCTTATCTGTTTTTTTTTATAGACTATTTGTTCATAATAGTTTCATGAAAAAAAGCACCCTATCTTGTTCATCATACTGTTGCCACTGCCTAGAATTCTGCCTACCACAAAATAGACACTCAATAAGTATTTAGTTAATGAGTGAAGTAGGCTGGACTGGACGTGTAAGCAAGGGACAGAGCATGGAGGAATATGTGAGCCATCATAAGGATTATTTGTGTTCAATAGGTGGAGAGGACCCACTCATGTTTAATAAATAGGAAAAAATATAATTAATTTCTTACTAGAAGTTCATTCTCATGATTATGTAGGGGATGCATTTCAGAGAAATGAGACTAGTGTGAAATCTACTGATAGCTACAGTCATGAAGGCAAAGATGTGACTGATTGAAAACAATTTTTAATTGGAAGAACCTAAGGGTGAGGAGGAGACCTGAGAGGGAGAGAAGAATCTAGGTTGACTCTCAGGTTTATGACATGTACACAATACAAGTGCTTGATAATCAAGTTTTCTAAGTTTTAAGAGTCAATAGTGCTAAATGAAGGAGAAAGTGTGCAAAGAAAATGAAAGGGAGGGAAAGTTGTGGCAATGTAGAAGTCACTGGTGACATTCCAGAGCACAGATGGGCTCGGGTATAGGTCTCATGTGCTACCAACAGTAAATGAATAGTGATGGTTGTTGGTGGCTGCTTCTCTTTTCACCTCTGGCTTCACCCTGTACTACCAGGGGATTCTCACAGCCTTGTGTGAACACATAGCACATAGGAGCAAGCTTTGTCTACATCCCTCATAGGAATCTTTCCCTGGTCACCTGTCATGTCAACAAGTACAGACACCAGCAACAGCAAGATGCACTTCAGAAGACAGTCTAAGAAGCACATAAGCACCTTTCTTTCCACACAAGCCTTAGAAGCCGGCTTGGGGTCAACTGGACAGTGAATTCCAGAGTCCTGGGTTCTTGGATAAGAGGGTGTCATGGGCTCTACCTGGTCCATCCCTATGGCCTTGGAGATTCTCTGACCGGTAGGGAGAAGCACAGCTGGAAGAGGACCAGAACATGGGGTCCAGGGCAGAGGCCACTTCTACCTGCGTCTAAAGGCAGTATGGATTGCAGGAGGATCTCCAGAACCTATATTTTATCATGTTGAAACACCACAAAAATAAAACTTAGAAATCTCCCTCCCTACTCAGCACTCATTGTGGGCACCAGTCACCTTGGCCAGGAGGAATGTGGTCAACTGTTTAATGTAACCTAGTTGTATGGTGCATCCTGAGGGAGGGGCGTGAAACCTATTGTCTGAGAAGGGAGGAGTGGTGGATGTTAGGTGAAATAAGATGAAAGGATGCTTAGGGGCAATGACTTATGTATGTACTATAGATGGACATAAAGCCCGATTCCAGGGTGTTATGGAGGGGAAAGCAGAAAGGAATTGGAACATATAAAGCAAGTCTGGCCATGAAAAAAGGAAAAATATAACTACAGCGAAGAAACAAGGGTGAAGTCTGATGATAGCTTTTCCAGATAGAGAAAACCTGTGCAAGTTTGAATGTAAGGAAGAGAGCTTCAAACTTTAATGTACATATAAGGCTTGCTGTTAAATGTAGGTTCTAATTCAGCAGGTCTAGGGATGGAGCTTGAAATTCTGCATTTCAAACAAGGTCCCAGGTGATGCCACAGGTTCATGGACTCCACCTTGAGAAGCAAAAATACGGAAAGTTAAGTACCAGAAAAAGAGAGATTGAAGGTGCAGCAAAAAAGGGAGAAATGAAAACTAGAGATTCCCAGGCAGTGCTCCTCTTTGGCCCCCTATTAAAAGCCATTTCCCCATCAGAGAGCCACAAGACAGTATTGTGGAATGATCTGGGGACATTCCAACAATCAAGAAATAAATGAAGAGTGTTATGACCAGAGGCTCATCTAGTGTAAGCATGAAGCAGGAAAGTTGAACCTGTTACCCTCTTGTCCTTTCTATGCCCATGTTCAATGAAAACATGGCTTTCATGTGTGTGTACAGATGCACGTGCATGTGTATGTGTGTGTGTACACACAGTGTGTGTGTATGTTGGATTCTTTTGATAACTTAGCAGCCAACCACAAAGTTTCAGTCACATAGTTAATGCTTCCCTCCTGACTCAATTTTTCATAAGTCATATAAATAATGAAACTGAGTGAATTAGGGCTTCACAATATCTTCTTTCTACAACCCAGAGGTCTGAAAACCATATAAATTTGCCAAGTAATGAGGTGTCAGCACCTTAGGGTGACAATACTAAAAAGTACCATATTAAAATAAGGAAATAATCATTAGTGAAAATTTATTTCCTCAACTTTTGACCTCATACAAAAAATTGTCATTTTTCCCATAGATATTGACCTCAGCAATGACTAAACATTAAGTAGGGTGTTGTCATGACAAACATTTTCAAGAAAGCCTTTTAATTAAAGTTTTAAAATGCTTTTTTATAACAAATATACCATCTTCAGTGTCTCAATTTAATGTTGGAAAATAGCATATTTTTGCAAGTATAGAATGTGTATCCTAAGATTTCATCTTGATATATTATTCTATGGAGAGTTATTAATTCTCTGGAAATATAACTTGTCCCTTATATCTTGAAGACCTGCTAAAATTTGAGTGGAATTTTTCCTCTGGCCTCCACATGGCTCTTCTGTCCACTTAATGCTCATCTCATTGTCTTGGAAACAGGGATGTGTAACAGAAATCATAAGAATAAGTCTCAGAAAACCTGGTTTTCTTGGCTCTGCAAATAGCAAGTTTTTTTAAAAAATCTATATTAAGTCACTAAATCCCCCTCCTCCTATTTTTCCTACTTCTCATATTAAGTCTTTCATTTCCTCTGTCTGGACTTCTTTTTGACTGGCTTTTTCCATAATTGTCTCCACCTCATCCCAATTTATATGTCACCTTTTCAGACAGATTTTCTTAATCTCCCTTCCATGAAGTGGGACATTCCATTATTCTCTTTCACAGCATTCTGCTTAATCCCTTCATAACAGTAATCATAATCTGTCCATTTTTGCTTACTTGGTTATTTTCTTTTTCCTCTTTAGAATACCTAGTGCATAAGCTCAGGGAGATATTCTCCCTTCTTTTGGGTTGTCAGAACTAAGCAGTACATTGCATACAATTTACCTTCATAATATGAATTAAATGATAATAGGAAAAAGAAAAGAAAGGAAAAGAAAAAAGAAAAGAAAAGAGAAGAAAAGAAGAGAAGCCCGGTGCTGTCTGCCCAGAGGAAGCAATAAAGGTCTAGCACTCAGAAAAAAAAAATGATTATATGGAGGAAAGAAAGAGCATTCCATAAGCTCTTTTAAAGTAGGAATTCTCTCTTTAATTTCTATACATCTCAACCTTCTAGCTCCATACTTGACACAGAGTAGGTGCTCCATTAATACTAGTTGAATGAATGAATGAATACATGCTCATAGAAGTGTCTACAAATGTGAATAACTTCACTCTTAGCAAACACAAGAGACAGAAGAAGCAGCAGGGACCAGAAAGTCACGTTATAAAGCCCATATAGCCACCAACCACAAGTACCCTTTTGATTTGGGTTGATATTTACAAGACTTTTCCCTGGTCTTTCCGAACATACCCTGCAAATACCTCAGTAAGAGTACTAGTCTAAAAAACTCCTGCAATGAGAAAATTATCTAATTTTCTCCAAGGTTTCTGTATGTATCAACATGTGCTATTATGCTCAACAACTTCCCTGTTGTGCTCAAGGGGATCACCCTCAGGAAGAGTAGACAGATACTTAGAAAAACCATGATCTTTCACCACACTGGATTCTGATTATGACCAATGACCACCCTCAGACATTTTGTGCCTCATGCCATTCAGTTCATTTTTTTTCTACATTTCACTTAGAACCTGATCCACGTGTTTATCTGTCAGAATAAAAGACTCACACAGGTGGCTTGTGTTTAAGAGTTGAGGCCTTAAATCCAATTGCTAGGGTCCCTGTCTGACTCCCCTGATAACATGTGTGAACTTGAGCAAGATGTTTAACCTCGTTTGGACTCCTACCCATAACATGAACATAATAATGTTTAAATCATGGGATTTTTCTTTTCCATAATGAAATAATTAATGTACAGTACTTTGTATATGCACTGTATCTGGAAGTTATTAGTGACTAGTACTTTCTAGTGCCTGGAACACAGTAACGGCTTGATAATAGCTGTATATTATCTATTATCTTTATCAACTTAATATTTGTTTTTAAATTGTAGAGGAAAACTTTTAGGTATATGAAAAAAGTAGAGAAAGGAAGAAAAATTTGTCATTTGCCTCATGACATTCAAGAGCTATAAATACCATCGTGACTCTTTCCTGATAAAATAGAATGAGAGGGAGCCTAAGACCTTTCTTTTCTATGATACACTGGAATTCTCCATGAATGGGAAAAGCTTCTTCACATAAGTACTGGGGACAACCCAGTGTATCTTCTGTTTTGCGAAGTCATTCTGTTGTATTTTTTCTATGTCTCTTGGTCTTTCAAAATTTGCATCAACATTTGGATGTGTTAACATTGTTAGATGACAATGTTGCTGAAATAAGTTGAAGTAAGAGACAATTGCAACACAATGAAAAGATTAGTCTGTTTTTAAAAATAGCATTTTAACAATTCATCTGAAAAGACACTGTTGTGCAAATCTAATACACTGTGTTTGTTTATGAGTGTGTGAATATACTAAATAAAGTTCAAAGGCCAAGATGGATAAAAGCGTACTTTCTGTTAATATTGCTTGCAGAATGTCTCAATTCCAACTTCACTTGAAAAATTAATACAGGCAAACAATGCATTCAGGAAGTTACCATTCAAAATACTGCATGTCCATACCCTGCTTTGAATATCTATTATTATATTATAGATTTGTCAGTTTATTTATTGTCTATCTCCCATACTAAAATGTTAGCCTTATGAAGGCAGGGAATTTGTCTATCTCATTCATAGCTGTATCTCTAGCACAGAGTAGTTGTCCAGTAAATATCTGTGGAATAAATTAATAGCCCTTAAAAATCTGTAAAATATTGAGGCAATATATTTAAATGCATAGCACAGCCTCTAGACTGGTTGAACTCAGTATAAGCAACAGTGTGGTATGTATAAATATTAGCCTGGAGATCTAGATTTTAGACTTGGTTCTGCCACCAAATGTGAAAATTCAGGCCAAGAGAGTATGGCTTTCACACACGCCAATGACACAGATGAGAAGGGAAGCCTCTTCTCTGCTGTGCTTGGTTCAGTTCACTAAAAATCATACCTTGTTAATTGCCTATTCACAAACTCAGATTGTTTGTTCTGAGGGGCAGGAATATGGGGTCATGGGAAGGTGATGGATAGTAAGGGGAGAGATTCAGGGTATTTAGACAAATCTTTACACCCAGGAAGTTATTTGGTGACTAGCACAGAGAACAGGATAAGCACTGAGGTGAGGTAATTTTGTTATTCTATTACTACTGACAAAAAATGAGTTTCCTCTTTTGATTCTCTGTTCTGCAAAATAAAATGTAAGAACTCAAAGCAAAATCTAATTGAAATTGTAGAACATAATGAATTTGTTTATAGTAAAAGTATTTCAAAGATTCAGTTATTAATTTATAACCTTAAGTATTGCTAATTTAGGCTTTTATTAAAGGTTATGGAAGCCTAAGAGTAAGCACATTAAATACAGACCTAATTCCTGCCATTCTTGATTTCATTGGTTCAGATTTCAATTTGTTTTAATAACAGAATTCCTTTACTTGAAAGCTCAATGAAAAGCACAAGCCGACCTTTTCTTATTCTTTGTTTGCCTAAGAAAAGTTTGTATATCTTACTTCCATGATAGATTGCAGCATTTTAGTAAGTTTGTGAATAAGCACTAATGAAGCATACTTAGCTGTATCTGAGTATTTGGCAGTCTCACCTTATTTAATATGATCTGGAGAGAAATAATGGAAACAAGGGTAACAGACACATGTTTTATAATTTACCCAGTATTCTACTGTTGAAATGCCGATTACAATGTATTTTAATGTTTTGAAATAAAACTATAATATGAAACTCCCAATTCAATAAAAAAAGTATCAAACTTCACATTAGTTCCAGGCCTGAACATACGCTATTCTATAGCTGACTTCCCTTACAGGAGTAGCTTATTTGGGCACCAAATCTCTTTCCATGATATGTAAAAACTGGATTACAGTGTACTATATCAGCATAAAATAATGTGAGATTTCTGAAATCCTTAGTAATCACAAAACATATAATAATTAAAAAGAATAGAAAATTAGAAAGAAGCTTCTGTGCTGGAGTCAAATAAGGCAGAAAAAGGAATTGTTCATTTCATACTCCCTTTTATACAGTAAGAAAAGCACATACATGTGTGTTATACTGATGGCCAAAACAACTTTTTAAACTGTGATTTCTAGTTAGTAGACCTATAGGTCTACATTTACATAATGTTTACATTATGAAAACAATTCTAACAGGTTTCAGAGCCTTGGAAAAGAACTAGAAAGGAGCTATGGATAGTGAAAAGTGAATCATAGTTACATTTAGATAGAAAGTGCCACTGAGAAAAATAGCAACGAGGTCAGGCCTGAAGTGTTATCATTTTTTAATAGTATCTTTTATCCCATTTTCCTAGTTAATATTATTCACTGTTGGCCTTGAACATCTGTGTCTGACCCAACATTGCATAAAAAAGAGTATAAATGGACACTGAAGCATTGAGTTCTGTATCAGACTCTGCCAATTTCTTGTGAGGAATCCAGGACAGATTACTTCATTTCCCTTGAGATCTGTTTTCCACATTAGCAAAAATAGAGGTAATATCTCTTGCTCCAAGGTTTGTTAGGAGGATTAAAGGAAAAACATCTGGCATCATCCTCGTACATAATTGACATTCAATAAATACTAGTTTTCCTTTTCCCCTCCTAAAAATACAAAGCATTCTAAGGAAAGCCAAGTGTTTTCCATGCTTACTGAATAAAAATTTGAACTTTCAAGCAATAAATAACTTGAGTTTGGCAGCCATGAGTGATTTTTAATCAGAGACTTTTAAAAAATAATCAACTCAGGACTTTTTATGGAAATAAAATAATAAGCACTTTTTAATTCCTAGTTTATTGACCTACAGCCACATAAACCACCCCACCAAAATGGATAAAAAACAGCCACAAACACCACTCCATCAAAGTGGATAAAAATAATTTTTTTCATACACATAAATAACATATGAAATCCTGAAATCCAAAGGAATCCTCACAGTTACTTTAATGTAAGGAAGGCATCATAGGATTTTTAGACATAAAATGAATACTGGTTTTAGTTTTGTATCATATGAGTATAGTCTTCTGAAGTGTTACTAACTTCAATATGGCAGACACACTTAAAAGTAAAAGCAAGAGGGAGATCAAGATGGCAGAGTAAGAGGATATAGAGCTCGCCTGCCCCCACACAAACACATCAGAAATATATCCACTTGTGGAAAAATCTTCACTTAAGACTAACTGGAAAGTAGCAGAAGAACTCCTGTACAATCAAGGCTGTAAGACAGATACACATGTAACTGGTAGGAAGAAAAGAAAAGTGATAGGGACAGGATCTGGGCCCCTGGGAGAGAACCCAGAAGAAAGGGAGATTACATGAGTGGACACCTACCCTGAAGACTGAGAAGGCTGAGCCACATTCTGAACATCCAAGTCCTGGAGTCCTACATGGAGGAGACCATCCTTTTTGGCTGGCTAGAGAACTGCTGGGTGAGACAGAAAGGCTGGAGAAGCCTGAACTCTGCTCAAGAGGAGTGCATGAGGCAGGATAGAGAGAGGTCCGTTCTAGAGGCTGCTGGGTCAGCAGCAACCATCTTGCCACAAGCTTGAACCCAGAAAATCAGTAAGACAGAAAATCAATAAGGCAACAATGGTCTTAAGTGATACAGTAGGCCAGTTAAATGTAATTGATATCTCCAGGACACTATATCCAAAAATTGCAGAAAAAACACTGTTTTCAAGTGTACATGGATTATTCTCCAGGATAGTTTACATGCTAGGTCACAAAACAAGTCTCAACACATTTAAAAGGATAGAAATTATATCAAGACTTTTTTCCTGACCACGACAGTATGAAATTAGACATTTACTACAGAAAGAAAAATGGGAAAAGAACAAACATGCAGAGATTAAACAACATGCCACTAAAAAAAAATGAGTCAATGAAGAAATTAAGAAAATACCTTGAGACACATGAAAATGGGAAAACAACACTCCAAAATCTATGGAATGCAGCAAAAGCATCTCTAAGAAGGAAGTTTGTAGCGATACAGGCCTTAGTCAAAAAATAAGAAAAATCTCAAACAAATAACCTAAACTAACACCTAAAGGAACTAGAAAAAGAAAAAACAAGCGCAAAGTTGGCAGAAGGAAGGAAATTGTAAAGATCAGAGAGGAAATCAATAAAATAGAGATTAAAAAGAACCAGTAAAAAAGATCAGTGAAGCCAAAAGCTATTTTTTTTTTTGAAAATATAAACAAAATTGGTAAACCTTTAGCCTGGCTCACCAAGAATAAAAGAGAAAGGACCCAAACAGTCAAAATAAGAAATGAAAGAGGAGAAATAGCAACTTATTCCACAGAGAAACAAACAAAAAATCATAACAGAATACTCCGAATAGTTATATAAAAACAAATTGGACAACCTAGAGGAAATGGACAAATTTCCAGAAACATACAACCTGTCAAGAATGAATCAAGAAGAAACAAAACTAGAGGGACGAGGCCAAGATGGAGTAGTAGGACGCTTGTGGCTTGCCCTCCCCCACAGATACACCAAGACTCACATCCACGGACCCACTCAGCCAACCAGAGCACCTGCGGAACTCCAACAGAACACTGTCCTCTTCAAAAGACAAAGACACCAAAAATCTGGTAGGAGAAAGGAAAAAAAAAAAAAGGAATACGAGAAGGCAAAACAGTGCAGGACCGGTCCCGCTCGTTCGCTGGGTCTCCCCCTCTCCAAGGGAGAGGCCAGCATGACAGAGGGGGGAGCCTCCGAGGCTCAGATCTGTACAGAGCAGCCCTAGACCTACAGAACTAAGTTAAACGGGCACAGAGGGTCCCTGCAGACACGCAGCCCGATACCCAAGCCAGGAGCTGTGGGCCGGGACAGGCTGCCTGAGCTGGGCGGAGGACGGGGATGGCTGCACTGAGGCAGCCCTGGGTGACTGCACGGTTTTGCACAACATGGATGAGTGGGTGCACAGGGCAGAACAACCTGGGCCCTCCATAAAACAGCACGGCTGATGTGCCCTGGGGGGAAGGGTGCATACCCCCATCTCTGAAAACCCATGGAAGGTTTTCAGCGAGGAGAGGCGGGGCTCAGGCGCTGCCGCCATAACCTCCGGCGCTTGGCACCCAGGTGGGGGCGGGGGCGAAACCTGAATTACTGCTTAGGGGCTCAGCAGCCTCAAAGGCCAGACTGACTTGTCTGAAGCCCAAGTCAGATAGGATCCTTCCGCCCTGGTGCGTTGCAAAATTCGGGCCACCAGGACAAACAAGGAGCTGAGTTTGGACACGGAGCAGGGGTGGGGCTGTTCCAGGGTCTTCCTGGGGCCTGCCTGTGGAGCGCCGACCCAGGGCGGAGCGCGCAGCAGCACAGAGCTGCAGAGCGACCGCCGGGAGACGGCGGGTGGCCCCCTGCCTTTCCGGCAAGACCACTGTGCTGGGAGGGGGCACAGTCTGCTTGCCAACAGGCACTGGGAGCAGCATACACAAGGGCGCCAACGGAGAGCCTCTGGAAACAGCAAGCTGAGTTCGGAAAACAGGGCGAAGACAGAAAGACTTCTCATTAACAGGCACACAGTCAACAGAACAACACCCCCTCCCTTTTTTTTTTCTTTTAATCTGTTTTTACCTGTTGTATTTTCTATTACGTTTTTAATTTTTACTTTTTAAGCAATTATATATCCTCCCAGTTTTAATACCTTTTAAATTTTTCTTTTAAAATAATATTATTTTAAAAAAATTCACGTCATGTCATTTTTCTCTCTCTTGGTTTTGATCTCCTGTTATTGATTATACACAGGTTTCAAATATATTTTTTCCTCTTTTCTCCTTTTTTAAAGGTTTTTGAGACGTCTCAACCCAATTGCTATTCTGCTTCATCTTGCTCTTCAATTATTCATTATACAGTTCTCAAACCTTTTTTCCTCCCCTTTTTCAAAATTCTCTCTTTATATCTTTTTTATCTGTTCTATTTTTATTACCTTTTTAATTTCTACTTTCTAAACAATTGTATATGCTTCTAGTTTTAATTCCTTTTAAATTTTTCTTTTAAAGTAGTTATATTATTATTTTTTTAAAAATCCACCTGAATTCATTTTCATTTCTTTTGGGTTTGATCTCCTGTTATTGATTATAAATAGGTTTCAGATATCATTTTTTGATCTTTTTTCCTTTTTTTTTTAAGGGTTTTAAAAAAGATGTCTCAACTTAAATGCTAGTCTGATTCAAATTGCACTTCTATAATTGATTATACACTGTTTTCAAACCTTTTTTTCTCCCTTCTTTTAAAATTCTCTTTTTTTTTAAGTTTTATTCCTACATAGGCATTAGATAGAAAAATAAACTCTTTTAAGGACCACAATAGATAACTGATACTCCATAAGCCACAGTGCCAGATATGAGCAAGATGAAGAAACAGAGAAACCATTCCCAATTAAAAGAACAAGAGAAATCCCCTGAAAGAACAATCAATGAAATAGACATCGATAGCCTACTAGATCAAGATTTCAAGAAAGGAGTGATCAAAATATTGGAACTAAAAGAGATAGTGTTTAGAGATATAAAATATGTCAAAAATGAAATCGAAGCTATAAAGAAAAGCCAAGTAGAACTGGTAAACTCATTGGCTGAGATGAGAATGGATCTAAAGGCTGTGCAAAGCTGACTAGATAATGCAGAGGAACGAATTAGTGACCTAGAAGACAGGACAATAGAAAGCACCCAATCAGAACAACTGCAAGATAAACAAATAAAAACAAATGAAAGCAACATAAAGGATCTATGGGATAACATAAAGCATGCCAATCTTTGTATAATAGGGGTCCCCCAGAAGGGGAAGAAAGATAAAAGGGATTGAAAAGGTTTTTGAAGAAATCATGACTGAAAACTTCCCAAACTTAAAGAAGGACTCAGATACTCAGGTACAGGAAGTTCAAAGGGTCCCAAACAGGAAGAACTGAAAAAGACCCACACCAAGACATATCATAATCAAGATGGCCAGAGTCAAGGATAAAGAAATGATTCTAAAGGCAGCAAGAGAAAAGCAAAGAGTGAGTTACAAGGGAACCCCCATAAGGCTCTCAGCTGATTTCTCTACACAAACACTGCAGGCCAGAAGGGAGTGGCAAGATATAGTCAAAGTCATGAATGAAAAAAAGATGCAGCCTAGGATACTTTATCCATCAAGGCTATCCTTTAGGATAGAAGGAGAGATAAAGAATTTCACAGACAAGCAAAAACTAAAAGAGTTTAGCAACACTAAACTCATGCTAAAAGAAATATTGAAAGGTCTACTCTAAATAGAAAAGCAGCAGGATGCTACAGAAATGAGGAACTCATAACTGGAAAGGTGATAACTCATGAATTACAAATAAAATAAACACGAAATTGTAAAAGAAGACATCTAAATCATTTAGAGTGGGAGAGGGAAGCAAGAAAATATAGAGTATTTTTTTCTTTCTTTTTTAATTTTTTTGTTTTCAGTCGGATGGGTTAGAGATATAGTAATGGGCTAACGGACTTACAGAAAAGAGTAACCACAAGCCGAAAACTTACAAGGGAGTCACAAAAACTAAATAAAATCCATGATAATACAAAGGAAAATGACCAAACCACAAAAGGAAGGAGAAAGGAACAAAGAGGGTATACCAATTCAACTGCAAAGATAAGTTCAAAATGGCAATAAACACACATCTATCATTAATTACTATAAATGTTAATAGGCTAAATGCTCCAGTCAAAAGACATAGACTGGCAGACTGGATAATAAAGCAAGAACCTTCAATATGCTGCATACAAGAGACCCACTTTAGGGAGAAGGACATATATAGATTGAGAGTGAAAGGATGGAAAAGGATATTCCATGCAAATGGAAAAGCCAAAAAAGCAGGTGTTGCAGTACTGATTTCAGACAAAATAGACTTTAAAACAAAGGCCATAAAGAAAGATAAAGAACATTTTATAATGATTAAAGGAGTGATACAAGATGAGGATCTTACACTCGTTAATATATATGCACCCAATATAGGAGCACCTAAATACATAAAACAATTACTAACAGAGATAAAGGGGGATATTGATGGGAATACAATCATAGTTGGAGATTTTAACACCACATTAACATCACTAGACAGATCTTCCAGACAGAAAATAAATAAGGCAACAGAGAAACTGAATAATACAAAAGAAAAATTAGGTTTGGTGGATATTTTCAGAGCATTACACCCCCCAAAAATAGGATATACATTCTTTTCAAGTACACATGGAACATTTTCTAGGATCGATCATGTACTTGGGCACAAAAGAAACCTCAACAATTTTAAGAAGATAGAAATTATCTCAAGCATCTTTACTGACCACAATGCCATGAAACTAGAAATCAACAACAGAGAAACAAAGGAGAAAAAAAGGAAAGCATGGAGATTAAACAATATGTTATTTAAAAAAAATGGGTCAATGAGGAAATCAAAGCTGAAATTAAAAAATATCTTGAGACAAATGAAAATGAAAGCACAACTACACAAAATTTATGGGACACAGTAAAGGCAGTGCTAAGAGGGAAGTTTATAGAGATGCAGGCCTTCCTCAAAATAGAAGAACAATCTCAAATAAAGAATTTAACCTACCAACTAAAAGAACTAGAAAAAGTAGAACAAAAAACCCCAAAAGGCAGCAGAAGGAAGGAAATTATAAAGATCAGGGAGGAAATAAATAAAATAGAGATTTAAAAAACCACAGAAAAAAATCAATCAAACCAAAAGCTGGTTTTTTGAAAAAGTAAATAAAATCGATAAACCTCTGGCCAAACTCACAAAGAAGAAAAAAGAGAGAGCACAAATTAGCAAAATAAGAAAGGAAAATGGAGAAATTACAACAAATAAAATAGAAATACAGAATATGATACGAGAATATTATGAAAAACTACATGGAGCCAAACTGGATAACCTAGAGGAGATGGACAAGTTTCTGGAAACAAACTGTCCACCAAGACTGAATCAAGAAGAAACTGACCACTTGAACAAACCAATCACTAGAAATGAAATCGAAATAGCAATAAAAAACCTCCCTACAAATAAAAGTCCAGGACTGGATGGCTTCACTGGGGAATTCTACCAAACATACAAAGAAGAACTAATACCAGTCCTTCTCAAACTCTTCCAGAAGACTGAAAAGGAGGGAATACTCCCAAATTCATTCTATGAAGCCACCATCACCCTGATATCAAAACCAGGCAAAGACACTACCAAAAAGGAGAATTATAGGCCAATATCACTGATGAACATAGATGCCAAAATCCTCACCAAAATATTAGCAAATAGAATCCAACAACACATAAAAAAGATTATACATCATGACCAAGTGGGGTTCATCTCAGGAACACAAAGGTGGTTCAACATATGCAAATCAATCAATGTAATACATCACATCAACAAGAGAAAGGACAAAAACCACATGATCATCTCAACAGATGCAGAAAAAGCATTTGATAAAATTCAATACCCATCTATGATAAAAACTCTCACCAAAGTGGGTTTAGAGGGAACATATCTCAACATCATAAAAGCTATATATGACAAAACTACAGCCAGCATAGTACTGAACGGTGAAAAACTTAACAGCTTCCCACTAAAATTTGGGACAAGACAAGGATGCCCACTATCACCACACCTATACAACATAGTCTTGGAAGTCCTAGCCACAACAATCAGATAATAGAGAGAAATAAAAGGGATCCAAATTGGAAAGGAAGACATAAAAGTGTCACTATATGCCAACGGCATGTTACTATATATAGAAAACCCTAAAAGGTCCACACAAAAACTACTACAGCTGATCGAAGAATTCAGCAAGGTAGCAGGTTACAAGATTAACGTTCAAAAATCAGTTGCATTTTGCAAATCAAAACTACAATGAGGTATCACCTCACACCAGTCAGAATGGCCGTCATTCAAAAATCCACAAATGACAAATGCTGGAGAGGCTGTGGAGAAAGGGGAACCCTCCTACACTGCTG
This sequence comes from Camelus ferus, assembly GCF_009834535.1. NCBI lineage: Eukaryota > Metazoa > Chordata > Mammalia > Artiodactyla > Camelidae > Camelus > Camelus ferus. The sequence goes on along the minus strand of NC_045702.1, from coordinate 48,557,416 downwards.
GTGGGAATGCAGTTTGGTGCAGCCACTATGGAAAACAGTGTGGAGATTCCTCAAAAGACTAGGAATAGACTTACCATATGACCCAGGAATCCCACTCCTGGGCATGTATCCAGAAAGAACCCTACTTCAAGATGACACCTGCACCCCAATGTTCATAGCAGCACTATTTACAATAGCCAAAACATGGAAACAGCCTAAATGTCCATCAACAGGTGACTGGATAAAGAAGAGGTGGTATATTTATACAATGGAATACTACTCAGCCATAAAACCCGACAACATAATGCCATTTGCAGCAACATGGATGCTCCTGGAGAATGTCATTCTAAGTGAAGTAAGCCAGAAAGAGAAAGAAAAATACCATATGAGATCGCTCATATGTGGAATCTAAAAAACAAAAACAAAAACAAACAAACAAACAAAAACAAAGCATAAATAAAGGACAGAAATAGACTCACAGACAGAGAATACAGACTTGTGGTTACCAAGGGGGTGGAGGGTGGGAAGGGATAGATGGGATTTCAAAGTTGTAGTATAGATAAACAAGATTATACTGTATAGCACAGGGAAATATATACAAGATCTTATGGCAGCTCACGGAGGAAAAAATGTGACAATGAATATATATATACGTTCATGTATAACTGAAAAATTGTGCTCTACACTGGAATTTGATACAACATTGTACAATGATTATAAATCAATAAAAAATGTTAAAAAAAGAATTTATAACAGTGAATTGTTTGGTTTGTACTTATTGATATCATAACTAAAGAAACTATAGTAGAATACTGCAGTAGTATGCAAAAATGGGTAAATGCATTTGTGCTTTTGAGGAGAAGGATTAGATGTTGTAAGTAATACATCCAGACAAAGGAATATTACCTAAAATCATTGTAAAAGGTACCAGATATTGAACTTGATCAAAGCAGTCTCCTAGAAGCTGGGAACACAAAGATGAATATGTCACTTTGCTTTTACACAGTTCACAATATCATGGGAGAAATTAACTCATAAACAAAATGAAATAAATGTATGTATAAAATAGAGGTGTACTTATATTACAAATATATGTATGTATACAAATAGATGCATATAAAAATACTACAGTACTCAGAAGCAGGAATGATCAATGCTGCTGCGGGGACAGAGTGTAGGTAGGAAGGGGGAGCATTGAGATAGGTCTTAGAGACGACAGTTTAATTGGTTCTCAAAGAACAGCCAGATGTTATATTGAGCCAGATGAGCCAGATGAATGACAAAGTGAGGAAGAATATTCAGGCAGCCAGTAGAAGATGTGAAACAGCAGAGAGAGAGGCCCAAAACAAAAGTGTCCAGTTTAGGGAAATGCAGGGAGATCAATGTGGTGGACAGCAGGTTGACAGGGGATGAGACAGTGGGGGAAAGTAAGACAAAGAGGGCCTTGTTTGCCCTATGGAAGAATTTTTTCATATTGCAGGCCAGTGCTTTTCAAATGATAGAATCCCCTCAGAGCCTGCTGGGAAATAAAAGCTTCCTAGCTTATATCTGTTTAGTCTTCCACTTAAAATTTCCTTCATGAAAAACAAGTTTCAAAATCCCTGTTACAGGCAATGAGCCTGTGAAAGGTGTCTTTCATTTTTGTTTTGAGAATAATGAGGACAGAGTTACATTTTAAGAAGTCAATGACAAGGTCTTCACTGGAAGTGAAAGGAGCCTAAGGTCAGATCTTAAGAATAATTAGATTGCCAAGGTGAAAGATCTGGGGAGCCTATTCCAAGATGGCAGCAGGTGGGATGGAAGGCAGGCCACTGGAACAGAAAGTGATGTCTACAACTACTTGGATTGGATTCAAGATTAAGAAGAAGCAAGTCAGGATCAGTCCCAGATTTTAGCTTGTGTTTTATATGTGTATAAACTATTCTTCTTCAGAATAAGGAATAAAAGAGGATGATCAGGCTTGGGTGCAAAAATATGAGTTGAATTTGAAGTACTGTGGTCTACATAAATAAGTATATATATTCAAGGGCTAGGCATAAAAGTATGGGGCAAGTAAGAAAAATTGAGACTGAAGATACAGATTTGAGACCTAGTGGCATAGGAGTATTTGGTAAGTACATGAAAGGGGCAAAAATAAATTTTTTTTAATTTAAAGGATAGGCAGAGGAAGAAAAATATGTGAAACAAACTAAGAAGGGAAGGAGAAACTAGAAGACTGTAGTGTCACACAAAGTAACAGAAGTTTCAAGGAGAGGGTCAACAAGTAAGATCAAGAACAAGTAAGAAAGAGAATGAGGAGAACCTACTGAATTTTTCCATGTGAATCTCCTTGGATACCTCAGCCAAAGCAGATCCACTGGTGGCATGGTAAAAGTGGAAGTAGTAGTAGAGTTGAGAAAGGAATTCACTGAATAGAAACTAAGTACTGGGGTTTCATACAGGGGTTACTTCATGAGTGAAAATACTGACTTCCTGTGCAGAGTTTGTTAGAGGTGTCAAGAAAGCCAACATAGCTGTAGGGAAATATGAGTAAGTATAAAATTTCTACTTACTTATGAGACCAGTACTTTCTTATAGGAAAGAGGTAGTGGTTGTAAGGATTGCAAGATATTTAAAACAGATAAAAAAGCAGTTTTGGAATAAAAACATAAATTGATAGACTTCAAGTGTGATAACTGGTTTATAACTTTGTCTATTCATTCTTGATTTATTTCATTATGTTGCCATGACTGTAAAAAATTAGATCAAACTCATGAGATATCCCAAAGTGAAAATGCCACATAATGGCCATAACTAGGAATGTTGGTAGCAGGAACTAGCATATCTCTGTGTTCTTCTGCCTTAAAATTGGAGGAAACACCAACGCATTCTGAAGGCAATAAAGCAGGACAAAGACCATGTAAACAGCTCTTTCCCAACTTAGAAATAGTTGAAGAACATCATGGTCATTCTAGCATTAAGAATGTAAAATTTTTTTTGTAAAGTTCAAGGGCTAAAGTATTTAGTAAAATTGGTGAGGAAAGCAATGACTTACTTTCTAGAACTATGTTCAGAGAACAAGTGACTTACTTTTCAAGGACTCTTTTTTTTTTTTCTAAGAAGAAAAATGCTTACACATAAAACATGTAGGTTTTTTAATGAAGAATCTAATTTAAGGGAAAGTTGATTATCTTTATTTATGAAACAACATATTTTTAAATATATAGCTTTAAAAAAGTTGAATTCTTCTAACTGTTTTATTTAACAGGCAGCATTGTATCCTACCCCAAATCCACAGTCCTATTACTAGTTTGTTGAGAGTTAACTGATAAGGGCAGAGAAGGTTTATAAGTTCTTTGAGAAAAGATGGCTGTACCTTTAGGGCTACACAGATGTTCAGTAAATTCTTACTGAACTAAGTTAAGTCATATACAAGATAATATTGGTCAAAAGTTCACTTATTCCCATCATGATGTCATCCTGTTTTTAAAAAGTACTCCTCAGCACTTAAAAAAGATTAAAGAACTCAGTAATTATTAATCTTGAAAACAGACTTTTTTGGATCTCCTGGATTGGCTGACAAAGTCATCATTATTTGTACAAAGAGGAATACTTTATTCCAGATAACAAATCAATACCAAGAGAGCCAAGGAGATAGCATTAAAGGGGATAAATGCGTGTGTGTAAGGGACTAGAGATACTTGTGCCTAAAAGGAGACAGGCAGCAGCTACACTACTCCAGGATGTTATGTTACATGAGTATCTGGTCCCAGATCTCCTGATCTTTCAGGATATCTCAGAAATATGTACTTTGAGCCTAAATCTCATTATTAAAAATTTTAAACTGAATTGCTTTTTAAAACATCATGTGACTGACACCCTCTGCTCTAGGTAGATACTTGGCAATTAAGATCTATAGACATCAAATCCATTAAAAGGGGTGAACAATTACAGTGAACAGATTATGAGTTCAGCCTGTGCCATCTGAATTACAAAAAAACTTTCTTACTAATGAGAGTATAAAATACACTCCGTACAGCTGTAGGAATTATTTTCAATTTCTCTTTTCTCCTTTCAGCTGCAGTAGTCTGTAATGCCACCACATTGAACATCGAAATGATTAAGAAGAAAAAATACTTAGAGATTGTTGCATAATTCATCATAGCAGCTGAGACTGAAAGACAGGTTGCCTTGAAGCACAAATACATTACAAACTACAACACATAATCAAAATTTAGTTAAATATACTTAAGTGAAAAGATTAAAATATAATTCCTTTCATTATTAAAAATACCAGAAAAATAGTTCACTCCTGCTGACATAAATGAGAAAATCACTATGTTCTAGATATATTTAATGGAATAACATTGTTTGATTGGGGAGGACATGCTTGTGCAATTCACCCATGACATATTCATTCCACATGGCTGGATCATTGGTATTATTACTGTTCCACCACATGGAAACACATCAGGGCCAATTCCTTGGCCAAAGCACCCTGCAGTAGAAACACCACCTGTGGTGCCAACTTTTGTCACACATCAGTGGAGTTATTTAGAATAATTTGCTTTATCTGTGGATCTTTCTCTAACAAAGACTGTCAGTTCTGTACCATGTAAGACTTTCAAGACTAGATTTTAATAGCTATGTGTTTAGGTGGGAAGGACGGGTAGTATTTCTCAGAACAGCACACAAAAAAGTGCCCCATAGGCAGATGGAGCTGGATTTGAATCCTAAATCTACCACTCATTAGCTATGTAACCTTGGACTAATCACCAGGGCTCTACTGAACAGCTTCGTTGTGCCAGGCAGTATGCTAAGGTCTGGGCATAAAATAGTGAAAAACATACAGCTCATGCCCAGAGGAGCTTAAAGTTTAATAGGAGAATCAGAAAAAAATAGGCAAGTACAACACAGAATCTTAAGGACTAAAGCAAATTGTAAGCAGAATATATTTGGGGAGCTCAGAGAAGTAACATGTATCCCAGTCTTAAGCTGTAAGGTTTCTTGGAGGAAACCATATTTGAGCTGATATCTGGAGGAAGCACAGGAGATATGTAAGTGAAAAGTGAGGCAAACAATATTTTAGAAGGAGGAAAAAACATATGGAAAGCCAAAAATTGAAAGAGAGCCTAGAACTTCTGAAGACCTGTCCACAGTTTGTATGGCTGTACAAGTGTATACAATGCAACATCAGCTGGAGAATCCTCTATGCCATACCCAAAAACAGTTTGAAGGAAGAGTCAAAAATGTAAAAAAGGTTGAAGGAAGAGTAAAAATATAATCTTATTACTATTCATTTCTTCCTCCTCTTTGCAAACGGTTATTTCAATCTACTATGTTTAAGAAACTATAGGTCACCCTAGCATTGACCTGTTCCTGCCTACCACCATTCCAGGGACATATAATAGTCAGGCAGAATGAGAAAGAGAAAATATATAGAATGCTTCAGTGTGGAGGCTGCTAAGGCTGCTCTTTTTATGCTTCAAGAAAAAGTAGTCTTTAAATGTGGCAAAAGAGACCACCCTGGTAAAGGGGTTGTGGGGAGGAGGAAGAATGCAGGTGTAGCAGTACCTGGAGGAATAAGCTCCATCCAGGTGAGATGATAATCCAGATCCTGTTATTCCATCTTGGCCAGAGTGGAAATTAAATCTTTATCTTTAAAAGTGGATTTGAAATTTCAAAAACAGCCCAAAAGAAAGGGGTTCCTTCAACAAACTTAAAATCTCTTCTGGATGGCCTCTAAGGAACTCCCTCCTTCTGTTACCGGCTTCTGATTTTGATAATATATACTTCCAGACTCTTTATTCTGAGATGCTATTGCTCAAGGCTAGAAGCCACTTGCGATGGAGTATTTTAGGAGGTTCACAAATGGAACACGATGTCAGCAAGATGGTGATACAGAGATTTCTCGTGCTTGTCCCCTCCCAGAAATATTGATTTGGACAACTATTCAAGAATAAAAATACCTCCACAAGAGCTAAGGATTCCAGGTGAGGGATTAAAGCAGCTGGACAAAGCACAGATATAAAATGAATTGAAGTAATTAGGAAAGACAGTTTCCATATTACTCCTGTCATCCCTCTCCTAAGCCCAAGCAGCCCAGTGCAAAGAGAGACACCACCCTCCTGTGAGGGAGAGAGAATGAAATGAGCAACTAACTCCACCACAGACCACAGCATTCACCTGCACCAGTGCCAGGTTGACTCCTACAGCTCCAGGACAGTTCCCCCAAACTCAGGCTTCTTGTTGACCCCAGTGTTAGGCCAGCTACAATGGACCTAGACTCCTAGACCAATGCCAAGCCAGCTCCCATAGCACCAGACTGGCTCCCAAGACTCATATCCCCAGCCCACCCCAGTGCCAGGGAAATTCCTGCAGCCCCAGATCCCAGCCCACCCAAGTGCCAGTCAGGCATCCATACTCCAAGTATACAGACTAGTCCCTGGGGCCTCATGCTATAGCTAATTCCCACAGCCCCAGGTCCATACCAGGGAATGTCTTGCAGTCACACACACTAGGCCCACTTCTAGTCAGTCCCTGCAACTAGTCAGCCTCTGCAGATCCAGGATTCAGGTCTGCCCATATGGACCCAGGACCTACGCCAGGAGCCATTAACCCAAGTTCCAGGTCTGCCCACCTGCTGACCCAGGCTCAGACTTGCTGCCCAAAGACTATAGCAGCAAGTCTGCCCACATAAAGCACAAGAGAACCCATCCAGAACTCTGAAAGAATTGACTCATAAAGGGACTTCCTTGCCAAAGCCAATCTGTAAAGACTGGAAGAGTGTCTATACTTCCTCAATACCCAGACAGCAATGCAAGGCCACAAGATTATGAATAAACAAGGAAATATTGCATCATCAAAGGATATAAATAAGCTTCAATGACTGCTCTTAAGTAAATGGAGATCTATGAATTATCTGACAAAAAATTCAGAATAATCCTCTTAAAGAATTTCAGTGAACTGCAAGAAAACACAGACAACTAAATGAATTAGAAATATACTACATTAATGAAATGAGAGTGCAAGAACAAAATAGAAACCATTCAAAAAAAGAACTAAAATATTAGAGTTGAGGAGTAAGTGCCCTAAGGCATTCAATAGAAAACTTATACAACAGACTCAACCAAGCAGAAAAAAGAATTAGTAACTAGAAGATAAGTCATTTGAAATCATCCAGTTAGAAGAGAAAAAAGAAAAAGAATGAGAAAGAGTGAATTATAGGATACCATTAAAAAAAAAGATGGTTTCCCTGATGAATGTTGTCAAATATTTAAAGAATAATTAATGTCAAACATCTTAAACTCTTCAAAAATACCGAAGAGGAGGAAACACTTCCAAATTCATTTTGTGAGTCCAGCATTCCCTGATATAAAAGCCAGATAAGGAAAACTACAGGAAAAGAAAACTGCAGGCCAATATACCCAAGGAATATAAATGCAAAAATTCTCAACTGTTAAAACTCTTAAGTGAATTCATTCAGTAAAGTTACCAGATACAAAGTCAACATATAAAAGTTACTGTGTATCTGTACATTAACAATGAACTATCTGAAAAAGAAATAAAGAAAACAATCCCATTTACAATAGCATCAAAAATAACAAAGTATTTAGGAATAAAATTAACCAAAGAGGTGAAAGATCCATACATTGAAAACTATAATACATTGATGAAAGAAGTTGAAGATACAAATAAATGGGGAAAAATCCCATGTTTATGGATTGGAAGAAATAATATTGTTAAAATATTTATACTACCCAAAGCCATCTATTGATTCAATGTGATCCCTATCAAAGCTCTGAAGGCAGTTTTTACAAAAATAGAAAAAAAAAATCCTAATGTTTATATGGAATCACAAAAGCCCTGCATAGCCAAAACAATCCTGAGAAAGAATAACAAAGCTAGAGGTGTCATACTTCCTGATTCCAAACTATACTACAAAGCTATAGTAATAAAACAGTATGGTACTAGAAACTATATTCAATGGCTTGTAGTAACTTTTAATGAAAAAGAATACATACATATATTCATATATATATATGAATCACTATGCTGTACACAAGGAACTAATGCAACATTGTAAATCAACTATGTTTCAATAAAAAAGGGAAGAAAAAACAGTATGGTACTAGAAACAGACACACAGGCCAATGTAACAGAACTGAGAGCCCAGAAATAAACTCATGCATATATAGTCAACTAATCATTTATAAAGTTTCCAAAAATGCTCAATGGGAAAAAGATGATCTCTTCAAAAGATGGTGCTAGGAAAACTGGATATTCACATGCAAAAGAATAGAACTAGACACCTATCTTACACCACTCACAAAAATAACCTCAAAATGGATTAAGCACTTAAATATAATGCCTAAAACCTTAAAAATCCTATGAAAAAAACATAGAAAAAAGCTGCTAGACTTTGAACTTGACAATAATTTTTTTGATATGACACCAAAAGTGAAAGCAACAAAAGTGAAAGTGAGTCAGAGTATGTCAAAATAAAATCCTTCTGCACAACGAAAGAAACAGTCAACAAAATGAAAAGGGTGAGAATGCATGGCAGCCTACAGACTGGGAGAAAGTATTTGCAAGTCATATATCTTATAAGGGGTTCATATCCAAAATAGATAATAAACTCATACAACTCAATAACCAAAAATCCTAAATAATTTTGTTTTAAAAGTGGTCAAAGGACCTAAACAGATATTCCTCCAAAGAAGACACATAAGTGACCAACGAGTACATAAAAAGTTCTCTGACATCACTAATAATCAAGAGAATGCAAATCAATACCATAATGAGATATCTCCTCACATCTATTAGAATGGCTATTATGAAAATGACAAGAGTATAAGTCTTGATTTTGTGAAGAGTACCCTTGTGCACTGTTGGTGAAAAGGTAAATTGGCACAGCCACTATGGAAAGTACAGAGTTTCATAAAAAAATTTAAAATAGAACTACCATATGATTTAGCCATCCTACATATATATAGGGTATATATAAGGTATATATATATACCTTAAAGAAATGAAAAAAAAACCCACCTTTAATTAAGGAATTATCTTGTATCTTTTTCTAAAATCTTGTCTGGAAAATTGGATTTACTTCATATAAAATGATAGAAGTACAACACTGGTATTTTAAATAATGCAGGTTGAGTCAATCAAATCTAGTTTAAATGAGTTAAACCTCACGTACAGTTATTTTCTGATAGCAAGATGGCCCCGACAGCTTTGGGCTTTATTTCTTCTACCTTAGCAAGACTAGTATGAGAAAGAGTTCTTCATTCCTAACAGCATCTAAAGGATTTTGATTTACCAGGCCTGGAGAGCCCACCTCTAGAGCCTAGAATAAAGCAGGCAAGGGTGGCTCCCCAAAAGAGGAAGTCAAGATGCTGTTATGCCAGAAGAAAGGGACATGGATACCAGACAAAAAATGCCATGCCCATATTCTAAATTCCTGTGGAATGTCAGGAGTCAGAATACTTAAATTATATTTGAATTGTTCACAAGAAACTTACTAAGTTTTTGTTTTAAATACTATTAAAAGTCCTTTTTTAACCTAGAAAATAGTTGGCTGATTTTAGTTCATAAAAATTTACCAGTAACATGAACTGAGAAACAGGAAGTTAAGCCTTTCACACTTTTGTGTGATACCTCATTGTGGTTACTTAATTTACTGATACTGCTCCATTATTCAAATATTAACAATGATTTACTGATACTGCTCCATTATTCAAGTGTTAACAATGACTCAAAAATCAGACATTCTCATTTAAGACACAAGCATATGAAAAGGTAGATTTGCTAAGTATGAATGTTTATGAGCATAAGCAATAAACTACTGACTAGACAGTAAATTTGAACCCCCTAAATTACTTGATGAACATAAATTTTGTATTTCTCAAAAGATGAATAATCCATTGGTTAAATAAGCAATTCCAGTTCTGTACGATTTTGACTTTATCTAGCACAGCAAAAAGATCAGTAAACACAAAGTCAGAATATTTTGATTTCAATACAAACTTTACTATATTAAAGCCATGCAATCCCAGTAACTTCTCTCAAAAAGCTGCACAATCATCAAAAGAATATTATGTGAAACTTAGTCCTAAAACTCCTAAAACTTACAGAACTCAATATATTTACAAGACAAAGCATTTTCTCCATATAATATATTTATAATTCTGTTCCTCACATGGTAATTCTTACCTAGCTAGTATTCTTTTACTATTTTTCAGTTATTTTGTCCTGATGAATTTATTTCTTTTTATGACTAATTAGTTCTTTACAACTGTTTTATTATGTATCCTACACATGGCCAAACTAGAGAATGCCCTGTATATTGTGCTGTGGTTTGACTTTATTGACAAAGCAAAGAGAATGGCAGTAATAGGCATCATGAAGGAAGCTATTACTTTTGTAATTATTTAGAAAATAACTATCGATGAGGTTTAACTTATTTAAACTAGATTTGATTGAATCAACCAATATTATTTTAATTGCCAGTGGTTGTACTTTTATCATTTTGTATGAAATAAACTCAATTTTCCAGACAAGATTTTAAAAAAAGATGCAAGATAATTCCTTAATTAAGTGTGAAAAGTAAGTTCTCGGGAATTAAAAGGTCTCACATACACATGCATATTTAACTAAAAATAATGACAGTGCCAACACATCTTGACATCCAACCATATATTGATTCCAAAAATCAGAATAATTATACCTGCAGGTAGGTAGATAAGAGTTTTTGCATAAATGCAGATCGTTTTTTGAGTCTTCTTGGCTTTGTGCCATGACATGTCAGGTACAAATAAATAAGCCAAGCAACATATTGTTTTCTCACTCAGAGTTTGGAATATGTGCTGCTACCTACAGGACAATGTGTCAATATTTTTAGTTTCACTTTTTTTTAAGAATATATTGCTTTACAAGAATAAACAAATGGGACCTAATGAAACTTACAAGCTTCTGCACAGCAAAGAAAACCATAAGTAAAACAAAAAGACAACCTACAGAATGGGAGAAAATTTTTGCAAATGAAACCGACAAAGGCTTGATCTCCAGAATATATAAGCAGCTCATACGACTTAATAAGAAAAAAACAAACAACCCAATCCAAAAATGGGCAAAAGACCTAAACAAGCAATTCTCCAAGGAAGAAATACAATGATCAATAGGCACATGAAAAAAATTTCAATATCACTAATTATCAGAGAAATGCAAATCAAAACTACAATGAGGTATCACCTCACACCAGTCAGAATGGCCATCATTCAAAAGTCCACAAATGACAAATGCTAAATGCTGGAGAGGCTGTGGAGAAAGGGGAACCCTCCTTCACTGCTGGTGGGAATGCAGTTTGGTGCAGCCACTGTGGAAAACAGTATGGAGATTCCTCAAAAGACTAGGAATAGACTTACCATATGACCCAGGAATCCCACTCCTGGGCATATATCCAGAAAGAACCCTACTTCAAGATGACACCTGCACCCCAATGTTCATAGCAGCACTATTTACAATAGCCAAGACATGGAAACAGCCTAAATGTCCATCAACAGATGACTGGATAAAGAAGAGGTGGTATATTTATACAATGGAATACTACTCAGCCATAAAAACTGACAACATAACACCATTTGCAGCAACATGGATGCTCCTGGAGAATGTCATTCTAAGTGAAGTAAGCCAGAAAGAGAAAGAAAAATACCATATGAGATCGCTTATATGTGGAATCTGAAAACAAACAAACAAACAAACAAAGCATAAAACAAAACAGAAATAGACTCACAGACATAGAATATAAACTTGTGCTTGCCAAGGGGGCGGAGGGTGGGAAGAGATAGACTGGGATTTCAAAATTGTAGAATAGATAAGCAATATTATACTGTATAGCACAGGGAAATATATACAAGATCTTATGGTAGCTCACAGAGAAAAAAATGTGACAATGAATATACACATGTTCATGTATAACTGAAAAATTGTGCTCTACACTGGAATTTGACACAACATTGTAAAATGATTATAAATCAATAAAAAATGTTTAAAAACAGAATATATTGCTTTATTATTATGCTTTCTTTTCTTAGAGTTCATTTTCTTGCTCTCAGACAAGATTTATTATCTGTTTATGTATTATATGTGTTCATATATTTCATCTGTTATTTATTTTATCTCTATTTATTATCTCTGATATTAAATATCCAATTGGAAATAAGCATTCCCAACAGAGAAACAATTCATTACATCATTTCCATCATGAAAAAATATCATTTTAATTTGTACTTTGAATAATTTTATAGAGATGGAGTCCCCAGAGCTTCAGGTCTATTTTGACATCTGCTTAATTCATCTCTTAATAACCAAGTTATGATGAAACAGTTGTGCTGACAAAAGAAATGATCAGTGTTTTATTATTCTTGCTTGCATTGCCTTCTGTTTCCACATTCTAGACTTTCATAGAAATCTACCAAAAGACACATAAACAAGTATTTGGAGGACAGGATCATAAAGTGGACATTTATTTAGCTGAATCTTCAAAATGTCAAAGATTTGGATAAAATAAAAAAGTTTGGTCTATGATCTCAGTCTTTCTTAAGCTAAGTTTGGGCAATACTTACCTTAGATACAGTTGATGAATGGAATACTATTATTAACATTCCATTGAATAGAATTATTATACATTTTATGTGAGAGTTTCAATAAAAATTGGATTTCTAAATAACTAACATTTATGGGGTCCTAGTTTGTACCAAGTATTCTATATACTTCAATTATAAAGTCTCATTTAAACTTCAAAATAAACCAATGTAGTCATTATTATATCCATTTTACAAAATGATCAATAAAACAATCCAAGAAGTCCAGAAGCTTGCCTCAGGCACTAAGCTGGTAAGTATAGGGACTTAAACCTAGGATTCTAACTTTAAAACTAGCATTCATCTTGCTATGCTATATTTAATACAATAAATAACAGCAATCATAGATATTAGATATTAGCATCCATTATATGCATGCACTTTTCCTATTTTTCATGATCCAATGAGATTTTCTGTTTTCAGATACGTACATTGAAGATCAAAATCTCAGGCAGTTGCCCATAGTCACCCAGCAGGTAAGCAGTGAAGTTGGGATTCAAATTCAAGCCAGGTCACCTGACTTCAACATTTAAATTCTCCCTATGATAGCATGCTGACTTCCAATTGTAACTAAAACTTGCAAAAATTACAGCTCAATCTATATGATGATAATTTAGGAGCCAACACTTCAAGGTCACCATTAACAATTTCTTTTCCATTGTTTCATATATATATATATGAAGTGCTGGTTGAAGAGGATTTTTTGCTTAGAGAGTCAATAAATATTATTGGTTAATTTCAAATTTTCATTATATCATTTTGGATTAGTTTTGCTTATTCTGGAACTTCACATAATGAAATCATATATGTGTAATTTTTTGTCCATATTCTTTCATTCACCATAATGCTTTTGAGACTTAACTATGTAAATTGCAAGTATCACTAGTTTATTCATTTTTATTGCTAAGTAATATTCTACTGTATGTACATATCATAAATGGTTTACCCATTCACCAACTGATGAACATTTGGTTTGTTTTCAGAGTTTGAATATTATAAATAAAGCTGGTACAAACATTATATACAAGTACATTTTCATTTCTCTTGGTAAACACCTGGGAATGGAATTGAAGCATTGTATAAGTGTATGCTAATTGTACATGAAACTGTTGAACTGTTTTTCAAATAGGTTGTACCTTTTTATACTATATCAGTAGTATATGCGAGTTGCAGCTGCACCATATCCTAGTCACATTTGGGATGTCAGTCTTTTTAGATTTTAGTCATTTCAGCGAGTATGTAGAGATCTATCATTGTGGTTCTATTTTGCATTTTGGAAACAGTTTGTTTTGAAGAGGAATAGATTAGCAACTGAGAATCCTATTTAAAAGGGTTGACAGTAGAGTCACACATGGATCTGAATCCCAAATCTGGTACTTACTATGGGTATACCTTGGAAATATTGAGGATTTGGTTCTAGGCCACCACAGTAAAGCGAGTATCACAATAAAACAAATCACACAAATTTTTTGGTTTCCAAAAAATTATAAAACTTATGTTTACACTATACCATAGTCTATTAGGTGTGCAGTAGCATTATGGCTAAAAAAAAAAAAAAAAAACCAATGTACATACCTTAATTAAAAATACTTCATTGCTAAAAGATTTAACCATTATCTGAGAAAGCTGTAACATTTTTACAATAGTAACATCAAAGGTCACTGATCACAGGTCACCATAAAACTATAATAATAACAAAAAGTTTTAACTATTGAGAGAATGACTAAAATGTGACATAGAGACACAAAGTAAGTAAATGCTATTGAAAAAAGGCTCCATAGGCTTGCTTGATACAGGGTGGCCACAAACCTTCAATTTGTAAAATATCCAGTATTTGCAAAGTGCAATACAACAAGGTATGACTATATGTGTGACTCTGAAAAGTTGCCTTAGCTTCTCTAATGCCTCAATTTTCTCCTCTGCCAAGTCACAATAAAAAGAGTACCCTGCTTAGATTTTGTTTTAAACTTTAAAAAGAACATAAACATAAAGCACCAAACATAGTGCCTGGATCACAGTGAATGTTCAATAAAGGTTAATTATTATTATTCCTGTTTCACAGAATGTAGAGGGTTATAAATTTTTAAACTTATATTAAGTTTACTTCTAATGACCAGAACGATAGTGCTGTGCTTTTATAGGATCTATCTTACCCAACGTATGAAAGCGCTTTAGAGTGACTTCTTTATAGATAAGTCAAATTTCTTCAAAGTATACCAATAATAGAAACTCTATTATACCCGTAGTATAAAAATATATTACTCTGGAATGTATCTTTGCATCTAGTTCTTTTTTTAAAAAATGTTTTGTCTTGTTTTCAGGTTGGGACTTGATCCCAACAAAGTATGCAGATACATTATTTTACATAACCTAAATCTTAGAAAGTAGTAGTATTTAAAGCAACCTACAATAACTCATAAGCATTCTGCCTGCACTATACCTTCCTCATTCACAAGCAATCTCTGTAGTTTCAATAACTCCCAAAAATGCCAACATCCATTTTATCCTGACATCAAGTGGACCAACATGTTCTCTCTCCCTTCGCTGGGTGAAATTTCTACCCAGCTGCTCCCACCCAGGGTGTAGGCAGCTTTCTAGAACTGCCTGTAACCACTCCTCTGTGGCCTAGTGACACTACAATCAGCTTCCCTTTCACATGTCCCAATGCCAGATCTCTCCTCAGGTCTGATAGCACTGCCAAATCATCTAACTTTTGTTTGTGTGTGGTCTGAGACGGTTGGCATAGAAAGAAGTAGTGAATTCTGTGATTTCCTGTTGGGTTTTCTTTCACAATTAGGAAAGAGGGTTAAGAGTAGCCAAGGGACATTTATTTTTTCAGAAAAGTGTCCTGAGAAAGACAAAGAGATGCCTTAAAGCTCTGAAAAGTTAAGAGTTTGAACTAATTGCTATTCAGTCATTGACTTACTTGGTTACCTTAATATGTTTACCTCCTGAATACTGTTTTTTATGAGCTATTACAGATTTTTAAATAGCTATTATTTTTGTTAACATCAGATATACAATTAATAAACTTGTATACTGATTTTGTTTCCCAGTCCTCCCATGTAAAATCTCATGTGAATGTCATAACCACTACAAGGTTGAAAGCATTAGGTAACATGGCATGCCACCACTACCACTACCAGTACCAAGAACAAACTTAGCTTTGAGGGCCAGACTGAAGTAACTGGGGAGAATTACAGTAAGAACAAAATAGAATCCCAATACTAGAAGACAGCTGGAATGGGCAGTTACTAATAAAGGGCTTCGGGCACAGCAAACAAGCAGAAGCCCATTTATAAGTACTGGGAATGGATACGTGGCAGGAACCAGTCAACAACCAGGATACGTAAGGGTAAGAAATGTACCGATTTAACTGGCCAGTGGCTCACTTTCATCCTGAAGTTTGGTAAGGAGGCCTGTCTTACCAATCATGGCTCTAGGCATGCCTTCAGACATGTACTTTTTGAGAAGAAATAAAAAACCTTTCATCATGTCACAGGGTACTCCATTTTTTAATGCCTCATTTCTCATATTTTTTCCCCAGGTCCATCAATACTCAATCCGTCTCTACAGCTGAATAAGAAGCAAACCGGGGTTCACTGCCTCCCATATCCTTTTGCTTAATATTAAATTAAGTCAATGCTCAGTATTCAAACTCCTTACCTAGAGTTGGACCTATGGAGGCATAGACTTCCCTCATACTTGGCTACTTTCTCTTGTCTTAGAACAGCTTTCTAGACTTCACCTTGTCTTCCTGCCTAAGCCTGTTATATTCCAGATCCTCCATGTCTAACAAGACCTTAATTCCCGACCCCTCCTGTTAAATTCAGTCCTGTAGCCACCCATGTACTACACATGCAATCACTCTTGGCTTCTCCTCTCCAACCACTCAGGAGACACAGCAGGATGGCTAAAGATCTATCATTGCCATGAATATTATTAAGAAATGGCCTCCATGAATAAGTAAAATGCAAATCCCTTCAAGACTGAGCAGATATGAGCTCTAGGAGATTCCCCAAGGGGAAAAGTTCTTAAGGTGCTTCCACAGACTACAATGTTGGCATCAGAATTTTCTCAGTTTGATCCACACAAGCTTGCATGCAGCCTGTAAAAAGAAAAAAGCTAACCTTCAATACTTTGAAAACTCAGGTCTCAGCTACCCTGGAACACAGAGGATGATTTTAAACTTCAATGCAGGAAACAAAATAAATCAGTTACACAATATCTTAATCGCTTTGGTTAACTTTCCATATTTCAGGATTTTTGTTCTAAGACAAATGAATTCTGTTCTAAAAGGGCTTACTCAGTTTCACAGCTCTCTTGCCTATTGGAGAGATATGAATTTAAGAAGTATACATTCAAATATCAAAAATGTAATTTAGTTTTATAAGTAATGTATGTTCTATCCACTCTAGAAGTCCCTTACTACAAAAGTCAGAATATATGTTTTTATCTTGTATTTAAGATTCTCTTCTGGTTTAAATTCTTTCCATTCTCCTTTTAAATAGTGTCTGGTTGCAGAATGAAGCTGACGTATCTACAGACGTGAGGGTGGAGCATGTAAGTTTCTAGGTGATATATCACGTCTCGCTTGGCTCTGAGTTGGTCTCTGTTGAGGCTGCTTCTGCAGTGGTGTAACCATGTAGTCACTGAGTATCCTTCTGAGTTGGATTGTCCTGCTTGCTCTTTAGAGTGCATCCTGTTACCATTGCCAACATCCATGGACTTTGCCCTAGCCTCTAGCTACAAAGATCCCACATTCTCCAGTCTATACAGCGACAGTAGTCCTCCTGCTGATCACTAGGAAATGTAGCACTTAAGGATGGTCTTGGGGGCCTAAGATTTTTTTTTGTTTTCTCCATACCACATCATTTCTCAGGCCCACCCTCTTTGATGCCTCCTCAACTACTGCTACGTAAATGCTCCTGGCATTTCACATGCATGGGACTTCTTCGTGAAACTTTCTATTATCCCAGGCTATGTCCAGGAAAACAGGGCCTCAGCTCCTGTGGTCCTCAGAATCCCCAAATTCACTTGGATGTTGATAACACCTTCTTTGGGAAAATCAGAACACCTAACCTTTGGTTCTTCTCTTTGTCTCACTTCCAAGCTCCATCTCTTAATGAACAGATGGGGTTTCCTCTTCCTATGTGCCAAGAAATTTCCTTGCATTACATCTTTTTTCTCCTATTCCATATTTCTATCATATAAATTGTCTGATCCTCTTCAAGCTGAATGTCTGCTTTAGGAGTTCTGAGAAAATCATATTCTCAAGCGAGCAAGGCATCCTCAATAATCAATTCTAAGCAGGTACATCCCTGATTATAATAGGGCTGTACTTTCCCTATGAAACATGCTACTAATTCAGTGGTTTGGAGAGCTGGACACTTAAGAAATAGGATGGCTGGAATCTAAAACACATTGATTTGATGTCTTAAAATTAGTATCTCTGTAATTCCTCCCATATTCCCATTTACCTTTCTGATACATAATCACTGCCACATAAGTACAATTGCAGGACATACTTGGCCCTCAAGGCAAGGATAAAGACTCAAACTGCAGCCTCCTCAGATGTCCATCTCAGTAAATGACTGGCAGAGTTATAATGGCTCAGATCAGAGCCACCATGTCATTTAAAGTATACGACCTGATATATTATAAGAGCACAGTTTAGTAATACCTTAACTGGACAACAATCAAAACAAATGAGTAACAAATAATACTTACGTATTAATAAAAAAGCATTTATAGAAGGGTTATTCTGTTACACACAGTAGACTAAAATTAAGATAGATCTCATACTTGAATAATAAGTATAGGAAGTAACAATCTTAAGTCTTTATAAAAAAAGAAAAATGCACTAATTAAGAAAGGATTACTACATAAATTACTGGGAAAACCTACAAGGAACAGAGTTCTACCTTTCTACTGTCAAAGAGCAATTAGATTTCAAAGGGGTCCCAAGGTTAGGCCTGAAATGTGTTATCTGATGAACCCTGTGAAAAAAGGAAAACCCAAGGTTAACATTTATTGAATGGCTGCCAAGCACCCTTGGTTAATCTATGTTATCTCATTTAGTTCTTACAACACCCCTATAAAGGGAGTAAAATTTCACTTTTAAAGATGAAGAGATGAAGGCCTCAATCACCAGCAGAGGTACAACTGGACTCATTTCTGGAAGATGACAAAGCACTCAAAGTGTGATTGAAGAAAGTTCATGGAATTGCTCCAAAATCTTCCCATGGGGAGTGAGGGAAACAAGTTCCAACACCTCCAAATGTACTGCCAATAAGAATTACACTTTCAACTCTAAACTTATTCCTTAAATTCAGCTTCCAGTTCTTGTTACTTGAGATTTAGCATTGGTTGACTCCTATTCAAGTCAACTGATACTTCAGTCAGTTCATTAGTGAATAGACAGGCTCACAATAATAAAACAGTCTCTTTAGAGAGAGTTTCTCAGCAGGACTTGAATGTGCACTGGGGAGGAGTACACCCCTTTCAGTAGAATAAAGTTACTCAAGATGACCCCTCTCCTCAGTTCTCAGACAATCTTTGAAAGAAACAGCAAGAACTGGCACACACACACACACACACACACACACACACACACACACACACACACACAAAAGTGACACTGCTCTCCTTTTGGTCCTTTCTTCTCATAGCTACATGCAATTGTACATCTCTGCCTCCTACTTCTCCAAAGTTTATTTTAAAAGCACTGTAGAAGTTTTAGTAGATTTCAGAATCTGTTTGATTTTTATGTTTTAAAGTGATTTAAAAGTTAGCACTAGGGAATGTTGCTCTGTGGCATGTTACTACTGAAGATCCAATAGGGAGCAAGGATAACATCTGCTTTTTACGTTTTGCTGTGTTTATTTTGTTGAACCTTACAATATCCCCTCAGAGGATGGTGAAGGTCAGGTTTTATTATTTCCATTTACAGGTTGGAGGTAGAGTAAAGCTCACTTAGGTGTTGAATGTCATACCAGAAGCAAGTAAAACATACAGGAATATATAACTTATCTCTATCCAGGGTAAAATACACTAAACCAGCATTTTTCAAAGAAGTATCCATGGGTTACAAGAGATACTTTTGTAAAAAGCAGTTTCTTAGTAAATATATTCGAGTAATCTCCCATACTAAATGTGCCTCCTGAGATAAACAGTGCCCATATTACAAATTCTGTGAAGTCCTGCAACTAAAAACAATAACAAAAACTTTGCTTATTTAACTCAGCATCTTTTCCTATAGTATCTTTTGTTTGTTTGTTGAGAATTTGTTTATACTAATAAAACATATTTTGGGAAATACTCCGTTAAACTGTACCACCTCTCTTTTAGCTTATGGTGTAGTATAAGAGCAAAAAATAACTTATCTCAGTGAAGGGCACATCTAAGTTATCACCAAGAAGGAAGACAGAGAGAAAGAGAAGGTGAGGGATGGAGACAGGAAGAGAGAGAGGCAGAGAGACATACAGAGAGAGTCTCTCACTTGACTTTGCTATTTCTCTCAGTGGTTATTTTCAACTATATCACTTCTCCCCAGCCCAGTCTCTCTGTTCCACTTGGTTTGATATACTCTGCTGTCTCCCATGTTCATTAATTGTTCTATTCCTTCATTTAGCAAACAAAAAGAGCACCTATAAAACTACTAGGCACTGTGTCAGTCATAGAGAAACAGAAATTAAAGCATGGTTCTTGTCCTGGAGGAGCTATCCAGGAAAAGGGGAGGTATGCAAGTACTAAACAATATAACCCAAAAGGTAAGCCCAGAGGTGGACTATGTACCAGAGGGAGGAGAGGGAAGTCTTATTGCAGGAGGTAGGACATGGTTTCCTCTTGTTCCTTCAGTGGAAAGATTTTAAATATTTTAGAAAATAGTATTTATTGATATGGATGATAAATGGATGTTAGCAAGGCAAATTGTGAAGAATAAGAGAGCCTAAAGAGAATAATATCTAGCAGTGCATGTAGGTGAAGAGTGCAAGGTTCATTTGGAACATTGTGTGATCAGATTTTAGGACACGTATATGGGGACTACTGGCTGAAGAAGCATGGAGATTATCTGTCTATCCATCCATTCACAAATATACATGTATATATACACACACACACATATCACTGTAACACAGTAAGGAGTTTAAGCTCTATCCTAGACAGAATATAGTTATTGATTATATATCATTTTTAGCCATTTCAAGCCCCTTTAAATCCCTAAAGGTGGATTCAAATCCCTTTAAATCCCTAAAGGTGGATTGTTCCACCTTTTATAACTGCTTATTCTTAAACCATGGCTATCTTTTCTCTTTCTGTGGACATATTCAAGGTCTATCCATATACATCCAGGCCAAAATATGTAATCCCATTATATCATAACTTTCCTGACTGCCTCAACACAGACTTCCTCCTGTGAACTTCTCTGATATCCACTAACTCTATGATTCATGTAATGCCTTATATGTTACTCTTTTGTATGTATGTTTCCTTTTCATACAAATGTATACTCAAATACCTGGAAAGCAAGGAACCATACTGCATATCCTCAGAACACTGTGGTGGTTCCCAGTGATCCCTTCCTCCTGCTATTCATTCCCTTGTATAGTTCTCTTCCCCTGAGCCTACGCTGGACCTAGTGACTTGCTTCTTACAAAGAGAATAAGGCAAAAGAGACAGGACGTTGCTTCTAAGAACAAGTTACAAGAAGACTCTGGCTTTTGTCTTTCTCTCCCTCTCTTGCTCTCTTCCTTGCTCATTTTGAGAGACGCCACCTGCCATGTTGTGGGCTGCCTTTTGGAGAGGCCTACATGGCAAGCACATGATCTCTCCAGCCAACAACCACATGAGCCATGAGCAAACTAAGATGCACCTGAACCCCTGAAATGAAAATAATAAATATCTATTGTTTTAAGCTACTACATTTTGGGGAAATTTATTATACAGTTATAGATAACTAACAAAAACACCTAAAGTAACAGGCTACGAAATAAGTATAAAATAGTTCTGAAGACAGATAGACAAATGGAAAAATATACGTAAAATAATTGATTTAATATTTATTGAATGAAGAAATCCAAGGATGGATATTCATAAACGTTCCTTCGGGTTTACTTTAGACTACAATAAAACTGAAAGCTGATTTCTTTATTATACAGATCCCTATACTCTTATTCCCTTGTTTATTTCAATTGGAGAAATGTGTCATCACTGTGAACTTCTATATAAACATTTTCTGAATTTTTATGCAAAATGCAGAATTGAGAAACACAGAAGATACACCCAACAACAGACAGGATTGCTTACCCACATTTCACACCACTTTCGCTCTTCTCCTGCACAGTCATGGCTGTTTCCATAGAATAATGAGGACATCTACCAGGAAGGCATTTATGGACTCAGTGTGTCTGGGACCTACGGGACAAGAGGGAATAGCAGGGCATCCATTTAAGGAAACAGGATGCCCCATCTTTTCCACGGAATGTTCTGTTGATTGAAAGATTTCTCACATGCTCCCCTAAACTATTAAGTTCTTGAGTCACAAGGGCATTCCACCTAACTTCCTTTCCTGGGACTCCTTTCTTATTCCAGTAAAAAAAGAAGAATGAGTCTCCTAAGTACTACCATCTATACTCTCATGTTTTTTTTTTTAATGTATCAGTTATTTAATTAGACTCTGTAAGAAATTTAGAACACCGATTTGTGAGGATAAACTATTTGTGAGAGAAAACACAGAGCAGAGGTAGCCCTGGAGCTCAGAAACAACTGTAATTTTTTAGCAGAATTCTCAAGTCCACAGTTTTCTGATCAACGTAGCACTGCTCTGTAACCTCGTATTTCTCTTTCTCTGTCAAAGGTCTTGTCTTCCTGCTGCTTGGGCTTATGAAGCTTCTTTTTCCTAAAGTAAGCGTCAGTGTGAGATGTTTGGGGATTTTCCTATCACCATCATCAAATTTGGTGAAGATGGTCGTAACAAATTTCTGGTGTATTTTATGCAGAGGAACTTGACTGAGGCTCAGAGATCCAGTCACAAGTAGCAAGCCACTGCTCAGCTGCTTTAGGAAAATCCCCCTCTTCCTGCTGTGAGGATGACCAGTGAGGCTAGCTCAGAATTTCCTAACATGCTGACTGAAGGGATTTTTGCCATGACCCAACAGCTTCCCAGGAATATCTTCAATAGGATAATATCTAGGCATTTTGTGAGGGTTAACCATTCAAGTACCACCATTCTTGTCACCACCAACTAGAAAGGGTGCCTACATGTATGGGTGTTAACTTAGGAAAAAGAGTGAGTATTTATATAATTTAAATAGCATGCCAAACTCTATCATGAAATTGTATGGCATATAATTTTGAAGAACTTCTAGTTCAACTTAAAAAAAAAAAACAGATACATGGAGAAGAAAGAAGGAAAAACAGTAACAGAACTCACTACCCCCCCCCAAAAGAGATTCCCACTGAAAATTCCTAATCATTACTATTATTCTCAATCTCATCATCAAACACTTATTTACTTCATTTCATAGTTTATACAATGTATTATGGATGACACAAAATAAGCCTGTGTGTTAAAGGGGAAGTTGGCATCCATTTTACTCTTATGATGATCATGTTAAACAAGATAGGTTAAGGTCAAACAACCAGTGAGTAGCAGAACTACCACTAGCATCCATGCTTCTAACACTTAAAATTATACTGAGTTGATAAGAACTGAGTAAGTTAATAGTTGAATGACTTGCCAGGGATGGAAATCCTTTTAATTTAATGCCACTTTTGTGAAGTAATTACACAGGGAGAATGAAAAGTAAAGCAAAATGAGACAAATTTGCTGAAGAGAGAATCAATTCCAAAAGAAAGATGAAAAGATTTTAGCAGGTATCTGTATATGGCTGGTCAAAACAAATTCACTTTTCCAGTATCTCTCACTTCTATTTCCCTGAAAAATATTGGTACAAGGTGACAGAGAAACTTAAAAAACAATCAATATGGACTGGTTCAATGAATGAAGGTTTACAAACCTCAAAAAGAGGAGGAAAAGATTACTAATTAAAAAATTTTAATTAATTCTTCTGAATTATTTTTCTAACCAGAGCAACTAATGGACTGTCTATTATATGAGTGAATAAAGGATGATTTTAGGTTGCTAAATATTCTGGATTACAAATAGCCAAGTTAACCCACTTCCTTGAATAATTACTCATTCATTTATTCAATAAATTTCTAGCTAACTGAACAATCATCATCTAGAGAGCTCATAAAAATAAACATCCCATGTTTTGATATTGTAATATGGTTACACAAGATGTTACCATTGGGAGAAACTGGCTGAAGGGTACGTGGAACCTCCCTTAATGATTTTTTTGCAGCCTCTTGCTCCTGTGAATCTAAATTTCAAGACAAAAAGTTTAAAAATGGAGTGTGATCCAATAATCTATATTTTAAAATCAGCACTTTGGATGATTCTGATGTGCTGCTGTGTTTGGCAACCACCAGGTTCTATAGTACAGTACTTATACAGAAGTCAGAGGAAGTTTTCAAGTAGTTATTTTTGATAAAGGGTTACTCAATTACTGTGATATTTCTAGGAGTAGTGGGAGTTAGAGGAACACTAAGTATCTGTCCATCTGCTGCCCCACACCCACTTCCCCACTAAGGCATGACTGGATATATTTACCTGTCTCCCAAATCTCTACTTACCTCCATGTCCTATCTCTGTCCTGGATGCTATCTGTTTTCATAGAGAATCCATCAACAGCTAGCCATATAGCTTCTGAATCTCGTCAGAATCAGAATCCGCCATCATTATTCCACTGGTCTATATAAATTTGTGTTGCCTGGATTGGAAATTAACAACTCAAAAGTCTCCAGTGCAGTTGCCAGCAGCCCAGTGTGAAGCCCAACTTCACAGCCCTTTGAGCCTAGGGACTTTAGCCTCCAGGGTTAAAGGAGTCCAGAGGGATGAACCTTCTTGCAAGGGCTCCGAGGCCCCTAATAAAAATTTAAATGTCCAGGTTGATATCCTGTTCTATTTTGTGCTAGAACCAAAAGAAAAATAGATTCTAAGGCTAGGAACTATCATATTAATATGCAAATATCGATTGGGGGCAACACTGTAAACTATTATTAACTAGGCCAGCAGTTAAGGATGGAAGAAACATTATTATAAATTCAGGTTCCTGGAACTTTGATCTCTCAGGATTCTGCTTCAGTGATTCTAGAATAGGATTCAGGAATCTACATTTTTTTTATATATTGCATATTGACCACATTCAAAGAAATTTTAACCTGAAGGATTAAATTTAGGTAAATAAGCTGCTAATCTAGAGTAGATACTATAGGTGTAGGAAGCATCTGACACTTTGACAATAAACAGGAGAAAAGTATGATAGCTGTCCTCTGAATATTAGGTTTCTAAAAAGGTACCTAATTGGAGAGTCTACAGGGAATAAAGTAAAGAATTGGGAAGAACAGCTCAAAACAGAAAAGAAGAAGAGGAATCATGAAAACCTTAGTTTTCATGTAACAATGTTCCTCAAGAATACTTTGTTTCTGGTGAGAGTTGGCATGGAGATGGAGTTTTGGAAAACACTCTTCTCCCAATTGCAGGATTGCCTCTTTCTTACATTAGAGATGGACAAGGAGAGAAGGGAGGAAGTCATACTATTCTCGTGGAATTATATAAATAAATCTGGTTAATATGTGAAAGAATTACAATACAAACAGAACTTAAATGAAATTTTCAACACAAAAGACCAAAAGTAGGAAGCTTCCCTTGTATGCCCTTGCTTTCTCTAAAAGGCTGAGAGAACTATGAGTGTTTTCTCTTCCCAATTGTTATTGTTAACAGTAATTCCCAGAGGTAATCTCATATACCAAAGGGATCATGTTCAGAAGTAGAAAATGATTCAGTAATTTCGTTTTAACTTTCTCAAAAGTCTATTCAATACCTGGGCTTTTTGTACTTTCAAAAACTTAATTTGTCTACCAGATAAAATGTTTGTTCTTACTTCTCTGGTGTATTATTTAACGTTCCAATCAGAAGACAGAAACCACACAGTAGTTTAAACGGAAAATTTAGTATAAAGAAACAGTAACAGAGGAATGAAGTAATAGGGACTTGGATAAAGGTTGCAGGGAGGGGCGCTGACTTTAAGGGATATCAAAGTAATACGGAGGGAGAAACTCAAGGAAGGAAGAAACTTGGAGGGAGAGAATTCTCCCCAAAGCTAAGTCTTAGATCCCATTGGATGTTGGAAAACTTCACTAGGTTATTCCAAGCCAAAGACGAGTCCATGGTTGTCAGGCCAATTGAGAACTGCCTACTAGGATACTGATGAAATTTGTTGGGAAGCTACCTGGTTAGGTTGTTACTGACTTGCTGGAAAGCCAGCTTGGGTACTATCTGGAAAGCCACCTGAAGTAGCAGGTGTGTGAGAAGGGTTTGCTGTTGATTCACTGGGAAACAAGCTATTGAATCCACGGAACTTGTTAGGTGCCAGCAGGAGTGCCATCGAACTTATTGCTGGAAACTGCCCAAGGTGGGGTTTGTGCTGAGGGAAGCGAGGGAGGTGCCACAAGCTGCTTGATGTCAGGACACTGCTGAAAAAAGCCAACTCACTCTGCAGGAGCTCAACTAAATGAGCACACCTGAACGAGGAAGAAGGAAACCCTCTTCTCCATTGTCCCTTCGACACCTTCTACTTACAAGGTTTAGCCAGGCCCACCCTTGTTTTCACAGCAGAAAAAAGGGTGAATATGGAGCTGAGAAGCAATGAAATGATTACTGGTACATTTGCCTACTAACTAAATAATTTTTTTCTTTTCTAAAAGACATTTTTCAAATATATATTCTACAATATATATTTAATATATGGAAAAATATCATTTTCTTGAGGACTAGGTAAAGAAAATGTTACCTGAATAAGCAAAGGACAATTTTTGTACTTTCTCCCATTTGTCAGTGTCTCAGTTTTTAATCTGGAGAAATATTGTGCTATCAGAAAATAGTTCCTGTTAGTGACCATCTGGGTCTGAGCCCCATCCAAACAACTTTAGAATCTCTAGAAATGGGGTCCAGGTATGGGTTCTTTTCAAAAGCTCCCAGGTAATTTTATGTTGTTAAGTTGGAGAACCACTATTCACCAGTTTAAGCCGGAAACCTAGAAATCACCCCAACACCTCCATTTCCTCATCCACTGCCCTCAGTTAATACATCACTGAAAACCATTGCTTTTACTTCCAATATGATTTATTAATCTCTCCACATTTTCCCCCTACTACTGCCATTCTAATCCAGGGCACCAACATTCCTTACATGGATTAATACAACAGTCTCCTCATGGCCTTCATTCTCTTTTGTGCATCTCTAATCAATTCTACTAACAAATGGATTTTGTCCATGCTGTCCCTTCTACTTTGGACTCTTTTCCTTTATTTTTCTCCTGGCTTATTTCTTCTTATACTTCAAGTTTTAGTTCAAAAGAATACTTCTCTTTCTCCAGAAAACCTCTCCAAACCCTCAAACTATGTTCAGCCCCTTATTCATTATCATAGCACCTTAAATGTTTTACTTACTGTATTATCATAGTGAGTCAAATAATAATTTGTGTGATTATTTATTTGTTTAACTTTGACTCTCACCCTAGACTTGAAGGATAAACTAGTGAGAACAATAATGGTAATGTGGAAAGAAAAAAATTCAAAACATCTGAATCTATGGCTTTACAAATAAATCATAATTAGAGTTAACATTGAACATTTCTATGTTCTTAATTAGCACATTACACATATTATCTTGTTTAGGTCTCACAACAGTTCTAAGAAGTGGTGTACACACTCATTCATTTATTTATTCATTCACTACACGATTCGCAGAGTGCTATATGTGAAAAAAATTTAGGGCTGTATTTCTCAAAATGTGATAAGAGAATGTGAAACACAAGTTGACCAGGACATTTACTTTACTTAAAATGTAGACTGGTTGCTTCATTTTGAAACTACTGCATCAGACTCATTGAGGATGAGGCCTGGATATCCATATGATTAATAAGTTCCACAGGTAACTAGCATTCAGCTTAAGTTCCGGAAACCCTGCTCTAGGACCAAGATTCTAAGAAGGATGACTTATATATAGGCCATCTATATATAGATACTTGGACCCCTTCCTACACCTACTGAGTCAGAATGTCCATTGGGTAGAGCCCACAAAAGTGTAATTTCTAGAAATTCTACAAATAATTGTGAAACTAGACACTTCTGAATATGAACCGCTCTTTTAGATGCTGAGAATATGGTCCAGAGGTGGCTGCAGGGTATGGAATTTCGTATTAGAAACAACCTCAATGAAACAAGATAAGGCAATAGTAAAGGTAAATACAAAATTTTGAGACTTGATTTATTAATACTGCTTTTTTTCTTAATGGTTAGAAAAATACTCCCTAGTCTGCCACAGAGAATGTCAGTTTTTAAACAAGGTATGAATAAATAAATAGTGCAATGCCTCCATCATCCTTGCATCATGCACAAAGACGTGATCCTGCCCAAAATAAATAAGGACATCAAGAATATTGATGTGGCCATGTGGCCAAGGAACCATGGGACTCTTGGTAGGAGAGATGGTGGCTAAAACTT
Source organism: Camelus ferus (assembly GCF_009834535.1). NCBI lineage: Eukaryota > Metazoa > Chordata > Mammalia > Artiodactyla > Camelidae > Camelus > Camelus ferus. The sequence continues at coordinate 48,529,181 of NC_045702.1, read as the reverse complement.
CATTAAGATACTAGATGGCTTCTTGGAACTGTGTCTAGTTGCAAAGGAAACCTGCTTAGTTATAGATATTTTTGAAGAGAATGTATTCTTTCACAGTCTAGAGGAGAAAGACAGGAAAGAAAAGGGGAAGTGAATTTATTTATTTATCCATTTACTAAACAATTTACAGAGTGCTATATGCACAAAAGAATTAGGACCACATTTCTCACAGTGTGGTAAGAGAATCTAAACACAGAAGTTCGCCAGGATCAGAATGAAGTTTATAGTAATGACACTGAACCAAAAATGTACTTTCAAAGTAGAGATAAAAATACATGAAAACAGAAAAAAAAAAAAAAAACCTCTGAAATTAATGTGGAATCTTTTGCTCATTTTGAATTAATAATAATCACAGCTAACATTCAACACTTGCTATCAGTACCAAGGATTTTAACATAAATGATCTCATTTAAGCTTCACAACAATTCTATGAAGTAAATACTGTTATTCATCATGCACTTATTCATTCTACAAGCATTTAAAATACATTGACCACAGCTACTCTCTTCAGCACTGCCTAAGGAACGGGGATGCAACTATGAAAAAACAGGTAAGTTCCCTGCTGTTGTGTAGACAAATAAAATATACTTATTCAGTAAATACACAAACTGAAGGCTTTGGGCAACTGAGATTTAGATGGGCTAAATGATGGTCTCAAGTTCACAAGCTATAAGATGTAGAGCCAGAATCTGAACAATTAACTAGTTAATTGCAGAGCCACTGCTCATTAGTACATTATATATTCAAGGACCCAGACCAATATAGGTCTAACTATGTGAAATTATCACTTTTATGGGTGAAAAATATCAAATTTCATCTATTTCATATGCATCAACCTATGCTTCATACATATCTTTTCCATAATTCTTAGTTCTTTTTTCATTCCCAATAACTCTTCCACCCAGAATTGTTTATGGGTGTTGATGACTCACATTGCAAAGCTGAGAATTAAATCCCATTTCAGAAGACTCACAGTACTAGAAAGTTCAGTGGGCCAGAGGGCACTGTAGTTTGACAATAATTTACCTGTCTTTTGAATATATAAAATGTGGCCTGCTGTAGAAATTAAGGGAGAGGGGATGGCCTTGAATAGTTTTAAAGCAGTAAATGATAATGCAGAGAAGACTTGTTCATTTAGTGCTGGTTATTTTGTCTCATTCTCAACACAATACAGATCAAATTATACCAGATGGACTAAGACAAAGATGACTTCATAACAGGTTTCTTGTCTATACTTGTAGTTGTTTGTTTTTGTTTTTAATGAATATAGTCAACAGCATCAAGTCAAAACACTTTGGACACACAACACAGTTCAGTAACAAAAACAATGTGGTGATAATGTTCTTTGAACTAGAAATAAAGTTATGTGTTTTGTGGGTCAAAATAACCCACTAGGAGAATTCTAAAACATCCTAAGGGCCATTGCCTTCTAACAACTTAAAAGAGGCCCCTAAAGAGAAATAATTACGTCAGTATACACTGATAAATATTTACATTTCCCTTCAAATATATGTCTTTCCAGTTTAGGGTTTCTCAACCCTGTCACAATTAACATATTGGGCGAGATGATTCTTTGTAGTGTGTGTGTCAGGGTTGGGAAGATATCCTCTGCATTTTAGGATGCTTGCAGTTCCCTTGGCCTCTGTCAGTAATATCTACTCAATTACAATAACTAAAAATGTCTCCAGATATTGCTAAATATGCCACAGAGGAAAATTTGCCCTCAGCTGACAACCACTGCTCTTGGCAGACATAGGAACAGGTAAGTATAGGAGTATACTGTGATAGAGAGACATGAATTTGTTTCTAGGTTTGGAAAGGGAGAAGATGGTGTTATGTGGGTCATGCGATACAGTGGTTAAGAACAGCCAGAGTCACATTGACCAACTGTGAATTTCAGTTCTACCACATATTAGCTGTGAGATCTTTATAATGAGATTAACAGTAGGATTTCAAAGCTTTATGACCCATTTAGCAAGATAAAGCATTTAAAGCACTAGCCATAGTGCTTAGCACTGAGTAAGTATTCAGAAACTGTTAAGTCTTATTATTTCAGAAGATTCAGCCAATACAATCTTCTCTCTGTCTCTCAGCATCCTCTGTCTCTCTCTGTATTACATAAAGATACACATGCATATTATACAAGCATCTGCATATATAGCTGTACGTGTATATACATGTGTGTATAAACACAGCATAGGTAAAACTTACCAATGGCATGTAAGAATGTGACTTCTTGTGTCTGGGTGTAGTGGGAGCAGGGGCCCAGAAAGTGAGCCACACTATAATGCAAAACAGATGTTAGTTTGTTAGATAATATTTTTTGGCAGATTAAAAAAAGAAGAGTTAACTAAGCTTTATCTGGCATGTTTGAAGAATAAGGTAATCAAATGTTAAATTAATAGAGTGTTAGTATATAAAAGCAAACATGGATTATTCATTTTAAAACATTTAAAATATAACAAAATGCATTTAACACTAAAACTTACTAACATGATTAATTCACTTTTATTTCAACAATTATTTATAAATAATTTACTCTTTTCTTAGCTCTCTGCTAAGCATTGATTTATTTTTTGATGAAATTTTACAGACTTACAATACTTCAAAATACTAATTTTAAATATTTTTTCTGTTCAGTGGTGCAAAAGATGTAAGAGTTTATGCTAACTCTATATATCATGATCTGAAGGTGTTTTGGAAGGTATTGATATAACTGGCAATCACTTATTTCCACTGTATTTGGAATAAATTTAAATTACAGAGTGTCATATAAGATAGCTACCCTACTTCTCCACAAATTCAACTCATGTCAAAAACTAAGAAGCCCTTTTGTTAACTTTTAAATGGTTTTCTTTCCTATCACTATAGGAACTTCTTCCTAATATCTAATTCTTCTCTACCACATCCTTAATAAAAATTAATTCTGTCTCAGCATTTGGTAAAGAAGGCATTTATTTGTCAACAAAGTAACTATCACATCTATGGCCAGTTGAGATGCTGGAAAATTCTTCCTTATGTTGAACCAAAGTTTGCCAGAAATTTATACACAATATATTGATTATTTGATCACTGCAAGCAACAGAAAATAAGTTGGATTTTTCTATATAGTGATCCTATATATACTTGATATCAACTCTTACACTCTCACGTATATATATATACACACACACATATAAACATACATACACTTATATATACACACATACACAGAAAGAGGAAAGTGTAATAAACAGGACAGAATACAAACAACTTATAAATCTTGTGCTATTATCGCAAAATACTGTAAGCTTGAAACAATATCTTAATTTAAAGTTTTTATAAAAATACCAAGTCATATGGCTAAATCCAAAATATTGCCTACCAACAAAAGAATCAAGTTTTGTTATTTACTATGCTTATTCATTATTTGGTAGCTGAATGAATGTGTATAAAATATGAAGTCATGATGCTAAGAACTTAAACATGTAACAACGAGTTACTTATAGTGATAGTTATATCAATGGTTTTTTCGTCCCAACATTTTACTTCAAAGGGAAAAACACCTAAAGAAATGGTACTCTAGTAAAGTACAGGGAATTTTAGTTAGAATAATTATGTTTATATGAATACTTCGGAATGTATCTATTTATCTGCCAAATGAATACAAAATACATAATATTTATCAGTTTCAAGGACCCTAACCAGAACTGTGAGAAAGTATTTAATTTTGAAACCTGAAACAAGAAGAAATTGAGCTAATTTGGGGTCAAAAATACGCTTGGTGTATGTCTCTTAAGCTTCTGACAAATTATAAAATGCATTTCCACTTTTTTTTTGGCTAGGTCACATTGTATATAGTGGTTTCATTTTTCTTCTGTGGTGTGTTATTCATCCTTGTTTCCATTTCTGGTTTTTAAATGAAACCTCACAATCCTGCAGCTAACCCTTACTTTCAGATCATTTTTGAAACCAGACTTTCATGATAAAGCCACAAAACAACTCAGCAATAATACACTAAAGAAATATGCTGTTTTGAATTCATATGTAGGGGATTTGGCAAAGAAACCATAACAATTTGACAAGTCAGACGTAGTCTAGCAGACAAAAATCTAAAACTACACTTAAACTCAGATTGCTCATCATCTCCCTACTCACTGATCTCTTCACTTTCTTTCTTCCTTCCTTCCTTCCTCTCTTCTTCCCTTCTTTCTTTCTTTCTTTCTTTCTTTCATGAGTCTTTAAAGAGGTAGAAACTAGGACATAGGCCATAGCTGTGCACTTAATTTCTCACAACCATATAGTGGAAGTGGAAGCAGAGAATAAATACTAGTCAACTCTACAATCAGGAACTTCGTCATCTGACGTCATAAGCAGACCTTGGCAACACAGAGCAGTTAGTCACCATCACAAATCAAAAAAAAAAAAAAAAAAAAAACCTTTATGTATATCCACATACACCTCACTGGTTTAGAATTAGGAAAGTAACACCCCAGGTATTCCCCAGGTGGGAAGGGACACTCCCTTGGAAGTGGGTGAATTCCCACTGGATGTCCCCACTTCTGTTGGGGATCTCAACTCACATTCCCTGCATGGGGAGCCCCATGGGTTTCTTAATTGCTCTCTTCAGGGTTGGGAACAAAATGGAGAACCTTGCCAAGTTGGGGAAATCTAGAAAGCTCTCCACTGCTTAACTAAATAAGAGACAAATTAAAGATTGAGAAATCTCTAGGACACTTTTCCTTTTATGGCTTCTGTCTCTTAACATATTAGTGACAAGATTTAATCCATGTTCTACTGAAGAGACCCAGGAAATATCATCATGAGATTTCCACTGGATACTCTGTAAGTAAACCCAGGTGGCTATCTGTGTCTGTCTGTGGTTCTTTACATATATCTCCACAAATTGGTACTTTATTGATTGTACATATTTATAATAAGGAAGCATTTACATAGTAACAAGCTAAAATATATATTTCTTCAACCATCACCACATAAAGTTTAGCTGTTTTGTTTGTCACACTATTTTTTTAATTTAAAAATAGTCTCTTTCAGGATACAATGGAGAAAATTAGTCTTTTGAACAACTGATATTGGAACAACTTCATCCATATGCAAAAAAAAAGAACCTAGACACAGACCTTACACTCTTCACAAAAAGTAACTCAAAATGGATTAAGGACCTAAATGTAAAACACAAAACTATAAAAATCCTTGGAGATGACAGAAAATCTAGATGACCTTGGGTCTGATGATGACTTTTTATGTACAACACCAAAGGCATGATCCATGAAAGAAAGAATTGATTAGCAAGATTTCATTAAAATTAAAGTTTTCTGCTTGGCAAAAGATACTATCAACAGAATGAAAACACAAACCACAGACTGGGAGAAAATGTTTGCAAAAAACCCATATAAGTTATCTACTGCTGCACAAAGGCCATCCCAAAAGTTACTTAAACAGCAACGATCTTTTATTTCTTTCAATTCTGTAGGTTGATATTCTGCTCCACTTAGTTTTGACTGGGATCACTCATGTGACCACATTCAGCTAGGAATTCAGCTAGGGCTGGAATATCCAAGATGTCTTCATTTACCTCCTTAGTCATTGGTGCTGGCTGTCAGCTAAGGTCCCCCCTTTTCTCTTCTATTTGGCCTTTTATCCTCAACAGCCTCTTTCCACATCCCTTTCCAATAGACTGTTTTCAGCTTCTTTACATGACAGTTGGCTTCCAAATGTGTGAAACAATCTGTAAGGCCACTTAAGTACTAGGCTTGAAAGTTGCATTCTATTGGTCAAAATAAATTGAAGCCAAATTTAAGAAAAGAAGAAGTAGACTCCATCCCTTTATGGATGAAGGGGCAGTCACATTGCAAAAGAGTACACAGAACAGCAGGGGCTGCTGTGGCCCTAGTGAGAAACAGTCTCCCAAAAACATGTAACACTTTTCCATTGAACTTATTTTAAAGTTACATTGTTTGGAAATTTTAAATATTTGCAAATTGTAATAAGCAAGTGTTCTATGCAATATTCCTTACAGGATGAAGATTTGACTTTAAGTCCTATTTTTTTTATCAAAGGTCAAATTATTAAATTGCTAAAATTACAAAAATAAAAACCACACATACTTCATTTGTGTTTCCCAAATAAAGATCTTCTCGGTATTTTTTTACGAACTTCCAGCAGGGATGTACTAGTTGGTTTATATCCTAATAATAATGAGAATAATATGTAACCCATTATTGTTCAGCCTTTGCCATGACTACCAAGAAGCATTTTGTGATTTCATCGGTAGGTTCATTTAAACATAAAATCATTCCTTTACTTTATTTCTTGATTGTTTCTTTTATACTATATTCATGGGTTCTTGGCCTTCTTTTGCCCTACTTTTTTTTGCTTTGACTGTAAGCCACTTAAATTTTAAAGGAAATAAATAGATTTTAAATAATAAGTATTATTTAATTTTTAATATCTAAAATTTAATTTTTATGTTAAAAAGAAAATATAAGAATGATGGACAATGAGGTCTCTATCTTACAGATCAAGAAACCATAGCTGTGAAAAGTATCACATCTCACCAAAGGCTTTTCATCACTTCCAATACAAGTTCAGGAAGCAAAGGGAAGCACTCACTCTCTGAGTCTAAAAATTCAAACTAGTTTCATTCATATTACAGAGTAAAAGCTCTCAAAAGGACTCTAAAACTAAGGTACTAATCTTTCTTTTTCAAGATAAGCAAGGCCCGGTACTTATTGATACACATGGACTCAGCCTTGCTCTTATAAATAGATATATTCAAAATAGCCAACAAATTTTTATCAAAAGATCTTTAAACATTGGAGGAATCTTAGGGAAAATCCAGAGGCTGAATCCAATTTGTTCCAAGAAAGGGACAGGAAATCAAATCACTAAATAAACTTTCTATGTGTGTACTTGAAATGCTGTTGACTTTGTGCATGATTTGCTTACTGTTGGTGTTACAAAGCAAGGGATCATGTGCCCAAAGCACAGAAAGCCAAACTCTGACAGTGGGTATTTGTAGCAAAGTAAAGGTTTATTTGCAGGGCACCAAGCAAGGAGAATGGGCAGCTCATGTTCAAGAGACCCAAACTTCCCAATGGTTTTCAGGCTAGGGTTTTTAAAGACAGTGCTAGGGGAGAGGGTGTAGGATGTGCGATCAGCTCAGGGACCTTCTTCTGATTGGTGCTGAGGCAGTAAGGTTACGTTTTGGGAATCTCAATCTTCTGGTTCCAACTGGCCTAGGGTTTAAGTGTTCATAGTCAGCAAGTAGTCATCATCTTCCACTTGGATGGGGATCTTAGTTTCTATAGAACAACTCAAAGACAAACATCAGATTATTATCTATATCCCTTCAGGAGGAACTAGGAGTCCTGCGACTCGATTGTTCTAATTTTTAACTGCTTGAGCCTACTCTTTGGAATGAAGGGAAGGCCTAGGAAACTAAAGCATTTTTTTTTCTACAAACAAGAATTGGGGGACATAGAATGGCATTTGTACCTGAGTAGGCACTAAAGCCTTTTTTTTTTTCTACAAACAAGAATTGGGGGACATGGAATGGCATTTGTACCTGAGTAGGCCTCACAAGGTCTTGCTTGGTTTCAATCCCCACTTCTCTTTGATATTACTCAATCCTGAGAGCAACAGGGGCAGGACAAGAAAAGGAGTAAAGTTTTCCATAGAGAGATTGATCATAAACTCAGAAGGGCAGCTCAGTTTTAGGGGGAATCGGTGTCACTGACATAAACATGTTTCCTCAATATTACTGCTAAAATTTTCCACCTGTTTGAGAGGAAATTTTTGCTTTTCTAGGTTCTAGGAAATCCTCATTGTATTACATATCTCTCCATATGTACAATTTTCTAAAACATAATTTCAAAGAATATATAATCGAAGCATGAATGAGTCTCACACCCCATAATTCATCCAATTTTTCTCTATGGGTAAAACTGGAAAACAATAAAAGAGCAATAAAAAGTATGATATCACTTGTGTTTAACAGCTAGGCTTAATTTTATTGTTGGCTTCAGATAAATACTTTTTTTTTCTTTCTTAATAAAACAGTGTCTACTTCTCCAATATCAAATTTACAAAATATTTGGCTTCAGTATTTATCAGTGTATAGACTTATATTACATTGCTTCCTTTTAAAATGTAGTATTGGTTGTCTTTGTCACCTTGAGCCCTTAGCAAGTGATGCTGTGACTGGAACTTGATAATCTAAATCATTGCTCCTGACAAGTCTCCTTTATTGCAAGAAGCAAACCATATTCAAGCTAACAAAATAATAAAGAGGTTTATTGGAGAATATAAACTATCCCAGAACACTAAGACAGAAATATAATTGGGCTTTTGGTGACCTGAGAATGCAAGATTAGAAACCAAAATTATCCAGTCTTTCAAGAACTAGCTAGACTACTAATCTATTTCACTCTATGAATATTTCAATCTGTAATATTTTTAGTCAAATTCCTCTGCTTATCCATCTTTACCACAGCCTAACATGGCTAAAAGTCCAACTCTGTATTACCACCAATTAGTTCTGGGTTGAATTCTTAATGACCCAAGTACCTCAATACTTTGATTGCAAACTTTAAAGATAAATGATAGTTTCTCTCTTTGATGTTTATTCAGAGTCTGTATGTCACTGCAGGTGATCATAAACATCTGGATAACCTATGGGTTCATTTAGTTGTGATTGTAGTAAGATAGAGACATATAATCAACTAGAGATTTGGGTAGGAAGAAAATAATTAACATGTCTACCATAATTTACTAAATGTATATCTTAGAATAGTAACATATAAGAATCTGTTTCCTCATTTGCAAAAATTCATTTGTAGAAATGTTTACCAAATATTTGCCTAGTCTACCCTTAAGTTCTATCTATAGTAATGAATGAATTAATAAAAAAGAAAGCATGTGGGTAACATAAAAGCATTGGAATGCAGTAAGTAATAACAACATATGTTTATTATCAATCAAACTGCTGATGAGGAAACAAAATTACCGATAAAAGTCACAATCTCTGAAGATAATAGACTCTATATAGTTCATTTTCGACTGTAACTTAGATGAAATCAGGAGTCTAATATAACTCAAGTATTTTTCTTTCTTCCCTGGTAGTTCAAGTTGGTGCTTTTTCTAAAGAAACTGAAGAGATGACTCTTTTACCTTGATATAAATGATTTGGGGGATTGATTTTAAGTCTTGTTTAAAGATTCCTATTTTTGCAGGTGCACTTATTTGGCTTAGAATTCTGGTACGTACTTCCTTTGACTTTTTAAAAAAAATTTATTTCTACTTTATTTTCCTTTAGCTGCTGCTGGTTTGGTGATTTATTTATTTGTACTTTCTATTTTCTAGAAAACCACAACGGTGAGAACTTGAAGATAACTAGAAGACTAGAAATGAAGGAAAATAGTAGAGTCTAAGCCCTGAGAGCAGATGGGATTCATCCAACACCTTGTAAAAGCATAAGGAACTCTGTAAAACAGAAAGTAGATGAGATAAAACTGGTAAAGAAACCAAAAGAGAGAAATTCAGTCTATAGAAAAAAAAAAAAAAACCAAACTACTGAGGTGAGAATTGTCTCCCTAGTGGAGGCCCAGAAAAACTCCAATCTCAGATTGAATGAGCATAGGCATAAGGAGTGAATTGAGGGATTAATATCCATTAGTTTATAACTAATTATGCTATATATTTATATGTGAGCTAATTAATTAAAGTCATCTTTCTTAGATAGCTGGAAAAGAAATACATCTTCCCATCCCCATCATACTGAGCTATAAGCAGTAGTTGCCTGCCTGTAGGACAGTGTAATCTGTCTAAAATTAAAATGCAGACTCTTTTCTGATAGGACTGTTGGGTTGGGTATCATGCCAGATATAGAAATCCTGAAAAGAATGGGGAAAGTCCACCACGGATGAGGAGGAATTATTTTATAAAGGAAAAAACTTTGCTTACAAGTGATTTTTACTGAAGCTCTCTACCTTCAGATTAAACTCCTTTTTTTCCTTTTTTAATAAATTGTGGGACCCTCAAGACTGCCTGTCTACTTTATGCCTACCTGTATACCTAGAAGAAGTCTGCAAAGCTATACTCTGTCTTCACTGACATTGTACCCATTATAGCCCTTCCCTCAGGTAAGAGGCCAACTGGGCAAATAACTCATAGAACTGTAGAAAAAATATGTGATAGCTGAATACTGATCAATCTAGTCATTCAGTGAAAAATATGAAGATAAAAAAGGATCATAAAATATTTAATAAAAAACAAGAATATGATCAAGTTTAAAAAATTAAATTCCTGGGTCCAATCCCAACTCGTGTGCTATTGTGTGTGTGTGTGTGTGTGTGTGTGTGTGTGTGTGTGTGTGTGTGTGTGTGTGTGTGTGTGTGCATGTGCTCTCCACACAAACAAGGAATTCTTGGATGCCAACCAGGTGTTCTTGAATTCAGCTCAGTTCTGACACTATCAACCCAAAGATAGAATCAAGATTACACAAGTAAAGGGCTCAGTCCAAGACCACCCTCCACTTTAGACACCAATTGCAAGCCCAGGTTGTTACCTGGACTTTTGACTGATTGGCTATAAATCAGATGTACCTATGATCTCCTCCTTGGGTGGATTAGTTTGCTAGAACAGCTCACAGAACTCAGGAAAACTCATTTAATCACTACATTATCAACTTATTACAAAGGATATTAAAGGATAGTAATCATCAACCAGATGAAAAGATACACAGGCAAAGTCTTAGACAAAGGAGGCTCTATCCTTATGGAGCTTGAGGCCAAGCACTGTGACACATGGAAATGTTCTCGTTCCACAAAATGGGAACTCCCTACTTTTGAGTTTTTATGGAGACTTTCATTACATAGGCATGACTGATTAACTCACCTGCTATTGGTGACTGATTCAAATTCTAGCTCCTCTCTCTTCCCCTGATGTCAGGGGCTGGGACTGAAAGTTTCAACCCTCTAATCACAAGGTTGGCTTCTTGGGCAACCAGCCTCAATCCTAAGTTGCTTACTAAAAGTCACCTCATTAACATAAAATCCACTTCAGTCACTGTTAACATAAGGAAATTCTAAGAGTTTTGGGAGCTGCGAACCAGGAATTACAGACAAAGACCATATAAGAAATATATTTTATTCATCTGGACCAAGTATATATTTCTTATAAATCCTTATATCATAATGAATAACTAGCAACATCTAACAGATGTTAGATGAATAAATAAGCATCTAACATCTAAATCTGGAGGCAATGTCTATGGACATTTTTAGTTGTTAGAGTTGGCTGGAGCAAAGAGGAGCTACTGGCATTTAGTGAGTTTGACAAAAATCCTACAATGCACAAGACAGTCCTCTACAACAAAAATATGTTCAAATTTCAATAGTGTAAAAGTTGAAAAACTCTGTGCCAATTGTCTTCCACTTCCTCTCAGTCTTTCATAGTATTTTGAACATACTTTTCTTGTCTTCCTCAGTACCTGCTTCTAGAAGACCCTCCTTCTTTCTACATCCTCAGGAAATTATCACTATTTTTATAATGCCGGTCTCTCAGGATTTTGAGATCCTGAGAGTAAACACCATCTTGTTCTTGTTGACTATGAACTTAGAATTTCTCTAGGATGCACTGGGGGAAAAAATTACTCACCTTTACTTTCCTTTACCAGTATTTTCCTGGCTGAATGGTTTTATTTGTGTATGTGCTCTAATTTCTTACTAAATGCAAATCCTTTCTAATTTTCAGAAATTTTTGACTGTTGACTCTCTTTACTATGTCCTAGAGTGGTTATAGATTTGTTCCCTTCTTTATATCTTTTTTGTCATTTCAATGGCCTGTAAGAAAGCTGAAGAAGTAAGCACAGATTCTTAGTTTGCCATTTTTATCTGTAAGTTGCTGGTTATTTTTGCAAACTTACATCCATAAAATTTAGGCTACAAAGCATCCTATGTATTTTTGAAAGTTTAAGTTTGACATTCATATTTTTACTATAGGAAAACTTTCTTCCTAGGATAGTTTCTTAAAGTCAAGAGTTGTTTTAAAGGTAGATATTAATAAATATTATTATTATATTATTATAATAATACTTCATATTTTATAGCCCTTCAGATATGATGTGCTTTCATAAGCACATTATCCCGCTTGAACCTCACAACTGCAGGAGCTAGATTTTGTTTTGTTCTTTTAACTGTGAGTAAACTGAAGCTTTAAGAGGCTAGGTGACTTTTGGTTGAATCCACATGGTTGAGTCCAAGGAAGTCTTCCTAACTCTATACTTAATACACCTGCTGGTTTTCCACACTGCTTTCTTACAGGAAGCAGTGTTTACTTTGACATTGTATCAGTTGCTTCATTCCAGAATGGGGAGGGAGATCTATGATGATCCAAGAAAAGGATCTTGTATTAGTTGTCTCGTAATATGGCTCAGCAGATGCCATCTGCAGAGATCTATCAACATGAATGCATCATTAGCTCATTGTAGAAAAATATAAAATAAAAATAAACAAATAAATGATGTTTATGATTTAGGAGAAAATTTCTAAGGACCCTGAGGAATAAGATGCAAAGAAGATATTTTAAAAGAAATTTTCCAACCATTATTCAGGTCAGGTTATGTTGTGTGTATTTCTCAGGGTACAAAGCCTCACTTTTGTGCCTTCTGATTCATTATTTGCCTTCTTCTATTCAGTCAGGACTTGGGAAGTTACAAAACTGCCTTTTATTCTCAGTTCTCCTACTCCTATAGAAAGCCAAAGCTCTACTCATTGATCTCCTGATTTCTAATAGAGTAAAATTATGGGTTCACCACAAGACTTTTTGCCCTTGGAAATCCAGGCAAGAACTGTGACTTATCTTCAAGGATGCAGACTAGGAAGTCTTTCCTTCCTCCTTCTTCTTTACAACAAAAGTCCCTTTATTTAGCCCAAAGGGAAATACTGGTTTTTGCTGTTGGTCATATTCCATGTACCTGGGAGAGAGGAGACACTCTATAATCTTACAAAAGTCCTCACTTAGGAGCAAAGGAGGAATGACAGAAACATTATTTGTATGAGCCTCCCACTAGAGGACAAAGATTTCTGATCTCACTTTCCCTTACAACTGGTATTAAGTATAATTTAAAAAAAAAAAAAAGGTAAGATTTATTGACTCTTTAGTATGTCAAGAATTGTTTTAAAAAAACAAGCACTTTGCATTATTGCATAGTCCTCACAAACCCAGTGAAGATGGTACTATTTTTACTCTGATCTTATAGATAAAAGGAGGAACAAGAGCAATGACATAGTTTACCTAGCAATTAGTGAAGCCTCAATTCAAGTGAAGTCTGTCTATTCTATAGAGCTTGCCCCTAAATTATTTGACTTATTTTAATTAACTTTATTTTTCAGGATTATAGATTTTTCTGGTTTTGTTGTTGTTTTGGTTTTGTTTGTTTGTTTTTTGCTTTTTTTTAACATTCTTTTTCATTTTTTTAAACATTTTTTATTGATTTATAATCATTTTACAATGTTGTATCAAATTCCAGTGTAGAGAACAATTTTTCAGTTATACAAGAACATGTGTATATTCATTGTCACATTTTTTTCTCTGTGAGCTACCATAAGATCTTGTATATATTTCCCTGTGCTATACAGTATAATCTTGTTTATCTATTCTACAATTTTGAAACCCCAGTCTATCTCTTCCCACCCTTCACCCCCTTGGCAACCACAAGTTTATATTCTATGTCTGTGAGTCTATTTCTGTTTTGTATTTATGCTTTGTTTATTTGTTTGTTTGTTTGTTTGTTTTTTAGATTCCACATATGAGCGATCTCATACAGTATTTTTCTTTCTCCTTCTGGCTTACTTCACTTAGAATGACATTCTCCAGGAGCATCTGTGTTGCTGCAAATGGCGTTATGTTGTCAGTTTTTATGGCTGAGTAGTATTCCATTGTATAAATATACCACCTCTTCTTTATCCAGTCATCTGTTGATGGACATTTAGGCTGTCTCCATGTCTTGGCTATTGTAAATAGTGCTGCTATGAACATTGGGGTGCAGGTATCATCCTGAAGTAGGGTTCATTCTGGATACAAGCCCAGGAGTGGGATTCCTGGGTCATATGGTAAGTCTATTCCTAGTCTTTTAAGGAATCTCCATACTGTTTTCCACAATACAACATTGTGTGGTCGGGCCACTCAAGATGGCTGTTCTCTTGCTCTCTGTACATCCCCTGGTCAACCAGTGCTTGCTTTACCTGTACTCTACTCACATGACTGCCCTTCCTACATACTTGGCCCCACCCCAGCTAATGATTGTTTTAGCTTTAGATCAGAACAGCTCCACTATGATAGCTTATGAAAGGAGCAGCCCCTCTGATGGCTGACCCTTCTAATGGTTTCCCTGGTAACGGATGAGCCAACTTGATGTCAATTCCCCCTGTAACTGCTAACTTCCCCCTGACCCCAGGACTGAAGACTGCCACCTTGTCATGCCCCACTTCTGCTGTACACCATGGGGTGTCACTCCAGGACCTTGCTTCCAAAATGTAAGATGTCACTGACTCCAGGCTCTTCAGTCTTGAGCTGGGTGAGTACAGGCCTTGTAGGCCTGCAAGATACAGCCCAACAAACCTCTACTCTCATGTTTTCCATTTCTGCCATGGTTTTCTCATGATGAGCAAATATGCTGACTTTTCATATATGTGGGTCAGACTTGTTGGATAGAAACAAACACCAACATGACTTAAATAAAAATTACATTGTGTATGCTACTAAAAACAATTTTTCACATTCCAGATCCAGTGTGTTCTGTTAGTGCAGCTGAAGTGCTTGCATTTTCAAATTAGTTTTTGACAGAAAATCATAACTTAGATAAATAACGGTTTTCATCTTCAATCCTTTGATTTTTATTAGTCTTGTTCCTGGTAAACTCCCTTTTACATTCTCTAGGGGACTGTCCCAAATCTTTAGCATTGTCTCAGGATCATGACCCTCACTCTCATCTTTCAGCAAATACATCTGCTTTCCATTTCACAGACAACTACAGCCATCAAATATGAATGCCTTCAAGTTTCCCCCTCTACACCTCTAACTTTCCAGTAAAGACACCCATTCTCACTGTCTCGCAACCTATCTTGGAGGAAAGAATACTCTTTAACCCTAGGGGGATTGTGAAAACTTTGGGTCCTGCTCTGGTCTCTCACTCTGCCTCCTCTCTCTAAGTGACCTAATTCAAGTCCATGGCCTCAATTGTCAGTGACTTCAAAACTCTGTAAGTCTAACCCAGAACTAATCATTCTTTTGTATACAGTTCAGTATTACTAAGTGATTCATATTGTACAACCATCACCACCATTCATCTCTAAAACTGTTTTCATCTTACAAACTGAAACTCTATACACATTAACAATAACTTGCCCCACCCCCTACCCCCTGGTGACCATCATTCTACTTTCTTTTTCTATGATTTTGACTACTCTGAGTTACCCACATAAGTGGAATCATACAGAATTTGTCTTTTTGTGATTGGATTATTTCACTTAGCATAATGTCCTCAGGATTCATCTGGCATGCACCAGAATTGCCTTCATTTTTGAGGCTGAATAATATTCCGTTGTGTGGATATACCACATCTTACATATCCATTCATCCATCAATGGATTCCTGGGTTGCCTCCCTGTTTTAGCTGTTATGAATAATGCTGCTATAAAAATGGGTGTACAAATATCTCTTTAAGACTGTTTTCAATTATTTTGGATATATACATAGACATTGAATTGCTGAATCATATGGTAATTCTATGTTTTATTTTTTGAGGAATCATCATACTGTTTTCCACAGTGGCTGTACCATTTTCATTCCCACTTACAGTGCATAAACATTCCAATTTCCCCATATCCTGGCCAATACTTGTTACTTTTCTGCTTTTTGTTTGTTTGTCTGTCTTTTTGATAATAGTCATCCTAATTGGTGTGAGGTGGTTTCTCGTTGTAGTTTTTACTTGAATTTCCCTAATAATTAGTGATGTTGAAAATCTTGTCACATGCTAACCAAACATTTATACATCTTGGGGAAAATGTTCAAGTCCTTTGCCCATTTTTGAATCAGGTTGTATGTTTTTTGTTGATGTTGAGTTTTTTAAAAATTGCCAAATTCACTATCATGAATCTTTTGCCCTATATTTTCTTAGAAGAATTTTATAATTTTATGTCTTAAATTTAAGTCTTTAATAATACATTTTGAGTAAATTTTTGTGTATGGTGTTAGGTAAAGGTTCAACTTCTCACTCTAATCTTCATTACTTCTTTCCTTCCTTTAGCTTTAGTTTAGTTTATTCTTCTTTTTCTAGTTCTTCAAGTTGTAAAGATGTATTGTTGATATGAGACCTTTATTCTATTTTAATATAAACATTTATAGCTATAGTTTCCCCCTTAGTGATGCTTTCACTGTGTCCAAAATCTGTTGAGACTCAGTTGGTTACCTGATATGTGATCTAGCATGGAAAATATTCCATGTGTATCCTGTTGTTGAGTAGCATATTCTTTACATGTCTGTTAGATCTGGTTGGTTTATTGTGTTGTTTAAGTCCTCTATTTTCTTACTTTGGTTGTTATATCCATTATTTAGAATGGAGCATTGAAATCTCCAACTATTTTAGAACTGTTTGTCAATTTTGGCTTCATATATTTTGATGGTCTGTTATTAGATACGTAAATGTTTGTAATTGCTGTATCTTTTTGCTGTATTGACTCTTGCATTAACATGCATTGTCCTTCTTTGTTTCTTGTAAACTTTTCTGATATAATGTCTATTTTGTCTGATACTGGCATACCACCCCTGTTCTCTTTTCGTTACTATTTTCATAGATGTTTTTTCCATCCTTTCACTTTCAACATGTTTGTGTCTTTGTATCTAAAGTGAGTTATAGACAGCATACAGTTGTTATTTTTAAAAAATACATTCTGCTAATCTCTGTCTTTTGATTGGAGAGTTTAACATATTTACATTTAAAGTAATTACTATAAGGAGGGAATTAATTCTGTGATTTTGCTGTTTGTTGTCTATATGTGTCATAGCTTTTTTGTCTCTCATCTCTTGTATTGCTATCTTATTTTGAATTTAATTAATTATTACAGTGAAATGTTTTAATTCCCTTCTGATTTCCTTTTATGTGTATTTCTTTTAAAGTATCTATTTTCTTTGTCATCACCATGGAAGTTACATTCAACATCCTAGATAACACTTTAATTTTAATTTATACCATCTTAACTTCAATAACATACAAAACCTCTACTCCTTTACAGTTTCAGCCCCACCCATTTCAGTTGTTGTCACAAAATTATAGCTTTATATATTGTGTGTCCAAAATCATAAACTAATTATCGTTTTTTCCCAAATTACATAGAAACCAAAATGTGTAATTGCAAGCCAAAGTTACTGTGAAATAAAAGGAGATACATATAGATATAGATATAGATACAGATATAGATATAGATATAGATATAGATATAGATATAGACAATATAGATATAGATATGTTTCCAGTTCCTAACACAGAACTTCTAAAACCTTGTAAATAAGGGTGGTAGAAGAATCTTTATTCTAACAGTTAGCATTTGACCCCAGTTTCTGACACAGAGTTCCTAAGACCTTGTAATTTCCTGAGTGATAGGAACATCTTTTGTTCTATTGTGGTAACTCTTGGTAGACTCCTGAATAGGAGCTGGTCACCAGAAAGACCAAGCCATGATTTTAAGCTTGAAACTTCTCCCTGCCCCACTACCCTCCATCCTCCAGGAAGGAGACAGGAGTTAATAATCAATTACGCCTTCTTAAAAATCCTAACAGTATAGGGTTTTTAGAGCTGCAGGATTGCTGAACACGTGGAGGTACTGGGAAGGTGTCATGTCTGGTGAAGGCATGAAAGCTCTGAGTCCTTTCCCTCATGTCTTGCCATATGCATCTCTTCTGTCTGGATGTTCATCTATATCCTTTTGTAATAAACCACATCCTTTTATAATAAACCAGTAAACATAAGTAAGAGTTTATCTGAGTTCTGTTGAGTCATTCTAGCAATTGTCAAACCCAAGGAAGGGGGTTGTTAGAATCCTGATTCACAGCTAGTCAGACAGAAATATATGTGAAAACCTGGGACTTGTGATTGGCAGCTATAGTTGGGGGAGCAGCCTTGTGGGACTGAGTCCTTAGCCTGTTGGATCTGATGCCATCTCCAGGTAGACAGCATCAGAATTGGGTTAAAGTATAGCTGATGTTGCAGAGAACTGCTTGATGTGTGGAAGACCCACACATCTAGTGTCAGAAGAAATGTGAGTATGGTAGTAGTAGTGAGAATAAAGGAGACACACAAGAGGAGTGTGTTTTTCCCTTACAGTTACAATAATACTAGCTTTTATAATTGCTCATGCACTTACCTTTACTGTGATCTTTATCTCTTCACATGACTTCAAGTTCCTGTCTAGCATAATTTCATTTCAACCTATAGGGCTCCCTTTAGCATTTCTTGCAGGGCAGGTCTAGTGGTAACAAACTCCCTCAGTTTTGGTTTATCAGGAACTGTCTTAATTTTTCCCTCACTTTTGAAGGACAGTTTTATCTGATATAGGATTTCTGGTTGACAACTTTTTCTTCTAGCATTTTGAATATTCAACCCACTGCCTTCTGGCCTCCAAAGTTTCTAATGAGAAATCAGCTGATGATTTTACTGAGAATCTCCTATATCTGGGTCACTTATCTCTCACTGCTTTCAAGATTCTCTGTCTCTTAACAGATTTATGATAATGTGTCTCAGTATGAGTTTCTTTGAGTTCATCCTACTTTGAGTTTACTGAGATTCTTGAATGTTTAGATTCATGTATTTCATCAAATTTAGGAAAATTTTGGCCATTATTTCTTCAAACGTTCTCTCTACTCTTTCTTCTCTCTCTCTTCTCCATCTGGACTCTCATTGTGCATATGTTGATCCACTTGATATAGGGTTCTAAGAGCTGCAGGGTTGCTGAGCACATGGAGGTACTGGGAGGATGATGTTCACTTTTAGGCTCTGCTCACTTTTCCACAATCTCTTTTCTTCTGTTCCTCATACTCAATAATTGCAATTGTTCTATCTTCAAGTTCACTGATTCTTTCCTCTGCCTGATTAAGTCTGCCCTTGAGATTCTCAAGCGATTTTTTTTATTTCAGTTGTTATACTTTGCAGTTCCAGAATTTCTTTTTGGTTTATTTATATATTTTCTATCTCTTTATTTTTATTTCCATTTTGTTCACACATAATTTTCTTGATTTTCTCCACATTTTCTTTAGTTCTTTGAGCATTTTTAAGATAGCTGTTTGAAAGATTTTTTCTAGTAGATCTGCCATCAGGTCATCTTTAGTGAAAATTTCTGTTGGTTCATTTTATTTTTCACATTTGAATGGGACATACTTTCCTGTTTATTTGCATGCTTTGTGATTTTATTTTGAAAATTGGACATTAGAATCTAACAATGCTACAATTCTGGAAATTACATTCTCCACCTTCCCCAGGGTTTGCTGGGGTATTTTGTTTTGTTTTGATTGTTGTAGGCTGTGTCTGTGCCAAAGATGAGTGTGACATATAAACTTAAGGTCTTACCAGATCTTTTCTGAAACTGCACCTTTCTCTGGGCATGCATGGTGGCTTTCTCATTTCCCCCATCTATATGGTCACTTTAGAATTTTCTATTCTTTAATGTCTGGCTCACAAAATGGGAAAAAGAAAAAATAGGAAATAAAGTGTGAGGCAGGAGGAGTGCCAACCCTTTAAAATCCTTGAATTCACTCCATCTGGAAGTGGACGGGCTTCCAACAATAAGGGGAGGTACAACAAACCTAGCTGCCTACTTTCTGTGTCTGAACCTCATGATCAGAAATGGCTATCTGCAATCAGATCACAGATATCTGATATCTGAAGGACAGGGTCCTTATTGTCACTTTGGCTCCTGCAATCTGTATGTAAGCTGCTTCAGAAACATGTGCATAGCTACCTGCCATTGGGCTGGGGAATGAGAGATGAGTAGCTCATAAGTGCTGAAATTGACTGAGATTAAGCATATTTTAATGTCCAAGCCTCCCCCTGGACGTAGAAGGCTTTCGTTAGACTCCAGAGTTTCAAAATAGGTACATCAGCCAAATTCTACCCTTGAGACTCTTGTTTGTGTAGGATGATGAATTCCTGATGCTTCCTACTGTACTATCTTCCCAGAATCCTATCATGTCCACATAAGCCTTTTTAAGGGTCATCAATAGCACTGAACTTGCAATGAATAAAATGAGTCATTAAAATGAGAATATAATTTCCAAAAAATACTTTCTAAGTTAGAGATGAAATATGATGCTAGGACCATTGTCCTACTGTTTTCTTAATACATTTGTACAACTTTGAATCTTTTTTTCAGTGGTTCCAAAAGGAACTCTAATAGATATGTTGAAGAATTGACATTGGAAAATTTCAATGATTTCCATTTTCCATATTCTTTCTTATGTATTATCCTATTTAGTTATGCTCCATCTCAAAAACAATAGGAGTATACTTCTCCTGTGGGTTCCACAAATGCCTATTGACTGGAATAATTTTCTTTGCCTGGCAATATTGCCTGTAGAATTCAGAGTATTTGCTCTAACAGTCCTAAATTAGATATTGGGGGAAAAAAAGAAGTAAAAAGCAAGAAGTAAATGCTATCTGAGTTGTATTTTTTAAATGGTAATATCCACATAACTGTTTAAAAAAACATTATATGGTAGGTAAGAATGTAATGAATACAGAAAACTGCAATAAAATAATAATACCCAATTATAGATTATGAGGTGACAGAGTATGAAGTGTGAAAATACATGCCCTGTGAAGTTCTAGTGTGAGGTATGAAAATACATGCTATGACCTGAGGAATTTTGTCTCTTTGTTTATGAGTATAAACAATGGAGGGACTGAGGCTGGGGATTCTACTTTCCCCTGGAAAATCCCTACTTCTTCCCTCTTAGAACTGAAAGGGACTAACTCTGTGTTATGAGACTACTGGGGAATTTCTGCTAACTCCTGTGGGGAAAGAGTTGGAAATAAGTATTCCTCAACAATCCCACGGATCAACCACAGGTTTCCCATAAGCATCTCTCAGATTCCCTTAGGTCATGCTGAGGGATAAGTGGGCAAAATGGAATCACCACATTTAGTCATCCTTACTATACTGACTGCCACTAACTGTAAATATTCATTCTTCCTGAAGCCTGGACCCGTCTGACACATGCTAGAGGCTAAGAAGCAACAGGAGGCTTTAATGATCACCACGGCTTCCTGGCAGGCTGAATCTTCTCATTTACCAATAGGGAACAGGATATCTATGAAATTAGATACCCAGAAACTTGGATCCATGCCACTACCAAAACTATTAGAAATCAAATTTCCATTAATTAGGTCTATATCACTTCTGGCTAACCCACAACTTCCTACCTCCCTATCCACCCTAGAAACCATAGATAAAGGTCATTAGTCCTGCGGTCCCATCTTCCTTCTCCTCCTTTCCCTCTGAATGCTTCCAGTTCTGCTCTCATTCCAGATCCTTCCACAGGTCTTTGGAATCCTCCATTCTGAAAAAGAAGCAAGCAAACCCAAATCCTCTATATCTTTAAATCCTTAACTTCTCCCAGGGAATGCCCTGAATGCTGTTTTTTAAAAACAGAAACCTAACTTCAATGGGAGGTCAATTCTTCTCATACTGACTTCTCTAGTAGGACACATTCTCCCATATGTCAACATGAACATCTCAGCCCCTGAGGCATGGTTGGCATCCTCTTGGCTCTCAACTGCCACTACCTGTTTATTGCACATTTATTTTCATTCAAGAAGCCTCTTCTGTTAAGCTCATGCTGTGTGACTTTACATCCATTTACCTGAATCTGCCGCTCTCATCTAATCCTCAGAGATTTCCCTTACATTTAAAGATAATATTGTCATTTGACCCACTGTCTTCATCCTTAACTATCCAGCATCCTATTCCACATCTGAGCTACTCCACTGACCTCCTCCATCCCAAAGCTCTTTACCACCATTCAACTTCCACAGTGTAATTCCAGAGTCATACTGTGGGTTTAGTCAACTTCTAAAATTAACTCACCCCTAAAATATTAAGCTCTGGGTACAAACCACTATCTTAGCTCTTTTGTCTCATTAAAACAAAAAACAAAAAAAAAAAAAAAAAGAAAAGAAAAGAAAAGAAAGAGAAGAAGAGACAGAAAGAGAAAGAAGGAAGGAAGAAATTCCATTCATCCTCTCTAGCTCCTGCTTCATTTACTTCTTTCTTTCATGGCCATGATCTGCCCTCACTAGCTCTAGTTCCTCAGTTCACACTCTTTCTTCAGCCTGCTACTCCGTCCCAACAGTGGAAACTGTTCTCACTAAGGTTTTTTTTTTTTAACATTATTTTATTGAGTTATAGTCATTTTACAGTGTTGTGTCAAATTCCAGTGTAGAGAACAATTTTTCAGTTATACATGAACATATATATATTCATAGTCACATTTTTTTTTTTGCTGTGAGCTACCACAAGATCTTGTATATATTTCCTTGTGCTATACACTAAGGTTAATATCTTCTTCCTAATCAATTGAAACTACATTATCTTTGAAATCCTTTGGTTTTCTTGACTCCTCTCTCTTTTAGTTTTTCTCTCACTTCTCTGAGCATTTCCTCATTTAGTTCTCTATATACCTCTTAAATATTAGTGGCTCCTAATTATTTTCCCCCCAAATATCTCCATTTCAATGAGCTACACATACATTAATATCAACATACTCTTTCTCCACTCCTTAATGGAGTACATCATAACACACAAGCGAAAACAGGTGAGGTGGCTAGATCAAATATCACAGGACTCAAAGCTCTCTTTTTCATTTCTATGACTGCTTACTTGGAATCTAATTATTTCTCACCTGAATTATCACAATCACCATCCAGGCTGTATAGCAAATATTTTCTTTATACCTTTATATACAGACATCTTTTCTTTCTGACTATCTAAAATACATAATATGTAATAAAATTTTTCTAAAAATCTGAAAATACTCATATTACCTAATATAAAATTTAAGAGGATAGTATCTCTTTTTAAACTGACAATGTCAATACTGCACTCCTTGGTTAATAAAAACAACATCAGTGCTTGTGATACAAACCTCCTTATGGTATTCTAGTCTCAAGAGAAACTATTTCAACAAAGGTCATTAGAAAATAATTTTAGAAATGACCAGGTAATTATCATAGTTTAAAAAAAAATTCAAGAATGTCATAATATTGCTCAATTTAATCAAACTGAAATTGTGAGAATAGAAAAGGCATTTCCATATTAATTGTCAAGTCTATGATAAAGAGTTAGTGGTATGTGCAGAATATCTTGCATTCATCCCTTCAGATCTATTTTCCATTCTTCTCCACACAGTTCCCTCCTGGAAGGCTATTCGGCCAGAGGAAGGAAAGAGGGAAGAAAAAGAAGTTGGACTAGCTCTCCAATCCTTCACTGTGTGATGGTTAATTTTATGTATCAATTTGGCTGTGCCACAGTGCCCAGATACATGGTCAAACATTGTTCTGGATGTTTCTGTGAGAGGGTTTTTAGGCGAGACTAACATTTAAATTGATAGGCTTTGAGTTAAGGAGATTGCCCTCCATCATGTGGATGAGCTTCATCCAATCAACTGCAGACCTCAATAGAAGAAAGGAATGAGCTCCCCCAAATAAAAGGGGATTCTGCCAGCTGAGGTTCTTCAGACTTGAACTGCAATATAGGCTCTTCCTGGGTCTCCAGGCCACAGACCCACCTTGCAGATATTGGTCTTACTGAACTCCATAATCACATGAGCCAATTTCTTAAAATACCTCTCTCTCTCTTTCTCTCTCTCTCTCTCTCTCTCTCTCTCTCTCTCTCTCTCTCTCTCTCTCTCTGTGTGTGTGTGTGTGTGTGTGGTGTGTGTGTGTGTTTGTAAAGGGGTAGAGGGAGACAGAGAGAGCCTATTGGTTCTGTTTCTCTGGAGAACCCTGACAAATACCACCTGTTAAGCACTTCGTGTATAGAAGTAGCTGTATCCTCCCAGAACTACAGCTCAGGTAAAATGGCCCCTTCTTCACAAGTGCAGCTCTCACTGAGTAAATCTATTTCTATTGTCTTCTTTGTCCTTGGCTATAAGGGTAGTAATGATGTCAGTCCCCTTCCTCATTACTAGTCTCTGATGTCTTACCATCTTTTATTTCTTAATACTGCCCACACCTCTGAAATCAGTCCTATCATTAAAGCAGTGGCTCTCAACTCAGGCTTCCCATTAGAATCAGCTGGGAAGATTTTTAAAATCCCAATGGCCAGGCCACAAACCAGACCAACTAAAGCAGAACCTTTGAGGGCAGGATACAGGCATCAGTTTACTTTTTTAAAGCTCCCCAAGTGATTCCAATACAGGCAAGGTTAAGAACCATTGCATCAATGTCACTTCATTTGAATCATTCGAGAGAAATTTTGTTTCCAGTTACAACCCCAACCAATACACTGTGATCATCTAATATTCCCTTCAATAAATTCCTCTCAAAATTTAAAGAAAAAACAGCTTCTTAAGATCTTACAAGGATTTATTACCTGACTTTTCTTATAACAATTTTCTATACTGTCAAGGATTATTTCACTTTAAAGACTATTTCATTGTCATCTCATTCTCTCCAAATGTACCAATTCATTCATTTGTGCTTAATCAAAAACTTCTCTCCCAACTACAATTCTCTGTCTCTTTGTTTAACCCCCCCCCCCCACTTCTGGTAGAATAATCTTTCTAAGATATGACTGA
This sequence comes from Camelus ferus, assembly GCF_009834535.1. Lineage (NCBI taxonomy): Eukaryota > Metazoa > Chordata > Mammalia > Artiodactyla > Camelidae > Camelus > Camelus ferus. The sequence goes on along the minus strand of NC_045702.1, from coordinate 48,504,296 downwards.
CCATGTTGCCCCATGATGCAACTTAAAATTTCTATCAGTGAAGGTCTATAGATTATGTGATATGATAAAACTTCTTGGTTAGGCATTAAAATCACTCTACACCCATCACAATCTGACATCCTTAGTTCTCAACCTTCCCCATTCCTTTGCTCTGACATTCTGTACTCTACCAAACTACTGTCTGTTCCTTTGACTCTCGATAACCCTTCATTCCTCCTCTTCATAGTAATGGAGATCATTTCTCCTGCCTGAAGCTTCTTTTGTTCTTCAGCAGCCTGACCCTTCAGTCCTTCAAGACTCAACTCAGATGTCACCTCCTCAGTGAAGATATCTCCAGTCTCTCTACAGTGCTCAATAAAGGGTAACTATTATTAACTCGCTTGAGGGCTTGAGGAAATGTTCTGAAGCAAGAGACTTGTGATCTGGGACTGAAAATAAAGAGTGAGGGAGCAAGTGTTGGAGAGATGGAGAAGAAAGTTCAGAAGGCTTCAATAAAAGTCCAAAGATGAAACAGTATCTATAGCACACATGTGATGAACTGCAATTATGTTTGTATGGATAAACAAAGAAGACTGATGAATAATGAGCCTTGTTAAGAGTTTTGTTTTAATCCTAATAGCAATGGATTGTACGACTTTACAAGCATCACTTACAGAGTCATAGAGAATAAACTGAAGGAGAGAGAGATTAGAGAAAGATGAGACTGTCACAGGAACCCAGAAGTTCCTCATCTGAGCTAGGTCAGTGGCAGTGAAAAGGAAGGTTATGTGCCATTTTCTATATTATTCTTAAGTATAAAAATTATACCTTTGCCATGCAAATATGTTAAGATTCCCAGGAAGAATCCAACACTTCTCACAGATTCTTTTGATAGGTTTAAATATTATATGAAAATTCACATTCCTTTAAAAATCAAATATGTTTAAAGACATATATATATAAACAAATCATTTACCAGCAGCCAGGGCATTGAAAAGCAACCATTTCTATGTCTTCTTCCAAAAGTCACCCTTTGCAACAGTTTTTTCTCATTCTACTACAATATTTTTCTTTCCATTTGACAGCCTTGTTGGTCATTGACTATCTTGTCTTAACAGGTACATGTTAAGTCTTAAAAATTTTTGTCAGTGTATAGAATGAATGAACACAGCAAAGACTAAATATTGTTAAACTGTTGGTAACTAGCAACCAAGGTGGGATCTCCATTGCTAGCTCTATTGTCATGAGAGAAGAATACAGTTTGACCCATTGAATACCTCAGAATTAGACCTCTATTAAAAGATTTGGCTTTATATATGGAGAAAATATTTACCACAAAAAAACTTAAAAACTTAACATTTCTATTTCAAAATAATTCTAGTGCAAACATTACATCACAGAGTGTCATATATGCAGTAATGTAAACCATAACTCTCTCTATATTGATGGCTGAAATGCCATGTGGCCATGTATAAAGCAAATGTCATCTAAGACCCTCACACAGAAAGCTCCAAACGAGTCTCATTCAAACCATCAGTTTGAGTCTGATACTCCATATCCTCACTATGAAGATTATTACTCTACCTGTAAACTTCTTAGTTTACACTTTTAGTTCCCTGTTGCTTCCATTCCTAAATCCATGCAGCCTATTGCCCTGGCATGGATCTAGACATATCACCTTTCTGATAATCCACAAAAATCCACTCACAACAAGCATTCTGTGAGTCTAGTAACTTCCATGGTCATGAGGAAAGCAACATTATTCATAGAGCAGCTTTCTTTCCTGTTGCCTCTGCTTTGTTTCCACTCTCATCCCTCTCATTCCTTGTCTTCCACTGCTCCCTTGTATGCAAACAACCTTATCTCTACATCACACACATTATTCCTAAACCCCTAGTGAGGGCAACACCATACCTGGAAAACTAACCTCATCTTATCAAGAATTTACCTTATCAAGAACTTTCCGAATAAACTGTGTTCTCCATCTACTAAGCAAATAAAAATTGCTCTATTTCATCTTGTGTGTAATACACACGAATGCAGAAGACAATCTTGCCTAATGGGGCCTGATATTTTACCCAGATAATAATCTGTTTGGTTTTTGCCATTATCTGTCATTATCTATCATTACCTATCATTCATCTTTATAGATTTTTAACATATCATCTTCCATCAAGAAATGAATGACACTGAGAAGAAAAATATTTTCTCTCTCTTCCAAGGAAGGAATGGGGAATGAGACATGGAATTGGGGGAAAAAAACAAAACAAAACTCTATGCTAGGTGACATCTGAGGCATTTTACAAGTATTACCACATTCAATATCCTTTTTCATTGCATCTTCACAACAAATAAATGAGATGAGAATTCTGAGGCTGAAAAAGACTGAGTAACTTTCTCCAGGTCACAACAGCTATTAAGTAGGACAGGTGAAGTTCACATTTATTCTGCTACAATGCCGAACTAAAGATTGGAATAGATGTGTAAGTTTTCTTTAACATCTGTTTTGTAATAGGTATGACATCACTCTTCAACCTAAATTCTTGTTCCTATGTGTGCAAACTACTTGAAAATTAAGTGCATAGGATGTGCCTTAGTAGGAATTTAAGATTATTACAGGCTCATGGGAGAGAATTTCAGAAACCCAAGGTTTGGGATATCACATGTTTCTACCAGTGACAGTAATAAGGGAGTTAAAATTTTACCTGCTAAATCAGTCATTCCTTCATTGATTTATCCTAATTACACCATGACCTTATTTTAGGCCAAGATGAAATTTGAAACTGAACTTAGATCCTGCACTCTAACAAATGTCTGTGACCTTAACATAGTTATCCAGACTTTTACCACTCACAGTCATCCCCCGGACAGAGGAAATGACTCATCTATTTTAAAAACTGGAAGTGTTAAAGTTAACATAAAATGTCAAGACAAAAATATCTCTTTATATATATTACAGGAAGTATGTACTTGTGTTTTTACAAGTCTATATATGTTATAGGAAGTATGTACTTGTGTTTGTAGGCCTTTAATTCTTGGGTACCTATGTCAAAATTTCATTAAGAATAAGCCCTTAATTGAAAGATAAATAGATTATCAGCAGAAAGGAGCATCTATTCTTTGTTTTAATTATACCTGTAAGTTTCATATGAAATTTTAAAACATTACTTATTTAAAAAATGTGCATCTATTACTATACCTCCAAATGTAATAAAATTTCCAAAAATGTTTAAAATGAGAAACCATTAAGTAATTCATCTGATTACAAATAATATGTGATGAATTGAAAATATGACTGTGCTAATTTTTTATTTAAAGACTCAGCTATTCTAAGACTCAGTTTGCAGGTGTCCATTGAAATTAAAAGGCAGACACTTCACCAGAGCCATTCAGCAGGGAAAAGCCATCCTTAAAGAGATGGTAGCCATATACAATACGTATTTTTTGATATGACAAAACATAGCATCTCAAGACAGAATAGTTTCAGATGCATGCCTCAAAGAGAAATTCAAAAGGAAGAGAAATCTATTTCAAAAGGAAGAAACAAATGTTTGAGGTCTTGGTCCAAAAGGGAGATTTTGCTTTAAACTACTGCAAAAAAGGAAAATGACTGGCTGATGTCCAAAGATAAAGAAAGATTTGGCATTCTTGACCTCAGATACCTTAATGAATGATACACAAAAAGCCATATGTTACAAAGTCGTATTACTAAGCCTGTATTATACAAGAGAGAGGGATCATCCTGTGAGACAGAGGGTATGTATACAAGATAATCTTTCACTAGGGGTGGGGCATTGGTGCCAGGATCTGATACACAATGTTCCAAAATTTGGCTGGATATAGTATTCAGAAACACCCAAAAGTGAAAGCAGTAAAATAAAGACGAAAGAAAATCCTGACATTTAAGGCCAAGACCAAAGTATGCTAGAAACCAAGGACATAATCTAGAGTTAATGCTTGGCAAAATGAAAAGTAACCTGAGCATGACTGTAGGTGAAACAAAGCAGTGAGAAGGCAGGTTTTGCAAATAAGGCTGTTTTCATGGCTTGCTTTTATTCTGTATAGTAGAGAATGTAAAGGTCTGTTGAGTCTGATCTTAAAGCAATGGGATCTTAGAAGATAATAGGTCTAAATAAACTTTGTTGGACATCCAATAAACACTGGCAAGGCATTTCTTATTCTTTGTTTTATTTTCCTTTCTTTGGCTCTGGCTATTTTTCTTTACCTTCTATCTCAGTTCACAACACCACCATCCCTAATTTGAGCAACTGAAAAGCAAGGGAGTCATCTTCATTCTTCCTTCTGCTGCTGTACCTAATATTTGCCTTCTAATGGACTCAGCATTTTTTTTAACTTAAATGTGTTTAAAACGAAATCTTCATAGTATTAATTGAAACAGAAAACTTCCATCAGTTATTATAAAAGAAATTATTTTTAAAAATTCAATGAAAATAAAGCAATGTCAATAAGTTTTAGCAGAAATGCACTCCCTCACTGTCAAAAAGACTGATTGGAAAATACTACTTAAGACACAGATTAGTATCAATCTAAAATTTTCTTCTTAAAATAATTAGTGGGATTAAAAGACAACTGAAAAGGAAATTATTAGGAAATTATTGTTTCATTGTATGACTTAATTATGACTTAATGTAGCATCCTTGTACTATTAAAATGCCATCTGTAGGCAAGTCCTGCACTTTGGGAAGCACTAGACTATGGGATAAAATCCAAACTCAATAGCTTGGTATGATCTCACTCCTGAATACCTTTCAAACTAATTTCCTGCCACCCCGCAAGCCACATACCCTGACTATGTTTGTCCCCATTAATTTCCCCATTTTTTCTGCTGGGAAAACTAATGCCTTACTCAAGAGGTTTCAGATGTGAAGTCTTGAGGGACTTTTCCCCTTAGCACTGACAAACATTCTTCCTTGGCCAAACTCTAGCCAGGTTCTTCTGAGTCCTCTTCTCAACTAAGTTTCAACCTTGTCTTATAAAGATGTGAATAAATGCTAGTATAGTTTCTAGCAGCTCTAGGTTGTATCCCTAGGATGACCCTAGTCCCCTTAAAATACCTGCCTGGGAAAGCTCAGGACTGCCAAGAGAACTCAATATTTGTTCTAGCCAACAACTGAGGATAGGGTTTCTGTCTCCCAGCCTCTGTGAGGGAGCAGGAGCCTAATTTTGATAAATGCCAGTTAGCAAACTCAGATGTATTTCACACGAACCAAATTCTCCCTTCCCACTTTTTTTTTTTAATTCCCTGAAAAGTTCCATTGAGACTTTGCTTGCAAAGTTTTTTAACATTTTTTATTGATTTATAATCATTTTACAATGTTGTGTCAAGCTTGCAAACTTTTTTTTGCTCACAGGTTAATAAAGGGAAATGATTAAATACTATTTTTTCAGATAGATTTTGTACTATATATGTATCATGTATTGAAATAACTATACAATATTTTGTCACATAGATACCCATCCACCACTGAGGTGGTATTTTCTTGAGAGAAATATTTAACTTTAAATAACTGCATACACAGAAAGGGGGGGGTTGTTATCTGACTACTATGAACAGGGCCATGTGGAAAGGATCTAACATACTGTTTTGTTTTTTGTCTCAACTTACAAATCATAAGAGGGACATCACACATTGTATTATGTTTCACAGTTTAAAAATAATTTAAAAATTTTTATCAGCTCATTTTCCTCCTTTCTTAGCTTTGTCAGTATCATTTTTAATTCCAATGTTTCCTTTAACCTCACATCTTCCTCTTTTGGGTGTCCACTTCCTATTAAAATAACAATTGCCTACTACTTTTTATATCTTTTGTTTTATATTAGTAAGAGGATGTCTAAAACTGTGGTATGGGGAATTTACACATAAGTAATGGGAGACATTGGGTTTTTACTTCAAAATTCATTTTTTGTTTTATTTGCTACTAACTTATAGGTTAAAATGCTACTTTACATAAGCCTATTTTATTCCATGAAATTAAGTGAACCATAACCCAGAAGTACAATGAGGCACACACAGCATGACCACATTATTTCAGAAAGCTGAAGAGTTGCCAGTCTATTGATCTCAGACTTCATGAACCAAAGTGCAGCTGAAATTGGTTCCCTGCAGTAGCTCTCTGCCAAATAGCCACTGTAGGATTCTGAAAAAAATACAAAGTAAGGAGATGGCACCTAGACACATTTTTAGAAAGTTAACTCTTTTACTGAAGTTTATTTTGCTACTTTTATTAAACAGGTTGGTGTCACATCAGACATTTTGCTTATTTAAAAGTAATATGAAATAATTGCTGGGATAGCATACCGCTGAAAACATGAAACTAAATGTAGGGCCTGTGTGAGTGACCTTCTTTTGCCAATGAATTGCAAATACTTCTTCCTATATATAATTGTACTAGCATTAAACCATAAATGCAGAATTCTTATTGTGGGTTGATTCTGAACACATCAAGTGTCTTCTTGTTTTCAACCACTGTATCGGCAACACCTAGTTGCCTAAAACTTCGTTGTTTCAGTCTCTACCCCTCCCATTCTCTGAGTCAATCCTAATGCAACCAGCCTATATTAAGAGTTCTATCCACAATCATTAAATGAAGCCTGAAATTAAACATGCATCCCTGGGCCCAGAATCCAGAGTGTATGTGGAATGTCCTATGCATTCATGCCCAACCCTCATTATCGAATGCCTTTCCTTGCAGACATCATCCGCTCCTGCGACTGTAACCCACGTCGTAAGCGAAACCACTGCTGGTTTAACAAGGGCTCTGCCTCTGACTAGAATCTGGCCTGATACTTCGCATCCCTTCCACAGACAATGACTGGAGCTCTGATTCCAAGTGAATAAGCTCTTTCCTTCCTTTGCCTAGAGCTACAACACCAGCACTGCCAGAAATTTCTGTTGCTGTATCTTCTCCCACCATATTCCAACTCCTTATAAATCAATTCTGGCCCACAAACCCAATTTTCCTAATCTCAGATATTTTGATAGGGAATGCTGGTCACTCACTCACTTTAGACCCTTGATCCCAGACCCCTTTTTCCTGCTTACTGCTCTTTCCATGATCTGAGGTCTAGCACACTTCACAGTGGGTGTGGTCTGGGATAAGACAATGTCAGAGTGCAAAGACCACTTATCATATAAAGGAAATCTTTGAAGACATCTTTTTTATTCAATGCAAATAATCATTACAATTAATCTTATTTGGTGGTTTCTATTTTTTTTAATGAAAAATAAATCTTTATATCTTTTCTGATGAGAAAACAGTATAATTTCCTTTTGTTTCATTGTTCCAAAATTTGATAAGCCATAGGATCAAGTTACTCTTTTTGAGATGCCATGATATGTAAGGTATTAGAAGTAATTGCATTAAGTAGTTAACTTTGTGTTAGGAGTACTTGTATTAAGTAGTTAACTCTGTGTTAGGAGCTTGATTTTTCCTACAAAGCTTTCTGTAATATCTATATTTTGTGCTACCCAGTTTCCATGGTAACATGTTTGTTCCCATAGAGAAACAAAAATGAACACCTAAACAGAGTTGAACTTGAAGATATAAACCTTCACAGGATAGACAGTTTGCTCAGAGGCTATTAAGGAGCAAAACGAAAAGACACAAAAGCAGAAAATACAGCTAGGTTTCAAGTTCTAGCTCAAAGTTAGGAAACTACTTTTGATCTCTTTTGACCTGCTGAACAACAGATAATTCTTGGTGTCTTTATCACCAACTTTAAATAGACTTTTTTACCCCAAAAGCAGTCTTTTAAAATAGTGATTGAATGGTTTGTTTTATTTTAGCTGTTTGGTCCTCATAGCGGCAATTTGTATTAACATGTTTCAAGGATTTTTGGAATTTTCATGAAACTGCCTAAATTTAAGTCAACTTGATTTGGGAAACAACAGAAAAACAACCCAACCCATACACTATTAATCAGACTGTGAGCGAATGAACATAAGATTATCTTTTAATAAACACAGATATTTTTTCACTCTTCCTTATTTTAATGTCCAGAATTCTCCCAGCCAACCTAATGCCAGTTTATGCCATTTGACCAGAGCATGCAAACTGCAAGTGGATGGAAATTTGGCTGCTCTGGTTAAATATGAAGGGAAGGTGCTGGCCTTAGTTAAGGCTCACAGTACTATGCCAAATTCCTAACATTATTATAGCAGGGCTTTGAATGATAAATGATACCAGTAAAATAATTCACACTCACTTGCAAGCTCCATCCAAGTGGTATAAACTTCACTTATTAAAGACAAAGCAAAATCACTGGCTCTGGTGGCTCTTTGCTCTGTGATCTCCCACCCTCTTGTCTGCTTACTTCCCCCGACCCAACTTTATGATCCAGACACTGCACTCTCTCCATTTGTATCTCACTTCTTTGTTTGCCATCCTCCAACCTTTTTTGTTCTTTTTATACTCTTAAGCCTTGACCTCATTTTTCCCCATTCTGTTCTGCTGTTCCTACTTGACATTTTTGTCCCTTTTTTCCTGGCTTCACTCTTGTTTCTTACTTTCTTCCCTCTTCAACCTTTAGCTTTTTTTGTATTATCTTTATATTTAGTCTCCTTCCCTTCCTTTATTTTTGTTCTTACCATCTTTTCTTCCTCTCTTTGCTCTCTCCCCCTCTTCTCCTAGAAATTTGTGAATTTTATTCTTTTTTTTATTAACATGTATTGTTTCTGGATGAATGCTTTTTCTTTCTCCTTTCATGTATTATTTTTTCCTGATTGTTTGAATTCCAGTCCCACTGACTTTGTGCAAAAGATTACGATTGGAGCAATTTAAAGTTTGTCTTTATTATAATAAAAGGGAGAAGAAAAATTAGCTTTAGCAAATAGCATCTTAAAGAGTAGACTGCCCTTTTTGTTAAACAGTCTCTTTGTCCTCTCTGTAGGTTCACAGTAAAAAGAATCATTGAGATTTATCATCTTCGATATTTGTCTAAAGTAGCCATTATTCACGCTAAACAAGTAGAGAAAAACAAGACTCTGGAATCAGCAAGTCCAGTGTGCTGAGTTGCTGCCACTCAAGACAAAATAACTTTTGTAAATTATGTGGTCAACTGACAAACAGCAGCACAAAGATGTGGCCCAGGATTAATTGTAGCTTTTGAAGCAATAGTCAGAAGGAACTAAAGCACAAAGGTTTTACTCTTACTTATTTTTGTATGGTGTTATATAGTTTATTCCATATGGCAGATAGAATAATAAAAATTTATTGACTACAGAGCTTTTTGCTGATTCCCTATCATCAAATTGGCATATACTTTGAGTTGTGTGTGTTTTTTTTATAATTTTGGGAGTTGAGTGTTCATCTTTCTTTTATAGACTTTCACCTAATTTCCAGAAGTATTCAATAGTGAATTGCATGCAAAGATAAATGGTTATTCAGGTTTAAATGCATTGCTTTGAACTAATGAGATATATATCCCAATAGCTAAATTATTTATGGCCACACATATGTATAAATTGTGTGTGGGTGTGTATATATAAAATTCCATTAGCATAGTGGCAGATTCTTTATGTTTTGTCATATTTGAAATTAAATTTTAATGTAGATTACATTTTAAGCACCTAAAAGTCACATTCATTCACTGACAAATTTTCAGTCTTTTAAATCCATGAGAAAATATTCAAGCTGCATGATATCTACTGGTTTTACAGCACTCAACACCTTGCTTAATCATTTTCATTCACAGTTGTTAGGATATCTGCCCTTTCTGTTTCCTTCAGTGTACTGCTTTTTCATTTAAATTTTTTATCTTGCTTAAAGACCCCAGGTTCTGAAAAGAGACCATGACTTGGAAACTAAAACAAATGTTTTTCTATTCTAACAAAAATTTTAGTACAAAGGAATTTTCCACACCTTCTTTTCCTTATTATCGATACAATTATAGAGCCAACATATACAGTCTTGCAAGTTGAGCACTGCACAATGGTCATTCTTGACCTATGTATGGGGCCCTATATGCAGTTGGATTCCTTTTGCAGTTCTCATTGAACTATGCCATGCTTTTACTCATCAGATGAACAAAATTCTCTCCTTTGATGATGTTGAATTATGTCTGGTTTTTATTCTCTAAAAATTCTGAAATATAACATTTTAGAGTTAACAGGAAACTTAGAGATCAGCTAGTTCTGCTCTTTCATGTTACATAGAAGAAAGATAGTTCCAGAGAAATGAAGTATCCTGACAGCAATTTTATCACCATTTCCACCATCCGAGTCAGGGTTAGAGCCAACTCTCTGATTCCTAGCTTCAGGAATATCATTTTAAAGACATTCATGGTGACATAGAAATATTTCTACCACATAAGTCTCATAGGTTCAACTTTCTAGATTTTTAGCCCAATTTTACTACTAGACAATTTTACATTGCAAACTGCTAGACGACTGAAATAATTTCTGAGTAATTCTCCTTGTGCAGCTTGCTATGTAATCCAGCAACATACTAAATGGTTTTTTTGAGAGGGGATATCACCCATCTCCAGTGACTAACATAGTGTAGAATAACTAGAAAAGAAACTGTTCAATGCTATTGTTGTACCTTTATTACTATAGTATAATTTTGGAATATTAACAATAAGTAATTGAAACAGGGTTTCTTAAGAATTAAAATGTTTACTTTCCCAATAATGTACTGGGAAACCATCAGTTTACTTTCATCTTTTGTTATCTTTATCTTGATTAGTATCACTGCATATTTATCCCTCTCTTCTTTTTTATTACTCAAAAATAATATGTGGATTTTGCTTGTAATTTGTTTCTGTCCTCTTACTGCATCTAGAAAGCTTGTCAACTCCATGTGTACTGAGTTTGTCTTTTATTTGTTTTCTCTCCTCCATAATCCTGGGTGTTAGATGTTAAATGTATGCTACTGAGGTTGACAAGAATTGAACTAGAGACACTGCATCAGTGAGGTCCTGATCAAATGGAAGCAAATATCCAAATTTAGTCCATAGTGCCAAAAACATTGTCAAAATTGTATGTAATGAATCTAAATGCTAACAGAACTAATCATTAATGGAAATACTTTTAAATAAAAATTACTATAAAGCAATCTCTAACAGTGATGCTTAAAACTGTTTCTTCTAGTAGATTATTGCATACTGATGAAAAGAACAAGCAGAGAGGACAAACTAGTTATACAACCACAAAATCATGATGCCTTTTTAAAAAATTTAATTACTTCCCTTTTTTTCTAGAACTGAAAGAGGTATATGATAGATTTGGTCAGCTCTTCATTAGAAAGAGCAACAAAAGAAGAGAAAAAGAACGTATTAGTGCTCCAATAAGCCATAGCTTCTGGCAGATGTTGCAAGAATGAATTAGATCATTGACCTTTCTTTTCTGGAGGCTTGTGTCAACTTCGAGTGGAGTTTCCAGTTGCACAATTAGCATCTGGACAGTTCTGATATCTTTATTATACTCTCTGAGTTTTTAAAATGCTACTATTTTGTTTAAAAATTATTTCTTTCCAGATTAAAACAATTATTTAACTGCCAAGAGGAGTAATTAATTCCATGACTCAATACCAATATAATTATCTTCCCAGATATGGTTTCCAAACTAATATTCATAATCTAAGTACCCATTGTTTAATCAAAATTAAGATTTGATTGATTGATGATATTAACGTTCAAATTCATTTCCTTCCAGGCTTAATGTTGTTTCTTGTATTTGCTTTGTACTGAATTTTTGTGGTTTAAATAGCCTGTTTAACATGACCACTTTCAAACAAGATAATAAATTCTCATAAAACCAGACTATGGAATTCATAATCATAGCTCTTGGCCGCCACCTAAAGGTTTCTTTCTTGTTTTATTTTACATAAGACCTACTGTGCATTCCTGTTATAATAAAATTGTTGCTTGTATCATTACTTGTTTTTACATAAGTATAGGATAAAGAGACATTCCAGGTTTTTTTTCACTTATATATACTTGCATCAGCATCCTGTATGGTTATGCCCACTCCTCAATCTATTTGGTACACAGAGTCAATTCAAACTAGTTTCTCTGAGTGGTTTGAAATTTTCCACTCATTCAAGAAATAGTGTATCCTTATTATGTATCACTCCCACCCCTAGACCTATCTTAAAAATAAAAATATATATATTTAAGTCATGGTTTCTGGCTTCAAGAAGCATGCATAAATTACTGATGTTATAAGGAACTGGCTTCTCTTTTGTCATAATCTGCATTAGAATTATCATTAATTGGATGCCAGAGAGTAAATCTAGGAGAAGCCTGAACAAAGAAAAATGTTTCTCATTTCCAGCTTTCCAAGGTAAATACAATTAAACTCATGCTTATTGAACCTTTGCTGAATGTAATGTATATCATAAAACTCTTCAAAGTCCACACAGAACATAAATAACAGGTGTAATCTCTTGATTATGCTTGAGGGTAAGTGAGTATCAGAATTAATAAGTCCCTGCTCCATATCCTATTTTCACTCCGTTTATTCTCCTCTGAAATTACATCTGACTGAGTCAAGTCAAATATCTCCAACTTTCTACTTGGATTCTGAAAAAGTCATGTTTGGAGATTAAAATCAGTGCAATATGATATCATCGTGAAAAGTTAGTTATGAACTTCACAAACTTCTCATTTCAAAATCCATACGGATAGAGCATATATGAATTACCCAAATTATTCTTAAACTTGTAGACATGTTTCACTGGCATGTGCACTTATCATTAATGGAATCTATCTATTTAGCCCTTGACACATTTATAAACCACTATTCATTAATTGAAAAGATACTTATTAGGCATCTGCTATGTGTCAGGCATTCACCATTGTCAGTATTCAGTAAAACAGATTGGTCTTTGCCCTCAGGGGCTTGTGAGGGAAATGGAAAATAAAGAAAGAAAGAAAAAATGTTATGATACAAACTACAAAGGAACTTAACACACTGTACTGTGATAGAGGATAATGTTGAGAGGAGACAGACCTATATTAGGTTAATCAGGAAAAGCCTCATGAAGGAGGCAGTGTTTCAACTGAAACCTGAAGAATAAGGATCCAGCTCTGCCAAGAACTTAGAGAAAGAGGCTGAGGAAACTGATTATGCAAAGACCAAAGTCCTAAGAGAGGGCCAAGGGATATAGAGCAGGAGCAAAGGGGAGTTTTGGGAGATGAGATTGGAGAACTAAGAAGAAACCCAATCATACTGGAGCTTGACAGCCAGGGTAAGGACACTGAGCTTTATTTGAAATAGAATGGAAAGCCACAGTAACAGATTAGAGAAGGACATAGCGTGATCAGATGGCTACATGGAAAAGGGATTGCAGGCAGCCAAGAGAAAAGGGAAACAGTTAAAAGGTTATTACAGAAGTACAGGTGGTAGAGATGATGGTGACATGAACAAGGGTGGTGGAAGTGGAGGCAAGAGAAATAAACATATTTGAGATAAGTTTTGGAGCTAGATTCAATAGGACTTGGTGGTAGGTCAGAGGACCCCTTGGTTCTGCCGATCCTTCCCAGCTTGTTAGCATTTGCTAATATGAATATAATTCAAATGTTGATAGTTCTCCATGTTAGATTTAGACTTCTAAGTTAGATTTTGTGCCATATGTAAGCTTTTAATTTAGTAAATAAATAAATAAATAAATAAATAAATAAATAAATAAATAAAATATCTTAGGGGAGGCTTTAGCTCAAGTGGTTCATGGTTAGCAGACACAAGGTCCTGCATTTAATCCCCAGAACCTCCTCTAAAAATAAATAAATAAGCCTAATTACCCCCCCTCAAAAATAAAAATAAATAAATAACTTTTAAAAAGTATTCCATAATAAGAAGTAAAAAAGATTAAATAAAATTTTACAAAACCTTAATAGAATAACTTATTTGCATGTCAATTATACACTTATTATCTAGCCTTTTCTGCAAATGAAGCAATCTACAGAAAATAATTTTATGTATAATGGAAGTTTGTCTCCTGAAAGCAGTAAAGCTTATTTAATTTTAACTACTTAGAATATTTTTGAAAGTTGTTAAATATTTCCCTGATTTCTTAAACAGAATATATTTAAAATAAGTTAAGCTTTTCAAAAACTCAGGCTCACCAGGATGAAAAATAGTTGCTATACCTCTGTATTATGGTGGCAGTTCTAAAAATAATGAGATATAAAAGTGGGTTTCCCCTACTCTGAGAAACTGAAAACTACTCTGCTTTGAAATGATTAAATTTTGTGTTATTGTTGCCTCACTTGCTCCTAGTCCTCATTATACCAAACTGTAGCCATCCACTTCTGACCCACTCTAACATATTTCTCTTTTGCTGTAAGCTGGGCTATCAGATTTTCATGCAAGTTAGCAGTATGTAGACTTCAGGTAAAGTATGAATTTTTATATTCTATTTTGATTGCATACAGGCTTTTCTAACACACATGTACTTTTTTTTAAGTACATTTTAGGTCACTGAAGTTGCTTAATTAGCAAAATTCAAATCAAGGAAATGTTCCTAGACTACTATTTTATTTCCCAGAGTTTTCACGATGCTCCTTGAAAATGGAATTCACATTACCACATACGTTATCATTTTAAGTTTCTGCAAAGGATCCTTTCTTATGACACATCAATTACATCATTATAAATGTTGGTTTTTCATTTGATACCTAAAATATAATTTTAAATGTAATATAAAAGCATATAAAATTTGACCATAAAACTAGATCCCCCAAAATCCCAAAGTTCTTGTCTTGGACTATAATGTTATCTCTTTCTTCTTTTCACTTTGACATGCATGGAAACTAAAACAAATCAAATGTTCACAAAATCAAATCAGCAATACTACTTTCAAAGTGTCTTTTGACAAGTAACCTGTGCATACTACAAACCCAAAGACACGTTTGAAGCAGCTCTTCTGAATAACTACATTTTCCAAAGCTCTCTCTGTATCACTACCTTGTATGAGGGAAGAAAATGTGTAAATGTGTAATGGAAATGTATAAATGATTAAAGTCTCTGTATAAACAAAGAGCATTCTTAACATGCATAAGAATTATTTTGAGGACTTCTTGAAAAACCGGATACCAAATGCCTAGAGCTGATCTGACAAATGAGTGTCCTTGAGAGAGAGGTCCAAAACACTGGCATTTGAAACAAGAATTCCCCAGCTTATTGATATAAGTGGTTCACAGAACAATCTTTACATAGCATTGTCATAGACTCCAGGTAAGCAATCCTAAACAATCTGCCTTTTCAACTTTGTAGCAGTTTGCATTTTCCAAAGATGACTACACCAATGCATACCATCCTATATGCCCTTCCTATAGGATGACATTGACATCTCTCCACAAAAATATAGGTTTATGTTCCCTCTCCTTGAAAATGGGCAGACATTTGGCTACGGTGGAAATGATACTACATGACTCCCAAGACTAATTCATAAAATGCAATAGAGCTTCTGCTTAATTCTCTTGGGATACTTTCACTTGGAATCCAGTCACCCTGTGGTGAGAAAGCCAAGCAGCCACATGGAAAGGCCACATGTAGATGGCCTTCCCACCGAAGTCTCCATTGACAGCCAGCCATCAACCACCAGACACCTGAGTGAGATTTTAGATAATCCTAGCCCCCAGCTTTCTGGCCACCCCAGTAGTCTCTCACCTAGCCATGGCCAAATTTCAGATTTGTGAATAAAATTAATGTTGTCACTATTCTAAGCCATTAAGTTTTACAGTAGTTTTTTTTTTATATAGCAATAGTTAACCAGAACAAATTTGAAATACTTCTATGGCTTTTTCAGATGAAATGAAAAGTTCCAAATAAATCTTCATTTAAGGATTTCTAAGTCTATCCAGCCAGATTCCCACCTCCCCCCCAGACCCACTTGCTAGGCTTTGCTTTTAGTTTATTGCCTAGATCTGTGGTTCTCAACCAGGAGAGGTTTTGCAATGTCCAGACACACTTAATTGTTGTCACAACTGGAGAGGAAATGCAATTGTCATCTAGTGAGTAAAAGCTAAGGATGCTGGTAAACAGCCTACAATGGACAGCAAGCCCCTCCCCCCAACAAAACAAAGAATTATCGACCCTAAATAGTGCAGAGATTGAGAACCTTGAACCTAGATCTGATCCAACAGTGAGGTACTCCACTCTCACCCATGATTCTCCTCATCATACAGGTCTGGAGTTCTCAACCAGGAGTTGAGGAAAAGGGGGATGGGGCACTAAAGTTGGAATATCAGGATTATTTGTGAGGATTTTCAACTTACACAAGTGAGCTGTGGTGGTTACTGGCTACAAATTAGAATAATTTGTGAAATTTTTATTTTTTCTTTTGTAATACCAACTGTATTAAAATACCACTGCAATTCCCAACTCTAGAGATTTTGATTAAGAAAATACTTGATGCCAGTAGTTTTTTTTTTTTAAAGCACTTGAGCTGATTCTAAGATGTAGCTAAACATGAGAATCCCTGCACTGGAGATTGTGAGTCCTAACTTGGGAAGTATTGGTGAAGCCTAAAGAGTAAAATTGGAAAATTCCTATAGGTGATTCTTTTGGCATCCCTACTGAGAACCTTTAACCTACGTGCTCTCCTGCACTTAGCCTGCCATGTTCTGGCAAGAAAAGGACCTGTGCCAGCCTCTTACTTCATTCTTCTGCACTTCTTTGGGACTGAAGCAAACCCTAAGACTTAGCTAATGCATGTTAAGTCAAAAAGAAGCACCATTCAGTAAACACCAAACTATCAATTCAGTTATAATAGGATCACTCTGCTACGTACCACTCCACCAATAAAACCAGCTCTATTTACTAGATTTTCCATTAGTAGCCTAAAGTAGGTATAAAAACATCAGTCAATATTCTTAGAATTTTACCATTAGAATGTCAAGCTAAATCAAATAATTTACACAATTCATATAGTTTAAGATGACAACTAAGTTGTTGATAGGATATTATGCTTAGATTCATCTCCTAAATAGGACTTACCTTTCTCCACCCCACCAAAAAAAACAACTAGTAATGCAAATGAATTGCCATCTGCCTCAGATGCTAAGCAGATGAAAGTTTGCTCATTTAAAAAAATGAGTTGGGTGGAGAAGGAAAAAATGTGAAATAAGCTATTATTATAATAATTACCTTGGCAAAAATGTGTTATTTCATCATGACAATAAGCTATTCTGAACATGTTATTATTACAATACATTTGCAGTAAAAAGAAAAAAATTCAAGACTATGTTTTCCTTTTCAAAATGTATTTGTTAAAGGAAAACACCAATTTGATAAATTAAATTTCTCAATAATTATCACGTTGAAACTTTTCTGTCTTTTGATTCTTTCCCATTAAAGCCAAAGCCAGAAAGAATCTTTAATGTCCTATGTAGGATCCCTATCTATAAAAGAGAAGCCTGAATGTCTCTAATAGTTTCCTGTGTGTACCTATCTCGTGCTAATTGTACAGTGTGTGTGCCTAAATCTGTTGGAAGATGGTAATGATTAAAAGCATTAATTTTAAGGCATATTGCTTAGGTTTGAATCCTAACTCCACCATTTATTGTGCCCAGTGATCTTGGGCATGTTATTTTATCTTGTGTGACTTAGTTTCCTCTTCAGCAAAATGGTAATAACAACAGTACTGAGGTCATAATTGCTTTCGAAGATTAAAAGTTAAAGTGAATAGAAAGTGCTCAGCGTAGTCCCTGGCACATAGATGCACTTCATGAATAAGAATCAAATATAACTGTCAAATCTAACTAACACTGACTCCATCACTAATTAGTTGAGCAACTTAGATTAAGATACTTTATCTCTTTAGTATTCATTTTTTCTTTGTATTATAAAAAAAAAAAGCCTTAGTTAAATTCTGAAATTGAATTCTAAGGTTCAATTCAACAATTATCTATAGTGCCAGGTTCTTCTACCTCTGAGTTTCCAAGAAAGTAGGTATGGACCTATTTTCCCATATTACAGTGTCCAATCTATGTGAATACTTTTTTTTTTAATTTTGTCTGTTATTTTAACTAATTTAGTGCAAAGTCTGTCTCCATAGATTCATTTCTTAACAGCATCAAGTTGAGTATGTTCTGAAACACTGGGGTGTTTGAATTTCCCCATTAAGTGTTATACATATGACTTATTTCCTCTTAGATTGAAATCAGAAAGGTCAATTCCTCCTCCAGGTAAGCTGATGACAGGTAAACTGTCCTATAGATATGACTTAAGTTGTGATACCAAACAAAAGTTTCTATGACATACAAATATTAAATACAGTATCATATAGAAAGATTCTCTGAGAAATGTAGAGTTCTCACTTAGTCAGGTTACCCTCTGAACTCTTCCATCCTCTTCTCATCTGAGCATCTCAGAAGAGGTCTCTTAACTTTCTCATGTACTGTAGTTTGGCTTCTAATGGGGATGCTGTCCCTAATAACAAAAGTAACATCCTGGGGAAAGATCCAGTATGGAATTTGAAGCCCTTATGATAATTGACTCTCCTGCAGTATTTGACCTTCTAATCATCCATTCCTTTTAGAAATGTTTCAGCTCTCTTGGTTTCCATCAATGAGTCTCTACTATTCTTGTTTGCTTGCCTCTCTGACAATCTTGCCTCAGTCATCAATTGATATGTTTCCCAGATCCTTCTTCTTGGTCATATTTTATAATTCAATATATTCCTCCATGGAATGCCATGTCTTTATGTATTTTTAATCCCAAATCTGAAATAACCATTCATACTTCTCTTTTAATCTTCAAACCTATATTTGCAACTGCCTTCTGAATATTTCCATCTGAAATTCCTGCAGGTCATTTCTAAATTCTCTTCCTCCATATATATTATTTTTCCTCTTATATGCCTTAAGTAATCACTAAATATATCCTTCCTAATTATCTCTTGAATCTTTTATCATCAAATATTTCTTGCCCCAGGTCATTTTTACCTCTCACCTAAGCCTGCTCCAAACTCATCCTCTCAAATTTACTCTCCACACTAACACAAGAGTGATGTATCCAAAACACCTTTCTAACCAAATCATCTGCCTGCTCAGAACTTCTCAATGGTGCCATCTTATCTGCTGGAGAAAGTCTAAGCTCCTTGGCCAACCAACAGGGTCCTCCATGATCTATTTCTACACTCTCTAGTCTCATCATTGGCTATGTCCTTCCATAGTCAAACTGGAATCCACTATAAAACCTACTATCTTTGGACCCTTGCACATTCTGTTCCTCTCTTTTCATTACCCCAGTATATATTCCTTATTCATTCTTCAAAACCCTGCCCAAGTCTCTCCCCATGAAGTCCTTCTTGATTCCCAGATGGAGTAAATTCTGCACATCCCTATACTACCCACCATGTTCCAAACATATGGCTATTATTGCTCATATAATCCTGTATTATGGTTATTTTTTAAATTACTGCCTTTCTCAGTATAACATGAAGTCCTTGAACATAAAAATTATGCCTTTTCACTATTGTATCCTAGCACCTAGGAGAAAGATGGGTATATAACAGAGTTCTGTAAGTTTCTTGAATTACTACTAGAATAAGGATATAAATTAGTTTACTAATGACTTAGCTCAGTATAAAACGCTAGGGATAAAGTCCTAAGACAAATGTATATAGATAAAACTCTTTTAAAAATTTCAGCTTTATTGAGGTATAACTGACATACAAAATAATAAGATATTTAAAGTATACATGGTAGTGATTTGATATAGGTATACATTGTGAAAAGATTCCCCCCACCTAGTTAATTAATACATCAATAACTTCACATATTTATCTCTGTTTTTGATGAGGAAACTTAAGTTCTACTCTTTAAGCCAATTTCAATTATACAACGCAGTATTAGCAACTATAGTCACCATGTTTTACATTAGATCCTCAGATCTTATTAATTTTATTAAAACTCCTATTTTTAATTTCCATCTGTAAACTTTTCACTCACACCTAGACTTGGGTCCCACACTGACCTCATCCCAACCCTGGTACCACCTCTAATCTTCCTTATCCATTTACTGAGTTGTTCCAGGTCATCCCAGGATGACTAAGCCTTGAGAGAACTTCTTGTGTTATGCTCAAAGGCTTTAACCACTCACTTAATCTAATATGCCCTACCAAGAACTTTATCTCTTGGAATCTTGCTTAGTCTTAAGAATCTGGTTCCTGGTTAGCAAAAATTATTTTTCACCTTCTTCAAAACATAAATGCCTGTGTATTCCAGTATGTCCTCGAATCTTCTGTCCTAGGGCCAAAAATAGATAAGAGAAAACCAAGACACAGTAAGGTTTTTGGAATGATTTTTCAAGCTCTGACATCCTTCTAAAAGAAAGTCAAATGACAATCATGCCTCCAGTTGTTACATCTCTCCCTTCTCTAGAGATATGTTGTCAGTTATCTGGGTAAAATGAACCTTTACGTTCTTCAAAGTCTTGTTATCTTTTAAACTTTCTAATATTCAGAAGAGTATTTATAAATAGTTTCTTAAAGGTGTGAGGCCTAATGTCTTGCTGAAACTTTATGTAAATAACAAAACCTGATGTTGCCCAGATATATGTACATCTTTACTTGAGCATGTCTGTAATACTGTCTTTAGTGTCCATGATGGAGGCCATATTATTATTTAGTTTTAGGACCTAAAACCAATTGAATAGGACCTATTTTTATAAAAGTAAATCTGTTTCAACAGGAGAGAAGTTGTTATAATTCTAAATTACTTCCTGCAGGCCAAAAGAAAAACAAAAACAAACAACAACAACAAAAAAACACAGATAGAAGAGGCACAACGGAAAGTGGTGAGGGCCAGGATTCAGAATAGGTAACAGGTAATCACTATCTGGTAAAAGGAATTATGAAAAGATTGAGTATTTTTACTTATGCTACATTCCATTGACCATAACGTAGTTCCCACTACATTTATGTTAAATGATCAGTTGATCCTAAGGAAACAAAGAATTGGAGGTTGGGCACTGGCCCCTTTGTCCATGAGCCGCTACCGCAGGAATCACAAGCTTAAATGTCTACAGGACTTGGGTATGTAACATATATGAGCAAACCCAGCCTGGGTATATAAAAAGCGGCAACATGATTGCAGTGAAAAATGGTAACTGACTCTCAAAATACAACAGGGAGTGGTGAGGACTGTGGCAAACTGGAGAGCTTGAGCTCCTTAGGTGGCAGCAAAAATGCAGTTCCAGCTCGTTGCCTTGCAGAACTGTAGGCCTAGCTGTGCCCAATATTCTGATTGTTTAAGAGAAGTTGAAAATAGGATTTCATAAAATTTCTTGTTTTTCAAATATTTGGCAAAAAATTAATAATTTTTAAAACCACTCTACAGGTAGATAGTTAGAGGGCCAAACAAAACAGGTGTTCGTATTTGATTCTGAAAGTTGTGTTTCACAGTGAGGAAGATCCAGGAAATTCAAGCAAATAATTACAGGTATATTTGAGAGGAAAAGGACCTCAGCTAGCAGCAATACAAAAGCTTAATGATTAGGCAAAGATGTAAAATTTAGACTGAGGAGCAATTTTCATGTTTCTTTTTCTAATCTTGCCAAGAGAGATTATGGCTATCTTAATAAAGACAATCTCCTTTCCCTTGGCTATTTGACCTCCTTTATAGCCAAGTATGTTGGTTATTTTCTATTCACCCGTCCAGTTTCCTTCTCTACCCTCTTCGTGTCCCAGGAAGCTGGTCAGTGTAGGTTGCATGAAAGAGTTACTTCATCTCTGGCTTCCACTATGTTTGGCACATCTAGGGCACTGGAGGGAGTTTGGAGGATAGGAAGAAACTGACATCAGGGCATTTATTTGCCCTACTTTTTCCCTGCTAGTTTCACTGATTAGCTCCCTCCTCTCCATCTGGAGACCCTCTTTATACAGCTCAGTCATGCCCTTTGTGTGTGTGTGTTCCTTGAAATATTGCCTCTTCTTGACCCTTTAAGACAAGGGTGCTAAAGGCTTCCCACTGTTACAAGTCCCAGGGGACTACCACTTGTTCCCTTCCTTAAAACCTGCTCTGCAGGTTTCAATTACCCAGTGTAACTCTGCTTTCTATTTCCTGCTGGGAGCCTGCCTTAAGATGCCATTTCCGAAGACACAATCTTTTCCTAGGACTGGGATCTTAACTGGACAAAGCTTCTTATCATTTAATTCTTATTTTTCTGGGTTTTTTTGAAAAAGGAAAGCTATTTGTCTGGAAGTATCAGAAGCCTTGAGAATGTATCTAACCTTTGACCCAGTTACCTCACCTTGGAAATTAACTAAGGAAAGAATCTTAAATACTTAAGAATTTGAAAGAAAATTTATACAAATGTGTTTATTAGTGAAGTGGCCAAAAACTATAAACAACTCACATTATATCTTTCAGGACTAAGCCAGGTGTCTTTTGTTGGCCCCACCAGCTTTCTGATCCACTTTGCTCTCTGCCCTACGGGGCCTTTATGGACTCTCCTATGGCTCTATTACCCTCCAGCTTCAGGATGGGCTTTGCCAATACCGTATCTTGATCAGAAATGAGAGAAAGGGAAAAGAATAACGTAGGGGTAGAATGAAGTAGGGGTAGGCAGCTTATTCTTCCTGTCCCTTCCCTGCAGATGACCTCAGGCTGGCTGTGACTCTTGAACAAATGTGACAGAACATGTCAGGTAATATCTAGACACAGTATCTCTGGGGTTCAGTAATGCACCCTTCTTTTGCCCTCTGAAGCCTAAAGATAGCGATTTTATCTCCCCACTGTTTCCAACACAAGTATACAGCACTATCACATATTTGTAAATAGTCCCATTATTAGCAAATTCTCCTCAAATTACCCATTTTGAGTACACCATCTGTTTCACTGCCAAGAATCCAGTGGAATCAAGGAGCATATTGAAGTAAACTGAACAACAAACTCACTTGGGAATAATATATAACATAGAAAGATATTGATTAAGAGTATATAGTAACAACAAAAATGGTAAATCCAGTATGAACAAAGCTACATTAAAAAAAGGCAAATGAAATTTACCATGAAAATGCAATATATTCTTCACATTTTCTATAATAAAAACACATTACTCTTTTAATAAAAAACTTCCTTTAAAGATTACTTGAAAGTGAAAGACATTGTAGAGGAATCCAGAAAGACGTAGATGTGACATTAGAAATGATTTTTGACAACAAAGTAGAACAAAGAAGGAAAAGGGGAGAAACATGTCCAGCTGAGGATAAATAAGAAAAATAAGTGAAAGTGCTTGTAGAAAAATTAGTATTCTGTTCTGTAGAACATGTAGGTAGAGTTAGAAAGAGGGGAGATGTCACTGCAAGTGGTACCTAGAATATGATTTGGGACCAGAATATTCAAGATTTCATAGCTGATGCTAAGGGTCTCTTTCATGGCCTAGAAAGAGGTTGGGAATGGCATAAGATGAACCATAGATGGGTTTAAGAAAAGGATTTAGATTTGTATTTCAGAAGGAAAAGTCTCATAGCACTCTGGGGATGAGATGGCTAGGAGTTCAAGTGAAGGATGAGAAAAGTCTGAACTAAGGCAGCAATAAAGGCACATAGCAGGAAGGAAAAGACTGCAGACACTTCACTAAGGTGGGAGTAATACAATTTGTTAAATAATGAAAGATGGGCAGCATACATCTCTAAGAGAGAACAGAGATACCTAGGGCACACCTGAAAACATGAAAATCTCTGCTATGTTAGCTTTGAAAAGGGTTCTAGTGACTGAAAATATTATTTGCATTTTTTGTTGTTGTTGTGATGGTATATTATACTGAAATGTGCATCTTCATAAACAGCTGTTTTATATTTCTGAATCTTTAGAGGATTAATTTTCCTGATATAAGATTAGTATTTTAGATATTTTAAAGATTTTATTACATGTTGTCAACTGATTGCAAGAAAGTTTGAGCCAATTCACCATTAATGAGTTCTGATTTCAACCCTCTATTGTTGACATTAAGTATTTTTATCTAAAAATTCCTTGATTGTTTAATGGGTAAAAATGGCATCTCAATTTTTTAATTAGTATTTTTTTGGATAATTGATGATGCTGAACTTTTCCCACATGTTTTTAACCATTTGTATTTCCCATCCTTGAATCATATGCTGGTGCTTTTTGCATATATATCTATTGTAGACTAAATATTTTCTTATACATTTGTATGAACAAATTCTCTGGTATGAATTTTTACCCTTTTTGAAATATTTTTAAACACTTAAGTTTTAAAGAAATCATCATCAAATTTGTTGATTTGTTTTTTTCAGATTGGATACATTATTTTTACATTTAGAAAGAACTTTTATTACTAGTATCAGAAAAAAAAAATATATATATACCCTAAGCTCTTCAGTCCATCTTGAATATATTTTGGTATAAAGTAAGTTTCTAGTATAAAATAGATAAGTAGCAGTATATATTATACAGTACATAGAAATATGGCCATTATTTTATAGTAACTTTAAATGAAGTATAATCTATAATAATACTGAATCACTATGTTGTACACCTGAAACTAATGTAATATTGTAAATCACTATACTCAATTGAAAAAAAAAAAAGAGAAGAAGACTTAGTCACAGAAGTTAAAAAAACTAAAAAAATAAGTCTCTAAATTAATGTTAGTTTTTTTCCAAATAGCTCACAATTGTCCCAACACTATTTATCAAATTTTGCATTCCCTCTCCATTGATATTCTTAGCATATCTTGTGCTATATTAAGTTATCATTGATCTGAGAGTTTATTACTGAGCTATTCTATTTACTAACCCAATCATCTTTTTAAAAATTATTACATATTATTTCCAAATCAGATTATAGTATCTTTGAGAAAAGGGACTGGGTTTTATTGATCCCTGTATTTTCCATAGGATCTATCACTTTACATGTAGTAAATGTTCAATAAATATTTACATATTTATTAAATGAATGTTTAAACTGAATATCCTGTGCCTAATTTACAAAGAATTTCCTCACTGTGTTAAAAGGTCACATTCTTCAAGGTGAAACATGAAGTAATTTTGAAACTGGAGAAGGGGGCTGAGAGTGGAAACATTCCAAGTATAAAAATGCCATGTGAATTTGATTAGAATAATTTAAATTTTGTAGTGACTTCATTCTCCAGAGGCAATGTGATCATGAGAAAATGCTGAGAGAGAAAATTTTAGTCGTGGGTTCACTCTGAATTACTGAAGTTCAGAAAGGCCTTTAGCTGTGTAATGATGTGCAAATCAGTCCACATACCACTGTGGCTCAACAGATGAACTATGTCAATGGTGAAATGTTGTCTTTATAATGTCTGTTGATACCTTTATTTGGGAGAACCAGCTGTGGGCCCTTAACACTGCTATACATTTGGAGTACTGAGCAATAAAGCAACAACATTTAAAACATACTACATACTCATTTCCCCTCCTGACTACATCTAAGTTTTAACACGTTAAATTTTAAATAAAAGGCAGTCTTAAGGATGTTGTCCCTGTCATTTACAAATACGGAAAGCTTTCATATAGTTACATGCCAAACTGCACACGATGACTTCAGGCTGAAAAGATTGTGGAACAATTTTGTTTGATTAAGGAGACATAAAACTAGACTGTCATAAAGAATGCTAGGATTACAGGCTTCTAAATAAAGACATGCTCACTACATCTATTAATTTGGGTAAAGAATTGTATAGTTACCAGAAAAGGAAAGTTATGTATTCAGCAAAACCAAAGATATTTGATGTTATTTTTATGACAATATGCAAGGCTTGAAATAAGTATTTATGTATTTTCAATTTTTTTTCACATTTTTGAAATTAAAGTAACCTAAATTTACCATGGCAAAACCCTTAGGATAATATATGGTGAATTCTGACATGTTTCATTTTCCTTTAATTCTCACAATAACCCTATTTGGTAGTTTGTTTGGCTTTTGTTTTGTTTTATTTTTGTTTTTGTTTTTGGCGCATGTGTGTGCTTTATAGACTTTTCTTGTTAGAGTAGTTTTAGGTTCCCAGCAAAACTGAATGGAAAGTACAAAGAGCTCCCTTTTACTCCTTACCCTCCCATACATCACTTCCCCCACTATCAACATCCCATATCACAGCAGTACACTTGTAACAATGGATGAATCTACACAGACGTATCATCACCCAAAGTCCTTAGTTTAGATTAGAGTTCACGCTTAGTGGTGTACATTCTATGGATTTTGACAAATGGACAATGACATGTATCCACCATTGCAGTATAATACAGAGTAGTTTCATGGCTCTAAAATCTCCTGTGCTCCACTGATTTATCCTTCCCTCTCCTCTTCCCCTGGTAACCATCTTTGTCCTGTCTCCATACTTTTGCCTTTTCCAGAATGTTGTACGGTTGGAATCATACAGTATGTAGCCTTTTCACACTGGCTTTGTTTACTTAGCAACATGCATTTAAGTTGTCTCCCAGTCTTTTCATGGCTTAATAGCTCATTTCTTTTTAGTGCTGAAGAATATTTCATTGTCTGGATGTACAACCATGTATTTACCCATTCACCTCCTGAAAAATATCTTGGTTGCTTCCAAGTTTTGGCAATTATAAATAAAGTTGCAATAAACATCCTATGTGCAGGTTTTTGTGTGGACATAAGTTTTCAACTTCTTTTGGTAAATACAAAAGAGTGCAAGTGATGGGTTATATGGTAAGAGTGTGTTTAATTTTGTAAGAAATCACCAAAATCTTCCAAAGTGGCTGTACCATTTTGTCTTCTCACCAGAAGTGAATGAGGGTTTCTGTTGCTCCACATCCTCACTGGTGTTGTCAGTGTTTTAGATTTTGGCCATTCTAATAGAAATGTAATAGTATCTTCTTGCTTTAATTTGCAATTTTGGTAGTTATTTTAACTTCATCACTGCATAAATGAATAAACTCAGTTTCAGGGAAGTTAAATAACTTGCCAGTGATTCTACAACTACTGAGTAGCAGATTCAAACTTAGTTTTTTCTTTTTTTCAGATTCCAAAGACCTTGTGCTTTTTATTCTGTGGGTTGCCTTATAGCTAGACAAGAATAAAATTCAAATTCACACATGGAGAACACCAGAGAGTAGTTTCCAGGCTCATTTATTTCTTGTTTTAATTTAGGTTCCTCCAGAAGAGGACTCTGAAACAAGGAAATACCATGGAGCAGTGGGAAAAAGAAGGAGGGAAAGGCAGCAAACAAAGGATGTTTGAATACAGTTATTCCTGTGGGCAACTGCAGCTTACTCCTACAGAGAACCTAGGGAAATGGTGCTCAGTATTACTTAAAATATATTGTGCGATAGTAACAGTCCTTGAACTGTTTGAGACCCATCCAGGATAAAGAGCATATAAAAAGTAAAAGCAAGTACTTAGAAACTTTTATAACAACTTGACATTTTTGTGACATCTTTTTTTCTAATAATTCATTTTCTAAAAGTACCAATCCACGATGTATTGAGAACGAAAAAGTGGTCCAAAAATAGTTTGAGAAGCACTAGTGTGGAATACAAGCCCTAAAGTTATTCCATACAAGGAGCAAAGGAGCTGGGGTGTTTATACCTCACTTTTCATCAGGTCAGTCCCTAGTTGAGATAGTGTCCAGAAGTGTTCATCTCCCAGCACTTCTGGCTGGGTGGAATGAAGTGGTGTACTTGGAGGGAGGCGAGAATGTCAACAATAGTGTCTCCTACAAACTTTGTCAATAAAGAATTTCACAAAGCTAAGAAATTAATTCATATATCATCACATCTCCTAATCATCCTGATAATGAGTTAAAGGTTAAATAAGCATTAATTTGTTGCATGCTATAGAAGGATAACAAAAAGCTAGGATTTGACTGTGCACAGATACAATGTTTCATTCAAAAGCACCCATGCAAATAACTAATACTGCCAAACAAAGCAGTGGTTAGTGGGCAGGGTAGCTAAATTAAAGCTGCATCATTACTCAATATACAACTATAATGCAAAGCAGTACCCTGTGGAATTCAGGATACTTGAGTATTGAGCATTTGTCACTTTATAGGGCTCCCTTCATCAACTCAAGATAGTTTTGTGTCATCTTTTTGGGAAATAGTACTATATTTTTCACTAAGGATGTCAAAAGCAAGAGTTCTTCCTTCTCCCTCTCCATTCCCAGAAGGCCAGGGGACTGGCATGTGACTAAAGTTCTGAAAATTAGATACCCTCAACTAGAATGCTGAAACCTGAGCAAGTAGTCCAAAGATGAAAGCATTCTTGTTTTTTGGACACTTACTGCTACTGCTTATGCCTTCCTTGGTTTCTGGCCTTGTTTAATCCTGGTCTCTCAGCCTCCTGCTGATTCTGTGAACTCCCAAGTTTCTCCAATAATTTCCTTTTTTACTTATGGCACTTACAGAACAACTCTGTTATTTGAATCCAAAAGTCATCACTGATACGAGGTGGTGAAGAATCAGAGCTCTGATTCATAGCTGCTCAATAATTCTCTTGAAGAAATTAGGTCAGTCTCTTCACCAAGTTGGTTTTTAGTTTCCACATTTGTAACATAGTATTAGTTCAGCAGTTATTATGCAAAATTAGTCTGTGAGATGTTCCCTGAATAAATATTCTTCCTTTGAAGACTACAATTGCATGTTGGCCTATTTAAGTTCCTGAAAAATTTTCCAGCAAAGGATTTAACTTAACTTTAACCCAGCATTTCCCAAACTTAATAATGGAAGTCTTATTTCCAAAAACATTAACATCTCAGAGTTAACCATCTGTAGAATACCCTGGAAAGAGACATTGGCTCCAGCAGTTCATTCTTCTCTGACTTTGCACCTGAGAATGGAGTTTGTCAATAAGCATGCATAAGGCCTATTAATCCATTATGGTAGGGGTTCTTAAATTTCAGTGCATAAAGAACTATTTGAGAAATGTGTAATAATATATATTGCTGGGCATCACACCAGATCTATGAATTCAGAATCTCCTGAAAGAAAGATAAGGAATCACTCATGGGTGATTATGTTGTAGGCAGTCTTCAGTACACAGTATGAGCAACAGTGATTTCTGCAATATTTCAGTGAAAAAACCCTTCTCATGGCTTACGCTCTTTATCATTAGAAGGAGCTAGAAGTCAGTCACAATAATACATCCCACTGGCTCAACCATTCATCATCTCCTAAGAGTTACAGATGAAGCACGTTCATAGACATCTTGTGAACATCTGCTTAAAACCTCTGAATAAAAGCTTGAATATCTCTGATTCTGACTTCAGAAATATATAATATTAAAATGTGAATATAGTTTTAGCTGTAACCATGAGGTCAATAATTTGGACAAAATCTAGTTAAAGACTGAACACACACTAAAAGGAGCAGTCTCTCAGATGTCTTGCTCACTCCTGCTATCTATGTCTATAGCTTATTCATTTCTCACCATAAACTGAGTTAGTGAGAAATCAAGGTTAAAGGAATAGGGAAGACACTTAAGTCACATAATTTATGACTTATTACCAACTAAAAGATCTGATAGGAAGCCAGAAATGAACAGCTAAAATGTTATTTTTAGACTACCTGTGAATTTCACTTTCTCTCATTACCAAAAATGATTAAAAATTAGCTGTCAGAAATTTCAAAGCAAGTCAACAGAACAGGATAGAAACAAAAATTAATCAAGTCACCAACTTCTGGGACTTTTTTTTTCTGTTAGAATTCTTCAGTTAATATAAGAAGAGAACAATACTATACTTCTTCACAATATCCTGTACATTTTCTCAGAGGCAAAAGGATGAGTTGTGGTGACCAATGATATTTATTGGAAACAAGAAAACTTTTTGTTCCTGGGCCACTAGTTATATTTACTGTAAGAAAACTTTACAGATCATTTGAAAGATTCAGGAGAATTCACTTTTATCTTTATAGCCCCAAATGTTAGTAAACAACTTGAAAGGATCACACTCTCATAGTGGGATAAGCTGTCTTATTTTATTTGAGAACCAGAATTACAACCTCTTTACAACTAGGAAGTGATGATAAATGGAGCTATGTTTATTCTTCAGTATCTTTGTAAAATTGGCATCCTGACATCTATTTGCATAGGCTTCATATAACACAACACAGAATCCTTTCTTTCCAAAGGGCTTCAAAATTTATAAGCTTACAGATTTACAAGCCTTATTTTATTCCTCATGCTACATAGTTGTTTTGGCTTAGTATACAGACTATATTAACATCTAACAATGTAGAGTTTAAAAATATGTGCATCAGTTTGTGAAATATCAATGTCAAAAAGTTACATCCATTATTATTTGTATAATTTATATTTATCTAATATTGTATTTTTATTTTACATTTCCAACATCATGTTAGAGTTGAAAATATGTCAAAACTTGATGTGATAGTTACTTAACAATGTAGAGTGCACTTACACACACATCCTTTTAGGGATTATGGATTGATCTTTTTTCTTTATTGTATCACTGCACTGTCTCAAGGGTGGCTGCATTCCTTAGGACTGTGAAATAATCTCTGGAAAATACACATGCTGCCCCACTGAAGAGCCACTAATCAGAGCTTGACTATGTTCCTTTTGTGTTCAAATTTTCAAACCCTCATCCCCATTCCAGCTAGTTTTCAGGCCCTACCTTTAAGACCATCAAAAGCAAAACTACAGCTGTTCAAACTTGAAACTAAGGAAAGAAAATTAAAAAACAAAGCTGAGCTGGACTTTATTCTAACTACTTAGAGTACATTGCCAGTAGTGGAATTACATTTACAAATATCAGTTTTTCAGGTTTGGATCATTCATCTGGTTTCTCAAAAGGACCTGCTTTGTAAATCCAGGGCACTTGTAATTTTCCAGCTGGGTTCCTGGTTTGCTTAGCTAATTCTGTGGGCCTCAATGTGCAGTCCACACCTGAAAAAGGGGAGTTTCTAATGCCGTGGTTTATTAACCAGGTACTTTCCATTCACTCAGTTAACAATTAGAAAATAAAAAGAAAGAAAGAAAGAAAGAAAAGAGCGAGAAAGCCTCCTACTTGTTTTTTACTCCAAATATGGAGATGGAAACTATTAAACAAATAAGAAGGAAGGAAACTCCCGCATATTTCACCTTGACCTGGCTGGAATGCTCTGATGCCTCTAAGAGGCAGTGAAGAGATCAGGCAGGCTTCTAGTGGAAAAATGAGAGGTCAGACTTTACGAAGGGGAACCCCTCCTGCCCCTAGAGGAAAAAGAGAACCATCATTCTGTGTTTCGGTTGGAAACAGCGCCTTGTTTTCATTCTGGGGGACTGGGTTCCCTCCCTTGGCCTAGCGTAGTAGTAACGCGACCCTAGGAGACGCGCGGTTCTCCCGACATAACACACGCTCCCGGCTTGTACCTAAATTTCTGAGCTGCAAGCAGGCAGAAATGTCCTCCCACCTCCTCTCCTCAGCCTCTCTCTCCTGCTTCGCCGCCTTCTGTAACTTCTTTGTTTCGTTTATTTGGAAGGTGACGCTTAAGGTCAAAAAACCCACTGTGACTAGCAAAGCCTAGAGGCACCACCAGACGCTGGGAAGAGCTGGGCTGTCCAGCTCAGAGCTGAGGCTCCGAGTGGAGAAGGAGCCTCGAGAAATTTCGGCTGCAATTGCCCCTGCGGACCGGCCCAACTCTCCAAGGGTTGGGGAGATGCCGGATGGTATTGGGGAGGGGCACAGGGTGAGGGTGAGCTCCTCACTCCTGACTCTGTAAGTGAAGTGGGCAGGGCGCGCCAGCGGAATAGAGGGTGTTGGGGGCGGGGAGAGGCCCAGAGATTCCACTTTGTGGAAGCTGCAGGGCAGTGAGTACCTCCTAACAAAGCAGCGCACAGCGTCAGGGTCTGAGCCTGGGGTTTGCGCGCAGCTGCCACCCGTGCTGAGCGAGTCTCTGCCCGCCAGGAGAGCGTTGCGGGGGTACAGGGTTCGGGGAGGAGGAAGGAGAACAGGGTGTGCGATTCCTGATGCGCCGCTACGCATCAGGAGTTCATGGGAATGTTAACTATCAGAACCAAAGGAGAGAAAAAGAGCTGGAGTGAGCAAAACAAAGAGCGAGTGTGGGCCGCGGTGACTTCATGCCTCACAAATGTCCCGCCCACGCTGCTCCAAGCTTGTTGCTGCGCCGGAGCCGCCGCCGCGCCTGCGGGCGGCCAGGGCAAGCAGCTCTGTAGCGTGGGGCGGTTTCCTAGCAACTCGCAGCCCGAACGCGCCTAGCTACCCGCACTTTGGGAGTACCCCCCACCCCTCTACAAGCAGGGGGCTGGGGCAGAACCACTTCTCCCCCGCCCCTCACCAGCCTCTCCTCTTTTGCATCCTCTCCGGGGTGCACCCTATAGCGCGCCAGCTGTCCGGGCTCTGGATGGTGGGACGCCTGAGCCGCACACTGGGGCCAAAAAGGGGAGAGCACGAAGCTCCCGCCCGGTGAAGCCAGGCTCCTGCACCCCCGCGGAACCTCCTCTCCTGAGCTCGCTGCCCTGCGATCCACTCCAGGGCAAACGAGCTGCGATGCCCCGCTCTGTGTCTGCGGGCGCCGGCGGAGGAGGCTTCTAGGGCGCTCCGGGGCCACCTCCCCCGGCGGATGGCACCTCAAACTTCCTCCCTCGCCAGCCAGGACTCTGCCGCTTCGACTTTGCCCGCCGCTCAGCTGAGGAGGCTGCAAGACTGCAACTAAGTGAAGTTGGCCTCCCTGCCCACCTGTGGAAGAAGCTCGAGCTGACTGATGCGCCATCGATTTTTTTCCCCTTCGGCCTCGCTGGCGTCCCCTCCCACAGATGCAGCATCACCCAGTGAATGTACATTAGGCTGGTTTTTCCCCCCAGCTTCAGGCTTTGTTTGGGTTTGATTGTGTTTGGCTCTTCGCTAAGCTGATTTATGCAGCAGAAGCCCCATCGGCTGAAGAGAGACAAAAGCTCTTTTCTTTGTCCCAGAGCCGGCTGCGGAGCCTTTGCTCGCGTCGCCGCCCCGGGTCATTTGCCTTTAGAGGAGGTGTTTTTCACGGAGATCGCGGGACCCGCAGTGCCGAGCTGGGAGGGCCGCGGGGGCCCTGAGATGCCGAGAGGTGCCCTGGCCGGCATACCTGCACCGTTTGCTTTGAGCCGCAGGGTCCGCCTGTCGGGCCTGCTGGAAACGTCCTAGCGACACTTGGCACTAAGCGCCCGGGAGGCGCGATCGCGCATACGGTTAGCAGCTAGGCGGCGGGCGCGGTGCAGTGCGGGCTGCTTTGCATTATGCGCCGCTCGGCCCTGGCTTTTTTTACTGCCACATTTGTCTGCCTGCAAAACTGCAGGCCAGGTCCTGCCCCATTCCTCCGGGCGGCCTGGATGTTTTCAGTTGTTCTTGGACTGGGCCAAAGTGGTAAGTTGTTTTGTTTTCTTTTGTTTTCTTCTCTTCCTCAAAGGTCTTGTGCTGTCACGAAGAGCATCCTAGCCAGGTAAGTGGCTCGATGACAGCCTTCATCTGCCCTAAGAACTTCAGAAGGGCGGGTGTGTGGCAGTGTCCTCCATCGCAGGCGGCCTGAAGGAGGCCAGGTGTCAAGCATTTCCGCCCTAGAGTGACAGCAATAACTATATGAGGAGACACTGTGTGTTTCTGAGGGAGGCAGTAATAGAATGGAAGTTTGGAAGGGTGGTGGGTCATATTTACAGAAGTCTATTTAGGGGTTCTACTCCATCCTTGAGGGCATCCTCCTTGAAGGTATCCTTGAAGATGCTCCTCATATTTCTAGTATGAGGGCCCACTAACCACTAGCTTGCATTTGATTTAAGGCTGAGGATAAATTGGTATGAGAGTGAGTCTTCTGTTTTTGAGTCCATAAAAGAAGAGGATGCCAGCTTGCAAATTTCTTCTATCACAGTGCTCAGCCTGAATGAATTAAACACATGAAGAATAGTCTTGCTTTTAAGTCACTGTTTTTTCAGCTCAAAAAAACCAATTTCTAGCTAATCGATCCCTCAGTCAGATCAATCCTTGAGACAGAGACCTTGAGACGAACCCTAGACCAGGATTCATAGCTTTTATTCCAGGCAAGCCACTTTTGTCAGAACTACCTGATTTGGAGATGATACTTCTTTAGAAAATATATTGTCTTAATTTTATAAATCACAAAGAAAAGCTCAAGTTAAATAGTGTATGAAAAGATGTTCTGGCACTTCTGAATTATATGCAAATGTTAAGGTGGCAGTACTGGATTGTTAACAAATGGTAAGACATACAGTAAGTAAAAGTAATGATCATGAATTTAGGAAGAGTTCTTACTGGTATTAAATATAGGCCAAATGTTTATTTTTACCAATGCAATAATTGTTGCCACACTTTTTGAGAAAAATTTTACTTTATCTGTGTTTGGTCATTGAGCCCTTAAATTCTATTAGAGCCTTTCTCTGACCTCTCCTGTTGAATGAGAGTTAACTGTTTTGTAGACTAAAATGTTCTCCTGTGCTTTGAATTGATGAGACAAGTTTCTGCCTGAAGCTAATTAAAACCAAGTTATAACCTTATGAATAAGGGTTTGTAATAGAAACACGCTAGCTTCACTTATTGATCACATATATATTTGTCTAATATTTGTTTCAAAGGAGATTTTCTGAGCCACATGAAATGAGAGCAATTAGAGTTAATTTTTATCTTGTGGTTACTTTTTGACTTTTAAATAAATTGATTTTAAAATAAGCGAAACTAAAAGCAAAGGAAATAGTAGCATTATCAATGACCTCTTAAGTGAAACATATATTTGTTGCAAATTTTCCACGGAGCATAATTCCATCCTGTGTTAATAAAATGACAAAGTATTTTTTCTAGATTTAGTAAATACACAAACATATACACTAGTAAAATGACCAAAATTTGTGTCCACAGAGTATATTCTGTCCCCAGTACATAGGCAAAGGAAAAAGTCCTGCCTATAGAATTTGCTAACAATACTGATATGTTTTTTAAATAATATTCATTGTGTTTGTAAAGATTAGTCAAGTTCTCATGTAATAGCATTGTATTTCCATCCAGTGACTGTAACTGATTTGAAGCAAATATTATGAATGGGCTCCCTTGCACCTGCAGTTGTGAAAAGGGAATGCTCATCTGAAATCAGAACAAGGCATCCTTTTCCCAGTCTCTGTCAATATACAAAGATTTCTGATGTATACTGGTTTGCACTGCAGTTAAAAAACATGCAAAATATTTAAATTATAGCCAGTACAACTCAGAAAATTAGAGATCAGAGTAAACTGCTGCACTTTTGTGATATAGCTACAAGTCTCAAATTATATGTCTTCATAGTACAAATTAGATACTTGCAGCAGAAAAGAAATTTAGATATCAGTTACAAAGGAAATCTTGTTCCCTTGCTCAGTAGTTTACACCAAGGAAATGCTGAGGGCAATAAAGCCATACAAAAGAAACCATAAACTGTACAACAACGTAATTTTGGTTTTAATTTCTGAAGTAGAATTTACAGGTCCCAGATTCATAGTGGACTTTTAATAACAAATATATAGTGAACAAGGGGGATATTATTTTAAAGATCTGAACATTATTCTTATCTAGAAAAAAATGATTGGAGTTTGTTTTTCAACTTTCCTTGCTGGAAATTACCGACAATCAGAGAAACAACAACACTATAAAATGGTTAATGAGTAACTGGAAAACACTAAAGAACACCTAGTGGTTAATATTTGAAGAGTTAATGTAGCAACACTGCTGTTTCTACATTTGCTAGTTTTAAAACATTAAAAATCTTTTTAACCTAAAATTTTATATAGCAATATCAGAGTGACAAATTTCAGAAATTACCGTTTCTTTTTAAAAACTGATAACTGTTGCAATGAAATTTCACCTCCTCTGCATAATCAACTATTTATTCTTTTACATAACCAGATTAGCATTGTTTTGTAAGTGTAGTATTACTTTACCTCAGAACATATTTCATAGCATAAGTGTTTTCAGAATTCTTTATGCTCACCTTTAAAGTGAAAGGATATTTAAGAGAACCAATGCTTCATTTTTAAAAATCTAGTTTTCCAAATTATTTTTGCACAATAAGCATCCAAATTAATTATATCATAAAGCAACTGATGTACTTTCTGATAAAAAAAAAAGGCTTGTGCTGTACATGAAAAGGCTATGTATGTGCTGTATATGAAAGCAAAGTAGTTGATATGATTTGAAAAATGCCAGAAAAATTCCTTTGCCCCCAAGTAATTCCTTCACCTGTTACGAAATTATCAGAAATTTTATCATTTAAGGAT
Organism: Camelus ferus; assembly: GCF_009834535.1. Taxonomy (NCBI): domain Eukaryota; kingdom Metazoa; phylum Chordata; class Mammalia; order Artiodactyla; family Camelidae; genus Camelus; species Camelus ferus. The sequence continues at coordinate 48,468,147 of NC_045702.1, read as the reverse complement.
TTCTTTGGATTAAGCATGGTGTTCACACTGTTTCTTCTAATTTTTAACTTGATATTATGGACATTTTCAAACACATACAGAAGAAGAAAGAACGGTATAAGGAATTACCATACACCCATCATCCAGCTTCATCAACCCTCAACTCAAGACCAACTTCTTTCATGTCTTCTCCCAGCTATTTCTTCTCCTTCCCTCACTGAGACTATTACAAAGCAAATATCTTGTATCATTTCATCTTAAAATATTTCAGTAAATCAAAATACTACTGAAGGAGAAACACATTGTCATTAATCCCCACAGCATGAACTTTTTAAGCTGAAATTTAGGGCCACAAGAATGTTCACTATCTTTAAAGGGAGGAATGCGGAAGTGAAGGAGGCAAGTAAAGACAAAGATGGTTTCAAGCATTTACTTTTCAGTCGTTCTATTATGGTTCCATTAAAATATTTTTTTTAAGTATGCATGTATGTGAGAAAGAAAAAATACAGACAAATGTTACTTTATTTCAGTGGAATCACAGCAGGTATACCTCGTTTGAGTTTCAGTTTTAAGGGTTGTTCTCCCTGTCTCTTGAATCATTATTTTCTCCTCTCTACTAGATCATTTATAGCATATGCATATCCATACATGCTGTAATATCTCTCATCTTCTATTTCTTATTCTCTTTTATAGCAAAAATTCTTGAAAGAGTTGTCCATAGTACTGTCTTCAATTCTCCTCACCTTCTCTTTTAATCCAATGCAGTCAGGCTTTCTTTATCACCTTTGAAGTTAAACACTCTGTTAAGGTCACAGTGACCTTCCTATTGTCAAATCTGATGGTGAATTCATAGTCTTCATTCTGCTTGACCTACCATCTGTCAGTGAGTTGACACTGTTGATCACTCCCACTCTCAAAGGTCCTTGGCTTCCAGGACCCACATTCTCTTGGTTTAAGCTCCTTTTCCATTCCTGATGTTGGTTCTTCCCCATGTCTGAAATTCCGAATAGAGGAGTGGCCCAGAATTCAGCCCTCAGACTTTCTCTTCCGGATACATACTGGGTCTCAGGTGAACTGATCCAGTCTTGGGTCTTAAATATTATTTGTATGCTGACACCTCCAGTCCTGACCTCTTATCTGATCTCCAGAGGGTCTAGCAAACTGCCTAGTCAACATCTCCACTACATGTCTAAAGGCAAAGTTAACCCTAACACATTAAAAACCAAACTTCTAATTTTCTCCCTCAAGCTTGCCCCTTTCCACAGTCTTCCTCATCTCAGTAAAGGGATGTCAGTCTTCCATTAGTTCAGGGTAATAATTCAGCAGCACTCTTTTTTTTTGGGTGGGGGTGGTAATTAAGTTTATTTATTATTCATTTTAACAGAGGTACTGGGGATTGAACCTAGGACCTCGTGCATTCCAAGCACACGCTCTACCACTGAGCTATACCCTCCCCTCGACAGCACTCTTGATTTCTGTTTCTCTCACATTCCACAGTCAGTTCACCACCTCCACTGCCTAATAAGCTGATTTTCCTGTGATTTTTTTGTTAATTCAGATTTGATAAAGGTTGAATTAATCTTGTAACTTTTTAAATGTAGGATATCTTCAAGTGGTAGAAACATTTATAGGACTCTAAAGAATAAGAAAACTGTCCAAGTGGAAAAAATTCTCAGAATAATTTTACCAGCTGATAATTTTTTAAATGTATGTTTAAGTCTGAAGATATATTATTTATTCTTGAATATACACACTGGCTTGATTGGACTGAAAATAAAATTAGCTAATAATTTTAATAAACCAGGGAAGTCATAGGATATAGTTTAGAAGAGAAAGAGACATTTTTTGAATAGAATTTAATATAGACAATTACAAAATAAATTATCAGTTTTCATTCCAATTTGATATTTTTATGAGACATGAGAAATATCATGACACAGCAAGACTACATTGTCTTTTCAGTTTTTCTGTACTCAATTTTGAATGAAACTTCCTTGGGACAAACAAAATTTTTGAGGTATTCTGGCCTGTGTTGCTTAGTTTAGGGCCTTTTCTGCCCCAACCGTTAAATTTGATTTATCCAGATACAGTTTATGTTAAATTTCACACTTTGTTCACCACTCTTCTCCCCCAAGGCCATTCTAATGACCACTTGATGGATGTGAGAGGATACAGTTTTGATCTAAAGTTCTTTTGTCTTTTAATAAATAGGGCCTGATGTCTAGAAACTATCCAGTTTTCTTAAAAAGTAATAAACTGTTTGCCTTGTGATGCAGTCCTTCTCTTGTTTGTACTTATTAAACAAAGATGCTCAAAGCATGCCTGTTATATAGCATTCTCAGTCAATTAAATAATGTCTTTTTGCTGGTTTGATAGGTCTCAGTGAGTAAATAATATAAAAATTATGTTACCTGTGAATATTATTGAATCTTACCTTACCAAACTGACATAAGGAAATAGTCTTTTTATATGTTCACTGAATGACCTGACAACATTCATAACCAACCCTGTATTGTTTATGTTCAGTCCTTCTTGGTCCTTAAAACTCTAGTCCCTGTGGCAGCCCAAGTTTACACGTTTAGTTGCCAGCATTAAGGACTGTGAGGCCCTATGTTATCTTCTCCAGTTATGCATGAAATATTTTCTGTAAGCTATTTATTATAAAAGAAGCCATAAGAAAAAATAAAATCTCATCCTATTGCATATTGTATTTTATTAAATTGAACAATTAAATACTGAACTTCTTAAGTAGGTGGCCTAATTGTTAATCTCTAAAGAAGTAACTTTTCTAATTGTATCCTAAAGATGCCATATAAGTGTGACTTTTATATGTAGTGGAAAGAAAAGTGTAATGCTAATGTAATTTCACAAACACCTGGGTAGCTCTCACTCGGTGCCACGCACTAATATACTACATTAATTTAATCTTCATACTAACTCATACTAACTCACTCAAGGTCATCTAGCTAGTAAATGTAAGAGATGGGATTTGAACTCTGTTATGTTGCCTCATATTTGATTCAGAAAGTTTCTGGATGTTGCTCTAAGTTATACATTAAGTGTGACCGTCAGATGAAAGAAGGCCTTCATAAGGAGGGCCACAGTATATTTGGAAAAAGGCCTTTCATTCATCCCCTTTCTCAATTGTTGGTGTGCAAAGGTGAAGCATGGTAGAAATCTGAGTGTTTCAGGATTGTCCAGGAGGCAAGGAACCAATGGCCATAGGTACACATGCATGTGAGAACACAGAAACTAAGAACAGAGTTTGGGCCTCCTTCCCTGGAGATTCCCGGGCTCTGCCCTGTAACACTGTTGCCCTCACAAAGTAACTGCAGAGAGAAGGATAAAGATTCGTGAATTGGGGCATGGTCAAAGCATACCTCGTGGAAGCCCCCATATACTCTCAGCTCAACCTTAAATACACCTTACTATGGTTGTTTTCTACATGGGAGTAAGAAAGGCAGAGAAGACACGTGTCTTTATGGGAGTAACCTGTAATGAAACTCTACTTCCCACAGGATTTCCAATGTGTTATATATGTGTATGACTTGTGGTTGTGAAAGAGAAAGGAAAAGAGAAAGAGACTGACCTAATAAGTAGCTGGTAACCAGTTCAGTCAAAGTGTTCCAAGGGAAAAAACCATGGTACTAGGTGTCACATTATTGATCAACATAGGGCTCATCACATTCCTGTTTCCTTGGAGCCACTCTATTATATAGCTTGACACTCTATATAGTTTAGTATGTTCATATTATTTTTTTCTCCATACATTTTTATAAAGTTGATATCCCTTCAGCTGTTAAATATTTGCAGTGATTAGCTATAGTCAATAGTCTACCAGTATTGGTCATTTAGAGCATGGCATTTCCAGTAAATGCCAGGCTCAAGGCATCTACTGTTATGCTTTCTTCAGGCAGAAGTTTTTAGTGTTTGTGTGTGTATGTGTTCAGTTTTATAAATATCTGACAATTAGCAATTAATTCACATCTATACTGTCTATAGATTTTTGAAAGTGATGACAGATACATAGGTAACAAACATATAGAGCTTATTTAGTGAATCTTCACCCTGGTTTTCTAGACAACCACATATGGATACAGTATAGGAGATTCCTTATTCCTTTGGCCCAGACAGTTTTGTTAAGCTTGGTGTCAACATACACATCTGCAGTTCCCATCTCCTTCATGGCAGATTTCCAGATCTCATTGAGTGCCTGAGGGTCCTGCTTCTTTTAAAGAATACTGCATGTATACACAGGTAAATACTGGTATCCAACTCACTGATGGCTGAATGGCTCCTCTTCTCATCACTTTTCTCTGTGGGAGCCATCCAAAGAATGCAAGGAATTGTGACTCTTCAGGCAGAGTTCAATACAGAGACATCAAAAGCTCTGTTAAGCACTAAGATTACAGCAGAGATCAAAACAGAGTCCCTGCTTTCATAATGCTTACGTTCTAATTGAAGAGGACAAATACATGTATGTACATGTGTATATATGCATGATGTGTTATACATGATATACAATTTATCATATATAATATATATCATACATATGTGTGTGTATATCTCTGTTATATATGATAAAAAGAAGAAAATATAAAGCAGAGTGAGGGAATTGACCTGAGAAGGACTGGACAGACTACCATTATATACAGGATAGTCAGAGCAGGCCATTCTAATAAGATGACATTAAATTTCTTAAATTTTTTCTTTCAATGGCACACTTTTAAGACATTTCACAATCTTTCCTACAGTTTAGCTCCTTCTGGAAAAAGAGAGGAAAAAACATATGTTAGGATTTCTAAGCTGTTAACAGTAATAGGAATTTTTCCCCTTTGCTATAAAAGGCTATATCACTTATGCCTAGGAATAAAAGAGTTGAAAGATAATAAAGGGTGACAAGATGATAAATGAGTGATTATAGGTGAAATGACTAAAGAAAAAAATGGAGATTTTTGTTTTTTTTAGCATGAACTCTTTGTCTATAATGTTTTCTCAAGCTTAATCCCCTCCTATTAATACAATGCTATTAGAGTAGAGAAAGCCTGAAGTATTCATTCCATGAGCCAAATCTTTTGGCAAGTTCTATAAGCTTCCTAACTAGTCTCCATTATTTCAAATGTTTGTCCATATTTTACTTCCCTACTCAGAATCTTCCATGGCTCCCACTGTCTTCAAGCTCCTGTCCATGGTATGTGACTCCCTTCTACAGCATCCCATGCCCAACACTATGGCTCCTTGTTCATGTCTTGTCTCCACATCAATCTGTGACCTCCTTGAGAGGAGAAATTGTGCCTGTTGATTCTGCATTTTCAATTCCTGGCATGCAGTAGGTACTAATAAATTATCTGGAGTAAATGACTTAGTGAATGAAATGAGGACAATAGTGATCAGCTTTAAACTAGGCTACTAAGCAAATAAGCCCTACTCAGCTCTAATCTTCACAAGAATTTGAATTTTAAGAAATACAGTTTTCTTCTAAAAGTGAGTTCTACTATAAAAATTTTAACACCATAAAAATGTTTGTTTCTGCAGTCCCAGTCCACTCCAAAAAAGCAGTTTCTTGACTTGATAGGTGAATCTTTAGCAAAGATCAAAATAGAGACTTAGTATTTTTAACCTACTTTTTACAAATTTGTTTTGCTTTCAAATTTCTGTGTTAATAATTATTTTCATTATTCTAATTAAGTATGAAAAGTAATCCTGATCCTTTATTCTCAATGTGTATTTTAAAACTGATTTCTATTTAGATTATACAAACTAAAATTTGTAGTCATTTTAACCAAATACTAACAAAGGTAATGAAAAGACAAATGATTCTAATTTATTTAATCATTAGTCATTCAGATTTTCTTAAAGCACCTATATATAGCTTTGTGTCAAGCACTGTTCTGGAGTTAGAAGAGTAACAATAGTTAACATTTGTTAAGTATTTTCGGTATGCCAGACATGCTCCTATACATATGGTATGAAAATATATCTTTTAATGCCCACAACCCTTTGAAGTATGCATTCTGATAATTCCCATTTTACAGGTAAGCAAACTAGTTAGAGAGACATTGAATACCTTCTTCAAGATCTCTTAGCTAATAAGTTTTAGAACCAGAATTCAGACCTGCATGGGTTTGACCCTGCACTTTTAGCCGTCATTATAGACTATCTTTCAGGTGTCAGAGGAGTCCCTATCCTGAGCCTTGGAGGGCCCTTCTCTGGCCTTCTCCACAGGCAAGGAAATCCATGGGGCATACCTATCCAGAGTCTTCAATTCCTTTCTAGAGCATGTCTAGAATTCTCTGCCCAAACAGACCCAAACTACATTTTTTAGACTGAGCTTCCCATATGCCAAACCCTAGGAGAGGGGAAGTAAACAGAGCTTGGACATGTAGGCTGGAGTGTGTATGCAGATAAGTGATGGGCTATTTGTAGTACAGAATAAAGCTAGAAGTGAGAGAGAAGAGGAGCAGATCAAGCAAGAGCTGGAGGAACAAAACACACTGCCAAGTTCCCAACCAGAAATCTCAAGAGTCTGATATTCTCAATTCAGACCTAGCCTTCTAGGGCATTTTCAATCTGTATTTATCAAGGTAGAAAAACAGAACTTATTTTACTTAATAGTTTCTTATCCTGGGTTGTAATTGTTAAATATTTAACCCTGTTATGCCTCCCTCCATTTGTACTCTTGCTTTTGGCCCTAAAAAAGTTAGGGGAAGACTTGTCTAGTACATTAAATACTACTGGGAGGAGGGTGACAGACACTATAAGCACCATAGATCATTGCCTAAAAAGAACTACTTTGTTTCAAGGTGCTTTTGTCAGTAATTAAACGTCTTTTGGTAAAGACACTGAATTCTATTTCAGTGAAATACACTGAATTCTATTTTCTTGCAAATAGTGTCACAGTAAGAATCTAGTGTATGCATATTTTAAATTTAGTTTTGCCCTCTGTTAATTTAAAACACGTCACAGAAAAGGACATTTTCCTGACATGAATTAGCCAAATCTGGTTGAATTATTCAGCTGGCATATATTTAATATCTATAAGTGAATGAATGTGTAGGAAAACAGTGCCATACTGCCTTCATGGAATAAAAAGACTAATTTCAATTTAAAAATAAGTCTTAATGTGACCCCATTTATGTTTTTACAGTAAGTAAATTAGTATAGTTTATGTATCAAAGAAAAATATAATGAAGTCAAATTCCATTGGGATTTTATAATTTAATTAAAGCAGTCCTATCTTCCAACAAAAGTACTGGCATTGATTCTTGCTAGGAAACTACTAATATTAAATAGATATATTAAAATTTCTTATCTGACTTATTTTTTAAAATTCCCAAATAAAATTAGTTTAGGAAATAAGAATAAGCTCATTAAATTAAAACTGCAGTGTTAAATTATAGTAGTCTTATTAGATATATACTCAAGATGATTCTAAAAGATTCTTTTGAGTGCTGTTATTCAAAGTACTAGATGTTCTTATTTTAAAGTCACATATAAAGTCTTAAAAAGTGGCCTTTCATGCTGACCTTCTCAAGGAACCAACTCTCTTTACCATAGTTATGTTGAAGATGTTTTACTCTCTTTTCCAGGTGTTTTTGTTATTGTTTTGTTCTAATCAACAAATACTGTTACATTTGTCAAAAATAGAGTCTGTTTCCTTTCTAGATCAGTATTGGTACAGTTTGATTATTCTAGAGAATTGCCCGAAAAATCACAGTCCCCAGGTAGTACAGAGTGAGCAGCCAAAGACTAGTTCAAGCTAAAGTCCGTGGGAGAGACTGAGTTAGGAAGTGGAGAGAAAGTCTGGTAATGAAGACAGGAGAATGGAAGACTAGAAATATGTCAGCTCTGAAGAAATGTGCCAAATATTTCTCATTAGGTATGTGAGGTGTGCAGTGGCTTTTGGTCGGGAATGTTTTGATGTTTTGGACCCAGCTTCCTTTTAGGATAGATAGAGTTGATATTTCAAGATATGCCTATAGTAAAATACAGCCACAGTCAAGGTACTGTTTTCCCAAATATATATATGGTACTAGGGTCCTATCCTTGGAATTGAACCACAAACATTTTCCAAGGCACAAGCATTTTTTCTAATTTCAGTAGGGGCCATACATTCAGCATAATTCCCTAGTAACTGTTACAGGTACTGGGTAGAGAGAAGAGCTGGATGGAAAACTTCATCTTTATGGAATGAGGGATGACCACTCCAAAGGCACTTTAGAAAATTATGAATTTGAACAAAGACAGTAATTAAAAGGAAAATTCCAAATTCTTCAGGATGGTAAGGAAGTACCTTAAGGAGTGCCAGACTACAGAATGTTTTTTCTAGCTGCCTGCTCAAGTTGGGCTACGAGGCCAGGCTTGCTGTGCCTAATGATGTAAGGTGTTCATTGACCACAGTAGAATAAAGAATGCAGGAAAGTTCTGGGGTGTACAGTAATTGCTGTAGAACTGGTTGTTCTAGTTGGAAACAAAGAACTCACTGTAGAACTGTATTATTGGCAAAAGAATGACCTAGCTGGTCTCTTTCTTAGGCACACCTCCTGAGGTATGTATTGCTTTATTGTTTTCTTGTGCATTTGGTTTGGATTTTTATGGTGAATTGAACACAAGTGAACCATAATTTGCAAAAGAAAACCTCTAAAAACGATACATAAGGCTCATGTTCCAAGAGAATTTATCTGGAAGATGATTAACACTTTAAAAGACACTCAAGAAGTGAGTTAGTTTCAGGTATTCTGAATTTTGTTTTAAAATGTCCCTTTTGATGAATGTTTTCATCCACAACCATCTAGAACCAGAGCTCCTGATGAGAGCTAGTGTATATAATCACAGTGCCTAACCCCTGAGGTTGGTAATGGAAACACAAGGACTAAATGTTGTTAGTACCAGTCTTTAGTTCAGAGGATACAGCATGTTTGATGCTTCTAAAAGACTCCAAGGCCACACGATGCTCGGTAATATCTGATGAGACTAAGACAGGGTGTTAGAAGGGGAGGGGCATCCTGAACATGTAGCTGTACCCCAATGAAGGCAGCATGGCACAGCTGAAGAATAAGTCCTAGAGCCCTCTGTTAGGGTGCACATGGTGTTAATACACATGTTCAGGGCAGACCCTTCACTACTTGGAGGTCAGCATAGCATTGATGCCAGAGACCAATGCTCTCTGAGAACAGAGTTGCAGGCTAGATTATCTGGTGATATAGATTTGTTGGGGTAGAAATTGATTAATGGACATCATCAAAAGTCAGATATCAGGGATTTTTGGACAAATTTGTGTTTGACTTTGAAGTCTAAAAAAGATAAGTACTGCTTCTGACTGAATTACTTGGTAGTACAGAAATGTTTGATCGGTCAGACCTATAACTGGATGTTACACCCTACTTCCCCACAGGATAGACTTCTCAACTACTGCCCAGATGGCATTTTTTTTTTCCTCCTACATTGAGCACTTATCAATTCTTTTGGGTTTAATTTTTTTTAAAAACAAGAAAGCCCATATATAGAACTGGGTTTTTCTTGGCCCTTTCACTAAATTACATACAGGTATACGTTGGAGGTATTTTGGGTTGGATTCTAGACCATTGCAATAAAGCAAATACTGCAATAAAGAGAGTCACATGAATTTTTTGGTTTCTGAGTGCATATAAAAGTTATGTTTACACCATACTGTAGATTATTATGTGTGCAAAAGCATCATATCTAAAAAAATGTATATGCCTTAACTTGAAATACTTTATTGCTGAAAAATGTTAACCATCAGCTGAGCCTTCAGTAAGTCATAATCTTTTTCCTGGTGGAGGTTCTTGCCTCAATGTTGATGTCTGCTGACCAATCAGGGTGGTTGTTGCTGAAGGTAAGGGTGGCTCTGGCAATCTCTTAAAATAAGACAACAATGAAATTTGCTGCATCAACTGACTCTTCCTTTCACAGTTTCTCTGTAGTATGCAATGCTGCTTGACAGCATCTACCCATAGTAGAACTACTTTCAAAATTGAAATCAATCTTCTTAAAACCGGCCACTGCTTTAATCACCTAAGTTTATGTAATATTCTGATTCCTTTGTTGCTATTTCAACAATCTTCACAACATCTTCACCAGGAGTAGAATCTATCTCAAGAAGCCCCTTCCTTTGCTGATCCATAAGAAGCAACTCTTCATCTGTTAAAGTTTTCTTATGAGATTGTTGCAATTCAGTCATATCTTCAGGCTCCACATCTAATTTTAGTTCCTTCCTATTTCTACCACATCTGCAGTTACTTCCTCCACTAAAGTCTTGAACCCCTCAAAGTGATTCATGAGAGTTGGAATCAACTTCTTCCAAACTCCTGTTAACATTGATATTTTGACTTCTTCCCATGAATCACAAATGTTCTTAATGTCATTTAGGATGGCGAATCCTTTCAATGACATTAGGAACATTTGTGATTCATGGGAACAGGTCAAAATATCAATATTAGGTTTTGAATTTACCCAAACTCTTCAGAGGAATTACCAACTACAGCAGCAATAGCCTTATGCAAAGTATTTCTTAAATAATGAAACTTGAAAGTTGAAATTACTCCATCTCTGGGCTGCTGTGTTAACAAGCATGACAAATAAATCTTATTGTCCATTTCCATCAGAGTCCTTGGATGACCAAGTGCATTGTCAAGGAGAAGTAATATTTTGAAAGAAATCTTTTTTTCTAAGCAGTAATTCTCAACAGTGGTCTTAAAGTAGTCAGTAAAATGTGTCATAAACAGATATGCTTTCATCCAGGCTTTATTACTCCACTTATAGAACACAAGCAGAGTTGATTTAGTGTAATTCTTAAGGGTCCTCGGATTTTCAGAATGGCAAATGAGCACTGGCTTCAATTTAAAGTTACTAGCTGCATTAGCCCCCAACGAGAGGTAGCCTCTCCTGTGAAGCTCTGGAGCCAGGCATTGACTTTTCCTCTCTAATTATGAAAGTCCTAGATGACATCTTCTTCCAATTTAAGGCTGTTTTGTCTACAATAAAAATCTGCTGCTTGGTGTAGACACCTATATTAGTTATCTTAGCTAGATCTTCTGGATAACTTGTAACTTCTATATCAGTTCTTGCTGCTTCACCTTGCACTTTTATTTTACAGAGACAGTTTCTTTCCTTAAACCTCATGAACCAACCTCTGCTAGCTTCCCACCTTTCTTCCACAGCGTCCTCACCTCTTGCAGCCTTCATATAGAACAGAAGAGAGTTAGGACCTTGCTCTGGATTGGGCTTTGGCTTAAGAGAATGTTGTGGCTGATTCAGTCTTCTAAACCACCAAAACTTTATACCACTAAAACTTTCTTTGTATCAGCAGTAAGGCTGTTTCACTTTCCTGTCATTTGTGTGTTCACTGGAGTAGCATTTCTAATTTCCTTCAAGAATATTTCCTTTGCATTCACAACTTGACTAACTGTTTAATGCAAGAGGCCTAGCTTTCAGCCTGTCTTGGCTTTCAACATGCCTTTCTCACTAAGTTTAATCAGATTTAGTTTTTGATTTAAAGTGAGAGGCATGGGACTCCTCCTTTCACTTGAATGTTTAGAGGTAACTGTACAGTTATTAATTGGCCTAATTCCAATATTGTTGTGTCTTGAGGAATAGGGACCCTGAGGAGAGGGAGAGAGACGAGGGAACAGCAGGTCGGTAGAGCAGCTGGAACATAGTATTTACCAATTAAGTTTGCCATCTTGTATGGGCATGGTTCATGTGCCTCAAAACAATTACAATAATATCAAAGATCACTTATCACAGATCACCATAACAAATATAATAATAATTAAAAAGTGTGAAATATTGTGAGAAGTACCAAAATGTTGCACAGAGATATGAAGTGGAGCAAAAGCTGATGGAAAAATGGCACCAGTAGACTTGCTTAAAGCAGGGTTATCACAAACCTTCTGTTTATAAAAAACACAGTATCTACAAAGTGCAGTAAAGTAAAGCACAATACAATGAAGTCATGCTGTAGATGCTCCTAGCTCTATGTTAAAGAATTCAAGTGCCAGAGTACTCCAGAATTGGCCCTGGAGTTCTGTGGAGCTACCATAATGGCAAAGGACCTACTAACTGGTTAATCCACCTTAGGACATTTGCTAGGGGGCACTTATTGACAAGCAGGGAACTAAAACACCCAGACAATCTCATGAAACATAAAATTTCCTAAACTTTGGAAGCCCATCTCTCCAGCACAGGGGACTACTATCTATGAATTTCCTACGAGGATAGAGGATGTGAGTTCCCAAGAACTTTACCCTTAATAGCACAAACTCACCTTTCTAAGGCCTTGAGGACAGTGTATGATAAGTGGCCTAAGATAATCCAAATTAGTTGGTTATACAAGGCAAGCTGTTGGATGCCAGATATATAGTGACCCCCTCCCCATCTAAAAGATGACAGTAGATACCACATGAAACTGGGAGACTGACAGGAAATTCTAGAATCTGAGAGGACATTACCAATAACTTGTATACCCATGCCATACTTGGGGAAAGGCCTTTCATTCATCCCCTTTCTCAACTGTTGGTGTGCAAAGGTGAAGTGTGGTGGAAATCCGGGTGTTTAGGGTTGTTGAGGAGGTCAGGAATCAATGACTACAGTTACACATGTATGTGAGGGCGCAGAAATTGTGGAACAGAGTTTGGAGTCTGGTTGTCATTTACCTGGGAATACAGCAGAGCCTTCCAGGCCAGAAGGGGTACATAAACTGACCTATCTCTGCACACTAAGTAGATCTACAAAATGAGTCTGACACGGTAGAGAGGCACTCAAGAGCCTCAGTCATGGCGAGGAAGCAGCTCCTATTTACCATTCAAAAATAATCACACTTGATTTTATATTTAAAAAGGCAGCTTGGGGGTCTTTAGCTGAAGTGTAGAGATTGAACCTGAAAGGAGTATACGTCTAGGTGGGGCATAAGCAGTGCTCACACCTTCCCCTCTAACACTCCTTACTCACATCTGAGTTTATTTTTCTCTACAGAAAGTGCTAGACATACAGCACTTTCTAGCATGCCAGACATTCTATTTATTTTGTCTATGGTCTGCCTCCTACCATTAGAAATTGGTCAGGTCCCTAAACCTGGAGGGAAATATGAACAAGATAGCATCTGCCTCAATTATATATCATTTTAAAGGAACAGACACTTAAACATACATTATAATTTAATATACTCTATAATTTAAACTGAGATCCAATAAGTGCTATCACTTAGATGTTTTTTCAACAATGACTGTGTGGAAAGCATAGTTGGAGGTGTGTAAAAAACATTAGGAAACAAAAGGACAAAAATCCTTATCCTCATAAGTCTTATATTTTGGGAGAAAAGGAAACAAAATAAATAGTAAGCATGGTTATAAGTAACTATATAGTATGTTAGAAAGTGATAAGTGCTATGGAATATAGTAGAGCAGATTAGGGGGGTGGGTGGGAGTTGCCATTTTAAATGGATTAGATAGGCTAAACCTCATTAAGAAAAGTGATGTTTGAGCAAAGTCTTGAAGGCAGTGGGAAAGTTAGCCTTGTGGATAATTGGAGGAGGGGATCGAAGAAAGGAAGAATATTAAGGGATATAAGAGATGTGAAATAGAGGAAAGGACTGAAGGTGGCAGATTGCTGGTGTCTGGATCCTAGAAGGAGTGAGTGAGACTGAAAGACAGTAGGTGGTGGTCAGAAAGGGTGATATGGGAAATATTGGGATTGTAGAGGGGTTGCAGTTACTAGTAATTACAAGGTCTAAAGCTGTGACCATGGAAAGTAGCTAAATCAGAATGGAGGACAAATAACTGGAGAAGAAAACAAGGAAGTGGGACATCTAGGTTTTGCAAAGATATTCTGCATATATACTGAAATTGCCAAGTATTGAAATAGGAGTAGTGTTGGAGACATGATAAGAAGGAATGAGTCAAAACTGTCTAGAAATGAGAAGGCATCACCATGGGGTCAGTAAATGCCTGTAGTAATTCAGGGTTCTGAATGATATAACCTAACTTAAGAGTTTCAAAGCTGGGAGAGGTTAGGGATGAGAAAGGGAGAATGCCCTGGAAATGGCAATGAGAACTAAGGAGGGCAGCTATCTGCCTCCAGGTCCAGTGTCATGAGGGTTATGGGAGACACAGCCATTACTTGTGAGGTCAGCAAGGGAAGCTGCATCCTCAAGGGCAGATCAAGGTTTTGTAAGGGCAAGAAGAAATAGGAGAAACCGATATACAGGGAATTCTTCTAAAAATGGACTATGAATTTTGGAGAGCACAAAAAGGGGGTTTCTGGAGTTATAAAAGAGTGCAGATGGTATACAAGATAAACTGTGTAGAACCTGATAGGAATTAGAATCCTTAGAGAAAATGAAGGGCACTTGAGAGTTTTAAGACTACTTGAAGGTACTGATGTAAACAGGGATAAGTCAGGGTAGTCTTTGTGAACTCAAGGTAGCTAGTGGTGACGAGGCTGTGAGTGGCAAGGGAAAGGTGCAGCTTCTGGGGCATGCTCTTGATTCTATGGAAGGAAGAGAAAAAGGTCTGAGAAAGCCTGACTTAGTTCTGGTGTGAAGGGGCTCACTCTATTCAATCTCCTTCCAAGTAGAAGATGCACTTTTTTGGGATGCCTTGGGGTACCCTTGACCCCAGATGTAGCTGACTATCTTGAGAAATACATTACCTGAAGATTATACCTGAAGGTGGTACAAACCAACAGTGCTTTGGAAGTAAAAGAGTTTAGTAAAGATTTTCTAAACTACCTAACATCATCTCCTCCCTGGAGGAATTTGTTTCTTGCTAAATATATTTACATATGTGTAATATGTAAATTATACACACTGTTGCATAATGTACAACTAACTAAATAAACAAATAAAACACAAATAACTAAATAGCATACATACAAATAACAATAATTCAATGCAGAATGTAAGGATAGCAATGCAAATTCTATAAGAATTTGAAGAGAGATCAGCTACACCTGAAAAGAGCAGGAAAGAACTGATGGCAGAGATGTGAAAGTGAGATGTGTCAAAACTGCATGCTGAAGGACTGGAAGGACTGAAATAGGGCAATGCCCAGGATGATGCTGCAGGCAGAGAGAGGAGGCATACATATTGACCATGACATAGGATATTAGGGGAAAAGTGAGAGAGTGAGCTAGATAAAGGTGGGTTTGTTTGAACTTTACTATCCAGGTGGTGGGAAATCATCGAGGGCTTTTTATTTGACTGTTTAATACAGTAGGCAATAATATATACAGTCAACCCTCAGTAACCAGGGGTTTCACATCCCTGGATTCAACCAACCGCACACTGAAAATATTTGGGGAAAAAAATTCCATTAAGCTCCAAAAACAAAACTTTTATTTGCCACACACTGGCAATCATTTCCATAATATTTCCATTGTATTTACAAATATTTGCATGGCCTTAACATTGTATTAAGTGTCATAAGTAATTTACAGATGATTTAAAGTATGTGGGAGGATGGGTGTAGGCCATATGGAAATACTGTGCCATTTTATATAAGGGACTTGAGCATCCTTGGATTTTGGTATGTGGGGGTCCTGGTACCAATCCTCTACAGTACTGAGGAACAAATGTACAATGAATTTCAGTGGGAGATGCCCAAAGAAAAAGACTGTGAAAAAGTTGTTACAATAAAGCAAATGATAAATAATGAGGGTCTAAACTAGGGTGAAATCCACTAAGGGAGAAATGAATGCTAAAGATCCTGAGGTAAAAGCAGAAAGTCCTGGTCACTCACAGATTGTTGAGATGATGGTAGAGGGAGGAGACAAGGTTGACCACAAAGATTTGAAGCAGAATAACTAGGAAAATAATGTAATTAACAGAAATAGGTCAGCCAAGTCAGGAAGAGCACCTGGTTGATGGGAAGATGATTTTTATTTGATATTTGCAGCTTTTGAAGTTCCAGTAGGAATCTATGTGGGATGTCCAGAAGATTGTTGAAAATTCAAGACAGAAATTTGGGTGAGAGTTTGGAACTGCAGGTACTAATCTGTGGTCATGTGCAAGCAGGTGAGACAAAGTCATGTTAGTTCATGAAGCCATCAAGGTGCAGAGTTTAGAATCCTTAGAGAAAATGAAGGGCACTTGAGAGTTTTAAGACTACTTGAAGGTACTGATGTAAACAGGGGTAAGTGAGGTCTTTGTGAACTCAAGGTAGCTAGTGGTGACAAGGCTGTGCGTGGCAAGGGGAAGGTGCAGGTTCTGGGGCATGCTCTTGATTCTATGGAAGGAAGAGAATAGGTCTGAGAAAGCCTGACTTAGTTCTGGTATGAAGGGGCTCACTCTATTCCTTTGTCTGAGCCCAAAAGTAAAATGAGCTTTGTAAAAGACGTTGAAGTATTTAGAATCATCTTTGGCTTGAAGATAGAAGAGATCTTACTATGGAGAATGGGATATTATTAAAGTGTACTTCGAACTATATCAGTATTAGTGCTAATAATAGTACTAATTACTAAGATACTTAATCTTACATTTGGTATTATTACCTACTCCTTTCAATTTTTCATGCTGCTGAAGTCTTGCAAAAACTTCCAAGCAGAATATAAAAAATAATATTTGAATTAGAAAAAAAATTTAGCTTCCCACAGCTGAATCCATTTGAAGGGGTGTTAAAATATCTTACCCCTTGATCTGAATAGAAGTTATATAAACCAGGTAAATATAGTATAGGGATAAATGACTTCAGTTGACCACAAATTGATCTGTAAGTCAAAAGATTTATATAATGTGCCACTGGTATACTTTTTAAAAAACACATGAAGCAATTTAATGTTTTTGTATATGCTCTCAAGAAAGGACTGTATTTCTCCACTATGCTCTGACTGTCCTTTATCTAACAAATAATACTCAGCATCTAAGTTAATTTACAATGCTAATTTGAAATAAACTTTATTGATAAAATTTATATCAATAAATTGACCTTACTGTTAAAAATTTACATCATTTAAAGTATCAATTGATGGATTTTTGACAAATGTATAGACCTGTGATATTAACACTACAGACAACATATAAACACTTCCATCCCAGCAAAAGTTTGCTTGTTAAAACATAAAATAATGTTAAAACATAAACAATGCATAATTCTGCATTACAGGCAAGTGATGGGTAACTGATATATCTAACATACAGGGTTTTGGATGATCTTTTAAAATATATCTTTCACATTTTAAATTGTATCTTAGAATGTCCCAATAAACTGACAGAATCATACATGCTATAAAGCAAAAGTTCCCTACCAATCATGTCATTTTAAATCATGCTCTACTTTTTAAAGTGTTTTTATAGCTCAGTGGATAAAATACAGCACACAGAGAGAGGCATTTTCCCGACCTCATCAGCAAGAAGGCAAAACCTCAGCAAAGTTAAATTATGAAGCCAAGGTCAGAGAATAGGCAGTTAGGAAAAGAACATGTTGCCTGCTACCCTGTTCCAGTTTTGGCTTCCAGGGTAGAACTGGAAATTCACAAATGGAAACTGCAACTGCAAACACCATTTCAAGTGCTCTTGCCTAATTAGCATACAGCCCAGAACTGTCCCTTGGCAAGAGGTTGGGGAAACACAGTTGTAAAAGGAGAAGCTCTCCCCCATGATGAAAAAATGCCAACTAATCTGATTCAGACATTTGGTAAGACATTCAGCCTGGAGCTTTGGTGTTAAAATTAAAATCTTCCTTATATATAGAAATAAATGAAGTTTGCAAAGGGCACTGAAGTCCTTAGGAAAGTCTTTGGCACTGAGGATAGAAAATAATCCTATTGGGGAGAATCTAGCATCCTGATCATCTCTGGGGTGGGACTGATGATAGGAAAAGTAATGGCATACTACTAATATGAAAGAATTATTTTCAGCTTCATGGAAATTATTATTGAGTCATCACTTAAGAACTAATAATAGTATTAATTAGCAAAGGTTTTAAACCATACTTTGGAATAACTATCCTTATGTTATTCTCTATTCCATAAAGGACAATGTTTAAGAGAAAAGGCTCTGTAAAAAAAAAAAAAGCTTAGAACTGGTTTCAAACTTGGTCTCCGTACTTACTAGCTTACATGACTTTGAGATGAAACTTTGCCTAAGTTTTAGTTGGTTCCTCATCTTTAAAATGGGCATAGTAGTGCTTTCCTCACAGGACTTTCACAAAGTTTCAATGAGATAACACATGCACAGTGCTTGGTACAGTGTCCAAAACAGAAAAATCACTTGATAAATATTTGATTTTTTCCCTAATTTTATCGTATTGTATATATAAATTTTGAAGTGGCAGAGTCAGCTATAAGTGGTCTTTGAAATGTAATTACAGGAAAACCAAATACTGAATGAACTAAAATTCACTTTGAGTTTTATTTTCTTACTTAGAATAAAATTCTTTACAATATAGGGTGTTTCTTTGCTGCTCTAATCAAGAGCACACCTGCAACGTGACTTCAGGTTTAAAAGATAAAATGAAAAAAAAATGTATTCCTACTATCCTGGGGCATTTTTTTTTACCTTCTTATCTATGGCATTTGAGGTTTTGACATGAATAGCACTGTGATTTTTTTTTTAGGTGGAAGAAAGGAAAGCCATACCTGCCAAGAGTTGGAGAGGAAAATAGGAAGAGCCCCTGGAACTCTAGTGTGTTAGATTAAAAATATTATTTAGAGTAACAGGGGGAAACCGGTGAATATTTTGGCTTTTATAAAAAGGGAGTGTGCCTCATAAACAGGACAGTTGGAATGTATGGAAAAGTTCCAGTTAAAACAAGACAGAAAGCACATGACTAATATTGCTTTTCCAAGTTAGACAAATGCAGCTTTAACCAGAATTTGCCTCAGAGGGGCCTCTGGAGCCCTCCTCGAATCTTGAGATTTTGATCCTTTTTCAAGTTCCAAGTCTGAAGTAGGAAGGCTATATACTAAGAGATGCTGTTTGTTTGCCACTCACCTTTCTTTCTAAGTTTCCCTCACATTGTCACAAATTCCCACCAGGTGACTGAATGTCAGAGACAAACTGATATGCTCAGGTAAAGGAGCAAATGCAAAACTGAATTTGAGCCTCATCAGGAATTTTTCTTGTTTTATGTTGAATAGCCTGCTTGGCCCACCAAAAGCAACTTCACTGTTTAGGAAATAATATGAACTACAAAGTCATTTTTAAATGCAAATGACAAATAATCATTATACTCTCATCCCCTTCCCATTTCAAAGAAGATATAATTTAAAAACAATCAAGTTTCCACCAGATTTCTGCATTTTACCTACAGGTCTTCCTTAATGTGAAGAAATTCCTTCATCAATAATAACTCATGGCATTTTATTTCTCCTTTCACATTTCCTGTTACCTCAGCATGGATTGCCTTTTATTGTTTTGTTTTATTTTGTGTTCTACATACCAAGCTACTGTGCATTTAGGCCTCAGGATTTATCCAGTTTATACCTGTTTCACCAGTATAATTAATAGTGCCCCCTTTCAAGTTAAAAAGTGGTCTGGTATAGAGCATAAATTTTACAACCACCCAAAGTAGCCTGCAATCAGAACTCTTTCAAAGCAAAGTTGATTAAAATGTATATAAATGAGTCACAACAAACATTTCTGATATGACCCCTTCAGACCAGCCTTCTTGAGGTGACCCATTTCAACACAAATGGGTATTATCAGTGGCTTTTCAACGGTTCTTCTTATAAATTCCACCATGTACTAGAGTTTTGATTTATGCCATCACAGCCCACTTTCAATATTGACTCATGTTGGGATTGCCCAAAACAGGGCAGGGCAGACTAATGGAATGTGCAGCATTGCCCTAACATTTCTTAACCTGCCCAGCATGGAAAGTGGCTTTATTTTCCCCTTTTGTGCTCCAGAAATCTTTATGCTAGCATAAAACCCTGTAGTACTCACATGAATTGTTTGCTATGTAACAAGGGAGTTTGAAACTTGTCCTTGAAACAAGGATTATATATAATAAAAGCCTAATAAACCTGGTTAATGAGAAGAAAATATATTAGTGCTATTTCATAATACTCGCATTATAAGAAAGTTCCGCTCAGTAAGAAGTTATTCAGCCTAAACAAGGAAAATAATCTGTTTGTTGAATTGGAATTTAATTTAGATCTGAGCAATAAAAAAAAAAGTGAATTTGGTGTTTTTGCATCTGCTAACAGTAGCATTCAAAAGCGCTATTTCAATTCAGTATCATTCCATAATATATTCAGAGCTCTTTAGAAAGAATTAACCTTCCTTTAAAATAAATCAGCAGAATTGTACAATATCAGAAGACCAAATGTGAGGAAAAGAAATCCGTCAATATAAGTAGGTTTGGTTTTTTCATTTGGAAATATCAAGATGAATTTATCTAGATACGAATAATTAAGTAAACATATTATATTGTCTTTTGAAATAAATAGGTTTTGAAAATGAAGGTTATTTAAACATACAAATAATCAGGAGCTATAAAGACCTCAGAAATTAAACTGACAAATCAAACTCAACTTAGAATATCAATTATTCATCACACAGTTACTGAGTGTGTACCAGGTGCTAGGCTCAGATACTGAAGACAGAAAGATGGTATGTGTAAGCACCTGTTTTCTAGGAACTAATAGTCTAGTAGTCTTATTTTTCCAAGGAAAAGCAAAACATGAAAAAAACAGTCTCTTTGGGGTGGATGGTCTGTTTCATATAAGGAAATGTTATGCTTATCATTTATAAAAAAGCATTTAAATTAATCATGCTCAAGTTTTACTCATTGATTTTTTTAATTTTTTCATCGATATATAGTTAATATACAATATTATAAGTTGCAGGTGTACAACATAGTGATTCACAAGTTTTAAAGGTTATACTCTATTTATAGTTATTGTAAAATATTGGCTATTTTCCCTGTGTTGTACAATATGTCTTCATAGCTCATTGATTTTATACATAATAGTTTGTACCTCTTAATCCCCTACCCGTAACCTTCCCCTACTTCCCTCTCCCTACTGGTAACCACTAGTTTTTTCTTTATATCTGTGAGTCTGTTTCCTTATTATATTCACTAGTTTGTTTTATTTTTTAGATTCTACATATAAGTTAGATCATACAGTATATGTCTTTCTCTATCTGACTTATTTTACTTAGCATAATACCCCCCAAATCCATCCACGTTGTTGCAAATGGCAAAATTTCATCCTTTTTTATGGCTGAGTAACAGTCCAATTCCATACACCCCTCCCACCCCACCCCCACAACACCATGTCTTTATCCATTCATCTGTTGATGGGCACTCCGGTTGCTTCCATATCTTGGCAATTGTAAATAATGCTGCAATGAACATCTCTTATTAATTTATCTTTCAAAACTCAGGTGAAAAATGATCTGAGGTATTGTGTTCATCTGCTAGTAAGAAGGCCCTTAACAGTGGCGTAAGTAAGATTGGGTTGAATTTTCCTCTTAAGTCAGAAACAGTTCAGAAAAACAACCCAGAAAGAGGGCAGCAACTCCACAGTAAAGAGCGGCCTAGGCCTCTTCACTTTTGCCATCCTTACTATAGGTTTCCGTGATAAAGGTTACCTCAAGTCTGAAGATCATTGCTGCTATTCAAGAAATTATGTTCATCTTCCAGGCAGAAAGAAGCAGGACAAGCATAAGGCAAAAAGGGGCCTAGCAGCTGAATCAGCCCTCTTTTTCAGAAACTCTGACAGCAGCCATGTTTATCAACTTCTGCCTCCCCAGCCTAGTCATCAGAACTAGTCATATGACCACACAAGAGAAGCTGGACTATGTGGTGTTCCAGTCCTTCTCAATGCTATCTTTAGCAAACCTAGGATACTGTTAGTAAAGTAAAGGCAGGCAAATAGTAATCTCTGCCTGCTACTTTAATTATTTATCACTCTCTGGGGTACATCATGTAGTAGATATTGCTGGTGCCACACCCAGAATCCTTTTATGGGCTGGCACACCATCCCCAGATGCTCTGAATTCTGGCTGTTAATGGCTCATGTTAATGGCTGAAGCAGCCACCTTCTCAGAAGAACTGACTTTCACCAAAGTGAGCCATATGGCTCAGAGATACCTAGGACTTTAACCCATCCTGCCCCTACCCTACCCGCTCCAGGCTGCAGATATATAAAAGCCAGAACACCCTGGCCTCAAGGTGGGATAACTTTGTGGTGTCAATTTGCTCTGATTTCTGGGTGGGATCAGGCTGAGACCTGACTTGGACTGCACCAACATTTTTGCTTAGTGCCTTGCCCTGTCCTGACTTTCTTACCTTACTTCCCTTCTCATAAATTATTTGTCAAGAATTTATATGTCTGGTTCTTCCTCTGGAGACCTAAGACAATTATTTTTTCTTAGAATTCCCCCACTCTTTTTCCTGACCAACTATTTAAGAATTGAACATCATCATACTGTCACTCTTTCCTCCAAATACACCTTTAGACTATCAGATCTAATCACTGGAACCGCTAACAGGGGATACAAGAAAGAAAGGAAGCCAAGCTGTTTTTCACTAAACATAAATACAGGTATATGTTTCTTCAGGTGTAAGTAGAGGCAAAATTATTTAGACAAAATGGTTTTCTCCATAAAGATACTTATTTTCATTTACATGGGCTGAATGCTTATTTGCCACAAGTCTGAAAGAAATTAAGCAGTATGTTAGAGGTAGAGCAGAGAAATTTGCCAGCCTAGGCTGAGTGTTGCTGCTGGAGAGTAGTATTTTCTGAATTATAGTTTAGTAACAAACTACAAACATTAAAGTGAATTTTTCAACTAATTCTAGGTAAGCACAGTTGAAATATGTATTTGTTGCATAAAAATTATTTTATTAGATGAAGTTTTGCCACAGATGTGTTATTATAATTACTTTAATTATGTTTGCTTCTTTTTCTATTTCAAAAGTAAAATTATGTTTCATGTATTCTGCATACTAATTAAAAGAGCAAATGAAGAACACTAATAAATGAAGAATTCAGTTTTGTATTATATATATGAACTCCAAGGAAAAAACTAGGTGAAAAAGAAGAATACCAACAGTTGTGTTATTTCCTTGCTCTCCCTATTTTGAGATACTGCCTCAAACACTAACTTCCTTGGAATACATTTCTAAGCTCTTTCCAGCTCAAATCCATCTTTTCTAAAGAGCTTTCACCCTTTCTCCCTTGCTCCTTTACTTAATCCTTAATAAAATTTAACTGTAACTTTGGTTCTGTTTCCTGTGCCTGATTTTCAAAGAAGTAGCCCTAAAACACCTCCTCCTCCTTCCCTATATTTTTAGGGGCCTTTAGGAAAAAGTTTCTCAATCAAAATTTGGAATAACTAGATAACTGCCAGTGATTAGAGCACTAATCTATTTCTTTGTTTTAATTTTTATATCAAATGATAGCATACATTTCTGTGTACAAGAGAGCTTTCAATAATCAAGTAATGTATTTTGAAGATATCTGTAACATTTATATGACTATGATATACATCTAGAATAAGAAAATCCTGAGGTTATACTCCAAACTTAGCTCAACTTGCCTGGTTTTGACTGTTATCAAAGTAGAATATGTATCCATTATAAAAGTGTTTACTTTGTTGCTTTTTTAAAAGGAAGCAGTTTTATATAATTATATAAGTTTAATTTAATTTGTATAGTAAATGCAATTAGGAAGAGGATACTGTCTGGGAAAAAATGCATTTCTGCATTTTTCACAAATCATTCTGTCTAGGAGTAACAGGAGAATCTAAAATGATTGATTCCAAATACCAAAGGCTATAATCTTTAGCAGTTCTCATTGTTCATTCTTCCAGATAACTATAGACAGCCTTTAAATTTTGTTGAAATTTTGTGGTGCAGACTTTAGATCAGAAAAACACTAGAAATGTTTCCTAAAACTTTCACTTGATCTGATCACTCGACTTAAAGATCCCAATCTAAACATTGAAACTTCTACTGTCTTCTTTAGGGGTTTTTTTGGTTCATTTTTTCCCTCCTTTCACTTCTATAGATTAAACATTCTAAAAATGATATTAATAAACACATCACTTAAAACAAAGAATATGTATCATGAGTATGTAGTTTTCTGACTTTTGTGTGCTCTCTCCTGTTGATGGTTGATATACTTCATAACAGACAGCTGTAGAGGTCATTTCACATGTATCATAAACATTTAATTCTGGAAAATAATTCAAAAATTATTCAGATTAAGTCAATGTTTACTTTGTAAAATGTGAACAAAATGAAGGTGTTCTAAGAGATTTTCATAAATTCAATTGTAGCGATGCCAAATTGTATTTGTAATAGATTGGACTGATGTGTGTATATTTGACTAAATTGGCTTTGAGAATCATTTTTAATTAAATAAAATAAATGCAGTATCTTTTAACTTAATGGTTATTTTCATGCATTAGCAAAATTTTTAAAACTTTATGAAACAAGGGACTTTAATGTTTTAAAGACAGTCAATTACATTTACATCTAATGCCTTCCTTTTTTTAAGGTGGAACTAAATATATACACATATGTATGTATACATATATACATCTTTGTATATACAGACACGTAACTTATTATAATATTAATTATAATAACATTACAATAGTCCCATTACTGAGTGCCAAATATTCCCTTAAGCACTATTTTTAGCATGCTAATACTTGCTCATTTTATCTCACATCAGTATTTTGATATAGGTATAGGTAGTCCTGTGTTACAGTCGAAGAAACGGAGCCTCAGGGAATTTAGGTAACTAGCCTAAGGGCACATAGCTGCTAAGTAGCAGTGCTGTGGAAATTTGGAATTTTGTTCCCAGTAACTACTTGCTACCTCATCATGTCTGTAACCTCCAGGTGTAACATAGTGAGAAAAAGTTAATACTTTTAAACTCATGCTCACAGATCAAGGAATAGAATTATTCAGCATGTACACACTTACTAAGAATAGGATATTAAATCATTTACTGATTTCTGTCATGGCGGCACACTTTTTAATGACATGGGGTTTGTGATGTACTTAGGACTAAAACAAATGGGCACAAAAGAGAGTTCTGAGGATATGTGGTTTAAAATATTATCATTCTGCTTCCATTGGTTTAAGAATTTAATTAGGATCCATAAAAAACTATCCATAATAAAAACAGTGCTAGAACATAAAGAACAAGGTAGTTAATGCCACATTACTAGACAAATAGCTGGACAATTAGCTACTGCTAACACAGAGAGGGAAGAAGAACCACTCAGACATACTCTCTAATGAGGTGTCAGTACTCAAGGCTGCGAGGAAACCACCTTCCTGTGCTGCTGCATTAGGGATGGGTATGGACTGAGTAGACCTGGAGGCCAGTGAGATACATATGCACACACACAGATTCCTAACCCTTAGAATCTAATAAGCCACATAGTAACAACCATTCAGTATAAAGAATTCCTATAAATGGTATGATATTTTCATGTTGGGTATTTACTTACTTGCATATTTATAAATTGAAAAGAAAATCCTTAAAATTCTGCTAACCAAAGTGTATCTAGCTTGTCTTCTGTAAGATCTAACCATGACACTCTCCAGCAGTAACATTTGACCCTATTCCCACAGAGTTCAGTTTATAGCCTTCCTCCAGTTCTGCAGAACCATAAAGCCCACCTCCTCTATATCCATTTACGGGATCATTTTTCCTGTAGTTAAGTAGACTCAGAAATGTCAGCCTTGGAACCTGGGAAATATTGATAGAACCAAAGTCTCTATCTCTCTTGGTCATCATCCTTCTGTGTCTCAAGTTTGAGAACAGAGGTTGGCACTAGAACTTTCTAAAGAAAACAATCGGAAAGAAAATTCAAAGAAAACAGTATTTTGCTTGTAAATTCATTATTCACTACATGATAGAAGTCAGAGCCTGATTTGAACTTGAATCTGGGTTAACTTAAGACACAGTCAGACTCATTAAAAATAAAGACCAGAGTCATAGAATCTGCAGCTTTTCTTCCAGGAGACTGCAATCATAAACTGCCAAAGCAAAAGTCCTACCCATTCAATGAAAGGCTTGGTCAAGTCTGATCTGAAATAAACTTAATTCCATGTTCCAGTTGGATCTAGCTTAAGAGTTGGTAAAGGTCAAGTTATGTCTGCAAATGTGCTTGATTTCTAGACCTAAATTGGTTTTCTTTATGGGAATAAAACTAAAAAGGTCACTCCCTCTTCTGAATACTTTAGGAATAAGCAGGTTTTTACAGTTTTTCAGGCTAAACCAGATGGAAGGTTTTTAGGTTACGGAATCTTCATAGTTGGTGACCACACTAATAGTAAAGGGAGCCCAAACATTAGTTATTTTTAGTCCTTAGAATTCTAGGCCAGTAAAGAAAATTCTAGGCCAGTATATCTAGATCAGGGGAGAAGTTCTGGATAATGTATTTTAAAAGTTGATATAAAGCCAAGGACAAAAGGCACAAGGGGATACAGAGAGGAGATAATAAAACAACAAGGTATTAGGGAAGAATGCTTTTAGCTTAACTCTTTGGTGTCTGGGGAAATACAAGGAAGAGTGCTCACTACTACCCAGGGTTAGCATCTCTCTGCTATGTCCACTCCCCTATAGTTCCTCTCTGTCTTCACTGCCAGCACCTATCCCATGTCACTTCCAGGTCAGAACTGTTTTAACCCTGTCTTCTAGAATATTGAGGCAAACTGAAAGAGAAGAAAAAGAGAAACCAATTAGATAGAGACAGTGAGAGATTTTGTGGGCTCTATCTCCTTTCAGACTACCATGTCCATGGGTGACTGGGCACATACACAGTATTCTTTCAGGACTATTACATTTTTTAAGAGATAAAGACAAATAGGAAGAAACAAAATGAGATGGCAAAGAGACACACTAGATATCACTGCCTCCTGGAAGCCACTCTTAAGCATGCCCTCTTCCCCAAACGACCTCTGCCCTTCCCTCTAAACAGAGTGAAAAGCTCTTCCCATAGTGCACTGGTGGTATCTCTCTTGTTGTGCTTATCACACTGTATTTTATTGTCTGTTTATATAGTTTTCACCTCACCTGGACTGTGAACTACTTACAGCCAGGATGTCTACATTATTTGCTGCATGCCTGTGAATGAGCTGGATAGAATGCTGTGTTTTCCAGTGTCCTTGGGACATTTCATAGGAAAGTATGGAATATGGGAAACATGTAATTGTTTCACTAAAACCTCATAATAAAATAATTTATGTCTCTTTATTATATTTTATGTGTTTAAATCTATAATGATAAGCCTCTTTTTCATGATGTAAGTAGTCGGTGGCTAGAAGGATAAAGGTAAATAGTTTTGAGGTACAACTACGTTATTGAAATGTCAAGCCAAGTAGGGGTATCTTTGGAAAAGTGAATTGGTCATGACCTTAAAGTGATCCAGTCAGAGAAATCAAATTAACTAAAACAACTCATTCATTTTAACCACTTTACTTCTAAAATACCAAATCACGTCATTTTATTTGTTTCTGATATGCTTCAAACCAAAATAATCAATATAATGCAGTCAGAATTACAAGGTTAATTACTCTGTATTAATTAATTATTCCATATGTCCATCAAGATTGTTTCTCAGAAAGTGCATTCACTGATGCCACATGTTGGAGTTGACATCTCTGTATGATTATTTTTACAGGAAAAACTCTAGATCTAAAAACACCTCATTGGTTCAGATAATATGAAATACAGTGAAACTTCAGCACACTACAAAAATTTGGAGGGTCCTCTACCATTTTAGGAAAATTCAAACCAAACACCCAAACCTAACTAACATCACATTTTTATCACCCTCCTTTTCCCTAATCTTGTAACATCAAATAGTAACTACCCAGGAGATGTGGTATCTATTAATTGCAGTGATCAGGTTAATTCTTCTCAAAGAAATTATATATTTTTGATATCATGTACTTGAAACTACTGGGCAGCTTATTTTAGTTTTCAAAATACATTTTGGTCTAGAATTGTACATACATCCCAATATGAGAGTATACCGTAATGCCTCATTTTATCCTCCATTACAGAAGACAATAGATGTGCATCTTCGAATGCAGTGTCCTGCACCAAGTGCCTTGCGCTGGGTCCGGAATGTGGATGGTGTGCTCAAGAGGTGTGCCTTTTTCTTTCTCTCTTTCCTTTCTTGTTCTTTTCTTTTCCCCTCACAGTTGACCAGAATTCTTTCTAGCATGATTTCACTACCCTAATATTCTGTGCCTTGAAGATGCATCAGGAAAAAGAAAGATACTGCTGAGCATCAGGAAAATTTTATTTGGTTTTATGCTTGGAAGCAGAGTATCTGGCTGAATATAAAATAAAGTATAACCTTTTTATTAGGAAAATTATGGTAATTTTGAAATGAAGTGCAAACCATTTTATGTTTTCCATCTGTTCTATAGAGAGAACTGGCAAACACGGATAGTAATTTTTGATAGGTCAGTAGGCTTTGTGTGAAATTCTTGCTGCAGCTTGGGGCATTAAGTTATATATCGAAGTTGGATCATCATTTTGTACTTGTTTGTTAAAGAAAAGCAAGCTAATTTATTGGTCCATTTCATTTGTTTTTATTTGAAATACTTGGAGATAAGTGATTTACTCCATTTCATAACACTGTACATCAATTCACTGGTTACTTATGGAAAATGGGAGGCTTTTCTTCTGACATGTGACCCTGCAATATGATGCACATTTAAATTCTTTGGAATGGAGAAAAATTCAGAAAATGTTTATTCTTCAAAACTAGTGTTTTAATATTCTAATAAGAGTAACATATCTCAATAACAAAACTTTTTAGTTAAACAATACATTCCTTCTTTTTTGGCTCTAAAGTTGTTTTGAGCTTTTTCTTTTGTTCATAGTCTTCAACCAGAACTACCTTATATAATAAGTTTCAATGAGGAAGCCATCTGCTAATTTGGGGTTTCTTTCATGAGATTTCCTAAGTAATTTTACAATTATTTATGTAGTTCCTTGGAATTGGAACAAATAGATGTTTAATGGCCTTTTGCTTGACATGGAAAGAAATCTTTAGCTTTTGTATCTTCTGATTTAGCTGAAAAGCTGCACCTACCATCATCTTTCCAACCTCTCCTGTTACTTCTTGCCCTTAGGCTTCCCCTAGGAGGAAAAAGAAATCTGAAAAACAATAAAGGATGGTGGACATTACTTTCTTCTATGCAGCAAGTCAGTAAAGAGTCAGGGGAGAGGTTCAGGGAGAGTAGCCATATCTGAAAGTTAGTGTCTCTCCTATTGACAGCCTGAAGGCTTCCTGGATATACTCTGGGCTTTACCAGTCAGAAAATCAGATGCCACTCAGAGCTAGGCAGGGCTTCACAAAAACCCATGGATCCAGGCAATGTCATAGAGAGGACAATTCCAGAGTTTCTGGGACGAATTTCATCGCTTCTTCATCACTTCTTGGCCAAATGACCAGGCAGAACTCACTCTATTCTCTGAACTTCCTTTTCTTCATCTATATAACCTTGAGTTTTGAGTTTACATCCAGGTTTTTCCTCTGTC
Source organism: Camelus ferus (assembly GCF_009834535.1). Classification (NCBI taxonomy): domain Eukaryota; kingdom Metazoa; phylum Chordata; class Mammalia; order Artiodactyla; family Camelidae; genus Camelus; species Camelus ferus. The sequence goes on along the minus strand of NC_045702.1, from coordinate 48,438,678 downwards.
AGGAATGTTTCATGGCTTGATATTTCCTGACTCTCACCCAGTACTCCATTTTAGATTTTTAACATCACTGAGGAAGACTGTTAGAGTTGTGAAATTTTGTGCCGACTTGATCTCAGTTGCTGAGTAGTTTAGTGAGTATAGTTCAGAAGAATTTTCAAAAGGTAGTTCAGAAACCCAGTTGTCAGCTAAATGTAACATGCCAGCCATATACAACGTCAGATTCCAGAGAGCACCCATCTCTATCTTACAAGTCTGCTGGCATGAAAAGTGTGAAGTCACAGTTATGGCGGGTAGCAATGTCAGTCCTGCCACAGAGGAGGGATTCTGAGTATTCAGAAGAATGGGTGGTCAAACAGAAGGATGTAAGCCAACAGGGAAGGTGGAGTGGTTGCCAGAGGTGTCCATTGGTCCAGTCCTCAGAAGGGGATCTCAGAAAACATCAAGAAATGATTTGGCTGTTCAGGTCCCCCCAAAATTTTTCTGTGTAGTGCAGGGTGGTCTGCTTTGTGTGTTGAAAAAGCAGGCTGTGAAATGAAAGCATCTTGGATTCAAATTCCAGTTCCATTGGTTTCTAACTACATAAACTTGGAAATGTTAAACTGAACCTCACTTTTCCCTAACTCTAAAATGGAAATAGTAACTGTAGCTATGACACACTACTGTAAAAATTAAATAAAACTGTATGTGGGAAGCATTTGCTTAAGAAATGGGAGTAGTTATTATAAGAAATTCAGTGAGACTCTGGAGCAATTCATTCAGGCTTAGGAAATGAAGAAAATTGCCTGTGTTAAGAACACAGCATCAGGAAAAACAACTAGTGTTGATACTCAGTCACTGGCCATATCATTAACAGAAGGAGCTGTCCACTCCCTACATGCTGACCTGACATCATCCAAGGGAAGAATGCAATGGTTAATTTTGAAAGACTGTTCACCATTTAGGCACATATACAAATGATAGTTTTATTTCTCAGCCAGCAAGGGCAAAGGGACAAGAAAGGAAGCTGCAGTTTTTTTCTATTCATGATTAGAAGACTAAACATTAACAAATTAAGCCTGGTTTGTATAATTTTCAAGGCTGGTCAAAAGTAACAGATCACTAGAAAATTTACACAAGGCATCATCAATTTGTCTGCATTTTTGTGTATCATGTTAATCTGCCATTCTATATATTTTGCCTTCTCTTTTCTCTCCAAGCTACATAAAAGTAACTGGAAAATACTTAGGATAGACAGAATTGTATCAATATTACCTAGTTTAATGCCTCATGTTCCTTTTAATATATGTGAAAGACTTGACATGTTTTGAAGACTTCTCATTCTCTCCTGTCTGATATGTCAGATACAGGTTGTGACTGCATAGGCAAAAGTTTGGAGGGAAGCCTTGAAGCATAATTAAACTAAAATACAATACGAAGGGCATACATTGTCAAAAGGAAGATGATAGAATTCTTTCATTTCTGTGCAGATTGCCATGCTTCGAAGTCAGAAAGACTCAGACAGGAGAAAAACCTTTTCCTAATTACATCCAGATTATTACATGAAATGGATAAAAGTAACAACTGATGAAAAGCTAAACAGGGTAACTTCAACCTGGGCTTTTTATTTTCAAAATGGTTTTGGATGCAGACAGTTGGAGTATGACTTTGCTTGAGTATTTCTTGTAGAAAGAGTAAAATATGAGAATTCAAAGAAATTAAAATTACACAAAACACCAAAATTAAAAGGGTGTGGTTTCAAATTATTTTCTTTTACACAAAGTGGGAAGTAGGCCACAGTGGGTAGGGGCAACATTCCATTCTTTATTTTGATGCCACAGTCTTTTCTTCCCATTTTAAACCTAATTATCAAGTTGGAAGTGTTTTTCTAACTTAGTTTTTACAGTGGAATAAAAACAGCCATGCTGATTCAGACATTGCAAAAACAATTGAGAATTTTCTTGCCTATTTCAGCAAAACAATTTGACATTTAAAGGTCAAATGGCATAGCTGAATGTATGGCTGCAGTGAATTAACCACACTCCCTTCTTTTCCATTCTGTATATACAAATCACAAAATTCCTGCCTGAAAAGAAAAATCAGAATTATTTGTATTTTATTTCCTGATTTGAAATCCTGGGGTTTTTACTACTGTAAAACTCATGTGGTCCTTGGATTGTGGCCTGTCATGGGAGGCATGAATGAGCATACATATACTAAGCCTTATGTGCCCTCAGTATTCCCCAGGTTCTGGGACAGATGGGATCCCCTCATTTAGCCTGAAGCTTTCTGAAGAAGAATGACATGTGTGATAGCAGTGTATGCCACCTTTCTCTGAGGGCTTCCAAGTTGTTTAAAACCTAAATCTCACATTCAGCACCTCTAAGTTTAATCAATAGATAGCATGAATTCAGATACAAGAAATTAAGGCTTGGAACATTTTAAATATCAGGCTAAAATCTAGGTGTATGGTCATCAACAAAGCAAACTAAATTTTTCTGTTCCCATGAAGTCATTCACTAAATGACATCTGGAGAACTTGATTAAAAAGAACATACTCTCTTTTGTCTTTTAATTATATTTATATTACAAGTTTGAAGCACACTAATTCAGGATTAGTACTGTAGAGGGTTACATAGTAAAAATTTTTGTGTCACATACTGTCTGTTGTACATTCTTCTTTTCCTTTTTGTTTTACAGCATTTAAAAATGTAAGAAGTATTTTTTAGCACCCAAGCCACACAAAAACAAGTCATGGGTCATATCTGTTCCACTGTCCCCAGTTTTCCAATCCTTGTTCTAAATTGAGAGAAGAATTAAATTAGAATTCTTGTATGAATGTTTTTACATTGCCTACCAGCATCCCATCTAATTACTCACCAGTGCCAGGGATCTCACTGTTCTTAATTAGTGATCTCATATTCAACTAATATTAAATTTGATAATCTTTCTCCATAACCCTATGACATTCTGTGCTTTCCCTAAATTTAATACCTATGATAATTAGTTTACTCATTTAATGACTGAATTTACTGATGGTCTGTTGACCCTTTGATGATAGGGACCCTGTCTTATTCCATTCTGTATCCTCCTCAGCACCCAACAAACTGCTGTCCCTGAGTAAGTATTCAATCAATATTCCTTGATTGAATGATTAATTGATTGGAAATGCAATTCTTTGAATCAGCTGAACTAAAAGGGGAATGGTTGAATGCCAGATCAAAATAGCCACTGCCAGAAAGATCACTGAGCAAATATCTGGCTAATGTGTAAGCAAATATCCCAAACAATTCAGGCCAACATTACAGATAATAAACTATATATCTATACTTTTCAATGTATTTCCTGTTCTTAGGGGGAAAAAAACTTGAATGTTTACATGAAAAATAAAAATATCAAATTTTTCTCAGTCAGGATAAATTAAATTTTAAGCTTGCCCCATTGATTCTAAGTTTATTGGATGACTACTGATAACCATCAACTAACCAATGCTGAATGGTAATGAAAGTTTCATATTCAGTTGTGAAATCAGGAGAATTTGAGCTGCAATTTTATATCTTCCAGTCTCTCTATGAGTATCTTCCTTGGTTTTCTGAATTACTTGCAGGCTGTTGTGTGTATAAGAAGCTGGGAGATGTTATAGTCTAAGAAAAACAGATTTTTAATTCATTCTTTTTTAAACTTTCATTACCTAATTAGGCATATGACTTTTGAGAACTTGCTCTCATATTCCAAACATAACAGTATATAGTAAACATACCAGTGGGGTTCTTTGAGAACTGAAGCTTACATTTGGAACCACTGAATGGTCTATTTTGGCTAAATTTTCTTTTGGAGCAATCTTTCCAAAGTAAAATATTTAGAAAGAATTAAGTTGGTATAATGTAACAGTGAATAGTTAATAATATTTAAAGCACTTGGTTCAAATTTCCTTTTTAATATTAATTTTATTATTTTAAAATAAGATTCAGAAAGTAAAGCTTTATTTAAGACAAATTTGCCAGTACTCTTATTGGAAATATGAAGCTATTTTGAATAGTTGTATAATTTGTGCAATATTAGAAGATGGCTTCTTTGCAATATTTGTTAAGTGGTTTTCTTTGGTTATAATTGAGATGATATACACTAAAACATCAGTGATTTTTCTTCTTTTAAATAGGATTTCATTTCAGGTGGATCAAGGAATGAACGCTGTGATATTCTTTCCAATTTAATAAACAAAGGCTGCTCGATTGATTCGATAGAATATCCATCTGTGCATGTAATACCAAGTGAAAATGAAATTAATACCCAGGTGACACCAGGAGAAGTGCTGATCCAGCTGCGTCCAGGTATGGTTATTTTCAAATAGATTTATGATGATTCTTAATTTGAAATTATATTTAGTTTTATTTGCTCATATTTAACATTTTGTGCCAGGGTATATTTTTATAGTAGATATAACAGTGGACTCAGGATCAAGAAATGAGAATTGTAGTCTTTCTTGTGCTTATAGCTAGTTAGCTGTGTGGCCTCAGACACTTTGCAAATCTGACCACATGATATTATAATTATGTGTTTCTAGAGTTGATCACATTGTACTATAATTGTGTTCCTATGCCACTGCCAGCTCTGGAAGAGAGAACATGTTTTATTCCATTTTGTTTCTCCAACGTCTAGCAGAAGGCTGGCATGTAGTAAGCACTCCATAAATGTTTGCTGAATTTATTAGTTGACTAATTAATTAGTAAGAGATGTGAATATAGCTAAGTCTTAGAGCCTTTATGACAAACTTTTAAACACAAAACTACAATTCCCAACTATCATAATTAACTTGAGCTGTATTGTGATGGCCCTTGAGATTAACACATTCTTTCCCTCCTACACTTCTCTTGTATTTGTCCTTCCACATATTGTATTCCACAGTTTGGCACATGTAGTAGGCCACTGGAAATTATTCATTTTCCTCAGTACCAGAGAATCCCAGTGTACAAATTACATATGGCAAAATAAGCTCAGGTACAAAGACATGCATCACTCAGAAGCATTCAGTTTTAAGCAGTATGCAATTGCTTTCAAGCCTTCATTATTTCATTTGGGTGGTCTTGTTATTAAATATCTGAATAACCATTATCAACATATTGACCTCCCTATTCCAAAGCTGAGCTGTCTCTTGAATTATCAAAAAAAAAAAAAAAAAAAGTCTATTTCTTTCTTGGCCCTAGGCATACTCCCAGCTTCCAATTAAAACTACTCTTCATCATATCAAACAATTATAAAGCCCAGTATGGACATATATCAGAAACAGTTGGCTATACAAAAATGAAAATAATTAAGTTGGTAAGATTATGATGCTTTCTACCTTCTATTGCTGCCATAACAAAATATCATATACTAGGTTGCTTAAACAACAGAAATTTATTTTCTCACAGTTCTAGAGGATAGGGAGTCTGAGATCAAGGTACTGGCAGATTCGGTTTCTGAGGACAGAGAGAGAGTGACAGAGAGACAGACAGACAATGAGCTCTCTGTTGTCTCTACTTAAAAGGGCACTGATCCCATCATGAAAACCCTATCCTAATGACCTCATTATTTCCCAAAGACCCCATCTCCAAACACCATCACATTGTGACTTAGAGCTTTAACATGTAAATTTGGCTGGGGACAAAATTCAGTCCACAGCACTTAATATATAAAATATTTTCAAAGTTTAGAAATTAATCGTATTTTAGACAGGAAAACTGAATTCCAAAAAGTGAAATTTTTACAGGACAAGATCTATGAATACTCCAATAAAATTTGAAATGAATACAAGAGGATAAACAAATATTAATAGAGAAACTAAGAAAAGCTTCTCCTAAATAAGTTATATCTCCAAGGACAAATCAAAACTCTAATCATAGACTATTTAATAATAACAATAATAATAACAACACACATAAAAATATATGGGATGTGTCTGAAGTTACTCTCAGGAAACTTTAAATGCTTTTATTATTACAGAAGAATGAACAAAAATTAATTAAGCATCCACAACAAACAAGATAAGTGTAAGGAAAACAAGAGGAAGGAATTCATAAGTTCAGAGAAAACAAAATTAATGAAATTCAGAATAGAAATGTAAAAGTAAAATGAACACATAAATCTAAGAGCTAATTCTTTGTAAAGCCCAATAAAATAGATAAACTGTAGGCAAAGCTATTTAAGAGGACAAAAAGCAAATGACCTAATTGTATAGACTATAACCAGAGAAACAAATATTGGGAAAAAAAAGACTTTAAGAAAATATTACACACAAAAATCTATGGTAAAATGTAAAAATTTTCCTAATTTCCTAGGAAAATATACATGACTAAAATTGAATCAAGAAGAGGGAGACCCTAACCTAATAAAGATATAAAAAGTTAAGAAAAACCTATTGTTTTAGCCCTAAAAACAATAGGTCTAAATGTTGTCATGGGAAGAAATGATTTCATATTCACCCAAACATTCAAGGAACACATTATCCCTATGTGACATAAACTCTTCCATGGTTTAGAGAAAGCCTAAAAGCTACTAATTTTTATACAGTTTTCATAACTCTAGTATCAAATCCCTAATAACATTTTAAGAAGTCAAATTAAACTGCATATGATAATAAGAACAATGTCACCATACAACTGGATTTAACCTAGAAAATCAAGGGTAGTTGATTATTTTAAAATTAATGTATTTTTATCATCTCAATTTGCCAAAAGAAGAAAAATATATATTGTTATTTCAATAGATCCTGAAATCATACAATAAAATTTAGTGTCCGTTCCTGCCCAAACCAAAATTGAGGAATACTTCCTTATATATTAAAATCCTTCTGAAAAGTTTTACATTAAGACAATTAGACAAGGAAACCAAATATGAGTTGTAAACAGTTTGAAAAGATAAAGCATAATTATCATTATATGTCTACCTGGAAAATACAAGCAAATCAAGTAAAACTATTAAAATTAAAAGTAAAAAGCCAAAGCAGGATGTTTTTAAAATATTGAAAAATCAATTAATTTCCTGTGTAGTAATAAAATTAACTTAAAAAGCAATCATTTCAAAGCAGCAGCCCAAAATGTAAACTGTCTAGAGACAAGCTTTCTAAAAAATATGTAGGATCCTATGGTCTATTTGCTATTATCTCTGTCTGCCCTGTAGAATTATGAGAAATTCCTTATGATATAAAAGTCCTTTCCACCCTGACACCTGTAAGAGTTGAGGGTTTGACATAATATCTAAGTGTAAAATACGTTTATTCCCTAATACTGATTTGTTTCCTTTTTTTTAATTTAAAGAGAAATAGGAAGGTGATAGAATTTGAAAGTAAAGTGATCTAGTAGCTAAAGGTAAGACTTGATTTGAACTTGGGCTTCAATTCAGTTCTGAATGCTGTATTCTGTCTAAGAGGCTCTCTAGTGTTTGTATGCTTTTTTTTTTAACTAGGTCTTTTTATTTTTTTGTTTTTATTTTTTATGTTTTAATGGAGGTACTGGGGATTGAACCCAGGACCTCATGTATGCTAAGCATGTGCTCTACCACTGAGCTACTACCCTTCCTCCGATTTTGATTTATTAGATTTATTTATAGATATACTTTTTTCTTATCTGATAAAAATTCATGACCTTCCATGTCGTATCTATTAAGAATTTTTTTTTAATTTTATGGACATTTCTATTACATCATATACTGACTAAATTATTAAAAGAATGTTAGTAGGACTATATAAAAACATATATATAATATATAAATTGAACATTTCAAATGAGAATTTCAAATGACATTTTCCTTCACTTTTTACTTCTTAAACTATGTCTTTTTTCCTTATTTTTACCTATCAATCTTACGGAAAATTAATAACAGAAATAGTCTAATGATCCTAGTTGATGTTACCTAAAAACACTGAAATGAAATCTTTGGGAAGGTAGGGGAAAGAAGAGAATTCTTGATTTCTACTTCAGAAGTAATACAGTGCATATGGCAAGGATTAGTATAATCTATACATCACTAATTCAAGAAAATGTTTCAACTTGGTTCATTTTAATACTGTAATAAGTTCTTTAATTCAGTATAGCTTAATTTAAAATCTAAGATTTTTCAGGTATTCTTCTGAAATTCAAAACTTTAAAAAAAGTAAAAGTATAGAATCATGCATTTTCCCCCTCAACACCCAGATCATATCCTCCATTTCACCCTCACAGAAATTCAGAAATGTGCTGGAGTCTGTACTTTACTGTATCAAACCAGTCTCATTCTTGGGCCTTCTCCTTTCCCTGCCAAAGTATAATGAACAGAAATTGGCAGCTGTTTCTTCCTGCTACAGTTCTCCATATTTTCTTACGGGTTTTCAGTTTCATCCTATGCAGAATATTTTTAGTTATTTTTCCTTAATATCCAGTCATGCTTGTTTCAGCCAGTTCTTCAGAGATGCTCACACAGTTATTTGAGTGATTTAAAACTCATTCTAACAACTTTAGTTCTTTGGTCTATTCAAACCAATATTGGCAATAGAGCTAAGTAGGTCTCAACTTTCTTCCAAGTCCTCTTTCTTATTCTATGTCACAAACTCTTTTCTTGCCTTTGAAGTTAATTAAGGGGAAATAGGATTTGAGTCATTAGAATCTCAAAATATGAGGATGAAGCTTCCCTACAGGTAACATAAGCAGTGGCATAAATATTTTGGGATCAGATGATACTCTTTTCATCTTAAGGAGAGAAACTATTTAAGCTCTCCCTATACTATGGGAAAGAAGTTATAGATACCAGCTTCTCACTGTGATAACTATGTGGCCCTTTTGAAATGCTATATCAAAATATGCTTCAAATATAGTTAAAAGAGCATTTACAAGTGGCTATGCATGTACCAAACCCAGAGGCATCAGAGATGAAAAAAGCGTTCTTACCATTATGTTGCTTAGAATCTAGTGATAGTAATGGTAATAGTTACTAATGTCTATATATTTACACCAAATACTATGGTAAATATTTTATATAGATCACTTCACTTAGTAGCTTTTACCCAGGAAAAGAATACACCCTCACATAGCTCCTCTCTCAGAGTAGCATTTAAGATATTGCTACTGACATTAATAATATCACAATGGTGACAGCCACAATGTCTTATTTTTAGATGTGTTTCTTTCTCATTCAATATATTCAAAACCTTTTTTAATGTCATTTTCCCTTTGAGCCCAGTGTTGGTGGCTCCTCAGTATGAACTGAATGGGGTTTGACCTTGGTAAACAGTATCCATGTTCCCATGAAAAGGTATTTCTACTGTTTTCCAAAACAGAGTTTCTCATATATATATATATATATACACACACACACACATACACACACACATATATATCCAATACAAAGCCAACTTGAGAGCTTATTGTGGGAATTGTTCCAAGCTCATAGGCAAAATGTGGTAATTCACACTTGGCCTCTTCAGTTTCCTCCCTAACAAGCAAAGCAGAGTGGGGATTGGGGTCAGTATGTAGGATTGCCCGCCTTGAACTGACTACCTAAAGCTAGAATCTTACAGGAAAATCAAGTGCCTTGTAGTTTAAAAGTAATGATTATTGTTCTCTCCAGCAATGACCAAAAGGCCTGTGTATAGAAAGATTCTCTTTTCTCCTTCAGTGAAAACTAGTTTTACTGAGGCATCATCAGCCCATGCTGAGGTCTTCTACTGACCCAGGTACTTGTGCTAATGTTGGGTACGTGGGCTAGCGCCAGCAACAATGTAATCCAAAATCAAGCTACAGCAGCCTGCACACTCTAACACTAACTATTTGGCAAGGCTTCCTAACAGCCCTCTTCTTTGCTGAGGCCAGTGAGACTAGGATTTGCTTACTAGGCTATAAGCAGCTGATATGTGCTGAAGGCCCCAGTATGGCAAGCATTTGGTTGGAACTCCTTGAATAGCTTAGGCCTCCAAGGACTGTGCTTTTGTTGTTATATAGACTCTACCTGTTGCCTGCAACAACCAGCCAACAATATAACAACTCACATAATATGCTGAATATCTTGTACATTTTTCAATAACTCTACAAAAAAACAGACAGCCATTCATCTTTAGACACAGCCATCATAAACCGCAATGATCCATCAAGATGAAAATATCAGGTGGCCAGTGTCTAAGGCCCTCAGCTATACGTCCAAGTCAACAGTTAAAAACAACTATACAATTTGTAAATAAATAAGTAAATGAATAAATAAATAAATGCTGACCCATGCATTAAAATTCAAGCTCTTCCACATAAACCACATCCCCCAATATGCTCCATTTCTATTTCTCATTGATTCAGCCTTGTCTATCAGATTCTATCACTCTCCTGAATTAAATTTCTCTACCCAAACTGCAGGATACTTCCACATGGGCAGATATCTAGAAAGCAGAGCTGAATATATGCTCTCTAGAGGCAGCCCAGCTCCTTAAAAAAGGAGTGAAAGAGTTGACCGGGCTGGACTATACATGCCCAATTTCTCCTCCCAAACTCCTGGGTTGAAAAACTAAGAGTGTTATAGAAAAGAAGTTTCTTGCGTGTAAAGGCAAATTAGGAATAAGTAAATAGCCCATTTTCCCCATAATTATTATCATAAACCAAAAAAATACCATTTTGAATATATTCCATAATCTGGCTGAAAAACATCTGACTTGTGAAATAATTTAAAAGAAAATATTGATATTTTAAGGCACATTAAGACTAAAAATATGATTTGATAAGTTATAGGATTCCTTTAATAAGTAGATTAGGCTACCAATTATGAGTACGAATTGGTATTTATTAAAATTTTTTCCACTCAAAATATTCCCCATGAAGAAATAATTAATGACTTACAAAGCATTTGCTTTATTGTTTAAAAAAGTAAAATTCTCAAATTGCCTGTATTTAAATTGATAACTTTTCACCATGTATTTTAAAAAGTTAAATTGAGAACTACTAACTCTGTAGGGTGCCATATCCTGTATACAGGGATACAAACAAATCCTTGTATAAAATGATAATGGACAGAGAACTAAATAAAACTATATTGCAAAGACAGTTGTCTTTTGGAGGCTCCAACAATTCTCCTTATGGTGACCCTCTCTTCTTACCCAGTTTCTTTGCCTTTGTGAACCCTCTTCAACATGTTTATCAAGCACCCATCATACATTGGACAGATGTCGACCCCTACATTGCCTGGGTCCTCAATGTGGCACCGCTAGTTACCATTCTTTAGACCACTGTCTCATTCCTTCGCACAACTAACTGTTGGGAAGAATCTTATCAAATGATTCACGATGAGGTAGTAATAATTTTGAGTAACTTCGTGCACTTCTCAGTACCAGAGTTTTCACATCTCATATGTAAATATATTTCACTCAAAAGAAAGAGTTCACACCTGCATCCAATGAGTTAATTTTTCTTAAGGAATCTTTCTAGTTGTCTTCAAATCTAAATGTCACCTTCAAACAAACACAGCCACCTACTCTCTCTTACAATAGAATGCTGCTTGCTGTTTTGTACTATGCTTTTCTAGGCACTAGAAATACAGCTTCATGTGGTGATAAATATATTCCCTATTACCTTTATATTGAGCTGGTCTATTTGCTATTATCTCTGTCTGTCCTATAGAATTATGAGAAATACATTGTAAAAGGGGGAGACTAATAAATTGGTATGGTTTTCAAATTGCCTTCAAATTATTCCAGAATATTCCTAATTTCATTCATTATGCACAAAGTTGTAATAATTGTTCTATATCTAAAATGTGACTGATTTATTGATAGCTTTCCTGAGATGTTTAAAATAAATGCTAAATGATATTTGCTTTTCTTTGAACTAGGAGCTGCAGCTAATTTTATGTTGAAAATCCATCCTCTGAAGAAATATCCTGTGGATCTTTATTATCTGGTTGATGTCTCAGCATCGATGCACAATAATATTGAGAAATTAAATTCGGTTGGAAATGATTTATCTAGAAAAATGGCATTTTTCTCCCGTGACTTCCGCCTTGGATTTGGCTCATATGTTGATAAAACTGTTTCACCATACATTAGTATTCATCCAGAAAGAATTCATAATCAATGCAGGTATCTAATGTTTGATGTGGATTTCATAATGCTAAACAAGCTTTTTCTTATAAAATCACATTTTCTTTTTTTTATCAAGGACTTACTAAATTTCATATTTTTGTTTTAATTAAATGAGAAATGAAAATATTTAGAGAGGTAGTATCTGAAAACTTTTAAGATTAAAAGGGGGCTTTTTACTTTATATTTTTTTCAAATACCATTCACTTAATTTTTATTACAAAAAGCACAAATCATATTGGTAATTTTAGATAAACCTCCAATAATCAAGCTACCCTGTATATAAATACCTCTTTGAAAATTCTGTACTTCTCTTTTTGATTGCTCCAAATTTGTTGAATTAAGGTTTATCAAATTTAAAGCACTTATTCTGCTGGTATTGCATCTATCTTTCCATTACTGTTTTGTGAATGTGTTTATAATTATGTTGCTTATGATGCAATTTCAAAGAAAGCTCAGCTAGCACATAGAATATAGGTAGATCAAAAGATTAGAAATGTCTGCTAGAAAGAGTCCTTTTTCTTATCATCTTGGAAGGCTGATTCTAAATAGCATATGCCCTACTATGAAAGGAAAACTGACTTTAAAATACAAATTTCTCACACAATACTCTTAATTAGCAGTTGAATTTTTGGAGAGAAATATGTGTTCAGTTCTTTCTTAATAAAACATTTCATTTTAACATCTTCTTTCCTACTGGCATAAATTACCCAGATTACTCTACAGTATACACTCTAATTTACTGAAACAACTCTGTAACCTGCTATAGTGGAATAAGACTGATATATCTCCACGTGGAGCTTCATGCATCTGCTCCCTGAATGCAGATGAACCTGAGGAATGATCCTCACTTTAGGAACTCTCAAAATAATTTTAATGAATTTTGATTTTTCATCAATAATTCCACACCAAGCATCGCTTTAAATATGAGCACAATATCTTAAAATATCTAACAATAGTATAATATTTTAACAAAATTCCTAAAAACATTTCCCAAAAACTTTTTCAGCTGCTCCATGGACAAATGTAATAGGAAATCATTGCAAATTCTTACCTCCTCTTAAAAACTAATAGTGCATATCAACAGAATAAAAGCTCTAAGTGTCCCATACTAAAGAAACATGTTTAATCTCCTTTATGTTTTGAACAACAAGCTGTTATAATCCTAACTGCAAAGAAATATTCACCAATATTGAGCTTTTCTCTGATTTTATAAAATACAGATTTTCTCTAATAAAATTTCCTTGGCAAAAAAATGTATTCCTTTCTCAGATCAATCACACAATTTTACTGTTGGTACTGTTTTGGATCTTTGAAGGAAATACAGCAAAACAAAATTTGCATTTCTTCTTTATCCATATAGTGACTACAACTTAGACTGTATGCCTCCTCATGGATATATCCATGTGCTGTCTTTGACGGAGAACATCACTGAGTTTGAAAAAGCAGTTCACAGACAGAAGATCTCTGGAAATATAGATACACCTGAAGGAGGTTTTGATGCCATGCTTCAGGCAGCTGTCTGTGAGGTAAGAAGTTTCACATGATTGAGTGTCTGCTCAGATGCAAAATTCCCCAAGAATTTAGCATTTTTCTCCTTGATTTATGGAGTGAAAACAGAGCATAGAAGAATACATTCTTCTCCTATCTCTTATTCGTCACCAGTGTTACTCATTTTGGTATGTGTTCAGGACAGAGGGGCTAAATTGGACGAAGGTTAAAAATAGGAAAAGATAAAAGGGAAAGAATAATTTAAGCCCTTGGAAAATCCTTTCCAAAAGGACTGCTCTTTTTACTCACCACTCTCCAAGGAAGAACCAGAAATAGCTTGTTGTCCTGCTCACATCATGTTGGGCACTCTGCACTTTGGAAACCTGGCTTATTCTTCCTCTGGGAGAATAGCAGACATCTCTAGGCAGGAGTTAGTGTGGTCAAAAGGCTACGGTAAAAAAGTATACAAAAATGAAAGTTAATATTTGTTAGCTATCTTGATTGTGGTGGTGGTTTCATTGGTGTACACATCTATCAAAATTCATCAAATTGTACATATGAAATACGTGTAGTTTAGTGTACAGGAACCATCCCACAATAAGGGTGTTAAAAAAAATTCAATGCTATTTATCAAAGAGAGATTAATTTATGTATATCATTCTAGCCTGACAATGTTTGTTAACTCAAATTTAATGTTTACTTAAGATAAAGACCAAAGTAAAGATCTATGTTATAGTAAAAGACCTAATTATGTATTTATTTTAAGAGTCATATTGGATGGCGAAAAGAAGCTAAAAGATTGCTGCTGGTGATGACAGATCAGACATCTCATCTTGCTCTTGATAGCAAATTGGCAGGCATAGTGGTGCCAAATGATGGAAACTGTCATCTGAAAAACAACGTCTACGTCAGATCAACAAGCATGGTAACATAGCAATAGCCTCTTAGTAGTTATGAATCTTTTGGTTATAGTATAAATTTAAGTTGGAAATTAACCTATTCTTGTACCAAGAAATTCTCCAAAGGAGCATGATGTGGAGTCAGGATAAGCCATGAGAGAGAAGTTATAAAACAATGGAATCTATAAATTCTGATCAATAAAACATAAGACTAAAATACTTTGATGATATCTAGTAGCTAGCTAACTCTCTGACATTCTGTAAAGCAGTGTATAATTAATGATAGAAAAGCTTACTTTTAATGCAAATAAAGGAACTTAGAAGGAAAAAACACATACATATAGATTTGCTTTATATAATTAAACTAGTTCTACACAGTTAGTATTGAAAAACATATTAAGGATTGTTAAAAAGAGTGTATTAGGCCTGAGGAATCCTCACAGTATAATAGGTAGTATCTAGATAGAGACTAGGAAAAAAAATGGATTGAAACAAGACCAGCTTTTAGAATTTTATACCTCGCCCCTTCCCTCTGAGCTTTATATTTAGGGCCTATTTTTTTTTTAATCAGTGCATATCTGGATAGCTTCCTGAGGGTTAGTGTCAGCTCTGAATCATATATTTAAATACAGTCTCCTAGAACCATATCCTACCCAGCATTAGCTATTCTACATGTAGAAAATCAACTGCATAAAACATCAATTATTTGTGGCATTGACACCTAGTTATACATGCATGCAAATGTTAGAACAAAAACTTCCAAACTTTCTTAGATTTTGGTAGCTAGTGTCTCAGTAATATTTTCCCCTGGTGCATGTATACAAAACAAATAAAAAACCTGACAGTTCTGTTTATTAAGTAGTTAGGTCCAAATAACATAACTATTTCTGTACTAAGAACTTAGTAACCAGTTAAAAGAAATATACACAAATCATCAAAAATATGTATGCATATTTGTGTTATTCTTAGTAAATAATTTACTAATGGGAATTTCCCAAGCCTTGGAATCAGGTTGGACATATCCACCCTCATTTCCTGTTCCACATGATTTTCTTAGTGCCCCACTTTGAAAAGATAAGATGTTGTCTAAAGGAACAGAGCCAAATGTAATCTTAAAGCTATGAACTGTCTTCAGCTAGTAGTTCATGGGTACCTGACAAATGCTGAGTATCACTGTGTTTCCCTTAAAAATTCAAGATATTTCAAGGCATCCTGGTGAGTATACTGTGGTGCTCTAAGGCACCTCATGCACAGTTTGGGAAATGCAGTATTAGAAGCATATAAATTATGCTAAATTGTGTGTGAGTCCATAAGTGAAATTTAAATAGTTTAATTTAGTTAATCTGGAACACCCTACCAGACTTTTTGAAAGTCTAGAGAAGCAACTGTATTACCACATAAAACAAATTCAATCCTCGGTTGGTTTAGATTCTTGAAAGCAGAATCAAAATTTAAAGATCGTAAAAGGTAACTAGAGTTTGAATGTAAAATTTAGGATTTGGAGTTACTTTATTAGTGTCTTTCCCTTTGCTAATTCTCTTCTACTCAGCCACATTTCCCTCTGGTAGACCCATCCACTTTAATTTAGTCATTTCTTATCTTTCCTTCTTTCCATTTAATCTCTTTTAATCCGGGATAGAATTCTAATTCATTTACTGGGAGTGGAGAAGACATGAGGAACTATTCTATTGTGAGACAAGGAGAAGCTTATTTTTTTAAGGGAAAAATAATAATCACATTATTCTCAAATTGCATTGCATTCTTCTTCTGAAGTTTTGCCAAGCCACTGAAGTCCTCTCTCCATAACTGTATTTTAGAGTGCTGTTGCTCACCTAGTAAGGATTCCTTAAGGAAAAGAAATGTTTTCATATTTTTAGACATATGCCATGCCATATATATAGCCTTATAGAAATATAAATTATAATTCTGGTGGAATTTTACCCAGTGTTTGGGCTCTTATGACATCAGGAATTTAGACAAACTATCAAGAACTTTACTTGCCTTTTTGAACACTGTTTTACCTACTTAAAAGAATGAACTTCCCACATGTCACTGATATGTACTGAGTAAACCAAGGAGCAGTGTGTTGTTAATACCTTAGAAGAATACTTTTATCTCATTCATGCTAGATCTGTGTTTTAAAGGATCCTTTTCCTGAGAAGTCTTGTTCCCCACATTTCTAGGGACACTACCCTAAAAACAAAAAAAGCTGAAACATTCTGATTGATCCCTTAACTATGCATTTATATATACAAGATGCGCTACTGCTCCGAAACCTCCTACATCCAAAGTACCCTGAGCTTGACTCTTAGCATATTTACCTGCTCATTTTAAACGACTTCCATTCTTTGCTATTCAGCCACTGGAGAAGAATTTTAAAGGTATAAGTTACATAAGCAAACACTTAGCTTCCTGGCTTTATCTCCAGCAGCCAATACCAGTAGTGCTGAATGGTATGTGAGCTTCTTAGTCCAAGATTGTAGTGCTTTCATTTATAAAAGAAAAAAACTGATAAAAGATCTATCACATGTCTAATTTACATGGACCAGAGTTCTACTGATTGTTCACATAGCTATTTAATGAGGGTCAATGTGAACTCCAGAATAATAACTACCAATGTTTTGAGTTTTTATTAACTGAAACCACTTTTGCTACATACACTATCAGTATACTGCAAACATTACACTGTATACAGTATGAAATTTATCTTTACAACTAGGTAAGGTACTCATAATTATGTTTCTTTCATAAACAGAAAAACTGGGGTAAGAAGAAATGAAGAAAGGTGACTGAGGACAGACAGCTAAAAAGTTAATAAATGGCTCAATCTAGTTCAACCTTATATTAAAATCTGTATTCTTAGCCACTTTGCTCCAGTGTCTCAAGGGAAAACTAGAAGAATTAGAGCAATGAAGTTCTTGGTGTAACGTGCTCTAACCTGGTTACAGTCTTACTTATAAAAGAAATAAAGCAGATAATTTGGCTTACATAAATTATAAAACAAGATACAATTTTAAACAGTTTCTACTTAAACATTGTTATATTTTATATATGGCCATTGGCAAATAATGTAATCATATTAAATAAATTACATTTTCTACTGCTTTTTTTCCAAATGCCAGAATGAAAAACTCAAGTAGAAATGTAGTTTTATAATTTACCAGTAATAAATGACAGTTTAAAATAAGGAATTCTTTCTAAAATGGTAGATATTAGTATAAAAATTGTTAATGGTGTAGCAGACAGGTTATTAATACTGAAGATCTAGAATTTCATCCTGTCTCCCTACCCACCTCCTCCAGGGTGATTCCCAACCTTATTTAGAGTCGTCCATTCACCCCACCCTTGGCAGAGGCCAAGAATAACACCAACGTCTCCAATAACAATGAAAGGGAGTCAAGGAGCAAGTATTTGGAAGAGGCACACAGGAATGAACACTTATTAATGGGATTTTTTAATGTTACCATGATTCTTAGGCCTGATAGAGAGATGCAAACATACTTCTAACTGTATTTAGTAATTTAGGTTTGGTGTTTCTTTCTCTACTGAGCCTTTTTGTGTGTGTGTGCCTCATCATATTATGGTCAGTGATTCTTCACCTTTCCTATCATTTAACTACTCAGAATTCCTTTACTTATTTAGTCTCCTGGAAATTACTCAGTTGAAATTATAAGAATAGTAACAGTAATTCTAATATGGCTAAACTAAAGCATATAATAAAAATTTTCACCTTATTTCCTGATTCTTACTTTGTTTTTCTCTGCTTAACATTGCATAAAAATTCAACTTTTCAAAATTAATTAAAGAAACAAGATCAATTTAGAGTGTTAGCACCTTTGGGTTTAATGAACATACACAATCAGGAAAGTAAAGGAAATGTGACCTAGACAAAATGTACCCCAAAAGCTTTAAGTCCATGGCCAGTTATTTTTTCTTTTTTAAAAATATTATTACAACTTTTAAAGGTAAAGAGAATTTGAAAGGCAGCAACAGAAAAACAAAGATTCAAATACAAAGGATTGCCCATAAGACTATCAGCTGATTTTACAGCTGACTTTGTAGGCCAGAAGGGAGTGGCATAATATACTTAAAAGTGTTGAAAGAAAAAAAAAAAACCTACAACTTAGTATACTCTATACAGTAAGTTGATCATTTGGAATTGAAGGATAGAGAGCTTCTCAGACAAGCAAAAACTAAGAGTTAATCAATACTAAACTGAACTTACAAGAAATATTAAAGGGTGTTTTTTAAGTGAAAAAAAAAATGGCTCTGACAAAAAATGAATTATAGGAAGGGGAAAATGCCACTCACTGGTAAAGGAAGATACATAGTAAAGACAGTGGATCAACCACTTAAACAAGCAAGTACAAACGTTAAAAGACAAAAATTATAAAATCGACTAACACTACAACAAATATTTAAGGGATAGATGTGAAGATATAAAATATGACTTCAAAAACACAAAATGTGGAGGGGAAAGTAAAAAATGTAGATCTCTTAAATGTATTTGAACTTAAATGACTATAGTTATAAGTCAACATGTATGAACTCCATGGTAACTACAAATCAAAAAACTACAAACACAAAAATTAGAGAGAAAGGAACACAAACATAACACAAAAGAAAATCATGAAACTACAAGGGAATAGACTAAAAGTATAAGACAAAACAGAGAAGAACTACAAAAACAACCAGAAAACAAGTAGCAAAATGGCAGTAAGCATATACCCACCAATAATCACTTTAAATGTCAAAGGACTAAATGCTCCAATCAAATGACATTGGGTGGCTAATTGTATGAAAAACAAGACCCATGTACAAGCTTCTTAGAAGACACTTACTCGACAGCTAAAGATACACAGACTGAAAATAAGGGGATGGAAAAAAATACTCCATGCAAATGGAAACAAAAAGAAAGCTGAGGCAGAAGTACTCATATCAAAGTATACTTTAAAATAAAGTCTGTAGCAAAAGACAAAAAAGGCATTATATAATGATAAAAGAATCAATACTAAAGGATGATGTTATACTCGTTAACATATACACACCCAATACAGCCCAATATAGGAGCTTTATAAATGTAAAGCAAATATTAACAGAAATAAAGGGAGAAATTGACAGTAAAACAATAATAGTAGGGCACTTTAACACCCCAGTTACCTCAACAGAGAGATCATCCATGCAGAAAATCAATAAACAGTAGCCTTAAATGAATAATTAGACCACTTGGACTTAGTAGATATCTACAGGACATTCCATCCAAAGACAGCAGAATGTCCATTCTTTTCAAATGCACATGGAATGCTCTCCAAGGTGGATCACATGCTAGTAAACAAAACAAGTCTTAACAACTTTAAGAAGACAGAAATTTTATCAGGCATCTTTTCTGACCCCAACTGCATGAAACTAAAAATCAATTACAGAAAGAAAAATGGGAAAAGAACAAACATATGGAGACTAAACAATATTCTACTAAAAACTGAATGATCAATGAAGAAATCAAAGAGGAAATCAGAAAATATTTTGTGATAAATGAAAACAGAAATACAACACTCCAAAATCTATGAGATTCACCAAAAGCAATCCTAAGAGGGAAGTTTATAGCAATACAGGCCTACCTCAAGAAACAAGAAAAACCTCAAATAAACAGCCTAACCTACCATCTAAAGGAATTAGAAAAAGAAGGAAAAAAAAAAAAAAACCCCAAAGTCAGCAGAAGGAAGGAAAAAATAAAGATCAGATTGGAAACAAAATAGATTCAAAAAAAAAAAAAAGAAAAGAAAAGATGAATAAAACCAAGAGCTGTTTTTTTGAAAAGCTAAACAAAATTGACAAGCTTTTACCAAGACTCATTAAGAGAAAAAAAAAAAAGTGCCCAAATATACAAAATAAGAAATGAAAGAGAAGTTACTACAATTATCACAGAAACGTAATCATGAGAGAATACTACAAACAGCTAACGGCAACAAATTGGACAACCTAGAAGAAATAGATAAATTCCTAGAAATACACAATTTTCCAAGAGCTTACTGCTCTATGATCTATCTGTCCTAAATTGTAAATGCCATGAGAAGAATAATGACCTTAATAATAACCTTAGAGTAAACGTAATTTGAATGCTTGCCAAAAAATAGCCAGGAAATTATTTCTGCAAACAATATTTAATTTATTTTTTCCATCAAAATTGAAAGCAAAAGTTCCCCACAGAATTACCTGGGCCAGACTCAGAGTAGCCCCACTCTGCTTTTATAAAGTCCCTAAAAATGAGAAAAAAATAATGGTTTTCCAAAGTGATACAAGAAAACCAAAATTTGATGAAAATACTTATGAAATAGAATGTTCCAATTAAACTATATGTTTTGGTTAAATCATATTTAAGCCAAAAACTTTTTATAACCACTCTTATTGAAAAGCTTACAGAAATTATTAGTCCATGCCCCTCATTCAGTAATGAGGATATCAAGATATCAATGGATAACCATGTTTGGCAGGAGTCACAGATTCAGACACTTCAGGAGCAGGTGCAAAAAGTAAATATATGAGGCAAGTCAAACAAAGCATATCCAAGAGCCCAACATCTTGCCTTTAGAAATGGCCTCCAAATATCTTTTATTAATAGCAGTCTTTTATTGAAAGTTGTGCTTTATTAAGCAGCCCCATGGTATTTGTCCCTTTATATTTAGTGAGCACCTCCCAATGTCTTAGTGAAGTGTAGATATTGCTATTACCTCCATTTTATAAATGAGAAAATGGAGATTAGGAAACAGCCCTATGTAGTAGTGCCTAGATATATGACAAGCAATGTGACATCAGCACATGAGCCCCAACTTACCATTAATCTGGGCTTAATAATTACAAAATGTTAAGTGAAAGTCTTTACACTATTAACCATAACTCTGAGAGGTAGATAACTCGTATTTATACCTATTTTACACATAAAGAAACTTGGTCACAGAAAGATTAAGACCGCAGCCCAGTATTACACAGCTGGTAACTGCAGAACCAGGAGTTGAAGCCCCAGGTGGTCTGTTTCCAGATCCTCTGCTCTTGGTATAGTTCTCAACTGGAGCAATTTTGCCCCTCAGATCTGGGACATTACAAAATGTCCAGAGACATTTTGGTTATTAATACTAAGGGAGGAGGGAGATACTGGCATCTGAAAGGCAGAGGCCAGGGAGATGTTGCTAAGTATCCTACAATGCATAGGACACCCCTACACCAGCAATATGCAATACATGGCTCAAAATGTTAATAGTGCCACTGATGAGAAATTTGAGTCTATGTGATTATTACTATGCAGCCATCTAGATAGAAAATAGGCTATGGCAATACATGGGGACTGACAACACATAAAGTCTTAATATCTAAATAAATCTGTGCTATCATAATGCTTTCATGTTGTCTCTGTCCTCTAAAAAGTAATCCAGATAATTGAGTACTTTTTTTAACCAAGAAACTTGGAGTTTTTTTGTATATTTTTATGATATGCAATACTACAAATTCTATATTATCTTCTAAGAACTTTTATTATGAATCTCACTTTTATGGCGAATCTTAAACATTTATTTTTGTCACTAAATATGCACATTATTAAAATTCATATATTTCTACACACTTATCTCTTTAACTGAAACTATTCCCATTGAATCTTTCTTACTCCCTCTTCTCTTGTGACATTTATAAGTTATTTCCCACAAATCACAGTGATGGTGTTAGTGAAGAAGGAAAATGTGAAAGGAATCCTTTTGCTCTTAATTACTTAGCAGCTGTCTTGGCACATTGCTCTCCCTTCTTGCTTTTGCCCCTGAAACGCTTGTTATCTCTATTAATTATTTTCAGAGTTTAGAGCAACAACATGTGATGGGTTAGACAGAGAGGGAGTTAGAGATGAGGAGCAGTGACATCACCAGAACAGGACAGCTGGCTGACAGGGGGTGTTCCTGCTAGTGAAATACAAGACATAAAAGATAAAATACTTAAAAAGATACTATGCTCCATGGAGGAAAGGGGAAGGGGTTGCAACAATGGTCATTAATCCATAGCACTCCTGTCAACAGTGGTTTATTTAAACATCTGTTAAACATTTGTAATTTTAACAAATCTGCCTCAAGGTACTTGGAATTCTCTTTAAAAACATTTCTTTCTAGGGTTAAAAAAAATGTGTTCTTTTAAGCTTAAAAATCCAACTGACCTTTCTAATGATCTTCTGGGCAAACTAAAACTTTCTAGGCTTAAATTTTGTGTGCTTTTGGTCAACGTGGCTCCCTGTCCTTGAAAGGGGGAAAGAGATTAAGAAGGCTCCAAAAGCTGCTTACATTTTGCAGTGTTCTTTAATACTGATTTTATGAGTTAAGTATAAGCTGGTTAAAAACATATGGATTAAATTTTCCTTAATATATGAATGGTTTTAAAAATTAATAAGGGGGTCATGTATAACTGAAAAATTGTGCTCTACACTGGAATTTGACAAAACATTGTAAAATGATTATAAATCAATAAAAAATATTTTAAAAAATTAAGAAGGGGGAATGCTTGGCAAACTGATTTTTTTTGTCAAAGTAAAAATATTTGAAAAGTAGTTGTTGCCATTAAAAAAATATTCCCAATGCAGCTAGATATACCTTCCTTTACTTGTTCTCTTTAATTTACTAGCATTATGCAAACTGTCATAAATCTTTTTTAAGAGTATACATATTATTAGGAATGAGGAACAAGAATTTATCTGACAGAACTTATAATTTGGGGACTGTTTTTCTATTACTTTAAAATTATATTCTTAAGAATTGCTCTGTGCAGAATTTTTCTTATACAAATCCATGTGGTAATACTTTTTAAACCTCTTCATAAATTGGTATCATGTCACATTTAAATGTAGTTCATGAAAAGTTGACTTATTTCCAACAAAGCAATTATAGATTATATAGAAATAAAAGGATGTTTGTTATGATTATTATCTTAGTCCTTTTGGGCTACTATACCAAAACACTGTAAACTGTATGGCTTATAAATAACAGAAATTTATTCCTCACAATTCTGGATGTTGGGAAATTCAATATCAAGGCACTGGCAGATTCGGGACCTTGTGAGAGCCTACCTTACAGTTCATAGAAAACACCTTCTAGTTATAACCTCACATGGCAGAAGGAGCAGGGTGCTTTCACCACTGTCTCTCTTTTACAATGGCACTAATCCCATTCATGAGGGCTCCACCTTCATGACCTAATCATCTCCCAAAGGCCCACCTCCTAATACCATCACCTTGGGATTAACATTTCAATATATGAATTTGGGAAGGGGGACACAGATATTCGGATTACAGCAGTTACTTACGTTAGTGACAGTAGTTTTAAGCACAAGGCTGTATCTTGTATCATATTAA
Source organism: Camelus ferus (assembly GCF_009834535.1). Lineage (NCBI taxonomy): Eukaryota > Metazoa > Chordata > Mammalia > Artiodactyla > Camelidae > Camelus > Camelus ferus. The sequence continues at coordinate 48,414,869 of NC_045702.1, read as the reverse complement.
ACTTTATGTATGTAAGTTTAATGTGTGGATCACAGAATTTACACTATAAGTGAAAGTAGTAAAATTAGCTTTTTCACTGAGTTCACATAGATGCCAAAATACAGAAATGTTGACCAAGATGGCTTAAGCAAAATTTTCCTTTAAATAAAACACAACTGGAACTGGAGAGTGAGAGGGAGAATAAAAGCTACAGATTAACTTGAATTTGAATCAAATGATACTAATAGGTTCAGTCACATGATCCCTGGCTGATGCAACTAGGCACCAACAAAAACTGGGGACTACTGCAGGTAAAGTTTGACATTGTCTGTCTAGAATACCTAGTTATGAAGTTGCTATTTGAATTCACTTTAATTTCTAGAAGACTATTTATAGAAAGAAAAAATATCAAGCACTATGTCTAACAATATAACTTTATATAGAAATTTCCATATTTGTAAGAATTCTCATATTTACTAAATTTCACTCCCCTTCTCCTGCTCATCTCTTGCTTTCTCACGACCACAAAGAATGTCACAGTTAGCTCTACATGTTTTATTTATCAATGTGAGACATATTTATAATGTCAATATATATGTGAATGACAAAAAGTTAAATACAATAATAACAGGTTAAGAGATCAGTAAGCTGCACCTTGTATAAGCTGTTGAAAATAAAAATTATAATAACTGCTATTAGTTTTGAGTACATACAAGAAATTGCACTAAATATTTCATGTACTATGGTTATCTTTTTTTCTTGCCAGCAATCATGCAAAGTAGACACTATTCACATGTTATAGAGGATAGACCTAAGATACAATTTTTATCATAAACTGACAACCAGGGATTTGAATACAGGTGTTTCTGCTTTTAAAGAGTTTGTACTATACCATGTTATATATCAAATACATGTATGTGTATATAAATATATATATGTGTATATATATGCACATATTTGCATTTAAATACTTGTTACTGACTTTCACCTCAGAATGTGATTGTCATTAATGTGTCCAGTTTTGAATATTAAATTATCTTTCAATTGCATCACTTAGAGTCCAATTTTAATCTAAAGAGGTGCTGAACACTCTGTACTATGTTGAATTCAACACTCATCATTTTTCTGTGTTCTATGTTTTTATGGAGATTTTGTCTTTAAAATATCCTTATATGTTGATGTTGATCTTATTTCTTTATTGAAGTATAGTTGATTTACAAAGTTTCAGGTGTAAAGTGATTCACCTATATATATGTATATTCTTTTTCAGATTCTTTTCCATTATAGATTATTACAAGATATTGAACATACTTCCCTATGCTATACATTAGGACCTTATTGTTTATCTGTTTTATACATAGTAGTTTGTATCTGGTAGCCCCAAACTCCTAATTTATCCCTCCTCCCTACTTTCCCCTTTGTAACAATAAATTTCTTTTCTGTGTTTGTGAGTCTCCTGTTTTGTATGTAAGTTCATTTGTATCATTTCTTTTAGATTCTACATATAAGTGATACCATGATATTTGTCTTTCTCTGTCTGATTTATTTCACTTAGTATGAGAATCTCTAGGTCCATCCATGTTGCTGTAAATGGCATTACTTCATTCTTTTTTATGAGTATTCAATTGTATATGTATATACCACATCTTCTTTATCCAATCATCTGTTGATGGACATTTAAGTTGCTTCCATGTCTTGGCTGTTGTAAATAGTTCTGCTATGAACATTTGGGTGTAACACAGGTATTCTTAAAAATTGCTTTCTTTTTCAGTACCGTATACTTACTATAAAAATAAAAGATTATTTTCATCATTTTTCTGTAAGTTTAAAATTATTTCACAATAAATAGGTCCTTATTGTTTATCTATTTTATATATATAGTAGTGTGTATCCATTAATTCTGAATTCCCAATTTATCTCCCTTCCTTTCCCCTTTGGCAGCCATAAATTTGTTTTTGATGTCTGTGAGTCTATTTCTGTTTTGTAAATAAGTTAATTCATCTCATTTTTTTTAGATTCCCAATATAAGTGATATCATAAGTTTATTTCAGGGGTTTTATTCCTTTTGATGTGATGGTAATGGGACTGTTGATCTTACATTTTAAAAGAATTTAAATGCCTCTAGTAGAATCATAATCCTTCCCAACACAATACATTTTCATGTTGGTCATACAGCTTTCCTCATAATAGATGTTTGGATGTGTGTGGGATTGAGTTACTAAATTTCACTCCCTTCATTATTTCATTATCTGTTACAGGAACATCCCTCACTAGGCCAACTTTCAGAAAAGTTAATAGACAACAACATTAATGTCATCTTTGCAGTTCAAGGAAAACAGTTTCATTGGTATAAGGTATGTTAATTTCCATAATATAAAAATTAAGATGTTTGCATTTCTATTTAAAATTAGAATACTTCTTAGAACCACAAGTAAGCATTCTGGAGTTACACTTGGTACAATCTAAATTTAATAGTGTATTAACGAATACATACTACAGTGCCTTAAGTTAGCATTTAAGTATAAATAAGTATAAATCCTATGTTTGTAACACCTAGAACCAAGTGTGGGCACTGATACTTGGTATTGTACTCACTATGACAATAATGGAGGAGACTTTTATCAAGTAAAAAGTAGTTGACACTCCAAATATACCATCCATGTCTAGAGTCCTGCTTAATCTGGTCCATGAGCATTTCTTTATAATAGATTAGGTTGGGGAATATCAGCCAATTTTCAATAGCACCAACATACCTAGATTTGGTCTAGATCATCTAGTATAGGAATAAAAGAAGCCATGAAATTGACTGACACAGTCAAAGCATTTCTACATAAGAATAATCGTGGTTCTGTCCAATATTTTTTAGGGTAGATGAGTCCCACAAGCAGAACAGACATTTGGCACCTATGTCACTATCCCCATGGGATTCCTTCTCTCACTCCCAACACAGAACTTCTGTAACCCTGCTACAGCTTTCTTTTCACAGTTTTTTAGGTTCTTTCTTCCAGAAAATTCTCTTTTCTTCATTTCCACAATGCTATGATACCCTGATTTTCACTGCACATGTCTGTTCACTATATCTTCTTCATCTCCTTTACTGTCTTTGCTTCTTTCTTCTGCTCTCAATGTCCTTTACCTAATACTTCAGAGAAACCACATTTTCTCTCAGCTTCAACAAATACTTGAACCCATTTGCATTTGCCACAAAGCTGGTGTTCCTTCCACCATTTTCTCTAATACTTGACTACCACATTTATCACCTGAAAGTGCTACTTTAATCATACCATTTCTTCCCTTAGAAATCTATAGTGAAAATGCAATTTGCTGTTTTCCCAAATTTAGAACCCCTTTTTAAGGTCACAACTGTTAGTATCCATAAAAGAAAGGCTCTGACCCAAATTAAATGCCCAGATCATTTTATTAACAACAGTAACAGATTCCACTTATCGAGTACCGACCATTGTCAGGCACTGAGTTCATTAATATTAACTATTTAATACTCTTAACAACTCATAATAATGAGGGCAATGTCACTAATGTGCCCATTTTAAAGATTAAGGAAATACATTTAGGGAGGTTGTATACTTGCCCAGACTTTCCTAACAGCCTAAATCCTGTGTTCTTAATCTCTAGGCTTAAATTTCAAATTGAATTTCAAATTATTGTGCAGTTTTTTCATTGCTCTTGCCTCCTTTTTCTCTGATATTTATTATTTCTTGATGGTGATACTGACTGTAGCAGTTTCTCCCTACTTGCTTAAGAAAATTTCCAGTGACTGTTAAACCATATAACCAGGTTTATTATTAATTGATTTATGTGCAAAGTAAGAATTAACAGGCTCTAAAGCCCTGACAGGTTCTGCTAAGAGTCCTGTGTGTGCCCTTGCAGTCAACCACTTTGGCTGCTCAGAGATACTTTTATCAATCACCTTGGTCTGAGTTGTAACAGCCTCCTAACCCATCTCCCAAATCCATTTTCCACCTGGCTGCAGAGTGAGCTATCTAAATCACAAGTGTGACGATGGTACTCCTTAGAGTATAATGTTCCAGTGTTTCCCTCTGATCTAGAGGATCAAGTCTTTAACATGGCATATGAAGTTAGCTGGTCCTGGTTCGGTTTCATCCCCCTCACTATTCTGTGCCTTAAACTTGTCTCTCCAGTCATACTTCTAATCCTTCTGTGTACAAACATTCACTAGGCTCTTTCTTTCCTTTGTGCCTTTGTTCTTACTATCTACCTTCCCCACCTGGAAGCCCATCTCCCTCATTACTTAGCTAACTCTTACTCATCTTTTAAGACACAGCTCATGAATCACCTCCTCCAGGAAGTAGTCTGTGACAGTTTACTCCAGCCTTCAAATACCTGCTCAGTATCCCCCTCATTAAGGTCTGTGCATATGTCTATCACTTGATTTTTTTTTTTCTTTACATTTTCACTCTTGCTTTGCTTCTCTTTATTTTTACATATATATATATATATTTTCAGATTCTTTTCCGTTATAGCTTATTATAAGAAATTGAATATACTTTCCTGTGCTATACAGTAGGTCCATATTGTTTATATATTTTATATATAGTAGTTTATCTACTATACGTAGACAGCAGATACCTATTATCTGTTATATATTTTATAAAGTAGGTATCTGTTATCTGTTAATCCTAAACTCCTAATTTATCCATCACCCACTTTCCCCTTTGGTAACCATAGTTTGTTTTCTATGTCCATAAGTTTATTTCAGTTTTATAAATAAAATTTGTATTTTTTTTTTTAGATTTCACATATAAATGATATCATGTAGTATTTGTCTTTCTCTGTCTGGCTTACTTCACTTAATATGATAATCTCTAAGTATATCCATGTTGCTGCAAATGGCATTATTTCATTCTTTTTTATGGCTGATGTACATTGGTTTTTGAAATTGTCATTTATATGCCTGTAAGATCTTTAAGGATGGAAACTATGTGGCCTAGTAATTTAGCATTTCCAAAGGGGTATATAATAAGTACTCAATAAAGGTTATATGAATGGATTTTAAAAATCTTTAAGTGATACATTTTCCCTATTACCTGAGATACCAAACTGTTAGTATCTAAGTAGTGGCTTAGCGGCATACAGCTGGAACTTAATGACACTTGTGAATGGTAAAAATGAGTATATAAATCGATTTCAAGACTTTTCATAATCTGATTCCATATAACTGTGCATCTTCATTCTAGTAAGACTGGTTTCTTTTCTGCTCTTACTTCATCCACAACTTAAGCAAATCTTCAAGCATTTGCTGATTCTCATTTTCTCACTAGTAATACCTAGAGTCTACTCCATTATTATTATGTACCATCCATCAAGAACACCAGCTCTATGAAGCTTCTATTTGTGACTATGATTTTTTTCTCCTGTCTTGGAAAACATGTCCTAAAAGTCATTCCATATAAAAGTAGTCCTGCAAAATACTTATACATATATATATGAGAAATATGATGCATATATATCATGAGAAAAGAGTTTGTAATTAATTAAATGTTAGGAAATGCTGTATTTAATAATTCTAAATTATTTCTGAATTATAGGGATGTGTATTTTGAGTCTCTATGTGGAAGAAACCACATGCAGAACTTATCAAAATTATTTTCCCTGAGAACCCTTTTCATTTTAAAATCTCTTGGGACTATGTTCCATGGAAGATACTTTGGGAAATGCTGGTCTATATTTTCATTGGGTTTTTAGGTCAGTATTAACTTGTGCATGTACACACACTCATGCACATATAATTACACATTACCATTTCAGGTATATATTTTCTGGCTGCCCTACTTAGTTGCTTATATTTTTCAGTGTCTTATATTTTTTAATTCATGTAATGATTCATCTCTATTGATAACTATAAGAATTCTTAATATTTGTTGATTGCTAAACTACTATGTGCTACTGTCATTCAGTGAATGTTACTGATATGTTTTCTAGGATCTTCTACCCCTCTTGCCTGGCACCATTGCTGGTGAAATAGAATCAAAGGCTGCAAACCTCAATAATTTGGTAGTAGAAGCCTATCAGGTATGTATCTATCGTACACACTTTTTTGAAATAAAATTTAACCCCAATTTCTGTTGTAAGGTACAAAATAGTGCCCTATCATCTTGAGAGGAGTGATGGAAAGAACATTAGATTTGGAATTAGGAACAAAAGTTTAGCCCTTGCTCTACCACTAACTCGTTATGAAAACTTGGGGAAGTCATTTCAGCTTTGCGTGCCTCAATAGTGTTTCACTGACACAGTTTACTAACTCAGGTTGAGCTAGAGGGTATCTAAATTTCCTTCCTCATCGAATGTTCAGTGACTCACCAAATCATAGCTATAGAGATACTTTGTTATCAAGAAATTTCACCATTTCTCACTGTCACAAAAAAAAAACCAACTTAGGACTTATCATTCCTTCTTACCAATGAAAATCAAACGTGCACAGTTCATTCCCATCCATAATTTGTTCACAAGGATAATCAAAATAAGAAAGGAGCTTACAGTATTAGAAGTCACCCTAGTTTTCATAGTATGAACCCATTTATTACCCCAAATAAGGAATATAAGTTGACAAACTCCTGTACATCAAACTGCACCCATGGAAAGGGTAATAGCAGCTTTTAGTTTCATGTTCTTTATTTTACTAAGATAGGTATGTGATGACTTATCTAAATTACAGTCCTGATTAACCTTAAACAATTTAAAATACTAGCAAAATCTATAAAAACTCTGGCTAATTAATCTCCTTAAGTTGGGATGCTGTTATTTTGTATGTCTGTACTTTCAAAATTCTTCTGAAATTTCATTTTGTCATTTTGTCCAACAGAAACCATTCACAATTCATTGAAAATAGAATATAAATATTTTCTTCTAACCTGTAGTTTTTTGTATTTCCTTTTTAAGACTTTTATAAAATTATATACAAATTTAGTACATGGTGCATGTCATTGCATTTTATTTTTTATCCTTTACATTAGCACTGCCATTAGAATTAAAACTATATAAAAATCAAGACTATAGTAACAGTAATTTAGCTGAAATGAAGAAATAAAAAATAAACTATAATGAATAAAAAAAGAATTATACATCATAAAAAAATAAATTCTGCCTCTGTACTGCTGGATAATAAAAGGGAAGTTTAAGATTGTGTCTGGAGCTTAATTTCTAAATCTCAAAATTGGGTAAAATTTTAGATATTTGTTTTCATATCCTGCATGAAAAGCACTGGTGTAACTAGCTGAAGGTTTTAAGAGAAGCATTAACTTCAGAAGGAGAAAAAGAACACTCATTATATTAGGCATTTCCTTCTGATCGGTTAAACCATCACCATATCAACACCATTTGTATGCCATTAGAAGTTTCTATTTTTTTGTTGAAATTATTAAAGTTGTTATAATGTATGAATTCTTTGGTAGATAAAAAATGAAACTGATATAGTCTTACCTAATTCAAATAAAATTTAATTATTTGAGGAATTATCTCATTCTAAAGATTTACTACCATAATTCCATGATCAATTATTTATCAGTAAGCACACATCTCTTTACTGATTATACAGTTGAAGAGGAAAAATTAGTCAAGTAAATAATTAGAAGCCATGGGAATTTTTTTCTTCATACCCTGCTATTCATTCCCTTTCTTTAGGTATATACTTCACCTTTCCCCTTTCCTTTTGTTTACAAGTATAAGTTAAAGATTTCTGCATGTGGTAGACTCTTAGTTTTATGTGATGAAATATACACAGATCTACAGAATATATTTAATGTAGCTAGAACTTTTGAAACTCAGAGATTGGAAGAAATTAGTGAATGCTTGATATATAACAGGCATTACATTGATGTTTTTTCAATGATTGTATAAATGAGTGAATGATTTTCTGCCCAGTAAGGGGCCCTACTTCAGTATTAAGGATTTGGAACAAATTTAATTGACAGAAGCAAGACCCAGGCACTTGGCAAAAAAACTAGGCCATTTGTGGAGAATTTATAGGGCTATCTCTGACAGGTATTCATTATACCTGCAGTATAGAAATGGCAACACAAAAATTGACCTTTCAATTCTGTATCAATAAGGTATTTTAGCTTTCATGATAGTCCAAAGTGGTTTGAAACTGAAATGTTACTTTAACATCTGTAAATGTCAGAAGCAAGTTCCAGATTTAAACTATCAATATTTATTCTCCATGATGATATATGTATTCTCAATGTTTTAGTTAAATTTTATCATAAAATATAAATATTATTGGATTAAAAATGATTAGTTTTGTAACAAGCTGAGTGAGAAATATCACTGTGATCAAAATGCAGCCAAGGAAATATGTGGAAAATAGAGCAATTTAAATGCAGATAATCTAATCCTTCAATATTTTTATATATTTCAAATGTAATTGGGTCATGATGTGGTAACATTGTTTTTATTCATCCTTTTATTAGAGAGACAGACTCCTTGATTTAGTTAAAAATAAAATCCAGGCTGATATGATAAACTTGACTGTTTAGTTGCTTACATTTGAAACTGCTATAGTATACAATTAAAAATGTCGTCTCTGCAGAAACTCATTTCAGAAGTGAGAGTTCAGGTGGAAAACCAGGTAAAAGGTGTCTATTTTAACATTACTGCCATCTGTCCAGATGGGACCAAAAAGCCAGGCACAGACGGATGTGGAAATGTGACAAGCAATGATGAAGTACGTGAGTGTACATTTTTCCCATTTAAAGTAAACTAAGTTGTTTGGCATGTTTTCTCACAGAAAAAAACTCAAACCGTTCTGAAAAACTTTACTTACTACTGACCGCAAGAATCTGATTTACACTTCAAAGTAACTTTTATTGTCTATTCCTAAAGTTCCTACTTGTAACTCCATTGACTGTTCTCTCAAATTCTGTAGTTAAAATAAGTATCATATTAAATATTTAATGATGATAACTTTACACTTAGGGTGTCACAGCCAGTATAGGAAAGCACATCTCCTCAAATAAGTGTCTATATGTATGAGGATGATAATAATTTTTTGTTTTAAATCTGAAAATTCTCAGAGTAACTGTTAAGTTGAAGGGAATAAGCTACAGAAAAGAATGGGAGTGATGGAATTGTTGAAAAAGGCTAAGAATTACAATATCTTTCACTTTGTGATTGTCCCAATATACTTGTATTGTCCCAATATAATGATATAGGAGGAAGTAGGGAAATCTGTTAAGAACAATAAAGATGTGTTATCATTTAAATAAAAATGGATGAAATGTGGAAAAGGGAGACCCAGATTACAGCAGCATCAGGAAATAGGACCAGGGGAGATAGAGTTTCTCCCAAGATTGGCGCAATAGAGAGTAAACACACAGAAATATGCTTTTAAAGGAAATTCTTATAAGATGAAATGATTTTCAGTGAGTCATTTATCTCTTGAGGCATCAGTTGCCTCATTTTTAAATGAATAGCTTTAACTAGAAAATTTCTAATCCCTCTTCCATCCATCTCCAAGGTTCTACTGATGCTATTAATTATTTTACTATCATGCTATAGAAAAACAAGAAAGAACTATTGAAAGAGGTGAGAAATCCTAAGATTCTAAGACTGACTAAGGAGAATCTTCCTTTCTCTTTAGTTAGAGTATAGTTTTCTCTCATGGGAAGTTCAGAATCTGTAGGTAGTATAGTCGCTCTAACAAGCTGTATATTTGAAATTAATTAGTTTCTAATTCTGTAGGCTCCTGCATAGTCATAGTCACTCCTTGAATTTTGTTCAAAAGACGTTATATATGAGTTTACAAAATAAATATTTGATTTCCATTGAATATAGAGAAAACTTTGTGCAAGCAAAACATAGTGCTATGTTACTTTCTGAGAAAGGGTTACCCTCTTGGAAGTAATTCTTTCTTTCAAAATCAGTTTTGGCAGAATGATTTTCTTATTTCTTAACTTTTCTTTTTCCTTTCCTTTTTCTACATACCTTTTTCCTCTCACTTTCAACCAAGTAGTATAAACAGTATGACTTTCAGAAAGAGTCATATGACCTCTTAATTACATAAACTCCAAGTCTTGCTCTATTATTAATATTGGCAATGACCACATTATCCTACATATTTGTTAATCTTTAACATTAAAAAAAAATTTCAAGTCTCACACTAAGTGTACTGCTTTTAATATTATGAGATTAATTCTAATTCTGAATGGATATATATATAAGCCTAAATTTAGATCTTTCATATCACTATGTGTGTGTGTCTGTGTGTGTGTGTGTATTTGTGCTAGGCTTTTTGGTTGGGGTGGATATCTATATATACCTATATATCTATATCTATCATAGGTACATATAGATATATATATAGATATATACAGAGAGAGGTCTCACTATATATCTTTTCATATATACGTAATATATATATTCATATATATATATATATATATATATATCCATACCTCCTATTTAATTTATGTCCATACCAACCAAAAAGTCTAGCACAAAATATTTTTAATTGTAATACACTGCAGTCTAACATGAAAAAATATAATCTTATTTGCCAAAGTACCTGAAGATCATAAGGTAGTTAACAAATATAAATAGCACATTAAGCCAATTGTGTTGTACAGAAAGAAAAAATAGAGAAAACAGAAAAATTTGGCAGGAGAAAAAAATTTTGTAGTTTCATGAGGGAAACCAATTTCTGCTAGGCCAGATCCTCAGTTGTGGATAACACCTTCCACTGAGACAAATGTATGACTTTGTATTAAGATCTAAAAGTAGGAGTCCTAAATCTTTTTCCCTTGAGTAACATCAGGGAAAGCCCATGTTTTCCTCCACTAACATGTATAAACTAAAATTTAACTCTGATACTTTGCCTGAGCCCCTAAAAAACAGAAATAAAAGAAAAATTGTTCATTTGAACAACTTTTTATCTCAGGGCTTTAAAGCAGTAGAGCCCATGACTTTATCTGATCTATCTATAGTGCCAAATATTTTCAGTAGCTCCATATTGTAAGGACTCAGTCCAGAAAAATGATCTGTTATCTCTCAGATTTGCTAAGAAATCAATTGAGGACATAAAATTAATGATCAGAAGTAGAGTAGACATTTCAAATAGGCTTGAACCCATGTCTATTTATTGGTACAATATAGGCAAGTCACAGTCTTGCCTCCAGTTCACTAATTAATAAATAAATGAAATTAAAAAGGGATGTTATGTCTATGTATGACAGTGCATGTAGAATCAGTAAATACTAATTTCTAAAATATGTATATTATTAATTCAAAGTATCATTAACAGATATAATATTGGTAATAAAAATAATCAAGACACAAACATATTTTCTCCCCCCCACCCAAATTTAGGTTCTTTTCAATGTAACAGTTACAATGGAAAAATGCAATGTCACAGGAGGAAAAAGCTATGCAATAATCAAACCTATTGGTTTCAATGAAACCACTAAACTTCATATACACAGAAACTGCAGCTGCCAGTGTGATGACAGCAGAGGACCTAAAAGAAAGTGTGTAGAAGAAACTTTTCTAGATGGCAAGTGTTTCCAATGTGATGAGAATAACTGTCATTTTGATGAAGATCAACTTCCTTCTGAAAGTTGCAAGTCACACAAGGATCAACCTGTTTGCAGTGGAAGAGGAGTTTGTATTTGTGGGAAATGTTTATGTCACAAAATTAAGCTTGGAAAAGTATATGGAAAACTACTGTGAAAAGGATGACTTTTCTTGTCCATATCACCATGGAAATCTGTGTGCTGGTGAGTATAAATACGTACATACAGTTATTTATATAGTTACATACTGAACTAGCATATATGTTAAAATATATTTAAATAACATCTTTATAATTACCAACCCTCAATCTAAATTTAATATTTAAACTTTCAAAGTCTGTGAAATTAGGGCATAGCCACAGATTTGTAGCACATGATTCTGATACTTACATTTTAAATTATTTTGTACAGGACATACTTAAAAATTAAAACCAAAAACTGTTATTTTTCAAGTATGCCTTGACCTTGTAAAGACATACACCAGAAAAGGAAATTACTGATAACGTCTGACAGATTTTCTATTATCTGGGTATTCTTCTAGAAGGATGAGTCATTCTAATAAGTGGTCACTCCCTCCATCTTGCTCAGGGGATAGTGAGTGATAAAAATTTACTTTTCATTCATTGTAAAATTCTTAATGCATTATTAGAGACAGCACTGTAAATCTGTAGTAGTTTAAACTCCTGCAGTTTATTTTTGAAACAGCACCAGCAACAGCATTTTCAAAGGACAGTATTCTTCAAGAAAATACTGGTTTCATAAGAAATTTAGATTAGTCCTCGAGGCCACACACAGACTAAATTTAAAAATGAAATAATTTAAAATAAAAATATCAAAAGCACTTGTTGGCTAATTCAGTTTACTGCCACCTAGAGGGTATATTCTAGAAAATAGATGCAACATTTGAAAATTAGTACAAAAAATGTTCAATGAATTAATTTTTCTGTCAGTACGCTAAATCCACTTATTGTTAAAACATCTTTTTAATGTTTGTGTTTTGGTAAACAAATATTAATTAAATCACTGATGAAATGCAGTATTTCATTGTCATAAGTATATGGAAAGTTTGTACAAGCCTATAAAAAATAAATTTTTACACTTGTGTAAATTAAAATTTTGGCCTACACCACAAATATGTGGTGGCAAATTTCCTTTTTATTATATTAAATAGACATAATATTTTATATTCCAAATGTTTATTCAGCTGTACCTGGTATCCTGGATAGAATGGATTATAGATGATTTTAGAACAAACCTTCAAATGTCATCTAATTATTAGTATTAATCCTGTTTGGGACAGGGAAGAGAAAGAATTCTGAGATTATCATTTCCTACAGCTATCAAAGAAGTTTCAAATACATTGAGATTCTCAGTCTGTTTATAGTAAAATATCAAAAATCAATGTACTGCTCTTTCTATGTGACTATGATACTACTGACTCACAGGGAGTTGAGAATCTGATTTGAATTATTTGTATATAGGATGTAAGTGCAAACTGTTGGCTGACAACCATTTTCTTCGCTAGTCTCCTTTGAGAATAAAAACACATGTTCACAGGTCTGCTGGCTAGGATTAGGTGTACAGCCCATATATGGGGAACCAAGTCTGGCAAGCATTTGTTTCATCTGGAGTTCATTAGTTTTACACTTAGCAAACTGAGCTGATCCAACAGTAGATGCCATGGAACAGTTACCCTTTGAGGTGCGCCACAATAAAGAGAAAGAGGGAGGAAACCTGGAAGCGAAGAAGGAAGAGAAGAAAAGTCTGTGGCCAAATAAACTTGAAAAACATTATATAACCCTGTAAAATGTATCCTCTGTTGAATATTTCTAGTTCACATTAGCATATTAAATTTTCCATACTTCCTGCAGGATAAAATCCATTTAACTACAGATAACCACTATTCTTCCTCAACTCCAACATGCATACACTTACCACTTTGCTTTCTCTTTTGTTTTCTCTCATTTACCACCTAATAATAGCTCACAGCATACTTGAATACATGCTTTTAATACTAACCTGCTAAACAATGACCCAAAAATGTGAAAGGATTACTCCAACTTCCACAAAGACCTTATCTTTAAACATCGCACTAGCAGAACTGAAACACTAGAAAGATATGCCCCATGGACTTCAAAGTTATCCCAGGCCTGCAGCAATAACGAGCGACTAAGAGTAAATTATGGAAGCTATTCATCAAACACTCCTGTTTTTCAAATTTCAAATCAGACCATCAACATTACTTCAGCTTCTGTAGCTTCTTTATATTTGTTTGTTTTTAATGTAAAACTGAGTGTATAGTGACCTTCAAGTAGTTGGCAGTAGCTGCAGCAGGGCAGAATTCACAATTGTCAGCACAACAGATTAATATCAGGAGATTATCTACAATAGAACAGCTTTGAAAATAGACACTCCTAACTCCTGGCATTGTTTATGTCAGACAAATGGAAAATGATGCTGTTTCCATTCACTTGACTGTCAGTATGTTTCCATGGAGATGGAAGGGGAATTCATGTTTGGAAATGCTTCACAAAGTCAGTGACCTCAATAACTTAGGTCTTGGAGTGTCTTTGTTTGCAGGGCATGGAGATTGTGAAGCAGGTAAATGCCAGTGCTTCAGGGGCTGGGAAGGGGATCGGTGCCAGTGTCCATCAGCATCCGCCCAGTACTGTGTCAATCCAAAGGGCCAAGTGTGTAGTGGAAGAGGCACATGTGTATGTGGCAGATGTGAGTGCACCGACCCCAGAAGTATTGGCCGCTTCTGTGAACACTGTCCCACATGTCACACAGCCTGCAATGAAAACTGGTATGTGTTTTCTGATTCCAAACATATAATAACCATTATAACCTTAGCTTTTTTGAAATAGGTTTTTTTTTAAAGAGTAACATTCAGCATTTATAAATAAGTTTATTGGGTTTTTCCCCCAGCTTTAATGAGATATACTTGACATATAACCTCCTGTAAGTTTATGATATACAATGTGATGGTTTAGGTGCTGCCTGCTGCTCAGCTTACTATTTATTAGCTGTTTGATCTAGGGCAAATTTTTTAAATTCTCTGTGCCTCAGTTTCATGATATTGAATGTAAGGATAATAATAATAATAATACCTTGCTATAATTCTGTAAAGTAATTAAATTAGATGTTCATGCAAAAAAAAAAAACCCTAAACCTTTATATTTGGTGTATAGTAATCATAGGATAAACGTCAACTGTTGTTATTTTTTTTTTTATTCTTTTAAAGATAAAAAGTGGTGGCTATGAACCATTCTAGAAAGAAGTGATGGATATAAGTGAGGATGGCATTATTGTTTTATGCTAAGAATTAATTTTCCAATAATAATTTAAGTCCTGCTCAAAGACCACTACTCTAAATATCACTTTGCCTTCCAATTTATTTTATTCAAATTTTTAAGACATTCACTTTCTCAGATTGGTAGCTCAAGTAAAATTTTAAAAATTATGCATAGTTGGTTATGTAACTCACTTGGAACAACAATGGAGGTATTTTGAATGAACCCAGTCAAAATTTGAACTTTATATTCATCGCTAAATTTTTCTACTAGTATCACAATATTTATCTTCTAAAACATCTGTGCTAGTTATTTTTGAAGTCAGAATATCATTCATTTCCTACAGATATCCTTCTCAATACAGAAAAATCATTATTTTGATTTTATACATTATTAAAATAATTTAGTTAGAATGCAACTTTGCCATGGTATTAAATTCAGCAAGATTACAAATAAATGTCATAGCTTTCCTTCCCAGTTTTAAAAGTCTGCCTTCCTAAAGTAATACCCCATTTTGTTATTTTATTTCTTGTAAAAAATATTACAGGCTACAATCTTTTTAAAAATTAAATGTTTTCACTTCTGTTTGCCCTTACAGGAATTGTGTGCAATGCCTTCACCCTCACAATCTGTCTCAAGCTATGTTTGATCGGTGTAAAACCTCATGTGCTCTCAAGGAACATTATGTGGACCAAACACCAGGTAAACAAAAGTTTAATAACCAAAGCACTGAAGAGTATCTGTAGAGAATCATGTTCCTCAAGAGGGCCCATAATCAACTATCCTAAAGAAAAACTCACTGCTTAAATGTTTTCAATCTCTCAGAAATGGCACTCTATAAAACCACCTGAGTATATTTGCCATCGTTTGGCAAAATTGCCAGCTCTCCCATCTCAACTTCCCAGCTAAATTCCCAAGCTGTGTACCTCCATGAAAGTATCCTAACAGATTTTCTAGAGAGGCCTCAGTGAGTCAAGAATAGTTTTCTATGTAGAGTCCATTTCACCGTTAGAGACATAGATCCATAGAGACAAGGTCTATGGAGCCATAATTATCCTTTATAACCCAAATTTGCTTCCAGTTATACCTTCCTCATGTCAAACCAATATTTACTTTCATGTTTCAGGTCAAGCCAAAAAATTCTAAGTAGCAATGATCTGCTTCTGCAAAGTACTTCAGTTCAAAAGGGCCATTCCTTCCTGGTACTTTTCATTCTGATAATAAATATAATTTAGGGGTGAATGATTATAAAGGTGGCACAATGGAAAGGGTATGGAACTTGCAGTTTGAGAACCTTGGCTTAAAACATTCACTTGACCCTAGTAGCTAAGAAATATCAGCCCTCTTACAAAATTTCCCTGAGCCTCAGTTTCCTTATCTGTAAAATGAAGATAATAATACTGGCATCAAGAGTTGTATGAGATTAAATAAGCCAGTGAACATGAAAATAATTTTAAATTAAAAGATGATACATGAGTGGGAGAAACATGTGAAAGCTGTGTTCAAAGACAAAAGTTCTTCAGAACCCCAAAATCAGCACCCTGTTTTGTTCAGGTAGAAGGTATTACATATGCATTAGAAATAAAGCTTGAAATTGTGTCTTGACTGAGAACATACTGCTACTATTATTTCTAATCTCCCCTCCAACCCATAAGAATAATTCCAGGTTGTAGAGAGATTGCACAGAAAAATAATCTTTCTCTAGAGTTTTGTTTCCCTCATCGCTTGCATCTACACTAATCTTAGCCCATAATGAATTTGGCTTTGAAAAGAGCCCATGTGCTGCCAGCTGGGGCTGCAGCAATCACACCAGAAAGCCAAGAGCCTTTTCTAATAAATAGAGCCTTTATTGTCAACATGTCATTTATTATGTTAAGTAAACAAACCTACTCGGACTGAAGTGCGGTCACAAAAAGTATTCCCTTAAAGCTCCTTAGGAAAAGCCCTTTCTTGACCTAAACTAAAAAAAGAGCCATAGCCAGGGTTAAATGTTTGGCTCTCCAAAATGACATTTAAAAATGCAAGCAGATTTGAGCCCTGAAAATGTCCTCCATCATAACTCATTTAGAAATATTTGTATTAGTAGCTAGGGGGCTTCCCTCCCACTCACAGTTGTGCAAGGAGAGGGAAACGGCATTTGTTAGCCACATCTATTATCTATCTACTTGATCACACTTAAAGGGTGTCCTTTTGGTCTTTCTGGCTAAGCTCCTACTAGGAGAGAAGCCAGTATGAGATCAAGACACGCGACCCCTTTGCTCATTAAGTAGTTCCAAGTTAATCAAGAGAAATGACAATCCGTCAGGATGAAAGGCATGCATGTTACAAACCTGGGGCACCACCTCTGAATAGAGCATCTTGGATTCTCTCCATGTGTGAGGCCTGTAACAAAGGGAGACTTGTACTTGCATGTGGTGCTTCTAGTTCAGTGAGTAGTCATCCAGTCTCCCTTCACCCTTTCTTTCAAGGAACCATACTTATTATTATGACCAAGAGAAAACTGGGCCCTAAGTCTTCCCACATGGAGAAAAGCCCTTACCCTTGTTACTGAGTTCTTGACTTATTCAGGAGTACATTTGGTCATCCCTGGGAATTCAGACACAAATCCACTCATGATTGGGTGATCATTCTTCTAAGCCTTGGCAGGGCCCCTCCAAAAGGTTCTTCTCAAGGAGACCTTAAGACATTTAGGTGAAATCCCCAAAGCCTGGAGAGTGGGTGGAAAACACATGTTTCTTTAGACCAAGGGATAATTTTGTGAGTCTGGGGCAGCTGGTGAGTTCTGTGGAATACTAGTGTATTGTGCAACCATGTTCCTCTTAGATTAGGGTAATACCTCTGGCAGCCACAGAGCCTGTAGACTTTCCAACTAGAGTTTGCCAAAGATCTAGTGCTAAAACAGAGACCTAGCATGCCCCTGCTCTTAATACAGCATTCCCTTTTTCAGATAGTATTTATTTGTTCTTGAAAAAACACACAGTGGAATTTTTAGAAGCAAAAGAGGGTAGATTTGATTAACAGACAAGTGAAAAATTAATTAACAAAAGTTGAGAAAAGAGATTTGGGTATTGTCCCAAATTGGACACGCCCATTTCCTAGAGAAGGTATGTGTAATAATAATGAAAACTTACACTGCAGTTTCAAAGGAAATATTTATCCATCTATTACAATAGTACTGGCTTTAGGTTCTGCAGATGTTTATTTTCCATTACTGATGTGCAACAAATGAAGAGTAAGCATAAGACAAATATATGCTAAGGAACGGAGCTGTTAAGTAATTTTTAAATCCTATTCTCCCTTTGTGATTAAGAGTACACACGAAAAAAAACTGTCCCTTTCTCTGTTATGGATAAAATTATATTTATTTAAGGGATTTGGACATATTCTACTAAATAACAATTAAAGAATCAAGCTGCAAAGAAATAATCTTTTTGAATACCTTAACTGTGGCTATTCTTCTGAGGAGAATTTTCTGTTGAAGATATTTTAATAATAAATATGTAATAAAAATTAGAGAGTTTACTTTTTGAATCATGGCAGTCCTCTGTTTTGAAAGTGTAGATTTGCAAATACCTCTGATTCTGTTTAGATGGTGAGCGTTGTTTACTTGCTAGAATCTCCTGAATTACTCATTCTGTTTTTTTAACCCATTTCTTTGTTTGTTTCATTACAGAATGTTTCTCTAGCCCAAGCTATCTAAGAATATTTTTCATCATCTTCATAATTACATTCTTGATTGGGTTGCTTAAAGTCCTTATCATTAGACAGGTGATACTCCAATGGAATAGTAATAAAATTAAGTCTTCAGCAGATTACAGGGTATCAGCCTCAAAAAAGGTCAGTGAATTCTAAAAAGAATTACTATCAGTTTATTATTGTTTACTTTCAATAATTAGCTTCTTAATTAATGGCAATATTTCTTCTCCATCAAGGACAAGCTGATTCTGCAAAGTGTTTGCACAAGAGCAGTAACCTACCGACGTGAGAAACCTGAAGAAATAAAAATGGATATCAGCAAATTAAATGCACATGAAACTTTCAGGTGCAACTACTAAAAAGATTTTTTAAAAAGTACTTTATAGAAAACTGGATTTTTAATAATTGCTCCTAAAAATTGTAATTTTAGAAGTCACAGGAGGAGACAAATTTTCTAGGTCATGCCAGTTGTTGGTTGTCACACGAATGAATACTGACAAGCATCCTCATCATCATGTGACTTATATTGCTGCTGAATTTTTCAGAGAAAAATGTCTTACTACTGTTTGATACTAGTGTCATTGTAGCACTTTACTGTAATATATAACTTATTTAGATCAGCATAGAATGTAGATCATCTGAAGAGCACTGATTACACTTTACAGGTACCCACCATTCCTACACTTCCCAGAGAGACAATTCTGTGAGATAGCTTTGACGTTGAGTCACTACAAGGGTATAGTAATCCTTGCACCAAACATGCAGATAGCAAAAATAATAAGGCAGTTATACTAATGCTGTCAAACACTTCAACAATTGGCAGTGAATAGACAAGAACAGTTAGATGAATAAATAGTTCGTGTTTTACTCATTCAAGAGATGAACAGATAAAACCTTAATCTTGAGGGATACTGCTTTTGAAACTGTAGTTTTATGCATGTGTTATTATGTTTTCTTCTTTTCTAAGATCGATACTAATTCGAACATTCTTTCCTCTTTGTCACTATAGTTCCATTCTCTTTCTTATAGAATAAGTTTATATATGTCACAGATGACTGGATTAATAAGTGCTAAGTTACTACTGCCATAAAAAAACTAATAATACAATGTCACTTTATTAGAATACTGGTTTAAGAAGCTGAATATTAAAAAGGAACACTGTTAAGTAACATCAAAATTGGAACAGCTTCGTTGTTTGCAGATGTGGAGTTTTATGTCTTCTTACCTGATAAACTGGGTGGATTACTTCACCATTTCATTAGTCTAATTATCAGGTTGACATTCACAAGGTATGTAGAAACTCTTCCTCAAGCAAACTGCCACACTTCTGAATGAGTTTTCTCCAATACTTACTCAAGGTAGATAGCAGCATTTTTCAAATTAAAAGCTATGTTAAGATATATTATTTTGCCCTTTGATGAAGTCTAAGGACATCCTTTCCCTGAATCATCTCAACCCCACTCATCAGAATTCTAAAAGTATACAATTGGGGAGGATAGACAATATCTTAGAAATAAGCTAATACACCTTTTTAGTCAATCTTGGAACTGAGGCTTGGAAAGTTTAAATGATTTATCAAAAACCCCCAAGTGACTAAGTGGCAGCCTTCGAAGAGAACTATTTTCTTATTGCCAGGCCAGTGTTCACTGAACAATGTCATACTACCTCTTGAATCTTTAAAATATTCAATTGGCAGGTATTTTTAAATGTGTCTTAACTACATGGGCATGAGAAAACTTCGAAGCAAAGCAGAAAAAAGTAATTCAAACAGAATTGTCCATGACTGCCTTTCAGTCTTTCTGCTAATGATCTTCTAAGAGACCGAAGCATGACCTAACTAGAGGGAAAGCCATTCACACCATACCTGTGTGAACAGTGCCCCCTCAAGTTGTACAGTGCTCGGTGCTCACCCTGAGAGCTTGATACAGAGGCTATGAGAATTTGTTTTCCCCAATGGGAACTTCTTCACAATCACCATATCCTTATAGACTTATTTAGTCTGATTTTGTTGGCTATAAGTCCAACAGTCCCATGTGCAGTGCAGAGTTTTGCCTATAGCAACAAAGGAATTTATTTAAAATGTTTTTTTATAATTAACTTCCCAGATTTGCTGTCTTCCAGCACTTGAGTTAATCGAAGTGCCAGATATTTGCATTTTGATAAAGACTAAACCCACTCTATATTCTATCCTAAAAAGGATTTTTAAAAATATATGGAGCCAACAAACAGCAGCTCCATGAGCCGTCCCCTGCAGCCAAGCAATTATGATGCTAGGCTGAAATACATTTCCTTCCCCAAATGAGAGACTGGGGGCATTGACATAATTCAGTACTGTGACTGACTTTTATAAAATACCTTTGATCACCAAGGATAATGTAAAAATTGTATTTTGCAGACTGCCTGTCACAAGTACCATCCTTTTATAAAAAAAGAAAATAAATGGATAACTGACAGCACCCTAAAAAGGAAAAAGTGGAAAACATCTATTCATTAAAATGTTGAAATTTTAAAAAATGAACATTATGATGTTTATAAACTTTCATGTGGGCTGAATTATCCAAAAGAGCACAATAAAATGAAATGCTTAAAATAAAGGGATTATATTTTGACACTCTCACTAGTTTGCACTAATTTATAATGGACCAGGGCTCTCATTATAGGAAGGGACAAACTTCCTGACAGGCAGTTCAATACTAGATGATGATTGTAGTCATGCATGTGATGTCTTGTGCTTTCTCTTTTTACTTAAAGATCTAATTCTTAAAGATATTAGAGCTTATATTTACTTGAATAATTGATATTTTCCTTGTGAGAAGAGAATTAATTTTTGACTAGTTAGAATTAATTAAAAGGTAAGGGAAAACAGGGTATTCTTAGATTAAATAATTTATGTAAATAGAGCCTATTTTCAACTAATATGACCACAGGAGCCTTTTAAGATTCATTGATATGAAACGCAAGTAATGAAACTTTAAATGGTTAACAAAGTTAAGAACTTGAACAACACTTTTGGTACAACAGCATTTCTGTGCCCTGGAGTATTATGTAATGATTTAGAAGTGTGCCATACATACACTACAATATAACTTTACACATTTTACTTCTCTGGAGATATCTTTACACTGCAGTATACATGGATTTATAAGCATTTGATATCTTTTCTGAAATTATATTAATAGTTCTGAAGTCATAAATATTCTCTGCAACACTCAAAGATTCACTAAAACTTTATGTCTTAGTGTTCAATTTAGCTTTGGTTTATAAAGATTTTAAAAATCTAAGGTTAAAATATTTCTTTGGAGGTAAATTTTTCAACACTCAAAAATTAAAATTAGTAGATGCATCAGATGCAACACTTTACTAAAGAATAAATTCCAAGTATTTTTATGTACTTAATCTCCACTGAAGATATTCTTATGTATGACAACAAGCATCCGTAAGACACTGAAATATGATTTTCACTGACTACAAAATTTTTTTCTCCATAGAATTCTATTCCTTCTGGTACTGGTATAGTAAGTTAGATGCAGGGGCTTTTCTTTCCTTTCCCTACTCCTGTTTTTTCCACTCACTTTTCCTAAGAGGATGCCCTAAAAGCCTAATTGTGAAAAATAACTGACTATAATGATATAATGAAGTTCTGTATTTCCAAACATCTCTTACTGATTTTAAAACTGATTTGAATGTATACACTGAACAAAGACATACCCATTAAAAACTAAGAATTTTTAATTTTCACAACTGTTCTAGCTCTTTCAGTTTTAAGGGATTTGAGATCTATATATTTTGATAAATGTATCAAGTGAAATATAGACACTTGGGAGTTCAATCATGTGCATATTGTATTCTGTTTCATTTACTCTTAACATTTAACTTACAACTGTCCTTATTTATATTGACCTTAAAAACTCCATTTCATGTGATGCAAACTGAGATATATTTTCAAAGAAATATAAAACCAGCATTCTTTCAGATTGTTTCCTTTTCTCTTATAATTTCTCAATGACAAATTTATTATGGGCAGCTAATTATACATGTTCCTATTCATTGATTCTAAGACATCCACTTTTTTAATTTAACATTTCTGAAATTGTCATCTATCTTGCAATTGTTGGCATCTGAGATGCCATGTTCGTAGTTGTGCTTAAATAAATATTACACTAATGTATCTTGCACTAAATGTTCATGGGTATAGGGACATTTCATTTCTCATAAATATTTGAGAACCCACTTATGATATAACATGTGAAGTCAGTTTTCAGTACACCTGGAAAACACACAACTCAACATGGAGCCTTACTATCTGATTAAGAGCTCAGAGCTTGCAGACCTTTAGGTTATAAAAGCGCTTCCAGCCTCCTATTTATACTTTATGCTAGTGGGAACAATTTCAGCAAATCCTAACTTAATTGACAATGAGTAAATTTCTTCCAGTTCTATTAACAAATTTTTATTCTTTGTATTCCTTTCTAAAGCATACTTTCATATGATCATCTCACTTTTCAACAGAATTAACTGGAAAAATATTACATAAAACCATCATAATTAGATTTAGATTTTGCAGCATCTTGTATGTCTTATGTTAATGACAAGAGAAAAATATGATACAACCAATCAGTGCTGCAGGAAAACTTTCCCTTCACGTCCTCCTACATTTTTATTATTCTTTATCATTTGTTCCTTTGTTTTTTTCTTTGGCTCAGATAAAATCACCTTCAAGTCTATGTAATGACTGTCATAAAACTGCATAGTTAAATTATTTTACTTATACGAAACAATTGTTCAACTATCTGGGCAGCTGTTGATGAAATACCTGAGAGTAATAACACTACTCTTTTATCTACCTGGATTACTTTCCTGCATAGAATTTATCTTGTTAAGCTAACTCTATTAATCAGGTTTCTAATCTCCATAACCTACTTCAGTTAAAATCATCTAACCCAACAATTCAAAAAAAAAAAAAAAAAAAAGACTGCAGTCATCAAGGATGTAAAATGTGTGATCTGTGTAAGGAACACTTATACTCTACCACAGATAAATGTGATTTTAATAAGAATTCCACATAATGACAAGTCTGGCACATAGACTTTATTAAGAATATTGAATATAAAATATTTTAATTCTAAATTATAAGAAAATTAATTTGCACATATTAATGTAGAAATTCATTTTGTGTATATTTAACTTTAAAACTATTCTACATTTATGAGCTACTTCACTAAAGTTTTTTAAACCTCTGCAAGAAAATTAGAAATGTTTTTAAATTATCAGTAATACAACCTGTGTGTTTCGTTTAACAAGTCCTGCCTTTGTAAAAAACGAATTTTAATATAGAGTGTATTTTTAAGTTAAAATATTTGAATATAAAATACTTCTAAGAAAGAAACAAATTCTCATTAAATAAGTTTATTATTATTTCTGACTTTGAATTATACATAAATTTAAATTGCCTTAAATGACACAGAAGATTGGGGAATATGGTAATTTCACATAATATACTATGAAACTGTTCATATAATTCTGATTGACTACTAACATTGGTTTATGTATTTATTAAACAGCTGACACTGTAGTTTGTTGTGAGATGTTTATTTTTCTAACAGAGCTTATAACAGTTATGACAAGACATTTAATTAATACATCATTCTGTTTAAAAGTAGGTTTTAACTAGTATGAAATATTTGGTTTAAAATAAAAAATATGAAGATCTCAGAATGTACAGAATGCTTCTTTATTTATCATTGTGTGCTACATGATCCTCAGCACTGCCAGACAATAGCACATCGTCACACTAGGAAGTGTAATAAAATCTTTACATTGTCACTGGTAGAAGACATTACATAATTCCAGAAAGCTACTACTTCTGGAAAATTGTAGAGCCAATGATAAAGATTTGAGGCCATTCTAATTGCTCTATTTCCCCTTCCATACCTGCCCAATGATGAAAGTGGAAGGAATATCCTAATTACAAAGACCTGAAAAATTAGCTAAAAGATAAATCAGGATTTTTCTACCAAAGACTTCTACATTTACCTTGATATGAACATAACATGTTCATAATCTTCAACTGTACATTCTCCAGAGACATATTTAAACAAGTAAAATTTATGGACTACCCTTGTTTTGTGATTTTCCTTTATTTAATCTAGGGGAGAAAGTAAAACAGATGGGGAGACACACTGAAAGTTAAATAAGACACGTAGACATATTCTTTGTCCTTAAGGATTTTAAATAGTTTGAAGGAAAGAGTATACGTAGCATACCTATACATAGAAGGGTTTCACTGGAAAGATTGGATGGAAGCTATTCTATTCTAAGGTCTCACAAGGACTTTATTTTTGATAATTCATCCCAGTTGGGTTTGGGGTACAGTCTTTCAGACTCAGAATACTGATTTTGTTACAAATACTGTTTGTTCCCACAGACCTTAAAGGGAACTTAAAAATTAAAACCAAAATGTTAAGCACACTCAGATGCTGTAATTAGACTGGAACAGGTCCATGGAGGATAGCATTTGGCCTAAGACTTTGAGGAAAGCTGAGTATAAACATGTAGAAAAGCAAGGTCAAGGAGAGGTAGGGAAATGGCACAATAGGAAAGAATGGGAATTCCAACCAAGAGCATTGAAATCTTGTTGAGATGCACCATTGGCTAAGGAAAAGCAATAACCTACAGGTCCTAGTCTATGGAAAGCTTGCTTTCTAGGCTAAGAAGTTTGAACTGTGGTTACCAGGAAGGAGCAAGCCCTGAAGTTTTTACACAAAAAAGTGGCATTATTAGAATTATAAATGGTTTCGCATATACATACTAACATAAACTAAATATAATTTTAATTAAACATTCATTTTACCAACTCTGTAATATTAAATGTAAATACTATTTAATAATATTAAATATTTAATCCTCATAAATACTATTTAATAAAATATTTAAATTTTATATAGTACTAGTATAAAAAATTGAAATGTACAAAAGCAGAAAAAAAATTAAAAATCCAACTTCCTAACAGCAATTTTTTCATATGTAGGCATATTTTCATTTAATTTTTCTATGAAATTTATAACTTATTTGCTGTAAATAAGTTTTATAAATAAAAGCAGATAACATATATTTGATGTAAAATATCCAAAATACTTAGATATTAAAATTAAAATAAATATTACTCCAATCTAATCACCCAGAGTTGACCATTGCCATGAATTTTATATATATGTATGTGTGTGTGTGTTATTTGTAACTAAGAAAGAAATACGCTGTAAGTATTATGGTATAAAGACTTTTTTTTTCTTCAAAAACATGTCAAACATTTTTCCATGTCAATATTTAAACTATTATTTTAATAGGCGGATATTATCCCATCCAAGAATGTGCCACAATCATGGCTCTTGTGTTCATTGAGAAAAAGAATGAGCAAGATACTATTCCAAATATAAAACACTGGTTAACAACTTCAGTATTCAACAGGACATTGGTTAAATAAACTGTTTTTGAATGGGAGAGATTTGCATATTTATAGTGGCAGAGGAGAAGGCACCAATGTAGAGAGAAATGTTTATGTTGGGAAGGTTTGGATTGGTCTAAGGTACAATATGGGAGTATTTCAAATTAAGACAAAGAAATCAGTGACATGAGCTTGGAGAATTTTCACGAAGAAGTAAAGATTTAAACAAAAGTACAAAGAGAGGGAATGAGAGCTACTGCTACAAGGAAATTTTGAGAGAATTTGGGGACTGGCTAGATACAGGTGCTAAGGAAAGAATTTAGTTGAAGAGAATTCTAATGCCAACTCTGAAAGTCACTACAGATGTCTATCCAAATTGGATAAAACTCTCAGTCTGGTCTCACAAACCACATTGTTCTTGCCAGTCCATGACTTTTAGACTAAATTATAACTTCGTCAAAATATTTGGCCAGACAAAACTAAAGCTACGAATCTTTAAACCATGTCAATGGTCATGCTTCCAACGTTACCAAAATAAGCCTAACTGCAAGATAAGCAGTATCTCCTTTTAACCTAGTTATTTATATATGAATATTTTGAACATAATTAGAAGCAGTGGTGGGCTGCACAAGAAAAACAACTGGCACCTTGGCTTTCAATTTGGCAATATTTTAGCATTTAATATGCACTGGTGCATTATTTAGTACTTAGGGCCCAGCGCTGTTTAGACTTCTTCCAGTGAATTGTTAAAAGGTCTAAAAAACCTCTCTCTCTATAGTGGTGAGAGGAACTTTCTTAATTGGGCTTTGTCATACTTTGTGCTGTTTTTCCATTGTTATGACTACAAAATATATTCTAACCATCATTAAAGTCATGAGAGATAATTACTACTTAAGAAAATCTTAATTTACCATTAAAAATACATTTTTAATAATTTCTCCTATTAAATCAAGGATAATCTAAATCTATGATTTTTAACAAGTAGTTCCCAGACCAGCAGCTTCAGTGTCACACGAAAGTTTGTTAGAGAAGCAGATTTTTGATCTCTACCCCAAATCTTCTGAGTTAGAAACTCTGATCATGGGCCCCAGCTATCTGTTTTAACAAGCTCTGTAAATAATTCTGATGTCTGACAAAGTTTGAGAACCATTTCCATAAAGAGTGAAAATTAACATCAGGAAACCAAAAGTTATAGATTATGCTTACTGGTGCATGTAGGCCAGTACCTGATACTCACTACTCAGTGCAAAAATTTATTTATTAAGTGTTGAGTGAGTCAGTGGTCTGTTTTCTCTGAGCCTCTCAGACATCTCCCTGTGAAAAGATTGCTCAAAATTTGTCTGTCACTCGTTATAGTTAAAATCAAAGTAATATTGACTTCAGTTGCTTTTTATAACAGGCCTCACATATCCAGTGTATGTAGAGGCCCACAGTAAATATTTTTATTATCTAGAGGCAGTTCTCTTCTTTCTGTCACAGTAACACTCTCTATTCTTAGAAATAGAGCTTATCTTCAAAAGCTAAATGCATGTAATTTGTGTGTGTATTTGAAATAGTGGAGGATCTCTACCACTGCCCTAATTAATAGAGAAATTCCTAACATGGTCTGTGGAGTTCCATGTTGGTCAGAGGACTAAATCTTCTCATATTCTCATGGCCACCACAGTATAAAACTCTTCCCCCTCCCCTCTGTTCAGAAACACTTGCAAGTATCCAGGTGTGTTGGTTGTCTTCAGGGAATACAACTGGGACAGGCACACCAAAGATAGCCAGGCACAGCATCCCTTTCATTCTACTCCCTCCTCACTAGAGTAGAAAATCCTTCTGCGCCCTCTTACTTTGAGAAATGACATTTGTTTACTCTTTTCTCTAAGAAAAAGATTTAACTCACCCTTTTATCTCTTGTCCCAGATCCAGTTTTACCTCACTTTGAAAAAAAAAAGTAGCTCTACAGGCATGTGTTCAAATTTGTCTCTAATTCACTAAATTGTAAGCTTATTTTGGTAGTATTTTTGCTTTAGTGTGAACTTGGGAAAGGGAAAATAAGCCATACAGTGTCAATGAATAGAATATAGGAAAGTAAATATATACATATGTGTATGTAAGGGTCAGGCAGACCGAAAGAATAAGAAATGGTAATAAATACCCGTTCTGGGACTCTGGATTCCTCAAGCTATGGAGGATATAAAGAGAGGACAAAAATAGGAAGGAAAGGAGATTGTCATAAATAATTTTTGAGAGATCCCTGCTTTGAGTCCCCACTTCAACTCTCTATGAGGATAAGAAGGGGATATTCCCTCTAACTTTCAGCTTAGTGTGGCTTCAAGGGAACCCTTAGGAGCTTTGAAAAGTATTCCCTACACCTGAGAGAGAAGTCTGATCCTGGTTCATGCCAGACTTACCATATGATCCAGCAATCCCACTCCTGGGCATATATCCAGAGGAACCTTAATTCAAAAAAATAGCCAAGATATAGAAACAACCTAAACGTCCATTGCAGATGACTGGATAAAGAAGTTGTGGTATATTTACACAATGGAATACTACTTAGCCTTAAAAAATAATAAAATAATGCCATTTACAGCAACGTGGATGGACCTGGAGAATGTCATTCTACATGAAGTCAGCCAGAAAGAGAAAGAAAAATACCATATGATATCACTCATATGTGGAATCTAAAAAAAAAAAAGACAAATGAACTTATTTACAAAACAGAAACAGATCCACAGACATAGAAAACAGGGAACTATATTCAATATCTTGTATTAATTTATGGTTAAAGAGAATATGAAAATGAATATATGTATGTTCCTATATGACTGAAACATAGTGCTGTACACCAGAAGTTGATACAACATTGTTAACTGACTATACTTCAATAAAAAATTTTTTTAAGTAGCTTTGTCATAGATTAGCGCTGATAACACTTAAGCTATGGCCTGAGTTTTATCTCCTTCCAGGAAAACTACAGAGGATAAATGGCTAGTACTAGGTATGTCTATCCTAATTCTAAGAGTCTATTCCCACTCTACAGGTTAGAGTATAATTGGAAACAGAATAAGTAAGTGCCATGTTCTTTCCTTTCAAAATCAAAACAATACTATTAGACTCTTCTCAACAATGATTTTAGATGTAATTTACAATTCCTTCTCTCCTGACCAGAGAATCTGAGAAAAACAAAATACATGTATTGAAAACATTCGCATGTTACATTGCAAAATACTATTTATTATGTTTAAAAAATTAGAGTTTATTTTACTGCATTTAAAATGTATGAGATTACTTTGCACATAATAATATTCACCTTAATCTACAGATTGATTTTGCAAATACTGGTTACTTTTCACTTGGAAATTTCCTTATTTCCTTTGGTTTGACTAAGGTTATTATTTTTCACAGAAATAGAAATATAGAATGTTTTTTAATATTTAAAATG
The DNA here is from genome assembly GCF_009834535.1 of Camelus ferus. Taxonomy (NCBI): domain Eukaryota; kingdom Metazoa; phylum Chordata; class Mammalia; order Artiodactyla; family Camelidae; genus Camelus; species Camelus ferus. The sequence goes on along the minus strand of NC_045702.1, from coordinate 48,385,481 downwards.
ATCACAGTGCTCTCCTTTGCTCTTGGATAAATTGTGAAAAGGCCAACTATTAAGCTTCAACATTTCATTACTTTGTCCTCTGATGACATTGAGCCTATTTGGGTAAAAAAAAAAAAATGCAGAATTTTTTGAGTCAAAATTGTATGACTAGAATGGTAAGTATTTTTGTCAGCTTTTAAATTTCATTTATTAATAAAATATAAATATGCAATTTAAGTTTTGTTATAGTTCTTTAGTCATTTAGTAAGAATAAGCATATATTTCAACTCTCTCTTCTAGTAATACGTAGCTAATGGCCTAATTAGTCAGTAATCATTTGAAAACGAGAGCAGAATAGAAGAAGAAACCCATGTGCTTCCAAAGATATGGGGAGAAAGTAAATGAATTTTTTAAAATAATGGTGAGTGAAGGCATTGGTGGGTTTTTATGATGCGTGTGGGTGGTTCAAGAATAAATGAGAGACAAATGATACAGGAAAAAGTCACAGCAGGAAAAATCTCCATCACTTATCTACCAGCCCTTACACATATACACACATACAAACACACATGCACTCATTCTCATACACATACTCACATACATTTACTCTATGTGACTGAGATATCACATCAGTCATGACACAGCTGCCCATGGTGTCTTTGGATTTTTTTCCCTACATTAAATTTACATGCAATATAATGTACAAATCTTAAGTTTAAAACTTGATGAGTTTCGATAAATGTACACATCTATGTAACCACTACAGAACATTTCTGTCAGTTCAGAAGCTTCTTTATGCCCCTTTCCAGTGAATCAATGATGGTTAATTTTATGTGTCAACTTCACTGGGACATAGTATCTAGATACCTGGTTCAAGCAGTATTTTGGATATTTCTGTAAACGGGTTTTGGAGTGAGATTTACATTTAAATCAGTGGACTTTGAGTTCTCCATAAGGAAGATAGGCCTTATCCAATCAGTTGAAATTGAAACTGAATCAGTTTGTTCTATCACTGAATCCAGCAAAAGGCTGACCTCCTTCAAGCAAAAGGGAATTCTCTAGCAAACTGCCTTTGGAGCACCATCAGCTCTTCCTGGTTCTCCAGCAGACTGCATTTGGTCGCAAATTGCAAACCTTACCTGAGTCTCCTGTCTGCTAGCTTCTCCCAACAGATTTTGGATTTACCATGCCTCCACAATTACATAAGCCAATTCCTTTAAATTTATCTACCTACATATCTATCTATCTATCTATCTATCTATCTATCTATCTATCTATCTATCTATCTACCTACCCATCCGTCCATCCATCCATCCATCCACCCATCCTATTGGTTCTGTTCCTCTGGGGAAACTAACACACTCCCCCTTTCATGCAATCACTGGTTTCACTTACCATAACCAAACAGCTTTCTTAACTTGTAATTTCCCTCAGAATAGACATTCACCTGATATTTACCAAAACCCAATTTTCTCATAGCAATACTCAAGTATGGAAGCTAGCATAATACTTAACTAAATTACATTTGCTTTTCTAAAAATCAGATTTATCATAGTATAATGTTTCATAAAGAAAAATTCCCCCCTTTCAAACAGATCTTGATAAATGCATGTATATTGTTGTATAACCACTATCACAAACAAGATACAGAATCATATCCAGATGTTTCCAACACCCCTTCATAGTCAGTCAATTCCCTCTTCCTATCCCAAGCCCCTGGCAACCACTAATCTGATTTCTGTCCCTATAGTCTCCTTTTTCCAGATGTCATATGAATGGAATTATACCATATATAGCTTTTTGTGTATGGCTTCTTTCACTTAGCATAGTGCTTTTGAGATTCAATCATGCTGGCATGTATAAATAATACATATTGATGAATTGTAAGATTCTACTGTATGAGAATGTCCCACAATTTGATGATCCAATCATTGATTAATGAGAATTTGGATTATTTCAAGTTTTTAATGATTCTGAGTAAAGCTTCTAAAAGCATTCTCATAAAGCTCTTAATGCAGTCATATGTTTTGTTCCTCTTGTTTAAAGACCTGGGAGTAAAATTGTTAGGTCAAATGGTTAGTGTATGAAACTAACAATCTGTTTTGCAAAGTGGCTGTACCATTTTACATTCTTTACATTCTTAACTGCAACAGAAAAGTATTCCAGTTGGACTGGAAGTATATCCATGTTAGGACTTTGTAGTGTCAGATTTTTAAAAGTCATTTTAGTAGGTCTATACTGCTCTATCTTTCTGGTTTTAATTTGTACATCCCTAATGACTAAAGATGTGAAACTTCTTTTCATGTATTTCTGTACTATTTGTAGTAGCCAGCATCTGAGATACCCCCCTAGATGATCCCAAGATATTGGTATTCACATATCTATGTACTTTCCTTCCAAATTTGATAGGGCTGTAATAGGACATCATGAAAATGATACTGTGTGATTTCTGAAGCAAAGTCATGAAAGTTCTTCGTTGCTTCCTCCTTGACTGCTCTTGGATTACTCATTTTGAAGTAAGCCAGCTGCCATGTAATGACAACATTCAAAAAATCCTATAAATCAAGCATCTTTTCTGACCACAGTGGCATGAAACAAGAAATCAACCACAGAAACAGAAACGGGAAAAAAATTATCACATGGAAACTAAAGAACATGCTACTAAAAAAAACCAATGGGTCAATGTTGAAATCAGAGAAGAAATTAAAAAGTACCTTGAGACAAATGACAATGAAAACACAACCACACAAAATCTACAGGATGTAGTAAAAGTAGTCCTAATAGGGAAGTTCATAGTGATATAGACCTTCCTCAAAAAAACAAGAAAAATCTCAAATAAACAATCTAACCTACCACCTAAAAGAATTAGAAAAAAAAGGAGCAAATAAAACTTGAAGTCAGCAGAAGAAAAGGGAAGAAAAAAAAAAAAGGATCAAGGAGGAAAAAAGTAAAATAGAGATAAAAAATAGGAAAAAATCAATAAAACCAAGATCTGGTCTTTTGAAAGTATAAACTAAATCAACAAACTTCTGGCTAAGCTCACCAAGAAGAAAAGAGAGAGAATCCAAATAATCAAAATAAGAAATGAAAGAGGAGGAACTACAACTGATACCACAGAAACACAAAAAAAGTGTAAGAGAATACTATACATAATTACATGCCAACAAACTGGACATGAAATGGACAAGGTTCTAGAAACATGTAGTCCACCAAAACTGAACTAAGAAAAAACAGATAATTTGAACAGATTGATTACTAGAAGTGAAACAGAATCTGTAAAAACAAAAACAACAAACAAACCAAAAAAAAAAAAAAAAAAATCTCCCTGCAAATGAAAGTCCAAGACTGGATGGCTTCACTGGAGAATTCTACCAAACATACAAAGAAGAACTTACATTGATCTTTCTCAAACTCTTCCAAAAGACTGAAAAGAAGAGAACACTCTCAAACTCATTCTATAAAGCCACCATTACGTTGATACCAAAACCAGACAAAGACACTACTAGAAAAGAAAATTATAGGCCAATATCTTTGAAGAATATAGATGGGAAAATTCTCAACAAAATACTAGCAAACTGAATTCAAAAACACATAAAAAAAGATCATATGCTATGATCAAGTTGGATTCATCCCAGAGTCACAAGGATGGTTAAACATGCAAAAATCAATCAGTGTGATACATCACATCAACAAAAGAAAGGACAAAAATCACATGAACATCTCAACAAATGCAGAAAAAGCATCTGATAAATTTCAACATCCATTCTTGATAAAGTCTTACCAAAGTGGGTATAGAGGCAACACATCTCAACATAATAGAAGCTATTTATAACAAACCCACACCCAACATAATACTCAATAGTGAAAAGCTGAAAGCCTTTCCACTAGTATCTGGAACAAGACAAGAATGCTCACTCTCACCACTTTTATTCAACATAGTATTGGAAGTCCTAGCCATAGCAATCAGACAAGAAAAAGAAATAAAAGGGATCCAAATTGGAAGGGAAAAGGTTAAATTGTTATTATATGGAAATGACATGAAATTATATGTAGGAAAGCCAAAAAACTGCACACAAAAATTACTAGAGCTGATAAACAAATTTAGCAAGGTAGCAGGTGACAAGATTAATATACAGAAATATGTTGTTTCTTTACATTAACAAGAAATATCAGAAAAGGAAAGCTTTTTAAAATCCCTTTTAAAATCACATTAAAAAAATATTTAGGAATGAATCTGACAAAGGAGGTGAAAGATTTATATGCAGAGAACTATAAAACATTGATTAATGAAATTAAAGATGATGTAAAGAAATGAAAAGATATCCCATGCTCTTGGATCAGAAGAATTAATATTGTTAAAATGGCCACAGTACCCAAAGCAATCTACAGATTTAACGGGATTCCTATCAAATTATCTAGGACATTTTTCACAGAACTAGGACAAAGAATCCTAAAATTAATATGGAATCACAAAAGATCCAGGATTACCAAAGCAACAGTGAAGAAAAAGAATGAAGCTGGAGGAATAACCCTCTCAAACTTCAGACAATACTACAATGCTACAGTAGTCAAAACAGCACGGTATTTGCACAAAAACAGATATGTGGATCAGTGGAACACACTAGTGAGCCCTGAAATAAACCCACACACATATGGTCAATTAATCTTCAACAAAGAAGGCAAGAATATACAGTAGAGAAAAGACAGTCTCTTTGGCAAGTGGTGCTGGGAAAGCTAGACAGCCACATGTAAATCAATGAAGTTAGAACACTCCCTCACACCATACACAAAACTAAACTCAAAATGGCTTAAAGAGTTAAACATAAGATGAGACATCATAAACCTTCTATAAGAGAACACAGGCAAAACATTCCCTGATATAAATCATCACGATATTTTCCTAAGTCATTCTACCAAGGCAATAGAAATAAAAGCAAAAATAAACAAATGGGACCTAATTAAACTTATAAGCTTTTGCACAGCAAAGGAAACCATAAACAAAATGAAAAGACAATCTATGGAATGGAAGAAAATATTTGCAAATGATGCAACTAACAAGAGCTTAACTTCCAGAATATACAAACAGCTCATACAACTCAATAACAAAAACAAACAACCCAATCCAAAAATGGGCAGAAGACCTAAACAGACATTTCTCCATTGAAGACATACAGATGGCCATTAGGCACATGAAAAGATACTTAATATCACTAATTATGAGAGAAATGCAAATCAAAACTGCGATGAGATATCACCACACACCAGTCAGAATGGCATCATTAAAAAGTCCACAAATGATAAATGCTAGAGAGGGTATGCAGAAAAGGGAACCCTCCTACACTGTTGGTGGGAATTTAATTTGGTGCACTCATATGGAGAACAGTATAGAGATTCCTTAAAAAAAAAAACAAAACTAAAAACAGAGTTACCATATGATCCAGCAATCCCACTCCTGGGCATATATCCAGAGAAAACTCCAATTTGAAAAGATACATGCACCCCAATGTCTATAATAGCACTATTTACAATAGCCAAGACATGGAAGCAACCTAAATGTCCATCGACAGATGACTGGATAAAGAAATTGTGTTATACATGTAAAATGGAATAATATTCAGCCACAAAAGAGGATAAAATAATGCCATTTGCAGCAACACGGATGGACCTACAGATTATCATACTAACTGAAGTAAGTCAGACAGGGAAAGGCTACCACATATATGTGGAATCTAAAAAAAATAAGACAAATGAACTTATTTACAAACAGAAACAGACTCACAGACATAGAAAACAAATTTATGGTTACCAAAGGGGAAAGGAGTGGGGAGGGATAAATTAGGAGATACAAACTACTATACATAAAATAAACAACTAAATCTTACGGTATAGCACAGGAAACTGTATTCAATATCTTATAATAATCTGTAATGAAAAAGAGTATGTATTTGTGTGTACGTGTGTGTGACTCAATCACTGTGCTGTATATCAGAAATGAACACATCATCAACTATACTTCAATGAAAATAAAAAACAAAACCCTCTATAGATATTCACACTGTGAAAAACTCAGGCCTCCTGATAACAGCCAGCATGAACTTGCCAGCCAAGTGAGTGAGCCATTTTGAAAGCAGACCATTAAACCCCAGGTAAGGCTGAGATGACTGCAACCTTAGTTAACATCTTGGTTACCACTTCAATAAAACCAGAACCCCAGTTAAACTGCTCCTGATTTGCTGACCTACAAAACCTGTGAGATAAATTTTTATCATTATTTTAAGCAACCAAGTTATTTAGTAAATTGTTATGCCATAATAGATAACTAGCACAACATTTATGTCTTTTCTTTGGTAAAATGTATGTTCAAACCTTCAATCTAATTTTTTTTAAATGGGTTGTCTTCTTGTTATTGAGTTAAAAGTTTTCTCTATATACTTTCAGTATAAATTCTTTATAAGATAGGTGTTCTTCAAATGTTTTCTCTCACCTTGTGGCTTTCTTTTTTCATTTTCTTAACAGAATTTTTCAAGAGAAGAAATTTTATATGTTGATGAAGTCCACTTAGTCTACTTTTTCTTTTGTGGTTCATACTTCTGGTGTCATATCTAAGAAATCCCAGACTAACGAAAGGTCAAAAGGCTTTTTTCTTATGTTTCTTTCTGGAAGTTTTATAAATTTAGGTTTACTTTTAGATAGAAAATTCATTTTTAAGTTTATAAAAAATACAGTGTGAGTTTTTTTTTCAAAGTCTAATTTTTCCAGCAACATTTATTAGAAAGACTATTCTTTCCCCATTAAATAAACTTGGCACCTTTGTTAAAAAACAATCAATTGACTACAGTTGATTCAAACAACGTGGGGTATAGAAGGACTGATCCTTTGTACAGTCCATAATCAACTGTATATTTTGCACAGTCCAAAATCAACTGTATATATGTGTTTCTAGATGCTATTATATTCCATTGATTTATTTCTAGATGTTATTCTATTCCATTGATCTGTCTATCCTTATACCAATATTTCATTGGCTTTATTACTCTAGCTTTAGAGTATAAATCTTGAAATCAGACATTCTGCATTCTCCAACTTTGTTTTTTCCTTGTCAAAAAGTTATTTGGCTTTTCTAGGTACTTTGCTTTTTTGTACATGTTTTAAAATACACATTTTTCAGTTTCTATTAAAAAGCCTGCAGAGGTTTTAATTAGGACTCTATTAAATATATAGATCAATATGGGGAGAACTGAAATCTTAACAATATTGATTCCTCTAGACTATGAACAAGATATAGCTCTCCACTTATTTAGATGTTCTTTGATTTTTCTCAATGATTCATAGCTTTCAACAAACAAATCTTAGATACATTTTGTTGTATTTATCCATATATATTTTCAATTTTAATTCAATTTTAATGATATTTGTTATTAATTTCTATTTTAATTTTCCATTGTCAATATAGAAAAATGTAATTGATTGTTGTGTATTGACCTTATATCCTATGACTTTGTTACACTCATTAGTTTTTGTAGCAATTTGTAGTCTTTTTAAACTTTCTATTTAGACAAACATGTCACTTATAAATAAAGATAATATTATTTCTTTCTTTCCAATATGTATGGCTTTTATTTCTTTATCTTACCCTAAAGCACTGGCTAGGACCTCCAGTACAATACTGGATAGGAATAATGAGAGCAGACATTTTATATTCTCTCTAACTCTTGGGTGAAGGCATTTGGTCTTTCACCATTAAGCACATTACTAGCTGTGGGCTTTTATATTTATGCTCTTTATCAATTTGAGGAAATTCCCTTTTGTTCTTTATTTGCTAAGAGTTCTTTCGAACTAACTAAGCTTCTTGTGAAGACCCTGCACAATATAACTTTACTCTATATTTTCAACCATATTTTGTACAAGATACAATCACAAACCCTAAGCTGTGGTACCTCACTCTCTTGAGTGATTGATACTCATCCTCTGACCCACAATTCTCTTTTTCCATCACCTATCTGGATCCCTGTCTCTCTTCAAGATCTATTTTAATTCTACCTCCTCCATGAGGAGGCTTTCTCCAGTTATCTAGGTTCTCTCTTCATGGGCCAATCATTTGGATGTGAGCCCTCTTCCAATATATTTTTTATTAGCAAGAAGTAGTATTAAGAAGAGGGAGAAATTGCTAGGGGTGAGGGGATGGAGATTAGAGTCAGTGGAGGAGAGTAGGATAGCACAATATTTGAGTATCACATTTGGTATTTTTTTTTTTGCCTAGTATTTCTCCTAATAATACAGGGAATTTCTAGTTCTGGGGAGATTCCAGTCATGTTATGCTCATAGATAATCCTCCTACTCTTACTGCTCTTGGAACAATTCTGGAAGACTGTGTTCTTTTTTTTTTTTTTTTTTTTGTGGAACTGCAAAGATAATCTGTTTCTCTTAAAATCACTTGTAAAAATACGTATAAAAAAGATAAAATGTTACATTTATTTATTCAATAAATGCTCAGCAGTACCTTGTATGAAACACTGTGTTAATGTTTGTAGGAGATGCAAAGATAAAACCTGTTTGGCATCTCTGACTTTAGATGTATACTTATGTTTACCTATTCTTTCTTGTGTTGAAATCTCTATTACTTTGTAGTCCCTTTGCCAGAAACACATACTCAGCTTCCTTCCACTCATGGAAAAGTGCTATTCAATGGGCAAATACTAAAATATATGTTCACGCAAGCACATTATTAACATCAATTCAGCAATATTTTGCATAGGTTTAGACAACCAGTTTCATTATCAAACTATTGTGAAATATAATCTTTAATTTGTAAAATCATGTTGAATATTTTGTCATAATCTTTTAATAGAAAGCCCATTTAAAACATGGCAAACTGCTTTTTTTCATAAAAATTAAAAATGAAAAGCACCTTGATTAAAGCCAGCTTTTAGAATTAAAACCATATGGGAGCTCTGAACAGTGCAGTTTTTGGCGCTGTCATGATTTCCTGTGATGAAACTGGCACCTATTTTCATGAAAGTATTTTGCCACCAATGCTTTTGGACATTTGCAGCTTTGGCCTTAATAACAGTCTGCAGATTATTATTAAATTACCTGAGTAAGAAACTTCAAATTTCTAAATTTTTCTGAACTAAATTTTTTTTTGAAATTTATTTGTCTCAGTGCAGCAGACATAGTAGAGAGTAACTGCCTGGGAAAACAGAAATTGCCAAATGTTGGATTAGGACTACCCACCTCAGATCATAATCTTAAGACACAACAGTAAAACTTTGGTGATTTCCATGATCCAAAATGAAAAACAAAGAAGAAAGTCTTATACTGTAAATGGTAGTGGGGATTTTTCTCCTCTATATTAAAACTCAGCTAATTAAAGTTCAGCTGAAATTTACAGTACTTAATGGTCGAAATCAAATGTGTGATTTGAACTCAAAACAGAAGTCAATTGCATTAAGTTCTATAGACCAGGATACTTGCTGAGTCCCAGTTTTACATGTTACCCACAATCCAATTCTGTGTGCAAGGCTTAATTCTACTTTGAATAATTTAGAAGCCATCTGCCTGAGAAAGTATTTGTATTCCCCTTCTTCTTTCCTCTGATACTCTAAATTTTTGGTATGTTTTTTCTAGTTAAGCCTTGTCAACCTGAAGTAAATAATTTATTAGTTTTAGTAAAGATATGATGGTAAGAGACTTTCATAAAACCGTTTATAAAAGGAATGCTTCAAAAGTTTACAGCTATGTGAAGAGCCTCCCTCAGTGCCTGTCTATAAATCATCCATGAAAATCAGTATAGACAGTCCAGATATTTAAGCTTAGAGGGAATGCATGAATTACCCAGAGGGAAAAGGAGTATCTTGTTCACCCTTTGCTAGCTCCTGCAGAGCCATACCACCCTGAGGAGGAACTAATCTCCATAAACACAAAGAAGTCTTCCCTCTGTATTACTACTGATCTCTCTCTGTAAGGTGTGTTTATGAGATGTGTTTGCTGTATTATTTATGAACATTTAATTCTCCTACAGAAGACAAGAAGAGCAGATGGAATCAATGAAACTCATGAGAAAAATTAAATACAGATTGTAAGCATAAAAGTAGTTGTGAGACATAGGAGAAACTCATAAGACATGTTAAACATAAGTAGTAAATTAGTAATCTGTGAGCTATATTAGACATAAAGTAAGGAGAACATAAGTGATCAATACAGGTCAAGAGGGAAAGAGCAAAGGCACCAAATATTCATATGGCACATGAGACAACAAAATTTCATATTCTACTAAATATTTATGAGACAAAAGAGACACCAAATATTTATGAGATACTCACTAGTCATGAGATTTGAAATTGCCCCTCACCCATGGTGACACCCATCCTGGCTCACATATCCTCTGCCTGAAACATGTAGATAAAATCTACAACTGTTCAACATGCTAATGGGCAAGCTACAGCTATGGCCAGGCATATTTGCCCCTGTGTCTCTCCTATAGCACAAACATTTATTAACTTCAGGCACCTTCCACTGGCTAAGTTCCTTGTCTACTCTCAACTCAGGTCCGTGAAATCACTCTGACAGTGGAAATGGCTGATAAGGCAGAGAGAAAGATAAGACATTGACAAGTAAAACAGGATTCGCATACTGTGGCCCTCCTGACACTACCCTTTCCTAAATGTATTAACCTACCCTATCTTCTTCCTCTTGCTTCTCACTCTTCGTTTTACATTGATTCAATAAATCATAAGCTTTGATATTTTTAGTTTTGTCTTTCTGTTCTGTGACCTCTAGGAGAGTTTCTCTGGTTGTATACTTTCAGGCTTCCAGTGAATCGAAGTAATTTCCTATATGACACTCATCCCCACCACCTCCAGTGTTGATGCTCAGCCTTCCTGTCCTGTTAGGTGTAGAATATGATACACATTTAGGGAATCCAGAGGCTCTCAATGACGCTGTTGAGCTGTCCAGACTTAGACCCTCTTACTGTCATCTATGACTAAACAACGAAGCACCTTCCTGTATGTGAAATTTTTTATATGAGTAGATTAATTTTTCTTACATAATTTCCCATTTTTTTCTGACCTTTGGGTTGCCAGCTTTCCATTTTTCTAGTTTTGCCATAATTTTTCTATTTTAGATTGTTATTGGAAAAATGTTTATTACATTATTGAGTCTTCCTCCCACTCCTATCCCTAGTCACTCAGTCTCCTTTTCCACAAACCAAATATTTTCAGGTTTTTGAATAGGAGAAAGTAAATAAAAAAGAATGACCCAAGTAACTAAACCATGTTTAATTTTTACAGTACTCCCAAGACTGGTAAGGAGAATGGGAAATAATTTAACCAATTTCCATCAAAAATATTTTAAATATTTATATTATTATTATAAAAATAGTCAAAAGTCTTTTTTGGTACTTTGCAGTACGTAAAGGAATTTTCAAATAATATTTTTAAACAATCATTGAAACTTTTTGAGAAATAAATATAATACTAGATGTGTGATCACAGACAAGTTCCCTAACCCCACTGTGCCTCAGTTTCCTCATCCCATAGAAAGGAAAATATCAATAGTATCTATTTCATAAGACTGGTATAAATATTAAAATAACTAATGCATATAAAGTACTTAGAATAAATGCCTGGTACTCAATTATTTGAATCTCTTCTTTTGTAAATTGTTCATGTCCTTTTTTGATTTCTCTATGACATACTCACTCTTTTTTAAAAAGTGCCATTTTAATCATTTATAAAGATGTAACACAGTTATAAGGATAATATTACTTAGATTTCATTGAACTCTAGCCATGTCCCAAGCATTTTGCAAGGTACTTTATTTAGATAATCTCATGTAACACTCAAAACAACCTTAGGAATAGATATGTTATTCTGTCCCTTTAATAAATATGAAAAATGGAGATTTATCATGATTAATTAGTTTCCCCAAGTCACCCAGCTAGAAAATATAGACAAATCATAAGCCAATGAGTTTATTTCTGTCTCTGAAGTTCATCATATTAATATTGTGGTTTAGTACCCTTTGACAAAACTTCTTAAAATATTTCCCCACTCTTTAATTTGCCTTTTAGCTTTCTTTATGCTGGACACAGAAATGTTTCATTTTATATAGTAATATCTAACAATGTTTTGTAGTTTCTTTCACTGTTTTTATTATTAGAAAGTCATTTCCCACCCTAAGATAAGATATTCTGCAATATTTCCTAGTTGCTCTAGAGTGCTTTTAAATTTACATTTAATTCATTGATCAATTTCGTATTTATGTTTTTAATATGAGGTAGAAATAACTTGTTTTTCACCTCCAAATAATTAACTGATTCTCCCAGCACCATTTTTTGAGTAATTCTTCTTTTACTAATATGCAAATTCATTTCAAATACACAAACTGAAGGTAATTCTTGCTTATAAATTTGAATTATGGGAATATGAAAAACATACTGCATTATGAAAATGTTAGCAAAGAATCATTTTGTGCAGAAAAATTAACACCTGCACTCTAAATTTAAAATCTCTTAAGAACATTGTAATTCCAAAAAGAGAAGTAGGAAAAAATGATATATCATCCATGACCCTGTGCTGCATGGTGCCTATAAGACAGTGTTATGGATTCTAGTACATGATGCCCATGGTCTGTGCAGCTCTTACCTGTGAAGCCCTATAACCAGCAACTGGTGGGTTAGTTAGCCCCTGGAATTTACCCCCTTACCTCCAAAGAATCAAAGGGATACAGTTATTTGGACTGCGATCTGAGCAAACACTAGTAGGAGAATGAGGAATTGAAAGAGAAACTGAAAACAACAAAGAAAGAGTATCTTATTCAGCTCTTTACTGGTGTAGGCAACTGGAGTTTAAGCCTGAGTCAATGTAGGCCTTGGAGGTGTCCACACTAGGGATGAGAGAGATTTTACGCAGAAACTCTCATCAGTCTATGGTTAAAAGCTACTAGCAGTAGTGCTAATTCTTCAACACTTCCGGTTGCCTCTGGAGGCAAACATCTTCAGCAGCCAGATGATGGCAGAGAGAATGGAGGGTACACTACAATAATGAGGCTCAGGGGATTGGAACAGGGACTCCACTTGATAAACAGAAATGCCATTAGTTAGGCTTCATTTTGAATGAGTTGCTGAATTATGAGAAATCTTTTAAGAATGATTCCCTCGTGACTGCTGTGAATGAAATGTGACCACTTACTAGGATGATTTATCCTTCTAATCTATCTACTCTATATATTCTGAGTGATTTTATATTTTGATCTATTACTCTGTCGATCTACTCTTGCACTACTGTGATATTGACAATAGGAAGACATTTTAGGGCAAATCTCTCCTTTTTTCTATTTTTATAAGAATGTTTTTATTTAATTTCATTCTTCCAAATGAAAATCAGAATTTTGAATCAAGTCCCATACCCACCAAAAAAAGAAACCCTATTAGTAAGTATATTAAGATTTCAAAAATTAATTTAGTAAGAATTGACCTCTTTAGAGACAAAAGCAATTTTCCTGTACAGATCTACAAACTTAACTCTTCCTTTACACCTCTCAATATACTGTTGTAGCTTTATTCACAGGATACACAAATGTTTGGAGGATTATTCCTGGATATATTATATGGCTTTCTTTATTGCTAGTCAGTGAAGGATATTCCACCCCCTCTCTTCATTATATCTTTTACTTTAGCTAGATATAAAATTGCATATAAGAAAGTCATTGATTTTTCAAACGTCTCTTATTATATCAGTCTAGTTTTTTTTTTTTAATCTAAGCAGTTTTTATTATTTTCTTGTGCTGACTGGATTATAAACCAATCATCTGTAGAAAAATATGATCATCTCTTCTGTCTTTATAAAATTCTAACATTAAAGATCATCTCTTCTGTCTTTATAAAATTCTAACATTAAAAGTTTGTTCCTTTCAATCAAAGCAATGTCTCAAGGTGCAGTATCCTTTTGGGAGAGTAAAAATATATTTGGGTCTTATTAATCATTATTAATTTATTAGTGTGAATTCACTAGTCAGATCCTTTATAGGAGAATATTAAATTGAGATAATGTATTAACAGGGAAAGGAGAAAATGTGTTGATAGAAAGATAAGGCTGTGGGCTATTTCTAAGCCCATGGAGGTAAGAGATGAACAAAGCTATTAATCTTGGCTGAGGAAGTATCAAAGAAAACTGTTCTGTCTTCTACAATGAAATTAGGGAAGGCTCTGATCTCCAGTGGCCTTCCTACTCATAAACCTGGCTCTTTTCCAGGTCTTCACCTAGCAACTGCTAGCTTGATGACTAGAAAGAACAGAGAGAGAAATACTTTCAAAAAGAGCTTGGCTGAATACCCATAAATTTTCTGAATTGCCTAGGGCTGCATACTTGGGATATGAATAGTAGAATATTCTGGATTTGATTATCACACAGCTGGATTATAAAGCAGTTTGCTAAATTTCTGGAAGTATCTTAAAACACACAAAAATAAAGAGCTTCATTACTTTTTACTCGAGGATACTAAGATATTGAGTAGTTTTTTCAAAAAGTGCCAAAATTTAACTTACAAGGAGACAACTTTAGGTAGAATATTAACAACATTTTAAACAACTATAAATGACGAAAAGAAGGAAAGTCTGTATCTGCAAACTCAAAACGTCTCTGTCAGTAAGCACCATTTGTTTGAAAATAAGGAAGGAGAAAGGGAGGAAAGAAAAAAAATGAAAGAAACTCTTACACAGCTAATAATTCTATTGATTTTTACAATGAAAGAATCAGATCTAATTCTCATTTGTGTATTTTATTTTATTTTTCTTTAATCAGTATGCCTCTCTCTAAGCCATCTTCCTGAATATCTTTGAGGAAAAATTATTTTGGGGATTTTCCAGAGGGAAGTACCTTTCTGCAAACTAGAAAAAGCCTGAGATTATTACCTTTAGAAAATATAGTCTTTGGGGGTAAAATGACTGAAGTTCAAAACTTGTTTTTAGACCCAATGAGCTAAGACTTTATAAAATTATTCTAGAATAGCTTTCATTATTATATTTTTGGTAAATGAAATAAGATTAACATAGTCTAATGTTTTGGAAATCATTGGGTATAAAATGAAAAATCCTAAAATGTAAAGTTAGAAACATATTTCTTAATTGGAACCAAGTGAACACCACCTGTTACTTTCTTAACCAGAAAAGTCAAACACTTAATATCCCAAATATTTGAGACAGGAGGGAAGAGGGCAGGGCACAATCAAGGAATAACACAGCAATTGAAGATTTGACTTCCAGTAGACCCTGAGGTTCAGTATATGCTCATTATAATATATTAGCATGGTAAATGGCACATTCACAGGTGCCATAACAGTTCCAAGGTTGGCCAAAAAAGGCCAAAAAGTGGGCAGGCGGTGGCCCAATTCCTAGGAATCCCCACCCCTTCCCCAAAGTAGTTGGAAAAATCCTCCCACTTGTTAGCATATGAAGTTACTATGCCCATGAAAACTGACAGCCCCACACCTCATGGTCACTCTCTCTTGCCACACTCTGTCTATGGAGTATGTATCTACTTTTACTTTAACCACCCTCCACACCTGCTGGCCATCTCACTTTTCTAGACAATCCCATACTCTCAGGCCACCTCTTACCTCTCGAGATGGCCCACAGTCTGCCTATGGAATGTGTATCTCCTAAGCCTCTCCCTCTCAACTTCTGAGGTGGCCAACACTTTTGTCTATGGAGTATGTATCTACTTTTAGTTCTAACTAAAGACCCACCCCCAAGGCCTGTGGCCTCTCTGGCCTTCTAAGATGGCCTACACTTTGTCTATGGAGTGTGCATCTCTCTGAATAAACCTACTTTTACTCAACTATGGCTCATTGTTGAATTCTTTCCTGCGCAAAGCCAAGGACCCTCCCTTGGCAGGGTGTATCCCAGGGACTCACCTGAGACCTGGGACATAGCCATCCTCTCTCACCTCATTTTCCTGCACCATACTGAAAAATAGGTTATTAGATAATAATAAAAGAAAGTATTTAGCCTTACATAAATATTTAATTACGAACATTTAAATATGAAACTCAGTGAATAAATATCAAGTCTTAATCATAATTGAATATATTAGTTTCTGAGTAACTTTCAGTAGACCAGAGTTCTCATGCAAAATGCTGATTAACACAAATAAGTCAGAACTTGAATATTGACTTGTTTTTTAAAAAATCAGATTAATTTACACAATGAAGCAGATTTTGAATCAAAATGAAAGTTTTTTTTTTATTTTACCAAAAAAATTGCCATATTCTCTATCATATAAAATCATCTAACATGTTCAGCATTTTGTGCCATCTGGTAATTCAAGTCACTCTTTGTATAATGAAAATGGACTCCGAATATGTGAAACTCTCAAAAAAAACTCTTAAAAACGCATTTTGCTACCAGTTAGTGCAATAAGTGCCTAGCAATGCCTTCACCTTATAGTTGGGCTCATTAAGTGCCCCAGAACAATATGTAATCAAATTACATAAACAATCTAAAAATTCAAGCGTAATATCACATTATTTTATCTTCTTTTCTTTATAAAGCTATTATAATATGTTGGTTCCCTTTCATTTAATAATGAATTTGTCTGGCCTTTGTCCCTAGTTACTCTGAAGTATCCTCTAAACCCTTGGAGTTGCCAGAGTGATAGGAGTGTTTTTTGCTATTCATGGTGGGCCTTTGAAACCACACTTGAGTTTATGCTAACTAGGTGACTCATGGTAAGCCCTTTAATATCTATGCTAACAAGGTGACTCAGGATGGAGGCTGGCCATGCCAGAAAAGCAAACCATGTGATTAGAGGGTTAGGGCTTTGAGCCAGGTGATACTAGCTCAACCTTTGAAAAAGAGAGAGGAATTAGAGATTGAGTTCAATCATGTGAACAATGGTTCAATCAGTTATGCCTATGTAATGAAACTGAAATGAAAACACTGGACACCAAACCTGGGGTGAACTTGCCTAGGTGGCAATATATATATTGTCATACACTGATGTGCTGGGAAAGTACCATGTCCTGACTCTACAGGGAGAAAACAGAATTTTTGTGTTTGGAACACTCCCAGACCTTACCCTATGCATCTCTCCCTTTGGCTGTATATGACTTGTAACCTTTGCTGTAATAAAACTATAATCATAAGTATAGCACTTACCTGAGTTCTGTGAGTCATTCTAACAAATTATCAAATGTAGTGGGAAGGGTATGAGAATCCTTAAATTTGTAGCTAGCTAGTCAGAAGTGAGGATGCCCTAGGGTCCCCTCGTAGCCTATGTCTGAAATGAAGGCAGTTTTATAGAGGACTGTACTCCTAATCTGTGAAGTTAGGCCTAATTAGTATCAGAATCCACTGCAGTCCTTTCTTAACTGAAATAACGTCACATCCTACTGATATTCTCCTAAGTTTTTCTAAGTCTTTCTTTTTTGCTTTCTATCCTTTGTGATTTTACAGCCAAATTGTAAACTGAGATAGTGTTTTTTTTAAAGGATAATTGGGTTAAAGAGGTCACACCATATACTTTCACTTTTCCTTGTTATCTTCCTAGGTGGTGGGGGTGATATTCTTACATCTGAATTTAGCCATGTTTTAGCACACCATCTTAACTTTATTAAGTAACTATCTTAATCTCCTAAAGTTTTTTTTTTAAATCCCTTACTTCTAAAAGAAGCCATATTCCTTAAGATGATTTTCAGAATAAACGCGTTTAAAAAGATTTTTCTTATGATTTAATACTCTTTATTAAGATTTGTACTATTTTGAAACAGAAATTCTTCTTCTGCCTGATAGTTAAAAGAAATTTTTAACTATATTTTCTATTATTTTTATAAACAGATCTTAATTTGTACTTGTAATATAGAGTAATAAACAAGTTAGCCTATAGACTAATGAACCTCTGGAATCATTCCATCTCTTTTCTCTGATAGGACACCTAGATATTACCTAAGTAACTTTTCAAGTTATAATGATCTCTGAGGTCTACATTAAACATCATATACTATCTCTTGGCTGCAAGAAGTAATTTGTCATTGATGGAAAATGTATTAAATGCAATGTTCCTTGGGTTATATAAAGGAATACGTTATCAACAGATATAATGTTCTTAAGGAAGACCCTAACTGCAAGAAAAAAAAAGAGATCGTGGCATTTTCCCCACAATTATCAAGGAAGTTCATGTTTCTGATTTCATTTTTTGAGATGAAATTTCAAAAAAGGAAGTAATCAGAAAACCTTACCATGAGGAAATAGGATCAGAGATGTGAATGTCTTTGATGTGGGCACAAGAAAAAACCTATCAGGAATGTTAGCAAAGCATATAGTTCACTTACATAAGTCAAAACCCATATCAAAAGCTTTGCTTTCTACCTGCTAAAAATGATGAACCTATGCGATTCATGTAAATGAATTAAACAACTGTGTCAGGATTTAGTAATCACTCTTATTTTTGTGTCTGGTAACTTCAGTTACAACAAGGGTTTAAAAAATGGGGAACTGAGAAGCAGAGTCATACCCACTTTATAGGAGCAATTAAACATAGCACATTGCTACATTTCTCAGGAGGAAGATGGCGTGAAGCAGGTGCATAATCAATAATCTTGATGAAGATTTTTTAAGGACAACTGTCTAAGAGGAGGAAAATGTGGAAGGTTGACTGAACTATGGACCATGTGCCTCCTGACTTTACCATTTCATGGCTAGCTTTTCTTTTCTCCCAGCCTGCTTCCTAGGCAGGAGGTAAATTTTAAGGAAATGACAAATGCACTCATATCTCCTTTTTCTGCGCAGCTTATTTTCATTTCAAACAATCAGAACCTCAACCTAATGGCAGAATACTGGAAGGAAAACAATCAAGATGCCCAATATTTGGGCATACCTATCCCCATTTAGTGCAAGAAATTTCAACATGCCCTTGGTAAACCTCAATCTCTGTGCTCAGTGTTTATTTTGTCTCCCAAACAGACTATATTCCTATTTACTTGGTTTGTTTGCTAACTGAAATTCTGCCTTGTTTATCTAAGGGGTAGAGAGACTTTAAAGTCAGAGTATACCTAATAAAAATAACCACATAATATGAATAAAAAGAGAACTTCTAGACAGACAGGCTTGCAAATAGACAACCTAGGCCAAATCTATTAATATGTAGATCATATGAGCCACCTTAGTTTCTTTAGTTTGGTTTCTGAGTTTCTAGGTGAAGTAAAAGGGAAATATAGTCACTCAATTCTCATTTTGGAGAAAGAGAAGGTCAGGTTCTCTAGGAAGACTTTTAGGCAAAGATTTATATTCAGGAAGTTTAATGCGGATGGCTCTTGGGATTAGCACTTACGGGGGAATGGGAGAAGTCCGACAAACAGAGAAAAAAGTTGGACTATGAAGTCAACAAACAAAGGCTCCCTTATGGGGAGCATTGAAGCTGGGGTGGCTCTTCAAAGTTGTTCCAATCGAATAACACAGGCTGTATACTTCTCACTCCACCCCCTCAGACTGGGTCATCACTGATGCAGGCTGTTCCTGAGAACTGGAATAATGTTGGACCAGGTGACTCTCTTCAGCAGAGTGCAATGGGGGTAGGCGGGAAAGCCCTTAGCTGCAAATCACCACTTGTCATTTTTCCCAGGAGCTTTGTTATATGTACTTCAATCCTGAAGGTCATGGATTTGGGTGCACCCCTACTGTTCACTTACAAAAGAAAGGAAACTGATTATTCTCTCTGGGAAAGTAAAGTTATTCCTAAACAGGATGAAAAATAAATTATTTTTCATTACTTGGTATATAGAACACTGAGTAACACTGGAAAAAAATTCTCACCAACAGCCCTATAGGAAACACAGTGAACAGATTTCATGGGGCTGTTTTCTACAGTATCCTTGATAAAAGAATAACATTAACATGCCTTTCCCTGAGCTTCTATAAGGGGCTAGCCACAAACAATCCTGGAATCCAGTCTTCCAGTGATCCAGCTTCGTTCATCCACTTTTTCCTTTATTCAACAAATATTTATTGAATGCCTACTGTGTGCAAAACATTTTGCTAGGTATAACAAGTATTCTGAGATGGGGGAAAGACCTCACAGAACTTGTAGATTTTAATCAAAGAATCACATGAACAAATGTGAAATCTTATCTTTGATAATTACACACAAGAAAGGTTCAGTCTAAGGTGTTATCAAAGCTTCTAGTAGTGGAAATGGACCTGGTTATGGAGGTTAGAGATGTTTTCCTGAGGAAGTAATTATTTTTCTAAGAGTTAAAGACAGAGTAGGACTAGCCAATTGCAGCAGAAAGGGGCAACAGACCCAGTGTTAGAAGGGACCACAGGATGCCAAGAAGGCTGGTACGGCTAGAGTACAGACAAATGCTGAGGGCAAACTTGGAAGAAGATGAGACCACAGCTCTAGGAACTGGTAGCCCAGGCAGAGCCTTGTAGATTACATTAAGGAATGTGGTATTCATCTTGAGAGAAAGAAGAAAATCATTCAAACATTGCACATGACGCTGCTGAGTGAGGAGGTTACTACTGACGCAGTTTATTTAGACTGTATTAGTTCTCTACGGCTGCTATAGCAAATGACGCAAACAGTGCTTAAACCATGCAAATTTATTATCTTAAAGTTCTGTTGTTCCGAAGTTTATAATGGGTCTCAATGGGCTAAAATCAAGTTGCTGATGGGGGCTCTAGGGTAGAATCTGTTTCTCTGCCTTTACCAACTTCTAGAGATGGCCCACAATTCTTGACTCATGGCCACCTTCCATCTTAAAAGCTAGCAATGGCCAGTAGAGTCTTCTTCACATCACATCCGTCTGCTACTGACTCATGCGCTTCCACATTTAAGTACCCTGTTGATTACACTGGGCCCAAGCGGATCATCAAGGATAATCTCTCTCACCTCAGTATCAACTAATCAGAAATTTGAATAATTCCATCTTCAACCTTAACATTCCTTTGCCTTATAACCTAACATAGTCACAGGTTGCAGAGGTTAGAACATAGACAGCTTTGGGTCTACCTACTACAGAGGGGACCAGAGTGGAGGAAATGAGAACAAGGACAGAAGCTTTTGGATTTAGCAGTTGTCGATATGGAGAGTTCTGGACAGATTTGGGATTAACGTAGGGACTAAAACTGAGAGGATATGATCATGGTTGTCCTGGGAGTGAGATTTATCCAAGGAGCAATATAACAATTCAGAACACTTGAATGTATTCATTTATTCAATATTGCTTTGTATTCATATACTTTGTGAACAGATATTGTTCTAGTTTCTGGGGATAGAGTACTGAGAAATTCGTAACATTCCCTACCCTCATGGAATTTACCTTCAAGATGAGCTGCTTATGTCAAGAATGATTGTCTATAAACAACTTTTTTCTTGGGTAGACATTTGATGGGTGCTAAATAGTCATTCCTTTCAGATAAGCTTATGACTGAAGCCTTATCCTGTGCTCTCTGTTGGTTGCTGACACAGGCTATCTGAATTTTAATTACAGTTTGGATGTGAGCTTATATCTTTATGTTAAAACAGGAAATTATGCAGTTTAAGCAAATATTGTCCTCAATTTGCTACAACTGAATTCTTAATCTTTCTTAGAGTCTGCAAAATTTCCCATAAATTTGCTTTTTAATTCTGATTATCACATCTCATATGAAAGTTTAGGAGAAAAGAGATGTCTTTTCTTATTTAAACCAAGGAGCTCCACACTGGACCAGACTTCTCAAACTTTTTATCTCACAGAAAATATTTTGTACCTTGTAGGACTTGTCTACTTCACCCCAAATCTGATTTTTATAAGAAATACACAAATTCCTCTCATAGATCTTGAGAGTAAGAGCAGATGAAAATTATCTACAGCTAGAAATAGTTGCTTGGTTGGAAAAGGTAAAATAGCACTAAACAGATGGTTTTCTGCAGTACTGAACGTCTTCTATGTTATCTAATGCTTGTATTTTATGTTGCATGACTTAGTTCCTAGTTTTTTGAAGCAGATACGGGATTACATATCACTAATCCTTTTCCTTTTAACTAAATAATTCTGTTACAAATTAAGAAATATTTAACGTGCTTCTGACAGAAAGTTTCACACTTGCATTTATTCAAGTTTTAAAACTAAGAATATCTAGCCTCTAATTCAAGTAGTATTATTGTGCTTCTCTCCTTCTTAAAAAAAATGTTTATGGAAAAATATCAAAATTGAGTTCAGCTTCTGAAAGCAAGAAAGACTGGAGAAGCAACTCCTACATCTTAAAGCTTTACCCCTAAGTGCAGTTGTGCAATTTCATAGAGCTGCCAAAACTTTCAAATAAAGTTGTTAGGACTGAAATTATATAACACCATTAACGTCCATGAAGTTGGTTACGTCTTTTCCTGCATGGGGTTTGTAATTCTCTGGCAATATATTTCTAAGAATTAGTCAACTATAAATAATATAGGTAAACTATGATTTTTCTTCAGAAAATCAGTTATAGCAATTAATCTGAACAAAACTTGAAATCTGTTGAACACTTTGTACACATACACACAAAGAGTCTCACACACCAGATGTTCTACTTTCACATGCAACAGGGAGAATTAACTCTAGCAGATGGTCCTAAACATTTGTTTTCCTTAGATGACCATCTGGCTTAAACATTCACCTCATAGTTTTCAATTGCTCATTTCTATTTTTCAAAATAAAACTGGTGTATAAATTTGCAGCGATTTGATAAAAATAGAGACTGGCTTTTCCATAGTTGGGGCAGTGTTCTTTTGTGGAATCTTACAACTACTTAGCCATCCATAAGAGTGGATGTCAATGAATACATCAGGAGCAACACAAATGATGTTCCCACACATGCCTCACCTTAAACATCATCAATGTACCACGGAGTGCAGAGTGGCATGGGTAGGATAGTATATGGCATGGGAAGGACCAGCATTCTTATACAATGGGAGAAACTCATATCTTAGAGGAGAGAGAAGGGATTAAAGAAGGCTTTATATAACCCATGTTAAAGTGTCACTATTCACAATAACCAAGAGGTGGAAGCAACACAAATGCCATCTACAGATGAATGGATAAAGAAAATGTGGTACATACACATAAAATATTCTTCATCCTTAAAAAATGAAGGCAATTCTGCTATATGCTGCAACATGGATGAATCTTGAAGACATTATGCGAAGCAAAGTAAGCCAGTCACAAAAACACAAATATTGTATGATTCCACTTACATGAGGTATCTAGTGTAATCGAACTTACAGAAACAAAATAGAGTGGTAGTTGCCTGGGACTAGGGGTAGGGAGAAATGAGGAGTTGTTCTTTAATAGATATGGAGTTTCAGACTTGCAAGTTGAAGAAGTTCTGGAGATTGGTATTTCACAGCAATGTGACTATAATTATCACTACTGAACTGTACACTTCAAAAATGATTAAGATGATAAATATCATGTTACGTGTTTTTTACCACAATTGTAAAAAGAGAAGGTGTCAGAGAGAAAGATCATTTGAATTGAACAATAACATGAATAATTACAATAAATTGATGGGAGGAGGGGACAATTGTAGGGAATCAGAATACCTTGGGAAAAGGGATAAGAATTGGGAAGACACAAAATAGTCACAGACCAGCAACTAATTTAGAGTGTGTCATGTATCACTGAGTAACAGGCTAAACAATGAGGCTGGAAATATAGATTTAAGCTTGTGGTGGACAGATATTTGTCTGCACAGTACTACCCCCCCCCCACTAAGCTGTGAATGACTTGTTCCATTTTTCCATTTAATCTTCCTCAGTCCATATGGTTTGGGTGGAATTAACCCCAGGGTTCAATAACCAAAGTATCCCCTCTCTCAAACATATATACACATACAGAAATAGATTCCTCTCCAGGATTATGTAGGCACTATATCAAGGAAAGAGACTCCCTCTTCCATCAACATTCAAAATTTAAAAATTATGTCAACCCATAGATGTTGCTGGACATCTTTTCCCATGTGTAGAATCCTACTGAAAATAAAGAGAGGAAAGAAGAGTTGAAATAGAAAAAGAAAGAAATAGAGTAGGGAGAGGAAAGGAAGGAAGGAAGGAAAGAAGGAAGGAAGGAAGGGGAGGAAAGGAAGGAAAGGAAGGGAGGGAGAAAGGAAGGAAAGAAGGAAAAAGGAAAGAAGGAAGAAGGAAAGGAAGGTAGAAAGGGGGAGGGATGTGGAGGGAGGGAGAGAGGGGAAGGAAGGAAGGCAGGAAGGAAGGAAGGGAAGGGGAGGGGTGGGAGGAAGGAAAACTTGATACCTGATAATATTATTTGAATATGTGAATCCACCTATGACAATCAGAATAACCCTAGATTGTTCTGTTTTGTAGACCCCAAAATTCCCTTGTGTGGCATAAGCTGGTTCAAAATAAGCTTTTGTCACTTGAAATCACAAATGCTCTGACTAATCAAAGGCTAGATTATGGGGAGCCTAGAATAAGGTAATTAGAAAATACTTTATGACTATTCACTTTGTTAGGAACTGTGCTATGTCCTTTAGACACTGCAATGAACAAAACATCTTTGGCCCCTGCCCTCACGGAGGTAACTATTTCTTAGTCCTCTAACAGATACCTGTGCCTCATTCTTGGTTATAGGTATCTCTCTGTTTATTTATTTATTTCAAAAAGCCCTATTGGGACAGTAAAGCATAGCCAGATTTGGTAACCACTAATCTAGAACAGCATATCCAAACTTCTCTGATGATAACTCCCCTGGGTTGCTCATTAAAAAAGCCTTAGGTCACTCTCAAGAACCACCTACTTAGAATCTCTAAGGGTGGGACCTGAAACCATTCTAAAACATTAGTTGCCCCAGTGGTTCTTACCAGCAGAGAATTTTGTGAAATGCTGACGTTGCTATTCAGTGTAGTTCCTTGGACCAGTGACCGTGACATCACTTAGGAAGTTGTTAAAAATGTAGGATCTCAACCCCCTACTTAGACCCAATGAATCAGGATCTGTCTCAAATATTTTAATATGAATAGTCTGTATTATATGGAAATCTGAAAATCAGAGACAGAAAGAAAGAAGTCTAAGAGAGAATTCACTCAGAACTGCTTTCCAATAAAACTCTTTTATTTCAAAGTCAAGATGATATTAATAAAGATGAGTCATTACCTGCACTGTTTTTGCCTTTTCAAAGCCCATTGCCAGAGATGTCCCTCCTTATAAACTGCATTAAAGGTTAAGTAGTATCCCTGTATCACACAGCTCTAAAAGGGATTATTCATAATGTATGCATGTGAATCCTGCCCTTGGAAATTATATAACATCAGTCCTGGATCCAAGAGCAACTAGAAATTCACTCAGAGACAAACTCTGAAAACTGAACCTGGTGACTGCTTTGAAGTGGTAAGGAGACCCACCCCCATTTTTGATACCTGAGATAACTGGCTGATGATATCCAAATATAACTTCCTTTCTATCTGAGGAGGACTTCTTCTAGTCATTAACAGAGATATTATAAAATATTTTTGCGCTATGTTACTATATGCTTGCTAAAGATGATAGAATAGTTTCTGCTTTTATCCCATCCCCTTGTTTTAACATTTAGTTTATCTCATAGGTATAAAGAGACCTATGGCTTGCTGTCACAGGCTTTCATAGTGATAATCTGTCAGGTTGATATATCTGCAGATGAAGGAAGCATCATCATATGGCAACTCTTAGGAACCCCCCAGCCCTATTTTGCAGGATTGTCAACCATATAGGCAGTTTGGACATTTGACCTCTTAAGGTACCTAGTTTCCTGCTTTACAGCATCCTGTAAGCAAGCCTACTGCTTGTCCCAAAGCTGGATATTACCTCTTCTCCCAAGGTTGTCACTGCAAACACAATCCTGAACAGTGACACATGTAAAAAGTTGTCAGGGCCTTTCATTCTTGGCATTCCTAGCAAAATGGATAGCAGTGAGAGAGAACCATGGCAGACTGTCTCCAACAGGTTGTTGAAAGGGTTAAGTGAGTTAACATATACAAGGTTCTAAGAAGAGCAACTCTGTATAAGTTAGTATTAGCAGTAGCAGCAATAGTAGTAGCAGTATGTGGAAACAGCTGCCTGCTTCTTTAAAACAGCCCCTCAAAAATAAATGTATATATCTAATATAAAACATATATTAGATATTAGATATTATATACATTTGGATAGATACATTAGATAGATATAATAGATATATGATATGTATTTTAGAAGTTTGGGGAATTAAAAATGAAAATAAAGAAACTTAAAATCTCCAGTAATACCACCATCAAGTTTTATTGATTTTTTTCACTTTTTTTCTATGCATATGTATTTTTATTTTCTTAGATTAAGTCAACACACCATTTTTATCATACTTTTTCTACTTTTAATGTCATTATGAGCATTTTCCATTTAATTATTCCATCATATGTATGTATTATAAATTATTCATTCCCTTATTGTTGGACATTTTGGCTGTTTCTCATTTTCTGCTAGATGTTTAACCTCTACTACAAATGAGTAAGTTAAGTGGAATTCCAATTAAAAGCAACCCAAAACATAAAGTTACACAAATATAATTCCTAGACTCTCAATTCTAAGTCTTTCCTTAATTGGCAATGAGTTTGTCATTTTTCCTCAAACCACATGAAACTTAGTATCTTATTTATCCCAAGGTCCCTTATCTGAACTATACACTTTTTGCATTAATTGAGGGTCACTGTGGCAGTAAGTTTTGGCCAGGACAGAGTACTAATCTAGCACTGTCATAGAGGCTTATGTGATTTAGGAAAAGCTACCCTGAAAATTTTATTATTCCCTATGGATATAACCCCTCTCTTTGACCTGTTTTCTAACTGAAAAAGTAAACAATTAAGAAGTAAAATAGTTATCCAAAAAAAAAAAATCACGCATAAAACTTCTGTATTTTACCCATAGAAGAGCAGGATCAACCTATTTTTGCTCTATGTCTAATTGTAAACAACTTCTCAGAAATTAACATTTATTGAATCCCTTAGTATACTAGGCACATTTACCAGACATGTTACATGTCTCATTTTAGTCTCTGCAAATTGAGAAACATTTATTAACACTGGAGAGAAAGCTAAGGAGAAAGAGAAGATCTATGAAGTAGAACTGAGTTCTAAAACTATAATCATCTTAGCCCATTTTATACAGCAGCTTCTATACAGGAACATCTAAAGAGAATTTAGGTTCATAAATACTCCCTCAAGTTACTAACAAAACATTCCACTAACATTTATACCATGATCAAGATGCATTTATTCAAGATAAATTATCAAATATATCCACTAATGTGCTTAGAAGAGTTACCTTTAATTTTCTGAAAAATATATTTATGTGAAACCAATTTTTTTTGACATTAAATTGTGGAACTTTTAGTCATTACTTTGCTGAATGGGCCAACTATGTCATTTCTTCTTTCCAGTTTGCCTTCATTTCATCTGATGATTAGCTTCCTTCTCTGGAATGTTTACCATAATGAAAGACACAGCATTAGCTAATCAAATGAAATGTAAAGAATAATAAGGAAGAATGAAAACATAAATTATAATGACATTTTAATCAGAAGATACAGAAATGGAAAACAGTCTGCACTATGAGATATAAACATATATTTCCTTTGTTTATAAGCCAAATAGGATTGAGCTAGCCTTCCAGAATTTTGGGAAAGAAAATCAAAATAATTGAATTTTGTTTATCTGATTGGTTTTTGGTCTTGTTTTTGGTGCTTCTCTTCTGCCTTATCTCAGTTTGCATCAATGCTTTAGTGTTGCAACAGTTCTGTTGATATAAGTTCCTTGTGATATAAAACACTAGTTAATTCGACCCTTATACGATTCAAATTTGTCAAGACAAAAAAAAAGCTTAACCTAATTTGGTTTCTAGTAAACTTCTGTTTACCTAGCTCTTCCTATAAGAGGCACTTAATTAAAATTAAGCTAAGTTTGCAATGGGGATCAAAGCAGAATAGCAACTGTGAAGGATGACACACAGTGAACAAGCTGTGATACAGAAGCTGAAAGGGCTTAGATGAAGTAGGGAGAGTTTGAATTTCTCCCAGAGAATAGTAACTTTTATTTCCTAAAGTATAAAAACCACAGCAAGATGAAGAGGACAGACAGTGAGTGTGATGACTAGAGAATGAAATCGTCTCTAGGGGCCCCGTGGTTAGGACAGGGAAGGCAGGAAAAGGATGTTATTAGCAATGAATTACTCAAGCTTTTTGTGAGCAGACCCAGGAATCACCCTCCCCATTGTAGGTGAGGACAAACTATGGAGAGAGGCCAAGGAACATTTCAATGACAGGGTTAGAATGACCACTGAGGACCACTTAAAATCTAAGCTGCTGATGGATTTAAAGGCTACAGTTTTTTCCAGTGAAAAGATTATCTTCATTATAAATACTGATTTGCAAATAGAATGTACAAATGCCAAGACATATCCTCTTATCCGTTCTAATATAAATAAAGAAACCTCTACTATGCAGTTATATATGAGGGGAACTCCTTAGCTTTGATGAATAACAGCTCAACAGTAAGATTAAAGAGTAGCTCAACTGACTTTTTCAGCATACTATTTTAATGTTTAGCCAGGAAATAACAAGTACCCTGAGAATCCATGATTTTGTTTCAATCTGTCTCTTAATACAATCACTCAATTCTGTGATTACAGATACCATTAAAACAGTGTGTAAATTGTAGATACCTTAAGAAAAAAAAACAGGATATGACTGAGCCTCTATGTGTCAGGTACTTTATAAAGGGTATCTCATTTGATTCTCACAACAAATCCAAAAAGGTATATAATTTATCACCTGCTTAAGTTGATACAGCTTTCTGGGAGAGAAGCCAGGATCTGATCTTAAGATGATCTGGCTTCATAGTTCATTTTCTGTTTATTACACCATACTACTTTTTATCATTTCCTTATATAGGAAGGTGAAGAATTGACCCTTCAATGGGTAAAGACATAAACCACAGATTATTTTCCTAACTGAGTCAAAAATGCATTGTCACTGATACAGAGACATTAGCAAGTACTTTAAAGGAAGTGAGAAAAGGTCCTATCCACTGAAAAACTTCTTTGATGTACTAAATAAATGGAAATTCCTCTACCAGTCAGCAGAGGCCAGACACCCAAGAACTGATTGTACATATGACAGGGAATGCCTCAACTATCATCTTTATTTTCCCCATCTCAGCATGAGGAAAGATTATATACACAGAAGATACTCACCACCTCCATTATCTACCTCCTTCCAAGACAGTCTTTAAAAATGTACAATGTCTTTAAAACATGTTCAATGTGTGTAAAATAAAACAATATATATCCAAGTACTCACCTCCCAACTTAACAAACAGCATTTAGTCACATCAGATTTTAAGACATAACTAGGATGAGGGGAAAGAAATTCAAAAGAAGTTTCCGAACTTCTTATTACACACTGTGTGAAGGAAACTCATTAAAAAGTTAAGATGTATTTTTTGTCCCCAGACACATTAAATAATGTATATTTAATGCTTTAACATGTCTAAAAAATAAGTATGCATAATAGAAAGTGTACAATGAAAGAACTAAGAGGGCTGCTTCTTTTTGCAGAACTCAGTGGTATCAGAGATACAACTCTGAAACTCAAGGCTGTGTACAGTCAAAGCAGACAGCAGGCACAATAACATGTTACATTACCCACATGTTGTATGCTTAATGAAGCCTCTCATGTTGATCACACTTGGCATTAATCAAATAGCCATGAGCAGATTCCCTTATTTTCTCAATGATGCTCTGATAAACTGCAATTTCATATAACCCTGGACAATTTTAATAGCTTCCACAGGGTAACTGTTGATACATTCCCGGGTATACAGTGATTAAACTGCAACCCAAGATGTATGTCATGAATTTTCTTCATTTGAAATTAGAATTTTTATTCTTGACTATTTGCATAAAGTATGGTGAAGGCCCTGACATATGTAAAGATTTTCATTTATTCAAAGTCTAGATTTACTATAAGTTATCTTATAAAATACTAATTAATGGCATATTCATGAAAAAATAGCACATTACAAAAACTTTGGAAGCCACTAAGAACTGATCCCTGATCACATGCCCCCTCATTCCCTCACAACATAACTACCAACCTAAATTTATGCTTATTTTAACATATTTTCTGTATTTTTAATCCATTTGTATACATTCCTAAACAACCTAAATCATAGTCTTTTCATGTTTCTAAAACTAAGTTTAAATGGTTTCATACAGTGTAAACACTTCTGCAAATTTCTTTTTCTTTCTTTCATTTTTAATTTTTTGACATTGTTTTTGAGATTCACTCATGTTGATACGAAAGGATCTGTAGTAACATTTCCACTGCATGATTCCATTGTATCAATACACAACCATTTTCCTATTGACAAACAGAATTGCTTTGCCATTATAAATAATACTGTTCTAAATGTTTTTACACCTGTGTTCATACATGAAAGCTTCCCTAGGCTACACTTAAAAGTGAGATTTCTGGATCAAAACCTAATATGCATCTTCAACTAAACTAGATACTAAAAACCATTTTGAAAGAGATTGGACAAGTTCACAACCCCTCTCTACTTTCAACTTTTTAAACAGATATTACCAAACGTAAGTTTCAACTACAACAATGATTGATTCTGGATGGATCCTCATTCTACCAGACATTAAAAGATGTTTGTTCTTTTATTCACAATTATGTTTCATCTCCTCAACCCAAGTAATTAACTAAGTTAATGAGGGCACAGTCCAAACTGATTGTCAGTGATCAAACGTGGCCTTTCTTGGGCAAAAGAAACATACAGACTGAAATTTATAGGATGGAAAAAGATACTTCATGTAAAGAAAAACGACAAGAAAGTGAGAATATTCATACTCATATTGGATGAAACAGACTTAAAAACAAAGGTTACAAGAAAAAACAAAGAAGGACATTATATAATGATAAAGGGATCAGCACAAGCAAAGGCTATTACACTCATTAACATATATGCACCCAATATAGAAGCACCTAAATATATAAATACTAACAGACATAAAGGTAGAAGCTGAAAATAATACAGTAATAGTAGGGAACGTAACACCCCACTGACATCAATGGACAGATCATCCAGAAAGAAAATCAGTAGGACAGCAGCGGTCTTAAAAGACACAAGAGACCAGTTAAACTTAATTGATATCTACATGATATTCCATCCAAAAATAGCAGAATACCCATTTTTTTCATGTGCACATGGAACATTCTCCAGAACAGATCACATGTTACACCACAAAACAAGTCTCAAAAAATTAAAGAACAATTATATCAAGCATTTTTTTCTGACCACAATGGTATGAATCTAGAAGTCAGTTCAGAAAGAAAAATGGAAAAGGACAAACACAAGGAGACTAAAAAACATGTTACTAGAAAACTAATGGGCCAACATAGAAATCAAAGAGGAAATCAGAATATACCCTGAGACAAATGAAAATGGAAGGGAAAAAAATTAAAACACTCCAATATCTAAGGGATGCAGCAAAAGCAGTTCCAAGAGGGAGGTTTATAGAGAAACCGGCCTTCCTCAAGAAACAAGAAAAATCTCAAATAAACGACCTAGCCTACCACCTAAAAGAATGAGAAAAAGAACAAAAAGCCCAATAAAACAATAATGACCAGAGAGAAAATAAATAAAATTGACATAAAAATAGAAAAGATGAATGAAACCAAGAGCTTGTTTTTATAAAATGATAAACAAAATTGATAAACTTTTAGCCAGGCTCACCAAGAAGAAAACAGAGATGACCTAAAAAGTACTGTTCATAGTAGAGGCACAAATACAAACACACACAGATCAATGGAACAGAACAGAGAGTCCAGAAATAAAACCATGCAGTTATGGTCAATTAATCTATAACAAAGGAGGCAAGAATATACAATAAAGAAAAGACAGTCTCTTCAACAAGTGGTGCTGGGAGAACTGGAAAATTACATATAAAACAATGAAATTAGAACATTTCCTCACACCACATACAAAAATAAACTCAAAATGGATTAAAGACCTAAAGGTAAGAAAGACCTGAAACTATAAAACCCATAGGAGAGAACAAAGACACAACACTCTTTGACATAAATCATACATGTACTTTTCGGATTTCTCCTAAGGCAAAAGAAATAAAAGCAAAAACAAAAAATAAGTGGGCTGAATTAAACTTAAAAGCTTTTGCATAGCAAAGGAAACCATCAATAAAATGAAAAGATAACCTACTGTATGGGAGAAAACATTTGCAAATGAGATGATCAACAAAAGGTTAATATCCAAACTATATAAACAGCTCAAACAATCCAATAAAAAAAAACCCAATCAAAAAAATGGGCAGAAGACCTAAATAGCCATTTTTCCAAAGAAGACATATAAATGGCTAACAATCACATCTACATTACTAAGTATTAGAGAAATGGAAATGAAAAAACAACAAAGAGAAATCACTTCACACCTGTTAGAATGACTATCATCAAAAAAGTCACAAATAACAAATGTTGGCGAGGATGTGGAAAAAAAGGGAATCTTTGGACACTTTTGGTGGGAATGTAAATTGGAGCAACCACTATGGAAGGTAGCATGGAGACTTCTCAAAAAACTAATAATAGAACTACCATATGATTCAGCAGTTTCACTCCTGAGTATATATTCAAAAAAAATGAAAACACTATGTCCAAAACACACATACACTTCAATGTTAACAGCAGGACTATTTACAACAGCCAAGATACAGAAGCAACTCAAATGCTCATTAATAGATGAGTGGATAAAGAAGATGTGGTATATATGTGTGTGTGTGTGTATGTGTGTGTGTGTGTGTGTGTATATATATATATATATATATATATATATATATATATATATATATAAAAATTTACAATGGAATATTATTCAGCCATAAAAAATGAATGAAATTATGCCATTTGCAGCAACATGGACGAACTTAAAGAATATTATGCTTAGTGAAATTAGACAAACATTGTATATCACTTATACGTGGCATCTAAAAAATAATACAAATGAGTGTATATGCAAAACAGAAACACACTTATAGATATAGAAACAAACTAGTGGTTACCAAAGGAAATAGGAAAGGGGCAGGGCAAACGAGGGGTATAGAATTAAAAGATACAAACTATTATGTATAAAATAGATAAGCAACAAGGATATACTGTATAGCAGAGGGGGTTATAGACATTATCTTGTAATAACTTTTAATGGAGTATGATCTGTAAAAATACTGAATCACTGTGCTGTACACCTGAAACTAATACAATATTGTAAATCAACTCTACTTCAATTTTTTTTAAATGTGGCTTTTCTTATCTATGGTGTGAAAATTCTGAAAAATAACGACTAATTACCTCTTGTTGAGAGCAATTTGGCAAAATCTATTAAAAGTCTTAAAAACTGACTAGTCTTTGATTCAGAGGTAAATGGAAATTTACTCTAAGGACATATTTGGAGGTATACATGAAAACACATGTGGTAAGATAAGATACTGGCCTTAGTGTTAAATATGATGTCAGTTGTAATGTTATTAGTGAAACAAGCAAAATATCTGTCAGGTAAGAACTAAATAAATGGTTGTTCATTGACACTAAGTGGAAATTTAAAAGGAGGAGGTAGATAAAAATGAACTGATACACTATTGTTTCGGTTATTGGTTGCTACATCACAAACTACTCAAATACAAAGCAATTATTTATAATTTCTTAGTATACTGTGGATTGACTAAAGGTATTCTTCTGCTCCTTCTGATGTTGGCTGGGGTCACTCATAGTGCTGCATTCAGCTGGCAGGTGATACGGAGTGGGAACATCCATGAAGACCTCACTTATATACCTGTTATTTCGTGCTGGTTGTCACCTGGAACACCTCAGTTTCCTTCCATTAAACTTTTATTCATTCAGAAGTCTAGACCACTTTCCTTACAGCATGGTAGCAGGGTTCCACAAGGGAGTTATCCATGAAGACGAGCTCCACTGGTGCAAGTTCTTATCAAGACTCTTCTTACTTCAAGCTTGGTAAAGTCCCATTGGCCAAAGCAAGACACATCATGGCCAAGTCCAGACACAGTGCAGGAGAAGACACAAGGGTATGAAGCTAGGAAGCGTGATTCATTAGGGATCACCAATGTAACAGTCTACGATAATTACTAAGTGAGAAAATAAAAAAGCAGAAGAGTATAACAGGATAACCACTGTTGGTTTAAAAAAATTTTTTAACTATTATTTTTAAAATGTGTGCATAGAATATATATGGAAAAATACATACCAAACAGTGTTTGAAACAGTGGAGTGAAAATTGCATAGGAAGTGGTAGTCAAGAACAGACTTTTTAATATGTATATGTTGCTTGAATTTTTTATAATAATCATATTAAATAAACACGTATTTTATTTCATAATAAAACTATGAAATAAAAATGAGATTGTAGAAGAATAATTACATAAGTGAATGTTCGTATGTCAATTGAAAAAATGTTAATGGGGTTATTTCAAGACAAAGGATTTGTAAACAGTTTGACTTCATGGTTTTCTGTATCTTCCACATTTTGTATGGGAAATACACATAGACTTTCAAATCAGGAAAAAAAAAATGACAGGAAAGAGTATGAACTCAAACCATTGGTCAAATCTTCCTTACTCCTCATGTAAGTATTTCCAAATTATTGTAGCACTACTTTATCTACATTTTATATTACCAAAATGCTCATATGTCTAACAGCAATAAAATTTTCCCAGTGGCAAAGTGAAGGCATTATGTGCTAATCTATTCTGCTTCACGTTTTGCAATCTAATAAGATCATGAAGCAACTGGAAACTGTCCCATGATGATGAGTTTTTCCAAATATGCATTTTGGATTTCCCAAACTGAAATCCAGTTTTGCTAACTTATGAGGCATTTTCTGATGAAGCACTTTTCCAAATTGTTCACAGCTGTCATTATGTCTTAACCATGTCATCAGTTATTTGATAGCAAGGAAAAGTGCATTTCTTTTCTTCACCATTTTTTAAGGATAGATTTTTCCCCTCACATTCAAATACACATAAATCTGATATTGTGTGATTTCATTAATTTTTTTAAATGGGCATCATTAATATAGTATTGTCCCATTTAACTCAAGGTACAGTACTCTATGTGATGGAAAAAGTAAAGATCATTCCCCCTTTACTTCTTTTAATGAGTTTTTTAAATTAAACATTATGCTTTAAAAATATATTAATCATAATTCGTGGAAATCTGATTAAATTTAACATTTTTATTATTATTTATACAAAACAAAACATAGATATTATTTATGAATACATAACACATGTAGTGAAAATAAGCTGTACTCACAACATACTTGTGATAACAGCTCTTGCTGTGACTGAGGGAATAGAAAGGGTTGGGAATGGAGGCTTTTTAAGCTGTAACTATAATTTTTCATAAAAAAGGGCAAACTGAGGGAACTGTTAGATCTAGGTGACAGAAAAATGACCATCTGTCATATTATCTTCTGTACATCGAAATATTTTGTGACTAAAACATTTTTTATTAGAAAAATTAAAAGTAATTTAAGTGCAGCTGGTGCCATTATCAGGATAGTTGAGACAGAGTAATGTACAACTAATGAGATGATTCCTGAAATAAGCCAGGCCCACAAAAGAATCAGATGCTCCATGACCCAGTCATGCCAGGGTTATTTTTAGGGCAAGAATTTGATCTGAAGCATGTATACAAGATTGCACTTTCTTAATATGTTGTCTCTGGGGTAAAATATAAGGCCCCAGTTTTGGCAGTGTGTACTTGATTTTTAGGCTCTTGTTGGAAAGAGAACAGATCTGAATCCAACTCTCTCCTGCTTTTGGGACTGGAGCCTGGGCAGAGGGAAGCCTTATTAAAATCTAGGCAAATCTCCGGGCCCTGGAATTTACTTGACGAAGAGAAAGTATAAAGAGATGGAAACTTTTCTCCCTCTGGCCAGAGGTGGCCTTTTGCAAAGATGGGGAAGAAATACCAACTTAAGATTCGAAGGAGAGGTCAAGAACAGTTTATATTCTAGCAAGTGCAGGAATATGCAACTTACTTAAAATCACAACTTCCGGAATTCCTATGCTGTATTGTATTGTAAAACTTTCCTGGACCTTCAGTGAAACAAGGACACTTGCCTTTACCATGGTCCATGTGTATATTATCTGGGGAAGACAGGCAAAGTTCTGTACTTGGGGAAGCAAAAGTAATTATATCTGAATTATGAGTCAGGATGGGGAAAGCAACACAATTATGGAAAGATGGAATCTCAATAGGGCATTGGTTCCCTATGCCCTAAAGATTACCACAGAGAACATGGTCACCATTCCTCTAACCAAGTTCTCCTGATTCCCAAATCAACTGATCTTTCTATTGGATTAGTTTCAACTCTGGTAGATGATTAAGATTTCCAGTCACTTTCTGAATTTAATAGATTCTTTACCTCCATCCCCCCAACTTCGTGCCTAACACTCCCTTTTAAAACTTCAGCAGTATGGCCCTATGTTATGTAAGAGAAGTGGGGGGAGGGATGGTTTGCATGTGGTGTTGTCTGTGTAGGCAGTATGTGTGTGTGTGACGTGTGCATTAGGTGTGCATATAGTGTGTGTGCTTTGTGTGTGTTTTGTGTGTCTAAGCTCCCAAGTGGTACTGATGCATTCTGTACTTGGACCTTGGATTGGAAAAATACTTCACTTAGATTAAATTATTACTGACTCAATTCAGAGATTTACCCTCTTAGCATTCTTCCTTATTAATGTAGCAAGGCACCATTTTTTATTGCTAGAAATGGTGTCTGGACCTCAACAGGTGAGCTGGGAAACTGCTATTAAGAGGATGGTAAGTAGTATCTGCATTTCAGATTAGAAACTGGTCTTGGTTCTTGGGGCCAACTCTCTAATTTATCAAGAAGGAATTACCATGTTAAGCCTTTTAATTGTAAGAATGTATATTCTGTGAGTACAGGGGTTGTATCAATTATTCACCACTGTCTCCCAAATATTTGATAGAAGGTCTAGCACACAGTATTTACTCAATAAATAGTTGTTCAATAAACAAAGGAAAAGGAATGCAGAGGTAGATAGACTTTGTTCCCAGGAAAGCCCAGTAACTACGAAGTATCTAAATGCAGATGTTTCAGACTACATACTTAATCCATCTGTGCCATGATATAAAAGGCAGTCTGCATTTGAGACCTAATGGCAATGACAATTATGGAAGTTTGTTCTATTTTGTTTATTTGTATTGATGTTCTCCTTCCTTTGGGTTAGGCTAAAGGTAAAAAAGTTTAGAGCCCTGCTATACCTCAGGCAAGAAGGAAAAGAAGATGACATCTGAAGGGCACTCTCCCATTTGGGGAAGATAAGCTGCCCCTGGCAACCTGCAGGGTCTCAGGAGAGGCACAGCCAGGAGGGTGCACTCTCTGAAGAAGCCTGACCTAGAGCAGTGACTACAGAGGCAGTGTTAAGTTCTCATCTACACTGTTATACCTCAGATGTCCTTAAATTTCAATGAAGGCTATGTTGAAACCACAAGGCAATGTCAGTTGGTAATTGAGAATTAAGGTTTGAGAATGGGGAGCTGCAACAGCATGCAGGAGCTATTAGAATGCAGAGAGCAAAACAGTCCTGAGCCATCATCGGAAATGGGCCGGGTCAGCACAAATCTCTGGATTTGGGAAACAAGTAAGCATTTCCTGAGGCACTTAATGAACACTGGTAGAAAGAATGCAAAATAAGATGAGAGCTTTGGGTAGGAATTTGGAATGAGGCCTTGGAAAAAATATTTGGGGCCTTAAAGGGAAAGGTATCTTCACCAGGCTGGAGAAGTTGAAATTTGTAATGAAC
The DNA here is from genome assembly GCF_009834535.1 of Camelus ferus. NCBI lineage: Eukaryota > Metazoa > Chordata > Mammalia > Artiodactyla > Camelidae > Camelus > Camelus ferus. Next base: position 48,347,604 of record NC_045702.1, on the reverse strand, counting down.
CCAGTGGTTGAAATGAGGACCTGAACCTACTCTGCTTCTCAGATTAAGACTCTGAACTAGTATGTTATTGTTCAATAGTTCAATAAGCATTCAAGGGTTTGCTTGGAGCAAAGTACTGTACTGGGTGAAAAGGGATAAGGACACATATGCTTATGTAAATTTCCCTGTATACATATGCACACATTCCAGACATGTAGTAAATATATCCACACACATAAACATATATACAAACACACATATATAAATGAAATTATAACAAACACATCATTTTTATAGCTCTGATTCACCATTATTAATGGCTGTAGTATTGTGTCATAGTAATGTTTTCTTAATCATTCAATCATTTAACGAATATTTACTGAATGCCTATAAATCAGAATTTATTCAGTTGTGATTAGGGTTGCCCAAAAATGACTGGGAGCTCACACTGGACAACAAAGTATCTGAGACTAGGGATCCCCTTTCTCTCAGCAGGAGGGGCTGCACCCAGCTTGGCCTACAACAAAACTCATGGCTTCCTCGATCTTATGGACCTCAAGGCAGCTCCGTTCCCAAAAGACTCATACGCCACCAGACACCCCCAAAGATAAGCAGCCTTTGTATTATCCCACAGACAAGGATACTCTCAATGCTTGCACTCTAAGGACAGAATAGTGTAGACCCACGCTGCATGTTCCAGAAATTGCCAGGACCCTGAATGTTTACCAGTCTGATGATAGGAAGACAGGGACTGGTCTTTCTCTTCACTTGCCAAGTTTGGGTATGGTGGGGGTAGTAGCTGCTGGCATTGGTTACATGGCTAGAGTATACAAGGGCCAATGTTTCTGCTATTTTCTTGGCCTTTTTCTTTTGCTCTTTGTCTCATGGACACAAGATACCTGCTATTTGCTATCTTGATTTATAATTTTAAAAATATAGCTATATGGTGCATGGACCTCAAACTGTAGTCTTGCTGTGGATCCTGCAAAAGTTAAGGACAAGCCTATTTGTCTCTATATTTCACCACAGAAACAACTCATCAAGGCAACCAATGATTTCCACGTTGCTTATTCGAATAATTTACAGTCTTCATTTCCTCTGATCAGAAATATCTGACATAGTTGATCTCTCCCTACTTTTTAAAAAACTTTTTTCACTTGGTTTCTAGGATAAAAATTGTCTTGATTCTTTTCTTCCTTCATTGGCCACTTTGTTCCAATTTCCTTTGGGGGTCCCTCCTAATCTCAGCTTCTAAATACTACAGGACCCAAAGACCCAGTCCCTAAGACCTTATCCCATTCTTTGGGTAATTAAATTCAGTTTCATGGCTTGTCTCACTGACAATTTTAAATTCCCTTATCAAGTTCTGGAATCTCAGATTTATTTATCCTCTTGGCTTCTCAGCTGATATTTTAATAACCATCTCAAACTTAACATTCCTGAAGCCTTTCCTTCAAAACCCTGCTCTTCCACAGACTTCCCATCTCAGTGGCAATATCTTTTGTTGAGTTAATCAAGGCAGAAATTTGTAATTATCCTTGATTCCTCGTTTACTCTCCCATTCAATTCATTAAGAGATGCTTCTACCTTCAAAATAAATTCAGACTCTGCTACAACCTCAATTGATACTACTCTAGTTGAGGGATTCATCATTGCTTATCTGATTATTAGAAGAGCCTCCTAACTATTTTCTGCTTCAGTTCTTGTTCCCTATAGTTTATTCTCACCACAGTGCCCCCAAAACTTTTAAAATATGTCAGATCATGAGCAAAAAACAAAGTTCTCAAAAAAGCTTAATACTGCTACATGATCATGCCTTTAACTCCTATCATGCTCTTATCTAACCTACCTGCTGTTCGTACTAAAACAGAAGATTTAAAGAGATAGAAACTATCTACAAAGACAGTTCAACTTCAGTGGTTCCTAATATATTGGTACATATTTCACTAATTGTAATATTCTGCCATGTACTCTTAGTCAAGTACATTAAATGTAGCCCCTTCCTTCTGCCACACTCCTTTTATTTGCATTTGTAGAATTTTATTTTTTTTAATTGCAGTATAGTTCCTTTACAATGTTGTGTTAGTTTCTGGTGTACAGTATAGGGGTTCAGTTATATATACATATATTCCTTTTCATACTCTTTTTCATTATAAGCTATTACAATATATTAAATATAGTTCTCTGTGCTACACAGTAGGACCTTGTTTCACTTGTGTCATTTTTTTTTTAGATTCCACACATAAGTAATATCATGTGGTATTTTTCTTTCTCTTTCTGGCTTACTTCACCTAGTATGACAATCTCCAGGTCCATCCATGTTGCTGCAAATGGCATTATTTTATTCTATTTTATGACTAAGTAGTATTCCATTGTGTATATATATATATATATATACACACCACATCTTCTTTATCCAATCATCTGTCAATGGACATTTAGGTTGCTTCCATGACTTGGCTATTGTAAACAGGGCTGCTATGAACATTGGGGTGCATGTATCTTTTCTCTTCTTTTTTCTTTTTTTTATTGAGTTATAGTCATTTTACAATGTTGTGTCAAATTCCAGTGTAGAGCACAATTTTTCAGTTATATATGAACATACATACATTCACTGTCACATTTTTTTTTTCGCTGTGAGCTACCACAAGATCTTGTATATATTTCCCTGTGCTATATAGTATAATCTTGTTTATCTATTCTACATATGCCTGTCAGTGTCTTTTTGAATTAGAGTTTCCTCCAGATATATGCCCAGAAGTGGGACTGCTGGGTCATATGGTAAATCTATGTTTAGTTTTTTAAGGAATCTCCAAACAGTTTTCCATTATGGCTGCAACAAACTACATTCCCATCAACAGTGTAGGAGGGGTCCCTTTTCCTCACACCCTCTCCAGCATTTATCATTTGTGGGCTTTTAAAGAAATAAACAAAAAAGACAACCTATGGAATGGGAGAAAATATTTAAAAATGATGCAACTGACAAGAGTTTAATTTCCAGAATATACAAACAGTTCATATAACTTAGTAACACACACGCACAGACACACACACAAAAAAAACCAACAAGCCAATCAAAAATTGGGCAGAAGACTTAAACATCTCTCCAATGAAGACATACATATGGCCAATAGGCACATGAAAAAAATGCTCAATATCCCCAATTATCAGAGAAATACAAATCAAAACTTCAATGAGGTATTACTTCACACCAGTCAGAATAGCATCTGTAGAATTTTAAGTGTCAGCACCCTGGCAAAGTTTCCAATTCCAAAAGAGTTTCTTCCATTCAGGAAATAGGTCATTATTATTGCTATTAATACTTCATGAATCCCTGCTGCCAATAATAGGATGCTTAATGAGGTTTATTTGCTTTATATATTGGCTGACTATCTATCTATCTATCTATCTATCTATCTATCTATCTATCTATCTATCTATCTATCTGTCTATCTATCTACTTTTGTAATTAGAATGCATATAAAACAGTATGATTCATACCATTATATATAGTATATATTACACATATTTGCTGACCTTGAGGAATTAAAATATACGTGAGGAGTTCAAATTTGAGAATACAAAAAGTTTGGTCTACTGGTTATTGACTTAAAATCCATGGAATTTATTCCTCCTAAATACCTACGAGGAATATACCTATAGATATGCTTATTTCCTAACTCAACATGAAAGCATAGTGTTACCAAATCAAGGTAAAAACTCTTCTCCAAATGAAAGAATAATTCTGTCTTTTAACTCTGTGTGCATATTGTCATGAATTTTTAAGGCTTTTTACTGTTTTTTTTTTTTTTCACTGCTAGAAGGCATGGCTTTGATCTAGGAACTGTAACTAATCAGTTTACTATATTTAGGCAAAATTATTTATAAATCATTTGTTAAAATAAAGGGAAAAAAGTATAAGAATATCACTGAAGTCTTCACTATACATTTACTAGGTATTTTATAAATAGTACACTTAGTTCTTAGAATATTCTTAGAATAACTCAGTTATGTATTACTGTTCTCATTTTACAGAGTAGGAAACTGAAGTTCAAAAAAGATTAAGTAATTTACAAAAAATGAGAACAAGAGCCAGGTCTGTCTGATTTCACAACTAGGCTGTTTCTACTATATCACATCTAGTATAAGTGATGTCTATGTAGCAAATTCCAATATCTCCAGATAATTTTCTATCAAGAAATCCAACATTAAAATGCCCCATTAATTCTTTCTGGATCAAATCTATTCATTTTTGTCTTTCCTTTGTTGTTTTCTTCAAAAAGATAAAGGAGACCAAGCCAAACCTCCAGATTCCTACTTCATATGGGAAATTACATCTTGCTTTTCTTTCCCATAGACCAAATGTTAATCCCTATATTTATCAACTTTTCGAAGCATTTAAGGCCATATTTTAAAATTTGCTGTTGATTTTTACCATATTTCTACAAACTTACTAATTGAATAATAATCAACACAATATAAAGTATCTAATTCTAATTTATGTCACTCTTTTCTGGTACTATCTGCAAAGCATGATTCCAATAGATTCCTACTCCAAAAGAACCTCCTCATTGACCTACTAGAATACTAACGTTTGGAAATTTAATCTTTTTTTTTTTCATTACCCCTTATTAAAGTTCTGATATCTTGAGGAAAGGTTCCATTTTGAGCACTCATAAAGCTAACACAACAGTTACAGCAATCTTTCAGATTCATTCTAAACTGTTAGCCTGTCTCTGTAAGGCTAAGGAAGAAAGAAGCTACTTTAAAGGGTGAGTGAAAGGGCACCAAAGACAAAGTCCCCTTACAGCACAAATTTGCTTCACTTCCCCTTTAACTGTCCAATAGCCTTGGAAATGGATCTCAGTGGTGGTGTAAGGATCACTTTACCCTCCACCATGGCTTTACTCATGGATGAAGAGCAATGCAACTTCTTGAAAAGAAAATCTTGCAACCGAATTTAGTTGCCCAACAGCATATGAGTCTGAATCATTTTCCCATCTCTGACACTGAAGTAATCTGGCATTATTAACTTTTTCCCAAAACTTTGCAATCAAAAGTCATTTAACCACAGGGCATTTAGTACTCAACAGCCATACTCTAGGCCCACACCCTAAACAGCTTCAGGGAGATCCTGGGGATTCCCAAAAAGGGGCTGTGGGAGCAGGTGATCACCATGGTGTGACAGAAAGATCTCTAGCCTCAAAGTCAAAAAACCCTGCGGCTGAATCATAGCTCTGCCATTTACCATGTCTCTGGCTTGGGGCAAGTCACTTAACCTCTCTCATGTTCAGGGGCTTCATCTAAAACCTGGACATAATATGGTCCACTTCACTGGACTTTCTCCAAGAATGACACGTGAGAACACTTAGCAGAAAACACTAACAAAAAGAAGGTACTACATAAAAGTATTTATTTTTAAGTTAGACACAGTCTGTTTTTTCTCTGTGGTCATGGGATAAAGAGCTTCAAAAATTTTAGAGTTAACTCTTTTCCCCTAACAATCTCCCAGGATTTTAGAGCTTGAATCCCATATTTACAAGTACACGCCTGAGAGGCTATAATTATCAAACACCGAATGCTTAATTTCAAGAGAACAAAACAATTTTTACCTCTAAAACCACCTCCAATAACAAAGAAATTCTAAAATACCACAATTCAAAATTAATTTTTATTAATTAGTATGATGGTACTTAATTACAGTATAAATATTCCTGATAGAAATAATATATTAATCTTATCAGTTAGTCATTTATAGTTTAGTAGGAATGACTTTATGAGGTAATATTTTATGAGACCAAATAATTCCAAGAAGGAAAAAAACATGCAAGTGAGGTCTCTGCCTGGCTTCTCCAAGAAAGGGAGCCATGTAGGAAGGTGACTTGGAGGCTCAAGTTCTCCTGCTCAATGATTTTGCATTGTGCATAACCCTGTGTAGAGGGAGAGGAACTCCTAATCAGGAACAAGGCCCTGAACTCAAAGATAACCTTCTAGAACAGACAGAGCCTTCACGGTCCTATACAGAAAATAGCTATACACTAGGGTTGCCATCTTTAGCAAATGAAGATACAGGACAGGACAGCCAATGAAATTTGAATTTCAGATAAACATCATTTTTTTTAATTTAAATACAACATAATTATACTTCTTAGTATATTTATTCATTGTTTTTCTGAAATTTAAATTTCACTGAGTATCCTGTATTTTATCAGGCAGCCCTATTTTATACCCTTGAAAGGCCTAGGAACAGTAGAATTCTCCAGCTTACCCAGAACTCCACTGTTGAATAATAGAAAGATGTGGTAGCCAACACTGTCACTGTGAAGGAAAGGTTGTAGGATGAGGTTTTCTATCTGTGAAAGAGAGAGGCACCTTTTGGGGCTTTCCTTCCCTGAAGTGGATGATGGAAGAAGCTGTGTTTCTTTGTTCTTTCATGCATTCAATTATGTTAGAAATACTGACTGGGCAGTCACCATACTCCTGCACTGTGCTCATCCTGGGAGTAAAGTACTGAGCTAGACAAACACCATTTGTACTCTAATAAAGTCCTCAGTCCATTGGGAGCTTAGGCACTAAGTAGCAATCTTCACTTTTAAAGTGACAATTACAACTGTTACAAGTACTATGAGCTAAGACCTGAGAAGCAAATTGTGTGATGTTAGCTGATCCACTGATCTCATACTATGTATGTGACTCCATACTAGGCAATGTCAGGCATATAAAGAGGAGGGAAAGTACTCCTTGCTTTTAAAGGGCTTCTGGTCCAGTGAGGAAGACTTACATGGACATAATTAACTACGAAATAAGACCAATTATGATAGGCTACAATGCAGACACTCCTATGTCCATTTGTAGCAAGAAATGCAGCTGCTTCTTCATACCAGGGTATTTTATTTACCCTTTGGGAAGAAAATGGTAATTCAAACTTCTTTTGGTATTTATTCAACAGATGTCAAAGTCACTCTTCTAATAAAATTGATAGTTTCACTGCTGAGAATTTCATTGTTTAAATGTACATGTTAAAATCAATTTTAAAAACTGAGGTTATGTCACTGTTGCCTTCCTATTTGAAAATCTTACTGTCTTAGTTTGGGCAGTTATAACAAAAATACCACAGATTGGGGGCTTAAACAAACAAACACTCATTTCTCATAGTTCTGGAGGCTAGAAGTCCAAGACCAGGGTGTCTACATGGTTGCTGAAGGCCTTCTTACTGGTTTACAGATGGCCATCTTCTCATTGCATCCTCCATGGCAGGGAGAGAGAGGAAGCAAACTCTCCTATTTCTCTAGATAAAGGCACTAACCCCATTCATGAAGGCTCTAGCCTCCTTTCCTAATTAACTCCCAAGGGCCCCACCTCCTAATACCATCACATTGGGGATTTGGATTTCAACATATGAATTTGGGGGAACACAAAATTTTAGTCCATAGTGCTACTCAATAGAATAAATTATTTCACTATTTTCCCTCTATTTTAAAAAAATCATTGTTCTCTCTTTGGTGGAGTTCTATGTAAATTTAGCTTGGAGGTAGGGGGCTCCATAACAGCTTAGATTTATCTTGAATTTTGTTTCTTAGGTCATGTGGTCAAAGTAAAGTATAAATGACACACTTTGGTCAATATCCAGGCCAAATTAGGCACATTTTGGACAGGTTACTTTTTTCTCTCCTTGAAACTCAAATATTCTATTCACAATAGGAGTGTATCATCCATAAAAATGATCCTTTCTTTGCTGAATTTCATGGAGATTGAGGAAACACGTGTAACAAAACATTTCTGTGACTTTTGTTGCTAATAAAAGAGTGAAATACTCTTATTGGTATCTAAAATGAATGACTACAATTATGTTAGAACTAATATATTAATGTACTAGATTAAATTTCTGGGAAAAAACATTAAGACTATTTGGCAAAGACTATTTGGCAAAGACTTTTTAAAATTCATTTATGACCCATGATATATTGTAACCCAGAAAAACACACAGGTTCTTCTTACTTTATAAAACATACAATAATAACTCAAGTATTATTATAGTTTGAAGAATGAAGGCTACTTTGTAAAAATTCAATCTAGTTTTAAAAAATTCTTCATCAGTCATGCAAAGCAGACTGGATGACAAAACACTGTTCTGTGGTCAACTGCCTTTTATACAAGTGCATAAAAGTTAACAAAGGCAAACTTTGTCCTTTTCCCAGGCCCCAATCTTTCCATCCTTTCTCTCTTGGTATTAGTCTCCTTACTCATATCCACCCATTTCTGAAGCACTGTTGTTCTCACTCCTACTTAAATAATCAAAATACCCCAAACAAAACATGATAAGATTTAATGAACAATTATAGCTACATATTGATTAGTGACTGCTCTTTAATTAAAAATGCATTCAAATCAATAACCTATCTCATTGAAGACTTTACTTTTTCAAAATTTTAAAGGAAAACCTAAGTTTTCCTTAAATCTGTTCTTTCAGAGTCAGTATGAAAGAATACTAATTAAACTTTGCCCCCATCTGAAATGGTCAAAGATTTCTATGCTGGGGCAACTCTGAATTTCTTTTTCTTCAAGTTACGCCTCTCTTAGCTAATTGCACCACTTGACCAACCTGTCACTATGATCCAGAAATCATTCTTGAATAGTACCTCTCTCTTATTCATCATTATTTCTGTTATCTATTCCTGAGTCACGAAACTCTCCAAACTTAGTGGCTGACAGTAGCAAAAGATGTATGATTTCTCATGACTGTGGGTTGGTTGGGTAATTCCTCAGCCAGTTTCCTCTGAGCTCACCCATGAAGTTGCTTTCAGCAGAAAGTTCAGCTAGAATGTTCCTCACTTTGCCAGATAATGCTGGCTACAGGCTGAAATGTCCAGGATCTCCCCCTCCTCTGATTCTCATATCTGCTAGACGGCCTTCCTTATATGGCCATCTCGGGGAGCATTCCGCAGGACAAAAGCAGAAATTTCAAGCTCAGAAATTGCATAACATCATGTCCACCAAGTGCTTTATTTTTCCTCATGGCCCTTAACATCACATGATGTGATGGGATAATGTACATTAGGGGACTTATTTATTTTTGTCTCTCTCAGTAGAATGCAAATTTGTAAGATCTGAGACTTTGCCTTTTTATTTGCTTCAGTATCCCCAGCATATACAACAGTGTGTGGCACAGAATAGGAGTTCTATGAATAAGTACTGAATGAATATAAGAATACATCTTCTTCCTTAGTCACCAGGTCCAGCCAACTCCATATTCTAAGCAAGCCAATTACCAGATCTCCATCAACTCCCATGGAGATATTGTAGTAGGCTCCTAACCCATCTTCTTTGCTCAAGCTCCTCCCCAACTCCAGTCTATCTGCCTGTAAATCTGAGGGTTGTTTCTGAAGAAGAGGTTTGATCGTGGCATTTCTCTGCTTCAGAATTTCAGTGGCATCCTTGCTGCCAATACAATAAAGTCCCAAACCCTCACTACTGAATTCAGAGCCTTCATGACATGATCTGAATTTCCCTCTCCTACCTCTATTCTTCATCAACTAACCCCATACACCCAACCCACAGATCTCACTTCCAATGTTCATTGACTTTCTCCTATTTTCTCTTCACTGAATGCTCCACAATCTGACATAATTTGCACCTCACCTTTTCTGGCTGACAAATTCCTACTCATCTTCAAAATCCAGCAATTTCATTACCTTTCCAGTGGAAACTTGTCCATTATCCCATTTACTCTGAGTTTCCTCAGAATTCTGAACCTAGCTAAATAATTGTTTTATTATAATTGTTTCCTTATATGTCTGTCCCTCTGCCTCAACAAACCATTACCTCCCTGCATCTTTTTTTTTTTCCTTTTTTTAAAATTTCTATACTACCTGCAAGGCAGGGCTTGGCACAAAGTATGAATTAAATAAATATTGGTTAAATGAATACTGCCAAAGATAGACTGGAGAGGTATCAGCTTTAGATTAAGATTAATGACTCGATGAAGCTTACTACATCACAGGATAATTCCAGACCCAAGACCACACTGGACTCAGGCACTGTGAACAAAGAGAGCAAAGAGAGCTGGAGAGATAAGACACCCTGAGGCTTTTACTATTTGGTTTAAATCTTTAGACTTCTTCTCTTCTGGCAGCCTCATCAGGAGTCCATTCACAAATGCTAACTACAAAGAATGTGATTTGTTATAAATCCATACAGATAAGTAATTGCAGGGAAACCAGAGAGGTTGGTGTTCTTATTCACTTCATAGGATGTAGGAGGGTAATGAACTTAAAATCCCTGAAGGTGGGAATGTGATCAATAATAGACCCTGAATCTACTCAATCTAACACTAAGTTGGAAACAAGAGACTCCTACAGTAAATAAACAATTTTTCCCCCAGATTTTCCCCTAGTCAAGGATGATAAAATCCCTGAAGAAGTAGTATATATTTTTTTGCTCAATGAAATACTGAAGCTTTCTTCTTCTACATTGATACTGAGAATGCTTTTAGAAACATAAGAACTAGTATTGACACTGTTTTAGTTCTCACCACAAAGTAATTTTTCTTATAACCCCCATCATGACATTTTTAGTAGAGAGTGAGTCAAATATCCTGACCACCTACCCCGTGACATTTCCAGCAAGAAGTAGAAGTCTGCCCTATGTAAGGTATTCCAGCTGGTGGGTCTCAAGAAATGTACTCCTACTGGTGATATTCTGTCATATTCCATATTTCAAGAGCTTACGTTAGCAGGAAAGCTGAGTACAGATCATTCTATCCTGAAATTTTTTTAGTCAAGGACGATTAGCTCCCAAGAAAGCAGTTTGTAAATTTTGCTCAATGAAATATTGAAACTTTTTCTTTGTGCACTAATGTTGAAAACTTTTTTGGAAACAAATCAACTAGTATTGACCTTATAAGTACTGAGTTCTTTTTTGGCTCTAATATCAGAGTCTCCAGAATCATAAAAGAAAGAACATTCTTTCTGTATTTCTTCAATAAGCATACGATTAAATGCAGTAAGTTAAATATTTTTTGTTTTCTAAAGAAAATGTATTTAATCAGCATGTCCTTTTGCCTTTATTGATCACAGTCATGAATATAAAAATGTTCAGAATAGTATGAGTGATGTCAATAAAGCTCTTTTTCTGCTCTAACATTATACTACTTTTCCTCCTCCTGGGCTGACAATTTTGGTGACTAACAATATCACCATTATCTGGAGATATGATGCAGGCACACTGCTCATCTGTCCTCATAATTGTTTTAGCCCTGATATAGTAGATATGAGGCTCACGTACAGTCAACACCTCCTCCTGAATTCATAGCTTCATTACTAATCCATCTCATCGTTCTTCTGCACTGAACCCAGATCATACTCAAGCACCCTCTTTAACTGAATGTTTCAATACTCATGACCTAGTGAACAGATTTAGCACGTGAGATTAAAAAATCTGTTTAATATTTCCATAGATACCAAAGATACCTCTCAACCCTAAAATAAAACTGGTTAAACCAAACATGAAAAATGAGATCAGATACATAAAGAAGCCAACTTTTAAGTCAAATATACCTTGATAAAAACAAAACAAAACCAGTAATTAAAACACAAAAGCAGGAGAGGATAAACCCATTGGCACTGGTCTTGGCAATGATTTTTTGGATTTGACACCAAAAGCAAAAGCTAAAATAAACAACTGGGGGGACTACATCAAACTGAAAAGCTGCTGCAAGCAAAGGAAGTCATCAGCAAAATGAAAACACAACCTACAGAATGAGAGAAAATACGTGCAAACCACATACCTGATAAGGAGTTAATATCCAAAATATATAATAACCCATACAACTCAATAATAAAAAAATAAATAACCCAATTTAAAAATGGGTAAAGACCTGAGTTCACCTTTTTCAAAGAAGACATACAAATGGCCAACAGGCACAGGAAAGGATGTTCAACATTAGTATTCAATAGCAAAATCTAAATCAAAGCCACAATGAGATACCACCTCATACCTTTTAGGATGTCTACTTCTAAAAGACAAGTGATAACAGATGACGACAAGGATGTGGAGAAAAGGGAACCCTGTACACTGTTGGTGGGAAGGTAAACTGGTATAGCCACACACACACACAAAAAAATAGTATGAAGATTCTCCAAGAAATTAAAACTAGAACTACCATATAATCCAGCAATCCCACTTCTGAGTATATAGGCAAAGGAAATAAAATTATTATCTCAAAGAAATATCTGTACTCCCATATTCATTGCAGCATTATTCAGAATAGCCAAGCTATAAAAAGAACCTAAGCCTGTCTACAGATGAATAAAGAAATACATGATTTTTTAAAATTATCACAATGTTTATTGATAGATACAAGTATATAAAATCAGGGCATGAACATAACCTGGTAAATTAAATAGACTTAATTTCAATAGTACAATAAGAGGGACCAATTCAAACTCTCAGCATTTGTTTCACATCCCATGATAACCACTTCAAGGGCAGGTTTTATGCAAGTAAACCATGTTTCTTTTAAAAGACTTGTGCACTTGCCCAGGCTCAAGGATATAACATAATTCAGTCTTTAAAAGTAAGGAAATCTTACCATTTGCAAAAACATGGGTAAATGGATTAACCTGGAAGGCACCGTGCCAAGTGAAATAAGCCAGACCAAAAAAAAAAAAAAAAAAAAAAAAACAAACAAAAAAAAAAACAACTAATACTGCATGGTATCAGATATGTATAATCTAAACAAGAAAAGATTGAACTCATAAAAACAAAGAGTAGAATGGTGGTTGTCAGGAGCTGGGGGTCAGGGAGGTTGGCGGGAGGAATAGGGAAAGGTTGGTCAAAGGGTACACACTTTCAGTTATAAGAGGAATAAGGTCTGAGGAGCTAATGTATATAAACCATGGTGATTATAATTGATAACATTGTATTGTCTAATTTAAATTTGCTAAGAGAGTAGAACTTAAGTGTGCTAACCAAAAAAACAAAAAAGATAAATATGTGAGGTGATGTATGTGCTAATTAACTTGATAGTGAGAATCTTTCACAGTGTATAATATATCAAATTATCATATTGTGCATTTTGAATATATTATAATTTTATTTATCAATTATGCCTCAATAAACAAACAAAAAACTCACAGAAGCACAAACAGCAGAACTTAAATGGAGCTTCATCAAAGGTATTAATAAACTTAAAGGAAATGTGCTTACAAAAGATAAGGTAGTTTGAAAAAGGTGAAAATAGAAGTCAGAAATATAAAATTTGCCAATGGTTATTTACCAAGACCTACCAATGAGAGACACTGAATGTAGGATGACTACTCTTAGAGAAATGTTCTCTGCTGAGATCCAAGTATAGTTCATTAGCTTTTATCGAAACATGGATGAATCATTCCTCCAAATTATCCAAACCCTGTGATCTGATTCTGCACCCACCAAGCAACTTTCTAATTACAGTTCTTCAGCTCTGATACTAGCAAGAGTGGTCCATGAAAAGCTAACATCAACAATCCAAAAAACTAGAAATAGATATTCCTTATTTTAACAAGTAAGACAGCAGAGGGACAGATTTTTCCATAGATGAATGTTAGTATCTACTCTGATCCATCCTGAATTTCCTCCTTATACATAAATATATTAGAAACTTGGTTTATATGTCACTCTTTTTTTTATTTTAGTCATATAGTTGTTCCAAAAATATTCCAGTCTTCTACCTTCTGGGCAGAAGGCACAATCGCACATCCTGACCCCTTCTGGTCCAACCAGATGAGGCCATATGACAATAATGCATTCATGAATGACAGCAATGTGGCACTTCTCAGCTAGAGCATTTAACTGCCAGTGTAAGACTTTCCAGAGTTCTCGTTTCCTTACTGTTGGTGACTTGGCAACATCTGACATGTGGGCTTCCCTGTCATCATAGGTCCTGGAAGGAGGACAGTGTGTATACAAGTCCCCAGAGGCTGGTGTTAAGTGCCAAAGAAAAAAACAGAACAGGTAGCCCATTCCAGGGATGACTTAAACAATAATGACTTTGATGTATTTATCTAACATGAATTACATATTGGTATATATTCTTAGCAGAATATATTGGATATAGCTTTAATATGTTTGTAATAATCCAGTATCAGTCACTATTACGAGCATGAACTACTTTAGGATCCATTGAGTTGTAAAAGCTAATAAAGTGTACACAGAGATGTGGTTTGGGGCCTGAGAATGAAAACAAAAATTGACCAGACATTTTGTACAAGTTATTTCACTTAATCTTCATAACCACTCCACAAGTTAGAGTATTTTCACCTTACACGTGATAATACAGACATCTAGATTTTAAATAGCTTGCCTAGGATTATAGTGCTAATCAACACGTGGTAGATGAAGATTTTTGCATGCAGGACTCTGTTGGAAAAAAACAACACTCTTTCTATACAGCTACCTTCCTGCTTTTTGACATTAAAGGATGTTTATAAATTTACTCTTTTTAATCTGTTCCTATAATGAAATGCTGTTTGTTGCTAACAATGTATTTGCATTTGGTAATACCCCAAGTCTTCCATTTTAATTTGCTGCTTCTAACAAGTAGAGAGAGCAGATAAACAATTCTGTTAGAAGTTAGGAGGAAATAAACCCTTGCCAAGGACCTGGTGTACTTGCTCTGTGAGCAAAGGGATTTTAACACATGGACTCTGTGAAGTCTCTTTTTGAAGCATAAGGTCTATATTTGCAAACTTCGTGGTTTTTAGATAGGTTCTCAAGAATGAAATTTACCAGAAAAGCAAATTTCATATTACTGAAATATTTCCATCCATATTTACAATTCTTTTCTTCTGCCTAGAATTTTCATGAATGTTGTTGTTTTTTATAGTAGGCTTAAAATATGACAGAAAGGTTTAAAAAGATAATACTTTTATAGATATGCTGTGGAAATGTGCTGGATTTAAATGGGTCACTTAATCCTCTAATAGAATTGCTTTTGTTTGGATTTTTCCCCCATTACATGTTTCTTCAGCTAAATAAAAATTTTTTCTAATTGTTTTCTTACTCTTATTTAATTCAGAGATTTTCATAAAACCACTACTGATTAAACTAAAGAAAATATTATTGCCTTTTTGTGGACATAAAAAATAGAGCCCTAATAGGGCAGAAGATAAACTAACCAAATGGCTCAAGGACAATCACTGCACTATATAGCAGTCTGATCCTTTTTAGAATATTACTAAAATATAAAATAGTTGGTCAGTACCATAAACTATTGCTTTTATCACAAGGAAGAGACTATGCTGTTTGTGATTTCCTTTTTGATTTTTTTCTTCCTCTAGTTCTAAGTAATAATAAATAATTATTAAAATTTCAAATGTTTCATTAAAGTAAGCAGAACAAGATAGGTTATTTTCATCAATTTCAATTTTGTTCAAGCATTATGCTAGGCTCTAAAGACTGAAAAATAAATTAAGACATGATTCTTTTCCTCCAGACAAAAGGAAATAAAGGCAGGATAGTTTGATGGTTATGATTTACAACCATGGGGCCACACACATATCTGACATGGGATTCTGACTCAGGCACTAGATGGTAGAGTGATTTTAGACAAGACATCCCTGAATCTCAAATCCATTATTTGTAAAATGAGAAGAACAACCAAATTAGAATAGTAACAGTACCTCCCTGAAGGCTGTAGTGTTAATGCCTGTATTACCTGAGATATGGTTGGAAGAGGGCAGTATGTCTGTCTGTATGCTAGAACTCAATTGCAATGGTTCTCACAATGGCTTTCCCACTCACCTGCCCTTGAAAAGTTATCATAATCATAAACTCCTTCATTTGTAAAGCAGGAATAATAACAGGTTTATTATAGGTTTATTCCATAAGTTATTATGAAAAGTAATGAAGAAAGTGAATGTAAAACACTTAAGCACAGGGCCTTTTTGTATTAGTTTGCTAAGGCTGTCACAGTAAAAGTCCACAGACTGTTGGCTTAAACAACAGGAACTGATTTTTCTCACAGATCTGGACGCTACACGTTAAAAATCAAGGTTTTGGCAGGGTTGGTTTCTTCTGAAGACTCTTTGTCGTGTAGACAGCCATCTTCTCCCTATGTCTTCACAGGGTCTTCCCTCTGTGTCTGTTGCCTAATTTCCTCTTCTTACAAAGACATCAGTCTTATTGAATTAGGGTTCACCTCAATAACTTCATTTAACTTTGATTACCTCTTTAAAGACTCTATCTCAAATACAATGATATGCTGAGGAACTAGGAGTTAGAATTTCAACATATGAATTGGGGATGACGGTGGG
Source organism: Camelus ferus (assembly GCF_009834535.1). Lineage (NCBI taxonomy): Eukaryota > Metazoa > Chordata > Mammalia > Artiodactyla > Camelidae > Camelus > Camelus ferus. Next base: position 48,331,333 of record NC_045702.1, on the reverse strand, counting down.
AGACATAATTCAACCCATAAAACTGGCATATAAGAAACAATAAATGTTTGTTATCATTGTTGCTGCTGCTATTATTATTACTGCTGTTATTGTTATTATTAAATAATGTATTAAACTCAAAAGGAAGTAAGGGACCAATACTTATGTAACAGTAGGCTGTTTTCTTGTATTTTATTTCAGAAATGGAGCATTTTAATCATAATCGTAATCATTTTAATCATTTAAATAGTGTTATCTGCCACATCATGTGGTTCAGGAGAATTTTAATTGTAAGCTTCTAGTAGTCTCCACATTAGTTAAAATACTAATGGGGTCAATGTCAAAGGTTCAGTCCATATTTAGGCCAATAGCTTCATTATGTTCGGTGGTTGCAGAATGTACCCTAACCCAGGTCAGTCACATTACAATTAAAAGCCATTGTTTCACAATGGGAACAGGGCAAAAGGGTGTGCACGAATCAGCAGAAATCTATTGGCATGCCAGAAAAACAACCAAGAGTACATGCCCTTCCTCTAAATGAATGAAAGATTTCTTACCAGATCTTTTTTTAGAGTAAGATACAAAAATGCTTAAGAAATGACAACTGTCCCCTAAAGGAGCAATAAGCAGAAAATGAGGTTTTACTTTGATTTTCCCTTTCTAAAGTATTTAAGTTAGTAAAATGAAATTACTGACACCTATAGAAACATTTAACAACCAAATACTTTACTCCTATTCCTCTTTCCTATTCCTATTCCCTTAAAAGCTATTGAAACAATATACCCTGAGGGTATTAAGTGGGGGGGATGCTCCATTTTATTTTCAGATATGGATGCACATCATTTATTTTCTACTAATAAAATTGTCAAGAATCCAACTCCATTTTGAAAATGATTTGCTGTATAATAGATATAGATGATAAACTTATATATACTCAACAGCCTACCTTCAAGATTCTCAAATTAGTATAAATTGCAACCACTGACATTTACATGGGACTTTAGATGATTAAAAACTAGAAAATTTAAACGGATGATTATCTTCCTTTCCATCAAAAATAAGCTGAAAATTTAATCTTCTCTATCCCGATACACTTTTTCATGAGCCATATTAAATCAAAATAGAAGCACTGCTTGTAAAACAAGCCCTAATGAAATATTCCTATCTTGGTTCTGCTACTAGCAGAAAACAACTGAGGGAAATTTGTGCAAGTTAGTTTTCTTGGACAATATTAGTTTATATTTTTATGATTCTGATTGACATTCAACACTTAAAAATCTCCAGTGATCTGGATCATGATACAGAATTTCTTGAGGTATGATTGTTCCCCTCTAGCCAAAAAAAAAAAAAGTCACTAAAGCACAACCCCAGGCAAATGCCCTAAGGGCCTCTTTAACTTAAAATCTGGGCCAGAAGGAAAGAGTCACCAGACTTCACCTCATAGTAAACAGCAACCTTTAGAGTTAGCTCCAAACTTAAATAGCTCTGCAATACATCCAGATCCAAATGACCATGAAAATTTCCCAGCTGGACAAGTACAGCAGAAATTAGAAAATAAATAAGATATATCCCACTTCATAATAAGGGAGGGACACCTAAAGGGGAATTCTGGGTAAACTACATTTGCCTCTACATTATTATAGCAACTTTCAAAGATGTCTACCTCATTACAAACTTAAATACAAAGCAAACGTATTTCTTAAAGGACTTGAACAGTACAAATTTTATAGGCACAAGGTTAACCACAGTCCCTACCCAATGACATATCTCAATATTTAGAATAAGTATACAGTTTTAGATTGTATCAACCATAATAGCTATTCATCTTTAATTCTTATCATTGGTAAATGCTTTAAGAAAATAATCTCTTTGTTACAAAGTTGCAAGCAGGTAAGGAAATGGAGACTCGGAGAAATTAGGTAACTAGTCTAAGGCCCACATTTATTAAATGATACGACAAGGATTCAAACCCTGATCCATGCAGTTTACCCAAGCCTGTGCTGTTTCTGCTGTGCTCAGCTGACAATGTTACTTTCATCCTCAAATTTCTAAGAAATAACTTGAATAAAGACACAAAGTTTAAAAAAATAAATGTTATTGATTGGTGTCTGCTTGTTCATACATTTGATAACTATAAATATAGCTATAATCACAAGATAAATATTTTTTACAAGATAAATATTTTTTAAAGATATTTTGTTTTTATAGTAAAACCAGCATTTCACTGGTTCCATCTGATATTCTACTTCTTTCTAGTTTACTAGTATCAGTTTATGACATGAAAAGATTTTCTCTTTATAAGAAATTGAAAAGAAAACTTGGACAGATATGTTATAAATGTATACCTAATTTCCTAGTCAGAATCAGAAGTTTCTTTCAGAGCAGTATCTTTTGTCATCTTTCCTTCATTCCCACATCTATTGAACCTTTCTATTTTTTTTTAAATTGAAGTACAGTCAGTTACAATGTGTCAGCTTCTGGTATACAGTACAATGTCCCAGTCATACATACACATACATATATTTGTTTTCATATTCTTTTTCATTAAAGGTTATTACAAGATACTGAACATAGTTCCCTGTGCTATACAGAAGAACCTTTTTTAAATCTATTTTTACATGTAGTGGCTAACATTTGTGAATCTCAAACTCCCTAATTTATCCCTTCCCACCCCCTTTCCCCGGTAACCATAATATTGTTTACTGTCTGAGAGTCTGTTTCTGTTTTGTAGATGAGTTCATAGCATCCTTTTTTCCTTTATATTCCATAATGAGTGATATCATATGGCATTTTTCTTTCTCTTTCTGACTTACTTCGCTTAGAATAACGATCTCTAGGTGTTTCTATTTTGATAGTTCTGTAATTATGCATCATTAAATATCAGGTGGCTAGAAGAAGAAGTAACTAATGCCAATTTACACCCAGGTACTACTATGTGACTTGGTTTGTACCTATTTTAAGTACATACAATTATTTTCTACACAGTTGGAGGAAAACAATAATTGTTTACAAGCCATAGGTAAACTAGAATTTAAATACTGAAAAAAATAAAGGTACTATCCAAAGAAATTCTTAAAACATTAGGTAGATCTCATTTTAAAAACCTATAATATGCTTCCTAGAATATTTGGAAATAAGACAAACATAAAAGATAACTATGTCAAAGTAGGGGTTACATGCTAGAATAAACAGCTTGATTAAATTATCCAAAACTGTATTTTGATAAAATAAAGTAGAACTTATTACCTAGTAATAGGCACTCCTGGGAAGTCCAAAAAATATACTAAAATGTTACCACAAATACTCACTTTGAAACTAGGACAGTCTATTGGAAATTTTCAGAATATATATTTACCTAATATTTTCTGATTTACAAGTAAACTTTCTTCTTTTTCAGATATAAGGAAGAGGTACTAAAAGTTAGTTATGATAATAAAACAAAAAGACAAGAAATCAGACATACAGACCAATGAAACAGAGAGTATGCAGAATTCCAGCCTTCAGAACAATAAGAAAACAAATTCATGTTGTGTAAGCCACTCAGTCTATGATATTTTGTTATGGCAGCCCCAGAAGACTAATACAGGTGCCAAAACCAAAGAACAGTCTCTTCAACAAATGGTAGTGGGAAAATTGGATATCTGCATGCAAAAGAATGAAGCTGCACCCTTAAATTATACCATATACAAAAATTAATGCAAGATGGATCAAAGACCTAAACATAAAACCTAAAACCATAATTTTTGAAGAATATATAAGCGAAAAACTTCATGACATCGAATCTGTCAAGGATGTCCTGGATATGACACTAAAACACAGGCAACAAAAGTAAAAATAGATTGTACTATCTCAAACTTTAAAACTTCTGTTGATCAAAAGACACAATCAACAGTGTGAAAAGGCAACCTACAGAATGAAAGAAAATATCTGGAAGTCATAATATTTGGAAATCACATATTGGATAAGGAGTTAATATCCAGAACATATATAAGAATTTATACAACTCAACAATAACAACAAAGTAACCTGACTTAAAAAAAAATGCTCAAAGGACTTAGACCTTTTTCAGAAAATGATAAACAAATGGCCAAGAAATATATGGAAAAATGTTTAACATCATTAATCATCAGTGAAATGCAAATCAAAACCATAATGCAAAATCACCTCATGCCCACTAGGATAAATAAAATAAAATAAACAGAGTAACAAGTGTTGGCAAGGCTGTGCAGAAATAAGAACACTTGTAAACTGTTGCTGGAGATGTAAAATGTTAAAGCTGCTATGGTAACAGTATGTCAGTTCCTCAAAAGTTAAAAACAGAATTACATATGATTGAGCAATTCCACTTCTGGTTTTGTATCCAAAAGAATTGAAAGCAGAAGCTCAAAAAAGATATCAGCACATCCTTGATCATAGCATCACTATTCATAATAGTTAAGAGGTGAAAACAATCCAAGTGTCCATTGACAGATGACTGGATAAATAAAATGTGGTGTATACATGCAATGGAATATTATTCAGCCTTAAAAATGAAGGAAATTCTGACACATGTTACAATACAGATAAACCTTGAGAACTTTATGCTAAGCGAAATAATCCAGTCACAAAAGACAACTACTATATGGTTCCTCTTAAATGAGTTACCTAGAGCAGTCAAATTCATAGATGTAAAAAGTAGAATGGTGATAACCAGCAGTCAGAGGAGAGGGAAATAGAGAGTTGTTGTTAAGTGGGTACAGCATTTCAATTTTGCAAGATGAAAAAGTTCTGGAGATTGATTGCATAGCAATGTGAATATATTTAACAGTATTAAACTGTACATGTAGAAATAGTTAAGATAATATTATGCTATGCATTTTAACCACAATAAAAAATATAAGAAATTCACAAGATCCTTTTCAAGAATAAAGTTAGCATCTGCCTCAATCATATTCTAGAAAAAGCACACTGAAAAAGAGGGAAATCTTTATAAAAGATCCACTCTATGATTAAATCATCAGTGATTTATAATCCAGAGATAGATAATCAGTCCCATTTTTATATAACATAATACGTTGAAAAATGCTTCTTTGCCTTGGTCAGAGGTGAGAGAGAGAAAATTTAGACAAAGGAAATAATGGTTCATTCAGCACTTAGAGACAGCAAATATTGGCCTCTCTCCCGCTCTCCCGTCCTCCCCAAGACATATAACAAAAGTGTGATGTCACACAGATGTAAATGAGCTGAATAACTGTGGAATCCCACAGTGACCTTAACATTTGAATTCATACTCCTACTCAATGGGTGGCTTTTTTCAAAACAAAGGCTTTTTTTTTTACATGTTTGCTAAAAAAGTACAGCAAGATATCAGGGAAAGAATATGTAATAGCTGAAGAGAACGCCTACACAGAAAAATTAACAATATGGCAACTTATGGATGAAACACACACACACACTGGCTGCACTGGCTATAATATAATTCATGTCTAGCTAATTTCCAAGGAACAATGACTCACATGTGATTTGCAAATACTGGGCTTTTTGTTTCATAAAACACCAAACAAATGTGTTGCCATTTTGCATGTGAATATGAACATATCAAGTAATTATCCCTTAGTCTAAAGACAGTGCTAGGAGGTCAAGAGAAAGTACTGAAGACACAGGAAGATATACCCATGGGGGATATGACCTTGAAAAGGAGGAAGAGTAATACTCTTCTTTTTTGTTTTTTTTTTTTAATTCTTTCTTACTAGAGAAGTTATCACCACCACTTACAGTGTTCAAAAGACTCTGCTGGATTTTTTTTTTTGAAGGCTTACCATGTGCTGTATCAAAACAGAACTCTAACATCCATCCTAGCTGCTCATAGTGTACTCTGGAGTCTGGCTCTCAGAGAGTTTCTGATATCTAGAGAAGCAGACAGGAATGTACATAACTATAAAACTAAAGTGTTGCAAACCAGTCAGCCTAGCTATTTATAGTTCTTTTTGGTAGATATTGGAATCGTCTCATATTTAGAGGTAGAAGGGGAGGCAATTGTCCCAACCCCCGTCCCTTGCTTCCAAAGGATCTTTCTCAATTAAAAAAAAAAAAAAAAACTCAGACTACTTTCTGCCAAATGTAAAGACATTAATTAGGAAGAGGGTGTAACCTCTCTGAAGCTGCACAGTTCCTCTCTCTGACCTAAAAAATAGCCAGCAGCCCCTTGCATGGACTGCCCACTCCAAAGAAGACTCAAAGTCAGATACTGTAGTCTGATCCCCATCTGCTAGGGCAAGAAGGTCTTGCAGGTCCACCAGAGTGCAAACCTGGAGTTCTGCTCTGCTGACCACACTTCTGAGTTAGTGGGTATCTTCTCCTATGTATTTGTTCAGTCTAAGGTAGTGGGTCCTGTATCATCATTCCAACCAACCTCACAACTTAAATATCATTCATTTCAATTTCATCAAAATAATATTTTATTAATTAATTAACCCTAAGGCTTGTATTTAGAATAAGGAACTCATCTACTAATTAATCATCCCTAAGGTGTTGACTATAGGTATACTTATCATGTACAGTATTTAGGGTGAATTATCCCATGGACTGGAAGAAACTCTTCAGTAGATAGGATATCAAGACACGAACCGTAACATAAGTAGGCAAATAAACTAATGCAAAAGTGAGATTTGCAGAAAGAAGCAGGTACTAAAGTGCCATCCTACTGCCCCTCGCCCCACAGGCCACCACAAGATTGGTGGGGTCAGCCCCTCTCCTCACCCTTATACAATGTACAGGGTTTCTCAGGGAACTGCATGCTTGAGCCTGGGGCTGGAGTCATAGAACTGGAAAATATCAAGTGTTCTGCTGTTTTCCTCCATGTGAGATCTTGGGAACACTGACTGGCAGTGGCTTTATTTTGGTCACTGTCCGATCTTAGCTTTCTTAAGTGTGACCAACACCTCCCAGAAAACTGGGTTGCTAACTTTTGACTCAGAAGAGCTGAGTCAATCCCAAACTGACGAAATTCAGCACCAGCAAGGAGCGTGATATGAACCTTTAAATAAGGAACAATTTTCTGTTGGAGGCAAAACCCAGAATTTGATGAAACATCTACGTTGTCACCATATATTTGCTAAATTTTTGTCTTGTGTCTGCTTTGGGCCTCAAAGTAAATTCTTGGTACTCAAACAATGACAAGTTAGAACAATGATGGGAAATAGCAAGCTATATCTGATATTAAGGGAGATCTGATCACCTCCCTAGCCAAAATATGGACAATGCTTTGAAAATATAAGGGGAAATAAAAGAAACAGAACGCTACCATGGCTGACACTCTACTTATAATATACAGAAACAGATTTTTTTTTTCAAATGGAGAGATGAAATTATCTACTTTACAAAGTAGGTGACAAGCAGATGGAATTATAATTCTTCTTTAACCCCCAACAAGCTGACTCATTGCCAGAAGGGTATAATGACATCAGTTTATAACAGAGCCACCCATTAACACAAAAATTAGCAAGGAATAATAATTTTGCAGAGGAGGTAAAGTTATAGATATGAGAGGTTAGCTCTAAAAATTCATTTCTACCACCATCAGATACTCTGAACTACTCAACTAAAATGGTAAACATATATGTATAGTTTTAATTTTAACTGTATTAATGAGTTAAAAACTAAGAAACAGAAGGATTTGTGGAGCCCCCTCATGGCTGCCTAGGAAAATTGGGAGACAAGCCAGGTAGCTTTTCTCTCTGAGAGTTTCTGCGCAACCCTAGACATCTGAGCTTTCTCTGAAGACTGACCATTATGCAAGGGGCAGGTGATTATGCTTAGCACTTGCTTAATATGGAAAATCTAATAAGGTTTCCTATCAGTAATATAAAGGCAAAGAAGAAATAAAACCTGCTACCCAGGAGTAGATAGCAAAGAAGCTCACCTATCTCAAGCCAGGATATAGATGAGGATGCAGCAGGGGAGGATCTCTCCTGAAAATAACTTAACCACAAAGTAACCCTCGTGGATCTAGAGTTGAATTTGTAACACCTCTGTTGCCTAAAAAATCTTACATAAAGAATAAAACTTAAATAATTTAATTAAATGCAAAGGTCCCTGAAAGAAGCAAATGAAAATCTAAGGAGAGAATTGGTGAACTAAATGAAAAATTCAAAAAAATTATACAAAATGTAGTCAAGAGAAAGAAAACTATAATAAATAAAAAGGAGAAGTTAAGATGGCACATGACTAAGAGCTCCAAAGAAAATAACAGAAGAAACTGTTTAAGGCAACAGTGGAACCAAGTGGCCCCATAAAGTCCCTTCCAGCTCTTTGATTTACAACTTATTCTTAGAGAATAAATCTGAAACTACAAACTAAACATTGAAAAGGTATAGCAACTTTAGACTGGGTGGCACATTTGGATTTTTATTGGGCTTTATTGAAATGATGGCCCTGATTAATGAAAGTATCTCAAAAAATCATTTATAAAAAGATTAATAGGAAAAAATATATAGAGGAACATCTTTCCCCAAGCTGCCTATCCAAGTTGTAATCATAGTAGAAAAATTAGTTTGTGATATAGAAGGCAAATGATTGTAGGCAGAATTTGTCAGTATTTTTAAATACAATCTCCAAGAGAAATTATTAAGTTCATAAACAACATAACTCATTATTTCTATAAACATACTAGGATATCTTGTGTACACACACTTGAATGTGCAGAATACTTAATTATATTACACTATTTAGAAGTCTGTCTTAGTACTAAAGGATAGATTCTTCAATTTGTGGCTCAGTGAAAGAATTTGTTGCTTCTTATCCTTTTATTTTAGTTTGCATTTTAATTATTCAGTAGTACCTGTCAGGGAACACTCAAGAGAAGATGTAAAACTCACATAAATTACACCTCACTTTTGATTTCTGAATTTTTTTGAGAATTTCTGGGCTATTTATGAACAAAACATTTGAAATTTTAAAGAAGTATTTTGAAAATGTTAAGAGCTTGAACCAAGAACAAACTCTTGAAATAGTCTTTAAATAATAATTTTTGAAAGGTGAAAAATTCACAGCAATTCACATACTTCTTTTCCTTTTGAGAAGCCAGTCCTACTTATTTGCCAGACATTTACAAACACATCTATATCTCAGACTTGGAGTAGGTACCATCAACCCCTACAAATATTTATATATTCATCTTTTCTACTAGTCCATGTTTCTTGATGGAAAGGTCTTCATATTCAGTGTTTGGCACATAGTAGGTATCCAGTAATGGTTTACTGAATAATTGAATAAATGATTAAACAAATTGTCTTTAAAATGAAGAAAATCAAGTATAAGTATTTTCAGCATAATTCTCATTAATACTATTTCTTGAAAGACCAAATATTGGATGGGATAAGATGGAGTCTGGAATATGCCAAGAATTAGCCATTAATCTGCCTTGCAGATAAGCATAGAAATACAAGTTTTCAAAGGACTTCTTAGCTCTTCCATCACTAAACAAAGTCACAGAAAACACATGGTAACTAATGTCGATAAGATGTCGATGTACAACTCTTGAGTGAGATAGGAAATGGCAGATGATAATTTAAGATAGAATGGTACAGAGGATTCACATGGTTAATACTTTAAAGAGCTTTTTTATGTCATACTAAAAAGTAAGGAAGGAGAAGCTTAAAGTGTAATAAATATTTTTTGAGCAATAAAGTGATATAAATCTTATTTTTGTAGGTAGCTATCTCTGCCAGAAGACAAACTATAATGAAGAGGGAAAAAAGGAACAAGACCATAGCAAATTATTTTATTAGGATATTGAGAAACTGACCCAATGAGGTAGCAAACTGGGAGAAAATGATGAGGCTAAGTTAATGGAACATTTGGAGTTAGGACTGAAAAGACTTGGTGGGTGGGTAGATATGAAGAGAGATAATTTAAGGACAAGTCTAAGAAACATGGTTTTGGAAACTATGTAGGTAGAGATCCACTAACCAAAATTGAAAATACAGTAAGTATAAGAAGTATGATGTTGGGAGAAAGGGGAAAAGGCACCTGAAAAGGTGAACCTGGAGCCAAAGGGGAGAAGAATTGAGGTTAGGAGAAAGACTTAGAAGTCATGTGTGTTTGTGTGTGTGTATGTGTGCGAGTGTGTATATCATGGGGGTAGATGAAGTAAAAGGTCCAAGAAAATAAGTCTGAGGAGTCTCAATATTCAAGGATATGACAGATGCCCATTCATCCTTCAACTATTTTGTGTGTAATGTAAGGATATTAATACACTCACTTTCTGCTGACACAGAATTATTTCACTACTGTGAATAGAGAAAATTTTTAACTACAATGGATTTTAGCAGGAGATCAAATAATAGCCATGTTTAATGTTTGAACAACACATGAGATATTAAAATTCTTAAAAGTGCACTGTGTTGAAAAACAATATTTTCAGTGTACTTCTAACCCAGGAAGCCCTCCGTTTCTTCATCTAATTTGTAAGTACAAATAATCTGGAGCAGGTGAGGTACAGGGATATTTGGAAGTAAGGGATAAACCAGTCTGGCTTTTCCTCCTAAAGATCTTCTACCAAATACTAAGAGAGAGTCACATAACACAACAGTGAGGAATTGGGAAAGGTATAGTAATAAAATCTACAGTACGTTCTATTGCAATCCTGCTCTTGTAAATACTACCCTCCCAAGCACTCTGCTACACTTTAGCTGTACAAAAAGTAACCATTCAGTCTATCCTAACAGGCAAGAAAAAAGATATTAAATATGTCACCTCTTTTTTTTTCAATCTCCTAAATAGGAAGAACACTACTGTAATAGATAAAACAGAAGAAAACCCACTTCAAGATTATTTTACTCCCATGCTATTTCATATGTGGTTTTGATATTAAGTTAAATAGGTATACATAAAATTTTTGCATTTTTGGATAAATGATGAAAAATCTATTTTTTCATTCATGCATTCAATTACGTTTATTAGGTGCCTACTGTGTGCAAAAAGCTCACCAAGGCATTAGGAAATCAGTGGTGAACAAGAAAAACAAAACTTCCATATTCATACACAGGACTACAAACATTCTCTTAAAAAATAAATAAGTAAATATCTAATTAGAATGATAGGTGCTACAAAGAAGAAAAGCAGAATGCAATTAGACATATTTCGAAGGGATCTGACTTAGTTTGAAGAGTCAAGTAAGGCTTCCTTAAAGACATGTCATTTGAACTCAGCTCTGAAAGATAATTAAGATTTAACGAGGTGAAAAATTGGGCAAGAACTCACCAGAGGGGACACCATGTGTAGAGGCTGGAGGCAGAAACAAGCACAGTATATTTAAGAAAATGAAAGATGAAAGATCCAAATATGACTGAAGCTCAGTAAAACAGGAAGAAGTGACAAAGATGAGCCTGATGAGTTAGGAAAGGATCAGATCTTTCAGGATTCTGCATTTCAGATCAAGGATTTGGTCTTATTCTTCACATTATCTGCCCAATTCCATTCTTCTTTAGGCTGATCCCTGCAGACTAACTTACTCAGGTTCCTTGCCCTCTACTTTCCAGTTACACTTGGCTAATAGGAGACACTGACAGGAGAGCTGACACTGGAGAAGAAATGAAGATCAAGGTACTTCTTCCCTGTTTCACTGCAGTATCATTGGTGGGTGTTTTGTCTCTCCACAAATACAGTCCTTGCTACGTGGACTCTCCTCCTTAGGCTAGCTCTCAGTGAGCTCTGGTAATATATCTCCCTCCCTTTGTTCCTTCAACCTGAGGGATGGTAAACAACTTCTGCATTTGTCTATCTTTATGTTCCTTAGTATCTGCTATTAGTCCTCTTAACTGGGACTATGCTATAAAGTTGGTTCGTTACAATCTCTTCATTTGCACTACTTGAACTGATGTTTGTTTCTCACCTGAATCATGACTGATACCCAACAGAACAGCCAAAATACAACTGAATTTTTTTTCTTTCCTTTTTTCATGTTTTTTTAAATTATAGTAGATTTATAATGTTATGTTAGTTTCAGGTGTACAGCAAAGTGATTCAATTCTACACATATATATATACATACTCTTTTAGAGTCTATTCCATTATATATTATTACAAGATATTGAATACAGTTCCCTATGCTATACAGCAGGTCCTTGTTGTTTATCTGTTTTATATTTAGTGTGTATCTGTTAATCTCAAACTCTTAATTTATCTCTCTCCACCCCTTCCCTTTTGGTAACTATGTTTGTTTCCTATGTCTGTGAGTCCTATTCTGTTTTGTAAGTAAGTACCTTTGTATGTTCTTTTTTTAGAATCCACCTATAAGTGATATCATATGACATTTGTCTTTCTCTGTCTTACTTAGTATGATAACCTCTAGGTCCATTCATATTGCTACAAATGGTATTATTTCATTCTTTTTATGGTTGAGTAATATCCCATTGTGTGTGTGTGGATATATATATATCTCACACATCTTCTCTATCCATTCATCTGTCAGTGGGCACTTAGGTTGCTTCCATGTCTTGGCTATTGTAAATGTGCTGCTATGAACACTGGGGTGCATATCTTTTCAAATTAGATTTTTTGTCTTTTCCAGATATATCCATTTGCATTTTTCAATTGATCATTTTGCTGCAAGAAAAATGGGTTGTATTGATGATCAAAAGAGATGTGAGGAGATCCATTAGGAGGCTACCATAGAGGTCTGAGGACACGATACTGGCAGCTTTAACTAGGGTACTAGCAATGGAGATAGAGAGACATGATAGACCTGAGAATTACTGGGAAGAGAAAAAGCAAGATTTGGTAATTAACGGGATTTAGGGGTAAGAAAAATGAGGGGTTGGGTTCAATAATAACTCTTCTGAGTAACCAAAAGAAATAAAATGTTGGTTGAAAGAAATCAGACAATGCTGCATTAGCAAGCACATATGCCAAAAAAATTCTTATGATATTAATAAGGATAACTGGAAATTTTTGAATCCTACAAAAAATTTTTTTAAAACAGGCAAAAGAAAAAAGCCAAATATAGTGTTTTAACATCAACCAACATTTACAGTGTCTATGTGCAAGGCACTGTGAAAGGTACTTGAAAGAGTCAGCATAGAAGAGTAGTTTGGAACCTGGGCTCTGAAAGCAGACTGCCTAGATTTAATTCATAACCATGGATTTACAGGACAGAAGGAGAGAAAGAAGGAAAAGAGAAATGGGTAAGCAATAAGGATAGAAAGGGAGAAGTAGATAAACAGAAATGTTTCCTCTTTCTTTCCTAGCAAGCTAACTCCTTGGGATATATTTATATATAAGATTGTTGTCCAAATGGTAAGTGACCTGGAGGGATTTTTTAGGTAACAGAATAGGAAACAACTTTCTGAATTTGAGGACTATGAAGTGTTCAGAGATGATTCTCTAATGGCTAAAGTTAATTAATTTATTGAGTTCTCTTTTTGTATCAGCCAATATGCTAAGTGCTTTACAGATACAGAATATTAATTATTTCATTAGGCTTCTGGTAACTCTATTTTCTTTCCTAAAAAGGAAATTCTACAGATACCAACCTATCTGAAATATTTTTGGTTTAGTCCCACCTAACAAAAGAGAGGTTTCTGCTACACTCTAAGGTGCACAAGACACTCAAAGCATTCTTTTATTCTGCAATGCCTTTTAAACCTTTAGTTCAAAGGGATGTTAGAGATTAATTAATCCAAATTCTCAACCTCTTCAGTATTTTACAGATATAGAAACCGAGTCCCAGAATACTAAGTAACTTACTCAAGGTTAAACAACTGGAAAGTGTCTGAGGTGGTATTTTAATTAAATATCCCACTATTCCCTTAAATGTTAACTAATATGCTTAAAACCTGCATAGCACTGCTGTGTTATCTTTCCCCAATTTTCTAGTATCGTGCTTTGAAACTTTAATTATATCCAAATTTAAATCAAATTATATTTTGTTAAATGATTTTTCTTCCCTCAGTATTCGTTTTTGAGATTACCTAGATGGCTGTGATATTTGAACATTTAATCTAAAACAGCTAAGGAAAATAACATTATAAGCATGGGCCTACATTATTTGCTATGTCAACAATAGATAATATTCCACTTGGAAAAGTAAATGCAACTAAAGCTGAAATTAAGTAAGCTTCTAGGAAAACCAATGCATTTATTTTATATCAGAGTGGTCACAGATAAATTCACAATGATTTTATAAACTTCAGTTATAACTGTTCTTTCAATTTAATTAAAATTGTTCATCTTTGCTCTTAGAGAGTAGATTTGGGATAAATCATTTTTTAACCATATGTTAGTTGCATCCTGTGTAGCAGAGACAGCTGTGTATTAATTAAATCACCTTTCTTTTTCCTTGTGGGCACACGGCTCCCAAGAAACATTTCCCAGCCTCCTTTGCTGATGGGGTGAATGGACAGGTAACTGACTTCTACATAAAGGACTGTAGGCATTTTCCAGTTTTGAATATCTCATTTTCTTTCTCCAAATTATTTTTAGGCTATTGATAGAGAGTATTAGAGGTAGAAAGTTCTATTTTTTGAATGATGACTTGCTTCTGTCTTCTTAACTCTTAGCTGGTGTAAACAGCTCCAAATAGCTTCAGATTCCATCTTTCACACTCCCTTCTTTTTTTTCTCTCATCTGTTTTCTCTTTATCTTTTTATTGTTCATAAGCAACTTTGTAATCCATCTCCACTGTAACAGGCATTAAGGCTATCCCAGAGCCAAATAGGGAGAAAACAGATTTTATCTTTGGTGTCTCTCCACTTCTACTTTGTTCATCTCTAACCATTTTATGTATTATCACCTCCCTCCACTCTCAGACTACCAAGATCATCCTACACCTTTTCCTCACTCCCAGACATCCCCATTATGGATCCTTCTTTTTTGTCAGGGAGATTTGAAAGCATATGGATCAATTTTTTTCTTCAAAGCAGTATTTTTAAAAAATCCATTTTATTGTCTTATGTTTGGTTTCTTCAGATTTTGCTGTGTAGTTCTCAGAAAATGTGTAAACTTATTTCTGCTATAGTTTTAATGGCTGCTTATGCTTTTCTTACCTTTAGAGGAGCTATACTTTAAGACTGGACTTTAGATATGAACACAAAAAATGAGCCTGCAATGGTGAAATTCTAGTGTAACTAGTTGAGACAAGAATTCTGGGTATTTAATTATGTTACCACCCACTACTTTTGAATAAAGATATAACCAGTAGGCAACATTACTTTCCTCTACATTACTGCTTACTTTTTTACTTCTTCTGGTATATTCTATATCAGTGCTTCTCAAACTTTAGCATGCATCAAAATTTCCTGGAGGGCTTGTTAAAACCCAGATTCCTGCATGCTAACTTCACAGATTCTGATTCAGTAGTTCTGAGATAAAGTTTATTAATATGTGTTTCACAAGAAAGATCCTAGAATATATTGATGATGGTGGTCTAGAGATGACACTTTGAGTATTACTGGTCTACAGAGAAAGATCTGAAGATCCTGAAGATCACAGGAAATTTGGGAAGAAAAATTTGATAAGATTCCAGTTGAAATAAAGACATTATTAAATCTGGTTCCATTTTCAATATGAACTTTTTCAACAAAAACATTATTGGATCATACAATCCTATAGCTAGAAGGGAATTTAGTGATTATCAAATCTAATACTATCATTAAAAAGATGACAAAACTGAGACCCAGGATCACATCCAAGGAGAAACAGAAATAAAGATATAGTAGACTCTATATCTTTATTTCTCTACATCTTTCTGTTGCCATATTTCTGCAGCCTGCAAAGGCCATAGTTTGCTAATGTCTGCTCCAGAGGCATCTTGGAAGGGATTATCTTTAGCTGACAGTTACAGGCAATAAGGTTGTACAGTTATGTGGTAGAAGATGTAGAGATAAGGGCCAGACTGAGTAGCTACACACTAAGGCCAGAATGCTGTATTATTTTTCAGTTTGGAGGGAGTTATTCAATGAATATTTATTTAGTTCACCCTGATGTGAAGACTAATGGTTATCAGTGATGGTTAGGTCAGATTAGGAGAACCTCAACTCCTGTGGTTCTTCTGAGATGGGATAATTAGACCTGCATCTTTCAGTATTCAAAATCTAACAATTTGACTTCAACTTTTTTTCTTAAAGACCTTTTCTTCTTGTAAAAAAAAAAGAATACATTAAATACATTGTCAAAAACTAGAATTACCTTCTCCTCAGTCTTTAATAATTGGAAGTTATTGGTAAAATTCTTCAGATTCACAGTTTTAAAGATCCTTAAGGATGGGAGACTCTCAATTTCAATTTAAAATAAGGATTTAAAATTAAGTCTCTAACTTCCTGGATAGGAAAATCAGAGCTGGGGCTGAAATGGGGAGCAGCATACCCCATCTCCACACACATGTGTTTTCAAAGATAACCACAACAATACTTCCCATCCTTCTTTTGCAATGTGACTTTATTATTATATTTTTAAAAGCTGACATCCATCTGGGCTGACCCTAAGGCTTGTTTTGACCAGTAAAAGGCAGTAGAAGTGAGGCTATATAACTTCCAAGACAGACTTAAGAGATCATCAGTGTCTATCATTATCTCTTGTTCAGTGGAAAACCAGCAGCAACCGCCAACCATATAAGTGAAGTTATTTTCGATTTTCCAGCTATTCCAGAGACCCAGCCAACAACAATGAAACAGAAGAATTACCTATCAACCCACAGATTTATGAGAAATAATTGTTGTTTTAAGGCACTGAGTTGTGAGATGGCTTGTTTTGTAGCAATAGATAACTGCAACAATAGGTCTCCAGGCTCCTCATCCATTAGTTTCTGCAGTTTCCTATGCTGTCCTCTTCACATTCTGCTTCCTCTTATTCATTCATCTGTTCAGTTCAATCAATACTTTAAAAAAAATCTACAATGTTCTAGATACTACAGATTCCAAAATGATAAAAATGCAATACTTAACCTCAATAACCTCATGATCAAGAATGAAAGGCTGGCTAAACAAATAATTATCACACATTTACTCAAGTACTAATATAATTACATACAAAACTGGGAAACAGGAATGGTGTGTGTCAAGGGGTAGTGGTTAGAGAGGCAAGCATGGAAGAAGTAGAGAAGGGTTTACAAAGGAACTGGCATCTGAACATCATGATAAATTACACAATAGGCAAATCAATAAAGGCAATGATGAAATGATATAAATTTAGTACAGTATCTTATTCAAATGTATTACTTTGGGATTTTTATAGCATTAATTCCTCCAATATTATAGATAATGTGTGATTGTAGAAAGTACATATGTGTATTTACCTTGATTGCATCACTGACTAAATTTATTTTTTTCTATAAAAAGAACATTAAAAGAAAAAAAAAAACACATTTCTCCCTCCTATCTTCAATATTTTTGTCTCCAAAAACTTAATCAGAAAGCAGAGTCTTATTTGCTAGCAATGTTCACTTATATCATGGATCAAATAAATGAAAATATTATCGAACATCTATTCATTCTATCATCAGAAACAGGTAATAAAAATTCCCTTGAATACCTTAAAATCTAGAAAGGGTCTTAATTGTTTTAGGCTTCTTTGCAGACCACAGAAACCTGCGTACAGAAAGGGACATACTAATAGCTACAGGAAGGGACATATTAATAGCTATCCTGCGTACAGAAAGGGACATATTAATAGCTATTCGGTGGCTTAAAAATTGTTGGATGATCTGGAGAAGTAAGCACTAGATATAACGTCTAAGAAAGTTCCCAGCCCCGAGAATCATTCCACTTCTGCTGTGTTTGGAGGTATTGTATCTGCCACTGGAAAAACTTGCTGATCAAGAAACTCGTTACCTAAACCCATGTTTGCTTCTGACATCATCTGAATAGCAGACTTGTGGTTTCTATCCCAATTAACTTGGCTCCAAATTCAAGTCTTCCATGAGTGTTCCACATTGAAGGAACCCAAATGACATCTGGAACCTTAGAATAAGGACATAGGGGAAATATTTTGTTTTGTTTTGTTTATTTTTTAAACTTCAGACATGGCAGTACTAGAAGTCACAGGAATAAAAAGTTGAAATCCGTGTTTAAAAAAATCAATCCACAGAATCCACCGCAAAGGCTTACTGTGATTCTACCAGGTAAATAAAGAAGTCAAAGTACAGACTGAAGACATACTCTCCCCACTAGACTATGAATGTTGAAAAGGATTGGTTTATCTGCTGTGTTAAAGATCACATGTAAGGACTACAACCGAAACCACTAGAACCAAGGTAAATAGGTTTTAATTTATTTAAGTCAAGATCATTTATTAAAAATTATGAATGTAATCCTTGAAAATATTTACACAAATACATGTCCTATTTCCTAAAAGCTAATATAATGCTCAGTCATTTATTTATATTCAACCAAATTTCTTTTTATTATAAAATTTGAGTCTATTCTGATGTGTTTGCCAGATATTCAAATTCTTGTTTGCTGATGTTATTTTTCAGTCCATAATTTTAATTAATTACAATGTTTTGATAATATTTGCTCATTATAATTTTGTATATTTTAAAATGAAATATTCTAGTGATATTAATTAGAAAATATATTTTAGGTTCCTTACTTTTTCTTTCAAAATGTGCTACATAACATAGAGCAAACTGGTTAAATATATCAATAAATACTCCAAAAATCATAAAACTCAACTTTGGCTTATTTAGAGTAAAAATTATGGAATAGAACCCAAAGGAGATATTTTTATTCTGCATAAAAATTGTTTTAAACATGAATAAGTTATCTGAAAATATAAATAAGGTATTTTCCCTGGGGAAGTATATAATTATTTCCTAAGTGTGAATCTTAGTAAACATTAAAAATGGTTAATTTTCTGACAATCTGATCTATTTTAAATAATGATTTCTTCAGATCTGTGAATTTTGTTAACTTTCAAATGATCATCTAGAAAACTAAAAAGTTAACATTTTATCCAAAGATTAGCTGAAAGGAAAGGAAGCTCTGTGGTTCAATGAAAAGTCAGATGTTATTAATGAGCACAGACTGCAGCTGTAACACATGAATCATTATAAGGAGCTGAAAGTCTTACTGTTCAGCGCACAAAACAATCGGTCTAGTTCAACCTCAGTTAAGTGGTAAAGAGCTGGCAATGAACCAACTGGATAGCTAGATGTAGTTACAGTGAAAAATTAAATTTTCCTTTATAAAACAGTCAGCTAAGGCTCATTCCCACAAGAACAGACTAGCAATCATACTAAATACAAGCACCAAAACATAGGATTGGAAATGTCCACATTAAAATTCTACTGATATTTTCTACTGTTTAAAAAAAAAAAGAGATCCGAAAAGTCATATTAAAAACTCAAAAAACTCTCCACCACATTTACATGTCAGAACTATGAAAAATATCAGTTTCATATACCCCAAACCCAAATACCACCACATGTATAATTATGGGCTATTATTATTTCTGAATAGCGGGGCTATGAGTGATTTTTAATAAAAATTTTTGAGTACTTCTATTTTTCCACAATGAATATATATTTATTTTATAAAGAGTAATCTATAAAGTAGGAAAAAGTTATTTGCAACCCCCTTCAAAAAAGTAAGTTTTTAAATATCAATAATAAAACAGATCAAAAACACTGAAGAAATAGTATTTTGCTAATTTGGATTGTAATAAAATTATTTAAAGATAAATTCAACAGATTTGCCCTCAGAAAGAAAATATGAAGCACTTTTACTCACAGTATATTATTTGACCACAAAACTCCTGTCAAGTAGATAAGGTGTTACTTTTTTCATTTTACAAAGGAGATAGTAAAAGCTGAAGGATAATAAGTGTTCTGTCCAAGGGTAGAACAACTAGTAAATAGCAAGGACACATTTCCAAAGTCCTTTCTCTATGTCATTTATGTTAATACTAAACCAATGTTAAATAAAAAGCAATCTCAATCCCTCTCCCACAGCAAACAAAAAACCTATAAAAATATTTTAATTTTTCCTTGAAATCACATAATATATGGGAAATGCTTTATCTACTACCTGAGATACTCTATAATTATTTTAAAAGAGAGTCCCTTAAGAGATGATTTGACAACCTAGGCAATGATAAGGGGAAGAGAGCAGAAGATTTCTCAGTTCTCTCCTCCATTTCCAGGTAACCAACAAATTTATTTTACCAGGATGTTGGATACAGATCATCTCTGCATTGTGTTCTACCAAAGTAGTGACTCTAATGGAGGAAATCTGGCCAAGTAAGAAAAGATCTGAAGATTATTAAGGGGAGTGACATTTTGGCTGATTGGCCTTTTCAGTCCTCCTTAGGGCTCTGATCAGCCCTGACTAGTGTGGAAGAGCAACTAATCACAAAATCATATGTTGACTTAACCTTACCTGGTTGATAAAAACCCCAAATACTAAAATCCTCAGGGCATATTTGAATGAAGATATCAGTTTACAGAAGACATTCTGATGTAATCCATAACTGAAAAGCACATAATAGATGAAGCACTTTAATATTGGAAATTATAATATGCACCTAAGTGTTCAAGTTGAATATCAAGTAACTTTTTAATAATTTTGTTCTTACAAAACAACTCACTGAATTGTGCCACAACCTGTGTAATACTATCTTATGCTCAACTGAAACTGAAAATGGACAATTTGGGG
Source organism: Camelus ferus (assembly GCF_009834535.1). Classification (NCBI taxonomy): domain Eukaryota; kingdom Metazoa; phylum Chordata; class Mammalia; order Artiodactyla; family Camelidae; genus Camelus; species Camelus ferus. Next base: position 48,310,727 of record NC_045702.1, on the reverse strand, counting down.
GCCATAATTACTTCTAACTTTAAGAGAAATCTGACTTTAAGTTTTCAAATGAAAAATCCATCTCTGTAATGGCCAAAAGGCCTCATATAAATAAATTTTCTACTGACAGTTAAGCACTGCCAGAAAACAGCATCTATGTCAAAAAGGCAAATTAAACATTTATTCCAGGAAAGAGTATATTTTACCTTGTTGTGGTTTTGGATTGTGATTAATCAAAAACTCCAAATGTGTAGTTTCTAAAAACAGTTATCTTCTTAATAAAATGAACAAGAACACACAGAAACTATTAAAAATGAACAGTGGAATGGAAATACAAAGCACTATGGGAGAGATAAATTTTTCTGTTTATTAACTTCCTTTCTACAAAAGAACTGTGCACCTTTTTGTGCCATGAATTTAACATATGTCCTTGGTTTCCAAACTGAGTCATTCCAAATTCTGTAATTATGTTCATCCTTCTGATAGGAAAAAGCCGGTTAGTGTAACATAGATTAGACTTTTGAGGGGGAAAATATAACAAAAGATTCAGGATTCATTACAATTTAGCAATAAAAATACATTATGAGGATCAGCCAACTCTGAATGTTTTAGAGCTATTTAAAAATAATGTCACCAATTATTGGAGAAAGGTAAATTGAAGTGAGATATTTTAAGCCTCTCAAATTAGCAACAACAACAAAAAAATCAGGTAATTTTCAATACTAATGATACTTGAAGAAATAGTTATTCTCATATACATGTTGGGGATTTAATTTGGTCCAACCCTTTTGTAAAATAAAATTTACAATATTTACCAAGGGTCATAAAAATATTCATGCTTTGATTTTGAATTCTCCAACTAAGATAACAAAAATTGGAACATTTTACACATGAAGATGATTGTTGCAGAACTACTTTAAGAGAGAGAAAGACAGAAAGAAAGAAAGAAAGAGGATAGAACAAAGGAAGGAGGGAGGGAGGAAGAGAAGAGAGGAAGAAGAAAAGAAGGAAAGAAAGGGAAAGAGCCAAAAGTAGTATATATCCATTAAAGATATAATATTCGGAAAAATGCATATCAACATAAATATCAGGATCCTAAACTACACACACACACGTACACACAATTACAACTTTATTTTAAAAAAACCTACAAAAAGGAATTATTTCAGAACCTTAAGAGTGGTTGGGTTTTGATGGTGATAAGACTACGGATAATTTTTATATTGTTATTGCTGTTCATATTTTCTGTATTTTGTTTAAGAAACATGTAACCTCAAGTTAAGAAAATAAGAAACAAAAATAAATATAACACAGGAAGTGAAACTATGCAATCTAAGTATCAATGTAGCCATAAATTCAATTTCTTCTTCCTTATATGAACTATAGCATATTGACTCGTAAGGTTTATATATCACATTTAGAAGCCCTTAATATTTACATTTAAACATCCACTTTATAACACTGGTCAGTAATTAAAAAGGCAAAATAAATAAATAAATAAAAATTTACACGCAGTCTAATGAGTTACCAGAGACAGCAAGTGACTAGTTTTGTTTGCATTTCATGCACCATATTGGATAATATAAGTATTTGATACAACTGCAGTAATTTTTATCAACTGCTAAAATCTAACTTTGAAGAAGGAGGGCAAGATACGATATCTCTAATAAGAATGTTTATTTTTCACTCTTCAAATAGCAATCAAGCCCTTCCTTTTAGACTGGGAGATCTGTTCACATTGCTCAATGAAGCAGCCTAAATGCATATATAAAAGTGAATGGTATTAAAAAAAAAATTCTTTGATCCATTTCAGGACCAAAACTGATTTGTATCAATATATATTTGTTAAAATTTTCTGTGGATACATAGGTATCTAATGATAAATACTAGTTCATTCTGTGCTTTTTTATTTAAGTTATATTTATAATAAATTGATGACATTACAATTATGTTCTTTTTCAGGAAAATCTATGAAGAACACTTTAAAATATGATTAGTAATTATTTCCACTGAAGATTGGAAAGATTAAGCACCGAAATAGTAATTATAGCATAAAGTATTTAAGGCCAAGATAAGAATCTTCTAATAGAATTAAATAGAGAATTAGGAGTTAATTCCCAAATTACAGGTGATTTATAATCCAATGGTTATATCTATTGGAAATTCTTGCTAGATTTAGGATTCTCTTTCCAGGGTTTGCTTGCTTATTATTGAGCAATTAATCTAATATACATAATTCTTTACTGCAGTCTTAATCTCTACATCTGTAACTTCCCTATACACCTGCTCGGACTTTTTGCATTATCTTGTGAATTTTTATGAGAGTATTTTAGTAACATTTTAAGGTTGAATTTTCCTTCATATAAAAAAGTATGATTTTATTATTTTATTTCACTGAACTTTTACAACTTTACAAAGTATTATATAGATACCTCTACCAAGCGGCATTTTTAAAGGTTTTGTATATGTTATTGACATCTGGGGTTTATTTAATGCAAACCTAATAGTTTTCAGGACTGACCAATCATGATAATCAGGCTGGTAAAAATGATTTTCAACTCCTAAGTAAGCCGCTGGGCTCCTACACCCCAATGAAGGAGTGAAATATAGCTCTGAGAACAGGGACAAAGTCCCCTTACCCCAGGGTAAGTTCATCTTGAAGTGGTAAGGGGAAAGGAAAGGCAGGGATACTAGCAGTAGAGAAACTTCTCAATAGGTCTTGAGGGGATGCTATAGTGCTGTGTTGAAGGAACATACTATACTGCGACACACAGGAGCAATTCAGACACAAGCAAGTATTGAGTGAGTTGTCCATTGCCTCTGTGTGGTTTACACTTCGATATACAGACTATGAGCCACATGAAAGAAGAGGACGTGGTGATTTTTGTTCATACCCTTGAGCCACGATATAACCTTCTGAGGTGGCCACTACCCTACTGGCACTCAATGATATTGAGTAAATTGATTCCACTTCATCTTTAACATTCTGTCACTGTATTTGCTTTAAAACCTAAATTGCTTACATTGGTTCATATTTATTACTGCATCCCCACCCCCAGGAAGGCTATATCTGGCATTCATCTGCAAGTGCCACCTGTAAACAAATATAGCCAACCTATCTCACACAAACACACACACACACACACACACACACACACACACAAAATAGCCCTGTCAAACCGCAAGCCCAATAAAGCAAATAAAATAAAAAATCATTTAAAATACTGCTAAAGGAAAATAGAAGGGAACCTTTTTTTCCCCAAGTTAATCAATCCTCTATATTACACATATATGTATGTATACATTTAAATTTTACTTTTTCTTTATGATAGTGATTTTAAATGGCCTAAATCCCTGGTGATGAACAATTCTTACCAATTCCCAAGTTTCAGGTACTACGAATTAACTCCAAGTGCCTAGAGGTGGTGAGTGTTTATCTAAAAGTAGGATCCTAGGATTTCTAACCAAAGCATGAACAAGGACAATTGCAGCTTGCACCCTCCATATAACTACACTTGCCTTTTTTTCCATTTGAATGTTAAATTTCCGAAAAAATGTTAAAAATTTTAAATAGAGTATTTATTATAATATGCAAAGGAATGATAAGATTGAGTAATATACTTACTTCTTTACTACCTTTAATGTAAGTTTGTAGCTGAAAATATAATTTTAATGGATTTATAAAAAGCACTAACCTAAGGAAAATCTATTTAGGGATAAATAATAAAAAGAAGTTTCTACAATTTAAATGCAAGAAAAGATCACTGAAGGCTGAGATATCTAAAGTCTTACTGAATTGACTACTAAAGTCAGGGTAGACTAACTGTGTAAAAAACAGTACCAATATCACTGAGTCTTAATACAAGATTTATTTCTTGCTCATTTCACATTTTTTTGCAGTCATTCCAGTTAGGGACTCCACAATTCCCTAGGGCCTCAAAGTTCTTCAAGTTCTTCACTGGCTATATATACATATATATATATATACAGAGAGAGAGAGAGAGGTCAGGAGATGCTTCCAAAATACTTTGAATTCTAAATCAAAATACATTTTTATTAAGATGTGGCAAAATCTAAAGGTTTTTTCTAAGGTAAGTCAACATAAAGAAAGCCATTGGATACTTAACAGTACCAGTACTGAATTTCACTATTGTGGTAGTAGACTTGCGAAAGATTGAAATGTGATACCTAAGATTCCTTCCAAATTAAAATTCTATTACTCTATGACATGGGTATGATTTCCCTCAAGTCCTTCAGTTTCAGGTAAGTCATTTACAGTTAGATCAATGTATATGATGCACGGTTTTATAGAGGAAAAAGTTATCAATACTCCCTCAGACTTCAGCAGTCACAGGCACCTGTTAAACTGATCTCAGTGTGAAACATCAATATTACCATTTCTTATACATGCTCTGACCTGCAAATAGTGAGAATTACTAAAATAAGTATACAAACAATATTTAGACCTGATTTTCTAAGTTTCTTACAGCACAGTAACAGTTCCCTTTTTCACAGATCAACAAGTTTGCAAAAATCTAGAGAAATTCATAGAAAAACAAAGTAACACTTACATATCATTATACACATCCATGGACCATACAATTTTGCAATATTTTTGCTGTGAAATCCTGCTTTTCTCTGAAATGTTCCTAATGTTTGGCCTAATGGAATATATTCAGAAGACTGCTAACCAAGGATTATTCATTGTCATGGGCTGAATGATGTCTCCCCCAAATTCATATGTTGAAGTCAGAACCTCCCAGTACCTCAGAATGTGACGATATTTGGAGATAGTGTCTTTATAGAAGTTAAATTAATTAATTAGGGTTAAATGAGATCATTAGGTAGGTCCTAATGTCATATGACTGGTGTCCTTAAAAGAAGAGATTAGGACACAGATACAGAGGAAAGACCATGTGAAGATATAGGGAGAAAACAACCATCTACAAGCTAAGAAGAGAGGACTCAGAAGAAACCAACCACGCCAATTCACTGCTCTCAGACTTTTAGCCTCCAGAACCCTGAGAAAATAAATCTCTGTTGTTTAAGCCACCCAGTCTATGCTACTTCATTATGGCAGCCCTTGCAAGCTAATACCCACCCATGTTTACCTAAAATCCTGCACCTCAGTGATTTCAAAAACATGTTCTCCCATCTCCTGGGACAACTTTGGTTTTCTCTAGAATGGATTAAGGAAATCTATTGCGAATGAAGACAGCGATCCTATCCAGGAGAATTTTTTAAGGCTTCAAAGGTCAGTCAGGATTATAAATGATTTATGGTGGGGCCCTTATTTTCCCAATTAAGATGACACTCTTCCAGGCATCAATGCAGAATCACTCCTCTAAGGCAGGCTCCAAAATGTAAGACAAAATCCCTACTTAGAAAGCCTTTGTACCAGTACTCTCTTGTCTTGAGAAAGACCCCTTTAAGTGACTTGATTTCAGAGCAATACTTGAGTCTTAGTAGTCTTTCACTAGCTATCCCACCAATTTGCAAATTTAAATTTAGAGGCTGCTCCTCAGGGAGACCTTATCTTTGGGCAAATTGTACCAAAGCCCAATTTGGTAAACCATACTGTTTACTATGAATGTCACTATGAACACCATTCACTATAAACAGAGAAAGAGGAGAAAGAGCTGCCTGGGAAAATTTCAATCTGTATCCATTAGAAAGGGATAATTTGTCTTAAAAAAAAAAAAAAAAAGGAGGAAGCCCTGAATGGGAGGCTTTTTAATGTGTTCTTGTAGACCACAGCCATGTTTCCTAGAGTGATCCTCTTGAAACTTCTGCTTTAGAAGATGCTCCTCATTAGAAGGGTTTCATGATTAAAATGGAGATCGAAAATACTGCACTCTCTATTAAACACTTAGGGACTCACAATTTATATAAATGTATAAAAGACCCTAAGAAGTCCTGAAGGTTAAAAAATAAAAAACAACCATTTAATTCTGTCAAACCCAGCATTTCTCAAACCTATCTAACCATAAAACCTTTATTAAAATTATTAGCAAGCCCACTGCTATATACAGTTTGGGAGTAAGTTTTAAACAGGGAGTCATTATGAAACCCTGCTAGAAAGTAATGAACCAGATGTATACACGTATACTAGATTGAGGATGCCAAAGGAATTAAAAGTCCCTTCCCTTAATCTAATAATATTCAGTTATTTTGAGCAAAGTGATATGCTTTAGTCACCACTTCTCCTTCTTAAAATATTTATTTGATTATATATTTCTTTAACTGTATGCACCATACTAAATGCTAAAGCACACACACAAACTCACAATTCAGCCTTATTTTTTATTTCTAAAGAATGGAATTTATTTGTAGTGGAGTAATGGCCCCTCTGAACTAGGTTAAGAAGCAGCATGGAGAACAAAGAGGGAAATTTCTTAAGCATGACTTGACTCCAATTACTCCCAACTGAGTAAGCTGAGTAGTTCTACATAGTATCTGTCAAAAAGATGACTGGAAAGTGGTTTGGCCCTTACCCTCTGGCAACCATTTGAGCTTTGTGATTATTTATGCCAAAAACAGCCCAAACTGTACACATTTCAGACAGAAAAAAGAAAAAAGAAACCTATCCAAAATGGTATGAAGTCAAGTGAGGAGTTAACCTTTTCAAATAAATTGATAGTTTTACAATTTTATATGGAATATTTTCTTACCAGCCTTGACTCTAAAGTGTAGCAGAGCAAGTAAAATATGTTTGAGATGTAAAATTAATACTGGGTTGATTTTATTTAATTTTAAAATGTTTACCCTGCATTTTTTAAAGAAACTTTGGAGATTTATTCACATTTGTTGAAAAAATCGGTGTTGTCAAAGCTAGGAAATATCCCCCAGGGTGATTCATCACAACAGAGTAAGTGAATGCTAATAGTTTCTGACAAACAAAGACCAAATTGCTTCATTACCTCAATTAACTCCAAAGATTCACAAGTAAATAAGCTACTTGCCACCACTGTTTACATGAGGTTTTATGAGGGTTCAGAGTATGGCCTATTTCTTAATAAATATGTCTTAATCCCACCAAACCAAACATACCCAAATCAAAGGAATTTCTCCAATATCTATTATTGCTGAAAAATGAGCATTCCAATTGTAGATCCAATTAATTCTAATTACTAATTACAATATTATTATTATTTTGACTCTTTAGGAAATTGTGTCAGTTATAAAATCAACATAAACATTAAATAACATATGTTCCTTTTTTCATCACTAAATCTTATAATTGGTGACCTCTTACTATAAAAGAAATAGAGTTACATTAATATTTTTTTCTATTTAAAAATTTTTGAACAGCATTGGATTAATGTTATATATTGGTTCATGACACAAAGTTATTAGTCTATATATGCACCTAATAACAGAACACTAAAATATATGAAGCAAAATTGATAGCAATGAAAAGCAAAAATGACAATTCAACAATAATAGAGGCATCAATAATCCACTATCAATACTGGGTAGAACAGCTAGACATGAGATCAACAAGTAAATGAGAGGGCTGAAAAAACTTTAAACCAACTAAACCTAGCAGACATCCATATATCATTCAATACAACAACAGCAGAATATGCATTCTTCTCAAATACACATGGAACATTCTGGATAGACCATATATGCTAGGCCATAAAGCAAACCTCAGTAATTTGAAAAGACTGAAACAACACAGAGTATGTTCTTTGACGACATAGAAAGAAATTAGAACCCAATAGCAGAAAAAAAAAAAAACTTGGGAAATCATAAATATGTAGAAATTAAATACACTCCTAAATCACCAATGAACCAAAGGAAAAATCAAAAGGGAAATCAGAAAATATATTGACAAGAAATAATGAAACATCAGCATACCAAACTTAGAGGTAAGTTCATAACCATAAATGCCTATATTAAGAAATAATAAAGATTACAAATCAATAACCTAATATTCCTCCTTATAAAACTGAAAAAGAAGAGCAAACTAAATCTAAAGGAAGCAGAAGGAAGAAAATAATAAAGACTAGATTAGAGCAGAAACAAGTGAAAAAGAGAACAGAAAAACAATAGATAATATTAATGAACCTAAAAGCTAGTTCTTTGAGATCAACAAAGTTGGAAAACGTTGAGCTATACAGACCTAGAATAGAAGAGACTACACAAATAACTAGAATCAGTATTGAAAGAAGGGACATTACTGTTGACATTACAGAAATAAAAAGGATTATAAGGAAACACTGCAAACAACTGAATGCCAACATACAGGATAACAAAGTAAGTGTACAAATTCCTGGAAAGACAAAAACTAACGAAACTGACTCAAGAATAATACTTTGAAAAGTGAAAAACAGTGTTGTAAGAAATTAATGATGATCAAAATAAATGGAAAAACATCCCACTGGCACAGAAGACTTAACATTAGGATGGCAAAATTCCCCAAACTGATCTACAGATTCAAGACAACTGGAATCCCAGTTGATTTTTTTTTATATAACTTGACAAGCTGATTCTAAAATTTATATGGAATTGTAAGGGACCTAGAATAGCCAAAACAAACCTGAAAGAGAAGAACAAAGAAGAAAAATCACACTTCCTGATTTCAAAATTTAACTACAAAGCAACAGTAATCGAGAAAATGTGGGCAGTACCACATTGCCAATGTACAAGGATAGACATATTTATCATGGAATATAACTGAGAATACTGAAATAAAACCATGCATCTATAGTCAATTGACTTTTGACAAGGGTGCCAAGACCATTCAAAGGGAAAGAACAGTCTTTTCATCAAATGGTGCTGTGACAACTAAATACCCACATGCAAAAGAATGAAGTTGGACCCCTACCTCACAGATTCACAAAAAATAACTCAAAATGGATCAAACACATAAATATAAGAGCTAAAACCATAAAACTTTTAAAGAAAGCATGGGGCAAATCTTCATGACCTTTGATTTGGCAATGGAGTGTTCAATATGATATTAAAAGCATGAACTTAAAAATAGATAATTTGCACTTGATCAAAAGCAAAAACTTTTGTGCTTCAACGAACACAAAAAATGAATTTAAAAACCCACAGATTTGAAAAAAAAAGATTATTTAAAAACTCTTACAACCCAATAAAGGCAACCTAATTTAAGCAACAGGCGAAGGATCCAAACAGACATTTCTCCAAGAAAAACATGATAATGGCCAATGTGAAAAGATACTCGATATCAATCATCAAAAAAATGTAAAATCAAAACCACAGTGAGATATCACTTCATACTCACTAAGATGGCTAAAATCAAAAAGTCATATAATAATAACAAGTGCCAGTGAAGATACGGAGAAATTGGAATCCTCATACACTGATACATCCCCATACATACACTGGGAATGTAAAATGATATAACCATTTTGGAACAGTCTGACATTTCCTCAAACGATTAAATATAGAGTCATCATATGACCCAGTAGTTTCACGCTTAGGTACATACCAAAGAAATACAAACATATGTCCACACAAAAAATTAATTGTACATGACTGTTTATAGCAACATTATTTATAACTGCTAAAAGGTTAGGAACAACTCAGATGTTCATCAGTGGACAAAATGGATAAACAAAATGTGGTAAATTCAGTCAACAGAATATTATTTGTCCATAAAAATCACTGAATACTGGTACATGCTACAACATGGGTAAACCTTGAAAACATACTAAGGTGAAAGAAGTCAGTCATAAAATTCCACATATTATATGATTCCATTCATATGAAAGTTCAGAATATGGAATCCCATAGAAACAGAAAGTAAATTAGTAGCACTTAGGACAGGAAAGAAGGGTATAAAGGGTATAAAGGATAGCTAAACGGTATAGGGTTTCTTTTTTGAGATGATGGAAATGTTCTAAAATTGACAGTGGTGATAGTCGCATACATCTGTGAATATACTAAAAACCACTGAACTGTACACTTTAAGGGAATGAATTGTATGATACATGAATTATATTTCTAGAAAGCTATTTTATAAATTGACAATACAACAAAAAATAGTTGATAATACAGCAAACTGATAAAACTGACAATACCGGAAAAGAAGTACTAATGTAGGAATGAGACCATTTCACCAGCATAATGAGAGATTTTAACATATCTCTTCCAGCAATTGATAAATCAAGCAGATTAAGAGTCAATTTACTACAGAAAATTTCAACAACATAACTAAATAATATTGCAGGAAAGAACCCAAATACTAGCATATACATTTTTCTAAGCACATATGGAACATTTACAAAATTAATGATATATAAGGCCATAAACCAACTCCCAAAAATTGCAAAAAATAAGTGTCACGCAAAACCCCAATCTGTGACTAGAACATAACTTAGAAATTAGTAGCAAAAAGAATTTTTAAGCCCATGTATTTAGAAATGAACTCCAGGTAAAAGAAGAAATCATAATAGAAATTTTAAAAATATTTCCACACATTTTTATCAATTTTTAAGAAATCTGAAAAATGATAAGGATATAAACACTATCTATAACACAATAAAAAAATTTCCCAAATAAATATTGTGGAGATTTGCACTCTCTCAAGGACTACTGGGCTTATAAACATCAGTACCAAAACAGAAGAATAAATTTCCAGCTAATAGAAAAGATTACTCAGCTATACACAAAAATCTGGATATTGCTGAAAGATTCCTCTATGAATGGTTCTATGGGTAAAAAGCTAACAAAACCAGACTTTTTTTTAGCTATTCTTGTAAATACATAATCTTCCATATCAATTTCCATGGGAGAAGAGTCAGAGTTCCTAAATTTGCACTCTCCCAACAACAGTGATTCCAATCAGAAATGAAGAGCCTGAATAAACAAGGCTTTATAAATAAATTTTTTTCCTAAGATTTTCCTTTCCCCTCCCAAATCAGTCAAAAGTTTAAAGCACACCTGTTTTAATAGGTCTCTCAGAAACAACATCAGAACTTCACCAAGCAAAATCATAACCCATATTTTTATTTCATGGAGCAGTGGGTGACACAACAATCGCATAAATGCTATAGTTATTTTATTGACCAACTTAAAATGTATTTTCCCTGGTAAAAATAGTATGTTACTTTCTGGAAAAATTGTACAGAACTAATACTTACGAACAGATATTTAGGAATACCACCAATTACTCTATTTTTTCAAGTTGTACAGCTACAACTTTCAAGTTATTTTTAGAACACGAGTAACTGGCTAAAAATATGTCAATCATATATCTAATAGATACATCTTTAGCTACCAAATTAACATTTCTGGAGTCTAAATTGTCTTTTGACATTTAGAACAAAATTTAAAAAGCTAGATGTTAAAACCATGGAACATGGTAGAATTTTTGTTCTATACCTGTATCAGAAATATGAAGTATAATATGGAATAAACATCTAAGAACAGTTTCAACAATATTAAGTCACTATTTTAAAATTCTCAGTAATGTTTCAAGACATATGATGAAAGACAGAATCATTTATAAGATGTATTGGCTTCCTCCTGACAATTCTCAAAGCCAGGTGAATCTCTCCATTCAACGTTTTACCATCATATACATTAGAGCTGATTCTCTTTAGTATCATAAGCGGTATGAGCACATTTCACTTTTATTTACTCTCTGTTTAATGAATGTCACCAATGATGATGATGGCATATTAGATACCATTAATTATTTTCTCTGCACCAGGCTCTGTGACACGTGTTTACATAGTTTATCTCTAACCCTCACGGCAAAATAACAAGGTATTAGTTATTGTTGTTATTCTTGTTGTTTCATTTTAAAGAGATCAAATTTGAGACCACAAAAGTTTAAGTCATCTGCCCAGTAAACATTTAATCCCTAGTTCTCGAAAGTCTAGGACCTTTCCTCCATTCTGTGATTTCCTTTGCATTTCCTTGCTGATTATTCAGTTATAAAACAAAATCCAAATAGGTATGTCTATACCCCCAGAGTGTGAAAAATATAATATACACTTGACAGTCTTTCAGACTCCAGAATAAAACACAAGAATTGTGTTGATCTTGGACAAAAGATTCCTTGTCCTGCTTTTGGCTGGCTGTACCTACCAGTAAATACTCATGTACTCCCTCAGGCTTCCTTTATGGCATTGGGGCTGTTGGTTTATTTTCAAATAGCTTCCCATTCTCAGAAATTTGTGTGTTACACTTGGTTTCAAATAACTTTAAAAGGTGAAATAGTGCAAGAATCATTTTCAATTTACATTTTTCCAATCTTTCATACCATCTTTTAAAGCTGTAGCTCTCAAATTTTAATGTGCATAATAAAGTGTGTCATGGGACTTTTTATAACTGCCATATCCCAGGCCCTTCTCCAAGATTCTGGCTCCAAAGGTCTAGAATGGGACTAGGGAATTCCAAATAATTCTTTTTTTTCCCAAATGATTCTTATGCAGGTGATGTCCAGATGACACTTTGAGAAAAACAAATGGATTTTATCCTTCTCCATAATAAAGTGACTATGATGATAATTATATTTAAATAATAAGAGGGGCAAGAAGATGAGCTCCAGGTTTGGATATAGTTACATTTTACTTCTACAGCTTTCTAGCTCTGACCTAGGATAAATCTCTTAACCTCACTGAGCCCCAGTGTTATGAGGATTTAATAAGATAAAATGTAAAAGCCCTTCCCCTGTGCCTATCACTTATATCACTTATGAAAGTCCTTAGAAAACATTTGCTCCCTGTCACACACTTTCCCCTTTTAAAGCTCAGATCTTCGTACTCCAAACCCTGCTTTCTTTCTCCTCCATAATATGACTAAGAAAGAGTAAGTGCTGCCTACTAGAAATGCTACAGCTCAAAAATGCTGTCTGTCTTCTTAAAACTCCTATGCATTAAACCAAGGCTACTACTCATTTCCTTGATGATTAATCATCTGCTCGTCACTAGGTGAATTTTCCACTGGCACCAGCTCACACTGTCATTTCGAGCCTTCTTTGGGCAATAATACCATCTGTTTGGAGAAAATACAGTGAGGATAGTAATTCAACATTTAACAAACCAATTTATAAGGTACTATGTTCCAGACAGCAGAAATTCACCTGAGCTTTGTCACAGAGATTATTTGCTTTTCTTTTTCCTTTTGAATATGGCTGGCAAATAGCTTCTGTCATCATGGCCTGACCAGCTTTTACTCTGGCTTCAAACAGAAGTAAGTTACCTTCTATCACTGGACACACTTCGGGAAACATAAGTGCCTTGGAGGAGGGTAAAAGTGTACATTCTCTACACTGGGTAATAGCTGTGTTATGAAAGAAGACAGCAAAGAAATACAAAAAGTTGGGTAATTTATACTTTAATCTTCATGTATATAGACCCTTGTATAGGTTCAGGCTGGTGAAATACAAAAGAATATTCTTTCACTTATCAGCTTCTCACAGTCTGTGGACTTTTCATCTTAAAGAGGCTCTTAATTTAAAACTATTTTCTAGTGGAAAGCAAATGGTAGTAAACTTTAAAAAAGAGTAGAATGGTATAGTCATTAAAACATTACTGAAGGAATGTGAAATACTTATTTGAAATGACTTCTGGCATAGACAGAAAGGATTTTTAACCTTTTAGTTAACTTCATAGCTCTGATTCTTGTTTCCAAATTTAGATTTCACCCACACCAACAGAAAATATAAGAACAGTAGCCTCGGTGCAGGTTTGGTATATATTTAGGATTTGTTTCACCATCTTTCATTTACAGTTCTCTAACAAACAAAATAAATGAATAAATATTTGGAAACAAAAGTGAGATAAAATGATATTTACTAGTATTTTATTTTGTAGTTTATTTCTTTCAGATGATAGCTTATTCTCAGGAATCTAATTTGTAATACTTATTTCTTCCAGAACTAACTCTGAACCCTGGCTCTGCTAGGTTGCATGACATTGGCAATGTTACTCAATTTCTCTGACCCTCCATTTTCTTGTTTGTGATATAGAAATAACACTAATTTCCTCACAGAGTTATTATGAGGAATAAATTAAGTAAGCATCTATGACTATTGTTGGAACATAGTAGGCACTCAACAAAAGAAAAATTTTAACATGCTATGAGTATTTAAAAATAAAGTAAATAACAATAAAGATCAAATACAACTACAGAGGAAGATAGGTAGAGCGTTTTCACAGAATGTCTAGTTGTTTGAGGAATAGAATCATAAAAGCTTAGTTGCCACAGGAAAGTTAGAAAGTCAAAATGTATGTATTTCTTTAGAACCAAATGTTTGAGCTTCTGCTGTTCTGAGGTTGAGATCATCACATTAATCTTTGGTTTTAATGCATTTATTAGTGTTTGTTTCTACAACTATTGTGTTTGAAACTTTCCTCTATGGGTTTATCTATGGAAGAATGCAAAGTACCTACCACTTCATTAACATCTTCAGATATGGAATACAGCCTACTGTACAATGATATCTAAGATTTGAAAGCACATTTTTGTAAGAAGAATGTATTATAATTGTAAGAAATTAAAGATACCATTTTCAAAAATTTAATTGTGGATAAGCAAAATTACTGAAGCCCCAGAATATGCAACAGCTTGAAGTTTAATTTCAACTGGAAAACTATGCTTTGGAAAGTATATGTGGATGGAAACATTTATGAGTTAGCACCAAGAGCTGGCACAGTACATTTGTTATGGAATAATTTTAACTGTTACCTTGTTTTACAAGCTGGATTTTATCTGGTACCTTTATGGGAGAGTTGAACAAGTCTATACATTCACTCCATATGCTGAGGTTTCTGTTTCTGTATGAATTTCAGATATGCTTGAGAAGGTTTTAGTAAACTTTTCACAGGAAATGGTCAAATGAAACAAAGTAGGAACATTTTCTGTATAAAAGCAACATGATATTTCACATGCTATATTGTTTCACATATCATCAACTCTGTACCAGATTTTGGCAAAAGAAAAAATTCCGCCTCAAGATTTTTCATTTTCTGGACCAAAAACAAAAATTCAAAAATGAACAAAGACCAAACCAAGGAAGAAGGCATAAAACAATAAAAATCAGAACCATGACTTGAATGTTAAATGGAAAAAGAAACCATGTAATAAGTTTTCTGCTCATTCTGATTATAACCAAAGTCTGTCAAAACAGTAGTCTTTCTCACAGAAGATTCAAAATCCCTAAATTTATTCTTTTAAATATGAAAATAGCTACACTTTGGAAATATTATTAATGCTATGTGTCCACCTCTGAATGCATAATTTAAAAATACTAAATTTTAGGAATATATCTAACAGAAATATCAGTCTACCAAATCTATATATACAAAGATGCTCATGCAATATTATTAAAAAAGAAAAAATACTTAAAATCTAAATCTGTCCAAAATAAAGAACTGATAATGACATTCATAATAGATTACTCTATAGCCATTGAAAAATGATGTAGGAAAATGTAATGATGTGGGGAAATGGGCATTTGATCTTAAGTGAAACAGTAAATAACATGACCCTATTTTTGTTTAAAAAACTGTGTTTATGGACCAGAGAAGTGGTTTTTAGTTCTATTTACCAGTGTTTTTCTCAATGTGATATAGACTTACAGTCTATTTGCTTTGAAATTCAATGTATTTTCTAAAATTTCTAGAAATGTATATATTCTTTGTGATAATAAGTATTTTTATAATAATTGAAAATAAAAACTATATAAATAGTGGCAACTATCTTTCTACAAATAAGTAGACTACTTCTATATTGACATTTCAGTTTCCAAACTCATGTCAGTGTTCAGGTGTGTCCAACTGGGAAAAATCACCCAGAAGAGCCAAGTCATGAATCAACGAGGAAACCTGAACAAAGGCCAAAAGTAAGTTAAGAACTAGAGAACCAGAGCAAAGTCGGAATCCAGGGAACCTAAGAATGTTACATAGGTCATCCCAATGATCAGAGGGCCAGAAGCTAAAAATCCAAGAAATGGAAGACACTGCTTCCTGTCCAGCTCCATCTTTCACATTAAAAGGTTTCTCTTTCTCTCAGATTTTAATAAAGTTCTTGGTAGCCCTAATTTTCCTGAAATTATATTAAGAAAGGCAACTTCAAGCTCATGAAATTCTAAAGGAAACCAAAGGCCTAAATTTAAATTCTAAATTCCAAAGCAAAACTTTAGTCTTTAAGTCCAGAGTGGTTTTGGTGTGCACACTATGAAAAGAAGATGAGGCTATACCCTGCTTGGAAATGAACCTGCTAATTTCCCTTCAAATTGCAAGACTCTTCCAATATTACTAACAGCTATGGTGGGAGATAATTACTTAATTCATTTTAAATCTCTCTTTTCAGATTAAAATAATCTCGATTTAATTAAATTTTCTTCATAGGCTAACAAGTGGTTTTGTTTCTCTAATTCATCTCCAAATTTCTCCACTTTTTCTGAAAATAAGATGTTCAAAATTGAAATTAGCACTAGTGTATTCACTATCATGAGGATTCCATTCCCAGCACTTTTATGATAATTCTCAGATTATGAACAGGCAACAACTTTTAGAATAACCTGTGTATAATTACAAAGATAAAACACAGCATATAAATCAGGTGATAATTTCAACTAATAATTGTTATTTATTAAGTTAGTAATAGTAATGACATAGTTTTATCTCATTAGACCTGTGATAAAAATATGACTTAAGGGCTAGTTTTTCAAGCAGCTGTTTTCCAGTTGGCTTCCCAGATATTCCCTGCTTTCCAGAGTCCCATCATTTCCTACCGGCAACACCCAAAGGTCAGAGCTGCTTCTTCAAGCACCTGACCCCTAGTCCTAAGGGTCTTCCCTTGCACTTATGGGACCTCCTTCACAGCTCATCTCAAAAGAGTCACCCAAAACAGCTACTTAAAATGCAGAAGCCACCTCTCTCTGTGTGGAGATTTCAGATGACAATACATTTCACATAGTATGGGTTGGCTACTCAATTTATCTTAGCATAGGTTAGTTAATATATAAATCCAGGATTTACAGCCATCTTTAATTCTACTTGTAGGCTCACTTAGTGTGACATTTGAGTATCTGTGCTTAACCACCTAATGAACCAAAATGACGGATTTCAAATAGTCCACTAGGTGGCAGGGGTGTTTATAAGGAAGTAATACCCAAGTCTTATCAGTAAGCAGGAAATGAGAGAACCTAATTAGAGGAATAAATGGCATTTATAAGTTACATAATACATATGTATTAAACTGTGAATACACATACACACACAAATGTGAATTTTAAACAAGATATAAAAGTCCAACACATATAGCAACAGCTACCTGGCTCAGCTAACACTGCTTATTTTTAATAAATATTTAAATAAAATTTGCCTCTTTTTTTAATTCTTAAAAAACACTGACATTAAGAGGCTAAATGGGCACTGTGTAGGGTCCTAGATGTACACTAATTTTGACAACAGCATTGCTCAAAATATTAAATATGGGAATGCTAGAAAGATTTTAGCCAGGAAGAGACTGAAGAGGCAAATAACAGATAAAAATATTCGTAGCTTCACTGATATTGGCCTAAGGCATTATGGAATGTTTTACTTCTTACTCTTTTCATTATATAATCTGTTTATGAAGTTTCTAATTCTGTGTGACCTGCCATTATGGAGAAATAATAGAAAATATATCTAAAGTGTGGTTCAGTTACGGTGAAAACCCCATTTAAAAAGGAGAAGGATGAAATAAGGAGAGGAAGGAAAAACAATGTTACATACAATAGAATGATGGCTTCAGAGGACACAGGAGGGCACAGAATAAAGACTGGAGGTTTCAACATTCAGAAGAAGGTTTGGCGTAGTCAAGGGTAAGGAAATAGTCACAGACGTATGGGCAAAATGGAACTCTGAAGACCTGTATCCAGAAAGATATGAGGAATCAATTCTTTCCTCAACACAAAAAGTAGGACTTGCAAAGTTTCTTGCAACATAAATTGAGAGTACCAGTAATAGGTATATATCATACTTCAAGTTTAGAAATGAATCAACATTCAAAGTGGTGATTTTTCAAAGCATTCTAAATGGGAAAACACTCAGAACCATATTGCTAAAGACATAACCTATAAGGTATCATAATGACCAAAATATCACATTGTTAAATTGTAATATCGTAAATTGTGTAAAATCACAATATGATTGAAGCTCAAAATGTTTTGTCATTGGCAATTAGAAAGCAGATTGGATTCTGGAGATTTCAACTGGAAAAAAATATTGGGTTCTTTAAATGGAAGCTTAGAATGAATAAATGCAGGGAATGATCAAGGATGACTATATAATGTCTAATTGTAAACTCACTATAATTAAGAGACCTTGTAAGCCTTATAAAGAATTCTACTGCTTAAAGCCATAGATTACAGTGTAAACTCAAGTAGAGATTATTTTACTTTGTAGAAGTTATTTCAGTCCTCTGTTATGTCATTTTAGTCCATTTGTCTAAATGTTGATTACTAACCATTGCTTTACCTGGCTTAATTCATATGCGCTAACAACACAATGGCCCTATTTTCCAACCTACAGTTTGATGGGGTTTTTTCCTAATTTTTAGAAGTCTTGCAAAGCCATAAAAATTAAATATAGTCAGTCATAAAACATGTAAGAAATTACTTTTATTGTAAAGCATAAAATCACATGAAATAAAGGCTATGAAAAACTGAGATAGTTAATCACAATCTTACCTTTGAAATCAAACAATTGATGCATAACCGACTACAAGTGTTCGATAGCATTAGGTGCAAGACCCTAATTTAAATGCAAAGCTTTTATATTTTATTAGAAAAAAAATCAAGATTTCTGAGTATTCAGAAGAGGATGGCATGTTTAAGGCATCCCACTTATTATTATATATTATTATTATTCCATTTAAAATTATAATATTGTATAAATGAATTTGATTACATTTGCATAATTCATTTCTTACTAGAAGGAAGAAACTAGAAATAAACAAAATTCCTACCTTCTCCCTAGCGCAGAGTGGAAGAGGCAGTTCTTCAGAGGTACTTGTTTTCAGTCCTGACAGGAAGGAAGCGAACAGGGACTCCATTTCCTATAGCTATTATCAGCAGTCTCCTCAGCCATAATTGAAGTATCTCACCTCTCCTTGCTTTAAGATGTCCTAAAAAGTCACAGATACATTTGCTGATTATTTTAAAATACAAAAATAAAATACATGGATTAGAGAGAAGGGAGTATGATGGCCAGAAATACACATTCACTTTTGCTTAATTCTTAATTTGAAGGCACATTTTATCTTTTGTTCTGATATAATTCCAAATTTACAGAAATGTTGCAAGAATTATACAAAGGACTCTTATACTCTTCACTCAACTGTTAATTTTTTGCCATGTTTGCACACTCTCTCCTTCTCTTACTATTTGTATGTATGTGTAAAAATAAATTCCAGAACCACATGAGAGTAAATCTTAAACACTGTATTTCATTACCCCCTTAATTTTTTAGTGTGTATCTCTTGAGAAAAGGACATTCTTTTTTTTATATAAACATTTTTTATTGAGTTAGTCACTTTACAATGTTGTGTCAAATTCCAGTGTAGAGCACAATTTTTCAGTTATACATGAACATACATATATTCATTGTCACATTCTCTTTCACTGTGAGCCACCACAAGATCCTGTATGTATTTTCCTGTGCTCACAGTACAATCTTGTTTATCTATTCTACGTTTTGAAATCCCAGTCCCTTCCCACCCACCGTCCCCCTGGCAACCACAAGTTTGTATTCTATGTCTATGAGTCTGTTTCTGTTTTGTATTTTTGTTTGTTTGTTTGTTTTAGATTCCGCATATGAGCGATCTCATATGGTATTTTTCTTTCTCTTTCTGGCTTACTTCACTTTGAATGACATTCTCCAGCAACATCCATGTTGCTGGAAATGGCGTTATGTTGTCGGTTTTTATGGCTGAATAGTACTCCATTGTATAAATACACCACCTCTTCTTTATCCAGTCATCTGTTGATGGACATTTAGGCTGTTTCCATGTCTTGGCTATTGTAAATAGTGCTGCTATGAACATTGGGGTGCAGATGTCATTTTGAAGTAGGGTTCCTTCTGGATATAGGCCCAGGAGCAGGATTCCTGGGTCATATGGTAAGTCTATTCCTAGTCTTTTGAGGAATTTCCATACTGTTTTCCACAGTGGCTACACCAAACTGCATTCCCACCAGCAGTGTAGGAGGGTTCCCTTTTCTCTATAGCTTCTCTAGCATTTGTCATTTGTGGACTTTTGAATGATGGCCATTCTGACTGGTATGAGGTGATACCTCATTGTAGTTTTGATTTGCATTTCTCTGATAATTAGTGATAGTGAGGATTTTTTCATGTGCCTATTGATCATTTGTATTTCTTCCTTGGAGAATTGCTTGTGTAGGTCTTTTGCCCATTTTTGGATTGGGTTGTTTGTTTTTTTCTTATTAAGTCGTATGAGCTGCTTATATATTCTGGAGATCGAGCCTTTGTCGGTTTCATTTGCAAAAATTTTCTCCCATTCTGTAGGTTGTCGCTTTGCTTTACTTATGGTTTCCTTTGCTGTGCAGAAGCTTGTAAGTTTCATTAGGTCCCATTTGTTTACTCTTGTTTTTATTTCTATTGCTTGGGTAGACTGTTCTAGGAGAACATTTTTGAGATGTATGTCAGATAATGTTTTGCCTATATTTTCCTCTAGGAGGTTTATTGTATCTTGTCTTATGTTTAAGTCTTTGATCCATTTTGAGTTGATTTTTGTGTATGGTGTAAGGGAGTGTTCTAGCTTCATTGATTTACATGCTGCTGTCCAGTTTTCCCAACACCTTTTGCTGAAGAGACTGTCTTCATTCCATTGTATATTCTTGCCTCCTTTGTCGAAGATGAGTTGACCAAAAGTTTGTGGGTTCATTTCTGGGCTCTCTATTCCGTTCCATTGGTCCATATGTCTGTTTTTGTACCAATACCATGCTATCTTGACGACTGTAGCTCTGTAGTATTGTCTGAAGTCCGGGAGACTTATTCCTCCAGCCTCTTTCTTTTTCTTCAGTAATGCTTTGGCAATTCTAGGTCTTTTGTGGTTCCATACAAATTTTATTATGATTTTTTCTAGTTCTGTGAAATACGTCCTGGGTAATTTGATAGGGATTGCATTAAATCTGTAGATTGCCTTGGGCAGTATGACCATTTTAATAATATTGATTCTTCCAATCCAGGAGCATGGGATATCTTTCCATTTTTTTAAGTCTTCTTTAATTTCCTTAATCAGTGTTTTATAGTTTTCCATGTATCAGTCTTTTGCCTCTTTGGTTAGAGTTACTCCTAGGTATTTTATTACTTTGGGTGCTATTTTAAAGGGGATTCTTTCTTTACTTTCTTTTTCTGTTGATTCATCATTAGTGTAAAGAAATGCAACTGATTTTTGAACATTAATCTTGTAACCTGCTACCTTGCTGAATTCTTCGATTACTTCTAGTAGTTTTTTGTGTGGACCTTTTAGGGTTTTCTATATATAGTATCATGTCATCTGCATATAGTGACACTTTTATCTCAAGAAAAGGACATTCTCTTACATAGCTCCAGTACCATGGACAATTTTAGGAAATTTAACAGCTGATGATGTTACCTAATCCACAGTCCATAATCAAATTTCACCAATTATTCAGGCATATCAACTCTTAACAAGCAGTTTTTACAAATGAATTGAACATTCTATCTTCTTTAAAAGACAACGGACAATCAGAAGTTATAAAAAGTAATTTTATTTCCCAGAATGCACTAGATACTAACATAGGTTTATAACTATGAACAAACATAATAGAATGTCTTCTGCTGTCTACACAGAAAAAAAAAAAATTCTTGAACTATGGTAACACAACCTAGTTACCTACTAGGAATGGGTAAGTAGGAGAATACACAAACAACAGATGGAATTAATACTTAATGAACTCTTTTATTATATGATAATCATGGAAGAAAAGTAAAAAGATCTTTGTTTTTCTCTTGGACCCTCACTGAATAAATTCAAATATATTTAGAGTCTGTAGGATTCAGCTCTCACAGATTCATAAAGTTAACCCACCTACTGCCATTTTTCAAAGTTTAAGTGAAGATCTTTCAGTAGCTTAGCAAAGGCTGAAGAACAAGTGTTTGCTCAAAGTCTGAGTACAGTACTTAGGGAAAAGCAGACTCTTTTTCTGCTGAAACGTTCTTTGGGTTTAAAGTAAAACCTAGCCTTCATACCGTGACAATTTACAATGAAATCACCAACATGGGAGAAATGGGATTAATAATTCAACCAATATGAGGACTACTAGGAGCAATCTATTTTTTTAAAAAAACACAATATTCTTTGCATGGCTATAAAGACTGCTCAGGAAATCTTAGAAGCTGTCCCCAAAGATAAAAGTACTAATGTTAAGGTTGATTCCAGGACAACTGTACAAAATGCAAACATCATGGTCACTTCTCTGAACAGAGAGTGATAGAACAGGACATGCTAGCAGCTTTCAGTAAAAAACAATAAATATTTAACTTTGTAGATGCATTAATACCACACTTGATAAATACTCTTACTAAAGTTAGAGCATTCTAGTCAAACAAAAGTAACATGTAAATAAAATTTCACCTAATGCACAATAGTACTGAGAGGAGTATAGGCCTCTAATGGTCAAATATGAGTGGAATTCTCAGTTCACTTACTTCTTTACCTGGATAAAATCTTTCATTTCTAGTTAAACTTTCAGAATTTCAGCCACCACAATACCAAATTGTTTCATATCTGCAATGGACTCTCTTAAATGTTAATAAAGAAAAATAATTGAGTCTTTATCTACTGATTGCATCACAACTGCACTATACAAAATATGCATGTTGTACAGCTTAATGTGCTCCATGGACAATAAGCTTCTAAATATTTCCAAGAAAAAAATAAGAAACTAATCTATGCTCAGTGGGTAATTATATCTTCCCAAGGAATTTTTACCATAACTACAACTGTGTGTGTGTATATATACACATATACATATAAACTTTCCTGCCAATTCAAAATTTAAATGATTAATTTTCAAAGATATGTCATGTCCTCTTTTAAAAAACAGATTGACCTTCAGCCAGTTTTTTTAGTTTAATGTATTTCTTACCTATTTCTGACTCAGTTCAAACAATTACTTAGGTTTTTAGTTTAGTTTTATTTTCTTTTTTCATTTAGAGACGACTTTTAAAAACTACCAGTTGGAAAGTATGTAAATAATATTTATAATTATTTCAATCTCCTCTGTGTGGATATGTAAAAAAGTTTTCTATTTACTTTGTGTAATTACATTATATATATTTTATTGAAAATATTTTGTTTTTAACAAAAGTACATTTAGCTAAATTACAGATAAAGATAAAAACTTAAAGGGGCTTGGCAGATAATTCAATTATAATGTTCATCTTATAGAAAAGGAATTTTAAATAAAGTAAGACAGCAAAAAAATGTCCAAACCAAATCAACTGGTAATATCCTATTTGTGCATCATGTTCATGCGAATATAGTGGAAGGAGAAGAAATTTAAACGTTGTGCGTAAATTTTAATGCTTAGTTCATCCTTAGCTTCATTTTTAAGGATAATTAGTTTTTAATTAGAAAAATTCTTTTAAAATGTATTGTCTGCTGATGCTATTACCAACAATTCTGGTCTAAAATATTCTTGGAGCCATCCCACCTCCTGACAGCCCATCCTACACCCTTCCTGCCTAAATCATCTAACTAATTCACATCTTTAAATTATAATATTTAATACCCAATTCAAAGTTCTAAAAAGAATGACCAACTGAAAAAGAAAAACTCAAAAGTTCCTTGTAATAGGGAATGTGAAAACATGGTAACAGCTGCTAGGCACAGATGAAGATTTTTGTTTTTCATCCAGGGTAAAAAATCAGTAAAGATTTCAAAAAAATTCAGAGACACCCTTGATTTTATGTGCTGCTTAAAAGCTTTACTACATCTCCCACAAAGGGAGCAGCTCCCTTTAACATTTATTTGGTGGTTATTTACTTGGAGCAAAAAGTGAGGACACCTAACAAGAAAAATGAACTAAAAGGGTCACACTCTCTTAGATCCACCTCGTCAGATTTTGAATTCCCACTTCTTCCTTCTGTTTTTCAAACCTGTATCAGTTAGAAGCACCTAGGGTAGGAGTTGACTTCACTGCAAACTAGAGAGGCTTAGGAGCAAACAACCTAAATAAAACAAAATAAGTTCTCTGCTCACCAGGCTTCTTAAGCTACTCTAATTCTTTTCTCCAAAATTTACCTGCAATTTTAAGTAAACTCAAACCAATTATTTCTGTATGCTGACTTGAAAATAAATTCCTAATCTAGATCATCACTCCTTCTACTGTGCTTTTTTCTGAAGATGAGAATGTTTATATTCTGTTTTCAAAGGTATAAATTTCATAAACATTGTCATGGGACCATTTAGGGAGGAAAAAATACAATAAAGAGGGTTCTACTATATTTGGACTCCAAAACAGACATAAATTTATATGAATTCCATCAAAGTATTTATCAGCATTATGTGCTGGAATCTGACAATTTGATTTTGAATACCAACTCTAATGTAGTAAAGATCCCAGAAGAGCAAATGAATTAACCTCTCCCCATCTCTGTTATCATATTCATATATAATACTTAGCTCATAATGTGATAAGGGTAAAATTGATTATATGTGTAACTTTCATAGCATATAATAGTATTCAATCATGATTTTACCTGCAAGTACCATAATTCCTGAGTAACAGCATCTTGAACTCATACACCAAGTTGCTGAAGGTGGGCAGTTGTACACACGGGCTCAATGACTCAAAACTATGAGGGTCATACCTCTATTAGACTCTTAGCTTTCTTCTTGTATTTGTAAACTCATGGTTACAAAATGGCTTCCTTAGCTGTGCTCAGACATTAGTGTTCTCTAGCCAGCCCCAACCCCACTAAGAAAGAACAATGAGTCCAGGAGGCCAACTATGGGCTAAAAGACCAAAAATGACTTTTCTAAGAAAGGTATATTCCAAGAGTATTCAACAGAAAAACATAAGAAACTAATTTTGCATAAATGCAAATTCAAACTTTAGTATTATATATCATATATGTACGTATTATGTATGTAGTAATATAAAATAATCTATACAATTACATTACTACAGAGGGATTATTGTCCAATGACTAATGGCAAACAACTAAAATATACCTTTTCAAAAACTTGTTTTACTATTAAATATAACACACTATTGTTGGACTCTTAATGAACTTTCCTCTTATCTGAGAGAAGAGTTCACCTTTCACAAAAACATTAGAGACCAAGAAGATAAAGAGGGAAGAGAAAAATCCCATATACTACTAACATATAGGTTTATCTACTTCTAAAACAGCAATATTTAATCTTGGTTACTATTTATACAATCTGAATACAACAGCTGAAATCCAGGCAAACAGACAAACCCAAACAGATACCTAAGTTCAAAATCTGAGGCTTCCAAGTTGATAGAAGAATTCTGAGTACTAGTGGCTGCACCTAGCTCTGGGAAAAATATCAAAGTAATTTCAAGTAGTATTTACAGAATAAGTACACAAATTATTGGGGTATAATGTACAATCAAATTCAAAATGTTGTCAATTCCCAACAGAGGAGAAAAATTCTAAACTTTAAAATGACCCAACTGGAGGTTAATGGGCCCACACAATCTGCTTTTATATACAAAAGTTTGTAAGTATATAGAGGGAAATGTGAAGGGGTCCTCTTGGGTACAAATTATATGGTATGCTGAATTTTTGAAAATTTCATCAAGTGTACACTTATGACTTAGGAGTTGTATAAACTTTTCTGTTTGTATATATTTCAATGTCAATTAAAAGTGGTTTGTTTGGGGTTTTTTCACTTTGAGAGAAAAAAATCAAGTACAGGAAAATAAAGACATCTTTTATGGGGGCACACTAGAACAAAATCTTAAAAGGAAAGTTTAGAGCAGCTTTTACAAAATTGTGAGTAAGTTGGGAAGTCATCTCCAAGCATGTTACTTATATTAAATAATGGGAAAATATTCAAGAGGTGTGCAAAAGCTAATAAAATCACAGATCATTATATTTACATAAAATAAAATTTTACTTTAACTATATATTTTTAAAATCAATGTCATCCTTTAATCTGTACTCTAATCACAGCTTTATCTTCACATATGGTCTTCATTTACACACACCTGGAAAGTTTTATATCTGCTCTTCTGCAATTTCAATCATTGATGCCTAAGGCAAGTACTCATAAAACTACAAACACTACATTTGCATCTTTCATCTATCAAGTGAAAAATAAAAGGAATAGGATGCTTACTCTATAAGAGCAATGGAGGAAAATCTGAAGTTGCATGTAATAGTTATGAAACAATCTAAGTTAAATAAATTTAAAAGCATTTCTCTTTCTTGAGACTCATTTTGCTATTCTTTTCTCTACTTTTTTTATTTTGTAGATATTCTGAGCCATGAAACAACTTCTACCAATGTTCACTCTAATTCTTTTGGCCATTTCCCATTTACTAATGTATTTTTTATACTTTAATCCACTTGAAAATTTGGATATTTAAATCAAAGGTAATTATGTAAGAATAAGGCTCTCCTCCATTCTATCCTCAAGGATTTTCCTTAGACAATAAGATTGATGATTACTCCCTCTAAGTGTATAATACTATGAAGCTCTTGGTAAGAAGTAGAGTCAAATTCATCCTCTAAGTAGTATATCACTACTCTTAAAGAACTTTTCAAACAATAACCTAGGACAAGTTATACAGATCCACAACAGTCATTGAATTATGAACAAAAGATAAAGGAAAAAAAGAGCAGAGTTTGTGTACTATGGAAAATTCTCGTTTTCAATATCCATAATTTTCTTAATGAATAAAGCCTTGAATTCAATGGAGAAAAAAAAATCCCTGAGCATTTACTAATGTTGTGGTTTATCCCAACAGTTGCTTCAGATTGTATCATACAATCCTTCAACCACTGTGAAACCAGTTACTCATGGTCACTCAATTTCTTTCTTATTGGATCCTAATAGAGGCATTCACCAAGCCTATTGTTCTCAAATGTTAAAATACCCCACAAACTACTACATCACTGTGAAAGCATGTCCTGGTCTTGGGAAGAAACTCAGCAATATGACTCCTAGGGAGGGAGTAGGGAAACCTGAATTTTAATCTGATCTCTGCATCTAACTAGATGAGAAAAACTCAGCCAATTATTCCATCTCGAGTCTCTGCCTCAGCTATAGGTTTTGTTTTATTTTATTTTTTAATAAAGAGCAGTTGTCTAGTGAAGCAGTTCATAAGATGTATTCCAAAGTACTAAGCTGCTTCACAAAAAGTTTGGGCAATACTGAGACCTATTTCCCCCTCTTGGAAATTCACAAGGAACATTAACATAGGAAAGGTTCTGAGAATTCCTGCAGTTCTGCTTACTTTGCTCAACCTACACAGCATACTTTACGTTTTTTTGCAATTTAAATATCTGTGGAGCCTGCATTGAAGAACACTGCACTGGTGATTTTCAAATGATATTTGGCAAAATCTCCTTAGGGTATGCTAGGAACCACAGTGAGAGGAAGCAAGGAGGTAAAGAGGAAGCAGTCAGCAGGTAGGATATTGGGTCTTCCATCCCCACTTCAATCTTTTTACTTTGGGGCCTCAAAATACAATTTTACTTTGAATAAAAGAATCCAGTACTTAAAAATTTCTTTTGTTTCTAAACTTCTCTGACTTAGAAATAATTAATTTATAGTCTCAATTGACATATTGAGCTTATTATGGAATTGCCCAGAAAGGGTCCACAGTATTCCCAAGACAGGGTCTTGCAGTAGATTGAATTATTATTCATGTCATTCCCTCCCCATCCTAGCTGTGCTTTCTGGAGGCGGAGTTCACATCTCTCCCCCATTGATTTGAGGTTAGGTGTGACCTGCCTTGGTCAATGGGATGTGAGGGTCTAATGAACTTGTGTGGTCTATTCCCTTGACCTCCCTTTACCAGTAAGAAAAGAATGCCCCAGATAATGCCAGCACACGAGGCAAAGCCTAGGAAATAGAAGACACATGAAGCCCAGTGATACCAAAAAAACAACAGTCAACCCACAGCCCTCATGCAACATAAACAAGAAGTTAATGTTCATTGTTGTAAGCTTCTTAAATTTGGGGATTATTTGTTGACACAGCAAAAGCTGTGACTGATTCTAAATCAAATCCAAGCTAACCTGACTCTAAATCAAATGCCTGTAATATTATCGTTGAATAGCTTTGGACTAGAAAATAAAATTTAAGGCAGGAATTGTTAAATTCACTAATAGTTTTGTAATATCTTTCTATTTCTTTAAGAAAGTGAAATAATACTACATTTCCTCACTCTATACTCAATTTCCGTTCTTCACGATCCAAAGGTAAATGCTTTGCCCTCTATGATTTACAGGGCAATCAATGCGTAACAACAAGGTGAATAAAACTCACTATATATAGTTTTCAACCAGAGGAATCAAAGGATTTTCCCTTTGTTCATAAGACCAAGTACTGCTTTGGGTTAGGGATTTAATTTTAAAAATTTAATATGCATCATTCATGCCTGTTTTCAGACAGCTTAATTATGTCAAAATTAAAAGTCAGCCATGTTTAATCAAGCTGTAAATCAAACAAGAGCTTTCCCAACTAATACACATGAAAAGCAATCCAGGAAACAAAAAGTTATATTAACTTTAATCCTAAAAATTGAAACCACATCTACTAAAACCAGGTACACAGAGAATGAATAAGCTTTCACTTTACTCGGGTTCTTTAAATTTACAGGACAGTTATATGAGAATAATGTCCCATAGTATATGGAACGACCATGGAATTACTCTGCTTAATAGAAAATACAGTTGGAAAAACACTAAACTCAGAGAAAAATTCTACCAGTATAGTATCAACCTATGGTCGTGTATAAGGAAATGAATAATGAAAGGCTTCTAGAAGTAATCTATCCTTACAGAGTTAAACATGTGCACAGAAGGGCCATACAATCAAAAGGAGAATTATATAAGAATGATAAGAGACAAAACTGCAGCAAGACTTAAAATTCCTAAGAAGTGAATGCTAATAAAATGTATGAAGCTTAGAGTTCATGATTCTTTCGAAAAAGAATGAGAAAGAGAATTGTTATCTACAGAGGGAGAGAAATTTCTCTTACTTAAATAATTTAAAATAATACTAACTACTATTTATTAAGCACCAACAATGTGACAGTAGAGTGGAATGTAAATGAAAGACATCAACTTGACACAGTAATGATATGCTGATTTTAAAGATGAACAGATGAAAACTCTGAGAGGTTAAGTAATATGTTCTCACAACCATTTAAAAATGGATTTTTAAGATAAATTAAAATGATAAACACCAAGATTAACTTAGAAAAAAAAGAAGATTCAACTAAAATCAGAAATGAAAGAGAGGATATTATAATTAATGCCACAGAAATTTTTAAAAGATCATAAGGGAGTACTATGAACAATTATACCAACAAACTGGACAATCTAGAAGAAATGAATAATGTCTAAAAACATACAACATACCAAGACTGAATTATGAAGAAACAGAAAATATGAACAAACCTTTAACTAATAAGGAGGATTTATCAGTAATCAAAAACCTCCCAACAAAGAAAAATCCAGGAGTAGATGGCTTCACTGGTGAATTCTACCAAACATTTAAAAAATTAATACCAATCCTTCTTAAGTCTTCCAAAAAATAGAAGAAGGAATATTTCCAAACTCATTTTATGATGTCAACATCACCCTGATGCCAAAGTCAGAAAAAAACACTACAAAAAAGAGAAAACTAAAAACCAGTATCTCTGATTAATATTGATGCAAAAATCCTCAACAAAATACTAGCAAACTAAATTCAACAGTGCATTAAAAGGATTATACATCATCATGACTAGGTGGAATTTATTCCTACAATGCAATGTATGAAAATTTCTGCAGATCCATTGCACAATAATGTGAATACAATTAATTTTACTGAACTTGAAAATGGTAAATATGGTTAATTTTATGTTACACATTTTTTACAACAATTTTTAAAAAGTGGAAAGAGAACTCAAATCATTTTTTTCACAGATGTTTTCCTGCAACATGTACTTGGAGGCAGTTAAAAGGAACAGGAAGTAGTCCAGGTGGAATGAAGAAACTGGTCAGATGAACAAGTATCGACAGTTATGTGGGTTAAATGAGAACAACATGATAGAAAACCAGAGCTGTTATGCAAGTTATGTACATAAGTACATATCAATGTATACAAGAAACTGTAGTTCAAATGTTAGGATATGTACCTTTGCAAGAGATTTAAATAACTCAATGCTTTTTCTTCAAAGATTTAGTACTTACTTCATTGTCACTGGAATAGTTCACTAGGATTACCAAAACAAAATACCAGACTGGTATTTTTTCTCACAGTTCAGGAGGCTGAAAGCCCAAGATCAAGATGTCAGCAGGTTCAGTTTCCCTGAGGTTTCTCTCCTTGGCTTCCAAATGCTCTTTTCTCTGTGCGCACGCATTCCCTATGTCACCCTCGTATGTGCTAATCTCCCCTTCTCACAAGGACACCAGTCAGATTAGACCAGCGCTCACGAAAATGGCCTCACTTAATCATAATTACCTCTTTAAAAGCCCTATCTCCAAATACAGTAATAGTCTGAGGTAATGGGGTTACAACTTCAACATATGAACTTATGAGGGAACACAATTCAGTCCGTAACAATCACACACAGTGTAATTTCCTAGTTAATTGTATGTGTGGTTTTTGCTAAAGAAAAGCAGAAGAACTATGCACAGATAGTTAAGGTCATATGTTGTCAACCAGGGAAAATAAGAGAATGTAATTCTTTTATGTTCTCAGGATCACCGGCCACTTATGCTTCAAACCATATTTTTGAGGCGTTCACTATAGGCAATTTCACAAATTATTTATTTCTACAAATGTAGTTTTTGTTTGTTCACTTGGTTGGTTGGTTGATTGATCAGCTATTACACATTTTACTCAGTGGCAAGAAAAACATCAAAAAGCAAGTGAAAGTTTGAAAGAACATCTCTGTAATTCTGCAAGTTTGTTCCCAAGAGGTTTCACAATATCCTTGGGGAAGTCTGAAAGCAAAACTTTTCTTCAAAAGGTTTTAATATTCTGGCCTCCAGACTTATTCTGGACTGCGAAGAACCTATTATTTTAAAATGAAATTAAAAAGAATTGTAGAAATATTTCAAAAAACTTTTTAATATTCTAAATGAAAGTATGATTTAATTTTGTTCCCTGGAAACTAGGTATGTTTTCTTTTTTCCAGGTTCATTTTACAGTCATTTTGGTAATACACTCAACAGCTATTAATTTTCTCTTTTGAATTTTTACCTGAATTAAATTCTTAAGAAAAATTATATTCCTGTTCAAACTAACTAATTTTCTCAGTTGCCACTGATACCAGTAAATATTTATAAAGACCAGCTGGGTAAGCTGCATTAACTAAATACACACATACTATATTCTTGACTAAATACAGCTCAGGAGTTACTTTTAATTTAATGGTCTAATTGGTATATTTAAGTGCACATTAGTGTGTGTGTTTATTTCTTGGCTTAGTTTCTCTTAAATGGAAATTCACAGAATTGAGGAAAACAACCCAATTCACAGCTTTCTATAATTTATGAAGAGCTATGTACTAAATACATTTCCTTTTCAATAATATGATATCTGGCACATTTTAAAATCTGTAAAATTGAAAAATATAGCAAATCATTTAGAACAATTTCTAAATGGATGAGAAAATTAGATTGTTCAAACTTAAATAATATTTGAGACTAGTTTACCATAATAAGAACATCTTTGTTTATATAGATGTAATGTTTCTGTCTACTATATTTTTAAATGTATAATCAAATTCATGAGCCTTACACTCCCAATGCTATATATAATGGTCCAAGTTTTTTTCCTTGATTTTAACTTACAAATAGTGACCTATATTAAACATTAAGTTACATATTTCTGTTAATAGGTCAAAGTGCTGATTAAATATTTCATTTAATCTCCCTACTATGCCAATAACATTCTTAAATATGGTTTACTCTATTAAAGAAAATAGTCATTCTAGTTCAATGGGAATACCAGCTAGAGAACTGAGTATCAACAGTCATAAAATACTCAGATTTGATCAGAATGTTAAATTTTGTATTGATACAGTATCAAATTTTCTTCTACCAACCTGAAGATACTGGCACAAAATATTTTTCTACTTCCCTTAAAAGTTCAGGGAACAAAGTAATGTCATATTAGGGTTTAAACAATAACATCAAGGAAATGATGATGATGATGACCTATATGTTGCTCCCTTTTTTTTCCCTTTAACTTTCCTTGAAGACACAGAAGAACCAATATTTTATGACTCTTAGATTAGATTGTACCCATATGTCCATTAAAATAGCATAAAAAAGGGATAGGGTGAGTTGGAGATAGATTGTATTGAAATGTGGACTTCCACCTATCTTTTTGAACTTTGATGCCTTGTTGGCTGCTGGGGTCATTCTAAGTATATACGAGAGCATTAATACCAGGGTATACTCCTTCCAGACAATCTAGAAACATGTTAAGACAAGCCCAGGACAATCATTAAAATATGCCCTCATTCTCTACTAAGAATTACATAAGCAAACATTTTCATCTCTTAATTGTTTCTCTGCCACCCAATTCCCTTCTGGACTATCTTTTATCATTAATTTTATGGACTGATGAAATGTAAATTAATTTTAACATGTGATTTAAAAAAAACTGAGACAAAATATGGAGACATTCAGTGCATAAGAGAGTCAAAGAAAAATATTTTTAGAGGGTTTTTGCCATTGCTTTCTTTTCTGATTAAGTGAGAAGTTGACTGTATTTTATAATTGGTTTCTGTACTTCTCTCTCTCCATTAAAACATTACATCCAAAAAAAAAAAAAAATTACATCCATGATTCTGCCTTTGGTCAGAAAACCTCTCCTGCCAGCACTCCTATCTAATCTTATAATGAGGGAAATGATATGTATATCTATAAAAGCTGACATTCTGTGTTGATGGTTGGCAGGAATTGGAAAGGAAACACATTAACCAACAATCACATTACTAAGAAAACAGGCTCCTTTTGCAAGATTTATTCCTAATTCTTTTGGGGTTAGAGAGCAAAATGTGATAAGGAGGAGGACTGTTTCTGGTACCAGTTATATTCCACTTGCCTCTCTCTAAGAGCTTTCCTATTATCTCAGCAATCATTTTATGTGGATGACTCTAGCCTAACTCCTGTCCTGTCCTCCAGACCAACATTTCAACCTAATGGTTGACACTTCCACCCTGAATGTTCAGCTAACACCTCTGGCTCCAAAATGTGTTGAAAATACAGCCTCTCATCTCTGCCCTCCATCTACCTCCCCTTCTCCTATCTCGATATATCTCCCTTCTCATTTTCCTAATTCCTATTTGCTACTACTCTCTATTACCCAGCTTTAAAGTCAAGTGTGGGTTCTTCTTCCAACTAGATGCTACAATAGCCTGTCTTTAACAAGCTAAGCTCCTATTTTTTTCTGTTTACTATTGTCAAAGACTCCAGTCACCCCTTGAAGCAATAGGTCCTATCTTCTGCTGTAAGATGTGTCTCCTCACAGCTTGGCTCTCACAGGCTATCATTAGCCCATATGGAGCTTTTGATCAAATCAGAAAAGGCACTCCATCTTCAAGACACTTGAGTTCCATCTGTTAGGAAACCTATTATATTTACCATGACTGAAACATGGATAAATACAGAAATACATGGAGTTACCATGTGAATGGCACCCTATTTAGATTTGCATTGGACAATCTGCACACAACACTGGGCAGCCCTGCAACCATGCCATCCCTCAACTCCACACATTTTAATATCCTACTTATCACCTGTGAAAATAAATGCATACCCATCAGGCTAGTACAGGAGACTCAGCATGCTTGGCTTCAGCCTGCATTTCCCATATTATCTCCTATTTCTTACCTCCTTACATACCTATGCTCCACTCTAGCTGGCACACTTTCTCAGAACTGACTCATACTTGCCTATCTCTTACCTTTAATCCTTTGTCTGCCTGGTACACTTTATCTCCTTTATTTTTTCACCTGTAAATACCCTATCTATTTTTCAAATGTCATTTCTTCCACGGAGCCATATCTTTTGCCCTCTCCAAACAAGAGTGAGTTTTCTCTCCTTTGAACCACACTGTACTTTGTTTATAACCCAGGTATAATATGTGCAATATACTGTTTTTTATTAGTTACTGGCAATTTGATTGATCCTGTAACTAGAGGGTAAACTTCTTGAAGTTTTGGAGATTATGTCTGATTTGATGTCTTCTTTAGGGCCAAATTCAGAGTTTCATGCAGAATAATATTTTTTAATTTCATTGAGCTAAATTAGTAGGCCTCACTCCCAATAAAGATGCATTAAATTTTTGTGGTTAGAAGCCTTCTTTATTCCTTAGGAACATTATTGATAAGAAATTTTTTTATTTTCTTTTTAATTGCCAAAATATTAGAATTAAATTATGTTTTTAGTCTCCATAGCTACATAATATTCTATTTGCTTCTCCAATAGCTGGATAACAGTCCATTGCTATTAGATATAGAGCCCTTAAGACATATGTTCACTATTTTTTCATTTTGCCCAACCAAGCAGGGTTAAATAATATTATTTCTTGTCTTTGTCCGATAAAGTTAGTCTATCCCTGATTGTATGGTCTTCATTCCTCCCACATCTTCAGTGTAAATAAATAAGAAAAGTCCTTCAAGGAGAGCAGGGGAATGGGTGTTTTCTTATTCAAACAGGAGCAGATCCAGCTCACAAATATGGAACAAGAAGCATCTTTAGTCTTCTATCTGCTGGAACTACTACACCACTGTGGATTTTAAATAGATCAATATCTCAAGTGAGTTGAGGACTATTAATTCGTTTTATCACTTTGTTGCTAAAATTATACTTAAACAGTGCTAATGAGCAATCATAATTATTTGATTCAATTTGGATAACTTATAAATAAGTAATAAATATACAATTTTTAAAGATTAAAAAGCAATCCTAGACATGTGTCGGAAAACTGGGCCCTGGATGTCAATTAAAGATGGTGATTATCAATAGCACAGAGATACAAATGTAAATGAGACTGACAATATTTATAATTTAAAATCATTTTAAAGTCCCTGCTATACCATACTTCTTCCATTGACTGAGGCCAGTAACCAAAGACAGGTATTTGCATTTAATTGCCCTCTGCGATGAGAGCAAGAAAAGGTTTACTTGCCCTGATAAACTAATTTTCTAACTTTTTATCAAATTGAGAATACATTTTCCCTTTTTGTTTTGTCTCTCAGGAAGATCAGATTTATCTGAGATTAAACCCTTACTTAATAGGCCCCAAAATACTTGTGAACGCTGACATTAAGGAACTCTAAGGGTAGTCATTTTCAATCAGAGATTTGAGGTTTGTCTGGTCTAACATTCCCACTCATAACTGAAGTTCCTCTACAGCTTCTCTAATATGCGGCCATCTAATCACCACTTAAAACTGTCTAATATTAGGAAGCTCACTATTTCACAGACTCCTTTTTCCTAGAATTAATTCAAACTTCAGACAGCCCTTCTTATGATGTCCTGAAATCTCTCTTTTTCTCTAATTTCGCTTTCATTCCAATTTCTACTATTTCTATCCTCTAGAGCTTCAAATGATTTTAAATAACAAAACCTCCCTTATACACCATGTTCCTTCTTTGAATATTTAATGAAAACTATCTTGCCCTTCCTTACATTTTAATCCTAGCTCTGTTACTTGCCAGCTTTATTTATCATGCTGTCTTTGAAGACATTAAAGACCCTGGAAAAGTTACTCAGTATCTTTAATCCTCAGTGTTTTCCTCTATAACGTGGAGATGAAAATAGGATCCATTTTCATATGGTTTATTTTAAGGATTTCATGAGAAAAACATTTAAAGAAGTGCTTAGCATATTGTCAGTATTCCCTTTGACTATTATAATGATCTCCTGTCAAGTGTCCTCTCTCATCTACATGTGAAGCCCTCTTTCTCTCAGTCCATCACCATCCCTCCATTTTTCTTTTTGTTGAAACTGCTCTTTCACAATACCTTTTCCACCAACCTGGCAAACAAAGAGAAAATGGCAGTGATATTGCTATGGCCTCATACAGTTCTAGTGACCCCTGATAACACACCCAATTCCCACTTGTCTCTTTGAAGCCTACCTTCTTCAGGCTGGAGCTCAGTGCATTGTTAAAGGAGGCCATGATGCTGAACGGCATTGCCTGCTCCCCTGTTGGAATTTCCACTCTAGGTTCCTCACCCTAGCCATTAATCCCCTCTCAGAGCTACAAAATCTAGATTGTCAGAGATACTCTTTCTCCTCCAGCTTCTTTGAGGCCCCAGTAGAAAAAAAGATAAAGAAACTCACATGCACTATGTTTTTTTCATCAGTGCCCTTGTCTGATCAGGTGTTGGCCAGCTAATCTATCAAAGCAATTTTGCTATTCAGCTAATGGGAATTAATGGTTTTATTTTTTGATCTTCCAAGTAAGCAAAAAAAATTATAATTTAAACCAACAGCAGAACCTTGATATGACTTTAAGTCTTTGATAACACTTGATTTTCTCCTGTATGTTATCTTAACAACAACGCTTATAAGTTTATTTTTCTTAGTACTTTAAATTTGCCTTAATTTAATGTCGTGTGTGTGTGTGTGTGTGTACATATGCAGGACATTGCAGACCACCATATCTGTAATAAGAAGGGGTAACTTCCCTAGAACACTAATGATGGCAATCTTAGGTACTGGTAGGAGATAGGCTTTGCAATAAGAAATACTCTGATGTATCTTAAACAAAGGTACCTCCTGACAAAAGCTCACACCTTGTACAGCTTAAGCCAAATGTAAAACAAATTTATTCTGATCTTATGCTATGAACGTATTTCAAACATAAAGAGATATTTCACAAATGCTGCTGCTGCATTTTGAGGGTGACTTTTCACTGTCAGCAGATGATTATCTAAAAATTAAGAAATTAACCTAAAAAGACAAAGAGATGAATGTCAAATGCACTATGGCTAGATGTAGTGAGCCTCTCATTCCTCAACATTTTCCTAATTCTTTCTTAATGCTGGACTTCAAAATGGATCATCCAAGAAACTGAAAAGATCCTTATAATCAAATAGACTTTCAACCAAAGTCAACAAAAGCACAACTTTTATGAATATTTTATGTAGCCCCAAAACAGGAAATGAATGAAATTCCTCTAAAAGTCAGACTATTCTCTGAACAGCATATCCTCAACTTTTCCCATTTAGAAACTGTCCATGCTAAATATGAGATCACTCTTTAAAACAAATTTAGAGTAATATGTTCAAATTAATTTTGCTCACATTAGTGGCTGGCTTTTCTGAGAAACATCTTCTGCTGGCTTGTTTTCTACTTTGAAGGAGGCGAATACCTTATAGAAATTTAAATGGAAATAAAATAAGAAAATCAGTGGCCTAAAGGGTTTTTTCAGCTATTAAACAAGACACTTTGGGTCTTCTGTGCCACTCACCATAAAGTGATCACTTTAGTTGATCAAACTGATAAAGGCTATGGCATCAGTAAAATTCATCTTTTGTTTTTACATTCATTTATAAAACAAGGACTGTTTTATGTATTATTACTCCACATAAAAAGTATAGAAACAACACAGACATGTCATGAACAAAAGACATTGAAGAGATCTCTTTTAAGGAAATTGGGTGGATGTATAGGTGGGAGACATGAGTCAACAAGAATATTTAACTGGGGTCAACTAGTTAACCAGTTACCTGAGCTTGCAATCTGATGTCAGGTGAGATGTTTCTCAAAATAATGAAAGAAGAAAACACTTACGTATCTCTTATTCTTAAATACTTTAATTTCTAAGGAGATTCAACTGCTTTCTGAGTGACTATTCCACATATCCTAAATGTGCCACTGTTTTAAAGAATATAACAAAACCTCCAAACACATGTGTCATCTTACTCTCTAGAAGCCTCTCTTAACCTCAAGATTCCCTTCCCCTTCCCCTTCCCCTTTAGGATACATATCAGGGAACTTCACACAATTAAACCCACCCTTATGGTCAGCTCCAAGCTGTTGAGAACTTAACCCTGACAAAGGAATCATACAATGGTAGTAACTTATTCTGCAGCTTATCTTTTTATCCCTGACAAGTATTGGAAAAGTCCTTAGGGAGTAAGCAGTCTTTGAGCATCATATCAGTTATGCTACTTATTAGCTATCTGACTTTGGGAAAATCACTGTACTTCATACAATCTGAGCTTTCTTGAGTGTTTAATGAGAACAATACTTTGCTCATTTGATCACTCAAGAAGCATTTATCAAGGCCTACTAAGGCCAGATATGGTCTGGTGACACCTCTTGAAACCAGACCCTATCCCTAGCCTTAAGAAGTTTATGGTTTAAAAGAGGACACAGACATTTGAATGGCAAGTAGAATACAGGATGATAAAGTCTTAGCAAGGCGGAGGCCCCAATGACCTTCCTAAAAAAATAAATATTCCCATATTACTGATAAAAGATATCCCTGGTACTTAAACTTGTAGCAAAATAGATATGAATATGAGTCAGCGAACATAGTGTCAAAATGTATACAATCAAAAGTGTTTGTTTACGGTTGCTAGAAGGATATCATATGGCTATATGGCTGTATTTTAGAGAATCACTAAAAATGTATGCAAAATTTGGTGAGTATGTTCCTTTCTAGAAATACAGTCCTTAGCTTTTCCCAGATTCTCAAAAAGTAGAATTACGTCAAAATCCTAGAAATCAATACTTTCTAAGGTAGATATATTTGGGGGGAGTTATAAGTAAAAGGCTTGGGTTCAAAAATAGATGATTGATAGATAGATGATAGGTAGATAATCATGTAGATCTAGCTCTAGCTCTAGATATATAATCTTCTGATTGATAGATAGATGATCGATAATCATGAGATCTAACTCTAGCTCTAGATATATAAACTTCTGCCGCTAATTTACATGCTCCACAAACTGCTGATGGTTCTGTACCTACTATCATATGACTCTTTAAATACATTAAATATCAGCACTCTATGATGTTGAAATGTTCTTTGAGATTTGCAAGCAAACTAAACTAGCTCCCTTTCACACAAATATACAAAAAAAAAAAAACTTAGCTTGTATAGTCAGTATTTCAACAAGAAAGACAAGTATTACAGATTTATGTGGCTACAAATAGAAATGGTCTGCAAACTTTTCTCTTACAAGGACATATGCCAAGAAAAGGCAGTTCACTTTGTTCTATAACTGATTTGATTTTGTTCTCAAGCCATACACTGCTAGGTATCAAGAGAGAAAAACATTATTTTCCAATTAAAAGTATTAAATTCCTCCTGGCCTAAAAGACTAGTTACATAAGTTACACTCCCCTACACACACACACATGCATATGTAGGATTCATGAGAATCCCCTAATATTCTCATTCCCTCTGAATCCCTAGCATGACAGTTTAGGCCATGTAGAAATAGAAGTCTCTACCTCAGGTTCATATATCTAGAAATCTCTGTCTGCTGATAACGTACTTGGCTCTGAATCAGGATGTTTAACTCTGCTGTAAATGTATAGAGTGTCCTAGAGGCCCTGCCTGGGAAAGCAGGCCACCTGTCCTGACATGTCCCCAGATTTCCCCATATTCATCTGGATGTTATTATGGCACCCCACCTCCCCCTGTCCACTACCATGATATTCCCTATGAAAGAAAAAAGCAAAGACACTGCTCTTTGCTCCATTTCAAATCACTTACTGAAAAAATATTATATTGCCTAAATTAAATTCTGAATATGAAAATCACAGAATCCAAACATGGGCCAACTACATGACTTTGGATAAATCAGAATCTCAATGAAAAAGTAACATCAAAAGATTAGGTCTCCTGAAGTTCATCATTCTTTCCACAGTACTCTTTGCTTTCTTAATTATATCTTTGATACTTCATGAATCAGATCACGACCTGTATTTTAAAAACACTGGAGTTGAGTGTTAGTCACGGAGTGTTTTCCATATAATAGTCATACACATGATAAATTACCTGCATCACAGTCAAAATACTTTTCAAAATACCTTTTTTCATATAGCAAATATTTCCATAGCATTTAGTATGTGCCAGGAACCATTCAAAGCACTTTACAAATACTAATTATTTGGATCCTCATTCTAAGCTCATATTGCAGGTGCCATGGTCATCCCATTTTACAGGTAATAAAACAAACACAGGGAAAAAATAACTGGTCTAAAGTCACCCAGCTAACATGTCTTGCCAGGGAGGCAAGACAACCGAGGCAGTCTAGCTCCTTGTCCGTTCGCTCAGTGTCACTCCCCTGCCTGAAAAACATCCATTATCTTCCCATCTTACTCAAAGTCCCCACGATGCCTTACCAGGTCCTACATATCTCCGGTCTACCTCAGACAAACCAAGCAGTCCACGTCAGGGTCTTGGAGCTATCCCTCCACCTGGAGCATTCTTCTTCTACATACACATTTGGCTTGCTCTCCTGCCTTCCCTATTTCACACCTAGACTTTGCCCATCTTTCCACTCTACTTTTCTCCAGATCATTTATTCCTGCCTAAATATGTATTTTTTTTGCCTTTGTTTATTTCTCCACCATTTAAAATGCAAGCTCCAAGAGGCAAGGGCTTTGTCTTTTGTTTGCTGCTGTATCTCCAGTGCCTAGAATGGTGGTTGGCATGTAGCAGCCACTGAATGACCATCTTTGGACAACTAAATAATGATTGAATGAATGTGTAGAAGATGCACACATATGTGGGAAAAAAGGAAATTTGATTCCACCTCTATATAGTCTGCCTTTTTGACCCCAGTGCTATTTGACCTGACATTTTGACTCTGCTGCTTGCTTTTTGCTTCAAAAGGACCCAAACTACAAAGTGATTCAAACTATACAGAAAATTACACTTGCATGCAATAAGCTATGGACATAGAATAATTCTAAAGTATTTGTGGGAAATTATTCAGTTTTCTCATAGTTTAGCTAAAATTTAAATATAACATTTTAATTTTCTAATATATAAATTATAATTTATAAATGTTACTAGTAGAAATAATATAAATATTCTATTCATGGTAAAGTTTTTATAGATTAACTGACTAAAACTTATATTGATAGAATTTATAGCTACAAGAGCAGACCAAATAACAACTATACCTTATACAAACAATAAAAAATAAAGCTGACAGTAGTTAAGCCTGTAAATTTCTTTCACTGAAAAATAATTATATAGTTTATATAGTTCCAGGCAGTATTCTGAGAGCTTTAAAAAAAGGTAATTTACAGGCACAGCTCAGAGATATTGCAAGTTCAGTTCCAGACTACCACAAAATAAAGTGAATACTGCAAATAAAGTGAGTCACACAATTTTTTGGTTTCTCAGTGCATATTATAAAAATTATATTTACATTATACTATAAGTTATTAACTATGCAATAGCAAGTATTATGTCTAAAAAAATCAATGTACATACCTTAATTTAAAAATAATTCATTGCTAAAAAAATGCCAAAACAATAACTATAGTAACTTCAAAGGTCACTGATTACAGAACACCGTAACAAATACAATAATAAAAATGTTTGAAAGATTGCAAAAATTATCAAAATGTGACACAGAGACACAAAGTGAGCAAATGCTTTTAGAAAAATGGTGCCAATAAATTTGCTCAACATTGGGTTGCCACAAACCCTTAGTTTGTAAAATATGTAATATTTGCGAAGGGCAATAAAGCAAAGAACATAAAATGAGGTATGCTTGTATTAACCCTCATCACAGGAGTAATCATAGAATTAGCATAGGATATTATAAAATATCCTATGAATTAGATGCAAATAATATCCCTTTTTCATATAGGAAAGCAGTAAAACAGAAAAAGTAAGAAACTTATCTCAAGTGACACAGCCAGCAGTGGCAGAGGCAGGTTTGGAATTAATTAATCTAGTCCTTGAGTTTGTTCTATGTACTGCTTCCTTTCTAACAAACCTTTATTATTAATTAGAACACTACAGAACATTCGCATTTCCTAAACGGAATTTATACCTGCAAATTTTGACACAAGTAAATTGAGTTTGTTAGAAATAATAGCCACAAAAGAAAACCCACAATGCAAAAGTTAAATCAGTGCAATATGATATGAACAAAACAACTATGAATTAATAATTTCTGGGAATTTACACAAAACCAATTGACTGTAGCAAAAATGACTCCTGAAAAAAATAAAATGAAAAAACATTTTAAATGACAAAAGTATACTACACAAAATAGTTGTCAAAAAGTAAAATAGGTTTTATGGAGTTTGCTTGTCTATACTAGCTGGGATGGGACAAGTAAAGCTATGGTAACCGATGACAACCACATTCCAATCACTTCAGTGAAGTGACGGTGAAACGTTTATTTTTCATTCATGCCACATGCCTATCACATTTTGGCAGGGGTTTCTGCACTTCTCTTAGGACTTTCAACATCTGGAGTGCCACTGATTGAGAAAACAAGCATCATCTCTCTTACTTCACTAGCCACAAGTCACACAGCCATGCCTACCTTCAAACAGGCGGGGAAGTGCCACCAGAAATAGAGGAGAACTACTTATTAGTGAGAAGTTTTCTATCAAGATTTATCAGCACATGGCCCCCAGATAAATACACAAAATCAGTGCTCAGATTAAAAGGAAGATGGAGCAGAAGGATATATCTATAGGTAGGCAACCAAAACTTTCTGCTGCCATCAGCGCTGGAAATAATAGAAACATGACAATAGTAGTCAACATTCATTGAGAACTCACAAAATGCCAGTCACTGTGCTTTATATGCATATGCCATTTAATCCCCAAATCCCAAAAGGAAAGTGCTTCTTTGTCGCTTTTATAGAAGACAAAACTGAAGAACACAGAAATAAAATATCTTTGTGGGCCTTAGAGCTAGTAACTTGTTTGAGCTAGGACAAGAACTGAGACAATCTTATTAAAAAAAAAAAAAAAAACCTCTTAGAACTGCTTCCCTAGACTGCTCCCCCTATTGTGCTTCTCTTCTGAATTGCACAAGATTCAGAGTTTAGAACACTTTATCTCTGGATATTGCAGGCTTTGCAACTATATTCATCAGTGAATCTTCAGTGCAAAGTACAAAGTGACCCTGGTGGTTTAGCTATAACGAAAAGACAACTTACACAAAATTTTCTCATAAAGCCTGTTGCCAAGATTGTTGAGAACAGAATGTGCTTTTTCAGATTAGCGATAAAAAGGTCAATGTTGCTAAGAGCTGCAAGTCCTAATGAAGCTGCACGTATCCATGAGAG
The DNA here is from genome assembly GCF_009834535.1 of Camelus ferus. Classification (NCBI taxonomy): domain Eukaryota; kingdom Metazoa; phylum Chordata; class Mammalia; order Artiodactyla; family Camelidae; genus Camelus; species Camelus ferus. The sequence goes on along the minus strand of NC_045702.1, from coordinate 48,267,277 downwards.
GGATATTTCAGCTGGCTTCCACAAAAGCCTGTGCAATGGTTTCCTAGGAAGGAGCTAGCTAAGTCTGTTGGGAAACTACATTGAACAGATTCATGCTATTGGAAGGGCTGTCAACAGGAAATGGTCACTAATTTGCCTTAAATCCACTGAACTTGCAGAGGGGTGCTGATGCAACAGTCTGGACAGCACCATACTATTCATTCACTTGAAGACTTTTGAATGGAGGCTCTTCCTTTCAAAAGCGGGAGTAATTAAAGAAACAAAGACCTTCTGCTAAATAAACTGTATTCAAATTACTCCCTCACCCACACCTGGGAATTTATACCAATCATACAAAAAAGAAGTAACTATTACAGTGTATGGTGTCTGCTGAGCTGTGAACCTTTTCAACAGATGCTTACTGGCATATGCAGGCAGGGGCTGATGTTAATGGTCTCTAGCCATTGTCCCCACCACATGCAAACACACGTACACACCCATACACACACATTCTGTCTTCCTTTCTTGCCCCTAGGTTCCTTCAAGTCCATTGGAGCTCTCTCTCTGCACTCTGATTGGATCCTTTCTCTAACCCTTGGGGTACACAAGACTCCGAGGAGATCCTTAGAGCTATTAGCTCAGGCTATTCATCAGGCCGTGACTGGTCTGCTATTCCAAACCCATGATAACCAAGTGCCTTCTAACAGGTTTCTAGTCTCCCTGGCTACACCTTAGAACCCTAGGTTATGATGCACCAATTCCCTTCTGCGTGGGAGGTGGGAGTGAGGGAATACAGGGCAGGGTTTGGGTCTCTCTCACTAACTGTTATATTACCCATCATCATACATTCTTCAATTTTGGCATAATCTCTATGCTTTATTATCTTCAGGACTTTGGATTCTGATATCTAAAGCCCAGCATTTAAAGTACCTTATCTTTCTCAAGCACTTGGCTTCCAAGAATTTCACCTCTGCTCTAAGTTTCAAAATCCATTCATCAATCCAACTGACGTCCCTTTTGGAAGCTATTCATGCCCTCCCTGAGTGGTAGGTGCATAAAGAAAATCATATTGTGGGGAAAAGGTAATGAGTTCAAAGCTTCCCTGCAGAGAAGCAGCAAAGCGGGGTCAAGAACTCTGACTAATGTATTTCAAACTATTATTTGTTGGATATGCTTTCTGGAATGCTGGTGTTTCTCCTATTTTGAGGTTACCCTAATAATTGTAATAGCTACGTTTATGTAGCATTTACTATGTGACAGCACCTTAGATAAATTTATCCTCTAATTCTCACAAAACACTATGAGTTGGAGGTTTTATCACCTTTCACAGATAAGGAAAGGAAATACTGGATATGCTAATTAATCTACTTGGCTAAATTCACACAGGTAGTAGATGGTGGAGCCAGACGCTATGTTAGTCCCTTAGTATACAAAGATTAATGACAGGAAGATGAAAAATACAAAGTTGAGTACACCAACTGGTGTAGACATCAGACATTTAAATGAATACTGATCACCCACGTGGCTAGGTGTTATTGAGATTTACACACATAGGAGGAGTATTTGACTAAGTATTATGGAAGAATTCCTAAAGAGATTAATATCTGAGTTAATTTAAGAAGGATAAGTAGGAAGGTTAGACAAGTGAAAGAAATGGGAAAGGAAGGAAAAGAAAGGGTACTTCAGGCCCAAGAAACAGAACCACAGAGGCAAGCTTAAATAGAATGGTTTGCTTCCTATTTAGGCCTATTTGTCCAGTTATCTACTACTGTGTAGCAAGCTACCTGAAAACTTAGTGTCTTATAACAGGTTATTTTGCTTATGAACCTGCAATTTGGACAGGCCTTTGTGGGGATCCCGTATCTGTGCTCTGCCTGGCTTCATCTTGGACAGCTTAAAGGTTGGAGCTAGAAGCAACAAAAGCTCATCATATGTGAGTTGATAATGGCAATAACCTGAGACCTTAGCTGGGTCTGTGAGCTGATAAATCTAGCCCTGGCCTGTCCCTATGGCTTGAGCTTCTTCACAATACGGTGGTTGGGTTGCAAGGGCAAGCATCCTAAAGGAGAGTAAACCAAGTAAAAGTATGTCATATTTTTTGACCCAGCCTTGTAACTCATGCAGTGTCACTTCTACCACATTCTCTGTCAAGACAGCCACAAAATGCCACCCAATTTCAAAGAGAGAAGCAAAGATTTCAACCCTTGATGGGGTATGATAAGGCTCTGGAGGAGCATGTGGAACTGGAAATATGGTTGTGATCATTTTTAAATATACAATCTGACACAGCTCTAAACATGAAAGAACAGTACAAAATGCAGATAGCCCTCTCCCATAACAATGCTCTTTTCTGATCCAATCACACTATTAGCTGCATGAGATCACTGACTGACTCATATCTTCCTAGAAGGGGGTTACCAGCATAAAGACAAGAAAAGAATTTTAAGTTATTCACTACCCACACTGTAAGCTGGGCACAGGGAAATCCTGTCATTACTGCACAAAATTCAAACAACACATTCATGAACTGTCTGCAACAAAGACAGCTAAAAATTGTATCCAAAGGCTTGAGTTTGATTCTTGCAATTGAAAGACCATCTCAAGCTATCTGTCCCAGGCTTGCATGGATGGCTATGTTTCTCTAAGTAGTATTCTGTAAGTCTTGATCAAGAATCCCTAATGGTTTTCAGGAAAAGTCTTCTTATTTGTGGAAATGTCCTCAAAATGGCTTGAATGTTTTTAGCTTCATCTCACTTACTGGGTGCAACAATCTTAGCCTTGTGCCATTTAATTGTAACAGTCTAACTGTAAGACACTGAGGTTTCGATATCCTACAGGACTCAGAGTACAGTGGTTCAGTATTTCATTTCATGTTAATAAAATGTAAAGGTGCTTTTCTCAGGTAACTTGGAATGAAGCTAAAAGGATTAAAACCCTCTTATCTAGAAGAATCTAGCTGTGAAGTTTTCAACTTCTTAACTACCTCACCTACCATCCCCATGGAATCATCAGGAACACAGAATATCAGTGTTTTTACTGTTTCCCATAGTGATGAGAGTAGAAATGGTGAGAAAATGTAGGCAGGAACCCTGTTACCAAGGAACACACATTCTAATAGGAGGGACAGAGGTAAATCAAATAGTCACGCAAATATGGGATATAATTGAGAAGATAAATGCTATTAAGAAAAAGCACCTGACTCTATGAAAGCATAGCATAAAGATGTGGACACATACATGGGGAGGACTTCCCTGAAGAAGTGACAGTTGAGCTGAAGCTGAAAAAAAGAGTATGAGTTAGCCAGGCATTAGGGGCAAGAGGAGGAAAAGGATAGAAGGGTGTTCCAGACAGAGCATAAGGAGCAGGGGCCTGGCAGGCTGGAGCCTGGTGAATGCCAGGACAGAAGGCAGCACACAAGAGGCTTGGAAGTGCGGGACTAGGTGAGGCTGGAGGGCCTCAGTACTGAGGACGAGGAACCATTAACAAGTTTTAAGTTTGGAGATGTGTAAGTTCAGTCCATTCTGCATCACGTAGGTTTTGGGGGGGGGGGGATAGGGGGGTGCAATTTGTTTTCTTTTTTTAATTTAAGTAGAGTCAGTTTACAATGCTGTGCCCATTTCTGGTGTACGGCACAATGCTTCAGTCATACGTGAAAATACATATATTCGTTTTCATATTTTTTACCATAAGCTACTACAAGGTATCAAATATATTTCCTTGTGCTATGTCTATTTTATATATACCAGTAAGTATCTGTAAATCTCGAACTCCCAATTTCAACAAGAGAAAACCGAGGGAGAGCGGCGCGGCAGTTCGGGCGTTGAAAGTACACGTTTCCTGCCATAATTTATCACTCAGTCACTACCGCTTTGTTTAGCCGCACGCGTTCTTCTTACCGTGAACTCCTCTCCCAGCGCCTTCCGTCGTCCACGTTCACACCTCAGGGCCGGAATCCGGCTCCCTCAGGGCTGTGCCGGCGGCACCAGTGCGTCGGTTTTGGCGGGAAAGTGGACGCAGGAAGCGGCAGGACGCCGCGCAGAGAACCCGGATGTTGAAGACGCACCCTCCGGCTCCCACAGAGATGGCGCCGGCCTTCTGTGGCCTTCCGGAACCGGCGGCTTGTCTCCCTCTTTGGCTTCTCTAGCATGTCGGTCCTAAGCCCGACCCTCCGGGCTTCTCTGCCTAGTGACAGGATGCAGGGGTGGGGTGCCCGGGAAGCTGAGAAGCCTGTGCAAGTCCGAGAGGCCAGTGGCCTCCGGAACTGCTTCCGCCCCAGCACCGTCCAGCTGCCTGACGGAGGATGAGGACTGACCGGGTTGTCCAGTGGGGCTGAAGAAGCGCCGACTCCTCTCTCTGGCCGCCCTCTGCCCTCTGCCCTCTTCCTAGAGCACCTAATTAAAGGGCCTGAAAGGCTGAAAGGTTTTGCCCCACCCCACCCACCGTGCTCTAAGGACTTTATTAGGTGGAGTTCGGGCGAAAAAGAAAATTCTTGAAACAGTCGTCCACTTGGTTCAGGACAAGCTGAGTAGAGACGCCTTTGCTTGGAGACGTTTCTTTCACTGAGGTGAGAGTGCATCTTTTTTTTTTTTTTTTTTAAGGGGAGCTGACTGAATATCTCTAAGCACAAATTCAGATTACGTTTAAAAAAAAAAAAAAAGTCAATCAGAGGTAGAGAAGCCTCCGGGGACAAGAGCAGACCAGAAGCAGAAGCCCCTGTGTCTTAAGACAGGTGCAAGTGTTATGTTGGGCGTGGGATAGGGGGAGGAGATATCGCTGCTCCTTCCAGATCAAGATTTGGCAGGAGGGGAACTTGAAAAATGACAAAAGAAACAGGATAAAGTAATTACACAGGGGAAAAAAAACCTCAGAAAACTGTTTACAAGAACAAGAGAATTCGTGATCCTTCATCCGCACCTGACCCCAATACCCAAACAGTTCATCTTCCTACAGTGAAATGTTCTTCACATTATTCTTCTGCTCAAAAACTTTTAGAGGCAAATCGAAAGGGAGGATAAGTTCCTACTCTTTGTTATTTCTGGTTCTATATAGTCTGCCTCCTCCACAACCAGCTCCTACTCTTCCCCAAATGAATCTTCCCCTTCACTCAATATTTATTTCTACCTCCTGCTTGTGCTCATGTAATTCCGCCTGCTAGGAATGATCTTGCTGTCTTCCTGCCATAGGGCGCTGTTACTCATCATTAGAACATCACCCAAGTCCTACATCTGTGGAACCTTCCACAGCCACTCCTGTTTACATTTATTTCTCTCAGATCTTACAGCTCCTGTTACCTCTGCCCTATTTGCACCAGTAACAAATGAATGTACACTCGTGTGATACTCTGTGACTATTCACATGGGTTTCTCTTGGCTCTTCCAAAGAAAACACAAGTTTCTTGACAGGAGCCATATGTTAAATCTCTTATTAAACATGTGTTCATCTGAGAATGGACCGTTCCATTTCATAAGCAACAGTGACATCTGGTGGTTTGCATGGATTCTTCTAACTTAATTTAATAGTTGTGTTTATAGAGAATGAAATAGATTATGTAATGAACTCAAATAATTCCCATCAATTACGCTTGCTGCTGAAGAGATTTCAAATGCATGTTTATGTGCTCTGCCTTCCCATTGCTTTCCCCACCCTCCTTTGGTCCAGTGGCCCACAAACTGCTGGTAAGGGGTCCCTGCATGTGCTCCTTGAAAACCACAACTTCCCTTTCCCGTAGGAAGATCACTAGAAGCTTTCGTGGCAATTATGCGATTTTTAATTCCCTGCTTCCTGTTGAAATAGAGGTTTTTGTGCATAAATATTTATTTTGGAAATAAAATACGTAATTGAGGAAGAAACTTGAGATGATAAATATGATAGCCAGAGTAGAAACTCATTTCAAAGCCAAATGAGAAAGGCAGTGTGGTGTAGAGGAAAGCTTGTGGACTTTGGCCTCTGAGGAACTTGGCATCAAATATCAGGTCTTTCCATTAAAGTCAATATGGTAATTATGACAGCTAACTTCTCTAGGACTCAGTTTCCTCATCCCAGGCAGTGAAGAGGACATATAACTTGCCAAGCTGCTTTGGGGAGGATTATATAGAACTGTGTACCAAAAAATTCTGGTCCAGAGTAGGTAGTCAAGAAATGGTAGTTGTTATTATTTACATTATGCTAAAAATAATTACCTTCATGTTTCTAATTTGATATCTTAAAAAACTAATATCCTGGCTTTTAAATTTGGGAACATTAATAACTAATTTTGATTCTGATTAAATTACCTTATCTCTCTTGGTTTCTCTTATATGCTTAAGCTGTAAAATAATGAGTTTGAGAAAACAACTTTAAATCTCTGAAAATGAAATAGGAATTCTAATCTACCATACACATCAAAATTTGAATAGTAATGAAGAGTTTAGAAGAACTGGAACAGACTGAAATTATCTTTATACAGAGAACTTGAAGAACTACCTCTTTAACTCAAATTCTAAATTGTGAGGACAACTTGGATTTCAGGAGGGAGAAAAAAAGCACAAGGAGAAAATATGTGAACAAATTTATCACTAGAAAATATTGTGAAGTACTGATTTGGGTGACCCCCTGTGGGCAGAATGTGAATCACAATCACCCTTTAAAAATTTTTTTTTAGAAAATATTATTTGAATATTCTAAGTTGTATCTGAACCCTAAGGTAAAGCAAGAGCTTGTTTCAGAAGTTTACTTTTGTCTATTGTTTGTAACTTGGAAAATGTTTTTTCCATAAAAGGGATGTATGTGGTGATTCATTTTCCTGTCAATCCCACATATTAATGCCACAGTTAAGCCTCAACTGTATAACCCCACAAATAGCAAAATTGGCCAGAGATGTTTCTTTGGAAGTGTCAAATAATTTCTTGGTTGGAAAAAATTTGAGATACCTACTCTAAATATCAGTGAAGTGTACCAGAAACACACCTTCCTCCACTTGCCACCCTAGCAATGGAAGCAAATAATCCCTTCTTCACCTACCCCAGACACAGTGCTCTTCTTCTCCTGATGAGTTTTATAACAGAAACAGCAAAGCATGGATGGAAGACTCGGGGTCTAATTCTCATTCTTTCATCTGTTACAAGAGAGTAGGGAGTGGAGGTTATCGTCCCCAAACCCCATAAAGTTAAACAAAGGTATGTTTTGTGCTCACATTAATGACCATTGAAGGTTGACTGCAACTCTTTCCAGGTCTTCTTCATTCTGCAATCTTGACTGAAATAGCAGGTACTAACAGGGACATGCTAGTCTGGTGGCAGAGGGAAAAAATAAATTGACAAATGAGATGACTCAAGGTTTCTGCTTGGAAGTAGAGTAGACCTCTTCCACTCACATTTCTCAGTCAGAGCAAGTTATAGGGACAAGCCTTATGTCAACAGAACAGCAAATATTTTGAACAAATAATAAAATATACCATGTTTTGTAACCATAAACAGATCACTAATGGTGTCTTAGTCCTAAGACTCAACCCCAAAATTGGAAGTAACAATCCTCTCCAGCCTAAGCTAAGGATTGTGGTAAAGATCAAGTAAGACTATGAATATTTTATGTGTATGTTATTTTATCCTTTCCCAGAGATCTGTCAGTAAGTCTCATGTGGAACCCTGGTGTCTGTATTTTTAAATCTCAGGACGCACAGAAGTATTAGAAAATACATACTTTTTCTAAGTCTTATGCCAAAGATTCTGATTCTCTAGGACTGGGATAAAGTTCTAGGTACTGTATTTTTAAAAGCTCCTCAGGAGATTCTGATGTAAAACTAGGCAGAACACCCTGAGCTATAGGATCCTTTTTAGCAGCAAGATTCTGTAACCTATAGTCAGTGACATCCTTTTTTGCAGGGAGCAGAGGATTTTTATTGTATTGCTTACGTAGCTTTCTGTTAGATACTTCATTTTTTGTATCTCAATCTAATATAAATTGAGTTGGCTGATTTTTTTTATCAGGGAAGAAGAACAGGTACTGATTTGCTCAAAAGAAAGTCATAATGAAAGCTTGCTCAGCTGAAGAAAGAAATGGGTAACAGAAGAATAAAGAAGAAAAGTAAAGGGGAGAGATATTTACAGTGACTATATAGTACTGAGTGCAGAAAATAACAATGATGAGGGTGCCCATTTATTCTGTGATAACAGTATCTGGCTTAATCTGTATTATCTCTCTGAGGCCTCAGCATAGCCTTATGAAGTGGAAAATATTATACCTATCTTAACCTGAGTGCCCGAAAAGTCACAGAGAAATGGTAAAGCAGGATTCACACTCAAGTCTGTCTAACTTTAAAACACAGGATCTCAGCCACAGCACTACCCAGTGTTCCCTGTGCCTTCTAGGAAATTCCATTAAATAGGCCACAAAAGGAAGGGGAGCAAACAGTAACAAAATCGTCAAGGAAGCAGTATTTTATACTTCAGAACACCTCCCAGTTGGGAGAATTCCAGTGATCTCACCTCATTGTTGTGTCCCAGAGACCTCTGTTCCACCTCCACACCTCCCTTTCTGCTGTTGTCACTGCAAAGCAACACACTGATTGATGACCACAATGCTGCTACACTTTATCATTTACTATGTGATTTCACAACTATCTCATTTACTGTCCTCAGAACCAGGATTCAACAAAATGCAGAAGCCAAAATTGAGGTGATTTGTCTAAATCAGCATTTCCAAACTTAAGTGTTACTGGTCTGGATAATTTTTGTTGCAGGGCTCTGTCCTGTGCATTGCCCGATATTTAGCAGGACCTGTGCATTCTACTTACTAGATGCACCACCACCCCTAACTGTAACAACCAAAAGTATTTTCAGACGATGCCTAATGTCCTTTGAGGACAGGCAAGATTATCCATGGTTCAGAACCACTGGCCTAAAGTGATGTAGAAAAGTACTCTCAGACCCACATCGTCCAGCTACAAACTAATGTACAGGCCCTTGCATCCCTGAAGCTTCCCTAGAATCATAAAATTTTGAATCCCAAAGGTTTTAGTTACATCCATGAAACTTTGTTTCACTGATGAGCAATCTGAAACATAGAGATATGAGGTGACTGTCACAATTTTATGGCTTAAACCATCTAAAATAATTTTAAGCATTCCTAAGATTCTTGTGGAAAGTCACATTGCTAATACCAATATTTTGATAAGGGCACACCTTGTCCTGTGGCCACATCTGTTAGCCATCACATCTCTCACAAAAGAGTACTTCTGTCATGCCAGTCTTTGGATCGTGAATCTTCACTTTCCACCCTAAACTCTGCACAGGATCCAGCAGTGGTGATTGAGTTATCAAATTAGAATAATGAGTTAATGGCATTGATTCCTATGGATGAGCTTCCTTAAACTAAGTATTTGTTTTTATTTTAAATCAGTCAATAGGCAGGCCATCTAATAGCAAACAAAACAAAAAACTAGGGAATCTTTCTTTACAAAAAGAGTGTTTTAACAATGGAAAAATCAATGGTCATTCCCAAAGAGAGAAAGCTTTCTTAGAACAGCAGACTTATCCAAGAGATGTTATCCTGTTCCCTATGTTGTTGCCAGGCTCAGAGAATGCCTCGAGCAAGAGGTCATCTAGCCACTCCATTTCCCCATAATCATTTCTGGCCCTTTGCTGAGATCAAGAAGAGTATTTGTTCTTATCATTTTAAATCTAATATAGTTGTTACTAGCCTTGGAGCAACTTGAAGGCAAAGACTCTAGTTGGTTTATTCAGTATCACATCCTCAGTAAGCAACACAAGCTAAGTGGCCAATAAATATTTATTAGGCAATTTAAAAAGAAAAGTTAGGACTGCCTGACTGACTTATGATCTCAGTGTCCACCAGGAAGAATTTTTCTTCTCCAGCCAACTTTCAGAATTCTTCTTTATCCTCACCCTGGAGAACCTATAAAAAGGTGATCCTAATCTAGTAAGCAGCTTGAGATTTCCAACATAAGTGCTTTGGCCCACCAGAGTTCCACATCTGCTGGCAGAGTGAGACTTGGGGAAGATACTACTCTTTCCTAGTCCTAGCAAACCCAAAGGCTTTGTTTTTTGCTTAAGCTATTTGGCACTAGATTTCTGTCACTTGTTACCTAGAGAGTCCTAACTAATACACTCTCCTCAGAAATATTCAACTTTGGTGTAATTGTTTTTTTAATACATAAAATTTGAAGGGTAAGCCAGGTAGGTAACCATTGTCACACTACCAGTGCTAAAACAATTTACGCCATACCACTGCTGTCCTTCATGCTGAGGCCCTTCAGTCACCTGCAGAAGTTTCTATGGTACTGGAAGCCAGACTTGTACTCATACTTGTTGTAGGTGTTCTAGGAAGGCAAAAGGAAAACCACCTTTCTGATCAGATGACGACATTTGGAAAATGGAGGTATGCTATGCTCAAAGAGCTTTCCTTATAGGCTTCTCTGAATCCTACGTCCTGTTCCTTTTGTCTACATTCTGATCACTTCTGCTCCACAGCTGGGCCCTTTACCCAACTCCACTTTTCTCAGAGATTCTTTAGACAGCATTAGCTCTGTGTGAGAAATTATCCCTTTCATCAAGAAACCAACCAAATCTTAGCTCACCCCCATCTAAATGCCTATAGTGGCAACTGTTGAGATGTAGCTATTCCTCAGATTTACAGGTTCCTCGGGTAGGTCTCCTCCATCTTTAACTCATGATATTCAAGTCTTTGCTGCTCCAATTATCAACATCTCTTTGGCCATACATAAAATTTCAGAACAAATGTACCTGGATGCCAAATGTTGCTGTAAAGTTTAATTTTTTTCTTCCTTTAAATTTAAAATGTCACCATAATATTTAGTATATTAAGAATTTAGAGCTATTATTTTTAAAAGTGCTGCATAACTCCTTGAGAAGTGATAGAACATTAACACATTACCTCAGAATAGAGTTAATATATAGAAAACTACCCTCTCAAATATGCTGCAAGTATATCTAATGTAAGAATTCAAGAATTTGTCCTGTTTTATAGCAACAGCCCAAGAACTTCCTCCATATTAATTATGCTTTTTGTTTTCTGTACTTTCTGATGCTTTGACATCTTGGGGCTTTATTCACCCTAGAGGGACTACCTACTCCCAGGGTTAGCTAATTCCTAGAGATAGCAGACAGTCTCCTTTTATATGCAAACCATGTGAAATCCAGAGCCCCTACCCTCAACCAGCTCCTCTATTAGGCTAGCACATTGCTGATCAAGTCACTATCCCTCTGCCCTAATCACCACAATGTCAGGTACCAGACAACTGGAGATGGCCCCTACACCCCAAAGTCCGCTGAATTTATTCAAACTGGCCAATTCTAAGCCTGCTTATCCTGCTTTGTCTTGCCTTTTCCACAGAAACTGCAGTAAAGACTCTTGCACACGGTTTCCTCAGTTCCCTCTGCCTCCTTTCCAACCCGAGTGGAGTAGTATGCTTCATATTTCTAGGGATCTGTAAGTATGAACTTCTTCCTTCATGATAGTTATTTCCATGTCTGTAAGTCTTACCATATCTAACTAAAATAAATCCTGGGTGCATTATAAAATACCTCCCAATTCTTTTAACTATTCAGCAAAATAGCTTCTCATAGTAAATATACTATTAACCTAATATTTTCTACAATATTCAGAGGTTTTTCTTGAGATACATTTTTCTTTTTAAGTAAGACTTAAGGAGAGAGGAAAATTCAACCCCACTGAGACTGTTTTGGAATAAGCCACTTCCATATTCTTTAGGAAAAACTCAGTAATAATCAAAATCCATTAAGTTGGATTAATGGTCTACAGAAGTCTCTGTAATCTGTCTTTGATATGAATAAAATACTGTGAGTCATCTAAGGAAAAATAATTTTCCCTCTTATGAATTAGAAATGATTTCAGAAATTTTTACAACACTCAAAGGGAAAGACATTACTTGTAACATCTTGCCTAATTGTTCATTCAGATCTGGTGGTTTAATCTTGTAATTTATTTACAAAGGAGCTATTAAGAAGCAAGTGGCCCACACATGTGACTGGCTAGTGTTTCCTTCCCTGGAGGACTTTAATCTTGTGGCCAATTATATCTTTTCTTTTAATTGATGTTTAAATGAGAATGGAGTTGATAGCCTGGTGGTGTACAAAATACATTTATGAATGCCTGGCTGCTTGGCTGGGAGATTAACACACAAGAGCTACATTAATGTAGTCTTTCATAATTCATATTATGAAATTAAAAACATCATTATTCCAGAGAAGTTATTTTTCCTCCATTTAGAAGAGGAACTTAAAAAAAAAAATCTGTATAAAAAAGCAACCAGGGGTAGAGCCAGGTGCCCATTACTTTATGCGGTAGATCTCAAACTCTAATTTGAATAAAATCACTTGTAGAGCTTGTTAAAAATGTGTATTCATGGGCCATACTCTCCAGAGATTCTGATTCAGTAGTCTGAGGAGAGGGTTAAGAATCTTCATTTTTATCAAGCAGTCTATATCCTGACACAGGTGTTCTAAGAATCACAATTTATTTAGTAAACCAGTAGCCTACTTTACCTGCTTCTAAAAAGTCATTGTTGATCCATATGTGCAGTTAGCTGTCAGCTTTTGGGTCCTAAAGTATCTCTTAGTAGCAGTGGCTCTTTAAACATTGGGTTGATAATATTAGTTGCATGTATATATTTTATATACATTTATAGAGAGATCTAGATATCTAGATACAGATACAGATATGTTATTGATACCACCTCGTCAGATCCAGACGTAAATGGGTAAAACACCCAGCTCAGTCACTTATGGACTATCCAAGTCAAGGCAAGTAAAACACTTTGAATCTCATTTTAAAATGAGTTTCCTCACACTTTAAAAATGGGATTACAGTGCCACTTCACTGAACTATGATAAGGGTTAAACGAACTGTATATAATGCATTTAAGCCAGTACTCAGCAAAGAATAAGAATAGGAGTGGAGATAGTACAACCCACTGGTGTTTTACTTTTGTAAAGAAATTGTTATATGGTTTCCAGAGCTCACTCACACACATCATTTAATTATATTCTCACAATGTGCATGTGAGGTAAAGGGCATAGAATATTGCTCCAATTTTAAAATAAGATTCAATCACAATCTACTGCCATGAACATTTGATCACAGACTCATAGGGAACCTCAAAGCAGATGAGAGGGTAGGAGTTTGTTTTGCCTTTTGAAGCCAAGGAATTAGTGTACCCTGGGATGCTTCTGCAATCTTCAGAATTCAAGGTGAGTTTCAAATTTGTAGAATGGCAGAGTAGTACAGTGGTTAAGAACATAGGCTTTAGAGTAGACAAATTTGGCTCTGCCACTTTAATAGTTGTGTTTACTTGACAATGCTGTTTAAGTCTTTTAAGCCTCATAAGCTTCTTATAAAAATGGGGCTAATAAAGGAATGATTAAATAAGATCACTTTCATAATACTAATAATAATATCTAATATTTATTGAAGCTTCCATAAAATGTTTTTCATAATACATAGCAAAGTAATGCTCAGATTATAGCTAGTATATAAGAAACCATTCATCCACACATGCTGCAAGTACTACTGACATGTGAAACTGGTATTACTATTGCTGACAAAAAGAATAAAGCAATAAATTTTTTCTTAATGTGAAGAGATACCTAATGGACAAATGATTAGTCACTATTATAACCACTTAATTTATTAGGAAACAGAGTAAACATGTGGAGACTATGTACCGAGGCCCAGATCACAAAATGACTCTATGGCAGGATCAGATTTCTGCCCTGTCCAAGACCTTGTCTCTTCTCCAGAGATCACTTTGATCCTTTCACTTCACTCAAAAGAAAAACTTTCATTTGGGGAATTCCCTTGTAGAGTTCCATGGTTTTATACCAAATGCTCTTGGGTATGGAAATTTTCTTTGTACTCTGATGCTTAGTATTCTCAGTTTTTGTTAAAGATGGAATTTTTGCTGAGTTAAAGGCCCACACAATTCTTACAGGCTCCAGTTTGGAAACAACCCTGAATCTTTTGTGGCTTTGAGTTAGTCTTGGCAGAACACTTCCAGAGTGGGAGGATTTTTTAATGCGCTTCTTTAAAGAGATGCTTTAAAGCATTCATTTAGGCTCAAACCAAAGTAAACTGACCAATATATTCCCATGGATTTTAGAGGAACAAGGGTTAGAATTCAGAGGAAATGTGGTAAGCAAACCTACTGAGAATTTGGTCAATACTGTGGGCCATAGAGTGACCATGGTGTCACTAAAAGAAACTTTCTCACAAAGACTTTTTTTTAAACTTTCTACTGTGTCATGCTCCCATAATATTAGAGATGTTTTGAATATATATACACAATACATAATATATATACTTTGTACCAATGCCAAAAGTTGTCATAAAACTGATATTTTGCTGCATATCATATCATAAAATAAACTTCTAATATAAAAGAATAACTAAATTTTTTAGTGAAAATGGTAGTGAAAATTTAAGTCTAACATGACAGTGAAGAATCATAATTCTCCAAACACTGTCAGCTGCTAATAGCCCCTACAGTCATACAGCACATCTGTCTTACTAAGTAGACATTTATCTAAGTGAAAGAGATATTTTCTCACAAACTTTTTTGTCTTCTCCATAGTTTTTATATTCTTAATTATGTCTAAAAATTATATACAATTTTGGAGAATTCACCCTCAGGAATATTTGAGATGGCAAACTGATGTTCTGCTTTTCATTCTCATTAATTATAAAGAATCCCAAAAGGGACTTTTTCCTGAAAGAACTCATGGCTCAAGTATATTTTAAAAGTTAAAAAATGTCTTATAATGGTGACATTTTTTAGTATTAGGATGAATGTTAGTATTTAATAATTCTATAAAGATTGAAAGAATAATATCATTTTATTTCCACTGTACTTGATAATCATGTAGTGATTCTTTCAATAATTTTCCTAAATCTATCTAAATAAAGTACCTTTTCTTAACATTCAAATTTATTTTATTAACTCTTTTATCTTTTTTTTAATTGAGATACAGCTGACATACAACACTGTATAAGTTTAAGGTGTACAACGTGTTGATTTGATACCTTTATGTATTACAAGATGATTACCACTGTAGCATTAGCTACTACCATTAGCACATCACATAATTATGCTTTCATTTTGTGGTGAGAACATTTAAGACCTAATCTCTAAGCAACTTGAAAGCATATAATACATAATTGTTGACTATGATCACACTGCTGTGCATTAGATCTTTAGAACTTAAATCTTCTAACTGCAAATGTGTACTCATTGACCAACATCTCCCCATTTCTCCCACCTCCCATTCTACTCTGTTTCTATGAATTAGGCTTTTTTAAAATTTCACATACAGGCATATCTCAGATATTGTAGATTTGGTCCCAGGTCACTGCAATAAAGCAAGTTACACAAAATTTTTGGTTTCCAAGAAATTATGAAAGTTATAGGTGCACTGTACTATATAGTATATTAAGTGTGCAGTAGCATGTCTTTAAAAAGCATGTACATACTTTAAATAATACTTTATTGCTAAAAAATGCTAATCATCATCTGAGCCTTCAACATGTTGTAATCTTTTTGCAATAATAGCATCAAAGATCACTGATCACAGATCACTGTAATAAATATAATAACAATGAAAAAGTTTGAAATATTGCAAGAATTACCAAAATGTGACACAGAGATATGAAGTGAGCAAATGCTGTTGGAAAAATGGGACTGATAGGTTTGCTCAATAAACAGTTGCCACAAAATTTCAATATGTAAAAATAGCGATATCTGCGAAGCACAATAAAACTAAGTCTAGTAAAACAAGTTATGCCTGTATAAGTAACATCATGCAGTATTTGTCTTTCTCTGACTTACATCACTTGACATAATGGGTCCATCCATGTTGTCACAAATAGCAATATTTCCTTCTTTTTCATGGCTCGACAGTTGTCCATTGTATACATATACCACATTTCCTTTATCAGTTCTTCCATTAATGGACACTTGGGTTGTTTCCATATTTTGGCTATTATGAGTAGTGCTGCAGTAAACATGAAATGCAGATATTTTTCAATATACTGTTTTTATTTCATTTGGATAAATACCCAGAAGTGGGATTGCTAGATCATTATGGTAGTTTTATTTTTAATATTTTGAGGAACCTCCATACTGTTTTCTTTAGTAGCTGAACCAATATTTGTTCCCACTGTTGTCTTGTTCTTGATCCTAGAGGAAAACTTAACAACCTGTGACCACTGAGTATGATACAGCTGTGGGCTTATCATAGACAGATTTTATTATGTTGAAGTACATTCCTTCTGTACCTAACTTGTTGAGAACTTGTATCATGAAAGATGCCAAATCTTATCAAAAGTTTTTTCTACACTTATTGAACATTATGATTTTTTAATTTTTTTTTTGTTTTGTATACAATTTTTGAAGGTTACTTTCCATTTACAGTTATTTTTAAATATTGGCTATATTCCCTGTGTTATATACAATATATCCTTGAACCCATCTTACACCCAGTAATTTGGACCTCCCACTAGCCCTCCCTACCCCCTACTGGTAATCACTAGTTTGTTCTTTATATCTGTGAATCTGCTTCTTTTTTGTTATATTCACTAGTTTGTTGTATTTTTTTAGGTTCCACAGATAAGTGATATCATACAGTACTTGTCTTTCTCTGTCTGACTTATTTCGCTTAGCATAGTGCCCTCCAGGCCCATCCATGTTGCTGTGAATGGCAAATTTTGTTCTTTTTCATGGCTGAGTAGTATTCCGTTGTGTATAACTATAACTCTTCTTTATCCTTTCATCTACTGACAGACACTTAGGTTGCTTCCGTATCTTGGCAATTGTGAATAATGTTGCTATGAACATTGGGGTGCATGTATTTTTTCAAATGAATGTTTTTGGTTCTTTTGGATATATCCCCAGGAGTGAAATTGCTGAGTCATATAGCATTTCTATTTTTAGCATCTTTAGGGACCTCCATACTGTTTTCCACAGCGGCTGCACCAATTTACATTCTCACAAACATTGTAGGAGAGTTCCTTTCTCTTCACATCCTCACCAACATTTGTTATTTGTGTTCATTTTGATGATAGCCATGCTGAAGATGTGAGGTAATATCTCATTGTGGTTTTGATTTGCATTTCCCTGATGATTAGCAATGTTGAGCATATTTTCATGTGCCTGTTGGCCATCTGTATTTCCTCTTTGGAAAAATATCTGTTCAGTTCTGCCATTTTTTTAATTGGTTTATTTGTTTTTTTTTTATGTTGAGTTGTATGAGCTGTTTATATATGTTGGATATTAATCCCTTATTGGTCATATCATTTACAAATATTTTCTCCCATTCAGTAGGTTGCCTTTTCACTTTGTCAATGATTTCCTTTGCTGTGCAAAAAATATTGAAGTTTAATTAGGTCCCATTTGTTTATTTTGGCTTTTGTTTCCTTTACTTTAGGAGACAGTTCAAAAAAATATTGCTGCAATTTTTTCAGAGTGTTCTGCCTGTTTTCCTCTAGGGATTTTTGTAGCATTTGGTCTCATATTTAGGACTGTTATCCATTTTGAGTTTATGTGTGTATATGATGTTAGAATGTTCTAATTTTATTCTTTTACATGTAGCTGTCCAGTTTTCCCAGCACTACTTATTAAAGAGACTGTCATTTCTCCATTGTATATACTTGAGTTTGGTCTTCTCTTTCTGGTTCTTTGAAGTGTACAGTTAGGTTGTTTATTTGAGATTTTTCTTTTTGTTAATGTAGGCATTTATCATTATAATCTCTCTTGGAACTACTTTTGCTGCATCCTATAAACTTTGGTACATTGTGTTTCCATTTTCGTTGTTTCAAGATTTTTTATTTCCCTTTTGATTTCTACCTTGATTTATTGATTTTTCAGGAGTATGTTTTATTTCCACGCATGGAAATTTTCCAGTTTTCTTCCATTATTAATTTCTGGTTTCATACTATTATGGTCAGAAAAGCTACTTGGTATTTCAATCTTCTTAAATTTGCTAAGACTTATCTTGCGATCTAATGTATAGTTTATCCTGGAGAATGTTTTGTGCATGCTTGCGAAAAATGTCTATTCTGCTGCTGTTGGATAGACTGTTCTGTATATATCCTTTAGTTTCATTTGGTCTAAAAGATAGTTCTTTCAATGTTTCCTTATTAATTTCCTGTCTGGACTATGTATCCACTGTTGAAAGTGAGATATTGAAGTTCCCTACTTTTATAATACTGTTGCATGTTTCTCCCTTTAGGTTTGTTAGTTTTTGCTTAATATATTTAAAGGCTCCAATGTTGAGTGCATAAATATTTACAATTGTTATACCTCTTGATGAAGTAACCACTTTATCATTATATAATGACCTTCTTTGTCTCTTGTTATCATTTTTGACCTGAAGTCCATTTTATCTGTTCTCTTTTGATTTCTATGTGCATAGAATATCTTTTTCCATCCCTTCACTTTGAGCCTCTGTGTGTCCTTAAAGATAAAGTGAATCTTTTGCAGGCAGCATATAGTTGGGTATTGTTCTGTTTTGCTTTGTTTTATGCATTCAGCCACTCTAAGCCTTTTGACTGGAGAATTTACTCCTTTTATATTTTAATAATTATTGATAGGTGAGGACTAACTAATGGCATCTTACTGTTTTCTGGCTATTTTGTAGTTCCATCGCTCCTTTCTTCCTTTCTTGCTGTCTTCCTTTGTGAATTAATGATTATCTATAGTTGTAAGCTTTGATTCCCTTCTCTGTAACTACTGTATCTACTGTAGATTTTTACTTTATGATTATCTGTGAGTTACTTAAAACATCTTATGTCAGTCTGTTGTAAGCTGATAACAACCTAACTTTGATCCCATCCAAAAACTCTATCGTTTTACTCCTCCCCTGCCAACATTGTATGTTTTAATGTCACAATTTAACTCTTTTTATATTCTGTATCTTTTAACTGATTATTATAGCTATGGTTATTTTAATGCTTTTGTCCGTTAACCTTTATAGTAAAGTGATTAATGCATCATTTAACACTATTGGAGTGTTCTGAATTTGACTATTATATTTTTTACCAGTGTTTTTTATATTTTCATATATTTTTATGTTCCTAATTAGTATCCTTTCATTTCAACTTTAATAAATTATGTCAGCATAGTTTGGTCTTGTGTTGATGAATTCTCTCAGCCTGTGTTTATCTCGGAAAACCTTTATTTCATCTTCATTTCTGAATGAAAACTTTGCCAGTAAAGTATTTTTGATTGGCAGGTTTTTTTTCTTTCAGTGCTTTGAATATATCATCCCACTTTATCCTAGCCTGCAAAGTTTCAGCTAAAAAAATCAGCTGTTAGTCTTATGAGGAATTTCTTGTCTTACTGCTTTTAAAATTCTTTCATTTTAGACAATTTTTATTATAATGTGTCTTGGAGATCATTTGAGGTTGATATTGTTTGGAGACCTATGAGCCTCATGAATTAGGATATCCAAATCTCTCCCCAGATTTAGGAAGTTCTCATTATTTCTTTAAAATAATTTTTCTGCTCCTTTCTCCCTCTATTCTCCATCTAGGACTCTAAAAATGCATAGTTTTTTTTTTTTTTCTTTTGATAGTATCCTACAGTTCATGTAAGCCTTCTTCACACTTTTTCATTCATTCATTTATCATTTTATTTTCATGTTTTTCTTTGTTATCCTCTGACTGGTAATTTCAAATTAACTGTCTTCTACTTTATAGGGCTTGATCAGTGGGCTGTTGATGCTTTATATTTCTTTTTCTTTTTTCATTCATTTTATTCTCAGCTCAAGAATTCGTTTGGTATACTTTTTATGATTTCTATTTCTTTTATTCTCCTCATTTTATTCTTGTATTATACTCCTCATTTTGTTGAATTGTCTTTCTGTTTTCTAGTAGCTCACTGAGTGTCCTTAAAACAATCATTTTGAATTCTTTATCAGGCAAATCTCAGATCTCCACTTCTTTGGGATCAATTACTAGAAAATTATTGTGTTCTTTTGGTGGTGTCCTGTTTCATTTATTTTTCATATTTCTTACATTTCTGTCTTTGCATTAAGAGAGCTGTCATGTCCTCCAGTCTTTACTGACTGACTTCAGGAGAGAAATACACTTCATCAGACCTGTTAGGTGTTCTCAGACCTTTTCTATAAGTATGTCTGCTCCACATTTCTTGCTCTCTTGGAGGAAAATTCTTAAGATTCTGTTCCTTCTCTTGATCCTGCAAAGCCAGACCACGTGCTGAGAGTTTCTCATTTGCTTGATTTCCCTAGGTCAGTACTCGGTTTTGTGTGCTTTTTCCCAAACCCACAGTCTTGGGTCAGCTTTCTGTGCATATGCATGCATGCTCACTAGCTGTTTGCAAAGGCTTGCTTCCATGAACACCCTCAGAGGTGCACTAGGGGGTCCAGCCACAGAGTTGGGAGGTGGTGGAGTGTGGGTGAGGCCTGCAAAATGTTGGGTGCTCATGTGCCAGTTGAGGAGATGTATAGGCAAGGCATCCCCAGAAGCTTATGAACTGGCTACTTGTTGGACCTTGCCATATGGCTAGTAAGATCTGCACCCCTTTGATATGTTCCATTCTGAACTCTAGCTGCTGTTATCCCAGTCACTCCTTGCTCCTAGTTACAGAGCATACCTCAGTATTCTAGGCAGAGCAAGAAAGAAATGGGTACCTTTAGTGTCTTCCTGCACAGCTGGGAAAGTGAAACCATCTTTCTTACCCTCTTTAATCCATTCAGTATCAGATTTTTTTTCTCCAGAAGTATTCTGGAACTTCTTTGCTGGACTTCCCACAAACTTCTCCAAAGGCAGTCCAAAGGAAGATGGTAGGAAGCTTCTACACCATTTTAACCTCTCTCCAGCTCTGCCTGCTCTTATTTTTTTAATCATGATGTTACACTGACATCTTGTGGTAATTTATATGTCTTGTTTGCCCTAAACTGACAAAATGAAACAAATAGTCACAATTCAAAAAAGGAAAAGAGGTGTTATTGAGTTGTAGACACTGCTTAATGGTGTACAGTAAGGATTTAGTGGCTTGCCCAAAGTTATACATGTAGTAAGTGGGGAATCCAGAGTTCAAGTCTAGGTAGTAAGACTCTAGCTTTGTGCTTTCCAATATGATAGCCACAAGCTAAGTGTGGCCATTTACTTTAAATAGATTAAATTATATAAAACTAGAAATCAGTACCCTCAAGAGTCACATTACAAGTGCTCATTAGCAACACACGCCTAGTAACTACCATCTCAGACAACATGGAGAATATGTCCAATTTTGCAGAAACTTTTGCTGGATAGCACTGCTCTAGAAGCAAAACTCCTGTCCTCTGCACTACACCATTTTGCCTGTGCTTTTAAAATAACATCGTCAGATTATTAAAGCAAGTTTATTCTCAAGATTTTAATTATTCCTTCTGTGCAGATGATTATTACAAGTGTGTGTGTATATATATATATATATATATCTAGCTTTGTGATTTTCTAGTTATCAGTGCCACATCTCCATCTGTATGGCAGATACGTTCACTTGGACACCTTAATATCAACCCAAACACTTACTTTTAAACTGAATGTCACCTTTTCCCCAAAACTAACTTCCTCTTCAGACTTCCTCATTTTCATCTTTGCTACTCTTTTATTCTCAGCTTCTGAAGTTTAGTCATTGAACTTTTATATTTCATTCCTTCTTTCTTGTCTTCTGAAACTATATCCTGTCAACCTTCCCTTAAAAATGTCTCTTAAACATGACTTTCTTACTGCTATCAAACTAGACCATAATGGATCTACCTGAGTCTTACCTTTTTCCAAATCTTCACAGCCAACCCTTGACATCAAGTTAATTATATCAATTATCAATGGCCCTGTCACTTTCATTCTCAGGGAACTGTAATAGTTGCCCTAAAAACTTGGTTCATTGCCTTCTACAGTCTTATCTACCTTATATCTTTCTCTGTTTCTGCATGAACTATTCATTCTAACCAGACTGGTCTCATTTTTCTATTGTGAGATTATTCACCTTTGCATTCCTGAAATTATGTTCTTTTTCCTCCTCTACACATCTCCACTTATTGACATCCTAATCATCCTCCAAGGACTAACCTCAGGGCCCTCCTCATCTGTGTAGTGAAACCATTTCAGGCCATAATGTTCTTTTCATACGCTGGAATAGTCATTCTATGTACTATTCACCACATAACTCCCTATGTTGCTGGATGTAATAGCAGGATTCTCCAATAGGATATGTATGTATATATTTACACATTTATATATATTTTATCCATATCTATATGTATGTACCCATATATTTGAATGTATGTGTGTGTATGTGTGTGTATATGTGTGTGTGTGTATATATATATATATATATATATGCATATGCATATATATATAAAGAGAGAGGGGGAGAAAAATAGGCAAGGGGGACAGGCATTGACTTTAAAGAATTGGCTCACCAGAGTGTGGTGGCTGGCAAGTCCAAAATCCTCAGTGTAGGCTAGAAGACTAGAAATTCTGTCAAGAAGTTGGTGTCTTGAGTCTGAAGGCAGTCTGGAAGCAGAATTCTTTCACTTTTAGAGGACCTCAGTCTTCTCTCTTAGGGCTTTAACAGATTGGATGAGGCCCACCCACTTTATGAAGATTAAACTGCTTTACTCAAAATCTACTACTTTCAGTGCAATCACATCTGAAAAATTACCTTTAAAACAACCTTTAGATTAGTACTTAATCAAACAACTTGGTGCCATTGCCCAGCCAAACTGACACATTAAATTAACCATCACATCAGATACATATACTTTTAGAGCTCTTATATGTAATTCTCAACTCTGAAATCCAGGTAGACATGTTGGGGGAAGAAAGTAATAACATTTGAGGAACTGCAGTAAGTCAAAGTATAAATATTAGAGAACATGGAAACAGTTGGATCTTGTGAAGAGTATAAAACACTTCTTCAGTTCAGAAAGAATAACTTTAGGGAAAAGATGGAAACAAAATTTTTTTGTGTGAAATTTGTCCATACTCAACAATGATCTCCCTACTTCTAGTTTATTGCTTTTTGAGCCTCCATAAAATTCATTATCTTCCTTGATCTAGTCAAAAATCCCACGCCTTCCATCTAACCAGTCTATCTTAGCTATGCATCAGATTAATCATACCAAGGATGCTTGAAGATTAAGTGCCACTCAGAAATTTCTTCCCACACAGATGTTTTGTCATGTAAATTTTCATCTTGGAACATGAACCCAGAAATGTCTTTTTAAAGCAAGATCCCTTGTAAACAAAATACTTCTTTCTAATTTTGTATTTCTTTATATCCTGTATAGTATTTACAATAATAACCCCACATTGTTATCAGTCAGGAAGGACTGGCCAAGTACAATGTTCAGAGTTCTGTTTTTATATTACCTTCATAATGTTAGATATTACTAGCTGATTATCTCATCAATAATCAGCTAGTAATATTTTTTATCTTTCTCTTTGTTAAATCCAAGAATATAAATATAAAATTAAAAAATACAGGGTAATGTTAACAATATGTTCTTATTTAGTTCTATAACATGGTTTTAAAGCATGATTAAAGGACATCTGACATCAGAATTTCCTGAGGTACATGTTAAAAAAAACCATATTTCTAGGTTTTCTCTCCATGTTCTAAATGACCAGCAATGTTAATGTGTTAGGAAATCTACATTTTTAACTAGCCTAAATGATTTTTTTCACTTCGTTCTGTAAGCACATATTTTGCCTGGTACTGTTTTAAGCTTTGAATAGCCTAGAAACCTCTGCCATATATAGAACTTACTCTCTTACTTTATTATATGGAGAGTCATGATTTTAAAAGATATATATAAATTCAAAAAATGAGATAGTGTTAAGTTTTAACACTTTTGACATATTTCACATTTGACATATTTCAACCAAATTTACCTTCCTTTCAAAATGGATAATAAAGAGGAACAAGGAGGCAGCTATCATGGCTAAAACCTATACCTTCTCATATAATGATGACCTCCTTACTGTTCCGTGATTTTCTTTCACCTCATGCCACTTTGTCTTAGTACAGTTTTCCTCTCCACCATGTGAAAATCATACTCCCTCTGCCTGGAATACTCTTCTTGATTTTATATGGCAACTTCCTTCTTGTATTCAGGTTTTACCCTAAACATTTTCCTTACCAAACAGTATAACTACTACTTTATTCTTCATCACATTGCCCTGTTTTAGTTCTATGCCTAAAACTTAACACTATCTCATTTTTTGAATTTATATATATCTTTTAAAATCATGACTCTCCATATAATAAAGTAAGAGAGTAAGTTCTATATATGGCAGAGGTTTCTAGGCTATTCAAAGCTTAAAACAGTACCAGGCAAAATATGTGCTTACAGAACGAAGTGAAAAAAATCATTTAGGCTAGTTAAAAATGTAGATTTCCTAACACATTAACATTGCTGGTCATTTAGAACATGGAGAGAAAACCTAGAAATATGGTTTTTTTTAACATGTACCTCAGGAAATTCTGATGTCAGATGTCCTTTAATCATGCTTTAAAACCATGTTATAGAACTAAATAAGAACATATTGTTAACATTACCCTGTATTTTTTAATTTTATTTTTATATTCTTGGATTTAGCAAAGAGAAAGATAAAACTTCCTTTAGATAAATAGTGCTATCTATTTGCCAAGGCTTTGTGCTAGATGCTGTGGAGTTGCGCTTTTCAAAATTTGTTATGCATACAAGCCACCTGGAGAATCTCATTAAAATGCAGATTCTATTCAGTAGTTCTGCATAGAATTTTTGATCTGCATTTATAGAATGGATTTAAAAAATTATCTAGTACCTCCAGAGTGGAGGTGCCTCAAAAATTAAAAATATAACTACCATATGATCCAGTAATTCTACTTCTAGATATATATTTGAAGGGAATCAAGTCACTAGAAGAAATATCTGCACCTCCATGTTCACTGCAGCATTATTTACCATAGCCAAGACATGGTAACAACTTAAGTGTCCACTGATTGATGGATGGATAATGAAAATGTGATGCGCAGCACACACACACACACACACACACACACACACACACACACACACACCAGAACATTATTCAGCCATAAAAAATAAGGAAACCCTGCCATTTGCCACAACATGGATAAAACTTGAGGGCATTATGCTAACTGAGATAAGTCAGACAGAGAAAGAGAAATACTGTGTGATCTTACTTATTTGTAGAATCTTTAAATAAACTGAACTCATAGAAACAATAAATTGGTGATTGCAAGGGCCAGTGGGTAGGGAATGAAGGAAATGGGTAAGGGTAATCAAAGGTTACAAACTTTCAGTTATAAATTGAATACCTTCTAGAGGTGTAATGTACAGCATGGTGACTGTAGTTAACAATACTGTATATTTGAAAGTTGCTGACAATAGTTTTTAAGGGTTCTCACCATACACACACACATACACATAAACACACCCAAAATGTAACTAAGAGATGATGAATGTGTTAACTAACCTTATTGTGCTAATAATTTTGCAATAAATAAACATTTATCAAGTCATTACATTGTATACCTTAATTTACATGTTATATGTCAATTATAGCTGAATAAAGCTGGGGGAAAAAATGATCTAACTATATCCTATCTACAAGAAATTCACTTTAAATCTAAAGACACAAGCAGGTTGAAAGTGGAAAGATGGAAAAGAATATTCCATGCAAATAGTAATTAAAATAGAGCTGGGATGATGACAGTAATATCGGACAGATTAGAGTTCAAGACAAAAACTTCTACAAGAGACAAAGAGGACGTTACATAGTGATAAAGTGGTTAACTTACCAAGAAGATATCATAATTAAGAACATGTGCACCAAATATCAGAACTCCTAAGTATATGATCCAAGTAATGACAGAACAGAAGAAAGAACAGTTCCACAATAATAATTAGAGACTTCAGTATCCTGATTGCAGTAACGGATGTAACAACCAGACAGAAGATCAACACTATAATACAGTTGAACCTAACAAACATGAATAGAACACTCCACCCAACAAGAGGAGAATACATATATTTCTCAAGTCCATATGGAATATTCTCCAGGAAAGACCATATGTTAAGCCACAAAGTGAGTCTTAATAATGTTTAAAAGATTGACATCATGCAAATGTCTTTTCCAGTCACAATGTAATAAAACTAGAAGTCAATAACAGAAGGAAAACTTGAAAATTCACAGCCTTATGGAAATTAAACACTCTTAAACAACTGATGAGTCCAAGAAGAAATCAGAAAGGAAATTATTAAATATCCTAAAACAAACGAAAAATGAAAACACAACATCTCAACACTTATAGGTTGCAGTGAAAACAGTGCTAAAAGGGGAAATTTATAGCTATAATTACTAACAGTAAAAAAGAAAGATATTAAATCAACCTAAGTTTACACTTTAAAGAACTGGAAAAAGAGTTAAACTAAACCCAAAGCTAGGAGAAGGAAGTAAGTAATAAATATTAGAACAAAGACACACAGAGACTAGAAAAACAACAGAAAAAATGAAATAAAAAGTTGTCTTTTTGAAAATTAAAATATTGACAAATCTTTAAGCAAAAAAGAGAAGATTCAAATTACTAACGTCAGAAGTGAAAGAGGAGACATTACTACCAATTTTAGAGAAATAAAAAGAATAAGTAAATATGATGAACAATTACACACCAACAAATTGTATAGCCTAGATGAAATTGAAAAGTTCCTGGAAATACAACCTACCAAGACTAAATCATATTCTGCCAAAGTTCAGTAGGTGTTTGATGTGAATCAATCAGTCTGTAGTTGTAATTTTTGGTGTATTCATGGGAGAGGATGTGGTATGCATCATACTCTGCTATCTTGGCAATCCCACAAGACTAAATCATAAAGAAATAGAAAATCTGAATAAATCTATAACTAGTAAGGGGACTGAATCAGTAATCAAAAATCTCCCAATAAAAAAAATCCTTGGACCAGATGGCTTTACTGATGAATTCTCCCAAACATTTAAAGAATAATTAACACAAGTCTTTCTCAAACTCTTTCAAAATATTGAAGATGAGTTAACACTTCATAACTCATACTGTAAGGCCAATGTTACCATGATACTGAAGCCAGACAAAGACACTACAAGAAAAGAAAACTACAGACAAATATCCATTATGAATATTTATGCAAAATCCCTCTACAAAATACTAGCAATCAAATTCAACAGCATATTAAAATGATTTTACATCTTGATCAAATGGAATTTATTGCCAAATTGCAAGAATATGTAAACTTATGAAAAGCAATCAATTTAATACACTACATTAATAGAATGATGAAAAATTTGCAATTATCTCAACTGATGCAGAAAAAGCATATGACAAAATTGAACACCTTTTCATAATAAGAACACTCAATAAACTAGGAATAAAAGGAAACTTCCTCAACATGATAAATTCCCTCTGTAAAAAACCCAAAGCTAACATCATACTCAATGGTAAAAGACTGAAAAGTTTTCCCTTAAGATCAGGAACAAGACTAGGATGCCCACTTTCACAACTCGTATTTAGCATAGTACTGGAAGTTATAGTCAGGGCAATTAGGCAAGAAAAGGAAACATGAGACATCCAAACTGGAAAAGAATAATTTAAATTAAATCTGTTCACAGACAAGATCTCATATGTAGAGAACCCAGATATTACACACACACACACACACACACACGCGCGCGCGCGCGCAAAACTGTCAAAGCTAATAGATGAGTTCAGCAAAATTGCAGTATACAAAATCAACACATAAAAATCAGTTGCTTTTTATTATTCACAGTAGCTAAGATATGGAAATAACCTAAGTGTTCATCCTTTGGCAGATGAATGTATAAAATAAATGTAACATGTATGTACAATAAAATATTTTCAACCTTAAAAAAAAGAAATTCTGCCATTTGTAATAACATAGATGAACCTGGAGGACATCGTACTAAGTGAAATAAGCCAGACATGGAAAGACAAATATCGTCTGATCTCACTTATATGTGGATTATAAAAATAATCAGTTGGTTTTCTGTACACTAACAGTGACCAGGAAAGAAAATTGATAAAACAATTCCATTTACAGTAGCATCAAAATATTTGGGAATATACTTAGCTAAGGAGGCAAGAGACTTGTAAACTGAAAATTACAAAAAAAAATGCTGAAAGAAATGAAAGAAGACACAAATAAATGGAGAGACATTCTACATTCATGGACTGGAAGACTTAATATTAACATGACAATGTTACTGAAAGTGATATACAAATTCAATGCAATCCTTATGAAATTCCCAATTACATTTTTTCATACATAGGAAAACCTATCCTAAAATTCATTCTGTATCTTAAGGGACCCCAAATAGTCAAAACAATCTTGAAAAAGAAAAAATTCAGAAGATTCACACTTCCTGATTTCAAAATGTATTACAAAGCTACAGTAATCAAAACTGTGGCTCTGACATAAAGACAGTCATATAGGCCAATAAAATAGAATAAAAAGCCCCATAAATAAACCCTCACGTATATGGTAAAATGACATTTGGCAGGGATGCCAAGACCATTCATGTGGAAAGGTCAATATTTCAACAACAATTCTGGCAAAACTGGATCCACATATAAAAGAATGAAGCTAAACCCTTTATCTTATACCATGTAAAATAATTAACCCAAAACAGATCAAAGACCTGATTAAAGTGCTAAAACTATCAAACTTTTAGAAGAAAATATGGGGAAAAAATTTATGATATTGGATTTGGCAATGATGTATTGACTATGACACTAAAAGCCTGGGCAACAAAAGAAAAAAACAAATAAATTTGACTTCATCAAAATTTAATACATTTGTGCATCAAAGAACACTATCAAGACTGAAAAGACAACTCACAGAAGGGGAGAAAATATTTGCAAATCTTATAACTGATAAAGGTTTAATATTCAGAATATATAAAGAACTCCTACAATTCAACTACAAAAGAATATTTTTTTAATGAGCAACTGACTTGAATACACATTTCTGCAAGGACATACAAATGACAGATAAAGACATATCTGCAAAGATATACAAATACTCATTATCATTAGTCATTAGGGAGATGCAAACCAAAACCTCAATAAGATACCACTTCTTCCTCTTAGGATTACTGTTGTCAACTAACCAGAAAATATAAAGTGTTAATAAGGATGTGGAAAAATTGGAACCCTTGTGTATTGCTGATGGGAATGTAAAATGGTAAAGCCTCTGTAAAAAACAGTATGATAGATTCTCAGAAAGTTAAATGTAGGATTGCCATATGATCCAGCATTTCTACTTCTGGGTATATACCCAAAGGAATTGGAAGCAATGACTCAGATACTTATACACCAGTGTTCATAGCAGCATTATTCACACTCACCAAAAGGTAGAAGCATTCCAAGTTTCCATCAATAGATGAATGGCTAAACAAAAGGTGGTGTGTATATATATATATATATATATATATATATGTAGACATAATGGTATAGTGTTAGCCTTAAAAAAGGAGATTTTGATACATGTTACAATATAGATGAACCTTGAAAACGTTATGCTAAGTGAAATAAGCCTGACACAAAACAACAAGTATTATATGATTCAGTTTATCTGAGATACCTAAAACATGAAAATTCATAAAGATAGAAAGTAGAAAAAGGTTACCAGGGATTGGGGAGAGGAAGAAATGTAAAGTTATTATTTTAATAGGTATGGAATTTTGGTTTGGGATGATGAAAAAGTTCTATCATCATAGAGAGATGGCTGCACAACATTGTGTATGTACTTAATGCCACTGAATTGCACACTTAAACATGGTTAAAATGTTACATTTATGTTATGTATATTTTACCACATTAAAAAATTTTTTTAGTTCTGCACAGTCCCAAGTGTTACTAATGCTGCTGGTCTTGGGACCACGGTGAGTAGCAAAGCTGTAGTATAGAGAAAAAAGGTATGTGAGTTCCTTAGGATATGGGAACATACCTTTTTATTTTTATAAACTAGTAGCTGATATATAAACTCAATATTTGCTTTGATGAATTCATGAAGGATAGGTAAATAAATATAATCTAACAGGTAACTAGGGATCTTAATATAAGGCAGAATGCTTCAGTGAACATAATGGAGCTTTGTGCAAAGTTCAAAAGCAAATCAGAGAAGGAGGTGGTTACAGGTAACAACAATGAGATAATTAAATTCATGCTTTGCAAAACTATTAGTCAATGAATATTTGTTGTGCAAATGTGCCATTGATATTAAAAAGATTTATTTTACTTACTGTAATTGCTAATTCAGCTAACCAAAAATTATCAGACTAAACAAATAGAAAACTGGTTATATAGACATTACAGATCTTTAAAAAGAGGATTTATCTGGCTTAATGAATTTTCTTTGCTTACCTTGTTTCCCAAGTACAGTATGACAAGGACATGGTGTACTTCACCTGGAAATTCACCATTGTTACAATCAGATATAAAGGCATGATCAGAAAATAAGCTTCACAAAGCACAGTTCTGAAAGTGCAGTTAGCTATTTGTTGAGGAGAGAAACTACGTATGAGTTTGATGTAAATGAACAGATCATGCACTTACCAAGGTGAGTTTAAATTGTTTGGGGTTTTTTTATGAATTTATGACTTGTATTAAATAATTGTTAATTTCTATCAAATGCAATTATGCATAGAGTCTATTTCATTACTTACACATATGTTAAATAACTGGAGATGGTGTAACATCAGTATAGAAATTGTGAACATTTCTTGTGTGAAGTTACAACCTTTGGTTTACAAAAAAGGAAGAATATGCCAATCTGTATCATGACTTCCTTCTGAGGTGCTAAAACTATTTCTGACACTCTAGGATCATTCCTTTATGGACAAGCTTATTATTTGAAAATGTATTGGTTTTTACAGATGCTTTTGGTAGTATTTAATTAATCACTAATTCCACTCAAGCTTTTAAATCCATATTTTTATAATCATCTTAATATAGGTAATATGTTCTATGGCCTGACAAATCAGATTGAGTCAGAAACATCTGTATATTTATGTATAATTTATATACATAATTGCAATCTTAAGACAAGATCCTAAAATATCATCCAGAGGAAGAATACATTATGCTTAATATTATTTTAATAAGTGGGTTTTTAATGTTCTAATATTTAAGGGCTATTAATTCATATATGGTGAAAGTTCTAACTTGCTTCTATTTGGTAAACTAGAAAACCCTGCTCCCTCAAACTGCCAGCTAACAGAAACTACTGCATCAGTTTTTTACAGAGGAAACTAAACACTAGATAATTTAAAGATTTTCACCAAAAACAGTCAAATCACTGTCAGGGTAGGAATAAAATCCAATGTCCGGGGGAAAAAAATGTGTTGTCCATAAAAGCTGGCTTTCCTCCTTTTATTCCATTTTTAGAATTTTTTGTCAGCTCCAAGTCTAAGCCCGAAATGAAGCAAAGAAGTTATAAATTTATTATAAAATCTGAATAGGTGAGCTAGATAACCAGAAACTTCATTTGAAGTTGGGAGTGGAGAGGCAAGGTAAAACTCAGCAACATGGTTTTTCAGTAGCTGTTAGGGATATAAAGAATGCTTTATATCAGCTGATCGATAAAAGTTCACATCATCATGATATACTTGTTAATATTTTATTTCAGAAGAATTAAATTGTAAATAAGATGGCAGATTGTGAAAGAGCTGAAGAAATGCAAGAAAATTACCAGAGAAATGGGTAAGCTTTGCCTAAATTCTATGGAAACTGTTATACAACTTTAAATGCACCTTATCCTTTCCTCAGCTATAAAAAAATGTTTATAATTTTTTAAAAATATCAGTGCTGTTTGCATTTTGCTGGACTTCAACATAATAAGTGGTTTAATAGTAAATTTAGGAAGTGTAGTAGGTACAGAATTTATTGATTTAGTATTTACTTCAGATATTTATTCTTCTGAATTTCTTGTAGCTTACCCACT
Source organism: Camelus ferus (assembly GCF_009834535.1). NCBI lineage: Eukaryota > Metazoa > Chordata > Mammalia > Artiodactyla > Camelidae > Camelus > Camelus ferus. The sequence continues at coordinate 48,235,259 of NC_045702.1, read as the reverse complement.
ATATAGAGGGAAAATGCTTGAATGTTTTCATTTCAATTCTGTATGAATTCTTCATTCCATATGTAGTGCATTAAGTAAAAGAAAATATTGGATTATGATTATTTTTTCACTAGATAGGTGTCTATGTGTGTGTAAGTATATATGTTATAAAATTTCCTACACCTATAATTCATTAATTTAGAGATTTAAAATGGTAATGGTTTAAAATCTTTTATTTCTACTTTTACTATAATAATTGTGTTACATTTCAATGTATGAACTGTAAAACTGGCTCCTTCTAGATCACTGGTTATGTAATATTCCTGAAATAAAATTTATCAAAAGAAAATAGCCTTCTGAATCTTAAGCTTTAAAATCCTCATTGGGTTGGGAGAAGGGATTGTGGGGCTTTATAATCTTAAAGCAATATTTTTTGTCATCTATGAATCATCTCAGAGCAAAATTGCCCAGTACATAAGTAAATTATTAACTTCAGGTAGAATAAAATCAACTGACTTGTGATTTGTCAAAGCTGCCAGAACAATATGTTATAAAGCTGAAAAGAAGAATCAGAAGTTCATCCTTCTGTGACATCTTTTTTAGAAAAATTAATCTGATCCCCTTCACTCTTCTTTAAATGTTTTAGAATCGTGTGTGTGTGTGTTGAATTGAAAGATTACAGATTTCCCTGAAATCAATAGATAAAATTTACATTTTTCATCTGGAACTCCTTGAAATGAGTGAAAACAAATTTTCAATGGAGGACAAAATTACCAGTACACTTGTTTAATGTGTACTTAATAGAACTTCTTTCATTTAAAGCTCACAGTTGCTCTTGAACAATTTTTAACAAAGGGTTAAAAATTCTAATTCACCACTTCACACCCATTAGAATGGCTACTATTAAAAGATAGTAATAATAAAATTTAAAAAATAAGTAGTGTTGGTGAGGATGTAGAGAAATTGGAAGTCTTATGCATGGTTCATAGAATGTAAAATGTTGCAACTGTTATTGAAAACAGTATGCCGACTCCTCTAGAAATTAAAAATAGAATTACCACATGATCCAGAAATTCTGCTCTTGGTTATGTATCCAAAACAATTGAAAGCAAGGACTTGAAGAGGTATTTATATACCCATATTCATTAACAACATTATTCACAATAGCCAAAAAGTGAAAGCAACCCAAGTGTTCATTGCTGATGAATGGATGAGCAAAATATACAATGGTTGAGTATTTAGCCTTAAAAAGAAGGGAAATTCTGACATGTGCTACATCGGTGAACCTTGAAGACATTATGTTAAATGAGACAAAGTCATCAGAAAAAGATACAGAATACTGTATGAATCCACCAAAATGGAGTACCTAGAGTTATCTGATTCCTAGAGACAGAAGGTACAATGGTAGTTGCAGAGGCTGGGGGGAGGAATTATTTAACAGATATAGAGTTTCAGTTTGGCAAGATGAAGAGAGTTCTATGGATGATTGATGGTGATGGTAGCACAACAATGTGATTGTACTTAATACCACTGAATTATATACTTCAAAATTGTTAAGATGGTCATTTCTGTGTTATATGTATTTTACCACAATAAAAAAAAATTGTGAGTTTCCAGGTGTTACCCTAACTAATGAAAAGATTGCCAGTAATGACTTACTTTCCCAGTGATTTTACTAAAAATCTTTGTACGGTCTATCATTGTTTGTTTTTAAAATTTTGGTGTTGATATAAACTTCCTACCAGGATGCAGTTTGATACTTCAGCACAGTTTTAATTAGAAAATTTTGCAAATTATATTCACATTATAACCCTTCCATTTTAAACATTTGTTTTTCAGAAAACTGCAAGAACAGCTGCCCAAAGTAAGGCAGCAAGTTGTTGGACCTATTGAGATAGTAAGTGAAATCAGTTAGAAAGCATGTCTGTATATCAGGAAGAATTTTAGGGAATTGTCAATAGTGTATAGAATGATTGTGTGTGTGTGATAGTTTACATCTATTTGCCAGAAAAGAGAATTTTAAGGAAAGAATTCATCAAACTAATATTTCCAATAGAAAAATATATTAACAACCCATAAGTTCCACAATAAGAGATAAAAAAAATAACATAATATCCATATAATGATCCAATTTTGAAAAAAAAAAAAAAACTGTGTGTATGTTTATGTATGTGTCTGCATGCAAATGTGTGTGTGTCATCCATAAATATTATCAGAACTTATTTCTGAGTAGTGAGGAATTATGAGTGACTCTTAATATATTGTATGTTTATATTTCAGTATTTTCCAATGATAATATATTGATATGAGTTGCTTTTATCATTTTTAAAATCTTATAAATCCTTTTAAAATAAAAATAATTATCTAAATATTTTATAAACCCCATGCATCAAAAACTGTATCAGCACATTTCTTTGAGATTATGTTCAGGGAATATTTTAAGGCATGTGTTCCTAGGCATGTGTTCCTAAAGCATCCCTTCCACCTATCCTAGTCTCTATGTCAGCCCGGCTGTCAGTGTCATTAGGAATACACACGAAATAGTACCTGTTTTTTCAAAAGTCTAAATTTTAAAAACTTAGAAAATAGCAGAACATAACAAGCTTTATTAAGGAGATAACACATTATTCTAGGGAAAGTTTAGGAGCAGATACCCTCTTAGATCTGTAGTACAGGAACAGTGCTATGGCAGTAATTCCATAAATATTTATTAACTATTGCATGAATAAGCAGAAAAACATGGAATTTTCTCAATCTGCCCTCATAAAATATGTACTAAGTTACTATTGCTATTATTCAAATCTGATTTGATTTAAATACCTCATACATTTTATCTTAACCTCTCTCAATAAGATAAATAATCCACAGTTTCAAGTTGTGTTCATCTTTTGGTTTTAGAATAGTGCTGTAGGAACCCGCTATAGAATACAATACAAAGCATTCAGAATTGGCTTTCTGGTATTTCTTTCTTATTCCAAACAGACTTGAAAATTATTACAGACCTTTATTTACAAGAGAGATGTTGTCCTGGATAGAAAAAAATCAGAGGAATTTAAAATAAAAGTGAAAATTATGATCCATTGCATTTGATGAACTAGTTTTTACTAGATAGTTATTGTTCACCACGCTCAGTTGCGTCATTGCTCTTACGTTGATAAGCCTAGGGAGTTGAAAATTTGAAGATCAATTTTCATAAGCCATGATATTTCATTAAGCCAAGGTAATTATCATTGCATACTTTTCAAATATCTTAATTTATTTCAGAATCAACCAAATGGAATGAAATTTCTGATTTATATCCACATCTGACCTGACTTGTGTCACAGATCTACAATTTGTACTGATTTTTCTGCTTTATTTTTCAATAATTTCTTCAAAGTACTTTGTGAATCCTTAAGATCAGGAAGATTTTTTTTTTTACTTTATATATAAATATGTATCCATGCTTTTATATGTCTATTTAATTTCTTCATCAATTTGTAAAAAAAAAAAGTGTTTACTTGATGGCAAAAACTATGTGTTAATTTTTGGTGTTTTGGGTTTTTTTACAGCTATTATTCTACCATTTTTTTTTTGTTTTCCTCAGTTTCGCTTTGCTGATGGACTAGACATCACGCTCATGATGTTGGGATTACTGGCATCACTAATAAATGGGGCCTGTCTTCCTATAATGTCACTGATTTTGGGAGAAATGAGTGACAACCTTATTAGTGGATGTCTAGTCAAAACCAACACAAGTGAGTACAATATTTACTTTTCTATATTGCTAGGGACTCAAAAACATTCAGTAAAACAAACAAGCATTAAACTTATAATACAGATTGTTGTCTTGTGAAATAGTATCTATATAATATGTATTTAAGTCATTTATTCTTCTGTGTTACCAGGGACTAAATAACCAAAATCTGTATTTGTCAGCATTCTTCAAAGAAACAGAACCAGTAAGGTCTGTGTGTATATGTGTGTATGTGTAGAGAGAGAGAGTGTGTGTAAGAAAGAGATTTACCTTATGAAATTGGCTCACGTGATTATGGAAGCTGGCAAGTCCAAAATCTACAGGTGAATTTTTTTTTGTCAGGCTGGAGACCCAGGAGAGAACTGACATTGCCATTCAAGTCCAAAGGCTGTTTGCTCACAGTATATAAAAAATCATCTGAGACCCACTATAGCTCAACTTGTTTCTCTAGAAATTCTAGTAATTTTCTATCAGAAGTGGCAATTATATCAGTATTTAATCAAAAGCTTGGGCCATTCCAAGCCACTTCATATATAATGTACCCTTGAAAAAGAAGAAATAAAAAAATGGCTAAATCTATCATATTGCTACTAGGAGTTTTACAGTATTTGGAAGTGCATGGCACTATAGAACATTATGCAGCAAGAAAGAAGAAAAGAACATGCAGACAAATTCCCTGGATAAAGATAGGAGGGGAATCTAGTAATCAGGTGTGGGGAATCAAATCAAGTGTTTTCATATTTCTCATTATTACAGGTGTCCTTCATGTATCATTACCTTGGTAGCTTCCTATTTCAGGGTCATGTCCTTTGAGGTGACATTATTTAGGTATAAATTCCAGCAATTCTCCTGTACACTGACATAGTGAGTATACAAGTCTTTTTTTAATCTGGTAGATATTATAAATATTAGTAATTCCCTGGTATTTTACATACTTTTCCCCAAATTACATATTAGGAAATATCTTTATAGCTGTATATTATTATTGAGACAAATGTCTCATTAAAACCTGGACTGTCTTTTAGACACTAGCCTAGTTTGGTACAATGTACCTTCCTCTGTGTCCTGTTTGACTTTAACTACTAATTTATACTCTTATTTTCCACCTGAAGCCTAATTTTTCAAATGTCTCAGTCTTGTTTGAGTGAAATAAATTCACTTCTTCCATCTCTGAGTCCTTGCATGTGATGATACCCTTTCTACAGTTTAGTGATAGAGGCTGAAGATGTCATTTTATTTGTTAAACAAATGGAACTGCCAGTTCACTGAGCAAATATTTATTGATTGCCAACTCTCTCTCTCTCTCTCTCTCTCTCTCTCTCTCTCTCTCTCTCTCTCTCTCTCTCTCTCTCTCTCTCTCTCACTCTCTCTCTCTCTCTCTCTCTCTCTCTCTCTCTCTCTCAATGAGTGAGTAAAAGAAGGAAGGGAAGGACGGAGGAAGGGAAGGGAAAAGGAAGGAAAGAAGAAAGGGAGAGGGAGAGAGGAAGGAAGGATAAACCTAGCAACCTAAGGCAGTCTGTTTGAATGAGAGTACTCCTTTGGTTACATTTGCTCTATAATTGATTGCTCTGTCAGCTTTAAATATGATAGTCAGTACATATCTGACTGATGTTGCTGTGTTTTAATTTTTGTTTTTGTTTAAGACTTTTCCATGTTTCTCAAGTTTCATTGTTGTGTTTTTTCAAATGTAGTTAACATATAAAGAGATTGATGAAGATTTAAATTTAGATAAATACGTGAATATTATCGGTATAATATACTATTAAAGAAAAGTATATCTTAAGGAATATGTTCTCAACCTTCTAACATTGGTTTTTCTGAAGGATAATAGAAGAGGATTATTTGCTTCGGCAAATGAAAATATGAATAATAGCTATCATTGATCAAGGGCCTATTTTTATGCCAGCACTGAACTTTTGTACATGCTACCTCTATTAATATAGTCTCCAAAATGAGATTATGCCATTTTTATGTGATTCTATTTACCATTTTTAGAAACAATATTTATTCTCTTTATTAGCTCAGTTAAATCGCATTAAAACTTTCTACTAAGTCTTGAAACTTCTATGATAATTCTGATATTTGTAATAAACTGCTTTAAATTTTTTCCTCCCACAATTCCTTGAATGGAATGAAGGAAAAATCATTGTTTGCACATAAATAAAGATCATAGACATCATCATATGTGATGATATTGTGGTTATGCAAGAAATGAAGAGCATGATGCCTGCAATTCATTACAAACATTTATTATAGTCCTTTAAGAAAGAAAATTATAATACTGGACATTGACCACTGTTTTTTGCTGTTGGTGAAATAACAACCTTGGTATACTAATTAATATATGATGTAGTTTTTTACTAGAAGATATATAGAAAAATTTACATGGAAAACTGGTAACCCAAGGATTATTTTAAATACTGCTATCCTTATACCCAACATATTTCAATGAACTTCTTTTAAATTTTTCAGATGACTTCTGTGACTTTCACTTGTGTTCTTTGCTTTTCTTGGACTTTCTAAATTATTCCCTTGGGTATCTCAAACTGAATTCTAAATGCATAATCTCAACAGGAAAGGAAAATTCTATTACTATTACTTACACACCTGTTATCTGAAATTAAAGATGTTCTAAGGAATTCTTATCACATATGAGCTAAATGGTTAATATTTCCTTGTAATTTTTCATGTTGCATGTGTGCTTCTTGATACCAGAGATAATAATTTTAAATTTTAGGTTAAAGAATAGCAAATAAGATGATCATTAACCAGTGTGTAATCATTAAGTCCATTTTTTTGAGAATGTACTATATTTGGTTTATGGACTATGTATAAAACATATCATGGCCAATTATAAATTAATTTTCTTTACAATTTAAAAAACTTTTTTACAGCAAATTATCGGAACTGTACTCAGTCTCAAGAGAAGGTGAATGAAGATATGATTGTGTAAGTCCAAATGAAGTATTAATATCATATTCACTGTATGCTGCATTATTCAAAATTTATAAGAAAAAAGCTGAAAAGTCTGTCTAATCATTAATTTTACATATAAATGATTAAAGCAAACATGTCCTCTTCTTTCATTAGGTATATAACATATAATTACCACATAAGTTTTTCTCTATTTGAATAGAGTACAGGTTCATATGGTTTCACTTTTATTTGACAAAATCATCATCAATAGAAAAATTATTTTAGGATTTGCATTTTTATACCAGTTTTGTTACCTAGAACTGAAGGTACATATCCTAGAGGTTAAATAACTTGCTTTTCCTTTTTTAAATTATTTTTCTTACGAAACTTACAGGAAAATGCCACTTCTGTAAACTTTAGAAGACAAAAAGATGTGTACAACAAATAGAAAAATTAAAAAATAAATATAAATAGTAGAGCTTTACTCAGGCTACTTTTAGAGGCTAATCTTTCAGGCTATTATAATAAAGTTTTATTAAGACTAAAAATTATAAATTCTGAAATAAATAATTTATAAGAACATTCTTTTTTTTTTGTAGTTTTGTGTATTAAGCAATATGCTTTCTTCTATCATGTGTTGAGTTTGTTAGAGAAATGCAAACTCACTGACTGTATTCACTGGATTTAGGTAATGTCTCACTAAAAATATCAGAGTCTTATCAGACCTAAGTGATGCCTTACTCTTTTCCCCCAAAAGTGAAGCGTCCATGTTGTACATCCCCAAGAGGCACATATTCTTAACATTTATAATATAGTATTTACTTTGCTGTTGTTTCTCAAACCAGTGTACTGTTTTGGAATATTTGAGATATATGTTAAAAAAAGATTCCATAGTCAAATTGGTTTAGGAAACACTGTATGACAGCTTCCTTGGACACACATAGGACAGATAAGTATAGTAAACACTTAATTTAATCCATGTTTTCCAAACCTTTTTGACTATGGAAACTAAACATCCTGCTGAACTAATGTTTTGATGAACAAACACATTTCTGGGAAACACTGTTTTATATAACTTTTTTGGTAGGGATAAGGTAATACCTCTAACATTTATAATAATCTGGAACTGAAGCATTTTATTCTACCTAAGTAATTTTCTAAAGATAATGACTCATGGCTTTATATAGGTTTAATGTTTTAATGTTGTCTCTGCCTTTGTCTTATTTATCAGACAATTATTCTGAAAATAATTGAATTTTTTTCTTACTGAATTCAGATCATAATGACTAAATAGTTCCAAGATTGTTGCTGGTGAATATCTTTTGCTGTCAAGAATTAATTAATTAATTCTATATGAACTTTTAAGCAATTTATTTCTTCTTTTTTGCTACTTCTGATGTATCTGTTATAATCTATTGAAAATGAAGGGGCAAACTAGATAACCAAGTCTTTGTTAGGTTAAGCTCAACTGAATTTAAGGTAAAAGCTACCATAATAGTGGCCTAACCACGAGAGAAATTTATTTCTCGCACACATAAAATTCTGAAAGTGGACAGTCTAAGGATGAAACATGACTCAAAAGTCATCAGAAACTAAGGATCCTCTGTCATATGACCACATCCATTTCAGCTGGGCATGAGCCACTTCAAAAAAAAAAAAAAACAGGTTCCCTTATTTAGGAAAAAGATCAGATCAGATATTGGATGATAGATTAGATAAGTGGCAATTTCTGCTGTATCAAGTTGTACCTAAAATAATTCCCAAATTGTGTACAGTGGAACAAAGGGATGTTAATAGATGATATGTTTTAAAAGGATGGGGGTAAGGGGTGAGGGGATGTAGTGTTAATTGGTTAGCTGGTCTGAAACATCCTGGGTTGAACAAAATTAAACTATTTCATTGCTTTGGGATTTTTTTCGTATTTTAGTGTGTATTATCAATTTTGGCAGGGGGCGGAGGGCGATTCACTAAGTATGCAGTGTTTCCCGAACCTATTTGGGAACCCTTTTTCCTCAGAAATATTGCCAATGTGATTCAGATCATAAACTCAGGATTCAAATCATATATCAGGATTCAGGTCGTGGGCCCCACCAATTTCTAGCTAAAGAGTCTATCAGGCAACTTCTATAATAACTTCAATTTCTTCATCTGTAAGATGTGATATAATACTTTCTGGAGATTCAATGATACTTAGATATGTAAAGGGCCTGGCATAGTATTTAACACATATTAAATACTTAGTAAGTGGAGCTGTTAAATCCAATCTTAATTTGCATGCAGTTTTGAATCAGAAGCCTTAGGCCTTGAGAATAGTTTGATTTCCTGATGCAAAATAAAATGCCATGCAGAATAAATTGCATGGGTTTCTTTGTTTTTAAGAATAGTCTTTTTAAAAGGCAATCAGTGCTTCTAAAAAATTCTTTTAATTACTTTTTCTAATTAAATGCTTAATATTCTCATTGTAGAAGATGTGAAGAGATAAAAATGCAAAAAGAAAATTAAATTTTAAATCTATAAATTTCTTTATAATCCCACTACTACTGGATAATGAATATTAATTTTGGTTTACATTATTACAGCTTTTTTACATATATAAATATACATATATAATTCTAATATAATTGGAATTATATTGCTTCTATGATTTTTAATAGCTTATTGAAGTATAATTTACTTACAAAACTCACCAGCTTTAAGGGTACAATTCAATGATTTCTAGTAAATCTATAGAGTTGTGCAACCATCACCACAACCCACTTTAAGAACACTTCCATCATTCTATAAAGATTCTTCTTTACAGTCAATCCCCACTTCCACCCCCAGCCCCAAGAAACTACTTATCTGCTATCTTTAAAGATTTGCATTTTCTGGATATCGCATGTGCATGGCAACAAATAAAATGTAGGGTTTTGAACCTAGCTTCTTTTATTATGTGTAATGTTTTTTGAGGTTCATCCATGTTATAATACAAATCAGTAGTTTATCCCTTTTTATTGCTTAGTACTAATCCATTGCAAGGATATATCACATTTAGTTTATCTGTTCACCACGTGATGGACTTTTGGATTGGTTCTTTTTTTTTTTTTTTTTTTTTTGCTATTAAAAAAAATGCTTCTGTAAACACTGATATATAAATCTTTGCCTGGACATATGTTTTTATTTCTCTTGGGTAGATACCTAGGAGTGGAATTGCTGGGTCGTATAGTAAGCTTGTTTATCTTTTTGAGAAACCGCCAAACTGTTTTCCAAAGTAACTAAACCATTTTACTTTCCCACCAGCAATGTATAAGGGTTCCAGTTTCTCCACATCTTCACCAATACTTTCAATTCTGTCTTTTTTTATATACTCATTGTGTAGGTATGAAGAGGTATCATATTGTGACTTTAATTTGCATTTTCCTAGTGACTAATAATGGGCATTTTTTTTCACTTACTTTTTTAGGCATTCATATATTTCTTTGGTGAAATGTGTATTCAGATATTTTATTTATTTTATAAGTTGCTGTTTCTATTCTTATTATTGAATTGTAAGAGTTCTTTATAAATTCTTGATACAAGTTCTTTGTCAGATATATGATTTGTCAGAAAATATACATATTTTCTCCTAGTCTGTACCTAGTCTTTTCATTTTCTTAAAGATTTCTTCTGAAGCATGAAAGTTTTAAATTTTGATTAGGTACAATTTATCAAGTTTTTCTTTAATGGATTTTTCTTTTGGATTTAAGAATTCTTTGCATAACCTAAGATCATGAAGATTTTCTCCATTTTCTTCTAGAATTTTCAACATTTTAGCTCTCACTCTTAGGTTTGTGATCCATTTTGAGTTTATTTTTGTGACTGTTGTGAGGTAAGAAAGAGTCTAACTTCTATTTTGTATGTGGCTATGCATTTGTTCTGAGACTGTTCCTTAGGAAAGCTATTTCTTCTACATTGAATTTCCTTTGTACCTTTGCTAAAAATCAAATGCCCGTAAATGAAAGGGTTAGTTTCTGCTCTCTCATTTTTGTTGCACTTATTGTTATGTCTCCCTTATGGTAGTATCAGACTGTCTTAGTACTACAGTTTTAGAGTTAAATAAATAAAATCAGGAAGTGGAGATCCTCCAAATTTAATCTTTTTAAACATTATTTTAACTTTTCTGAGTTCTTTTCATTTGTACATATACTTTGAGATTACCTTACAAATTCTGAAAACTAGCTTGCTGGGATTTTTGACAGGGGTTGATTGCATTAAATCTATAGATCAGTTTGAGGAGATTATCATCTTACCAACATTGTATCTTCCAATCCATTTATTCAGATCTTTTTAAATTTCTACCAACAATATTTTATAGTCTTCATTGTACAGGGGAATGTCTCTGTTGGGTGACTCAAAATTTTTGCCACTCTGCACATATCCATAAATTATCATGAAAACAACCCTAGTATTGATTTTTGGATTACCAGTAAATTTTATCTAGTAGGCAAATTTGCCAACACAGAATCTGGGGATAATGAGGCTGAAGTATATATTTGTTTGTGTTTTTCTTAGCACTTTATTAACCTGGCTCTCCAGCTACCTCATTTACCACTTCTTAACTTTCTTTGCCAGCTCTTTGTCTTCATCTTAAACTCTACCATGTATGGAGAGTCCCTGAGAGTCCCTCAGTCCTTGGTCCTCTTCTCTTCTTTATCTACACATCATTCTCTTTCTCTGAGGATCATCTCAGCCAATACTTTATTTTAATTGCCACTTATAATCTGATGACTTTCAAATTTCCATCTCCACACTAGACCCCTCTCTAGCACTTCAGGCTTCCATTTTCAACTTCTTACTTGATATTCACTTTGATGTTTAATAGGCATCTCATGCTTATGTCTATATCAAAATATTTGGTATCTCCTGCAAATCTGTTCTTCTCTCAGTCTTCCACATCTATAAATGGCACCCCATTCACCCATTTGCTCAAGTCAAAATAGTATTGCTCTTCTTGCCTTTTTGTGGTTGACTCCATTTGTCCTTTTGGATCCTAGTTATAATACCACTTCCTCAAAGAAATTTTTCTTAACTGCTTTATTTATCTGCATGAGCTCTCCCAACCCATCTTTACCCACCACTTATTCCCTGACCTAGCACCCTATTTAATTCCTTCATCATAGAGCAACACTAATTTCATATATACATTATAATTTGAGTTCTGTGTACATTACAGAGTGCTCACCACCAAAAGTTTAGTTTGAATTCATCACCACACAGTAGACCTCTTTACCTATTTCATCCTCCCCCTTTGGAAACCACTATTCTGTTCTCTGAATCTATGTGTTTAGTTTTTGTTTTGTTTTGTTTTTTCATTTATTTTGCTTTTTTGAAATATTCCACAAATGAGTGGTCATTTCTTTCTCCATCTGACTTAATTGCACTTAGCATAATACCTTCAAGGTCCATCCATGTTGCTGCAAATGGCAAGATTTTATCTTTTTATGGCTGAGTAGTAGGCCATTGTGTGTGTATATGTATATATACCACATCTTCTTTATCCATTCATCTGTTGTTTCCATATCTTGGCTATTATACATAATGCTACAATGATCCTAGAGGTGCATATGTCTTTTCAAATTAGTGTTTTTGTAATCTTCAGATAAATACCCAGAGGCGGAATAGCTAGATCATATGGTAGTTCTAGTCTTAATTTTTTGAGGACTCTCCATTCTGTTTTCTGCAGTGGCTGCACCAGTTAAAATTCTCATCAACAGTGCAGAAGGATTCCCTTTTCTCCACATCCTTGCCAACACTAATTATTTCTTGTCTTTGTGATAATAGCCATTCTAATAAGTGTGAGGTTTTACCTCATTGTGGTTTTCATTTGCGTTTTTCTAGTGATTGGTAATATTGACCATCTACCCATCTGTATATTTTCTTTGGAAAAGTGTCTATTCAGATCCTCTATACATTTTTAATTGGGTTTTTTTTGTTGTTATTGAGTTTTATGAATTCTTTTTATATTTTGAATATTAACCCCTTATGGGATATATAATTTGTAAATATCTTCTATTCAGTAGCTTGTTTTTTCATTTCATTGATAATGTACTTTTTTGTGCAAAACTCTTTAATTTGAATAGTCCCATTTGTTTATTTAAGAAGTTTTCTGACTCTAAGAATTTATCCATCTCTTCTAGGTTGTCCAATTTTTTGGAAAATAGCTGTTCATAATATTCTCTTATAATCCCTTGTATTTCTGTGGTATCTGTTGTAATTTATCCTATTTTGTTTTGGATTTTGTTTATCTGAGCCTTCTCTCCTTTTTCCTTAGTAAGTCTAGCTAAAGTTTTGTCAATTTTGTTTATCTTTCCAAAGAATCAGCTCTTAGTTTCATTGATCTTTTCTGTTTTCTTTTTAGTCTCTATTTTATTTATTTCTGCTCTGATTTTTATTATTCCCTTTGTTCTACTGACTTTGGACTTCATTTGTTTTTTCTTTTTCTAGTTCCTTTAGGTGTTAAGTTAAATTGTTTATTTGAAATTTTTCTTGAGGTAAGCCTGCTATAAATTTCCCCTTAGTACCACTTTTGCTGCATCCCATAGATTTTGGTATGAAGAGACTACATTGCTTATCTGGTCTCCTACTCTTAGATAATTAGGATATCTTCAGTTTTAGGTATTGTTATTAATGCTACAATGAACATTCATCTTGGTTAATCTTTGTACATATTTTCCTTAGGCTAAGTTCCTTCAGTTGAAATTTTAATTTAATGCTGTATTTATATTTAAAGCATTTTATCAAATGCTTTTGACTATTATCATTTCTTTACCCTTCTGTTTCACATACAGCTATCATAATTACTACAATGTAACATTTTCAAATGAAAGTATTAAAAAAATACTGAAAGAAGATATAAATAGCAATTATGTTTTGAAACACTAATTTTTGCTAATAATGTAAGAGAGACATACTCTAGATGTCTTACAAGGGAAATCTAGATTCCTACATGAGTATATTTCACTCATTCTCATAGTGGTTTATTTTTAGTTATCTTATTATAGATTCTAGCAAAGTTCTCTTCATCAAATATTCTGACAGATTTCATTTTTTTGATAATAAGGGAAAAATTTTGCTTTGGTCTCAGTAACATTTCCAATAATCTTTTTCTTTCCAGGTTGACCCTGTGTTATGTTGGAATAGGAGTTACTGCCTGGGTTTTTGGCTACATGCAGATTTCCTTTTGGGTTATGACTGCAGCACGACAGACCAAAAGAATTCGAAAACAGTTTTTTCATTCAATTTTGGCTCAGGACATCAGCTGGTTTGACAGCTGTGATATTGGTGAACTTAATACACGCATGACTGAGTAAGAGGATAATTGTGCGATACATCAACTTTATTCTCTTATATGACGTATAAATGAATTAACTGCATTTATTTACTTGTTTCAGTGACATCAACAAAATCAATGATGGTATTGGAGACAAGATTGCTCTGTTGTTTCAAAACATGTCTACTTTTTCTATTGGCCTGGCGATTGGTTTGGTGAAGGGCTGGAAACTCACCCTGGTGACTCTGTCCACATCTCCTCTTATAATTGCATCAGCAGCTATGTTTTCTAGGGTAGGCAAGATGGCTAATTCAGTGTTGATTGGAAGCAAAAATGTAAACTAGATATTTTACTGAGTTTATCCAAAAGAGGCTTTTCTACTTATTTTCTGTGTCCCAAAATGGACAGGAATATTGTATGTCGGAAATACAGTACGCTTTCTATCTTCAGGTTATTTGGCTACAGTGAGGTTTAGTTGTAATATCTTACTAACGTTAAAAAACATCCTTCTTTGTTTAGAGCCTAATACAGTTTCAAACAGTATGGATACAATTTTACGCCATTGTACGTTGGATACTGGGAAAGCTTTGTGTGCTAGATTCCCAGACAAATGTGTTTCAGTTCATTTCACTAGAACAAAATGAGAAAATCCTAAAACAGTAAACACTTAAGCATTTTTTTAGGTCAGCCATTTCAAGTTTATATTTTTATAGGGCTCTGAATGACATTTAAAATATTTGCTAATGTCTATTTTATGTACTATGTAAATCTATTTCAATTTTTTCTGTTTCAATTTTTAAAACAAATTTTGTATTTGCATTTTAAATTATATTTTCAGCACTGATATAGTTAATGTTAATCTATTTATAAGATATTAATCTATTTACAGCCTAGTTTTTAAACCAGTGTTCTATGTGAAGTGCAAAATCAACCAATATATCCCTAATATCTCTCTCCAAATTAAATCTTTGGCAGTTCTACCAAAGTGTATACCCATTTCCTAAATTGGAGGCAAAGTGTATTCTTGAGGGATGGAGTTTTGTTTTGTTTTGTTTTGTTTTGGGGTGTTTTTTGAGTCTTAAATTTTCCAAAGCTAATTTTTCTCTATGGAAGTTAAAGCCATAACATTCACTGAATTTATTTGCTGGCAGTATACAAATTCAACCAAACAAGAATTTTCAGCAATAAAAATATTCTATGATTGAATACTTCCTTAACAATAGACTTAGGTGTTTAGACAACATATCTTTATTTAGTGTGACTTCTAGTGTTGACCTTGTAACCCTTGCCAAAATCTTCATCCCCAGCTTATTTGAAATGAAGACCCCTAAGTATGAAGATTAACCCAGTGTGTTACTAAAATCAGGGCCTTAACTGAGCAAGAAGTGAAGTGGACCGGGAGTTAAAAATAATAGCGGTGGGGAAACTAAGTTTTGCTATTGTATTGACTGATTGTAAATAGGTAGCAAATAAAGGTAAAAATTATCCAAATGACTAAAGAAGCCAGCCTGGATGGTTTCTAGATTCCTTCAGTTCAACTTAATTGGGCACACATTTATGTAATACTGGTATGTACAAAGCATTTTGCTACATGCAACTTCCCCTCCAGTGATATATTAAGGAAATAACTATCTTTATTAGATGAATTCAGAAAATAATGAATATTGCTCAGTTTATGCTACTTTCTGCTTTAACAAATATCTGAGCATGTCTTAACATAAAATCAGTTCCTATTATGTGGAATGTATTTTGAAAGTGGGTAGATTTTTTATGTTAGCAAGCAGTAGTTACAGACTCACAACTCTGAGGACAATTTCCCTGCTCCTTTTCATTGAACTGTTGTGCTAAATTACTAAATTAAATCCTTTACTAATTAAAGAAGTGGTAAGTGGGATGTGTTATAGAGAAAAAGGCACATTCTGATTTAAATTTTGAAGAAAGCAGGTAAACCTGCCTAAAATCACCAAGAGTGATAACTTTCTCTCCCTTTCTGAAATCTCTTGTATTGGTGTATAGAGATACAGCATTTACTAGGCAGGCTGCATTATGCAGTAATAGCTTCAGGAGTCACACTCCAGACATGTGCAGGATCATATTCCTCTTTCTGCCACAACCCTGTCTCTCATACCCTCTGGAAGTCTTGATTGTTTTTACATAATAACAAATCAGATCAAGTCAAATCAGGCTTACTAATTTCCAGAGTGCGATTAAGAAGAACTATGTTCCTAATATCCTTTTTCAAATCAAGTTTTTCTGAACTATGTTAATATAGATACTCATTTTCTAAGGTTTTGAAAATACATAGAGAAAACAGTGAAGCTCTACTAGAAGGAAAAGTAGAGATTTAGATTCCAGGTTACATTAGGCTAAGCTCTTTCACTGCTGAGACTTTAAGAAGTCAGTATCTATGACCATTGGTTTCCTCATTTGCCAAGTAATGGAGTTAGAATAAGTAACAAGTACCTTCTCAATAATAAAATGTTATTCTAGATTCTACTTGAATTAAATTCTCTGCACACTGTTACTGCCCCAGGGTTATTCTTTGGTTGACTGTGATCTTTGTTTATTACAGATAGTCATCTCATTGTCCAGTAAGGAATTAAGTGCTTATTCCAAAGCTGGGGCTGTAGCAGAAGAAGTCTTATCATCAATCCAAACAGTCATAACCTTTGGGGCCCAGGAGAAAGAAATCCAAAGGTCTGTTCCTTTAATTATGACAATATGTGCTTGGTTTTGTTTTCCCCCACGGCTATTACATTGTATTTGTCTTTTTAAGGTATACACAGAATCTAAAAGATGCAAAGGATGTTGGCATTAAAAAAGCTATAGCTTCAAAACTCTCTCTTGGTGCTGTGTACTTCTTTATGAATGGAACCTATGGACTTGCTTTTTGGTATGGAACCTCCTTGATTCTTCGTGGAGAACCTGATTATACCATCGGAACTGTTCTTGCTGTAAGTCTTGTTTGAGAACAGAGGTAACTGGCCTAGGTAATCTTTTCTTACCTGGAGTTTAGTAAGAATTTCTCTTTGAATGACAGTGAATATTTAAAGATGAATGTTTTTACTAAACAAATGTTTATTTCCTTCAAATTATTTGTAAACATCTTTAAATTATAGTTATGAATTGGCGGGATTTACTCACCTAGCATGTTTTAGTGTCTTCTAAATCATAACTGAATTCTCCACTGAGAAATAAAGTTTTCTTAAACCAGCAGTCAAAAAGACCAGTCTCTAGTGAGACTTCTTCCTTTCCATCTTGCTGAGATAAGATGACACCTACATTCACCTTGCTACAGGTCTTCCAGAAATATTCTGTAGATTGGACTCTCCTGCCTTCTTCTGTCCTTTCAGCATATAGTAATGTTAAAAACAGACTATATACAGCTCTATCCAACATCACAACTTAGAGTTTTTTTTAAACTCTTAAGGATTATGCATTAAATTATAATTTATTCAGTTATCCTCCCAAGTTTCAACAATAAACAGATCAGTTCAGGATTAAGAATCATTTGTCTTTCTGAACTAAATTCATCTGCTCTGTTCAACTTAAGTCATCTTTTGAACTTGAGGCTTTATTTTTAAAACATTAAGTTCTTCATTTATTTGTTATAAATAAAACTTGAGCCTGAGGAATTTTTAGCTCATCTTTTCTCCTCAGTTTATGCGTGACTGTAGGTGAATGACTTGCAAAGTTTTAGCTTCCTCATCTATACGATAGGGAAAATTACACTTAGCTTATGGAGTTCTTTGCTTATCGACTTTTGGCAGAGATGTGTCTGTCTGAAAATGGACAAGTGTCCAGTAATACAAAAATTCAGACAAATTTTGGAATAAATAATAGACTGTCTCTAAGATAGTGGAATCTATAACATCCTTCTCCTTAAAGTTGAGGAGTTAACCAGCAAGGAGGGAAGTGCACATGACCTCCTCACCCATCCAGGTTCCTGTATGGCCAGTGCTCCTCAGTAAGCAGATTTTTCTGCTCAGCTTCCCAGCAGGCGTTAACAAGACTGTTGGATAATTAGAAGTTGTTCTATTAGGAAAAGGCCAACTGCAGTTGAATTAACTAATGTTTCCTTTATATTTGGCAGCATCTTCCATTCTTTCCTATCTGATTTCTGAGTCTCAACTATGTATGTACTTCATTCTGTTGTCCCTCTTTTTCTTATAACATTTTTTATTGATTTATAATCATTTTACAATGTTGTGTCAAATTCCAGTGTTCAGCACAATTTTTCAGTCATACATGGACATATACACACTCATTGTCACATTTTTTTTTCTCTGTGAGCTACCATAAGATTTTGTATATATTTCCCTGTGCCATACAGTATAATCTCATCTATCTATTCTACAATTTTGAAATCCCTCTATCCCTTCTCACCCTCTGCCCCCCTGGCAACCACAAGTCTGTATTCTATGTCTATGAGTCTATTTCTGTCCTGTATTTACACTTTGGTGTTTTTTGTTTGCTTGTTTGTTTTTGTTTTTTAGATTCCACATATGAGCGATCTCATATGGTATTTTTCTTTCTCTTTCTGGCTTACTTCACTTAGAATGACATTCTCCAGGAGCATCCATGTTGCTGCAAATGGCGTTATGTTGTCGGTTTTTATGGCTCAGTAGTATTCCATTGTATAAATATACCACATCTTCTTTATCCAGTCACCTGTTGATGGACATTTAGGCTGTTTCCACAGGGAGGAAATAAATACAATAGAGATTAACAAGACCATAGAAAAAATCAACCAAACCAAAAGCTGGTTTTTTGAAAATGTTGTCCCTCTTATATAGCTGAAAAAGAATAAATATTATTTTTTGTTCCCATAGGTCTTCTTTAGTGTAATCCATAGTAGTTACTGCATTGGAGCAGCAGCCCCTAACTTTGAAATCTTCACTATAGCTAGAGGAGCTGCCTTTAATATTTTCCACATTATTGATAAGGTAAGACTTCTAATAGCTTTAAGAGATAACTATCATTACTGCAAGAAGGAAGCCAAAACATAGGCACACTTATTTCACTAAAACAAAAAGATGGGCAAAATCTATGTTGCCCAATTGGCTATGGAAAGAGATTGTTTTAACTTTTCTACAAAGAGATTGTGTTTACTGAAACCTTTATATCTAACTCAATACACTTCGAAAGTAGAAAGGAAAACACCACAAAAGAAAACCCATCTTTAAGCTATTTTTAGGATCTAGAGAGTGTCCGCTCAGTACCTTTAAGATTTTTAATGTCCTCTTTGTTTTTCTAAGAAACCTACTATAGATAACTTTTCAACAACAGGATATAAATTGGGATGCATAGAAGGAACTGTGGAATTTAAAAATGTTTCTTTCAGTTACCCATCAAGACCATCTATCAAGGTAAGTAAAATTTAATTTATAGAATTGTATCATTTTCTAATATTATTCTCCACTGGCTAGGATCTCCTTTTATGAGATACTTAGGGTCAGTTTGACCAAGATTTGGCTACTTTGCTTAGAGACTTGAGAAGAGACAGAGAGAGAAAGAGATGGAGAAAGAGAGAGAGAGGAAAGAAGGAAGGATAGATCAGCAATGGATGAATAACTCTGGAAGAATTAGTTACATTTTGCATTATCTTGTCTGTATTCAACTGACTAAAGCATTTTCAACTCCCTGGAATTCCTTCACTCTGGATTTGGGAGCACACCGTTTTGTCCCTTTCCCTTCTTACTTTCCTAGGGTTTTTACTAAACCAACATTTGTGCCTCAGTTACTTTGTCTCTTACTTTTACACACACACACGCACACACACAAAGGCATGCAAACACACTCAGCGTAAAGTGCATCCTCCTCTCTCTACCATTCAGCCTTTGACAAGTTCTTGTAAAAATGTCTGTCTCTTCTATTGTCTTCCTTCTTTCAACTTGTTAGTATATTTATCCAAAAAAGTGGTTACTGTTAAAGATTGCAAAGAGCAATTACTAATGGAACATCTGTTTCATAGAAAAAGGATGACATGATTTTAAGTGAAATTGGTAAACTTACTAATGCCATCAACCTTTAATATCTTTCGAAGTGTCCAAATATTCCCTACATAATTTGCATCAAAAAAGATCTACCTATTCCTACTCCCTTATTTGTCTCTAAGTCTTTTATTGACATTCTCTTTTGAAAGCCCTTGATTTTTAAAAATTTTGTTACTTAATTACCATTGTTGGAATAATATTGTCTTCTATCATTTTTCTTAATATAAATAGAGCATTTTAACACCATTTTACAACTACATTTGGGTTGGCTTCCTGGAGACTTAAGCACCAACTGGGCCATTATATTGCATGGTAAAGCGCTCTCCAGGTTTTAAACAACTATTTTTTTTAACATGAACATTTGAAACATAACCTTTTTTAAGTGAAAAATGAATAATTACCCAAAAATGTCCACCAACTTTAAATAAACAAAACAGATTCTTCCAAAGAAAGAATAAGAACAAATTCTAGATAAAAGTGCAGGTGGGAGAGAAGATACTCCCACTGGGGGTCCCCGATTTCTCACCTTCTTTAGAGAATATTTTATGCTTGGCCCTCTGAAGGTTTTAGTTTTGGCTTATTTAAAGAATCTGTTTCTTTATAAATGAGGAGTTAAAAGTGAGAGAATCCAAGGGGATAGTCCCATGTTTGGGGCAAATGCAAGCAAAGATAAGTGGGATTTTCTCAATGGGATTACTATCATCATTTGGGACAGTAATTATTTGTGAGGTTTTGCTCATATTGCAGGTCCCAGGGACAGTAAATGCTGGTAGCAACCCCCAGTTATTGGAAAAACTTTAAAAGTGCTCCCACCCAAATTGAAATGTCCCTGTGAGATCCACTGGTGAAATCCCATTCATAAGAGTCCCTAAAAAGTCTGCCAGTTGCTTTACTTTGGAATATATTTTGCAATAATGTTAAATATATTCTAAGAAAGAACTGCCATAAGTAACTCACAGAGATATCTGGCAAGATTTCATTCAGTTATTACAAGTTAAAAGATAAAACTTTCAGTACTGCTATTTCAAATAGCATTTTCAATGAAAGTACTACTTCATTGGTAGTCATGAAATTCATATAAACTATTTCAGTTGAAAATATGAAAAAAATTTTGCTGTGACTATTAATAGTCTGTGAGTACACTTAACTTAGATCTCGTCTTTGTATAGAAAGATGACTAGAGTTTTTTTTACTATTATTTTCCAAAATTGTAGGTTATTACTATACAGGTGCATGAAACAAACATAAGATCTAAATTTGTTTTTAAGTGCCAAAGAAATTTGTTTTCTATTTATAATTATACATTAAATTTCTGAAAACATATAAATAGTAATCGTACTTATCCTAGTTTTATGAAATTTTTCTCCCATACATTCCAATAGGTTCTAAAAGGTCTGAATCTCAAAATTAAGTCTGGAGAGACAGTGGCCTTGGTTGGCCCCAACGGCAGTGGGAAGAGTACAGCAGTCCAACTTCTGCAAAGGTTATATGATCCTGATGACGGCTTTGTAAGTGTACCTAGCAAAATCATACACAGTCTACGTGATGAGTGCTTACAGCTATGTCAACTTTTAATTTTTAACAATGGAGCTAGGATAGAAGCCATATTATTTTCCTTCCTGCATATTCATTCATTCAACAAATATTTATTGTGCACCTACTATGTTCCACTTACTGTTCTAGGTGCTGGGAATACATTGGTGAACAAACATAAAAACTTCTCTACCCTCATGAAGTTTACATTTTAATAAGTAGAAGGAGACAATAAATAAAATAAGTAAATTAAATAATATGTGAAAAGATAATAAATGCTGTGGAGAAAAATAACACAATGATTTGTAGTACCCAGAACTTATCAAGAGTTTCAGTTTCTCAGAACATCCCAGAAGAATAATGTCTGTAGGAAATATGCTCTCCTATTTTTTCTTTAATGTATATGTTGCACTTAACTTTCTCAGCCTTGTAAGTGGCGTAGAGAACAAGACTGTGATAGTCACAGATGCATAATTCTTAATGCTTCTATTCAATTTTTAACTGTTATTTTTAAAAGAAGATCTACTCTTCTAGAGCCTGATTTCACTAAATTTGACCTCTTAAGTCTTCATTTGGAGTATAGTAGACTCATGTATCTATGCTAATATTGAACCAATAAATTATTGGATAAGCATTCCATATATAAAGCAGTTTCATAGAATACCCATGCCCAGACAGAATGCCAGTTGGTGAGAAATACCAAAGTTATAATTATCAAACCTTGGCTTCTGTCATTGGAATATGTTGGAGTAATAGGTAATGGCATTATCTATGGGAAAGACAGGGTTAATTTACTATTATTCATAGCAGTGAGTAGAATACACTTTTACCTTTTGCAGCGGAGTAGAGTGTTGAAGGGAAAGTAGGGTATTTCTAAGAAAAAAATGCGAAGGTCAGATCAGTCTTTAACAAAACAGAAGTTTATTACATGTGTCTACATGATAACATTTGTGGCTCCTAGAATACATATCTTCATAATACCTAATTTGTGGATCTTGGAATAAAGATATTCAGATGGCAAGATTTTAAGCCATTTTTTTTGAGGTTTTATTAGTTCCCATGTACCAGGAAAAGTCTGTTGGCAATATTCATGCTATAAATATTTTGTCAAAATATAGTCAGTCTTTGATTCCTAAAAAACCTTGCTTCTCAGCTTGTGTTTGGGATTAGTAAAAAGGACTCTAAACCCAATGTGGTGAAAAGCATTACAACATGATTCATTGCTTTGAATTGGCAGATCACGGTGGATGGTAATGACATCAGAACTTTAAATGTGCAACATTATCGAGAACATTTTGGAGTGGTCAGCCAAGAGCCCGTTTTGTTTGGGACCACCATTAATAACAATATTAAATATGGACGAGATGGCGTGACTGATGAAGATATTGAGAAGGCAGCAAAGGAAGCAAATGCTTATGATTTTATAATGGAGTTTCCCAGGGTAAGTACACATGTAGCCTGTGTCCTTAGCTTAAAGCTAAAGCACCAAAATATTCCAAAATAAAATAACAAAACAGTAACTTTTACAGAGTAAGGGGAGTGTGATTAGTTTTTGCATTGTCCTAGATGAAACATCTATAAATGAAAGAGCATGGTAACATCCAAAAGAAGAAATACATCATTGAATGGTCAGTTTTTAATCATATTTAGTTCTTACTGGTTCACACTGCAAATGTAAAAGAAAAAAAAATAGAGGATACGTTAAAATACATAAGAGGATACGTAAAAAGAAATAGAAGACAAAATTATCACTCCCAGCTGAGAAA
Source organism: Camelus ferus (assembly GCF_009834535.1). Lineage (NCBI taxonomy): Eukaryota > Metazoa > Chordata > Mammalia > Artiodactyla > Camelidae > Camelus > Camelus ferus. The sequence goes on along the minus strand of NC_045702.1, from coordinate 48,212,045 downwards.
TTATGTACCTTCATAATGTTGATTTGCAAGGCCATCTTGTGGCTAAGACTGGGAATGTCACATACTGTTCAGATTGGTTCTGTGATAAGGCAAAAGGAAAAATATCATTGTTTTTAGAAGTACATGGAGCTAATATTGGACAGGAAATGTGAAATTATAGTTGAATTTTTGATATTAGGACATATAAGATCCTAATGGGTATTTAGAATTGCTAGAGAGCTATAAAAACTTTTTTTTTACATTTCTCAAAGTATCTGTTCATCAGTATCATCTGAAATTGTAGTGAAATATGAAGGATGAAATTTGAAATTAAACTACAGATAAAATTCTACCATCGCGGAAGACAACAATAACAAAAAAGTTTGTTTTAAAGGATATATTACACAAGCCACACTCATGATAATTTTGTACTTACTTTTGTTTTTTTTCACGAAAACTTTTGTTCTGCCAATTATTACCTCCTACCCTTGTTATTTAGGGTCATAACTAGGACACTAAGGGCTTGAGGTTATTCTTTGCCTTGTAGTTTGGGAAAACGCAGACTTCCTTTCTTTGATTTTTTTGACACTTTCAGTGACTTCCTGTCCTCAAAACAGCAGCGATCTTCAATTTCCCACTTGGAATTAGGGAATTTTCTGGTGCCTCTTAAATTATTCCCTGTAACTTATGACTTGCTTTTGCTAAAAGTCCAGTATTTACACAAAGTATGTCCCAGTCCTATAAATCTAATAGTAAATCTGAAAGATGTAAAACAGAACAAATTAAAAATACTGGCTTATCATGATGGAAACTAAATTCCACAGCCACAGTTAACCAAGGAAATAAGAATAAGCATAATAATAAATAAAAGTTCCAGAAGTGGTTAATTCATATAGGTGAAAACATAGGGAAAGCACACAAATAAATACCATTACTCCTTCCATGATATACAAATATTTTAAAATTAATATATTAGGATTAACTGATACTTGCTAGCCTTTTCCCATAAACAGCCATAAAACTGGCTAAAATATATGAGGCATGAGACAATTGTTTCCAAGCATTGGACAAAAAGTGGCACAAAACTGTGAATCCTGAGAGAAAGGAAACTTAAGAAAGTCCATGATTTTTCAGTGTGCTGCCGGAGAACAAATTCCTGACCACATCTGTAAAATGGAATCTAGACAGAATATGGCAGTCCCACTGAGCTGAAAAGCAGAGATAGAATTTCTGGCAGCTTAAACAACCAGGGAGGCAATGAGAGAGCTGTGTTTATGAGATGGACATGAGAACATGGGGGGCAGAAATCCATGTAGGCATCCCTTGGGAATCCTCTGAGGCTAAGACTACCTAAGGCTTACCAGAGAGCAGCTGATATAAATCTGAGATGAGAACATAGATACTAGAAGTAAAGCAGTGTGGCGAAGATGTTGAAAACACAGCCCGTCCTGAGTGTAGAGATCACATAACACTGTTTTAATACCTCAGGCATATAGCTAAGACACACACACACACACCCAAAAAAAAAAAAAAAAAAAAAAAGCCACACCTTAGGAGTAAAGACCACACCTTAGAGTAAGGCTGACTCTAGACCTGCCCTAACAAATCCAAAACCCAAGCCATGACAAGATCCCTGAAGGAGACAGAACTTGGATGTTGGGTTCTGCCAATTTTTGAGACTTTCTACAGATTCACCCCAACAAAGCATAAAACAAAGATTACACAGTTCAAGAGGATTAGTCAGTATTTGAATTGCTCACTAGGACATAAATCAACATTTTCTTCAAAAGAAAACAGAATTCAAAGTCTCTTCAACATGACAAGCACAGAATTCAGTATATATTCTATAATACCTAGATATGCAAAGAAACAGGAAACTATGATCCATAGGTAAGATGACATAATCTAAGTATTTATGTACTTAAGAAAAGCTTCAGATGCATGTGGTAAAAACTGACACGTCTGAAAGGAGAAATGGACAAATCCACAATTTTAGTTGAAGTCTTTAGTACTTGATAGAACATGTAGGCAGAAAATCATTAATGATATAGATGACCTGAACCATACTATCAGCCAGCTAGATCTAACTGATATCTGTAGAACACTCCATCCTGTAAAAGCAGAAAATATTCTTCTCAAGTGCACATGGAATGTTCACTGAGATAAACAATATTCTGGACCATGAAAAGAAAAAGCTTTTTACAATTTCAAAGGAAACATATAAAATATGTTCTTGAGCCATAGTAGAATTAAAGTATAGAAATCGATAACAGAAATACATCTGGAAAATCCACAAATATTTGAAAATTAAAGAACCTACTTTTAAACAATCTATGGATGAAAGAGTAAGTTTTAAGGAAAATTAAAAACTATTTTGAACTAAATAAAAATGAAAATGCAAGGTATCAGTATTTGTGAACTACAGCTGACCCTTGAACAACATGTACTTTTTAGATACTACATATAAATGATATAATACAGTATTTTTCTTTCTCTTTCTGGCTTATTTCACTTAGTATGATAATCTCTAGGTTAATCCATGCTGCTGCAAATGGTATTATTTCATTCTTTTTAATGACTGAGTAGTATTCCATTGTATATATACCACAACTTCTTTATTCAATCATCTGTTGATAGACATTTAGGTTGCTTCCATGTCTTGGCTATTGTAAATAGTGCTGCTATGAACATTAGGGTATATGTATCCTTTTGAATTAGAGTTTGCTCTGGATATATTCCCAGGAGTGGGATTGCTGGATCATATGGTAAATCTCTTTTTAGTTTTTTTAAGGATTCTCCACATTGTTTTCCATAGTGGCTGCACCAAACTACATTCCCACCAATAGTGTAGGAGGGTTCCCTTTTCTCCATATCCTCTCCAGGATTTATCATTTGTGGACATTTTAATGATGGCTGTTCTGACAAGAGTGAGATGATCCTCATTGTAGTTTTAATTTGTACTTCTCTGATAATTAGTGATATTGAGCATTTTTTCGTGTGCCTATTGGACATCTGTATGTCTTCATTGGAGAAATGTCTGCTTAGGTCTTCCACCCATTTTTTGATTGAGTTGTTTGTTTTCTTGTCCAACCCATTTTAAAATCTCATCAAAAAAAATAAAATAAAATACTTAGGAATAACTTAGGAATAAATTTGACCAAGGAAGTGAAAGACTTATATACAGAGAACTATAAAACATTGATTAAGAAAATTAAAGTTGATTTAAAGAAATGGAAAGATATCTCATGCTCCTGAATTGGCAGAATTAATATTGTTAAAATGTCCATACTACCAAAAGCAATCTGCAGATTAAATGTAATTCCTATCAGAGTACTCAGGACATTTTTCACAGAACTAGAACAAATAATCCTAAAAGTTATATGGAATCACAAAAGACCTAGAATTGCCAAAGCAATATTGAAGAAAAAAGAACAAAGCTGGAGGAATAACCCTCCCAGGCTTCAGACAATACTACAGAGCTTCAGTAATCAAAACAGTGTGATACTGGCACAAAAACAGACATATGGATCAATGGAACAGAATAGAGAGCCCAGAAATAAGCCCACAGACTTAACAGTCAATTAATCTTTGACAAAGGAGGCAAGAACATACAATGGAGAAAAGACAGTCTCTTTGGCAAATGGTGTTGGGAAAACTGGACAGTTGCATGTGAATCACTGAAATTAGAACAAACACTCCCTCACACCATTTATAAAAATAAACTGAAAATGGCTTAAAGACTTGAACATAAGACAGGGCACCATAAACCTCCTAGAAGAAAACATAGGCAAAACATTCTCTGATATAAATGCAAAAATAAACAAATGGGACTTAATTAAACTTATAAGCCTTTGCACAACAAACTATAAACAAAACGAAAAGGCAACCTACAAAATGGGAGAAAATATTTATAAACGATGTGACTGACAAGGGATTAATTTCCAGAAGGTACATCACTGTTGATCCCAAAGACTTTAAAAGGTTAGTGCAGGAATAGTATGAACAAAGATATGCCTATAAATTTGACACCTTAAATGAGAGTCAATTCCTTGAAAGGCATAAACTACCAAAACTTACTCGAAAAGAAGTAGATAACCTTAATAAGACCTATAACTATGAAAAAAAATCAACTAGATCTCTAAATAGTAGCAACAGTTACAAATGAAATTAAAACTAAAAGTGGCATTCACAGTAGCATCAAAAAATATAAAATAGAGTAAATGTAATGAAAGATACGTAAATCTTCTATGTGAAAATTATAGAACATTGCTTATATGTGAAATAACATTAAGGAATATCTAAATAAACAGGGCATACCTAATTCATTGATTGAGAGGTTGAATATTTCTAAAAATATGCATTCATCCCAAACTGATCTATAAATTTAATGCTCTTATCAGTTACAAGTCCCAGCAGCCTTTTTTCATGTGTAGAAACTTGACATGCTGATTACAAAATTTATTTGGAAATTTAAAGGACCAAGGACCAAACAATTTTGGAAAAAGAACAACAAATCTGGAAGACCTACAATAGCTAATTTTAAGATAGCAATTAACACAGTGTTAAATGCATAACAATGGACACGTAGATCAGTGGACTACAACAGAGTCCAGAAATAGAACCACACATATCTAGTCAATTGATTTTTGAAAAGGCTAATGTAATTCAGTGGGGGAAAGGTAAGTCTTTTCAACTAATGGTGCTAGATAAATTCATATTCATATGGAAAAAAAATGAAATGTGGCCCTTACCTCATACCATAAATATATAACTTGCCATGAATCTTAGACCAAATGTAAAAACTTAAGCTATCAAAGTTCAAAAATAAAAACTTACAGGAAAATCTTCATGGCTTTGAGTTAGGAAAAGATTTCTCAGATAGAAAAGCATTTACTGTTAAAAAATGATTAACTGTACTTGACTGAAATTAAAATCTGTTAAAAGACACCATTTAGAACATAAAAAGGCAAGATATTGTGTGAAAGAAAATACTCACAGTACACAGCTCTGACAAAGAATGTGTACGCAGAACATATAAAAAACTTCACAACACAGTAATTAGATAAAAAATTTAAAAATGGACAAAAACTTGAATAGACATTTCACACAAAGAATTAAATGAACAAATATATATATATGAATATATGAAAAATATTCAACCTTATTAGTTACTAGGGAAATCCAGTATAAAACTACAGTGACATACAATTCCACTCTCAGTAGAATGGCCATAATTAAAAGGAATAACAATAATAACTTTTGGTGAAGTTGTAAAGCAATTGGATCTCTCATTCATTCTGAATAAAATGAAATTGGTACAGTCATCTTAGAAAGCAATTTGCCAGTTTATTATAATGTTAAACATACACTTGTGACTCAGAATTCTATTCCTACATATTTTTCCAAAGGAAATGAAAGTATGACCACAAGAGTCTCATGAATATGAATGTTCATAGAAGCTTTATTCATGTTAAAAAATTGGAAACAACCCAAATGTTCATCTGCAGCTGAATGTATAAACAAAGTGTGATTGATATAGGGTTGTCAGATGAAATGTAGGACTTTCAGTAAAATTTGAATTTCAGATTAACATTGAATAATTTTTAGTATAAGTATATCCCAAATATTGTATGAACTATGCTTATGCTACAAAATTTCATTATTTATCTGAAAATCAAAATTAACTGAGTTCCATGGGTTTTTGTTTTTGCTAAATCTGGCAACCCAAGATAGATTTACACCGTGAATAAATAAGAGTGAATTATTGATAGCATACAAAATGGATGACACTCAAAAATACTATGCTAGGTAAAAGAAAACAGACCAAAACTGTACATACTGCAATTATATCAAGACTGCAAGATACAAGATTAATGTACATAAGTCAGTTACTTTTCTATATGCCAACAATGAACAAGTGCAATTTGACATTAGAAACGTAATATCATTTATATTAACACTCCAGAAAATGAAACACTTAAATATAAATCTAACAAGATGTGTACAGATCTGTGTAAAGAAAACAATAAAACTCTGATGAATAAAATAAAAAAATTAAATAAATGGAGAAATATTCCATGTTCATGAAAAAGAAGACTCAATATTGTCAAGACATCCATTCTTTCCAACTTGATCTATAGATTCCATGCAATCCCAGTCAAAATCCCAGCAAGGTATTTTGTGTATATCGATAAACTGATTCTAAAGTTTATGTGGAGAGGCAAAGATCCGGAATGTCCAACACAACATTGAAGGAGAACAAAGTTAAGAACTATACTATCCAGCTTCAAGACTTACTATAAAGCTACAGTAATGAAGACAGTGCCATACTGGTGAAAGAAAAACAAATAGATTGATGGAACAGAATACATAGCCCAGAATTAGACCCATGTAAATATAGTCAACTTATCTATGACAAAGTAGCAAAAGCAATACAATAGAGCAAAGCAGTCTTTTTAACAAACAAATGGTGCTGAAACAACTGGATATCCACATGTAAAAAAAATGAATGTAGACACAGACCTTACATCCTTCACAAAAATTAACTCAAAATGGATCATAGACCTTAATTAAAATGCAAAACTATTAAAGTCCTAACATAGGAGAAAACCTAGATGATTTGGATGTGACAGTGATTTTCTAGATACAAAACCAAAGGCACGAGCCATGAAGGAAGTCATTGATAAGCTGGTTCACTAAAGTTGAGAACTTTGGCTTTGTGGAAGACAACATCTAAAGAACGAGAAGATAAGCTACAGACTGGGAAAAAATGTTTGCAAAAGACACATCTGATAAAGGATTGTTAACCAAAAATATATAATAAGAACTCTTAAAATTCAACAATAAGAAAATAACCTGATTAAATATAAGCCAAAGACCTTAACAGACACCTCACCAAAGAAGATATAAAGATGGCAAATAAGCATGTGAAAAGATACTCTGCATTATATGTCATCGGGGAAATGCAAGTTAAAGCAACAGTGAGATACCATTACATTCCTATTAGAATGGCTGAAATCTAGAACACCAACACCACCAAATGCTGGGGAGGATATAGAGCATCGTTGATGGTGGGGACAGTCATTTTGGAAAATGGCTTGGCAGTTTCTTACGAAACTGACCATATTCTTACCAAATTATCCAGAAATCATGTTCCTTGGTATTTACCCAAAAGAGTTGAAAACTTATGTCCATGCAAAACCTGCACACAGATGTTTATAGCAGCTTTATTCATAATTGCTTGGAAGCAATGAAGATGTCCTTCAATAGGTGAATAGATAAGTGAGTTTTGATGCATCCAAATTTTATGCAGCACTAAAAAGAAATGAACTATCAAACCATGAAAAGATATGGAGAAACCTTAAATGCATATTACTAAGTGAAGATGCCAATCTGAAAAGGCTATATAGTGTTTGATTCCAACTTTACCGATATTCTTGAAAAGGCAAAACTAAGGAGACAGTAAAGATTAGGGTTTGCCAGGGTTTGACAGCAGAGGTGGAGGGATGAATAGGCAGAGCACAGAGGACTTTTAGGACAGTGAATGACTTTTAGGACTCTGTATGATACTATAACGACAGATCCATGTCATTTTACATTTGTTTAACTCAGAATGTATAGCACCAAGAGTGAATCATAAAGTAAACTATGGACTTTGGGTGATTATGATGCTTCAGTGTAGGTTTATCACTTGTAACAAACACTCTGGTGAGGGATATTAACAATGGAGGAGGCTACGCATGTGAGGAGGTAGGGGCGTATATGGGAAATCTCTGAACCTTCCTCTCAATTTTGCTGTGAACCTAAAACTTCTCTAAAAAATTATTTTTTTTTAAAAAAAGGGTATATTGTATGATTTTATTTAAATGAAGTTCTAGAACTAGTGAAATTAATTTATAGTGATAAAAGTCAAATCAGTGGTATCCTGAGGCAGAATGTGGGTTTTGAGTGGAAAGGATCATCAGAAAACTTTCTAGGGTGATGGAAATGTTCTGTATCTTTATTGGAGTGATACTAACATGGGTATACTCATTTGTAAAACTCATAGAACTGTTCTTTTGAAATGTGTGCATTTTATTGCAAATAAGTTACTCCTCAATAAGGTGAGTATATATATATAATTGAAAAGTCAAGTTTTAGAAATTAAAGATTTAAAAAGAGTATTTAAATTTAAATTCTTAAAGAAATGAACTTTGGATCAGGGACGTAACTCAATAGAATATTACTAACTATGCTTCTTTAGTTCTAGAAATTATCTCCAACCTCAAATCTCTAATAACATCTGCCTTATTAAAGATGCATATATGAAAAAAAGTAAAATAAGACCTAAAAAGTCTCCCAAGATTAAAAACAGTTTTGAGAAGAAGTTTGTTTTTGCAGTAATTTTTTCATACTATTTTTCAGAGTATACAGGAAGGAAATTGGGGATACTATATTAAATTGTTAATAAGCATTTCAAATAATAGTAAGGTATTTGCATTACAATGTTTCTTTTAAAAATACCAATGCCTTCTAAAATATCTCTAAAAATATCTCTAAAACTTTGAAATTTGGTTCAAATTATTATTAATCGTCCTTAAAATTCTTGATTCTCCTATTTTCTCATTCCTTTTAGTCCTAGCCAATTTTTTTTTTATGTTCTCTCTTCATTAGACTCTTTTTTTAAAAACAGTTGTTTGTTTTTACAAAGAACAAAATCATAGGTTGAAGTAGTGATTAAGCTGGCATTAAAACGTAACTGTGAGTGCCATTTCCTGTTCTAATCATCTGATCGTGGTGCCTTCTTCTGTGCTCTTTCATATTTTTCATTAGAAATTTAATACTTTGGTAGGGGAAAAGGGAGCTCAAATGAGTGGAGGGCAGAAACAGAGAATCGCAATTGCTCGAGCTTTAGTTCGAAACCCGAAGATTCTAATCTTAGATGAGGCTACATCTGCCCTAGATACAGAAAGTGAATCACTAGTTCAAGCTGCACTGGAGAAGGTAAGTGAGTAGACACATTTATTATTTTCATATTCTTGGTTCAGCATTGTTTTTAAATATAAGAAACTATGGCTACATAATAGATTGTTTATTAATTTCAGAGACCTCCTTATGGTACAGATGCAAGGTATTCATCCTTGTAAAAACTTATGTGATGGTTATAGGAATTGATTTGGAGAAAAGAGGATGACGTACTTGGTGTTAAAAATATATATGAGGCTCATATTTAAACAGTCATCCTATGCATACCTCCATTCCAACAGATCTATACTTTCTTCCTCAGAGTAACCCCATACCTCTACCACCATCACAACTATAACCATATCCCATCCTTTGCCTCTTCTGTACACACCTGTGGGATTCTCTTCTCTGACCACTTTTCCTCTTTAGGGCAACCCCAGAGTACTCTTTTAATTTAATTTCACTTCAAGTGGAGAAGCATACTGTGTGGTTTGCCTTGACCTTGAACCATCCTCCTTCAACAGTCCTGAGCCCTCAGACCTCACATTGACTTCCTGCTCACTGCAAGCTGCTGCACATGCTTCATGTCCACAATACAGCCATGGCCCTCTACCAAACTGCACTGCATCTGGGAGAGTCATGTGGTGATATGAAAAACTATGGAATTCTTTTTTGAATGGCCAAACCCTTTTAAATCATGGCCTTCAAACCCTTCAGAAGGCTTAATGGCACATATTACTTTGAGCTTGTTTGAAAATGTATCAAGTGTTTTTCTCTCTAAGAAAATTATAGGTTTATCTTATTAAACACTGATTTTGTGTGGCCACAAATGGTTACTGGCAGCCAGAGTACCCCACTGCTTACTGAAAAATCTGTTAGTTACTATTGTCAACTTATAAATCAGATTGTATAAATTTTCACCCTTTTTTCCATCCCATAATAAGAGTGCCACATATTGCTCATGATGTTTCTTATTTCCATAAAATAATAAGTGATACAAAAATTCATCTTTATTGTGGACACTTTGCCAAATTTCCTTCATTTTTGTGGAGAAGAAACAATAATTCCCTCAAAAGTATGGCTAATGCTTTATTAATTTTTTTATACTTAATAACAGGGCTCTATAGAGAACACTCAAATTGTGTTTATTAATACTGATGTTTACTTTCTTAGGGCTTGAGCATACTGAAAAATGATTACACTAAACTGTCTCTTAAATTACATTGATTGTTTTTCTAGTTTTATTGAGATGTAATTGACATTCATATATAAGATTTAAAATATTATAATAGGCTCTAGAGTTGTTTAGAGTTTAAAGGTGCCCATTGTCTTTTGTTAATCACTTCAGGCAATCAAAACTTCTTCATACTTTTAAAATAAATATTTGCTTAGTGACATAATAAACTTAGAAATTTTTTTATACTGATTAAAATGAAATGTCATAAGTGTAAGAGAATGTAAAATGTTTGTAAGCTATTATTCCACATATATAACTTATTTTTATTTAATATTTTTAATTCATTTACTGCTATTGTTTTCTAGTTTTTAAAGAGGTTACAATACATCCCTCTATACATGGTAGAGATGTATAGGTATGAAGCTGCTTTAAGTAGGTTTTGCTGGTCTTTTGTGGAGTGAGGGTAACTGGTAACAAATGAGGTGACAAGTAGCACAGTAAATGGATTAATTATGTACAGCTCAGTATATAACTGACTTGTGGTGAAGAGGAGAGTTAAGATACAGGCAAAGTAATGAACACTCCAGTGCCATAAGAGTTCTCTACACATACCACATAGATGGTGGTTATGGAATCAAGTCTTTAAAGAGGCCCCCACCTAAGGAAGGTAGGACATCCAGCAGGTCTCATTTCTGCGCGTCTAAGAACTCTCAGACCCTGCAGCATGATAACGGCCTAGCCCACAGGAAAAAAGAAAAAGGAATTAGGAACTTTTTAGTTTTTTTTTTTCTTTTCCTTTTCCTTTTTCCTTTCTTTATTCCTTTTTTTTACCATTTGTAGCAACCCTATAATAGTTGAAAAGAGAAAGGGGATTTCTGCAAGAGAATTTTCTTGGCTGGAATTTAGCCAGGGGAACAAAAGTAACACAGAGAATACCTCATCCCAAAAGCAACATGTGACATTTTATATGCTTGCTTAATCAAGTTCACATTTGAAAGGCTTGGTGTTAAATTATAGGCCACTAACTTCTTTTAGAATAATGCTTCTCTCCCTTTGATAGATCAAGGTCCCATAGAGAATCTACGACAGTGAAAAATAAACCACTATAACTCTTCAGAATAATCTACAAATGCACCTGTACACAAAGATTTATATATAATATTGAGAGATTCATAGACCCCCTGAACTGTTCATAAGTCATTATTTTAGGTTTAATAAAGGAACAAGTGGACAATAATAACTAACCCTTACAAGAACTCAGTGATATGAACATTTAATCTCCTATTTTACATATGTGCACAGTGAAGCACAGAGAGGTTGAGTAACAGCTAGGAAGCAGTGAAGCCAGAACCTGTACCCAGTCAGTGGGCCCTCTAGCTCATTGACATAACTACCGTGGTGTAGTCCATCAAGATTTTAAATCTGCTAGGGACTGAAACTAAATTTGAAATCAGATCATTCTCCAAAACTAGCCTTTTATTAAGCATAGACTGACTTACATGATCCAGCAATTCCACTTTTGGATATATAGCCAAAAAATAATTGACAGGAGGAACTCAAACAGATATGTGTATACCATTGTTCACAGCATCATTCATAATACCCAAAAGGTAGAAATAATGCAATTAGCCATTGACAGATGAATGGATGAACAAATTGTGATATATACATATAATGGAGTAGTACTCAGTCTTAAAAAGAAAAGGAAATTCTGACACAAACTACAACATGGATGACCCTAGAACACATATGCTAACTAAAATAAGACAGATACAAAAAGACAAATATTGTATAATTATACTTATATAAGATACCTAGAACAGTAAAATTCATAGACAGAAAGTTGAATAGAGGCTACCAGGGGCTGAGGGAAGCGGGGAATAGGGGATTATGATTTAAAGGGTACAGAGTTTCAGTATGGGATGGAGAAAAAGTTCTGGAGATGGATAGTGGTGATGGTTGCACAACAACGTGAGTATACTTAATTGTATACTTTAAAAGGTTAAAATTGATATAAAATTATGTTATTTTACAAGAAAGAAAAGCAATCTAATTCTGAGCATGGAAGAATAGTGACACAGAAGAAATTGGCCTCTCAGATCCAGGAAGATCTTGCCCTTAACAATGGCTGGAATGACAGCTCAGCAAATATGGCCAATATTTTATAATAACTTGAATGTGGAGTATAATCTTTAAAAATACTGAATCACTATGTTGTACAACTGAAACTAATATAATATTGTAAGTCAAGTATACTTCAACATAATAAAGGCCATGTATGAAAAACCCACAGCTAACATCATACTCATTGGGGGAAAGCTGAAAGCATTTCCTCTATGATTAGGAACAAGACAAGGATGCTCACTCTCACCACTTTTATTCAACATAATTTTGGAAGTCCTAGCCATAGAAATCAGAGAAGAGAAAGAAAGAAAAGGAATCCTAATTGGAAACAAAGAAGTAAAACTGTCACTGTTTGCAGATGACATGATATTATACATAGAAAACCCTAAAGAAGTGACTAGAAAACTACCAAAACTCATCAATGAATTTGGTAAAGTTGCAGGATACAAAATTAGTATACAGAAATCAGTTGTATGTCTATACACTAACAACAAAATAGCAGAAAAAGAAATTAAGGAAACAATACCATTTACCATTGCACCAAAAAGAATAAAATACCTACCCATGGAGACAAAAGACCTGTCTCTGAAAACTATAAGACACTGATGAGAGAAATTGAAGATGATATAAACAAATGGAAAGATATACCATGTTCTTGGACTGTAAGAATCAATACTGTTAAAATGGTCATACTACCAAAGGCAATATACAGATTCAGTGCAATCCCTATCAAATTACCAATGACATTTTTCACAGAGCTGGAACAAAAAAATGTTAAAATATGTATGGAAACACAAAAGACCCTGAATAGCCAAAACAGTTTTGAAAAAGAATGGAGCTGGGGAAATCACACTCCCTGGCTTCAGACTATACTACAAAGCTACAGTAATCAAAATAGAATGGTACTGGCACAAAAACAGACATGTAGATCAATGGAACAGGGTACAGATTCCAGAAATAAACCCACACACTTATGGTCAATTAATCTGTGACAAAGGATGCAAGAATACACAATGGAGAAAAGACAGTCTCTTCAATAAGTGGTGCTGGGAAAACTGGACAGCTACCTGCAAACAACTGAAATTAGAACATTTTCTAACACCATATACAAAAATAAACTAAAAAATGCATTAAAGACTTAAATGTAAGACCAGATGCTATAAAACACCTAGAGGAAAGCTTAGGCAAAACACTCTTGGACATAAATCACAGCAATGTATTTTTTGAACCAGCTCCTAGGGTAATGGAAGTAAAAGCAAAAATAAACAAAGGGAACCTAATTAAACTCAAAAGCTTTTGCGCAGCTAAGGATACCATCAACAAAATGAAAAGACGACCTACAGAATGGAAGAAAATATTTGCAAATGATGCAACCAACAAGGGACTAATTTCCAAAATAAACTAACAGCTCATACTCCTTAATATCAGAAAACAAGAAACCCAATCAAAAAATGGGCAGAAGACCTAAATAGACATCTCTCCAAAAAAGACAGACAGATGACCAACAAGCACATGAAAAGATGCTCAGCATCACTTATTGTTAGAGAAATGCAAATCAAAACTACAATGAGATATCACCTCACACCAGTCAGAATGGACATCATTAAGAAGTCTACAAATGATAAATTCTGGAGAGAGTGTGGAGAAAAAGGAACCCTCCTACACTGTTGGTGGGAATATAAATTGGTGCTGCCACTACAGAGGACAGTATGGAGGTTCCTTAAAAAACTAAAAATCAACTTACCATGTGATCCAGTAATCCCACTCCTGGGCATATATCTGGAGAAAAATGTAATTCAAAAATGTAATTCAATACACCCCAGCATTCATAGCAGCACTATTTACAATAGCCAAAACATGGAAATAACCCAAATGTCCATCAACAGATGACTGGATAAAGAAGATGTGGTACAATTATATAATGGAATACTACTCATCCATAAAAAGAATAAAATAATGCCATTTGCAGCAACATGAATGGACCTGGAGATTGTCATTTTAAGTGAAATGAGCCACAAAGAGAAAGAAAAATGCCGTGTGATATCACTTATATGTAGAATCTAAACAAAAGGGCAAAAATCAACTTATCTACAAAACAGAAACAGACTCACAGACATAGACACAAACTGATGGTTACCAGGGAGTAAAGATAGTAGGAAGGAATAAATTGAGAATTTGAAAATCGCACCTCTTGGAGAGGGATGGAAATGTTAGCTATCTTGATTGTGGTAGTGGTTTCATTAGCATATACGTCTATCAAAATTCATCAAATTGTACGTTTGAAATATGTGTAGTTTACTGTACAGGAACCATACCACAATAAAGGCATTTAAAAAAAGAAAAATGAGCAAAAACCTCCATTCACAAGAGAGACTATCCACATTGTCAGTAACCGTGTAAGAAGTTGTTCAGCTTTATCAGTCATCAGGAAAATGCAAATAAAAGCCACACTATGATAGTATTTTCCTACTAGAAAAAGAAGTAACCAAGTGTTGGTGAGAATATAGAGTAACCATAACTCTCTTGCACTGTTGAGGAAACATAACCTGGGACAACTATTTTGAAAGCTGCTTGGCAGAATTTTAAAAAGCTGAGCAATTCCCCTCTTAGATACACAACTAATAGAATTGTGTACATATGTCCACCAAATAAACATGTATAGGAATCTTGTCATAATAGGAAAAACCCTGAGACTGCCCAAGTGCCAATCAGCAGTAGAGTGGAAAATAAATTGTGATATATTTGCACAATGGACTACTATTCAGCAATAAGAATGATCTACAACTATATACAACAAAATGGATGAACCTCAAGAACATGTTGAACAAAAAAGTATATACTGCATGATTCCATTTATATAAAAGAAAAAACTAAACGAAATTAATCTAAGCTGTTAGAGGTCAGGATAGTGGGTAATGTTGGTGTGGGTGAATGGCAACAGAGATTAGAAGAGAACCTGAAGCAGGTTTCTGGGGACTGGTATTGATCTGTTTCTTAATCTGGGTGCTGTGCATCTGGATGTATTTGGTTTGTAAAGGTGAACTGATCTTAACACTTACATGTACTTCTCCATTGTGTATATAATACTTGTTAAAAAGTTTAAAATATGCTTTATCTTGAATCTGTACCCAACTAGTTAAGTAATATCACTGTTTTAGAGATGAAGAAAATGAGAAATAGTAAGCTTAAGTTTCCTAGTTACTTTTAGTTTCTAATAACCAGGCAGCTAGTAGGTGGCTCAGAGTAAATGGTCTTTAGTTTCTAAGATGTTATGTTTGTCTGTTTCTAAGATATTATGGTATTATAAATCCTCCCATTTGGAATCTAACTTCCTACCTTTCTTTTTATTTTTATTTATGTTGGTTTTCCTAATTGATTAAAGTTTTCAAACTTCTATATCCAAAGGTAAGACTCTTTGATATTTAAATACTACTACTAGAGGTTTTCTTGAATATTTAGTTTGTTATTTCTGCTAATTTTACGTTTATTTTCTATGGTTATTATTTTATAGGCAAGCAAAGGTCGGACTACAATTATGGTAGCTCACCGACTTTCCACTATTCGAAATGCAGATATGATTGTGACCATAAAAGATGGGATGGTAGTGGAAAAAGGAACACATGCTGAACTAATGGCAAAACAAGGTCTATATTATTCACTTGCAATGTCACAGGTAATGTTTATATGACATAATGTTTTATTTGCAGGGTTTTTAAAAACTTTTCAGAGAGCATGCCATGCTAGAAAACAGAAGTCCTGAATTATAATCTTAGGTTTCACAAAGAACCAAGATTTATTTATAGTTCCTCAGTGGAGAAATTCGGTGTATCTAAAATCCTCAATACTGTGCTAGATAATATGATGAAAGTTAAAGAACTAATTGAGACATAGCACCTAATATTTTTCAGGCACACTACAAATAGGCTTCAAAGCTTGTATGTGGCAGATCTAAAACAGTCTGATATACTCTATATATACTGTAATCTTTTCTTCAGAACACAGAGACACTTAACACACAATCTCTACTTAAAGGCTTAGCTATAGGGGCAAAATGCAAAGTCATGCATACAGATGTTACAAGTTGTAGAAATAAGAAGCAAAATTGGTGGGAACATGAGGAAGTAGATTACCCATGGAAAGATCCATGAAGTCTTGAAGGCAAGGAAGTAGGAGGTGGAAAAGGAGGAGAAATCTAGATGGTATGGAGGTAAGAAGGAACTTAGTTTGAAACTAAACAGAAAGGAGACCAGCCTTCCATAAGTAACAATGAGTGTTGAGGGAATAATGGAAAAGAGTTGGATAATGAAAGTCAGATAATGGAAAAGTTGAGACTAATACAGTACCTGGCACACAGTAGCCACTCAAAAAATATCTGCGGAGTTAAAGGATGCACACACATGTCCATACCATGTACATATTACATTCTCACAGGTGGACTAGAAAGCTTATGTTAGGCAATCAGAGGAGGCATGATAATGATGGAGACACAAAGGCAAATTCCTGTTTTTTAGGATCTAAATTTCTGCAAACTATGTGACCTACCCTACTGAATTTCACATAGCTTTTTGTTAGGGCACCTTAGTTTACGTGGTAGGAATTAGGCTCTAGCTATCTTCTTCATTCTGCCTTCTTCTCTTAGTCTGGAAGGCAGCATTCTTTCCAGGAGGTCTTCTACAGACAACTAATCTCAACTCTTCAGTTTTTTACTTCTTCAACTATCTGATTACATGTTTGATGTCAACATTATTATTTTACAAATTAGGAAATTCAGTAAGTTATGAGCCTCCATCTCATCAGACTTAAAATTTCAAACCCTAGCTTTCTTCACAATGCTATAGTGAAGAATTTGTAAATACATCCTATAAAGAAATGATAGTTTAAAAAAATTGAAGATGTAATTTTACATTGATTTGAAAACTGCTTGATTCCAATTTTGTTTCATATTAGGCCATATTTCCTCTAAAGATAAAATATAGGTGTAATTTGTCAGTTAAATTTGCATGATTTTCATTCCATAGTATACTTAATAATTTACTAAGTTATTAAATTCAATATTTTCAAACAAATCATTGTAACAATAAAAAAACACAACTATAGTCAAACTAAACCCTATTTTGAGATTTGTAAAATCTACACTAAGATCTTTCTTTGAAGTAATACTTCTTTATTTTTTACTGTAACTAAACTAAAACTCCATTATAAGGTGTTAATAAAGAGTTTCACAATGTAAGGGAAACAAAAATGGAGTGTTTGTGGTATAAGTGTGTAAAAATTAAAAACACCTTATTCAAAATGGATTAGTACTCTCTGATTACTTAAAATAACATTCATTGTGATATAACAATATCATTTTAAATATTAATTTTTAGTGAACAACTCTGATATTCTGGATACTGTGTAATTAGCATAACATACATGATATCTACATAAATAGTAATATTTATAAAAAGCTGCACTTATTTGCCACTATGTCTGTAGTGTCCAAATGAATCAATTTATGACAATTCATGATTATCGTAAGTATTACAAAGTTAATGCTGCTAAGAAAATCAACCCCATGTTAGTAATGGGGAGACTGTGCATTTGTGAAGGTAAGGGGTATAGGGGAAATCTCTGTACCTTCTGCTCAGTTTTATTATGAACCTAAAACTGCTCTAAAAAAAATTAAGTATATTTTTTAAAAATTTTTAAAAGAAAAGAAAATCAGTACCAAAAAGCAACATAGCAGAATGGTTAAGGTTACAAGCTCTGGAGACACTTCAAGTTGAAATCCCTACTCAGCCATTTAATAGTTTTAGGACCTTGATAAGTTGTTTATTTTTTTTTTTTGATAAGTTGTTTAAATTGTCTGTGCCTCAATTTTCTAATCTCTAGCATGGGAAAAATAATAGTAACCTATTAATGAATTACAATGAGTATTAAGTGAGTTCATTCATGTAAAGTGCTTAGAATTATTGTTGGCATAAAAAATGTTATTATATTACTATTTTTAACATTAGCATTTGTTATCTAATCAAACTTTTCAGAAAAGTTCAAACCATGATTATAAACTATAATCATGTATAGACTAATGTTGTAAAATTATCTATCTAGAATGTACAATTACTTATAAACATAGTGAGTCTGCAAGTTTCCTCTAGTGAGTTTCCATGTAAAAATGGAATAAAAACAGGTAGAGATATATACATACCAAAACTTCTCATCATTGTTCCTTTGTCTAGGAGCCTTCTCAGGTCTTTGACCTGTTAAAGCACCTCTTTAGAAAAATTTATTATGAGAAGAAATCAAATTTTATTTTAAACTTGCCACAAAGTAAGTAGCTCCTGGGGGAAAAAAAAGCCAAATAAAAGATTTCCTTCTTGTTAGAGAAATTCATAGGGAAAAAAAGAAAGTGATAGCATAAAAGAATGTCTGATTAAAGATGTTAGGATAGTATAAGGCTGGTTAAAGTTCATGGGACTTTGAAATGACTGATTAGCAGTTGTTAATCTTAAAGAATCCCAGTTTCCCTGGGAAGCCTTCAGTGTGCATATTCTCCTTTGCACCTTAATCTAAGTTTGTCCATCTCCTCACTTCATTCTGATCTGGGCCCCCATCATCCTAACTAGGCTCTTCATTTCTGTCTTTACCTCTCCTCCCATCTCTTCATGAGGAAGTCACAGTTTACTCACAACACATTCAGATAAGCAGACATGTAAATCGGTTATATCACTAAAATTGGTCTCATTTCTTGGAGGAGCAAGAAAAACAAAAACTAACTTAGAGCAATCTGGTTTAGAATTAGAACCTCATTCTATCCTGTGATTTAAATAGTCTTTAAGATTCACTTGATGTCTTTGGCATTTCTTATTATTTTGGAGCTGGTCCCACCAATTTTTCTTTTTGATCAGTTTGAAATGAGCAGAGGTGGCAGGCCTGGAAAATGTTACTGTCTCCTAAGATCTTTCTCAGGCCCAGGACCAGCCTCACATTTAAGTGCTAGCTACATGTTATAAATTTACAAGCTCCAGAAAAGGCTAGGAAGAAGGGGTCAGAGACAGTATATTTGAGTCATCTTCCTCCAAAACTCCTTTTACTAAGACCTGTTCTTGCTAATAGAATAACTGATTTAGATTAAGACATTGTTTTCTCCCGTTAATTATACAGGTATTTGGAAAAAAAGGCATAGTACGATATTGTCACTCACTAACATTATAGGATGAGTTGGACTTACTAGATATCTATCATCCTGAAAACTTCAGCAAGAACTGCACAAGAATCACCACTTTTTTTTTAATTGCGTTTTAGTCAGTTTACAATGTTGTGTCATTTTCCAGTGTAGAGCACAATTTTTCAGTTATACATGTACATACATATATGCATTGTCTCATTCTTTTTCGCTGTGAGCTGCCACAAGATCTTGTATATATTTCCCTGTGCTATACAGTATAATCTTGTTTATCTATTCTACATATGCCTGTCAGTATCTACAGATTTCGAACTCCCAGTCTGTCCCTTCCCATCGCCATCCCCCATGAAGAATACACCACTTTCAATAACAGAGGCATGCTTAATAAAGTTCCTTTGAATTTTTAAGGCATTATTCTGGTGGTAACATGTATATTCTTCATTTAAGGATATTAAAAAAGCTGATGAAGAGATGGAAACAATGGCATATTCTACTGAAAAAAATACCAGTTCAATTCCTCTGTGCTCTATGAATAGCATCAAGTCAGACTTTGCTGATAAGTCTGAGGAATCCATCCAATGTAAAGAGGTAATGGTTCAACTGAGAACAAGTTTTGCCCACATGTTCTCCAGTGAATTTTGATACAATCCTTACAATATTTAGAATTTATTAAATGTAAAATGTTATTATAGCACTAGTTTATAGAATATAAGTCTTTCCTGAACTTTACTCTAACATCATTGTGACAGATGAAAAAAGTATATACTGTATGTTTCCATTTATATAGAACTCTAGAAAATGCAGAACAATCTATAGTGACAGAAAACATATCAGTTGTTATAGGGGAAGAGCACTGGCAGCTGAGTGGCATGGGAGAAAGGGATTATATAAGGCAGGAGAAAACTTACAGGGATAGTGGATATGTTCATTACATTGACTGTGGTAGGGGAAGGGTGTAGCCCAAGTGGTAGAGTGCATGCTTTGCATTCACAAGGTCCTGGGTTCAATCTCAGTGCCTCCTCTGAAAAATAAATAAGTAAACCTAATTACCTCCCCCCAGAACCATTATGTTGACTGTGGTGCTGGTTTCTTAAGTATGCAGTTGTGTCTAAACTTGTCAAGTTGTACATTTTAAATATGTGCAGCTTGTTGTATGAAAGATTAAGTTTTAAATTTTAAGCTCTTTCCTATCTCTTTACAAAATACCTATAATTTCATGTATAATTTATGTCCCATTCTCTTAAAACATGCTATATAACCTGTAGCATATTTAGGTAGCACAGATTTTTCATGATTTTACTAAACTTTTTCATTTTGTTACTGTCTTATTTCATTTTATTCTTTTCTACCTTGATAACATTGTTTTAAGTACTACCCATTTTTTTCAATCTGTTGTGTACTTTTAGAGGCAAAAGTATAAATTATTCTATAGAATCAAGATAGCCCTCCAACATGTACTGGCTCTACATGTGATTTCCTGGCATTGTGTCCTGGGACATATTAAGCCTAGTTTCATTACAAATTGAGCTAATTTTGTAAAGAATTTGACAAAAAAGAAAATCTGTGTTCAGTGCTCCATGAAGAGTTGGAATGGAACTTTTAAAAATTAAAATTTAAAATTTAAAATATATATATTCTGTGGGACAGTCACTTAACTGAAAAGTGAGGCTGTTTATGAGGGTGATCTTCAGAAAACTTTAAAAACTAAGATAATAGATAGTCAAATTATTAAATAACCCAATGTAATTTCAGCTTAGCCATTCTGAAAATAAACTTCAAGGACTTTGAATTTTAAAAGTTCTATTGTTTAAACAATAGAGCTTACATTATACTTGCCATACTAAGATTAAACCAAGAATTATAAACTACTTTCTAGTCTCTTCTGAGGACTTTCTTGGGTTATCAAGTTCATAAATGTTATTACTTCAAGAGTGAATGACATGAGTAAGTTTTAACATATGAAATGCCTAAAAGTTTGCTATCTACCTTTATATTCAAAATAATTACTCATCATAAAGCTATTCACAAGATTTTTTTTAAGTTTCTGAAATAAATTCCCTGCATATTCCAGACAAGAGCGAGGAGAGATCATTACTGTGTTATTTGTCCTCTGATCATCATGACTGCTACCTGCCCATGGCATCCTCCAAGGATTCCAGGAAGGGCTGGCAGATATCAGAGCTTCTTGCAATGTTCATTCTTTGTATAAGACCTGATATTTTGTGTAACATTATCCTTCCTCTAATAGCATCAGCAACAACTAACATTATTGGGTACTTATTTTTGCAAACACTGACTTAATAATTCTGAAAACAATCCTATAAGATAGGAATTTTTATCTTCCTTGGAAACTCAGAAAGATGAGTAAACTGAGGCTTAGTGATTATAAGCATACTCTGATATTGTGGCATTTTACTTATAAATGGGAACTCCCAAACCAGCTTTTAACCAAGATGTTAAAAAAATGTTTCCATAAATTAGTCACAGAAGTGCAAAACTCAAGCTTAAAATGTGACTAAAACTTTTACCTTCTGTCTCTGCTTAGTTTCTACCTAGATTTTGTCCTATGCTAGAGCATGATATTCCATCTTAGATCTATTCAATACTGGCTAACTTCTCCATTAGGTTCCATTATGCTCTCAAACTGGGGTTCTAACCAAGATTTTTTATTTATAGACAAGTCTTCCTGAAGTTTCTCTATTAAAAATTTTTAAATTAAACAAACCTGAATGGTCTTCTGTGGTTCTGGGGACATTGGCTTCTATTCTAAATGGAACTGTTCATCCAGTATTTTCTATCATCTTTGCAAAAATCGTAACTGTAAGTAAAACTAACCTGATAATCTCTTTAACAAATTTAAAGTGTAACCTGAGAGAACAGGTCTGTTGTACTTTGACCCAGCAAGGGGAAAATTGGAACATGTAGTGTGTCACCCCTAGTGTGGAATCCACGATAGAAAGGTTAACTAATGTTCTCAGGGGATAAGCCACCCTCTATTGTGAAGTGTTTGTCTGGGCCTTGTTGACTGGGCAATCAGTAAAGAAATTGCTTTGTTTTCTAATTTTGACTCTAGTGCTGTATCAGCATTCTAAAGCACTGAAGCAATAAAATAGACAAATACAACTACTCTTCTTTCAACCGGTTTGAACAATGGCCATTTTTTATTACCAGTCAACTCAGAGGAAATAACAAGAGTTTGGGATTGTTCTGGGAGACCTAGGAGAGTTGACGGATTCAGTGATCTTATTAGAGCCATGTTGTCTTCAGTCTCCTGGACTGTTACTACACTGTGTCAGCATAGATGTCAATATATGTATAATTATTAATTTTAGAAACAATTTCCAGGGACATGTTTAAAGGTCTCATACTGCAGGTAGTACTTTAATAGAGGAATATTAAGAAACCTGAGTTATTAGAAGTTATTAGAAATAATAATTCAATTAGAAAACTAATTTCAGTTTCTTTTAAAATATACTGAGTTAGAGGACTCATTTGTCTGATGCCGTATTTATATAGCTTAAGTGAGAAAATTAGCAGTGAGGGTTTTTTTGTGTGTGATGAATGTAGAGGATAGAACGAATAATGGTGCATTTTTTCCCAGAAATGTGTGCAAATTATTATGTTGAAATTTATTTTTAAAATCCTGCTGGATAGACGTTTTAGTGTTTTCACTTTCTTTTATGTTTTTCCTCCAACCACCTGATAAAAAATCTGTTCTTTTCCAGATGTTTGAAAATGATGATAAAACCACATTAAAACATGATGCAGAAATATATTCCATTATATTTGTCATTTTGGGTGTTATTTGCTTTGTCAGTTATTTCATTCAGGTAAGCTTTTAATGAATTAAACAAATTTGTACATGATTACTTTTTTATGTCATCCTATTTAAGTTAAAAATAGTAACTAATTATAATGACTAAACAAAATATAAATAAGTAAATGTAGTATCCAAATGTTACAAAGAGATAGAGAAGAGAGTTAAGAATAAATGTAGGTTTTTTGTTTGTTTGTTTTCCAGGGATTGTTTTATGGCAGAGCAGGGGAAATTTTAACCATGAGATTAAGACACTTGGCATTTAAAGCCATGTTATATCAGGTCAGTATTTAGTTGATTTTTTTCTAATTTTGTTTGAAATGTGTTTTTAAATATTCTAGCTTTTAGTTTTTCTTCAAGTCGATTTCTTGACATAATCTTTCCTTTGATCATATAAAAGCATTCTTTCTGTGTCCCAAGCAGCATCTGACGTCAGAATTCTTGTAGTATATTTTTCTAGTAGAAGCAAGTCCAAAATTGTTATGTTCAAAAATGCAACTGATAGAAAATAGGATTTAGAGTCCACTCCTTGTCGCTTGCATTTATCTTTACAAATCTTTCTATTAATGTATAATGTAGTGTTCTAGGATCAGAATGGAGGACTAATTAAATCTAAAAGGGAGAGTTAAGAGCTACGGTATCTTGAGGAACATGTTTTAAAAGGAGGAGTTAATTTCTGTAGTTCTTATCCATGTGCACAGCTTAAGTGTTTTCACTGCACACTTCTTAAAGCAACCAATCTCTCTGCTCTCATCAGAAGAGTCTTGAATTCAGGTAACATCAGTCTAGCTGGCAGGTTGGCCTGCCACACACAGATAAACATTCACACCTGTGAAATAACTAAAGCTAGGTGGATCAAATAGTAACCTGGAAAAGTAAGTCTTGGGGGCAAATGGCAGGAATGTCTCAGGTTGGTACCTCTAAAATTCCTTCAGGAGGCTGAGGTATATTGGGTTACCCTGAAAGCCAGTAATCATTTGGAGCCCTTTGCCACACTTTCTGTCATCAGAACTCACCGTGTAGGAGCAAATAGATTCCCGCCAGGGTCATTTCTTTTCAAAAATAGTTACTGTCACTCCAGCCCAGTCGTCAAAACCAGTTTTTACATCTTGTGACTTTTAGCAGTAGTGTTCAAAGGACTGCTGAGTAACAAAACTCCTCTGCCTTTGTGCTCTTAGGGAACTACAAGATACAAAATGAAGCAAATGGGAGGTTTCCCCTAGCAACTTGATGCTCTGAAGCATTTGATGACTAACACCTTCTCTCAAAAAGGTCCTATCAGAGACACTCCTTAATCCAGAAAAACAAAAATCTACTTGAGGGATCATAAAATTATTTAATATTTGCACATCTCATCTTGCTCACATTAAACTTGTACTTTAGTTTTCTTTT
Organism: Camelus ferus; assembly: GCF_009834535.1. NCBI lineage: Eukaryota > Metazoa > Chordata > Mammalia > Artiodactyla > Camelidae > Camelus > Camelus ferus. The sequence continues at coordinate 48,187,445 of NC_045702.1, read as the reverse complement.
TTATTTATGAACACTTTATATCTTTACCTCAAACCTTTGATGAAATAAAGTGGAACTTTAATTAACTAATATTATATTTCATGCTTGTTGACACTTTCTGCTCATTTTTTTAATGTACTTGTATTTTTCCACATTCAGTGAAATTTATTTTCAATTCCAGAAACTTCTGAAAATGTTCCCTAGGTGTTTTAAATGGAAGAGTATAAACTAACTTTTCCAAGCATCACTTTGAACTTCCTTTCTAGAGGTTCACAGGATGCTTTGGTGGAGGAGTCTCAAGTTCACAAGCCATTTTAACCAGTGGATATTGTTAATCCAATATCCTAATGGTTGATTCTGGACACTAATCCTCTGCCTAGCATTAGCCATGTGAACACCAGACAGTAATGTTCCTGGATAAAGTAACTTCTGCCCCTAAGAATACACCAATCTGTAAGCCATAAACTCTGGTTCTTCAAAACACATGCACACACAAAAACATACAGAGAGAAACTCTGCTATTCAGCAGATATTATTAAATTGTCCCATAAATCCAACTTAGCCCCTTTCAACTTGTCATTTGTTTTCCCCCTTCATTCTTCAGCATTCTTCTTGCTTCCTTGCTTTTTTAATTGGAAGAAAAGAAAAGAGTTATATATTTGACCTTTTCTTCATAAATACCTTACCAATTTCACTCCTTTCTCTAGTAAGGGAAGTTCCTAATGTGCAGTTTTGCCTAACTCTTACTACCTGGTTTTTTCCCTAAGATAAGATTTTTTAAGGCTTAGAAAACATGCCGAGACTTGCAGTGCTTTTTATAACCATTTTGAAACCTCATTTGAGGTAGAGGTATTTAAGGAATCAGGTGTGGTCTTTTTGTAGGTATAAAATCTATATTTTATTTGATTACTTGAGATCCTTCCAGTTGAAAAGAATGTTCTAATTGTTGCTGACTTCAGTCGTTGTAAATAATCCATTGCTTATTGTGTTTCAAAGCTTAATTTATATTTCTTAGTGATAAATATTGTCTTGTAGATCTGTTCAGTTTTTTTAAGACATGAAGTTTATTTTTGCCTGTTTCTGTCTAAATTGGGTTGGCTAGGGCTTCTGGGTTGGGGGGAGAAGGTCTTCTAATCATAAGTTGTGATCACTAAGAGATCTCAAGAAGCTATTTCCAAGAAGCTATTTCCAAAAGGATTCAAGGTAACAAGTCCTGAATCAGGAGAAACAAGTAATGAAACTCAACTATAATGCTTCAGTTAAATGGGAGGCAGAACAGGATAGTTGATTAAAAACTCTGGCATTTGGTTGCCTGGGTTCAAACTTTGGCCTCAGTACTTGCCAGCTGTGGTGTTGGGCAAGTTACTTAATCTTTCAATACTTCAGTTTCCTCATTTATAAAAATATGGATAATCATATTATCTACCTCATAGAGTTGTTGTGATGATAAAATGCGAAAAGTCATACCAAGCACTTAATCATAGTGCTACTGTAATTTTTTACTTCTAATGGAATCATTGGCAGGAAAAAAATGCGTTTACTAGTATCAAAAAAAAAAAAAAAACCCTGATAGCCTTACTTATAATCATTTTACCACCAGGAAGAGAAGAAGCAAGCTAATTTTAACTTAATACCAGCTACATTCCAGAAACTCTGTCAAGTGTTTTAGCACATAATGTCTATGCTGGAAAACAATTCCTAGAGTACATAATTGCTGGCTTGTTCAAAAGCAAGTTTGGATATCTTGCTGACTGAACATCAGATAATGACTAAGACTAGTCACATATGTATCCTTCGCCTTGTGTATTATAGCAAGTTACTATAGAATTAGGAATGTAATATTCAATACTAAATTCTTTTCTATACTTTTACTTGATATTATGTCTAAAAATTGTTTGTATTCCATGTCATGTGGAAATATAGAAATATTTAGAAAATGTATCTTTTTTTGAGTGTATGATATGAAAACAGGTAATGTCTTCCATATCAAGAGTGCTGTAGTTATTATCATTGCTGATACGTGTTCCAGATATGTTAGGCTCTTGACTGGGGTTGTGTTTTCAAAGTGGCTACTGTGTTATGCAGATCATGATCTCTATAAAAAGTCCTTCAGGCATTTAGGACCCTAAACTCTTTGGGACACTTTCCCAGTGCAGAGCTTTATGGAGTACTGCTGTCATGCTGGGGTTGTACTCCCCCTAGCCACATTCCTCCATGGGAGCTTTCTTCTCACAGGACTGCATGATTAATTTACAGCTTTTTATCTATTCTGCTTTTGTTTCTCTAGTTGGCAGAGGCTTGAAACCTGGGCATCATCAGTACCATGGCTTTATGCTCTTCATTCACTAAAAATAAGTCATTTTTCAGAGACAGTCTCCACATAGTTTTAATCCACAAGAGATATAAGTGGTTTGAGTGCATGGGAGGAAACATTCAATAGCTAATAAAAGGAAATCAGAATTCCTTGGGTTGAGAAGTGCTAAGAAGTGCTGTCTCTATTTGCTGTTGAAAATGAAATTGGTTATAAAAGTATGCTTTTATTGCTTGTATTTTTGACCTGTCTCTTTCTTCAAACTGCATGCTTTTTGACTGTAGATGTTTTACAGCAGACTTTTTTCCTTTTTAGCTTCTCACAATGTCCAGTGCTTATAAGATCTAGGGGGTAATATGAAGTGTCAGGGAAAATCTTGCCTATCTAGGTGCTAAAGAGAAGGAAATAGACTTTTTTAAAAATCATTTATCATTTTAGAGAGAAAGGTTTGGAAATATTTCTGAACTGTGTCTTGTATTACCTTACTTTTTAAATAGAGTCTGCTCTCCACAAATTAATTGTGGAATAAAATTACAAATTACTTGCTAGTTGAAAAAGACCATTTTAAGCACTGATTATTATACAATTTTGTAGCATGGTATTGAGTCCAAGCTGTTGGGCTTAAGTTTTTCCATTTGTATCTAAATACTGATCTTTTTAAAGTAAGAAACAAAAGTTATTTGATCCATAGTATTGACAAGAAATGAATGCCTGTGAGTGAGGAGGCCTTCTGAGTTAATACAGCAAAATAACAAGTCAGGGAAGAATCTTTTTGATAACCATATGTTAATTCCCTTTTTTCTCTAGGATATTTCCTGGTTTGATGATAAGGAAAACAGCCCAGGAGCCTTAACAACAATATTAGCCATAGATATAGCACAAATTCAAGGAGTATGTATATTGCTTTTATTTTTAAATAGCTTATGTATATGGTGTACGTGCATGCACATACACACATTAAGGATACCAGGTAAGTCTCAGGACTGACAAGGAGCTCTCAATGAAAGATAGAAGGAAGCCTTTCAGTTCTGGATAATTTTAATCAAAAATAAAGGAGATTCAGAGCCTGTAATAGGATAATCAGAGGACTAAAGAAGATACCAAGAGTGAATTAGAGAAAACAGCTCAGAATTAAATAGTAAGACAAGAAAAAATAACAACATGAAAGCACACACACATAACTTAAGTTTTAATAAAAGAGGGAAGTTTAGTTTTTCCTTCCCCCAGAAAATAGGATTTTTTTAAACATAAGGCCTAGCAAGTTAAATTCATATGTACATCTGGAAATGATTCTGTGCTAGTTGTTATACAGATCAAGTTAAAAAGATATGTGTGATTATGTCTGATCACATTGTGTGTAAATAAAAAGCATGTTTATGTACCATATTCAAAATCAGTGACAGAATGTATGTCAAAGTGATGCTTAAATAAGTATAGGGAGTAAGGTTGTATGGAAGAAATAAAGAGTAATTTATTAATTTTCTTCCAATTATTTTAATAAAATTAACCTTTATATCACAAGGGAGATTTCAACTATGATTGAGAAAAGGAGTATAAAACAAGATTTCCCACTTTTAACTTAAGTGAGAATTTTTTTATCTCCTTGTTAAAATAAGAACTCTAGCAGAGTTGTAGACTTTCCCTTTTCTTTATCATGCATGTGGGAGGAAAGGAAAGTCAATGATGTACCTCTGAATAACAGAAAAGTCTTGAAAGTATTTTTTTCTGTTTAGAAATACCAAAATGTTGATTATAGCATTGCTACCAAAAAACAATGGTCAACTAAAACAGCTCTTCAAGATTGTATTTTCTTTTGGAAACTATTCCCACAGGACATGGCCACTATTCTAACTTTTGTAACTTTTGCAAGACCTCTTTGTTCAATACCTACATGCAAGGATATATTTATATTACCAGAGAATAAAACAAGTAGGTTACAGTTTTGAATATTCACATGCTTCGATATTGGTATGGAAAACTAATTTTATGATGTAGAAAGAGCTCCAGAGGAAAGGGGGCATCATCATCATCATCTCTTCCTGAAACTCTTTTTGAAATTTTGAAAACAAGGCTCTAAATTTCATTAGGCAGTATTTAAATTTTAAAGTAGGCTGAGGAGCTCTATTTTATTGGTATAGGTGAAAAAAATGATGGATAGAATTTCAGCTAATAGTTAAGTAATGAGCATAGCATTAATCTTCCATATCACAGTAGAATTATCTCAATGACAACATCTGTGTTTAGAAATTCCAGGGTTCACTACTTTGGGCAGAAATATCAATCCCTATAATTCCCTTTGAATCTCCATTCCACAAAACTTACTTTTTTTTCCCTTTGCTGTGTGAATGTTTTTGCTTTACTACCTATCATCATTAAGATCTTTTAAAAATCCTGTGACATAGGTATTCTTAGTAGCAGCTCTGCATTATATGTGAGACATCTCTTTTAGCAAGTATTTACTTCAACCAAAAGAACAAATTAATACTAAACATCATCACTCTCCTAACTTTCATTAGTTGTTTCTAATAAATAGCATTGTCTCTCATTGAGAGAAATTACTGAGAATTTTTGTCAGTGTGATTCTTTGTAAGTATCTTACTAATACCACTGGTTGATCATTTGAAAATTTCCTTTTGCAATTAGTAAATGTTGGTCTCATGATAACATCTGGACAAGTCAAATCATTTTCATTAAATGAGAACTAGTAGCTAAAGACTAAATGGGTAGCACGCTGATGGCAAATTTTAAATTGCAGAATTTAAAAAGCAAAACAACCAGAGAAGGATTCCAAGAATGAGACTGTATCTACCAGCATGTAATTCATATAAACCCTTGCTTTGCCATATATAGGCAGATTCATATCTAACTTGAATGGATACTCTTTCAATCAAAGGAAGAATTATTTACCAATCCTATTTGTCCACTATTTCTTGTCTCACAAAGACAAACTGCACTAGAGATGAATCAAGAAACAAAAATTCAGGATCATGTTTCCTATCATATCAACCTAAGTAAGACATATTCTATCTCAGTTTCTTCATCATGTTATTTCAGTTAAATGTTATTTTATCAAATGTATTAGGGTGGCTGTTCATAAAATAGCTCATTAATAATGATAAATACTACTTTGAAGCCTTTACTAATGACCAAAAATGTAAGCTCCTGGCTGTTTTTAGGCATTCTAATACTCTGAGAGTCATGAGAAAAACATGTTAGTGAAATAAAGTTATGGGACAAAATGATTCCTGAAATAGTTGATTGAATACAGCCAATTTAATTGATTTTTTTCAAACCAAGATAATGACTTACTGCCAGTACATCTGTCAACAGACTGTTTTTTGCATAATATGTAGTTTTATTAAATGTGTAAGACCATTTTAGATTCTTTGGGAGACTAAAGTCCCTAAAATTACAAGGTATTTCTGCATATTTTAGCAACCCCTTTTTATCATTCAAAAGTCTTACCTCACTTTTGTCCACAAGAAAGTGTGTTATTGATACCACAGTGTACACTTGCTATACCACTGACAGACACAATGTTAGTTCTAAGAATTCTTCTCATCAGAACTATAGTTACATTGCCCCAAGAAATAAAAATTTTGTTTATTAATACAGAAAGCCCAGTAGACTGATTAGATAGAACTAGGATAGCATTACCTGGACAGTGGTGACCTCACTTCTTCATTTAACTTTTCGGCATGGATAGTATATAAAATATCTTACCGTTACTTATGAGTTAGACAGTGTGAGTAATCATTGAAGTCACTTTACTACCACAGTATAAGGTTAGCATATAATTGCTGTTTTGCCTTACAATTTTAGGTTGAATTCATTAGGAGACATTATGAAGTCTACAGCAAAAGCTAATATCCAAAACCATAGTGGTTAAAGATGGTGGTTCTTGTAAAGGAAAATTTCAATCTCAGCCCTGAACTCAAAACATTGAAGTAAAACTTTACCACTACTAAACCCTCAAACTATTGTGTGGGAAGACAAATAAAGATATTCAGTTTCCACTTTTGAAAAAAACAGAAATAAATATGGTTAAGTCAATATGAGCAAATAAACTTCACCATTGAATACACTAGTCCAATAATGTCTGGTAAATTTTTTTATTTTCCACAAAATACTAATGAATAATACAATGAAAAACAATAAGCTTTAAACACCTTACATTTTCAGAAACTTTGTAAATTTGCCCAACTAAGCCTTTTTTTCTTCTACAGATATTTTTACCACCATGAGCTGTAATACATCTTAGCAGATGACACTTCAGTTTGTACTCACACAGTTTTTTTTTTTTCAACTTCTTTGAAAATATTCTCACCTGTAGTTCCACATGGACTATTCACAGCAGCTAATTTTTCAGTCACTTCAAACTCAGCATTGATTCCTCAAAAAACCAACAATATTGAGCAGTATCAATAACATATGTCAACCTATCAAGAGCCAGGGAAAACTACTCAAAATGATCTGTCTTGGTTTTTAATTGATGACTGATGTTGCTGTCAGTGTTCTCAAATTTTTGAACAACTGTTCTCATCAGAAGGCTAATTGTCTGAGTTCATGCTCTCTGAACACATTTCTCCCACTATTGCAATCAAACACGATTTAATTAACTCACTATCTGTAAGTGACTTTCTTTGCTTAGCTAATAAATGAGCCACTCAGAAACTTTCTTTAGTTTGTCTCATTTTCACTTTTAAGTTTTACGAAGAAATTCTGCTAAGATGAATTTTCCATTTAAAATTTTCTAATTTCCATGAATATTACTTTCCTGTGAATTAGAAATTTTGTGATGAGTGCTTAGTCTGGTAATGTTGACCTGTTTTGTATATTTTTAGGACTATATAGTATCATGGCATAATGAACACAACACTGTGGCATCTAAGTAGAACACAACGTGATCCGTAGTCCACTGTGCCTTAAAAGCAGGACATTCAAAGTGCACTTTTCTCTTCCTTTCTTGTCTGTAGATGAGGGACATGCAATGGTAATGTTTGAAACTAAGATAAAATGTCACAGTATAGCAATACACGTGGCACTTAACATGCGACTAAATTATAATCGCATCACAGATTTGTAGCATGCTGAGCAGCAGTACAGAGTGAGGAGAATGGCATATATGGTTTCTCTAGCAACTTCTCAACTCTCATTATAGTGCTAAGACAGCCATAGACAATAGGTAAACAAAAGAATTGGCTGTGTTCCAATAAAACTTTATGGACACTGAAATTTTCATTTGTAGAATTTTAATGTAGGTCTTTTTTATCTTCCTTATCTCTTAACTTTTTGAATATATGTTATATAATGACAATATCTTTTAATGTCATTATCTGCTAAGTCTAACATTTGTGTCAGTTCTGGATCAGTTTCAGTTGATTGACTTTTATGCTCGTTATGGGTCCTATTTTGCTGCTTTTTGGCATACCTGGTAATTTTTGACTGGATGCCACATATTGTGAATTTAATATTTTGGGGTACTGGATATTCTTGTATTTCTATAAATGCTCTTTTTTTGTTCTGTGATGTAGTTAAGTTACCTGGGAACAGTTTGATCCTTTGGGGGTCTTGATTTTCAGATTTATTAAGCAGGACTGGAGCCTACTACCAAGGGAATTCCCTTCTATATACTCTACCCAATGCCCAGTGAATCATGAGGTTATCCAGTCAGTCTCATATGGCCAAGCATTATTCCTGGCCCTCACTCATGCATTGCTCACTGGAACTCAAGGAGGACTCTCTGCAGATATCCAGATTTCTCTTTCTGTGTACCCCTCTCGTCTCCATATTACATGCTGCAAACTCTAGCTTACTTGTGCTCTCCAGACTCTCAGCTTTGTTTATTCAACTTATGGAGTCTGCTGGGCTCTGTCTGAGTTCACTCTTCCTACTCTGCAGCCGGAATGCTCTTTCAAGGGGTAAGCTGGGGAAAAGATGGTACCCACCTTATTTGCTTCCCATTTCTGCCCTTGGTTGCAGTATCTTGAAAAATATTGGTTCATGTATTTTGTCTGTTTTTTGTTTGTTTCAGATGGGAGGACAAATCTATTCCCTTTCTTCATATTAACCAAAAGCAGAAATCCTGCCATATAGAATTTTATTTCTATAATTGCATACTGAGCTTCTTTTCATTTATTTTCTTATGGTAGCCATTCCTCTGGAATTTTCGTATCAAAGTTGTGTTCCCCACATTTAGCATAGTACCTTAGACATAGTAGATACTCCATAAATAATTGTTATCTTAAGAATTATTTAATTATGCTTTCCGCTCTTAATTTCCAAGAAAAAAATTCTATCTTTGTGCATGTTGCTAAAGAATCTAAGGAAGTTAATCAAATTTTCTCTGACTCCAGTTCTAAATTCTTTCTAAAAGTACATTATTCCTTTAGGTCTTTAAGATCATTTTTTATTTTCCTTTAGTTCTTGTAGTATTTTTCAAGACCAAATATCTGTTGTTTTCTGTTAGTTCTTCCTAAAACAGGAAAATACATATTCAGATCCTTCTTATCCTATTACCATCACCAAAAGGCAGAGTTTGTGGCCTGCCTTGGCTGCATTGACTGAAGAGTTCAGTAAGTTTCCAGTAGCTTAAGCTAAATTGCCATATAGAAAGTTATATGATCATATTTTAGCAGATTAGTACAAGAGTGAGTAACTCAAGCTTATCGAATAAGCAATGTTATGCAAGTGCAAGTCACTTTGTAGAAAGTTCTTATGTCTCCGAGAAAAAGCTTAAATACAAGACTGTCCCATCAAAAATTTGCCAAGTTTACACTTGGATGTTTTAGAAATGAGGTTGGTACGCATAGTCCTTAGATTAATTTTAAGTGACTCTCAAATATTCATCTAGTGTGGCTCTGTTAAGTACCTCTGCCTCTTTCTCCAACACACTACATAATTTTATACACAAAAACTACAATTCTCAGCATGCTTTCTGTCTTTACTTTTCCCATTTTCTAGTTCTTACTTCATTTTCTTTTGATTTACAGTCAAAAGTCATAATTTTTAAAGTAAATAGGATAAAAGCAGAGGAAGTCAGTGAGGAAAGGAACCATATTATGGCCACCTAATAGGAAATATACAAACAGAAAAAAATAACTGCCCACTGGATATGTTTTACACTTTTGATGTTATAGATATAGTGCCAAGAACTGAGATCTGAATAAGGAAAAGTCATTGCTGTCAAAATATGAAAAGAAATTTTAAAGTGAAAATTAATAAATGTATAAAGGCTTACAAAACATAGCCTCACATGTAACTAATGGCAAGTAATTTCTTAGTAATATTTAGATAAATGTTATGTTAAAAGAATAATGAATATCTTATTCTTAAAAAAACTTAATTGTAATTTTTAAAAATACTTCTCACTATTTTATAGCAAAAACACATACGTTTTATGTGGCTGTAGGAGCATTCAGTAGTTAATGTGATGTTGGGTGGGACCTCCAACAGTACAAGTGCTTAAGTTCCACGCCTCTTCATCCAGCTATCTGATCTGCATAACACTGGAACTCATGGTGTGGGTGGGAGGAGAGGAGGAAGTACAGTATATTAATTTGCTAGGGCTGCCATAACAAAGTACTACAGACTGAGTAGCTTAACGCAGAATTTATTTTCTCACAGTTCTAGAGGTGTAGGGTTGATTTCATTCTGAGCCCTTTTTCCTTGACTTGTAGATACTTGTCTTCTTGCTGTGTCCACACATGGTCTTTTCTGTGTGCCAGCATGTCTACATCCAAATTTTCTTCTCTTGTTAAGGACACCAGTCATATTGGGGTAGGTCTTACCCTAAAGACATCATTTTTATGTAATTGCCCCTTTAAAGGCCTTATCTCCAAATAAAGTCACATTCTGAGGAATTAGGGGGTCAGGACCTCAACATATTAATTTGAGTGGGGGTTGTGGGACAATTCAGTTCATAATATACAGCATCATTTATCTCTGCATCATTCTTAAACTCTCAAGAAACAGAGTGTAAGTCAGCATTAAATACCAAATGACATTCCTATTTCAGCTTCATAGCTTAGAGTTAGTGTATAATACCCTAAGGCATTTAAAATAGGTTACCTGTCTGAGTTTTCAATATTTAGTGGTTTGTCTGGTGTTTGCTGTTATTTGTTTTTACTTTTTCAGAGTTTTCTTTGATAGTTTAGTGAAAAGTGGGGAAATAGTGGATCATTATCAAATACAGTCTTGAAACTAAAACCACTGAAGTTTTTTAGGAATTAGTCAGAGCCTTGAGGGGAAAGAGGGCTTTTTTATTGTTGTTATTTTAAGGATGATACTAATCTGGGGGGTGCTTCAGTGAAAATTGATGTAATCTTTTAGAGAAGCAATTTGACAATATCTATGAAGAATGCAAGAGTATATACCCTTTAACATACAATTCCACGCTAGGAATTTAACATTAGGAAATAAAAGATGAGCACAAAGATTTGCACAAAGATGCTCAGTATGCCTTTATTTTTAATAGTGAAAAATTGGAAACAATCTACTAAATATTTTTTGAAGACTATTTAATGACCCAGGAAAAAGCTTGCAATATAACGTAAAGGGAAAAAAGCAGGGTACAAAGCTGTAAACACACAATAATCCACATCTGAATGTGGGTATGCATTTATATCTGGAAGGATGTAAATTTTAACATTATTTAAACCCTTTCCAATGGCCATGTTTCCATGATCAGAACAAAACGTATGTTTTAAAATGTGAATTGATGTCTTGGTTAATTATAGCTGTTTCTAGGTAAATAGGGGTTCCATGTTTTCATCCCAGCATAAAGGAATATAGCATTTCAGTTTATTACTTATCACATGTCCCACTAAAAGTTAATTCATAAGACATGTTGTTCTCATAAAACAGTTATAAAGCTATTTCTACGTAAGATTTTTTTCTGAATTTCTTTTAATTTACCTTATATCATGTTTCCAACTCCTTTCCCATCTTAATATTGCCTCTCTAGACCTTTGCTGAATGAAACCAAGTTATAAAATGCAGAAAGGAGAATGCAAGGTATCCTATCCAAAGTATACACCTCAAGGAATAACAGTCATTCAGTTCAGCACTACTATGGTATAGTGGCTAGGTATAGTGGCTAGGAATACTGGCCCTTTTTCAGTGAAAGAGGAGCAGTTAAGGCTGGGTTTTGGAGCCCACGTATGGAGAGCTGGGCATCCATGTAAGGAAGCAGCTTCATATGAGAAAGCCAGCCCAGACCAGAGTGAGGAGGATATCCACACAGGGAAGAGGCAGGGACCATGATAGCAGATTGGTTATGAAAGAGATTGATCACATAGCTCTAATAAGGAAAATGAGAGCCAAGTTTCTCACTGTTGAAGAAAAGAATAACAAGGATTGGGAGGAAGAAGGGGGAAATAATCTTGTGGTTTTGGATTGGAACTGAAGGTATTGCTATAAACTCATGGATTTCAAGAAATGTAAATAGAGAAATAAATACAGATTTCAGTGTGTGCACGCATCCATACACACAGACACACACATGCACATACTTACCAGTTCTGCTCATTAACATTCCACTAATAATGAGCACAACTAGCACTATATATTGACTTCTAAATAACATTCTCTACTAAAAGGAGCCAGGACTCCTTGGAGAAATGACAGATTCCAGGGGGAGGGCCTGGAAAATCTTTTTGTGTCAGAAAGTAAAAACATACAAATAAAGATAGGAACATGTCAAAGAACAACAATATGAGATATAAGGCAGACAAATAAAACATAGTGACTTCTTAGTATAAGACATTTTAAAACTATGAGTATTATTTAATCTCCAAGTATAAATTCAAAATAAAATCTTTATATAAATCCTAAAAAAAGAAAGACTACCTTATTTTGCAAGAAACTGTAACAGCAATTCTTGTAAATTTAAAATTAACTGACTTTTTTCCAAAATATATCTGATGTAGGCAACAGGTTCAAGGATTGGTGTCTTAATACAAAATGCAACTAACATGGGACTTTCAGTTATCATTTCTTTCATACATGGATGGGAGATGACACTCTTGATTCTGAGTATTGCTCCAGTACTTGCTCTGTCAGGAATGATTGAAACTGCAGCAATGACTGGATTTGCCAACAAGGATAAACAAGAACTTAAGCATGCTGGAAAGGTAAGATAAAGACTGTTGTTAGCCATCATAACATTTTAAGAGAAAATTAATAAGGGGTCCCATCTTTACAATATGTTGACTGCCTTTCTTAGGAATCTATAAATGTGTTGTAATTTATACAGATCAGTTTAGGATGAGGGTGGGATATAGACATGTTACAGCAATAGGGTGTGTGATTTAGAGCATGGGCTCTGGAGTCAAATAGGCTGAATTAGAATCCATATTCTATCACTAACAAATATGTGGTATGAGCAAATTATATCAACCTTTCTGGACTTAAGTTTCTTCCCCTGTAAAGTGAGAATAAAATAGTATTCACTTACAGATCTACACAAAACAGCTAGCATTGTTGTTATATGCAATAGATCTGGAAGACTGTAAGCACTCAATAATGTCAGTTGTTGGGGAATTTGTTAACATCATGATTCCCTATTCTCTGATTGTTGAACAATTAAATTTCTTGAGCAATTCTGGGTATTTTATTTTTCAAAATAAAAAGGAAATATAATAGTTACTGAATACAAGGCAAGGCACTGATATTGGTAGTGTCTAAAACAAAGTTTTAGAGACAAGGACCATTTTTGTACTGATAAAGAAGAATTATTTATTTACTTGGAAAATGCTTTCACATATTTAAGCTTCTCAGGATCAATCATATTCATAAAATAAACATTGTGGTGGAGATTTAGGAAAACAGTAATGTAGTATCATAACATCTAAAAAATGAAAGCAATGTCATTTGCTCCAGCCACTCACCCAAAGTAGGAATCTCTTATACAATATCCCTGTCAAGTGTCTTTTTCACCCTTTCCTCCAGGGCCAGGCTATGTCTTACTTTCCTAGACTGTTGCCTACCCCTTGGATATGGATGGCAGGCAGTTCTCCTTCTCCTTCTCCTTATTCTCCTTCTCCTCCTCCTCTTCCTCCTCCTTCTTCTTCTTACTCTTCCTCCTCCTCCTTCTTCGTCTTCCTCTTCTTTCTCTCCTTTTCCTCTTCCTCCTCCTTTTCCTTCTTCTTCTTCTTCTTTTTTTTTTTTTTTTTTTTTTTTGGTAGCCTTCTAGCTTTGTCTTCTTGGCAGAGGTCCAAAACTTGTTTCTCACGACAGCCTTTAAGCTGCACCATGTAAATGCCAAGTCTTCTCTTGGCCATTCAGCACCAGCTCCTTTAATGGTATAGTTTTAAAGATCTGTATCACATTGGGGAACATTCCTGAATATGAAAATGATTTAATGTCATTATGGTCTGTATCACAGTGACTGTATCACATTACATGAATATTCACAGATAGGGATCCAACCAAGCAGAGAACTCAAGGACATCTGGTTTTCGTGACCCTTTCCACCTTTCCTGTACTAGATCAGGATCTTTGGAATGTCTGCCTGAGCATTACAGACTGAACTACTTCGCATATATTTGCCTTAAAGACAGTGAAAAGTTGTTCAGCCCTCCCTATGTGCAAATTATCACAATTTCCAAAATAATCTGGCCCTAATTAGTTATATTTACCCATCTTAATTTTTCTGTTATGTACTTTCATTGTATATGTGCCTTTGATTTTTCCTTTTATTATTATTATTGTTATTATAGTAACCTTGGACTATACTGTCAGTAACTCCAAACAAATAGGCAATCTGTGTCCTTTCCCACCAGCTTTTTAATTAGTCAATTTACCATACTCCAAAACTTAGAATATGGACCAATAAAACATATTGGTCCTTCTTTGGTTGCATGTGTAGGTTTGGATAAATTATCAAATGTTTTATGTTTCAGATTTAAAATGACCCTATTAGCATTTTTAAAAAGACTATTTTCTAAGGTCCTCTAATGGTATTAGTCCTTTCTCCATTGTAAAAATTGACCACAAGAGTTTTTTGTTTATTTTCCTCAAGTTTTCAGTATGCTTATCCATTTTCGCAAACTACATGTTACAAATGGAGGTTTCTTTGAGTTCGTTTTAAAATTATGAATATTTAGAGGAGAATCAACATGTTTTGACCATAGTCTAGTTACCTAATTCTCTCTTATAACCCATGTTCTTCAGATAACTTTGGGTATCCACCAGGGTCTTCCTCTGTCCCTCAGTCCACTCTGCCAGTCTGGAAATAGAATGTGAAAGCAGGAAGTTTCTCTTTCAAGGCAACATGTGTTCTCATGTCCAAAAAGTTATTCTGAGCAAAAAGTCTCCTCCATTTTGGATCTGCCTTCTGTTTGAAAACTACATGAATATGGATAAGCATTAATTATATTTGAATGAAATATCTTTTTAAGTTCACAGATATCAAAATGATAAACAATTACATAATATCTTATACAGAATTCAAAAGCCACACTCCATGTTAGTTTATAGCAATGTTCCTGAGTCCTCTGATTGATATTTGCATTTCTCTGCTAGAATAAAATAATTATTTATTTAATTCTTTCTGCTGTCTTCTTAAATTATCTCATAATTCATAGGATATCTCCTTTGCTTAATTGCGTATGAACATAGTGCTCAGTAATGTTTGATCCAACTGCCCATAGAACCAGTTTAAATGGAAATTCAGTGAAGACTTGAAGGGGGCTAAATTTAGATCAGTGGATTAAATCTTTTCAAGAGAAATTTTCCTTGAGACTTTTATCCTAAAATATTATTTTCCTATTTTATTTGGGGGGAAAGAAAAAAAGGAGCTAAGAAAACTCATCAGAAAAACTTACTGACTTGATGTACTTAATATGTTCCCATTGTAAGTGACTGGAATTCAAAACCAGGAGAAGTTTAGCCACTACTAACTTTATTTTTCTACTTTATTGTCTTGTTTTATAAGATAGCAACCGAAGCCGTGGAGAATATACGTACTATAGTGTCATTAACAAGGGAAAAAGCCTTTGAACAAATGTATGAAGAGATGCTTCAGACTCAGCACAGGTGATCGTAGATTCATACTGATTGTATTAACTATAGTTTGTTCCTGTAAACGTAGTACTCTTGGATGACTCTAGTGGTTTTCCTCCCAACTACTTTGCTCTGGAATCTTCCCTAATAATGATAACATGTCATAATTTCTCATATAACTCCACCAAGAGACTAGAAGAGGAGTTTGAGAGCAAACACCGTTAGAATGTATGTTTTAGGTCCTCCCACACTGCCATGAACTATGACTAAGTGTGCATATTTTTCTTATTACCCTGAAACAACATTAAGGAAATAACATATTTAAGAAAGACAGTAATATTGTTCAGCCCTTTATATTGAATCTCTAAAATTTTTCACATTTTAAGATGAATATATATGCACAACAAATGTGATCATTCCTTTTAATTTTGAACTATTCCTCCTTATCACATTTCCTTAGTGATACTCTTTGTATTACTTTATCAGAAAGATAGCTTTCTATTCTTTTACACGCATGCTTGTGGTTGGTACCGCCCTTTAATTTCCACTACTTATTCTCTTAGTGCAAGATTAGGATAGAAAATATTTTTAAAACAAATCCCTTTAACTCATTATCTGTCCTTTCACAGACCTTGCCTATTCATTTGAAAATACATAGAGGCAACTTTGTCACACTGAACTATAGTCTATAGCTACAGAGAAAATCATTATATTTACTATTTTCTCTGGAGTAATTCGCAGTAGTTAAAAAGATCACTTTGTCTTTAATTCTTAGGGAAGAAAATGTACATCCCCTAAATGATAACATGTCTTATCTTCTATATTCTTTACTCTACTATTATTTAAATAATCTCTCTATACTTCATGCCCTATCATTTAGTAAATTTTGTGCATTTCAGAAATACCTTGAAGAAAGCACAGATCACTGGAGTCTGTTATGCATTCAGCCATGCCTTTGTATATTTTGCCTATGCAGCAGGATTTCGATTTGGAACCTATTTAATTCAATCTGGCCGAATGACCCCAGAGGGCATGTTCATGTAAGTCATATAAATAGATAAACCCTGTAAATTAGTTATGTACTTAAACTAACCAGAAAGATGTCTAGTTTATAGTGCATTATCATTTAAATCATATATGTGTGAAAGACATTCTGGGGAAATTTTTAAAAATTTTGTTGTTATTTAGTATCTATAAGTACTGTCAAGCTGGTAAAATAGTGATATAACACAGGTAATATGAGTTAAACTCCCAAATGAATTGCTTCCTGCTTCAGTCTACTAGAATGTGGGAATATAGGGATAAAATATGCCTTCCTGTTATCCATTCCTTTTACTTGAGACTTCATGGAACTCCCAAGGTGGAGATAGCTTTATCAAATAAGACTGTAAATCAGTGAGGTGGGTTCCTTGCTAAGCAAATACTCCAGAAGAAACACATGCAAATGAGTATTTCTCTTCAGAAAGGCCACATTTGGAATTGATCATAGCATCCCAATGAAGCTGCCTCTTCCCAAAGCATTTGCTGGGGCTTCTATTTTGGAACTCTGTTCACATAGTTATGAATTTCTTTCCTTCATAGAAACACGTACATTCAACTTCTAAAATTAGAAAAATTAATTTTGAGTTTTAATGCTAAGCTTCCTAAGTCTCCCTAAAATGTAAGATTGTCACTAATCTAATATGCTAAACATACAGACTAGAGAAATCCGTACAATATTTGACTCCAAAAAGTAACTTTATGGTTTTTTAACAAGACCACCAAAACATACACATCAACGCAAACATCAGCCTCTTCAAAATAATGACTTGAGAGATTACAAGAATGTTGTCAAGAATGTTGTCATTTGGCAAAACGTTGAGAACTCCTCTTTGGGATTTACCTCTCAAGACTCAGGAATGTTCTTTTGAATATCCTCATTTGTGGCACGTATTTGTACTTTGAGGATATATTCAGTTGGAGGAAATGACCAAAAGTCATTTGAAGCCAAATACTTTAAGAATAACTTAGAATAACTTTTAGTTCCTTTTCATGTGATTATTTATTAATTTATTTATCAAACATTGACTGAGTTCCCAGGAAGTTTCTTTACTAGGCACTCAGAAGAAGAGTCCACAGTTCACCAATCCAATATTCTTGAATCTGTAAGGCCACTGAAAGGTTTCCTGAAGGAGATTTCCTTGTAAAATTTCTGTATTTAAAATTTCAACAGAAGTTTTAGGCTCCCTATTCTACCATGTTTTTGTACCCTCTAAAACAATATGCAGTATTGCTTGTGTGAACATATAAACCATAATTATGACGTTTAGTCTTAGGCTTCATTCTGATTACACAGATTAGTTTACACAGATAAATTAATAAGAAAGCAAATGTAGAATTACGTGAATTAATTTATTCAGTTCACCAGCCTACACTATATTAGCAAGGTTTGTCCAATGTTCTTAGGTAATGCAGGCAATTACAAGGTTAAAAGTTGATTGTATTCCAAAAGTTTGTTTGCAAGCCGGTTGTTTGAAACTCAAAACATGTTTTCCTTAATGTTGCTCTAAACTTCCTGCAGCCATCTTTAAATCCCCAGGGCACCATTCCTTCAAATAACTGGTCCTTGGTATTAGTAGAAAGCAAGCGAATTAAATATATTTGTGCTAATACAGAATGTCTGATGATTTTATCAATTCTCACAGACCTTTCCTTTTTAAAAGCAATTACAATCCAAATTCATTTCTAATGGGTTTATCTGAAGGTAGTATAACAAAGCAATCAAGAGAGAACCACCTCATCTTTCCATTACCAAACACATTAGGTACCACATGATCCACCATGCTTGCCATCTTCCTGGAAGAACTAAAGTCCTTTTCTACAGTGGGTTTCTGCAATCATCCCTTAACATCAATTTCTGTCACTACTATTTATTTGCTGTATAATCACCTGTCTTGAGAAAAAGAAAGAAATCTCTCCCATGATCTTAAGTCTCCTTCTGCCTACTTTTGATGGCTCTGCTTTCCTTTGTAGCAAAACAAATTCCAAAGAGTTGCCTGTGCTTGTTATATACACGTTTTCACCTCCAATCTTTCTTAAACTCATTCCAATCAAGCCTTGGTTCCCACCATGCCAATAGGAAGATTCATTATCAGGGTCATCACTGACCTCCATCTTGGCCACCCACAGAGCCAACTGACGTTCAGTTCTGCCATCTCACTTAACTTGACCTCTCAGCAGTGTTTGATAGTCTCCTCCCTGAAACATTTTCTTCTCTAGGATCTTCTCCTTTGATATTGACCCCTCCTTCTCTATTTCTTCTGCTGGCTTTTGTTTTTTCTCCCGGGCCTCCACGTGTTGGAGGGCTTCAGAGCTCTCAGTGCTCTTCACCTACACACTTTGGTGATTTCATCCAGTCTGATGGTTTTTAATATTATCTGTGTCCTGATGACTCCATTCAGTGTATCTCCAATTCTGACCCTACTCCTTGACACCATACATTTATTCTACTATGTACTGGACATGTCCACTTAGATATCTAATGATATCTTAATGTGTCCAAAACACACTTTGAGGTTTTTCCTCCCCAAAGGTTCTCTTCCCAAGGCTTCTTCATCTTAATAAACAGCACCACCATCCATGCATTTCCTCAGCCCCAAAATCTAAAAGTTGCCCTTACTGTTTCTCTTTCCTTCACCCACCACATACAGCACCAAGTCCTAACAGCTCTAACTCCAAAATACTTCTCACCATCTCTACTCATGTTATCCTCCTTTTTACCTTCTGGCGTGTCTTAACTGGACCTCTACAACCACCCCACTGATGTCCCTTGCCCACTCTTGCTTCCCTATAATCCATTCTCCACACAGTAGCTAGGCTGATCTTTTAAAACACAAATCCATTTCTACCAATTTACTAAAATATTTTAATGAATTCCCAATGAAATTTGAATAAAACTACATTCCTTATTCTGACCTAAAAGCTCTATACATTTGGGCCTCTGCCCTCCTTTCCAAATTCATCCACCACTATTTTTTTTTTTTTTTTTGTGAACTGCACATCAGCCCCCTACTTGCATTTCTGTCCCTGGACCTCCCATCTCAGTGTTTTTGCACTTGCTCTTTCCTCTGCCTAGAATAATCATTTTCCAGTTCTTTGTTGGGCTGCTACTTTCTCACCAATCAATGAGCATTGATTAATGAACAGGCCTCTGCTCCTAAGTCCACTCCTCAGAGAGACTTCTGCTGCTGACCCAAAGTAGTCCCCTTACCCGTTCTCTTCTTCACTCTCTATCCCAGTACCATGTTTTAATTTATGTATAGCACTTACCACTATGTGAAATTATCATTTTTGTTTCTATATTTATCAAGTGCATAGACTCTAAGGTCAGTCAGGGCAGAGCTTAGCCTATTTTGGTCACTGATGTTTCCCTAGAGCCAAAAACAAGAACTTGGCACATAATAGACACGTAATAAATATTCATTGAATGAATAACTGAATCAAAAATAAAGGGAGTAATTTGGAGTGGTGCATAATTAGGCAGTCAAGTCATTACTGGAAATATGTTTCCAGAGTCAACTTTTCCACACTATTCCTGTTTTTCACAGATTCTTCTTTGTTTCTTCCCTCTGTATCCAAATGTCTAATACCAGGTGCATTGGCAGAAGGACTGGGTCTAAGTCAAAGACAGCCACTTATGTAAAAAGAGGATGTTTGTAATTGGGAGTCTACTTCTCCATATTGAGATCTGTTTAGATTAAAATTAACAAAGATTGTTCTTCGTTAAAGAATGATACAACTTCAAAATCATGCAATCACTATCATGCCTGCAAATAACATGAGGCGGGATATTTCTTGAAAGGGGCCTCTCAAGACTGCCAGCCATTCTGTTTCATATGATAATCACTATACAGCAAATCATGATTGAGTTCTTACTCAGTATTAAGGATTTGTCAGACATAATCTACTTAATCTTCTTAACTACCCTGTGAAATACTATGATTCCCACCTTACAGCTGGGGAAAATTAAAACGCAAAGAGGTTACCTATCTTGTCCAAAGTCACTTAATTAGCAAGTGACAGAGCACAGATTCAAGTTCATGAATCGAGGTGCTAGAGGTTTTGCTTAGTAGACATTTATTATTATTTATTATTTTTATTACTAATTCTGTAGACAAACCTTCATAGAACCTTTCTATAAAATTATTGTTTTTTAAATCCTTGTGTATTTTTCAAAACATTTGAATATCCAGAACTGGGCTGATTCTTAACTTAAATGGAACAAGTAACTTGCTTAATGTTATTTAATGACCCTAAAATACAGGAGAATCAGAAGGATCCCCCCCATACAAAAATTTCTCCTCCTACTAGCCTAACACACTTCCTGAATTTTTTCCATTAAATTCATTATAAAGGATCATTTCTGAACATATACACATTTTAGCTGTGTGAACATATGTAGGACTATTAACATGAGAGCACTGATTAATGAACAGTATTACATTGGTATTTTCCAGTACCCTGAAGGAAGGAAGAAACGAGGAGCTATCTGAACTAGGGCCACTAGTATCACTTGTTATTTGAGTTTTATTCAGCCAGACTACAAACAAATCAAGGATAACTATACTTCCATAGCATGGACAAAGGAAAGAGGCTCTGGGAAATATGGGTATTGGGCTGTGCACAATGTGAATAGATGAGATTTGTCTTCAACAGCAAAGTCTTCTTCTTTCTTAGAGACCTAAGTGGCCCCCCAACTGTCATGAATGTGTTACAAGTTGTCCCTTTAGACACACTAAATTATACCTGGACTAGAGGACTCTGTGTCTTCCAGAATCTATGGTGACAGACAGCTTTCTGTCTGACCAGCTAATTAAATAGAAGATGTTCACAAAGAAAACTCCTTCTTACTAGAACCCTCTTTAGGTAAAAAGAACTTTGTACCATTCTCTAAATAAATGGTTTCCCAACTCACTAATCAAGAAGCTGGTTAAAACTGCAGATACCTGGAGCTCACTCCACAAATTTAACGCAGAGATCTGTAGATCTGGTGTAGGGCCAGGAACCTACATTTTACCAAACATTCCAGATTATTCTGAGGCACAGAATCTGAAAATCACACCTTAAGAAATATGAGCATAGGGACTAAATCCCCATAGCTACTTAAAACCTCAGGGTTTTTTGTTTTTTTTGTTTTTTGGCCATTACTAAAAACTTTCCTAGAAGTTGGAGAAGTCATATTTTAGTTTATTCTGTAAAATAAAAATGTTTTATTCTCTCTATAAAATATGAATGTATTTTCATGATTTATAGCTACCGGGATGGGTAAGCTGTATCTCTTTCAGAAATGACAGTGTGTCTTATAGAGGAAGACACACAAAGAGGGTTTTAACAGCAGAATCCCTTGATGTACTCATAATATTAGTTTATCAGCAAAGCTACTATCAGCCTTAGCTTTTTCTTCTTTAAAAATAAAGGCAACATACATTTCTTAGGGTAGAAACTGTCTCCACCTATCTCTGTGACTGTAGACATTTCTCTGAAACGAGCATTTTTTAAAAGATGATAACATTTTCATTCTCCTGCCTTGCAGTCAATGCATTAGCCTTTAGAAAATCTCTTGCTTATGTTCTCATACACATACATGCAGTAAACCTCTCCTCTTCTGCCTCTGTTAGCCCTGGCAACACTTTGGATTTACTTCAGAATAAATGTACAGATTTTGAGAAATGCAACATAAGTTTTTACTCCTGTCTGATTTTTAGTGCCTTTAGGTTAGCTTCCAGCCAACTTACCTTTTTCAGTATAGTCCAGAAACCATTAGTGCCCATCAGAGGTTTCTGCAACTCTTCATACTTCCACTTCAGAACTTAACTCTCTCTCTGTTTCTTCCTTCTTTGCTATGCATATTAGCAGGAACCTAGGTAGAGCAGATGAGTAAAACAAATCAAGGCCTGACAGGCTTCGGTACAGTAATACAAGCCTCAGCTTTGAAAACTGCCTGAAAAGCAGAACCAGGCAGCTTATGTGTTGTGGCCTAGTCCTCCAAAAATCCAAATGTAGTTCTTCACAGGAAATCATATTGGACTTTGAGTATTAAATGTGATTAATGGCCAAAAGAACAGTGGGTTTTCGGTGAATATTAATAGTTGGTTAATAGCTTGAAGTAAAAAAGGATGGAAAGAAGCAAGCTATGCCTCCACTACCATGTTTGCTCTGGTAGACCAGGCAGTCATGGAACTGTGGTGACATTAAAATTAGGAAAGCAACGTTAGTTAGCCAAAATAAGGAAAACAGGAAAGTCTTCTTTCAGTGTTCACTGCCATGGCAGCCACCCAACTTCTCCCACAGATTGATTATCCAGAAGAGAGGAGGACAAGGTAAGGAGACCAGATAGAGGAATCAAACACTGAAGTGACCTAAAGGAGACAAATCAAGGGAGACTTGATATCTAGAGTTCTCTGAAGATTCTAAAGTGGGAAACAAGTGGTAAAAAACCCCAACACTCAAGGAAAGACAGTTCAGGTCGGCTTTCTACTGGAAGGAGCACTGTGTAAGGGAAAACACAATGAACAAAGAGGTTCAAGTTCCAGTCCTGCAGTTTCATAGCTATGTGATCCTGGACAAATTGCTATTTATCTGAGTTAGAGTCTTCTCATTTGTTAAAAAGTAATAGGAGTTCCTGCCTTACTCCTAGGTGATCAAATGGTATCATGTATATAAAAACATTCTATAAAACCCAAAGTACCAAATAAATATAAGTTGTGTATTTTCTTGCTCCCTTCCATTGAGAAAGGCATTTAGGCTGGGAAAAAAAGTTATCTTTGGATTGTTATATGGATGTTAAGGGAAAACAGTATGAGTATGGGAATAATTTAACCACTGCCTCTGCGAGACAAGATACTCTGCCTTCAAATCAAACAAAAACAAAAACAAGAAAACAATTAAACTTACTGAGTGGGAACTTCAGTTTTGGTTTGACCTGCAATGCTAATCTACATATATCTATAAAAATGTAAGAGCTTATTGTCCAAGAGAAAGTGTCCTATTAACTTTAAGTTCTATGAGAGGAATAGTAATAACGTAAACATTTATTGAGTACTATACTAAACATTTTATATTATTAATATATTTAATTCTCACAACAACCCCATAAGATGTAGATAGTCTTGTTAGCTCCTATTTATCAATAAGGAAACAGAAGCACAGAGAACATGCCCAGGGTCACACAGCTAGTAAATAAATGCTGAGGTTCGGATGTAATCCCAGTGGTCTGGCATCAGAGCACCGTCCCTGAACTCCCCAGTGTACTTCTTCTTAGAGTAAGTCACCAAAGGTGTACAAATTGGGTATGGGAACAGAGTTAAGGGAAGACAAATGGATCTGAACCAGTAACTATGCTGGGTATTTCTATTTGGATCAGTTGTATTAAAATTAGGATTGTTCATTTCTGTGCTATTTCATATTGTTTCTAGCCAGAAGATCTTTTTAAAATTCCAGTTGTATTTCAGCAGCAGTGATGGGCAAGTGGATTTCCCCATTGCTTGGAAATGCCTGAAAGGATCATTGTAGCGAGGTTGCAGTGACAATGGCCCCATGAACCCACTGAGAATCCATAAACCTAGGAAAGTAGAAGCCCAGCACCTGAAAACCCTCTCCAGACCTCTTCCTGCTCAACATTCTCCTCCCTCAACCCCAGGCAACCCAAAGGATTTTACTATAAATTCAGTAAAGCAGTATAAATTCAGTGTAAATCCATACAGAGATAAACTGTAGTTAAGATTTCTTCTCCTACAGACAATTTAAGCTTAAGAAAATTATGGAAGTTAATTTTTAGGTTTTTTAATTCCTACTTTATATATTTTTGCTTCAAGAGTTATTTCAACATGAAAATCACTTCTGAACTATTTCTTGTAATCTTATCTATAGGCATGAAGGGGCTATATAAGTCTTTATTATAGATTAATAATACTTTGACAAATGCGTTTTAGTGACTTTAAAACATTTATCATTATAGAAAATTATTCCTCTTTATATATCCTAAATGGGTGAAATTCCCAATACCAACAGTGGCATAGGCAGTCAGCCTGAACATTTCTCTGGAGTAAGCTCTTGGTTAAGAAGCCTCTACGAGCTCAGACTGATTTGAAGGATCTGGCTTAACTGTCTCATGGAGTTACAGCTCTGGTTATTGTGCAATAAATACTTTTTAAGTGAAAGTATATGGCAGTTTAGTTCACTCTAGCTATTTGGACCAGGATAAATTCTGTAGAAGACCAGCCTTGGCCTCTTTATAAAGAATACACCTGGAAAAAATAGTATAGAGGAAATGAATGTCCCTGACTCAGCCTCCAGGTGGTCCCATCACCACAAAATTAGGTTCCTCAATATAATCCTTATCAACATCAACCCCTATCCCACCTAGCCTCCCCTCAACACATACACAATAAGGACAGCATCAGGGCTTTTAGCTGGTACTCTCCCTCTCTTCTAAAACTTCTTCTTGTGCTATTGTGCACCCTTCAGGTCATTTACCTCTCACAGATACAAGTTCTGAAAGGAAGGCCCTTCTCCCCTTCTCAGTGAATTTCACTTTAGGGGAGACCTAACAAAGACATTAGCCTGTGGACATTTATACCAAATGCTTAAATTAAGTTTAATGGTAAAAATTTTAGGACAGGTAGATATCTTGGCATATCTCAAATCAGAGGAGGAAAGTTGCTCTGAAAATCCACCATCCCTGTGGGACTAGAACTCAAATCTCCTGACTTATAATCCAATTATTTTCCCATCTCACCTGCTGACTCTTGAATCAGACTGAGTCTTGTTTGTTCTGATTTTTTTCCTTGCATTAAAGAAAAAAAAATAAAACTCTGCTATGTTACCTAATTCAATAACCACTTCTGATATTTATAGCTGTGTATTAAGTATTTTGAATGGCATTTTGAGCTCTAAATAATTTCAGTAAATATTGGTACTAAAAATACCTTGACATCACAACTATTGGCTACAATAATTTTAGCATCACATACCCCCATAAACTGGTTGTTTTTATATTTTATACAGTGTTTGACCTTTGTAAGACAACAAGATTCAAAATCCGAGGTCTAGGTCACTGAAGAGATTGTATCAAAATCTACTCCTTGGTAGTTTCCATCTCTGGAGAAATTCACAAGGAGACCAGAATGTTTAACCTTGCTATAATCCAGCACAGCAAACAAGCACTTGGGTTCTATAATGTCCTTTTACTGCCCAATGTTTAAATACTGTCAGTGAAACTTGTCCAGTCTCAGCTGAATTTTACCTTTACCTCTGCCACTGAGATGCATTATTTTTCATTCCAGTAATATGTTTTCATGTCTAAAATGAAAAAGAAAATGAGAGAAAAATATTTAACCATGGCCACGTGATATGCCACATTTCTGTGACTATTCTGTGTGCTTCCAAACATCGCTTGCATACTTACCATTTTATTATTAACATATTTTGAAACTGAGGTAATAATCTAAAGCAGACTGAAAAGATCAAAGCTCTTCTTCTAGTCTTGCTAAGGTGTATTATAGTCAGATTTTGTTTTGAGGACCTGAACAAAGTCCAATCTCCATGCTTTATTCTCTTTAAATCATGTAGCACTCCAGGCAGATAACTAATCATCTGGCATCAATTATTTGTTCTAACTACATTATATGCAAAAAGAGAAGAAAAAAAACATTCGTATCTACTGTGTAAATTCAGATCTTACTACTGGAGACTCATTCTTCCTATTGTTAGTTGAATTCTCTGTCAAATCTCCAAGCAAATGAGCCTTATATCAAGGAGGCAAAGAGGTTTTATATTCACCAGTTAGGGCCTTTGATCTGTGTTTCTAATTGAAAGAGAATTTTTTAAGATTACCTGAGCTCCAAAGTTTATTTTGGTGTACAGAGCAAGGAAAGATCACTGTGTGGTAAACAATTACAAATTACAAAAGAGGTATCATTTGGGAGCCTTCAGCATTAGTGGTGTTGTCTGAGCCAAAAGATTATATACCTGTGCCTGCTTTTTCTTTTACTTGCAGAGCTCTTGTTTGAAAATGGGCCTAATTGAGATTTGAATGCTTTATCTTTTGGCAGAGTTTTTACTGCAATTGCATATGGAGCTATGGCCACTGGAGAAACACTTGTTTTGGCACCTGAATATTCGAGAGCCAAATCTGGGGCTGCACATCTGTTTGCTTTGTTGGAAAAGAAACCATCTATAGACAGCTATAGTCAAGAAGGGAAAAAACCAGTAAGCACAACTATGATTTTAAATGTCCACTTATTATTAGTTGTTCATATGCAAGCTCTCTAAATAGAGACTTAACTGAAGGCATTATTTGATAACTGCAAAAGATAGTGCTATAAAGAATTAAAAGCTTATATAAATAATTGTTACAGCTACAAAGGGAGAAAGGAGGGTCTTAATCAATCAAATGTTCACCTCTACTACTAAAATGTACATATTTTATATTAAAAATATACACTTCTAGTTTATTTGCCTGATGCCGTGAGAATGTTCATGAACAAAGGATTGATTTATATATTTAATTTTATTTAGATAGCAAAAGTTTTAGTCTTGGATGAAGATTTACATTAGGATTTATTCACTTTTTTCCTCTGATAATATAAGCAAAGTAAATAATGCCCTGCTGCCTCAGATCCCATGTTTCATGGGAAATATATCTGCAAACAGAAGAGGGAAAAGGGAACTATATTTATTAATTATTAAATATTAAAACACATATTTAGTCACAAACTCTAAAAGACTGTGAATATCAAAAGAGAAATAATAGGGAGATTGTACGGTTTCAAAATAAGCCTCTCAATAGTAGTCTTATAAATTTAATATATATTTAATTTTAAGACCTTTCAAGATATTTTAAATTTAAAAGAATAGCTATTAGGTATATACCTAAAAGAAAATTTCTATTTAAAAGTATTCCCCTCTAGAATTTTAATAGAAGATTTTTATCTATAGCAGCTTAAAATAGTACATTAGCACTAGAATTACATAATTATTAAAAGGAATGCCAGTTGTTAGTGACAGAAATAAAAACATCTTGAAATCTCAAAGTAGAATACTCTAAGATACATCATAGTCAAAATAAGATTTCATACTTGTCTTTTGTTGGGGGAGTGTGCGCTTAGCATGTACAAGGTCCTGGGTTCAATCCTGAGTTCCTCTATTAAAAAATTTTTTTTTCATAAATTAATAAATCTGCCTTCCCCATAAAAAAATCTCTTAAAACCCTCATTCTTGTCTTTTGGAAGGTAAAGTATGTAGGAAACTTTTTTTTAACCTTAGGGTTTAGATATATAATAATATTACTGCTTATTTCTTTCTAAGCATTTCAATAGAGGGATTGAGCATCTCACTGATAAATGTCCTCATAGAAGTGTATACAAGGCATAGAAAGTGGAAATGTTCCTTACAAAGACTATAAAATTAAGTTAAATTAAGTTATTTAACCTTCATTTTGTTTAATGTACAAATACTTCTAAAAATCATTTCCTGTGCTTTAAAAAATTAAAATCTTGCGAAACAAAACTGGTAAATATCAGTAACTATTGAAGCTGGGAAATAGGTATGTAGTAGTCCATTACATTATTCTCTCTACTTTTACAGATGTTTGAAATTTCCATAATAAAATGTTTAAAATAGTAAGAATAAATTTCTAAGTATATTAAAGTCTAGAAGTGTAGAACATCTCTCTATGCCTTTCCAAAAGGCACAAGAGCATACACAGAAATAACTGTACTCTCCATTACTCTGCAGTATTCTGGGTTTTTTTAAAAAACTTTTTTCACTAATAACATTCAGGTGTTGTAGTAGGTAGCACAGAAAGCATTGAATAAGCTAAAAATAAACTACTGCTAAACAATATTTTGGCATATATCCTTCCAGATATTTTTCTCTAATTCTAGAACCCTTAATTAACCACATGTTAACATTTCTTTCTTTTGACAACAGAATAATCTCATCGACAGACATTTTTTGGTGCTCCTCCCCTCTATCTACCCCTGCCTCCTACCTATACACTGGGCTCAGAATGTGCTGAGCATGACTCTTAAACCTTAAACTACAGTTGATTGAGGGCAAACATGAAGGTCAAAAGAACCTAAAATCTTATGAACCAAATATATAAAGGGAAAATTAATCATCATTTAGTGATAGTTCTAGAAAGTCTTTTATAAACATCCTTGGTATATATAAGTATTTGTTTACAAATTATCAACCACTAAATAGATTGACGTATAGAAAGAAAAATGAACTTTCAGGCAAGTGTCACTGACAAATAATGATCAGTTAAAAACAAAGATAAATCTGAATTCTTGATACTAACTGATAATATATAGAATAGATAAACATACAAGTTCATGCTGTATAGCGCAGGGAAGTATGTTCTACATCTTGTAGTAACATGGTGAAAAAGAATGTGAAAACGAATATATGTATATTCATATATGACTGAAGCATTGTGCTGTCCACCAGAAATTGACACAAAATTGTGAACTGACTATATACTTCAATAAAAATATACATACAAAAAGTCGTAAAAAATAGAATGTATGGTAACTGTAAAACATGGTCCAACTTACAAAAATAACATTTATGCATAAAGTTTATGAGGACCCCAGCTATTCTGAATTAAGCAATAAATGTCTATAAAGCACAAACTAATTTTTTAAAGATACATTTATTTAGAGCAGCTGGTCAAACAGTTAATCTGCAAATCGGATTGTGACTGGTACTGAAGCCAAAGGATACAAGTGTTTTTAGGAAGTTGATGAAGTCCAGTAGTGAAGACAACAAGAAGTACAGATATAAAAATCTCAACAAAAGTGACAGAAACCAATGTGCAGTCATCAACTCTACAAAGAGAAATACGATGTTTAAAATTAAATTGGTTGTAGAAATATGCACAATTTTTAGAAAGCACTCAGCCAGTGTGCTATAATTTGTCACAACTTTTCTAAGTCATCCTTCTAAACACTGTCAACTTTCACAGGACATATGTGAAGGGAATATAGAGTTCCGCGAAGTCTCTTTCTTCTATCCGTGTCGCCCAGATGTCCTCATCCTTCGCAGCTTATCCCTTTGTATTGAGAAAGGGAAGACAGTAGCATTTGTTGGGAGCAGTGGCTGTGGGAAAAGCACTTCTGTCCAACTTCTACAGAGATTTTATGACCCAGTGAAAGGACAAGTGGTAAGGCTGAATTTAAATACAATTTGTCTGGGGGTTAGTAGGGCTATTCTTAAACATTCCCTTGTGCTTAAGCATCATCACTGATTTGGAGAAGGCAAATGATGCATTAAGTTAAAAAAAAAACTTTATCCCTTAACTAAGAGGACAAGCAAACCAATAACAGAAATGATGAATAGGACTTTGAGGCTAAGAACAAAGATCCAAACATTATTCAACTATTAGCAGAAATTTTGATCTTAGAAGCCATAGAATTATTTTAGAATACAGGTGTTGGAAGATGGTTCTAATGTTCACTTCTGGGCTCTTTCATTACTCTGTTCTGGTTTAAGACAGAGATAGTTTCTCTGCCTCCCTGGTACAGGCTTCCTGCTATTCACTCTGGCCATCTCCACTCCCTCTACCCAACTTTTAAAACTTTATGCATGATTAGAGCTTCTCTGAATCAGCTGCATTAGTTCTGCATCCTGATCTCAAAAAAAAAAATGCAACCTCTCCCTCATTTGCATTCCAAAGACTGTTTTTGTCACCTGGCACTTTTCTTAATCTATCTAATATTCAAGATTTCAATTATTGTTTCCCTGCAACCACCACTACATTACAAATACACAAAGACAACTTCGGATTCTGCCTCCTCCTACCCCCACGAAAAACTGTAAGTCCATAAAAGTCAAAGACTGTCATATTAGTCATCCTTCTGCTGCAATTTATAGCCATTTCCCCATTGTGGAATCTCAAAGACTATGCAAAATGGAACACTCCAAAATGGCTCTCTTGTTACTAGTGAAAACAATGAACTAATGAGTACCAAAACTATTTATTTACACATAGCATAGCACACTCCCTCCTTCAAACTCTCCAACAGCAGTTAGAATAAACTGGAGTCCATACTGTTAGATCAAGGTCCTTCATGATCTGGCCCCTGCCTCTCTCTTCAACTCTTCTCCTATCAATCCTACCTCATTATACACTGTGTGTCAGTCTCATTGGCTTCTTTATGTTCTTTAAACACACTGATGGGTGTTGGTTCTTGCTATTCCTTTCTCTAGAATGTTCTTACTCTAACTTCTCTGTCAGTGCCTTCTCATCATTCACATCTCAGTCTAAATGCTACTTCCTTAGGTAATAGTGTAAAAAATAATGCATCCACCCACCTCCTTCCCAAATCCTCACCACATCCTCAGTCACTCTATCCCATTATTCTGCCTTCATGACACTTTCTTTTTCTGAACTTACTGTTTATTAGTGAGCTTATTGCCTGCCTTTTCACTAGAATATAAGCTGCAGGAGGACAAAAGCTTTGTCTTATTTATTACTGTTTCCCCAGTGCCTGAAGGGTCCCCATCACATAGTAGGTGTGTTCATCAAATGTCAGTTGAATTTTGTTATATGTCCCTGTGAATAAACATGGCTTTGTACAAAACGACATATTTCTACATGTGGACTACTATTTACATCTACTCTTCCCCAGGGCTTTAATAAAGTGAGATCCTGTTACAGTGGAGGTTGGTCATTTTTCATCTGACTTCAGTACAAAGCACCAGACTTTAGACTCTGGGCAGGTCTCTAGAATATATGGCCATTCCTAGAAATGTCAAGTAAGTTTAGGACTCTGCACTTTAGTCAGTTACATGCCGTCTGCTTCTATACAACTTATGATTTATGAGCCTTCCTTGGGTAACATTGTACTGTGAAACAGCTTGAATTCCTAACTTTGTTATGATTTGTGTATGTTTGAATACAGTGAACCATGACATGATACAGTTGGTGGATCTTCACATACCATTCTCCATTCTGCTTTTGGCAGCTGTTTGATGGTGTGGATGCAAAGGAATTGAATGTACAATGGCTCCGTTCCCAAATAGCAATCGTTTCTCAAGAGCCTGTGCTCTTCAACTGTAGCATTGCTGAGAACATCGCCTATGGTGATAACAGCCGTGTTGTGTCATTGGATGAGATAAAGGAAGTAGCAAGTGCAGCAAATATCCATTCATTTATTGAGGGTCTCCCCGAGGTAAGAAAATGTCTGAAATCTTGAACTACAAGAATCCTAAATAAGCCCAAATATTTTACTGGGCCTAAGTGGTGGTTCTTATGTGTTCCTTGGATTATTCAATTTAGTTATTGCCAGCATCTAATGTAAAGTTAGATGTGAAAAGAAAAATTTGAGAGTTCTGTGTGACTATTTTTGCCAAGACTGAACTGTATTAATATTCACTGAATTAATTTTCATATTTTGATTTTTCACCTTCTATCCATTTATACTCTACTCATGTCTACACAACCATTATCCCTCCCTGGACCATGCCTGTAGCCTCTTAATCTGTCTTCCTGCTTCCAGTAATGTCCCATTTTAATTCTTCTTTCTTAAAGCAACTGGAAGGATCTTTTAAAAACATAAATTAAAACCTACTTGTCCCTGCTTAAAACCTCCTAATGGCATCCCTTTGCACTTAGAATGAAGTCAAAACTCCTTATATGGCTGGCAAGACCTTCTGTGATCTGGCCCTGCTTGCTGGTCCAGCTCCTTGCTCATCATATGTTTACTCTGCTTCAGCCACACTGGCCCTTTCTGTGTTATGAACGTGCCAAGTTCTTTCCTACCTCAGGACATTTATACTTGTTGTTTCTTCAGCTGGGACCTCCCTTCCTCTGACTCTTTGAAAAGTCAACTTCTTAATTTTCAAGCTCTTTCAAATGTCACCTTTGCAGAGGCCTTCCCTGGCTACCTTATTTTAAAAAGTCCTCACCACCCCTATTGCCTATCACATAGTCGTCAGGGCACTTATCACAGTCTAAAATTACACTGGTGTTTATTGACTATTTTAGGGCCTCCTGTCCCCACTAAAGTGTTAGGTCCTTGCCTGCCATTTTGGTCATCTCTCTGTATTGGCTGTGACAGATGACACAAAATCTCAGAAAAGTTAAAAATCTTGGCAAACTATAGAGATAACTTTAGCATAGCAAGCACTGTTACAAATCCAGAAGTAATACACAGAGACACTAATTGTGATTGCAACTTAAAGTTCTTGCAATATCTGATTATATCTATATGCACACACAAATAAAATAAAAATATAGATACGTACTTTAGATTGGAAACAAATTTTCATAATGTGGTATTCTAGCTCACTTTAAAAGGAAATGCCAAAGTTTAATAACTATTATATTAAACAGCTAATTTAGTGTCCCGTTCCTTGGGGGAGAATAATGGTCACCATACTCTTTTTACACTACTAGATCTTGCGTCACCATCTCCTGTCCACACTAATTGGTTCCTGTAACTAGAAATGAGCCATTAACACAATTTCCCTTACTCCTATAAGGTTCTTCAGTACTAAGTATAATAGAAGGATTAACATATTTTTTATAAATATTGTGACCTTATGTCTTTCCCTTTTTTACCAAGGCACTCATTGCACTATTGATTCACGGTCAGATTATTACCCACATAACCCTGACATATATGGTAAAATGCTATCCATTTTATATTTGTACCATTTGACTTTTATTCTTAAATTCTGTGTTATCTTTCATTATTTTCATTGTAATTCTCAGATATACTCAAAATTACATATTGCAGAGATAATGTGCTTTTTACAACAAACTTTGAGATCAAGATGATGTTATTTCCAAAAGAAAGAATAGCTTTTTTTAAATGTTTTTAAATTTAACTTTAGTTTACCTTCATATCACTGTTTGCCCCAAAATATGTAGAAACATAAAGAAAGCTGATGCCAAAAATGTCATTTTGGTACAGGACAGTGGAACTAGTAGTCTAGCAGCAATGTAAATGACTGTTTAGGAGTGAAGAAGAGACAGGGCATTTGAAAGATCACTTAGGAGCTATTTCCAGGGTTAAGTTATGAAGGCTTGAATTAATAATTATAAGGTGAAATAAAACAAGGAAAAGGCTTTAAAAGATATCATAAAAGTGGGATTGTCAGGACTTAGTTCCACATTGTCTGTTGAAAGTGAGCAAGAAATTACATGATGGCAGCCTACTGGAATAAAAACACATAGAGCATGTGATGAGAGTACAGAGGAAGAAGTGACAAAGACTCCAGGAGCCCAGAGAAAATCACAAAGAGGATGTTGCTTTGAACTGGGTTTTGAAGAATGAGTAGGAGTTTACTAGGAAGACAAGGGATAAATCCATGCTTAGGAGACAGAATAAGTTCATGTAGAAACACATACATGGAAAAGAGTTTTGGGTGTTTGTGGGGGAATAAATTTAAAACCCTGAGTATAAAGCATAAACTGGGGAATTGAGAAGGGGCCAAACAAAATATGAGCAGGGACTAAACGTGAAGGTCCTGATATGCCAGGCTAAGTTTGGACTCTGTATAATTGGAAATAGGAAACCACTAGACATTTTTAGGCAGAGAAATGACATGATCAAATTCTTAAAGGAAAAAATTGCTGCTGAAGCACAGCCTTTGGTTTGCTCATCTAAGAGGTTCTGTGGCCACTGCGGCAATGGCAGAGACTGCATGAAAGTCCTGGTACCTTACAACAGTCTGAGTGAGAGAATGAAGGTCCACATTTTCTTTCCCCCAGTTCCAGTTTCCAAAAGTTCTTAAACATCATGCCCTTCTCTTCCAGTCATGCACAAAGACTGTACGTTTGGGGCAAATTTGTTTGGTGGCCAAAATGCTGTAAGTCTATATGTGGTCTTTATTAATCCTACTTAGGATGAGTTATCAAATATTTCTATATAAATTTTCACATATTTGGTTACTGATTGTTTCCCCAGCCTTTTCTGGGGGTGTTAAATAATATATATTACTTGTTAAATATATATATATTATATAGTATATACAATTTATAGTATATTTTCTTCTAAAGTGAAAAAACATGGAATTATAAACAAATGTAGCTCTAAGAGTTTCAGGTAAAGGATTATGGACCTGACTCAAACCAGGAGAGTGATCTTGAATAGCAAGGAGTCAACTTGGAGCTTGCCAGGGGTAACACATCTATGGTATATGCCATGGAGATAACCTGCAGGCATTTGGAAATATTGGCCTGGGAGAGGAGCAATACTGCCCTGATCTTGATGATCCTCTGAGAAACATATCAGGTGTAGGTGTCTCCTAGTCCCCACAATTTCACTCAGTGGCAGCTCTCAGTCAAGCCACATCACGGCTCCCTGAGTAGGACTTCGACCACTGGAACCACTCTGAAACTCCTTTCCCAAGCCTGCAGGGACTCTCCAAAATGCAGTTGGTTTAGGATTAGACTCTCTGATGTTCCCTCCAGGATCTAACTGGCTTTTAGCCCCAGATTCACATTGAACAGCCATTGCCCCTTGAGTGTCTCATAAAACAGCTGATTCCACGGCATTCACAAACCCAATGTTTGCTAGAAAATTTATTTAGATTCTCAGTTTAAATAGGAAAGAATAAAATTCTATAGTTCTTCATTAAAAACAAACACACAAAAAAACCAAAGCCTTCCATTTAAGTATCTGAAAATGTTTTTAGGTTGCTATTGAGACAATGTGTATATTCACATTTTTAATCTGTTCTGCTTAATGATGGGCAAAAATATCTGAATTTAATTTGTATTCATTCATTCTTGAGACTTACATCTTCCTGCAAGTCAGAGAAGGCGAAAAAATGCAAAATGATTTCCAAGCCAATATTGTATCTTCTTCAGCTATACTAGAGGAATCTGTGTACAATTTAAGCTGAACTGGCAGAAAGAGCTACAAGCCCATTATCATTCGCATCCAATCCTCTCT
Source organism: Camelus ferus (assembly GCF_009834535.1). Classification (NCBI taxonomy): domain Eukaryota; kingdom Metazoa; phylum Chordata; class Mammalia; order Artiodactyla; family Camelidae; genus Camelus; species Camelus ferus. The sequence continues at coordinate 48,152,201 of NC_045702.1, read as the reverse complement.
CAATTTTTGGCGTAAGATTAAATTCTCTAATTTAGATGGGAACTTTGCGGTGTATAGAAATGAATTACATAGTTTCATCTGATATTCTGTAGCCTTATGATTTCAATTTTAATGAATTGCATCTTAGGAGGAAGAGACCTAGCCAGACCCAGCAGTCCAGATAAAATTGCAGAGGAAATAGCTGAAGTCTGTTTTCTTTGTAGAGCATTCACTTCAGAAAAGATGCTTTTACTGCGTGTTAGTAATTCAGACACTCATTGTTTCATATAAAGTAAGCAACTGTGCATTTTAAATTGAAAAATGAACTTTGAGATGAAGTAGGCACATTTGTTATAAGGTTATATCACAGGCTGTCTTGAAATCCACTCTGCTGGAATGGTACCTCCTGAAGGCAGTCAGGTGTGGAGGTGTCAGCTGATTCAGGCTTCTCCAGGGTACTAAGACAGAGGAACAGCATATTAATCCTGTGCTGCATCTTCTTTTTGCTTCTGTATGACCCACCCTTAGAAAGTTTTGCACTTGGACTTGCTTTCCCAGCAGAGCTTGTCCATCCACATATTCTTGTCTGAGTACCAATGTAGACAACTAGCAAGGGCTACTAGAAAGCAGTGTGGAACTTTGGAGGGAAGCATAGTCAATGGGACAATCTAGAAAGCAAGTGGGAGCCTGCTTGCACCAACTGAACTGATCTACTGTGATTTAGCAGACTACAATGGCTTCAGGATATGTGAGAAATTTCCTTTACCCTTCCATGTAGGGTAATACTGAAGACGGGGTCATTAGTTAGTAGGAGAGTGTGGAAACACTGTGAAGTGCTAAATGTCACTTTCATGGCCTGAAAAGGTGAACGGGCTGTCTCAAGATACCAGCCTAATTTACTGTCAGGAAGATACCTATGTCACTGAGAACAGCATCCTGGCGTCTTGCAGAGATGTGCCCCTAGGTGTTTAGCAAGAGCCAAAGTGAAGAAAGCCAATAGTTTCCTTCAAAATGATACATTAAATCATTTTGACCTGAAAATAGAAGATAATTTAACTTAATGGGAAAAGATTTGTGTTTACTGGGAACCTTTTTTGCCAATATTTTTTATGCCTTAATTTGAACAATTCCTTTGTAGAAGCAAAATGGCAAAGGTCTGTTGTTTGTGATCAAATTAGATATGTAAATGAGATGGTAGTGTTTACTGCTGGTTTAGCATTTATTTGCAACAAAGCCTAAAAATAGATTTCAGTACTTGTTGGGACACAAATTTTCAAGAGTAGCAAAATTTGAAATATTTAGACGGCTCTCGCCCACAATTGCCATGCTAATTTAAATAACCAAGCCTTGCTTTCTTAATTGCATGTTCCTGTAACAGAAATACAACACGCAAGTTGGACTGAAAGGAACACAGCTTTCTGGTGGCCAGAAACAAAGACTAGCTATTGCAAGGGCTCTTCTCCGAAAACCAAAAATTTTATTGTTGGATGAGGCCACTTCAGCCCTTGACAATGAGAGTGAAAAGGTAATATCCTCTTCTTTCATCTCAGAATATAATGTGAAATATGAGAGTAGAGTATCATGGAAGAGACCAAGGTCAGTTTGGGGGAATATAAGACCTGGAGAGAACTGTAGTCATTGAGTCACCAGTTCTAATTAAGCTTTGGCCTTTAAAAAAAATGTTAGAAGCTGGTGGGGAGGTGGGAAGGAGTTGGGATACAGGGCATCTCATGTTTTAGAAAAGTTTTCTCACTTGAATTGATCTCATTATCAAAAGGGATCCAATTCTGGAAACATTTCTCCACTTGAGAAAAAAGCCCAAGGAAAATTACTTCCCTACTTTATTATTATCCTAATGATGCCAAATAAAATAATAAGGCAATCCACATGTATAAAAGACTGATCTCCACTGCATTGTTGGGGCCTGCTATTTACTCTACCTTCTATAGACAATCATAGCTTGGTTTAAGAAGGAAGGGAGGGAGCAAAAAGACATGTAACAATAGAGTTACACTGCAAGCTCCTCCAGTTGTTTAATTTTGCTATGTCCTTGTCCCCTGGTTGTTTCTTGTATATAGTAAGTTCTTATTTGTTAAATGAACCTTGGTTGAGTGAATCATAATCTTTAATATTTATCAATGGCTAATTATATGCTATTATCTCAATCTTTACAACAGCTTGATGAATTAGCTTATTTTATTATCATGCTCATTTTACAGATTAGCACACTAAGACTTAAAAAATTTAAGTCACTTCCTTAAATTCTCCTAGAGGGTGTCTGACCTACGAGCCCATGTGATTAATCACCACATGACTGCCATTTATAAATGGTTCTCATTCTTGATTTCCAAAGAGACAGTGTGTTATGAAAGGAACAACAGGACTTTTGGAATTAGACATATCTGGGCTATAATCCTGGATTCATCAGTAACTAGCAGTGTGACCTGCATCAAGTGACCTGCACTTTTCAAATATTGGTTTACTCATCAGAAAAATGAAAATACCCTTTACAGGGTTATTGCAAGTTATTAATGAGATATCTATCATTGGAATATTTTATATAGTCAACAAATGTTGGTTTTCACCTTCCAGTCTCATTTCACATATACAACATTATATCCTCGTTGTAGCTGAGATGGTGTTTTAGCCAGGACAGTTTTACAACTAAAATCTACCAAAAAAATAACAAAAACAAAAAAACAACTATGAGAAGGAATGAAATAAGTAAATTAGACAATTTCATTTAGGTATGGAAATACTACTTTCTGGCTTTGACTCTGGAACCCTAACTTACACACAACCATCTAATTTTTATTAATTGTCACAAAATCTTTTCCAATTAAAAGCCTCATGTAATGTGTCTATAATTACTTTTTCTAGATTTCTGTTGAGTAGGTTATTTCACAAAGTAAGGTAGTTTCCTTGGAGCATAGCATAGACACAATGAAAGTTACTAGATTACCTTAACCAATTTGACTTGGGCAAGATTATTAGCATCTAACCCAAGCTGGCAATCACAGGTCCTTCTCTTTTCCAGGTGGTTCAGCACACCCTTGATAAGGCCAGTAAGGGGAGGACATGCCTAGTGGTGGCTCACAGACTCTCCACAATACAGAATGCAGATTTGATAGTGGTTCTGCACAATGGAAAAATAAAGGAACAGGGAACTCATCAAGAGCTCCTGAGAAATCGAGATATGTATTTTAAATTAGTAAATGCACAGTCAGTGCAGTGATGTTGTTGAAGATTTAGCACATATTTTGATCTTTGTATAATGCAAAGAAAGAGTACTTAGTAATTATTTGGCAGGCTTTGATCTCTTTTATTGCATGTATCAATACTTAGAATCATGCTATTCGTGTATGGACATGTTCTGTTTACACACCATCTTCCCCTCAGATTTTTAAAAGGAAACAAAAACTTGCTAAACTCATTTAAGTGAGATAATGCCTATGTCCCTCACTTTATAAAAAAGCATATTTGCTTATAAAGCAGTTTGCTGCAAAGTCACTCTCTTTTCCTATCAACTTCTGCTATAACATTGGGAATATAGTGCCCAGTTAATTAAGTTGGAAGATTTTAAGCAAAGAGGGAGTAAGTTGTAGTTGGGTCTGTGACATTGCAGGAAGAATGATTTTAATTTGGAACTTCCCGAATTTTGTAGCACATATTAGAGTATTTTGAGCTAGTCCTTTTCTCCAGACCATAGGACTTTCTCTCATTTTATCTCTGTCAATGCTTCTTTTAATAAATATCCACTATTTCCCAAAATCCCATTATATGCCTTTGTCAGGGGGATGGAGAGAATTACAATGTAAAATTTCTGGCAGAATTAGGTAGTTATCTTCCACTTCAGTAAGTGGAAATGCTTCACATGATCCATTCTGAAGATATCATTATTCCGAGCTTTGGGTTTGGCAGAATAAATCACAGACTTACCTGTGTATGAATACTTAATTTACTTAAAATAAGAGCTACTTTTATTATGCGTTAAAAACTTTAAATGTCTTTATTATTATTAAATCAAGTAACTTGTTTAAATTTTATATGTACTTTAATATGTGTATGATTTAAAAATTCTGTGTAAATAACAATATTGGTAAACTGAGTCATATTTTCCATTTACTTCAATATGTAATTTCACCCAGTGATTTTTATCTCTATTCTTAATTGTGTCTTCTTCCATTTACAGTGACACTTAGAACCAGTCTCTCTAAAGTTTACTCTGCCAATAATCTGAAATCTTGTGAAAAACCATTTGCATATTAAGCCACTTTTTTAAAAATGCAGAATAAAAATAGGGTTGGATTGAGAAACAGATGTATCATTTAAAAGCATTGACACTGGAAGCCTTGTGGCCCTTTTGCTCTGTGTGGTTGTAGAGCTTTTTGTGGTTTCTCTTTCCAGAGTCGGGTGGGCAGGAGGGATAGGGCATTACAGTATGGATATGCTTAAATCCTCAGAGTAGGACAAGCTCAGGCTCCAATTTGTAATGTCTCCTAGATTAGCAAATACAGCAATGCCAACTTTCCCCTTGAGTCTATCCATAGCAATCCCACAGCAATACCTACAGAGGTCAGTAAAACACTTTTCTAATTAACAGCCCTAACTACTGTTTAATTTGTGTTTTTATTCAAAATATTTTAAAGGATGCTCCACAGGCAGCATTCTCTTAAAGTCAGCTGCCTTCACAGGAACAAGCAACCATGCTGAGAACTGGGGTCCCAAATAATATACAAGGATCTGTGGGGTTATCAACTGATGAAGGCAGAAAGAAAGTAAGTAGAGACCAGCTGCTTTTAGGGACTGCCACAATTTAAAAGTTTAAAATTGCTGTATTGTTCTTAAAATATTCTTTTAAATATATGATTTTAATTAAAACAGTGTTTTTAATAGAATCAAAACACCTTGTCCCCAAAAATATTCCAACCAGCTATGGAATTATTTCAGTAAGCTCAGGATTTTAAGAATACTTGTAGGAATTTTTTCAAAATGAACACTCATTTATACAAATCTTAACAGTTTTGTAAGTCTGACTTTTTAATCCCTATGCTTTTTCTTAAAGCAGGGGATTCTATAATTGAAAAAGAAGCTAAATTAGGAATTGAGACTTTTACCTTAAAAAAAAGAAGTGAAAAGATACTTTACCAGATTTGAATCTAGGTTTTAAATTTTAAATCACTCATTTAAGCTCTTATAAATTAATTATTAAATGACAATGTGTTCAGGTTTGTAGTTCACAATTTGATATTTACTTAAGAGATTTAAGTAATGAATGCCACATTATTCAGGGCATCAAATCAGCAAATTTAAAACGTGTTTTCTTACAGTGTCTTAGAAATTATATTCAATAAATACTAGGGAATTCACCTCAAAAAGATATCTACTATAGCAGGTATGCATCATTGATACTAAAATGAGACTTATATTTTACTGAAAAGATGAGCTGGTGGATTGTAAATTGTTTTTGCTTCAACAATCACATATTGGCATCTCCTTGTTGTGGGTATTATCAATCATTGGTAACCCACTGGATAGTTTAGTTTTATTCTATGCTAGCTTAAGTCCATAAAAATGTTTTCTTTCAATTCACATAGCAATTTTAATTTTACTTTACTTAACTTTAATTTTAATTTAATTAATTTAGTCTTTTATCATAGTGCATGAATTGGTTTAATGTATTTAATTTTGAAATAATTTAGTACTTGAGTGTACCTCGCCAAATTCCTCTTAGATCCTTGTGGGCCTAATTTCTCATAAGACTTCTCCCTATAGTCTACCTTCTTCCCTAGTCTCGAGGACTTCCTGGTCTCAGGAAAACACTGACCTCTGCCAGTCATGATTCATAGCCTAATACTTATTTAGGCTGACCTCAATCCAAACTTGTCCAGGCCTTCTTGCCCTCTGCTTCTACTTTACCTCTGGGCTTGAATATGTTACAAGAGACAAAAATGAAGTACCAGTAGGGGAAAAAAGGTGGGAGGGACAAGGGACTGTTAAAATACCTGGCCCAGAAAGCCCTAAATACAGTGCAGGCAGCTGACCAGAGAGGTCAGGATCTGTCAGAGTTGTCCTTTAAATGTTAACATGTTATAGTAGCACTCAGCCATGGCCACATCTTATCCTTTGCACCTCCTTTCCTTCCTGGGAAGGAGGTCAAGTCTTAAAATAATTGAAATACCATTGAGGTGGCCAGTGGAATAGAAATAATGTAGCAAGGATAAGGCACAGATATTAATGAAAAGAAAATAAACCACCATGTCACACCTGTTTTATAGCTAATCCAACCAATCCCCTTTATATCTTGCCACTCATTAAAACAGGCTGTGGTATGTTTTTATTTAAGTCAACTTAGGTCATAACTAATAACATGGTTTTTAGCCTACTTAATGTGTCATTTTCATGGTACATATAGAGTGCTTTGCATGTGACCTATTGTATGAAAATATTACCTGTTAGTGTCCACCTATGTATTCACTGTTTTAATTCTGAGCTATTATTCCAAGAGGGTTAGTGAAGTGGACTCATAGATTGATTGGAAAGTTCATTCATAAGAACTAGTTAAGGGAGGAAACTGGGAAAACTGGAAGTAATAATTACCAGAAATTTAAAAGTTTATTTAAAAGTCATAATTATTAAAAAAAATGCATGGATCATCAAATGTCTACATAGTACTTCAAGTAACACAACTTGCCTCCTTTTAGCAAAACCACACTGATAAGGCCTGTATTACTTTTCCATTGCTGCTATAAAAAATTGCCACAAACTTAGTGAATTAAAACAACACAATTTTATTACATTGCTTTTCTGGAGGTCAAAAGCCTAAAATCAGTCTCTGTGGGCTCTAGGGACAAGTCTATTCCTTGCTCTTTTTCAACGTCTAGAAGGTGGCCTGCATCCCTCTGATCTCTGCTTCCTTCACCATATCTCCATCTCTCTCTGCCTTTGACATTCCTCTCTTACTCTTATAAAGACTGTCATTACATTAGGCCCACACAGATAATGAAGGATAATCTTCCCATCTCAAGATTCTTAACTTAATCACACCTGCAAAGTCCCTTTTGACATATAAGTTAGCATATTCACAGGTTCCAAGAATGAAGATGTGGACATCTTTGAGGGGCCACTACTCAGCCTACTACAAAGCCTGTCAATTTAAACTCTTATTCCATGGAGAATACCAGACAATTTTTCTCAGATTTCTATTGAATAAAAGGTCAAAGAGAACTCTGAAAACATCCAATCCAACATCCTCACTATATGTTAATGAGAGAGCAAGAATTCACATATCTTGCCTCTAAGCCCTGTGCTTTTTCCACTGCAACATGGTGCCTATCCTCATTACTAGGCCAGGATTTGGAATGCGTTTGTCTTTCTTCACTTTTGCTACTGGGTTCTGCTACTGCTGGCATTTCCTTTTATCCTGAGACCAGACTTATTAAGTAGAAGTTTATACCAAGCTCTACTTTCTTAACCTTATCCTCTTTCCATTAAATAGTTTTATGTGCTAGCAAGTGGGAAAAGCATCCTTTGTATTGTAAGTATATGAGCTTTCACATACCTCTGAATCAGTACACTTTTGAATTTTCCTAAAACCATTTTAAACTACTGCTTCTAATGAGAGCTAACATTTTGGGGGGAAATTTTTCACATAGGTATGGAATAAGCACGTTACATACATTGTCTCTCTAGTCCTCATATCAATCCTATAATGGCATAGGTTATTACTTTACTTTAAAGAGAAGAAAACTGAAGCTTAAGGAAATTAAGTAACTTATTGAGGCTTGGGCTTTAGAATTCATACCCTTGTCTAACTCCAGAGCCCACACAGTTTTCATCATAGCACCGAGGACTTCTGGCCACAATTTATTCAGGAAGATGGCTAGCTGAATTGAGGGTGCAGTCGTTGCTCACAGGAATATACTCACAGGTCAATGTGAGAATCAAACTAAAGTTTTGGGGGTAGTTACATGGTCTAATTAAATTAACCAGCCAAACCCTAAAACTACTCTGTACATTCACACCACTGGAAAAAGACTGAATTCCACCCAAGGTATGAGATATGTTTTTCCTTTAGTGTTTACTTACATGTATAAATGTGGATTTGGGCACTTTTTACATGGGCAAAATTGCAGAAATACGAGAATTCCAAGCTAAAAAAATTTTGAAAGAGGCACCCTTCTTAGACAAAAGCATAATCATAGTCTTTGAAAATATGCTGAAGAGCATCACCAATGTAACTGAGTTTCTTAGGCATGTTTTCTTAATGATTTATACTTAATTATCAAGGTTCAGTTTAATCATACTGAAATGCTTTTCTTTTTGAACAGCTTGAAGATCTGCTTAAAGATAATGTTTATTTATTGAGATTTCAGAAAAAGAAAAGTTAGACAATTAGATGCAAAAAACTAAATGAATGTAATCACTACTGCATTATTAGACTAAGGAAAAGAATGGTCTCTCATAAACTGATCTGTGTTTGTGTAGACGTAGTAAATGATGGAATGCTATTCTTTATAAGTCAAGTAAAATTTGCTATTGAATGAAGGTATTTTATTGATGATCAGCTGTGATTACTACATCACAGTAATGTAATATATGGCTAAAATATTTTCTGCCCACTTGAAAGTCAAGAAGAGATTCTAGGAAAAGAGTTGAAGTCATTAAATTACCAGAACATTCCAGACAATTGTAAATTAAAAAAGAGGGAGAAAGAGCGAACTAAAGAAAGAGGAAAAAATCTATTTGAAAATACCTAAGCAATAAAGAATGTAATACACTCTAGCAATCAGTTTAGGAATAGAAGGAAGAAATATTCCACCACCAAATCCTCAGAAAGCCTAATAAAAGATGTACAAATTTAAATGTAAATTCCTAGCTCCATAGCCCCAGTTAATGTAGAATTACACCTTTGCCTACATTAGTTTCATAAATTCCTTTACTTCCCAGTTTCCTAGAGCTATATCCCCTGAGAAGAGATGGGTTAAGGGCAACATATAAGCAAAAAAAGAAAAGGTCTGTCTCTCAAAGGATGGTATATACAGGACACCAAAGGAAAGCAGGAGCAAAAGGGCTCTTCAGATAAGAGCAAGGTCAACAGGACTGGAGAAAGGAGAAAACCTCCAAAGTAACAAAAAGAATGCCTTCCATTTCCTGTCATTAGTAGTAGCAATGATAAGATCAATGATATAAAATAAGCTAGAGTTAATAAGTTCTAGTTTTTATATACTATATATAGTTTTTATATAGATCTTATAAAAGTAAATTCATTCATTGAGTACTGTCATCTGTTAGGCAATATGATTGAGACTGATAGGCATTAACTTACTGAAAACAGGATTTATTTCATTATTCCAACTTTACCAAATGGGGAAACTGAGGCACAGAGTAACTAAGGGAACTTCCTAAGGTCAAACACCAGGGAAGTGACAGAATAAGGATTCAACCCAGAAAATCTGACTTTATAATCCACACTCGACTAAACTATTATCCTTCTAAGATGTAATTGGACATGGTAAGGTAATATTTTTGAGTTGTTCACATAGAAAACAATTTGCTATGTGCCTCCTCCTTACAGTGCAAAAATAAAAGGTGCATGGTTCCTCTTTGGTTAACATTCTGATGTGAAGGTGGATTTTTTTTCTGACCACCCACACTCTGAAAAAATTTCTCTCGTATACAACACAATTACAATTTGAAAGAGTTAAAAACATAGCTGCTAGGATAATAGCACATTCTCCCCACAACCCTTTAGTCTTCCCTACCTTCAGATACACACACTCACAAGTGTAGAGGAAGATTAGACCCTGATATCTACATAGATTGTCTCTCATTGTTGAATCATCCCTGCTATCTTTATTTTCAGGGTGTTTATCATAACTCTTTTGTTCCATTTGCAACCCACTTGCTGATGTATCATTCCTCTCTTTGGTTAAGATAAAAAAGATCTTGATAGCTGTATCATGCAAAAACCAAGACAGATTTACAAATGTTGCAACTGGGAAAAAAAAGTAACATATGTGTTGGGTAGTGTTGGCTAAAGTGGTGTCATTAAAAGTTGTTCAGGTTTGCTCAACTATACTGAGGCTCCTATTCATATGAATGACTTTCCAAATATTGTAAAAATAAATACTGCTTCAGTAATAAAATTATTTTAAAATTGGGATGTTTAGTGATGGACTATAAAAGTCTATGTATTTCCATATTAACAGAAGGCCTATAACATTAACCTAGACAAAATTAAAACATTTGGAGTGACCACTAGTATATCACAAACCCATCATATACTGAATAAGCAAGAGAAGTGCAAACATCACAAAATTTTAATCATACACTTCTGAAATCTGAGGACAAAACCCTGATGGTTTTTCCCTGATGTTATACGTGTTTCAAGTTGCTCCTTCAGTAAAAATTGAAATCTTCACAGAAACTCCAGTCTCCTTTGTCCTCATTAATTTTTTTCAAGGGAGATTATAGAACCAGAGATAAAAGACACTGTCTTTGATTTACTCAAGTAAAATTCTTTTCAAATGTGTAACATTTTAGTAGGGCATACAAACTAAGGACTCAGCAGTACACCTCTAACTCTAAATCTAGTGTCCATTTATAGGAGTCAAAGAGGTGTTGAAATGAACATATTTTAAAGATAAGATCCATAACCTGTATCAAATTGTCAAAAGGGGCTTGTTAACAATAACAACAACAAAGTTGGGAGCCCTTCTTCTAGACCAGAATTTAAAAAAAAAAAAAAAAAAACCTGTCCCCAAAATCAGCCACTTTAAATATAGGCTTCATGAATAAAAGTTGTAAATTTGAGCATGGATAGAACAATTAATGAGGTCCAATAAGTGTTAACTTTTTTTCTTTGTTGCAGTATAGTTTTTAAAATACATAGGTTCTAGCATCCTTTTTTGTTTTGGTGGTCTCTCTTCAGTGTATTCAGAATTTCCTAGATATAGTTAGAAGAAAGAGCTGTTTTACAAAAGTCTATTTAGCAAAACCAGTGAGCTCCATTAGTTTGTTATACACAATAGAATACTTAAATTTACTTAATGATCAAATAACTTTATTTGAAGGACAAACTAAATTAACCTCTGTCCCCTTATAACAATTTTAGAGAGAAATAGATTGGTCTTAAATCTGGTTAAATACATGTACACTCACAGAGCAAAGTTTGTTATTTTAACACACTTTGAGCATTTTTAAATTATAATACTATAATGCCTTCATATTCTTAAATTTTTAAATAGTTAATTTTAGAGTCATCAGGTCAGGATGATGGGGTGATTTTTTTTCAAATGATCATTATTTCCTTAAGAAACAACACAAGAAATATTTTACTTTTGTTTTACAATTATAAGTCCTCAAATTATGACTGTGATTCATGATCATGCTCAAGGCTTATTTTTAACCCAAAGTACTGAACACAGTGTAGGCATACAGTGTTTGTTGATTTGATTTTTTTTAAGTTTTTAACAAAAGCAAATATATCATTTAAAGTATCACTATGAGATCTGTTATCTCCACTACAAGCTGAGGCTATATTAGAGATATGATATATGTCCAGTCTACTCACCATCGTCTTCCTTCCCTTCTCCCAACAACTCAAGAGTTTGAGACTCTTTAGTGGTTGTATTTAAGCATTCCTTTCAAGGGCTAATGAATATGTCATGTAGGTATTACAAAAAATTCAAGCTTGCTAAAGAATAACTCTTAATTATATAGAATTATGTAAAAAATTTTTTTAACTTAGAATTAATTAGTGATTAAGTAGACTTTACTTTACTCTTGGACACTATTTTCTCCAATGGCCATAAAATACAGAATTTTAAATCTTTTTGTCCTGCTACAACAGCTGATTCAAATCAGACTCATTATCTATAAGGAGCTGTAGCTTCATTCAGTCAAGAGGCCAAAACATCTGGCTAATTCAGTTTAAAAAATAAACTGTAAAAGTCTTAAGTCATTTGGCAGCGGAGGTGGGGGGGGGATCCCATAAACTCATTGATTTAATCTTTTTTTTTTAACTTTTCAACGAGTTACGGCTAACATGTTCAAGTGATTCTATATTTAGTACCATGTGACAAAGCAAAAACAGTGTCCACTCTTAGTTGGGAAATATAACTGGTTGCTTTCCAAAATTCTTTTGTAGAATGACAATATATGTAAGGTTCCATCCTGCCCACTTCCCATAGTTAATTTAATACTAACAAAAGGAAACTGATTTGTGGGTTACAGTTTAAGAGAACTATATGGTGCAAAGGCTTAAAAGGACTTTCTGCTTCCAGAGCCAGCACTCTTTCCCCAGAATGTTCTCCACTGGCTCAGATCATCTGCCTGATTTTGCAATCAGGTGGACACTCATTCAGAAAAGGGCATAACCATGGAAGGACAATTCACAAAAGAGGGAATAAAAATGGCAAGCAAAGTCTAGAAGAAAGGTTTAGGAGTCTAAAATTTGCAAATTAAAGCAATAGATTCATTTCTCCCTTATTAAATGAAAACATTAAGAATTCAGTGCACTTAAGACTGATTCTCTCATCTGATGTTTGCTAGAGTATAAACTGCTACATACTTCAGGGACAGTAATCTGGTCATCTCTATCTAGAGCCTTTAAAATGTTCTTATCACTCAAGAATTCCTTCCTCTTTTAGTATCAAGGAAATAATCAGGAATTAGAACAAAAAGTCATGCATGAGGATGTTCAATTATTTGGAAACAACTAAATGCCTAGTATTAGAAAAGTAGTAAAATTTTGATATATGAGGTCCATGCAATATTTTATAACCATTTAAAATAAAGTTTGCAGATAATTTTAAATAGTAAGGGAAATTTATTTTAATATTAAAGGGGGGAAAAAGCAGGTTACACTTTTGTACATATATATATATAAGAAAAAAACATAGAAAAAAAGATAAGACATAGTTGTTGTATCTCAGAAGTGGCTTTAAGATAATATGTTTTCTCTGCTTCTTCACAATTTCTTGTACTTTCTAGAATATCTTCAGTGAGCATCTAATAGTCTCCAAAAAAAAATGAAGTCTAAAACTATTGAAATGGAAAGTTTTTGGATTAAGGTGGAGGTAATAATGATTTGACAAATTTGTATTTGTGTGTGAATGCCTCCCTTAAAATTCACAGAGGTAATTATATTTTTTAAAATATTTATCAATCCAAATGAATGGCTGATTAGTTTTATAAAACAAAGTAGTGGGGAAAAAAGTAGGGCACTTTGTAAGAACTTGTTCACAATTTAATTTTCCAGGGAGTGCTACCATCAAGGCAGTCTCCAAAATAAATTTTCCTACACTTCCCACTTATCAGTTTCTTCTGAGCCCTTACAGTGATAGCTGTATTGTCTGGTAAAAGCAAAATCTAATGGGTGGCTACCTTTGAATCCTGGGTCCTTGATAAATTCCCTTTTTATGGGTGAAAGACTGCCTATATTGTTCTTAATGATTTATCTGATTGGCATACATGGCCTATTAATGTTGTTTTTACTTAGTCTGTGTTGTGTGAAGGCAAGATGGATAAACCTTAGATGCCAGGTTCATTTTCCCCCTCACTTATTAGCTTGTATTCTGTATAAGCTACACAGAATTTTACTCATTATTTCTGAGGATATTCACAAACAATAATTATCAAGATAGAAAATTGTTAGAAAAATTAAATTAATTCATTTATGAATCACAAGAAAGAAAACTATTATATTCGAATAATAGATTGCTTCTTGAGAAAATGTCATGAATAAATAAGTGGGTAATACCTTTTGTCCTATAGCAATGCTTCTACAGAAGAAAGAACAAACTCTCTTGGTTTAGAGAACTTTAACTTTTCATTATTTTGCTATAATTTATGGAATACCTAGCAACTGAATTTTATATGGAGTACTGCTGCTACAGTTTATACATTCTGGAAATATAGGAGTCCACATTTAGGCAGTTTAAGTAAGAGCAATTAAACCAGGGGGTTGGTGTACAGTACCTGGGGAATAGAATTTGCCAGAGCAAAACTTCAGTATCTCAACTGCATGAATCTAATCAGTAGAAATTAGGGTGTTTTTTAGATACCTTCTTTTTTATAGCATTAATATTAGAAAGAAGTATGAAAGTGCTGACCAGTACACATTAGCATAATACTTTCTTGAAAGCTAGGTAAATGTAGTTTCTTAGTATGTCAGAGTAGTACGAATAGTCTAAATGTGTGGAGATCACCCAGAATGAAACTAAACAAACTGGAAAATAAGAAACAGGAAAGAGTAACAGGAAAATCAATTTTATATTTTCACTCTACAGATAACAAGTAAATTTTAACTTTATTATGGCTTTCATTTCCCTTTTAAAATACAGAATGTTATCCCTAGCATTTTCATGAGCAGGCATGAGTTACTTTGTTTTTTTATTATTGCCTTTTATTTTCAGATATGTCCTTATAGGTACGTGAATTTCATTCAAAAAGAAAAAAATGAAAAATCAAGACATCTAGTTAAATTTGAATTTCAAAAAAAATCATGTTTAGTATAGTTATGTTCTAAATATTGCATGGGGCATACTTAGACCAAAAAATTATTTGTTGTTTATTTAAAATTCATATTCAACTGTGTATTTTGTATTTTATCCAGCAATCTTAGGTAGAGTGAAAATACATTATAAATAAAGAATGCTTTCCTTTTTTATGAAATTTCTTTTTTTATGAAACTCCTTATAATCTCACTTAAACAAGGCAAAGAGCCATACAAGTATATTGCTCCCTGGAATGTAGGAGATAGTTATCTTTACTCAAAAAAAAAAAAAAAAAAGACTCAACCATTAGGTTTTAAATTTATACTCTGACAAAGTCACTTCCTTAGCAAAAATAACCCTAAAATTTAACTTGAAAAATATGGAGGAAATAAATAGAATCACTAGGTTATTCGTATTTTGTACTTACTACATTATGGACAATAATGAGTAAATAAGTCATTTTAAATCGCAGAATGAAAAATAGGTCTAGGCTAAGGCTACAAATAAAACATTTTTGGTAGTTTGAAGTGAAACTGTCAACCACCCCAAATTTAATCTGATGTTTCCATGCATGAAATAAAAATGCAAGTTGAAGTAAATATATTTTCTTAAATTTTAATTAACTATGAAAGAAATTTTTAAAAACTTCTCATTCTAAGAAACAATATTTTAGAAACATATCCCTGAGGAATAGCTTTCTGCATAACTTGCTGTTGTAGCTCACATGCTCTGCAAAGGTGCAGTAGCCATAAGGACTGAGCAAAAAAAGGTCAGCATTTTCCTAAGCTCCAATCTACTACTGACTGATATGCAGTGCGGCATTTGTTGCCTTTAATTACTCATTTGAAAAAATAGATACCAATATTAATTTCCTAGGTTCAACAAATATATCATCATGATGTAAGATGTTAACAATAGAGAAAAACCATGGGAGTCCACTGTACTACTTTTACAACTTTTCTGTAAATCTAAAATTATAACAAAGTGAAAAGTTTACTTTAAAAAATGAAAAAAAAAAAAAAAAAAAAAAAACACCTGCCACTGCTTTTGGAATATAAAATAATAAAAGTTGTTCCAAACCACTTAGACATAAATACCACTTTTCTATGATGGGGATCACTATTATACCTCTCTTTTGAAACTAAAGTTTTTCTCTGCAAACAACAGGTGGAATTTTAAGAATGAAACACTTCAGTGTTTCCAGTTTTCCTGGGTATATGTATTAAAACATTTAGGTGAACATGTCACTTAGCAAAGTGTGTTCACATTTAACAATTATACCATATACTAAATAAATTATATCATATGCTTTCTACAAAATGTATGCAACTGAAGAATATATAATGCTCTGTTGCTAAAATGTATACAAGACTGTTTCACTGCTTTCTGTTCATTATTATTACAACATTAAATTGTGATAATAAACTAAAATATGTCACTATTGAGGGCATAGGAAATATATGTGTACCTTAGTCTAATTTAACCATTACAGTTTTGAACCAAATATTTATTGGTAGAAAAAGGAAAATTTAATTTGCCTCATAGTACAAAGGCTATTGAACTGTCACCTACAAGAACCTTATTTTCCTAAAAGCTTGGGATAAATGTAATTTAATGTTATAAAAATAATTATTTTTCCTAGAGACTTCATATATCTATAGTCAAATTTTGTTAAAGAGTATATATGACTTGATAATTTTTTAAACATCACTAAATCAGTGTTAAAACCTTTTAAATGCATTTGCACCTACTAGGTTCCCGCTCACTTACAAAGGCCATTGTTTATTTACTTGAAAGAGGAAAGTGCTTATTTAAAAAAAAAACAAAACACCAAAATAAGGGATAGATAGGTAAGAAAGAAATGAAGCATTGATCAGTGTAGAAGAATGAGCACAAAACTTCCTGAAATGATGGGAAACTTGATGATAGGGTACTCAAATAATTAGAGACATTAAATTGGGTGCAAAATGGACGGTACAAATCCTTTATTTTCAGTTGAGCTAGACAATCACCTGAACTCTGAGAGAGGGGGAGGGAACAACATTTTTCTTTCTTCTATTACAGTGCTTAAAATGGAGTGGCTAAAAAACTTAAAGCTGGAAGGATCAGTTCCCTCAAAGATGTAAAGGTAACCTCAGGTGAATTATTGAGCTTTATTTTCAACATTCGCATAGAATATAGGGTGAAATGAGCATAATGTAAATCAACTCATTGTTTGGGCCCTTTCAAATTAGTTGCCAAGAGAGGAGTGAAAACTTGATAAGCAGGCTCGAGTTTCTGTATGCTGATTTAGAAATCTTAAAACTTGTGGGAGCTCGGTTCATTTAAAGGAAGAAATTTCGAGGGAAAAAAAGTAAACAGGGAAAATGCTCTGCAATGAAACACTAACGTGAATGGAGTATAAAGGATTTTCTCTTAAAAAAAAACTATAAAGAATTCCATTGTGCTTTTAAATTACAAATTTAGATTTCTTTGATTTAGGCTGAGTATGATTTTCAATGTCTGTCAAAATGTCGTGATCCATTTAAATATTTGAAGTGTTGATGCTGTTTCTTATCTGTCATGGAGGAAAAATTAAATATAAATCAAAATCTTAAAGAACTAAGCCCATATTTGCTAATAGGTAGATGGCTATTTTGAATGAAGCAGTAATGCATTATTCCTTTTAACTTCCCTCTCCCCCGTTAAATCCATTTCTGAACTGCATACCAGGTAGGTTCAGAACACTGATTGCAGCAGCTTCAGGTCTTGACCCTTTTTCTCAGGAAGCAAGCAAAAAAAGCACTAATTCACTAAAATAAGTGAAGAGAGATGGCAAGACTAAGTCCAGGTATTCGGAGGTAAACCCCAGGTGTTTCGTCTGCCTTTTTCCAGGAAAATGCAGCCTCAGCTTTCATCAGTGTGTACTTTGTCTTGATAGGAATGCATATTTAATCATCAAAGCAAAAAAAATTTTTACAGTCAAACATAAGATCCTTTAGTAGAAAATTTTAAGTACTTTTCAGCCACAAATAAAACTTAATAAGTGACGCCAAACTGCTTTGGAGGGGCAAGAAAGGTGAGAGCAGGGAAGGATGAGATCATCCGCACGCAGATTTGAAAGACACTTGTAGCTTACTTGCAAAGCTTCATTTAGCATTGAGCGTACAGAGGAAATGCTGTTCCTGGTGACAGCGCAGTGGGAATTCCCACTCCAACAACCCATGAAATGTTACTGCATAATTATTCACCTTCTGAGGCCCATTAGAACTTATCAGCAGAGAAAGAAATTTAATTTAAACTCACCCCTCTGTGCTAAAGAATGACCGAGACTTTAGATCAAAGCAGGAAGCTCTGTCCTCCAGTGGTTTGCAACACCTAGGCACAATAGGGTGAGAGAACGAGACATTCCAGCACTTCTTGGCTTTCCGGACCCTGGAGAGAGGATTGGGGGCGGGGCGGGGAGGGGGCGAGCCGCGTCGTCGGCTGGTTTAAGAGAGGGGGCTCCGGAGGTGGATGTGTCAACTATATCCTGGAGCTCCCGGAGGCCAGACTGCTTCTACCGTCAGCTTCAGGGGCTAGGCACGCGAGACACTCATTGCAGACCATCCCTCCTTTCCCTGCTACTGGGATTCGGGTCAGTGGAGCCCGTGGACTTAACCACAGGAAGGACGTGGACGGAGTCATATCACACGCAGGTGTGCAGCTCTATTGAGGAAAATGCTTTATACTGCAGCCCATCACAGAGTGCCTTAAACGCTTATAGATACTGCATGCAAAACCAAAAATAAAAATCAGGTTTAATCCTTGGCACACCTCAAGCGTACAAAGCGGAACCCGTGTATCCAAATCTGGACAATGAGCGTTGAAGACCAAAGGGCCTAAGTCCTAAAGGTTCCTAAGAGGGTCAGGGGTCGGGAGGAGGTTTACTAGTTGCCTGCTCTGTTCCTGAGGCTCCTCAGGGAGCTGCGAGTGTGCTCTTTAAGTAAAGATCTTTAAAAGGAGTATGGTACTCTTTTCTGAGGGATTGATCCATCCTCCCCTTCCTTAAGATGTCACGAAATATGGGGCCTGAAGAATGTTGCTATGTTCCGCAAATACCTGCTGCCCGAAGGGTGGAAGGGCAAGGAGGGAGGGGAAGAAAGCCCAGGAGAGGTTGGTTGTTGGGTTTTAAGGTACTACGCAGCAAAGAAAAGATGAGTTCTGTTAAACAAGTACAGTCATTATATGTCTATATGTACCGATAAGGTGCTCCCAAGTAGTCACCGAAGTGGCTAAACTGTTTTTTGATTACTGAAATCAAAAAGGACGAAGAATTTTCACAGCCAGTCAGACTTGATTTTGCTTCTCTTATGATAACTGTGTGAGAAGAGGTGCCCAAGTTCCTTCATCCGAGTCTGGCAAACCCACAATAAAATGACAAGAATAAAACTTCCCGCCGATGGAGGACGCTGCACTTTGTCCAACGCCATGGGGCATAAGGGGGGAGGGGTGGTGGAGAGAACCGAGCAGTTTGGCCAAGAGCACAGTCGTCGCTAAAACCAATAGAGAAATCCAAATAAGTTCGGGAAGAACGACCGTGGCCGGTCGACA
This sequence comes from Camelus ferus, assembly GCF_009834535.1. NCBI lineage: Eukaryota > Metazoa > Chordata > Mammalia > Artiodactyla > Camelidae > Camelus > Camelus ferus. The sequence goes on along the minus strand of NC_045702.1, from coordinate 48,133,149 downwards.
CCGCGGCAGGCCCGGGTAGCATCAGCAGGACACAGCTCTTGGTCTGCCACTCCACCAGAGGGTGAGACAAAGGTCTCAGGATCCAGGCACTTAGATGACCAAGGGCAGCGGGAGGATGCTAGGGATTTGGAGACAAGAAAAGGGAAGGGAATTCCCCACCCATGTCCGGCCCAAGAGTCTTTTGAGAGCCAGGAAGTGATCGCCGGGGAGGCTCACCGCGGCGATTCCCAGGATGGGTTAGCGTGGGGCCAGAGAGGCTCCGGAAGCGCTGGCTGGTGGGGCCAGTGTCGCCCGCACCCGGCGCGCTGCAGAGCCGGCCCGGGGCACGTGGTGGCGCTCGTTGTCCGCGCAGCTGGCGGAGGCCGCCGCGACGCCTTTGTGTGCGCGGGCGGCGCGGGCGGCGCGGGCGGTGGCAGGGCCTGCAACACAAGTGGGACGGCAGGCCGGGGCAGGGGCTCGCGGGGACCTCTGACTGTCGCCCCACCCTTTGCTGCAACCAGACGGCGGATAACGCAGCTCGCCGGCTCCGAATTCTTCCCGGCGGTCTCCAAGGGTCTTTCTGAGAGCAGCCGGCATGTCGAGGAGTCGGGAGAGGAAAGAGGGGGTATCATTTAGAAAGGCTGGGAAATTCTCCTGGGCTCAAAACCTCCCCTTAAATTTCTTGAATAAGAGAATGAGGAAAACTTGGAGTAGCGCAGACCTCAGCTACGATCCCCGCAAAGGGAAGCAGAGGGCTTCTCCATTCCCTCCCGCGCGGCGAGAAGTGCTTGCCTGAGAAGTAAAAAGTTAGGGAGTGGTCTTAAAAGGAATCCCAATGAACTTGAAAGAACAGTGAAAAGCGGCAGTTTTGGGCGGGCGCTTTATTTCTGGTTCCCAGTTACCCCAAGCTCTCCTCCCTGTCCCTAGAGCTCCAGAAGCCCTGACTGTCGTTGGGAACCACAGCAAAATGTACAAGGCTGCTTCCTCACCGCCAGGAGACTCCGCAGAAAATTAAATTAAATTAAACACGCGCTCAGGGACCAAAGAAAATAGATTCCTCCCCCCAACCCCCGCCCCGCTAAGCAAATCAACACTTCTGCGCACAGGGAATGTTGCGAACCTGAAGAGATGGCCACTGACGCGCATCCCCTTAAACTGCAGCGACTGGAGCCCAGGACAGCAAGGAATTGCCGGCTCTCCTTTAATCCGGAAGCAGGGAATACATAGGGCGAAAGCAAATTCTGAATCTTAATTTTTAAGCAACAGCAACAATTGTCTATCGAGAGAAGTCTTCAAAAGATGCCACCCAGAATGACAGAACTAACTTTAAAATGAGTATTCTTCACTCCCTTTGATTCCTTACTTAACACGGTTTTCTTTAAAGACAGTGATAGAATTAACCTGCTGGGCTATTTTTTAAAGAAAAGGGAAAAAAGCAAACAACTACAGAAACATATGTTGAAAAAGAGAGATTACATCATACCTGAGTTTTTCTTAGGGGTGTAGGAGAAATAATAATGCCTGTTTGGACAAAAGCAGCAAAAGTCAGCAGGAAAATTTAAAAAAAAAAAAAACATTTATTCAAAATACTTGCATCAAATTAACCCCTCTAAGGCTATTTGTATGAAAAATTGAGCAAAATGTAGAATTTCTTTTGTTATATTCATCTCTACTATTTTAGGCAACCAGAGAATAAGCAGATCTATACTTTTTTCCCCCTGTAAAGTTCCTGCCTTAATTTACCAGCCTAAAAGATCATCTGACCTTTGAGCTAATCCTCTAAAATTAAATATTTATTTTAAAAAATTCCTCCACAGGCCTTCGGTAACATTCCATTCAATAATCTCACAAAAAGATCCACAGGGAGATAAAAATGTTAATGGCAGGCTTATCGATCTGCCTGCTCAGGAGTCCAGTCTCATCACCTGCTTGTCTTTAATTTTTAATTTCAGCATTCTGTCCCCAAGGGAAGCCCAGTTGAGAAGTTATACCAAGATTGGGGTAAGAGGAGAGTGGAAGGAGGGCAAACCGATCCAGGAATTTTTTTCTAATATCAGTTGATACAGAAGAATAACTCATCACATTTGCTTAAATGAAGTTTCTAGCAAAAATATTTTTGTTGATAGTCCAACCTCAACAAATCACAATCATGTTCCTAAGCAAAAGAGATCATCCAAAAAGAAGTTGAGCCAGAAAAGGAGAGAGCAGGATAAGGAAGAAACACTCAAGTTTGGGGAAGAAATGAGGCAAGTCACCAGAAAAGCTGGACTGAGCTGCAGCCCTATTCCAGTCTCCAGAGGGTGGACTGATACATGCTGGCCTGACCTCTAGGTCAACAACTAGTTTAACCCTACCTTGATCTGCAAGGCTGGGAGCTTGTCCCTTGGTTCAAAGTGAAACCCAGCCTTTGACTTCATTTGAGTGAGCCTCCAGGCACTGTTAAGAGGTGCTTTAGCACAGATGAAGAGGGAGAAACCACAATTGTGCACATCACCCTCTGTCCTCCAAAAAGATGTTCATCCCCAAAAGGGAATCCTGCCCACTTTGCAGAAAATAAACCTAGAAATACTGCTCAATAACCATCAGAACAAAACAAACCAAAGCTAGAATGGGGAGGAGGAGCCAAAGGAAGAAAGTGAAAGTTCGAACATCTATACCACAGAATAATCTCTTCCCATTCATCTACCCCAAAGAAATCTTGCTCCAGACAATATTGCTCTTTGCCATCACCCACCTCTTAAATCAAATGTGATTCTGTATGTAATGAAACTGATATTATAAATGTACCAAGCAGCTTTCCTCTTACCTGCCACTACATTTAACTCCTTCACAACCATTCTTTCCGAATCCCTCAGTACTGCAACTTTCAGTAAAAAAGAAACAACACTTAAACTGTGTTCTGCGTGTTATTCCTAGGAAGAAAGTGACAGAAAAGGCTATTTTACTTTTTAAAACCATTATTTAGAGCTATAGTATACCAAAGAATCAGAGCTAACTTGCTTGCCTAAAACCATCCAGATTGGAGGTCTCAAACATCTGCAGACAGCAGGATTCAGGCACTCTGCTACCTGGGCACAAACTGCATTATTCTAAAATATTTTATCCTTGGTTTTTTTTTCTTTCTGGATTTACATTTATAGCACTCTGTATTTTCACTTCTGTTTTTATGAATAATAAATACTCAATATAAATTTCATTGGAAATTTTTCAGTTCAAGATATACACCAAAGCTGCACTTAGGGTGGTGAGAATGAAAACAGAAAGAAAGAAGCTAAACTTATAAGAATCTGAACACACTAACTTTTTATTCAATTTGTTTCAAAATAATAGTATTAATCTAATAGTGAAATAGTTTGATATAACAGCAATTAACATTTAAAGTATTTTATGCTTCAAAGTATGGCTCAAGGAACACCCATTGCTTAAATGCACTTAGACATAACAAGACAGTTTTTTTATTGGCATCATTGACACCTACGAACAATAGCCTAGTAGATAGATTAAGGTTTAACCTTCCTTTTCTTTGGTGGCTGTTTAGAGACTTTAAAAGAACAGATAACTCATTTCAACAGGAATCTACTACTGATATTTACCTCTACATAATCTTTAGCTAAGACATGGAATGCCAAAAACAAGCTTTTGTTAGCTTGACCTCCTCCACCCCTTAACAACAAAAGTTATCCCCAAACCCATGTTTTTATTTTAGATGTATTGATCTTTCAGTGTAAGGCTTGGCCTTTTAAATACCAAATGTAATCAATGGCCAACAACCTGACTCCTTCTGGAAAGTGAGAAGGAAGTAGAACAGAGAAATGTCTTTGAATTGTTTGGTGACTCTGTACAAATTTTAAGAGGTCAGTAAATCCTGATACTTTGAGCTAAATCTACTGGTAAATAATTAATTACATTTCATAGACACTATAGTCTTTATCTTGGTAAATAGAGAAAACACAACTTTGCCAAATATATCATTTCATCTAAGTAATATCTTAAAAGCAATTATTTAAATATTGCCACAAAACAGGGTTATATTTTGTTTAAATTAGACATTTAACTGAAGATAAAATGCAAATGTCCATAGTTTAAAAGAGAAAAAAATACAAATTAACTGGCCTAGTCTTTTATCTGAGTTTATTAATACCATTTAAAATATTACAAATAAATCAATTACATTTCATGCATTTAAAATGCAAGTCTAAAATGTTCCAGAGAAAGGCTTTTCATTTCAATGTGAAATATCCCAATTATTTCAACATTACAATGAGCAAATAGTTTGCAGAATCTGCAAACACTTAAATGTAGTGTCAGAAGTGTTTATTAACAGTTAACAATATTACCTTCAGGAAATACACAAAGGCCAAAGTTAGTTGAGTTTCACTTGGACAATTTATTTAATACATGGGTTTTGGCAGACCCAGTTATGAAATATAAGAGAACTCTCACTTTAACTATACCTGAACTGCCAGCAAATGCAAATAAGTACATGCTCCATTAAATTAAATGTCATCCCACATTTATCAAATATTGTCTTAGTTACAGTTTGATACCTATCTAAATTCATATTCGAGCAAAAGTAGGCCCCGAAAGTGCGTTTGTGGCTCTGCACCTCCAGAATTGAGTTCAAAAAACCTGCAGCTCATCAGAACTGCAAGAATAACTCTTAATATTTTCTGTGACAAAAAAAAAAAATCAAGTTTACTTCAATATATTTTCAAATATTTACTGGAAGTAATGTACAAGAAAAATACTATACAAAATCGTCTCCTGGACAACTGCACCTCGCACCCATACACTGGTGGAGTTATAGTTAATTGATAACTAATCTAGAACGATTCTCCAGTTGTACAAACCATTAGGTTCAGATATCTTACAAAGTTTTTTTTTTTCCTATTTCCCCTTTTGGCATTTTAAACTACATACAGCCTTGTCTGAAATAAACGATAGCTTCTCATTTGTTTATAAGTTTAAATCACAAAAAAAAAAAAAAAAAGTTTAACCCTAAGAATCTTCAACGAATTGTAAGAATTTACAGATATGGGTACTATACAAATTGACGGCTGGACTAGCAAAAACAAAACAAAAAAAAAGAATGGGAGATTATGCTCCGGAGTGGTGAAAACGAGGTAGAAAAGGACAAACACAGAGATAGTTAATCTGGTCTCACCGGAAAGGGGTATTTTTGCATAAGAAAGACACCTACCCTCACCCCACCCCCACCCCATAAGTTAAGTTAATGCGATCAAAATAACTTTGGGATCAGTATCAGCACAGTTTCGAAAGACTTGCTCACTGCTAGAGGAAAATCTAGAAGGGAAACCAAGTGGAAGGATGCTGTTTTAAAATTTTTCTTTAGTTTTATAGTTTTAATAAAGTTACAAAGATGAAAGAAGGTTGCTGCAGCGATTCGCCAAGACTACCCTTAGCTGAAACTTGCATTGGTTCCATCTCAGGGAACAAAGAAAAAGAGGCAGAGCTGACATTGGAGAGCTAAACTAGGCAAACTCCAGGTCTCGGCGCCGCCAGATGGGCACTAGACGGCTCTGCGCCGGGCGGGCAGCGGGGCGCAGCTGCAGCGCAGGGCGCTCCGAAGCCGAGAGGCCCAAGACTGCTGTTCTGGAACGAAGTCGGCGGCTAGCCCGGCAGGAAGGTCCCGTGCGGGCCTCCTGCTTCGCCCTCCCCACGGTACAGCTCAACCTTGCTCAGCAGAGTTCCCGCCCGTGCGAAGGCCCCCGGTCTCCCAGGCACTGGATTCATCCAGCTCTACCTCCAGAGGCCGTTTCCCTATAAAAGAAATGCCCGTCACAGCTGGGGATGGCGGAGGGAGAATGAGGACAGGACCAGAATTAAAGGCCTAGAGAGGCACCGACTCGGGCTATCCTGGACTCCGATGGTGTTACCCGATGGAGAGGGAAAGCTAGGGCCCAGGAAAGCAAGCGTGTTACTTACATGTCCATATTTCCTTAACAGTTATGTCACAGAGGGAGTTAAAAGAGAGTGGGACAGAGATAGAGACAGAGTGAGCAGGGTGCCGTGGAAAGAGGCTGGAGCTGAGGCCAGGACCCAGAAGGCCCAAGCGGACGGGGTGGGGGGAGGGGGTCCCGGAGAGGGGCAGGCCTGGGGTGCGTGTCACTCCAGGCCGTTGCGGTGCCCGGGCTCAGGGGCCTGCAGCAGCTCCGGGGAGTGGCAGGGCGGGCTGCCCGCGGCGCTGTGCTCGCTGTCGGTGTCGCTGCCCTTCTTGCCGCCGCTGCCCGACCCCGCGGAGCCGCCGCCGCCGCTGTGCGTCTTCACGTGCTTGCTGAGGTGGTCGCTGCGCATAAAGCGCTTGTTGCAGACTGGACAGGCGAAGCGCTTCTCGCCGGTGTGGGTCCTCAAGTGCCGCTGCAGTTCGTCGGAGCGCGTGAAGCGCTTGCCGCAGAAGAGCCAGTTGCACACGAAGGGCCGCTCACCCGTGTGCCAGCGCAGGTGCGCCTTGAGGTGCGACGTCTTGCCGTACACCTTGCCGCAGCCCGGGATGTGGCAGCTGTGCAGGCCCTTGCGCCGCAGGCTCGCCCCGGCCGGGCCCAGCCGTTCTGCCTCCTGGCAGTTGGGGCAGTCGCAGGTGGCGCGGCCAGAGTAGCGGCGGGCGGAAGAGCGCGGGGAGCCCCCCAGCGGCGCCGACGGCCCTGCGCTCAGCATGGAGCCCCCCGCGCCAGCCAGCGGCGACGGGGCCGAATCCGGGTAGGAGCCGGGCAGTACGGGCTTAAAGCCGTCCATGAGGTGCTGCCCGGCAGGACTGAGCAGGTGCGAGGAGGCGCCGCTGCTGAAGGCTGAGTGGCTCAGGCCTGAGTAATCCGAGTTGTAGCCTCCGAGCGGCGAGTGCAGCGAGGTTTGGAGCCCCCCGGCGGCAGGGTGCAGCGAGCCGGGCAGCGCCGCCGCGCCATTCGGGTTCTGCACGTCGATCCACCCCGCGCCCACGTCCCACCAGCTGGAGGCGCCGGCCGAGCTCACGTCGCCGGCGGCGGCCAGACCAGGGTGTGAGGGCTTGAACCACGACTCGTATGGATGCGCCATGCCCACGCGCGGGTAGATGCCCTGCAGCCCGTCCACCGAGGTGTGCACCTTGGAGATGAACACGGGCTGGTGGGAACCGTCCTGCGAGTGCGCCGAGGAGCCGCCGCCGCCGCCGCCGCCGCCCCCGCCGCCGCTGCCCCCCGATACTCCAGGGGCCTGGAACACTGAGTAGTCGTTTGCGAAGGGCGAGGTCGAGGCTGCGGCGGCGGCAGCCGCGGCGGCGGCGGCGGCGCTGCTGGAGGTTAGGGAGAAGGCGCTAGAGCCTGGCGAGCCACCGCAGCTGAACGAGTCGGACACAAGGGCCGCGGCTGCGGCTGCTGCCGCCGCGGCTGCCGCCGCGGCCGAGGACGAGCCGCCGTTCCTGGAGGCCCCCGACACGCCGAAGCTTGAGAGACTAGAGCCGACTACGTTGCAGCTGCCGGAGGAGGAGGACGAGGAACGTTTCCAGGGATGGAAGCCTTTGCTGAAGGAAGATGAGCTGTCCGAGAGGGAGGAGGGAGACGGGCTGGGGCTGCCGATCTTATTACAGGTAGCAGCAAGCATGGCCAGAGGAGTCGATCCCAACCTCGGTTCTTCCTGAGAGAAGGAGGAAAGGAGAAGAGGTGGGGGAGGGGAGGTGGGCAAAGGGCCGGGGATGGGGGAGAAATGTGTATCAGTCCTCCGGTAGCCCCCAAAGCGCCCCACTGCACCCCATTTCTCGCTGCGGCGCGTCGCCACCAACTCACCTGGCTCCCCCAACAGCCCCGGCGCCCGGCTGCTTCCTACTCTACGGGAAGGGACAAGTTTGGCTGCCGGCGTCTGATTCGGGAGCAAAGCGCCATGCTAAAGAAGAGTTTGACAAGTATTCTCACCTAAAACAACACTTTCGTGCACACAAGGCCCCAGGCACTTCGAAAGAAACAAGCAAGCAAAAAGTACAGATTGGGAAAGAAGGAAGATTCCTTTGCAGAGAAGCCTGGGGAAAAACCATTGGATTGCGTTTAAAAGCGCTTCCCCTGCAACCCACAGAGAGCTTTGAAAATCCTGTTCCGGCCCCCAGAAACCCATCCTGGGTTGTTTCTCTGATGCCAAAAGACGTCAAACTATAGGGCTCGTCCGCTCTTCCTGATTTTCATTTAAAAAAAAAAAAAGTCTACAATAGTCAAAAAGAGAGAGATGGGTTCAACATACCTGCAAGATAAGGCGGGCTGTGGAATTTTTTAAGGGGAAAAGGGAAAATCTGCAGTTTGCCCAGGAGGAAAAACTTGATCTGATCTCTTTACCCAAAATCGTCGCAAGTAAAATAGACTGGACGCACGTCTCTTGGGCGGGGAGCCGCCTGGCTCTGCGAGGTGGCTTGTCTAAATGCCCTTCGAACCTTTTCCTGAGCTGAAAAAAAAGTGACTCTGCCCCCCTCTCCCTCTCTTTCTTTTCTCCAAACTCACTTGTATTTAAAGGGGAAAAAAAGCTCTCAATAGAGACTGATAGCCCGTGGCCTGGCCGGGGCGACTTTAACCCCCTCCGATCGGCAATAAAAGGAAACTAATTAAACCAGCAAGAGAAAATCCTGAGACTCACCCCTAGAAGTGAAGTTGCCATCACACAAAAGTGCCCTCCTCCTCTCAGAGGATCTTTTTTATATTGATAAATCAGAGGCAGTGTTTTTTTTAGAGGTGTGCAATACAATGATCAGTTCCGCCCATTCCACCACAATTGTAGCTCCCTCTCTGGCTTTGAAGTGCCGCGGAGGCGCGGCCAGCCAATCTGCGGCCTCGCCGGGCCGCGCCGCGCGCGCGCCGTGAGGTCATCGGCGCTGCCGCTGGCCGCTGCGGGGGGGTGCGGAGCGGTAGCGAGAGGGGCGCTGGTGACTGCGTGTGTGTTACAAAGTGGGGAGGGGGGGTAACAGTGTAACTGTGTGCGTTTGTGACCAAGCTGAGAAGACTTCAGAAGTGGAGGGAAGGGGGGTTGGTTGGGTGCGGACGTAAGTGTGGCAGTGTAAGAGTGACGGGGGTGGGGGGAGGACAGTGCAGAGATGGGGAGGGTGTTGTGAGTGACAATATAACTGCCTGTGTGACAAAGAGGGGTAGAGGGACAGATCAGTAAAGTGCCGAGGGGAAGGGTGTGAGTGTACTGTAGTGTATCTGAGTGACAAACCTAGGGAGTGAAGAGGGACAGTGCAGTAAAGTGTGTGTTGGAAGGTAGTGTGTGAGTATTTGGTGCGGGGGGAGAGGATGGAGTATGAATCTGTGTTTGTGAAAGAGGAGGGAGGGTGGATGAGTGTATGTGGGAGAGAAGAAAGCTGTCTGAATGTGTGTGTGAGAGAGGGAGTTGTGTGTGCTGGTATGTGTGCGCGCAAGAAAAGTGGGGGTGGTGAAAACGAACAGCGCAGTAAAGTGTTTAGTACGTAAAAGAGAGGCATGGCGATTTGAAGAGTGAAACTGATTGCGAAGTTGAGTGAGGCTGAGTAAATAAATATTCACAAACTATCACTGTCGCCAGCTTCCTCCGATTTCTTGTAGCTCAAACCTTGAGTGATCTTTTCTTAATTTCTTGGACATTGTCGTTACATTTTTTTTTTTTTTTAAGAAAATCGTATTAATACCTTCCTCTCCTTTCCTGACTCCACAGCCGAAGGGTAGAAATTTAGAGAGGCTGAGGGGTATTTTCAGAGCGTTAGGGAGTGTGTGCGCCTGCGTCAACGAGCTGTTACTTTGATGCGGTCGCTTTTTTCCCTCCTGAGGTGGGATTTGCCTTTGGAAGTGCGAGTCTCACTCTCGGGGAGGGGGTGTGTTTGTCCCGTGGCGATGAGTAAATTTCAATACAAAAGGATTAGATAGAGAAGGGGCTGAGAGAGTATTGTTTTTTAGTTTGGGTGAGAAATTAAGCGGTTTACAGAAGTTAGAAGTTTCTACAGGAAATCGCAAAAGCTCTTTCTGAGAGAAAAATCAGGATTTTGATCGAAATATATGAGTTTTATTTATCTGAGACAAGCTTTTGAAAAATTTTGGACCCCATATATGGAGATGTCTGTGTCTACTGCCATTTGGGCCAGATACCTATGATTGTGTGCTTGTTAATAGTCAGTTCAAATTTGGTGGGTTTTAGAACTTGCTTGACATTTGTGTTATTAGTTGCCTTCATAAATATAATTACAATTTCACTGCCACTACAAGGGAACATCTTAAACCACAGAAAGCACCACACCAGTGTAACAAAAAGTCCACGGCCCTTGGAGCCCTATTGAATATTCATATTTTTAAAAAAGTAGTTCATATATTTAAGCAGTTACCAATGCTCCTAGAAATCTAATTTTAAGTCAGAATTTATTAAAATGGTACTAGCTGGGAGAAGTGTTTTGTTCTGACTGGGAAAACATTTTTATTTTATTCTTGTGTTTGAATCTTCCTCAATTATATCACAGCTTCTGGAGATGTTAAAAAAAAATCCTCCTGGGCTTTACTGAACTCCAAAGTCAGGTTGTAACATTTGTGTAAGTTTCATTGAGCAGAGTTGAAGCTGGTGTTTGTGGTATGAGAGTATGTGTTTCTGACCCCTTTTCAACAGTGTTGGGATATTGACTGTACATCATATCTATTGACTAAGAGGATAAGGTACACTCTCATACTTTGAAGTAAGTGTGAAGTAAATTAATGAACTGCTTTCTTTCTCTGAAGGCTGACGCTTACCATAAATGTCGTGTTTCTCCCTGCAAGCCACTCTGAATGATTTTAGCGTGTTGAGAAGGCGTGACAGGCCAGCCCAGAAGGAGGAAGGGGTGGGTGAAGGAGGGAACTCTGTTTAACAAATAAAAAGAGAATTAACTTCATTGCTTTGGTCTCCTTCTATAATAATATTCATTTTAAGGACCTAATAAACAGTTGTTCAAATTTAGGGTTTAATTCTAATCAATACCGTCACCCTTAAAGGTGGAGAAAAAAGCTTTAAGGGAAGACTTCCTTCTATGAATAGTTATTTATTTTATCTTTTTATCCTTGTATCTCTGGAAGGAAGTGAGGCAGGACTATTGAAAAGTTAAATGCTGATTCTGAGAGTAAACAGAGGCATTAACCACTGTTTCCTTAAAAAATGTTAGGAATTAGAAAAACTCAGCGTCATGTGATTACAATTTTGAGCTATCTACTTCTAAGATTTTATCTATATAAATTCACTTTAGAATCATGTAATTCTGACTATGACAATGGATCACAATGTTGATATGGATTTAATAAATATACTGGAGTCTTCAATTTGCATAAGATTGGCTTGCAGCATTTGAGGATTTTCACAAAGGTTTGTATATGCACCTTTGTTCATTAGAAAAAATACACTGAAGTTTTCAAACACATATATTCCATTTGCTCTCATTTTAAAGTTAGGTGTTTATTTCATAGTAGTATTAGTCAAAGGGCATTTTTTTCTTATCCTACTCCCCCTCCACCCCATCAAAAGAATTGGTTAGTATTTGTCATAAGGCATAAGACAGAGTTAAAAAGAATGACATAATTATATAATTGATTAAAAATTAAACACCAGTAATCTTGCTTCTGATTTCAATGAAACTGGTCTTAATGGCAGCTCTTTCCCCACTTTGGAAAGTGACTATTATTTTTGAGTCCCCCACAAGAGGGAACATCTGTAATCCATTGTAGATACAGCCTGTACAGCAAAGCATTTCATGGCACATACAGTTCAGTTTACCTTTTGTGATATTGATCACTAGTCTAGAGTATTATACCTCAACAATATAGAGATTGGAAGGGGAAGGGGAAGAAAGATAGGAGGTACAGGCTTCCTAACATTAATTAAAAGTTTCCCCCACCCCATATGAAGTTTAACATCCTGGCAGGGAGAGGGATAAATGGATATTCTGCTGTTTCTTGCAAACCTGTGGGATCTACTTTCAATAAAGCTAAAATCTATTAACATTCTGTATGCATCTGCAGCATAAATTTCATTTGAATTTCAAATTTAATAAACCAGGAGGTTTTTAATCATCCCTGGTTTTATTTGTTTGATATTAACATGCTTATTGACCGGGTCTGGTGACCAGTTTGATCATTACAGGACAGCAAAAAGTTAATTAAAACGACCACAGCCCCTTAATCATATCATCTGTCTCATCCATGTCGCTCTCTTTATTACGGGTGATGATGGATAGTCTCCCAGATTAATTTCTCTGTTTCTTCGATTTGGACAACAGCTTTTGGGACCTAATTTACATCCTGGGAACAACTTGCTCAAGTATATCTAACACCTTGCAGCCACAATATACATCAACATCTCCTTAGATGGAGTACGGAAGGGGAGCTTTTTTGCAGGCGGGTTTGAAGACTAATCAATGCTGCGATTTGGGGCGCTTACGCTTTCACAACCAAAGAAATAGAAGGTCCTAAAAGCAAATTAGAGGCCTCGATAGTAGCTTTTCCTTTTCAGGGAGTGGGGAGTGAAATATGCCTCTGCTGTTTGGTTAAATAGATTAAAATGTGTAGATACAACGACAAGTAAATAAAACCATTTGTAACCATTAAGTACAATTAGGGATTTATAGTCGAAAACATCAAAGTTACCCAGGCTTTCAAGTGTCCGGCACATCTACACCAAATAAGGTTTTGAACGTGTTAAGCGTGGTCCGGTATACACACAGTACTGAAAAAGCCTAATAGGGAGGAAAATGCACATGAACTATATAATAGGCGCGTACCTCTGCTGGGTACGTTTAAGCCGGGCTCTTCGCATCTCGGTTTCCGGAGCGTTGGCAGGGACGCGCAAGCTCTGGAAGCTGACCTGCCCGTGCCCGCTGCAGACCCAGGTGCCCCAGTAGGCGCCTCTTCCCAAATTGGGAGACAGCACCCAATCCCAGGCCAATATGTGGGGACCCCGCGCGTGGACGCGTTGGCTCCCTAAATAAGCGTGGAGAGGTGGGGGAGCGAGCCGAGCGCCGCCAGCGGCTGCGGGGAGGAGAGGGCTGGGCCAGGTTGCTGGTGTTTCCTCCCCTGGAGCTCTCTGGTCAGTTTCTTTCCTGCTGAAAAGAAAACCTGGCCAGGCGTGAACCTGTGGATTCCAAAGTGGTGCCCTTTTGCTGTTCACTTCTGCTTTCGGGCGGCTTTACTAGGAAGCTGCCTAACATTTCCTGGGAAGGGAGGTAATAAAGCCCCTCGCTGGTGGCAGATTGTTGAGCCGTAGGTGGGAAGGGATCAGTCGGCCAGAGCCTAGAGAGGGCTGTGTTTTCCTGATTGGAAAATGGGAACTTCCAAACTGAACAAAAGCCCCTATTAGTGAGGTTATTCGGTTTCAAACTGTCCGGCCACATTTACAGCCGAATCCCTACTTTCCTGGTACTGCTTAATTGGATGCATTTGTTGACCACAGCGAAGCAATAGTGACTCTTGATCTTCTTGCATAGGATCTCCTGCTAAATGCAATGCATTGCCTTAGTGACTCTTTTTAAATAAATGGGACCACTTGAGAAAGCATATTTTATCTTAATTGACTCGATTTTTTCCCACATCACACTGCTTAGTATTTATTCCTCTCTTCCACTTTAGAACATTCAAAAGTTAGGGACGTTTTAAATAAAAGAGACTTAACTCTTCTAACTTAGGATATTATATGCTTTGATTCCCTTTAGCTAGGGCATTCAAATTGCATATATTCAGAGGACGAGGAGGACTTTTACCATGTATCAATCATACAAATGTGTTGGTAAATTTATAGATAGGAAAAATATAAAGTTATTTACCAAAATATGTATTTCTTCCTATATTAAAGTAAGAAAATCATAATTCCTTATTTGTTATATTCATGCATAATGTTCATGTCCTCATAGTATATTGATATGATCGCCGCATGCTAGTTCTACCAGCAAGTATGCACTCTATGGTATATTTCATATTCATCTCCCTGCCAGCCCACAGATAGCATTGATAATTAATTCTACAGCACTTTGTATTTCCCCTTCATCATGTAAATGAAGGAAATACATGTAGGGAAAAGAGAGTTTGCTCATTTGGGGTAAATGGTTGTGTGTGTGTGTATTCTTGTGCAAGTCAAGAGCAAGAAAGCGAGAGGCTTAGACATTCATGTAAGTTCATTCTGATATTTTCCTATAGTGGGTTTTTTCTCCTTTGGTATTATATATCACTTTCTCACAGCTAACATGCAGAGTTAAAAACTACTAAATTCTTATCCTCAACACTATTGATTTCTTTTCATTTTGTTCTGTTACTAGAGGAGGTAATGCTCCCAGATTACCCCGTCGTCTCCTCCGGACAGTTGACAATTGCAATCGCTGTTTCAGGAAGGTAAATGTTACTTTGGGAATTGTGTTTAATTATAAATAATCTAGGAGCTGCACTGGGTCTCTGGGTTTAACCACACATGTGTTCAAGTCATTGTACAAGGTTTACAAATGGGTAATATTTGTGAAAGGGGATACAGTATTTACTTTTCTAAAGTCAGGGGACAAACTAGGATGCTCCCACTTGGGGTCTGTATAGAGATAACACAGACCAAAATAACACCAATAGCAAAAAGTGTAGGGCCTCGAAGTACTTGAAAGGTTTAAAAAATTCATTGGAGTTTACCTTCAGGTCAATTTTATTAAAATGAAAACCTGAAAATAAACCAGCCTTTGTTGACTTTTAAAATCCCTCAAGTAAAACCATTTTTTGTAGAAAGCATTTATGAGTTCACATATTCCAATTTCTTTCCTTTTCTTTTTTTTTCTTTTTTCTTTTTTCTCACAGTCCTGTAGATTTTCCCTGAAATAGCCCAATGGTTATTTTTTACAGTTCCTCTTGTAACTCAGCTGCTACCTTTGTGTGTCTGATTCTTTGCTTATATGGCAGCTCAATTAGTGTTTGTGTGTGTGTGCTCGCTTTTTTTCTAATAGTCTTATTAACAAGAAAAAAGGTGGCGAACAGGTTATTCTCTTAACCTGACCTGGCTGTAAGAGTAAGATGAGCAGCACTGAACAGATGTCCCCATTTAAGCCGTTCTTTTCCCACATGCCTGCTGGATATTGCAGGCGCGCAGGAAGCTCGCTTCAAACCTGGCCCATTTCAGGCCATAATGGCCACGTTATTTCGGCCCAGTGAACACGAACAAAATCGCGTGCTTTAGAATCATTCGACTCTGAGTCCAGGAAAAGCAGGGGGTGTGGTGGCAGTGGGGGTGGCTAGGGAGGGGTGTGTATGTGGGGGAGGTGGGGTGGGTAGCCGATTTCATCTCGGATCGCAGGAAGAGAACTTGCTCAAAAGAATTTTTCCCCAGCAAATATGGTATAATTTACAGCGCAATTTAATAATCCGAGGGGCAATGCAAAAGCCCTTTGCGTTGTAAACCGCTTCTAATTACCTGCCAGAGCAATTAGCTGACTATCACGAAGAAATTAGATCGCTCAATGTAGCATAAATAATGCGAATAATTTTGTAAGAAGAATGGAAAGCGAGACCTGGTGTTTCTTTATAAGGAAATAACACCTCGTACTGTACGAGCCTTCCATGAACACATATTAATGTCTAGGCATGCATGGCAATGAGTCCGAGCAGGAGCCCTCTGGCTGCGGTTCAGCACTTTTTCCGTTTACGTATGCGGGGTGAAAGTCGGCTTTCAGGCGTTCGATCTCCTGCCTTCCAGCTCACAGTAATTAACACATAGCGACTTCAATGGGAAAACCTGTTTTCCAGATGATTTTTACAATGCAGCTTTATGTCTCATTTGGCAGTTTAAATAGCTGGAGTTGTTTTCTGGCTTCATCTCTACTATCATCTGTTGAGCATATTTTGCTTAGAATATTGAATCCCACCTAAAACTTGGGTGCAGGGTTTCTCTAACTTTTTTTTCTTAAGAAGTGGGGGTACCAGAAGCCACTTTGAGGACATTAGGGCAAAGAATTCTCGTGGGGACGTGAAAGATATCTGCTTTCCTGAGCGAGGTTGCACAGTATACTGAAATATTTTTGTGTGCTTCGCTTGAACTTTTTTGTTTAAAAATCTACCTCAGTCATATTACTTAACTCATTTCTCTTGTCTGTTTCCTATAGGGGATTAGTATAGTGAGTTTACACATTTCTGAGCGAAGAATTTTAAGAGTAAAGCGAAAACCTAATTTTGGAGGAAAGCTGACAGTGCATTTGGGTGTCTGATGACACTATCAAGCTCTTTGAAATTTACTGAGTTTGTAAATTACAAATGAGAAGACAGCTTTAAAAGATGTTTGGAAATCGAATATGTGCGCCAACACCTACACACAACACACACACACACACACACACACACACACACACACACACACACACACACACACACACGCTATTGCCTAGAGCTCCACGCTTTCCAGTGCTACCAAAGTGAAGGGAATCACGGGCCCCTCTTTTCCTTGTGAAAGAGATGGGTCACACGTTTAGGTCAAGTTGAATCAGCCCGAGAGCTTCCGTGGTAATCGAACTGGACGCCTGTATTGGTCACTGCAAACGGTGTCGTGTGAAGCCGCGATTTGCTTGGTCCCGCACTGCCGTCGGGGTGAGTCCCGCCCCCGGAGCCCATGGTAGATTAGGGTGAGCGCCGCCACACCCTCACACCCCGCTTATCCCTACACACCGAAAGCTTCGGCCCAGGTCATTTCTGAGCACCCCTCACGCCTGTTTTCAGTGAGTTTTACAGGACTTCTCAATGGTCTTGGCCCGACCGCTCGCACACGCCCAGTTTCCTCCATCTGAGAAGACAGAGACAATCTGGCTGATGACTGGGGAGTTGTAGATGGAAACGGAAGGAATCTCAGTGATTAATTTCGTCAGCCCAGGCTACAAATTGGGTTACTGCTGTTTATGGCATCACGCCTATGCTGTCCTCCTTCCCCTTTAAATAGACAAGCGCTAGCCACCTTAGGTTCCTTCGCAGGAGCTCAGGGCTGCTGGGCTAGGAGGAAGGGTATACGCCTACAGAGAGGGGGACCCACTTGGCAGATACCGTCCGCACTTCAGAAAGCGTTCGAAATAAAGTATCTACATCAGCTCTAGGAATTTCGAGACGTGATGCGCTAATCACTAGGTTCAAGGGCGTCTACCATACCCTGTGTGAAGTCTCCCTTCCAAATCCAGACAGGAACGCCCATCTAGACGGGAAAACGGGACACATTTTTAAGTCTTGACAAGTATCGACTTCTGTACTCAGCAGAGGTTACTTTTCAAGAGGAAATAAAATCTTGATTCTTGCTTATGGAGTCTGGAAAAATAATAAAGTTTGCTCAGAGAACGCAATTTCCCACAATTGCCTCACCGGAACAATCCAACTTACTGAACTGCGTTTTGTAGCTCGGTTTCTCCCGAACACTTAAGCGTCACCCCTCCCCCAACGTTGCTGTGAGGATTCTCTCTCTTAAATAACAAGGACCCTGCTGGCCACCAAAGAAGGCTGCTGCTCCATTTTAATTCAAAACAAGGACCAGGACTACAGGATTTAGAGTGGGAAAGTGAGGTTCGAACTTTTTCTCCTTGAGGTGTCTGAACTCTTAACCCGCAATAGCCAGTGTAGTCCTTCTTTCTTTCTCCTTTGTCTTTATGTAAAAGTTTCTTTCTTAAAATTTTTGCAACCTTTCTTAAGGTGAGAGAATAAGCCGAACTGATTGTCATGCTTGTAATTGCTCTAAAAACATTTTCCAAAGGGGCCTCATAAGGCAAACACTTTGGTCTTTGATCAACACTGAAGAAAGCAAACATTGGAAGGACCAAAGCCCACTACTTTGGTTTCCACACTCTGCATTTACAGCCCTGAAATGGAATGCCCATTACCTTCAAAAGGACAGCAGCTATTAACGACAAAACGTTCTCATTTTTCGGTAGATGGTGCTTCAAGTAGTTTTTCAAGATTATACCTATTCTAACATAGGCATAATCCTGCCTTACCACCACCACCGAAACGATTTGACTAGTACTGTCCAAGATCAGTTTATTTGAAGCTTTCTGGATAAAAAGACTGGAAGGACTAAGGAATCCACTTCAAAACTTTTTCTGGTCTGGTTCAATAAGAAGCTTAGAGAACAAAAGGAAGACAAAAGTGATTTCCACAAATCTGGCATACTTATCAATTGGAACTCTAAGAAATGTGTAGCAAACTAATAAATACCAAAGTCAAGCCAAAAGAAGCATTGTTTGTTGTTGTTAAGACACCTGCACTATTGATTTTATTGACTGACTGGTATTTGGGCGTTAAAAAGAGTGTTTTCCTCAATTTTAGTGTTTTAACAGATTTTAGCAGATTTAACTGGAAATAGACCAATTAATATATGGTATTTAAAGTTTCAAAATAAACCTTAGGTAGATATGCACAACTAGTTTTACTAGGTGATTTACTGTTGATTGACCAAATATGTCAAAACTATTCTTTAATTCAAGCTTCGGTAATTCGAATTTCCTTCCCCTTAACCTAAGATTTAAGAACAGAAATTCCAAAACGGCCAGAAATAGGTAGGAAAATTGTAGGTTTAGAAATCTGCGGGAGGAAATTACAACCTGGTGTTGACTTTCAAAAGGCCTGATATGAGCAAGTTCATCACTCAGTTGGAGGGGAGAACTTAGCGGACCGAGGGTTCCAGAATCACATAACGCATCAGCAGCCACGACGCTCCGCGCAGGGCAAGACCGCCGTCGCCACAGGAAGTCGCGAAGATCCGGGCGTTCCCGCGATTTTCCCGGCAACATCAGAGGTGCTTTCGGTTTCACGTATACCTGAGGTGTTTTGCCCTACAGAGTGTACCATTGGTCTCGTGTCCAAGAAACTGGCAAGGAAAAACCCAAGGCTGTAGCCGAGGGGTGGGGTGGTGGCATGGAAGGAAGAGGAGAGGCTCCCCCTTCACATCCACCTCCAAAGGTGGCAACCGCCCAGCGCTTTCCCGGAGCTGAAGCTCCTCAGTCAGCTTAATATCCTGCCTTTGGGGACTCTAGGATAAAAGGTGAGTAGCGGACAACTTTCCCCACCCGTCGCAGAAAGGGAAGAGAAATGAGAGACTCTTGTCTGGGAGGCGTTCAGGAAGGCCTTCCCAACAAGGGGCCGTCGGGCTTCCTGGCGGTCTTCCGGAGCCTGGAGTGGGATCTCCCACAGCTCGGCAGTTTCCGCACCCAGCAGTCACAATATTTGCACTCCCCTTTCTTCCCTCCCTTTCCTTCCGTCCTCCCGTCGCCCCCCCCCCCCCCCCCCCGCCCCGCGACACCCGGCCGTCCCAGGGCCTTTCCGTCAGCCCACCAGCCAGGGCCAGCCCGGCGCGCAGGCCTGCGCCTTCTCGCACCTTCTGGCCCCGGGCGAAGGCCGCCCGCCGGGGGGCACACGCGTTCTCGCCCGCCCGCGCGGCCTGGGCTGAGGCGGCCACGGGAGTGGGAGGCGGAGACGCGGGCGCTCGGCTCCACCGCGGCCCGGCCCAGTCCCGCCCCACCCCACCCTCCGGCCCTCCCCTCCGCTTAGCCGCGCTCTCCCGCCGAGCCCCGCCGCCGGCTCCGCGCTCAGCCCGGGTTGGACACCGCCGGCCGCGCCGGCTCCCGAGTTTGGAAGGCCGCGTCGGCTCCCGCCAAGGGGGAGGCACCACCCCGCCCCGGGGCGGTTGATTCGCGGGGAATCCCGGGCCGGCCACAAAAGCCCCTTTCCGCCGGCCCGGCTGGACTGTAGTCGGGTGTGCGGCGGCGGCTCCCCACCCCTGCACTCAGCCTCCCGCCCCGCTCCTCCTCCATCCCTCCCCGGTCCCTCCTCCTCTCCCACCCCCCGAGGGCTCGCACACCCTGCGGGCGGGAAGGTGCCGCCCTCGGGGCGGACAAAGGGGCAGGCAGGGCGGAAGAGGGCTGCGTCCGGCACGCGCGGCCGCGGGAGGGGCTCGCTGCGCCCCGAGCCGCAGACCAGACTCCTGCTGGGCGGCCGGCGCGGCCTGGGGGCGGAGGGAGGCGGGCGGTGAGGCTGCGGGCAGCGAAGTGGGAGCCGCAGGGGGCGTGTGTGCGGGAGGGGGTCGCGGACAGGTCAGGGGGCCTGGGATCCACCCCACCCAGGCAATAGTTGACCCCCCTACTCTGCTGGTCTCCCCCGCTAGATCTTGACTGGACTGGGCTTTAAAGTTCCTTTAGAAAATTTATATTCTCGTTTCTCTGTCAGCGATAATACATCAGAATCACCAAAAGGGCTAGTTAAACGCAGATTGCTGGGCCCCAACCCCAGAGTTTCTGCTTAAGTAGGTCTGGGGTGGGGACGGATAATTTGCATTTCCAACTAGTTCCCACGTGATGCTGAGCTGCTGATTCGAGTACCACACTGGAGAATCACTGCTACACGATTCCTTGCTCACCACTCTTACTGTAGAAATGGGGAAGGGATCTCCCGCAGGGATTCTCAAATGCCCTGCTTGTGCTCTCATTGCCGACGTAGTTTTACCTCTTTTGGAGGTTGAGTACGAACTGAATTTTCTCGCCAGAAGCTCTAAATTTGAGACTGACCAAATGCTGAAGTGTAATCCCAGCGCCAATGGTTCCTGAGAAAGTGAGGCTGCATTGATGTGGACCAGAGAAAGCCACAGTTCAGCTGGTCATTTCCCCACATTCAAAGCCAGAACCAGGGAGATGGGTCCTGCCGCTCCAGCACAAATGCAAAAGGGAATCAAATAATTCCCTTTTGATATAATGATAATCTCCTGCCTTCTTTTCAAGTTTTTTATTTTTTCGGGACTATGTTCTTCATTCTTCTATTGCTTTATATTTTACTGAGGGACCTAGAAATGTTAAAACAGCAAAAGAACTAGATGAACAGAGAAGAGTTGAATGAAACTTTTTAAAAGCCCTATTACTGTTGAAAAATTTTCTATTTTTTTAAAAAGCATATCTATACATTTAAATGGAACACAATTAATCTTGCAATTTTAAATGCACCCTCTGGCCTCTCAAATCTGGTTTCTCCAAAAATTTTGTTTGAAAATCTAATGTGAAATATATTTTGGCATTCCAATCCAGTGAGATTAGTTGAGGAAAACTCCCCAAAAAGAGACATGGCTAAACTTTTCTTATCCCCAGTGAGAGGTGTTAATCATCTGGTTTGAGCCTTGTAGTTTTCATTGTCAAATAGTTGGGTTCTCTCAAAGGGAAGAAAGTTGGGGACTTGCATTCACTGTTTTTCAAGAGGAGATTAAACACAAAATCGATTTAATGGAGCATCTGTAATCTTAAATACAAGAAGTCAAGAGCTAAGGCTATAATAGAAAGGTTAGCTTTCCTCCATTGTTCACACAATCGAACTCATATTTTTGGAACTTAATTATCAATAAAAGCTACTACATCAATGCAATGCAGTATAGGCAAATTACAAGAACCTTTTACTTCTCCCAACTGGGTTTAAATTGCAAATCTTAACAGTGAACAGTGTGCTTTTGGCATTGAATATTCAATACAGTGAAATGTGTTTTAAGTGAACCACCCAAGGGCCCAGGAACATTTGCTTAATAATGATACTTTGCAATTCTATAGGGCCTTTCAGGCAAAGATCTCAAGTGGAATGCTCTTTAACTATACCCTGCATGGGAAACCTTGGGAATATTTTAAAGTGCTCACTTAAGGCCTATTGGAAAGAGTCTTTAGTATAGATTTCACAGTATGGTTTTAAGAAATGAGGTACTGCAGAATTTTCAATCTCAAGGGTATCATATTCATGGGGGTTTGATGGGTACTGAATATTTATTAGTTATTTTATGTAAAGTTTAAAATGTATATTTCCACCAACTTTTTATATTGAAAAATTTCAAACCTACAGAAAAGTTGAAATAATAGTACAAGACATTATAGTTCAGTGAACACCCATATTCCTTTCATCTAAGTTAACATTGTTAACATTTTGTGAGAATTGAGTTTCTCTCTCTCCCTTTAGACAGATAGATGTTGACATACTATATCTAAATATATACGTAGATATCATGTAGAATAAAATTATTTGTTTATTCATGTACATGCATATTGTTCTCTCCCCACCCATTTAAATTATGAACAACTTTGTACTTCACTGCTAAATGCTTCAGCCCAGTCTCCTGGTAAAAGGACATTCTTCTACCTAACTATAATGCCAATAGAAGGAATATATTCTTATTGTTGATTTTTAAAAACATCCCAATTACTTTATTTTTGAGTTCAGAATGTCCATAAATATTATCAGTGTTGTCTATGAACTTAGGAAATGAGATTTAAGCCAACACTGATATAAACAATCTAAACTACCACTGTATTACTTAGGCATCTTGGGAATTTAAGAACTGGAGTAAAGAATTACTAGAGAAACAATATATACTAAATGTTTTGAAATCATATTTCAAAAACAATATAAGAAACAGAAAACCTTTTAGACATGCTTAAGAAACATGAGGAATATTTATATTTCAATCCAAGCCCCTCTCCCCCATCCCCAAATTTAATCTGCTTTTACTTTAATTAATGTTTGATTTAAATTATCAGAATAATTTTTTAATTTATCCATTTCATTTTGCTAGCTAGTGTAGACTTGACCAAAGTGAAAATAGCATTGGCAGTTGTGTACTTTGAGAAGTGTATGTAGACAATTTACATAATTTAGCCAAAATGGCCAATTAATTGGTGTAATTATGAATGTCTAGACTTAGCTTTTATGGGTAGGCAGAAGAAGTAAAACCTCTCCTCTTTTCAATGGTTGCCCTCCTCTAGCTCTAAAGATCCACATTTTTCTTGTATTGCGTAATTTTACATTCCTAATTTAAAATATTCTCATATTTTTATAATATAGGCATGCTAATTAAAAGTAATTATCCAAAGACTATCAAGTACACATCTTGCCTCTTACGAGTCCTTGAATTATGACATAACTTAATGTGTGATTTATCCCACTTTTGGAAATGTATATAATTACAAATTTACCGCTGTAGTGTTAGTGCCTTTTACTTAATATTCACTCATTAGCATTATTCTCTCTTCTATACAAAGTCAACTTCTAACCACATGAAATTCCCGAAGCTTAAAGCCATCTTACAAATAAATGTTGATTAATTTTTGCAGTTTTTTAGGTGTGAAAAACATACATACATTCATACAGCTTTATGTAAAAATTAGCGGGAACACTACATTTTATATATACAATTACCTTCTTGAGTCAGAATTACTGTTACTTTGATTAATTAAATGTATTTAATGTTTTCTTTAATTCTTATGTAATTCACATTTTTAGACATGTCTTTCTACTGTATTTTGATAGTGTTTATCTTCTAAAGCTATTTGTCAAGGCAAAGCAAAAGTGCTAAAGGTTGTGTTAATCCTATTAAACAAAGAACTGCAGTATGAATAGTTTTTATCAGAATTTAAGCTTCAGAAATGTACAACCTAAATTATAAAACATGTTTTTTGACAGCTATTGTCTCTATTCCCTGGGAAATTTGTTAATACTAATCAACTTAAAGAAATTGAGAACCAAAATACTCCTTCAATTGATATACTTTTCTATACATTTGGAGAAGCTGGAAATACAATAAATAGTGACTTATAAATTGGGAAAATAGGTTTTCCAGTTTCACTGATTCTCTGTATTAGGTTAGATGACATCACTGAACCTCCTGGAGCCTCAGTTTTTTATTTATAAAATAGAGATATTAGTTGGCCTGCCAATTCCACAAGATGGCTCTGAGGATCCAATGAGATAAGGTATATGAATCATCCTATTTACAGAGCACCTACTGTAGGAAAAACAACCCAAACCATAAGCAATAGATGCCTGATTTCAAGATATTTACAGTCCCTGAGTAGGACAGCAAAAGTGCAGGAAGTCACCAGCACAACATATGGTGGAGAATTGAATATGTGTTTAATGAGTTGTACAAATCATTACTTTGGGTCAATAGGGAGTTGCAAGAAGACAAAACCTAGGGGTCTTTGGTAGATTATAAGTAGATACATGTAACAGATGTGGAACATTCTGAAGATTAAATTTTTTATTTTTCAGATTTTTAATGGGTAAACCTAAGACAGATCTAGAGCAGCCCTTATTATTTGACATATGTGATAAAGCTATGGATGGAGCCGTAGCATATAATAATGTATATCTAGTAATATTATATATACAGAATTAAAAGGTAATAATGAGTTAGGGAAACACTAATTGTTGGTGTTTTGCTTGGATTATCAGGTGAAATGGTGTTCTGAGACTTAATGAGTAAATACTGCCTTGTGCCAGTATCTTATATGTTAAAAAGACAGCTGGTTTAAAAAAATTTTATTGGAGTAAATGGGGCTTCAAGACTGTCATTCTCTTTTGTTTGTTGGGGATGAGGTCCTGCCCACTTTGGGGCACTGGCTCTGCATCTGTCATTCCATTCACCAGTGAGTCTCAAAGTCAGGACACTACAGCTGTCCTGCTCTTTTCAGCCTTTTCTGGGCTGGAAGAGATGAGACGACTGGCTGGCTAGTCAAGGCGTCATCGCATATTCAGCAAGTCTGTACGAGCACTATCGCGTAATTGTACTGTTCTTCCCTTTACTTGTAGAGCAGAACTTTTCAGTCTAAAAGGTCATTGGAATGTTTATTTTACTATGTGTCCCTATTTAATTATTTTGCTTTGGGTTGTATTGTTAATAAAACAATGGTGTCAAACTGTTAGCCATAATTTATGTTCTACCATGCACATGCATGCATTTGCATAGCCAGGAACAGTGAATGGAAGAGGAAAGGAGAATGTAGCTGGAAGATTCCAGTTAGGTTTCCTTCCAGATAAGGACTAATCTGTTGACCTTCCAAATAAGACATGAAGACTTCAGCAGAGAGTCTTTTGTGTTTGGAAGTAGCAAATTCTACTAATTCGGCGTTACTGACTTGGATCTGTCACAGGAACTTGAATGTAGAGAATCAAATGATTTTTCTATCAGTTGATCACTGTGCTGGTTCTGGCTAAACTCTACAGCACTGAGTTGGATGAAATTGGTGGAGACAAAAATCAAAGTTCATTTGGGCTTTCTTTTCCTTGGCTGGTGAGTGTTTGTGTGTGTGTGTGTCTGTGTGTGCGTGTGTTTGAATTAGTCCTTAATCATCCAGATAATTCTGATGGAAAAGTGTAATTCTAATTTCTAGCCTCAGAAATTGAGATCACTCCACATATGGGTTTGGGGCAGCTCCAATGAAACAGACTTTATAGCCAGCAAACAGTAAACCAAGTTCCTAGGAAGACAGAGAACACACATTTGGGAGAAACACATGAATTCTGAGGATAGCTTCCATTTGGAAATTTGAATTTATTTTCTAGACCTAAGAGTATTTTCCCAAAGAATACCATGCCCAGCTACTTATCTTAGGAGACTTAGTGACATAAATAACCAAGAATGTAAGATTTCTATACACACTAATCTACGGAGATTTGAGCAGAGTAGCTGGAATTAAAACTAAGTAAAACATTAAATTAGAAAAAGAAAAATGTTAAGACTTTTATTATATCTTTATAATTGTTGGGAAAAATGAGAAGTCCTTTTGTTATTTGGAAGATTAGTCTGTCAGCTATTACTCTTGTACTGTAGATTTTAACAAGATGGGAGTCATTTAACCTAAACCTAGCTGTGACCACATTAGAACTTCAGCTTCAAGTAACTCTTAGGTTTGCATATTCTTTTCCTTTAAGCTTTGTTCCTATTCTAAACTGTTAAGTGTTCAATAGCAGAGATCAGAAAAATGCCTTAATTACTCTACTATGTTCTACCCAAATCCCCAGGAAGCATTGTAACGAGACATCTCTAAGGGTGCTATCTGATAGTCCTTGCTCAATTGCCGTGAACTTGAATGCATAATTTTGAAGCATGGCCATTACATCCTTTGGCTTCTCTCTTAAGTCTCAGTTGTTTTTAGCCTTGCTGTACTTTCATACTCTCTCGAGAAGGTTTCAGAAATCCTACTGTCTGGGCTTGACAGTCAGAGGTTAATTTAATCGATCTAGAATGTGGCCTGGGCATTGGGATTTTGAAAACTCCTCCAAAGAATTTTGACAGATGGTTTTAACCTATAGCTGAGGCAGAGAACCAGTGACTCAAGGATGCACTATTTGGAGTATGTTCAAAAGCTTACAGTTTGGTAGCTCCTCTTCAGGTCTTTCCTGCAGGTCTTCAGGTAGGGCTGACAATCTCAAATATCAATAGGAGACAAACAGGTAGGACTAGTTACATAAATTCAGGATGGAACTGATGTAAGCAGGATTCAGAACACTATAGTTCAGTATCTTTTCTCATTTAATTACCTTAATATCCTGCACTAAACACCTCCATTTGTGTTAAAACTGCTGTCTTAGATTTTAAGCTCTTTTTTACACATGTGGAAGTGTAATTGGTCTATGATACTATGCACAACATATTGATTTGATATTTCTATACCTTACAAAATGATCCCATGATGGCTGTCACCATAAAAAGTTATTACTATATTATTGACTACATCCCCTATGCTATTTTCACTTCATCTTCATTAACTCACTTGTTTTGCAACCGTAAGTTTGTACCTATTAATCCCATTTACATATTTCATTCTTCTCCCATCTCCTCCTTTCTGGCAACCACCTATTTGCTCTCTGTATCTCTGAGTCTGTTTCCGTTTTGTTATTTTTGTTCATTTGTTTTGTTTTTTAGATTCCACATTTAAGTGAAATCATACTGTATTTGTCTTTCTCTGACTTATTTCACTTAGCATAGTACCTTTTAGATCCATTCATTGTCACAAATGGCAAGAATTCATTCTTTTTATGGTTGAGTAATATTCCAGTGTGTGTGTGTATACACATATACATATGTATGTGTGTGTGTGTATATACACACACACACACACCCCACATCTTCTTTATCCATTTCACCTATTGTTGGACACTTAGGTTGCTTCCATATCTTGGCCATTGTAAACATACTGCAGTGGACATACGGATGCATATATCTTTTCGTATTTGTGTTTTTATTTTCTTTGGGTAAATACACAGAAGTAGACTTGCTGGCTTGTATGGTTGTTCTATTTTTAACTTTTTTTGAGGAAACGCCACACTTTTTTATAGTGGCTGCACCAATTTACATTCCCACTAAGAGTGCAGTAGGCTTCCCTTTTCTTCAAACCCTCACTAACCCTTGTTATTGTCTTTTTGATGACAGCCATTCTGACAAGTGTGAGGTGATAGCTCATTGTGGTTTTGATTTGCATTTCCATGATGACTAGTGATGTTGAGCATCTTTTCATGTGTCTGTTGGCCATCTGTAAATCTTTGAGAAAATGTCTATTCAGGCCCTCTGCTCATTAAAAAAATTTTTTTTATGTTGAGTTGTATGAGTTCTTTGTATATTTTGGATATTAACCCCTTATCAGATATATCATTTGCAAGTATCTTCTGCCATTCAGTAGGCAGCTTTTTATATTGTCAATAGTTTCTTTCACTGTGCACAGCTTTTTAGATCGGTGTAGTCCCATTTGCCTTTTCTTTTTCTTTTCTTTTCTTTTTTTTTTTTTTTTTTTGCTTTTATTTCACTTGCTTAAGGAGACAGATCCAAAAAAGTATTGCTAAGACTGATGTCAAAGAGCATACTGCCTATATTTTCTTCCAGGAATTTTGTGATTTCATGTCTCACATTTTAGTCTTTAATCCATGATGATTTCTTTTTTTTTATGGTGTGAGAAACTAGTCCAGTTTTCCCTATACTATTTATTGAAGGAGCTTTCTTTTTCCCATTGTATATTCTTGTTTCCTTTGTTATAGATCAAATGACCCTGTAAGTGTGATTTTGTTTCTGGGCTCTCTATTCTGTTCCATTGATCTGTGTGTCTGTTTTTGTGCCAGTATTATACTGTTTTGATTACTGTGGCTTTCTAGTGTAGTTTGAAATCAGAGAGCATGTTTTTCTTTCTTGAGATTGAAATGAATGTGTATGTGGCTGCTTTTGGTTGGAATGTTCCATATATATCTATTGTGCATCTGGTCTACTGTATTATTTTAGATTTTAAACTCTTAAAGGACATTGTCATTTCCTTATATAATACCATGTACCTGGAAGCACTTGGCAGATGTAGTTAAATAATAGTTATTTTAGCATTTCTTTCTTCATACTCCTCCCCGACTCATGTACAATAGCTCAACCTAATGTTGTTATTATTAGGGAAGAAACACATAAGTTGAATATTCCTCCACAGGGGAAGGAATCGTCTCTCAGAACTTTATTCATGGAAACCAAAAGCTTCCTCTTGTACTGTTGGTCTTTATCTTTTGCTTTATCTTTTAAAAAAAATAATCTTTATAAATTCTTACAGTTTTCAAGTTAATCCTCTGAGGTTTTTTTTTAAGTAGTTTACTAGTAATCATAATTTGGTCTCTTCTTTAATCATAGCTTATGACCTCTTATCTGTAATTCATTTTGAAAATGGCAAATTTGTATGTTTGGCACTAAAATCTTACTTGAATGAATGTGAAGTTTGTTTTTATGTTTCCTCTTTGTGTTCCATTTGTGCATTTTAATGTAGAAAAATTATTGATTATAGAATGCTGCATCAGTTTCTGTTATTACATGATATGTAGTAAGTTAACTTTTCTAAAATATGACAACTTTTCAATTCTGGAATATATCCAACTCCAGAGTCAAAGAAGAAATGTGGACTATATTTACTCCTTTATCTTGATGTGTTTAGTTTTTGACCCCTTTACATTCCTATTTAATGTCTAAATCCCAACTTAATTTTTTATTAGAAATCTAATATAAAATTATAACTTTTGTGAGTGCATTTGGCACTAAGTTTCTTTCTAGTGATAATGAGAATGATTTTGATACTTTTGGTGACAGTGAAGTTGATTTGCCATGTATCTTCAGCAGAGGGAATAGCCACTGATTGCAACAAAAACTTTGTGTATTAAAGGAAAAAAATGTATTGGAAAGAGTAAAGTTGACTAGAGCTTGCTTTTATTCAAACATATTTAAATCCCTCATATAGAATCTGGAAACTAGCATGAAATAGTTTGTCTTCACTTCAGCTAACTGCAGGCCACTAGGAAGTTATGTAACTGTATAGCAGGTGCCATAACAATCAAATTATATACATAATCTATTCAGTTAGACTTAACTACTGGTAGTGACTATTTTAAATTGCAGTTATACTCAGCATTTTTTTTCTTTTTTAAATGAATAAAGACGACAAATCTAATCCCATTATCAAAAGCTACTTCAATGTAAATAGTTTCTGAAGGAAATGAGATTTAGGGATTTCTAGTTAAATATAGCAAATTGGACATGTATTCTTTCCTGTCCTCTTTCCAGAAACCTATAAAAATCAATGGAAGAATATGAGAGAGCGAAGTAGAACCAGAAAGTAAACCAAGAAATAGGTAGTCATGGAATTCAGGAAACAAACCAACCAAGGAAAAGAAGTGAAGGAAAGAGTGACAAGAAGTATTAGGTTTAGAGAGAGCCACCAATCCAGATTGAAACAGGAAGCTATGGGAGGGAAGATTTCAAGAAAAAAATGCCAAAGTAATGGATTATTTGATGTGCATAAACCTTTAGAAAAATTGATGAGCATCTGACAAATCTGTTATAGCATTTGGGAAAAAAAAATAGCCATAAGAACAGAGAAAACTAAACCAACGTGGAATCGATGAAATTAATAACTCCAGGATAAACAAAATGGTTAGTGACAGAGGAAATATAATAAGCCTATACCACTTGGCTCAATAGTAAACAATATTTATGTGGTTGTAATAGAATAAATATCAATGATTGATCTAAATAACATTTTTGATGTACCTGTATTGGGAGGATGAGGGAGATACATGTGTATTTTTTTGGAAGGGAGGTGAGATGGCATAAGAGAGCTCAGCCATCGTCCATATCATTATCATAGAAAATCAATAGGTAATATGAAAAAAAATTTATATATTTACAATTTGAAGATTTGTACTTAATTACTAAAGGTGGTTGCTTTGGGCTGTAGGATTTTGTGGAGAGATGTTGGAGAGAAGTGGAAATGGGATAAGGGAGTCTTTTTAATAATATTTGATTTGTATACTATGTGCATGCACTAAAAAGATAAAAATTAAAATTAAATACCTTTAAGAAAACCAAACATGTGGTTTGAAGAAACACTCTCAAACTATTCTTCCACTTCAAAGCAGCTAACAGGTACATGTGTGATTTTTTTTTTAAAGGCTTCTCAAATCATACTATTCTTTTCAGATTGTTACCTTTGGGGATGCTAAAGCCAAAGTCCTCATAAATTCAGTTCTATAGGCTTAGAGTTCCAATCAAACTATTAAAAAAAATAGGTTACAACAATGGAGGAAATAATTTAGTTTTGGTTTTATTCAACCTCTTTGGTTTAATGGCAAAGTGCAATAGAATCAACATTCCTCAGAGACCAAGCTCCATCACTTCCTGATTTTGTGATCTTGGGCCAGTGGTTTAACATCTTTAAGCATTAGTTTCTTCTCTAAAATCAGATAAAGAGTTTCTATTACATAGGGTAGTTGTGGAGGATTAAGTGAAATGAAGTATATTACTTAGCAGAGTGTTGGGAACATAACAGACATTACTTAGTGCTAACTACTATTGCTCTTCCTTTCCTTTCCCTTTTTCTTTCTTCCTAGAAAGCAGCTCCATTAATATATATTATCTTCTACTGCTGGGTAACTAGATGCTTTTTAACTGCCCTATGAGGTAATTATCTCTTTATCTCTACCTACTTTTATAAGCACATGAATTACGGACCATTATATGCTGTACAACTGAACCAATTTCTTAATAAGTGTCTTAATTATATATTATGCAAGAACAGGTAACTAGATTCTGATGTTCTGAGAGAGTAATATTAATTATAATTATATAGGACTTTCATTGACAAGCTTAAATTACTATAAGTAAAAAATCTGATTAAACCTTTGAGTAATTTATTATCCCCATTTGGCAGATGAGAAAACTGAGGTTTGAAGAGGGTATATAATTTGTTATAGGCTATATTGTGTAGACCTTTAAAAGGCACTTTGTTCTGTTATAATACAGTACTTTATATGCCTTAATCCATTTTAACGCCATCATTTTAGCACTATCATAAGTGCGTTTGAATAGGTAATAAGACAATGTTTCAGAACTTGAATATACAGTCAGTGATAACTTTGTGCCACAAATTAGATGGCATTTTTGCATCCTAAAGAGCTGTAGGGCTACTCTTGGTTGCTGCAGAGTCTGAAAGGATTTTCCCCATTGATTGCTTTGATTGGTTTGTTTGTACACTTGTTTATTCAATACCTACAGAGTGCTTAATGTCTGATAGGCACACTGCTTAAGGCTGGGCATCCATAGATGAAAAGATATGATTCTTACCCTCAAGCAGTCCAGCGGTGAGATCTGTCTGTATACATTTATAACACAGTGCTGTCAAGGACATAATGTAAGTGTGATCGAGGACCCCAGTATAAAAAGCACCTAGCTGTAAACAGAGGAAGTCAGGCCTGGTTGTGGCCAGTCCCTCCTAGACTATCCAAGAGAAAGGGACCTCTCCTCTGGAACTTGCCCTCCTCTCTCTAAGAGGTGACCCCAGGCAGACTGCGTTGGCCTCACCCTTTTAAAGTACTTTCTCCATGGAAAGGGCAGCCACATTTCCTGATCCTTTCTAGCAGTAGCCCTTTTAACCCCACTCAGTATCTCTAGCATCCTCTACCATGTAGAACAGATTTGTAATCTGTCTTAGCAAATGGGCCTCTATTTGCTAAGGCACTTGGCTTGTTGCCTTTGGATACCAATTTTCAAGTGAGTAGCAGACTGAGATGAAGTTTCTGGGGTCCAGCTCACGGAGGCACTTGAGAA
Source organism: Camelus ferus (assembly GCF_009834535.1). Lineage (NCBI taxonomy): Eukaryota > Metazoa > Chordata > Mammalia > Artiodactyla > Camelidae > Camelus > Camelus ferus. The sequence goes on along the minus strand of NC_045702.1, from coordinate 48,101,319 downwards.
ACAGGACTACAAATTCCATGCCGCATCACTACATTATACTACCTCTGACTCCACGTTTTCAGTGTCTCTGTAAACAGAAGGAATATGGGATCTCCATAATGACCCCATAATGACTATTAGCTTGTTTGTGTTGCCCTGGTCTGTCCACTGTCTTTGTAAATTCTGGAGTGCCACAGAGGGATAGAGTGTGACCACATTGGCTGACATACCCTGAAAATTTTAAGGTGGAGTATACTGGCTGAGAGTACAGTGAGTTGAATATTGGCTCTTGTTCATGGTCATTTTGGGTGAATTACTTAAATCTCTAATACTCAGCTTCCTCATCTTTGAAAGGAGAATATAGTAGTATTAATTTGAGACAGTTGTGAAGAATAAATCATTGTAAGTACCTAAAACAGACTGTTTGGCTTTACTATTTGCTCTGTCCTAGCAGGGCATGAATTTTTGCAGAGAATATGGTGGGCAGTGGTTGCTAGCACTTCTGCCTCTTCCCTCTAGTGTGGTCCCTCAGAGGACCATGCTGTTTCTCCAGCATGTCTCACTTTCAGAGACAGGATCTGCAGATGGCGACTTTCCTACTGTCCTTCCATCCCTGAAATTGCAACTACTGTGAGATTTTATAAGTAAGTCTAGGAGATGTATTAATTCAGATATTGGGAGCTGGTTGAGTTTCACTTGTCTGGTGGTTATTTCCCAGGAGGCCTTTTATATTTTTATTTCAACTTATATCCAGAAGTATATCGTAGCACCAAAGAAAATTTATACAGAGCCTCAAAAATAGGTTCAGGTAAATAGGTTCATAACATCATTCCTGAAACTGTGTGTTTAAATATCATTTTTATGTAGTATGAAACATCTAATAATTAAGAATGTGACAATTATTTCTTTTTATCTATTACACTAATAAGAGTAATGAATCATTGTGACTCTGAAAATACAAAAGCAATTTTTTTGCAAGTAAGAATATAGAGGGGGAGGGTAAGTAGTGTGTGTGCTTAGCATGCATGAGGTCCTGCATTCAATCCCCAGTACCTTTATTAAAATAAATAAAAAATAAATAAACCTAATCCCCCCACACACAAAAAATATAGAATGTGGAATATTTTTTTAACCACAGACCTTGTAGAACTTTATTTTTTTAACCATCTTTTAAAATTGAAGTATAGTTAATTTACAGTGTTTTGTTAGTTTCAGGTATACAGCAAAGTGATCCAGTTATATATATATATATACACACATGTTCTTTTTCAGATTCATTTCCATTATAGGTTATTACAAGATATTGAATATAGTTCCCTGTGCTATACAGTAGGTTCTTGTTGTTTGTCTATTTTATATATAATAGTGTGTATATATTAAAACCAAATTCCTCATTTATTCCTCCCCTCCTGCCCCTAACCACTTTCCCCTTTGGTAACCATAAGTTTGTTTTCTATTTCTGTGAATCTTTTTCTCTTTTGTAGATAAGTTCATTTGTATAATTTTTTAGATTCCACGTATAAGTGATATCATATGATATTTGTCTTTCTCTGTCTGACTTACTTTACTTAGTATGACAAACTCTAGATCCATCTATGTTGCTATAAATGAAACTATTTCTTTTTATGGCAGAGTAATATTCCATTTCATGTTGATGAACATTTAGGTTGCTTTTCTGTCATGGCTATTTTGTAAATAGTGCTGCTATGAACATTGGGGTGCATGTATCTTTTCAAATTAGGGTTCTCTGGATAAATACCCAGGAGTGGGATTGTTGAATCATATGGTAACTCTATTTTCAGTTTCTTAAGGAACCTCCATACTGTTCTCCATAGTGGCTGCACCAAAATTACATTCCTACTAACAGTGTAGGCAAGTTCCCTTTTCTCCACACCCTCTTCAGCATTTATTGTTTGTGAACTTTTTAATGATGGCCATTCTGACTGGTATAAGATGATACCTCATTGTAGTTTTGATTTGATTTTCCTGATAATTAGTGATATTGAGCATTTTCTCATGTGCCTTTTGGCCATCTGTATGTCTTCTTCGGAGAAATGTCTTTTAGGCCTTTTGCCCATTTTTTGATTCGGTTGTTTAGGGGTTTTTGATATTAAGCTATGTGAGCTTTTTGTATATTTTGGAAATTAATCCCTTGTTGGTAACATTGTTAGCAAATATTTTCTCCCAGTCTGTAGGTCGTTTTTTCATTTTGTTTATGGTTTCCTTAGCTCTACAAAAGCTTTTAAGTTTGATTAGGTTCCATTTGTTTATTTTTGTTTTTATTTCCATTACCCTAGGAGATGGATCAAAAAAAAATATTGCTGCAGTTCATATCAAAGAATGTTCTGTCTGTGTCCTCTGAGAGTTTTATAGTATCTGGTCTTACATTTAGGTCTTTAATCCACTTTGAGTATATTTTTGTATATGATATTAGAGAATGTTCTAATTTCAATCTTTTACATGTAGCTTTCCAGTTTTCCAAACACCACTTATTGAAGATACTGTCTTTTCTCCATTGTATATTGTTGCCTCCTTTGTTAAAGATTAATTGACTATAAATGCATGAGTTTATTTCTGGGCTTTTTATCCTGTTCCATTGATCTGTATGTCTGTTTCTGTGCCAGTACCATACTGTTTTGATTACTGTATCTTTGTCTGAATTCAGTGAGTATGATTCCCTCAACTCCATTCTTCTTTCTCAAGATTGTTTTGGCTATTCTGGGTCTTTTGTGTTTCCGTACAAATTAAAAATTTTTTTTGTTCTAGTTCTGTGAGAAATGCCATTGGTAATTGATAGGGATTGCACTGAATCTATAGATTACCTTGGGCAGTATGGTCATTTTAACAATATTGATTCTTCCAATTCAAGAACACAATACATCTTTCTGTCTGTGTCATAAATGTGGAATATTTTTTTGAATCATAATTTATATCTTAATCATAGATTCTATAAAAGTCCCAACATATTAATGCTAAAATTTCAGCTATAAAATGATCACTTGATTACTTATATTTCAATAATAGATATTTTATATCTCTTTAAGAATTTTTTCTCTTAAACATAATTTTTATTAATTATATAATTTTATTAAAACTTTAATCAGCAAGTATAATTTTCTTGATGTCTACTGAAGTACTTTTTCCCAGTTTTATTGAGAAATAATTGAGTATATCACTGTATAAGTTTAAAGTGTACAGCATGATGATGGTTTGATTTACATATATTGTGAAATGATTATCACAGTAGGTCTAGTTAACATCATCATCTCATATAAATAAAATTAAAAAAAAATTTTCCCTATGATGACAACTCTTAGGATCTACTCTTAACAACTCTTCTATATATCTCACAGCTGTGTTAATTGTAGTTATCATGCTGTACATTATATCCCTAGTACTTACTTATCTTATGAGTGTAAATTTATACCTTTTGACCATCTTCCTCCAATTCCTCCTTCCCCACCCTCACTTTTGGTAACCACAAATTTGATCTCTTTTTCTATGAGTTCTATGGTGTTTGTTTTTTTGTTTTTTAGATTCCACATACAAATGAGATCATACAGTATTTGTCTTTCTCTGTCTGACTTATTTTATTGAGCATAATGCCTTCAAGATCTATCCATGTTGTCACAAATGGTTGGATTTTCTCGTTTTTTTATGGCTGAAGTAATACACACACACACACACACACACACACCCACACCCACACATATATACCACAACTTCTTTGTCAGTTCATCCATTAATGTATCTATAAGTTGTTTCTGTGTCTTGGCTATCATAAATAATCCTTCTGTGAACATAGGGATGAAGATATCTTTCTGAGTTAGTGTTTTTATTTCCTTTGAATATAGTCCCAGAAGTGGAATTGCTGGATCATATGGCAGATTTACTTTTCTATTTTTTGAGGACCCTCCATACCATTTTCCATAGTGGATGTTCCAATTTATAAATTCCCACGATAGTGCACAAGGGTTTCCTTTCCTGCATATCCATCCCAGTATTTGTTATGTCTTGCCTTTTTGATGATGTCCATTCTAACAGGTATGGGGTAATATCTCATTGTGGTTTTAAGCTTCAATACTTTCTTAAAATAGAATTTCTCATGAGACAATCTTAAAAGAAGAATATATGATGGAAATTTGGAATATTTGTTCCTCTTGAAAGTAGATCTGGAATCAACCTGAGGTCTAAATGATGTATGTATGAGAGTCAAATATGGTGTTTGTTGGATTACCAGGAGGCTAAAATTAATCACTTCCTAGAACTTTGTATGTCTGTCTTCCTCACTGATTTGAAAGTTCTTTGAGAGCAGTGACAGTATCTTAGACCTCTTTATTTTCCTCCTAGCATACATTATCTTGCCTTGCACATAGAAAATACTAAATGAATACTTAAATGAATTAAATGAACATCAAACATGATGAAATTGAGGGCTAAAATTTTTTGGACTCTAATTTAATTTTTTATCTGGGACTTATCCATTTCATGTTTAACCTCTCTCACTTTTGTTTAGGTTGTAGATCAAGCTTTGAGTTAATTTGCAACATTTGACAGGGTTTAGCATGCTGCTTAAAGAAAAAAAGTAGTAAAGTCCTGGGTTTGTAGACAAGTTTTGCTTGGTGAAATATTTTGGTGAAGATATTTTTCTTTAAAATATTGTAAAATAATGGTTTGGATGAGCATATGAAATCATTTGTGTAAGGGAGACTGCTTTTAATTCTTTTGTTTCTTTTGTAACACTAAATATTGGGCATAATATAGGATGAAATTAATATCCAAAATATCTACTGTCTTTGGTTCTTTTAAAATCATGATTTCTTTCTTTTTTTCTCTCTTTCTTTTCTTTCTTTTTAAGAGCTACTGTAGCACTTGGAAAATCATATACACTTCAATCCCAGGAATAGTGGGATTGCCAAAGTAAAACATCTATTTACATATAAATATCCTCATTCAGCATGACTGAATACCTTTCTCATCTGTAATGAAGTGGCAACAACCACAACAATCAAATTCTAAGACAGAGATACTAGATTAAAGTGACTGAGCATATCTCAGGATCAAAAAACAATCTTTCAAAAAATTCAGCCTGGTCCGAATGTATAATCCTTCTTAAAGCTATTTTGAATTACTGCCAGATCCCTGGCTATGATTTTACAATCCCAGCCAAATAATTCATAAGACCTTTGGAGGAGAATATCGTTACTTCCTGCCTCATCCAGTGACACAGAGGGAATGTTGATCTATTTTCACTGTAACATCTATCTTTTGCTGAGAGACCGATAGTTTGAATTTATAAAGTGACCTATAGAAGTCAATGAACATTGTGGTTTTACATTAACCACAATATTGTCATTTCAAATGTAAAGTACAAGTTCATCACAATCCACTTTAACCCATTTATGTCCACAAGGCAGCAGGAAGCCAGTTTATGTGGTCAGTTAAATGGCTGTTGACTTTGACTTCCATATTTTGTATCATTCTCTTATCATTGAACTTGAAATATCTTTAAAAAACAAACCAAAACACGTAAAAAACTGAGCACAGTTTATTCTGCAATTTTTCATTTTTAAATTTAAAATAATCCATGTATTAATTTATTATTTAATCTTTGAATAAATGTCATTTAACTATCAATCTCACTGACAGTTTAGCACAACCTTATAAATCATTTTCCTCCTCTTATACACATTTTTGTATCTTCCATTTTTGACTCTTTATCCCTTCATTGATGAAGCATGATTTCATAAAACTGTCAAAGGGCTAAAGGTATCTTAAATAGTATAAGCAAGAAGAAGTATTGGTACAGCTGATTTTCATGAATTCTACAGTACTTTAGCTCCTATAGTCAATGAATTATTTATTTTTAAAAGAGATTCCATACATCTTTGACTTCTGTAAGTGATGATTTCTATAGAAGGAATGATAAATAACCTGACTGGGGTGAGACTGGAAAAAGAATTATTTTGCATGTTTGAATCAAGTTCATTTTTAAAGAATATAGGAAAAATTAGAAACTGAGTTAAAGAATCTGCCAAGATTGTCCATTTAATATTAATACTTAAAATTATTGGTTTTGTATTAATATTTAATCACAGTTACATTTTAGGAATCTAAAGTATATGAGGATAATTATTGGTTAAGGATCTACCATCTGATCCAGTGGTATGGCTGATATGCTTAGATACATGGTCTAAACTAGGCATCCCCAACTTTACCAAACAAAGTGAATAGGAAAGTGGTTTTGCTTAAGCGAGGATGAGGATATTTTGAGCAGTGCAGTTGGAATTAGTGCCAGCAAATTTACGAAAAAATTAGAGATGGAGGCCTCAAGGCCTCAGGTAACCCAATTTCATTGCTCTGATGATGTTGAGGAATGTTCTTAGAGTGCATGGCTGCTGCAGAATTGAGGTCAGTATAGGCCACCATGACAACAGTACAGTGGGGTATAAGCAGAGGGTATGGTCCTAGTCCACATGCTCCAGCATGATCTGAGAGCTGCCCCTGCCTTGCCCTTAGAGGTTTCCATCATCCTTTCTATGCCAACTTGTGCCCCATACCAAATACCTCTCTGGTAACGAACTTTTAGTGGACCCACATAAAGCCTGTGATAAAATGGCAGAACATCACCCCTTGTTAAATTTTGCCATTTCTAATCCCCCTACTCTGGAGGTGGACAACTGGGAGGAGTGGAATTCCTTTTAAATGACATTATGGGTGCATGAAAATGAGGATCATATGCATTAAAGCATGGAACCACCTATTGAGTTCCCCTTTTGACTTGTTTAATATGGAGTGAAGGGAAAAGTCTTGGGAACCTAGGTGAGACAGAGAGTGGTAGAATATGGACAGAGTGAATACCCACAGAAGAGGGCGGTGAAGGTCATTGGTCCATTGGAACCTATGTTGCCCTGTAGTGGAACATGCCAACAACCCCAAGCCCTGGACTACGTTCTTCTGCTGGAATGCCTCACTTCCTCTCTTGCTTCGTGGAGTCCTGCACATCCTTTAAAGCCCTGCTTGTTGACACCCTCTTTAACTTTCTTCTTCCTTCTCCCGTCCTGCCCCATCATTGTCTGAAGACTTCCAGCCCTATCTCTTGAGTTCTTTCATTGACTCATTTGGGCATGTAGTGTTAGTTGGATTACTTTCTTTTTCAAATTGAGGTATCCTTTCAAAAGAGACCTTATCTTTATAAGCATAACACAGAGGGTGACGTACAGTCTACACATGATCAATGTTCTTATAGTGAATAGATACTCAGAATAGCTCTTTGACTCCAGAGAAAACAGAAAGGACTGAATTGCAGTAAGTTTCTTCCTAAAATGTGGCATGTAAATATAAACTACATTCTTTTGTGAAGTACAGAGACCCTGTTTGGTCAATACCTGGGAGAAATAATTAGCCAATGCCAAAACCATCAGACTCCATTGTCAACTACTAAAGAACCCACTGAATATCAACAAAGACCTTTCCATTAAAAATCATTCCACCAAGGAAACTAACTCCCTGGAATTTAGATGCTGTCAGAGAGAGGTCAGTGAAAGCCAGATTTACAAGAGTTTGTTAAAGTTAAATGAATCAGGCGTTCCTTCAGAAAAGAGATCTCTTAAAGAATAGTAGAAAATAGAGGAAGGAAGGAAGGAAGGAAGAAAAGGATTTTTCTACTACTATTTTCCAGGACTTTCCTATCAACTATTTTTTTAAATAATAGCCTTACTGAGCTATAACTCACATAGCATAATATTCACCTATTTAAAGTATGAAATTCTATGGTTATTAGTATATTCATAAGGTTGTGCAAACAACACCACAATAAATTTTAGAACATTTTTGTTACCCTCGAAGAAACTTTTTAGCTATCACCTCCCAAACTTCCCATCACCCACTCTCCCTCAGCCCAAAGCAATTCCTAACCCACTTTCTGTCTTTGTAGATTTGCCTATTCTGGACATTTTATATCAATGGAATCATATAATATGTAGCCTTAGTGACTGGCTTCTTTCACTTAGCATAATATTTTCAAGGTTTACTATGTTGTAGTCTGTACTAGTACTTCATTCCTCTTTATGAATGAATAATATACCATTGTATGGATATATGACATTTTGTTTATCCAAACATCAGTTGGTAGACATTGAGTTGTTTCTTCCTTTTAGCTATTGTGAATAATGCTGCTCTGAACATTCAGGCACAAATTTTTGTGAGAACATATGTTTTCATTTCTTTTGGGTGTATACCTATGCCCTTTCCCCAGGTGCTCAGCAGGCAAGCAGCCTCTACACATATGGGCCAAGGCCCTTCTGTAAGTTCAGAGGGTTATCCCTGTGACTGCAAACCTGACAGAGTAAGCCAAAATTTTACTCAGCCTTCAAGGCCTACTTAATTCATTCAATATTTTATTCAACTCCTACTCTGTGCTAGGCACTATGCTGTGTGCTAGGAATGCAACAGGAAACAACAGAAAGAAAGTTATTATCAGACCATATTTATGTTTTGACAAATAAAATTCTGATAACTTGTTGAAATGAAAGAGGATGAACTAGGATTAGAAAATTTAGGTTCAAGTCCTACACCCATAGTCTGCCAATCTCTTTTTACATAACGTTGGACAAGTGATGGAATTCTTCAAATATTTCCTAATCTGTGAAATACGCATATTTTCTACCTCATGGAGCCGTGAGGATTCAGTTTAATAATATACATGAAAACATTCTGTGATGTATAACAGCATGTTGCTAATTATTGTTCTTTTTATTCTTTTAGTCCCGATGAGACAGAGGAGGGTTTCGGTTAAGAGGGCCAGACTATCTTCATTGGATCTTAGCTCTGCTACTTACTTGCAGGGTTGTTATGAGGGAAAAAATGAGTTCATACGTGTAAAATATTTAGACTAGTGCCTCACCCATGAAAAGACTCAATAAATATTAGTTATTATTTTCTATGAGGTAGATTCACATAGTAGAATCTTCCTCTTTTAAATTTATATTATTTTTTATACAAAAGCTCCTCTCTTAAAAAATTCACAGTATTTCCCCTCTCCCCAGTAACTGCAAGCGTTTTTCACAAGGAAATATAAAGCAGCCTCAGACTTGCTGTGCCACAAAATCAGGGTTCTCACTTGTTGCATGGCCTGCAGTAGATGAATGAGGCTGAAAATTACCTCAGTAAGTGCATGAGTGTCAGACTTGACATTTTCCCAGGCTATTTTTTGGATAAACTTGGAAGTCATGGTAAAAATTCCAAGATTGAGTATTTCACCCTGGCAAATTGTCAAATGTTAACAATTTTCAAGTAAGGTCCAAATCTTTTCATGTGTGAAACACTGATAGCATTTTATTCCCTTTGTTTCTTAGTTTCCTTTAACAAACTATATTTAATTTCTTAAGATAACCAAAATTCATTTATTAATATTACTAACATTTTGAAAGATTCATGGATGGTTAGCATTAATCGTAATTGGATACCACTGCAAATGTGTAAACTTTGCCCCATTTAACAGTTATGACCTATATCCTCTATCTGTGTTCTCATAAATAGATGACATTCATTATCATGAGAAAAATCTGAGTCTTCAAGGAAAGTATATTATATTAGGAGTAAAGATAAGCTGATGTAACAGACAGATGTTAAATGCAATGGCTTGAAGAACATAGATATTTGTTTTCCTCTCTTATAACAAGGAGAACAATTCAGGGCAGCTTGGCTCCATGAAGCCATTCGAGGATCCAGGTACCTTTCTTCAGCTTGTACAAGCATCCCCTAGGGCACTGTTGCCATCTGCTTGGTCAAAGTGGAACTGTCTCCTAACTAACCTTCTTCAACTGGAAAAGGAAAAAAAGACATGAGGAAACATGTCTAGTGTCCTAAGTCTTGGGCCAAGTGGCATTTATCACATCTCCTCACATTCCAAGGCAGCACCTAACCACAAGGGATGCTGGGAAATATCCAGCTCGGGAATCAGGTGCCCAGAAAATGAAGGAAAATTGATTTTGGCAGACTGCTAGCACTTTCCACTAAATATATTATTCTATCGATTTGCAGAATTGTATCGCAAAGATACATAGTTTTTTATTTCAATAAACTCTTTCTCTGATTCATAGCAATTTAAACCTGCTTTCATATTCCATTGGATTGCTATTTTATCATGCTATGTGGTAAGCAAAACTCTTACTTGAGAGTAAAGTACTCACTGATTTGGGCTGAGTTTTCTCAAACAAAGCCAGATAGCCAAGGCATCTTTTGAATGAAGAATACATTTTCCTCAGGGGCCAAAGATAAATACTTACTATTTGGGGATATCAAAGAAGCTATAGTAAATATAAAAGCACTTTGGAAAATGTAAAGCTTTGTATAAATGCAAGATTGCTATTATTATAGTAGTATTATCACTTAGGTTAAAGTGTTATTTTCTTATAGAGTAGTATGTGTCTTGGCTCAACAAAGAGGTGAACTCCATATAAAGTCATTTTGTTCTTGACCTTTCTAGTTCACTTTTCCAGTCTATCCTAAAGAGTTCTGTGTTCTCTGCAGAGGTGACTAAAATGTGATCATAAATATAACAGCCTTTGTCACAGAAATGAATAATATAGCTAAACCCTAAGTTTTCATAGGGTTTATCATAATCTGCATCTTTATGTAGTTTTACCTTTTTGTTCTGAACTCATAAACTCTTCAATATTGTTAATATACTAATTTCCCCCAAATTATGTTTATTTCTTACAATTTGCCCTTATTCTTTTAGAAAAAGCTTCTTTAAAGCTTACCTTTGTTTACTGTGATACTGGCTTTTTCATCCAAGATTCTTATAATTGTTTAGAATGTTCTTTGGAGAAGAAACCCTTAATTTTCTTACAATTCCATAGACAGTGCTCCCAACAAAAGGAGTGTGTTTGTCCTGTGGCTGTGTGCCTACTCTAGTGGGTGAGAAGAAATCAGTAAACATTTTGCCGCTTCTTGGGAAAAGAAAAAAAAATTTTTTTTAAATAGCCAATTTGTTTTTTCTTATAATATGCTCTATTGTCATTGTTAAGTGGTGTGATTGTTAACAATAATTACTTCTTATAATTGCCTATCATTTTTCAATTTTGCACTCTCTCAAGCTCCAGGAAAGTGAATGAAAGAGGAGCTTTATAGTAATAATCATAGCTTAAGAGTGCCCAAGAGTATAAAACAGTATTAGGAGAGTGAATTATTTAAATTTTTATTAATTAGGTAGTCCCTGCATATTAAATAGAAGCCATGAAGCATGAAGAAACCCTTGCCTTCAAAAAGCTCACATTCTAATCTTAGAAAAATTGGACCAAGCTGAACAGATGAATAAAAGTTAGTTTTGTCCCTCAGGAAAAAACATTGCTTTTAGAAAGTACCTTTCCTGACTCATGAAAACATTAGCCTGGATCTTACTTGGGTTAATTTTATACACCACTCCTTTTGTTTTAAGAATGTTTGTCCTCTACAAATGTCTCTTCTTTCAAAAGTAAGCCCATTTGGGGATTATGGTAATCTTTGTTTCTGGTTAAAATTTCTCTATCTTGTTGCTTTGTATTTTACCTTTCACAGTAGCTTAATCCACATTCTATGGTTTTGTGATTAACTCTGAATATGGAATCTTAGTGTCGATTTCATGAGCTTCATCTGAGCATAGAGCACGTCTCTTTGTTTCATTTAAAATTTCTGTAGTGGAGTTGATTTACCTCTCCTTTAGTTTTGTTCACTAAGCAAATAATTTTCTTTTGAGGTTTTTTCCCCCCTTTCTTTCTTAATTGGTCTGCTCTGGTGGGCGATTTTGTGGATTTTGTTGTTGTTGTTGTTGTTGTTGTTGTTGTTGTTGTTGTTGTTGTTCAAAGCAGTGATCAGTGATTCATAAAACTGATTTTCCTTTTTTCTTACATTTGCTATAAGAGGTGACATTTAGCCATCTATGAACCGTTCCCGTACTGTCCTTAGTGTTAAGATAACTGATTAGTTCCACAGCCCTGCCAAACACCTCCCAGCATTCACCTATAATGGGTCATAAACTTGAAAGCCTCCAAGGCCTCTTTCCCTGTCCCTGGGCGAGACTTGCAGGGTGGAGGAGGGGCACCAAGCCCAGCAGAGAATGAGTGAGAAACACTGAAAGAATAACAGGGGGAAAGGAAAAAAAGAACTTAAGAGGATTATAACAAGAAAGGAAGCATTTGGAGTCCTGGGAGGTGATGCCAGTCAGGATCTCTGAATTGCTAAGAAAAGAGAACATTTTCCTTTCCACTTCTACGCCTTGCTCAGGGAATTTCTTTTTTTCCCTCTCATCTCTCCTTCTATCTTTCTTCCTGAGAAGTGATGGTCCTGCACGTCAGGATGGAAGGGGCCAGGACAGCCTCTTCAAAGAAGGATGTTTTCTTGAAAAGCTGGCGTTGACCTTACATTTCCATGGAGTAGGAAGGAGCTATCAGGAGAGGCATGAGTTTTAGCCAGATAAACTGATGACATCAGAAAAAGGCAGGCCAACATGACTCCTAGTGGAATGTAGAAAATTGCTATTCAATTGTAGCTATTCAATTTAGGGTGTTCTGAGAAGGGCTTTTCCACAAAAAGCCTTGAACTTTCTGAAGGAAGGTCAGGCAACATGGATCATTTAAATGAAGATTTTAATCTTGAAGTGCATTTTGATCATATTAGATTGTCTAAGTCTTTTTTTTTCCATGAACATGTTGCAAATATTCAGTGCTAGAGAATATTGTAGTTTTGAATTTAAAAAAATGATTAGAGTTGTTACTAATCACATAATTTTCCCTCATGAGTCTGTTTCTAGTGCATGTAATTTAGATAACAGATTAGCAAAAGTAGCAGAAATTCTAAATATGTATAATTGTTAACTGCAGAGGTGAGAACTCTATTCTGTTTTTTTTTTTAAACTACAGGAGATTGCTAAGGATTTGCTTAAGAATAGTGCCAAATATTTTAATGGAAGCCAATTCATAAATACTTATGGTATTTTAATGTCCTACAAAATCATTTTGAGGGACTGAGACAGCAGCAAAGACGTAATTGTTAAACACAATCCTTCAATAACAGTGGAGCATTGAAGTAGCGATGGGAGGAATTCCACTAGTAGCTGACAATATAGGAATCCACAGGGAAATATCCTTTATTTGAGACCATAATACTAACAGACATGTATGTCTATATGACATGACCATCTTTCCTAGATTTTTTTTTTAATTAAGAATTTATTTTTTAGAGCATTTTTTTTAGGTTTATAGCAAAATTGAGAGGAAGGTACAGAAATTTCCTATAGACCTCCTGCCCCCAACATACATAGCCTCCCTCATTATCAGTATCCTCCAACAGAATGGCATGTTTGCTACAACTGATGAGGTTACATTAGCATGCTGTAGTCACTCAAAGTCCATAGTTTATGTTACAGTCCACTCTTGGTATTGTATAATCTATAGGTTTGAACAAATGTATAATGATATGTATCCATCATTATGGTGTCATATAGAATATTTTCACAGCCTAAAAATCCTCTGAGTTCTACCTATTTATCTCTCTCTCTCTCTCTCTCACCCCTGCACAATCACTGAACTGTTGTTTTTTTTTTTTGTCTCCATAGTTTTGCTTTTTCAAGAATGTCATATAGTTGGAATCATATAGTATGTAGTCTTTTCAGACTGGCTTCTTTCATTTAGTAATATGCATTTAAGATTTCTCCATGACTTTCATGACTCAGTAGCTCATTTCTTTTTAGTGCTGAATTATATTCCATTGTACAGATGTACCACACTTTATGTATCCATTCACCTACTGAAGGACGTGACATCTTGGTTGCTTCCAAGTTTTGATAATTATGAATAAAGCTGCTATAAACATTCAATTTATAAGTTTTCAATTTCTTGGAGTAAATACCAAGGAGCATGATTGTTGGATTTATGGTAAGAATGTATTTAGCTTTATAAACATGCACCAGAATATCTTCCAAAGTAACTATACCATTTTGCATTCCCCCCAGCAATGAATGAGAGTTTCTCTTGCTCCAAATCCTCACCAACATTTGGTGTTGTCAGTTTTCTGAATTTTGGCTATTTTAATAGGAGTGTAGTAGTATCTCATCATTTCCTTAATTTGTATTTCCCTGATGACATATAATGTGGAACATTTTTTTCATATACTTATTTATCATCTGTTCATCTTCTTTGGTTAGGTCTGCTAAGGTCTTTGGCCCATTTTTTTAATAGGTTGTTTGTTTTCTTATTGTAGAGTTTTAAAAGTTCTATATATACTTGGATAACAGTTGTTTATCAATTGTGTTTTTTGCAAAAATTTTCTCCCAGTCTGTGACTTATACCTTCTCATTTTCTTGACATTGTCTTCCATAGAAGTTTTTAATTTTAATGAGGACAGTTTATCATTTCTTTCATGGATCATGCTTTTGGTGTTATATTTAAAAAGCCATCACCATACACATCTTAATTTTCTCTTATGTTATCTTCTTGGAGCTTTATAGTTTCATATATATTTGTAGTTTATAGTGTAGGAATTTATATTTTTAGGTGTGTGATCCATTTTGAGTTAATTATTGTAAAGGGTGTAAGGTCTGTTGAGATTCATCTTTTTGCATGTGGATATATACATAAGCGTACATAATGGAGTACATTGTTGGTATTATTTTTGTGAACAAACTGTTATCTGTTAGATCAATAACGAATAAGAAAAATAAAAGTTTAAATTTTACCTTTACTTATTCTTCTTTGATGTTTTCCCTTTCTTTATGTAGATCCAAGTTTGTGGCCTATATTTTTTTCCTTCTCTCTAAAGAACTTCTTTTAACAATTTCTTGCAAGGCAGGTCTGTTGGCCACAAATTCCTTCAATTTTTGTTTGAGAAAGTCTTTATTTTTCTTTCACTTTTGAAGGATAACTTCGTAGAGTACAGAATTCTGGGTTGATGGGTTTTTCTGCTAACACTTCAAGTATTTCACTCCGCTCTCTTCTTGCTTACATGGTTTCTGAGGAGAAGTTGGGTGTAATTTTTATCTTTGTTCTTCTATTGGTAAGGTTCTGGCTTCTTTCAGGACTTTATCTTTGATTTTCGGTAGTTTGAAAATGATATGACTAGGTGTAGTTGTTTGTTTGTTTGTTTGTTTGTTTTGGAACTTACCCTTCTTGGTGTTCTCTGAGCTTCCTGCAACTGTGATATGGTATCTGACATTAATTTCGGGGAAATTCTCAGTTGTTATTGTCTCAAATATTTCTTCTATTTCTTTCTCTCTTTCTTTTGTTCTGGTATTCCTATTTCACACACATTATACCCTTTGTAACTTTACCACAGTCCTTGGATATTCTGGTTTGTTTTTTTTCCCCTTGTCTTTGTTCTCTTTGCTTCAGTTTTTGAGGATTTTATTGATATATCCTCTAGCTCACAGATTCCTTCCTCAGCCATGTCCAGTCTACTAATAAGCCCATCAAAGGTGTTCTTTTACAGTCTTTTTTTTATCTCTAGCAAGATAGGTCCTTTCTTAAGATTTCCCTTTTTTTACTTACATTCCTCATGTATTCTTGCATTAATGAGGACAATTTATTATTCTTTCATGAATCATGCTTTTGGTATTATATCTAAAAAAATCATCACCATACCGATCTAGGTTTTCTCTTACATTGGCTTCTAGGAGTTTTATAGTTTCATATCTGTGTATAGTTTACAGTATAGGAATTTATATTTTTTATAAACTCCTTTAAAGTTTATTCATTAGAGCCCTTAGTTTATTCATCACAGTTGTTATAAATTCCCAGCGTGACATTCCTGCCATGTCTGGTTCAGATGCTTGCTCTGTCTCTTCAAATTGTGTTTTTTTGCCTTTTGGTATGCCTTGCAATTTTTTCTTAATAGCCAGGCATGATGCATCAGGTAAAAGGAACTGCTATAAGTAAGTATTTAGTAATGGTGGTGGTGAGGTATTGAGTCAGGGGAAGGATTCTGTAATCCTGTGATTAAGTCTCAATCCTTTAGTGAGCCTGTGCCTCTGGACTGTGAACTTTACAAGAGTTTCTCAGTTTTTTCCTCTCCCATTGGGTGGGGCAGTATAACTCGAGAGGCTGGAGTTGGATATTTTTCTTCCCCAGGGTCAGTTAGGCTCTGATTATACACCAATATGTTAGGGTCTGCTTAACTAGTTTCCCCTGAGTACAAGCCCTGTTAAGAAGAACAGAGCACTCTGGCATGTTTCAAAATGGTTCTGTCCCCTGTCAGAAGCATGAAGGGATCTTTCTCCAGTATTCACTTTGGAAACCTGGTGGAACTCCTGGAGGTAAGTTTCGCAATACTGTGGGAGTCCTGCTTATGACTCCCCCCTGTAGTTTCAAAATCTCAGACTTTTCCATACTGAGCCTCCAGCAATTCATCAACTAACAGTTCAGGTTTTCCTCCCCCAGCACCTGCCATGGTTTCTGCTTGTGAATCTCTGCCTGGGGAAGTCATGACTCCCTGTATTTGCCAGTCTTTCTCTCCAATCTTGGGAACAGCAGTGTGACCTGTGTCCTCCTCGCTCTTATGAAGCCAGGAAGAGTTGTTGAATTTTCAGCCCATTTAGCTTTTTTGACATGTTGTTAGCACCAAGTGGTAACTTTCAAGTTCCGCTAAGTCTTAAGGAAAAGTTTCCTAAGAGCAGCATTGAGAGTATATTCTTATTGAGGCCTGGTTCTGGATAGATAATGAGGATGGAGGAAAACTTTGAAGTAGAGCCCCTGTAATTATTAAATGGGACAGGCTCCAGTAGCTGGACATTGAGGAACATGATCTACACTAGTGCCTGGCACATCCTGAGTGGTCACCTAGCACACCTCTGTTGACTCATCCTCAATGGTCTGCCCTATCCTTTCATACTGATTAACTTAAAGGTAATAAGGCATGGTGGTCTTGGTTCAGTGGGCCCTCGACTCCAAGTTCATCAGCTTGGTTGTGATAGTTGTCAGAAGCCTCAGGACACTGTTATCAGTGAATTGCACTTGATCAGCGGCTAGGCTGCGTGTTGCTGCTGGGGTGTGAGATGAGGGTGTGAGATGGAAGTAGAAGCACTCCCGCCCATCTCTTCCGAAGGTAGGCCCTGGCGCCAGCCTCCGACCTTTCTCATTTCATCTTATGTGATTTCCTCCTGGCACCCTCGGCTTCAGCCTCACCACCTTCTTTCTATTCCTTAAATGGGCCGAGAACATTCCTGCTGCAGCACTTTGCATCAGTTGTTTGCATTTCTCCCTGATTTTCCCGTACATAACTCACTCCTTCTCACCAGTAAGTCTCAACTCTAATGTCATCTTCTCAGAAAGGTCTTCTGCAACTAGCATGGGAGTCCTCCCACCTCTCACTCCCAGTTCTGATCAAATTTCTTGGTTTTATTTTCTTCATAGCACTTATGGCTCTGGAAATTTTCTCGATTACCTTTTTTTCCTTTCTTTTTCTTTGATAGCATACCCTATTAGAATGAAAACTCTATGAATGTAAGCTTACTTACCTAACACTGAATCTCTAGTACCCAAAACAGTACCTGGCACCTTAGTAGGACCCTCATAAATACGTGTTTAATAAATGATAATCCTCTTTAACTCTGGGCCATTGCCCCATTCTTGCCTTTCTCATTCTTGCCTTTGTCATATTGGATTTTACATGCTCAAGCCATCCATTTTCCCAACCACTCTAAACTAAAACAGGTGTAAGGAAAACAGCCTCAGATCTCCTTTCAGATTGGGGAAGGGGGGTGGGGTGCAGTGCAGTGGTCACCAGCCCAGTGAGGTTCTGCAGATCCCTCTCCCCCATCGGGGTACAGATGCTTGTAGGCTGTTCTTGGATCTGGAATTCTGTGTCCCCAAATGACCTTGAAACTCTGTAGTGGTCCCAATTGTGCCCGCCTCCACTGGTCCTAGTTTTCAAAACTATGCTGCTACTTGTTTTTCTAACACCTCCATGTCCCTAGCATGGGAACTGAAGCCCCGCCCTTGGCAAGGATCCCCCTCCACTTGGACAAAATGCCTAGATGAAAACCATCTGCCATCCACTGGCTCGCTCTCCTTCCTAGCAACCTCTGCCCACCCCCAATCCAAGTAAATTACTGCTGACAGTCCAGAAAGTGCCTGTAGGCTGGGGAAAGCAATGCCCTTACTCAAACTTGCTATGAGTCGCTTGCCTTTGGAGAGAAGAAAAACAAGTTGATAGTAAATAGCTTCAGTGAAGCTTGAAGTTCTTGCTTTGCTTTCGGAGTAAGCATTTCTGTGTTGCATTTACTTCATTGTAAGTACAGTGAATACATGCAGCATTGATCTGATCAGAAGAGTCTAACAAATTGATGTTAGAATTTCTGATTTTTCATTTCTTTCTATCTCTTGCTTTTTATTTATTTTTATACCTTAAGAATATCAATGTAAAAAGCCTGATTCTCTCCCTAAAATCCAGCTTGTCTTGATATACCATGCCCTTTATGTACTAGCTTCTTTGGCTTCTGGTGCCAGCAGGTAAGAGGGAAGAGAGTGAAGAAAGGTACTTGTTCTCCTAGCCAGGAGAACAGGCAGGCCACAGCTCCTGCCAAGTGGACTTCCAGAGCTATAGTTGCTTCTTCTGGGTTCTAGAAGAAGGGGGTCTTCCCCTTGTCCCATTAGACCTAGGGGTGGTAGTAGTGTCACTTTCTGGGGTGCTTCACCCTTGTTGATTCCTCTTTCCTTTTCCTACACCCATAAATGGTCACTTTATTAAGATTTTTCCAATTATCTGTTCAAGTGTGTCATTTGTTTCTGCTGAGAACCTCAGTACCTGGAATATGAATTTAGATAAAAGTATTAGTACGTAGCATGTGGTATATGTGTAAGCATTTAGAATAAAGCATAGGAGAAAGTCTTCAGGACCTAGGACTACTTGAAGTGTTCTTAGATGTGACACCAAAAGCATAATTCATTCAAGGAAAAAATGAATAAATTGGACTTTCTCAAAAAAAAAAAAGAATTATCCTGTTAAATAGATGAATAGGCAAGCTACAGACTGAAAGGAAATGTTTGTAAGGCATATGTCTCATGAAGAACTCTGAAAACTCAACAGCAAAAAAAAAGCAAACAATCTAGTCGGAATCATAATGGCTAAAATTAAAAAAAATAGTGATAACACCAAATACTGGCAAGGATGCTGATAAACTGAGTCACTCATACATTGCCAATAGGAGTGAAAAATGGTACAATAACACTGGGAGGTATTTTGGCAGTTCCTTAAAAATCTAAACACACTCTCACCATATGACCCAGAAATGACACTCCAGAGAAGAGCAAACTTATGCCTACATCAAAATGTCTATGTGAATGTTCTTAGCAGCTTTATTTGTAATAGCCAAAAATTGGAAATGGCCCATATCTTTCTATGGATGAATGAATGGTTAAACAAACCGTGTTGTATTCATATCATGGAATACTACTCAGTAACCAAAAAAAAAAAAAAAAAAAAAAAAACAAAAACCAAAAACCAAAAAACAAAATACAAAACAACTATTGAAAGACATGCATAACTTGGGTGGACCTCATGATAATTATGCTGAGTGAAAAAAAGTTACAAATAAAAGGTTATATACTAAATTTATTTATATAATATTCTCAAAATAACAAAATTACAGAGATGGAAAATATGTGAGTGGTTGCCAGAGGTGACAGACAATCCCTGGGAGGGAGAGAGATGAATGTGATTATTAAAGGTACCACTAGGGATCTTTGTGGTGATGAAACAGTTCTGTACCTTGATTGTGTGGTAGTTACACAAATCTGCATGTGGTCAAATTGTATAGATTCTCACACTCACGATAGTACCTATCAAAACTGGTAAAATCTGAATAAGGTTGTTTATTGTACCAATGTCAGTTTCCTGGTTTTGATATTTATTTATAGTTATATAAGTTGCTACCTTGGAGGGAAAATGGGTGAAAGTTACATGAAATGTGGCTATATTATTTTTGCAGCTTCCTGTGATCATATAATTATTTAAAAATAAAAAGTGGAAAAAAAATCAGTCCCAAATTGGGACCATTAACTTGAGAAATATGTTCTTTCAGTCTTTAGCAGAGGGGAGGCAAGGAGATGAGGGAAACACCATAAGCACTTTGCGTCATTTCTAAGCTATCCCGATAGACGTTACTTGGCAAAAGGACTAAAATCAAGATCCCAATATTCCCAATGGGAAGGTTTTAACTTCAATTTTTGTTTAACTTAAAAACTTAAGCTTTTTAAAAATGGGTTTCCCATATATTATCTCTTTGTGGAAGCATTTGTAAGAAAAAATATAAAATCCATAGAAAATGTCTCACTCAAAAAATATAAAATTTCTACTCTAAAATACTAGTAATGTGCTCCTTCAGAATATTCAAACTTGTACAGAGATTTTACCCAACCGCAGGAGCCCTAGGCACACTTACAGAGACTTTCTAAAAAGGTGTCACTATTCAGTTAAACACTCCTCTCCGCACAGTGAAGTCAGGGTTCTCCAGACATTGAGAAGCTAACTTTCTCCACCCAGTTCTAATCTTCTCCTAGGTTTGTAGGAGACTGTTGTTGCCAGCCCTAATATTTCTCTGTGATAATCAAAACCATAGCTGCAAAGTGGTATGAACAGAACACAGGAGTGATAGATACACCCACTGAGCAGCGTGGGGTTTGAGAGAGGTTGTAGCTGGTGCCAATTTGATCTCATTCAGGGTGATAGCTTCTCTCTTTGGCCACAGACCCAGGAAAGTTTGCTTTCAAATCAGATTACTGACCCAGGGTTTGGACAAGGCAGAAGGTGGACAACATTTCAAACATCTCATCCATTCAGATAAAAAGTGGGGGGACATCAGTCTGATTTCATTAAACCTTAGACTAATATACAGTACCTCCCAAAGGGGGAGGTATAATATATCCATATAGATCTATTTCCAAAAATAGATAAGAAAATATGTGATAGCATTTCAGGCACTTGTATGCATTATTGTCATCATGTAAACAGTTCCTTGACAGTTTTTTAAAAGACCTCAAAATCATTCCCTAAAAATTGTTTCCAGAGCTTGGGGTGCATATTTTGCTGGTACTGCCACATTCAGGGGTGCTTCTGCAGTGCTTCATACTAATGTATTTTTCAAAGAACATCAGATATTTTCCTTGCAACCTTTATCTTCTAGAGACACAGAAATTCCTCTTTTTTATATACCCATGTTTTCATCCATCCAACTTATAAATAACTAATTTTCTGAATGAATTAATTAATGAATGAATGGAGTCCAGAACTTACTAAAGAGTTCCTATATTCTCCTTTTATGCATTAAAGAGATTTTACCACAGTGAAAGAATACCTGGATTTGGATACAGACATCTTTATCATCTGTGGGACTTTACAGAAGTTATAAACTCAGTGAGTCTTGGTTTTCTTACTAGTAAAACCTACTATGTCACAGGTTTTTTGGAAGGATGAGTGAGATCTTAACTGTTGAAGTGATTTGAAATGTAAAGTGCTTAAATTAGGACTGGAGTTAGTGGACTAACTCAAAGATGGAAGTTAATGGTCCTGACAGAGATCGGATTTAGGTTTTCCCAAATGTGGTTCCTTGTTTAATGTCATGCTCATCTTTTAACACTTTCTAAAGCTGGTTTGAGGACAGCAAGTATAGTCTTCTACAACATGACACAAAGAGTTCCAGAGCAAGATTATATCTGTCACAGACGAAAATACTGTATTTACGTGTCATAGTAATCTATTCATTGCTTTATGGACCCAAAATTCTCCAGGGGGACTCACAAATCCCCGTAATGTTTCTAGGTGCCAGATTTTTCATTTGGAGCTCTGATTTAGTTGACAGATGTGTAAAAATCATATGTAACCAAATGACTCTTCAGTCAGTACCAAGCTGATAGTGCTGAAGACTGGTTATTCCAGCTAAGATTCACTGGAACCTCCACCCAGACCATGCTTTTCAAATCTCATACTAGGATTTAATGTTATTCTATGCTAATGCCAATGCTTTGCTTCCCAATGCCACATGTTTAAAATATCATGCTATTTTCTCATACAAACACTGCCTTACGGAGAGAGCTCTCTTTGAGGAAACCAGAGGAGATCAATATCTGCATCCAGCCCCTCAACAGTCTCAGTGAAACTGTGGTTTGGAGATACACACACAAATCAGACTGGGAGAAAGTTTCTATTTAGAATAATAAACTATCAAGTCTTAAAATATAAGAATCAGTTGGACATTAAAAATTGAGTCCCCAGCTGTGCCCCATCACCAATGAAGAAGAAGGTCAGTGGAGGTAAGTTGACTTGCCAGGTCTTGCAGAAAGTAACTGGTAGAACTGGAGTTTGAATCTGGGTCTTCTGAGTATACCAATTTGAGTCCTCTTTCTGCTCTTACTATCCTTTATGTAAAAATATTAATTGTAAGTTAGATAATTCTGACAAGCGCAGAGGTTAAATTAATGCCAGTAGGCGCAAAATTAAATATCAAGAAGTCGTATTAGTCAGGGTTTTCCAGAGAAACAGAACCAGTAGATTGTAAATATAGATTGTGTATGTTATATATGTAGATTGTATATACACCACACATATATAGAATTATAAGGAATTGGCTCACACAGTTATGGAGGCCAAGAAGTCCCAAGATCTGCAGTCAGCAAGCTGGAGACCAAGAAGCTGATGGTATAGTTCCGGTCCGAGTCCAAAGGCCTGAGAACCAGGAGAGCTAGTGGTGTAAGTTCTAGTCCAAGTTTGAGTCTGAATGCAGGAGGAGAAAATCCCATGTTCCAGTTTGAGGACAGTCAGGCAGAGGGAGCAAATTTCTCTCTTACTCTACCTTTTGTTCTATTCAGGCCTTCACTGGATTGGCTGAGGCCCACCTACACTGGGGAGGGCAAGCTGCGTTACTCAATCTACCAAGTTAAATGCTAATCTCACCCCAAAACACCCTCACAGACATCCCCAAATTATATTTAAAGTATTTGGACACCCAGATACTTAAATTAATCATCACAGAAGTGGACAAATTCCTGGGTTGTTTTTTCCAGTACCAGCATAGCCTCCCTCTGAAAAAACAACCAAAGAGACTAAATCCTTATATTGGTAGAATTTCAGCTGCTGTTTGGCCATAAGTGGTAGGGTTTTGCACTGAAGACAGCCACTGCCAACTTTGCCCAATACATATGATTGATTTGGTTAAGGTAAAACCATGGCATTGAAATAGTTTGTATTTTCTTTCATTAATAAACATTTTTTAACCTAGTCTATTTATTTACAGTTAATTTTTGCAAGGAGAAAACAAATGTCATAGGTAAGAATGGTTAAAAAAGTGAATTATTACAATATAATTTGGCATCATGAAAAAGAAATTCCCCTACAGTGTGTGTATAGGTATGTCTGTATTTTGAGCTAGGATTGTTACTCTTACCAATATCAGCTAGTTTGATGGAAAAGCTATGTAACAACTTATTATGAATGTTAAAAACTGCTCTTAGATTAAATCCAACAGTCTCTCCTGGATTTATCATTTTATAAGATCTGTTTTCAAATTTTAACTGTAAGATTATCTGTGTAAAAGGTTGTCTCTGATGGTGACCACCAGCAATTCTTCCTATCTCTTTACATGCAAGCTGCTCCTTCCATCAAAAGGTGGGGTCTTGTTTCCCTTCTCCTTTCATCTGGTCAGTCCATGTGACTTGCTTTGATCAATAGAATGCAGCAGAAGAGTCTTAGTTCTGGGACTAGGTAGCCCGTAAGAGATTTCTACTTCCATGGTCTTAGAAACCAGCTGCCATGTCAAGAATCTTGGGTTAGTCTACTGAATGGTGAGGGACCATGGGAGAGAGGGCTACCACCAGGAGGAGGACTGGACTGCCACATTTCTGGTCAGCACCAAGGCCCCAGACTACATGAGTGTGAATACGCTGGTGATTAATTTACCACAACTGTTGGACATTAGAGAAGATGGAAATTTATTGGCTGAATTTCACCAAAGACCTTCTCATACTATTTTTGGGTGGGGTTGAAAAATGAGCACCATGATTTAGTAAGTGCAGACCAGTGATGCCCTTCTTCCATTTGGGAAACACATACATTTGTGAAAAATCTTTTTGATTTATAAAAACCATGTATCAAAAGAAACGACTTAGAATCAGACTTTAAAATCCTGTCACAAGGTGTTAAACCAAAATTTGTGAAACTATTTAAGTGTATTATTATATTAATAATTTCATTAATATTATGTTTTAGTGAGAATCATGTTTTTATATAAAACAAAATTGACCAAAAAAATTTTAAAATATTGCATGTTGTATTATCTTATTCCATAAATTTTTCTATTTGTATTTTTTAGATGTACATGTATGTAATTTAAAAATGGATCATTGATTATTTGAAGTTCACACTTGAACATTTCTTGTTGGAATGTGCTATCTAAATAGTCTGAGAACTAATGTTCTAGAACATCAAGGATATTCTGTAATATCTACCATGAATGTTATTGTGTAGGAAATAATGTATTTCTGATTGTCCATTGATGGAAGGTCTACTGAGCAGGAACGTAGTTTTAGGCTTTTCATAGATAAAAGACTAGGATTGTGGCTTAGGTTTATCTTCTGGTAGATCACTTGCATTTGATACTTCAGCATCTATTCTATGCAAATATGGCACCTTATGAGATTTTGATTTAGCATACACTACAAAGGATAACACATTTCTGAACAGGTCAGCTACTACTTCTATAGTCTAGAACTGATCTTTTCTTCTTTTTCTTAAAAATAGACCAAGGGACAATGAGAACTGGACGAAACAGACATTTTTATTCTACTTTTCTCTTTTTCTTTTTCAGCCTGATGCTCAGGATGGGAGTGGGGGGAAGTATTATCAGGGAGACGCTTCATCCATCAGAGTTTTCTGGTCATTTTAGCCTTTGGGAAGGGAATCTACCTTTGTTTCCCATTGTTCTCTGGGAAAGCAGGGAGGGAGCGTTTTAATGTAAGAACTTTTCATCTATAAGGTATGTAACAAGGGCATTGCTTAACAGGGGCACATGCTCGTAGGTGAAAGTATACTTCAGTCAGTGGAATGAAGCCTTGCTGAATTGTGCTGAAGCAATTTAGGGCTCCTCTTCCAATTCACTACTGGAGAATTTCACTATAAGGAACTTGACAAAGAAGGAGACTACAGAAAAACACTGGCAAGCACTTTAGATGGCTTATATAGTGTTGAAACGCAAGCTTGCTTTCTTTTAATTGATCAGGAATTTTCCCTTGATATTACAGATGCTGTAAAATTGAAAACCACAAATGCTAAACTAATTTAGCTAAAATCTATGTTACCTTCAGAAGCGGAAGGTGTAATATAAATAAAAAGAAATACCTTTAGAAAATACTTCCCATTCACACTTTATTACTTTTGGGTTTTTCTGTAATATATTTAAACAGCTATTACAGTTCACCCTACACATATTTTAAAATGCGGTCACCCACATTGTTGTCATTTTAGCAACTAGATGTGTCAAATTAGTGCTGGTTATTTACAGCCTCTTCCCACCTGGTGCCTTTCTAGGCCAAGGAGGAAGGAACAATCCAGGAACATGTTTTCTACTTGTTTTGTGGAGGGGCTATTGGGTGAAGATACAAATTGGAGAAATTTCTTTAAGAAGAGGACAGAGACATTAAAGGGAGGATTAGAGTTGGAGGGGAAAAAGGAAGAAGTTTCAGGTGACAGAAGAGGGAGTATAATCTGAGGGATTCCAAAGAAAGATAAAAGGGATCAGGCATAGGAGGGAAAGAGTTTTAAAGATTTGTTGAATGATCTGTTATGTAACTCCTTTCTCAGCCACGCCACAGAACCTCTAGTAAAGTTCAGTTGTTGGTCCATGCTTTTGGAGTATTTATATTTGTTTATGGTTCTGGATGTATGTATGAGGCTGGCTTTAAAGTTGCAACGAATATGAGAAGAGTGGAAACCTTTTAGAGTTTTGGTTAAAATAAGCGCTGGTGTAGTAAGAGGCAGAATGCAGTCATCTGGTTTGCTCAGGTAGGAAGGAATATTTTGTCATGAACATCATTTAGAATTTTCTGTGCAGGGTGATAATAAAAAGCAGGCTGTTTTTTATTTGCATGTATTTTGTTTTTGAATTTGCTCTAAATGTGCCTCCTGATTACAGGCATCCAGGCAGACTGCTCCTCCCACCCTCCTAACTTGGTCTGTCATTAGAAATAAGCAAACAACTCTAATTTAAAGTAAGGCAGGTGTTGTAGGAATTTCACTCAGAAGCTTATCCCTCTTTTCTAGATGTTCTGTACCAGCTTAGAGGACATCGCAGATAACCTAAGTGACCAGTGCACTTCGAAGTCCCTGGTGAGTTTGGTCCTAATTTGGAGTTGTTCTATTGTACTTAGAGAGCCCAGGCAGTTCCCAAAATAGGGAATGTGGAGGACGGTGTTCCTGCCTCCCTGTTAGCTGACACTCCTTTGTATAATTTCTTATCACGTGGAAAGAGGTCTGAATAGATTATTGGGCTTGTTTGTTTTTTTATTTTTTGTCCCTTTTCCTCATTTCTCTCCTCTTTTTCTTTCTCTCATTTTAAGTCTACCTGTTCTTTCTTGATAGCTTTCATTTTCATACCTAAAATAGCATTTATTGTCTGAGACAGTAAAGTTATGAAGGGACATAGCTCATAGTGCACCCACTGGTAAATTCTAGTTTCTTCTTCATCGCTGGTCCAACTGAAGTTTGATGAGTTTCAGTCATCAGTTTTCTTTTCTTGGGGTAGTCAAAAGGAAGAGTCAGGACAAAAAGTGAACGTGAGGGAAAATGAACTAGCAAAGACTATGGCCATGGAAATAAAGGGTAAGGCCATAAAAGTTACATTACTCATTGTTTCCAATCCACTGTCCTCTCTTTCACCATGTCCATACTTGTAGAATATTTTCCTCAAGATTAGGAATCTTAGTTGCTTGCCTTTTTGGATGTGAACTTAGATTCCCTCCTGCAGTCGATGACTGTGTGGATTTGCCAACGTTGGAGTTTTGCTGCTGCTTGTGTGGCTTCAGCTCCAATGTTGTAAGGAGGAGAGAAGAGCCAGTGACAACAAAGAGATCCTTCTCATGGACTCTTGGGTCACTTGTGCCTTGTTTCCTTCTCTCTTTCCACTTTTCCACGTACTGCTGAGGGGTCCTGGTCCTTTGTCATGCACCCTTGCTCCTCTGATAGGATCTCACCGAACTGTTCATGTGAGTGGCCTCCCGTGGGTGTGGCTGGTGGCCTGAAGCTAGTGCCTGGGCTGCCAAGACATGGAACTCCCACTTTCCTTCTTCATGCCAAACTTTGGCTACGCTATTTTTGACTAGATGCAAACAACTGTGAACTCTTGCTACAACAGGGGTCATCAGACTTTTTCCATAAAGAGGGGCCAGGCTTTGTAGGGAATATAGTCTCCGTTGTAACTATTTAACTTTGAAGCACAAAAGCAGCCATGGATAATATATGAACAAATAGGTGTGGCCGTGTGCCAATAAAATTTATTAATGGTCACTGAAGTTTGAATTTCACATAACTTTTACATGTTATAAAATATTATTTTTTTGATTTTTTCAATCATTTATGAATATAAAAGCCATTATTAATTTGTAGGCTGTACAGAAACAGGAAGTGGGCTAGATTTGGCCTGCAGGCTATAATTTGCTGAATATGAATGAGAACATTATTCTTTGCCATGTTATTCTGCACCACAAATTTAGTGGTTTAAAACAGCAACTGTTTATTTATTTAGCTTGCCATTTGTTGGCCAGCAATTTGGGATGGGCTCAACTGGGTGGTTCCTGACTAGTTTCTTGCATGTGTCTGTTGTCGGCTGTTGGTCATATAGTTGACTCTGCTTCTGGGGGTTCCTGACTATTGGCTGGAGAAATCAAGGTGGTTAAAGGCCACGTATCATTCATCATCCAGTATGCTAGCCTGTGCTTGTTCGAATTGTGGTCCTAAGAGCAGCCAAAATAGGCAAGCCCTGACGTGTGAGTACTTTTCAAGGTTTTGCTGGTTCCACATTGCTGCTGTCTCATTGGCTGAAAGAAGTCACATGGCCAAGCGGAGCACGTGGAAGAGGACTGACTAGGGTGTGGATACAGGCAAATGTGAACAGTTAGTGTCTTACTGCCCCAAGCTTGCACAGAAGGCTCTGCCCTGATGGTGTATAGCCCTTCCATATATCAGACACATTCCTTCCTCCTAAAACCCAGTGAATTTCATCCAGTTACAACATCCAGCTCGAAGTCCAGGATCTCCTGATATAGAATCACATCTGAATGTGACTTTTTTGGATGCAGCTCCTTTCAATCCAGTTGCACTGAGAAGATGTAATGTACAGTGTTAAGACAAGAACACAATAACTACAAAAGAGAGAACTGTTCAAAAGGGGAAGAATGGGGGCTACATAGCAGTCACTGGCCCATAGAAGTTCTGAAATCCCGTCAGGCATATATTGCCAGGTTTCCCGTTCCCCAGGGAAATTTTACTTGGTGAGGCTGAGACTCTGCTTCCTGGGAGTGTTTCTCCAGTCTCTTGTTTTCTACAGCTCTCGGGGAGGGGTACCCTAGTCCACTGTGCTTTGCAGTTCTTGACTCTGACCTCTGTGATGTCCTTCCCTATTTATAAGGAATGGCTTGTGTGTGCACCTGCAGATCGTCGTTAGTCTTCTTCGTTCCTATGGAGTGTTGGGGGCCCAGAGGCCCTTTTTGGTTTGAGCTGATGTGGTCTCTCAGTCCAAGGTGGCTGTGCTTTTCTCCATATAATAGACTTCAACATTTTGAGAACATCCGATGAATCAGTCCTGTCCGGAAGCCACATCCAAAATTCTTATTGAGACAGGTTTCTTTTTACTTGGATATGTCAGTCTGCTGGGGAAACACCCTTAAGAATTTTATAAGTGTTTTTTTTTTTGGTCTAAGAACGTCTCCTGTAAATGTCCTTATAAACTTTAGAGTTCTTAACAAAGGGAGTTAACACTTCGATTTGATCTTTATCCTGAAGCCATTTATTACTTTGACAATTTTTTTTTTTACTAACTGGGAAGACTGGACCCTATCATAGGCAGCTAAAAGAAGCTGATGGACAAGTTTAACCTTCTGTGAGGCCATCTCCCTAGCCAAGTCTCAGGAGTTTATTAGTTACTACAGGCAACATTTTTACTCATTATTTCATAGTGACATAACTTAGTCACTATTTTTCTAGCCCACTAGAGCAGCGTCCTTATCACTTTTGTAGGCTCTCCTGAAGTGTGCTCACCATTTCTCCAGTCTTCATAGTTTCTTTGTGGCTTTTCCAGGCTCTACAAACCACCTATTCCAAGACAAATGCCACATGTGTTGGGTGTTTGTCACAAAAGCACCTCACTTCTTGGTACTACATTCTTTATTAGTTACTGTTGCTGTGCAACAGTGCATCCCACAGCTTAGTGGCTTAACACAATCATTTGTGTTATAACACATAACATGTGTGCTGGAAAATCTGAGCTGGGTGCAGCAGGGCGGAACTTCGCCAGTCTTGGCTGGGCTCATGTGTACATCTGCAGTCTTTGACAGAGAAGAGGCTTGACTCTAGGTGTTGGCTGTGTTGAGAGGGGCAACAGGGAGACTGGGCCGTGTGTCTCTCATTAACAAGCTGGCTAGCCTGGGCTTGCTCACACAGTAGTGATGGCAGGGGTTCCAAGATCTCCCAGAGAGGACAAGCACCAGTGTGCAAGCCCTTTTAGTCTCTGCTATGTCACTTTTACTGTTGTCACATTGGTTGAAACAAATCACATGGCCAAGTCCAGACCCAAGTGAGTGTGGGAAGGAATTATCCAGGGGCTTACATTGAGGGAAGGGATGAATTTGGAAAGGTATGAACAAATTTGGGGCTGTTACTGCAACAATCTACAAATCTTATGCTAAATGGAGTGACTGCAATCTGACACTTAGAAAGCCTGCCAAGTCTCCAGAGGAGTTATGCTAGCAGAAGAGCTGCCACCTTGCTAAAAGTTCACTAAGTTTGCTCAAGTTGCAAGTTTTGAGTGACTGGTTATGCCAGTAGTTGATACGAAACATGGAAAATCAAAGTTATGGTTCTCAATGAAACTTGCTGAATATCAGGCTTTATAGATTTCTGTAATGTGCTGTTGGAGCTTGAGCTACCAAAAATGCCAGAGGATGGAAAGAAAAATGCTTCTGAGGGTAGGCAAATACAGAGTGAGAAATAACAGAAATCAATGTTATCTAACATTTACAGGATATTGACTGTGTGCCAGACACTGTGTTAGTAGCTTTTCATGAATTATGTCATTCTCTCTTTTAAAAACAGGAAAATTACCATTGAGAATTTTTTTTAAACTTTTTTTTTTTTAAGATCTAGGGAGCATATCCTGCTTTCAGTAAAATGGGAAAGCGTTTACAGTGTAGTGCTAAGGATTAGGGGGTCTCTTTTCAAAAATTGTTTGTTGGAGGTTAGAATTCATAGTAAAGTGTTAGTTACTTTGGAGTCTACAGGTCACTTGCCCAGTTTCCTAATTGCATAAGTATTACTGTTTGGGGAAGTTTCTATCTTTATAATGAATCCAGCTGAAACTCAAATCTTTTCCTTTTGCCTTTACTAAGTAAGACATCCTAGTATAATAATTGGCTCTCGGGAAGAGAGCTTATTGTGATTCTCTCTGTGTATTTCTCATCCATTCTTTATTGATCCCGAAATGCAAAAGAAGAAAATAACAGATTTTCCAGAATAAACTGTTTTCTTTTCATAATTAAGTTAATTTATAAGAATCCACAGGAAATTCAGCAAAGAAATGACAGGAGTTAGACTTGAGTTAAAGAGTAAAGAGGTAGAATTATTGAAGGTGTTTTTCTTGGGAACCATAGGTCAAAGTGGTGATTAAGGATGGCTTTCCTTTCAATGGGTAGAAAATAATGTTAAAACTCTCTGGCACACACACACACACACAGACACACTTGAGATTGAGAGATGGATGGATGACGGTGAAAGAAGTTTCTGTAAAGACACAAAACTGATAACCAAATTTTATTTTTATATTTAAATTCATTATGTTGGAAACAGTACTTTCCTCTATGAAAGAAAAAGGATTTTTTTTAAAAAGTTTAAGTTAAGTTATAGGCAAGAAAATAAAATTTGAAAAGTGTCTCAGATGTTCAAGTTTATTACTCTAAAGTGCAATCTGTAACTGGCTAACTATGGCAAAAGTAAATGAGGAACTTCACCAGTTAAGGAAGTACCTGAATTTCATTGCTTCTTGGCCTTTTGGCTAAGATCAAATAAAGAAAGTACCTGACTGAACAAATGGAAAATTCTTAAACCCTTACTGAAAAGTAAGCACATTGACAATATAGTTCAATGTTGAAGGAAGGGTAGTAAGTCCACTCAATTGTAGAATGCATTTTTTTGCCTTGATTTTCTCCTTTTCTTCAAAAATATTGATGCATTTTTCATTGTGATATGATAAGCAGAAATTCTTCTTATACTTATTAATTTAAAAAAATTTCAAATCTTAAGAAAAATTATAGAAAACTTTACAGAATTCTAGAACATCTATTTACACTTCACTCAGATTTATCAATATTTTCTCACTTTTTAAAAAAATTGAAATATAGTTGATTTACAATGTTGTGTTAGTTTGTAGTGTCCACCATAGTGATTCAGTCATATATACACATATTCTTTTTTATATTCTTTTTCATTATAGTTTATTCAAAGTATTGAATATAGTTCCCTATGCTATACAGTATGATCTTGTTGTTTATCTATTTTATATATAGTAGTTTGTATTTGCAAATCCCAAACTCCTAATCTATCCCTCCTCCCTCCCCCCCCGGTATCCATAAGTTGGTTTTCTATGTCTGTGAGTCTGTTTCTCTTTTGTAGATAGATTCATTTGTCTCATTTTTTTTTTGATTCCACATATCAGTGATATAATGTGACATTTGTCTTTCTCTGTCTGACTTACTTCACTTAGTATAATAATCTTTAGGTCCAGATGTGTTGCTGCAAATTTCATTCTTTTTCATGTATAAGTAGTATTCCATTGTGTATATATATACCACAACTTCTTTATCCAATTATCTGTTGATGGACATTTACTTTCATGTCTTAGCTATTGTAAATAGTGCTGCTATGAGTATTGGGGTACATGTATCTTTTTGAATTGGAGTTTTCTCCAGATATATGCCAAGGAGTGAGATTGCTGGATCATATAGTAACTGTATTTTTAATTTTTAAAGGCATTCGTATACTCTTCTCCATAGTGGCTGCACCAAACTACATTCCCACCAATGGTGTAGGAGGGCTGTCTTTTCTCCACACCCTCTCCAGCATTTATCATTTGTGGACTTTCAAATGATGGCCATTCTGACTGGTGTGAGGTGATACCTTAATGTAGATTTGCATTTCTCTGATAACTAGTGATATTGAACATTTTTCATGTGCCTATTGGCCATTTGTATGTGTTCATTGGAGAATTGCTTGTTTAGGTCTTCTACCCATTTTTGGATTGGGTTGTTTATATTTTTGTTATTGAGTTGTATGAGCTGTTTCTATATTCTAAAATTTAAGCCCTTGTCAGTTGCATTGTTTGCAAATATTTTCTCCCAGTCCTTAGGTTGTGTTGTTTTTTTTCCCTCGCATTTGTTTTACCTCTTTAGTGAATATGTATACAAATCATCTATCTATCTATCTGATCATGCTAAAATATTTGAAAATAAGTTGAAGATGTAATGACTCGTCACCCATAAATACTTATAGCATATATGTCCTTATAGCCTCACATATTAACTTAATATTAATTTAATACAGTTTAATTATCAAATTCAGGAAATTTAACATTAATATAACACAAATCATCTACTGTACAGTCCATATTCAGATTTTTTCCAATTGTCCTAATAATATTCTTTAAATAACAACAAACAAAACAAAAATCCTTTTTTCCTCTCCAGACATCAATCCAGAATTACATATTGTATTTAGTTATTGAATCTCTTTAGTCTCTTTGATTCCGGACCAGCCCATCTCTCCTTTTGTTTTTTTCATGACATTTGGAAAATAACAGGCCACTTATTTTGTATTACATCCCTAAATTTGTGTTTGATCATTTCCTGGTGATGAGATTTCAGGTTGTGCACTTTTGTCAGGAGTGCTGTCTATGTGGAGTTGTGTTTTTCTCAAGCATGTGACTCCATGTTGCTTGATGTCAGGTTATCTCATTGTTGTTGATGCTAACTTTGCTACCTTCTTAGGATGTCTGCTACTGCCTCCACTAAAAGAAATCATTCCCTTTGCTAATTAATATGTAGACCAAGAGGAGATATTACATCCTGTTCCTCAACTAACTTTTGCCCAGAGGCTATAACATTTAATGATAATTTTTGTCTAAATCAATTATTACTATGTTAGCTACTAAATATTTTTAAAAAACTTTTGATCAAGCAGAAAATTTAAAGAAAAGAATGTAAAACAGATTCTCACAGGGGATTAATACATCTGTAGACAATGAGAAGGGCACAGTATCACTCTAAGTAATTAATTTGGAAAGGCAAAAGTAAAGAATAATCCCATCAAAGAACAAAGCTATTGCAACAAATACTCTGAATTTTTCATCAAGCAGCAGAATGGCAATGAGTTAGGTCTATGAAGTGAAATGCATCCTTCAACATTTTCCCCCTGCATAATCTTAAACTGCTTTGCATTTATACACAATCATGCACAGTAATAATCAGGAAAATGTTTGGACTGTACAAAAAAGAAAAAAGAGCTTGGCACTAAGTACAATAGAAAAGAAATATGAAAACAAGGGAACCAGGTAGGGCAGTTAAGATTAGAAAATGTTTACATAAAATTTCTAAAGCAGTTGATAAATTATACTACTTATATTTCTAGTTTTTCTTTCTCCAATTCTGGCTCATTTTATTAATATACTATGGCTTTAGGTTATTCTTAGTTGCATCTAATGAATTCAAAAAAGAACAACTCTGCAATAAAGTATCTATCATGTCTTGCTGAATAAAATGTGTATTTTGTGCAACATGAGATTGAAGGCTTTCTAAGCTTCTTGGAGTTTTAAATCAGACAACCCCCTACTTCTTGCAGACACAGTTGCTTATTTGTCAGTTTGGATTTGATTTATCTCAAGCAGGAGCTAAAATTGTATTAAAATCTTCTGTTAAGCATGTAAGATTCCACATATATAGAGTCAGTAAGTTAAACAGCTCTAATAAAAGACAGCTGCGTTCTCATTGGAAGCAAAAATAGGGTAGAAAAAGATTTGTTTCTGTGAAGGATGATATGAAAAGTATTAGAATGCAGGTGGCTTCTCTTTATAAAATGGCACTGATATATAAGGCAATAAAAATATTTTTAATGATTTTTTTAAAGTGCACATAAAATAACCAGTGTATCTGTGTATTCAGCTATTGATCAGTTTAGTGATGGGCTGAAAAATTAGTGAATTAATGAGTGTCCTCTGCTTTATTATTATTTCACTGTATTTTTTCTTTCTCTTTGCATCTATGTGAGAATAAACCCAGAACATAAAGTTATAGAACATTGATGATTTTATAATAATTGCTTCCATATAATTTCTGAGATTATTTTGGCTTCTTGATATTTTTGTTTGCTCATTTATGAACATATTTTTAATTGTAAAAATCTTATTAGATAATTTAAAAATGTTATGAGTATGGATTTTTAGCCTTAAAGATATGTACCAAAGAGAATAACCCATTAACCCTAGAGTTGGTATGATATCTAATTAGCTATCTTGTAAATTTTTGTTCATTTTTATACCATCATATACATGAAAGGAAACAAAGGTAATAATTAATGATTTCATGTTAAGAAACTTTAGAAAAAATTAAGGCAGCATGATTTGATTACAGCTTAGTCTTTGCAATTCTGTTTTGGTTCACCTAATTATGGTGGTGCACTGAAATTCTAGGATTCATTCATTCATTCATTCATTCATTTATCTAGAACATTTATTTAGTGCTGACACGTAGAAATTATTTAATGACCAGTCATTATAATGTTTTTAATGCTTTATACAAATCCACACACATCCATACATGCATATTGCTGACTCCTCATAGATTGAAATTTAAATTTTGTTTTTATAATATATACAGTATGTTTTTATGTTTATTTCATGCATTTAGTAAATATTTTGAGGGCCTTCCATGAGCCAGGCACTGTACCAGTCTCCAGCAGTACATCTCTGGATAAGATGAGTGGACTCAGCCTTCAGGGAGCTTATATTTTTGTAAGAGAGACAGAAAAAACCCCCATGTAAACAGGTAAACAACATAATTAGGTATTTTTATGAGTGTCATGAAGAAAAGTGCCCAGGGTAATTGGTCTTGGTAATTATGTGTATGTGTGTTTGTGCCCCTGTGTGCTTGTGTATCTATATATATGTATGTGTTCTGTATGTGCGTGTGTGACCCTAGAACAATGTGGAGGTCAGAGGCACCAACTCCCCATACAGTCAAAAATCTGCATATAACTTTTGACTTCTCCAAAACTTCACTATTAATAGCCTATTGTTGACTGGAAACCTTATCGATAACAAAAACAGTTTAACACATATTTGGTATGTTATATGTATCACATACTGTATTCTTACAATAAAGTATGCTAGAGAAAAGAAAATGTTATTAAGAAAATCATAAGGAGAATACATTTATAGTACTGTTCTGTATGGATACTATAAGTTTACATCATCTGTTTAACAAGATGAATTGTCTGCCAGTACCTGTGTCAATATTGTGTTATAGGAAACAAAGCACTGTAGTTGTTATACCTATTACTAACACTAGACATCAAACAAGAAAAGATAATGCAAAAGATAAATTTATATTTATTTACAGATGTAATAATTCATACATTGATAATGAAGAAGCAGCAATACGATTGGTAGTGTAATCGACACAACTGCTTCCCACTAGCCCAGCCTATACACTAGTGAATGGTTATAAAATTTTTTTGGCATACAATATACAGTCATGTTCATAATACATTTTTTTGGAAACATTTTTTTAAAACACCACTTACCTGTGATGGTAGGCTGACATTCTATTTCTCCTGTTACGAGAGAGAGGCATACTGTATGGTAATATAATTCTTTGGAAGTAAAGTTATAAAAAACTAATAAAACGAACACATTATTCATTTTATATTAAATATCCCTCACCTTAAGCCTAAGTAAGGATAGGCTGTCCACTTCAATCCAAGTCTTGCACATGATGCTCTGCATGATGAATACTTGGGTGATGGTGATGAAGGCACAAAACATCATACAGTTGAAGCTGCACAGTTACTAGATTTTCACGTGAAGACACACACATAACATAATTTTAATATCTGTTTATAATGTGTTAATAAACACACATAACAGTTTATCTTTAAAAAAATCTTTTTTGGGGAGATTATTAGATTTATTTATTTATTTACTTACTTATTTTAATGAAGGTACTGGGGATTGAACCCAGGACTTCGTGCGTGCTAAGCACACACTCTACCACTGAGCTATACCTTCCCATGGAAGTGGGTTATCGTAAAGGTCTTCATCCTCATCATCTTCATGTTGAATAGGCTGGGGAACAGGAGAAAGACTAAGGAGTGGTCTTGCTATCTCAGAAGTGGAGGAGGTGGAGAAGGTGGAAGGGGAGGTAGGAGAAGCAGACACACTCAGTATAACTTTATGAAAATACACCTAATTTCTGCCTGACTTTTTTGATTTTTCATTTCTCTAAAAATGTTTCTATATGGTACCAGTCCTTCTTCTACCATTTCAGTTTTAGCTTTAGTTTCAGTGCCTGTATCATTGAAGGTTCCATGTTGTAAAAAAAGTCAAAAGCAGTCTTGAATAATTGGAAGTCTTCTGCCAGATTTTCTCATGCCAATTTGTTTTCTGGCACTGCTTCTTCTACATCTTCTTCCCTCATCATCTGGCACTGGTTCAGAACAGTCATCTCTGTCAGGTCATCTTCTGTTAATTCCTCTAGTGTAGTGTCTATTAGCTCTGGAATTTCTCCAAAATCCATAGCTTGAAACCATATACTCGCCATCTTTTTTGCCATAACCACAATCTCTTTCATGATATCCTTGACTGGCTCTATTGTAAATCCTGTGAAATCACGCACAATCTCTGGACACAGTTTTCTTCAGCAGGAGAATTTATTACTTTGGATTTGATGGTTTTCATGACTTTTTCTATAACAACGATGGTGTCTTCAATGGTGTAATCCCTCCAGAGTTTTATGGTGTTCTCTCTATCACGGTTTTCTTCCATAGCATTGAGAATCCTTTCCATAGAGTACCATGTTTAATGAATCTTAAAAGTCCTTAGGGTCCACTAATCTGGAGGCTCCATTGAAGTTGCTGTGTTTGGGAGCAAGTAGACCACTTTGACACCTTCTTTATTGCACTGATGGGGTTCTGGGTGGCCTGGGGCATTGTTTAATATCAAAAGAACTTTAAAAGGCTATCCTTTACTGATAAGGTATTTCCTGACTTAGGGACAAAGCATCAATGGAACCAACCAAGAAAAAGCGTTCTCACTGTTCAAGCCTTCTTGTTGTAAACCAAAAGTCTGGCAACTGGTGTTTGTCTTTTCCCTTCAAGACTTGAGGGTTTAGCAGCATTATAGATAGGGGCAGTCCTGATCATAAATCTGACTGCATTTGAACAAAATAGTGGAGTTAGCCTGTCCCTTCCTGCCCTAAATCCTAGTGCTTGCTTCTCTTTGTTACTAAAAAATGTCCTCTGTGGCATTTTCTTTCAGAATAGGGCACTTTCATATGCATTAAAAACCTGTTCAGGCA
Organism: Camelus ferus; assembly: GCF_009834535.1. Taxonomy (NCBI): domain Eukaryota; kingdom Metazoa; phylum Chordata; class Mammalia; order Artiodactyla; family Camelidae; genus Camelus; species Camelus ferus. Next base: position 48,063,493 of record NC_045702.1, on the reverse strand, counting down.
GAGGTATCTTTTCTTCTCAATGATTTTCTTAATGGCATCTAGGAACTCATCTGCTGCCTCTTGGTCTGCAGAAGCTGCTAATCCTGTTATCTTGACGTTTTGGTAAGCTAAACCTCTTTCTAAAATTATCAAACCACCCTTTGCTGGCATTAAACTCCCCAGCTTGAGATCCTTCACCTTCCTTTCACTTTAAGTTGTCATGTAATGATTTTGCTTTTTCTCAAATCATATTACTGTATATAGGTATGCCTTTCTTATAGCAATCCTGCTCCCACATAAGGCTGCATTTTCAGTACAAGATTAAAAGGTATTTTGCAAAAAGTGCAAGGTTTTCATGGCTGCTGGCATAGCTAGATGGACAGCTTCACGAATTTCCTTTTTTTTCCCTTTTAACAATGGTCCTTTCGCTGGATTCATTTGTCTTGAAATGGTGGGCAACCACAGCGGCAGACCCCAATCTATGGTGCATATTAAGCAATTCAACTCTTTCTTGTCATGTCATGACTTTTCTCCGCTTCTTGGGAGCATTTCCAGCATCACTAGTGGCAAGTCATATGGGTCCCATGGTGTTAGTCAAGGCTTACAGTATTGGACTAAACACAAAAAGTTAGCGAGAACCACAAGACATCACTTTTTGCTGTGATAGACAATTCACTGGCAAGACAAACTGCTCACGTGGAAATGATTAGTGTCACGTGGCATTTTAAGTAGATCTTTGCAACCCTTGAGCTCACTGCAATAGCAACAGGAGGTGGCTGTGAAATTATTACAGCAGTACAGGATATACCATAGTTACTTTTATGCATTTATGATTTAATACTGAATCTGTGTTTACATTTCTCTCAATGTCAGATGGGATCATGCACACTCTGTAAGTTTTTGTGTGCATAAGTTTTGATAAATGGTAACTTTTATAATTGATTAGTGCATATTTTATGGCAGTAAATGATAAAATAGAGTAGTATCTATATACGTATTTTTGCATTCATAACATACTTTTTTCTTATTTTTTTTTGATATTTCTAAGCTACGTAGTTTGCCTGTGAGTTTTTTTCAAATTGTCTTAAATCTCCAAACATTTTTCAAATATATTTGTTGAAAAAATTGTGTATAAGTGGACTTTTACAGTTCAAGCCTGGGTTGTTCAAGGGTCAACTGTATTTATGTATGTGATACTGTAGATTGGGTAGTCAGGAAAGTCCTCTCCGGAGGATGTCCTAATGATCTGAAGAGTGAGAAGAAAATCAATTACATAAAAAGGCATAGAATATTGTTCCAGAAACAATCCTCAGGATTTAATATGACTTTTATGATAATTTTAAATTTGAAAATAACCAAATAACTCATCTAGTCCTCCTGAGGCCCCCAAAGTTCAAGTTACCTACCCAAAGTTGCATTAGCCGAGACTGGAACACAGGGAAGACTGCTACTCCTTAAAACAGAGTCAATTAAGTACGTAGAGACATAAGAGCAGAAAATTATCACATGCAGTATTAAGAGAATGCAGTCGGAAGCTTAGAAAAACAGATCTCTTGCATCTTCACATTTTCCATTTCATCTAAACTCAGTGAAGAGTTTAAAATTGAATATAGGTAAGTTGGCTAAAAAACTATAATTCTGAGTCATCAACAGCATATCTGAAAGGAAAACACAGCCAAGACTGGCAGCTCCTATTTTTCAGATTAGAAATTAACTGCTATGTTGTCAGGGTGAAATGGTATGTTTTATTATTGAAAAGGCAGCTCTGTTAGCTTCTTTGGGCCACAAGGGCCCATTTATTTAATTACTTCTTCCAGGACACTAAGTGGATCCTTAGTGACCAGGTCAAATTATTGTACCTTAAAAGATGAGTGACACATTCACTTTGACAGATGGTAGGTTTTCTTTACTTTCCTTCCATTTATTTATTTTTTTCACTAAATGTATTATATAAAGGAAGGAAGCCAGTTTCTTTTTACCTCTGCTGAAAATTGCTTAGGACCAGAGCATTTTTTATTCACTTTTAATAAAATTAAATGATAGCTTTAGAAGTGAAAGGTAAGATAAATTCTCTAGACAAAGAACACAAGATTTGTTTTAGATTCCTATAAAAATTTCTTTAGTAGACTTTATTTTATAGAGAAGTTTTAGGTTCACAGCAAAATTGAGAGAAAGATACAGAGATTTCCCATATATTCCTCTGCAACTTCCTCTCAGCCTCCCCTGCTATCAACATCCCCAACCAGAGTGATTCATTTGTTACAATTGGTGGTCCTACATTGGCTCATCATTATCACTCTAAGTCCATAGTTTACATCAGAGTTTGCTCTTGGTGTTGTACATTCTATGGGTTTTGGTAACTGTATCATGACAGGTACCTACCATTCTAGTATGCCAAATAGTTTCTTTCACTGTCCTAAAAATCCTCTGTGCTCTGCCTATTTATCCCTCTCTCACCCATAACCTCTGACAACCACTAATCTTTTTACTGTTTCCATCATTTTGCTTTTTCTAGAATGTCATACAGTTGGAATCAAAAAGCAGGTAGTCTTTTCAGATTGACTTTTTTAACTTAGTATATATTTTAAGTTCCTCCATCCTCTTTCATGGCTTTGATAGATCATTTCTTTTTAGTGCTGAATTATATTCCAGTGTCTTGGTGTAAGATTTCTTTTTTCAATGCTCAAAACCTAATAGAGATTTTGAATGATAAGATTTAAAATCAGAGAAGGAAAAATAAATTAAAATTATTATTTAAAAATTATTTTTACAATAAACCGTGAAAGAATACATGGATTCTTATAATTAAGCATACAAGACTATAAATATAAGTGTTGTGTTGTAGAATGTTTTCCCTTCATTAACAAGGTTAAGGTAATGGTAAAATCTCAATGGAGTCAACAGAAAGGAAAGAATAATTATTAAGATATCTTATAATGTAAATGTAGGTAATGGGTAGATATCATAGTAGGAGAAAATCTATATCTTGAAGATATTTAATTGTGCCAGCAGATAGCCTTTCAGGCAAAGTTTCTTTCAAATTCTTTAAGTGTAGTTGATATTTAAACCTTGCCAGTCCAGTACTGAGCACCTCTTACTAATGGCTTCTGAATTTCATCCTTTAATTTTTAATTCCTAATTTCATATCCTATGAAACAGCGACAATTCTAATCCATTTAAATTAGTTTTCTTTGGTACTTACTTTAGTTGTTTGGGGTAAAAATATATAATATCTCATAGCATCCTTATGGAGAGGAATGAAATCCTTTCAGACATCACTACTTTTCAGAACCTTCCTATAAGGTAGGTGGGATATATTGACCACAATTCCTATTAGATGAATTGGAAAGCATGTACACAAGCTGAGAGCCAAGCTCTGTCAAGTTAATTCATAAATCAGTAGGGATAAGTGAGAACAGAAATTCTCTATTTTGATTCTTGGGATCTGGTGTTTTGCCTTCTGAATTTTGTGTTGTTGACTTCAGTTACGTACCAAATTGGCATGATTTGTATTTCATTAAATCATAATATATGACAGCTTTGGCAGCCATTTAAATTCTATTTGATTTTCTTTCCAATGGTGGTGTGAAGGTGATTTGGCATATTGCTTATAATTAAGGGGTCCAGTTTTGGAGCTTAGGCTGAAATCTTGACTCTGAAACTTGTTGAGAGTGTGTCTTGGGAAAGTTACTTAGGCTGTCCAAATCTGTAAAAACAACAACAACAACAACAACAAAAAACAGCAAGAGAGATATATACAACTACATCATGTAACACCTGTATCATAGAGTTTTTATGGAGATAGAACCAACTATTGGTTATAAAATACCTGTAGAGCACAGTGCCTAACAGATTGAAATGCCCAGTGAAGATCAATTCTTATTAAAATCAGAAGGTAGAAAATATTGTTGTTTTATAGATCATAGGTTCCTTCAGTAATAATGATTTAAATTTTAGCTTAAATGATTTGAATATAGGTATTTCTATAATTTTTAGAGTAAAAAAAAATTCTTCTTTATCTTGCTTTCTCTTTTGCACAGATTTGTGAGATTTGTGGAGGGAAAAAAACCCTCCTCTAAAACCCTTTTTTGTTCCTAATACCATATCCAAGGAATCTAAGCTTTTGTATTGGAAAAAATGTCTGGGTGGAGGGTGGGAAGGGATAGATGGGATTTCAAAATTGTAGAACAGATAAACAAGATTATACTGTATAGCACAGGGAAATATACACAAGATCTTATGGTAGCTCACAGAGAAAAAAATGTGACAATGAATAAATATATATATGTTCATGTATAACTGAAAAATTGTGCTCTACACTGGAATTTGACACAACACTGTAAAATGATTATAAATCAATAAAAAAAAAAGGAAATGTAAATAAAAACCACAATGAGAGAACAACAACAACAAAAAGTCTTTGTTTTCTCACCATCATGGCATAATTAACATTTTAACTACTGAGTATTTGTACAAGCATCCAAATTTTAAAACATTATATGTTACGACTTGAAGCTTGATTGGCTGCAACTAAAAATCAAAATTATGATTCAGGTAAAATGGACTGCAACTTTTATTAAGTATTTTAAATATTGGGGTCAAACAGAAAGCCCTAGTCTAAGTGATAAAATCAATGTGTTAATTTTAACACTAAATTGGTGGGGTTTTTTTTCACCGTTTAAACCATTTAAAAGTGTTCAGTGGCATTAAGAACAGCTTACATCATTGTGCACCCATCACCACCTCCACAACTTTCCATCATCCTCAGCTTAAACTCCACACCCATCATTAACCAGTGACTCCTCCTTTCCCCTCCCAAGCCCCTGGCAATGGTGTTTTTTTTTATGTTGGGAAAAGAATGCATCCCTATAGCCCCAAACAAATTAATGTCCTACTTATAATTTATTAACCTAAAGGCAGGACTAAATCCCACCTTCCAGTGACTGTCATTGACTACAAACTCAGTGAATATTTGTTGAGTTGGTTTAACATAATTCCGTTGTAAAGGGTTGACCTTATTTTATGGAAATTAGTCTTTAGTTCCCTGTTCAAATCACTGTATGGGCTCTAGGAAGACCTTTAAGTGGTTTGTTTTGTTAAATTGTGGCTTATCTGTTTTGCAACATAATTCTTATCTGATTGGTGGAGGGAGGTGAGGATGCTGTCAGGAGGAGGCCTCTTTAGGGAACTGACATTGAAACTGAGATCTGAAAGTTGAAGAGGAATTAATTAGTCCCAGAAGGCGGAAAAAAGGCAGTTCAGGCAGAGTGAATAGCATGTGCAATGACCTCAAGGCAGGAAAACCTTGGCATATTCAAGGATATGGATAAAGGCCAGGAATGTTGGCGTCTTTGACCAGGCCAACTCATGAACATGGCTGGTCCCTGATAGGCTATTTTCCTGTGCTCTGAGAAGCCATGGTTTGTCTTATGTGCAGTCCTGCTTATCTTCTAAGCATGTAACTCTTTTTCTGCTGATTTGTATAGGCCCTGTTCCATAGCATTTGACTCAGGGATTTTGCTCTTAAGGGATTTTTGACCAGAATCTGAATGGCACACATGCTGGTCACCTTGCAGCAGAATGATTTTGTTTCCTTAATAAAAGCTCCTTGTATTCCATCAGTGTTGCCTTTTCTCTTTAGTAGCAACAGGAATCTGAGGCCCAGAATGAAGTTAGTAAAAGAACTATGAATAGGTGAATTCTAGGCTTCCTTTGCATAAAGAATGACCAAAAAAACCAAAACAAAACCCCAGAACAACTCTCTTCAGGATAGCAGGTAAACTTTCAAGGAAATTTAAATTAAATCCATTTCTTTGCTGTCTTCTAAATATTGCCCACCAACCAGCCATAGCCTTAAATAGAGGCACAAACACTGAACGATTGAAGTCACACATGCCCCAATGGGAACTTAGAACTCTATTATAGGGCACTCATCCTTTCATAATAAAGAAATGCAACCCAAACTGAAACCAAATACTTTCATGCAAATTAGTCATAGGTCATAGACTATGAATTGCAGAAGAAAGCTCAAAGATGATGAAATTAAAATCCCCTCATTTTGTAGATAAGGAATCCCAAAAAGGTAAAGTGACTTTTATCTATGGGTGTAGATTAAATGACTTGCTTAAGGACACATAGTTTAGTCAGAGATGAGCTAGCTCTGGAACCAAGTACCTTAATTTTTTTTCTTTCCTTTTTTTAAATTGAAATATACTTGACATATAATATTATATTAGTTTCAGGTGTACTCCATAGTGGTTTGATGTTTGCATACATTATGAAATAATTATCATGATAAATCTAGTAAACACTTGTCCCCATACAAAGTTATTATAATATTATTGATCATCTTCCTTATGTTGTATATTATATCCCTGAGGCTTATTTTATAACTGGATGTTTGTACCTCTTAATCACCTTCACCTATTTTGCCAAATAATAGGGAGGTAATTTGATTTATTTATATTTATTTATTTATTTAACAGAGGTACTAGGGATTGAACCCAGGACCTCGTGAATGCTCAGTACACACTCTGCCACTGAGCTATACCCTCCCCTCCCCTTAATTCATTTATTCTAATCATTTTTGATAGCATCTTTAGGATTTTCTATATATAGTATCATGTCATCTGCAAATAGTGGCAGTTTTATTTCTTCTTTTACAACTTGGATTCCTTTTGTTTCTTTTTCTCGTCTGATTGCCATGGCTAGAACTTTGAATACTATGTCGAATAAAAGTGGCGAGAATGGGCATTTTTGTCTTGTTCCCGATCTTAGAGGAAATGCTTTCAGCTTTTCACCATTGAGTATGAATGTTGGCTCTGGGTTTGTCATATATGGCCCTTATTATATTGAAATATGTTCCCTCTATACTCACTTTGTTGAGAGTTTTTGTCATAAATGGATGTCAAAATTTGTGAAAAGCTTTTTCTGTATTTATTGAGATGATCATATGGTTTTTATTCTTCAGTTTGCTAATGTAGTGTATCACATTGATTGATCTGCAAGTATTGAACTATCCTTGCATCCCTGGGATAAAATCCCACTTGATCATGGGATATGATCCTTTTAACATATTGTTGAATTCAGTTTGCTAAAATTTTTTTGAGGATTTTGGCTTCTATGTTTATTAGTGATTTTGACCTGTAATATTCTTTTTTTGTAATGTCTTTGTCTGGTTTTGGTATCAGGATGTTGCTGGCCTTGTAGAATGAGTTCAGAAGCATTCTTGCCTCTTCAGTTTTTTGGAATGATTTGAGAAGTATAGGTGTTAACTCTTTTTTAAATATTTGGTAGAATTCACTTGTGAAGCCATCTGGCCCTGGACTTCTGTTGGGAGTTTTTTAAAATTATTGATTCAATTTCATTGCTAGTATTCAGTGTATTCATATTTTCTGTTTCTTTCTGATTCAGTCTTGGGAAATTGTAGGTTTTTAGGAATTTACCCCCTTCTTCTAGATTGCCCAAATTGTTGGCAAGTCATTGTTCATAGTAATCTTTTTTTTTTTTTTTGTATTTCTGTGGTGTCAGTTGTAACTTCTCCCTTTTCATTTCTGATTTCATTTATTTGGGTCCTCTCTCTTTTTTTCTTGATGAGTCTGGTTAAAGGTGTTTTTAGTTTTATTTATCTTTTCAAAGAACTGGCTCTTAGTTTCATTGATCTTTTCTATTATTCTTTTAGTCTCTATTTCATTTTTTCTTCTTTATACATATTTTCTTATTCATTAATAAAGAAATAATCTTTATTATTTTCTTCCTTCTACTAACTTTGGATTTTGTTTGTTCTTCTTTTTCTAGTTGTTTTAGGTATAAGGTTGGGTTGTTTAATTGAGATTTTTCTTGTTTCCTGAGGTAACCTTGTATTGCTTTCATCGTCTCTTTTCGAACTACTTTTGCTGTGTCTCACAGATTTTCAATTTTTGTGTTTCCATTTTAATTTGTTCCCTGGTATTTTTAAATTTCCCTTTTTAACTTCTTCAGTGACCCATTGATTGTTTGGTAGCACATTGTTTAGACTCCACTTATTTGTGTTTTGTAGTTTTTTCCCCTTGTAGTTGATTTCTAGTCTCATATCATTGTTGTCAGAAAAGATGCTTGATATGATTTCATTCTTCTGAAATTTAGTGAGACTTGTTTTGTGGCCTAATAACTTGTGATCTCTCCTGAAGAATGTTCCATGTGCATCAAATGCCCTAGTTTTTAATCCAGTCCTTTTCCACTAGGCCTTACAAATCCCCAAATAACCAAATTCTTATATCAACTTTTAAAAGAGGAAAACACTTATTGAACACAAAGAAAATGATTCCTAGGATTATGCCTTATCTGGGGTATCTTATTAAAAACTCATCGTGAACACATGAAATGCAATTTGTAGACATGATTGCCAGTTTTCAGATTTTGAAAATACTGATCACATCACACAGATTGTCAGCATTTTCTCATAAAATAGTGGATTGTATATGTCTGTGACTCTATGAATACCTTTCCTATGCCTCCCTGTCCCCTATCCTGGTCACTCTATGTACTTTTTGGCTCATTAATTTTCTTCTTTTGTTCAGAGGAAAAGAAATTCTGGCATTGTTTATGCTATGATGAATCTTGGCCTCTTAATCCCACCCTCTACTGATTTCAGTAATGTTATGAACTCTCAGAATAAAACCCCACATCTGAAACTACACATAATCTAATGTCAAGCAAATTGACCAAGTGGAAGTGTCTAGCATTATGGGTCATCATCTGTAAAGGAAATTGCCTAATCATATTTTTCATCCAGTTGTTGTCTTTAAAATTTAGGAAACTGACCATCTCTCAGGTATGTTTAGTGGACAAATACATTTAAGATTAAGGAAGTAAATTGAAATGAGATGGTTTTGTTTTATTTAGCAACCCTTAGTCAAATTAGGTCATATTACGACTATTGCATGAGCAGTTTTTTTCATTGCTTGAATATCTATATATATCTATTTTTTGAAGTATAGTTAATTTATAATATTACATTAGTTTCAGATGTACAACATACTGATTCAGTATTTTATAAATTATGCTCCTTTTAAAAACATTACAAAATAATGGCTATACTTTTCTGTGCTGTGCAGTATATCCTTGTTGCTTACCTACTTTTTGCATAGTTGTTTGTATCTCTTAATTCCATACCCCTATATTGCTCCTCCCCACTACATGTGTGGTTTCAGTGAAGGAAGGCATCACTCACTTCCTGATTGGACCTGGTGGGAAGATCTGCCTGTTTGTGCCCAAGTACCTGGAGGGTATATCTTGGGTATGCACAGTAGCCAGTTGAGATTTGCTTCAAAGTTATCTCTGACTCTGCATTTCTTCCATCTATTGCTTCTGTTCAGGGCAAGGGTTATTTGAAAAAAGTAAAACAAACATATCAATAAATATTCTCATTGAATATGTTATGAATTAATATTTTATAATATAGCATGGCAAATCTAAACTTCAGATTAATACAGACCTTCACACTCTCAGTATCTTCAGCATATTTTATGCAAATAGTTGTTAAGAATAAAAATTCTAATTTCAAATGAAGAAAATTCATGACATGCATCTTGGGTTGCGGTTTAATCACTGTATACCTAGGAAGGTATCGACAGTTGTCCTGTGGAAGCTATTAAAGTTGCTGTCCAAGGTTAAATAAAATTGCAGTTTATCAGAGCAGCATTGAGAAAATAAGGGAATCTGTTCATGGCTCTTGATTAATGCCAAGCGTGATCAACACAAGGGGGTTCATTAAGCCATACATCATGTGGGTAATTTAACATGTCATTGTGCCTGCTGTCTGCTTTGACTGTGCATAGCCCTGAGTTTCAAAGTTGTATCTCTGACACCACTGAGTTCCTCACAGAAGCATCCTCTTACTTCTTTTGCTACACATTTTTCATTAAGCATACTTATTTTTTAGGTATGTTAAGCATTTCTAGAAATTATTTAATATATTTTGGAACAAAAATATATTTTGTTTTTGTAACGGGTTTCCCTCATACTATATATAATAAAACTCAGGAAACTCTTCTTTTGAATTTTTCTTTTCCTTTAATCATATATATATCTTAAAATCTGATGTGATATGGAAAAAGTATTGAAATTATTAACTCAAACTATGTTAATTTTAATACTCTATTTATGTGCTGTGGTTAAAATATCACTTTCACAGTACATATTTACAAGTAATGTTTTCTCATCATTTTCTCTTCAGTGATTTTCTCATTACTCTTTGCTTATATAGCACCCCATTTTTAAAGTTGATCAGGTTTGGGCAAATATTAACTGCCAAATTATGACATGAAGTAGATTATTAGTAATTTTGTTATGTGTTGGAATGTCTGTTAAAAAGTAATTGCTATTGCAAGCATTTCCATGTCATTTTAGGAAATATACCAAACATGATAAGTGATAAAATGCTTTGTGTTTATATGTTTCAGAGATTTATTTTTCAATGATTTGAATTTTTCTGGACATAATGAAGCCTTTATCTAAAAGTATAAGAGCTATGATTTTGACTTCCAGTTTTATTTAATTATCTTCAAAATTAAATTTACTTTTTTTAGTATTGAATATAATTTGACAGCTTATTAAAGAAATAAAGTATTTCCATGTAAAAGGCTAAAAAACTATAATTGATCATTTCATATTATTTATTTATTTGTTATCTAACACATGGAATTCAGTATAATCATGCTTCATCACTCTGACTTAAAAGTAGACTCTTCCAGTCACCGAAGATTTATGGAATACAATGAACCTCTGAGGCCAAAATCTCAGCCATAACATCAGTGCCTGGTGCAAGGAAGAACATGGCAAGGGATGTATGAACATGGTTGAATGCAATTTGGATATTAAACTTTGTGGCTGCTGGAATTTAGTTAGTGGGTACCATGTTGTGCTTTTTTAGACTCCTGTGAGCTCATGCACAAATTGGTAATCTGGACAGAGCCCTAAAAACTTCCTAAAATATTTCGGTATGAGTTGTATACTGATGACCATGGTTTGGAATTTCCCAGTGTTTGGATTTATATGTCTAATGTCTTATAAAATTGGAAGCTTTAAGTTCTGTAAAAAATGGACTCCCATATGATATTGTAATGCTTTTAAGGATCAAAAAGCAAGGTAAATAATTTATAGGACCTAAATATACATATGAAAGAAACTATCATCACTGACGTGCAAAATATTGGATTATGTTTGTTGGGGGGTGATAATCTTGTTGGCATCTACTATTCTTAGGAAGAGATTAGAATGCCACTTAAGAGCTGATGAGACCAGATGCTTTTAAAGGCACACCTGAATGATGGAATGCTATTTCCATTTCAGTCTCTGCCTCCCTCCCTCTCTCTTCTTTACTTATTTATTTATTTTTTTGATGGATTGTGAATGCATTATCTATAATACCCTCAAAATAAACTGATTATTTATAATTGGGGTGTTTGAAAATGTATTTTAATTAGGTCCAAGACCAAATTAGGATGGTGTCTACTGAATACCAAGCATTTTCAAAAACAACACAGCATAAAGTGTTTTCTCTTCTGGTATGTAATGTGGGGAGGATGATTTCACTTGTCAGCTCTCAGTCACAACTCCCAGCCATTTATTGTAACTATATGGTGGGTTCCTCCCTGAAAAATGTGGCAAAGGTCATTCACATAGCCAAGGTTCTGTCTTTGAATACTTTTTTTTTTCCAAGGTACTCATTGTATTGTTTTCTGCTACCATTAATTACCAAGGGTTTATGTACAAGACAATAATTAATTATACCTCTGGGAAGCTCAAGAGTCAACATGAATCAAAGCAGGCTTGATAAGGAACATGGAAGTCTCACATAATTAAGCAGAGCACTGGAGACCAATTGTTTATAGAATGATTTTTCTGGAGCTAATTGACACTAATTATTTAATCTGATTTTCTTCTTCCTAGTAACTCTTCTGCAGAGTCACTGCTTTCTGCTCATGAAGCACAGGGAACCATCAAGGTGCACTATGCCTCCATTCGTTGTAGCTTCCCCAGTAGGAAATCGATAATACTTAGATAGTTTCCTAATGTGCTACAGAGTGTTATGTAAAACAAACCACAGAAGAAATCAGCAAGTCATCCATGGTAAAATACATACCAGGCGGTCACTTATATTGATGGCTATTACCTTTTCCTCATATAAGACTAATCCATTTTTCACTCAGGTTTAAGTTTAATTCATTTAAAATTTAAAAATATATGTAAACAATGAACTTATAGTTTCCACACAATTTTTTAAATGTGTGAGATGAGGTGGGAACTTTGGTATGATTGGGAAAAAAAAAAAAGCAGTTTATAAAATTGCTTAAGTAAAAAGAAATATTCCAACTGAGCATATAACAAAAACATAGGGAACTAATCATCTGCAAACATGCTACTTTTTACACAGGATTTACACTGATGGGCGAATGAAAACTTGAGACATATGGTAGCTAACTAAAAAGCATACAGTGTGAATTTCATGTCAAGTATCAGTGTCTCTGAATTTCTGCTTTTTCATCAGTTTCCTAACTTTCCACCCTATTCAATCTGCTATATTTTGTGTAAAATTCAGGCTCTGAATAACCTTCTGGCAAAATTAGGAAAAATGGAATCTCTGCCACCTTTGTAGTATTGTGAAGAAGAGTAGGTGTATTTTTGGATCCCTGTTACCCACTTCATCCTCTCTCCGTATTCCCATCCTTACCTTTCTAGTGATGTCCTAAGCTAGTCTGTACTAGTCTCTTTGCCAAATCATCCTCTCCTCCCACTTTATTTTCTTTCTCTGATACTAAACGTTACATATTCTATAATTTATCCCTCAATCTCCCATTTTCTGTTTTCCAGAGTGACAGGCAGCTAAGGAGTCCATGGTTGATTTTAAAGTGCCCATTTTCCCACATCATTGCTTGTTCAGGATTTTATCAATATTTTGTTCACCTTAGAGTGCTTGGAGAACTTAGTGTAGTGGTAGGACTTAGATATGAATAGACGTCTTTTAGGATATTTTGAGAAATACAAATGGTAGATTGCAGAGTTCAGAGTCCAATGACGTTTACCCAACCTGGGGATCAGTTAAAACATCCTATAAGTCGAGGAGCAGTTAGTCTCTCTGCTTACCTCAGAATTCAGTAAGCGTGATTAAAATCCATCCCTGAGTTAAGGACCTAAATAAACCAAAGAGACTTCAAAGGCAGTTCTCTTCTAGAAGATACTGGGAGACATAGTAATTGCCCTTTTTTAATGCCAGGCTCTGTTCTAAATGCTTTACACTCCTATATCAATTACTCTTTCCAACGGTCATATGTGGAACACAATTTTATGTATTTATTTAGTCATCCCCATCTTTTGAAAGCGGAGGCATTGAGGTTTTATGTAACTTATACAAGATCATATAATTGTTCAGTAGTGGAGCTGGAATGCAAAAGTGGTCTGGCCCCAAAGTTGAGCTCTTAAACTTGGTGCCTGAAGGGGACTGGCTCATATTTTTATGCCTGTGTCTTTGGTCAGTCTGCTTCTCAGTCCTGGATTCTCTTTAGAATTACTTCATTGGGGGTGGGGGCAGAGGCTGGATTTTAAAAGAAAACATCATCTCTGAGGGGTGGGGTCCAGACAAGGGCACTTTTATAACACCCTCTCATCAGCTCGCCCCCCACCCCCCCACCCCAGTGATTCTAAACTGCAGCCAAAGTTAGTAAGTCCTGCTCCAGGCCCTGGAGTGGGAGCCATTCTCTTCCCACCTCCTGTCCCTGCCCATCACCCACAGTTTCTCAAGGCTGTGAAAGCATTGTCAGTAATCCTCTGGCTGGAAGCAGTTCCTCAGGTGCCAATTCTCAGTGTCAGTGAGTTTAACTCTATAGATCCCAGGTCTCTGTATTTGTGAATAGATCAACGTTGTGGTAATGGTTAGCTTAGGACAGACCCAGAGAGAAGGCTTCCTAGATGTCTAGCCTGATTTACCACTGGTGTAATTTCAACAAGCTGGTGACCCTGGGATCCCTGGGCCCTTCTCCCTTTTATACCCAATCATTCTCCAGTATATCCTAACCATTTAATGTGCAAATGTACTTTGCACAGGTCTATGAAGATATCTTAGGATAAGGCCTTTCTAGGTAGGTAAATTTAAGTACACTCTCAGAACTTGATTTATTAATTTCAGAGGACTCTTTAAAAAACAATACCTTGTCACAACCAACATAATTTTAAAAATTGCTTATTAATATGCTTATCAAATTATGTCCAAAATGTCTTTTTAGAGTTAGTTTGCTAGAATCAGGATCCAGATAAGGTTTTTGCATTAAATTTGGTCTATGTGTCTGTGATATATGAGTCCCCCCACATTGGGCTGTTTGTTGAAAAAATTGGGGAGCATTTCTCCTATGGAATTACCTATGTTTTAGATTTGACCGATTGTATCCTCCTGTCATTCAACACACTTTCTATTCACTGTATTTCCTGTAAATTGTTGATAAGATCTAGACCCTTGACTAGATATGGATTCTGATTTTTTGCGAGCATAGTTCATAAATATGTGTATTTCCTACTGCAGCACAGCAGGAGGCGCATAATACCTGGTTGTCCTGCTTTAAGAGGATGGTAAGATTAATCAGTAAGTTCAAGAGTTGTCAGTCTGAAACCTCCGTTATAAACCTTTTATCTAATGGCTTTTAGACATTGAAGATGGTTGTGGCATCAGTTAATTTATCAGGGGTTGCAAATGGTGATATTCTAATTAAACCATTCCTTCTGCATTTATTAGCCACATTTTTTTTGTAAAGGAGAACTTTTGCTCATCAACTAATTAATCAATTTGTGCAGAAAATGCAGTAAAATTCTTGATATTTTGCCCATCAATTTTCAGAGTAATAAATTTGTTATCCTGGTAACTTATAAAAGAAACTCAAATCTTGGTTGTTGGTTTTTGTTGTTGTTTTTTTTTTTTTGGTACCATTATAAACTTATGGCTTTTAATGCATTGCATTGCAATCATATTCTTTTTGATACTTGTATTATCCCTTTTCCAACTGGAAGAACCACTTCAAGTTGATTGTTAGGTCCACTTGGTGTGACTCTAGTAGACCTTGATAGCATCCTTGCTGTTAGATATCCTATATACATTCTGTTTAATTTCTCCTCTATCCATAGAATTGACTCTGGTTTCTTTTCAGTGAGAAACGGTATTAAAGGTCATAATCTAGGCCCTAGGGGTGCTCATTGCTGTTGGGTTGTCATTGGTTTTATATCTTTTTATTTGGCAGATAAGATATATTTTTAAGAAAGAGAGAAATAGATTATAAATGTGGTACTGATATTTCCAATTCAAATATAAAATTGCTTATTTTACTTAATCCTTTTGATTTTATATTGGTTTCTTATCTCTCTTAACTGAAAATCTGGTTTCCTAATAACATTAATGTAATCCATAAACATTTATTTGCTTTATCCTTCCCCCTTCTCCATTTGTATACATATATGTATTTATATGTGTGTAACATGTATATAGTAATTTTACTAACAGATCTTAGTAAAAGACTCTTAAACTAATGCAGTTTAATATTTCATTATGGTTTCTTTTGCTTTTTTGATCCCTACTACCAGAACTGTAGAATTACTTTGTTTTAAAATGATTTTAAGCAATTAATATGGCCATACTACCACATTAATAAATGGCTAGATTGACTTTCAGTATGTTTTCAATTTTAAAGGATTCTCTTTTTAAAAAATTTTATTTTGAATTATGTGAAATAGTAATATCGTTCCTGAATCAAAACCGTAAGACAATTCAGGGTGATTTAACTTCTGTCTTTGTTCCCATCTTTCCTTTTTTTCTCTTCCCAGATAGGTAACAATTTTTATTTGTTTTTTGTTTACCCTTCCATAGTTTCTTTAGTAAATATAAGCATACATATACGTGTGTACACACACACACGCACATACAAACACACTCACAACACAGAATGCCCTTTCTCTGTCTTACATAAAGGGAGCCTGTAACATGCATACTCTTCTGTCTTTTGCTTACTCCACCTAATAATACATTCTGGGGCTCGCTCATTCCACTGTAGTGTTTAGAGTCCTTCCTCTTCACTTGTCGAAGCTGTGTGGTATGGGTGGCTACGTCAGGCTGTCAAGTCTCCTAGTTATTTTTAGTTCCAACATGATCTCTCACATTCAGCTCCTTTAGCCTCTGAAGTAGCCCAGTCTTTTTGGTCTGCCTCCACTTTTCTTGTCCAAACTGCCATCCACCACACATACAAAGCTGCAGCATTTTGCCTAGCTCAGAGTAGGCATTCAGTACATGTTGGGTGACTAGAATATATGCAACAATGATGTTTCCCTCATTTCACTCAGAGGGTCCCTGAAGTTAAGACTCACCTTTTTTTCCCTCAAGCTGCCCCTTATTTTACAGCCTGGGTGTCTTTACAATAATCTTATCTTTTCCTACTCTCACTCTTGCCTCTTTCTGAACCTCTCCTCTCTCTGGGCTCCCTTCCCCACCAGACTAATGGCTCTGATCCCACTTCTCCATATTCCTGGGTGGTAACAGATTTCAGGATATGGAGGGGCTTTCTTTAATCTTGAATGTTTCCTCACGTGTCTAGAGTCACCCCTCTCAGGAACTCAACCCTTCTTGGTTACAACATGAAGCTATCTTAAAATTTTTTTTTCAGTATTTATATATCTCTAGCTCATTTCAGAGGGGATTTTAGGCACTTAACTGTGACTATGTTATAGTTATTTAGAGACTGGTCAGAATATTGGAGGAGGATTTTAAATTATGGACACAGAAACTCATACATATACACCAGACAAATCTATCAGAAGCACTTTGATATTGAAATAGTTATTAAAGTGCTATGTAGTTATTACTAAATGAAAAAGCCATGTCAATAGTATAGATAATCATAACGTGTGGCTTCTAAAATTTTCATAACTCTTTAGAGGAATGTAATTCCTAAGGTTAATCAGAAGCTTCTGCAGTCTGTCTTCATCTTATCATAGTTACTCATTCATCTGAGTTTGGGAATTTGAATTATCTCAAAAGCTAAACTTTAACTAAATTCTTCAGTGGACTTATAAAAGACATTCTTGAGGGTAATTTAAATTTATTTTTTTCAAAAGAAGCTGCTTTTGTAGTGGATATAGAGACATGAAAGTTGAAAATATATTTGTTTTATTTTCCTGTAAAGAAATGTAAGAGAGCACCTTTGTAAGAATAATTGCTCACATTTTCTTCCCCTAATTTTTTTAGTTATGACATTGAAGAACTGCTAATGACACCTCTCCTAAAAACAAGAGCAGTCCTTACCAGGCCATCCACCTTCACCCTCAAATGGAAAGGGACAACCACTGATAGAAAGATCTCAGAGCAAAGTTTGTTTTACTGCAGTGGTTCTCAAATTGTAGCATGAATCAGAACCATGTGTTAAAACAGATTGCAAGACCCTATCCCCAGTGTTTCTAATCCAGTAGGTCTAAGATGGAGTACAAGAATTTGCATTTCTATCAAATTCCCAGAGATGCTGATAATGCTGGTCCAAAGACCAGACTTTGAGAATCCCTGGCCTACTGGATTTGAAGGACTCTTCACTGTAATCACACTGATGCCTCCCATTTGAATGAAAGGTGAGCTAGCAACAAGATGTTAAGTAGTGTTTATAAGGAGAGGTGAAGGGTGGTGATTACAGGTAGGGCTGGCAATAGATATTCTATGGAGACTAACCCAGGGAGAGGCAAAGTAGTGCAATAGAGTATGTGGTAGTTGAAGCTTAATAGCTGAAGGGGGGATCCTTGTGGCAATTGGCTGTCAGAGATGTAGTAGCTAAGCCTAGAGAAGAAGCCACCAGGTTAAGAGGCTAAACTGGCACCAGCAAAAGGCTCTTTACAGAATAATAATCTGTAGGTCGGTTATACATTGAACTAGTCAAATATCAGCTCTTATCAATTTATACCTTTCTCAACTAGTAATGCTACCTCTAGTTTTCTCTGATAATAGAAGTAACAGTGATAGATTGCTAATAGAGTGGGCTATTGTGGAACATTGGCAGGCAGGGAACATCTCCTTTTCTTGCACTTTTTTTTCCCACATAAGAATTTTTCATATGTAAATGATCTGCATCTTGAAGTACCTTCCACTTATAAAGGGAGTTCGATATACATACCGCAGTTCCCAGGAATATGGACAGGAGGAACTCTACTTCTCTACTTTATAGTTTTTGTCTCCTAGAGGCACTCCCTCTTGGTCAAGCTGCAGCCAGAGAATCAATGAGGAGCAAACCAGAATCAATTTTAATTGATTGTTCAGGTTTTTAAATAATTGGCATTCTTCCCTAATGCTTGACAGAATAACAACTGGAGTCTGAGGCTCTGTAATTTTAACTCCAATTCTAAATGCCTATTACTGCCTAGTAACTATGGCACCTACAAATAGCATGCTGCCCCGATGGTATGCCAGGGGACATGGGGGAGCAGAACAGAGAAGAAAAGTGACACAGTTGTGCTTATATGTGGTTGTTTACATACATGCACTCAAACACGTGGGCTCCAGCTACCATGGTCATGGCCAAGTTGTCCATCGCTGGTAATAAAAGAGCGTGTAGAGAATAAACTTTTGCAAGTATTAAATTGATATGCTTTAACTTACGCCTTAATTCATGTTTGCATACTTCTATCTTCAAGATTTTGTCATGAGGTTTATTGTTCCAAGGCAGGAGAGAACAGGACTAGCAGTAGTCTTGAAACCAGATTTGGATACTAGAGGACATTGGAAATCCCTTTAGCAAACGCGGCAGACAGCGTTGTTGCTTACCCATCAGCCATCCCCCCTTCTAATCTTGCTGACTGAATACAGACTTTGGAGTAACCGTTGTGCCCAGCTTCAAGGGATGAATTTTGAGTGTAATCCAAAATGACTGAAAACTACCCAGAAGGAACTGTATAAATCAGTGGTTCTTCATCTTGGCGATATATTGAAACCTGGACTCCACATCCATAAATACTGATTTAATTAGTCAAGAGTGAGACATAGCTTAACAGCAGCTATGGAGGAGAATCATTGGTTTAAGTTTTTGAAGTCATCAAATTTTAAAACAAATTTAGTTCCCCTTCGCACTTCCTGTTATAAGAATATTTAGAGACGAGATAGTGAAACCTGTGCTTCTGAGGTACGGTGTGAGAAAATATGTAGACCTTCCTAAATAACACCCATTTTTGAGTCCTGTCATTGATATTTTCCATATGCTCTCATTAAATTCTTACAATATTACAGAAAAGTGCAATTAATATCCCCATTTTATAGATGAGAACATTGAGGCTGCAGTTAGTGAAGTCAAATTAAGATTTCTTGAGCTCCAAGGTTCACAGTCTTTCCACTCTACCAAAACGCTTTTCAAAGACTTTCTCTTTCTTCCACTTACTCCCTGTTTATACAGAGCAAAGCCAAGACAGTAACTTGGCATTTCTGACTCTCTAGTCTGATCCTGCAACTTTTAAATTTAAGATTCAATCCAGTCATGACCCAGTCTTATTAGACTACCTTTTAGAATCAAGACTGTATCTATCAGTCCAAATCCTGAAGCCCAAACTCTTCAGCAACTAGGAGCATTCCAGTGCCTCCAGTCCTAGAGGCACAACAGAGATTCCCATAAGCTTTTTAATACAGTTTTAGAAGCTGCTTTTCACTTCTGGAAACTTTTGTTGTGAATCAACAGGAGTTAAATTCAATAGCACATTGTGTCTCAGTCCGCTTCGAGATATTAATGATCAGGATTGACTGTCTACATTCAGCAATTTGACTGGATAAAAATCAGATTTTAATTTTAATGAACTGTACCTGTTAATGCATTTTGCAAGGGAGCCCATGTTGTTCCAGGGCAAATTTGGTTCAATGTCTGAATTTCTTTTTTTTACCGCTAGTGGCCAAAACACACTAAGCCATTTGTTATTTGTATTTTGCTTAGCTGTCAACTAAATATGTTTTACCCATGATAAGTGTACATTTCTTGGGAAAAAAGTTCTCAAGCTGATATTAACTGACTTGATTTATTTTGTTTCTGGTATTTCTCTTTTCATGTTTCAGTCCATTGCTTCTAAGCTGTTGAATTCTATTAAGGAGGCCTATTTTCCAAAACATCAAAGTAGTTGTGAAAAATATTACAGTTAACATGAATTGAGGTACTATATTGTTCGGAAAGTTGTTTTGCACTCACTGAACATGCTGTTTTTTTACTGTGTAAATATGACAGAGGTATATTGATCTCTTCTCTTAAGTGCTTAATCAAACTCTATTAGTACTGCTAGCCATAAACTATCAGAAAGGCATAGTTATGAAATATTTGCATCTAATCAAAGTTAAATGAAATAATTTATCACAAGACTATTTTTTCTGGGCCTCCTGGGAGTTGATCCTAGATTTTTCATGCTGTGTTATTAACTTGCATGTTGGCTTTGTGTAATTCTATGTAAAGTATACTGATTTATTAGAATGCTCATTCTACAGTGAACTATAATTGGATACTCTTAAATAATGAGTTTCATTGATCTAGTCAATGACCACAGATATTACTGAAGTTAAACCTTTTAACAGTGTAGGGGGGTATTTTGGCCATGATCAATGTTTCTGAATCTTCACTTTCATTTTTTTGTTTTGTTTTGTTTTGTTTTATTTAGTACTATTTACATTGATTTAAATCTGCAGCAAAGGTTCAGTGCTAAATTTATCTTGACACAAAGTTTCATTACTTTTCTGAAGATGCAAAGTTTTCTTTGTTTATTATAGATTAAAAATCTTCCCTGACAGTCTTTGAAAATAATCTATTTGTACTTAAGTCAATATGCATCAGCAATCGACAATGAGTAAAGTGAAAAATTAAAGACATTGCCCTTAAAATAGTTGAATTGTTTCTTTAAAAAATTGCAGTTATCTACTTTTGTGCCTTCTAAAGGAATTCTGAATTTTCTAAAAACAAAAGGTCAAGTTCAACCGGTTTGAATCTTTCCTATATGCCTATGAGTGAGTAGAAATTGACAAGTGATGTGCTAAAGAATGAATATTGAGTCTAGTCTTGAGACAGAGCTCTTAAGAACCAGCTTTTATCACAGAGTGTGCTGGCTTTGCAAACAACTTTCTACCCTATTTAGCAACATTAAACCCAAAGGAAAAAAATCAGGAACTAGTCCTAAACAATGTGGGGTGTGTTTCAGTCTTCTGAATTTTACGTCATGAAAAAATGTAAAATATACAGGTTAGTAACATTTTATTAGAATTATAAGACAAAGAGGGAAAAAAAATCCCCACAGCATAAATACTACTGGTTAGACTAGAAATTCCTTGAGAGTGTTTGAGTTTTCTATCCTTCATTTTTTTGGGGGGTGGCAGAGGAAGGTAATTAGATTTATTTATTTACTTACTTTTGATGGGAATTGAACCCAGGACCTCTTGTATGCTAGGCACACAATCTACCACTGAGCTGTACTCTCCCCATCCCCATCCTTCATTTTAATGTCTGCAATAAGGTTAAAAATTTCCCTGGGTCTAAGAAAATTAAGGGGTATGATGTTTATTTGGTTTTCTTCTAGGAAGAAATATAAGCAGGCTATACATGCACACAGTGAAAAATTCAAAAGGCAGCAAAAATATTGGAGGTAAAAGTAAGCCTCTCCTATCCCATTCAGTAGCTAGCTACATAATCAACTCCCTGCAGGCAACTAGCTACCTGTTCTTTGTATATACTTCCAGAGACACATTCAATGCACTTACAACTGTAGTATCTGTATGTGTGGGTATCTACAAAAATGGTAGCACGTTGCACAGTGTTCTCCACCTTGATTTTTTGGTCTAACAATGCTTTTAAAAGAATTTTCCATATCATCACACCCAGAGCTGTCTCATACTTTAAAAAGCTGCATGATAATCCATTCTATGGATGTACTAAAATTTATTTAACCAGACCTCCACTGGTGGACATTTAGCTGATTTCCAATCCCTTGTTATATTGAATAATGTTATAATGAATATCCTTTTTCATAAATTATTTCTTGCAAGTGCAAATATATCTGTAGGTTATACTCAGGAGTGGAAATGTTGGGTCAAAGGGCATGTTAAACTAAAATTTAAGCAAGCAGGGTGATATCTGAATATTTAACAATTAGTACAGAACAGGCTCCAATCAATCAGAATGGGTGCCAGCTGTGGACAACTGATGAAGGTTGGATGTCAGATGAGAATACTGTCAAAGTGCCCTCCAAAGACATACTGATTGATTGGTCTGCTCTAAATAATCTTTATGAAACAGCATGCTCTTCCATTATTATTTCCATTTATAGAATTTGCTTAATCTCACTGGTTTTTGTATGAACATTGTTGCCCAAAAAACGTTACCTAAAGACACTGGTGTTTTGGAGTGGTAAAGGTGCTACATTCAGACTACATATTAATGTAGTCTACTGTGCATACAGTGACAAAGTCAGTATTGTCTGTCAGTATTAACACTATGCAGAGCTCCCTGCCAATGTGACTGAGTAGGTGACTAGAGTAGAGGTCTTACCTGCCTCTTCTCTTAGAAGGTAAGCTTCATGGAGCAGGAAGTTATTTTTATTTCCTACAATATCTTCAACACCTGGAAAAATGCCTGGTGGTAGTCAGAGCTCAAAAAATGGGTTTCTCTACTTATTAAATAAATGAATATTGAACTGAGAATCAGGAAGATAGGGAATCTTCCCTACAAGAACAGCGAAAGGTTGTGCATATTCACAAAGTAACATTTATTTTTCTAGTTATACCTATTTTCTGATTCCTAACGATTAGAAGTGGGTTACTCATTAAAGATGTATCCTGAAGTCGAAATTATAAAACCTAGATTTCATCATTAGATCTTTTAATTCAGCTCCTTGAGGTAGAGTATCTGTGTTTGAATATTCTTAGACCATGATTATTGCTAAAATTTGCACATTTTATAATGTGGTAATTGTATTTAGCTAGCTGATGTCTTTTGTTTGGGAGGCCTGGGGTGTAGATACTTGCAAATGTAGAATTTAACACCTGAAGTAGTAATTATATGTACTTAGAAATTACAGGGTAGGAATTGGAAATTGGAATGGAAAACGCAGGTTATAGAAAATAATATGCAATGTATAGATTTATGTGTTGAGTACTGTGGGGACACATAGCAAAAAATGCTTGCGGTACCTTAAAACAAAGTTGTTAACTTTCTTAATTCTCTCCCGCCTCCCTTCCACCTCCAATTCATGAGAAACAATGGGCAAAGTCATGCGACAAGATGATGATTCCCAAACACTACAGTATTAACATGGAATTCAGTGCTGTCTCATGAGTTCAGATTGTCTGGGAAAAGCATGTTCCGGAAATATGGTGTCACATAGAATACAATGTCTTCATAACAAACTGAATTATTTGGACTTCCTCTGTCCTACATAAATATAATACTATATTATAAACACAGGAACTTGAGATGACTTGAAAAAACAGCTCACAATTTCAGATGAGTGTATGTAATATATAAATGTCATAGTAAATGTATATAGAAACTCTTAAAGAGCATGAATGCTATGCAATTTTCTGGAAAGGCTTCCATGGTAAACTCCATGAGGACTGGGTTTATTTGGTTCATCGCCAAATTTCAGTACCTAGCACCTGACTCACAATAGGTACTCAACAAATATTTGTTAAATGAATAGGAAGAATATTCTTTGTGAGGCTAAAAGAGGGAATTGTCAGCAAAAGCAGCAAGTGGTCGGCATTTTTTAAAGTGTTGAACTTCATGAAGCAAAGGTGTTGAATGTTGAGTTATTAAATAATGCCCGTGATATCAAGCCTGGATCCCATTAAACCCCAGGCTAAGGGGTGAACAGTTAATTTCATAGCTGCACTAAATAGTTATATTGCATATCAGTCAAGGTGATATATGCCTCTAAACTCCTTGGAAAGCACCCAAGGGCAGAGGCCAGAAATCATTATAAGCTTGACTTGAAAAACTGCTGATAAAGTGGGTCAGGAAACTTTTTTCAATGCCAAGAAAATAATGTAACTAATGAGATTGCGTCTTTCCCCTTTTCCTTTGAAAATGCTTTTAGTATTAGGATCTGTTCAATCAGAGGATTTAGGAATAGTCTAACCGTGAGTGTTTCTGTGTTTAACATTCAGTACTTACTAAAGTGGATGCCTGATGAGTTGTATTGTCAGATTAAAATCTCTGTGAATCAAAGAGGAGAGAGAGGGTAGTTTATTTGGCTTCATAAAGATCTTTAAATTAGGAAAACTGATAATTACTAAAGTTTTATTTGAGGGTAGTAAATGGGAAGGTTTTCTGTGTGAGAATTGAATGTAGAAAGATAATGGAAGAACATTTAATAGATAAGGCTTTAGAATTTTACAAAGAGCTTTCTGTTATAATATGCAATTAAGCATATTGGAAAAGCTATTGAAAATAAAGCATAGTTCTATATTGTTAAAGAAATGAGGCCTGGAAGCAATATTCACAATTAACATCAGGTTAGTTCATCATTCCTTGATTTACAGTGATTTAACGATGTAGCGTGCACACATTTTTCAAAATCCAATTGCTAATCTATTTAAGGTCTAAATGAATTGGAACACTCTTAGAACTTCATCTTGATGTTCTGACCTGAAATGGAAATGCATGTACCAGTGCTCTCAAGCTTTCATTATTTCTGGCCATTACATATTGTTTCTGGACTGTGTCTCATCACGACTGTGCCTCACTGCCTTACGCCTTTTTATTTCTGGAAAAAGTAGCATTCCTTTTGAAGTAAAGGGCAGTTCTGCATGTGAGATCGTTGTGAGTTTCATTATGCATTGGGATTGAATAGGAGTAATTGGGATGAACGTAGAGTACTATTCCAGTCCTTTCTGTGTTCCTATTCTACCCAAAAGCATCTTGCTGAAGTACTTTTCTTCAACTTTGTCTCTTCACCTTCAAAAAGAAAAAAAAGGAAAAAAAAAGGCAATTGGGTGAATCAGATTTTCACCTCCTTAGCAGGAGCGATGTCAGTCACAAGGTGATTTAGCAGTTTCCAAGGATTCTTTGATTTTTGCAGAATGTGTTGAGAAAAGTATTGAATTCCCCACAGGCAGTTTCCCTTGGGACCATGTGGTGCAGGTGTAGCCTTGTTAACTGGTGAATGAGGCTGATTGACTGGAATCTCCTTGGAGTACTGCATCCAAACTTGACTTAATCCCCCCAACCTAAGGTTACTGGTTTGTGTGATGTAAAATTGTGGAAAGTAAAGGAGTGAAGACTTAACAGCTGGCCCCCAAATGCCTTCTTAGGTATTTTTAACGGCATCTGTGCTTGCTCCTTTAACAAGCAGAAAGAACTATGTAGGCACGTATCCATTTCTCCTCACAGCTGCTGAGCTGATGTAATCAATTTTAAGACATTCCAGTTTATGAAAATCCAGATTTAACCCGGTCTTCACAAAAGAATCATCCCTTGAAAGTCTGTGAGGAATTAAAAAATCTGAAGAATCTATATCCATTTACTTAGTTCTGAAGGGTTTTCTATGTTTTAAAATGTCTAAGGCTACTCTGAAGAGGTGGGGAGGTATGTTTCAGTTTGTTTCAGCCGAGTGCTTGCAGCCACCAGCAGATGTGTGGCTTTTCCCCACAACTATGGAAATCCAGCACTTCTTGTTGGATGGTGTTGGTAATTTTGGGGGTTGGGAGGTGGGCAGGGGGAATGGCAGTGGTGAGGATGTGAGAATCAGCTAGAAATAGAGTCCTGGGTTGGACTTTGGACCAGAAGGAATTCCACAGCCCTTTCTGCTATATAACAAGATAAATAGTAGTACTTCTTCAGCAGGATAAGACAACTCTTAAGAGCCTGGGAGGCTGAAAGGGGACTTCTCTGTGGGTGATTTTACTTTTCTCTTTATGGACATCAGTTCATGAGACTCAGAGGCAAGGACACCAAGCAGGGAGGTTTGGCTCCTACTCATGGTACTAGGGTAGATGATTAAAGAGCTCCAAAGTCAAGAGAGAGAGCAAGGGCAAGGTTAGGGACACAAGAGTCCACAGGTTTTGAAAGCAGAGCAAAGGCAGCTTGTCCTGGCTTTTATTGGAAACACACAGCAAGACCCAAAGTTGGAAGCTTCGAACTCTTTTCAGAGGCTGGAGGGGATCATGGTTTTGCAGGGACTGAAGCTTATGTAATTTTAGAAATACAAAATGGGATGTGGCATAGGGCCTCTACACTGAAGGTCTAAAAAGCCCTGTAGTTTTGGCTCTTGTCTAAATAGTTCTTCTGGTGAATTTCCAGCTCACAATTTGGAGGTGAATTTTCCTTAAGAGCATACAAAGTGCCAATATCTTCCATATTAATAAGCTGTTACATTATAAGTCCCACTGATTCACAATATAGTATCATATACCCTACACACCCCAAATTTCTGTCTTTCACAGCACATTAACAGAGTTATTAGGGAAATGGGACTACTTGTACCATTATGTGACAGAGGACACACAATTCTGATAGGGAAACCCAAGATCAAGGAGTGGTTTTCTTTAGTGAGCAATTCTACTGTATGGGAATAAAATTAATTTAAAGTGTTCAAGACATATTAAACACACAACTGTGACTCCAAATTGCCATTTGGTATGCTTCGTACTATAGGGTATAAAAACGCCCCCCTCTCCTTCTATGAAATGTTGGGCTGACATTGAAGACCATCAAAGCTTCACATAATTCAGTATTTCACTATTTTCTGGTTGTACCAAAAAATAAACTAGGAGCAAATAATTTCAGTTTCTACAAAAAAGCATTTACACTTAAAAAATACTTTATTGAAAGTATTTCTATTAAAAACTTCCACTAAAAAAATAGTTGACTAAAAATATTCCTCTGGGTTGTACAAAACTAGAGACAGGAACCACGGATAAGACCTGTCATATGACATTAATCAGATTTAGCTTCTTTCTGTCCTGTGTCATCCAAGGCTGGACCCTCCTCATTTCTAGTTCCTCGTTTTTTGGCAGGTGAGTCTTCAGTCTCTTGGTTACACACTTCAGCCTGTTTTCCCCTTTCCCCCCTTTTCCTTTCTGTAGTTTAGTCTGAAGATTTAACCTTTCCTGCTGCCATTTTTGGTTTCATTTCCGCTCTTGCAGGAGTAGGTTTAGCTGATAATCTCACAGTCTCCTCTCGGGCTTCTTCACTGCCCCTTGGCTGAGCTGACCTTCCTACTGGGCATCCTCCTGGTGGGGTGGCCCTGCTGGGTGCCTGGTGCAGAGCCTTTGTGAAGCTGGGCTGCCTGGTGGCTGCTGTTCCTCACCACCCCCCCAGGTTTGTTTGATAACGCCCATTCATTCATTCATTTGTTCAGTCAACAAATATTTTTTGAATGACCATTTGATGTGAATGACAGTTCTAGGTGAACAATGAAAACGAGCAAACTATCTCTTGCCCTCATGGAATTTACAATCTCATTTGTTAAAAACAAGGCAGTTTATCAATGCATAGCTGAAAGTTGAATTATCATTCACATTTTCCAGTATTTATTTTTATCTGTACTTTCAGCATTCACTAGATTTTAAAGGTATATCATATATATGTCTCTCTATTTTGTCTTCTGTATTTGTAATGTTGGGTTTTTTTTTTGTTTGTTTGTTTTGTTTTTGTTTTTGTTTTTGTTTTTGTTTTTGTTTTCTTGGATTATTGAATCCTTGAGACTAGGAATTTTTTTTCTGTCTCTAGTGGAACCCTGATTAAAACAAATATATCTTAATCAACCCTTGTTAATGACTTTGCATTTTAGATTCACACAATTTTAGCCTTATAAGATGACTTAGAGACATCTATTTTAATCCTCCTATTGTATAGGTGAGACAATAGAGGCTCTAGGTGATCAATTTTTTTTTTATAAAATACTGGAAAGCGCTTTGATCATTAATATCATTGCCAGGTCCACATAGCTAGTTTGTTCAAAAGTGGAGCCAGAATCTAGTTTTTCTGGATTTGGTTTAAGGTCTGTTATTTCCTAGCTGCACAGTTTTTTGCCAATTTCTTAATTTCTCTGAGCCTCAGTTTTGTCACAGATGAATTGGAGATAAAAATAAAGCATTCCTCTGAGGATTTTGATGAGGATTAAATAAAATATGATATGTAAAGTACTTGGCATACAATAACTCAAAATAGAGAGCTCTGATTGAATGGATGGCCTGATTTCAGTGTGGCTGCCAAATACTGGTGACAGAAGCCATGTGGAGGTGACCAAGGACATAGGTAGGCTCAGCATATTCTCTAGCTTTCTCTGAGAGACAACGGGAAACAGCACTTCCATCTTCAAACTAACAAAGTTAATCTGATTGTTGTAAGTTACAGGGTCTAACCTGGATACTGCGAAAACTCAAGTGACTGATTTGAATACTAAAAATATGTGGCTTTTTTTGTTCCCCAAGAAGGTGAGTTGCATCATACTGGTTACAGGATGGCTTTAACTACCATCAGTGGTTCATTCTAGCATCTTTCACCACATGGCAGGGATCATATGCCTGTCTTCTAGCAGATCTGAAAGTAAGCTTAAGAGGTATGACTTAGAACTATGAAAAGATAACTATCAATTCTTTCTTTTCATTGGAAGTTTTCATTATCTTATATCTTAATCTCTGAAATTGTTTACTGTCTTTTAAATAAACAGTACCAGGGAACTGAAACACAGAAACCTTTATGTTTAAAATTGCCTGATTATCCAGGCCTTTATTTGGAGGAGGAAGGAATTTGGCTGTGAGGAATAAGAAAGTAGGATATACTTGTCAAATGAAATAATATTTTTTTTTTCATTATCTTTGTCTTCACCAATCACCTAATCAAAGGCTATTTCTGAGAATGGAAATATTTAAAATATATCTATATAAGGTCAAATATGCCTGAATAAATAAGGTATAGTCATTCAATGGAATACAAAATTGTCTGAGACCTACCTGCAGTGAAATACTAAACAAACTATTAATGTGCATATGTTTCTAGATTAAAATGTTGAGTGAAAATTTTCATTGGATTTTTATTAATATAAAAGTATAAAATGCAACTATAATTTAGGAAAAACATATTTAAAAAATAGGTAGAAGAGAGGCTCATCAACTTCAGGGTGGTGGTTCCCTCAGGGGATGACAGGAATTGTGTGGAGGAAAGAAACAGAGGCTGCTTCAGTATACTTTTTTTTGCATTTTAAAAATATGCACTTAAAAAGTACCTTAAGATACCTTTAGAATAAAGGAAGTAATACCTTTAGAATAAATAAAAAGGAGATGTTTAGACTATCGGTCATTTTCTATGTTATTTAGATTAGAGTTGTCCCATAGAATTTCCTGTGATGATGGAAATATTCTATCTCTTTGATGTCCAGTCAGGTAGCCTCTAGCCTCACATGGCTACTGAGCTTTTGAGATGTGGCTAGTGTGACTGAGAAACCAAATTTTAAGTTTTGTGTAATTTTAAGTAATCTAATCTTAAATTCATTTAAATTTTAATGTGTCTAGTAGCTACCTTAGTGGACAGTGCAGATTTAGACCACAAACCTTCCATTTGACTTCTTTTGGAGAAGACCCTATTGCATTGTTTTTCTATTATGAATGTGAGTGTGAATATTTGAAGAAAACTCAACGATCTCTCGGTAATATCGAATATGGCAAAGGGCACCTGAAAGTTATTGAGGTATTGGGGGGAGGAAGAAAAAGAAATCTTCCTGACTGTTTACGTTTGTACAGTGGCATGAGTAGAAAGGTCACTATGCAGTTCCATTGGGTGTCTATAGAAAAGAAAGAATCAAAGCCCTCCAGGTACTCATGAGGGGTACTTCAGATTTGGTAACAGATTTGATAACTGAAGACTTAATTTCCCTAGTGACTCAACTGATACGGGAGGTTTTATCTTTTTCAGAAAATTAAGAGTAAACTGGCTGGCTCAATAGGCTTACTGACTCCAGTGAGATAAGTATTTGCTGTGTTTATTAAGTTGTTTATATGGTGTAATAATACAAGTGATTTAATAAAGATAAGACTTCAGATAAATGTCGACACACTTCCCACGCTGCAGCTGATCCATTTCAGGCAGTTAAAATAAATTAAAAGATAAAATACTGCTCTCAGAAAAACTGTCCAAGGGAAACACTTAAAATTGAAGGAAATCTTCCATTTTCAGTGCACAAAGACATATGCATATGTGTAAAAAATGAACCTCTCTGGAATCTAGAGAATCTTTACCCAGAAGGACAGGGAAAGGAAGCAATGTTGTGTAGGTGTTAGCCATAATGAGATGTAATTAAAAGATATTTATAGTTTGTAGACAGGTATTAATGACCAGTGTTATTTATAGCACAAACAATGGAGATCTCTGAATTAGATAAAATAAATGTTATTAATCCTGTTATTTATCCATCTTTAAGTACATAAAGGCACAGCTAGTGAAAGTGTAAGGCTACAAAATGTAGATGCTGTCACTGGAATTTAATGTAAAGTGGATCTGAATTCTACCCAATCTTCACTGTTTACATTGCTTTAAAAAACTTATGCTTTCACTTGTAGTTTCTCTAGGATATAATCTGATATTTGAAAAATAGCATAAAAGGGTGATAATGAAGAAAAAGGATGTATCTTTATGGTGGTCAAATCATTATTTCTTTTGTCTTCTAGATTAGGATGGATGAGATTCCTTTATTCTGTTCTCTCAAAGCACTCAGGAAAATTCTCTACCATTTCTTTTTCTTTTAATTTTTATTTTATTAAAAAAAATTTTATTGAAGTACAGTTACAATGTGTCAATTTCTGGTGTACAGCACAATGTCCCAGTCATGCATATACATACATATATTTGTTTTCATATTCTTTTTCATTAAAGGTTGTTACAAGATGTTGAATATAGTTCCGTGTGCTATACAGAAGAAACTTTTTAAAAAATCTATTTTTATATATGGTGGCCAACATTTGCAAATCTCAAACTCCCAAATTTATCCCTTTCTACCCAGTTTCCCTAGTAACCATAAGATTGTTTACTATGTCTGCGAGCCTGCTTCTGTTTTATAGATGAGTTCATATTGTCCTTTTTTTCTTTTTTTAGATTTCACATACAAGTGATATCATATGGTATTTTTCTTTCTCTTTCTGGCTTACTTCACTTAGAATGACAGTCTCCAGTTTCATCCATGTTGCTGCAAATGGCATTACTTTATTCTTTTTTATGGCTGAGTAGTATTCCACTGTATAAATATACCACATCTTCTTTATCCAGTCATTTGCCGATGGACATTTGGGCTGTTTCCATATCTTGGCTATTGTAAATAGTGCTGCTATGAACATTGTGTTACATGTGTCTTTTTGAATTAAGAGTTCCCTCTGGATATATATGCAGAATTGGGGTTGCTGGATCATTATGATAAGTCTATTTTTAGTTTTTTGAGGAATCTCCATGCTGTTTTCCACAGTGGCTGCACCAAACTGCATTCCCACCAGCAGTGTAGGAGGGTTCCCTTTTCTCCACACCCTCTCCAGCATCTATCGTTTTTGGACTTTTAAATCATAGCCATTCTTGCTGGTGTGAGGTGATATCTCATTGTAGTTTTGATTTGCATTTCTCTGATAATTAGTGATATTGAGGATTTTTTCATGTGCCTATTGATCATTTGTATTTCTTCCTTGGAGAATTGCTTGTTTAGGTCTTCTGCCCATTTTTGGATTGGGTTGTTTGTTTTTTTCTTATTAGGTCATAGGAGCTACTTATATATTCTGGAGATCAAGCCTTTGTAGGTTTCATTTGCAAAAATTTTCTTCCATTCTGTATGTTGTTATTTTGTTTTGCTTATAGTTTTCCTTTGCTGTGCAAAAGCTTGTAAGTTTAATTAGGTCCCATTTGTTTATTTTTGCTTTTATTTCTATTGCCTGGGTAGACTGCCCTAGGAGAACATTGCTAAGATTTATGCCTGAGAACATTTTGCGTGTTTTTCTTCTAGAATGTTTATAATGTCTGTCTTATATGTAAGTCTAAGCCATTTTGAGTTTATTTTTGTGTATGGAGTGAGGGAGTGTTCCAACTTCATTGACTTACAAGCTGCTACCCAGTTTTCCCAACACCACTTGCTGAAGAGACTGTCTTTTCTCCATTGTATATTTGTGCCTCCTTTGTTGAAGATTAATTGAGTGTAAGTCTGTGAGTTTATTTCTAGCTTCTCTATTCTGTTCCATTGATCCTTTTGTCTGTTTTTGTGCCAATATTATGCTGTTTTGATTATGGTAGCTCTGTATTGTCTGAAGCCTAGGAGGGTTTTTCCTCCAGCTTCGTTCTTTTTCTTCAGTATTGCTTTGGCAATTCTGGGTCTTTCATGATTCCATATAAATTTCAGGATTGTTTGTTCTAGTTCCGTGAAAAATGTCCTGGGTAATTTGATAGAGATGACATTAAATATGTAGATTGCCTTGTGCAGTATGGCCATTTTAATGATATTGATTCTTCAATCTAAGAGCATGAGATATCTTTCCATTTCTTTAAGTCATCTTGAATTTCCTAAATCAATGTTTTGTAGTTCTCTGCATATAATTCTTTCACCACCTTGGTCAGATTTATTCCTAAGTATTTTATTGTTTTGGATGTGATTTTGAAATGTATTTTTTCTTTACTTTCTTTTCCTGCTAATTCATTGTTAGTGTAAAGAAATGCAACTGAATTTTATATGTTATCTACCATTTGTTTATGCCCTTACCTATATGTTCTATCCATAGAAAATATCATAATTCTGTACATATGGTACCTGTTCAAAAGGGTATTTAAAGCACAGCATTATTTAGAAGTGGTCGCCCAGTAAGCCCATGGTGGGCTCTTGCTGAATTCTGAGCCAGGTGACTTTTCTTACAAGACACCAAGGTTACTGTCACAGAACAGGAAATATTGAATTGGAGCATGAAGCATGAGGCCTATGACATCAAGTTCTTCGTTTGATCAGGAAAAAATTATTTACCATAGCTCTGGATTACTCTTTCTTTCTTCTTGAAAATTGTATGGAATATTTAATATTTATAATATTGCATGTGGTGTTTTTCAAATGCTTGATGCACAGAGAATCAGACATTTGCCATTTCAAATACCAGGAATGAGACGTCCACATGCCGTATGAACTGAGAAGCTGACCTTTGTGGCCAGGTTGGTGGATTGTTCAATGGCCACAAATTCCTCCAATCACTGTACTAGGCCCCTTTGCAATATGACTTTGGTGTTCCATTCAGAAGTGGAGTCTTTCTCTACACCTTGAATCTGGGCTGGTCATGTGATTTATTTGACCAATAGAATGTGCCAGAAGCAACACTGGGTGAATTCTTGGGGCTAGGACTCAACAGGATTTGTAGTTTCTGTCTTTGTATTCCTGGAATGCCACCCCGAGACCTCCATGTGCAGTGACTTTTGCTTGCTGGGGGATGAGAAGCCATTGGGTGAACTGAGGCTTCCCAGGTGACAGCCAGGACCAGATATCAGACATGTGAATTACATCAGCTTGGACCTTCCAGCCTCTCTGATCTTCCAGTTGATGCAGTCACATGGGTGAGCCCAGGCAAAACCAGCACAGGAAATGTTTTAATCCATTAAGTTTTGTGGTAGTTTGTTGTGCAGCAAAGGGTAAAAAGACACTGAGGAAGCAACTTCTCAAGTGAGGTTGTTGAGATAGCATACAGAAAAAGAACAGGGCTGTATTATTAGTTTCCAAGTCCCTTTGGGAAAGGATCTGAATTCCCTGATGTAGAGAGTGACATGAATAACTTAGTAGTGAATGACAGATATTTTAATTCATACCGTGTATAAATGTAAAAAGCAAATTATAAGATTAATGTCCAAACACTCTTACTAACTTGTCTATTTTGTTCACACAAATATATTTTGTACAACATCTTTTTCATGGATAGAAATTAAAATTATTTTCTTTAGGAATTATGAGAATTAAATCACTTGATAAATGATAATAATAGTGATTGATTGGTATTTCCAGAGATTCTATACACAAGAATGACCCATCTCAATTTCCCGACTTATATGTTGTTCACTTGCATATTTGTTAGCCATAGGAAGGTGAGTGTACTTGAAATATTTGAAATATATTCATACCTACCCACACGTCTTGTCACTTTTCTGTGATGGTGGTTTCAGATTGCTTTGGGTATCTAAATGTAAAAATTTAAGATTTTTTTAAAATAAAAAAAATTGAGGAAAGATTTGTTGAGAGGCAGAAAGGTGAGGTAGTAGCAAAATCCGCTGCTTAGTGCATCTTGCTATGAGAGAGCAACCTAAAGGAAGGTTAAAAATTGACTAGTGAACCTTAAGTAAGCAGTTTTAAAATATGCTCGCATTAATCAATATTTCTTCAAATACCATAACAGTGCAACATTTCAACAAGAATAAGTATCTTTTCACCAAGTTGTAGGCAACTGAAAATGCTTCTCGAGAAAACATTTTCCAGTTTCAGCTCAGAGAAATAATAATCTTATAAACATATAGTGTTTAGAAGGTTGGAAGAAAGAGCACAAGATTGCAAACAAGGCACAAGAAGTCTTCCAGCTGTAAGAAAGTTCAAAAAGTCAATAAATGAAGTGAAATACTAGTCTTCTAAAATCATTTTTCAAGTAAGATAAATAGGGTCTTCTCACCTTAAATTCTCATTTGGCAGTATCCCAGCACATGTCTTGGCTATTAATACACTTGGGTAGCCTCAGGGAGACTTTCAAAAAGTGGTTCTTAAGATACTGATACTCTTGTCCCCAGACTCATGAGTCATTTGGACACAAGACTGAATTTAAGAGAATTCCTCACTGTTGAGGAGCTCATAGAAAAAAGATAATTATTATATTGAGGATTCTATAAACATTCTTTCATTTTCAAGGTAGATTCTCACAACACTATTCTGAAATCTTTTGTGACTAGGTTTTCTGTGAGGAAGGAGTAAGATGTCTTAAATTTGTCCCTCGACCTGTGGCTCTGGTCATCACTGCATACCCCTCCCCAAATGAAAAGGCAATGAGGGAAAATACGGAACAGGCACAGCTACTCTGCCTTAGAAAAAGACAAGAAATTCTATTCACTGGGAAATGGACTCTGTTAATCTTTTTTCACATCAAGATTTCTGTGGCATTGAGGCTATTATTAGTGGGTATTTGTTGCTAGGAGAATTCTGCACTCCCTTTTTGAAAGATGGATGTGGAGGAGTTGGCATTTTTTAGAAACTGCTGAGATATTTCTTGGTCTTGGTTTAGTTACAGAAGATTAGCTGAAACTGAGCTAGGAAATTGAAGGAAATCTTATTTCTCTTCAAAGGGGGAACGTGGGTGTGTGTGTGAGTGTGTGTACACGTGTACACACAATCATGTGCATGCAGAGCTTCAGAGAGCTGGTTCTTCTGTACTAAAAATCACATAATTTAAGATGATATGAATTACACATCCACTGCATGTCAGGCACCATGCCAAGGGTGGCCAAGGAAGTACCATCTTTCCCCTCAAGGATCTTACAGTGTAGTGCATTTATAATGTCTGTTCTTGTCTTTGATATTAAGTTATTTGTACCCTAATAATAGTAGTCCTTATTTGAATGTACATATAGTTTCAGTCACTAACTACAGAAATGGCTTGGTAACATGAAAACGCCATATCTGTGACCAGTTCATATTCAGTTGGTACATAACTTCCTTTGGCATGAAAGAATGAGTTAGTGTACAAACCAATATTTAGTGAGTGGACAAAGAGAATAAAATATTCTATTAAACTAGTATGTAATTTCTGCATGTTACTTACAAATGATTTTTAATTTATACCAGAGTAGGTAAGAAGAAAAAAATGTAATCTTTTGAAACAAATAAGAGAAAATTGTGTTAGGTCTCTAATATTGCCATTAGGAAAAAAAATTGGCACACAACTGTGGTGTTTTAATTAGTTTTTCATTTCGTATTGTAATGACTCCTGTTACGTGTCCATGGATTTTATGCTGAGTGGTTAAGTGACTCAAGAAACAGTTTTGTGGTAATATAATAGTTTTGTTTAAACTATAATATACATAATGTGCCAGGCAATGTCCAATTTAATGAAATATACTTTATGAGTGAAAGGATCTGTGTAATATCCTAAGGTGCCTTAGTCAAATTTATGATAGCCAATTCATAGGCAGGCACAATATTACCCAATTAGCAACCTTGGCTCTACGAATCAATTGCATTATGTATTTAAAATTTCAGCATCTCTGGGGGTCAATCATCTTCCCACACTGAGTACTCCAATGCAGTTTCAAAATGGAGAAGCCAGAATCATTGAGCAGCATAGCTCCTTGGCCAGTTGTTTTATGATGCTGGTTATTGAGAATGTTAATATGTCTCTGTTGATGGTAACCATGTATTTCTAACAATGCTGCCATCAAACTAAATATTAGAGAAGTTAGCTGATTTGTGTGAAATATTTTTAGGCAGTAATTATCGTATATATAAAACAACTAAAACTAAAACTTTTCAATGCAATTGTTTTATTAGTTTTCTCCCTGTGGGGTTCCCCAAGTATCTAGTGTATTTGATGAAGAAAATGACACATTTTATTCAGTAGAAAGCTGAGCCAGGCCCACATGTCACTCAGTTCAGTTTAATTGTACAAATTCATTTTAAAAAAATAAACTAAGATAAAAGTTGGTTTAGAAAGAAGATGCAACAGAGACCTAGAACAACTGTCAATTCATGAACAACTATATTATTTGAGTTTACCTTATGACCAATTTGTCTATTGAACAAGTTATTTTAGAACTCAATCTTTTGTTGAGTGCCTTTGCAAAATTGTAAGTTCTCTCTCCATATTTATAGCTTTTATAGAATTAAAAATAGACAAAAAATACAACCTAATTTGACTACAGTGATTCTGCTTCACCTTATGTCTTTTATAATATATATTAAGCTGTTTTGTACACTTGTGGACTTTTTATTTTTTAAAATATCTACTATGCTTTTTAATGTTAGAGCTTTTTAAAGTCTGAAGACCCTTTCTTCAAAGTTTAATTTTAAGGGGATCTATTTAAGGTGGGCTGAGTATACTGAGAAACTTTCCTAGTACAGAATTTTTAAGAATGCTTGGATAAAATTTAAAAAATAATAATTTAAATGCATGACCAAATTGAATGGAAAGTAAGGACTACTCTTACAGTCCAGGGGAAAGAGGAAGAGAGAAGAGAATGTGCAGATTCTTGCCCATATTGACCTTGGCTCTGGGTAAAGAGTTAAAAAAGAAAGTCTCCTCTGAAAATTGATTCTCAAAGCCCATTCTCCTGAGTTTGGTCCAGAATTCATACTACCATACTATTATGAAGAAAAATCAAAAACAGTATCTCGAACTGATAATGTAGGTTAAAGGTATTCAGGCTGAGATGGTCTGTGGCTCCTGGAAGAGGCACATACAAATACATTTTCAAGCAACACAATTTAAATGTAGAGGCTGAAGTGATAAACTCTGAAGATGGAGAAGAGAACATGAAGCAAGGAGCGTAGGCAGCCTTTAGATGGAGAATTCTCCCCTTGGAGCCTCCAGAAAGAACGTGGCACTACTAACACCTTGAGGTTAGCCTCCTAAAACTCATTTCAGGCTTTTGACTTCCAGAACTGTAAGATATTTACAGTTAAAATCACAAGTTATTGTTATTGTTAAAAGTTATTGCTAAGGTTAAAAATTTGTATTGTTGGAAGCTACTAGGTTTTTGGTAATTTGTTGCAACATCATTAGGAAACTAATATAATGGTGATTAGATGAATTGGCTTTAGGAGAAATGGTTTTAAGTAAAGATGTGGTACCAGTCAGAACCAGCAGAAGATCAGGATAGGAATCTGTACTTAGATCGAGGGATTGAAATATCTGTTTAGAATGTTGTATTTATAAGGTATCACTGATGTCTGTAACTTATTTAGAGGCCAAATTTTTAAAATTTTGCACATGCAGAACACAAAGCTTGAATTTTAGGACTCTACCAATGTACATATACATTTAGGCTGATGAACCCAGACCTACAACCTAGAATTGCTTCCTGACAACAATGTGTGATATTTTTTTCTGAAATTCACCATGTACTAAATTGCTGGCCAAACTTTGCTCTTAATTCTTCGGTGTTTAATAGAACTTCCCAAAGCAAGTATAAGAAGGAATTGAGGAAACCGGGGCCCAAATTATTGTTTTTTGTCCCTGATTTCTAAAGTTTATACCAAGAGATACAATAAGACAAAATGCAAAACTAAATAAAAGGGAAAGGGCTGAAATACAAGGACTCACATTTCTCTCTCTGACCAAAATATTGTAACTCAGTTATTTCTAGTAAGTATTTGTCCCCTTAATCAGCCACTTTGTCATAAGATAGGAGACCTCGGACAATATCAAGACACTTACCTGGCAGTGCTTACACATCAATGCAAAAACATATGTTAGGCTATTTTTACAATCTGTCATTCGGGTGAAAGTCATGATATACCCTAAATTAAGATTCTCAGTGGTGAAGGTTGGTGAGTAAAAATAAACATCTCTCCCGATCAATACAATCCCTCAGTTTGATCTTTGTGAAATATGTTTCCACTTGTCAGAAGATCATGTAGCATCATTTGTTCATAGTGTTTTCTAAATATTATTATTTGTGTAGGTTTTGAATTTGAAATATATGAAAACCCGTGTTAAGGGAATTGAAGCTATCTCAAGGCAAAAAATATTCTGTAGGAAATCTGGTTGAAAATAAAAGGCTCATTTCAAAAATCAGTATTTCAAATCCCACACTTTGGGTTTTCCATTTGGAATCTGTTTCTGATTTTTCTTTAGATCCCCACAGAGTATCTTACACAATGTCTGAACCCTAGTAAGCATTCAGTATTTGCTCTGTATACACTGTCACAACGCCT